>NC_064626.1:1066254205-1068754205 GCF_023864275.1 Schistocerca cancellata
GCTTTCCCTAAGTCTACAAAAGTTATGAATGTAGATTTGTCTTCTTTTATCCTGTCTTTTAAGGTAAATGGTAGGGTCAGTATTGCCTCGCGTGTTCTAACATTTCTTTGAATCACAGACTGATCCTCCCCGAGGTCGATTTCTATCAATTTTTCCATTCATCTGTAAATAATTCCTGTCAGTATTGTGCAAGCTTGACTTAGTAAACTGATACTTCAGTAATATTCTCACCTAACAGCACCCTCTTTCTTTGGAATTGGAAGTATTACATTCTTTTTGTAGTTTGAGGGTACTTCACCAGTCTCGTACATCTTGCACACCAGGTGTAACAGATTTTGTTAAGGCAGGCACTCCCAGCGATAGAAGCAGTCCTGAAGGAATGTCGTCTACTCCTGCATCTTTGTTTCGACTTATATCTTTCAGTGTTTTGTAAAATTTTTTTCGCAGTATCGTATCTCCCACCTCATTTTCATCTACTTCCTTATCCCTTTCTGTAACATTCTTTTCAACTCCATTCCCCTTGTACAAACGCTCCATATATTCCTTCGACTTTTCACCTTTCCCTTCTTTGTTTAGTACTGGTTTTCCATCTGAGCTATTGATATTCATACAGCTGCTTTTCTTTTCTCAAAGACCTCTTAGTTTTCCTGTAGGTGGTATTTATCTTTCTCCTAGTTATACGTATTTCTATAAACCTACATTTGTTCTGTACCCTTTTCTGCTTAGTCATTTTGCACTTTGTTAATCTTACTCTTTAGACTTTTGTACTTTCTTTCGCCTCCACCACTTTCTGCATTTTTATATTTCCCCTTCATCAATTAAGCTAGCATCTCCTGTGATAACCAAGGATTTATAGTAAGCCTTGTCTTTTTACCCATTTGACGCTCTGCTGCTTTCACTATTTCATCTCTCGGTTAGTTAGTCAGTTAGTTACTTGGATCATGTGAACAACTCTTTTACCGAAATGATGTGTAACGAGTCAGCTTACAGGATATGTACACATGATTAGTGCTAACATCGACGAACAAATTATCATTTTATTCCTACTCACGCAGCTGAACTTAAGAACAAGCATTTTCTTTACTGGCTACCAACTTCTAAGTAGAAATGTTTCAATGGATTAGAAGGAGTCGTCGAAGAGAAATGATTTTAATTTAGGTTTAAAAAATTTTATGTTATTGGGAAATTGGTCAAAATTTTTTATTGCTGCGTATTGAACTCCCATCCGAGTCACTGACAGCTTTAACAATGGGTAATGAAGGTAATTTTTCGCCCCGGTGTTGTACATGTGTCCATCACTGTTTTTCTCAAATGGTGTTGGATTATTTACGACGATTGTGACGGCGCAGTTAAAATTCCTAACTCCTTGAAGACCATGATCTCCATGGTGATCGCTTTTGTGCAATCAGCACCTTTTTTCTAAGCGATCAGTTACACCATAAAATTATTCCATACGACTTTACTGAATAGAAATAATCAGATTATGTCAGGAAGTTGATAGTCTGTTTCCGAGATTAGTAATTTTACGAGGAGCAAATGTAATTGAACTTAAATGTTTGAGAAATTCAGTAATTTGCGTCTTCCCCTTCAAGTTTTCATCAATATGTACACCCAAAAATGTGAAGCAGTCTACCCTACTTACTGACTCCCGCACATTTGCTACAACAGTTGTTGGTATGACTATACTTGTTATGCAGAACTGAATGTAGTGTGTTTTCTTTTTTTTTTCAAAATTTAGGGAGAGTCCATTTTCAGGGAAGCACTTAATAATCCTTTGGGAAATATCATTAACTAACTCTTCTGTTGATTTCTCTCTAATGAGACTTATTAAAACACTAGTATCGTCTGAAAAAAGTAAAAGCTACGCATTCGTCTTCTGCTCTATTCCTTTCTCATGTTTCAGTCAATCGTTGCCTAATACTCCCTCTCAAACCCTCAACAACATTTGATTCTTGCGATTTGCCAGGTCTCATCACCTTTCTTTCCTATCTTCTTGCAGATTCTTCAGTTTCAATCTATAGTTCTAAGGTCAGGGTCCACATCTGCCGCTGAAAATGCCTGTAAGTTCAAAATCTGATTCCGAAATCTCTCTCTTATTGGCCAACTATTATCAAGGCTTGAATATCGAAACACAGATTTCTGGAAGTCTCCCTCCTGATTAGTACGCCACAGGAATCAATAAAGGTTTCGAGGCCGGCTTTTGTGTGGTAACGCGCAGAGGCATATCATGATGCACTGCGATCGGCCGTGGAAATTGCGTGAAGTGGCCAGGAGAAGGCGTGGGATCCAGTCAGGTGCGGACCCGACGAATAAGCGTCGCTGACACGTCCGCCTTCCCTGCTGTCATAAGGCATCCATCGCGAGGCTAATGTTGCCATTAATCTGCCATTTATCGCTGTTCCCTGCAGCGTGAATATCAGCCGACAATGGGCAGCCGTCACTCCGACACGATGAACAAAGAATGCTTCCCGATAACGTCTTTTCGCCTGCCGGTCCAGAATTCTGCAACAGCGGAAACCCATAATCCACGCCCACGACCATTTAAAGAATCGAATTCCTGTATACAATGACGCAGAAAACCGCAACACCAAGGAGGAGTTGTGCGATATAAACGAAAGTTGGTAGGCGTGTTTCTACATCTTAAAGATGGTGTCTACTAAAACTTCGCGCCAGTTGCATAAGAGAGACACTAGTAGCGCCACTATGAGGATGCAAATCAGATTTGCTTTAAAAATACAATCTGTAACGATAGTGAGCGTTAGCTACCTTTGAGAATGAACGTTGCGAGTTGATCTTAGTCAACAATGCCTTTAAGGAGACGAAGACGCACTTATCAACACCTCAATGAGTTTGAACGAGGTCGTGTAACAGGGCTATAGTGGCTGGCAACAGTGGTCTCGATAATGTGCGGTACCAAGAAGACAGGAGTCTAGATGGCCACATGGCATTACCGAAAGGGAAGACCAGTGTGACTGACGTATGAGTCTGGAGCATCGTACTGCAGCTGAAGCAGCAGTTTCAGCAGCAGTTGGCACCTCAGTGACACAACGACTTCAGTGCTGGCAAGTGAGAACTAATTGGAGGGAAGGGCGGAGGTTTGTTCTGTTTTCTGATGAAAGCGGGTTCTACCTAGGTGACAGAGATGGCTGTGCGTTGTTTAGAAGAAGTCCATTTGAGGGCCTGCAATCAATATGTCTGTGTGCTAGATACACTGGACCTACGAGGTGCATTCAAGTTCTAAGGCCTCCGATTTTTTTTCTATTTAACTACTCGCCCGAAATCGATGAAACTGGCGTTACTTCTCGACGTAATCTCCCTGCAGATATACGCATTTTTCACAACGCTGACGCCATGATTCCATGGCAGCGGCGAAGGCTTCTTTAGGAGTCTGTTTTGACCACTGGAAAATCGCTGAGGCAATAGCAGCACGGCTGGTGAATGTGCGGCCACGGAGAGTGTCTTTCATTGTTGGAAAAAGCCAAAAGTCACTAGGAGCCAGGTCAGGTGAGTAGGGAGCATGAGGAATCACTTCAAAGTTGTTATCACGAAGAAACTGTTGCGTAGCGTTAGCTCGATGTGCGGGTGCGTTGTCTTGGCGAAGCAGCACACGCGCAGCCCTTCCCGGACGTTTTTGTTGCGGTGCAGGAAGGAATTTGTTCTTCAAAACATTTTCGTAGAATGTACCTGTTACCGTAGTGCCCTTTGGAACGCAATGGGTAAAGATTACGCCCTCGCTCTCCCAGAACACGGACACCATCATTTTTTCAGCACTGGCGGTTACCCGAAATTTTTTTGGTGGCGGTGAATCTGTGTGTTTCCATTGAGCTGACTGGCGCTTTGTTTCTGGATTGAAAAATGGCATCCACGTCTCATCCATTGTCACAACCGACGAAAAGAAAGTCCCATTCATGCTGTCGTTGCGTGTCAACATTGCTTGGCAACATGCCACACGGGTAGCCATGTGGTCGTCCGTCAGCATTCGTGGCACCCACCTGGATGACACTTTTCGCATTTTCAGGTCGTCATGCAGGATTGTGTGCACATAACCCACAGAAATGCCAACTCTGGAGGCGATCTGTTCAACAGTCATTCAGCTATCCCCCAAAACAATTCTCTCCACTTCCTCGATCATCTCGTCAGACAGACTTGTGCGAGCCCGAGGTTGTTTCGGTTTGTTGTCACACGATGTTCTGCCTTCATTAAACTGTCGCACCCATGAACGCACTTTCGACACATCCATAACTCCATCATCACATGTCTCCTTCAACTGTCGATGAATTTCAATTGGTTTCACACCACGCAAATTCAGAAAACGGATGATTGCACGCTGTTCAAGTAAGGAAAACGTCGCCATTTTAAGTATTTACAACAGTTCTCATTCTCGCCGCTGGCGGTAAAATTCCATCTGCTGTACGGTGCTGCCGTCTCTGGGACGTATTGACAATGAACGCGGCCTCATTTTAAAACAATGCGCATGTTTCTATCTCTTTCCAGTCGGGAGAAAAAAAATCGGAGGCCTTAGAACTTGAATGCACCTCGTACAGCTGCAGTTATAGTCTGGGGTGCGATTTCGTATGACAATAGGAGCACTCTCCAAGCTAACCCATGCACCCGTGGCTTAAAATTTGTACGTCAGTCTGGTGATTCGAGCTGTTGTGCTGCCATTCATGAACAGCAGTAGAGGGCGCGTTTTCCAACAGCATATCACTCGCCCACAAATCGCTGTTTTAGCCCAACATGCTCTACAGAGTCTCGACACGTTGCCTTCATCATCGGACGACAACTTCAGAGTCATCCACAAACAGCATTAACTGTCCGTGTGTCGAACGACCAAGCGTAACAGGCATGGAACTCTGTCCCACAGGTTCGAATCCTGCCTCGGGCATGGCTGTGTGTGATGTCCTTAGGTTAGTTAGGTTTAAGTAGTTCTAAGTTCTAGGGGACTGATGACCTCAGCAGTTAAGTCCCATAGTGCTCAGAGCTATTTGAGCCATCTCTATCCCACAAACTGATATGCGGCACCTATACAACACAATGCATCCACGTTTGCACGCTTGCATTCAACATTCTGGTGGTTACGCCGGTCATTGATGTACCAGAATTTCACATTATCCAGTGATCTTGCAACGTTAATCACTTAAATGCGTTACTTGAACAAATATATTGCATAAATTTCATTACTCAACATTAATTATTTTTTGGTTTTGCGATTTTTTCCCTTCAGTGTATGCAAAATCCAATTTTGCAGCATCTCAGTGTTTAAAACTTCACTTCTTCTGAGCTGTCTCGTGCACTGATATAATTTTGCAGGTTCATCTAGTGGTATATGTGGATGCTTTCTGCACAATGAGTTGCGAATAGACTTAGTAGTAAAGAAGTAATAAATTAAAACATCAAGCCTGAGGCTGAATTTTTACTGCAAAACCAGGGAAAACGAGGGACGAAACTTTATGTGAATTTTGTTGAAAGTTGTTCAGTACTCTCATTCTCATATATTGGATAAATATAAAAGGCGTTCCGAGAGGAATGGTTAACATTAACGGATATGACAGGAATGATCATTTGAAGTAAAAGAGTCTAGTAACATGGACTACAAAACGCATACCTTAAGAGCTTTGGTACTGTCAAATGAATCTCTTCTACCGCAAGTGTTATGAGCAGACGAAACTACAATCGTCCGGCCATAAGCCGGGTTCTTTGATACCTCTGAGAGTTGGTTCTCATTGGAACTTTAACATATGAAATATTAATTCACTTTACTACATGAATGTTAAAAATATTTACTTGAACTGATACAATCCTTTGCCACAGAGGTGCTTGGTAATTTACAACTGTCATTGACGACTGAATCATCTCTTGATCTATACAATTTCCTCTTCTCTCGAAGTACAACATTCAACATTATTTTACAAAAGTACACTTCAATGTGAGACGAATAACTCTTTAGTGCTACTAGCTGATGTCGACTGCTTCAGCTGAGGTCACGAACTGGGGCAGAATACTTCCACGTTCGCTATATATTGACATTCGTGCGAGGGCTTTACTGTGCTGAGAGGGAGGGCATATATTTTATAGCCTCTCTATTCGTCGTTGCGAATTGCTGCGAGACTTCGCTAATGTCTCTCATACCGATGCACGTTGCCAACTACGATGTGACACCGCGATCTTTGGATGATACCTCAGCAAGCTCTCCGCTGTCCATATCTTGGGAGGAGGTGGTATGGAGCAAAACAAAACAAAGATAGTCTAGTGAACAAGGACTCTAAAACGTATACCTTAAGAGCTACAAGCACTTGTGCAGTAGAAAAGATGTGTTTCACAGTAGCGACGATCAGCAAGTGATATTGCCTACATTTACTAGACTTTTCCTTTCGAATGTTCGTTGCTGTCATATTCATGAATATTTATCATTTCTCTTCAGATACGTCGTATTCTGTGTAATCTGCGCACCGTGACTTACGCTGCCTCAAGGTCTCAAGCTCCAATACCTGTCTTATTGTGTTAAATCTTTAAACGTAAGATTATACATCTTAACGATTAGATTGTGTAAACACTTTAAATACGGTCAATAATTATGTATGAAATACTGAATAGCAAATTTTTCTTGCACTTGGAAGTCGTTAGATAGGCAGCCTGCAACTGGACCTAAGTCACTTCAGACGTTTAGTAACATGCATATGTTATGGTATATAAACTCCATGCTGGATACGTAGAATGCTTTTGTGCAACAGGATATTCCGTCAACTTTAAGATACATATTCCGAACGAAAAGGATGTTAGGATTCTATTAATTTTTTTATACGAGAAATAGGAAAAAATGCCAAACACCAAACACTGGCTTGCACAGTAAATGCATGTCCGTATGAATACACTGTTGTTCAATTTCTACGTCGAAAAAGCAATGAACGAAGTGAAGGGGAACAGACTGATGGGGTTTACGGAAGACTTACATACAAATTGAGAGTATACCTGAGACTGAAGTTGGCTTAAGGATGAATAACAAAAAGGCTAAAATGCTAAAGGGCAGCAGAAATGAGAATAATTACTTACATAAAGTGGATCGACAATAGACAATGCCAACTTTAAATTCTTTGGAAGCTGCCGCAATGTGTGAACCATATTAACTTTGCATGTGGGAAAATTAAAAGAGGTTTACGTCTTGTGAACCGGTAATTAAAACTAACCCCGAGCAAAACTTAAAATATAGTGTACTATGGCGCATATTACACACACCTTAATTATGTTGTGGAATTTTAAGACTGTGCTGCAGACACATTTTTCGATAGAATTTTAAAATTGCAGATAAAGTGCAGTTAGAATGCAGCATGGATTAGGGTATAGTAACCCCTACCGCAAGTCATTTGTAAAACATAAATATCTAACACTATGGTCCTTATACGAACGGATTTAAAATGTAAGTTATACGTTGTTAAAGGAGGCAAAGTAACTTTTAATAAATGCTGCTCTACACTTCAAATTGGCACAAATACCTGACACAGTTTTTAACATTGCCACCAGGTCTCCGCATACAATGGCCGGAAGAACGTTCTACCAATCGCTCATTTCCTCCCCGACAGGCATCCGCTACTTAGTCACAGAGCCATTTGAGAACCGCTCTGTGTGTGTGTGTGTGTGTGTGAAAGATCAGCGTCGTTGTTCATCGTTGTCCTGAGCACTTTATCTTTGTACCTATGATTGTATAATATCGTTGACTGTCTTGTTGTTACAGTTAGGTAAATATACACTCTGTTAATGCGATCGGCTTGTACTTCCTTATTTTCTCAACTCGACGGCGACATTTTCTGGTGCTGAAACTCCTGAACTGGGAGCGTGTGCTCTATCACTGAACGGTACACTGTCGACTACTTGCCACTGACGGAGGACGGAACTGCTAAAACATTGAAAAGGTAGGACACAAGTGCGCGCTCTACATTAGGTATACTACCCGGAAGATTATTTACACTGCCCACTGCTGTTGCGGCTTAGACGAAAATAATCAAGACCCGCGAAACCTCTGCTGCCGTTAGAAAAAAACTATGAAGTGTCTTGTGTAGCCTAAAAGATGATCATATCGTCGTGCGTATTTAATTTAAAATTGATCCTCAATTCTCGCACGCGGTAGGCACTAGTACCTTTGGACAGCAGGGAGTTGCTTCACGTTAAATATATACTACTTAAGTAAATATACTTACTTGAAATGGCGGGCTATTTTGATAGCGCGCATAGCGTATTATTTGAAAGCTAATAACAACAATGCCTCTTGAAGAGTTACAAAGTTTTAAAGAAAAAAGATTTCGTCACAGAAGTCTTATCATACGTATTGTATCCATGATTGAAGATTTTCAGATGACACACGGCTAGGATATTAAAAATCGCAAGGAACGCTTTGAAAAAAAGAGTTGTCACTTCTCTCACTGCTTGACAACACTACACACAATCATATCTCGTGCGAGGAGAATAACACAGACTTTTTCGTCGTGAAGAGTATCTTGACAAGGCGTAACACGCTATTTAAAGGCCTGAGAGAGCATTGAGGAAAAAAATTGTCTACTTCTACAGTGACATCGTGTGCAACTGAACCAGTGGCGGTTATGATTCACATCCCTGCGTCAATTAAGCTTCCGTCTATCAAGCTGTAATAATTCTCTGGAGATACTGAGACCTGGTCCAGATTTTGGGAAGAGTCTCAAAGTTGTAACGATGGTATTGCTTCGGTGTCTACTACTCACATCAAAAAAAGTTTTGCATCGCCTGAGTTCAGGGAGTCCTGGAACCTGTACAGAAAACTGGAATAGAGATCAACATAAACATCATTTCCACCCTTTTTATTGCTCATGAAAATCACACATTGCATATTCTGCCACCATACAGCGAGACCTTCAGAGGTGGTGGTCCAGACTGCTGTACACACCGGCACCTCTAATACCCATGTAGCACATCCTCTTGCATTGATGCATGCCTGTATTCGTCGTGGCATACTATCCACAAGTTCATCAAGGCACTGTTGGGCCAGATTGTCCCACTCCTCAACGGCGATTCGGCGTAGATCCCTCAGAGTGGTTGGTGGGCCACGTCGTCCATAAACAGCCCTTTTCAATCTATCCCAGACATGTTCGATACGGTTCATGTCTGGAGAACTTGCTGGCAACTCTAGACGAGCTATGTCATTATTCTGAAGAAATTGCTGTACACATCGGTACCTATAATACCCAGTAGCACGTCTTCTTACATTGATGGATGCCTGGATTCCTCGTTGCATACTATCCACAAGTTCATCAAGGCACTCTTGGTCCAGATGTCGTTGTCCTGAAGGAAGTCATTCACAAGATATGCACGATGGGGGCACGAATTGTCGTCCGTTAAGACGTGTGCCTCGCCAATATAGTGTTGATATGTTTACACTATCGGTCGGAGGATGGTATTCACTTTTCGTACAGCCGTTACGGCGCCTTGGTTCAAATGGCTCTGAGCACTATGGGACTCAACTGCTGTGGTCATAAGTCCCCTAGAACTTAGAACTACTTAAACCTAACTAACCTAAGAACATCACACACATCCATGCCCGAGGCAGGATTCGAACCTGCGACCGTAGCGGTCGTGCGGTTCCAGACTGTAGCGCCTTTAACCGCTCGGCCACTCCGGCCGGCCTACGGCGCCTTCCCTGGCCACCAGCGGCGTATGTCGGCCCCACATAATGCTACCCCAAAACATCAGGGAACCTCCACCTTGCTGCACTCGCTGGACAATGTGTCTAAAGGCGTTCAGCCTGACCGGATTGCCTCCAAACACGTCTGAAGAGTACGTGATGCCAATCCTGAGCGGTCCATTCGGCATGTTGTCGGGCCCATCTGTACCGCGCTCCATGGTGTGGTTGCAAAGATGGATCTCGCCATGGACATCGGGAGTGAAGTTGTGCATCTTGCAGGCCATTGCACACTGTTTGAGTCGTAACACGACATCCTGTGGCTGCACGTAAAGCATTATTCAACATGGTGGCGTTGCTGTCTGGGTTCCTCCGAGCCATAATCCGTAGGTAGCGGTCATCCACTGCAGTAGTAGCCCTTGGGCGGCCTGAGCGAGGCATGTCATCGACAGTTCCTGTCTCTCTGTATCTACTTCATGTCCGAACAACATCGTTTTCGTTCAGTCCAAGACGCCTGGACACTTTCCTTGTTGAGAGCCCTTCCTGGCACAAAGTAACAATGCGGATGCGATCGAACTGCGGTACTGACCGTCTAGGCATTGTTGAACTACAGACAACACGAGGGTGGTGGAATGACTGGAAGTGATCGGCGGTCGGACCCACACCGTCTAATAGGCGCTACTCATGCATGGTTGCTTACATCTTTGGGCGGATTTAGTGACATGTCTGGACAGTCAAAGGGACTGTGTCTGTGATCCAAATCCACACTCAACGTCTATCTTCAGGAGTTTTGGGTTGATGCAAAACTTTTTTTTATGTGTGTGTTAATGAACATGTGTTCGTAAGAGGATATCTCGTAGGTAAGCCCAAAGAAACTGGTCGATGGCGTAGCAGTGATTGTTTCTACTTACGAAGACTCTTCAGGCTGTATTTATACATGTTCATTTTTAAAATTCTCAGAAAGGTAGGCAGTTGCCGCCGAGGGTTTTGCTGAACTGCAGGATCCTAGAGGAACCCTTTACCGTTTTAGTCACATATGTGTAAATGTAAGAGCCCCCTCTTCCCCTGTGAACACCCCAAAGGCGCAGCCTTCACTGCTTAGAATTGCTCTCAAATTTCGTCGAATGATTTTGAACGTCCTTAGTGGTTCCAGCCAGTGCACGGGTCGCGCTGCACGCCAAATGGGTGCGATCTCGTTCAGTGGGGATTCAGCCTCACAATGTCCTTCGAGAAAGGTTGAAACGTTAGAGGCTGTCATCAGTGTCAAAGGCTGTCAGGAACATCTTCATGCTGCTCATCGCACTACGAACTGTTGTTTTCGTCCGCGAAATGCTGGGCGTTGCAGTTCTGACCTCCATTGCAATGACATCAAAAAGAGAGGAGAAATTTGGGTAACAGGGGGTGTGAGAATCTTCCCATTGTGTGGCACGTCCACGGTGGCTTTAAGGTTGTGGTGAAATTTGGTGCCGATGTGACATCATCAACCCGTCTTACACCGTCACACGGGTTTTCGAGCTTCGGCATTTTTTTCCTATGTTTCCACACCTTTCTGTTTGAAGCGTCGTAGAGCTGGAGGGTGGCATTGCAGGGCGCCATGTTTCTGCACCTATGAGCGAGATTTCAGAATTATGCTTCGCAATAGGAGGCAGTTAAGGGGTTTCGAAAAACTGATCCTTTAATTCTGTTGTGCAATGTAGCTTATTCGTAATATCTCCTTTTCTCATATGGATTTCCCTGGTAACACCTTTAACTCTCTTGAAGAATCTCATTTCTGCTGCTTGTAGTTTCAGGTGTATCCCAAGTTTTATAATATCTTGTTTGCTTCCATCTTTTTGGAATGTTTTGTTCATCATTCCGCGTACTGATTACTACTTTTTAATCTCATTTTCTACATTTTTCTCCATAGCACAGCTTATGTTACAGCCTAAAAAACTGAAACTGGAGACCTGCTCGAAAGGGATTTTATCTACTGTTATTTCTGAGCGGCTGAGGTGTTTCTTACGATGAGCAAAGATTTTACTTTTCTTTGTTGATATTCGGACGTTAAATTCTTTTTTCTCTAACTGATGTACGAGGGTTGCGCAGAAAGTAATGCACTGTAGTTTTTTTCTTCTTTCTTTTATAAACATAATGAGAATTACACACACGAAAGAATTTTGTTTTACCTACAAACCCTATTTTTCCACGTAATCTCCATCCCGTTCTTTGGCCTTCCTCCAGCGCAAAACAAGGGCGTATATGGCATATGACCTGTCCGTACCAGCCCTTGTCCTGGTGGCGGAGCCAGTGCTTCACTTGTGAATCACCTCCTCATCGTCCTCAAAATGTCTTCCACGAATGGCATCCTTTAATGGCCCAAACAAGGGGAAGCCCGAGGCGGCTAGATCAGGTGTGTCACGAGAATGGTCTCCCCGAGTGTTACCAATCGTGCAGCTCCGCCGAACCGCCTTCCGACGATCTCCCCCTACGTGCCCAGCGACTAATCGTACTTCTGCCGACATCAGGTGCTCCATAGACTTTGCACAAGCGTTTGTGAATATTCCCCACAGTTTCTTTCTCTGCAGTGAGAAATTCAATGACGGCACGTTTATTCTAACGTACATCACTTACAGACGCCATTTTGAAACTGTCCTGCAGCCACAATATCAGTCGGAAATGACGGAAACTTCGCGCGGTCTCTCAGGAGACTTCAACGATTTGGGAGACAATCTGAGCAGCCGTCTTCGGTTGTTTGCAGATGACGCTGTCGTTTATCGACTAAAAAAGTCATCAGAAGATCAAAACAAACTGCAAAACGATTTAGAAGAAATATCGGAATGGTGCGAGAAGCGACCTTAAATAACGAAAAGTGTGAGGTCATCCACATGAGTGCTAAAAGGAACGCGTTAAACTTCGGTTACACGATAAATCAGTCTAATCTAAAAGCCGTAAATTCAACTAAATACCTAGGTATTACAATTACGAACAATTTAAATTGGAAGTTTCAAATGGTTCAAATGGCTCTGAGCACTATCGGACTTACTTCTGAGGTCATCAGTTCCCTAGAACTTAGAACTACTTAAACCTAACTAACCTAAGGACATCACACAGATCCATGCCCAAGGCAGGATTCGAACCTGCGACCGTAGTGGTAGTGCGGTTCCGGACTGTAGCCCCTAGAACCGCTCGGCCACTTCGGCCGCGCAAATTGGAAGGAACACACAGAAAATGTTGTGGGGAAGGCTAACCAAAGACTGCGTTTTATTGGCAGTACACTTAGAAAATGTAACAGACCTACTAAGGAGACTACCTACACTACGCTTGTCCTTCCACTTTTAGAATCCTGTTGCGCGGTGTAGGATCCTTACCAGATAGGACTGACTGAGTACATTGAAAAAGTTCAAACAAAGCCAGCACGTTTTGTATTATCGCGAAATTTGGGAGAGAGTGTCACAGAAATGATACAGGATTTGGGATGGACATCATTAAAAGAAAGGCGTTTTTCGTTGCGACGGAATCTTCTCACGAAATTCTAATCACCAACTTTCTCCTCCGAATGCGAAAATATTTTGTTGACACCGACTTACATAGGGAGGAACGATCACCAAGATAAAATAAGGGAAATCAGGGCTCGTACGGAAAGATATAGGTGTTCATTCTGCCCGCGCGCTATACGAGATTGTAATAATAGAGAATTGTGAAGGTGGTTCTATAAACCCTCTGCCAGGCACTTAAATGTGGTTTGCAGAGTATCCATGTAGATGTAGACATACGTAACGTTTCGCAGTCGTTACTTTCTGGGCAATCCTCGTAGTTTATACACTGTTTTTGGAACCTCATCTTCACAAAACTGAAATAAAACATAAATCAAAATTGTTAAGTCATGAACACAGAGGATCCCGGGGACGGGATAACCGCTAGGAAAAGTAGAGAGAGAGAGAGAGAATAAGAAAGTCTCAATATTGTCAGAGAGGTAAATAAGACATCTGACTGAAGATTTGGCCACGACACTTCTCGGGTGACACACGTGTGTTCACCGGTGTGCGGAGCAAGGGTCGCATCTTTTCCGTGTCGCGACGTGGCAGTGGGAGCGAACGGCGGGGAGGGAAGGGGGGCTGGCGCGCTCCCCCCGCGTGTCGCCGCCTTGCTACACTCCACTACACCACCGCACCGTAACGCGCAGTATTTCTCGCTGTGTATCAGACCGGCCGCGATGTCGCTCCAGGGAGCCCTCGCCGCCGCCGCTAACCCAAACTTATGAAATGCGCCCCGGAGCGTCGACAGCCGCCCAACTCTGTCCAGGTCTCCCCTCGCAGTCACAGCCGGATCGGAAACACACACACACACCTCCCGAGGCAACCCTCTCCACAGCATCTCGGTTTTGCAGAGCTTCATCCCAGACACTAGGCACCGTAGTAAGGACTGTTTTATTTCTGCAGCATTCTCAACAGAAAATAGTAAGCTATTTACTACCCTTTTGTGCGACTACATGAAACAGTCCAAAGTAAGAGTAGAAATTTAGGACAATATATGTTACAGGTTTTATAGGGTTCCATATGAAGTGTTTATTTCGTGTTTTAGGGTTTTATAAAGCTGCTGGCTCGCTCCTTGCAGTCCAATCCGATTCAGAACACTTCATGAGATCTGTCACCCGAAGTAACATCTGACGTATTTAAATTTTTCTTTTAATATGGTCGCCGTAGTCGATTCTCTTGAAGGAGGGGTCCTACTAATCAGCTTCTCTGAAATCCCGTGTGTAGCCAGGAAAGGATTGACTCCTTCACGTTCTCCAGCTGTTATTGAAGCAAAAAAAGATAACTTCTATTCACATCACTCCTTTTATTTTAGAAACATATATTTGCTTAAATGAGCGTGCAGGTCATTAGTGTGTCTCGTGAATTTGAGTAGAACACTCTTTCTTTTCTGCGACATACGCTTCGAAGGCTCAACATGACAAACTCCATTACAATATATTTCATTTGTCAGAACACCATCATGGCTTTTGTTTTCATTCTGTGAGAGTGTGGTTGCTCTTTGACAGTCAAGCTCTCGCCAACCCGTAAAGCCGAAAACGTAAAAGGCCCCAACCATAGCGGGTGAAGACGTTTATTTGTCGCCATCTCTTGCCGTTTTCTCGTGTTCCACAACTCACATTTCATGTCTGCACATACGAAAACCAATACCTGCGTACAGTATATATTCCGAGACTTACTCCCTGCTGAATATTTTCCTCTCACGATCATCTTTCCTTACACTAAACAAGACGTCTGGATGTTGTTGTCTAAATGACATGAAACATTTCACATATCTCAGTCGGTAAAAACGGAATCCTTATTGGATCATTTTATTGTTCGTCTATCTATCTGACTGTTAAAATCTCTTTTTCTCAAAAACGGGTAGAAATATCAAGTTGAAGTTTATGTTATACAAGGTGCTTTCACCGTTTTTTCCCCAACATTTGAGACATTAATGAAACAAATTGGTTTCACATGTATCATTCAAAGTATTTTCCATCGCTGGCCACTACTTTCTCCCATCTTTAGTGTAGTGTACGAATACCGCGTCGAAAAAATTGTTTACCTTTTGAGGCGATCCACGAATCGATCAAATTTGTGACTTCTTCATGCGATCGAAAGTGTTGGACAACCAAGCCATTCGCCATTGATCTAAACAGGTGATAGTCAGAAGGAACAATGTCTGGAAAATACGGCGGGTGGGATAGGAATTCCGATTTTAACGTTTCCAAGGACGTTTTGACCTCTTTTGCAACGTGGGGTCGAGCGTGATCGTGCTGAAAAATCGCTTTATCATGCCTCTTGCTGTATTGCGGCCGTTTGTCTTTTAAATCTCTGCTCAAACGCATTAATTGCGTTCAATAACGAGCAACTGTGATTGTTTCACTTGGTTTTAACACCTCATAGTACACGACGCCGAGCTGGTCCCACCAAATGCAGAGCATGATCTTGGAACCGTAAATATTCGGTTTGGCCATCGACGTGGAAGCACGGCCAGGATATCTCCATGTTTTTGCGTTTAGGGTTATCGTAATGAACCCAGTTTTCGTCCCCGATCACAATTTGATGCAGAAATCCCTTCCGTTTTTGCCTCTCAAGCAACTGTTCACAAACACACAAACGCCGTTCGACGTCTCTTGGTTCCAGCTCACAAGGGACCCAAGTTCCTTCTTTCTGAATCAAGCTGATAACCTTGAAACGTTTTAAAATGGCTTGCTGTGTTCCTTTGACGAGAGTCTTCACTCAGCAATGTCTCCAATTCTGCATTTTCGAAAACATCCTCTCTTCCACCACTATGCCGGTCTACGGTGTTAAAATCACAGTTCTTGAAGCTTTGAAACACTCTCAACACGTTCTTTGACTAATAGCGTCCTTTTTTTTTCCTTTATTGAGTTTCGATTCCCCCTAAAGGGGGCGGGCTGGCAGCAGCTTATTACGCCGCTCTTCAGCCTACAGCATTTGTTTTAAAAAGATGAGGATAATAAAAAATAATAACAGTTGGCGATAAAATCGGTGACTTAAAGGTAAAAATGGCAGAAAATTCTGGAGCGTAAAACATAAAACACAGGGTCGATGAGGCTAATAAAATACACAGGAAGCAGAAAAATAATAGACAGACAATTTAAAAAAACAAGCATACACAGCGACAGCATGATTTCTGTTCGCAACACTGTGGAAGGACGCACAACACGGAACACTCACTTAAAAACTGCGCTAAAAGTTGGCACAAACACGACATACCACACCTGAGAGCAGGTGGGGGGAAACTGATCAGATGACGGGAAAAAGGGAGGGGGGGGGGGAAGGAGAGGAAAAGTGAAGGGGGAGGGGGGTAAAGGAGCCAATGGAAGAGGAGGATCCATAAGAGGGGTGGGCGTGCTGAGCAGACGTGCCAGGGATTGGGGAAGGCAGAGGAGGGGAGTGCAAAAGGACTCGGGGGGGGGGGGAGAAAGGAGATAGGGAGAGGAGAGGCGGGGAGAAAACACAGGATGGAAGGGGGGAGGAAGAGGGAGCCCAGGGAAAGGATGGAGGAAAGGAGGGGGGGTGAGGATCAGAGTTGATAGGAAGGATAAATGGAGGGAGAGAGAGCATCTTCCGGGAGGGGGAGCTGATGGAAGCCACCTTGGGAAAGGAGATGTAGGGTGTAGAGATGGAGGGTAGGGGGGACACAACGGTGAAGACGTGGCAGGGGGCGGGGATGGGAGAGGAGAGGAGCAACCAGGGGGTGAGGGGGTTCAAGACGGCGGGAGGTGTAGAGGATGCGGGTATGTTCGAGGAATAGGAGCAGATGGGGGAAAGGAATGGGATCATAGAGGATCCGCGTGGGGGACGGGAGGCGTATACGGAAGGCGAGGCAGAGTGCATGACGCTCAAGGATCTGGAGGGACTTACAGAATTTGCGGGGGGGGGGGGGGGCAAATTTCCAGGCAGGACTGGCATAACAGAGGATGGGACGGATTAAGGATTTGTAGGTGTGGAGGATGGTAGAGGGGTGCAACCCCCACGTCCGGCCAGAGAGGAGTTTGAGGAGTCGGAGGCGGATGTGGGATTTGGATTGGATGGAGCGGAGATGAGGGATCCAGGTGAGGTGACGGTCAATGGTGAGGCCAAGGTAGGTGAGGGTGGGGGTGAGGCGGACAGGACGTGTGCAGACAGTAAGGGAGAAATCCAGGAGCCGGAAGGAGCGAGTGGTACGATCTACGATGATTGCCTGGGTCTTGGAAGGATTGAGTTTCAGGAGCCACTGGTTACACCATGCAGCAAAAAGGTCAAGGTGATTCTGGAGAAGGCGTTGGGACCGTTGGAGGGTAGGAGTGAGGACGAGGAATGCGGTGTCATCAGCATATTGCAAGAGGTGTACTGGAGGGGGGGGGGGGTTGGGGCATATCCGCCGTGTACAGGAGGTAGAGGAGAGGGGAGAGGACAGAGCCCTGGGGCACACCTGCAGAGGGGTAGAAGGTGTGGGAATTGGCATTATGGATGGTAGCATAGGATGGGCGGTGGGAGAGGAAGGAGGCCACCAGACGGATGTAGTTGATAGGAAGGGCGTAGGTTTGGAGTTTAAACAGGAGACAGGGATGCCAGACACAGTCGTACGCCTTTTCGAGGTCAAGTGAGACAAAAATGGCGGAGCGACGGAATAGCGTCCTTACCATACGTACTTAAGAACATTCGATGAGACTCAGACGCTGTTTTCTTCGTATTGAAGCAAAACAGTAACACCTCCCCCAAATGACGAGAATTAGGCTCGTAAACTGAAAGTTTCCATCAAGAACAACTTTATGATGCAGACACAGATCGACTAATGTTTGAATGAGGTTATTTTGACCGAAGTCCAACCTAACTGCCTGACGTCTGCGATCTGTTTCTTTCGCCGCTGCTTACCGTTGTCGCCACCTATCGGCAAACGGCGGAAGTAAAGTTGTACACCTTTTATTTTAAGGTCTACGGTCCCTGGTCGGTGTGTAACATTTAACCTATAAAGCCAATGCAATCAAAAGATACGGCCATTTATGCCTCATATTTAGATACTAGCAAACTCACTCATCAAAATCTGTAGATGATCTTTCCACACACATGTCGGTTACGGCGATCTAGCGATAAAGTACGTGACAGCAAACCGAGAAGTAGTGGCACCGAACCTCAGGCGGACGACTGATATTTCAGTCTTCTTTTTAGCCTAGCCTCCACCTCTCAATGATGTCAGGAGTTGACAGGAACAGCGCGTGGTTCAGATTCGAAGTTAAATTGTAGGCCCCCTTTCTCCACTTGGATAATTGGGATAGATTAGGGGTATACAAGTCCCCAAAGTGGTATCCTATAGGGAGACTTGCACCAGAGCAAACGAAATTATTATCGTTATTGTTATTACTATTTCCAGAATGAAATGTTCACTTTGCAGTGGAGTATTCAGTGATATGAAACTTCCCGGCAGATGGCAGATTAAAACCGTGTGCTGGACTGAGACTGGAACACAGGACCTTTGCCTTTCATGGGCAAGTGCTCTACCGACTGAGCTGTCCAAGCACGACTCACACCCCATTCTCACAGCTTTACTTCCGCCAGTATCCCGTCTCCTACCTTCCAAACTTCACAGAAGTTCTCCTGCGCAAATTGCAAGTCTAGTATTCCCAAGTGCCCAGAATCGCTGGCTTCAGCTCTTCACTCGAAAAGTCCCTGTCTCCGCTTGACTCACATGTTTTCCGCTACTGACTGATTTTCCATTGGCCGAAGGCCATTCCCACCAAAAATAAATCGCTTTTACGATCCGAAGACATGATTTTATTCAACTTGGACACTTCCTGGACTAAACTAGTGCAGTACAACAATGTTTAAATAAAGAAATGTATAATCATAAGGACTCTGACCACAATCTATTGGTTATGAACTGCAGATTAATACTGAAGAAACTGCCAAAAGGTGGGAATTTAAGGAGATGGGACCTGGATAAACTGAAAGAACCAGAGGTTGTAGAGAGTTTCAGGGAGAGCATTAGGGAACGACTGACAAGATTGGGGGAAATAAATACAGAGAAGAAGAATGGGTAGCTTTGATGGATGAAATAGTGAAAGCAGCAGAGGATAAAGTAGGCAAAAAGACGAGGGCTAGTAGAAATCCTTGGGTAACAGAAGAAACATTGAATTTAATTTATGAAAGGAGAAAATATAAAAATGCAGTAAATGAAGCAGCAAAAAGGAGTACAAATGTCTCAAAAATGAGATCGACAGGAAGTGCAAAATGGCTAAGCACGGATGGATAGAGGATAAATGTAAGGGTGAAGAGGTTTATCTCACTAGGGGTAAGACAGATACTGCCTACAGGAGAATTAAAGAGACCTTTGGAGAAAAGAGAACCACTTGTGCGAATATCAAGAACTCAGATGGAAACCCAGTTCTAAGTAAAGAAGGGAAAGCAGAAAGGTGGAAGGAGTATACAGAGGTTCTATAAAAGGGCGATGTACTTGAGGACAATATTATGGAAATGGAAGAGGATGTAGATGAAGATGAAATGGAAGATATGATACTGCGTGAAGAGTTTGACAGAGCACTGAAAGATCTAAGTCGAAACAAGGCTCCGTGAGTAGACAACATTCCATTAGAACTACTGATAGCCTTAGGAGAGCCAGCCCTGACAGAACTCTACCATCTGGTGAACAAGATGTATGAGACAGGGGAAATACCCTCAGACTTCAAGAAGAATATAATAACTCCAATCCCAAGGAACACAGGTGTTGACAGATGTGAAAATTACCGAACTATCAGTTTAGTAAGTCAAGGCTGTAAAATACTAACACGAGTTATTTACAGACGAATGGAAAAGCTGGTAGAAGCCGACCTCGGGGAAGATCAGTTTGGACTCAGTAGAAATGTTGGAATGCGTGAGGCAATACTGATCCTGCGAATTATCTTACAAGATAGATTAAGGAAAGGCAAACATACGTTTCTAGCATTTGTAGGCTTACATAAAGCTTTTGACGATATTGACTGGATTACTCTCTTTCAAATTCTGAAGGTGGCAGGGGTAAAATACAGGGAGCGAAAAGCTATTTACAATTTCTACAGAAACCAGATGGTAGTTATAAAAGTCGAGGGGCATGAAAGGGAAGCAGCGGTTGGGAAGGGAGTCAGACAGGGTTGTAGCCTATCCCCGATGCTATTCAATCTGTATATTGAGCAAGCAGTAAAGGAAACAAAGAAAAATTCGGAGTAGGTATTAAAATCCATGGAGAAAAAATAAAAACTTCGAGGTTTTCCGATGACATTGTAATTCTATCAGAGACAGCAAAGGACCTGGAAGAGCAGTTAAACGGAATGGACAATGTCTTGAAAGGAGGATATAAGATAAACATCAACAAAAGCAAAACGAGGATAATGGAATGTAGCATAATTAAATCGGGTGATGCTGCGGGGATTAGATAAAGAAATGAGACACATAAAGTAGTAAATGTGTTTCGCTAGTTGGGGAACGAAACAATTGATGATGGTCGAAGTGGAGAGGATATAAAATGTAGACTGTCAATGTCAACGAAAGCGTTTCTGAAGAAGAGTACAGATTTAAGTGTCAGGAAGTCGTTTCTGGAAGTATTTGTATGGAGTGTAGCCATGTATGGATGTGAAACATGGACGATAAATAGTTTACACAAGAAGAGAATAGAAGCTTTCGAATTGTAGTGCTACAGAAGAATGCTGAAGATTAGATGGATAGACCACATAACTAATGAGGAGGTACTGAATAGAAGTGCAGAGAAGAGAAATTTGTGGCACAACTTGACTAGACGAAGGGGTCGGTTGGTAGCGCATATTCTGAGGCATCAAGGGATCTCCAATTTAGTATTGGAGGGCAGCGTGGAGGTTAAAAATCGTAGAGGAAGACCAAGAGATGAATACACTAAGCAGATTCAGAAGGATGTAGGTTGCAGCAAGTACTGGGAGATGAAGGAGCTTGCACAGGATAGAGTAGCATGGAGAGCTGCATCAAACCAGTCCCTGGGCTGAAGACCACAACAACCACATATACATTCAGTAACGTTCAGACTATTCACAGTAAATATAAATGTAGGTTTTTCCATAAATAAATAAACCAAGATTCTTGCACAAGTGCATTCACGAAAAATGGCAACCGATTGACGTTAATATTTTTTAAACAATTGTCAGAAGCGTCTTTTGGCACTCTTTTACAAAAACGATGTCAGCTGACACACGTGATTGAGCACTTCTTAAGTTACCGTGATTTTGCATTATCAGTTGTAGTTAATATTTGAAAAAAGTTACTGGCATAATAGTAAACTGTTCATTAAATAAACCTTGCAAATATGACAATATATGGGATATTTACGCTGTCTTCAATTGTTGAGCAATTGTGGAGAATACGATGTTCTGACTAATATTTACGTACTAAGAAAGATATAAAGAAGTCGTAATTAAACAAAATAGACAGAGATAGCTATCTGAGATACCGTATGCTGAAATCATATGAAGTGGTTAAAAGTTATTAATTCTGAGGTTCACTGCAAAAATGTTTATTCGCTGTGAAGTATGAACTTCTGTAGTTTTAAATATTGAAATATTGTCGTGTCACTGGATGCTCCTCGCTGTTCTGAGACCGCAGATGTATTCCGATTTGCTTTAATACCTGACTGTGAGTTATTAAACATTCTTCTAGAGCCGTAAGAAGCCTTCTTTCAGCTTGTCTGACACCGCCGTTTCTTGGAGCATTCTTTGTCCTATACAAAGGTCTTGCGACCAACAGCCGTCCAAATTCCCATCTTTGGAATTTATCCATTTCTGGCAACGCTGCTCCTCTTTGAAGCTGCATTCTCCTGCACCGGTCGCCTAGCCGCGCTTGGCTGCAGTGCGCCCTGAGCCCTGTACCCGCTAGCCTTCACCTCCCCTCATACTACACTACTGGCCATTAAAATTGCTACACCACGAAGATGACGTGCTACAAACGCGAAATTTAACCGACAGGAAGAAGATGCTGTGACATGCAAATGATTAGCTTAGCTTTTCAGAGCATTCACACAAGGTTGGCGCCGGTGGCGACACCTACAACGTGCTGACATGAGGAAAGTTTCCAACACATTTCTCATACACAAACAGCAGTTGACCGGCGTTGCCTGGTGAAACGTTGTTGTGATGCCTCGTGTAAGGAGGAGAAATGCGTACCATCACGTTTCCGACTTTGATAAAGGTCGGATGGTAGCCTATCGCCATTGCGGTTTCAGGAGGGTAATACGGAACGCCGTGCTGGATCCCAACGGTCTCGTATCACTAGCAGTCGAATGACATGTCTGTAACGGATCGTGCAGCCACGTCTCGATCCCTGAGTCAACAGATGGGGATGTCTGCAAGACAACAACCATCTGCACGAACAGTTCGACGACGTTTGCGGCAGCATGGACTATCAGCTCGGAGACCATGGCTGCGGTTACCCTTGACGCTGCATCACAGACAGGGGCGCCTGCGATGGTGTACTCAACGACGAACCTGGGTGCACGAATGGCGAAACGTCATTTTTTCGGATGAATCCAGGTTCTGCTTACAGCATCATGATGGTCGCATCCGTGTTTGGCGACATCACGGTGAACGCACATTCGAAGTGTGTATTCGTCATCACCATACTGGCGTATCACCGGGCGTGGTGGTATGGGGTGACATTGGTTACACGTCTCGATCACCTCTTGTTCGCATTGACGGCACTTTGAACAGTCGTCGTTACATTTCAGATGTTTTACGACCCGTGGCTCTACCCTTCATTCGATCCCTGCGAAAGCCTACATTTCAACAGGATAATGCACGACCGCACGTTGCAGGTGCTGTACGGGCCTTTGTGGATACAGAAAATGTTCGAGTGCTGCCCTGGCCAGCACATTCTCCAGATCTCTCACCAATTGAAAACGTCTGGTCAATGGTGGCCGAGCAACTGGCTCGTCACAATACGCCAGTCACTATTCTTAATGAACTGTGGTATCGTGTTGAAGCTGTATGGACAGCTGTACCTGTACACTCCATCCAAGATCTGTTCGACTCAATGTCCAGGCGTATCAAGGCCGTTATTACGGCCAGAGGTGGTTGTTCTGGGTACTGATTTCTCAGGATCTGTGCACCCAAATTGCGTGAAAATGTAATCACATGTCAGTTCTAGTATAATATATTTGTCCAATGAATACCCGTTTATCATATGCATTTCTTCTTGGTGTAGCAATTGTAATGACCAGTAGTGTACTTCCAGACCGCCAAACCGCTGGCGTTCATACGCGTAACGTTACCCATCTCCAATTGATGTAGAACGTTAACTCGCTAGTTTGGCATATTGAGTCGCACCAATTTGAAGTACTTACGTGATAAATACTCAAAACATAATAAATGAAGTACTCTACTTATGTGCCAGAACAATAGTGTAAGTATCGCCGTTTAATGAAAAAAATACGAGCTTACGGAGTATCGGAGCAGACCTGCGATTGGATTCAAGTCTTTCTTGTAGATAGAACTCAACACGTCGCTCTTAACGGAACTAAATCGATAGATATAAAGATAATATCCGGAGTACCACAGGGAAGTGTGATAGGACTGTTGCTGTTTACAATATATGTAAATGATCTAGTAGAAATCGTCGGATGCTCTTTAAGGCTTTTCGCTGACGATGCAGTTGTCTGTACCAAAATAGCAACGCCAGAAGGTAGTAAGAATTTGCAGAACGACCTGCAGCGAATTGATGAATGTTGCAGGCTCTGGCAGTTGACCCTGAACGTAAATAAATGTAACATATTGCGCATACATAGGAAAAGACATCCACTACTGTACAGCTACACTTTTTATTAAAAACATCTGGAGACAGGGTCTGCCGTAAAATATCTATGCCTAATGATCCAGAGCGACCTTAAGTTGAATGACCATACAAAACAGATAACGAGAAAAGCAGACACTAGACTCAGATTCATCGGAAGAATCTTACGGAAATGAAACTTATTCACGAAAGTAGTGGCTTATAAGGTGCTTGTTCGCCCGATCCTCGAGTATTGTTCATCTATCTGGGATCCCTATCAGGTAGGACTGATAGAGGAGACAGAGAAGATCCAACGAAGAGCGGCGCGTTTCGTCCCGGGATCGTTTAGCCGGCGAGAGAACGTTACGGAGATGCTAAACAAACACCACTGGCAGACGTTACAAGAGAGATGGTGTGCATCACGCACAGATTTTCTAATGAAATTTCGGGACACCACTTTTCAGGAGGAGTCGGACAACATATTACTTCTCCCCACATACGTCTCCCATATTGACCACGACGAGAAAATTCTAGAAATTAGAGGCAATACAGAGGGTTACCGACAATCATTCTTCCCACGCACTATTCGCGAGTGGAAGTGTTGAGATGTGACACGTTGCTTCATCTTGTTGGAAATAGCCTCCTGTAAGTTTGACGTGTTGAGGATGACTATATAAACCTGGTATCTACGGCCGTACCAAAGAAAATGGGGCAATCAATCCTGGAAGCTGACACTGCTCACCACACTCCAACCTTTTCATCATGCAGTGGTGTTCCGTGGATGATATGGGGGCTTACACCAGTCCGGTATCTGCTGTTTTGTGTGTTGATGTAGCCTGACAGATGGAATCATGCCTCATCTGTAAACCAAGCTATGGGGAGAATGTATGGGCGTTGAATAAGAAAACCTGAAACAACCGACAGTAACGCATTCTTTTCTCATGATCTGTTTGTTGCAATGCTTGCATCATGTGGACTCTGTATGGTCGCAATGCCAATTTCTTAGCAGCTCTGTGACGTGTGCCATATGAAAAGCCTCTCCTGGCTTTATCGACGCAACGAGTTCGTGCGAGAGTTCTCCAAGTGTCTTTGAGATTTGCACTCAGTGATGATGCACTGTTTAGTAAACAAGTTGTCTCCCGCTTCCTTACAATCGATAAAATTGTTGACTTTGTTGAAACATCGCTCAAATTGAATGTTCACCGGAATGTCCTTTGTGTTGTAACCAATGTGACTGTATTGAAATATACTTTCACAATAAAAACCCACTCTCGAAATGGATACTGCATGTTTCTGCCGCATAGAGACTGCGAATGAGACACTAATTCGTTCCTTGTTGTCACGCAGCTCGAACCACGCACCCACAGACTTCACAAACCACGACCGACAAGCCCACGAATGAAGTAACATGAACCCAGCAAGCGCGGCTGTAAACCGCACAAAGGACCTCATGCGTAGAAATAACAATCAACTTGAAAGTTCCTGGCAGATTAAAACTGTGTGCCGGACCGAGACTCGAACTCGGTACCTTTGCCTTTCGCGGGCAAGTGCTCTACCAAGTGAGCTACCAAAGCACGACTCACGCCCCGTCCTCACAGCTTTACTTCTGCCAGTATCTCGTCTCGTATCAGTTTTAATCTGCCAGAAAGTTTCATATCAGCGCACACTCCGCTGCAGAGTGAAAATCTCATTCTGGAAACATCCCCCAGGCTGTGGCTAAGCCATGCGTCAGTTCGGCGCTAGCGGCCGTGCGAAGCGGAGGTCCGATACTTCCGCCTGTGCGGCGTGTGCGAGTGTTTGTTTACTTGTGGACTAGTAACAACGATCATGGCGAACAAGTACAGGAAAACTACATTACGATTCAATTTCTGCAAAGACTACGAACGACCAAAGGCTTTAGCAGTGGAACAATTCATTCGAGAGGACGTCAAGACACCGCCAAACGATATTGTCGGAATTCATCTGTCCATCGTTAGTCCCACGGTGTATGTTAAGATGGTAAATGACGCGGCGTGTGAGAGAATTCTACAGGCGACAAAAGCAGGTCTCCGATTTTGCCATAGTGACGGGAATGTCGGCACGGTAGCTGTAGAACATGCTGGTCTGGGTGTACGGACAATACGTGTTTTTGAGCTGCCATTTGAGCTCCCGGCTGACGAAGTTTTCGAGGCTTTTAAGCCATACGGCACGGTACATGGTCACACAGCAGAACGCTGGACACAATTCGTCACGTACCCAGTTCTTAACGGAGTGCGACAGATCACTATTGATCTTCAGAAGCATGTACCGTCCTATCTGACAATTGGTGGTTGTCGGGCGGTGGTGATTTACGATGGTCAACCACGTACATGTTCTGGCTGTGGCCAGGAGGGACACCTCAGGTCGAACTGTATGCAACGGCGGATTACGCAACTGCCTTCAGATGTGCGGGAGCCGTCGCCGGCGATGACAGTACTACCGATCACCTATGCCAAAGCCCTCACTGCGTCCGCTGATGACCGAAAAGACACAGCCCTGGTGGAAGATCAAGATGGCACTCTCCGAAACCTTGTAGCAGACGTCGGGATGACAGAGGATGCTGCTTCATCGAGCATACAATCTACGGCGACAACATCAGATGAGACCGAACTCCCACCAAGCACACCGATAGTACACGAAGCAGTTCCAGCCACTACGGATGCTGTTCCGTCTGGAACGCACTCTGTGACGACAACATCAGTTTCGACCGAACTCCCGCCAAGTACAACGATGGGACTCGAAACACTTCTTGTTCCTACGGATGCTTTTCTGTCGGGCAGCCGTGATTCCCTACAATCTGAGGACACGGAAGGAAGGTCACGCAAACAACGTTCCCCGAAAAGGAGGAAACGGCGTCGTCGCACGACATCTCCTAGGGATGACTTCCCTTGCCCCGACGACGATGTGCCTGTGGACCAAGACGACACAACAGCTTCTACGAAACAGGATGAGGCAATGGAAACTGTTCGATCAGACCCATAGCGATCTGTCACATTGACGGTACCGGGACGTGGTGATGCTGAAGAGGAATCACAACCAGTTGGCTCTCCAGACGCAGATGCTGTGGCAATGGACACGAATATATCACTGCCTGCAAAGATGTGGTATGACGATATTGAGGAGGCGCCGGACGTCATACAGAGGCAGCCGGCTCTCACGAAGACGGCCTAATAATTGCTGAAGGTGACGGGAGAGGGGCGAGAGAACGTCTTCTAACTCAGCCCCCAGCGCCGATGCAGGGAGATGGTGTTGCGCATCGACAGAGTGGGATTCAACGCCATGCGAACCGTATTGCGACATTAAATATAAATGACGTGCGTTCATCGGCCAAAATACACCTACTGAAGGAAACGATTTGGGCATCTGATGTGGATATTGCTTTGCTGCAGGAAGTCCACATAGCTGCACTACCATACATCGCAGGCTACCAATCCTATTCGTCACATGGAGATCACAATGGCAGTGGGGTGGCAGTTTACGTGCGAGATGGCTTCCCAGTGGAAAACGTGTGTTACCTTCCGTCGGCCAGGGGAATGGCTTTCACGACGTTTGGGACACGCATCATCAATCTTTATGCACCGTCGGGAAACAATCGGCGGCGGGAAAGGGCGCGATTTTATGCAGAAGACATTGCCCCACTTTTCCATGGACGTTATGAATGTGTAATAATTGGTGGAGATTTCAACTGTGTTCTCAGCCAGAAAGATCAATGGCCGCAAGCAAACATCAGCCAAGAGTTGCGAATCGTTGTCAACGACCTTGAACTTAGTGACACGTGGGAATTACGACATGGAGATGCACCGGGATACACCTATGTGACAAGTCATTCGGCGAGCAGGTTAGATCGCATTTATATCTCACGCGCTCATGCAAATGATGTCCAGGACGCGGAACGCTGGCCATTGGCATTTTCCTATCACAGCGCTTACATCTGTACGGTGCTTCTTCCCCGTAGAGAGGTGTGGAACAGTAAGGCCCCGTGAAAATTAAACATTCAACATCCACATGATCCTGAATGCCGTCACCGGATCCTTGAGACATGGACGATGTGCGAGCGAAGGGTTGGAAGGTATGCGACGAAGCTTGATTGGTGGCTGACTTGTGCTAAACCGGCGCTTCGCCGTACGTTCATCTCATATAGCAGGGAGATGGCAGAATGGCGCCGCCGTACGACCGACTTTTATTGTGCAGCGCTGCGCGACCTGGGACGATGGTCCGCCGGGACAGGACGTCTGGATCGAACGCAAAAGGATAAAAGCTAAACTAGTGGCTTTAGCTCGGAAACATCTTCAGGGAACCATGGTGCGCGCCAGATGTCACGATACGATACTGCACGAGATTCCATCCATGCACCACGTCGTGAATGAACGAAAGCACCGACGACGCGTTTTGGTGCGGGAATTAATTACCCGCGAAGACCGAAGAGTGACGCGTCAAGCGGACATTGTCTCTGCATTCGTCGACCATTACCAACACATCTATCGGGAAGAAGCAGCCCCTGTCGATGACCTCGAACGTATAGCCACGTACGTCTCCCGTACACTGACGGTGGAAGCCGCGGGAACCTTAATGGAAGCCATTAGCTGTGAGGAAGTACATGATGCGAACGCAAAGGGTGCGTTGAATCGGTCCCCAGGCATTGATGGACTTCCTGCTGAATTTTATCGAGAATTTCGCAACGAAATGGCACCGCGATGGACGGAAATGTACAACGAGATGTTAAATTCCGATGCGCCTATTCCACCGGCTTTTATGGAAGGCCTCTTGGTGGCAGTACATAAACCGAAGCCAGGAATTACGGTCACACATTATCGCCCCATCACCCTGCTTAATGCCGACTATAAGATCTTTGCACGGTCGCTAGCGTCCCGATGTCGTATGTTAATTCGTAGCGTTCTCTCCCCAGAACAGACGACACCGGGTGGATCGGTGAATGTGCAAACAGCTACTGGCGAATGCCGTGATGTGATAGCGTTGGCGGAGGAGTGCCGGCTTAAAGCGGCGATGGTGGCGGTTGATTTTGACAGTGCTTTTGATAAGGTGCGCCACAACTATCTGTACGCTGTACTGGAACAAATGGGATTTCCAGACCGTTTTACTGGTCTCATTAGAAGGATTTATGGGGGCGCACAATCCTTGGTACAGGTTAATGGGCGTATAGCAGGGCCCATTCATATTCGACGATCCATTCGCCAGGGCTGCCCTCTATCGATGCTGCTGTTCGCGATAGCGTTGGAACCATTAATTGGGAGGCTAACAAATTCTCTTTCTGGGATGGAACTGCGGGGCTACACCTTCAAATGTCGTGCCTATGCGGACGACCTCCTGCTGCTCGTTCGTTCTGAAGAAGAGGTGAAGACGGTCCTTGAAATGTTGTTGGACCACAGTGTGACGGCGGGTAGTGCAGTGAACATGAACAAATCGGCAGCAATGCCGGTTGGAAGGGGCCTTACGCCGGAAGAAATCAGTCCGATTCCTTATGTGCAACGATTCCGCTATCTCGGCATAGACTTTACCTCATCTGTAAAACATACTGCGGCAGTTAACTACCGACGTATTTTACAGACAACACGTACCATGGTCCGACAACATCTCCTACGGCGCCTTGATCCTTTGCAGCGAGTCGAATATCTGAACACTTACGTGGTTTCTCGAATGGTGCATATTTCGCAGATCCTGCCACTACCACTCACGCTCGGACGTCGACTTCAATCAGCATTAGGCTATTTTGTGATGATTGGATCGCCCCTCAAGGTGCGATACACAACGCTCACGCTCCCTACGGACAAGGGGGGACTCGGACTTACGAATGTTCACTGCCGAGCGACGGCGCTCCTTCTAGCCACGAAGTACAAGCAATGGCGTAGCGGGCGTGATTCCCTTACATCTCGCCTACTGGATCTCCTAGTTTCAGCGTCCCTCACACCTCCGGTAGCTGTGAGCAACATTACGCCACATTTTGCGCATGTGTCAATATTTATCGTGGTTGTTGTTGTTGTGGTCTTCAGTCCTGAGACTGGTTTGATGCAGCTCTCCATGCTACTCTATCCTGTGCAAGCTTCTTCATCTCCCAGTACCTACTGCAACCTACATCCTTCTGAATCTGCTTAGTGTATTCATCTCTTGGTCTCCCCCTACGATTTTTACCCTCCACGCTGCCCTCCAATACTAAATTGGTGATCCCTTGATGCCTCAGAACATGTCCTACCAACCGATCCCTTCTTCTGGTCAAGTTGTGCCACAAACTTCTCTTCTCCCCAATCCTATACAATACTTCCTCATTAGTTATGTGATCTATCCATCTAATCTTCAGCATTCTTCTGTAGCACCACATTTCGAAAGCTTCTATTCTCTTCTTGTCCAAACTATTTACCGTCCATGTTTCACTTCCATACATGGCTACACTCCATACAAATACTTTCAGAAATGACTTCCTGACACTTAAATCTATACTCGATGTTAACAAATTTCTCTTCTTCAGAAACGCTTTTAAATTTTCTAACCTACCTGCCCGATTAAGGGATCTGACATTCCACGCTCCGATCCGTAGAATGCCAGTTTTCTTTCTCCTGATAACGACGTCCTCCTGAGTAGTCCCCGCCCGGAGATCCGAATGGGAGACTATTTTACCTCCGGAATATTTTACCCAAGAGGACACCATCATCATTTAATCATACAGTAGAGCTGCATACCCTCGGGAAAAATTACGGCCGTAGTTTCCCCTTGCTTTCAGCCGTTGTGGAACTTAGTTATATCAGAGACGAGCTTCCGCGCACGAGACCACCATGCGCGAAGGATTTTTATGTCTGGCTGCAACGACGGATAAGTCGTAATGTAATTGAACTCAAACACCCCAAGTTGCATTGGCCGAAGATTTGGAGACATGTGCACCAAAAATTCCTTCCTACCTTCGTTCGGGCACTGTGGTTCTCTGTCACCTGTGGCAAGTTCAACACCAACCAACGGCTCTATGCAATTGGACTAGTGGACACTCCACTATGCCCGAAATGTCACCAAGTGGATGACGACCATCACCGCTTAACTTGTATCGCGGTGGAGGACGTATGGCTCCTAGGAAGACAGATGGTGGCTTGCTACCTCCGTGTGACCCCGCAACATATTACACCTGCTTCCTTCTTACATCCGGAGAGTGACTACTTTCCGGCGACTAAATCACACTCGATCATCTGGGTCAAAGGTTGGACGATCGCGTACCTCTATGGGGACGCTGTCAAGTCGCGACTCGACTTTTGGTATTTCTTGCAGCAAGCCCACAGTGAGGTTCATAGATGGTCACACTATCGGAAAACCTTTGCCAGCTATCTTCAGGCAGTCTTCCTCGACCCCCCACGCAGTTGGGATGTGCTAGGTGCAGTCGGTGTGCACATTTGACAGCTGATACTGAACCTCACGCTTCTCTCACAGCTCCATATATAATGCACATACTATACCATGAAATGATCTACATGCTCCTTTTAACAGAGTGATCTTTATGGAAAATAAATACATAAATAAATAAAAACGACATCCCTGTATCCCTGTTCCTTTACATTTGTGATTTTTTTTACAATGATGTTTTTTTTTTGTTTTTGTTTTTGCAGAGGATGCATTTCATTTAGTATTTGTGAACTATCTAATTTTGCATCAAACACAAAAAGAAAAAAAATCAAAGAAAAAAAAGGGGGGTAGTGTCTTTGATAAAAAAAAAGTTGGTAGAGCACTTGTCCGCGAAAGGCAAAGGTCCTGAGTTCAAGTCTCGGCGCGGCACACAGTTTTAATTTGCCAGGAAGTTTCATATCAGCGCACACTCCGCTGCAGAGGGAAAATCTCATTCAACAATCAACTTGTCAACAATGGGCGGTACTTCTGATTTTCCCAGAGCTACTGAGATCATTAAAACAACTTTCCCGTTTCTACGAGCTCTCGGAGCGAAATTATGATCCATTGAAGTAGTTCAGATTTATATGGATCGCCCTGTGTATTCAGTTGCGTTATGAAAGTTCGATTCCTACTTCACATTTCGTTAATATTATTCAGGTCGTATCATTGTTCACTTATGATTTAAATTTTATACAAGAAAGGGAATATTTTCAAGGCATTATTTCGAAATCATAAATTATATACTCTCTTAGGTAAACTAACCCCTCCCCCACACGAACCATGGGCCTTGCCGTTACTGGGGAGGTTTGTGTGCCTCAGCGATACAGATAGCCGTACCGTAAGTGCAACCACAACGGAGGGGTGTCTGTAGAGAGGTCAGACAAACGTGTGGTTCCTGAAGAGGGGCAGCAGCCTTTTCAGTAGTTGCAGGGGCAACAGTCTGGATGATCTGGCCTTGTAACACTAACCAAAACGACCTTGCTGTGCCGGTACTGCGAACGGCTGAAAGCAAGGGGAATCTACAGCCGTAATTCTTCCCGAGGGCATGCAGCTTTACTCTATGATTAAATGATGATGGCGTCCTCTTGGGTAATATATTTCGGAGGTAAAATAGTCCACCATTCGGATCTCCGGGCGGGGACTACTCAAGAGGATGTCGTTATCAGGAGAAAGAAAACTGGCGTTCTACGGATCGGAGCGTGGAATATCAGATCCCTTAATCGGGCAGGTAAGTTAGAAAATTTCTGGTCAGGTGAATACAAGGTTATAAATACAAAATGAAATAGGGGTAATGTAGGAGTAGGTTTAATAATGAATAAAAATAGTAATGCGCGTAAGCTGCTACAAACAGCATAGTGAACGCATTATTGTGGCCAAGATAGATACGAAGCCCACGTCTACCACAGTAGTACAAGTTTATAAGCCAACTAGCTCCGCAGATGACGAAGAGACTGACGAAATGTATGATGAGTTAAAAGAAATTATTCAGATAGTGAAGGGAGACGAAAACGTAATAGTCATGGGTGACTGGAATTCGACAGTAGGAAAAGGCAGAGAAGGAAACGTAGTAGGTGAATATGGAATGGGGGTAAGGAATGAAAGAGGAAGCCGCCTGGTAGAATTTTGCACAGAGCATAACTTAATCATAGCTAACACTTGGTTCAAGGATCATGAAAGAAGTTTGTATACATGGAAGAAACCTGGAGACACTGGAAGGTTTCAGATAGATTATATAATGGTAAGACAGAGATTTAGGAACCAGGTTTTAAATTGTAAGACATTTCCAAGGAAAGATGTGGACTCTGACCACAATCTATTGGTTATGAACTATAGGTTAAAACTGAACAAACTGCAAAAAGGTGGTGACTTCAGGAGATGGGACCTGAATAAACTGACTGAACCAGAGGTGGTAGAGAGTATCAGTGAGAGCATTAGGGAACGATTGACAGGAATGGGGGAAAGAAATACAGTAGAAGAAGAATCGGCAATTTTGAGAGACGAAATAGTAAAAGCAGCAGAGGATCAAGTAGATAAAAAGACGAGTACTAATAGAAATCCTAAGGTAACGGAAGAAATACTGTATTTAATTGATGAAAGGAGAAAATAAAAAAAATGCAGTAAACGAAGCAGGCAAAAAGGAATACAAACGTCTCAAAAATGAGATTGACAGGAAGTGCCAAATGGCTAAGCAGGGATGGCTAGAGGACAAATTTAAGGATGTAGAGATGTATATAACTAGGGATAAGATAGATACTGCCTACAGGAAAATGAGAGAGACCTTTGGAGAAACGAGAACCACTTGTATGAACATCAAGAACTCAGATGGAAAGCCAGTTCTAAGCAACGAAGGAAAAGTATAAAGGTGGAAGGCGTATGTAGAGGGTCTATACAATGGCGATGTTCTTGAGGACAATATTATGGAAATGGAAGAGGATGTAGATGAAGATGAAATGGGAGACAAGATACTGCGTGGAGAGTTTGACAGAGCACTGAAAGAGCTAAGTCGAAAGAAGGCCCCAGGAGTAGACAACATTCCACTAGAACTACCGACAGCCTTGGGAGAGCCAGTCCTGACAAAACTCTACTATCTGGTGAGCAAGATGTATGAGACAGGCAAAATTCCCTCAGATTTCAAGAAGAATAAATTCCAATCCCAAAGAAAGCAGGTGTTGACATATGATAGGGTCAGAGAGATATAGTCATAAGCCACATCAAACTAGTTTTGAGATACAGCGAGTTTAAAGTTCCACGGAGGTCTGAAAATGTTTAATACAAAATATAAGCCTTATTTCTACTGCAAACACTTGCTTAACACTTGCGAAGCATGTTGTTAAATAGTCAACTCTCTACATGCTATAAAATATTAATTTTAGAATGATTCTAATTAAGATGTAGTCAACGGTGGCTTGTGATTATATCTCCCAAAAAATTATTTAAAACGTAAAGTCTGAATTTGTAAGAATTTATTGTAACTACTCTTACACAGCAAGCAGAATACATAATTTTTACACATTAATATATACATATCAGGTATCTGAGATGTATAAATTACTTTTTCATTGATACAGTTATATCAAGGAAGTTCCTCCACCTCATCATTGTACACGTTATTTCCAGTACATGACCGAAAGAAATCTTGATTTGCTGCAAGACAGTACATTATCAATTTTTTTCTGGTTAATTGGTAGAGGTTTTCTGTACTTTATTGGCAGCTGATATGGATTTGCTTCAACTAGCCTTCCTTTCTTTTTGACACGAATATCCACTGACATGAAAGCTCCTACGTCTGAATAAGAGTACTTTATACTTAGCTTGAAGGGATCTTCAGACTCAAACTTAAATTGAGTAGCTTCACTGAAATGGCGGGGATCTCCAGACGTGGATTCTGTACGTTTTGAGATCAATGTCTTCAGGCTTTCCAAACTTCTGAAGTCTTCTCTTTCCATTTTAGTTACAATGAAATGTTTTGGACTCGCAGATTTTATTACTTCTGCCCATTCATCTGGAGTGTACACTATTGGACTTTCTTGCATATCGTTCAGTACGACCAAAATCACGATCGCAAGGTAGCATGGTGTGACCTACCACAGGGAAGTAATGCAGACAGAATCAAATCTTTTGGTAGGAACAAGGGACCTTTCCGAAGCAATAATAGTACAATTCTTTGCCTGACCCTTGCAGTTGTCTGTGATTATGTGGAGATGTTTTGTCTGAGGATTAGGTATCTCCAAGTACTTCAATAAGCAGCTCCCAACCTCATCTGAACCCCGTCCTCCATCTTCCTCGCTCCACAGAAACATATAACCATTATTTGATCCACAATCGTGGATACCATAGTTGTATGTCCATATTTTCCTCTTATAAAATACTGGACCAAATGTTAGTTTAGGTGTGTGGAACGTTTGCTGCATGTACATTGCTATCACATGATGCTCTTCGAATTTTCTTTAGCCAGAGCAGTTAAAGACGCAATCATATTTTGTCCTCTATCAGCCTTTTTGAGCTGCAGTTCATATTGTTGTTTCTTTTCTGCGACTTCTTCTGCACATAATTCTGGGTTATTTATTGGAATTAGAAATCCACCACATTTTGAACAGGTGTCACTTTTTGGTAGTTTGAAGCCTATGTTAAATTCAGATACGAAAATTTCTCTGAATTTACTTTCAGATACTGCAGGAACCTGCTTTTCCTTGCAGTATACTGAGTATTTACAGGGTCTTTCAAAAATGACCGGTATATTTGAAACGGCAATAAAAACTAAACGAGCAGCGATAGAAATACACCGTTTGTTGCAATATGCTTGGGTCAACAGTACATTTTCAGGCAGACAAATTGTCGAAATTACAGTAGTTACAATGTTCAACAACAGATGGCGCTGCGGTCTGGGAAACTCTATAGTACGATATTTTCCACATATCCACCATGCGTAGCAATAATATGGCGTAGTCTCTGAATGAAATTACCCGAAACCTTTGACAACGTGTCTGGCGGAATGGCTTCACATGCAGATGAGATGTACTGCTTCAGCTGTTCAATTGTTTCTGGATTCTGGCGGTACACCTGGTCTTTCAAGTGTCCCCACAGAAAGAAGTCACAGGGGTTCATGTCTGGCGAATAGGGAGGCGAATCCACGCCGCCTCCTGTATGTTTAGGATAGCCCAAAGCAATCACACGATCATCGAAATATTCATTCAGGAAATTAAAGACGTCGGCCGTGTGATGTGGCCAGGCACCATCTTGCATAAACCACGAGGTGTTCGCAGTGTCGTCTAAGGCAGTTTGTACCGCCACAAATTCACGAAGAGTGTCCACATAGCGTGATGCAGTAATCGTTTCGGATCTGAAAAATGGGCCAATGATTCCTTTGGAAGAAATGGCGGCCCAGATCAGTACTTTTTGAGGATGCAGGGACGATGGGACTGCAACATGGGGCTTTTCGGTTCCCCATATGCGCCAGTTCTGTTTATTGACGAAGCCGTCCAGGTAAAAATCAGCTTCGTCAGTAAACCAAATGCTGCCCACATGCATATCGCCGTCATCAATCCTGTGCGCTATATCGTTAGCGAATGTCTCTCGTGCAGCAATGGTAGCGGCACTGAGGGGTTGCCGCGTTTGAATTTTGTATGGATAGAGGTGTAAACTCTGGCGCATGAGACGATATGTGGACGTTGGCGTCATTTTGACCGCAGCTGCAACACGGCGAACGGAAACCCTAGGCCGCTGTTGGATCACCTGCTGCACTAGCTGCGCGTTGCCCTCTGTGGTTGCCGTACGCGGTCGCCCTACCTTTCCAGCACATTCATCCGTCACGTTCCCAGTCCGTTGAAATTTTTCAAACAGATCCTTTATTGCCCGCATCTCGTGGTTGTGAGGTAGCGTTCTCGCTTCCCACGCCCGGGTTCCCGGGTTCGATTCCCGGCGGGGTCAGGGATTTTCTCTGCCTCGTGATGGCTGGGTGTTGTGTGCTGTCCTTAGGTTAGTTAGGTTTAAGTAGTTCTAAGTTCTAGGGGACTTATGACCACAGCAGTTGAGTCCCATAGTGCTCAGAGCCATTTTTTTAGATCCTTTATTGTATCACTTTTCGGTCCTTTGGTTACATTAAACCTCCTTTGAAAACTTCGTCTTGTTGCAACAACACTGTGTTCTAGGCGGTGAAATTCCAACACCAGAAAAATCCTCTGTTCTAAGGAATAAACCATGTTGTCTACAGCACACTTGCACGTTGTGAACAGCACACGCTTAGAGCAGAAAGACGACGTACAGAATGGCGCACCCACAGACTGCGTTGTCTTCTATATCTTTCACATCACTTGCAGCGCCATCTGTTGTTGAAAATTGTAACTACTGTAATTTCGAAAGTTTGTCCGCCTGAAAATGTACTGTTGTCCCAAGCATATTGCAACAAACGGTGTATTTCTATCGCTGCTCGTTTAGTTTTTATTGCCGTTTCAAATATACCGGTCATTTTTGAAACACCCTGTATCTCGAAATAAGAAAGCAGTTGTGAGAGTACAATCCAAATACACTTTACTGGGGTTCTGTTGCCTACTGTAATGACTGTTATATTTCGGCATGGCGTTGAGAAATTCTCTAACACTTAGTACAGCTTCGTCTTGAAATTTATGTGGGCAGTTTCCATGTTTTCCTGAAATAAAAAAAAGATGAGCTTATATCCTCTTCCTAATAGAAATATTTGTATAGTACTCAGTTTGAGTACATCCCTAATTTATAGCACAGAGTAACATACAAACCTCTTCCATCTACTTTTGGCACTGCAAATCCCTGCTTTATTTGATGTTGCAAATTCCTCACTCTTCGTGCATATATCTGTAAGCCACGCACCCTTAGGAAAGCTTCCTTGCAGATCATGACTTCTATTCCGCATACTCTCACATTATAAGAAAATGTAACATTCCTGTATGATATTTTCTTGGAAGTCTTTTTTGGATAGCTTTGAAAGAAATTATGACAAATATAACAAAATGAAATAAATATACAAAATATTAAACCATTTGTATTTAAATAGTGAACAAACCTCCGCTTTTTCGGTTCCATTTTCATACAGCTCATCAGGTAAGTATTCTGGGCATTAAATTTTCCTATGTCCCAAAATGAGTGAAAAATGTTTTCTTCCTCACCAAGCAGTTTTGTGAAGCATTTATTTAAACAAGTACAGGGACTCCCTATAGTAGCAGCCTGAACAGTCTTGTGGGTTTTTAAAGACTTATACTGCTGACCAGCATTTCGTCGACGTTTTGCTTTATTTTTCTTCCACTGATCAATATTTCGCTTTCTTTTCCGTGAAGGCTTTGGTTTTTCGGGTGATTCTTCATTTATTCTACTTATTTCAAGCTATAATATGAAGAGCAAAATAGTCTAAGAATTTTCCGTGAGATATAATCATAAGCCACACAAAATATTAAATTTCGCTTAAATCGCATCGATGAGAAAATATTTCTTACACGTCTTTTGCCTTTGAAACTATGTACATTATTGCACCATTAAGCAGTAACGTAAATGTGCCCATCAAATTTCATCATTAACACACAGGATGGCTGTCAAATGCGTTGGCAATGTTGAGAGAAACAAAGTCACAAGCCACAGGAAATTAATCACCAGAAATAAACCGCTTTATATACTTACCGAAACATCATCTGAGCTGGAACTGCTGGTCGATGGATGCCAAGATTCATCACTGTCAGGATCCAAGGGGTAAAACTCCTCACTTCCACTACTGTCTGTGTCAAATATGCGTTGAAGACCCTAAGAAGCTTCAGACGTTCCCTCCTGCCATTTTGCCGTGGCTTGTGACTATGTATCTTATGAAACTACCACCAGATGGCAAAGCATAGAACTGCACTCCGTCATAGCCCGCCATCTGTTGCAGTAACGCGGACATTTTTCAACACATTGTGAAGAAGACATTGTTAAGAATGCTGCAACATGAAAAACTCAATTTCGTAAAATTTGTGACTTATGACTATATCTCTCCGTGCTCTTATATGTGAAAATTACCGAACTATCAGTTTAATAAGTCACGTCTGCAAAATACTAACACGAATTCTTTACAGACGAATGGAAAAACTGGTAGAAGCCGACCTCGGGGAAGATCAGTTTGGATTCCGTAGAAATCATGGAACACGGGAGGCAATACTAACCCTACGACTCATCTTAGAAAATAAATTAAGGAGTGGCAAACCCACATTTCTAGCATTTGTAGACTTAGGGAAAGATTTTGACAATGTTGACTGGAGTACTCTCTTTCAAATTCTGAAGGTGGCAGGGGTAAAATACAGGGAGCGAAAGGCTATTTACAATTTGTATAGAAACCAATTGGCAGCAATAAGAGTTGAGGGGCATGAAAGGGAAGCGGTGGTTGGGAAGGGAGTGAGACAGGGTTTTAGCCTCTCCCCGATGATATTCAATCTGTATATTGAGCAAGCAGTGAAGGAAACAAAAGAAAAATTCGGAGTAGGTATTAAAACCCATGGAGAAGAAATAAAAACTTTGAGGTTCGCCGATGACATTGTAATTCTATCAGAGACGGCAAAGGACTTGGAAGAGAAGTTGAACGGAATGGATAGTGTCTTGAAAGGAGGATATAAGATGAACATCAACAAAAGCAAAACGAGGATAATGGAATGTAGTCGAATTAAGTCGGGTGATGCTGAGGGTATTAGGTTAGGAAATGAGACACTTAAAGTAGTAAAGGAGTTTTGCTATTTGGGGAGCAAAATAACTGATGATGGTCGAAGTAGAGAGGACATAAAATGTAGACTGGCAATGGTAAGGAAAGCGTTTCTTGAGAAGAGCAATTTGTTAACATCGAGTATAGATTTAAGTGTCAGGAAGTCTTTTCTGAAAGTATTTGTGTGGAGTGTAGTCATGTGTGGAAGTGAAACATGGACGATAAATAGTTTACACAAGAAGAGAATAGAAGCTTTCGAAATGTGGTGCTACAGAAGAATGCTGAAGATTAGATGGGTTGATCACATAACTAATGAGGAGGTGCTGAATAGGACTGGGGAGAAGAGAAGTTTGTGGCACAACTTGACTAGAAGGAGGGACCGGTTGGTAGCACATGTTTTGAGGCATCAAGGGATTACAAATTTAGCATTGGAGTGCAGCGTGGAGGGTAAAAATCGTAGAGGGAGAGCAAGAGATGAATACACTAAGCAGATTCAGAAGGATGTAGGTTGCAGTAAGTACTGGGAGATGAAGAAGCTCGCACAGGATAGAGTAGCATGGAGAGTTGCATCAAACCAGTCTGAGAACTGAAGACCACAACAACAACAACGATCTGGAAGTATCGGACTTGGAGATTGAAAATTATTCATGATTATATATCTTTGTACTGGATGTCAATGACGGTTTATATTCGTGTTTGTACTGGATGTCACATTATTAAGGTAAAAAATACATTATTTGGTTTGTAACAAAATCTTTCCTTTGCTAACCTCATGCCTATTAGTAGTGGCTTTAGTAGTTACAATCATTTATTTAGCTGGCAGTGTTGACGCTGGCTGTATTGCAGTAGTTCGCGTAATGAAGATTTTTGTGATGTAAGGGCTTAATGAAATGTATAGGTTATTGTTAAGATTTCTTTTTAGTCAGGACTGTTCTTTTGAATTAATTATTTGAATTCGGATTGTAATTGTTGTGAGCAGTCAGATTACGTTGCGCTAGAATATTGTGGGTCAGTGTTGACATGATAAGAAAAAGTAAAGAGAAAGTAGGCTCAGTATGTTCAGTTTTACTCAGCTGTTTCAGAATCAAATAACGTAGAAGTTTCATCTTCTCAGTCATTCAGCAATTTACGTACAGATTCACACATTTAAATAAAGAAGTTTCAAGCTTTTGCGGAAAATGTTTTGGAAGAGGACCACAACATTTATTTTGATACACCTCACATACTGGCAGCCACAAGTGGATACTATGAAATGCTATACAGAGTAGCCACAGAGACTGTAAAACACCCCAGGAATTTCATTAGGAAGGAGGAGGGCGTGAAATTGAATGCCATCTGGATTCCGTTGCTTAAGAAAATGTGTACTAGTCTTCCATCATGGGGTGATAACAACAGTGGATGACGGCAGTCGACAACGGCCAGTTGCGCTCTGATATTCAAAGCGTGTAACGTTACGCCACTGCGCGGAGATACTCTTAAACGGAATTTTGCTGCAGTTAGTAGGGTGTGAATCGTACACTCAAAGGCGCTACGATCCCCCTTTGAAAATGTTTCCGCAAATGGGAACGAAATGTTGGGTGTAAATTTGAAATCCAGTCGATCACGGCATAATAGCCCGGAACATTTCATTAATTTTGACGGGCTTTGCAGCAGCGGCTTTTCCGGAGGACGGCAGCGCGGAGCGGCTGAGAAGCAGTCAGCGTCGGCCAGCGGCGGGCTGCAGCAGTGAGCCACGGTCAGTGCCGCGGTAAGCCCGTAAGCCGCGCTATTGCCCGTGTCAACAGCCATGCTTCGGCCGACGAGCCTCCGCGACCCGTCCCTGCCGCGCCTTGCCGGAGACCCGCAGTACATACGCACAAGGAGCCTGGATGGCTTCCTCTCCAGTCTTCCACTCCACGCCGACAGTTCTGTCTCCAATTATCTCTGGCTTTGACAGAAAACTGTACGAAAGGTGGCTCTGAGCACTATGCGACTTAACTTCTGAGGTCATCAGTCGCCTAGAACTTAGAACTAATTAAACCTAACTAACCTAAGGACATCACACACATCCATGCCCGAGGCAGGATTCGAACCTGCGACCGTAGCGGTCACTCGGTTCCAGACTGAAGCGCCTAGAACCGCACGGCCACACCGGCCGGCAACTGTACGAAAGACTTCTAACAGCGCGTTTTGAGGCGCTCTAGTTGTCGGTGAGAAGAGTCGTAGAGATCAAAACACACCCTCCATAAATTTTTTAGTAGACCCTTTATCAATAGCCCGCCCGATTGGCCGTGCGGTCTAACGCACGGCTTTCCGGGAGGGAAGGAGCGCGTGGTCCCCGGCACGAATCCGCCCGGCGGATTTGTGTCGAGGTCCGGTGAACCGGCCAGTCTGTGGATGGTTTATAGGCGATTTTCCACCTGCCTCGGCGAATGCGGGCTGGTTCTTCTTATTTCGCCTCAGTTACACTATGTCGGCGACTGCTGCGGAAACAAGTTCTCCACGTACGCGTACACCACCATCACTCTACCACGCAAACATAGGGGTTACAAAACGGTTCAAATTGCTCTGAGCACTATGCAACTTAACTTCTGAGGTCATCAGTCGCCTAGAACTAATTAAACCTAACTAACATAAGGACATCACACACATCCATGCCCGAGGCAGGACTCGAACCTGCGACCGTAGCGGTCGCTCCGCTCTAGACTGTAGCGCCCAGAACCGCACGGCCACACCGGCCGGCTAGGGGTTACACTCGTCTGGTGTGAGACGCTCCCTGGGGGGTCCACCGGGGGCCGAACCGCACAATAACCCCGGGTTCGGTGTGGGGCGGTGGAGGGGTGAAGTGCACTGCGGTAGTCGTCGTGGGGTTGTGGACCACTGCAGCTGCGGCGGGGACGGAACCTCTCTGTCGTTTCTATGTCCCCGGTTAACATACAATACAATACAATACCCTTTATCATCATCTACATCAGACGTTGAGCTCTTTAGTCCGTTCAGTCTCCTTCAAAATTGATCAAGACATTTCTTCATTGGGTTTCCTAAAGAACTTTTATCGTTTGATTTATATCGTTTTGGTGATTCTTCTACCTGGCGTGTGGTTTGTCTTCTTTCCATTTTTTCTTATATTGTTTTACTGTGTCAATTATGTTTTCTTTATACAGTTCAGCTCGAATCGGCATTTCTCTTTTGATCTGTTAAAATGTATCCAGCTGTACATGGTGGCAGTCAGTCAAGGAATATTTTAGGCAGTTGGTTTAAATAATTTATTTCAAAGGCCCAGTAAAATCTTTACAAGTGTTCTCGCCATGCCTACGTGACAGAAGTCGCTTGTCTTTCAAAACCGAGGCAGTTCTGTCCAGTTAAAGCTGCTGACAAGAGACGCCATGAGCCCTCAACTGAAACTGCTAGCGAATTCACTCCATTGGTTTTAGCCAATAGCGTGCGCGGGATACCGATCACGTGTGTGGACGCTGGAGTGTTCTGCGGTGCAGAACACTGTTGCTTCCCTCTCTTGTAATCCAGACCTCGAGCAGAACAGAAGTCTTTTTGGAAGGCAGAGCCTGTCGCTCTACATTTCACGACCGCCACCAACGTAAATTGACATGAACCGCTTCCCCTCCCGTTGCCCATTTCAATTAATTGATCGACCTCCTAGACTGGCTTAAACCTGGTAACTTCCGATCCCTGGCGCTCCCCTTGTGTAGCGTACCCGGAAATATATCCTGTTCATTGTACTTAATTTCCTGTTTTGTCATTTAACGGCAGCCCTGGATGCCCACTCTCAAATACTGACCGCTCGACCTCCTGCACACTGTCGTCACGAGGCATATGTAACAACCGCCTCCCCCTTTCCTAAACCCTGCATACATTTACACAGCTACGTATCCCAGTAAGTTCGTTTCACACGATTGTGTTCTCTCTTCGAAACGTACCAAGACTGGCCACCTTGAAGCAGTTTGTTCGCTGTTGCTTTTCCTTACTCTGTTAACAATGGACCGCAATTTATTACCAAGTCACCTATCTGTCACAAATATTAGTTTTCACGCTTCGTGAAGTAACATCTTTGACTTCTGTACTGTAAACTCCGTGTTGATTATCTTATGTAATTGGTTTATGCTCTGTGGTTCTGGAAGTAAATTTTTGCTATATGCAAATCATTTGCAGTCTATGTACAGTACACGTAACGGTCCTACTGAAGATTTGTCTGTGAGTGAGTATTCTGAGCCGAATGCAGTTGCAGACAGTGGCAATAAGAATTGTTTTACATTTCCATGTTTCTTAAATGAATTGTTACATTAAGATTATTAGGGATATGAGCCACCTCATCGCATCTTCTTTACAGTCCAGTGTTCGCGTCCATAGAACAATGGAGGCATAGATATGAGTTTGTACAACTTCAAGCGAATATCTCTGTGGGCTTTGTTTCTCGACGATCTGCGTATAATTCCACAGAAATAGCTGAATATATCTGACTTATTTTGTATCTCATTATTTGCTCATATTGCAAATAATGCAACGTCGCCTTCATACACTACTGGCCATTAAAATTGATACACCAAAAAGATGACGTGCTACAGACGCGAAATTTAGCCGAAACGAAGAAGATGCTGTGATATGCAAATGATTAGCTTTTCAGAGCATTCACACAAGGTTGGCGCCGGTGGCGACACCTACAACGTGCTGACATGAGGAAAGTTTCCAACCGATTTCTCATACACAAACAGCAGTTGACCGGCGTTGTATGGTGAAACATTGTTACGGTGCCTCGTGTAAGGAGGAAAAATGCGTACCACCACGTTTCCGACTTTGATAAAGGTCGGGTTGCAGCCTATGACAATTGCGGTTTATCGTATCGCGACACTGCTGCTCGCGTTGGTCGAGATCCAATGACTATTAGCAGAATATGCAATCGGTGGGTTCAGGAGGGTAATACGGAACGCCGTGCTGGATCCCAACGACCTCGTATCACTAGCAGTCGAGATGACAGGCACCTTATCCGCATGGCTGTAACGGATCGTGCAGCCACGTCTCGATCCCTGAGTCAACAGATGGGGACGTTTGCAAGACAACAACCATCTGCACGAACGTTAGCAGCAGCATGGACTATCACCTCGGAGACCATGGCTACGGTTACCCTTGACGCTGCATCACAGACGGGCGCCTGCGATGGTGTACTCAACGACGAACCTGGGTGCACGAATGGCAAAACGTCATTGTTTCGAATGAATCCAGGTTCTGTTTACAGCATCATGATGGTCGCATCCGTGTTTGGCGACATCACGGTGAACGCACATTCGAAGCGTGTATTCGTCATCACCATACTGGCGTATCACCGGGCGTGATGGTATGGGGTGCCATTGTTTAAACGTCTCGGTCACCTCTTGTTCACATTGACGGCACTTTGAACAGTGGACGTTACATTTCAGATGTGTTACGACCCGTGGCTCTACCCTTCATTCGATCCCTGCGAAACCCTACGTTTCAGCAGGATAATGCGCGACAGCACGTTGCAGGTCCTGTACTGGCCTTTCTGGATACAGAAAATGTTCGAGTGCTGCCCTGGCCAGCACATTCTCCAGATCTCTCACAAATTGAAAACGCCTCGTCAATGGTGGACGAGCAACTGGCTCGTCACAATACGCCAGTCACTACTGTTGATGAACTGTGGTATCGTGTTGAAGCTGCATGGGCAACTGTACCTATACACACTATCCAAGCTCTGTTTGACTCAATGCCCAGGTGTATCAAGGTCGTTATTACGGCCAGAGGTGGTTGTTATGGGTACTGATTTCTCAGGATCTATGCACCCAAATTGCGTGAAAATGTAATCACATGTCAGTGCTAGTATAATATATTTGTCCAATGAATACCCGTTTATCATCTGCATTTCTTCTTGGCGTAGCAATTTTAATGGCCACTAGTGTATTTTTACAGACCAAGGCTATTTTTTTTTCATTCTCTGATTGATCGCGTAATTTAAACCAGTGAAAATCCGATGAAGCTTTGCGAAGATGTCTTCCACAGTGTCTCTAGTATGCTTTTTCATAGTGTCACGTCACACTTTTCAGTCCTGAGCGCGCCGTGAGCACTTAAAGATGCCTAAAAAATGATGTCTCCCGTCAAATGTGTGAACTGCCTGCGGAGAGGTTTTGCCTGATTTCATACAGCCCATGCAACGTAACCATAATGCGTTTCCTTCCTCATGAGAATCCTCAAAAAAAAAAAAAATGGTTCAAATTTCTCTGAGCACTATAGGACTCAATTTCTGAGGTCATTAGTCCCATAGAACTTAGAACTAGTTAAACCTAACTAACCTAAGGACATCACACACATCCATCCCGGGGCAGGATTCGAACCTGCGACCGTAGCGGTCTTGCGGTTCCAGACTGCAGCGCCTAGAACCGCACTGCCACTTCGGCCGGCTGAGAATTCTCGGCTGCATATTGCAGGTGCAACGAAGATGTTCCTGCACCGTTTTCGATGCGAAGCTTCTGATCCCTCACTATCCAGCTCGGACTTGGCTTCCTCTGATTTTCATCTCTCTGCTCACATGGACCACTGGCTATGAGGCAGCATTTTGACATAGAAACGAGTTGCGTTTCACCATAAGGAATTGGAGGTAATCACAGACGGTTGCCATCTACGACAAGGCTATTGGGAAATCGGTGTCACGCTACGATAAATGTCTTACTCGGAGTGGCGACTGTATAGTGAAGTAGCTGGAACGTATAGCTGAATGTTGCAAATAAAACATTTTTCGTTTTCATTGTAGTTCCATTTCGCAACCGATTTGAGCTTGACAAAATAAATAGCTCTCGTATATCAGTCCCAAACTTCACAGCTGTCCTCCTGAGAATAAAGTTGCATGAAATCAGAGTATCGAAAACTAGAAGGAATTCTAAAACTTATTAGCTACGTTCAACACAATATTTCACTCGCTTGCTTAAAGGCGTGCTACCATGGGTGGTCTTGCCGCCTGACCGGCTATATTCCAGCCACGTGAAGGCATATAAGCAAAGGCTGACTTTCTTTCTGTCAACAGCAGACCCGACACCGTTCGTGAATTCACATGTACGTAGAATCCGCAAGACGCAAGAAGCTGAGTAAGTGCATTTCCAGAATATAGACGGAAGCGACTAAAAGAAACACAATTCCCTTCGCTCTAGAGCCGGCCGTGGTAGCCAAGCGGTTCTAGGCGCTACAGTCTGGAACCGCGAGAACCGCTACGGTCGCAGGTTCGAATCCTGCCTCACGCATGGATTTGTGTGATGTCCTTAGGTTAGTTAGGTTTAAGTAGTTCTAAGTTCTAGGGGACTGATGACCACAGCAGTTAAGTCCCATAGTGCTCAGAGCCATTTGAACCATTTTTTTCGCTCTAGAGCCATAGCTTACAGATCAGTGTTTACAACCGTAGTTGTTGGTGGAATACTGATAATTGTGACTGTACACTTCGGTTTTATACTCCGTAAAATTTTTGGCGCCGTCACAGTTGTTTGTGTTTCTTGTTTATTATAGCTCTTTAATTAGTTGCGTGACCCTTGTAATTCTCAAATTTTCGCACGTATGATTTTCAAACATTTTCTTCTGTTTCGCTATTTCTTCGACGCTATGCTACATCAATGTATTTTTCACTGATTAAACAAATTATTAATATCATATTGAAATGTCTGGAATATTTTATCGTAATTAAACAGTTTATTCTTCTTCTTTCCATTTCGCCATCTGAAGACCGCGTTAATTCACGCCAGCTTCCTTTCCTCTGGTTTTTCTCCTTGTCCAGTATTCTTTAATTCTCATACTTCGCTACCTTCTTCGCTCTTCTGTCAATGATGACTTTGTTCTGGGTCCAGTTCTCTCCCAGAAACTTGTGAAAGCCAGAAATTTTTATTAAAAAATTACCCTGTTGTATTCCTATTTCTTACAGGTCCCATTGTACGTTTTAGATCCAGCGTACTTTGGTGCTCTTGTTCACCAGAAACTGTATTATTTGCCGTGTTAACCTCCCCTGATCAATTCTAAAAATGTGTCCGATGAACACACTCGTCCGTTTCCTGATGATGTCCAAGATTCTCTGTAGTTTGGTGCACAGTTCTTGCTCTGCTCGTCTTCTAAATTAACCATCTTCTGTTCTTACATGTCCCAATATACTCCTGAGAATCTATCTTTTCACTACTTCTAGTCTCTCAAGTACAACTCTTCTTATTAGGTTAAGCGTTTCTGCTGCGTATAAGGCTTCAGGACAGATTGCCGGCTGGTGATATCTCAATTTTGTAGTTATCGAAATGTTCTTCCTATCGTAAAAGTTCATAATTAGTGTGTATACTGAATTAATTTTGCTGATTCGTGCTCGCATTGCTTCCTTTTCTTTCATCCCAGGTCCTATCTATTCTCCCAGGCATTTAAATCTCTTCACTTTCTGCATTTTCCATCTTTCTATTGTCATCCACAAAGGAGCTGCCTTCGTGTTTGTCATACACTGCGTCTTCTCGATACAGATCTGTGGGCCTACTTTGGTCACACGTCTCTGTAGATGCATGGTTTGGGTAATCGCCTCTTCTGATGATTCCCACAATATCATAATGTCGTCTGCGAATACTAGACAGTCTAACCGTATTGCTTTTCTGTTGTGCCACTGTCGTCTTCCACGCATTCCTTTCATTTTTCATCGCTACTCCCTGATAACAGAATCAAGTACACATTTGAAGAGCACAGGGGAAGTCAGTCTCCCTGTCTCACTCCGGTTTTAATCTTTATTGTTATATTAAAATATTTTATATACACTGAAGCGCCAAAGAAACTGTATAGGCATGGTATTCAAATACAGAGGTATTTGAACAAGCATAATACGGCGCTGCGGTCGGCAACGCCTATATAAGACAACAAGTGTCTGGCGCAGTCGTTAGATTGGTTACTGCTGCTACAATGGCAGGTTATCAAGATGTAAGTGAGTCTGAACTTGGTGTTATAGTCGGCGCACGAACGATGGAACACAGCATCTTCAAGGTAGCGATGAAGTGGGGATTTTCGCTTACGACCATTTCACGAGTGTACCGTGATATCAGGAATCTAATAAAACATTATCTCTGACATCGTTGCGGCCGGAAAAACATCCTGCTAGACCGGGACTAAGGACAACTGAAGAGAATCGTTCAACGTGACAGAAGTGTAACCCTTCCGCAAATCGCTGCAGATTTCTATGCTGGGCCCCAACAAGTGTCATCGAACTGGGCTTTCGGTGCCGAAGGCCCACCGTGCACCCTTGATGACTGCACAACATACAGCTTTACGCCTCGGGCCGCCGGAGTGGCCCAGCGGTTCTAGGTGCTACAGTCTGGAACCGCGCGACCGCTACGGTCGCAGGTTCGAATCCTGCCTCGGGCATGGATGTGTGTGATGTCCTTAGGTTAGTTAGGTTTAAGTAGTTCTAAGTTCTAGGGGACTGATGACCTCAGAATTTAAGTCCCACAGTGCTCAGAGCCATTTTTTCACGCCTCGCCTGCGCCCGTCGACACTGACATTTTACTGTTTATGACTGGAAACATGTTGCCTGGTCGGACGAGTCTCGTTTCAAATTGAATCGAGCGGATGGACGTGTACGAGTATTGACACAACCTCATGAATCAATGGGCCCTTCATGTCTGCAGGCGACTGTTCAACCTGGTGGAGGCTCTGTAATGGTGTGGGGCGTGTGCTGTTTGGAGTGATATGGGACTCCTGATACGTTTAGGTACGATTCTGACAAGTGATATGTGCGTAAGCATCCTGTCTGATCACCTGCATCCATTCATGTCCAGTGTGCATTCCGACATACTAGGGCAATTCCAGCAGGACAATGTGATACCCCACACGTCCAGAATTGCTACAGAGTGGCTCCAGGAATACTCTTCAGAGTTTGAACACTTCCGCTGGCCACCACACTCGCCAGACGTGAGCAGTATTGAACATGTCCGGATTGCCTTGCAACGTGTTGTTCAGAAGAGATCTTCAGCCCCTCGTACTCTTACTGATTTATGGACAGCTCTGCAGGATTCATAGTGTCAGTTCCCTCCAGCACTACTTCAGACATTAGTCGTGTCCATGCCACGTCGTGTTGCGGTACTTCTGCGTGCTCGCGGGGGCCCTATACGATATTAGGCAGGTGTACCAGTTTCTTTGGCTCTTCAATGTATTTAATTATTATTGTTATTAAAATCACGCGCATCTGTAGGACGCTAAAAGCGGGGCTGACGGCAAGCTATATTTGGGGCGGCAGGGGAGAGAGGGCCAACAACCCCTAGTCCTCTCCCACAGAACACATCCTGAATCTGCAGCTGCAATGTATACTGCTTCTCAGTTAAATTCGAACTCCACGAAGGATAGCAAATAACGAAATTTTCCTTATCATGTGTGTACTGTGTAGCAGGAAGAATACCCCACCATGTTTGTCTGTGATTTCGGGGTATGTACGTCCGAAATTGAGTTCCCAGAGATGCCACCTTTGGGAGCACATCTTCTACATTATGCAGCCCTTTCCTAGTTCTGCATTTCCCTTTTCCGCTCATCTCTTTAACTATGTACACTTTCCTGTTTATCTGATTTTTCGTTTTTTTCTATAGACTCATCTAATTATGTGGCTATATTGTCGAATTTATTTTGTCCCTTCTCATTATAAACTCACCCAAGTCGCCATTAAACAATTATATTTTAACTTCACTTGTTTTGTTTGCCCCTGTATACGGGCTTTTCTTGTATGTTCTGTTTTCCCATAATTCCAGTTCCTGAAAGGTGTAGGTAGCAGATTATGGTTACTACTTCCCGTTCTGTAGACGGTAGCAGATAATTTAGTTTCCTGTACCATGTGATCCTGCACTGATTTCATCCTTGCCCCCACATGTCGCCTAGGATGTAGATCTGCACTGCCAATTATTCGTTTCCACGATCTATAACTGGTTCCTTCCTCTATATTATTTTGTCTCGGTACTGGAGCACAGCGCCTGCTTCTTGCCCTCCCCTACCCCGCTCTAATGCTATGGTTATTCTGAAACACATTCATTATATGACTGTTAACGTTTTGTCTGTTATATGCACTGCCCTGCTCCCTAAAATTACTGTTTCCATGCTCGTCTTCCTGCATTAATTTTTCCACCGTTTGAGGGTTTACGAAGAATCGTGGCAAAACGGTAAGTTCCACTGAGCGACGCCAGGAATGTAGGAATGTGTGTTATAATTTTGTATTATAGATTTTATTTGAATTGATGTACTAAAATTGTATCGAATTCGGCAAGGTGTTCCAGTGCTGTTCTAACGACGCAGCAGCGTGTGTACCCGGCGCTATTGAAGTCCACCCGACGTCTAGACGACATGGAAGACATTATCGAGACCGAGTTTAATTATTAAAAATGTCTTGCTAATTAATGAAAGAAACTATTTCATTCACTACTGTATATATTGTTCGAATGTGACCATTAAAATTTGTTTACGGATTTACAGCATGCTGGAGTAGCTGTGGGTCAGCAATTTCTATCAGTAGGCCTACAACGAAAAACCAGTCCGAAGATGCAAATTTTACTTTTCTTATTCACCCGATGACTAGTTTTGGGCGAGTCCCATCGTATCTACATCTACATCTACATCCATACTCCGCACGCCACCTGACGGTGTGTGGCGGATGGTACTTTGAGTACCTCTATCAGTTCTCCCTTCTATTCCAGTCTCGTATTGTTCGTGGAAAGAAGGATTGTAGGTATGCCTCTGTGTGGGTTCTAATCTCTCTGATTTTATCCTCATGGTCTCTTCGCGAGATATAAGTAGGAGGGAGCAATATACTGCTTGACTCTTCGGTGAAGGTATGTTCTCGAAACTTTGACAAAAGCCCGTACCGAGCGACTGAGCGACTCTCCCGCAGAGTCTTCCACTGGAGTTTATCTATCATCTCCGTAACGCTTTCGCGATTACTAAATGATCCTGTAACGAAGCGCGCTGCTCTCCGTTGGATCTTCTCTCTCTTCTATCAACCCAATCTGGTACGGATCCCACACCGGTGAGCAGAATTCAAGCAGTGGATGAACAAGTGTACTGTAACCTACTTCCTTTGTTTTCGGATTGCATTTCCTTAGGATTCTTCCAATGAATCTCAGTCTGGCATCTGCTTTACCGACGATCAACTTTATATGATCATTACATTTTAAATCACTCCTGATGCCTACTCCCAGATAATTTATGGCATTAACTGCTTCCAGTTGCTGACCTGCTATATTGTAGCTAAATGATAAAGGATCTTTCTTTCTGTGTATTCGCAGCACATTACACTTGTCTACATTGAGATTCAATTGCCATTCCCTGCACCATGCGTCAATTCGTTGCAGATCCTCCTGCATTTCAGTACAATTTTCCATTGTTACAACCTCTCGACATACTACAGCTTCATCCGCAAAAAGCCTCAGTGAACTTCCGATGTTATCCACAAGGTCATTTATGTATATTGTGAATAGCAACGGTCCTACGACACTCCCCTGCGGCACACCTGAAATCACTCTTACTTCGGAAGACTTCTCTCCATTGAGAATGACATGCTGCGTTCTGTTATCTAGGAAGTCTTCAATACAATCACACAATTGGTCTGATAGTCCATATGCTCTAACTTTGTTCATTAAACGACTGTGGGGAACTGCATCGAACGCCTCGCGGAATTCAAGAAACATGACATGTACCTGGGAACCCGTGTTTATGGTCCTCTGAGTCTCGAGGACGAATATCGCGAGCTGGGTTTCACACAATCGTCTTTTTCGAAACCCATGCTGATTCCTACAGGGTAGATTTCTAGTTTCCAGAAAAGTCCTTATGGTCATGGTCATGTTCAAAAATGGTATTCCCGAAGATGTGAAAATCATGTCAAAAATGTGCAACGAACAGTTACAACGCATACAGATAACTATCTGTATGGTGCAAAGAAAGTTTACCCATTCACTTTAAAAGCTCAAAAATGTAATATTTTGGATATAACAATACCTACAAACATAGTATCTTGTGTCTATAGTATCAAAGAACTACACATGGAATCTTTGAACTCATACTAATACCTGGATGCAACGCTTTGTAGGGATATGAAATGAAACGATGTATAGGCTCAGTGATAGGTAAAGAAGATGGCAGACTTCGATTTATTGTTATAATACTACGTAAATCCAATACGTCTACAAAGGAGATTGCTTACAAATGAATATTCCTCAAGTGTGTGGAACCCATTCTAAATATGATTAAAAGGGCATAATGAACATATACAGAGTAGGGCAACACTGATTGTCAGTTGGGATAATGCCTCGCAGATGCTAACGAAACTGTATTGGTAGACCCTTGAAGATAGACACAAATTATCCCGAGAAAACTTACAAAGTTTCAACAACTGGCTTTAAATGATGACTCTAGGAATATACTGCAAGCACCTAGGTATAGTTCCTACAGGATCGAGAGAACAAGATTAATTTAACTACAGTATCCACAAAGGCATTTAAACAGTCACTTCCCGGTCAGCAACGTGAATGGGACGGGAAGAAGATCTAATAGCCGCCATTATGCTACGTACCGTCCGCCATGCACTTCAAAGTGGTTTGCAGAGTGTGGATGTAGATGTTCCTTTGAAGGCTGAACACTTCTGGGTCTGCATCTTCGCGAATATTTTCTGGCCAAATCGTTTATGCATGTTTGACCACCTGAGCAGTGGAAAAATTGGTAAGTATGTCTAACTGGAAAGGCCGGCCGGAGTGGCCGAGCGGTTAAAGGCGCTACAGTCTGGAACCGCACGACCGCTACGGTCGGAGGTTCGAATCCTGCCTCGGGCATGGATGTGTGTGATGTCCTTAGGTTAGTTAGGTTTAAGTAGTTCTAAGTTCTAGGGGACTTATGACCACAGCAGTTGAGTCCCATAGTGCTCAGAGCCATTTGAACCATTTTTCTAACTGGAAATAGATCCCTCGTTTACTGATAGTTGGAACCTGTCCTATTGGCAGACTGGGCGGGGTGTTGGCGTTAGCAAGCCTTCTGGTGTGTTTCTAGTCTCTCTCGTACTGGTAGCAGCTCCTAATGGGCCTCACCTTTGTAGCCTTAGACGTTTTTCCTCTGACATGTTTACTCCTTGCCCGAACAATGTTATGATTCGTCGTGAGGTTAAATTTACCAACGAACAAGTAAGCATGAAATTTTTTGCAGTACAGACAACGGAAAGCTCTTCATTTTGGAAAATATTTGCTTTGTTCGGCTGAGAGCGTTTTGAACTTTTCCAGTACGTCTGGGTGTCTTGAAGCTAAGTCCGTCGGTTCTCAGTTTGTGACTTCTGCGCACACAAGTCACCTAATTCCCGCAAATTTCGATGACTGGGGCTGTGAGTTCCGACCACGTTCAGTCACATCCCAGTTGTGTTAGATCTAGTTCAGATCTGGCGAGTTGGGTGCCCAGCACAACAATTGGAATTCGCCACTGTGTTCCTCGAACCACTCTATCAAACTCCAGGCCTTGTGACATGGCGATTTATTTTGCCGAAAAACCCCACTGCCGCCGTGATGATGATGACGTTTGGTTTGTGGGGCGATCAACTGAGCGGTCATCAGCGCCCGTACACAGTCCTAATTTTTACACAGTCATTTTTTTTTACACAGTCCAATCTAGCCATAGTCACGGGTGATGAAGATGATGATGAAATGATGGAGCAACACAAACACCCAGTCCCCGGGCAGAGAATACTGCCGTCGTGAAACGTGATTGTCATGATGGGTGTAAGTGGTCTGCAACCAATGTATAATACTCCTCGGCCATCATGGTGGCTTGCACGAGCTCATCAACCCATGGATGCTCACATGGTTGTTCCCCAGAGTATACGCCACCAGCTTGTATCCATCCCGCACTGCAGGTGTCAAGGAGCTGTTCCACTGGAAGACTACGCATTCGCGCCTTGGCATTGGTATGATAAAGAAGGTATCGTGATTCATCATACCATACAACGCTCTGCCACTGCGACAACGACCAGCGCCGATGATCGCGTGCCCATTGCAGTCGTGGCGATGTCGTGGTGTTAACATTGGCACATGCATGGGTCATCGGCTGCGGAGGCTCGTCGTTAGGAGTGTTCTGTGCACTGTGTTTCAGGTACCCTGGTATTCTGCCCGGAACTAAAGCCAGATGTTAGTTCGGCCCAGTTCGCCGCCTGTTCTGTTTTACCAGTCTGGCCGGCCGCGGTGGTCTAGCGGTTCTAGGCGCTCAATCCCCCGACATCGACACTATCGGGCCACTTTCGCGAACTATTTACAGAGTATTTTCACCAACCCGCCTCAAAGCTGGAATCTCAACGAACTGTGCCAGCCAAGACTGGACGATCCCACGTTCCCCTTTAATGGTCAATGAAAGAATGCATTTTGTTCTGAGGCGCGCCAAAGTGGAGCATGGCGAGGAAAGTATTCCTATTTTATTTCACTTCTCTTTTCTCCTCCTCTTCTAAGTTTTTTTTCCTTACACATGTAACAAACACACAATTAAATAAATAAATAAATAAAAGAAGCCCGTTGCGGCAATAGCTCCCTTTTATGTTTTACGTTTTCAAAGGATATTGTTATTTTTATGAAGAATGTCGTCTTTTATTTTCATACACAAGAGGTTTTTATTTGTTTCCTCCTTACCTGCAACGAAAAAAAATAAAAAATAAAAAAATAAAAAAATAAAAAACAAAACAAAAAACAAAAAAGTTGGTAGAGCACTTCCCCGCGAAAGGCAAAGGTCCCGAGTTCGAGTCTCGGTCGGGCACACAGTAAATCTCGGTCGGGCACACAGTAAAAAAAAAAAAAAAAAACGGAACGAACCCCGCGACTGCTACGGTCGCAGGTTCGAATCCTGCCTCGGGCATGGATGTGTGTGATGTCCTTAGGTTAGTTATGTTTAAGTTCTAGGGGACTGATGACCACAGATGTTAAGTCCCATAGTGCTCAGAGCCATTTGAACCATTTTTTTTTTTTTACCAGTCTGACCAGCCTACGACGTCCGACATCTGTAATGAGGGGTAGCCGCCCACACCTGCGACTTCTGGACGTGGTGTCACCTCGGTTTCGAAACCTCTTGAAGACACTCACCACAGCACTCCTAGAACACCCGACAAGTCGTGCAGTTTTCAAAATGCTCGTGAAGAGTCTCCGGACCATCACAATCTGCCCACGGACAAACTCAGATCGCTCCTTCCCTGTTCTACACATGAACGGCGCGCTCACTGATACTACGTGCACAGTGCGCGTGTCTGATTAGCAGTCATTCCTAGACAGGTGACGCTGCTGTCGCCTGGACTGGTTTACATCAATTGTAGGCTGACATCTATGACGGTGTGACCAATCAGTGAATTACTTTATTTGAAGAATTGTTGCACGCTTTTCGCCAGACGACAGAGTAATAGTTTATTATCAGTGACAATCAGAGACGTTCTTGGCGCGTAATTTTTACACGGTGTAGTTCAAGTGTCTACTACTTCTCGTGAGGGAATTTCAAATAGGGGTCCGGCCGCTGTGGCCGATGGTTCTAGGTGCTTCAGTCCGAAACAAGGTTCGAATCCTGCCTCGGACATGGATGTGTGTGATGACCTTAGGTTAGTTAGGTTTAAGTAGTTCTAAGTTCTAGGGGACTGATGACCACAGATGTTAAGTCCCATAGTGCTTAGAGCCATTTGAACCATCAAAGGGGGAAAGAGCTCTGGCTTATCTGATGTCGATAGTGGAGAAAGTGAGGTGTTTTGTTCTCGATTTCACAACATGGTACCGTACGAGAGTTCCTGGACCTTCAATAAAATGTATGAGAACGTTCTCAATACGAAGTTACACTGACCAGTCACGTTAACGTGACCATCCGAATAAACAACTTTTGCAGCGCAGATCGCTGCGAGACGGGCAGGAAAAGAGTCAGTGAGATGTGGAGCCATGCCGACTCAGTATCGTTAGGTTTCTCGGTTGACGATCCATGACGCGAAAAGCCCGACCGAGTTGGTCCCACAGATTCTCGATTGGGTTTAAGTATAGGGAAGTACGGCAAAACGATCCAGATGCTCTTCGAAACACACGCGTGCACTGCGAGTTTTGTGGCATGTTGCATTGTCCTGCTGGTAGATGTCACCGTGCCGAGAAAACAAACTGCATGTAGTGCGGATATGGTCCCCAAGGTTCGATGCACACCTGTGTTGAACCATAGTGCCTTCCAGAATGACGAGATCACCCACGAAATGTCACGAAAACATTCCCCAGACCATAACGCATCCGGAGTTTTCGCTTTCAGTTATTTCACGCCATACACGCCGACGGCCATCAGTCCGATGAAGCACCTGTCGACACTCATTGCGCAGTGGTCGTCCAGTAGCGGTATTGGTGTGCAAATTCCAGCCTTTGTCGCAGATGAACAACAGGCAGGATGGATGCATGAACCAGGCTCGTGCTGCTTGGGCCCACTGGCAGCAACATTCTGTTAACGGCCTATCAGGACCCACTGTTGGTAACCACTTGTTTCATCCGGGTGGTAAGTTGCCCGTACATATCTCCGCAGCCGTCTTTTACACTACTGGCCATTAAAATTGCTACACCAAGAAGAAATGCAGATGATAAACGGGTATTCATTGGACAGGTATATTATACTAGAACTGGCACGTGATTACATTTTCACGCAATTTGGGTGCATAGATCTTGAAAAATCAGTACCCAGAACAACCACCTCTGGCCGCAATAACGGCCTTGATACGCCTGGACATTGAGTCAAACAGAGCTTGGATGGCGTGTACAGGTACAGCTGCCCATACAGCTTCAACACGATACCACAGTTCATCAAGAGTAGTGACTAACGTATTGCGACGAGCCAGTTGGTCGGCCACCATTGACCAGGCGTTTTCAATTTGTGAGAGATCTGGAGAATGTACTGGCCAGGGCAGCACTCGAACATTTTCTGTATCCAGAAAGGCCCGTACAGGACCTGCAACGTGCGGTCGTGCATTATCCTGCTGAAATGTAGGGTTTCGCAGGGATCGAATGACGGGTAGAGCCAAGGGTCGTAACACATCTGAAATGTAACGTCCAGTGTTCAAAGTGCCGTCAATGCGAACAAGAGGTGACCGAGACGTGTAACCAATGGCACCCCATACCATCACGCCGTGTGATACGCCAGTATGGCGATGACGAATACAAGCTACCAATGTGCGTTCACCGCGATGTCGCCAAACACGGATGCGACCATCGTGATGCTGTAAACAGAACGATGGATTTATCAGAAAAAACGACGTTTTGCCATTCGTGCACCCAGGTTCGTCGTTGAGTACACCATCGCGGCGCACCTGTCTGTGATGCAGCGTCAAGGGTAACCGCAGCCATGGTCTCCGAGCTGATAGTCCATGCTGCTGCAAACGTCGTCGAACTGTTCATGCAGATGGTTGTTGTCTTAGAAACGACCCCATCTGTTGACTCAGCAATCGAGACGTGGCTGCACGATCCGTTACAGCCATGCGGATAAGATGCCTGTCATCTCGACTGCTAGTGATACGAGGCCGTTGGGATCCAGGACGGCGTTCCGTATTACCCTCCTGAACCCACTGATTCCATATTCTGCTAATAGTCATTGGATCTCGACCAACGCGAGCAGCAATGTCGCGATACGATGAACCGCAATCGCGATAGGCTACAATCCGACCTTTATCAAAGTCGGAAACGTGATGGTAGGCATTTCTCCTCCTTACACGAGGCGTCACAACTGCGTTTCACTAGGCAACGCCGGTCAACTGTTGTTTGTGTATGAGAAATCGGTTGGAAAACTGTCCTCATGTCAGCACGTTGTAGGTGTCGCCACCGGCGCCAACCTTGTGTGAATGCTCCGAAAAGCTAATAATTTGCATATCACAGCATGTTCTTCCTGTCGGTTAAATTTCGCGTCTGTAGCATGTCATCTTGGTGGTGTAGCTGTTTTAATAGCCAGTAGTGTACCTCTGTCAGCTAGGACCTGTGGTGTGCCACAGTTACCGCGCTGCTGGTTTTAGATTGCACCACTTTGCCGTGCACGGTATACTTTAGCCACGGTGGCATGCGAACAGTTTACAAATTTACAGTTTTTGGAAATGCTTCTAAGCTTGGCCCGAAAGGCAATGATGATGGACGTCAGATAAATCGCTCCTTTTCCGCATTACGACAACGACTGCATTGTTTTCCGCATACCGCGAAGTACTTTATATACCCTCAACTGCTAGTGCTGCCAGCTGCCGTCTGTGAATGGTTACTGCATGTTGATGTCGAACATAGCCGGTGGTCACATTAATGTGACTGGATCTTGTAAAAGTGTGCACATTTAATTACTGATAAGTGTATTGTGTGGAAATTTCACATTTGTTGGGACGGCAACATGTTTCGCGTACTGATTGTTGGGCGCAGTCTCTGTGTGTCATTGGTTTTTCACAGCCTAATGAAAAATAAATAACGGTACTAACAAGTCAGTCCCATAATAGTATACTAAACTGCACATCGCGGGAATACGTATCCAGTCACAATTAGAAGGCACGTAAAATAATTAAAAATTGATCCAAAAGAAAATCCCACACTATTTCCACAAACGTAATATCTCAAATCATAACTAAAAAATTTACTGTAGTATCTGAAATATAAAAGTAAAGAACATAACAAAGCAATTATCCGATGACAGACATTTACATGCGTTTATATTAGGAACCTTTTGAAACAGATCATATGAAGGGCTTATTTCAATAGTGGTACAAGTCCATTTTCGGTCATACTGAGATACAGAGTCCTAAAGTTAAATGAGCGCTGAAAAATCTGCAGTTGAGATACCAGAAATATTCAGGCATATGGCTTCTTGCTAGAGATGAACCTTTCTTTCTGTTTGTTTGGCTCATTAATTTCAGAAGCATTATAGACAGAAAAGTGGAGGTAATTGACTTGTACCTCTACTGAAATAAGCCCTTCATATGATTTACATGAGCTGTTTTGCTTCAGAAACGCTGTTGTCGCCTCACGGATAATTGATCTACTCATTCAGTGCAGACAACGGGCGGCTACATGTATGGACAATTGGAGATTGATATTCACTATTAACACATTGCAAATGCCAGTCTACTGTTTAACTAACACAGCACCTATGGAAGTATCGTCTTCGATACTTTATCACATTCTCCGTTATTTTACAAAAGGTGTCCGTAGGTGATGAAATACTTTTCCCTAGGAATAACAGTTCCAAAGGTACACCGTTTTTTTATTCTTTACTCGCTACTAGTTTCGTGGCAGAAGCCCTTAAGCATATTGCAGCAACTACTGAGCTATCACCGAAAAAATAAAGAAGTTTAGTAGTCGGACTGTTATTACCTGGGAAAAGTCAGAGATGATATCACTGGCTACAAATATTTTTAGTTACATGTTGTTTTTATCTGTTTCTTCCTGACTTACTTTACTTCTTTTCCTTTATCTAACGTAGCTTGTACTGCGATGCATAGTGGTGGCACATAGTAATAAATGAACAAGTAAGGTTACACGATACATTATGGGAGGTGTAATGAAAGTTTCAGTACTTGTTTGAGATCCTTCGGAAAACTCGACAGACAATGAGAACGGTTTCCCGAAATGACGAAGTTTGAGAGTTCATCAGATGGCCGGGCAGATAGGAGGCGCCAGAGGGCTCGCTTTAATTAGGCCGAGTGGCGATTACTGCGGCGATGGGAGCACGCCTCCGCTCGCGTCATTTCGTTCACTCCGAGTCTAGCTGTCGTTTGTTTATGTTAGCAATCTAGCGCAGAAGAAATAAAGCTGGATCCGCGAGAGCGTAATTAGGAATCTTCAGATGATTGCTGGTAATCTAAACTTCAATTAACTTACAAGACTTTATCTACTTAATGTAACTCTCTTTTAATTAGTTGCAACTATTAACACTTTGATAGCGGACGATAAGATTTTAATGGACTTTGGAGAACGGGCTTCGGGTCGGGAATATGACGGCGGAATCGGGGGTGGCCGCAGCGGGGAGTAGGGGATTCCGCGAGGCAGGGCCGCCACTCTGCCGGCGGCGAATTGCCCGCCGCGCCTTTTAGTCCGCCCAATTGAGCAGCCGCGGCCGCTCTCCCTCCCCTCCCCTTCAATTAATTCGTTAACTGGAGACCGTTCCAGCGTATATGACTTACTCTAATGGCTGGCCACTTACTGATTTCCTCCAAACTTCAAAATATGTATGCAGATTTGTTTTATTGCCACCCCGTCATTCGAAAGTTTGCAGCAATGAAATCTATTCTCTCTCTCTCTATTTTTTTCTTTTTTTTTCTTTTACGATACAGAAGAAATAGAGCGACTTCCTCAGATTTATCAACCATGAAAAGAGATTAAACGCTAACCTTTTCAAAGTTAACAAAAGCCGTCAAATATTCGTTTATTACGCCTCAAACCGGTTGTAAGTAGGCTGTTTATGTTTTCTTATTGGCAATTTTACGTAGCGCTCTGTATGAAAATCACTGGCTGTGGTGTGTGCAGTCTGTGGCTGGTTTGCATTGTTGTCTGCCATTGTAGTGTTGGGCAGTTGGCTGTTAACAGCGCGTAGCGCTGTGCAGTTGGAGGTTAGCCGCCAGCAGTGGTGGATGTGGGGAGAGAAATGGCGGAGTTATGAAATTTGTAAAAATGGATGTCATGAACTGCTATATATGACTATTAATGTGAATACATTGTTTGTTCTCTATCAAAATCTTTCATTTGCTAACTATGCCTATCAGTAGTTAGTGCCTTCAGTAGTTTGAATCTTTTATTTAGCTGGCAGTAGTGGCGCTCGCTGTATTGCAGTAGTTCGAGTAACGAAGATGTTTGTGAGGTAAGTGATTTGTGAAAGGTATAGGTTAATATTAGTCAGGGCCATTCTTTTGTAGAGATTCTTGAAATTCAGATTGCGTTGCGCTAAAAAATATTGTGTGTCAATTTAAGCACAGTCATGTATAATTGTTCTAAGGGGACGTTTCACGGTTTCGTCCTAAATGAAAATATCGAAAATTCACAACAGTTTTCGTAATTAATTCGCCCACAGTGGCTGATGTGTCGGTGTCATGACTCAGAACCATATAATCGCTATACGTAATGCTGAAAGGAACTGTAGCGGCACCACCGTTAAGATAGGAGGAAGTTAGATTCGGTGCAATATTTCTGAGCGCAAAAGTTACAGCCAGGCGCAGGCCTGTTGACAGTAAGTTACACTTACCAGCGGTTGCGAAGTAGAATGGAGGTACAGGGCCGTAGAACCGCTCAAAAGAGTAAACGCAGTGGTTTGCATGGCGCAAGTTACAGGCAGAAGGGGCCCACTGGCCTACCTAGGTGTTATGAGTACATAACTTGGAGTGGCGCGTAAGCAGAACAGAGGCTCACAGCCGCGTATAAATTGGTGCCGGTTTTCTAACGAGGGTATCCAAGTGTGGCAGCTCTCCTGGACGGCGGGATATGTCACACCACGGGACGTTCAGATATAACATTTACGCTGGGAAGCGTACTACGCTCATGCAATCCGGGAAACACCCTGCGAAGTACGCAGCAGCAGATGGGGCGCCAGCGTTCCAGTCCACGGTGGGTCGCTGGTTCGACCCTCTGAGGCCAACGCGGGGTCCCGAGCCAGCCAGCGGCGGGCCACTCGACGGCTCGCTAGCACAGGCGGTCTTGTTGGCTCCCAACACACGCCGGAGGCATCCTGAGGCGAAGGCTGCTGAGTCGGCTGCCGGCGTATCCTGATGCCGTCGAAACACTGCCGCTGTACACAGCCGGCACGCCGCAGTACGTTGCACGGGTCGCTGAGGTAGGCAATCCGCACCAAGCTGTTTTGCAGACAGCGAAGTGGCGTCCTCGGCATCGCAGGACCCTGTGGCGTAGACAGAGACGAAGGCGGCACTGTAGCTGGGAATAATAAAACACTTGAAGATCACGGCCGAGTTTTAATTCGGCGTATCCTGACAGTTTCTATCCATGTCCAACATTCGTCCACTGCACGCCAACATCTACATTTGGCAGTGACGCCTACAGAAGCTTCTGGGAAACTAGGAGCACAGTGGAACACTTCCGCTACCGCCTGGCACAGACAGCAGTACATACAGCGAACACAACATGCAGCACTGTACTGGAGATGTTAATTTAAAACAAAACCTGCTGTGACGCAATTAACGTATCTAAAATACAGATGCAGCACTTCTTATTAACATTAAATTATTCAGCTGTGGAGGCACAAAAGATCAAGGTTATTTACTTTTTCCACAGGTAAAGTGAAATTATTACAAGTAGAAAGAAAAACTTCAAATACCTATTTTACGTAATTTTGTCTCTTGGAGCTCCTAAAAACATCATTACATTCAACTGTACCCAACTGGACGCTTTCGAAAATTCTACGGCCAAAGGCAAAGAAAGAGCTCACATCAAAACATTTTCACTCGAATTTTGTCACTCGAAAACCATACAACTCAGTTTCACTCTCGCGTAGAAGCAGCAAAAACATTTACTCATACATATATTCGACAGTCTCAGTAGCGAATTAAAGGTGCTGACGAACAACAAAACTTTCCAAAACAAAATATTTAAGAAAGGTGCGCGTGTTGTGTGTGTGTGTGTGTGTGTGTGTGTGTGTGTGTGTGTGTGTGTTTCCGTTTAAACTACTACTCAGTCAAATTAAACATATATAATTTAAACAAACCACCCACATAGATGATACCATATAGCCAAATAATCACTGAGATCAGTCCGGAACCGCGTGACTGCTACGGTCGCAGTTTCGAATCCTGCCTAGGGCATGGATGTGTGTGACGTCTTTAGGTTAGTTAGGTTTAAGTAGTTCTAAGTTCTAGGGGACTGATGACCACAGATGTTAAGTCCCATAGTGCTCAGAGCAATTTTTGAACTTTGGAATACAAAACATACCAGTAAGTTATTCGCGCTTATTTCCATTCTTGCAGAGAGGAGAAAAAGTTTCATTACCATAAGTATGCACTGTTTATACTGGGAAGTGACTGCTAAAACATAATTAATTACGTTTGGTATATGAAAATGAAACAAACCACTGAAGAGGCAAAGAAACACTGCAGGGTCGCGTCTTCAATGCGTGCCAGCAGGTACAATAATAACCGGATGTACTTCAAAGGGTGCGTCATTCCATACGCCGGAGGGCAGAGGCGTGCATTGTCATGAATGGTCACGACGCTGAACAACTCCTGTAAACGGGTGTTTATCGCAGGAAGTATGCATTTTCGTGCCCACCCATGTTTCCTGGACTTATTTTTCTTGTTTAGCACTACAACCTCTCAAAGTATTTGACACTTTTCTTTAACACCCTGTACCGCCTAATATCGCGTAGGGTTCCGGCGAGCACGCAGAAGTGCCGCAACGCGACGTGGCATGGACTCGACTAATGTCAGAGGTAGTGCTGGAGGAAATTGACACCATAAAACCCGCAGGGCTGTCCATAAATCCGTAAGAGAACGAGGGGGTGAAGATCTCTTCTGAACAGCACGTTGCAAGGCATCCCACACATGCTCAGTAATGTTCATCTCTGGGAACTCTGGCGGCCAGCGGAAGTGTTCAAACTCAGAACAGTGTTCCTGGACCCACTCTGTAGCGACTATGGGCTTGGGGGTATCGTATTGTACTGCTGGAGTTGCCCAAGTCCGTCGGAATGCACAATGGCCATGAATGGATGCAGGTGATCAGTCAGAATGCTTACGTATGTGTCACGCGCCAGAGTCGTATCTAAACGCATCAGGGATTCCATGTCACTCTAGCTGTACAGGACCCATACCATTACAGAGCTTCCACCAGCTTCAGCAGTCGCCTGCTGACATGCAGGGTCCATGAATTCACGAGGTTGTCCCCATATCCGTACACGTCAATCCGCTCGATACAATCTGAAACGAGACTCGTCCGACTAGGCAGTATGTTTCCAGTCATCAACAGTCCAATGTCGGCCCAGGCGAGGCGTACAGTTTTGTGTCGTACACGAGTGGGCCTTGGCCTGCTCGTTCCCCAGACCTCAATCTGCTAGACCTTTAGTTACGAGGATACTTGAAGGAATTGTCTGCGCCACGCCAATCAACAATGAGCGAACAATGCAGGGTCGCGTCTTCAATGCGTGCCAGCAGGTACAACAATAACCGGGTGTACTTCAAAGGGTGCGTCATTCCATAGGGCAGAGGGGTGCATTGTCATGAATTGTCACGACGCTGAACAACTCCTGTAAACAGGTGTTTATCGCAGGTAGTATGCATTTTCGGGCCCACCCATGTTTCCTGGACTTATTTTTCTTGTTTAGCACTACAACCTCTCAAAGTATTTGACACTTTTCTTTAACACCCTGTACCGGCTGCAGAACAGCCACGACGCGTACGGCAAAGCCTTCAGTTCTGTTCTGCCCTTACCGGTGTGTACAACCAGCACCAACGGTAGTCAATACGGAGGAGCGATATATTGCAGTCGAGTCAGTTACCACTGCGATCTGTTACCGATTGTATCGCACTTATTATGAGGCGATATATGATAAATTGAGTTTTCTCCTCCTAATTAAGGGAAATCTATAGTTTTTCTCAATGATATTATCACCTATTCTAATCTCTGTCGCTAAAGGCCAATATTGGCGGCTTCTACACATGCGTCGCGGCCTTTCTGGGGCCTGTACAGGCGTTTTGGCTCTAGCTTCTCAGCAGTTCAGATTCGCATCTGTTGATGGCGGCCAGTTTGAACACCGAAATATTATCATATTCATCTGAAGATCTGTATAAATTCCGACAAACGTGTCATGAATTAGTGTGCTGGAGAACCCTGCACATCACATTAAGTACTGCCGGTCGTTGTGACCGAGTGGTTCTAGGCGCTTCAGTCCGGAACCGCGCTGCTGCTACGGTCGCAGATTTGAATCCTGCCTCGGGCATGGATGGGTGTGATGTCCTTAGGTTAGTTACGTTTAAGTAGTTCTAAGTCTAGGCGCCTGATGATCTCAGATGTTAAGTCCCATAGTGCTTGGAGCCATTTTTGAACATTAAGTACTACAGTGCAGTGTAAATTGTGAAACCTGTAAGAAAAGTTTAATAACCTCATTGAAGGATCTCAGTGAGGCTGGGTATTTGTCATACTCGTAGACAGCTGCATGTTAAGTCCGGAGAAATACTTTATTTGCATTTAAAGCTTTCTTCGCTGCTGTCGACCGATTCTTGGAGATTGCGCCACGTGGGAATTATAGAGCTGAGTGCACAGAAGCGCGGCATGGATGTGAGTGATGTCCTTAGGTTAGTTAGGTTTAAGTAGTTCTGAGTTCTAGGGGACTGATGACCTCAGATGTTAAGTCCCATAGTGCTCAGAGCCATTTAAACCATAGCTGTCATGACTTATGGAATTACTTTCGTAGTTCGTTTGCAGAGCTGCTCTAGAACAGACTAACGCAAGCTCTCTAACCAATACTTGAAGTATTTCTATATTATTTCTTCTTTTGCTTGTGCCTTTTTCCCGCAGTGACGCAGGGTCAGCATGGTTAATCGGATTTGGCAAGGTTAAGTTAAGGGGTGGCCAGATGCCCTTCCTGCCGCCACCCCACACCCCCGGGACGGAGTTAGTGTACCCCAACTGCCTCCGTCTAGTGTAATCCATGGAACAGTGTAAATGTGTTCAGATATCTGCGAGCCGTGTAACTGAGGCGGGACGTGGGGACCAGCCCAGTATTTACCTAGGGGGATGTGGAAAACCGCCTAAAAACCACATCCGGGCTGGCCGGCACTCCGGCCTCCGTCGTTAATCCGCCGGGCGGATTCGATCCGGGGCCAGCGCGCCTACCCGAGTCAAGGAAGGAGCGCATTAGCGCTCTCGGCTAACCTGGCGGGTAAGTACTTCTATATTATTTGCAGATACAAAAATACCATCAGGAAACCTCATGTTATTTTCTCACTTTCCCAGAATTTGAATTCCCTTTGCTTTCCAATTCAAATTACACATGACCTTTTTTTATGGCTCCTGAATATAGTTTTGGTGATACAGAGTCGCTTTGTTTTACCCTTTTTACGGTGGGAATTGATTGGTTTCTTCAACAACGCTCACAAACGCTATGGAGGTTTTGTATATTTTATGTAAGACTTTAATACAGCCCTGTTCTATTTCTTATTATGTCAGAACCTCAAACACAGTCTATCGATATTTGTTTTGTAAATAAAAATTTTGCAGTAGGTGAGTGTTGGAAAATATGAAATCGAAAAAATATTATTAGCGCAGTGCAGTATATAGAAGAAAAAATAATATAGCAGCTAAGAAAAAAAAGAAAACCTGCCTCCTGATGCCTTAAGGGGCTCCGGAACGCCCTATACTTGCAATGTTAAAATAACGCTTATAAATTACATCTTTCCTCACAAAGTATTTGAGGTAGGAAGTTGAACTTTTTACAGATTATTTATTGGAATATGGGCTGCAACTTAACACAGGGATTTTACAAAATTTTAGTTCAGTTATTAAAGATGATTTTTTTTTCAATTGTAATGAAAATTCACAACATTTTTTTTGCAATTTTTTATTTATATATTCAAAAATATACAGTTTTTTGGAAAAAGGCTGTGTTAAATTATGTACTGTGTAACATTTACTGAAAGTTTGAAACAAATATGTTTGGAAGATGCTTAGAAAACATGTAATTAGTATGAGAAAATAAAAGTTTTGGGAATCGAGCGACAAAGATTGGATTAACTTTTTAGTGCATTCCAGGTCCATAGGATGGATTATCTTCATCCTCTGCAAACTCCTCCTCCAGCTTCCTCTTGTTCCTCCTCCTGTTTACTCTTGCTTGTATTTCTAGACTCTTTACAACCCTGTCTGCAGCCCGAAGGCGTTCCTTGTCTAAAGCAAGCATCGCTCGTACCATGTTAGAACCTATCTTCATTCCCATATTTCTAAATACCTTGCACCTTACAATGTTGCCATCATTGAAAGTCGCAACAGCAACTTTACTTTTACTCATTATTATACTTCAACAAAACAGAGACTCAAGAAACAGAATTAATTACGAATATTTTCGAGATAACGACAGAGTAAATAAACATGAAACAATCGACAATCACACCAGCGATATATATTGAACCATCACAGGTTAGCCACAACACATACTTTATCTCACATCACTGAAATGTACCTGATGAACACGGACGTTAATAATAACACCATTTGACAGCAGTTTAAAAGCGCCACAGTGGGTCACGCCCATGTAGAACACATTTCAAAAAAAAATTTAAAAATAGTTGTAGTCTTCGGAATTGAATAAATTATATATCTATTAAAAGGTAATAGTCTGCAGATTCAGAAAACGCAAAAAAGTAAAAATTGAACTTTTCATGATTTTGAGCCTTTCCGGGGCCCCTTAAATAAAGCTAAGGCCGTTTAGTCCAAATAAGAAAGGCAGCGTAACTGCCGTATTACTTGTAGTACTCGTCCAGTTTTAAATACAATCACGCTAAGGGAGGGTCCGGCGTGTCCCCTCGGAGAGTGACGCCTTCTCGCGGGGGGTGTGGCCGCGGACCGCAGACGGAGGCGGCCAGGCGAGGACAGCCCAATAAAGCGGCTCCGGCCGCTCGCGCGCCGCCCGTGACAGCCCGGGATTCGCCACCTAAGTCAGCCTAAGTCCCTCCAGCTTTGCCGCCCCAGTCATTTGATCCGCTTAAGAAAATTTGTGCCGGCAAAGGAGCGCCGGCCGGGCCGGGGTCTTAGCTTCTCGGTTAGTCGAGGAGGCGGAACTATAAAGTTGAATGAAATGAGAGGAACAAGTGGAGGGAAAGTGGAGGCGAAGGAGGGAAGAAGGCGAGAGCGGGGGCGCGGGTGGGGGCGGGCAATGAGGCAGCGCGTCCAAATTTATGCGCCGCGGCGCCCGAGAAATATGGCGGCCGGGGCGTCGCTGGGATTAGGAGCAGGCGCGCCGCGGCGGTCTCGGCGTCGCCGCCCGGCGCGGACCCGTCCCGCGCCTGCGCACGCAATTAACCGCCGCCGCGCCTCCCTGCCATAATTAACGCACTGCTTCGCGTCGCGCCAGACACTTTCCGAACAGGCTTAAAAATTATTAGCGTTCGAATACACTGATAGGGAAAACATTATGGATGGTTGGGTGGTTTGGGGAATAAGGGGACCAAACTACAGGTCATGAGTCTCTTGCAAAACATAATGGCCACCTTCTTAACAGCATGTCTGTCCGCCTCTGGAACGCCATGCAGCTGCGATTCTGTCACATGCATTCGACAAGTCATTGCTAGGTTTGGTAGATTTCTTTGCAAATGTCACGCAATACCCTAATTATTGACCGGTGGATTGTGGGTGCGGAACTGACTCCCTATAGCGCCCAGTTGTATTTCGTCCGGCTTAGATCGGGCACCTTGGTGGCCAAGATGTCAATACGAGTTCACTGTCATGCTCCTCAAACCACTGTAACCTTGTGACACGGATAGTTATCCTGAGATAGCCATCAGGAATGATAGGATACAGGTGATGCTGTAGTATACAGAGAAGTTGCAGCATTAGAAAATTGCAACGAAATGCAGGAAGATCTGCAGGGTGCAGGGAGTGGCAACTGACCCTTAACGTAGAGAAATGTAATGTACTGCGAATACATAGGAAGAAGGACCCTTTATTGTATGATTATATGATAGCGGAACAAAAAAAAAATGGTGCAAATGCTTCTGAGCACTATGGAACTTAACTTCTGAGCTCATCAGTCCCCTAGAACTTAGAACTACTTAAACCTAACTAACCTAAGGACATCACACACACACCCATGCCCGAGGCAGGATTCGAACCTGCGACCGTAGCGGTCGCGCCGTTCCAGACTGTAGCGCCTAGAACCCCTCGGACACCCCGGCCGGCGATAGCGGAACAACCACTGGTAGCAGTTACTTATGTAAAATGTCTGGGAGTAAGGGTACGGAACGGTTTGAAGTCGAATGACCACATAAAATTAATTGTTGGTAAGGTGGGTGCCAGCTTGAGATTCATTGGGAGAGTCCTTAGAAAATGTAGTCCATCAATAAAGGAGGTGGCTTACAAAACACGCGTTCGACCTATACTTGAGTATTACTCATCAGTGTGGGATCCGTACCAGATCGGGTTGACAGAGGAGATAGAGAAGATCCAAAGAAGAGCGGCGCGTTTCGTAACAGGGTTATTTGGTAACCGTGATAGCGTTACGGAGATGTTTAGCAAACTCAAGTGGCAGACTCTGCAAGAGACGCGCTCTGCATCGCAGTGTAGCTTGCTGTCCAGGTTTCGAGAGGGTGCGTTTCTGGATGAGATATCGAATATATTGCTTCCCCCTACTTATACCTCCCGAGGAGATCTCGAATGTAAAATTAGAGAGATTCGAGCGCGCACGGAGGCATTCCGGCAGTCGTTCTTCCCGCGAACCATACGCGACTGGAACAGGAAAGGGAGGTAATGATAGTGGCACTTAAGGTGACCTCTGCCACACACCGTTGGGTGGCTTTTGGAGTATAAATATAGATGCAAATGCAGGTATAGATGTGGTCTCCAGGTGGCCATCTGTCACGGTGACTTCGATTACTATCACAGGGCCCCTCAAAGCCGACGAGGATGTCCCCTATAGCATAATGCTGCCGCCACCATTCTGTGTCCGCGACACGGTGCATACATCATTCGTTCACCTCTGTGATGGCGTTTCCAAACATGACCATCGACCTGTTGTAAAAAGAAACCTGATTCATCTGTCCAGGCGACACGTTTCTCTTGATCCAGAGTCCAATCACGATGTTCTTGGTTCAAATGGTTGAAATGGCTCTGAGCACTATGGGACTTAACATCGATGGTCATCAGTCCCCTAGAACTTAGAACTACTTAAACCTAACTAACCTAAGGACATCACACACATCCATGCCCGAGGCAGGATTCGAACCTGCGACCGTAGCAGTCGCGCGGCTCCGGACTGAGCGCCTAGAACCGCTAGACCACCGCGGCCGGCCACGATGTTCTTGAGCCCACTGCAATCGAATTGACGGACCATCATGGGAAGATGTGGGGGCCGTCGCTGAATAGTGTAATCTGAAACGTACCCGCTTCAGTATCAGTGAAGACATGAAGTATGAAGGGGTGCATGTGGTCCCCAAGTGGTCAGCTGGCAAGATGACTTCGACAACTATCACAGGTCCCATGGAAGCCGAGGTGAATGTCTCCGAATAGCATAACACTACCCCCACCATCCTGTGTCCATGGCACACTGTATGATTCGAGCAGTTGTTCACCTGGATGATGTATCCATACACGGCCATAAACGTGGTGTAGCAATAACCGTGCTTCATTTGACCATGCGACGTGTTTCTTTTGATCCACAGTTCAATCGTGATATTGCCGTGCCCACTGCAATCGCAGCTGGTGGCCAACACGTATGTAGAGCTCGACTGCCGCGCAGCCCCGTATTCAACAATGTGCAATGAACGGTGTACTCTGAAACACTAGTACCTGCACCACTGTCAGGCAAGACAGGTGGTCCCAAGGTATGCAGGTGGTCCCAAGGTAGTCAGCTGTCACGGCGATTTCGATTACTATCACAGGTAGTACTAATTGTGAACTGTTTACATGTTTCGAGCTAATTAAGACGTCGGAAGTGGTCGGTTTGGTAACGCGACGATCACGGGCCATCAGTGTGCCGTCGAATGTATATTTACATTTTCACATGATGAGCGTGCAGTCTAATTTTTTCATTTATTTTTATTTTTTTGTTTTTTGTACGAAGTCCGACTATCCTTGTTATTGTCATGCAAATCGTTTATGACATTGCAGTTTAATATTTGCACGGCCCTGCGTCACCAAGCTATCCCGCTCTACAGCGACAGTCTCTCCAACGACAATCTCTCCAGTGACAATCCCTGACTTTTACAGGAATTCGAAATCTCAGATAACGAAATTTTATTCGACGCAGTAGCAGTTTCAATTTTATCATTAATACAAAGAGTCTATAATTTCATGTTGTTGTTATACTTCTGTTGTCGTTAATACGATGCATTCCACCTCCAGAATGATTACTGACGTAATTTCACTCTTTACTCTTATATTAAATTTTTGTGGGGTACGTTGTACAAGCGACTTTCATTTTCGCAGTGGGAAGTGGTCATAACATTCTGACTCTACGCAATAGCAGACACAGCGTGTCTGCTTTTCTTATCTTACCTGCGTGACAGAAAGGTGTTCCATATTGATTATATAGCAAGAGACTGTCAGTGTGTAGCAATCACACATGGTGTACCACAGAGCTATATTTCTCATATACATAAATGATCTCCCAGTTCTATTGTCAGAAGATATAAATCGTGTTTGCTCTGTAGATGGTAGCAGTATAGAAATAAAAATCTCTAACTGTCCTCTAGAGCTTGTCAGTGGATCAGTTGCACCGGGCGAGTAACTCAGGGTTTCGAGTAAGGCACCCCATCCTGTTACTGCAGGACACGATCAGCAATTAAAATCAGGACGCAAAAAACGAAGGGAGCAGTCATTTGTTCGGGGTAAATAGATTTTCCTAATTTTATTGTGATGGACTCAATTCCATCCAGACTTTTATGCTTCTCTTAGCAATGAACTGCTTCATTAATTGAAACCCTCAGCTGCCTACATGTGTTGTTTATATACCTCGATGGGGACAACTGAAAATGTGTGCCCCGACCGGGACTCGAACCTGGGCTCTCCTGCTTACGTGGCAGACGCTCTATTCATTTGAGCCACCGAGGACATAGATGAAAAGCGCGAGTGCAGGGACTTATCCTTTGCACGCTTCCCGTGAGACCCACATTCTCAACTGTCCACAATCTACATACGGAATGTACCTAACAGATATTTGCCTATCAACTCATTACTCGCACACACTAATGTGACGATTCCCTTAAGAGTTCGGGCAACCTGTGCGCATTCGCACAGACGAAGGTCAGTGGCTGGGTAGCCTTTAACTATATATATATGAATATAGTAACTGTTCTCGAAAGAACAGATACCATTGATGACCGTGCAGCTTCTCTAGAATGAATGATAATTAATTGAAACCCTCAGCTGCCGACAGGTTTTGTTGATATACCTCGATGGGGCAGGGTCATCAGTGGTATCTGTTCTTTCGAGAACAGTTACTATCTTCATATATATGAAATGCTTCGCAGAGAAGGGAGATAATTGATTAATTGTGTATTATCCTCCTCCTGAATACTTACAGGGAAATCAAAGTGTGCATAGCTCGAGTTGTAACAATTTCACTGTGACGAGATATTAAAAATTGCTAAAAGTTGGACATCGGCGATATTGGTCTGTAATTCTGCGCATGTAAAATCTAACGACTGATACAGTGTTTTAGAGTAATCCGTTGAAACTGAATCAACGCGTGGTCTTGTAAACAGGGATGAAAGTGTGAGTTTCTTTTCCTTAAAAAAAAAAATCTGCATCGGCACCTACTCTTTCTCTAGTGTAAAAGCACCGTGAGAAGCACTAGCATCCACTAACGGTACCCCTTGGCGGTAGCTACCTCTGGTAGACAACGGCACAGTCACAGCTCTCAGTAGCCTATCTTCCTGCATGGCCTCTTATATGGGCCACGACTGCCCACTACGTGTTTATATTGCCGATGATCAGTCAGATAGGTCCATCCATTCTTCCTTCCTTCCTTCCTTCCTTCCTTCCTTCCTTCCCTCCTAGCCATACAGCAATTACTGGCAGCCTACCTCCAGGGATTTGCCGAACGCGTCATCGTCATCGTCATCGACTGTCATCATCATTGTTATCGTCATCGTCTTAGCACCAACCACACTATCGTCGTGTGTGATTTTAGCAGCGCATCAAAACGTAACATTTTCAGTGTATTTTAACCCTTTATTTTAATTCTCATAACCGCGAAAAAGAATTGTATGTGTGTATTTTAACATTATTTGGATGAAGAGCAGCAGTAGAAGCATTATGGCTGCTGTCAGCCACCAACCCGTTCCGCTCGCCGGGATGACATGACAGTTAAGAAAACAAAACGAAAACAGTCAGATTGCAGTTAATGCTTTGAAACAAGAGGCTTCGTTTCAGAATATTACTTATTACCTCGAGCTGCTCGAATGAATTATCAATAAACTTTGACAATTCATATACAATTTAGCACTTCTAACGGAACATTAAAAACCTATAAAAATAGTCAACTCAGCCAATGAAGCGCCAGAAGTACACAGAGTTAAGATTGGGACTAATAATCCACCCCCTACAACTGTAGCTGATTCACTAATTTATTCTGCATATTTTCATTACCAGCTCATTATCCTTTCTCGTGAAAACTCAACTTGCAGTGCATTTATTTTCAGTACACAAAAGCGTGTTATGTGAATTACGTTTGATGTTAAGTTTAGAACATCTTGCAAAGATTTCTTAAAGATCTTGGTATTGTGACAACTACTTGATAGTGTACATATTCATTAACGTTCTTTTTCGTTGTCTTCTCTCAAAGAACCGTACACAGCATGTCTATAATACTAGGATTAAAAGTAACCTCTACAAACACTAACTACTGAACATTAGTAAACAAGGTACACATCTGGTCAACAAATTACCAGGGAACATTGAATATCTTACGTATAATGTGGCGAAGATTAATGTGAATTAAATAAATTCCTGTCTAGCCATTCCTAAGCAGCTAAGGAGTGTCTTCAGAGAAACTCCTAAAATTTATATTTAAGCTTATGTAGTAAATAATATTAGCATTGTATTACAATAAGATTTTGTAATAAGCTATTTCATTACACTCGCAATTAAATAAATGTACATCCGTGACTTATTTTCGAATCCTAAAGATCTATCTCCATGGGTTCTAGGCGCTTCAGTCCGGAACAGCGCGACCGCTACAGTCGCAGGCTCGAACCCTGCCTCGGGCATAGATGTGTGTGATGTCCATAGGTTAGTTTCGCTTAAGTAGTTCTAAGTTCTAGGGGACTGATGACCTCAGCAGTTAAGTTCCATAGTGCTCAGAGCCATTTGAACCATTTTTTGTATCTCCGCGGTACTGATAGAATGCGGCAACGTACTACAATGTAAACAAATAATCAACACCTATGTGATATCTGGTTTTCTGAAGGTGAATGGAGGACTGATTTTCTCCCGTTCCTTCAGTCGCCATATGTGTTTGGTCTCAGTAAATAAAAAACGAGACACAGCAGCTTCATAAGGACTCGGGAAACTACTCAATCATTTCATAATTCTTACGGTTGCCACCAAAGTTCGTCGGGAAATAACGAACTTAGAAGTAAACTAGTTGGTGTTGAGAGCTTCATGCGGTCAGTTTGTCTCAACATCTCTTCACTTTTTTTTTTTTTGTAATATGGTAAACGAGAGACAATACAAACCCAAACAACTTTTTTCTTTGTGTGCAGACATAATTTTTTTTCTTGACATTACGTTCCCATACAGAAAAAGGTGTCAAAACCACGGATTAGGTCGCAGACCTGTTACGACCAACGTTGTTTCGGCCTTCCAACCATTTCTCCCTGTAATTCATTGTGGTGTCATTAACTGCAGCCGTATAGCAATTTCTCTCTTGTCCTATTTGTCACGTTTTGTCACACCTTTAACTCTTCTTAGAAGGCTCACTTCACTTGTTTGTATATGTTTTTGATTCTTTTTCATGGATGTCCGATGGGCTTTATTCTGTAGAATTCCGCAATAAATTGCTTCATGGCTTGCCTATTAATAATTCTATTAACTGTGCAATATGCTAGTTGATATCTTCCGACTTCTTTCAGTACATCTCTACTTTGGAAACAGGAGAATTCACAACCCATGTAAGTAAAATGTGAGACGTTTCAGAACTTTATTTTACAATAAGAATATTGACGGAATTGATTTTTCGCCACGGAGCGCCATTACTTTACGATATGGATTTTGCGACGTTAGATGTTTCAGAATTTTATTGTACAATACGAATATTGACGGAACTGATTTTTCGCCATGGAATGCCATTACTTTAAGATAACGATTTTGCAGCGTGTTCTTTAAAATTATCGGAGGATTTGTGTAGCAATAGGTGAAATTTATCTTCAGTGTCAGGATAACAAACCCGTCGGAAAATGAAGAGCCTTACTAGAACAATTGTCATTGTCTGTTCCGCTCGCCAAATATAGAGCACATAGATAAAAACTACATAAAAATTATTAGTGATAAAGTAAACCTTTATTTGAGTATCATACTAGTTTTTATGTAAGTTGAAATAAAAGTGCATACCGCAAGACGTCGTTTAGTCCTGGATGTCTTGTATTTATTCTTTCCGCGCTTTCTGTATGCGGTTTTTGACCTCTTTGTGCTCCCAGTTCATTTTTGACCTGCAGTCTCACTACTCACCCTACACGTCTAAATATTGCTGTGTCCCGCTCGTAATGTCACAGTAACTTTGCACTTATTCCTGAAAACAACCGCTACATAGTCTACAGCAGGGATGTTCAACCCGCGACCTACGGGCCGCTTCCTGCCCAGAGCAAGTATCAATATGGACCAAGAAGTGAGCATCTATCACCCGACAGGTGAAAAGGCTATAAAATTTTCCAAATAACAAAAAGTTTGAAATGAGCCGTTGTGGAGGTACGACCAAAAACGACAGTCGGTCAGCAAAGAGCGCACCAACACTCCTCCAGTATGCGAAAGTGTTCAGGTATGTCTAACATCCGACTAAGCCGCATCGACTAAGTCGGAGACAGAAATTTCGAGCATTGTCTGTGACCTGAAAAGAAAGGAGGTTTCACAATTTAATTTTAATTTTTTTTCACCGTTGTCTTCGTTCATACTTACTGATCTGCTGTACTTGTTAGAATAAAAGTTTATTCATAATCTCTGTACATTATCAAATCTTAAAACATACAGACTCTAGATTTCACTTTTCTCAAAATTGTACCACATGTCTTCCATCTTACTACAGTGCCGTTCCTGCCTACTAAATAAATTAGTGGCATCGCGGTACTTTTAGCGTAGTTAACATACAAGTCAATCTGCACGAAGTGAATATCAGGGAGAATACGCGTCTACGGTTGAACTGCCCTCCTATTTTGACTATTTGCAGGTGTTCAAGTCAAATGATAAACACGGTTTATACACACCAGTGAACGCGATGCCGTGATAACGATATCTGACATTTTGACTAATGACATGAGATAACAAGCTCCAGAAAAGCTCAAAGAAAATGGAGAAAGTTAGTCCGAAGGAACACAACTGAATATTGAAGACGTACAAGAATCTGTTAACCAGATACTAAACAACCTCCAACTGTAATGAATCATAAATCTTATTTGTGCAAAGTCAAGTGTCTTTCCTTCTGTTACCTACCTCATTTAATAACTTGTAAACATTTAACTGATATGGTGAATGCAATGGTTCACAATTACGTAGTTTCAGCAGGACGAAATCTTGGAGTAACTGCATCAACTCCAACTTACTTTATTTGCTGAAAATCTTTTATAAAATAAGAAATTACAGTAGGGGACGCGTGTGCACTGCAAACCCGAATCAAATGCAATGCCAATACAAGAAGCTCAGCACTCCAAGAAAGTCCATAAGAATTCTGACACTGAGGCAGACACACATGGTGGAAATTGGTAGCACCAGGAAGAAGATGTGAGTTAAATAATTCACAGAGTCGAAATGCAATAGATAAACAGAAGAATTACCAGTAGATTGTTCGTACTATTTGGCCTTAAAGACACATTCCTTCATTTTATTCATTTACACTGCATTTGTGAATCACTGCATAATAATTTTCAAACCGAAGAGATCTTTGTCACCAGCTACACATTAGGAACCTTGCACCGTGACACAATAAAGTACGTTACCAATGTCAGAAGTGTATTTCTGTTCAAAATTACCTAACCCGGTCACTGCTGTAGCTTTTTCGACACTAAGCGTACTGGAAGATCGGCCGAAACACTGCTGCACATAACTCCCTCTAATGAAGAGACTGTATTTGAATGATGTTGTAACACTGGCCGAAGTTCGCATTGACGCTCAGAAATTGTGCCGAGCTGTTATACCTGCGGACAAAACCCTTGAATACGCGGAGGCCAAATACATGCAGCGGTTGCCAGTATCATGTTCCATCCGGTGATATCGGCTATACAGAAATTTCAGTGTCTTCTGCTATGCCTTTTAATAATTTCATTATCCTTCTGACAGTCCTGAAAGACACATTTTCCTCCTTTCCACTTTTCCAAAAGGCGACAGTACGTTTCAAATAATCCACTATTGCGGACAGAGACAATGTGGTATCCAACGATGTTACATCTTTGCAGCAGACTTTATCATAAGTTACTTTCTCCCTGCCCCTTTGTGCCAACGAAGCTGTTCGGCGAATGTGACTGGCGAAAGAACAGCCTCATTATTGTCATCGTCATCCTCAGGTGAAGAAGCATCGAAGAACAGTCCACTATTTTTGCACCATATCTAACACATCTTCATTCGTGAAGGTGTCCATGCACGCTGCAACGAAAGTGAAAGTCGTAAATAATAGCACAAACAAAGCTCCGTACGCTTTCGTTTCCCTTGTATAGAAGAAAGTTGAACAGCCGCACGTAATGACGCTTACCAGTCGCGACTAAAGGGAGTTCTCATTCGTTCACATGTAAATCTTATGATTTCGCCGTCATTCCATTAAGTTCCAGCAGGTGCCGTACTATCGTTCGTTGGTCCACCATTATTATGACCACTACTCAGACTGTACACCCCACTGTACAATATTTCGCGCTCGGGCTTTGGGCTGCGCAGTGAGACGGTTGAGTGACAAACAAAATCCGTGCCTGCGATGTTTAAAAGCTATTAATTCCGAAGGTCATAACTGCCTATTGCCATAATTGTGCCCAAATTCCCACGCGGGATCTACACTACTAGCCACAAAAATTGCTACACCACGAAGATGACGTGCTACAGACGCGAAATTTAACCGACAGGAAGAAGATGATGTGATATGCAAATTATTAGCTTTTCAAACAAGGTTGGCGCCGGTGGCGACAGCTACAACGTGCTGACATGAGGAAACTTTCCAACCGATTTCTCATACACAAACAGCAGTTGAGCGGCGTTGCCTGGTGAAGCGTTGTTGTGATGCCTAGTGTAAGGAGGAGAAATGCGTACCATCACGTTTCCGAATTTGATAAAGGTCGGATTGTAGCCTATCGCGATTGCGGTTTATCGTATCGCGACATTGCTGCTCGCGTTGGTCGAGATCCAATGACTGTTAGCAGAATGTGGAATCGGTGGGTTCGGCAGGGTAATACGGAACGCCCTGCTGGATTCCAACGGCCTCGTATCACTAGTAGTCGAGATGACAGGCATCTTATCCGCATGGCTGTAACGGATCGCGCAGCCACGTCTCGACCCCTGAGGTAACAGATCGGGACGTTTGCAAGACAACAACCACCTGCACGAAAAGTTCGACGACGTCTGCAGCAGCATGGACTCTCAACTCGGAGACCATGGCTGCGGTTACCCTTGACGCTGCATAACAGACCGGACCGCCTGCGATGGTGTACTCAACGACGAACCTGGGTGCACGAATGGCAAAATGTCATTTTTTCGGATGAATCCAGGTTCTGTTTACAGCATCATGATGGTCGCATCCGTGTTTGGCGACATCGCGGTGAACGCACACTGGAAGCGTGTATTCGTCATCGCTATACTGGCGTATCACCCGGTGTGATGGTATGGGATGCCATTCGTTACACGTCTCGGTCACCTCTTGTTCGCATTGACGGCACTTCGAACAGTGGACGTTACATTTCAGATGTGTTACGACCCGCGGCTCTACCCTTCATTCGATCCCTGCGAAACCCTATATTTCAGCAGGATAATGCACGACCCTGACTAATCTCTTACACTTGGATTACTCTTCATCACTACTAAATAGTGATCTGAGTCTATATTTGCTCCTGAGAACACCTTACAGTCCAATATATGATTTCGGAATCTCTGCCTGACCATGACATAACCTAACTGATATCTTCCTGCAGCTCCCGGCTTTTTCCAGGAATGCCTCCTCCTCTTATGATCCTTGAACAGAGTATTCACTATTGAGTGAAATTTATTGGAGAACTCAATTAATCTTTCTCATTCCTGGTACCACGCCCATAGTCTTCCGTAACTCTTTCTTTTTCTCCTTCTCCTACAACCACATTCCAATCCCCCATGACTATGAGATTTTCATCTCCTTTTATGTACTAAATTATCCATTAAATATACTCATGAACTTTCTCTCCCTCTTCATCTTCGGCTTGCAACGTCCGTTTGTGTACCTGAACTATTGTTGTCGGTGTTGATTTTCTGTCGATTCTGATGAGAACTATCCATTACTGAACTGTTCACACAACACATTCTGTACCCTTCCTTCCTATTCATAACGAATCCTACTCCAGTTATACCATTTTCTGTCTCTGTTGATATTACCCTATACTCATCTGACCAGAAATCCTTGCCTTCTTTCCATTCCACCCTTCTGACCCCTACTACAGGGTGTTACAAAAAGGTACGGCCAAACTTTCAGGAAACATTCCTCACATACAAATAAAGAAAAGATGTTATGTGGACATGTGTCCGGAAACGCTTAATTTCCATGTTGGAGCTCATTTTAGTTTCGTCAGTATGTACTGTACTTCCTCGGTTCACCGCCAGTTGGCCCAATTGAAGGAAGGTAATGTTGACTTCGGTGCTTGTGTTGACATGCGACTCATTGCTCTACAGTACTAGCATCAAGCACATCAGTACGTAGCATCAACAGGTTAGTGTTCATCACGAACGTGGTTTTGCAGTCGGTGCAATGTTTACAAATTCGCAGTTGTCAGATGCCCATTTGATGTATGGATTAGCACGGGGCAATAGCCGTGGCGCGGTACGTTTGTATCAAGACAGATTTCCAGAACGAAGGCGTCCCGACAGGAAGACGTTCGAAGCAATCGATCGGCGTCTTAGGGAGCACGGAACATTCCAGCCTACGACTCCCGACTGGGGAAGACCTAGAACGACGAGGACACCTGCAATGGACGAGGCAATTCTTCGTGCAGTTGACGATAACCCTAATGTCAGCGTCAGAGATGTTGCTGCTGTACAAGGTAACGTTGACCACGTCACTGTATGGAGAGAAACAGTTGTTTCCGTACCATGTACAGCGTGTGCAGGCACTATCAGCAGCTGATTGGCCTCCACGGGTACACTTCTGCGAATGGTTCGTCCAACAATGTGTCAATCCTCATTTCAGTGCAAACGTTCTCTTTACGGATGAGGCTTCATTCCAACGTGATCAAATTGTAAATTTTCACAATCAACATGTGTGGGCTGACGAGAATCCGCACGCAATTGTGCAATCACGTCATCAACACAGATTTTCTGTGAACGTTTGGGCAGGCATTGTTGGTGATGTCTTGATTGGGCCCCACGTTCTTCCACCTACGCTCAATGGAGCACGTTATCATGATTCCATACGGGATACTCTACCTGTGCTGCTAGAACATGTGCCTTTACAAGTACGACACAACATGTGGTTCATGCACGTTGGAGCTCCTGCACATTTCAGTCGAAGTGTTCGTACGCTTCTCAACAAAAAATTCGGTGACCGATAGATTGGTAGAGGCGGACCAATTCCATGGCCTCCACGCTCTCCTGACCTCAACCCTCTTGACTTTCATTTATGGGGGCATTTGAAAGCTCTTGTCTACGCAACCCCGGTACCAAATGTAGAGACTCTTCGTGCTCGTATTGTGGACGGCTGTGATACAATACGCCATTCTCCAGGGCTGCATCAGCGCATCAGGGATTCCATGCGACGGAGGGTGGATGCATGTATCCTCGCTAACGGAGGACATTTTGAACATTTCCTGTAACAAAGTGTTTGAAGTCACGCTGGTACGTTCTGTTGCTGTGTGTTTCCATTCCATGATTAATGTGATTTGAAGAGAAGTAATATAATGAGCTCTAACATGGAAAGTAAGCGTTTCCGGACACATGTCCACATAACATATTTTCTTTCTTTGTGTGTGAGGAATGTTTCCTGAAAGTTTGGCCGTACCTTTTTGTAACACCATGTATATCTAGACTGGGCCTTTTGCATTCCCATTTCCGGACTTCCCAGCCTTCTTACCACGTTCAAATTTCTGACATTACACACCCCGACTCGTAGAACGTTAATCTTTCGTTGGTGATTCGATCGTTATCTCATGGTCACTCCCGGAGAGCCGAATGAAAGACTAGTCCAGAATCTTTTGGCAATTGATCATGACACATCTAAATTACAGGTCACACGTCCTGTGGATACACACTATGTGTCTTTAATGCAGTGGTTTCCATTGCCTTTTGCAGCCTCATGCCCTTGGTAATTGCTGATTCTTCCACCCTTATGAGCAGTTTTCCACTACAAGGGCAAGAGAGTACCCTGCACCTCTGGCCGCGCCTCCGCCCTCTTAAAAAACCGTTGGATGAATGAGGAGTGATTTCCTATGCGAGAAGAATTCGATGATTTTTATTCAGAATTTGAGCGATGACGGGGTTCGAACCCAGGACCGAGGACATTTTCATTACTAATCAAGATGCTATCCCTAGACCACGGGTGCTAAGGATAATGCCCGCATCTCGTGGTCGTGCGGTAGCGTCCTCGCTTCCCACGCCCGGGTTCCCGGGTTCGATTCCCGGCGGGGTCAGGGATTTTCTCTGCCTCGTGATGGCTGGGTGTTGTGTGCTGTCCTTAGGTTAGTTAGGTTTAAGTAGTTCTAAGTTCTAGGGGACTTATGACCACAGTAGTTGAGTCCCATAGTGCTCAGAGCCTTAAGGATAATGTGACCATTTTGGACGATCAGGTTCATCCTATGCTACAATGTTAGTTCCCTAATTGCAATGCTGTGTTCCAAGACGACAGACCCCGTGTTCATACAGCTTTTGTGAGCACGAGAATGAACTGTCGCATCTGTTCTGCCCACCCCATTCACCAGATCGCCGCATTACAGAGCTTTTGTGGTCTGCTTTACCGAGAAGAATGTGTGATCGTTGTCAAACTTCCTGATCGTTAACCTCAACTCGCCACTATGTTGCAAGAAAAAGGGATAAGACTCATTCGAAAACCTTTCAGTACCTGTATTTAGCCGTTCCGAGTCGACTGGAAGCTGTTTCGAATGCCAACGGTTTTCCAACACCGCGTTAGAATGTGTTTTTGGTGATACCACGTTTTTGTACACTCTCGTGTAGTTGGGGCAAGTTAGTGTAAATGCACATATTACTGCGTGATGGTCGTTGATTGAGTGTGCATTTCCAACACGCGGTACTTCGAAAACTTTACTCAAGCTCCCCTGCTCTGACCTTGTTATCAACTTTTTTGTCCACATAATAAATTTGAAGGTTCTGCGTTCGACCCCAGCTTGATTGTACGATTTTTTATCCTGGGGTAATATGCAACTACGAGGGTTGGAACTTAAATAGTGGCAACTATTTATTGTCAATCGATACAAAAGAGATACATGTTTGTCCTTCAAAGTAGTCACCAGCGATGTGTAGAAACCGTTGCCAGCGATGTGGAAGACGTTGTATACCGTTAGCAGAGCCTGTTCTGTTGATGCTGCGAATGGAGCGGTCTATTGCCTGTCGAATCCTTGGAACAGTTCTGAAGCGAATGCTACGAACTGGTTCCTTCATCTTCGGAATAAAGTTAAAGTCACAAGGACTTAAGTCGGGGGAGTATGGTGGACGGTACAGTACATCCCAGTCCCATCGGCCGAACAAAGCAGCCACAGCTTACGCTGTTTGCGCCCGCGCATTGTCGTGCAAATTGATGGGTGGGTTGTCCGCCCCTGGTAGCTGAGTGGTCTGCAGACGTAATGTCACACCTAACGGCCCGGGTTCGATTCCCGACTTGGTCGGAGGTTTTCTCCGCTCAGGGACTGGGTGTTGTGTTGTCCTAATTATCATCATTTCATCCCCGTCGACCCGCAAGTCGCCGAAGTGGCGTCAACTCGAGAGACTTGCACCAGGCGAACGGTCTACCCGACGGGAGGCCCTAACCACACGGCATTTCCATTTCGATATGGGTGGGTTGCGCAGAAATTGTTGCCGCTTCTTTCGCAAAGCTGGTCGCAGGTGATGCTCCAAAAACGAACAGTAATACTATGCACTGACGGTCTGCCGTGGAGGAACGTAATGCGTTAGGATAACATCATCACAGTCGTACACGAGAATCACCATAACTTTAGACGGCTCCATTCGCACCATCAACAGAACAGACTCTGCTAACGGAATACTACGCCTTCCACATCGCTGGCAACGGGTTCTACACAATGCTTGCGCGGTGCCGGGGCTAGCAGTGTATTCATCACTAAATTCTTCTAGAATCTTCATATGGAAATGATGCTTTAAGCCCCCCCCCCCTTTTCTAACTCAGACTTTTGCTGTTGCACATAGATTAAGAAGAAACGCAAGCTGACTGTAATCGACCCTGCAAGTGGAGTAGAAAAGAGTTTGGCACCTGAAATAATTTAATTTGACAGAAATTAATTTGATAAAGGAAAGTTTCATTAACGTAGTGAGAAATGAAAGGGTTGCTCTACCGATCAACAGAATGAAAGTTCTGTCCAAAATAACAATTTGATTTATTATGACTAAACTCAAAATAATAAACAAAACACATGAAACATTTACAATACGTCAAATTGGATACTCAAATAATTGCTGTGAAGGTGAAGTTGTCCATAAACTATATTGTGACATTTATCACCAAGTGGTATGTGGAGCCAATTCCTTGCAACTCAAATCTTAAGAGAAACACCCAGCCAACCCAACACTAATTGCTGCTACTGTAGTGAGAACTCAGACAATGAACACCCAAGACAGAGCCACGTTAGAAAAGATGGGAACAGGCGCGCTCTGCTGAGCTCTGATTGTCACGTAGCTAAATTCCCTAATCTGTCGGTGCTGCGGACACACATTACCAAGCTGTCTTCTGAAATGCAAGGACACGATCTGGCATACCGGAGGCGATGGCTGGTTTCTTCGACGTCCCGCTGTGGTGATGATAATGTTGCGAGCATAGGCCGAAACAAATTATCCTGGTCTGGTAGTTCCAGGCTAAAGCCTTTCTAGCAACACAAATACGTCTCTCAGGGAGACGAAGAAGGCTTGCTACACAATCATTGACGGTACAGTGATTGATTTTAACAAGCGAAGTCACACAGTAACTCCGATACAGTCAACTTTAAACAAAACTGTTCAAGACGGTCAACATAGGCCGCTTGTACACAGAACGCTCAGTTGCCAACTGTACTCGGAAAGTTACGTTAAAGTCGAAACTTCAGCAACTTTGTCAAACAGTTACAATTAAATGAAAGTATACTAGACAGCCAACAGAAGGTAGGCTGTCCAGAGCAGCGAGAGCTCAGTCTTGTAACCTACTCCGACCGAAAGGCGAGAGCCGACTCTCTCAAGAGCACCCGTACAAGCCAAACACAGAACATTCCCGCCCCCACGACAGTGGCCGTGGTTAAACGTTCCAATCAGCAACTAGAAAACCGGCGGAAAATTCCACTCTGTTGCCAAAGCACTACTATTCCACCAATGGAGATACTTGGCGACAATTTCTGCGCCGATTTTGCTACGACACGCAGCTATCCCCTGAGCAAGCCAATCACAGTTATGATTTTGGAGAAAACGCTGGAATTTGCCCGCCAAGGCTGCCTGGGAATACAAGTCATTCCCACGCCTCGCTGGTAGCCTGTCAGAAAGTGTTTTCACTAAGTTTCTGCGAAGTAACGGAATCTCTAGCCCAGCCGCTCCTTCAGGCCCCTGTGGGCGTGTCGCCCCCGCTCTTATGACAATGTCGGCGTCTGGACAGCATCCACTCGACTCCCCCACACCCGCCGGCATAACCCTTTCAAGATCAGCTGAACCCCCCTGTCACCGGACCACCCAGGTGACGAGAGACGCTGCATGGGAAGTCCACGTGTGAAGGAATAGCAACTTTTCGCCGCATGCAATTGGAGAGGAAAATATTCATATTGTCTGAGTTCTCAATACTCGCCTTGTAATGACAATACTGGGCCACACTTCCCCACATCGAATTACTCAGAGTAAGATATAAATATGACAGGGGCAAGTCACTGTGTCCATCGCACGCTGGTGACTACTTTGAAGAACAGTTACAGGTGCAAACATGTAACTCTTTTGTATCGTTGTGAATAAACAGTTGCCACTATTCAAGTTCCAACCCTCGTATTTGTATAGGTAATGGAAATCAAGTTGCTGCTTGGTTCGGATTACATGTCAAACGTTCCAGTAGCGAGCACTATGCCTTTTTACTTTAACCTTCACCCAGACAACTGCTTACCTTTATACGTTATAAAAGCTACAAGCCAACCGTACAGCCACCCACAATACGCAGAAGATGGAAAACACCAGACGACAGTTACAGACCTTCCAGTTGGCCGTCCCGCGCAGGTGGTATTACCCTTTTCCACCGCGCCGCCGCCGGCCGGCGCTGCAGTAATTCAATCCTTACAAGCCCCTTCATCCGGCCAATCGCGCCGCGGACGCGACGCCTCAAAGAACTAAGCACAAACTCTCCGCAAAGCCAATATATTGCCCTCATTTTCTTCATTTTCCATTACGCCCCCGCGTTCCGCCTGCCCGGCCGCACTGCTCCTCTTCCTCCGTCCTTCCGCCGCCACTGCCGCCGAAGAAAAGTGTGACCTCTCCGGGAGGCTCCGTCCCAATCCTCTTTCTTCATTTCGCACGCTGACGACTTTCCAATGTAACGGCCTTTTGATCGACCACGCGGCCGCCGGACGGCGCCGCTCCTTCCCCCGCCGCCGCCACCTCCCTCGCCTCCTCTTCCCTTCTCCTCCGTCTTCTTCCGCTCCTTTATCTTTTTGCAGTTTCCCGCCAGAGAGGCGGGGCAGTCGCATTATTCTTCGCTCGGCCGGGCGCAGCGCCGGCGAAAAGCCGCGCTAGTCCTAGCGGCGGAGCGCGGCGCTGCAGAGCTCTTGCGGCCAGTTTGATTAAATTTGAATATGTTCGCGAGGACTCAATCGCCGACGCCGGCGGGCCGCGCCGGCTGCGGCCGGCCTTAATTAAGGCTCGTATATCACCGCAGAAAGGAAACCGTCGCCCCGTGCCGCAGCCGCCCTGTTCGTCCGCAGTGGTTGCCCGGCCGACAATGTGCGGTGCCTCGGCCTCTCGAGTCTCAGACCACAGTTTCTGTTCCCATTGCATAAGGTTCTGTGTGAAAAATCTGTGTACAAACACGCTGATGAGCCAAAACCTTACAGCCACCTGCTTAATAACGTCACAGTCCACCCTTGGAAGGCAATGCATCAGCCATTCTGTGTGCCATAGGCTTGACAAGTCCTTAGAGGTGATCCAGGTACTGGTCCTAACGACTTCCGTAGAGGCTGGTTTCCAAATAAACGTAAAGACATCTGTCGCGTTCTTAGACCTAACCGAGGCATCTGACACAATCTGGAGAGGAGAGAGGATATAAAAATGAACTAAAAACAATCCGATGCCGAGAAACTATAACTCTCATCAATACCAAAGGTATTTCTGCGTTTATTTGGGAGAAAATCTCAGCAAGGAGAGGAAATTAAGTAATGGTTCAGCACAGGGCTCCATCTTAGCCTCCCTATGATTCAGCCTACACAGGGTGGTCCATTGATCGTGACCGGCCCAAATATCTCACGAAATAAGCGTCAAACGAAAAAACTACAAAGAACGAAACTGATTTAGCTTTAAGGGGGAAACCAGAAGGCGCTTTGGTTGACCCGCTAGATGGCGCTGCCATAGGTCAAACGCATATCAACTGCGTTTTTTAAAATAGGAACCGCCATTTTATTACATATCCGTGTAGTACGTAAAGAAATATGAATGTTTTAGTTAGACCACTTTTTTTGCTTTGTGATAGATGGCGCTGTAATAGTCACAAACATAAGGCTCACAATTTTAGACGAACAGTTGGTAACAGTTATGTTTTTTAAATTAAAATACAGAACTTAGGTACGTTTGAACACTTTATTTCGGTTGTTCCAATGTGATACACGTATCTTTATGAACTTATCATTTCTGAGAACGCATGCTGTTACAGCGTGATTACCTGTAAATACCACATTAATGCAAATAATGCTCAAAATGATGTCCATCAACCTCAATGTATTTGGCAATACGTGTAACGACATTCCTCTCAACAGCGACTAATTCGCCTTCTGTAATGTTCGCACATGCATTGACAATGCGCTGACGCATGTTGTCAGTCGTTGCCGGTGGATCACGATAGCAAATATGCTTCAACTTTCCCCAAAGAAAGAAATCAAAGGACGTCAGATCCGGTGAACGTGCAGACCGTGGTATGGTGCTTCGACGACCAATCCACATGTCATGAAATATGCTATTCAACACCGCTTCAACCGCACGCGAGCTATGAGCCGGACATCCATCATGTTGGAAGTACATCGCCATTCTGCCATGCAGTAAAACATCTTGTAGTAACATCGGTAGAACATTACGTAGGAAATCAGCATACATTGCACCATTTAGATTGCCATCGATAAAATGGGGGCCAATTATCCTGCCTCCCATACATTAACCCGACAAGGTCGCTGATGTTCCACTTGTCGCAGCCATCGTGGATTTTCCGTTGCCCACTAGTGCATATTATGCCGGTTTACGTTACCACTGTTGCTGAATGACGCTTCGTCGCTAAATAGAACGCGTGCAAAAAATCTGTCATCGTCCCGTAATTTCTTTTGTGCCTAGTGGCAGGACTGTACACGAGGTTCAAAGTCGTCGCCATGCAATTCCTGGTGCATAGAAATATGGTAGGGGAGCAATCGAAGTTGATGTAGTATTCTCAACACCGACGTTTTTTAGATTCCCGATTCTCGCGCAATTTGTCTGCTACTGATGTGCGGATTAGCCGCGATGACAGCTAAAACACCCACTTGGGCATCATCATTTGTTGCAGGTCGTGGTTGACGTTTCACATGTTGCTGAACACTTCCTGTTTCCTTAAATAACGTAACTATCCGGCGAACGGTCCGGACACTTGGATGATGTCGTGCAGGATACCGAGCAGCATACATAACACACCCGTTGGGCATTTTGAACACAATAGCCATACATCAAGACGATATCGACCTTTTCCGGAATTGGTAAACGGTCCATTTTAACACAGGTAAGGTATCGAGAAACAAATACCGTCCGCACTGGAGGAATGTTACGTGATACCACGCCCTTATACGTTTGTGACCATTACAGCGCCATGTATCACAAAACGAAAAAAGTGGTCCAACTAATACATTCATATTTCTTTACGTACTACACGACTGTATTTAAAAATGGGGATTCCTATTTTTAAGAAACGCAGTTGATATCCGTTTGACCCATGTCAAAATCAAACCAACACGCATATGTGGATCGTAGCGTTCATCCTGCTAACATTTATAGAGTTTGTGTTGAAACTCAGTGTATTAAGATCAGGCACTTCCAGTGCAGCCTCAGTAGGCGAGGTTTGAAAATGAATATGTAAGTCCTCGCAACTAGTCTCCTGATAAATACTGCAACTGAGTTGCTGTTCACTGTCAACGAAATATTGAAACTGAAGAACGAAGTGTTTACATTCCATCTGAACAACAAAGAAGCTAGGACGGAGCTCAGATTGAAACAAATACCGTAAGTAGCTTGATGTCATCCTTGACCGCACTCTTTCACATAAAAAACATCTTGAAAATGGCGCTGCCAAGATCAAAACTCGTAACAATATTATTCAAAAATTGTGTGGAATGACATGGGGAGGTTCAGCAGGTACCCTGCGCACATCATCCACTGCACTGGTCTTCTCAGCAGCCGAGTATTGTGCCCTGGTGTTGTTAAACAGTTGCCGCACCGGCTTGACAACGTCCGGTTGAACTACACTGTGCGGTTAATCACTGGGACAATCCGACCAACACTCATGTATTGGCTTCCTGTGCTGAGCCACGTCTATCGGCCCGCAATCCGTAGAAGCTAGGCCTTGCTTAGGGAACACCGTAAGCTACAGGAGGACGTGGAATTACCGATACAGCGAAACAACCAGGTGCCCGCATCTCGTGGTCGTGCGGTAGCGTTGTCGCTTCCCACGCCCGGGTTCCCGGGTTCGATTCCCGGCGGGGTCAGGGATCTTCTCTGCCTCGTGATGGCTGGGTGTTGTGTGCTGTCCTTAGGTTAGTTAGGTTTAAGTAGTTCTAAGTTCTAGGGGACTGATGACCATAGATGTTAAGTCCCATAGTGCTCAGAGCCATTTGAACCATTTGAACAAACAACCAGGTCTACTACTAAATAGATTCCGTTCAAGAAACCCACCGTTACGGCAAGCGGAACAGCTAGATGCCAGTAATATCGAGGTGAGAGACATGTGGCATCACAACTGTCAAATTATTGAAAATGCTGAAGAGCTTGAGTGGTTCCGAGAGTAAAACTGTGATACTGCTGGTGCATAGTTCTATAGGAAATAATGAGTCAAACTGAACAGATGTTGCACTGGGCATGGTCGGTTCGCAGAAACGCTTTACAAATGACATGCTACAGAGTCTCCGGTTTGTGATTGTGGGGCTCCGAGCCAGACAGTAAACCACATTAGAGATGTGTTCCTATCAGGGTACAATGCCCTCAGTGGCATTGTAGCGAGAAGGAAGCGACCTTGCCTTACTTCTCTGGTTTCTGTATCAATAACCTGGTGTCTTGCTGCTTCGATAGTCCCTCATCGCACAATAGTAGCGCTCAGGCGCCACGTTACATGTAGGTTGCAATCCTGCTGAAGTGGAGTTTTTCGGAATGCCATTTATTAAATGTCAACAACGTTTTGTACTATACCCGTTTTAATAAAGAAAATACTTTGAAACACGCTTCACAGTACTTCCAATATGGCGGCTCTTGACTACACCGTTATTCAACCCTTTACAACACATTAACACCTCTCTGACTTTTCATAATCGTGGTACACACTGCCCACGACACGTGGCGTTGACTGATAACTAATATCTTCACTTTATATCTTGTTTAACAGCTGAACTGTTTAATCGCCACCGTTCTTTTAGCGCCGCCCCAGTTACTCGATCGTGCGTTTTGAGTGGCGCCTCGCTACTAACTAGCCCTCTCTTCCCGACGGACACGAGAAACTCCAACTTTCTTCCTCAGCCAATTAGGACACTTCGCTCGTGTCCTATATATATATATATATATATATATATATATACTACTGGCCATTAAAATTGCTACACCAAGAAGAAATGCAGATGATAAACGGGTATTCATTGCACAAATATATTATACTAGAACTGACATGTGATTACATTTTCACGCAATTTGGGTGAATAGATCCTGAGAAATCAGTACCCAGAACAACCACCTCTGGCCGTCAAAACGCCCTTCATACGCCTGAGCATTAAGTCAAACAGAGCCTGGATGGCGCGTACAGGTACAGCTGCCCATGCAGCTTCAACACGATACCACACATGATCAAAAGTAGTGACTGTCGTATTGTGACGAGCCAGTTGCTCGGCCACCATTGACCAGACGTTTTCAGTTGGTGAGAGATCTGGAGAATGTGTTGGCCAGTGCAGCAGTCGAACATTTTCTGTATCCAGAAAGGCCCACACAGGACCTGCAGCATGCGGTCGTGCATTATCCTGCTGAAATGTAGGGTTTCGCAGGGATCGAATGAAGGGTAGAGCCAAGGGTCGTAACACATCTGAATTGTAACGTCCACTGTTCAAAGTGCCGTCAATGCGAACAAGAGGTGACCGAAACGTGTAACCAATGGCACCCCATACCATCACGCCGGGTGATACGTCAGTATGGCGATGACGAATACACGCTTCCAACGTGCGTTCACCGCGATGTCGCCAAACACGTATGCGACCATCTTGATGCTGTAAACAGAACCTGGATTCATCCCAAAAAACGACGTTTTGCCATCCGTGCACCCAGGTTCGTCGTTGAGCGCACCATCGCAGGCGCTCATGTCTGTGAAGCAGCGTGAAGGGTAATCGCAGCCATGGTCTCCGAGCTGATAGTCCATGCTGCTGCAAACGTCGTCGAACTGTTCGTGGGGGTGGTTGTTGTCTTGCAAACGTCCCCATCTGTTGACTCAGGGATCGAGAGGTGGCTGCACGATCCGTTACACCCATGCGGATAAGATGCCTGTCATCTCGACCGCTGATACGAGGCCGTTGGGATCCAGCACGGCGTTCCGTATTACCCTCGTGAACCTACCGATTCCATATTCTGCTAACAGACATTGGATCTCGACCAACGCGAGCAGCAATGTCGCGATACGATAAACCGCAATCGCGATAGGCTACAATCCGACCTTTATCAAAGTCGGAAACGTGATGGTATGCATTTCTCCTCCTTACTCGAGGCATCACATTAACGTTTCACCAGGTAACGCCGGTCAACTGCTGTTTGTGTATGAGAAATCGGTTGGAAACTTTCCTCATGTCAGCACGTTTTAGGTGTCGCCACTGGCGCCAACCTTGTGTGACTGCTCTCAAAAGCTAATCATTTGCATATCACAGCATCTTCTTTCTGTCGGTTAAATTTCGCGAATTTCGCGTCTGTAGCACGTCATCTTCGTAATGTAGCAATTTTAATGGCCAGTAGTATATATATATATACAAACTTTCAGACAGACAGTGGGCGTTCAGATCGATGTTTCTAGGCGGATATGACGTCATGTTTGCGGACATTGTGACCGAAGTTTGCCTCGGAACACTGTTTCAAATTGTGAGAGCCTATTTCCGAATAGTCGGATCTTGTCCCTACTAAGGTTACACAACAATACCTCCTATGATTTCATCACTAACGCTCCTTGCTGACGCTTAATTGTCAAATGTGCATGTAGCCTGACAGCTACTAAGCATTCCCGATCGCATAAATGTGCGTAATACTTGGCTTAAACACGTGAAGGGAATGCACGTATGCATTACAAGGGGAGTTGGAGCGACCTCATGAAAGCTGACGAAAAAATGGCTCAAATAGCTCTGAGCACTATGGGACTTAACTGCTGTGGTCATCAGTCCCCTAGAACTCAGAACTACTTAAACCTGACTAACTTAAAGACATCACACACATCCATGCCCGAGGAAGGATTCGAACCTGCGACCGTAGCGGTCGCGCAGTTTCACACTGTAGCGCCTAGAACCTCTCGGCCACCCCGGTCGGCAAAGTTGACGATATAGCTCTTATATGGATTAGGAACTTAGATATTGACATTTAGTTGATTTTATATGTAGTTTTGTTTTTCTCTGTTCTTTTTATATACCGGGTGATCAATAAATCATCATAAATTTGAAAACTGAATAAATCACGGAATAATGTAGATAGAGAGGTACAAATTGACACACATGCTTGGAATGACATGGGGTTTTATTAGAACAAAAAAATACCAAAGTTCAAAAAATGTCAGACAGATAGCGCTTCATCTGATCAGAATAGCAATAATTAGCATAACAAAGTAAGGCAATGCAAAGATGATGTTCTTTACAGGAAATGCTCAGTGTGTCCACCATCATTCCTCAACAGTAGCTGTAGTCGAGGAATAATGTTGTGAACAGCACCGTAAAGCATGTCCGGAGTTATGGTGAGGCATTGGCGTCGGATGTTGTCTTTCAGCATCCCTAGAGATGTCGGTCGATCACGATACACTTGAGACTTAAGGTAGCCCCAAAGCCAATAATCACACGGACTGAGGTCTGGGGAACTGGGAGGCCAAGCATGACGAAAGTGCCGGCTGAGCACACGATCATCACCAAATGACGCGCGCAAGAGATCTTGCACGCGTCTAGCAATATGGGGTGGTTCTAATAAAACCCCATGTCATTCCAAGCATGTGTGTCAATTTTTACCTCTCCATCTACATTATTCCGTGGTTTATTACGTTTTCAAATTTATACTGACTTTTTGATCACCAGGTACATTAGTAATGTTCTATGCCTGCATTTTTACAGTGCATGTGAGCCATATGAATAAATAAACAGATAGGCGAACCGTGTACACCTTAGACATATCGAACAACTAGGTAACTTCTTTGGCGTCGGTCTCGCTACCTCTAGCGCGAGGTGGCCAGCGTGTGCCCTGCCAAGCTGACCGAAGCGCTCTTTAGGGTTGGTTGAGGACGAGTCGGTGCTTACGTCTAGCAGAAGACAGTTTTTCGAAGAGCAGCGGGTTGCTAGGAAGGTGTGGCTGCGAACCAGTAACGCCTTCCGGGAGGATACCATGTCCACAGCGCAAGTCCGCGTCCCGGAGCTTGGCCGATAAGGACGTCGCAGCCCCGCAAGGCGGTTTTTCTTGCACGTGTGGTCTGTGATCTGCAGCAACGCCGGCAGGGTAGAGCGGTCCAAACACGAGGACGTATCTGGTGAGCATCGCATTCTTTTTACTGTGGAGCTGATATTATGTAAACCTCGGTGCAAGTCATCTTTGCTAAGACGGGTTTTGCCCATGATTACATTCACGGATTTGAATTCAGCCTTTGGTTACGGAGCGACGGTGTGCGTGAGACCCGCGTGTTGTGCATAAGTCAAGATTATTGAGTGATGGTGTAATGTCTTCCCTGGCCGAGAACTGATTCCATTTAACTGTATTATGTGAGTCCACTATAGTTCAATTCTTTTAACCTGGCGGATCGCGCAAGCCCGCCCAGACGCGGGAGATTGCTGCGTTGCCAGTTGCAAACGACGCACGCGCCAAGAGAAGCAGCGCCATAGTATGGCATAGTTCGCAAGCTTACGTTTAGGGGGGAGCGCGCAGTTCATGAAGTAAAGCCACCAGGGCCGCATTAACCCTTTCACTGCTACAAAGACGTGCTCCCTGCATTCCGCGCTGTGCGCGATTTTGTCACTGCACTGCTCACCTGTGCAGACACATGGTGTTTCGACTGCTTTGACACACTTTATCATTCGATTTCACAAAAACTATTTGGCCCAAAAATTTGATTTTTACACATCTTCTTGACTGATACGTTCCCCCGATAAATGACTTAATTTTGTTTCGATGTTCAACGCAGTTATTATGCAGCATTAAATATAGTAAACATTTGCACGAAATTTTGAAGAGTTTCCAGAGGTAAAAGTCCATAGAGTATACTTTCCGTATGGTCGATTTTAGTTGCCACAATGTTGAGAATGAAATGTGGACAAGATACCTAAATTCCATATAAAATTTACTGTATAACAATATCTCATTTAATTTAAGTACCACATAGGTGTCGTATGTAATATTGAGAAATATTCCATCTTTCGCGACTGTAACAAAAGTTTTATTTACACTGGGCACGTTTGGCTTTATTTTAAATCGAATGATAAGTGTGTCAAAGCAGTGGGAACACCATGTGTCTGCACAGGCGAGCAGTGCAGTGATGACAAAATCGCGCACAGCGCGGAATGCGGGGAACACGTGTCTGCAGCAACGAAAGGGTTAATGAAGAGACAAAGCACCAGAAATTTCAAAAAATTGCATTCAAACGAATATAATTCGTGAAGTAAAGCACTTCGATATTGTTTTTAAATAATGAAATATTAAACATCGCACAAGGTTTGAACTCATAACCTTCTGAATAGAAGCCCAACATCTTAACCGTTACGCTAACGTAGCTCGTGTGATTACAGAGCGCCATAAGGATTCTAAAACTACGCAAAATACTGACAAACACTATTGGTATGACTATGAAATACTCATGCTTCGTCGAAGTACAATAGGAAATAAACAATTACCGCTGTTCTTTATTGCGAAAAAGCGGTTCGTGCGATTGATACAAACACCTTTCCTTGCTATCGCCTGAATTAGGAGTCTTATTGCTTGTTTAGTTTAATTAATTAATAGAATATGAAGCAATTGGTATGAAGAATGCTTTCTATAAAAGAAAGACATTGCTTTTGTTCAATTACTTTATTTATGACTGAACATTTATAAAACTGAAGACGCTCGTCCATGCTCTGCACTGCATTTGAGATCTGGCAACGTCGTTCTCTGTTCATTGGCTGACTGTGTTTTGTGACGTCAGATGCGCAGAACGAACCTAAACTCGGCCGCCAACATAAATGACGCGCAGTATAGTACGTTTTGTTTAGTTCGAATCAAGTAAGCCGGCCGTTGTGACCGAGCGGTGCTAGGCGCTTCAGTCCGAAACCGCGCTGCTGCTACGGTCGCAGGTTCGAATCCTGCCTCGGCATGGATGTGTCTGCTATCCTTAGGTTAGTTAGGTTTAAGTAGTTCTACGTCAAGGGGACTGATGACGTCACATATAAAGTCCCATTGTGCTTAGAGCCATTATCACGAATCAAGTACGCAGAGTTCAAAGACTCTTTCCACTTAGGTTATTGATCGGAGAGCTAAGACTGGTTGTTGAAGCATGCACATGTGAAATTTTGAGTCTACTAGTCACTAGTGGCAGATTATCTGGTGTCAAAATGTTACTGCCCGTTATAGGTGTTGTTCAGTTAAGAGGGCGTCATTGCTTGATTGTAATTTATATGTGTTGGTTTTTGCCCAGTGTTCTCATTATCTACAATTTCATGACCTGAACTAATTGCTAGGTGTCCATTTGTATTATTTGTGGTCTTGGCAATTTGTTAATGTTCCTTACCTGTCTGTTTCAGTTCTCATGTCGCTGTGCAATTCAAAGGGTTCACAGTGAAAGATATATTTTGGGTCTGTATAATCAGAGAACTAAGAGTATAAGGTATTCTTTGAGTTCGTTGTAAATTGGTGTCACTGAAATTCTTATAATTGTTTAAGGCGTTGTTAATAATAAAATTACGTATTTCGACCGCTGTAGCCGAGCGGTTCTAGGCGCTTCAGTCCGGAACCGCGCTGCTGCTACGGTCGCAGGTTCGAATCCTGCGTCGGGCATGGATGTGTGTGATGTCCTTAGGTTAGTTAGGTTTAAGTAGTTCTAAGTCTAGGGGACTGATAATCTTTAACGAAATGTCAATTTCTAATCATATTTAGAAATGTGAAACATACTGCACAAACACCCATGTAGCAAATTGGATGTGACATAAGTTGAGACATTTTGTATGCTGTCATTCCTGAAATGAACTGACGTGTCCTGCGTCCCAGCCTGAACCCACTGGAAAAAAGTAGGTCGCCAGGTCCAAATGGAGTCCCAGTTCGGTTTCCTAGGGCACTGGCCCCTTGCATAGCTTGCATTTATCGCGGATCTCTCGTGCTGCACGAAGCTGAAGAAAAGTGCAGGTGTGAAAGATGGCATGCCACTCTCTCACTTTAACAATATTGTCAGTCAGACTGACATTCATATTTTAAGTCATGATCTCCCTGCTCCCCAGTACTACATTTGGTATATGTGGTTTATGACTTTTTTTTGTGGGAAAACTGTGGAGAGAATATTCTTATAACTGCACGTGTAACTGTAGAGAACTTGTGCCCGAGGGCCATAGTGGGGGCAAGGGAGAGCAGGGAGAGAGATGAATTTAGGCCCATAAATGCTGAGTTCAGCGATCTGGTTTTGTGGGTGATTCTGGGAAGTAGCGTTCAATGGATCGTACCTGCAGAGGGACTTCTGGCCAATGCCCTCCCCTCCTTCTGCTTAGAGTTGTACAGAAGGGCACTGGTTCGGTAAACATTTTACCTGGGCCAGGCAGCAGTTCATCATGAAGGCAGCCAGATGGCAGAATGTGGGTGGAGGAAGCCATTTAAGAGACACTACTGTAAACTGAGCTTTTGTGCAAATGGTGGGAAGGTCATAAAACTCCAGGCATTCTCATGTTAGAAACTGTGACGATACAGACAGAGCAGCTAGAGGGAAGACTGAAACCCCTCCCTGACGCCAGGAAATCGCCAGGTTCTTTTAGAGAGCGGTAAAAACGTATATTTCATAGGCAAGACTGTTCAGGAAACGGAACAGCCTTCTTTCAGAAACTCTGAATGGTCGCCACGGAAAGATTAGACCTGTCTGTAGATAAAGGACTGTGGTCCTGTTTAGGTAGAAGTTTTTTGTCGAAAATAGCTGTGCTTTCTGTGAGAACGACGCCTCCGTAGTCTAAAATCTTTTTTCAGACAAGATAGATTTGGAGTCACTGACTGGCTCCTCTCAGGATACGAAAAGTGGAGGCTTGTTCCCCCAGCGTGGAAATCCTGGTGCTATCTCTGGATTAGCTACCAGGCCAACAGAACAGTCAAGAGGGGAGATTTAATGAGCAGAGGATAATTTGATTGGGCCGGCCGTTGTGGACGAGCGGTTCTAGGCGCTTCAGTACGGAACCGCGCTGCTGCTACGGTCGCAGGTTCGAATCCTGCCTCGGGCGTGGATGTGTGTGATGTCCTTAGGTTAGTTAGGTTTAAGTAGTTCTAAGTCTAGGGGACTGATGACCTCAGATGTTAAGCCCCGTAGTGCTCACAGCCATTTGAACCATTTTTTTTTTTAATTTGATTGGTTAGTGGAATGTGGGGGCGGTTTCGTTTTTGCTAGTTCGGTTCCTGTATCGTGGCTTGGTGGAAAGTGATTGTGATTCTTTGCATACTTCGTCTTCTGGTCCTTCCCTAGTGGAGAAATTCAGGTCTTTCCGTAGTCACGGGTGAGACTTGTGGTCTGTAACTTTGGTGGACTAAGATCCAGTGGCTTCCAACCATACCGACAATGGAACTGCATACCATCTCGAACATATCGTGTGTCACGAGGGTGAACTTATTCGTCCTGAGTCGGCCATCTGACGTTTGACAATTCCAGCACGCACTGTCGTGCCTGTGAGTCAAATAGGTTTGGCCAAACCAGTGAATGGGTGCACCTCACACTGAAATATGCCGGGATTCCAGGGCTCTCATAAGGAAGTTTCCCGCATTCCGATAATCAGAACACCAGACTGTAAAGTTTGCAAATTTTCTTGGATGCATAAGAGTATCACGGCTGTTGCAGCGCGTAACTCGTCGCCCACAGCGCGCCTTTTTCTGCTGCCGCCTTAATCAAGGTGAAAGCGTAAAGTATTGCCGCACCGGCATTGCGTTGTTAAATGATATTCACAGTCCCCTGTCCTCAGGTGAACCATAGGTTGTGGTATACCTGGTCATATTTGATTCCATTTGAATAGAGTTGGGCCTTTACAGTAGATTCATGTAAACAAGTCAGATTGTGTTGTAAACGGGATTAATTCAGGGTTCAAGGTTCAATCTTATTAAATTAGTTAATTCGATTATTAATTTGAGTTCTGAAAGTGATTACAGGTATAGGGCAACAAAGCTGCCATGAGTAAATTCACTAATTCATATACAAAATATTAAGGGTGTAGCACACGATTTGAAGGCAATTACTAAGATAATATTTTCCTTTATGTAAATATAATAACATTTAGCTTCACTCAGACATATATTTATGATCAAAGCAAGCGATGGCTTGCAGGCGACTCTTGAATATAAGAAGGGTAAAAGAACAAAAAAAAATGTTGAAATGTGTGTGAAATCTTATGGGACTTAACTGCTAAGGTCATCAGTCCCTACGTTTACACAGTACCTAAGCTAAATTATCCTAAGGACAAACACACACACCCAAGCCCGAGGGAGGACTCGAACCTCCGCCAGGACCAGCCGCACAATCCATGACTGCAGTGCCTGAGACCGCTCGGCTAATCCCGCGCGGCGGTAAAAGAACAAACCCCACAAAATAACAGACCAATGTTCTTAACATCGTTTTGCTGCAGAATTGTGAAAGACATCCCCCAGGGGACTTCATCTAGAAATACGCGGGTAGCATCCGTGGGGCCCCGAGCTGAGTCTAACATTGCTTCCCACTTACTTGTGTCAGGCCCCTTTCTGTCTTCTTTCCTGTCGGCCTCCCTTGGCTAGCTCTTGTGCTCTTCCTCTCCGATGGTATCAGGTATCGAGGCGTTAGGGTGTCTTTCAGTTTCCAACCAAAGCACTGAAGACAACAGGAAACCACAGTGCTCTTTCCTTCCCCAGGACACTTACAGGTAAACCTGTTCTCCCGCATCTTTAACACATGACGGAAAAACAAAAATGGAAAACTACCCCAGGAGGTAACTCGCTAGGGAAATCCTCCACCATCAGTGGTGCAACTAGGCTAGAGGATTCTGGGGAGCCTAGTCCAGCATGTGAAAGACAGAATAAAACAAGAAAAACAAATAATGTCTTCTCATGTGCTACTTGGAACGTACGAAGTCAATTAGAAGGAGGAAAGGTGCAGAATCTCTTCAAGGAAATGACTCGCTTAAAGGTAGATATACTCGGTATCAGTGAACATATATGGCAAGATAGTGGATGTGTCAGTCAAGAAGATAAAAGAATGTTCTATTCAGAACCTCCTACAAGTGGGAAAAATGGAGTGGCAATCATATTTGGGTAAAAGTTCATTAACTGTGAAATTAGCGCAGCTGAAATATCTGGCCGAGTAATTGGCATCCACATTAGAGGCTTGAAGCAGAATGTGAATGTAGTTCAGGTATATGCCCCAACAGCAGACAAGAGCGATGAAGAAATAGAGAGCTTCTACAATGATCTCCATTCAATAACACGAACCTTGAAGAAGGAAGACATGAACTTGATAATGGGAGATTGCAATGCAAAAGTTGGAAATGCAAGAATTGATGGAGTCGCAGGAGGATTTGATCTTGGTGAAACAAATGAAAGAGGTATGGCCCTTATCGATTTCTGTAAGGCTGAAGAATTCACAATTAAAACACTTTTTACAAGCTACATCCCAGAAGACTGTACACCTGTAAGTCATCCCAAGACACAGAAGGGAGAATAGTTAGAAATTAGGTTGATTATTTACTGATCAATAAGCGATTTCAAAACAGCACGACCCGTGCAGCAGCATATCCTGTTATTGGTATCATAAAGATTAAATTTCAACGTTTAAAGCCGAAAAACAGCATGGGTGTAAAATTTGATACTGAAGAACCTAAAATTGAGAGACGAGGTGGTGAAATAAATGGGAAACAACATGCCACACATAGACGATATCCAAGAAAGAAGTACTAATGAATGCTGGGAAGAGGTACGCAATGCAGCCATCCAAGTTGCTACAACCAAAATTGGTAAGTGTACAAAACAGAATTCTAAGCCCTGGATGACAGAAGATATTCTACTGAAAATGGAAGAACGTAGAATACAGAAGGTGCATCATAAAAATATGGAATACCAACAGACACATAAAGAAATAAAGAAGATGGTTCGAGAAGCAAAAGCAAAGTGGATTGAGGAGCACTGCACCGAAGCGCAAGAAATGCTGAAGTTACATGACTTGTATAATTTCCATAAGAAGATCAAGGCTATAACTGGAAACTTTAATAAGCAGAATCTAACTGCTTTAAGAGATGAGAATAATCGGATTATTCTCGAAACGGAAAAAACGGAAAAAAACGGAGAGAATTACGTATCATCTCTGTTTCGTGACAAAAGAGACATGACAGTAAATCAAAATAAAGAAGAATTTGGTCCACGTATCTTACAATCAGAGGTAGAACATGAGTTGAAAGTGACAAAGAACAGAAAAGCGCCTGGTGGAGACAACTTACCCACGGAAATTTTAAAATGCATAGACCCAAAAACGTTGACACCCCATTTCATGAAATTTACAGCTCAGGCTAGATCCCGGATGAATGGCTGACATCAACCTTTGACCCATTACCGAAGAAAGCAAATGCAAAAACGTGCTGAGAATTTCGATTGATCTCGTTGATGAGTAATGCTCTGAAAATTTTTCTAATAATTATACATAACTGAATTTATCATAAATAACCATTTTGGTTTTATGAAGGGAATTGGAACCCGAGAAGCGTTATTTGGCATGAAGATACTTATGCAGAGATGCTATGACTATCAGCAGGACATCCACACATGCTTTATCGACTATGAGAAAGCATTTGACACCGTTAAGCATGACCCCCTTATCACAATCGTACGAGAAATAGGACTGGATGGTAAGAACATAAGAATCATTCAGCAGTTATACCGCAGTCAGAGAACAGAGGTAGAATTAACAAACAAAAAAATGGTTCAAATGGCTCTGAGCACTATGCGACTTAACTTCTGAGGTCATCAGTCCCCTAGAACTTATAACTACTTAAATCTAACTGACCTAAGGACTGATGACCTCAGAAGTTAAGTCGCATAGTGCTCAGAGCCATTTGAACCATTTTTTGAACGAATCTCCTCAATACGTACATCTACATCTACATCTATACTCCGAGAGCCACCTTACGGTGTGTGGCGGAGGGTACTTATTGTACCACTATCTGATCCCCCCTTCCCTGTTCCATTCACGAATTGTGCGTGGGAAGAACGACTGCTTGTAAGTCTCCGTATTTGCTCTAATTTCTCGGATCTTTTCGTTGTGATCATTACGCGAGATATATGTGGGCGGTAGTAATATGTTGCCCATCTCTTCCCGGAATGTGCTCTCTCGTAATTTCGATAATAAACCTCTCCGTATTGCGTAACGCCTTTCTTGAAGTGTCCGCCACTGGAGCTTGTTCAGCATCTCCGTAACGCTCTCGCGCTGACTAAATGTCCCCATGACGAATCGCGCTGCTTTTCGCTGGATCATGTCTATCTCTTCTATTAATCCAACCTGGTAAGGGTCCCATACTGATGAGCAATACTCAAGAATCGGACGAACAAGCGTTTTGTAAGCTACTTCTTTCGTCGATGAGTCACATTTTCTTAGAATTCTTCCTATGAATCTCAACCTGGCGCCTGCTTTTCCCACTATTTGTTTTATGTGATCATTCCACTTCAGATCGCTCCGGATAGTAACTCCTAAGTATTTTACGGTCGTTACCGCTTCCAATGATTTACCACCTATGGCATAATCGTACTGGAATGGATTTCTGCCCCTATGTATGCGCATTATATTACATTTATCTACGTTTAGGGAAAGCTGCCAGCTGTCGCACCATGCATTAATCCTCTGCAGGTCTTCCTGGAGTACGTACGAGTCTTCTGATGTTGCTACTTTCTTGTAGACAACCGTGTCATCTGCAAATAGCCTCACGGAGCTACCGATGTTGTCAACTAAGTCATTTATGTATATTGTTAACAATAAAGGTCCTATCACGCTTCCTTGCGGTACTCCCGAAATTACCTCTACATCTGCAGATTTTGAACCGTTAAGAATGACATGTTGTGTTCTTTCTTCTAGGAAATCCTGAATCCAATCACAAACCTGGTCCGATATTCCGTAAGCTCGTATTTTTTTCACTAAACGTAAGTGCGGAACCGTATCAAATGCCTTCCTGAAGTCCAGGAATACGGCATCAATCTGCTCGCCAGTGTCTACGGCACTGTGAATTTCTTGGGCAAATAGGGCGAGCTGAGTTTCACATGATCTCTGTTTGCGGAATCCATGTTGGTTATGATGAAGGAGATTTGTATTATCTAAGAACGTCATAATACGAGAACACAAAACATGTTCCATTATTCTACAACAGATTGACGTAAGCGAAATAGGCCTATAATTATTCGCATCTGATTTATGACCCTTCTTGAAAATGGGAACGACCTGCGCTTTCTTCCAGTCGCTAGGTACTTTACGTTCTTCCAGCGATCTACGATAAATTGCTGATAGAAAGGGGGCAAGTTCTTTAGCATAATCACTGTAGAATCTTAAGGGTATCTCGTCTGGTCCGGATGCTTTTCCGCTACTAAGTGATAGCAGTTGTTTTTCAATTCCGATATCGTTTATTTCAATATTTTCCATTTTGGCGTCCGTGCGACGGCTGAAGTCAGGGACCGTGTTACGATTTTCCGCAGTGAAACAGTTTCGGAACACTGAATTCAGTATTTCTGCCTTTCTTCGGTCGTCCTCTGTTTCGGTGCCATCGTGGTCTACGAGTGACTGAATAGGGGATTTAGATCCGCTTACCGATTTTACATATGACCAAAACTTTTTAGGGTTCTTGTTTAGATTGTTTGCCAATGTTTTATGTTCGAATTCGTTGAATTCGTAGTAACACATGAGAATCTTACGTTCATTCCTGTTCGTTAGTAAAATGAATAGGTGCTTGAGTAGAAACCTCTGGTAAAGTACTTTTCCCATATAGTTCAAGTACGTTGTATTGGTTCAAACAACTTCTTTACATCTCATAACTGTAGCTATACTATCCTGAAACGATTTCATGTTTTCCAGTACGCCAACCTTTTGATATACCACGGGAACTCATTTTGTATCTACACAATTAAAAGAAATAAGTGTTCTATCGACACTCTTCATTTGTCTTGTAAACGCTTCACCTGAGAACAGTGAACTGAATGACCAAAATAAGGAAACACATATTTAAAACCTTTTCCAGGAATAGGTGTGAACATATCAGAAAGCCCCCAAAAATTATACTGTGCGTTTAATTTTCGCTCGTTATTTGTCAGAAACTGAACACGAAATAGAGACGTCACTGTGTTGACAAATGAAATTTACGTTGCCGTGAGACAGTTATCTGGCGGTTGATATCAATATGGCACCCGCTTTAACATAATTCGACGATTTTATTTTCGCTGTAATGTCCCCGCCGCAGAACGTTATTATGACGGGAAAGTAAAAATCAGTAAGCGTAAAAATCTTTTGGCTGGGATTTGCCCTATGATTATCTTCATCCTATGTTGATTAAATTCGTGTCAATAACAGAGCGTCTGCGAGCTAACAAGGCATTTAATATGCACAAATTAATATAGACCAGTGCAAAATTTCCACGAGGCTTTATTGAGAATTTCTGCGTGCAACTAAATTAGTCCCGATACAAACATACACGTTAACGTTTGAAGCGATAACCGCGGGCGACTAATAATAGCAGTAACGACCGTCGGGGTAATTTGCTGTCCATAATTTTATTATCTGTAATCTCATTAGGTTGGATGATCGCTGGAATACGTGCGCTGTCACGTGCAGTTCGCTGATGACCGTCATTACGCCTAAGTCCGCGGGTCTACTCATTGACTTAGTTAACTCGGAACGAAAACTATCCGATGGACGTGACTAGAGTTGTCTCGTTGATAATGTCGGCGGCTGATTCTGCTTCTAAAGCTCGCTGACTCTTTTGGCAAAGTGAGTTAAAGAATACCGTGGAAGACCACACCGCTGAGGAGACGCTTCAGTCTAGAAACGAAACGTGTTGCCGGCGGCAACTTGGTTAACGACCGAGCAACAGCTCGTTACCTCTTACGAATAAAGGAATACTAGTTGCCTCTGTTGGGGACCACGCAGAAACTCACCTGACGTAATGTGAGGGTTCTACTAATTGTATAAAACAAACCAACTGGATTAGTCTTGAGCCCCTTTCTTATGGTTTGGTAATGTGTTTTCGATGAAGATACTTCCACGTAATCTCCTTGGTAAGCCTTGGTTTTATCGACTTTCTGTAGGAAAGAAACGGTGGTTTCACCGAGAATACAGTTGGAGTAAACACGGGTCAACAAGCGAGATAACTAACTGTGAATTTGTGATTACGTGCCGCAATAGACTTCTGTATAAAATATTGTTCTATGTAAACGGTCACCGAAAAAACGCGCTGATTTTAATACACCAATTATTAAGTTCATTTTCAGGGTTCCAGAACCCAATCGGAAAAAATGGAACTCTCATAGGATCACTTTCTGCATATACATCTACATCTACATCTACATCTATACTCCGCAAGTCACCCAACGGTGTGTGGCGGAGGGCACTTTACGTGCCACTGCATTACCTCCCTTTCCTGTTCCAGTCGCGTATGGTTCGCGGGAAGAACGACTGCCGGAAAGCCTCCATGCGCGCTCGAATCTATCTAATTTTACATTCGTGATCTCCTCGGGAGGTATAAGTAGGGCGAAGCAATATATTCGATACCTCATCCAGATACGCACCCTCTCGAAACCTGGACAGCAAGCTACACCGCGATGCAGAGCACCTCTCTTGCAGAGTCTGCCACTTGAGTTTTCTAAATATCTCCGTAACGCTATCACGCTTACCAAATAACCCTGTGACGAAACGCGCCGCTCTTCTTTGGATCTTCTCTATCTCCTCTGCCAACCCGACCTGGTACGGATCCCACACTGATGAGCAATACTAAAGTATAGGTCAAACGAGTGTTGTCCGTCTGTTTGTACGATTGTTAAAAACCCTTTTTTTCAGGAACGGGTAGGTATATCCAGCTGAAATTTATGTCACACATACTATGACCTACAGTCACTTGGCGACGTAAAAAATGAAAGCCTGTAAGTCCATGCAATCAAAAGATAGGCCATTTATGCCACTTATTTAGATATTCGAAAACTCACTCATCGAAACCTTCAGTATACATCCCGTTGAAGTAGAATCATGAACTTTGACAACAAGCAAGGTTTCACAGTACAAACAAAGGAAAAATCCGAAAACTGTTCATTTGTAATTATATCACACGAAAATATTTTTTGTGATTTGTTATCAGAATGTCTGTCTGCCCATCCGTCTGTTTAAGACCCATTTCCTCAGGATCGGATAGATGTAACAAGTTGAAATTTATGACATACTAAGGCCTATATTTTCATAGAGGTATAATAAATACACCCTTCTAAGTAAAATGAAACCAAAATATATGGCCATTTATTTCAAATATTTTAATACTCAAAAACTCACTCATCATAACCTATAGGGTACTTACCGTTGGTCTAGAATCAAGAAATTTGGCAAGAAGTAAGTTCTCACTGTACAACCATAGGAAACATACGGAAAATTGTTAATCTGTAACTACATCACACGAAAAAAAATTTTGTCTTTTGCTATCTGACTGTCTGTCCCTTCGTCTTTTAAGCCTCCTTTTTCTCAGGGATCGGTAGACGTATGAAGTTGAAATTGTTACATACTAAGGTGTATGAAATAACTAGGGGACAAATGTAAGGATGTTTGGCATATATCACTAGGGGTAAGATGGATACTGCCTACAGGAAAATTAAAGAGACATTTGGAAAAAAGAGAACCACGTGTATGAATATCAAGAGCTCAGATGGATACCCAGTTATAAGCAAAGAAGGGAAAGCAGAAAGGCAGAAGGAGCATATAGAGGATCTACAGAAGGGCGATGTACTTGAGGACAATATTGTGGAAATGGAAGAGCATGTAGATGAAGATGAAATGGGCGATATGATACTGCCTGAAGAGTTTGACAGAGCTCTGAAAGATCTCAGTCGAAACAAGGCGCGAGATTAGACAACATTCCATTAGAACTACTGATAACCTTGACGGAGCCAGCCCTGATAAAACTCTACCATCTGGTGAGCAAGATGTATGAGACAGGCGAAATACCCTCAGACTTCAAGAAGAATATAATAATTCTAATCCCAAAGAAAGCAGGTGTTGACAGATATGAAAATTACCGAACAATCACTTTAATAAGTCACGGCTGCAAAATACAAACACGAATTCTTTACAACGAATGGAAAAACTGGTAGAAGCCGACCTTGGGGAAGATCAGTTTGGATTCCGTAGAAATGTTGGAACATGTGAGGCTATACTGACCCTAGGACTTATCTTAGAAAATAGAGTAAGGAAAGGCAAACCTACGTTTCTAGCATTTGATAATGTTGACTGGAATAATCTCTTTCAAATTCTGAAGGTGGCAGCGATAAAATTCAGGGAGCGAAAGGCTATTTACAATTTGTACAGATCCAGATGGCAGTTATAAGAGTCGAGGGGCATGAAAAGGGAAGTAGTGGTTGGGAAGGGAATGAGACTGGATTCTAGCCTACCCCCGATGTTATTTAATCTGTATATTGAGCAAGCAGTAAAGGAAACAAAAGAAAAATTCGGAGTAGGAATTAAAATCCATGGAGAAGAAATAAAAACTTTAAGGTTCGCCGATGACATTATAATTCTGTCAGAGACAGCTAAGGACCTGGAAGAACAGCTGAACGGAATGGACAGTGTCTTGAAAGGAGGATATGAGATGATCGTCAACAAAAGCAAAACGAGGATAATGGAATGTAGTCGAATTAAATCGGGTGATGCTGAGGGAATTAGATTAAGAAATGAGACACTTAAAGTAATAAAGGAGTTTTGCTATTTGTGAAGCAAAATAACTGATGATGGTCGAAATAGAGAGGAAATGGCAATGGCAATGGCAAGGAAAGCGTTTCTGAAGAAGAGAAATTTGTTAACATCGAGTATAGATTCAAATGTCAGAAAGTCGTTTCTAAAAGTACACTCCTGGAAATTGAAATAAGAACACCGTGAATTCATTGTCCCAGGAAGGGGAAACTTTATTGACACATTCCTGGGGTCAGATACATCACATGATCACACTGACAGAACCACAGGCACATAGACACAGGCAACAGAGCATGCACAATGTCGGCACTAGTACAGTGTATATCCACCTTTCGCAGCAATGCAGGCTGCTATTCTCCCATGGAGACGATCGTAGAGATGCTGGATGTAGTCCTGTGGAACGGCTTGCCATGCCATTTCCACCTGGCGCCTCAGTTGGACCAGCGTTCGTGCTGGACGTGCAGACCGCGTGAGACGACGCTTCATCCAGTCCCAAACATGCTCAATGGGGGACAGATCCGGAGATCTTGCTGGCCAGGGTAGTTGACTTACACCTTCTAGAGCACGTTGGGTGGCACGGGATACATGTGGACGTGCATTGTCCTGTTGGAACAGCAAGTTCCCTTGCCGGTCTAGGAATGGTAGAACGATGGGTTCGATGACGGTTTGGATGTACCGTGCACTATTCAGTGTCCCCTCGACGATCACCAGTGGTGTACGGCCAGTGTAGGAGATCGCTCCCCACACCATGATGCCGGGTGTTGGCCCTGTGTGCCTCGGTCGTATGCAGTCCTGATTGTGGCGCTCACCTGCACGGCACCAAACACGCATACGACCATCATTGGCACCAAGGCAGAAGCGACTCTCATCGCTGAAGACGACACGTCTCCATTCGTCCCTCCATTCACGCCTGTCGCGACACCACTGGAGGCGGGCTGCACGATGTTGGGGCGTGAGCGGAAGACGGCCTAACGGTGTGCGGGACCGTAGCCCAGCTTCATGGAGACGGTTGCGAATGGTCCTCGCCGATACCCCAGGAGCAACAGTGTCCCTAATTTGCTGGGAAGTGGCGGTGCGGTCCCCTACGGCACTGCGTAGGATCCTACGGTCTTGGCGTGCATCCGTGCGTCGCTGCGGTCCGGTCCCAGGTCGACGGGCACGTGCATCTTCCGCCGACCACTGGCGACAACATCGATGTACTGTGGAGACCTCACGCCCCACGTGTTGAGCAATTCGGCGGTACGTCCACCCGGCCTCCCGCATGCCCACTATACGCCCTCGCTCAAATTCCGTCAACTGCACATACGGTTCACGTCCACGCTGTCGCGGCATGCTACCAGTGTTAAAGACTGCGATGGAGCTCCGTATGCCACGGCAAACTGGCTGACACTGACGGCGGCGGTGCACAAACGCTGCGCAGCTAGCGCCATTCGACGGCCAACACCGCGGTTCCTGGTGTGTCCGCTGTGCCGTGCGTGTGATCATTGCTTGTACAGCCCTCTCGCAGTGTCCGGAGCAAGTATGGTGGGTCTGACACACCGGTGTCAATGTGTTCCTTTTTCCATTTCCAGGAGTGTATTTGTGTGCAGTATGGAAGTGAAACATGGACGATAAAGAGTTTGGACAAGAAGAGAATAGAAGCTTTCGAAATGTTGTGCTACAGAAGATTGCTGAAGGTTAGATAGGTAGATCACGTAACTAATGACGAGGCGTTGAATAGAATTGGGGAGAAGAGAAATTTGTGGCACAACTTGACTAGAAGAAGGGATCAGTTGATAGGACATGTTCTGTGGCATCAAGGGATTACCAATTTAGTATTGGAGGGTAAAAATCGTAGAGGGAGACCAAGAGATGAATGCACTAAGCAGATTCAGGAGGATGTAGGTTGCAGTAGGTACTGGGAGATGAAGAAGCTTGCACAGGATAGAGTAGCGTGGAGAGCTGCATCAAACTAGTCTCAGGACTGAAGACCACAACAACAACATGGTCCCTTGACGGTATACCAAACATTGGCTTCTTAGTCAGTGCATTCAAAAAATACGGCCATTTATGTCACATATTTTGATACTCCCAAACTCACTCATTAAAACCAGTACAATTAAAGGAAAATTCAAATAATTGTTAATTTGTAGTTAAATCACAAGAAAATACAATTTTTTCTCATTTATTATCAAACTTTCTGTCTGCCAATCAGTCTGTTAAGATCTTTTTTCTCAGGAAAGGGTAGACGTAATAAGTTGAAATGTATGTAACATTCTAAGACCTATATTTTCTTGGATGCTGAATAAATATAACCTTCTAAGTCAATGCAGCCAAAAGATATGGCCATTTATGTCAAATATTTTGGTACGTGGAAACTCAGTCATCGAAATCTATAGGCCATTTCCCCTTGGTTTAGAATCATGGTGTTTGGCAAGAAGCTTCACTACACAACTAAAAGAAAAATTCGAAAATTATTAATTGTTATTTATATTAAACGTAAAAGTTTTTTGTCATGTGTTATCAGGTAGTCTGTCGTCCGGCTCCGTACCTAAATGGTCAGCACGGCAGAATGCCATGCGAGAGGGCGCGGGTTCGATTCCCGGTTGGGTCGGAGATTTCTTCGCTCTGGTACTGCGTCTTGTGTTGCCTTCTTCATCATATCATCCTCATCGATACGCAAATCGCCGAAGTGGCATCAAATCAAAAGACTCGCACAAGGCAACCGGTCTACCCGACGGAAGGCACCCGCTACACGACATTTCATTTCAGGCAGTCTGTCTGTCCAACAAACAGTTAAGATGCCTTTTTCTGAAGAACAGGAGACGTATCAAGTTGAAATTTATGTTACATACTAAGGCTTATAGTCACTTGGAGGTGTAATAAATGCAAGCATATAAGTCAGTGCAACCAAAACATATGGCCATTTAGGTCACATATGTTGATGAAGCGTGGTCTTGCAGTAGCGTTCTCGCTTCCCGCGCACGAGGTCCCGTTTTCGATTTCCGTGGGGTCAGGAATTTTTCCTGCCTCGAGATGATTGGGTGTTGTTGTGTCGTCTTCGTCATCATCATTCATCCAGATTAAGGTCGGATGAAGGCACTGGCAAACCACCTACGCTAGAACCTTGCCTAGTACGGCGGTGTGGGTTTCCTGCATCGTCCCCTACGCTCCTCGGAATATGGGACCTCATCAGCATGTCGATGAAAACTCAATCATCAAACCCTGTAGGGTACTTCTGTTGGTCTATAATCATCGTATTTAGCAAGAAGAAAGGTTTTACCGCACAACCAAAGGAAAAAATTCGAAAATTGTTAATTTGTGATTATATCACTGGAAACAAAAGAAATTTCTTATTTGTTATCAGACTGTTTAACTGTTCATATCTTTTTCTCAAGAACGAATAGACTTATGAAGTTGAAATTTTTGTCCCATACTAAGGTCTACAGTCTCCCTTGGCAGTATAATTAACGTTAGCTATTAAGTCAGTGTAATCAGAAGATACTGTCATTTACAGCACATATTTTGATACTCCCATACTCACGCATTGAAACCCATAGAGTAGTTAATGCTTATGTAGAATATAAAATTTGGAAAGTATCGAGATTTCACGGTACAACTGAAAGAAAAACTCAGAAAATTGTTAATTTGTAAATGTATTACACAAAAAATATGTCTTTTACCTTCTGTTAGCCCACGTCATACTAAACTTAATAAATCCCAATTGGCGATTTATGTGATAATAAATATGGAACCAGTCGCTTTTTCTACGATTTATTCAGCTATGAACATGTTTTCGAGCCACTGCAGCCTCATCATCAGATGGAGGTGTTACAAGAACATCATGTTGTAAACTAAGTGTAGCTAGATGTAGTGCTGGTGCTGCTGGCGGAAATGACGCAAATTTGGTAGTCGCTGACGAAACGTTTACGAACCCAAAAGGTACTCACAGTGCAGTGCCTTGTGGTATCCATATCAGATCTCTTCCTTTAACGTACATCATTAAGCTATGTACACAAATATACACAGTATTTAGCTGCATTTGGCTTTACACTGATTCACAGAAAGTAAATATTGGATGTTTTTACGAAGATTATGGATATGATAGATATTACACTTTGCTACGTCATGGTCTTTGGCAAGAGACATGGTGTATTGTAGTACAAACACTGCTAGCACAGACATTATATTTCAGTAAATTTTGCTAGCTGCAGGAGTTTTTTTATACTGGCAACAAAATTTTTAGTATAGGTTAACAGTTATACAGAAGGTAAACAAATAGAGAGGAATATTTCATGCATAATTAGAAACTTTTTGTAAGTTACAGAATTTCATAGTTGTTACATGACAAGCAGAACGAGCTTTATGCAGGAAGATGAATATGTACAATTAGTGTCATTTTTGTTGTTTTGGTGGCAGGAAGTTCTGGAAATTCTGGAAGAAAATGTTTTGTGTTGATTCAGTTTGTTCATGTAGGATTTTTTGGGTTGATTTTAGTTTGTGGGTGTAAATGTCTAATTCTCCTTTAACAATTAGAGATTTACGGATCAAAACTGTTAATAACACCGTCCCTTTCGACGTTACTTGGGAAGACAAGGCTGTACACCCTTACCGGGTTTTACCTTCTACCCCCTTTCGAACGACTGTCATCGGTATATATAATGCTCTCTATTAAGATTAATAACAATCATCCTAATGATAAAATAAATATCTTACGCGTTAACTACAAGGTGGAGAAATAAGATATTAAATTACTTAACAACTGACGTAGGATGTAATGTTTTTTATTCTTGGGATCGATAAAAAACTTGTCTGAGTATCTACTGAATAAAACCAAATACCCAACTTGTAGATTTCATTAATATCACACAATGAATTAAACTGTGTGCAGTTCATTTCAGGAGTCTGGTCCCAGAGTTAACCTGTGCTATGTAAATAGTAATAAGTCTTCTAGAACCATGCATTCATATCATAATATTTATTTCGTGAACACGTTCACAAAAGATGTTCACGGGAACAACAACCATCGACCACCCTAACGTCACTTCACTCTGAACTATCTTTTGGCATCTCTCAAAAATCTATTTTGCAGACATGCCTCCCGCCATCAGTTTATGGGATATAAGATCTCTTCAACGAAGTATAAACATGTACTGCATAGTATAATGAAGCTGCCTTAAGGCTAGAGCTATTTTAAATTACTTTAGTATCAGCTTCCAAGAGTTTATCTTGTGCATATTAAATTACTTGGAATGTATATTAATGTCGTAAGAAATGAAATTAAAATTTCCTTCAAAACTATGTGTAAAATGTCTCATGTTCTGACGTTTCCAAAACTGTTCTAAGAATTAGCGAGTTAGTAATATTTTCGAAGTTACGGATAGTTTAAAATTATGGTTAACATCTTATTAATATTAAAATTGCCTAAGCGTTTGGGCTACTGTTACATCTACTTTTATCTGCTAACACTAGTCGAATTAACTTTACGTTTGAAAATGGTCATTTAACTCAATTTAAATATTGCACCACAGATCCCTTTGTCAGTACGTAACACAATTTTTCAGTTAGTCCAAGGAGAAGGTCCCCCATTAAATATATTATCGTCTTCTGTAGTTGTTATAGATCCTCAATTCATAGTAGCAAAACATGGGGTGATTAGTTTAACTGATTTCAACATTTGAAACATAGTTCTTACAGGAGTCCTCAAATACAGTTTTATAAAGATTACATGGTGTATATGGAATCAGCAAGCAATCAGAAATCTGTGTTTTATAAAGATTTCTTATGTCTAAAAGTAGAATTTACTTCATATATTTTTAAGTTAAGTTCGCAGAGCATGTAGCGAGGTGTCGAAATCGACTTTTCTTCAGTAATCGATCATTATCGATATTTCAATTATTTCTCAACGATGTACGCAATCAGCCCAGTGTTCATCACACTGTATAGCTAAAGAATCATCTTTATGACCTAGCAGATAGTGTCGGAAGATCCATGCGGCTTTTCGCGGATGATGCTGTAGTATACAGGGAAGTTGCAGCATTTGAAAATTGCAGCGAAATGCAGGAAGATCTGCGGCGGATAGGCACTTGGTGAAGGGAGTGGCAACTGACCCTTTACATAGACAAATATAATGTATTGCGAATACATAGAAAGAAGGATCCTTTATTGTATGATTATATGATAGCAGAACAAACACTGGTAGCAGTTACTTCTGTAAAATATCTGGGAGTACGTGTACGGAACGATTTGACGTGGAATGGTCATATAAAATTAATTGTTGGTAAGGCGGGTGCCAGGTTGTGATTCATTGGGAGAGTCCTTAGAAAATGTAGTCCATCAACAAAGGCGGTGGCTTACAAAACACTCGTTCGACCTATACTTGAGTATTGCTCATCAGAGTGGGATCCGTACCAGGTCGGGTTGACAGAGGAGATAGAGAAGATCCATAGAAGAGCGGCGCGTTTCCTCATAGAGTTCTCTGGTAGGCGTGATAGTGTTACGGAGATGTTTAGCAAACTCAAGTGCCAAACTCTGCAATAGAGGCGCTCTGCATCGCGGTGTAGCTTGCTGCCCAGGTTCAAATGGTTCAAATGGCTCTGAGCACTATGGGACTTAACTTCTGAGGTCACCAGTCCCCTAGAACTTAGAACTACTTAAACCTAACTACTTTAAGGACATCACACAAAAAAATGGCTCTGAGCACTATGGGACTCAACTGCTGAGATCATTAGTATCCTAGAACTTAGAACTAATTACACCTAACTAACTTAAGGACATCACACACATCTATGCCCGAGGCAGGATTCGAACCTGCGACCGAAGCGGTCGCGCGGTTCCACACTGAAGCGCCTAGAACCGCTCAGCCATTCCGGCCGGCGTGCTGTCCAGGTTTCGAGAGGGTGCGTTTCTGGATGTTGTTGTTAGGTCATGAGACTGGTTTGATGTAGCTCTTCATGCTACTCTATCCTGTGCAAGCTTCTTCATCTCCCAGTACCTACTGCAACCTACATCCTTCTGAATCTGCTTAGTGTATTCATCTCTTGGTCTCCCTCTACGATTTTTACTCTCCACGCTACCCTCCAATGCTAAATTTGTGATCCCTTGATGCCTCAGAACATGTCCTACCAACCGGTCCCTTCTTCTCGTCAAGTTGTGCAACAAACTCCTCTTCTCCCCAATTCTATACAATACCTCCTCATTAGTTATGTGATCTACCTATCTAACCTTCAGCAATCTTCTGTAGCACTACATTTCGAAAGCTTCTATTCTCTTCTTGTCCAAACTATTTATCGTGCATGTTTCACCTCCATATATGGCAACATTCCATACAAATACTTTCAGAAACGACTTCCTGACACTTAAATCTATACTCGATGTTAACAAATTTCTCTTCTTCAGAAACGCTTTCCTTGCCATTGCCAGTCTACATTTTATATCTTCTCTACTTCTACCATCATCAGTTATTTTGCTCCCAAAATAGCAAAACTCCTTTACTACTATTAGTGTCTCATTTCTTAATCTAATTCCCTCAGCATCACCCGACTTAATTCGACTACATTCCATTATCCTCGTTTTGCTTTTGTTGATGTTCATCTGGTATCCACCTTTCAAGACACTGTCCATTCCGTTCAACTGCTCTTCCAAGTTCTTTGCTGTCTCTGACAGAATTACAATGTCATCGGCGAACCTCAAAGTTTTTATTTCTTCTCCATGGATTTTAATACCTACTCCGAACTTTTCTTTTGTTTCCTTTACTGCTTGCTCAATATACAGATTGAATAACATCAGGGAGAGGCTACAATCCTGTCTCACTCCCTTCCCAACCACTGCATCCCTTTCGTGCCCCTCGACTCTTATAACTGCCATCTGCTTTCTGTACAGTTTGTGAATAGCCTTTCGCTCCTTGTATTTTACCCCTGCCACCTTTAGAATTTGAAAGAGGGTATTCCAGTCAACATTGTCAAAAGCTTTCTCTAAGTCTACAAATGCTAGAAACGTAGGTTTGCCTTTCCTTAATCTTTCTTCTAAGATAAGTCGTAGGGTCAGTATTGCCTCACGTGTTCCAATATTTCTACGGAAACCAAACTGATCTTCCCCGAGGTCGTCTTCTACCAGTTTTTCCATTCGTCTGTAAAGAATTCGCGTTATTATTTTGAAGCTGTGACTTATTAAACTGATTTTACGGTAATTTTCACATCTGTCAACACCTGTTTTCTTTGGGATTGGAATTATTATATTTATTCTTGAAGTCTGAGGGTATTTCGCCTGTCTCATACATCTTGCTCACCAGACGGAAGAGTTTTGTCAGGACTGGCTCTCCCAAGGCTGTCAGTAGTTCTAATGGAATGTTGTCTACTCCCTGGGCCTTGTTTCGACTTAGGTCTTTCAGTGCTCTGTCAAATTCTTCACGCAGTATCATATCTCCCATTTCATTTTCATGTACATCCTCTTCCATTTCCATAATATTGTCCTCACGTACATGGCCCCTGTATAGACCCTCTATATACTCCTTCCCCCTTTCTGCTTTCCCTTCTTTGGTTAGGACTGCGTTTCAATCTGAGCTCTTGATATTCATACAAGTGGTTCTCTTTTCTCCAAAGGTCTCTTTAATTTTCCTGTAGGCAGTATCTATCTCACCCCTAGTGAGATAAGCCTCTACATCCTTACATTTGTCCTCTAGTCATCCCAGCTTAGCCATTTTGCACTTCCTGTCAATCTCATTTTTGAGACGTTTGTATTCCTTTTTGCCTGCTCCATTTACTGCGTTTTTATGTTTCCTCCTTACATCAATTAAATTCAATATTTCTTCTGTTACCCAAGGATTTCTACTAGCCCTCATCTTTTTACTTACTTGATCCTCTGCTGCCTTCACTATTTCATCCCTCAGAGCTACCCATTCTTCTTCTACTGTACTTCTTTCCCCCACTGCTGTCAATTGTTCCCTTATGCTCTCCCTGAAACTATGTACAACTTCTGGTTTAGTCAGTTTATCCAGGTTCCATCTCCTTAAATTCCCACCTTTTTGCAGTTTCTCCAATTTTAATCTGCAGTTCATAACCAATAGATTGTGGTCAGAGTCCACATCTGCCCCTGGAAATGTCTTACAATTTAAGACCTGGTTCCTAAATCTCTGTCTTACCATTATATAATCTATGTGATGCCTTTTAGTATCTCCGGGATTCTTCCATGTATACAACCTTCTGTTATGATTCTTGAACCAAGTGTTAGCTATGATTAAGTTATGCTCTGTGCAAAATTCAAACAGACTGCTTCCTCTTTCAGTTCTTACCCCCCATCCATATTCACCTACTATGTTTCCTTCTCTCCCTTTTCCTACACTAGAATTCCAGTCACCCATGACTATTAAATTTTCGTCTCCGTTCACTATCTGAATAATTTCTTTTATCTCATCATACATTTCATCAATTTCTTCATCATCTGCAGAGCTAGTTGGTATATAAAATTGTACTACTGTAGTGGGCGTGGGCTTCGTGTCTATCTTGACCACAATAATGCGTTCACTATGCTGTTTGTAGTAGCTTACCCGCACTCCTATTTTTTTATTCATTATTAATCTACTCCTGCATTACCCCTATTTGATTTTGTATTTATAACCCTGTATTCACCTGACCAAAAGTCTTGTTCCTCCTGCCACCGAATTTCACTAATTCCCACTATATCTAACTTTAACCTATCCATTTCCCTTTTTAAATTTTCTAACCTACCTGTTCGATTAAGGGATCTGACATTCCACGCTCCGATCCGTAGAACGCCAGTTTTCTTTCCCCTGATAACAACGTCCTCTTGAGTAGTCTCCGCCCGGAGATCCGAATGGGGACTATTTTACCTCCGGAATATTTTACCCAAGAGGTCGCCATCATCATTTAACAATACAGTAAAGCTGCATGCCCTCGGGAAAAATTACGGCTGTTGTTTCCCCTTGCTTTCAGCCGTTCGCAGTACCAGTGTAAGTAGGCTGTTTATGTTTTCTTTATGTAAGTTTGCTATTTATGTTTTCTTATTGGCAACGTTACGTAGCGCGCTCTGTATGAAAATCACTGGCTGTGCTGTGTGCAGTATGTCGCTAGTTTGCATTGTTGCCTGCCATTGTTGTCATGAACTGCTATAGCTGGATGTGAACAGCAGATTGCGTTGGGCAGTTGGAGGTGAGCCGCCAGCAGTGGTGGACGTGGGGAGAGAGATGGCGGAGTTTTGATAATCTGTAAGACTGAATGTCAATTATGAATATTAAGGTAAATACATTGTTTGTTCTCTATTAATGTCTTTCATTTGCTAACTATCCCTATCAGTAGTTAGTACCTTCAGTAGTTTGAATCTTTTATTTAGCTGGCAGTAGTGGCGCTCGCTGTTTTGCAGTAGCTTGAGTAGCGAAGATTTTTGTGAGGTAAGTGATTTGTAAAAGGTATAGGTTAAAGTTAGTCAGGGCCATTGTTTTGTAGGGGTTATTGAAAGTCAGATTGCGTTGCGCTAAATAATATTGTGTGTCAGGTTAAGCACAGGCTTGTATAATTGTTCTAAGTGGACGTTTCACATGTACAATTGTTCTAAGGGGACGTTTCATATGGCGACCCTGCCAGGATTCTTAAATGTTTTGAATTTACGCGTAGTAATGAACAGCTTATAGTCAAAATCATCGTGTCGGCGAGTAGCATGTCGGTCATTGTCACGTCGTTTCGGCGGTTCCATCTCAAAATTCGGTGTACCTTGCCAATTTCTTTCATAATTACCGAAATGCCCTGTGCTATTATTTTGTGGCTTTTCCATATTTCTAAGTTCCTCTTCCCGTGTTCTATTCTTTTGTAAAGCCCCTATTACTACAAATGTTATCTGTATTGTTATGTTTTTAATGATGTATTTTGTACCTTTGTAATTGTATTCTTATGTCATAAAATTGTAATTGACACCAGTTCATCATATTATTAACTTGTAAGCATTCATTTCACTGCACACTTTTCTGTTGGTCATACTATATGGACACTATGTGAGAAGTTGGGACTGTTAGTGTTTGCACGTGTGTTACTAATTCAGCAAGGGACTGGATAACAGCATTGCTGGTTCTAAGGACAATTCCCAAAAACTTTGTGAATGCACAAGTGGTGGTTATGGACTTGCTCTATTATCCGCAAGACTCTTCAATGGTGATTGTGCACCTGCACAGTCACAACAGATGGCTGCTGGCCATCTCTACAAGGACTACAGTGGGTCTGCATCTTTGATGGCCCACCAATACAATACTCTCTACCAGGACTACAGTGGGTCTACTCTGTGATGACCTACCTACCAATATTCTTCGAAACGTCGACTGACTCTGCTGTGGGTTTGCTCTGTTGTGGCCCATTACCTATCAGCATGTCAAGAGTCAGCACTGTCTTTCCGTTGGAAGGACAACACTACTTCTTCAAGACTGCATGGAAATCCACTACTTCTGTGTGCAATTTCTTTTACTAATGAGACTTTGTGAAAAAAAACTGTAATTACTATTATGATGAACGATCAGGACTGTCTTTATGGACTGTGAGAAAATTTTAGCTGTTGACCAACATTGTATCAATAAGTGTGTGCATTTGATATCTTTGTTATTGTAATTATGAAAAATTTTTTCAAATCTGTATTGGCCACTGGCCAAAAACATTTTGTAAAATTTTTTGTGGGGAGCATGGGGGCTATGTAAGTAGGCTGTTTATGTTTTCTTTATGTAAGTTTGCTATTTATGTTTTCTTATTGGCAACGTTACGTAGCGCGCTCTGTATGAAAATCACTGGCTGTGCTGTGTGCAGTATGTCGCTAGTTTGCATTGTTGCCTGCCATTGTTGTCATGAACTGCTATAGCTGGATGTGAACAGCAGATTGCGTTGGGCAGTTGGAGGTGAGCCGCCAGCAGTGGTGGACGTGGGGAGAGAGATGGTGGAGTTTTGATAATCTGTAAGACTGAATGTCAATTATGAATATTAAGGTAAATACATTGTTTGTTCTCTATTAATGTCTTTCATTTGCTAACTATCCCTATCAGTAGTTAGTACCTTCAGTAGTTTGAATCTTTTATTTAGCTGGCAGTAGTGGCGCTCGCTGTTTTGCAGTAGCTTGAGTAGCGAAGATTTTTGTGAGGTAAGTGATTTGTAAAAGGTATAGGTTAAAGTTAGTCAGGGCCATTGTTTTGTAGGGGTTATTGAAAGTCAGATTGCGTTGCGCTAAATAATATTGTGTGTCAGGTTAAGCACAGGCTTGTATAATTGTTCTAAGTGGACGTTTCACATGTACAATTGTTCTAAGGGGACGTTTCACCAGCACAGCAAGGCCGTTTTGGTTAGTGTTACAAGGCCAGATCAGTCAATCATCCAGACTGTTGCCCCTGCAACTACTGAAAAGGCTGCTGCCCCTCTTCAGGAACCACACGTTTGTCTGGTCTCGCAACAGATACCCCTCCGTTGTGGTTGCACCTACGGTACGGCCATTTGTATCGCTGAGGCAAGCAAGGCTCCCCACCAGCGGCAAGGTCCATGGTTCATGGGGGGGGTTTCTGGATGAGGTATCGAATGTCTTGCTTCCCCCTACTTATACCTCCCGAGGAGATCACGAATGTAAAATTAGAGAGCTTCGAGCGCACACGGAGGCGACTGGAGCAGGAAAGGGAGGTAATGACAGTGGCACGTAAAGTGCCCTCCGCCACACACCGTTGGGTGGCTTGCGGAGTATAAACGTAGATGTAGATGCAGATGTAGATATCAAATAGATTATGTCATCATTTGATGATACTTTCAGCAAATTAAACTTTGATACTGCTATGCTTGTCGAGGTTCATTCACGAAATAAATAACGTCTATGCGTAGATCCCGCCCCAGTTTTGGCAGCTTGCACCCACACATGTCATTTACTTTTCTTTATTTTTCTACAGATTCAAATTAATCTCCAAAATCTTTTGGTGCATCAGGACTAACTTTTCGCAAACATTTGTGTATAACCCATACCCCGGGATTTTAATAAGTCTGGAGCTGAAGTGTCATTGTTGCGGTCTTCTAAATCTACACCTACATTTACTTGGATATCTGCAAACACATTTAAGAGCCTGGCAGAGGGTTCATCGAACCACCTTCACAATAATTATCTATTATTCCAAACATGTACAGCACGCGGAAAAACGTACATCTGAATCTTTCCGTGCGAGCTCTGATATCCCTTACTTTGTTACGATGATCGTTTCTCCCTACGTAGGTCGGCATCAACAAAGTATTTTCGCACTCGGAGGAAAAAGTTGGTAATTGAAATTTCGCGAGTTTATTCCGCCGCAAGGAAAATCGCCTTCGTTTTAATGACGTCCACCCCAAATCCTATATCATTTCAGTGACACTCTCTCCCATATTTCGCGGTAATACAAAACGTTCCGCCCTTCTTTCAACTTTCTCGATGCACTCCGCCAGTCCAGTCTGGTACCCCGCAGCAGTATTATAAAAGAGGACGGACAAGCGTAGTGTAGGCAGTCTCTTTACTAGATCTTTTACATTTTCTTAGTGTCCTGCCAATAAAAATCAGTATTTGGTTAGCCTTCTCCACAACATTTTCTGTGTGTTCCTTCCAATTTGAGTTGTTCGTAATTGTAATTCCTAGGTATTTAGTTGAATTTACGGTCTTTAGATCTGACTGATTTATCGCGTAATGGAAGTTTAAAGGATTCCTTTTAGCACTCATATGGATGGCCTCACACTTTTCGTTATTTAGGGTCATTTACCAACTATTGCACCATACAGACAACTTTTCTAAATCGTTTTGCAATTAGTTTTGATCCTCTGATGACTTTACTAGTCGATAAACGACAGTATTATCTGCAAACAACCTGAGACGGCTTCTCAGATCGTCTCGTAAATCGTTTATACATATAAGGAACAGCAAAGGGCCTGTAATACTACCTTGGGAACCGCCAGAAGTCATTTTTGTTTTAACGAAGGCTTTCCGTCAGTATTACGAACTGTGACCTCTCTGACATGAAATCACGAACACAGTCACATAACTGAGACGATATTTTACATGCACGCAATTTCACTACGAAACGCTTGTGAGGTACAGTGTCAAAAGCCTTCTGGAAATCTAGTAATACGGAATCAAGTTGAAATCCCTTGTCAATCGGATGAAGCACTTCATGTGAGTCAAGAGCTAGTTGTGTTTCACAAGGACGATGTTTTCCAAATCCATGTGGAGTGTGTGTGAATAGGCTGTTCTCTTCGAGGTAATGCATTATGTTGGAATACAATATATATTCAAAAATCGTACTGCCTTCCTTGAATATTGGTGTGACTTGTGCAACTTTCCAGTCTTTGGGTACGAATCTTTCGTCGACCGAACGGTTGTATATGATTGATACGCATGGAGCTATTGTATCAGCATGCTCTGAAAGGATACTAATTGGTACACAGTTAATTCTCACTAATTTCTGGTCAGGAATCACATGTTTATTTTAATAAACTGCTTTAAGATAATTTACCGAAATTAGTGACTTTCGACAACAACAACTCTTTCCCACTTTGCGGGTTAAAAATGATTCCGCAATAATAAAATCAGTTTCATAGATCGTTAAAATATGCGTTAGTGAGGCCATGCTGTATGGACCGAAACAAATGGCAGTCAGAAGAGCCGACGTCTGGTGAATACAGCGGGTTGGCATAAGACATCCCAGCGAAGCCCTTCATGGTTTTCTTCACCCTGTTTGAAATATATGGTTTGGCACTGTCATGAACAGAATGAATGTGTCATGTGTGTGAGCATATTGCGAGCGTTTGTCTTTAAGTGCACGATTCAGATTGAGTAATTGCACTTCGCAGCGTTCAGCATTCAACGTCTGACCTGCTTGCAACAGTTCATAGAAAACCACACCGACCAGGACTTCCCTTAAAATCGTTGTCTTTGAATCGACAAAACCAATTTCTACGTGTTATTTCCGACAGAGAAATGTGCTTCCACTAGCAAACGGTGATTTTCCGCAGCAGGTTTCTTGAGATGAAAGCAGAAGTATAACATTTCCGCAAGTTCTATTCTGTAGGTACATAACCGGACATATTCAAGGTACTAAACTGATATGTTCTTTTCACTCCACACGGAAGTCACACAAAGATTCGAAAAGTGCTAATATATCTGTTGTTGAGTAGGCCTCTTGTCACAGTCCGCTTTACTGTGCTAGTTAAACTACTACTCCCTCCTCGTCAACAGTGAGAATTTATTCAAGCTCTCTACTTTAATATCTTTTGTAGGATAAAGTGGTCGGGTGGAGGAGGGCAGATGGGTGGGTGGGTGAAGGAGGCAAGTGCGCAGATGCTTGTCGGTTTAGACACAGAACTCGCCTCGCATTACCCCAAACAGTCTTCCTTCTTTCGAAATTTCAAATACACATAGTGCGTCCTAGTTCCGTTTTCCGTTGGGACTGGGACTTTAAAAAATAAAAGTCATGGATTATGTTCACAAAATCACTTCATTTACACTCCTGGAAATGGAAAAAAGAACACATTGATACCAGTGTGTCAGACACACCATACTTGCTCCGGACACTGCGAGAGGGCTGTACAAGCAATGATCACACGCACGGCACAGCGGACACACCAGGAACCGCGGTGTTGGCCGTCGAATGGCGCTAGCTGCGCAGCATTTGTGCACCGCCGCCGTCAGTGTCAGCCAGTTTGCCGTGGCATACGGAGCTCCATCGCAGTCTTTAACACTGGTAGCATGCCGCGACAGCGTGGACGTGAACCGTATGTGCAGTTGACGGACTTTGAGCGAGGGCGTATAGTGGGCATGCGGGAGGCCGGGTGGACGTACCGCCGAATTGCTCAACACGTGGGGCCTGAGGTCTCCACAGTACATCGATGTTGTCGCCAGTGGTCGGCGGAAGGTGCACGTGCCCGTCGACCTGGGACCGGACCGCAGCGACGCACGGATGCACGCCAAGACCGTAGGATCCTACGCAGTGCCGTAGGGGACCGCACCGCCACTTCCCAGCAAATTAGGGACACTGTTGCTCCTGGGGTATCGGCGAGGACCATTCGCAACCGTCTCCATGAAGCTGGGCTACGGTCCCGCACACCGTTAGGCCGTCTTCCGCTCACGCCCCAACATCGTGCAGCCCGCCTCCAGTGGTGTCGCGACAGGCGTGAATGGAGGGACGAATGGAGACGTGTCGTCTTCAGCGACGAGAGTCGCTTCTGCTTTGGTGCCAATGATGGTCGTATGCGTGTCTGGCGCCGTGCAGGTGAGCGCGACAATCAGGACTGCATACGACCGAGGCACACAGGGCCAACACCCGGCATCATGGTGTGGGGAGCGATCTCCTACACTGGCCGTACACCACTGGTGATCGTCGAGGGGACACTGAATAGTGCACGGTACATCCAAACCGTCATCGAACCCATCGTTCTACCATTCCTAGACCGGCAAGGGAACTTGCTGTTCCAACAGGATAATGCACGTCCGCATGTATCCCGTGCCACCCAACGTGCTCTAGAAGGTGTAAGTCAACTACCCTGGCCAGCAAGATCTCCGGATCTGTCCCCCATTGAGCATGTTTGGGACTGGATGAAGCGTCGTCTCACGCGGTCTGCACGTCCAGCACGAACGCTGGTCCAACTGAGGCGCCAGGTGGAAATGGCATGGCAAGCCGTTCCACAGGACTACATCCAGCATCTCTACGATCGTCTCCATGGGAGAATAGCAGCCTGCATTGCTGCGAAAGGTGGATATACACTGTACTAGTGCCGACATTGTGCATGCTCTGTTGCCTGTGTCTATGTGCCTGTGGTTCTGTCAGTGTGATCATGTGATGTATCTGATCCCAGGAATGTGTCAATAAAGTTTCCCCTTCCTGGGACAATGAATTCACGGTGTTCTTATTTCAATTTCCAGGAGTGTATTCTAAATAGTCTCCCCTAAGTCAATGCACAATTAATTTCGTCTTAAACGTGTTTTGAAATAGACATTATAGTCCTATTTTTGGGACTATATTTAGTACCCAGTACAGTTTTCTTGGATGTCCTCAACTGCATCGCAATTGTGTCCTTTCATTCCAAACTTCAATTTGTGGAACAATTTGAAGTCCGCTGTGGGCAAATGCGGCGAATACGGCGTGTGATCGGGACTGTGATCCATTTCCTGGCCAAATCTTGTACATAATCTTCATTTTGTGGGCTGTCAGCCTCCGGTAACTGCGTGGTTAGCACGGCAAACTGTTCATCCCAAGGCTCTGGGTTCGGTTCCCGGTTGGGTCAGAGAGTTTCTCCACTCAGGGACCGGGAATTGTGTGGTCCTAATCATCATCACCATCATTTCATCCCCATCGAAGCGCAAGTCGCCGAAGTGGTGTCAAATCGAAAGACTTGCACCCGGCGAACGGTCTAGCCGGCCGGAGGGCCTAGCCACACGATGACACGTTTTGTGGGCTGGGTTATTGTTGTGGAGGAGCAACCAGGAACCTGCCTCTCGGTATGCTGGTCGAAATCGATGTTGCACTCAGATAACTTGATAATACCTCTCTGCTCCACCGCCGTTTTCTGTCAAGTGTTACGGCACGTACTGTTACGTTCGTGGCCAGGACGCCTGCTGCAGTGACCTCCTACATTGATGTTGTTGAAACTTCAAGGATTGTAACGCCACAACTCGACACAAGATAACATTGAGTTTGAAATTTCACACAAGCAGTCCTAACGGAATTGGGACACACTGTGTAAGGGGCAGTCAAATGAAAAGTGAACACCCGCCACAACAATGGTTCCATTCAAAAGTATTCCCACACACGTTACGATATTTATCGCACTAGGGGAAGAGACGATCAATTACAGTTTCCGCTTCCCACGCCCGGGTTCCCGGCTTCGATTCCCGGAAGGGGTCAGGGATTTTCTCTGCCTCGTGATGACTGGGTGTTTTGTGATGTCCTTAGGTTAGTTAGGTTTAAGGGGCTCCGGAAAGGCTCAAAATCATGAAAAGTTCAATTTTTACTTTTTTGCGTTTTCTGAATCTGCAGACCTTTTAATAGATATATAATTTATTCAATTCCGAAGACTACAACTATTTTTAAATTTTTTTTGAAATGTGTTCTACATGGGCGTGACCCACTGTGGCGCTGTTAAACTGCTGTCAAATGGTGGTATTATTAACGTCCGTGTTCATCAGGTACATTTTAGTGATGTGAGATAAAGTATGTGTTGTGGCTAACCTGTGATGATTCAATATACACTCCTGGAAATTGAAATAAGAACACCGTGAATTCATTGTCCCAGGAAGGGGAAACTTTATTGACACATTCCTGGGGTCAGATACATCACATGATCACACTGACAGAACCACAGGCACATAGACACAGGCAACAGAGCATGCACAATGTCGGCACTAGTACAGTGTATATCCACCTTTCGCAGCAATGCAGGCTGCTATTCTCCCATGGAGACGATCGTAGAGATGCTGGATGTAGTCCTGTGGAACGGCTTGCCATGCCATTTCCACCTGGCGCCTCAGTTGGACCAGCGTTCGTGCTGGACGTGCAGACCGCGTGAGACGACGCTTCATCCAGTCCCAAACATGCTCAATGGGGGACAGATCCGGAGATCTTGCTGGCCAGTGTAGTTGACTTACACCTTCTAGAGCACGTTGGGTGGCACGGGATACATGCGGACGTGCATTGTCCTGTTGGAACAGCAAGTTCCCTTGCCGGTCTAGGAATGGTAGAAAGATGGGTTCGATGACGGTTTGGATGTACCGTGCACTATTCAGTGTCCCCTCGACGATCACCAGTGGTGTACGGCCAGTGTATGAGATCGCTCCCCACACCATGATGCCGGGTGTTGGCCCTGTGTGCCTCGGTCGTATGCAGTCCTGATTGTGGCGCTCACCTGCACGGCGCCAAACACGCATGCGACCATCATTGGCATCAAGGCAGAAGCGACTCTCATCGCTGAAGACGACACGTCTCCATTCGTCCCTCCATTCACGCCTGTCACGACACCACTGGAGGCGGGCTGCACGATGTTGGGGCGTGAGCGGAAGACGGCCTAACGGTGTGCGGGACCGTAGCCCAGCTTCATGGAGACGGTTGCGAATGGTCCTCGCCGATACCCCAGGAGCAACAGTGTCCCTAATTTGCTGGGAAGTGGCGGTGCGGTCCCCTACGGCACTGCGTAGGATCCTACGGTCTTGGCGTGCATCCGTGCGTCGCTGCGGTCCGGTCCCAGGTCGACGGGCACGTGCACCTTCCGCCGACCACTGGCGACTACATCGATGTACTGTGGAGACCTCACGCCCCACGTGTTGAGCAATTCGGCGGTACGTCCACCCGGCCTCCCGCATGCCCACTATACGCCCTCGCTCAAAGTCCGTCAACTGCACATACGGTTCACGTCCACGCTGTCGCGGCATGCTACCAGTGTTAAAGACTGCGATGGAGCTCCGTATGCCACGGCAAACTGGCTGACACTGACGGTGGCGGTGCACAAATGCTGCGCAGCTAGCGCCATTCGACGGCCAACACCGCGGTTCCTGGTGTGTCCGCTGTGCCGTGCGCGTGATCATTGCTTGTACAGCCCTCTCGCAGTGTCCGGAGCAAGTATGGTGGGTCTGACACACCGGTGTCAATGTGTTCCTTTTTCCATTTCCAGGAGTGTATATCGCTGGTGTGATTGTCGATTGTTTCATGTTTATTTACTCTGTCGTTATCTCGAAAATATTCGTAATTAATTCTGTTTCTTGAGTCTCTGTTTTGTTGAAGTATAATAATGAGTAAAAGTAAAGTTATTAGAAATCCTCTGAAGGCTTTTAAGAAAAGGAGAAATGTTGGAAAGCCAAAGGTATGTGTTATTACTGTAAATAATAACATTCTAACATGGTACGAGCGATGCTTGCTTTAGACAAGGAACGCCTTCGGGCTGCAGACAGGGCTGTAAAGAGTCTAGAAATGCAAGCAAGAGTAAACAGGAGGAGGAACAAGAGGAAGCTGGAGGAGGAGTTTGCAGAGGATGAAGATAATCCATCCTATGGACCTGGAATGCACTAAAAATTTAATCCAATCTTTGTCGCTCGATTCCCAAAACTTTTATTTTCTCATACTAATTACATGTTTTCTAAGGATCTTCCAAACATATTTGTTTCAAACTTTCAGTAAATGTTACACAGTACCTTCTGCATAATTTAACACTGCCTTTTTCCAAAAAAACTGTATATTTTTGAATATATAAATAAAAAATTGCAAAAAAATGTTGTGAATTTTCATTACAATTGAAAAAAAACCATCTTTAATAACTGAACTAAAATTTTGTGAAATCCCTGTGTTAAGTTGTAGCCCATATTCCAATAAATAATCTGTAAAAAGTTCAACTTCCTACCTCAAATACTTTGTGAGGAAAGATGTAATTTATAAGCGTTATTTTAACATTGCAAGTATAGGGCGTTCCGGAGCCCCTTAAGTAGTTCTAAGTTCCAGGGGACTGATGACCACAGATGTTAAGTCCCATAGTGCTCAGAGCCATTTGAATTCCTGTTTCGTAGCCGGCCGCGGTGGTCTAGTGGTTCTAGGCGCGCAGTCCGGAACCGCGAGACTGCTACGGTCGCAGGTTCGAATCCTGCCTTGGGCATGGATGTGTGTGATGTCCTTAGGTTAGTTAGGTTTAATTAGTTCTAAGTTCTAGGGGACTGATGACCACGGAAGTTAAGTCCCATAGTACTCAGAGCCATTTGAACCATCCTGTTTCGTAGAAAACGGTCGGCCGCTGAAGGGTCCAGAATCGCACCCTCTCTTTCATTTCCATATCCACGCATATCCCTCGTCAGGTCGCTAGAGATGTGAAACCTACAAAGTGAAAAGTCCGGGCTGTACGGGGAATTGCTGCAGTGTCCCCCCAATCACATTGATGAAGCGCTGCCTTCGTCAGATTGGCAGTGTCGGGGTGGCCATTATCGAGCAGGATGATTCCATCCGACACAATTCCTGGCCGTTTTGACTTCATGGCACGTCTCAGGTTCTGCAATGTGACTTCATAGTGCTGCGTACTGATTGTGGCTACACGCTCGAGGAACTCGTGGAGCAGAGGAGCGCCTGCAGTCGAACAAGGTCATCATGAACTTACCACAACTAGTGTGAACAGCTTTGCATTTCTTGGCGGAGCAGATGTGGGTTGATTCCACTGATGGCTTTGTCGTTTTTTCCCTCGGGCTGTCGGTATGCTGTCGTACGAAATCATCCTGTTGCACGATAACGACCGTCATCACATTGCCAATCGGACCTAGGATACGCTTCAGCGATTTGTTTGGGTCTTATTACCGAAGTTAAGCACCATCCGGCGTGGCCGGTACTTGCCTGGCTAACCTCTTGTGAATGACTTCTGCTGTTGGATGCTTTTCCTTTGCCTTAACGTCAAAGCGAAGGAGGGGTAGTGGCGTATAGTCCTCGATCACCAGTCTTTGCACCAGGGTCCTGGTGCAGATCTTCTAATGAGAGCAAGTGACGCTGTTAATGGCGGCGTCAGATGGGAAAGTTAGATTTGGCGACCTCATTGGTGCTATTTGACAGGACACGACGGAATTACAGACACTGGCTGCGAGCAGACATTGGTTTAAGTCAATTGGGAAAGTTGAAAATTTGGGAAGTTCCCAGGCTAAGTACTGATAATATACCGTGTTCGTATCGACTATCTCTTCATAATTATGCTGTACAGATGGAGGTGATATTTTAATTTTAACTACTGACGACGCCTTTGACACGATTGTTTTATGCATCTCCACTGCAGGATGTGATTTTAGCGTATTTTTGCTTCTGGTGAAGGTGCATTTAGATATACCGAAACCGTGGTCATGGATTTCAGTAAATCTTTATCCTTGCAACTGTTTGGCTGTTATCATTTACCGTGACGAAGTAAATACTCTAGAATTCGAATCAAGAGCACCACCATGAGTAACTTAGAAGTAGACGTCCTCGGAGTAATGAAGCAACTGAAATCACTTAATAATAGGAAGTCTTCCGGTCCAGATTGTATGTCAACTGGGTCCCTTTCAGAGTATGCTGAAGCAATACCTCCACACTTAACAGGATATACAACCGTTCGCTCGACGAAAGATCCGTACCCAAAGACTGGAAAGTTGCACAGCTCACACCAATATTCAAGATGGGTAGTAGGAGTACTGCACTAAATTACAGGCCCATATCATTCACGTCGTATTGCATCAGGTTTTTTGAACATATATTGTATTCCAACTTTATGCATTACCTCGAAGATAACAGCCTCTTGACACACAATCCTCACGGATTTAGAAAACATCGTCCTTGTGAAACACAACTAGCTATTTACTCACATGAAGTGTGGAATACGATTGACAAGGGATTTCAAATTGATTCCTTATTTCTGGATTTCCAGAAGGCTTTTAACACTGTACCACACAAGCGGCTTGTAGTGAAATTGCGTGCTTATAAAATATCGTCTCACTTATGTGACGGTGTTCGTGATTTCATGTCAGAGAGGTCACAGTTCGTAGTAACTGAGGGAAAGTCTTCAAGTAAAACAAAAGTGATTTCTGGCGTTCCCCAAGGTAGTGTTATAGGCCGTCTGCTGTTCATTATATACACAAACGATTTAGGAGACAATCTGAGGAACGCTCTAAGGTAGTTTGCAGATGATGCTGTCGTTTATCGACTAGTAAAGGCATCAGAAGATCAAAACAAATTGCAAAACGATTTGGAAAAGGTATCTATATATGATGCAATAATTGGTAACTGACCCTAAATATTGAAAATTATGACGTCATCTACATCAGCGCTAAAAGGAATCCGTTGAACTTCGGTTACACCATAAACCAATCAAATCTACAGGCCGTAAATTCGACTGAATAGTTAGGAATTAGAATTACGAACAACTTAAATTGGAAAGAAACATAGAAAGTGTTGTGGGGAAGACAAAACAAAGACTGCGTTTTATTGGCAGAACACATCTACTAAAGAAGAGCAAGTCGTTTTGTATTATTCCGAAATAGGGAGAAATGAGACGAGGACATAGTACAGGATTTGGGGTGACATCATTAAAACAAAGGCGTTTTTCGTTGCTGCAGAATCTTCTCTCGATATTTTAATCGCCAACTTTGTCCTCATAATGCGAAAATATTTCGTTGACGCCGACCTACATATGGAGAAACGGTCATCATCATAAAATAAGAGCCAGCCGGGGTGGCCGAGCGGTTCTAGGCGCTACAGTCTGGAACCGCGCGACCACTACGGTCGCAGGTTCCAATCCTTCCTCGGGCATGGATGTGTGTGATGTCCTTAGGTTACTTAGGTTTAAGTAGTTCTACGTTCTAGGGGACTGATGACCTCAGAAGTTAAGTCCCATAGTGCTCAGAGCCATTTTAGCCCATAAAATAAGGGACATCAGAGTTACCAACTGAAAGATATAGGTGTTCGCTTTTTCCGCGCGCTGTTCGTGATTGAAATAATAAGGAATTATTGTGAAAGTGGTTCGATGAAACCCCTGCCACGCACTTAAGTGTGATTTACAGAGTATCCACGTAGATGTACATGTAGATTTCGCTGATTCCAGAAAGAGTTTGAACCTGGTGGGCATATGCTCTGAAGAGATCATTGTCCGTCTCGCCTTACATATACATATATGGTGTCTGTGAGCGTACACCACGTATATATATTTGAGAGGAGTAGGCTGTGTGCTGGCATTACATCCTCTCCTCCCTCGTCATCCAAAACAAATACATAACCCCCACCCACCTACAAACACACACATATTAGAGTGACCTACACTTGCCAGCTACTCTTCAGCACTCTCAGACTCCGCGAAGGACAGTTGCCGCTGTGCGCCAAGGATAGGGAAAATCTTTCCAATTAGTCGAACCTGCCCTTCGGAGTCTCCCATAACAATGCCAGACGACTTTGCTTTACTACTTCCATCTTGCTAAATTTCCATCACTAACAACGATTGGGCAACGGTACAACTCGACACGACAAGTAAGCTGCTTACTGTACAGCTTTAGGAGACAGCCAGCGATGGTACATATCGTCAAAGGAAAAATAATACGCGTCTGTGTGATCCGCTAGATCCTGCGAGTGCGTTCGGTCCCGCTGCGATTCCTTGTACATGTGCTTCGCTGCTGTGACGAGCACTCTCGATGACACGTCCTCCGTGCGATCTGTATAAACATGAGTGGTCGCGGTACGCATCCTTGTGGCAGCACCACACGGGCGATTGTTCGCTTGCGCTTCTGATGATCTCCGCGGCGAGGCGGAGCGCGTTGTCAGGTGACAAAACGCGGGCAGATACAATATGCATCAGAGCGATAGGCGCGCCACGCACCAGCAGCGGCGCATTTGAGAGTGTCGGCGGCGGTGACAGCTCATCTCGGCCCAACGGCGCCCGCAGAACCGCACCGCCACCGCCGCCGCCACAGCGCGCCCGTCACCGCGCAATATCTCGCCGGACGCGAGACTCGGCGAGACGTGTGCGCACGGCACGACACGTCGCAGCACGGCCTAATGCCCGCTGTCGGCGTTTTGTTTCGCGCGCCGGCGATCCCCTCTCTTTGTGCGCCCGTGTTAAGACCAATAAGCGGGGGCCCAAATGATGGAGTGCTCTACACATACGTGGACAGTAACGAGTAAATCCCAGTGACAACACAATATGGGCATTTATCTACCTTTGTCCGCTATCTCGGCGCGCCGGACGCCCAATCAGAAGCGCTGATGCCGGCACGCACCACGTCCAGCGCGCCGCGCTGCCGTCAAACATCCCCCGCGTCCGTACGTACCTAGCGTACGCCGCCGATCCTTTCCGTCCGATCCCTTCGCCATAAAAAAAAGAATGTGCCAGCGCACCCTCCTGCGGCCTAATCTCTCGCACTCTTCTCTCCGCTCAAAGTTTCCAATCTCGGCGACGGGCGGAGCTTTACCTCAGGACGGGTTTTAATTTGAAAAGCGCGCAGTTTTTTTTTCTTTTTTTAATACGACCCGGGAGAGGAGTCGCCGGTCTCGGAGCCCAACTTGAGGTCCCAATCACGCGGGATTATCCGGCTCCGGCCACGCGCTCTAGGTGAAGGGTTCCAAATGTAAGGTGGGCCATCGGTACATCCGCTCGTTTGCTCGCGATCCGGCCGTCGAAACTGTCAGTCCTGAGTGACAAGTGTTCCCGCACCAGAGAAGATCCACGGTGGAGATACGTATATATTGACACTGGCTATTCAAATATTAGAGAGACACCACCCCTAATCTTTCTCTCAAGAAGTGAAAGTAAATTAACAGACGGTAAAACTGAGAGCATTGCACTATTCTCCTACCACCACAACAATATTCTACATTAACACATATACTCTGCACGCTATTGTTCAGTTTATTTCTCTATTACCAGGTGATCCGTGCGAAACTTACACACATTTATAGTAATAAATAATGATAGTATTTGGAATAAATGAAATCGTTGGAATAAGGGCAGTTGTGGGAATTAAGAGAAAAAATCTTTGCAAATGAACCGTACGATATGAGATAATAATCATGAATTTCTGATACATCCTTGTATCCAGAAATGTGTTTATCGTTCTGAATGCTTGTCCCGGTTTGTACGAGGGACAGAGATCAAGGACTGTCAATAGGGTTGCATACCCTATACCTTTAACTCGAAAAAAATATTCAGTTATAGTAAGTACATTACGCCGTAGTAACAGTAGATAAATCAGAATTCAACGTGATAATAACAAATATGTTTGTCGATTCGGAAAGCACAATCGTTTAGAAAAATCAACTAGTTCGACGGGCAGATATAATGGACTATTGCAGCGATGGCGGTCATTACCTATAACGATGCCGAATACATATTATCGAGTTAATAAGTACTTTAAGGCAAATAAAACTGTATTTGTAATAAGATAAGCTGAAAAGGGAGTGTCTTATCAGTGGTTAATGAGTTATCTTCATAAAATATAGATATGAAGTTGGGCATACGTGATGCCCTTTTGCCTATGATAGTTAAAAGTCTCTTTTATCCTAAATTTTCCGACAAATACTAAGTTTTAGCGCAAAATCGGTATGCAACGTCAAAAGTCTGTTAAAAAATCTTTTTAACAACACTTCATCTCTGTGAGATTATTATGAGTTGAGGAAAAAGGATGTTGACTCGAGAAATAATATACGAATATATGATTGCTATCAGTTTCAGTGGTGTGAGCCAGTGCTACTTCGTCATCCGAGTCACTACATATACTGCAAAAAAAAAAAAAAAAAAAAAAAAAACCTCTCAAAGACTGTGTTCTGTGGCACAAGGTTATAATAGAGGGTGGTTAAAATGAAACTTTCGCTACTTAATCTCCCCCCCCCCCATCTCCTCTCCTCCGCGTCCGAGTCATCGTAGGTCGACCAAACTTTTGTAAGTAGGCTGTTTAGGTTTTTATATTGGTAACGCCACGTAGCGCTCTCTATGAAAATCTGGCTGTGCTGTGTGCAGTCTGTGGCTGGTTTGCATTGTTGTTTGCTATTGTAATGTTGGGCAGCTGGATGTTAACAGCGCGTAGCGTTGCGCAGCTGGGGGTGAGCCGCCAGCAGTGGTGGATGTGGGGGGAGAAATGGCGGAGTTTTGGGAGCGGATGATCTGGACGTGTGTCCATCAGAGACACAGTAAATTTGTAAGACTGGATGTCATGAACTGCTATATATATTATGACTTTTGAACACTTTTAAGGTAAATACATTGTTTGTTCTCTATCAAAATCTTTCATTTGCTAACTATGCCTATTAGTAGTTAGTGCCTTCAGTAGTTTGAATCTTCTATTTAGCTGGCAGTAGTGGCGCTCGCTGTATTGCAGTAGTTCGAGTAACGAAGATTTTTGTGAGGTAAGTGATTTGTGAAAGGTATAAGTTAGTGTTAGTCAGGGCCATTATTCGTAGGGATTATTGAAAGTCAGATTGCTTTGCGCTAAAAATATTGTGTGTCAGTTTAGTGTTGATCAGAATAGGTAAAGAGCGCAATGTCTGAGTTAGTTCAGTTCTGCTCAGCTGTTTGAAAATCAAATAATGTAAGAGGTTTATCTGCATAGTAATTCATTAATTTTTCTAAGGGGACGTTTCACTTTGTGGATACATTTGTAACGACATGAAAGGGTAACATTTGCCAATTGTATACCACGTCTACGTTCCGGATTACAAACGTTGCTCAGTGTGACGACCACCTCCGTACACGAGAGCCTGGAAACGCACTGGAGACTACTTTACTGCTGCCTGAAACCTGTCAGGTTGGATGTTGGCTACCTCCACGCTATGCTCATCTTCAACCCCCAACTTGTGTTAGTGTCCCGTTGATAAATCATGTCTTTCAGATAACCCCACAGCCAGAATTCACAAAGGTTCAAATCTGGTGGTCAAGGTGACCAGGGAACAAACGGCTACTGATTCGGTTTTCTCCAAATATGTTACGGAGTAACCGACTGATTTCACGAACAATGTGAGATGGAGCTCCATCGTGCATCAGAACAGCTGAGTCTAAAGCATATCCTTCCCGTAGAGCAGGGGTCACGTGTTGGTGAAGCAGATGACAGCAATGTGTGCCATTCACGCTGCACGTCGTTGGTCCTTGGAATCCGAATCCCTATTACGTCGCCGTAGCAGTACCGATGTACATCCTTAGTCCTGGAAATCCGAGCTGTCACTAAGTCGCCATACCAGTAGCGGTGCCTTACGGCGAGGTAAGACACTAACACGATTAACAACGCAAATCTCACAGCGCACAGTTTGAACATCATTCCAATACGTTTGAGTACCGATGCGGTAAATACGAGGGTCACTCCAAGCGAAATGCACACTATTTTTGTAAAAATACAGTTTCCATTCTGCATGTGTGAAAGTTTTACAGTGCGTAGATACATCCTTCCCTCTTGTTTTCAAACTTAGTTCAACCTGTTCCCGTGAGTGGCGTCGTCACAGCATGTCTTCAAGATGGCTGCTACACTTGACGTTCGTCAGAAGCAACATGCTGTCATAGAATTCGTGTGCTGTGAAAACGAGAAAGTGGGAAACATCCACAAGAGGTTGAAAAAAGGTGTGTGGAGATGCTGCTGTCGATCGCTGTACAGTTAGTCGGTGGGCAAGCAGGTTACGTGATGAAAGCGGGCACGGTAATATTGAGGGTTGTCGTCGTAGCGGCAGGCCCCGTACTGCACACACTCCAGACAATGTGCAGAGAGTTAACGAATTGGTGACTGCTGACAGACGCATCATAGTGAACGAATTGTCACGCTACATTGGGATAGGGGAAGGAAGTGTTTGCAGAATACTGAAAGTGTTGGCGTTAAAAAAGTTTTGTGGCAGGTGGGTTCCCAGGATGTTGACAGTGGCTCACAAAGAATCAAGAAAAACGGTATGCAGCGAACTTTTGGAACAGTACGAGAATGGTGGAGATGAATTTCTTGGAAGAATTGTGACAGGTGATGAAACATGGCTCCATCATTTTTCACCAGAGACGAAGAGGCAATCAATGGAGTGGCATCATGCAAATTCACCCAAGAAAAAAAATCAAAACCACACCTTCTAGTGGAAAAGTTATGGCTACGGTGTTTTTTTCGATTCCGAAGAACTCTTGCTTGTGGACATCATGCCAAGTGGAACCACCGTAAATTCTGATGCATATGTGACGACACTGAAGAAACTTCAAGCTCGACTGAGTCGTGTTCGACCACATCGGCAAAAGCAGGATGTTTTGCAGTTGCACGACAATGCACGGTCACATGTCAGTCAAAAAACCATGGAAGCGATCACAAAACTCGGATGGACAACGCCGAAACACCCGCCTTACAGTCCTGACCTGGCTCGATGTGACTATCATCTCTTTGGGAAACTGAAATACTCTCTTCGTGGAACAAGGTTTGAAGATAATGACTCCCTTGTGCACGCTGCCAAATAGTGGCTCCAACAGGTTGGTCCAGAATCTTGCCGCGCGTGTATACAGGCTCTGGTTCCAAGATGGCGTAAGGCAGTTGAGAGGGATGAAAATTATGTGGAGAAATGAAAATATTGTTCCTAAAGGATGTATCTACACACTGTAAAACTTTCAGACATGTAGAATAAAAGATGGATTTAAAAAAAAATAGTGTGCATTTCTTTTGGAGTGACCCTCGTAGTTTTCCGTCTACGCTGTCTCAAGTAGCGAAAATTTAATTATAACCACATCGTACGTGCGTACCGAGAGATTATAGTGTTAGTGATTCATTTGTCACCGTTATCGGAGATCAGATGGCGCTCAAGGGGCCTGCAGGTAGTAACTGTACTGAGCTCAGAGGTGAACAGTGTAGGCAACGCTATTTCTAGGGTACAGCCAAACCCCCCTATCGAGGACAACTGAACAGCTTGGGGTCGCATTGTGGGCCTGCGGGAAGCTGGAGGACATGCCGATGGATTACTGCACGTGTTGGGCATAGTGTGTCGGCGGTGTGTGGCTGCTTTCAGGAGTGGTCTGTGGAACATTCCCAGACCTGTAGACAAGGTTCTGGACGTCTGCGTAGCACAGACGCACGTCAAGGTCGACATTTTGTGCAAGTGGTGATGGCCGACCGGACACCGTCATGGGGCAAATCCGGGGACACGTTGCACCTGCTGGGTCATGTCTGCTTCCAGCAAGATTAAGATCGCTTGTGTCTCAGACTGGACTACCTCTGACACCACAACACCGCCAAGCATGCCTACTTTGGTGTCATGAAACAGTTGACTTGAGAGTGGAATGGGGCTGTGTTATCTTCAGTAATAAGAGTAGGCTCTGTCTGTACGCGAGTGATGGACGGACACATGAATGGTATATACCAGGGGTTCCCAACAAAATTTTCTCGAGGACCTCCTCATCGAGCATGATAGGTACCTTGTCATATCACAGTATCAAGTACCTAAAAACGCCAAATTAAGTGTCTATTTATACGTTTTTTATTTTTGGTTGACACATTCATTATTGAAAAAATATTGAGCTTAAAATTTTTTTGAATTTAGCCATCATTAAATTTTTGATTATTGCTCAAAATTTTCGTATAACAAACTCCTTAAAAAATAAAAATTGAGTATGAACTGAAAATGACAGGAAAAAATTAAAACTGTGTTTATTGGTCTTTCAAGTGTACTACACTTGAGATTGCATTGAGTAGACAAGTGTGAAAAATAAGATAACACTAATTTCATACAGGGTATTATTTATTTGAAAAAATACAGTTACAACAGAGCACTCCATCAGTATACAGTTAGTTTTAATTTTCAGTTCTTAATGAGATGAGTTCAATCTGACCTTTCAGTCCATTATTTCTGAAATACTAGGTTCCAAACTTGAAACTTTCACTCTGAAATCCCACCGCATGTCGAGCCGATTCCTATATTTGTTTTTCATGAAACACATGGAAGAAAATGCTTGCTCACACCGATATGTGGTTGCAAATGGAAGGATCTTTGTCATTGCCTTATCTCGAAGTTTCTTGTAGTCTTGCGTGCTGATGCGCTAGAGTGTTCTAGTGTCAGTTGGCTCTAGGGAAACGCTGGACGCAGAAGTTAGCGTTCGCTAAAGCTCTGTTCATGCAGGAAGCGGCCAAAACAATTAATCTGTTATCATACGAAATATATTTAATATATTTTTTATCCTAATAGCATCTTGCGGACCCCTCTGGCATAGCTCACGGACCCCCGGGGGTCCGCAGCCCACCTGTTGGGAACCACTAGTGTAAACCCATTGAGTTATTCCGTAGTGCATTCTCCCACGCCCAAGCTTATGGGGGAGGTGGGGGGCAACAGTTACAATTCGAGGATTCGAGGTATTTTGGTTCCGCAGAGTAAAGTAACCAGTCCCCGCTACAGAGCACAGGCTGTTGTCCGCCCCCCCCCCCCCCCCTTGCTACAGCCGTTTCTTCGACAGGAATATGATATGCATTTTTAGTAGGACAATAAACGTCTACGTAAGGCTGTTGCAACGCAACGTGCTTTTCATAGCGTACAACAACACCCCTGGCGAGTGAGATCAGCCGATCTCTCGCCACATGACGGCGCAAAACGAGAACTTATCCGTTCTTCAGGGCGTGCAAGAACCATTGCCGAATTGCTAAAAAAGAGGCATGATGCTTGGTACAATCTATCGCAGGATATACCTTTATAATAGTTTGCCGCCATAGATGGATTACACCGTGTATTAATGCGACTGTCTGAGCACCATTTCCTATTAATTTTGTGTTTCATTTGGTCTGGCTTTGTTATAGTATAATCCTACAACGAAGGAGTACATATCACCTTACCTGTCAATAAAATAACCTTGTCTTTGAAGTTGTTGCTTTCTTTTCAGCAGTGTACTATACAGAATGCTGTTTAGAAAATTTGTTGGCACAGTAACGAATCAATGAAAAACAAAAGAATTATGAGAGACTTGTTGTTTTGGTCTTCAGTCCGAGGACTGGTTTGATGCAGCCCTGTCTACCCTGTGCAAGCCTCTTCATCTCTGCATAACTGCTGTTTCACACATCCATTTGAAACTGGTAACCGAGTTTAAGTCTTGATCTCCATCTACTGTTTTTATCTCCAAGGCACCCCACCCCGTGCTTCCTTCCATTAGAAGATAAACGGTTCCTTCAAGCTCCAATCCTTCTTTTCTCACAAATTCGATTCATTATCTGCTCATTAGGTATTCAACCTAGACATCTAACTTTTAACAGTCTTCTTTTAGCAGTTTCACAAGCTTCTATTCTCCTCTGGTTTTAACTATTTATCGACAACGTCTCACTTCCATACAAAGCTACTCTCCATACTCTCCAGAATAGACGTCCTAATATTTAAATTCATATTCATATTTTTGAGAAATGCTTTTCTTGCCATTGTCAGTCTCTTATGTTCTCTCTACTTCGGCCATTGTGAGTTATTTTGCTCCCCAAATAGCAAAACTCATCTACTACTTTTAGTGTCTCGTGTGCTAATCTAATTCCCTCAGCTTCGCCTGATCCAGTTCAACTTCTTTCCGTTACTCTTGTTTTACTTTTGCTAATATTAATGTAAGAGAGTGTGTGAATAAATTACAAATCACAGAGAAAACGTCTCAATTGCTTCGAGGAAGTTCTGTACAGGATATAAGTATGCAACAAGTAAACTTTTCAACTCAGATTTTAATACTTGGGCTTCATCGCTTAGTTTTTTTCCACTTCTGCTGGAAACCTATTGGAAATGAAACCTGATAACGTGCATACCTTTCTGATCAGTGTTTAATGAGGTGTTATCAAAGCCCAAATCAGTCTCCTGTCTAGTGTTCATTGAATGAATGTCCCATATTCTCATGAATCAGTTAAAATTCTTAATAGGAAATCTCATGATGTAGTAAATGTACAGAGATGGTAAGAGTCAGAATTCCGAAACATCTGATCAACAGCATACACGAAGTTTGTGAAATGATGCCGCATATCTGCCTGATGGGCCTCTCCTGAGCTGAAAACATAGCAATGTTAGTGACTCCCTGTGGTTTTCGACGCGCTTATAAATGGAGGGGTGAGTGTTCATACAGATCATAACGCGTCTTACCACTCTTATTCGCAACACAAAATATACGATGGAGGCAGTAGAATTCTCTCACAATATTTCTCAAACACCTGTTCTCTAAATATGCCCAACAGTGTTTCGCTTTTCTTTCAAAGATTCGCCAGCCACGGTGACCGAGCGGTTCTAGGCGCTTCATTCCGAAAACGCGCGACTGCTACGGTCGCAGGTTCGAATCCTGCCTTGAGCATGGATGTGTGGGATGTCCTTAGGTTAGTTAGGTTTAAGTAGTTCTAAGTTCTAGGGGACTGATGACCTCAGATGTTAAGTCCCATAGCGCTCAGAGCCATTTGAACCATTTCAAAGATTCTCATTTAGGCTCCCAATATCTCTTCACCATATTTTCGGAAGGAATGTGATATGATATGATGATATGATCATAGGAGTGAGTTTAGTAACATCGAACGTTCCAGTGGCCAACGGCGTTGTCCTTTTTATTTTCAAAGTCGGTTTCGAGTCAATTACAAATGTTTCTCAAGCATGTTAAGTGGTTATGGTGAAGACAGCACAATCACCTTGAAAATTATGCTAAATCGGAGAGCAAGCGTCGTTTTCAGCTAGAGAAAAAAAATTACGATGATTCGTAACTGATCTAACATAGGTTGTGAGGATAAAATTAAACATAAAGACACCTGGACCAATTGATTTCAATAACCACAGGTTGAAAATACCGCTACAGTTGTAAGGTTCTTTCATTTAGAACGCTACCGGTTTCGGGCTCATACGCCCATCATCAAGACTCCGTGCTCTGTGCTCGCTGGTAATACACTGCGTCCTGTACTCGTCCACCGCGGCGCTCGGGGTCATAGCACGAAGTTATAACACCTGATATGTGCGTATGAGCCCGTAACCGGTCGTGTTCTAAATAAAAAACCTTGCAACTGTAGCAGTATTTTCAACCTGTGGTATAATGCTCAGTTGCGGATGTTCCTCTGACAGGATTGTTTGTGATTTCAATAAATGAGTCATGCTCTGCTTCGATATGAACTCGAAAACGTGCCTTAATCTCTTTTCCTGTGTAGCCAAGCAAACGCCTCCTTCGCGACCAGCCATGGAGAATGCATGTTCCCCACGGCGCTGACTTAAGGATTTCTGTATGAGCTCACTGGTAGTCTTTAGTCGTTACTGCTGATAACTGCAGGATGGCCATCCAAGGAGAAGGACTGTCAGTCTTGTGGCACGTCGAGGCTATGGGTATTTGCCAAAGTTGAATTTTACTTTTGTGGTGTGAGATTCTCTATTTTACCCTCAGTCTTGTGGCACGTCGAGGCTATGAGCATTTGCCGAAGGTGAATTTGACTTCGGCGGTGTGAGATTCTCTATCCCATCAGCTTACATGTCTGAGAAGAACGTCGCTCAGATTTTCTGGAAGACGTACTTGGAACTTTGTTTGGTACTTGTGTCCACAGAATGAACGGGCAAAGTGAGATTAGAGAGTCGTAGCAGTCGGGACTTCTTGGACTTACTTGGTGAACAAACTGTACGAACGTTATTCGGAGCTATTCCCCGTGCCGTAAGTTTCTTTAAACTATGTTTGTTATATTGTTTTAGGTTTGAGTTTACTCAGTTTTATTTAAAGAGTTCACCAGTTCCAACTTGGCTAGCTCACATTGCTAAAACTGTTTATGTCAGAGTTATTCGGGACGGTTTGTCTAGTTCCTGTCTGTCGGGTTTGGTCCCATGTTGCTCATGTATGAATATTATATTTGGTGGTTATGCGTAATATATTTTGTACTCAGGATTAATGTAGTTCTATTTCATTAAGTGCAGTTGTACTTTTAGCCTTGTGAGCGTTGTTGTTTACATTTTATTACACATTGTTTAAAACCCTAGGCTGAATTTTCACAACTTAAAATCGACTTACATAGATACATTTGTGTATTTTCCTTTGGCTGAGATTATTACCTTATCTAAGTCTTCGATGCTTCGATATGAACTCTATCCCGGATTCCTTAATGAGACAACCGCTACCTATTTATGGGAGTTTAAATAATCTTCATTTGACCTACGTTAAGGCTGTATCTTTCATCATTTTTGTATTTCATTATTGCCTGTCCTGATCTGATGTGCTTACAGTTCTTAACTGAGGTCTTAACTAAATTTTTATTGATGCTTGATATATTACTCTGCAACTCTTGTTACATGAAATGTTTTTCTGGTAGTACATGAATACATACAGTGCTTTATCGGTTTTTTTAGGTCTCTACAGATGCTCATAATTTGATATCTCAAATTAATATGGCTCAAATTCGAAATTCTAAATCTTTATTACTGATTTTCTTGGACTGCATTCATTCGAATTTGTCTGTAGGCATAAAAATCATAATAAATGTTCGCACAATTTCTTAAATAAAATCGTTTTATCTTTCTGGGTGAAGTGTTATGTTGTTTGCGGTTTGGCACCTTACCACTCTCAGGTCTTCGCTTGCTTACAGTTTGCATAAACACGCAGTCAACAGTTGCAGGGCATCTTCTGCACTTCGAGCAGTGGCGACTTGACCTGTCTCTCATGAGGTAGACCTTATAGCAGCTAGCGTCTCGATTCCTTCCACGTCTGCTCTGAAGTCTTCTTGATAATGGTTCCGTACGCTGGATAAGCAGTAGCGTCTCGTATAATGTTTTCTTTACAGTTGCACCGTGTAACGCTGTTGCTTTATTTTGTGGTGTAAGCGGTGCTGATAGACAATAAAAGCGGTTTAAAAGCTGTGAGCTATCTGAGGAAGTTAACCTTGCATTACTGCGCAACTGTTTCACCAGGTATCCTGTCTAACTTACCAAATTCCCAACCAGACTAACATTAATTATAATCTTTTAATAGTCATTCGACAACCGGTGATATATATATATATATACATATATAAAGAGACTTTAAATAAAAACAAATAAATCAGTTTATATTGGGAAATTTATTTTAACATTGATCATTGAAATTTCAGCATATTAAACGTGAGTCATAACTAAGCTGGTGCCTTATTTAGGACTGTGAAAATGTGAGTTTGTAATCTTACGGAACACATCAAATATGGAGCCAAGATTGGGAGACTGCATACAACACTGCATTCATAAAATAACACATGAAGAACGTTGAAACATATGCAAGAAGAAATTAACCACAACCAACCGATTCAATTCTCACCCAAAGAAGTTACGTTCGTAGCACAATCCTGTCCGTCATGTAATTACCACACACTGGTATATTAAATTCATACTAACTCTCTGTGAAATATTCCCAAAAAGAATAGCTGAGGGCTACTTTGATGATTACACCACATGCTTCACGTGGTCAACTTGGTTTACACAAAGAGTGTAACTCCACAATAATTTTGATAATTAAAATAAATTAGATCGAAAAGCAATTTACAAAAGAAAAACCTCGAACTGGTTACTAACGTCTTACTATTAACCTGATGGGTCAAACAATTGTATAAGCACGTGGTACTGGTCTCACAAAGTACACCCCACGTGGGTTGAACATAAAGAAAAGTTGCTATATTGCAAAATATTGTCAAGACGAGACGTTATAATCTCACGCACATTCGCATTTAAGATTGATGATCTTAGTTAGAGTTACTGATCAACCCGTGGTTCCACTTTACTCACAAAGTAGTGACAAAGCAACTACCGGAAAATAATCTGAACTTCACACGCGAATTACACTGTGTTGCAATTTAAGATAACATTAGATATTTTAGAGCTAAACCTGAAGTAAAGGTGATCAAAGTTTCAGTTAGGCTGAACTTAAGAAATCCATTGTCCTACGGACTTAGCAGACACGCGCTTAGCTGGAGATCTTACCACTGCAGACGCTCTCCACGGACAGACTGAGCTGGTCCCTTCCTGAGGGGTGGCTCACAAATACAAACGGAAGTGGCCAGAGGGGCAGCTTCCTATACCAACATGACAAAGGACGGACAGGACCATACTAAGGATAGAAACCACTTTGCTTTTAGAAAGCGTAGCTACCTGTTCCGACGTTGGTCCTACTGTTCTCTAGCAGACAGGCTTGTCTGCTACCCTCAAGCATGCAACTAGAAATACTGCCGACATGCGCAGACACGCGCCGACTACTGTCGACTCACACAGACTACTGTCGACTACTGTCGACTCACGCAGACTAGCAACAACTAACTACAGACTGCTCTCCGGTCAGAGACTGTCCTAAGTCTTGCCTGTTGCAGGCAGCGCATACATCGCATACCTCTTACATAACCGTCCACTGGGGGGGCAAAAATTTGGCAGCGATGGTGAGTCAATTGGACTTGCCATGAGCAACAAATTTTTCTTAATTAACTACGTTTTCAATCACAGAATATATACATATCTATAAGCGCAGAACATGAAATAAAATATAGTGCACATGCACTGCGTACAGAACATATCAAGCAATGACAAAATGTATGCACAATGAGTACAAAACATATTAAAAAATGGCAAAAGTGCACACGCACTGTAGTACAAAACATATCAGGAAATCACAAAATGTATAGGCAATGAGTACAAATCATATTAACAAATGACATAAGTGCACACGCACTGTAGTGCAGAATATCAGGAAATCACAAAAAGTATACGCAATGAGTACAAATCATACTAACAAATGACATAAAGTGCACACACACTGTAGTTCAGAATATGTCAGCAAATCACAAAATGTATACGCAATGAATACAAATCATATTAACAAATGACATATAGTGCACACGCACTGTAGTTTTTTTTACGATTTTACAAGAACTAAAATAGGAAAGGGAAGGACTGCATCATGGTTGTGGCACATTAGGTTGCACGCAGCTGCACTGAAAGTCCATATCTTTCTACAGAAGCACAACACCAAGTGAGACAATCTGAAGTTCTCCTCCCTGAAGTATTAATCAGTGTAGCCAAGACACTGAAATGTCGTAGTAATATTCCATGTTATCATTTTGGTAGTACATTAGGTACACCAAACAGTGGGACCATAATAACATCTCCATCGCTCAAGGTGGTGGACAGCATGTCGTGTCAACACCACGTTCTTGTAAGGTACACCAACGTAGAATTAGTGAAAAAACAAAATATAGTGCTCCATGAGCATGAGGATAGACCAGACAAACGCATATTACAGTAATTTCTGGTAATTACATCAGAAGGTAAATGACATTAAGTCTTATGCCAGTCATCATTGATAATTACTAGTCTATCAACTGATTTGATTAATTGGAGGCACTCATCGCCCGGTTACTGATCATTTCTGTACCATGTGTGAAGTATTACAGAATATTGTTCATAAGTTATCTATTTACAGAGATCATTGGCACTCATTGACCAGTTACAAACCATCAGAAGTCATCATTCAAAACAGGAGCTAATGAGTGTAGCATCAAGCTACTACCATTCATATATATAGCATAAAAGTGACATAATACAAATTTAAAATATAAGAAACAGTGGCATTCGTTGGCCAGCAAGAATTGAGTATTACAAAACATTTTTCATCATTCAAGTGACATATGACATATTTAAAATAATTATTGGCACTCATTGGCCAGTTATAAATCATCAGAAGTCATCAGTCAAAACAGGAGTTAAAGAGTGTAGCATCAAGCTACTGGTATTCATATATATAGCATGAGAGTGACATAATATAAATTTAAAATATAAGAAACAGTGGCATTCATTGGCCAGCAAGTATTGAATATTACAAAACATTTTCCATCATTCAAGTGACATATGACATATTTAAAAATGTAACACTCTGTAACTATTACTCAAAGTCTGTGATTAGAAAACATCATTCAGGATTACTCATAACTCTTTTAAACTAGTAGCAATATTTGGGACTGGTAATAATTTTTTTTTTTTTGTGCTAGCAATGCATTGCGTTGGGATCGATAATTAATTGCTGGGGCATAACAATATTTGCTTTTGACTTATTGCTGCAAATGAAGATGGGTAACGTCATTCGTCATGAGTCAGCTGTAGCAAGGTTATGAAACAAATAGAGTATATGTGATCACATTCGTGAATGACACACACAAATGGGTAAAAAAAATGCAAGTTTAATGACCAACTGCTTATACCACATTAATTTCATGAATAATTTCTCCTGCAAAAAATACAAAATGGATTATTAAGCTGAAAGAAGAAACGCATATTATGCTGAAAAGTAGTGAACTTCGAATTAACAGGTAATGAAATGTGTATTAAATATATATGTTCTCTAGCTGTCCTATCCAAGACCTTCAGTCATCATACCATGCGACATAAGACATACTGTCAAAACGAACTGCAACAAATACCTAAATAACTTCATAGCATTTCTTAACTAACAGTAAATATATAAACTTCATCATTATTTTCATCTGCAAAGAAAAACTTCATTATCCATATCATCATAACTCCATTATTATCATCACCTGTAAAGAAAAACTTCATGATCCATATTAGAATATTCTGCATCACTATTCATCATCATTCATTATCATCTGCAAAAAAGTCACTTCATTATTCATTAAACAACTATTCGTACTATAGAGTTCCTTATTTCTAGCATATTTCATCATTAAAACTAAGATGTGTAGTCCTGTCTGACAGCCTGCATCAACCGCCTCGTATTCTGAAATAAAAAATTTGTTAAGACTGCTATTATACGATGTGTATAGTACATTCTTGTTAATGATTGTTAATTCTGATCCATTTACTCTTCGTGACGAGCTATTGTATCTTCTTTCGTTCATTCCGAAGGTGAAATTCCCATAATTTATTTCTTTTACACGTTATTTATTGCTGAAAATGATGAACAATGATGAATGTCTTGCATTTAAATCATATACCCATTAAATAAAAGCTGGTTTCTAGTGATATAATTAAGCATGCAGCATAGCATGACACAAAACGTAATATGTCAAAAAACATACAGTGTTCAGGTGCAAAAATGTACACAGAGTATCACAATGTAGCAGCAAAAAAAATGTAAAATAGTCATGATGTTGAGATATCATAAGGCAAAATGTCAAAGTCAACTGGTGTTTGTTATATCTTAAATATTTCATAGTGCATACAAACAAAACAGGAAAACAATCATACATACGTGAAGAATGGAAAATGTGCACGATCTGACGTGTAACGACAAGAAAATCGACCTGCTAACCTTACCTTGCCGGGCACTTGCCAAGAAAAAATACGATAATCATCAGTAAGTAGTCACATAAATATAATTGCATCATTGGTCATATAAAGATCAGGAAATGGCATTACAGTGTGATAAATCATAAAGTATATTCATTTAATAAAGGGTTTAATGTTGGAGACATGGTGATTGCCTTTACTTTTTCTGGTTCTCAAAGTTTCGACGTGTACTACATTGGGGTGAGGAATGCTGCGAATTCAATATGGACCTGCATATAGAAGCTCAAATTTACTACATCTACTTTTTCCTCTATTAGATAAATAATGTGTGCGTACTAATATCTTCTGTCCAATGTGAAAGTCACGGCGTGTACAAACCTGTTTTTGCTGTCTTCTCCGGCGCTCTGCGGCACGTTTGATGTTGTTCAGCGCAATGTCAATTATTTCATGGTGTCGTAGTCGACGAGATGTAGGAAAGGTTACTAATTCTTTAATTTTGTTAGGTGGTTCAACATTTTTCAGTATAACAGACGGAGATAGCATAGTAGATTCATTTGGTACGGAATTAATTACATCCTGGAATGAGAGTATGTGTGTGCCCAATCAATATGTTTTTTATGGCAGTATATTCTACACAGTTTACCAATTTCTTTCATTAATCGTTCACAAGGGCTCGCAGAAGCATGGTACCTGGATATATAGATCGGAGAAATGTTTCTAGCTCGTAACATACGTCTCCATATAGCAGATCGAAACTGTGATCCATTGTCGGAAATTACTTTCAATACATGCCCTACATGAAATAGAAAATGTTTTACAAATGCTTTCGAAACAGTTTTAGCAGTAGCTTTGCGTAACGGAGTGAAGGTAACAAATTTTGAAGTGAGTTCAACAGCGACAAAGATGTAGCAAAAACCTCTATTAGTTCTGAGAATAGGACCAAAAATGTCTACAGCGGCCATGTGTCTCAATTTAACAGGTACAATGGGATGTAATGTAGGAATATGTGAAGTCGTATCTGACTTAGCTTTCTGGCAGATTTTACATGACGCTGAAACTCGTCGAATACGTTTCTCCTTGTTGGTAAAATAACAGTTCTGTCTCAGTATAAGAAAACATTTTCCGGCTCCGTAATGTGCGTAACTTAAATGAGTATACTAAATTAATTTGTTAACAAGCTCGTCAGGAATACATAATAACCAATTGTTGCCGTCAGTGTGAGAGCGGCGAAACAGAATGTCATTGCGTACAGTGTAATGGTTTCTAATAGTAACATTATTCCTATCTAAGATCTGGATGTGATAAAAGTGGTGCATTCAACAAAACATGTTTCAAATAACATTTTCGTGAACAAGATTCTGTGTATCTGAAGTATTGCTTACGTTGCTGGAAGATGCAACCTGTACTGTATCTTGTCAAATTCTATCTGACGTGCTATTATTTGCGGGAGGATGCTGTGGCATTTCGACTATTTGAACTGTTCTGTTATTTCTTCCTGACGTATTACGTTCGGGATGATATCGACTGTCTGGTTCATTCATGATAATTTGTTGTTGCGGATGATTTTGTTGTTGGTAAGACCGACTGTTATTAAACGTACGCTGAAAATTCTGCTCATTACTTTTACGTCTGTCATGATAGTCATTTCTATACGGTGCATTGCGATAGAAATTGAAATGGTGTGTTTTCTGTACGTACTGATTCCCTTGTTGCTGTGCGTTACTATTTGTTGGAGCTGACGCTATACGTGTAGGCGGCGAAACATTAAAGCTTGGTTGACCTTGTACATTACATTGTTGGTTAGGTATGCTAACCGGCCGGCTTTGATGCTGTTGTGGGCAAAAACCTTTATTGTTACCAAAATGTGTTTGCGGCTGCTGAAAATTTTGTACGTACTGATGATTAAAATTTTATCTGATATCAAAATTACGCTGGTAGTTCTGGAGTGCCTAATGAAAATTGTCACTTTCGGTAAAACTTGTCATGTCAGGTTTTCTTTACTCATTCTTAATCATAGGTAGATCGATAGTTGAAGAGTTGTTTTGATAGATATAAAGGATAGTAGAAGAGAAGGCAGCAGTGCAGAAAACTAAAGATGAAACAGCACTACTACGGCTCGGGGCCCTGTGCACACTACAGCACATATTCATTAAAGCGTAATGAATCCCCTGAGGTCAATTACGCGCTGCAAATAAATTTTAAGTTCTGCATTACAGGCAATGCCGGTGAAAATTCAAAAGCAAGTTGTTGTATCCAATCCAATGCTAGTTTCTGCATTACAGGCCAAGCTGGTGAAAGTACAAAAATAAATTGTCGTATCCAGTTCAAAGCGTGTACCTGTGCACTGTCATTTTTAAATACCTTAGATTTTTTTACTGAAAGAAAATGTTTGTAATCAAAATTATCGTCTCTGTATGTCTGAACAGGTTCAAGGTTGTATGAGAATCTATTTGTCTGTGATTGTTCGGAATCTAAGTCACGTACTCTCTGTAAATTACCTAAATTATACTTGTTGTGTGAGTGTGACAAATGTTCGCAAAGTGGCGTCTGCTGTGATGTGTTAAAGGCTGAAATATTTTTCATTTCCGTCACTTCTTGCTGTAAAGTTGACAATTTTCTACGTAATGTATTATTGGACGAATCTATCTCACTGATCGTCTGCTGTAAATTTTGGAACTCAGGTGTTTGATTAAACATATTTTTCAGTCAGTGCTTTTACCTGATCATCGTTTTTAGTATCACAAGCATTAATTTGTTTTTGTATTTTACATGTGGTTTCGTTCAATTTCTTAACGTCTGCTTTGATGGCATCGGGATCCTGTATTAGTTCTAATTGTTCAAGTCTGTCGGTCACTGTCTGTAAGTCTACTGTGTGTGTGTCTGTTTTTGCTTTAAGATCGGAGATTTCATCATGCAATTCTGTGTTCAACTGTTTGATAGCATTAATTTCGTCTGATACTGTAGCAATATTGTTGTCTACGTATGTTTTCGGTTTCGTAAACAATTTACGCTTATCTTCCTGTCTCTGTGCAGTAATTGTTTCCATGACTTGTCGCTTTACTTTATTCTGTTCCTGTATAAATTTACGGTAACGCGTTTCACTGTTTTGTAGGTGGTGATTGAAGCGTTCGTCAATTTGGCTGTTCTGTTGGTCAAATTTCGCGTCTACTTTCGCATCCAGTGTGCGTGAAAGTTCTGCTGACATTAATTTAAACTCCTCGCGTAACTGTGTTGTGTTTTCAGAGCACTGTTCAGCGACTGCACTAATTTCGTGTCTAAGTGATTCTGTTGTGGCTGCTTGTGTATTACTTAATTCTTGTGCAACAGATCTAATTTCTTCACTACTTTTACTAGCACAAGCCTTAATTTCTTCACGTAATTGTTCTTTAGTATCATGACATTGCGTGGCTACGGCTGCAATCTGTTCACTAAGTTGTTTGTTCTGTTCAATTAGGTGCTCGTGTTTTTTATTCAACTGTTTGAAATTTTCATTAAGTTGTTTGTTCGATTCATTAAGTCGTTTGAAATTGTCGTCTTGTTTTTCATTCGACTGTTTGGAATTATTGTCTAGTTTTTCATTAAGTTGTTTGTAATTGTTGTCTTGTTCTTTCTTAAACTGTTGCAATACTGCCATAATTTGATCCAAGCCAAAATTACCTGCTGTATTCTCTGTGCTGTGTGATGGTGTATATGCATTTGTCACGTTTTGTGTACCGGTCACCATTTGGTCATTCTGCGATTTTTGAAAATGTTTGCCAATCGGGTGTGCACCGTTGGTCACTACCTCGGAATCAAATAAATCTGACGTATTTTGCCTACATTTTTCATCTCCGTGAGAAAAATTTATCTGTTCACTATGCAAATTTTGCAAATCGGGTGTGTCAAACTGAGCAGCGTTCATTGTATCGGAACGTGCCGCGTCATCAATTGTTACATTTACTCTGGACATAATTGCATTTCTTCGCTCATCATTAGCATTAAAATCATTACTAGTGGTCGGTATGCACTGATTGTCTGTAAATAGAGAATTATCACTATTACACTGAGTGTCGCAAATATTATCGGTCAAGCTATTCGAGTCGGCTATTTCACTCATTGCACATCGCGATGTACTGTTAACAGTTTTTCGCGGCATTTTTACACAAATCAAAATTAAGCACAAAATGAAACAACGACAAAGCAAAAAGAAAAAATGGAACAAACACAATTACAACAAAGAGCAATAAATTGCCGATGCTCTGTGAAAGAAAAAGTGACAAATACGTAAATGCGTTGCGCCAGATGCAAACTACATTTAAGTAAATAGAGCAGATATATGACTACTTCTCAGAAGATTCACAAAGAAATACGATCCTGGCCGGATGTCGCCAAGTGTAACCTCCCCGCACGTAAAATTATTATATTATTATATTATTAAAAATAATAAAAAAAAGGAAAATTCAGTAACCTGGTAAATTTTATGACGACAGCAGCGGTGCGCCACGGCCCTGTATTCTGAATAAAAAAAAAGCAAAAATTCTTACCTCAATAAAAACTGTGAATATATCTGCTCTTACCTAAAAAAATTTCAGCACAGCTCCGTGCAATGCTGGCCTATGCTTTGTGACTCGTGAAAGGAATTAACTATTCATTGGATAAAATCTTTAAATTGAAATGAATGCTTTTTTTTAAAAAAAAATACTTTATATTATAAAAATTATTATTGTGGCATTTTTTGAAAGAAATTGGATGACAGTTAACATACATTACTAGATATGCGCAAGGCTGCTTCTTTACCTTCTACAAAAATACCCATCCTCCAGAGTCCCGACCAGAGCAGACTGCCGACACGCGCAGACACGCGCCGACTACTGTCGACTCACGCAGTCTACTGTCGACTACTGCCGACTCACGCAGACTAGCAACAACTAACTACATACTGCTCTCTGGTCAGAGACTCTCCTATGTCTTGCCTGTTGCAGGCAGCGCGTGCATCGCATACCTCTTACACTCTAGATAATAACAACGTCAGTAAACAACACTGTAGTCTTACTGACGCTGATAAATAATTTGCGTACCAGTATATTGAACGTACATGGTGAACCCGAACCCCAGGACAAAACTTCGAAGATTGTTCAGAGATATTTTCTGAGTATTTATTTTCTTCATGTGGGGAGCCACAGCCGTATATTTGTCGAAATACATTTCCAACGTTTTCACCTATCCTGTTGTTAACAAGTATTCACATTATTACATCTTGCACAATTAACAAATTTCTGTCTGTAACGTGCAGTTGACACACTTGAAAATGGGCTATAAGGTCGAAATTTGCTAATTGTGGCCGGCCGAGGTGGCCGAGCGGTTCTATGCGTTGCAGCCTGGAACAGCGCGACCGGTACGGTCGCAGGTTCGAATCCTGCCTCTGGCATGGATGTGTGTGATGTCCTTAGGTTAGTTATGTTTAAGTAGTTCCAAGTCTAGGGGACTGATGACCTTAGATGTTAAGTCGCATAGTGCTTTGAGCCTTTTGAACCATTTGAAAAAACAATCGATACTTTGCGCTATTTCAGAATTAATTAGCATTGAAGTCATTCAGTCAGGCCGTTGCACGTGCAAGTTCAAGGCGACCCACCAAATACAATTAGTGTCAGATGTTCTCATGGGGGGATGGCTTTGTTTAGGGGGAGGAGACCAGACAGCGAGGTCATCGGTCTCATTGGATTAGGGATGGATGGGGGCGGCGGTGCCCTTTCAAAGTAACCATCCCGGCATTTGCCTGGAGCGATTTAGGGAAGACACGGAAAACCTAACTCAGGATGTCCGGACGCGGGATTGAACCGTCGAATGCGAGCCCAGTGTGCTAACCACTGCGCCACCTCGCTCGATGATGTTCTCGTAGCATAGATGACAGAGCACGAGAGTGGCCAGCCTTTGGGAAGGATTCGATCCTTACTACCGTCTCATGTCCAATTTTTGCATCGCTCTTTTGGTCGGTTTTAGGAAATGAAACGAAGCACACGTTTGGCGGCAGAGTCTCTTGCGGACCACTTGAATTCGCGCACTCAACGGCCCGACTGGCTAACTTCAATTCTAATTAACTCGGTAACTGGACAACATATCTAATATTTTTCTTAACACGTTATTTCTTAGTACAACCTACCCTGCAATTCCCTTACAAGCTTCTGACTAACCTGAGAATGAAATACTATCAAATTTTTGTTGTTTTCGGAAGGCGTTATATAGACAAAATGCATCTGATCTGCATTTGGGTGATCGTTTCAGCGGTTTAGTATCGTAGAGTAATACTATAATTATTATTTATTCGGTTTGTTGCCCCAGTTACGTCTGTTTCTGGGAAAATACTTATAAACCAATCGAAAATTCTATAATACATAATCACCAAAACTTAGAATATAATACACATAACAACCCTCAGCCGCAGAAGAAACACATACACTTTCATGATAGTTTGTTCAGTTTATTCTGTCAGTGAGCAGTAGAATAGATAACAAACACAGGACTGGAATGAGATTTTCACTCTGCAGCGGAGTGTGCGCTGATATGAAACTTCCTGGCAGATTAAAACTGTGTGCCCGACCGAGACTCGAACTCGGGACCTTTGCCTTTCGCGGGCAAGTGCTCTACCAACTGAGCTACCGAAGCACGACTCACGCCCGGTACTCACAGCTTTACTTCTGCCAGTACCGGGCGTGAGTCGTGCTTCGGTAGCTCAGTTGGTAGAGCACTTGCCCGCGAAAGGCAAAGGTCCCGAGTTCGAGTCTCAGTCGGGCACACAGTTTTAATCTGCCAGGAAGTTTCATATCAGCGCACACTCCGCTGCAGAGTGAAAATCTCATTCTGGAAACATCCCCCAGGCTGCGGCTAAGCCCTGTCTCCGCAATATCCTTTCTTTCAGTAGCGCTAGTTCTGCAAGGTTCGCAGGAGAGCTTCTGTAAAGTTTGGAAGGTAGGAGACGAGGTACTGGCAGAAGTAAAGCTGTGAGTACGGGGCGTGAGTCGTGCTTCGGTAGCTCAGTTGGTAGAGCACTTGCCCGCGAAAGGCAAAGGTCCCGAGTTCGAGTCTCGGTCGGGCACACAGTTTTAATCTGCGAGGAAGTTTCATATCAGCGCACACTCCGCTGCAGAGTGAAAATCTCATTCTGGAAACATCCCCCAGGCTGTGGCTAAGCCATGTCTCCGCAATATCCTTTCTTTCAGGAGCGCTAGTTCTGCAAGGTTCGCAGGAGAGCTTCTGTAAAGTTTGGAAGGTAGGAGACGAGGTACTGGCAGAAGTAAAGCTGTGAGTACCGGGCGTGAGTCGTGCTTCGGTAGCTCAGTTGGTAGAGCACTTGCCCGCGAAAGGCAAAGGTCCCGAGTTCGAGTCTCGGTCGGGCACACAGTTTTAATATGCCAGGAAGTTTTAAATACAGGACTGTTCTCTTACAGGTATTGTCCAAAATGTCGACCGCCATAATCACAGCAGAGTGCAAGCGACCTTACATCGGTTACCTTACGCACTCAAAAAAGTCCAGTAGTTTGGTGTACTACTTCTGCTGCTGCGAAAATCCTAGCAGCGAAGTCAGTGTGTGTCTTGTCAACAGCAAATACCATTGAAAGAGGCTGACTCAGCAACAGCGAAAAGTTAGATTTTTGAATGATATTTTAGTATTCTTATCTATATTAATTGAAGCAACATGAATAGTTGGTATGTACAAGAAGAGAGAGGCTTCCCTGTATCGTAAACAGTCATTGATTTATCACGCGTACTGTAGCTTCCGTGTTGGTCAAGACAAATGTCTGTCGAGCTGAGGACAGTCTGTGCCACTGAGCAAGTGGAATATCTTAGGCTCGGTTAAAGGACTTAGCGTAAATGGCTATACAAAGGACGGAAGACAACACAGTGTCTTGGAGACACTTGTACCTGGGACGCCGCCTTTGACAGATCTTGCATCCAGTGTTTGACTACTTTGGGTGACATGTTGCTTTCGTAGAAGAGTAAAAATTAACTTTAAATTCGTTTGTGCCATTACGTAACTCCTCTGTTTGATCACTAGAGCCAATTGTGTAATTTAGTTCATGAAACTGGTAATTAATGGACTTCGAGTTAAGCTTTTTACGGAGTCCACATGGCTCTTAGTCACAAGTCAATTTTAAAATAACCTTGCTAGTTTATTTCACACACCGATGAGACAAAACTTTATGGCTATCTGTTTAATAGCGTGTTGTTCCATTTTTAAAAAACAATACAACAGAGATCTGCTTGGCATGGATTCTTCCAGCAAAGTACGAGATGATGATTTATGGGTACTCAGCTGGCGCTCGATATGTGTTTCGGTGGGAACAGATCAGGCACATTTGCTGACCAAGAGATCAACGTGAGTTCTTTAAATGCGAGCACTTTACGTTAGACTTTCCGTGACTGTTATTTACATTAAATGTGAGCTCACTATAACGACCCCCCAAACCATTGTAGCACGATTCCGACCTTGCAACAACGACAGTTATCTTGTTGGAAGATGTCATCACTGTAGGGGGAGACTTCAGGCACGAAGAGACGCAGATATTCCACAATAATATTCACGTAATCCACTGCTGTCATGAGACCTTCGATTGCCATAACAGATGCAATGGAAACCCAACTCAGCGTACCCCATAGCATAATGATGTCCTCACCGGCCTGCATCTGTGGCGCAGTACATGTTTCGTGCAGCCATTCCCCTGCGCGACGGCTTATAAGAACCCAGCAATCGACCTGGTGTTACAAGAAATGCGATGCATTCGACAGGCAACACGTTGCAACTAATCCACGGTGAAAACTCAGTGGCGTTGTGCCCACAGCAGTCATAACTGACGATGACGCTGGGTCAACAGAGGGACACGTAGGGATAATGTGATGTGGAACTCCGTATTCAACAATGGCCTTTGAACGCTGTGCTCCGAAACATTTGTGCCTGCTCGAGCATTGTACTCTGTCTTCAAATCTGCCACAGATTGTTGCGTATCCTGAATTACACAGTGAAGGATCCTCCGACCTCAAAGTTTTGTGATGAGATATGGTCGTCCAATACCTACGGCTTACTCGTTATTTCACCATCCTTCAGACACTTTCCATAGGTGCTCACGACAGTAGTACGCCCACAGGCAACCACCTTCGCCGTTTCAGAGATACTCGTTTCCAGCCGCAGCGCTGCAACAATGTACCCTTTGTCAAAACTGCTTGTATCAGTGGATTTCCGCATTTGCGGCTCGTATCTTCGCTATGTGACTGCCCATTCGTCTCTCTTCCACTTATATTCTTTCCTTAATGCTTCACGTGACCGCAACAACACTTGGAGGCATTCAACCTCGCGGTAGGCAGTGGTTCAAATGGTTCAAATGGCTCTGAGCACTATGGGTCCCAACATCAGAGGTCATCAGTCCCCTAGAACTTAGAACTACTTAAACCTAACTAACCTAAGGACAACACACACATCCATGCCCAAGGCAGGATTCGAACATGCGACCGTAGCGGTCGTGCGGTTCCAGACTGAAGCGCCTAGAACCGCTCGGACACACAGGCCGGCTGTAGGCAGTGGTCATAACGTTTTGGCTCATCAGTGTAAATGTTTTGCCTTGCAGTGTTTTGTTTATTTCCGAACAGACAATGTTCCGTAAATTAGTGTGCCCAGATATCGGTTGAACTTTCTGTCCATGTTTTTGCGGAAGTTCACCTACTGTTAGTGTGGTCGCTCCTCGGTCGCGTATTTCGCAACTGGTTGGGAATTCGTTACGTCGAAATGTGTGATGTAATCGTAACTGCGTGGAGAGGAAATTCTTAGTAAATTTGATACTTTGCGTACCATGTGGTGGCTGGTGCGCCCCAAATCTTTTGCATTATCAGGTGGTGATTAATGAGGCCAGAATCCATGCTGCTTTTAAGAGATAAGAATGCTCTTTCATTCATCGAAAGTTACGGCTATGTAAGTCAGATTAGACGTGTTTTTATTTTGTTAACTGTGGGAAATCGAGGCCTTCGAGCCGAGTGTGTGCAGAATGCGACAGAGTCTGAAGTATATTTACTATCGTGTAATTTCATTTATTAATTCGATTTTTTTGAAAACGCAGTGTAAGTCGAATTAAACTTTGTGAGTCTGGTTTGATATTTCCATTGTTCCTGAATGTTTTATCCTGGTGTGAACAATGTGCGAGATGTGATGAACATATGTGCTTTTAGTTGAAAGTATTTCGGATGTAAACTTTGCTGCGTGAGAATCATGCATTCGTAAGTTCCCTCTCTTGTTGTACTGACCTGTACTGAAGATCTGTGTCACACTTGTTCACCACGTGTCATCACATGTCCGCAGCTTCGATTCCACATTTATTAGAATAGTCCTTGCGTCTGAATATTGAGCTATCAAGTGGTTCAAATGGCTCTACGCACTATGGGATTTAACATCTGAGGTCATCAGTCCCCTAGATTTAGTACTACTTAAACTTAACTAACCTCATGACATCACACACATCCATGCCCGAGGCAGGATTTGAACCTGCGACCGTAGCAGCAGCGCAGGTCCGGACTGAAGCGCCTACAACCGCTCGATCACAGCGACCGGCTGAGCTATCATGTCCACAGATTTAGTACCACATGATTTGTACTAGAAGACGCGAAAGTTTTGGTAACCACGTAGTCACATCCAAGTTTGTCCACTGTGTGTTTACTGATTAGAAGGCATAGCACAGCATCGCTTTATTTCAGTTTTTTATTCCGCTATGAGGCACGCTGCAGTCAGTATTACAGGGGACGGATAGTTATCCGCTAACTTTACAGGCTTGCTAGACTGTTTAAATTGTGGTTGGATACAGTATAACAAAACGTAGGACTATAGTAGGGTGGTCTTTGCAGAAAAATGCCCGTGTGTGTGTAGTTTTGTTGAAACAACAATACATTAATTCCGTTGAGTTTTGATATTCATCATAATCAGTTGCACATTCGTTATCAGCAGGTTGCGTTTCCATATTTAATATTAGTCATACGTGTACAAATAATCAAGCTTAGTCAAATAAATGTCTGTAGTGCAATGGGCTTCTATATTCGACAGTAGCCAGATTTACGCATGTAGTAGCCTTATTCAGTTACAATTGCAGTCCTATAAACCTTTCACCGGAAAGGAGAACAAGACACAGATTTCATACCATCAACTTTTGCATATACTTTCGCGCAGTGCAGAAACAGCGGTAAGTGCGGGCAGGAAATTAATTAACCTGCAATGAGACTCCGGGGATCAGTACTCACTTATACCAAAACAATCAGAAAATATCCCTGAACAACCTCGGAAATTTTGTCGGTAGATTTCGAATGAACGCTGTACAAAGGACCTACTCTATTGTGTGAGATACACAAAACCTTGTTTTATTCGATTCTCATGCAATATATTTAACGTCTTAAGGCACAGTGTGGCGTTTCAAAATAATGCCAGAACAAATTTTTTTCTTGACTAATGATTTGGAAGTAAGAATCAAATTAACCAACTTGTTATTTACGCTGCTAAACTGTTACTTCCTCGCTAGAATTTATTGGGATTTGAAGGCGGTGTCAGTGAAGAGCAGATCTTGGTGTGGGTACCGACGGTAAGCAGAACCATTCGGTACGGTATACAGCAGGTTTGAATTTATTTCCTTGAATCATGACTAGATACTGTGTTTTAGGAACATCTCTGCTCAGTCCGAAGTTTGGATCTAACACCAGCGGTTTATTATGTGTGGTTATGTGAGAGGTGCTATGCCCTTGCCTTGCTCTTGCTCCTGAAACTAACTTATTCAGCCAGTTATAAGAAGACCTACATATAAACTTAAGACTTCGAACCACGTTAGCTCACGGAAATTTAGGAAATTGTTTCATGGTGATCGATGATTGGTTTCAAGCAGCAATAACAACTGTTCGACCTCTGTATATGTTTGTTTCATAGCTCCTAAGGTGAAAGCTCCGTTCATGTATCATGACTGCAGGTAAGTATATTATTTCTATTACTAAACAACTAACCCGGTTCATGGTAATTTACGCTTTGTTTGAAACAAACGTTAGTTTTTCAAGCATCTCAATGTTAATGACGTCATATCTCCTGAGTCGTACAATGATATAATTTCGCAGGTACATTCAATGATAAATGCAGATATTGTCTGCAAAGTGTGTTACGAATGAAATTAGCAGTAAGAGAGTTATAAAGTAAAACTGAACCTTATGTCGACGCCTATCGATAGAGATTTTCCTTCCATCGCATGTTTGACTTCTTCGCTTAACAACGTGTGCTAGAGCGTGCTACTTGCCCCGACTACCTACTTTCATATCGCTGTCCACGAAGACGCGCTCTCAGTCTGTTTGCTGTTCTCTTGCTGTAGCAGAAGGCCGCAGGGGGCGTCTGGCTAGCAGTGGCGGACCGTTCACTTTTGACAATATCCGGCTGGAGAAGACACACTGCAACAACGTGGTTTTTTATGACTGTTCTGCAGAACGCAGTTGCACTCACATTGAGGTGACTTCTTCTTGCCGGCCGGAGTGGTCGAGCGGTTCTAGGCGCTTCAGTCTGGAACCGCGCGACCGCTACGGTCGCAGGTTCGAATCCTGCCTCGGGCATGGATGTGTGTGATGTCCTTAGGTTAGTTAGGTTTAAGTTGTAGGGGACTGATGACGTCAGAAGTTAAGTCCCATATTTGAACCATTTGACTTCTTCTTCTGCAGTCCGGTCCACACGCCTTGTCTGTAAAAAACGAATGATGTTTCTCTACTGGAAAATTTGTAGTAGAACCAGCAGCGTTATACGAATCCAATGGGCGCAACACATGTTTTTCAGTATAAAAATCAGCTGAGTTATTAACTGAAAGGTAGTTTGCGAATAAAAACTTCAGTACATCGCGACTTGTTTGAGGGAAAACACCGCCAAGCCCTTACTAATCATAAGTTACAGTTTCGTCATTCACACGCAGTCACACTAAACGCCAGCTTACGGTATCTGACCAAACCTAATACCAGAAAGGATTACAAAATGGATTTTCTCCGACAGCATCATACAATGGGGATGAATGACGATGACTACACATCAATACCCAGTCATCACGATGCAGGAAAAATCCCTAACCCCGGCGGGAATCGAACCTGAGACCACTCGCGCGCGGGAAGCGAGAACGCTATCGCAAGACCACGAGCTGCGGACCTCCAACAGCGTATTGTGACGAATACCGGGTGGTTATAATTAAACTTTGCCTATTTAACACATTGTAACGCGGAAACTAATGACCGTGCGAGTACCAAACTTGGTAGAATTAATGTCAAGGACGTAGGGAAGAGAAATAATGCAGAAGCAATTCAGCTGAAACATTTTTAATGTGCTGCTACGGTACATCATACCCATTACATACTGGTACCATTACTGCTACAAATAAGGCGCCCATCAGTGTCCAGAAGAGTCTGAAAGCGCAGGACGGCATTCTGCACAGCAGAACGAAACATGTCAAATGGTTCAAATGGCTCTGAGCACTATGGGACTTAACATCTATGGTCATCAGTCCCCTAGAACTTAGAACTACTTAAACCTAACTAACCTAAGGACAGCACACAGCACCCAGCCATCACGAGGCAGAGAATATCTCTGACCCCGCCGGGAATCGAACCCGGGAACCCGGGCGTGGGAAGCGAGAACGCTACCGCACGACCACGAGATGCGGGCGAAACATGTCCTTAGGTATGCTGGCAACCTCTCTTGATATGCTGCGTTTCAGATCAGCACATGTGTGAATGTTCCCCTGGTAAACCTTGTCCTTCAGGTAGCCCCGCAACCGCAAATCACAGGGAGTGAGATCAGGTGATCGTGCCAGCCAAGCGATCGGCTGACATACCGATTGTTTCCCAATGTGTTTCGGCGAAGCAGGTGAGCTTCACAGGCGATGTGCGGTGTGGCCCCGTCTTGCATGAAAACTGTAAAGTTCCAAAAAATGGTTCAAATGGCTCTGAGCACTACGCGACATAACTGCTGTGGTCATCAGTCTCCTAAACTTAGAACTACTGAAACCTAACTAACTTAAAGACATAACACACATCCATGCCCGAGGAAGGATTCGAACCTGCGGCCGTAGCGGTCAGACTATAGCGCCTAGAACCGCACGGCCACTCCGGCCGGCTGTAAAGTTCAATGCGTCCCTCTCTTGTGAGGCGGATATGACATGCTGGCGAAGCATATCGCATTAACGCTGGCGAGTTACACTGCACGTCTTTGATCCTTGAGCGCCAAAATGTCCAAAAAAGAATGGCCAATGATCAACGTATCCGTGAAGTCACACCATACGGTGACACGTTCACCATTCAGAGGAACTTCCTGCACAGCGACTGGAGGTGAAGACCACAACGTAGCGGTCACGCGGTTCCAGACTGTAGCGCCTAGAACCGCACGGCCACTCCGGCCGGCTGTAAAGTTCAATGCGTCCCTCTCTTGTGAGGCGGATATGACATGCTGGCGAAGCATATCGCAGTAACGCTGGCGAGTTACACTGCACGTCTTTGATCCTTGAGCGCCAAAATGTCCAAAAAAGAATGGCCAATTATCAACGTATCCGTGAAGTCACACCATACAGTGACACGTTCACCATTCAGAGGAACTTCGTGCACAGTGACTGGAGGTGAAGACCACAACACTCAGCAGTTCTGGGTGTTCACCTCACCCGTCAGAGGAAAATGAGCGTCGTCTGTCCATAGGATGGTCCAGTGCCGGCTCTCGTCTACTTCAGTCCTTGCGAGAAAGTGAAGAGTGAAGTCAACACGTCGTTGTGTGTCCTGTGGTGCAAGCTGCTGTACGATATGGATATTGTACGGATACGATCTGAGAATGGTCCGAAGCACCTTGCGTCCAGTGGACCAGGGGATGTTCAACTATCGTGACACAGCACGTGCACTGCCTGACGATTGCGCGCAGCGTTGTCTGCCATAGGAGCAGCGATTTCATCAGCCACTTGTGGTGCAACCGGTCGTCGGTCTCCTTCCGGAGCAACGCCCTGTTCTCCAGTTGATTCGAACTGCTTCATCATACTCGACACAGGAGGTGAAGAAAACGACCCCCCCGTTATCCTTTCAGCCGGCGATATTCTCGAAGTGCAGCTGCAGCATTACTGTTGTTTAAAAGATAGAGCCCTGCTCCTTTTGTCCAAGTTCATGTTGACACGTCAACAAACGCACTGCAACTGGTCATGTGTGAGAGACTATGAATCACGATGACTTATCACGGTACCTGGTGGTCATAGCTGGAACTGGACGGTGGCGCTGGAATCATGCACCCCATACTCTGGACATTAATGCTAACATGTTTGGTACTCGTACGGTAATTACTTTCCGTGTAATAACTTGTTAAATGGCGAAAGTGTAATTATAACCACCCTATATTACACATTTGACAACCGCGAATAGTCAGTTTACGGTCAGTGCTTGTGTAACATGCCACGCGGATTTGGTTATTCAAAAGTCACAGTTTGCATATTAAAATCAGAATTTCATGTACTCGTTTTTCTCACACGTTCGCGTCCACACTGCGACACTTCACGGTCAAATTGTAACTGTTATTCCGTAACATTTTTCATCAATTCAGAGATCGTTATATCCACGTCCGAACATGATCACAGCTGAGATTAGAAATGCACTTAGGCTTCACAAAGAAATTTTCTTTGCCCACAAAATACGCGCAATCGTATTGCCCTCTGATTGGCTGGTATACATCGTAACCAATTCAATATTAGTATTAAACCGCGCAGTCCTGTGTCTTTTACTTTTGACCAATCGCAACTTAATAGCTTTTATGAACGATTTATCAAAAGAATAAATTTACAAAATTCACAAATATCAAAATAACTTCCTTTTTAAACAACAGAATTATCGTAAAATGTATCTTGTTTTCTCAGTCCATAAACTGGCTGGTTGTACTTTACTATTTCCCCTGAGTACGATTCTGGCTGATTGAACTTTGCTATTTCCCCTAAGTACGTTTCATTCTCTCGGTGTACAGTTCTCACGCTATAGCGTACTCAGTTAATAGAAATATTCATTAATGTAATACTTCGCATTCACACCGTCGTTCACACTAATAATCAAACAGATTAGCAATAATTAATGAAACTCGCAATAATAGCAATAAATACAATTTTGTTTCCTAAACATACAGTTTTAAGTACTTGATAATTTCGTAGGGCGTAATATGCTGACACCTTTCCGCCACAGCCGAAACTACTTGCAGCTACCCGACCCGAGCGTATCTGTCATGCAAGACATGACTAGTGCCTGAAACTGTCTGCCCGCTACTGTCTCTTACTTACGTACATAGGCGTGATGCAAGACGCTACGCCTCAACATTCTGTGGACTGCGTTTGAAGATACGTGTGGCAGTTTGAAGGCTCTGGGGGAATACCAGAGACTGGCTGGTTGTAAAGGCCCTTTTTAGACTTCTTTGTCTCAATCGAACACTCGACATAAGTGAGTCTACCGCAACGCCCCTGGCGCTTTATTCCGATACTGAGTATTCTCTACCTCGAGTGGTTACGTCAGCGCCAAAATTGCGTATGTTGCGAGAGCTGTCTGGTGTAGATCAGAGCAAAATTCGTAGTGCATATTCCTGTCAACCAACGGCTGTTATCGCAGTTTAACACCGGTCCACGACGGATCACGGAAGTTAAACGCTGTCGTGCTTGGCTAGAACTTGGATGGGTGAGCGTCCGGTCTGTCGAGCGCTGTTGGAGAGCGGTCTGCACTCAGCCCTTGTGAAGCAAATTGAGGAGCTACTTGACTGAGAAGCAGCGGATCCCGTCCCGAAAACTGGCAATGTCCTTCTATATCCGCATCCAATGACGCCTATGGGTCGAGGATGACACGGCGGTCGATCGGTACCGTTGGGTCTTCAATGCCTTTTCGGATAGAGTACAGTATACTTATGTCAAGGTCGTTTGGTACATTATCTACATTCCTGACAACTGAAAGAATAGGAACAACACCGTCCAAATGTTACTGTTGTGGCGTATCAAGACAGCCACGCCACTCGGAAGTAGCCGAAATGCACGCGTTACACACGCCGGCTGGCGTGAGGTCTGAAACAGGATACGTAATGAATGCTATAAAGAAAAGTACGTAGCTGCTGTAATACTTAACTTCAATCCATCATTGTGGTACATTGCTCTTGACGATACAAATGAGACTCTTTAAATACAAGCACGTAAGGCTAATGGCGCCTTGCTAGGTCGTAGCCATGGACTTAGCTGAAGGCTATTCTAACTGTCTCTCGGCAAATGAGAGAAAGGCTTCGTCAGTGTAGTCGCTAGCAAAGTCGTCGTACAACTGGGGCGAGTGCTAGTACGTCTCTCTAGACTTGCCGTGTGGTGGCGCTCGGTCTGCTATTACTGACAGTGGCGACACGCGGATCCGACATGTACTAATGGACCGCGGCCGATTTAAAGATACCACCTAGCAAGTGTGGTGTATGGCGGTGACACCACAGTTACAAAACATACACATTTATTTACATGAGACTATGTACTTGCAAACACACCAAACTGCATCTAAAACGCAATAACAGCACTTTTTTATCTTGTCCTTTGTATCTTATTTTCTTGCTAAGTGTCAGAAAACGAAAATTATTTTTCTCTTCAAGTAATTCTGACTTTTTCAGTGTTGAAAACACGTTCATTACAACACGTTTATCTGTTACCTTTCTCATTTATCCACATGATAAGCTTTTTTCGGTAAAAGGTGAACACTTTTTTGCTTCTAGTTATTTCGTCTCTTGTAGGAGAACACTAGCAGGAAAAACCGAGCGGGGTGGCGCAGTGGTTAGCGCACTGGACTCGCATTCGGGAGGACGACGGTTCAATCCCGCGTTCGGCCATCCTGATTTAGGTTTTCCGTGATTTCCCTAAATCGCTCCAGGCAAATGCCAGGATGTTTCCTTTGAAAGGGCACGGCTGACTTCCTTTTCCGTCCTTCCCTAATCCGATGAGACCGATGACCTCGCTCTCTGGTCTCCTCCCCCCCCCCCCCCAACCCAAAAAAACAACTAGTAGGAAAAATATCAGGACCTCGTGCAGCCTTTTCAATGTGCCACGAAAACAAAGCAAACAACACAACAGAGGTTAAGAACACACGAAAACGAAAAATTCATTTATACAGTAGGAGTTATCTTGGCCAGAATAGGTTAACTTCCTACGTTAGACACCCCCACATTACCCTGTTTCTGCTCATGCACAGAGTACAGCAAACTCGGAACTTCGGGAACTCCACACTCAGCACTATCTATAGAACACTAACATCATATACACACTTTCCATGTGGATGGTTGCTGATTTGCACGCAGGCACGAAAGATGCCGTGGTCGATTTCCACCAGAAAGTCGCTCGAGTAAAACGGCCTGAAGGAACGAGCAGTTGGCGACTTCATCCCGACATTTCGGTGAGAAGAGTCTCAGAACATTCGCCTTCAGTGTTTGGTGTTCCACAGCCAGCGGATAATGTTTCTGTGCAATTTTGTGGCCAAATTTAGTCGGATTCTGTTGTGTTTGGGCAGGATGGTCTAGCTTTAGTTTACACCAGCCCACTATTTGCTGTTTAATTTGTTGATGTAACCTGGAAGATGGAACCATGCCTCATCTGTTAACCAAGCTATGGAGAGAATGTCTGGACGTTGTTTAACAAACCCCTGAAACCATCGACAGTAATGGATTCTTTTTTCATGAGCTACTTCTGGCGATATTTGCATCATGTGCACTCTGTGTGATCGGAATGCCGATTTCTTCGCAGCTCTCTGACATGTGCCACATGAAATGCATGTCTCCTGGCTCAATCGACGCAATGATTTCGTTGGAGAGTTCTCCAAGCGTCTTGAAACTTTATCAGTAACCTCTACGCTCAGTGATGGTCTATGTCCACCACAGTGACTGTTTAGCTCAGTTCACCATTTGCCGCCAGGTTCCTTTCAATCGATGGAATTGTTGCCCCCTGTTGGAACGTCGCGCACATTGAATTCTCTCCGGAATGCCCGTTGTGGTGTAACTAATCAGTCTGTCCTCCAATGTGTTTTCACGATAAAAACCCGCTCTCGAAGTGTGTATCGCATACTTCTGCCAGCTACAGATTGTGAACGAATAACTAATTTACTCATTATTGCCACGTGGCCCGAACTACACACTCACAGAGTTCACAAATCGTGACCGACTAGGCTGCGAACTAACTAACACAAGCCGAGCAAGGTCGAATTATACCGGACAAGGGACTTCATCTACAGCAATAACAATTAACTACTCAACAACGGCCGCTACTTCTGATTCTCCCAGAACTTCTGAGAACACGAAAATAACTCTCCCATTTCTGCGAGCTTCAGGAGGGAAATTATGACCTACTGAAGTAGTTCAGGTTTATATGGATTGCCCTGTACAATTAATCACGCTCACAGCAAGTAGTTCACAAATTGAACTGCTGTCGGTTCTGTGTACCATCAATAAACAACCACAACTCCAATACGTGCGTTCCGTGTTTTTGAGCACCCGTGTCGTTCGACCCAAGATTTTGCTCCTCGCCAGTATACGGCTGTCATTGGACTGACTGATCTGGCTTGTCGTAAGAGGGAGCCATCGTGGAGTTTGGGACTCTGGAGAGGCAGCTTTAAGTGGACAGGTTGTGTTGAGAGGCAGTTCACAGAGGGCAGGCCTGGCTGCTCAAGAAAGCTATTCTTGGAGGTCTGGCAGACCGCTGAGGGCGAGCAGTGCTCCCAGCCTGCTATGGTCTCTTGGAGCAGTCACTTACTGACGAGGCGCAAAGCGAGAGCAGTGGGTCGTATGGCGGAGGTGCGTTTCGTCACAACAGTGTGAGGTGTATTTCACGTAAGTGGCTTCGGTGTTGAGTCGGGTTTGGTTTGCCGCCTTGCTGGCTACTATTACATGTTGGTGAGTTACTTTGTTCGAATCTTAAGCCTAGTCTACACGACGACATTGGGTTGCGCCACTCGTTGCGTGGAATGAGTTGCACGCAAATCGTTTCATATTTGACCGTACACGGCGAAACCAGTGTATACTTCAGTTTCGTCGTTTTGTGGGTCCCTGAGTCGTGTCTGAAATGGAAGTTATGGCAGCTGTAGGTCGCACGAGATGTGACTGAGTTAAAGTTTGTTGCGTGGAATCAGTGCATAAGAAAATAATAAGAAATCTGCTTCGATTCGTGACTGGATGAAGAAAAGACGTCAGCTCGGTTGCTCAGCATCCTTGCTGAAATAATTTATAACGGAAGATCCTAGAAGTTCTTTTAATTGTCTTAGAATGTCACCAGAACTGTTCACGTTTCTTCTAAATAGAGTTAATTATGCGATAAGGAATAAAGGTACTGTAATGCATGAAGCACCATAGCCAGAACTGAAATTATATATCATACTGCATGCATCACAATCGAGAATTCTTGGCATGCTATAAAATAGGGTTTTAGTTGGTGATGACGCTATTTCATTAACACCAATAATTATTAACATTAACAGTGATAATTATTATCATTAGCAATAATAATTATTCGACGCAGGGCGCATTAAGAAGAGAATGGTTTGCAAACTACTGTCTTGAAGACAGTTCTGTACAGTGGCAATATCTCAAAATTCTAACATATGTGAATGGGGAGCACTGCAGCGACGTTTTAAATAGATGAATATTGAATAAAGAATGCTGCTTCTTGAATTTGTGTAGCCTTCCCTCCTGTCAACAATATTCTTTAACAAAGAATTTGCCAACTCGAACGATGGGATTTTAGTCTTGTAGACGAGAGCATTGCCACAGCTAGAATTACACTTGCTTGTATTTTTCTTAATTCAGTTGTATATGTGCTCCTAACTCAATAAATTTTGCCCTGCAGCTCAGATATTGTCAGACCATCTATGTTATGATCGCACATGATGGTCTCAGCGGCGGCAATATGTTGCTCATTTTCTAATCAGCATCACTGAAATCCCACAAACACCTATGCAAAGCATAGATATCCAAAAAGAGAATATTATTCTCCGTTCCTCACTTCATATTTCAGTTTGTCTACACTCTACGAACACACATAACCTCAAAACTCATGCAACTAGTGTCGCCAAAGTTGGAACACGCTGGAAGTGTTTAGTTTCACCAACGAGTTGCGCGGACGCGCGGCGCGCATGCGCAGTGGCCGGTAGCGCAGTTGCCTGCAGCCTAGTGTCGTCGTGTAAACTAGGTTTTACTGGTTCGCAGGTTTATCCTGCAGTTCTGCCCATTAGTGGTTGCCGCTAAAGTTCCCTGTGCACAGTGCACTGTACACTGAGGTGACAAAAGTAATGGAATAGAGATATGCACATATACAAATGGCGATAGTGTCGCGTACACAAGGTGTCAAATACCAGTGCATTGGTGAAGCTGTCATTTGTACTCATTTAATTCATGCGAAAAAGTTTCCGACGTGATTATGGCCGCAAGACGTAATTTAACAGACTCCGAACGCGGAATGGTAGTTGGAGCTAGACGCATGGGTCATTCCATTCCGGAAATTGTGGAGTCACCGGTTCTCATTGCAGAGGCACGTCCTTTCGTCTACTAATCGCACGGTTTTGCGGTGCGGTCGCAAAACACAGACACTAAACTTATTACAGTGGACAGAGACGTCAATGTACGAACGGACAGATCATAACTTTACGAAAATAAAGAAATTAAACTTTTCACTCGAAGGAAAACTTGAACGAAGGACCTCTCATTCCACAGCTGCTCACGCTAACCAGGAGACCATGGCGCTCCTGAGCTAACACCATCCTTGATGTTGCGTATCTTGCGCATGGACTACTCAGTTTGTATATTTTGCTTATTTTTTTCATAGTTCCACACAACTTCTTCCTGTTTTCTCGATTGATCTGTGTTCAGTTTTTCAAGGCCTATCCACTGTGCTAAATCTGAGTGGGGTGCGATGGGGAGGTTCCCTTGTGAGTTGTAGCTTTTAGTGTGGGTGTAGCTGGGTGCATCTCGAGACTGGTGTTCGCACCCCGCCTGTGTGTCCCCCTCCTCCCCCCCCCCCCGCCGGTTCCCCCGCCGCCACCCCTGCGGCTGTGGCGTCGTTCGCAGACAGATTACTGGGGGGACGGCGTCCCCGGGGAGGCGGGCGGCCCCGCGTTAGCCGCCACATTGAAAACAACAAATTAGGCCCGCGCTTAAATAAAAACAACCGCCACCGCCGCCCCTCATCCTTCCCCCTGCCCCACCCGTGCGGGGGCGGGCTCCGCGCCGATACCGCGCCACGCGCCACGGGCCCTAATTGCGCCGGCGTCTGTCCGCCAAGATTCCGCGCCTAATCGCTCACGGAGGTAACGAGTCTACAAACGAGGTTAAGGCCGCGCGCCGCCGTGCGCGCACTCAGATCCGCCGTGAAATGAGGCACCGGACGCGGCTGCCACGCGCCGCCTCCGCGACCGGACTGCGGAAAATTGTCCGCCGACTCCGTTCTGGCGCGATCTGCGAGCGCACCGCCGCCAGTTACGGTCCCATCTGCATCGCATTAAAGTTTCCGAGCTAGTGGTTACAATGTAGGGCAGATAGAGTCTCTCGTGTTCATCTGAATGTCACTACGTCGCATTCCAGCCTAAACGTCCCGAAATAAATGTCTCGCAACACAAACGGCCCTACTGTCAGTAATACGCTTCACAAGTAACTATAGGTCATCTTCAAACAGTTGCGTAATAATTAATACATTTTCCTGGATATATGATGAGTTTCAACTTTATCTTCAATAAGAATAGAAGCTGAAGTAATGAATTATAGCCGGCCGGGGTGGCCGAGCGGTTCTAGGCGCTTCAGTCTGGAACCGCGCGACCGCTACGGCCGCAGGTTCGAATCCTGCCTCGGGCATGGATGTGTGTGACGTCCTTAGGTTAGTTCGGTTTAAGTAGTTCTAGGTTCTAGGGGACTGATGACCTCAGCTGTTAAGTCCCATAGTGCTCAGCGCCATTTGAACCATTGAATGAATTATAATTTGTGTCAAGGCGGAGACTTGAACCCAGGTCTCCTGCTTACAAGGCAGATGTTTTATGCACTACTCCGCCCTGGCATTGTGGTTAACATACCTGCGTGTACTAAGGCAGTCGAATGTCTCTTTTTAATCTAACATAAACTTCGATTCGTACCTCAGCTCATCTTGATTCTCCCCTTCTTAAATTGTCAGTATTGCCGAGGTAATTCGTTCAGGTGTGTTAGCCACAGTGCTAGGGTGGTGTAGTGGCTAACACATCCGTCTTGTAAGCAGGAGACCCGTCTTCAACTCCCAGTCTTGATACGAATTTTAATTCATTACTTCAGCTTCGGAAGATCTTCGGTCCGGTTCTGGATACAGATCATGGGAATGGAGGATCAGATACTACCAAGAGCTTGAGGAACTAAACCAGCAGCCCAAGATAGCAGGAACTGTCAAAGCCAAACGAATGCAGTGGGCCGGCCATGTGGCCCAGATGGAGAATCATATATGGCTTCGGAAGCTCCTGGATTTCACACCTACAGGAAAGAGACCGCCAGGGAGACCCAAGGGATGGACTCCATGAAGAATTAAACCAAGTGTCAATAGATGTGAACGGATGGCGGACAGCAGCAATGGACAGAATACAGTGAAGGAGGAAACTTGTAAATGCGTGCGGTCCAATGGGTCTGATCACGTAGTAGTAGTAGTAGTACTTCAGCTTCTATATTTTCCAATGTTTCATAATTAGTTTAACTCGCATCCGAAGGTGAGGGTCGGCACGGTATCTCAGCGCCTTTCAAAAAAATGGTTCAAATGGCAATGAGCACTATGGGACTCTACTGCTGTGGTCATAAGTCCCCTAGAACTTAGAACTACTTAAACCTAACTAACCTAAGGACATCACACACATCCATGCCCAAGGCAGGATTCGAACCTGCGACCGTAGCGGTCGTGCGGTTCCAGACTGTAGCGCCTTTAACCGCTCGGCCACTCCGGCCGGCACCAGCGCCTTTGATCAGGGGGCTGGCGACCTCACATAATAAAAACACTGAGTTAACTTATCAACGACGAACCTGAAGAGATTCCATGCGACGTCCAACCAAACCAAATGACGAAAAATAACGAATAAACGGACAAGACGAGAGAAAAACAACATGTCGCTGACGCACGCCTGCTGGTGGCACTCGATTCTGAGATAAGCTGGTTCGAATCCTGGTGGTCGATGAAATTTTCGCTGCCAGTATTTGCCACGCTAGGTGAGGAGCGGTGGTGACACAAAGTTCCCATTCAAGGCTCTTTGCTCCAGCGTTCTGCATTATTTTCCAAACCTCTCTCATGCTCTCATGTATTTCATAAAGCGAGGGCATCTGACACTGTTGATGGTGACGATTCTGTCGTATGGGGCGTTAAGTTTGGTGGCGGCCTAGGTGCTATTCAGGAGTACTAGGCTATGTGTCGTACTGGGTTTTTCTACAGTGTGCATCCATTACACTCACTTCTTTTCTTTTTCGTCCCCGAACCATCAGTCTTCTGACTCGTTTTTAGCAGCCCGTCATAAATTCCCCCCCTGTGCCAGCCTTTTGACCTCAGAGCACTATTGTAACCTCAATTATTTGCTGGATGTATTGCAACCTCTGTCTTCTTCTACAGTTCCTAACCCCTACAGCTCCCTTTAGTACCACGGAAGTTATTCTCCGATGTCTTAACACAAGTCCTACCCTCCTGCCCCTTCATTTTGTCAGTGTTTTCCGTATATTCCTTTCCTCGCCGTTTATGCGCAGAACCTCCTAATCCCTTAAGTTAGTCCACCTAATTCTCAAAGTTCTTCTGCAACAGCACACCTCAAATGCTTAGATTCTCTTCTGCTCCGGTTTTCACACAGTTCGTGTGTCAGTACTATACATGGACTCCTGAACCTTTCTCTTACTGCCGTCATTGCTTCCTCGATGTACAGATGGAACAATAGGGGCGAAAGACTACATCCCTGCCTTATACCCTATTTAATCCGAGCACTCTGTTCTTCGTCTTACAGCCTTATTGTTCCCTCTTGACTCTTGTACATATTCTGTATTAGCTATCTACCCACCTATTTATCTCAGAATTTTGAACATCTTGCATCATTATACACTGTCGAACGCTTTTTCCAAGTCTCTTGTTGATTTTCCTTGTCTTGCTTCCATTATCAACCGTAAGCCAGAACTACCTCTCTGGTGCCTTGACCTTTCCTAAAGCTAAACTGGTCGCGTCTAACAGATCCTCAATTTTCTTTTCCATTCTTCTGTATATTATTCTTGTCAGAGCCTTGGACGCATGAGCTGTTACGCTGATTGTGTGATAATTCTCGCACTTGTCGCCTCTTGATACCTTCGGAACTGTGTGGATCATGTTTACCCGAAACTCTGATGGCATATCACCGGTCACATGCATTCTACAAACCAAAGTGAGTAGTCGTTTTGTTATCCCTCCCCCAAGGATTTTATAAGTTCCAATGGAATGTTATCTGGCCGTTCTGTCGTATTTTATCTTAAGTCGTCCAAGGCTCTTCTAAATTCTAATTCAAATACTGGATTCCCTATCCCTTCTCTGTCGACTCATACACTCCACAAATATACATATGACACACTCTCATATACCTGCAAGGAAAGGGGCCAGTGTGAACAAAGGTTGAACACTTCGTGGGATATTCCAGCCAATAATGCCTACAACATTTACGTTTTTTTACACAATTTGTCTGACGTGTGCTATCGTTCAGTGCGAGTCTGATGTCCTGAGTATAAAGGGTGTATCATATTGGGGCTATTTTTTCTCAACCTCCGATTGGTTGCGAATTTAAAAACACGCTGAAAATATGATGAAGCTTTGTACAGATATGTTGCGTAATGTCCATAGTCTGCCTGTCTATCGCGAAACGTTAAACTTTTCACTTCTCAGTGCACAGTGACCACGTGAAGATGTCTAGATCAATAGTGAGTCCCATCAAGTGTGAGGTTGCCCACATAATGTTACTGTCATACGTTTTCTTCTTCGTGGCAACAAGCGGCTGCACAGGGCAGGAGAAACGAAGATCCTCCTGCAGCGCTTCGATGGGAAGCGTTTCTTATCCACCATACAGCCCGGATATGAAGATGGTATCTTCGGACATGTCCCAAAGTACAGATACCATCTTCATATACACTCCTGGAAATTGAAATAAGAACACCGTGAATTCATTGTCCCAGGAAGGGGAAACTTTATTGACACATTCCTGGGGTCAGATACATCACATGATCACACTGACAGAACCACAGGCACATAGACACAGGCAACAGAGCATGCACAATGTCGGCACTAGTACAGTGTATATCCTCCTTTCGCAGCAATGCAGGATGCTATTCTCCCATGGAGACGATCGTAGAGATGCTGGATGTAGTTCTGTGGAACGGCTTGCCATGCCATTTCCACCTGGCGCCTCAGTTGGACCAGCGTTCGTGCTGGACGTGCAGACCGCGTGACACGACGCTTCATCCAGTCCCAAACATGCTCAATGGGGCACAGATCCGGAGATCTTGCTGGCCAGGGTAGTTGAACTTACACCTTCTAGAGCACGTTGGGTGGCACGGGATACATGCGGACGTGCATTGTCCTGTTGGAACAGCAAGTTCCCTTGCCGGTCTAGGAATGGTAGAACGATGGGTTCGATGACGGTTTGAATGTACCGTGCACTATTCAGTGTCCCATCGACGATCACCAGTGGTGTACGGCCAGTGTAGGAGATCGCTCCCCACACCATGATGCCGGGTGTTGGCCCTGTGTGCCTCGGTCGTATGCAGTCCTGATTGTGGCGCTCACCTGCACGGCGCCAAACACGCATACGACCATCATTGGCACCAAGGCAGAAGCGACTCTCATCGCTGAAGACGACACGTCTCCATTCGTCCCTCCATTCACGCCTGTCGCGACACCACTGGAGGCGGGCTGCACGATGTTGGGGCGTGAGCGGAAGACGGCCTAACGGTATGCGGGACCGTAGCCCAGCTTCATGGAGACGGTTGCGAATGGTCCTCGCCGATACCCCAGGAGCAACAGTGTCCCTAATTTGCTGGGAAGTGGCGGTGCGGTCCCCTACGGCACTGCGTAGGATCCTACGGTCTTGGCGTGCATCCGTGCGTCGCTGCGGTCCGGTCCCAGGTCGACGGGCACGTGCACCTTCCGCCGACCACTGGCGACAACATCGATGTACTGTGGAGACCTCACGCCCCACGTGTTGAGCAATTCGGCGGTACGTCCACCCGGCCTCCCGCATGCCCACTATACGCCCTCGCTCAAAGTCCGTCAACTGCACATACGGTTCACGTCCACGCTGTCGCGGCATGCTACCAGTGTTAAAGACTGCGATGGAGCTCCGTATGCCACGGCAAACTGGCTGACACTGACGGCGGCGGTGCACAAATGCTGCGCAGCTAGCGCCATTCGACGGCCAACACCGCGGTTCCTGGTGTGTCCGCTGTGCCGTGCGTGTGATCATTGCTTGTACAGCCCTCTCGCAGTATCCGGAGCAAGTATGGTGGGTCTGACACACCGGTGTCAATGTGTTCTTTTTTCCATTTCCAGAAGTGTAGTTAAGGCTAACCGGCCATTGACCTTCTTCTTCTGTGCTGGATGCACACGCATTGCTCGAACTCTTACGGGACTCGGCAAGATTGTCTGCAGCGACTACGAATGTAGTGTGTGCACGTTAAGTTGGGAATGTGGGTCTCACGGGGAGCGTGCAAGGGATAAGACCCTCCAGTCGCACTACCCTCTGTGCCACCGGTGGCTCACATGGATTGCCGGCACGGTAGTTCAGCGTGTTCGGTCAGAGGGCTGCTCGGCCTCTGTAATAAAAAATTGTGTAAAGGAACCAGTGATCAACTTGTACTGATGTATTGTGACGTCCGCCCAGACCAAACGCAACGAACAAAAAAAAAACAAAAAAAATGCATAGAGCGCCTGCCATGTAAGCAAAAGATCGCGGGTACGAATCCCGGTCGGGGCACACATTTTTAACTGACCCCGTTGATGTATATCAACGCCTGTCGACAGCTTAGGGTCTAGAAAAAATGGTTCAAATGGCTCTGAGCACTATGCGGCTTAACTTCTGAGGCCATCAGTCGCCTAGAACTTAGAACTAATTAAACCTAACTAACCGAAGGACATCACACACATGCATGGCCAAGGTAGGATTCGAACCTGCGAGCGTAGCGGTCGCTCGGCTCCAGACTGTAGCGCCGAGAACCGCTCGGCCACTGCGGGCGGCTAGGGTCTAGATTTCATTATCATTTCAGACAGTCCGGACGTCGTTCCATCTTGATTTTCATCTCTTCACTCGCATGAACCGTTGCCTATGACTACTGTATTTTGGTATTTTGGTACAGACAGCGAGCTGCAGATCAGCATAGGGAATTGGAAGAAGTAACAGGTGGCTGCCTTATATCAGGCGAGTATTGGGAAGTTTACACTACAACAAATGTTCAAGTCGGGGCGGCGACTACGTAGAGAAGTAGACGGAAGTGTAACTAGACTTTTTTTTTTAATTTTCACTGTACTTTCCGTTTCGCGACCGATCGAAGGTTGAAAAAGATATAGCCATCGCAATTAACAGCGAAATGGGCCACGGCTGAAAGCAGTATACGACAGTAAAACCAAAACAGGTCCAGCAAACTAGGATCCGCAAACGACAGTTTGCGCCTTAACCGCAAATGTGTGGTTATGGAGGGTCATTCAATTCATTATGAAATATTGACCTGTTTAGTACTGATTTATTTGAAATATTAACTAACTGGGCTCAAATTTCACCCATGGCCCATGGTCGGAGTATGCGACAAATGCTTGATTGGGAACTGGCATATTTTGTCGCTGCTGGAAGACGACAGCTAACGCGCCAATAAGCTTCTAAGTGGACAGGTTGAGCAGTGCCTATGCCTACGCCTTAAAGATCACCTGTCTAGGTTCATCTCCACAGTGAAGCATACACCACTCTCGCTGATACGGTTTAAGAACTGGAATAGCGATTTATACCGTCTTGTCAATACTTACGAAATGTTCCGGGAGGGAGGGGGATTGATATAATTTGTAACTCACTGCAAAGACTAGTGCAGTTTCTTTTTTTTTTTTTTTTTTTTTTGTCATCAGTCTATTGACTGGTTTGATGCGGCCCGCCACGAATTCCTTTCCTGTGCTAACCTCTTCATCTCAGAGTAGCACTTGCAACCTACGTCCTCAATTGTTTGCTTGACGTATTCCAATCTCTGTCTTCCTCTACAGTTTTTGCCCTCTACAGCTCCCTCTAGTACCATGGAAGTCATTCCCTCATGTCTTAGCAGATGTCCTATCATCGTGTCCCTTCTTCTTATCAGTGTTTTCACATATTCCTTTCCTCTCCGATTCTGCGTAGAACCTCCTCATTCCTTACCTTATCAGTCCACCTAATTTTCAACATTCGTCTATAGCACCACATCTCAAATGCTTCGATTCTCTTCTGTTCCGGTTTTCCCACAGTCCATGTTTCACTACCATACTATTCTGTACTCCAGACGTACATCCTCAGAAATTTCTTCCTCAATTTAAGGCCGGTATTTGATATTAGTTGACTTCTCTTGGCCAGAAATGCCTTTTTTGCCATAGCGAGTCTGCTTTTGATGTCCTCCTTGCTCCGTCCGTCATTGGTTATTTTACTGCCTAGGTAGCAGAATTCCTTAACTTCATTGACTTCGTGACTATCAGTCCTGATGTTAAGTTTCTCGCTGTTCTCATTTCTACTATTTCTCATTACCTTCGTCTTTCTCCGATTTACTCTCAAACCACACTGTGTACTCATTAGACTGTTCATTCCGTTCAGCAGATCATTTAATTCTTCTTCACTTCCACTCAGGATAGCAATGTCATCAGCGAATCGTATCATTGATATCCTTTCACCTTGTATTTTAATTCCACTCCTGAACCTTTCTTTTATTTCCATCGTTGCTTCCTCGATGTACAGATTGAAGAGTAGGGACGAAAGGCTACAGCCTTGTCTTACACCCTTCCTAACACGAGCACTTCGTTCTTGATCGTCCACTCTTATTATTCCCTCTTGGTTGTTGTACATATTGTATATGACCCGTCTCTCCCTATAGCTTACCCCTACTTTTTTCAGAATCTCGAACAGCTTGCACCATTTTATATTGTCGAACGCTTTTTCCAGGTCGACAAATCCTATGAAAGTGTCTTGATTTTTCTTTAGCCTTGCTTCCATTATTAGCCGTAACGTCAGAATTGCCTCTCTCGTCCCTTTACTTTTCCTAAAGCCAAACTGATCGTCACCTAGCGCATTCTCAATTTTCTTTTCCATTCTTCTGTATATTATTCTTGTAAGCAGCTTCGATGCATGAGCTGTTAAGCTGATTGTGCGATAATTCTCGCACTTGTCAGGTCTTGCCGTCTTCGGAATTGTGTGGATTATGCTTTTCCGAAAGTCAGATGGTATTTCGCCAGACTCATATATCCTACACACCAACGTGAATAGTCGTTTTGTTGCCACTTCCCCCAATGATTTTAGAAATTCTGATGGAATGTTATCTATCCCTTCTGCCTTATTTGACCGTAAGTCCTCCAAAGCTCTTTTAAATTCCGATTCTAATACTGGATCCCCTATCTCTTCTAAATCGACTCCAGTTTCTTCTTCTATCACATCAGACAAATCTTCACCCTCATAGAGGCTTTCAATGTATTCTTTCCACCTATCTGCTCTCTCCTCTGCATTTAACAGTGGAATTCCCGTTGCACTCTTAATGTTACCAGCGTTGCTTTTAATGTCACCCAAGGTTGTTTTGACTTTCCTGTATGTTGAGTCTGTCCTTCCGACAATCATATCTTTTTCGATGTCTTCACATTTTTCCTGCAGCCATTTCGTCTTAGCTTCCCTGCACTTCCTATTTATTTCATTCCTCAGTGACTTGTATTTCTGCATTCCTGATTTTCCAGGAACATGTTTGTACTTCCTCCTTTCATCAATCAACTGAAGTATTTCTTCAGTTACCCATGGTTTCTTCGCAGCTACCTTCTTTGTACCTATGGTTTCCTTCCCAACTTCTGTGATGGCCCTTTTTAGAGATGTCCATTCCTCTTCAACTGTACTGCCTACGGCGCTATTCCTTATTGCTGTATCTATAGCGTTAGAGAACTTCAAACGTATCTCGTCATTCCTTAGTACTTCCGTATCCCACTTCTTTGCGTATTGATTCTTCCTGACTAATGTCTTGAACTTCAGCCTACTCTTCATCACTACTATATTGTGATCTGAGTCTATATCTGCTCCTGGGTACGCCTTACAATCCAGTATCTGATTTCGGAATCTCTGTCTGACCATGATGTAATGTAATTGAAATCTTCCCGTATCTCTCGGCCTTTTCCAAGTATACCTCCTCCTCTTGTGATTCTTGAACAGGGTATTCGCTATTACTAGCTGAAACTTGTTACAGAACTCAATTAGTCTTTCTCCTCTTTCATTCCTTGTCCCAAGCCCATATTCTCCTGTAACCTTTTCTTCTACTCCTTCCCCTACAACTGCACTCCAGTCGCCCATTACTATTAGATTTTCGTCCCCTTTACATACTGCATTACCCTTTCAATATTCTCATACACTTTCTCTATCTGTTCATCTTCAGCTTGCGACGTCGGCATGTATACCTGAAATATCGTTGTCGGTGTCTGCTGTCGATTCTGATTAGAACAACCCGGTCACTGAACTGTTCACAGTAACACACCCTCTGCCCTACCTTCCTATTCATAACGAATCCTACACCTGTTATACCATTTTCTGCTGCTGTTGATATTACCCGATACTCATCTGACTAGAAATCCTTGTCTTCCTTCCACTTCACTTCACTGACTCCTACTATATCTAGATTGAGCCTTTGCATTTCCTTTTCAGATTTTCTAGTTTCCCTACCACGTTCAAGCTTCTGACATTCCACGCCCCGACTCGTAGAACGTTATCCTTTCGTAGATTATTCATTCTTTTTCTCATGGTAACCTCCCCCTTGGCAGTCCCCTCCCGGAGATCCGAATGGGGGACTATTCCGGAATCTTTTGCCAATGGAGAAATCATCATGACTAGTGCAGTACTGCATCCTAACACAGAGTGTCCCAGGAGGATTGGTCAGAATTTAAAGATATGACAGAAACTATCATCTGAAGCAAAAAACTGAACTAAACATGGACTCTAAAATGCAAGCTCTTTGCTTTCCATATTTGGGAGGAGTCGGTATGGACCAAAAATAGATAAACTTGTATAATAAATATGTGCTCTATAAACGTAAACCTTAAGTGCTATGAGCTCTTGTTCAGTAAAAGAAATGTGTTTCACAGTAGTGAAGATGAACAAGTGCTCATAGATCTTAAGCTACACTATGCGATTAAAATGTAACCGGACACGTGGCTGAAAATGATTTACAAGTTAGTGGCGCCCTCCATCGGTAATGCTGGAATTAAATACGGTGTTGGCCCACCCTTAGCCCTGATGACAGCTTCCGCTCTCGCAGGCGATGTTCTATCAGGTGCTGGAAGATTTCTTGGGGAAAAGCAACCCATTCTTCACGGACTGCTGAACTGAGGAGAGGTATCGATGTCGGTCGATGAGGCCTGGCACGAAGTCGGCGTCCCAAAATATGTCAAAGGTGTTCTATTGGAGTTACGTCAGGACTCTGTGCAGGCCAGTCCATTACAGGGATGTTATTGTCGTGTAACCATTCCGCCACAGGCCGTGCATTATGAACAGGTGCTCGATAGTGTTGAAAGATCCAATCGCCATTCCCGAATTGCTCTTCAACAATGGGAAGCAAGAAGGTGCTTAAAACATCTATATAGGCTCGTGCTGTGATAGTGCCACGCAAAACAACAAGGGGTGCGAGCCACCTTCCTTGAAAAACACGACCACACCATAACACCACCGCCTCCGAATTTTACTGTTGGCGCTACAAACGCTGACAGAAAACGTTCACCGGGTATTCGCCATTCCCACACTCTGCCATCGGATCGCCACATTGTGTACCATTGTTCGCCACTCCACACAACATTTTTCCACTGTTTAAACGTTCAATGTTTACGCTCCTTACACCATGCGAGGCGTCATTTGGCATTTACGGCGTGATGTGTGGCTTATGAACAGCCGCTCGACCATGAAATCCAAGTTTTCTCACCTCCCGCCTAACTGTCATAGTACTTTCAGTGGATCCTGATGCAGTTTGGAATTCCTGTGTGATGGTCTGGATAGTTGTTTGCCTATTACACGTTAGGGCCCTCTTCAACTGTCGGCGGTCTCTGTCAGTCAACAGACAAGGTCGGCCTGTACGCTTTTGTGCTGTACGTGTCACTTCACGTTTCCGCTTCACTATCAGATCGAAAACAGTGGACCTAGGGATGATTACGAGTGTGGAAATCTCGTGTACAGACGTATGACACAAGTTACACCCAGTCACCTGACCACGTTCCAGCCGGCCGGTGTGGCCGAGCGGTTCTAGGCGCTACAGTCTGGAACCGCGCGACCGCTACGGTCGCAGGTTCGAATCCTGTCTCGGGCATGGATGTGTGTGATGTCCTTAGGTTAGTTAGGTTTAGGTAGTTCTAAGTTCTAGGGGACTGATGACCTCATAATTTAAGTCCCGTAGTGATCAGAGCCATTGGAACCATTTGAACCACGTTCGAAACCCGTGAGATCCGCGGCGCCCCCCATTCTGCTCTCTCACGATGTCTAATGACTACTGATGTCGCTGATTTAGAGTACCTGGAAGTAGGTGGCAGCACAATGCACCTAATGTGAAAAACGTGTGTGTTTGGGGGTGTCCAGATGCTTTTGATCACATAATGTACGTGTTTTAGAGTCCAATTTCACTGAGACGTTTTTGCTTCTAGTGTTGTGTACTTTCAATTGTAGTGCTCCTTTTAAATGACAACAAAATGTCGTTAAATATTGATAAACATTTATATCTACTTTATAGAAGAATCTTCTGGCAGCTTTTTCGATGGACGTGTCCACTAACACATTCGGTTGACTGGTTTTAAATTACCACGGCTTTTTTATATCAACTGCAATTATATTAAAATAAAGTAATTAGCAAAAATAGTAACACATTCCTTAAATAACTATGTAAGTACGGCCAGATACGAGGTATACATGCTGCATTCAGTTGTTATGTTTCTGTGGAGGATACGATGTTCTGACTGACATTTTCATAATGAAAAATATATAAATATGTAACAAATCATTAAATAAAATAGATACACATAGCTTTCAGAGATGATAGCTGCAGTCAGAAGCTATCATCTGAGATACTGATTTCCGAAATCGCTTAAAGATTTTAAAATTTGTTAATTGTAAGGTTTCTTGTGAAAATATTCAGTTACTGTAAAATATTAACTTTTGAAGTTTGTAAGTTATTGAAAATATTATTGCTTTATGCATGTCATCTTTCTGAGATCGCAGTTATATTCAGATTTGCCTTATTATGAAATTGTGATTTATTGTAGAATTTCTAAGAGCTGTTAGTAGCCATACTTCAGACTATCTTCCACTCCGCCATTTCTGGTGCATTGCCTGTCTTCCGCCTAAGTCAGAACATCGTATCCTCCACAGTAACATAACAACTGAATGCAGCATGTATACCTCGTATCTGGCCATACTTACATAGTTATTTAAGGAATGTGTTACTATTTTTGCTAATTACTTTATTTTAATATAATTGCAGTTGATATAAAAAAGCCGTGGTAATTTAAAACCAGTCAACCGAATGTGTTAGTGGACACGTCCATCGAAAAAGCTGCCAAAAGATTCTTCTATAAAGCAGATATAAATGTTTATCAATATTTAACGACATTTTGTTGTCATTTAAAAGGAGCACTACAATTGAAAATACACAACACTAGAAGCAAAAACGTCTCAGTGAAATTGGACTCTAAAACACGTACATTATGTGATCAAAAGCATCTGGACACCCCCAAAAACACACGTTTTTCACATTAGGTGCATTGTGCTGCCACCTACTTCCAGGTACTCTAAATCAGCGACATCAGTAGTCATTAGACATCGTGAGAGAGCAGAATGGGGGGCGCCGCGGAACTCACGGGTTTCGAACGTGGTTCAAATGGTTCCAATGGCTCTGATCACTACGGGACTTAAATTCTGAGGTCATCAGTCCCCTAGAACTTAGAACTACTTAAACCTAACTAACCTAAGGACATCACACACATCCATGCCCGAGGCAGGATTCGAACCTGCGACCGTAGCGGTCGCGCGGTTCCAGACTGTAGCGCCTAGAACCGCTCGGCCACAGCAGCCGGCTGGAACGTGGTCAGGTGACTGGGTGTAACTTGTGTCACAGGTCTGTACACGAGATTTCCACACTCGTAAACATCCCTAGGTCCACTGTTTTCGATCTGATAGTGAAGCGGAAACGTGAAGTGACACGTACAGCACAAAAGCGTACAGGCCGACCTTGTCTGTTGACTGACAGAGACTGCCGACAGTTGAAGAGGGCCCTAACGTGTAATAGGCAAACAACTATCCAGACCATCACACAGGAATTCCAAACTGCATCAGGATCCAACCCCTGCATGCAGTGCGTTTTACCTGTTTCTCGTGAAGTGCTGCACGCGTTTGTACTTCGACAGGGCCGTACTGGTCGCTTTGCTGGGCCGACCGCGGCACGCCCTTTGGCCACCAGCTAGTGTTTAGCCGCACAACAAACTCAGCTCACCTGATATCAGTTCTAGGTGACCGAATCGCTCGCCCAAAGAAGTGTAATGTTACAGTATGCCACCAACTCCATAGAGGCTGATGAGTATCATGATGAATTCTAGTTAACGCTCAGCCCCTGATACCAAACTCACCTTAAACCTCTCGCATACGTCTCAGCGGCAACTAAGAACTCAGAAGCAATAAGCACCGTACGACCCTTGCTTGGACACCTACCGCCAAACACGTACCCAAGGATTTTCAGACTCCAAAGCAAGCCCCAGAGGAGGCCCAGCACGCGGCTAGGTGGATGGTCACAAAGTACTGGCTGAATGGTCTGCTACGACTGACGTGCACAGTTTGCGCGGTAAACCAACCACGCAGCCAGTGTTTTGTTTTTCGGTCGCGATCACTTGTCAATACGCCAGGCGCCAAATGAAATGAACTACCGTGAGCCTGGCCCGCTCTTTATTATGATTAACACAATGAAACGTAAATATCGCCGGCGCTAAACAAAAACGGCAATTTATGGTGCGGGCGCGAGGCAGCAGCGCAGCGCAGCGCATCATCCGTGATAAATCCGGCGTGTGAATTGTGACTTATGTGACGCGTGGCCTCCCACCCACTGCCCGGCCCACCCGGTACGTGTGTCGCCGGGCGCAAACCGCGGCCGACTCACAGCTCCGGCTTTGCGTGAATCTAGCGCCTCAAGCTCCTTTCAGACGAGCCACTCACCTTACGCGAAATTTCCCTCTGATACAATACAACGTCGAAACCCAGTCCGTTGTATTGTGGGAACAGCGAAGTGACCTTACCATTATGGTGAGATGTATCAGTTCTTTGATTTGCTGTGGTACTTCTTGTTGCGTTCTGATTATGCACGTCGCAGGAAAAGTGTTACGAGAAACGTAACACGCTTTCAGAATAGGTTGCTCAGCTTCACCTCCGTTTTGTGATCCAGCAAAAAAGTTGTGTGACTAGGGTCTGCCGTCGGGTAGACCGTTCGCCGGGTGCAAGACTTTCGATTTTACGCCACTTCGGCGACTTGCTCGTCGATGGGGAGGAAATGATGATGATTAGGACAACACAACACACAGTCTCTGAACGGAGAAAATCATCGACCCAGCCGGGAATCGAACCCGGGCCCTTAGGACTGACATTCTGTCGCGCCGACCACTGTTTTCTTTTTTTTCTCTCTCTCTCTTTTTCGTCTCATTTTGTTCTGTATTGTTCGCTGAATTTGTTCGGGGCGGACGTCCGAAGACACCCGTTTAGGTTCTTAGTTCATCCATTCACTCAGTGTTTTTTATTACAGAGAGTAGCTAACCCTCGCAAGTCAGCTACCGGGGGCGGACATGATCCAGTACATACAATATTAACGAGAAGACGATAAAGAAAGGGTAGCACGAATGTCCCTAGATCATCCGCGCTTGATGAAGTTTCTCATTTGCTCCTACTTAAGAAACTGGAAACCTATGAGACGAATACTTAAATGTTTTAATCATACATTCTAAGACAAAAAACTAAGCATCGCAAAGAAATAATCTGAATGGCACGGAAATCCGTATATGTAATGCACATGTACAGACAAACAAATGATTACAGCTTGACGTGTTGTTCCAACTCTGGCCCTTATGCAAGCTGTTACTCGGCTTGGCATTGATCGACTGATAGAGTTGTTGGATGTCATCCTGAAAGGTATCGCTCCAAATTCTTTCCAATTCGCTCCTTAGACCGTCAAATTACCGAGATGGTTGGAGGGCCCTGACCATAATTCTCCAATTGTTGTCAACTGGGAAGAGATCCAGCCCCGGCGACCTTGCTCTCCAAGGCAGAGTTTGGTGAGCACGAAGACAAGCAGTAGAAACGCTCTCCGTTTGGAGCCGGCCTTATCTTTCTCAAATGGGTGGCTTGCCGTGAACGGCAACAAAACGGGGCATAGACTACCGCGGTAATGCAAGAGGGCTGCAGATGAAACCAAAGTAATGCTGCTACGAAAACAAATCTCATCCTTGATCATCACTCCTGCTTGTCGTACGATATGGCGGGTGACAGCCAGGTTGGTATCTCACCACTGTCCAGGGCGTCTCCAGATACGTCTTCGCTGATCATCAGGCCGCAATTCAAACCGGAATTCATCACTGAAGACAATTCTACTCCAGTCAGCGAGATTCCAGGCCAAAGACGTACGTCGACGATGTTCTACGCCCCGTTTTGGTGTCCTTCGTGGCAAGCCATCCTGAGCTTTTATTTCAGCAAGATAACGCCAACACGCACGCGGCGAGAGTTTTTACTGCTTGTCTTCTGGCTTGCCAAACCCTATCTTGGCTGCAGGGACGCCGGATTTCTAACCAACTGAGAAAGTTCGCAGCATTACGGGCAGAGGCCTCCAGACATTACGGGAATTTGACGATCTGACTCGCCGATTAGGCACAATTTGGCACGATATCCCTCAGGAGAACATCCTACAACTCTGTGAATCAATGCCAAGCCGAATAACTGCAAAAGGGCCAGAGGTGGACCAAAGCGTTAGTGACTTGCCCAATTTGTGATGTTCTTCCTCTTAAATAAATCATCCAATTTTTCTTAAACTGTAAGTATTTGTTTGTCTGTACATATACAATAATGCACAAAAGTATCCGAACCACCTGAATTGTGATCCGCCTGATTTGAACGCAACCAACATAACGTAGCTGTCTAGCGGGTCCTCTAATCGCTTTGCGGTACAGTCGTTCGACTATTCAAAATGGATACCACGAGAGACCACTACACAACACTGTTCTTTAAGGCAATCAGTGAGATGTAGCATCACACCATGATACTGCAAAAACTAAAAAAACACATAATTAGAGATGAGTTAGTCCCTAACGATTGTGCAAGTTACAATGATTTTCAAAAGCGCTACCATCTCATTACAAACTGAAACAACTAACTATGGCACATATACTATGTAGCAATCCTTAAACAAAGTGAATGTTTGCATGAACAAGATATTCTGAGACAATGTCTGGACTAACAAAAGTCTACGACAATTCGAAGTATTTTTCCTCTGTATAAGGTTTTGCCGCACCTGCTAAATGTTCAAAAATTTCTTCAAGTCTACAAATGCTAGAAACGTAGGTTTGCCTTTCCTTAATCTATTTTCTAAGATAAGTCTTAGGGTCAGTATTCCCTCATACGTTCCAAATTTTTACGGAATCCAAACTGATCTTCCCCGAGGTCGGCTTCTACCAGTTTTTCCATTCGTCTGTAAAGAATTCGTGTTAGTATTTTGCAGCCGAGACTTATTAAACTGATACTTCGGTAATTTTCACATCTGTCAACACCTGCTTTCTTTGGGATTGGAATTATTATATTCTTCTTGAAGTCTGAGGGTATTTCGCCTGTCTCATACATCTTGCTCACCAGATGGTAGAGTTTTGTCAAGACTGGCTCTCCCAAGGCCGTCAGTAGTTCTAATGGAATGTTGTCTACTCCCGGGGCCTTGTTTCGACTTAGGTCTTTCAGTGCTCTGTCAAATTCTTCACGCAGTATCGTATCTCCCATTTCATCTTCATCTACATCCTCTTCCATTTCCATAATATTGTCCTAAAGTACATCGCCCCTGTATATACTCTCTATATACTCCTTCCACCTTTCTGCTTTCCCTTCTTTGCTTAGAACTGGGTTTCCATCTGAGCTCTTGATATTCATGCAAGTGGTTCTCCTTTCTCCAAAGGTCTCTTTAATTTTCCTGTAGGCAGTATCTATCTTACCCCTAGTGAGATACGCCTCTACATCCTCTAACCATGCCTGCTTAGCCATTTTACACTTCCTGTCGATCTCATTTTTGAGACGTTGTATTCCTTTTTGCCTGTTTGATTTACAGCATTTTTATATTTTCTCCTTTCATCAATTAAATTCAATATCTCTTCTGTTACCCAAGGATTTCTACTAGCCCTCATCTTTTTACCTACTTGATCCTCTGCTGCCTTCACTACTTCATATCTCAAAGCTACCCATTCTTCTTCTACTGTATTTCTTTCCCCCATTCTTGTCAATTGCTCCCTTATGCTCTCCCTGAAACTCTGTACAACCTCTGGTTCTTTCAGTTTATCCAGGTCCCATCTCTTAAAATTCCCACCTTTTCGCAGTTTCTTCAGTTTTAATCTACAGTTCATAACCAATAGGTCGTGGTCAGAGTCCACATATGCTCCTGGAAGTGTCTTACAATTTAAAACCTGGTTCCTGAATCTCTGTCTTACCATTATATAATCTATCTGAGACCTTTCAGTAGCTCCAGGCTTCTTCCATGTATACAACCTTCTTTCATGTTTCTTGAACCAAGTCTTAGCTATGATTAAGTTATGCTCTCTGAAAAATTCTACCAGGTGGCTTCCTCTTTCATTCCTTGCTCCCATTCCATATTCACCTACTACGTTCCCTTCTCTTCCTTTTCGTACTATCCAGTTCCAGTCACCCATGACTATCAAATTTTCGTCTCCCATCACTATCTGAGTCATTTCTTTTATCTCATCATATATTTCATCAATCTCTTCGTCATCTGCGGAGCTAGTTGGCATACGAACTTGTACTACTGTGGTAGGTGTGGGCTTCGTATCTATCTTGGCCACAATATTGCGTTCACTATGCTGTTTGTAGTAGCTTACCCGCATTCCTATTTTCCTATTCATTATTAAACATACTCCTGCATTACCCCTATTTGATTTTGTATTTATAACCCTGTATTCACCTGACCGGAAGTCTTGTTCCTCCTGCCACCCAACTTCACTAATTCCCACTATATCTAACTTTAACCTATCCATTTCCCTTTTTAAATTTTCTAACCTATCTGCCCGATTAAGGGATCTGATATTCTACGCTCCGATCAGTAGGATGCCAGTTTTCCTTCTCCTGATAACGACGTCCTCCTGAGTAGTCCCCACCCGGATATCCAGATGGGGGACTATGTTACCTCCGGAATATTTTACCCAAGAGAACGTCATCATCATTTAATCATACAGTAAAGCTGCATGCCCTCGGGAAAAATTACGGCCGTCGTTTCCCTTTGCTTTCAGCCGTTCGCAGTACCAGCATAGCAAGGCCGTTTTGGTTAGTGTGACAAGGCCAGATCAGTCAATCATCCAGAATGTTGGCCATGCAACTACTGAAAAGGCTGCTGCCCCTTTTCAGGATCCACATGTTTGTCTGGCCTCTCAACACATACCCCTCCGTTGTGGTTGCACCTACGGTACGGCTATCTGTATCGCTGAGGCACGCAAGCCTCCCCACCAACGGCAGGGTCCATAGTTCGGGGGTGGTAGTACATATTATTTGCAAGTAATTGCGATACATTGGGGTTTTGTTCTAAGGAAGTTATGACTTTAATTGTAACACATGGCCACAGATAACAGCAATATTGTATTTCTCTATGGAAAAATAAATAAATCGCCCTTCCGGAACCCCATGCTCTGCACCAGTTTTGTGACATTCGTTCTTGGTTCCCTCCTCCTTTCCTCGCAAGAATTCTGTCCTCGAAATGGAATTTTTTATTCCCTAGAACGAGCCTAAGTGTTTTGAGGTTTTTTGGTGGACTTATTCCTTTTAACACTGCTTCATTTACCTTCATTTCAGACCAACTGGTTTTGGTCGTCCGCCTCCATAGTCATAGTTCTGTTGCTTCCAGACTTTTTACGCCATTCTTTTACATCATTCTTTCGCAGCCTTACAGCAAGATACTCCAGATGTATGTTTGGAAAAAGCCTTCCTTTTTCGTTGCTTAAAACTTCATTTATGAAGAGGTGTTTCTGGTCTGGAGATACTCTTTTAGCCAAAATAGTTCTTGTTGCAATCTCTACGCAGTACCTGCTGTCGCCCGTAACGATCGAACCTAAGTAACAGAAGTCGTTCACTTGTTCTATTTTGTTCCTTCCAGTCTTAATAATTGCTGTTAATTTTTGTTTTTGTTTCGTAACGACCACGATATCAACCATCGTTATATTAAACTATAATTGATACTCTTCCGAAGTATCCGGTAACATACACATCATCTTCTGCAAGTTATTTTCGATGCCAGCAAAAACTGCTATGTCATTCACGAAAACCTAATGCATTGTCGTGGTTCACTTATCCTTATTCCTGATGTTTTTGATTTAAAGGTTTTGTCGTACTGTCGATAAAGTTGTTTGGATCAGTTTTGTGAGAAAGAGTATCCTTTCTTTGCTTATACATTTATTAGTTTTTACAGTTGTTGGTTGTTTCGTAGACGAGCTAACGGTGCTGTTCCTTCCTTTCCGTCTAAATGTACAGGGATTGGACAAAAATATAGGACCACCGCGAGAAATGTATCCTTGAACATAAATGCAGATACTAGCCAAGTCTGCAGGTTGCAATGTAGTATTTGACCACAGACAGTACCTGGGCAATGTACTAAATACGTTGTAAGTGTGAGTCGTAGTCAGATCAATGTTCTGTTTAGTTGTGAGTGCATGATGTCGGGGCTAAGTGAATTCGAACGTAGCTAAATTGTTTGTGCTCGTATGGTGAGTGCTTTCGCATGTAAGGTAGCCGGGGTGTTTGATGTTTCAAGAATGACCCCACCGAAGATTAATACCGCATTTTGGGAAAGCGGAAAAACGCCATCCGCTAAATCACAACGCGGACGAAAGTATGTGGTAAGTGATGGTGACACGGTCATTGAAAAGGACTGCGACGAAAAAGAAGACGACGATAGCTGCGAAAGTCAGTGCGGAGCTGAATGTCGAATTCGGGAATCCTGTTGGAAGTGGGGGTGGGGGTGGGGTGGGGGGCGGGGGTTGGAGGGGGGGGTTGAAAGGCGAGCTGGAATTCCAAAACAACACAACAAAAGTCATCTGGTCGATTTGGCTTGTTTCGCACTGTTTCCAGCTTGTGGCCGAGTTTACGCCCAAAGAGTGAAATATGGCTGGGATTCGCTGCTAATTTGGGCAGCCATATCGTGGTTTTCGATAGGAACCATGCATACTTTCTAAGGTAGCAAAACTGCTAAGGATCATGTGACCTTTTGGCTGATGGTACAATTTTTGTTTCCCAATGGTAACGCTGTGTTCCAAGGTACCAGGGCTTTGTTCACACAGCTTGTTTTGTGAGCACGAGGATGTATTTTCGCAACTCTCCTGACCACCATAATTACTAGATCTCAATACGGTTCAGCCTTCGTGGTCTACTTTTGAAGAGTGCATTATCACCAACCACCTCCATCGTCGTTACGTGAACTTGCCACTGTTCTGCAATATGAAGAGTATAAGATTCCCTCAAAAATCATACAGGACTTGTATGTATCGATTGTGGAAGTTATTGTACACCGTATTACGGGTGGTAATGGACTCTGTTCTTGGCGTCTCCATATTTTTGTCCCTCGCCTGTGCCTACTTTTAGCTTCTATAGAATATTTTCAAATATTTTTGTCTAGATCACTGAAGTGATAGTAATAGTGAAGCGACCAAATCAGCAGTTCTGGCAAATTGTCGGATTTTTAACAGTCCCTTCAGTCATCGCGATGTGTTTTAAGTTCTTATGCCTACAGTACGAAAATCTGTACCATTTCCTAGCAAACCGTAGTCACTAATAGATTTTCATTGAGGATGCATCACCAGAAGAGGGATCAGCTTTTGGAATATCTGAAGAAAGGAAGGAAGGAAAATTATGGTCTAGCCTCCCATTGACGACAGTATCAATAGAGACGGAATGAATCTCAAGAAAATAGCGCACGACTGTTACTACCCTTGATATAAAAAATGCACTAACGTTGGTGGTGTTCTTCATCCTCATTGCATGCATCCTCATTTTCCTTGTTTTACTGTCAGGGTACAGTAAAACAAGGAAAATGAGCATGCATGCAATGAGGATGAAGTACAATTATAAGTAAGCTTTCGCATGATCATTCCGAGAGATATACGTGTGTGAGGAAGTTACACACACTGGAATTTTAACAGTAAACTATGTTGTGGTTCACAACACGTCTCTTGTAGCGCCTGTAATTGGGGTTTGTAAGAGGTCCATGACTAAGGAATTTATTGCTAGCGCACTCGAGCGGACGTAATTTCGATGGACTGCTCACGCGCTGCCTGCGATATGTAAGCTATAAGAGAATCTCAGACCAGAGAGCAGTGTTAACTGCAGTAGTAGTTGTAGCTCCGGCAGTAGGAGTAAGCAGTAGGTAGCAGTCGGGTGTATGGAGTTCGCGGGGCCAGTCGTGGGGAGCGACGGCGGTGCCTGAGCGATGTAGTATAAGGTGAAAGCAGCCGCGCGCGTATGTAGTTTGTTAGAACTAAATTTGTACTATTGTTATATCATGTCCCATTTAAATGTTTTTTAAAAATCTTAATAACAATATTTCTTATAAAATTAACTTTTGACAATCATTTATCTGAATTTAAAGATTTTACTAATTTCTCCTATCCATGATCATCCCGATAGACGTAAAAAAAAAGTTGTTTCTTTTTATACATGACAAATCTAGTGGCCAGCATTGCACTGGGCTGTGCCAGAAAAATTTCTTATAGGAGCAGATATACAGGGTGTTACAAAAATATACGGCCAAACTTTCAGGAAACACTCCTCACACACAAATAAAGAAAAGATGTTATGTGGACATGTGTCCGGAAACGCTTAATTTCCGTGTTAGCCCATGTTCTTCCACCTATGCTCATTGGAGCACGTTATCATGATTTCATACGGGATACTCAACCTGTGCTGCTAGAACATGTGCCTTTACAAGTACGACACAACATGTGGTTCATGCACGATGGAGCTCCTGCACATTTCAGTCGAAGTGTTCGTATGCTTCTCAACAACAGATTCGGTGACCGATGGATTTGGTAGAGGCGGATCAATTCCATGGCCTCCACGCTCTCCTGACCTTAACCCTCTTGTCTTTCATTTATGGGGGCATTCGAAAGCTCTTGTCTACGCAACCCCGGTACCAAATGTAGAGACTCTTCGTGCTCGTATTGTGGACGGCTGTGATACAATACGCCATTCTCCAGGGCTGCATCAGCGCATCAGGGATTCCATGCGACGGAGAGTTGATGCATGCATCCTCGCTAACGAAGGACATTTTGAACATTTCCTGTAACAAAATGTTTGATGTCACGCTGGTACGTTCTGTTGCTGTGTGTTTCCATTCCATGATTAATGTGATTTGAAGAGAAGCAATAAAATGAGCTCTAACTTGGAAAGTAAGCGTTTCCGGACACATGTTCACATAACAAATTTTCTTTCTTTGTGTGTGCGGAATTTTTCCTGAAAATTTAGCCGTACCTTTTTGTAACACCCTGTATATATACGCGTTATCTGGCGACTTCATTGAGGTAAGAATTTTCGATTTATTCAGAATGATCTTTCGCATGACGCAGCACTGCTGACGTCCAAATTTACCAGTTCAGATTCACAGTCAGTTAATTATTGAAAGATTATATGTGAGCCACAATTTTATTGGGAGGTTACTCACATTTTATTATTCCGAGGATACGGAAATAAACTGTTGGGAGGTTACAGATTTGACGATCATCTCCGTGACCCTGTACTACTTGATGAGCGAACCGTGTCGAAACACACCGCTCTTCCGTTGGTCGTACCTGTTATGGCATCCAGCTCGATGAACGATTCACAAGAATCTGGCGAACGTATGAATACTGGGCTATCTCTTTCGTATGTGAACTACCTTTTCCAGTGATTCTTTCCATCAATTTGTCTAGCATGTTACGTTCATTTTACGTGGTCTTTACATCTTACCCTAAAATAAAACTTTTCTTCAGCGATCTCTTATAGGCCCCGATGTGACTGTTTCAACTGAAAGCAACACCTTGTTACGTTTCACAACACTGAGAACCTTGTCATTCAAGACTTTATAATTAGGGATTTAAATTTTTCTGAGCGCGGGCGTAAGACGCCGTATTGCTGTGGATGTTAGGCGGCAATGTGGTTGTTTCCTAACGCCTGCTCTGCATTAGAAACTGACTGTACCAACAGACAGACCTAGAATGGGAGGGAACAGGCTATTAGGTAACAAACAATCGACAAAGAGGTACTGTGCTTCATTACCAACGTGACAGTGTCGTTCCCCAGGGGTATCGCCACTGCTCGTCCCTCAGCTTTTCTTACAGGAAATGAAGTAAAACATTGTCACCTCCTATCTATTCGTGCTACCAAAACCCATTGAGCAAGGTGTAACCATGCGCTCCAGCGACTAAACAGCACACAGAGACTCTACTTCAACTGCTGATGGCCATCTTATATAAAATACTGTAATAAATTCATAAATCGAAATTAGTACAATGTAACCAATTATATTGAACGATAGCCCGGAAAGTAGCAAAATTGCTTTTTAAATACTAAGGAATTCGAAACAACTAATATGATTCAAAACTTAGTCCTATTCAAAACCATTGTAGTTCTCTGCCAACAGTTGATAATAAACACTTACTTTTTACGACCCGTTGCAGTTTTAAGACTGTGATCAGGTGTCTTAAACCACACAAATCAGCTTACACACCGATATAAAACCTATGGCGCAAACTAGCGTAATATCCAACATGTCACTATTGTCAATAATTAAAGACAATAATAAATAATTAATTAGTGTACGCTAAATGCAATACACATACTTAATCAACTGTCAGCCCACGAGGTTGTCTGACTGTCATGTTACAACCTGCCATCTCGAACGCGAACACAAATCAGTGGAAGAATCTCTTGACTTTCTGCGATACATACGTATATAGCAAGCTGTCGTATGATGCGTTGCGGAGGTTACCTTGTACCGCAACTTGTCGTTCCCTTTCCTGTTCTACTCTAAAATGGAGCGTGGGAAAAAGGACTGTCTATCCGCCTCCGCACGAGCTCTAATTTCTTTATCTTATCTTCGCGGTCCTTTTGCGAAATGCACGTTGGCAGCAATTAAACTGTTCTGCAGTCAGCAGCAAATGCCAGTGCCATAATTTTTCCCTTGCTGATTCCCGAAAAGAATGTCCTCTTGCATCCAGGAATTCCCATTTCACTTGTCTAAAGCATTCCGGCTCGCCACAAATTCCTCTCCTGTTGCCAACCTTTTCATCTCAGAGTGACACTTGCAACCTGCGTCCTCTATTAAGTGCTCGATGTATTCTAACCTCTCTTCCCCTACAGTTTTACCCTCTACAGCGCCCTCTAGTACCATGGAAGTCCTATCATGTCCCATCATCCTGTACCTTCTTCTTGTCAAACTTTTCCATATATTCCTTTCCTCACAGATTCTGCGGAGAACGTCCTCATTCCTTACTTTATCAGCCCACTAGATTTTCAACATTCATCTGTAACACCATACCTCAAATGTTTCGATTCTCTTCCGTTTCGCTGATCTCAAAGTCCATGTTTCACTACCATACAATGCTGTGCTCCAGACTTACATTCTCATAAATTTCTTCCTCGAATTAAGGCCTATGTCTGATACTAGTAGACTTCTCTTGGCCAGGAATGGCCTTTCTGCCAGTGCTGGTCTGCTTTTCAAGTCCTCCTTGCTTCATCCATAAAGGGTTATTTTACTGCCTAAGCAGCAGAATTCGTTAACTTCATCTACTTCGTGATCACCAATTATTTTATAAGTTTGCCGCTGTTCTCATTTCTGGTACTTCGCATTACTTTCGTTTTTCTTCGATTTACTCTAAGTCCGTATTCTGTACTCAATAGAGTGTTAATTCCATTGATCAGATCCTATAATTCTTCTTCACTTTCACAATGTTATCAGCGAGTCTAATCGTTGATATCCTTTCACCTTGAATTTTAAATGCACTCTCGAACCTTTCCTTTACTTCAAGCATTGCTTCTTCGGTGTACAGATTGAACAGTAGGGATGAAAGATTACACCCCCGTCTTACACTCATTTTTAATCCGAGCATTTTATTCTTAGCCGGCTGGGGTGGCCGAGCGGTTCTAGGCGCTTCAGTCTTGAACCGCGCGACCGCTACGGTCGCAGGTTGGAATCCTGCCTCGGGCATGGATGTGTGTGATGTCCTTAGGTTAGTTAGGTTTAAGTAGTTCTACGTTCTAGGAGACTGATGAACTCAGAAGTTAAGTCCCATAGTGCTCAGAGCCATTTGAACCATTTGAACTTCTTTCTTAGGCTTCCACTCTCATTCTTCCCTCTTGGCTCTTGTATATATTGTATATTACCAGTTTTTCCCTATAGCTTACCCCTATTTTTCTGAGAATTTCTATCAACTTGTACCATCTAACATTGTCCGTCGCTTTTTCCAGGTCGGTAAATCCTATGAACGTGCCTTGCTTTTTCTTTAGTCTTGTTTCCATTATCAGCTGCTAAGTCAGAATTGCCTCTCTGGTGCCTTTACCTTTCCGGAAGCCGGACTGATCGTCATCTAACACATCCTTAATTTTCTTTTCCATTCTCCCGTATATTATTCTTCTCAGTTAAAAATGTGCTACACTTTCCTATAATTCTCCCCATAAACCGAAATCGATCATTCGCCCTTTCTACCAACAATCTTCGGCGGGGTCAGGGATTTTCTCTGCCTCGTGATGGCTGAGTGTTGTGTGCTGTCCTTAGGTTAGTTAGGTTTAAGTAGTTCTAAGTTCTAGGGGACTTATGACCACAGCAGTTGAGTCCCATAGTGCTCAGAGCCATTTGAACCATTTGAACCAACAATCTTACGTATTCATTCTATTTCAGGTGCTTTGCAACGCTACGCCTAGATACTTGATGGTCATGACTGTCAAGCAACACAGCAATGATAGTCTTAGCGGAGGGCTTTGTTCAGTAAGCTTGATATACAAATATGAGAATCTGCCAGCATATTGTAACTTACCAACTGGAAAAAAAAATGGGAAAAAAGTTCTCGAATCTCGTTGCGGACATTTCACAACAGAAAGTCAGTCCCCAAATTGAAATTATAAAATTACGTCCGAAATTGCATTTCGCGCGGCACGTGTTTACATTTTTCGGCGCTGTTTTCCGCCGGAGCCACCCGCAGACCGCACGCTCGCGCGCCCGCAGTAATTTCAGCCGGCCTATTACGACACGAATTTGCATAGCGCGAGGTGGGTGCAAATGTTTGGAATCAATAACAGAACGCGCTCAGCGGCGGGAGCAAATAGTGTCCGGCGTGGCGCCATATGCCCAGCGAGGCCGCCAGCGACACCGCAGTTTTCATCAATCAATGGCCGCTAGCGGCAGCAGCAGGCGTGTTTTTCCCTCCTTGTGGAGACGCGGATCGGCTCTGCGCACTCGAAATCAAATGAAATTAACAGAGCGGCAGCGCCGAGGCGAGGTGCCACATGCGCGCTGTTTGCAGGCCGCTTGTTTAATTATATTTGCCAGCGCGGCGCTGTTTGCTCGCTGCCGCCAGATACGGAGTTCCTTTGTTTCACCGCCTGTCCCGCGGCCTACCTGCTGTCGCGCACAACGCCTCTTTTCCGGTTTTGTTTTGCACGCACTTTTGTCGCCGTCTGTTCGCGTTGACTGGCGAGTAACGAATGCAGTGGACCGACGTGCTGGTCACCGCGACACATAAATATGACACGCCTGTCGATTCGCGTTGCCTGCTGTCGAAGAGATCGAGGTACGGTCCTCCGTAGCTCCTGCCACACTCGGCGTTGCCTTTACGCTACACGCAACACTGCCGAGTACTTGTGGGCGTCCACTGCAATTTACACAAGATGGGGTAGATTAAAACTGCAGAAACTACAAAAAGGTGGGAATTTAAGGAGATGGGACCTGGATACACTGACTAAACCAGAGGTTGCACAGAATTTCGGGGAGAGCATAAGGGAAGAATTGACAAGATTGGGGGAAAGAAATGTATGAGACAGGCGAAATACTCTCAGACTTCAAGAAGAATATAATAATTCCAATCCCAAAGAAAGCAGGTGCTGACAGATGTGAAAATTACCGAACTATCAGTTTAATAAGTCACGGCTTCAAAATACTAACACGAATTCTTTACAGACGAATGGAAAAACTGGTAGAAGCCGACCTCGGGGAAGATCAGTTTGGATTCCGTAGAAATATGGGAACACCTGAGGCAATACTGACCCTACGACTTATTTTAGAAGCTAGATTAAAAAAAAGGCAAACCTACGTTTCTAGCATTTGTAGACTTAGAGAAAGCTTTTGATAATGTTGACTGGAATACTCTCTTTCAAATTCTGAAGCTGGCAGGGGTAAAATACAGGGAGCAAAAGGCTATTTACAATTTGTACAGAAACCAGATGGCAGTTATAAGAGTCGAGGGACATGAAAGGGAAGCAGTGGTTGGGGAGGGAGTGAGACAGGGTTGTAGCCTATCCCCGATGTTATTGAATCTGTATATTGAGCAAGCAGTAAAGGAAACAAAAGAAAAATTTGGAGTAGGTATTAAAATCCATGGAGAAGAAATAAAAACTTTAAGGTTCGCCGATGACATTGTAATTCTGTCAGAGACAGCAAAGGACTTGGAAGAGCAGTTGAACGGAATGGACTGTGTCTTGAAACGAGGATATAAGATGAACATCAACAGAAGCAAAACGAGGATAATGGATTGTAGTCGAATTAAGACGGGTGATGCTGAGGGAATTAGATTAGGAAATGAGACACTTAAAGTAGTAAAGGAGTTTTGCTATTTGGGGAGCAAAATAACTGATGATGGTCGAAGTAGAGAGGATATAAAATGTAGACTGGCAATGGCAAGGAAAGAGTTTTTGAGGAAGAGGAACTTATTAACATTGAATATAGATTTAAGTGACAGGAAGTCGTTTCTGAAGGTATTTGTATGGAGTGTAGCCATGTATGGAAGTGAAACATGGACGATAAATAGTTTGGACAACAAGAGAATAGAAGGTTTTGAAATGTGGTGCTACAGAAGAATGGTGAAGATTAGATGGGCAGATCACATAACTAATGAGGAGGTACTGTATAGGATTGGGGAGAAGAGGAATTTGTGGCACAACTTGACCAGAAGAAGGGATCGTTTGGTAGGACATGTTCTGAGACATCAAGGGATCACGAATTTAGTATTGTAGGGCAGCGTGGAGGGTAAAAATCGTTAAGGGAGACGAAGAGATGAATACACTAAGCAGATTCAGAAGGATGTAGGCTGCAGTAGGTACTGGGAGATGAAGAAGCTTGCACAGGATAGAGTGTCATGGAGAGCTGCATGAAATCAGTCTCAGGACTGAAGACCACAACAACAACAACGGGGTAAGATACTAAAATATAAATGATTTACGGAGTTTGAACCAAGAAAGAGATTTCGCACGAGACACACAAAGCTTACCATATCTAAAATAGCCGTACACAGCTTTTTTAGGTAGTTTACTTTCATTGGCAACCCGCCGGGTTGGCCGAGAGCGCTAACGCACTGCTTCCTGGACTCGGGTAGGCGCGCCGGCCCCGGATCGAATCCGCCCGGCGGATTAACGACGACGGCCGGTGTGCCGACCAGCCAGGATGTGGTTTTCAGGCGGTTTTCCACATCCTACTTGGTGAATACCAGTCTGGTCCCCACGTCCCGCCTCAGTTACGCGACTCGCAGACATTTGAAACACATTCACACTATTCCACTAATTACACTCGACGCAGACAGCTGGGGTACACTAATTCTGTCCCTGGGGGTATGGGGTGGCGGCAGTAAGGGCATCCGGCCACCCCTTAAAATTAACCATGTCAAATCCGTACTTAACCCTGCCGACCCTGCGCACCATGCGGTATAAAGGCAGTAACAAAAGAAAGAAAAAAAAGGAAGTTTACTTTCATTGCCAAAATGTTTGCATATTCCTTTAGGATAAGCAGATTATAAGTGGTGATTCCGTGATGATGCTAAAAACTTTCTGGGAAGATGGAGAAGCGTAAATACACTGACGGAAAAAATAGCAGCACCAAGAAGCAGTTTTGCGACATAAACAAATGTTGGTAGGCGTCTTTCTACATCCATACACTACGAGAATGCAAGTCAGGTTTGTTTCAAATACACTCTGTAACGATCATGTTCGTTAGTTGCCTTTGAAACTGAACATGGTGAATTGATGTTCACCAAGAATGCCTTTAAGACTTCAAAGACAACATTACAAACACCTAACCGAGTTTGCACGACCTCGTGTAATAGGTCTATGAGAAGGTGGATGTTCCCTCTGCGATATAGCAGAAGGACTTTGTAGGAATGTATGTATAAATTTCTAAGGGGCAAACTGCTGAGATCATCGGTCCCTAGACTTACACACTATTTAAACTAACTTATGCTAAGAGCAACACATACACCCAAGCACGAGGGAGGAATCGAACCTCCGGCGGGAGGGGCCGCATAGTCCGTGACATGGCTTGGTAGGAATATAGCAACTGTACTTGACTGCTGGCAGCGGTGGTCACGAGAATGTATGGTCGCAAGAAAACCCACCTTCAGACAGCCACGTGGCACTACCAAGAGGGAAGATCATCCTGTTCGGCGTAATCACTGTGTTAGGCGTATGGCACAGTCGCATCGTATTACATCTTCAGCAGCAATCTCAACAGCAGTGTGCACCACAGTGTTGCAACGAACTGTTACAACTCGTTTACTTCAAGAACATCTCCGAAACAGGTGCATTCCACCGACCCCAAACCACCGCCATTTGCGGCTTCAGTGGTGTCAAGAGAGAGCTCATTGGAGGGCCGGATGGAGGTCTGTCGTGTTTTGTGATGAAAGCTGATTCTGTCTCGGTGCCAGTGACGGCCATGTGTTGGTTACAGGGAGCCCTGTTGACGGCCTGCAAGCAGCCTGTCTGCGTGTTACACTCCCTAGACCTACACTTGGAGTTATGGTCTGGGACGCGATTTCGTGTGGCAGCAGGAGCACTCTCATGGTTATCCCAAGCACCCTGACTGCAAATTTGTACGACAATATGTTGATTCGACGTGTTGTGCTGCCATTCGTGAACAGCTTTCCAGTAGGTATTTTCCAACAGGATAACGCTCGAGCCGACCGGTGTCGCCGAGCGGTTCTAAGCGCTTCAGTCTTGAACTGCGCGACCGCTACGGTCGCAGGTTGGAATCCTGCCTCGGGCATGGATGTATGTGATGTCCTTACGTTAGTTAGGTTTAAGTAGTTGTAAGTTCTAGTGGACTGATGAGCTCAGATGTTAAGTCCATAGTGCTCAGAGCCATTTGAACCATTTGATAACGCTCGCCCCCATATTGCTGTTGCAATCCAGCATGCTGTATGGTGTGTCGACATGTTGCGTTGCCCTTCTCGATTTCCAGATCTATCTCCAGTAGAGCACATTTGGGACATCATCCACAAACACCATTAAACGTCCCTGCATTTACCGACCAGCCGCGTGGGGTAGCCGTGCGGTCTCGGGTGCCTTGCCACGGTTCGTGCGGCTACACCCGTAGGAGTTTCGAGTTCTCCCTCAGGCATGGGTGTGTGTGTTGTCCTTAGCCTAGGTTAGTTTAAGTTAGATTAAGCAGTGTGTAAGCCTAGGGACCGATGACCTTAGCAGTTTGGTCCTATACTAACTTACCACTAATTTTCAAAATTCCCAAAACTTACCAAGTGCGACAGGCATGGAACTCCGTCCGAAGAACCGACATCCGACATCTGTTCAAGATAATGCATGCACGTTTGTATGCTTGCATTCAATATTCTCACGAGTACGCCGGCTATTAGTGTGCCAAAATTTCAAATTTGAAATGGCTTAACTCCTGCTTGCATTAAGCTGTGATTTTGCAGTGTTAATCACTTAAGTATATTAATTAGACATACGTATTCCAGAAATTTCATTACTCTACGTTAATTATTTGGTGTAGCGATTTTCGTCGGTGTATATACAGGGTTATTACAAATGATTGAAGCGATTTCACAACTCTACAATAAGTTTATTATTTGAGATATTTTCAAAATGCCTTGCACACACATACAAAAACTCAAAAAGTTTTTTTAGGCATTCACAAATGTTCGATATGTGCCCCTTTAGTGATTCAGCAGACATCAAGCCGATAATCAAGTTCCTCCCACACTCGGCGCAGCATGTCCCCATCAATGAGTTCGAAAGCATCGTTGATGCGAGCTCGCAGTTCTGACACGTTTCTTGGTAGAGGAGGTTTAAACACTGAATCTTTCACATAACCCCACAGAAAGAAATCGCATGGGGTTAAGTCGGGAGAGCGTGGAGGCCATGACATGAATTGCTGATCATGATCTCCACCACGACCGATCCATCGGTTTTACAATCTCCTGTTTAAGAAATACCGAACATCATGATGGAAGTGCGGTGGAGCACCATCCTGTTGAAATATGAAGTCGGCGCTGTCGGTCTCCAGTTGTGGCATGAGCCAATTTTCCGCGGGATACGCGTGAAACTTGCCCGCACGCGTTCAACAGTTTCCTCGCTCACTGCAGGCCGACCCGTTGATTTCCCCTTACAGAGGCATCCAGAAGCTTTAAACTACGCATACCAGCGCCGAATGGAGTTAGCAGTTGGTGGATATTTGTTGAACTTCGTCCTGAAGTGTCGTTGCACTGTTATGACTGACTGATGTGAGTGCATTTCAAGCACGACATACGCTTTCTCGGCTCCTGTCGCCATTTTGTCTCACTGCGCTCTCGAGCGCTCTGGCGGTAGAAACCTGAAGTGTGGCTTCAGCCGAACAAAACTTTATGAGTTTTTCTACGTATATGTAGTGTGTCGTGACCATATGTCAATGAATGGAGCCACAGTGAATTTATGAAATCGCTTCAATCATTTGTAATAGCCCTGTATATTTGAGATAAGGGACCCTGGTCCGGAGACGACCGAGTGGAAAGTTATAAGCGGAAATCGTTCCGACATATCCTGCTTATTATTCGTCAACAGATGTGGTTGCAGCACAAGCCCCCTCCCCCCTCGCTTTGGATTGTGGGGTTATGTATACCTGTATCAGACGTTCCTTGAAAAATGGATAGGCAAAGGAGGTCCCGTTTCGTGACCAGCACGTTCACCTAATTTCTTGTGCGGCGCCACGTGAAACGTACTGTGTACGAGGCGCCTGACGAGGCTGGTGAGGAACCCCTGGTGAGGACCCTTGCAGCCTGAGACATTCTTCAAACGTCACCAGGGATATTAGAATGGGTACGGTAGAACTTTGTGCGGCGTGGCCATGCCTGCATCGACGCAGGGCGACGCGCTTTTGGACAGCTATTGTAAATGTAGCAGCTTCCAAAACTTGTGCTTGTAAATGGAATTCATTATTACTGTAGCGTAGACGTGAGGTTTTCGGTCCCTTTTACGTGCAGCGTTACCATTCCAACAGGTGGAATTACGAGGGTAATCCCAAAAGTAAGGTCTCCTATTTTTTTTATAAGCACATAGACCTGCTTATTTCTACATTGGTTTACATCAGTTTACAGCTTAAACATTTAGCTATTTTTCGATATAATCACCATTTCTGTCAATGAATTTTTGTAGACGCTGTGGCAGCTTTTGTATGCCCATGTCATACCAGCTCGCCGTCATGCTGTTCAGAAAGTTATGAACCTCTTCTTTCAACTCGTCATCGGAGCTGAATCGCTTTCCGGCCAAATGTTCTTTTAACCAGTCCAGAAAGTTGTCCTTTTCGGCCTCAAGGTGGTGAAGAAATGCGCGGGAATCATCAAGTCGTTGCCACATGTGGTTTTCAGTCAGCATGCGTGGCACCCATCATAGTCACACCTTGTTTCCGTTAAAATTCTGTGAGCGGTGCCTCGGGAAACCTCAGGAAGCAACGTGCAGAGATCATCCAGGATGATCCGCCGAACTTCACGCATGCTTTGCTCAACCTTCAACACTGTCTCCTCAGAAACTGACGGTCTCCCGCTCCTTTGTTCGTCGTGAATTTCGGTCCGACCAGCTGCAAACTCTCTACACCACTTACGAACATTTTTGACGTCCATGCACGACTCATCATACACTTCCGTCAACTGGCGATGAATTTCAATCGGCGCTATGCCTTTTGCGTTCAAAAACCGAATAACTGCGCGCAATTCACACTTGGCGGTAACATTCAACGGGAGCTCCATTCTCAACGCCTGCCAAGCCAAGACTGAGCGCCTGAGCGCGGCATGCGCCTGTTTACACACAGCGCGTGAAGCACTCTTCATAACAGTGTGACCAACTGCCACACAAACAGAGTTCTGTGCTTATAAAAAAATAGGAGACCTTACTTTTTGGATTACTCTCGTATATGAGGGTATGGGGAAGTATTCGGCGGAAATTCTGTACGTCATGATCAGGGCACGTAAGTTGCGACCCTTAGTTTGAGCGCTGCGAGAGACTAAAAATGTTCGAAAGAACTGTCACCACGCATTCATGTAACTGATTCACTTCGATGGCCAACGAATCTACCTTCTTCATTGTGGATGCACAAATACGTCCGACTTCCTGCGGGAATCTCTGAGTAGCGAGCACTGAGGACATGGGCAGGGATTGCGGGTAGGGGGCGCTAAATTGGAAGTGTTGGTCACCCGAGAGGCTGTGACGTTGAATACTGTGTGTGGGCGGTGCAGTAGTTAACGCAACTGCATAGCAAGCAAGAGATCTTGGGTTCGAATCCCGGTTTGGCACACGTTTTCACTCGTCGCCGCCAATTCCGTCTAATGTCCCGATGCAGCTGTCATCAATAATCCCTTCACTTTCCGTTCTCCCCCCCCCCTCCCCTCCACCTTCAATTTACATATAAGGAACCTGAGCATATTTTTGTTATACCTTGTCGGCCGTAGTGGCCGAGCGGTTTTAGGAGCTACAGTCTGGAACCGCGCGACCGCTACGGTCGCAGGTTTGAATCCTGCCTCGGGCATGGATGTGTGTGATGTCCTTAGGTTAGCTAGGTTTAAGTAGTTCTAAGTTCTAGGGGAATGATGACCTTAGAAGTTAAGTCCCATAGTGCTCAGAGCCATTTTTTGTTATACCTTTCCGCTCGGTCGTTTGCAGACTAGGGCCCCTTACCTCAAGTTGATACATTTACCCTACTCCACCAACACTGAAAGTTTGTAACATCATCACGGAATCACCATATATCTTGTAAGTTTACTAACGTCATTATGGATTTTATTTTTCTTGAGCTAATAGTCCTACGTCTGTATATGAATAAATCCATCGTATCCAACGAGTTGAGAAATAAAGCTAGGAAACCTTCACATGATTCTGAATACTTTTTAATAAATATACCAAAAATGTCTTTTGTAAAAATAAACAGAACTGCGAAAATCTTGCAACAATTCAACAAAAATAAATGGAGAGAAATTGACGCCGATTAACACCTCTCAACGTGGAGACACCGAAAATGAACCCTAAAAAGTCTTTATTCAACTGTGATTCCATCTACGACAATTTGTTTTCTTACGACTAGATACATCTGGCCATATTTATTGCATTATTTCTTGCATTATTTTCATATCTTCTTGGATATGAAATGGAAATTGGCAATAGCAAGAGGAGCGTTTTTAAATAACACAAATTTGTAATCATCGAATACAAATTTAAAAGTTAGGAAGTCTTATCTGATGGTAATCGTCTGGCGGTGTAGCATTGTGTGGAATTGAAACGTGGACGAGAAACAGTCCAGACAAAAATGTGGTGCTACAGAAGCTTACTGAATGCTGTGTGTAGAGCATTTAACTAATGAATGGGTACCGGATCGAACTGACCAGAAAAAAAAATTGTGGCAACTTGTATATAAGGAATCGATTGATAGGCCACGTCCTGACACATTAGTGAATACACAGGTTGGATGTGGAGTGAAGTATGAGGGGTAAAAATTGCGAAGGGAGACCAAGCATGATAACTACATTTAGCAGGTCCAAATAGATGTAGGCTGCAGTAGTTATGGAGAGATGGAGAGACTCGTGCAGCATAGACTAGCCTGGAGAGCATCAAACCAATCTTCGGACTAAGGATGTCAATAAGAACGGCGGAATTATAAATTTTTGATCAATTTCGTAAACCTTTACTTTCGCCCAAGTAGTAAATAATGAAAGAATTAAATAAAATACTCTGCCTCGTGATGACTGGGTGTTGTGTGATGTCCTTAGGTCAGTTAGGTTTAAGTAGTTCTAAGTTCTAGGGGACTGATCACCATAGATGTTAAGTCCCATAGTGCTCAGAGCCATTTGAACCATTTGAACTAAAGAGCATAGAATGAACAACGAGTACCTTCTGGGTTCTGAATGGAGTGAGCATTAAGCCTGTACCTTTCGCCAGTTTTGATAGTGCATACAGATCGGTACTGAGATTCTTGATAGCTGGCTTTTGGTTTATTAATTTTCCACTTAGATGCAACTAGAGATCATTAGCCAACATGTGGTATTTGCAGTAAGTCATTTACATGCAATGAAAAAAGTATAGGGCCTAATATCGAACCCTGGGGAACGCCTGATACTGCCTGCCTCTACTGTGGCTTTACAGTGTGGACATGACGCATTGTTGGCGTGACATCAGGTATGAGGGAAACCATTGCACTCTACTGGACGAGAAATTTAGGCTGCTAAGTTTGACAAGTGAAGTAGGGAGTAAAGTTAGGAGAAGAGTGAATAAAAGGATCTTTACACCACCCACCATACTACATGTTGACATTGATCATTAACATAGATTCTGAATCATCATCGTCTATTCATCTAAGTCACCAGCCTGTAACAATCCGCTTCTCCTCTTCTCAACAGGACGATGTCCTGAAAGTACACCTTTGCCACTGACCGCGATCTCCACATCTTTTCGAGACAGGCAATCTCGCAAAAAGCTGCCCTCTTCGATGTCTAAAATAGTACTTACTAACTTGTATACAACAGTAAGTTGGTTCTTTATTATTAGCTGTGGTAAGATAATATTTAGCAAAGGAGTTTATAGAAAGTAACTTAACAATAACTATTTAAAAATGCAATTCTGATTAAAGGGGGCCAAACTGAAAGGGAAATAATTGTTTAGTTAATAAAATATCACAAAATAAAAAACGAAACTGATGACCTGCGCCGCCGTTGTGGCCGAGCGGTTCTAGGCGCTATAGTCTGGAACCGCGTGACCGCTACGGTCGCAGGTTCGAATCCTGCCTTGGGCGTGGATCTGTGTGATGTCCTTAGGTTAGTTAGGTTTAAGTAGCTCTAAGTTGTAGGGGACTGATGACCTCAGATGTTGAGTCCCATAGTGCTCAGAGCCATTTTTTGATGACTGCCTTTAAAATATTCACGTGTATGGTATTCTTTTGATGCTGTTTAGTTTTGCAGTTACGTCGAAGTTCTCGAGTTTTATCTGCGCCGACTGGGAAAAATCATCTCTGCCTACCAGTAAATTCACGTTTTCTGCAGATATCATTAAATTATGCTACTTGTATTATTCTAGCATAAATTGTCCGTTGGTTAATACGTGGTTCGGTTCCGCATCACAATTCGATGTAGATTAAACGTAGTACGCCGACTACCAGTTACTAATGTATTTTGTTACACTAAATTACATTAACGTATGCCACTTTTGTCGAGTTAGTTCGTACAACACATGTAGTGTTCTCCACTATTCCTCTTGCATTCATGCACCTATTCGTGGTTACTGTCAATTACATATCTACACAATAAGAAAAGCGTTGTGCAACATCGTGTGGTTTACGGTTAAAATTACGAGACGATACTTTCCTAGAAAAGTCAGCTGAAATATTGCTTCTTCTTACGAATATCTCGTCAAAAAGATCATGAAGGTGACACTAGAGATATTCGAGCTCACACGAGGGTCTACCAACAACTGTTCTTCCGCTGTACGATTCGGACTGGAACTACAAAAGGGGAAGTTTTAGTGGTGCATCAAGTACCCTCCTCCAGAAATGATCGGCTGACTTGCAGAATGTAAATGACTATGTATTTTCCCTATCGCCATGAACAAGTATTGTTACAGTCGGAGTACCATACGCCACCATAAAAGTTCAGTATTGAGTCAGCTAATATTTTCGTCTCAAACGTTTTTCTTGCGTTGCGATGTTACTGTGTGGGTCATTGAGCTCCAGGCACAGTGCTCTCTGTGTTTCTCTGCCTTCAACTTGACTCCTTGACTCTCCCCCGCAAAAAAGTCTATGAACGACGTTGCCTTGAGGCGAGCCGAATGAGAGCAAACATTGTCACACCCTGTAACAGAAACCACTTACACTGAAGACATACAGGAAAAAAGCTCCACGTGGACAGACTATAGTCACGTTCGTCATAGCACTGTGATACGAAACCAGGGGACATGAGTGTTTTTTCATCAGCCTGCAAAAGTACTCATATAAATAAAATTCAACGAATAAGTTGGTTGGTTGGTTGATTGATTCGGGGGAGGGGACCAAACAGCAAGATATCGGTCCCATCGGATTAAGGAAGGAAAGGGGAGGAAGTCGGCCGTGCCCTTGCAAAGAAACCGTCATGGTAGTGAAGCGATTTACATAAATCACGGAAAACGTAAATCAGGATGGTCGGACTCGGGTCTGAACCGTCGTCATCCCGAATGCGAGACCACTGCGCGACCTCGCTCGATAACAAATAAGTGTAAATACCATAACATCTAGTGTAGAGCTTCATGTTTGCCTGATACCTTAAAAATAATCTGATTACTTACTTATAAAAACAAAACTGCCTTAAAGAACTAATTTGGAGGTCGAAACAAAAAAATTTGCCGACCTGAAATCGACGTATCGCAGTGCTACTGGTGAATAACATACTACAAATCGCGGTAGAAGGTAGCTGATTTAAGAGAAGGCAGCTCATTCGGGTGTTCAGTGACGATCAACAAAAAGACGTAATGCCACGAGATCCGGAACCACCTCTAGTAGAGTACAAAAGTTACCTTCCCACCTACGAATACCTACGCTACTCGGACATCACACAGCACAGTTCCAAACCAGCGCTCTAGCTATCAAGACACCTGCACAAGGGACGATTCAGCCATTCAGCAGCATATGACATCTTGAATCTGATATTATACAGGGTGTTCCAAAAAGGTACGGCCAAACTTTCAGGAAACATTCCTCACACACAAAGAAAGCAAAGATGTTATGTGGACATGTGTACGGAAACGCTTAATTTCCATGTTAGAGCTCATTTTAGTTTCGTCAGTATGTACTGTACTTCCTCGATTCACCGCCAGTTGGCCCAATTGAAGGAAGGTAATGTTGACTTCGGTGCTTGTGTTGACATGCGACTCATTGCTCTACAGTACTAGCATCAAGCACATCAGTACGTAGCATCAACAGGTTAGTGTTCATCACGAACGTGGTTTTGCAGTCAGTGCAATGTTTACAAATGCGGAGTTGGCAGATGCCCATTTGATGTATGTATTAGCATGGGGCAATAGCCGTGGCGCGCTACGTTTGTATCGAGACAGATTTCCAGAACGAAGGTGTCCCGACAAGAAGACGTTCGAAGCAATTGATCGGCGTCTTAGGGAGCACGGAACATTCCGGCCTATGACTTTCGGCTGGGGAAGACCTAGAACGGCGAGGACACCTGCAATGGACGAGGAAATTCTTCGTGCAGTGAACGATAACCCTAATGTCAGCGTCAGAGAAGTTGCTGCCGTACAAGGTAACGTTGACCACGTCACTGTATGGAGAGTGCTACGGGAGAACCAGTTGTTTCCGTACCATGTACAGCGTGTGAAGGCACTATCAGCAGCTGATTGGCCTCCACGGGTACACTTCTGCGAATGGTTCATCCAACAATGTGTCAATCCTCATTTCAGTGCAAACGTTCTCTTTACGGATGAGGCTTCATTCCAACGTGATCAAATTGTAAATTTTCACAATCAACATGTGTGAGTTGACGAGAATCCGCACGCAATTGTGCAATCACGTCAACAACACAGATTTTCTGTGGACGTTTGGGCAGGCATTGTTGGTGATGTCTTGATTGGGCCCCACGTTCTTCCACCTACGTTCAATGGAGCACGTTATCATGATTTCATACGGGATACTGCTGTGCTGCTAGAACATGTGCCTTTACAAGTACGACACAACATGTGGTTCATGCACGATGGAGCTCCTGCACATTTAAGTCGTACACTTCTCAACAACAGATTCGGTGACCGATGGATTGGTAGAGGCGGACCAATTCCATGGCCTCCACGCTCTCCTGACCTCAACCCTCTTGACTTTCATTTATGGGGGCATTTGCAAGCTCTTGTCTACGCAACCCCGGTACCAAATGTAGAGACTCTTCGTGCTCGTATTGTGGACGGCTGTGATAAAATACGCCATTCTCCAGGGCTGCATCAGCGCATCAGGGATTCCATGCGACGGAGGGTGGATGCATGTATGCTCGTTAACGGAGGACATTTTGAACATTTCCTGTAACAAAGTGTTTGAAGTCACGCTGGTACGTTCTGTTGCTGTGTGTTTCCATTCCATGGTTATGTGATTTGAAGAGAAGTAATAAAATAAGCTCTAACATGGAAAGTAAGCGTTTCCGGACACATGTCCATATAACATATTTTCTTTCTTTGTGTGTGAGGAATGTTTCTTGAAAGTTTGGCCGTACCTTTTTGTAACACCCTGTAGATCACAACTATGAATCAAGAAGTTACCATGTGTTGGTTAAAAGCACACTGGGGCATTCCTGTTAATGAAACATTAGACAAGCTAGCCAAAGCAGCAGTCTTTGGCAGAGAACGGCGACACCTGGACATATCAGCTGCAGAGCTTTTAACAGTTATCAAATTAATAATCGTAGAGAACTGGAACACAGTACTGCAAAAAGCATCCAGGTATAAAGTCAAAGATTATACCAAAGTGAGCCCGATATTAATTGTAACTTCTCGAACAAGAAACATCGATGTTCCAGAAAATTCACGAAGACTATAAGGGGCCTAACCGTCAATCACGGCTGTTACAGGAAGCATCTACAACGTACTGGTCTGGTCGCATCCCCATTGTGCGACTGCTGTGAAAAAGAAAATGTCATCTACATCGTTTTTGCCTGCCCGAAGAAATATAAGGGTACAAGTCTCCTAGTACTGTCTGTTCACCATCGGCTCCTATTTGGCGGCATGTGCCATGGACTGCTCTACTTGGAAGACTTGAGAATATATCGCCTTTTATAGGCCTTTACCTTAGACAATCGGATCAACTTGATGCTCAATGCGTTAAATCCTATGCAGACATTGCTCTTCAACGTGGTAAACCTTCTACGCATGATGATGGCTGTATGAGTCCTGCTCAGATGCCAAAATACAAAAAAGGCAGAAATTATTACGGGCGCATCAGAACTGCCACTGAATGCTCAGAACACATATTAACGGTATAACCGTTTCCAGGACTGGCGAGGCACGGCAAATGTTGGTACATGACGACAAGATAGTACATGAAGCGATGGATTCCTGGGCCGGCCGCTGTGGGCGAGCGGTTCTAGGCGCTTCAGTCTGGAACCGCGTGACCGCTACCGTCGCAGGTTCGAATCCTGCCTCCGGCATGGATGTGTGTGATGTCCTTAGGTTAGTTAGGTTTAAGTAGTTCTAAGTTCTAGGGGACTGATGACCTCAGATGCTGAGTCCCATAGTGCTCAGAGCCATTTGAACCATCTGATGGATTCCTGTTGCCGTTTGAGTAAGGTTCACATCTTTGGGAAACGTACAAACGTTGAAGCAGAAATATTTATGTTGAGTAAAATGCTACAACTGGTACCACTGCTGCGATTCCTCAGCTAACGAAAGATACACTGTCTGACAAAAAAACTGAAGCACCCAGAGGACATCGAAAGATGCCTATGTAACTATTCGCACATGTACACACCATCGGCAGGTATGTAAACGATTAGATTTGCAGTTCTCTGTGACAGTTAGACCGGTCACGGGAGTGAATTGTGTGTAATGTTGTTATCAGTCTTACGGTTCGCCCCTGGTAGCTGAGTGGTCAGAGCGACGGAATGTCATACCTAACGGCCCGAGTTCGATTCCCGGCTGGGTCGGGGAATTTCTCCGCACAGGAACTGGGTGTTGTGTTGTCCTTATCATCATCATTTCATCCCCATCGGCACGCAAGTCGCCGAAGTGGCGTCAACTCGTAAGACTTGCACCAGGTGAACGGTCTACCCGACGGGAGGCCCTCGCCACACGGCATTTCCATTTATCAGTCTTACGGACGTGAACAGCGCCAGACTTGGTAGAGTGATCATTACAATGGACACGAAGATACCGCGTACCCCCGTGAGACAGCGTCATCAGCACCTGACACGAGTCTGAAAGGGGCTCATTGTGGGCCTCCATCTGAACAGCTGGTTGAACCGTGCAATATCCACATTAGTGAGGTATTGGCATATGACAGTTGCCTGATGTTGGAGTCCACGTAAACGTGAAGAACTCATCTTCAAGTTTCCAGCCGAACACGTGTAACTATCACAAGGGACCTTCGCCGTTATGTTTACCGCAGACATCGTCAACCCTTCACATGTGCGCCTGCCATACGAGAACAAGTAGTGGAATCCTTGCAACATTCTGTGTCATCCCGTAACATTGTATTTATTGTGCTGTATGTTATCCGGGGACCTAGAAACGACGGAGAGGCTCCGTCCCCGCCGCAGCCGCAGTGGTCCACAACCCCACGACGATTACCGCAGTGCACTTCACCCCTCCACCGCCCCACATCGAACCCAGGGTTATTGTGCGGTTCGGCCTCCGGTGGACCCCTCCAGGGAATGTCTCACACCAGACGAGTGTAACCCCTATGTTTGCGTGGTAGAGTAATGGTGGTGTACGCGTACATGGAGACCTTGTTTGCGAAGCAATCGCCGACGTAGTGCAGCTGAGGCGGAATAAGGGGAACCAGCCCATATTCGCCGAGACAGATGGAAAACCGCCTAAAAACCATCCACAGACTGGCCGGCTCACCGGACCTCGACACAAGTACGCCGGGCGGATTCGTGCCAGCGACCAGGCGCTCCTTCCCACTCCGGAAAGCCGTGCGTTAGACCGCTCGGCTAAGCGGGCGGGCTCCCGCACCATTGGTCGGAGACAAGCACCAGCCGGAGAAGGGAAATACTGTACCACGGGTAGGCTGCCGTTTACACACCAATACAAACGACTGTGTTGTAGAGTTGCCGTGACCGGGAAGCATGGACTGCTGATGAAAAGCATCAAATGAATTCGCAATTGCGAACAACGACTACCATCAGCTACAGAATGGAATGCCGACAGTGAAAGTTTGTGTCAGACCGGGACTCGAATCCAGATTTCCCGCTTATAGTGAGCAGTCGCCTTACCGTTTGGCTATCCGTGCACGGCCCACAGCCCGACCCAAACTTCCATATGTCGTGGAACAAACTGATGAAAACCGTCGCAGAGTGTTCAGCGACGAATCACGGTTCTGCACTACCCCGGATGACCATGAGTATAGAAAATGGCTCAAATGGCTCTGAGCACTATGGGACTCAACATCTGAGGTCATCAGTCCCCTAGAACTTAGAACTAGTTAAACCTAACTAACATAAGGACATCACACATATCCGTGCCCGAGGCAGGATTCGAACCTGCGACCGTAGCGGTCGCGCGTTTCCAGACTGATGCGCCTAGAACCGCTCGGCCACACCGGCCGGCCATGAGTATGGAGCGATCTGGTTTAGGTACACTGGTATTACTCCTGGCGTTATTGTGTGAGGAGTCATCGGGTGTGATTTTAGGTGACGGATGGAAGTGATTGAGAGAACTCTAACGGCACAGCGCTAAGTCACAGACATACTGCGTTCTCGTGTATTACCTGTCATGTGACAGTATCATGGTGCCATTTTTCGGCAGGAAAATGCTCAGTCACGCTTGGCAACTGCGTGCATGATGTTTAGGTCTCCCGTGACCAGAAAACTTTCCAAATCTGTCCCCGATAGAACATATGTGTGTGGCTAGCTCAGACGTCAGCTCCCAGTGTCAGTACCCGAGCTATCAAGGAACAGTCACAACAGTTGTGGGCTATCATGCCTCATGAGAGGCTTCATTGGCTTTATGATACCATTCCAAACTGAATCAGTGCATGCATCGAAGTCAGAGGGGGTGCAGCTCCATACTCATAAGTAGGTTCATACTGCCAAGTTCTTTCCAAATTTGACTCAATTCTGCAATCATTTTAAGAAAATCGCATACCTTCTCAACCGTTTCATTTCGATTGCTACTCCCCTTTTGGCGTTTCAATTTTTTGTTAGACATTGTACATACCGGGTGATCAAAAAGTCAGTATAAATTCGAAAACTTAATAAACCGCGTAATAATGTAACTTGGAATGACATGGGGTTTTATTAGAACCAAAAAATAAAAAACAAAGTATTGCTAGACGCGTGAAAGATCTCTTGCGCGCGTCGTTTGGTGATGATCGTGTGCTCAGCCGCCACTTTCGTCATGTTTGGCCTCCCAGGTCCCCACACCTCAGTCCGTGCGATTATTGGCTTTGGGGTTACCTGAAGTCACAAGTGTATCGTGATCGACCGACATCTCTTGGAATGCTGAAAGACAACATCCGACGCCAATGCGTCACCATAACTCCGGACATGCTTTACAGTGCTGTTCACAACATTATTCCTCGACTACAGCTATTGTTGAGGAATGATGGTGGACATACTGAGCATTTCCTGTAAAGAACATCATCTTTGCTTTGTCTTACTTTGTTATGATAATTATTGCTATTCTGTCAGACATTTTTTGAACGTTTGTATTTTTTTTTTTTTTTGTTCTAATAAAACCCCACGTCATTCCAAGCATGTGTGGCAATTTGTACCTCTCTATCTACGTTATTCCGTGATTTATTCAGTTTTCAAATTTATACTGACTTTTTGATCACCCGGTATATCTGTCAGAAGATCATGTGCATATATTTGTCTTATGACGGCACCCTGTGAGGCGTAGCGTCTTACATCGTGCATGTTGAGTTCGGACATAACAGCAGCGAACAGGCGTGCAGTATGGGTCACACACAGGACAGGGGGCGTCAGGTTTCCGATTATATGAAATGTTTATGCGATATGGTAGAAGTCACTAGCTGACGGACACTGCTAGCGTTGCAGTCAAAATACTCTCATTTTTATTTGCAGTTCTGTTTGTTTAATTTTCGAATTGTTTATTAATTACAATTATAATTGTGCTTGGTTATGAGGGTGAATGAAGGTCTGAGTCTGAAATAATACAGGGTGATCCAAAAAGAATACCACAACTTTAGGAATTTAAAACTCTGCAACGACAAAAGGCAGAGCTAAGCACTATCTGTCGGCGAATTAAGGGAGCTATAAAGTTTCATTTAGTTGTACATTTGTTCGCTTGAGGCGCTGTTGACTAGGCGTCAGCGTCAGTTGATGCTAAGATGGCGACCGCTCAACAGAAAGCTTTTTGTGTTATTGAGTGCGGCAGAAGTGAATCGACGACAGTTGTTCAGCGTGCATTTCGAACAAAGTATGGTGTTAAACCTCCCGATAGGTGGTGTATTACACGTTGGTATAAACAGTTTACAGAGAATGGGTGTTTGTGCAAAGGGAAAAGTTCTGGACGGCCGAGAACGAGTGATGAAAATGTAGCACGCATCCAGCAAGCATTTGTTCGCAGCCCAGGAAAATCGACTCGCAGAGCTAGCAGAGAGCTGCAGATTCCACAATCAACTGTATGGAGAGTCCTACGAAAAAGGTTAGTTATGAAACCTACCGAGGCGATGGATCGACCGCCAGGCAGCCCGTGACAGAGCACTTCATCACTGGCCTCCAAGAAGCCCTGATCTTACCCCCTGCGATTTTTTCTTATGGGGGTATGTTAAGGATATGGTGTTTCGGCCACCTCTCCCAGCCACCATTGATGATTTGAAACGAGAAATAACAGCAGCTATCCAAACTGTTACGCCTGATATGCTACCGAGATTGTGGAACGAGTTGGAGTATCGGGTTGATATTGCTCGAGAGTCTGGAGGGGGCCATATTGAACATCTCTGAACTTGTTTTTGAGTGAAAAAAAACCTTTTTAAATACTCTTTGTAATGATGTATAACAGAAGGTTATATTATGTTTCTTTCATTAAATACACTTTTTAAAGTTGTGGTACTCTTTTTGAATCACCCTGTATTTTATATAAAGTCTTTATACTATAAATTGAGGAATGTTCGAGAATAGTGTGCGTGTTAGTCAATCGTACTGGGAAATTTGTTATAAATTATTTCGTCAGTTTATGACACTGGGGAAATGAGATTATCATTTCAGTAAAGTAGTTTCGTTACGAGAGAGTTAATTTTTTATTTGTGGGTTTTCAAAATTTATTTAAGTTAATTTATTGTTCTGATTCACTGGTAAATTTTGATTGGTTCTGTATACATGCGCAGGATTGAGTGGATCTGATGCTGCTTTCCCATTCGCTGTCATGTTTCTCTGCCAATCAGAAATTAGCATATTCAAGCGTATGTTGAGAACTAGATTTTTTTTTTTTTAAGAGTTATGACTAGATGGCGTCCTCTTGGGTAAAATATTCCGGAGGTAAAATAGTCCCCCATTCGAATCTCCGGGCGGGGACTACTCAAGAGGATGTCGTTATCAGGAGAAAGGCACAGGATAGAGTAGCATCAAACCAGTCTCAGGACTGAAGACCACAACAACAACAACATGACTAGAGCGGGGCTTGGATACGATAGTGATCAGGCCTATTGATAGGTGATCCGATGAAAATTATTAATATTGTGATATTTCGGTACCAAAATGTTTCAGAAGTGCCGTAATGTGTGGAAGAGAGTTCGATTTAATGCACGGTGTGAAATTCAGAACTTTTGGTGGCATTTTAAATAACAAGATTCCACTTGGCGTTTTGCTTACGTAAACATTTTGTTGTGTGAGACTGATGATAGCAACAATTGAGCGAACTATTCTAAAAGAAACAATAAGTTTGCATACTTTCTGTGAAGGACAACTAATAATTACCATAAACTCGCTACGGTTATGAATGATGTGTGCGTGAGGTCTTTCCAGACTCTGTACAGCTTAGAGTAAGGCTTGGTAGTAACTGGTGTGTGCAAGCTTACCGTAATAGAGTGAAATTTTACGACATAAATACTTTCATTTAACTACACTACTGGCCATTAAAACTGCTACACCAAGAAGAAAGGCAGATGATAAACGGGTATTCAATGGACAAATATACACTCCTGGAAATGGAAAAAAGAACACATTGACACCGGTGTGTCAGACCCACTATACTTGCTCCGGACACTGCGAGAGGGCTGTACAAGCAATGATCACACGCACGGCACAGCGGACACACCAGGAACCGCGGTGTTGGCCGTCGAATGGCGCTAGCTGCGCAGCATTTGTGCACCGCCGCCGTCAGTGTCAGCCAGTTTGCCGTGGCATACGGAGCTCCATCGCAGTCTTTAACACTGGTAGCATGCCGCGACAGCGTGGACGTGAACCGTATGTGCAGTTGACGGACTTTGAGCGAGGGCGTATAGTGGGCATGCGGGAGGCCGGGTGGACGTACCGCCGAATTGCTCAACACGTGGGGCGTGAGGTCTCCACAGTACATCGATGTTGTCGCCAGTGGTCGGCGGAAGGTGCACGTGCCCGTCGACCTGGGACCGGACCGCAGCGACGCACGGATGCACGCCAAGACCGTAGGATCCTACGCAGTGCCGTAGGGGACCGCACCGCCACTTCCCAGCAAATTAGGGACACTGTTGCTCCTGGGGTATCGGCGAGGACCATTCCCAACCGTCTCCATGAAGCTGGGCTACGGTCCCGCACACCGTTAGGCCGTCTTCCGCTCACGCCCCAACATCGTGCAGCCCGCCTCCAGTGGTGTCGCGACAGGCGTGAATGGAGGGACGAATGGAGACGTGTCGTCTTCAGCGATGAGAGTCGCTTCTGCCTTGGTGCCAATGATGGTCGTATGCGTGTTTGGCGCCGTGCAGGTGAGCGCCACAATCAGGACTGCATACGACCGAGGCAAACAGGGCCAACACCCGGCATCATGGTGTGGGGAGCGATCTCCTACACTGGCCGTACACCACTGGTGATCGTCGAGGGGACACTGAATAGTGCACGGTACATCCAAACCGTCATCGAACCCATCGTTCTACCATTCCTAGACCGGTAAGGGAACTTGCTGTTCCAACAGGACAATGCACGTCCGCATGTATTCCGTGCCACCCACCGTGCTCTAGAAGGTGTAAGTCAACTACCCTGGCCAGCAAGATCTCCGGATCTGTCCCCCATTGAGCATGTTTGGGACTGGATGAAGCGTCGTCTCACGCGGTCTGCACGTCCAGCACGAACGCTGGTCCAACTGAGGCGCCAGGTGGAAATGGCATGGCAAGCCGTTCCACAGGACTACATCCAGCATCTCTACGATCGTCTCCATGGGAGAATAGCAGCCTGCATTGCTGCGAAAGGTGGATATACACTGTACTAGTGCCGACATTGTGCATGCTCTGTTGCCTGTGTCTATGTGCCTGTGGTTCTGTCAGTGTGATCATGTGATGTATCTGACCCCAGGAATGTGTCAATAAAGTTTCCCCTTCCTGGGACAATGAATTCACGGTGTTCTTATTTCAATTTCCAGGAGTGTATAATACAGTTGTCCGGGATGGGGGGGTTGTAGAGTAGGGTAATGACCGTGAAACATGGAAACAGGGTTGCAGGGTCTTTCCAAAAACGAAGAATTTTTTTTTACAGCGCAAAAACATCTAGGGTTATACTCGCAAATGTCAGACCTGTAGGACACGAAGACAAAGAGAAGAGCTAAAAGCACTACACGTTAATCCCAATCGACAGAAGAGAAAGCAGCTAAAAGCAGGGACGTGGAGAAAGGTCTATAAAATACGCCGTAGAGAAAAGGAGGTCCTGAACTAGAAATTAAATGGCTTTCGCCATATTGCTAATACGGATAAAAAGCAAAACGCGCTCGACAGCCCGAGCGTCGTTCGCTAAAACGGCCAATAACTCAGACGGCAAACACAAAGGAGAACGTAAGTGGTTAAAAAAAGGGCATTGCGTCAGGAAATGGCGGACCGTCAAAGGTTGAGCGCAATGAGCACAAAGTGGTGGGAAGTGGCGACTGAGTAGATGAAGTTGCGGAAGGCTCATACACGCACAAAATGCGTGTCGCTAGTAGGCGTGAACAGTTGATATGGCGATAAGTGCTGGCAGAACACCTGATTTCCAAAACGACACTGAAAGGAAACCAAGCAAGCGTCTTTGGGTTGTATGAGTAACGGTTCGCCTCTGAAGACCGTTAGTACTATAATTTTACTCCTCTTGAAATGATAATGAAAGGAGGATATATAAATTTGTTGCTGAGCGGCTGGACGAAATCACCAAGTATAGGTATTTGTCTTGTAGCAATTACATGCAGTGTATATGGGACGTGTATCCGTGTATTGCACTTTGTCGCCAAAACTACTCGCTGCTGACCAGTGGCGTTTATGCCCGAGAGTAGCCTTAAGTCTCGCATTGTGTACCGGTACTATGGTGTTCGATCGCAGTGGGTGGAAGTGGGTGTTGTGCGCGGCAAAAATTGTAATGCAAACGTAAGTAAACTCGGTGATCCCAACACAAATTGTGTGGTAAAATCTCTGCCTAGCGCGTCTCAGTATTATTTACAATAATCGCAGGAAAAAAATAACAAAAGAAAAACTTTCTGCGATAACTTGAAACAGTGTCGACACAGTTGCCTGAACTATCACTTAACGTCAACATGCGCCCATATATTCAACTTTGTACCCACAACTATTCACTGCAGACCAATGGCGTTTATGCATGGGACTAGCCTTAAGTCACGCATTAGGGTGTTTTGCTCGCCGTGGGTTTCGAAGTGGGTGGTTACGGATGGCATAAATTGTAATCCTAACGCAATTAAGACTCGGCGTTGCTGACACAAGTATAAAATATATAATAGTGAAAAGGTGTTAGCAAACAGGAAAGTCGAATATATGACTTATCGGATCACGATTAGAATACTATTAGGGAATCTGAATTTGCAATAAGAATAAACAAAGCTCAGGTTCAGAGAGAGGGAGGGAGGCAAGAGGAGATGGACAGAAGAGCGATACGAAAATGAAATAGAAAGTGGAAAGGAGGGGATGGACAATGAGAAGGGACGGGAAGAAACGGAGAGAGTGGGGAGGCAGACGAACGTAGAATGGGGGGGGGGAGGAGGACGTTATGGACAGGGAGTGAGAGAGGGGGGGGGGAAAGAGGGAGCAGGAGGAGATGAGAGAAAGGGGAAGGAGAAGATGGGCGGAGAGAGGGAAAAGCGGTGATGGGCAGAGAGAGAGGGAAAGGAGGGAGAGGTGAACAAAAAGAGGTGGAGGAGGTGATGGACAGAGACACGGGGGAGCAGAAGATTGGGACGTGTATCACATTCCTGTAGGCTATGTATCAGAAATGTGTGCTCTCCCTTTTCTGTCTTTTCCATTTAACCGGAGTGAGCTACAGCAACGAGTGGCTGGAAACAGTTAGTCGTTATAAAAAGGATTCTACACTACTGGCCTTTAAAATTGCTACACCAAGAAGAAAGGCAGATGATAAACGGGTATGCATTGGACAAATATATTATACTAGAAGTGACATGTGATTACATTTTCACGCAATTTAGGTGCATAGATCCTGAGAAATCAGTACCCAGAACCATCACCTCTGGCCGTAATAATGGCCTTGGTACGCCTGGGCATTGAGTCAAACACAAATTAGATGGCGTGTACAGGTACAGCTGCCCATGCAGCTTCAACATGATACCACAGTTCATCAGGAGTAGGGACTGGCGTATCTTGACGAGCCAGTTGCTCGACCACCATTGACCAGACGTTTTCAGTTGGTGAGAGGTCTGGAGAACATGCTGGCCATGGCAGCAGTCGAACATTTTCTGTATCCAGAAAGGCCAGTACTGAACCTGCAACATGCGGTCGTGCATTATCCTGCTGAAATGTAGGGTTTCGCGGGGATCGAATGAAGGGTAGAGCCGCGGGTCGTAACACATCTGAAATGTAACATCCACTGTTCAAAGTGCCGTCATTGCGAACAAGAGGTGACCGAGACTTGTTACCAATCGCACCCCATACCATCACGCCGGGTGAAACGCCAGTATGGCGACGACGAATACACGCTTCCAATGTGCGTTCACCACGATGTCGCCAAACACGGATGCGACCATCATGATGCTGTAAACATAACCTGCATTCATCCGAAAAGATGACGTTTTGCCATTCGTGCATCCAGGTTCGTGGTTGAGTACACCATCGCGGCGCACCTGTCTGTGATGCAGCGTCAAGGGTAACCGCAGCCATGATCTCAGAGCTGATAGTCCATGCTGCTGCAAATGTCGTCGAACTGTTCGTGCAGATGGTTGTCTTGCAAACGTGCCCATCTGTTGACTCAGGGATCGAGACGTGGCTGCACGATCCGCTACAGCCATGCGGATAAGATGCCTGTCATCTCGACTGCTTGTGATACGAGGCCGTTGGGATCCAGCACGGCGTTCCATATTACCCTCCTGAACCCACCGATTCCATATTCTGCTAACAGTCATTGCATCTCGACCAACGCGAGCAGCAATGTCGCTATACGGTAAACCGCAATCGCGATAGGCTACAATCGGGCAATTATCAAAGTCGGAAACGTGATGGTACGCATTTCTCCTCCTTACACGAGGCATCGCAACAACGTTTCACCAGGCAACGCCGGTCAACTGCTGTTTGTGTATGAGAAATCGGTTGGAAACTTTCCTCATGTCAGCACGTTGTAGGTGTCGCCACCGGCGCCAACCTTGTGTGAATGTTCTGAAAAGCTAATTATTTGCATATCACAGCCCCTTCTTCCTGTCGGTTAAATTTCCCCTCTGTGGCACGTCATCATCGTGGTGTAGCAATTTTAATGGCCAGTAGTGTACAAAGAGATTCTGTAGCGACGCCATGCAGCATCCAGTAGTGCTGGGGGGTGATACATGGCGATGCTGCTCAACGAGCCGCTGACCGTCGCAACGCCACTTTTACTGTGAGGACCATATGAAATTAAATTGCCTACTGCTAGTCTTGCTGTTGTGTAAATGAGTGACTAACGTAATACTTTTCTGTTGCGTCAGGCCAGACTGTTATCATAGTTTATTTCCGAAACATTTGAAATATACACATGGAACACACGTCGCATTGTGTGTAACATTGCTTGAAGAACATACTTATTTTAAACACATTACAGCAATTCTTCCTGTACTGTTCTGTGGTTCGAAGTCAGTTATGTGGTAGGAACTATGGTCATTGGTGTGAAGAATAATTTGCAATGCATCATATTTAGGATAATTAAGAGAACCTAGACGAATATTTATTCTCTGGAATTTATAAACTGAAGATTTGACGCTGGGAAGAACTCGATCTACAACGCAGTCAGATCAACACATAGGGCCCAGTTATTAACATTTCAATCAAATAGTCTTATGGCCGCACTACGGGTGGTCTCATCTGGACCGGAAGTTGGTATTCTTTGCGCGGCCAGTGTCAGGAGAGCGAGCAGATAAAGTTTAAGACACATTCTTAACACCTGCTTACAGGAGAAGCGCCACGCAGTTAAAAGGTGCGCTCACATTCGGGGTGCTCCAATGATCGTTACCGGGCCAAATATCTCACGAAATAAGCGTCAAACGAAAAAACTACAAAGAACGAAACTCGTCTAACTTGAAGGAGCAAACCAGATGGCGCTATGGTTGGCCCGCTAGATGGCGCTGCCATAGGTCAAACGGATATCAATTGCATTTTTTAAAATACGAACCCCCATTCTTTATTACATACGCGTGTAGTACGTAAAGAAATATGAATGTTTTACTTGGACCACTTTTTTCGCTTTGCGATAGATGGCGCTGTAATAGTCACAAACATATGGCTCACAATTTTAGACGAACAGTTGGTAACAGGTAGGTTTTTTTAAATTAAAATACAGAACATAGGTACGTTTGAACCTTTTATTTCGGTTGGTCCAATGAGATACATGTACCTTTGTGAACTTGTCATTTCTGAGAACGCATGCTGTTATAGCGTGATTACCTGTAAATACCATATTAATGCAATTAATGCTCAAAATGATGTCCGACAACCTCAATGCATTTGGCAGTACTTGTAACGACATTCCTCTCAACAGCGAGTAGTTCGCCTTCCGTAATGTTCGCACATGCGTTGACGCATGTTGTCAGGCGTTGACAGTGGATCACGATAGCAAATATCCTTCAACTTTCCCCACAGAAAGAAATCCGGGGACGTCAGATCCGGTGAACGTGCGGGCCATGGTATAGTGCTTCGACGACCAATCCAACTGTCATGAAATATGCTATTCAATACCGCTTCAACCGCACGCGAGCTATGTGCCAGACATCCATCGTGTTGGAAGTACATCGCCATTCTGTCATGCAGTGAAAGATCTTGTAGTAACATCGATAGTACATTACGTAGTAAATCAGCATACATTGCACCATTTAGATTGCCATCGATAAAATGGGGGCCAATTCTCCTTCCTCCCATAATGCCGCACCATACATTAACCCGCCAAGGTCGCTGATGTTCCACTTGTCGCAGCCATCGCGGATTTTCCGTTGCCCAATAGTGCATATTATGCCGGTTTACGTTACTCCTGTTGGTGAATGACGCTTCGTCGCTAAATATAACGCGTGCAAAAAATCTGTCATCGTCACGTAATTTCTCTTGTGCCGAGTGGCAGAACTGTACACGACGTTAAAAGTCGTCGCCATGCAATTCGTGGTGCATAGAAATATGTTACGGGTGTAATCGATGTTGATGTAGCATTCTCAACACCGACGTTTTTGAGATTCACGATTCTAGCGCAATTTGTCTGCTACTGATGTGCAGATTAGCCACGAGAGCAGTTAAAACACCCACTTGGGCATCATGATTTGTTGCAGGTCGTGCTTGATGTTTCACATGTGGCTGAACACTTCGTGTTTCCTTAAATAACGTAACTATCCGGCTAACGGTCCGGACACTTGGATACGTAGCCCACGCCCGTTGCGCATGTTGACCAAAATAGCCATACATCAACACGATATCGACCTTTTCAGCAATTGGTAAACGGTCCATTCTAACATGGGTAATGTATCACGAAGCAAATACCGTCCGCACTGGTGGACTGTTACGTGATACCGCGTACTTATACGTTTGTGACTATCACAAAGCGAAATATGTGGTCCGACTAAAACATTTGAAAGAAATTGTGTTTTTTTATAATTATAGTAACAATTTATTGGTAAAATGTGTTACATTCTTTTTACAAGCACCTCATAATCATTTTTGTTTAAATCCATCTAAAATATTATTGGTTAACTAGAAAAGAGATTGCAGTTACCAAAAATTTTTTTGTTAATTTACATAAGAAAGGGGAAAAATGCGAATTTGGTGGGTTGTACTGTCATAATATCTGACTAAATTAATTTGCTTTGTTTCTCAAAGCGAAAGAAAATTCAGTCATAATAATAACTAACTGCATGTTTATTTGGAAAGTTTTGTTATAAAGACAGACTTTTTAAACCTTGTGAGTTTCATTCTGATACGAAAACTAAGGTTGCATTCATTCTAAGATAAATTCATTAACTATTTCAATTTCAATGAATAAATTTTTTTTGAAAATGTGTCCCTTCACGATTGGTGACTGAATTTAGAAGGCCGAATTATTTACTTTCAGAAGGGAAATACTCAAGATGATTTGTATTTTTTTCCTGGCTCAGTTGTAAATGTGTTCCAGTGCGAGGATATAGTCATCAAAACTAAATTAGGCTAAGAGTGAACTGAAGTTTTAATCTGTGTTTCTATAGAGGATTACCCCCTAAATTTCCAGTAAATAGTTCGGAATGATTAACACAGCCTTAACAATAATCAAACAGATTTTTAGCGGTTAACAGGTATCAGATGGTTCAGTTTAACCAAAAACCGTTCTCCAAGTGCAAACTTCATTATTCTTTGCGAGTTCGTGGTTAGATGCTACGAGAACCAATCAAGGTTGGAACAAGGTCACGCATTTTAGCAGGCACGACTAACCAGATGTAGTAAAACACGATAAAAGAAAACGACATTTAAGAACAGAGTAGAGTTGTATGGTCCTTACACACCCACCGGACAGTCTGGAACTGCGCGACCGCTACGGCCGCAGGTTCGAATCCTGCCTCGGGCGTGGATGTGTGTTATGTCCTTAGGTTAGTTAGGTTTAAGTAGTTCTAAGTTCTAGGGGACTGATGACCTTGTAAGTAGGCTGTTTATGTTTTCTTATTGGCAACGTTACGTAGCGCTCTATATGAAAATCACTGGCTGTGCTGTGTGCAGTCTGTGGCTAGTTTGCATTGTTGTCTGCCATTGTAGTGTTGGGCAGCGGCAGCTCGATGTGAACAGCGCGTAGCGTTGCGCAGTTGGAGGTGAGCCGCCAGCAGTGGTGGATGTGGGGAGAGAGATGGCGGAGTTTTGAAATTTATAAGACTGGATGTCATGAACTGCTATGTATATTATGACTTTTCGACACTATTAAGGTAAATACATTGTTTGTTCTCTATTAAAATCTTTCATTTGCTAACTATGCCTACTAGTAGTTAGTGCCTTCCGTAGTTTGAATCTTTTATTTAGCTGGCAGTAGTGGCGCTCGCTGTATTGCAGTAGTTCGAGGAACGAAGATTTTTGTGAGGTAAGTGATTTCTGAAAGGTATAGTTTAATGTTACTCAGGGCCATTCTTTTGCAGGGATCTTTGATAGTCAGATTGCGTTGCGCTAAAAATATTGTGTGTCAGTTTAAGCACAGTCGTGTATAAATGTTGAATGGGGACGTTTCAAGAGTGTCGCTAGTAGCGCCACTATGAGGATGCAAATTACGATGTAACACGCTGTAACGACCGTGAGCGTCAGATACCTTTGACATTGCACGCGATGAGCTGATGTTAGTCAAGAAAGCCTTCAAGACGACAAAGATGCCTATATCAACAACGCAATGAATTTTAACGAGGTAGTGTAATAGGGGTACGAGAGGCTGGATTCTCCTGTGATATTGCAGAAAGACTTGGCAGAAATGTGTCGACTGTGCATGATATCTGGCAGCAGTGGTCACGAGAGCGTACAGTTGCAAGAAGACTGGGCTCCAGCCGGCCGCTTGATAGTACCGAGAGAGAGGACCATCGTGTTAGACGTTTGGATCTGGCTCACCGTGCTGCATCTGCAGTAGCAATTTGAGCTGCAGTTGACACCAGAGTGACACAACGAGCTGTTACAAATCGGTTACTTCAAGGACAGTTCCGAGACAGTGAAAGGTGGCTACACTGAGCCACAGCGCCAGAGATCGCGCCAGAGAGTTTTGTTCTGCCGCCTCCACTGGCTGTGCTTATTGAGATGTAGCGGAGAGCAGTGCTTGCTGAGATGTCGTAGTGAACAGTGCTTGTCGAGAGGTCGTAGTAGGGAGTGCTTGTGGAGATGTTGTAGTAATGAGTGCTTGTTCCATGTTTTATGCAGTTGTTTGATGAGCTAGACAGCAGATGTTGTTCTAATGGAGATATTGTAATGATTAGAGTGCTTTTCATCAATATATATGAAGGTAACAAACTCGCTTTTTTTCAATATTTTAATGTCGTAAATAATTCGTCATTACAGGTTCAGTCAACAAAGCATCTGGCTTGTGTTCTTGTGTTAGAGTGTAATTCTGGTTTCCTTATGCAATTATAGTATTTCTATTTTTTTAATTACTTCAGTATAAATGATATTTAAAATTTCTTGTCTTGTTGAAGAAGAACCGTGCCAGATGTGTACGTTGAATCACACTCCCACACACAGAACAATTACACTTGTGTTTTGGTTTCGTAGGTTTTATAGTTGCTAGGGACTTAATTAATTAATTGTGTTAATGGAAATTTTCATTTCATTCTTGTTGTTGTTCTATGCAGTCAGATTGCGTACAAAAACTAGTCAGGGCCAACCGTTTACGAGACTGCGTAATCGGACAGTTAGCCACAGACTAAAATTAAAATTATTTGCATTATATTTAATTAAGCCCCCCATGCAACAGACACAGTGTAGCGCTCATTCCACTGACACCAAACCACTTGAGACTTCACGGAAATAAAGCGAGAGCTCATTGGAGGACAGATTGGAGTTTTGTTGTGCTTTGTGATGAAACCTGATTCTGCCTCGGTGCCATTAACGGCTGTGTGTTGGTAGGAGGAGGACAGTTCGAGAGCCTGCAACCAACCTGACTGTGTGCTAGACACACTGCATCTACAGCTGAAGTTACGGTTTGGGGTGCCACTTATATGACAGCAGGAACACTCTCGTGGTTATCTCACGCACCCTAACTGCAAATTTGTAGGTCAAGTTGATGATTAGGCGTGCAGTACTACCAGTCATGAAAAGCATTCCATGGGATGTTTCCAACAAGATAACGCTCGCTCACAAACAGCTGTTGTATCCTAACGTATTCTACAGAGTGTCGACATGTTGGATTGGCCTGCTCGATCACCAGATCTGTCTCAAATAGAGCACATATGGGACGACAACTGCAGCGTCGTCCACAAACAGCATTAACCGTCCCTGTATCGACCGACCCAGTGCACCAGGCGCGGAACTCCATCCCATAAACTGACATCCGACACCTGTACAACACAGTGCATGCACGTTTGCATGCTTGCATTCAACATTCTGGTGGTTACACCGGTTATTACTGTACGAGCATTTCACATTTTCAGTGGCTTACCTCGCGCTTAGATTAACCTATGATTTTGTAGTGTGAATCACTTGAATATGTTACGTAGATAAATGTATTCCCGAGATTTAATTACTCTACGTTAATTATTTTTGCTGTTGCGATTTTTCCGGTCAGTGGTACGAAAGAATCACAGAAATATTCTATGGTATTAGATGCGAATCCTTTAAGGGAAGAAGACCAGCTTTTCGCAAAAAGTTAGTCAGAAAGTTTCAACTCAAACTGGTCTCACGCTCAGGAAATAAGCGCAGGTAAACAGATGCAAGGATCCTGCATCGCCGCTCTTGAAAATATCGTAGTGGTGGTGGTTTATCTTTGCCTTCCTCCGACCTGTTATGAAATTTCACGTGGTATCTACACTCCTGAAAATGGAAAAAAGAACACATTGACACCGGTGTGTCAGACCCACCATACTTGCTCCGGACACTGCGAGAGGGCTGTACAAGCAATGATCACACGCACGGCACAGCGGACACACCAGGAACCGCGGTGTTGGCCGTCGAATGGCGCTAGCTGCGCAGCATTTGTGCACCGCCGCCGTCAGTGTCAGCCAGTTTGCCGTGGCATACGGAGCTCCATCGCAGTCTTTAACACTGGTAGCATGCCGCGACAGCGTGGACGTGAACCGTATGTGCAATTGACGGACTTTGAGCGAGGGCGTATAGTGGGTATGCGGGAGGCCGGGTGGACGCACCGCCGAATTACTCAACACGTGGGGCGTGAGGTCTCCACAGTACATCGATGTTGTCGCCAGTGGTCGGCGGAAGGTGCACGTGCCCGTCGACCTGGGACCGGACCGCAGCGACGCACGGATGCACGCCAAGACCGTAGGATCCTACGCAGTGCCGTAGGGGACCGCACCGCCACTTCCCAGCAAATTAGGGACACTGTTGCTCCTGGGGTATCGGCGAGGACCATTCGCAACCGTCTCCATGAAGCTGGGCTACGGTCCCGCACACCGTTAGGCCGTCTTCCGCTCACGCCCCAACATCGTGCAGCCCGCCTCCAGTGGTGTCGCGACAGGCGTGAATGGAGGGACGAATGGAGACGTGTCGTCTTCAGCGATGAGAGTCGCTTCTGCCTTGGTGCCAATGATGGTCGTATGCGTGTTTGGCGCCGTGCAGGTGAGCGCCACAATCAGGACTGCATACGACCGAGGCACACAGGGCTAACACCCGGCATCATGGTGTGGGGAGCGATCTCCTACACTGGCCGTACACCACTGGTGATCGTCGAGGGGACACTGAATAGTGCACGGTACATCCAAACCGTCATCGAACCCATCGTTCTACCATTCCTAGACCGGCAAGGGAACTTGCTGTTCCAACAGGACAATGCACGTCCTCATGTATCCCGTGCCACCCAACGTGCTCTAGAAGGTGTAAGTCAACTACCCTGGCCAGCAAGATCTCCGGATCTGTCCCCCATTGAGCATGTTTGGGACTGGATGAAGCGTCGTCTCACGCGGTCTGCACGTCCAGCACGAACGCTGGTCCAACTGAGGCGCCAGGTGGAAATGGCATGGCAAGCCGTTCCACAGGACTACATCCAGCATCTCTACGATCGTCTCCATGGGAGAATAGCAGCCTGCATTGCTGCGAAAGGTGGATATACACTGTACTAGTGCCGACATTGTGCATGCTCTGTTGCATGTGTCTATGTGCCTGTGGTTCTGTCAGTGTGATCATGTGATGTATCTGACCCCAGGAATGTGTCAATAAAGTTTCCCCTTCCTGGGACAATGAATTCACGGTGTTCTTATTTCAATTCCCAGGAGTGTATGTCGTGCGGATGATTGTGATGAGTGGTGTGTACTGTGTAGCGTAGCGTTGGGTTTATTTTGTTGTGGATTTAGGGAATTCCTCTCGAATAGCACCAGTGGGACCGCTGAGCTTATCGTCCCATCTGATGGACAGATCACCATGAACAATGTCACATGCCCTCACTTCATGTGACACTTCTGACGGACAATATAGACAGGTGTGGAATTAAATCCAGGCCATTGGCACAAAGACTGCTGATCAGGGTCGTCACCAACCCTTTTACCCTTGGATCACCTTTTGCCCAGCGAAGTGCAGCAATTCGGTGTGGCATAGGCTCAACATGTGGTTGAAAGTCCTCATCAGAAATATTGAACAATGCTGCCTCTCTAGTCGTCCATAATTGCGGAAGTTTTGCTGGTGCAGACTTTTGTGCACGAACTGACCTCTCGATTGTGCCCGATAAATGATCGATAGGATTCATACCGGCACATTCACTCAAATTGGCCACAATTTTATCCAAAAATGGCGAACAACTGTGGCCTAGTGACATGGCGCATTGTCATCCGTAAAATGTCCATCATTGTTTGAGAACACGAAGACCATGAACGGCTGAAAATGGTTTCCAAGTAACCGAACATAACCATTGCGAGTCAATGATCGGCTTAGTTGGACCAGAGGATCCAGTGTAATCCATGTAATCACAGCCACACTATAATGGAACCACTACCAGCTTGCACAGTGCCATGTTGACAACTTGGATTCATGGCTTCGTGGGGTTTTGCTTGACACTCGAATCCTACCATCAGCTCTCACCAACTGGAATCGGGCTAATCTGACTAAGCCATGGTTTTCCAGTCGTCTAGGGTTCCATCGATGTGGTTACGAGCCATGTCATTTCTGGAAACCCAGAATCTACTCTGTAGGAATCAACATGGGTTCCGGAAACAGCGATCGTGTGAGACCCAACTCGCTTTATTTGTTCATGAGACCCAGAAAATATTAAAAACAGGCTCCCAGGTAGATGCCATTTTCCTTGACTTCCGGAAGGCGTTCGATACAGTTCCGCACTGTCGCCTGATAAAGTAAGAGCCTACGGAATATCAGACCAGCTGTGTGGCTGGATTGAAGAGTATTTAGCAAACAAAACACAGAATGTAGTTCTCAATGGAGAGACGTCTACAGACGTTACAGTAAACTCTGTCGTGGCACAGGGAAGTGTTATGAAAAATGGTTCAATTGGATCGAGCACTATGGGACTTAACATCTGAGGTCATCAGTCCCCTAGAACTTAGAATTACTTAAACCTAACTAACCTAAGGACATCACACACATCCATGCCCGAGGCAGGATTCGAACCTGCGACCGTAGCGGTCTCGCGATTCCAGACTGAAGCGCCTAGAACCGCTAGGCCACACCGGCCGCCGGAGAGTTATGAGACCATTGCTTTTCACAATATATATAAAAGACCTGGTAGATAGTGTCGAAAGTTCCATGCGGCTTTTCGCGGATGATGCTGTAGTATACAGAGAAGTTGCAGCATTACAAAATTGCAGCGAAATGCAGGAAGATCTGCAGCGGATAGGCACTAGGTGCAGGGAGTGGAACCTGACCCATAACATAAACAAATGTAATGTATTGCGAATACATAGAAAGAAGGATCCTTTATTGTATGATTATATGATAGCGGAAGAAACACTGTTAGCAGTTACTTCCGTAAAATACCTGGGAGTATGCGTACGGAACGATTTGAAGTGGAATGATCATATAAAGTTAATTGTTGGTAAGGCGGGTGCCAGGCTGAGATTCATTGGAAGAGTCCTTAGAAAATGTAGTCCATCAACAAAGGAGGTGGCTCACAAAACACTCGTTCGACCTATACTTGAGTATTGATCATCGGTGTGGGATCCGTGCCAAATCGGGTTGACGGAGGAGATAGAGAAGATCCAAAGAAGAGCGGCGCGTTTCGTCACAGTTATTTGGTAAGCGTGATAGCGTTACGGAGATGTTTAGCAAATTCAAGTGGCAGACTCTGCAAGAGAGGCGCTCTGCATCGCGGTGTAGCTTGCTGTCCAGGTTTCGAGAGGGTGCGTGTCTGGATGAGGTATCGAATATATTGCTTCCCCCTACTTATACCTCCCGAAGAGATCACGAATGTAAAATTAGAGAGATTCGAACGCTCACGGAGGCTTTCCGGCAGCCGTTCTTCCCGCGAACCATACGCGACTGGAACAGGAAAGGGAGGTAATGACAGTGGCACGTAAAGTGCCCTCCGCCACGCACCGTTGGGTGGCTTGCGGAGTATAATAGTATATGTAGATGTAGAGGCGCTGTAAGCGACATCGTGCTGTTAGCAAAGACACACGCGTTGATCGTCTGCTGCCATAGCCCATTATCGCCAGATTTCGCCGCACTGCCCTAGAGGATACGTTGGTCGTACGTCCTACACTGATTTCTGCGGTTATTTCACACAGTGTTGTTTGGAAGTCAATCGGCCACTGCGTTATTCGTAGTGAGAAGTAATTCCCTAAATTTGGTATTCTCGACACACTTTTGACACGGCGGATCTCGGAATACTGAATCCACTGACGATATCCGAAATGGAATGTCCCAAGCTTTTAGTCCCAACCACCATTCCGCGTTCGAAGCATGTTAATTCCAGCAGCGCAACCGTGATCTCGTCGTAAATCTTTTGACATGAATCACCAGTGTACTGCCCTTTTACATCTAGTGTAGGCGATTGTGTATATAGCTGTTCCACGACTTTTGTCACCTTAGTGGATACCATTAATTATACCGAATTGTCACTACGTTGGCCTGTGTACTCCCGTATCAGAAGCAGAGCTGCCGAGAGTCGTCTTCCAGCGGCGCTGTGAGCCGGTCCCGCGCTGGCGCCTGAATCATGCGACGACGGCCCGGCGCAGCTCCTGCGAGGCGGCGCGCTACTGAGAGGGAACAATAAATTGGCTTGTTGAGCTGTGGGCGGGGCCGGGGGAGGGATTACCGTCGTGACGTCAGCGTGCCGAGAGCGGGCCGTGCCGAGACAGATGGGCCGGGGGAAGAGAGCTAAGTAAGAGATAAAGCGGGATTAGGCGGCCGCGGGTTGCCATGACGCGCCGCGCGCCGCCGGGGCCGGGGCTCGCCCGGTGTCCACGCCGCGCACGGCGCTGGCTGCGGAAGCAGCGACCGGCCCGCGCGATAAGCGGCGACTGCATCTGCCCAGCACGGAGCGCGCTAGGAGCTGGACACGCCACGCCACACTGCCTCTCTGACGGTTCCAATTAGGCACGCGCCGGCGTCGCTAATTAACTGTCGCGGCCCACCAGTTGCTGCCAGCACTAGTTGACGCTTGTTCCGTCGATTGCATTTGTTCAGAAGAAAGTGTCGCTGGTACATCTCCATCTATACAGGGTGGTCCATTGATCGTGACCGGGCCAAATATCTCACGAAATAAGCATCAAACGAAAAAACTACAAAGAACGAAATTCGTCTAGCTTGAAGGGGGAAACCAGATGACGCTATGGTTGGCCCGCTACATGGCTCTGCCATAGGTCAAATGGATATCAACTGCGTTTTTTAAAAATAGGAACCCCACTTTTATATTACATATTCGGGTAGTACGTAAAGAAATATGAATGTTTTAGTTGGACCACTTTTTTCACTTTGTGATAGATGGCGCTGTTATAGTCACAAACATATGGCTCACAATTTTAAAGGAACAGTTGGTAACAGGTATGTTTTTTAAATTTAAATACAGAACGTAGGTATGTTTGAACCCCCCCTTAAGAATCCTCTCCCTCCTTTGTTTCCCCCCCCCCCCCCTTTCGTTTCCCCCCCTCCCCATCTGCCCAGGTCCATGGTGTGGTATCTTTGTGCCGACATTTTAGTACAGTGTTTACAGTGAGTGTTCAGTGTTATGTGTCTTCTCCGAAGTGTTGCGAACGGACATCATACTGTCGCTGGGTGTGATTTTTATATCTGTTGCGAACCGAAACCAGATTGTCGCCATGTTTTTTACTTGTCTGTCTACTATGTTCCCTGTCTGCTTCCTGTGTATTTTATTAGCTTTGCCAACCCTTTGATTTATGTTTTAACTTTCCACAATTTTCCGACATTTTACACTTTCAGTCACCGTTTTATCGCCTGCTTTTATTGTTTCTTATCTTCTTTCTTACGTTTTAAAATGTCTGTAGGCTCAAGAGAAGCGTACTAAGCTGCTGCCAGCCCGCCCCCTTCGGGGGGGATCGAAATACAATAAAGGAAAAAAAAATATGTTTGAACATTTTACTTCGGTTGTTCCAATGTGATACACGTACCTTTTGGAACTTATCATTTCTGAGAATGCATGCTGTTACAGCGTGTTTACCTGTAAATACCACATTAATGCAAATAATGCTCAAAATGATGTCCGTCAACCTCAATGCATTTGGCAATAATTGTAACGGCATTCCCCCCAACAGCGAGTAATTCGCCTTCCGTAATGCTCGCACACGCACTGACAAAGCGCTGACGCATGTTGTCAGGTGTTGTCGGTGAATCACGATAGCAAATATCCTTCAACTTTCCCCACAGAAAGAAATCCGGCAACGTCAGATCCGGTGAACGTGCCGGCCCTGGTATGATGCTTCGACGACCAATCCAACTGTCATGAAATATGCTATTCAATACCGCTTCAACCGCACGCGAGCTATGTGCCGGACATCCATCATGTTGGAAGTACATCGCTATTCTGTCATTAGTGGAACATCTTGTAGTAACATCGGTAGAACACTATGTAGGAAATCGGCATACATTACACCATTTAGATTGCCATCGATAAAATGGGGGCCAATTCTCCTTCCTCCCATAATGCCGCAGCATACATTAACCCGCCAAGGTCGCTGATGTTCCACTTGTCGCAGCCATCGTGGATTTTCCGTTGCCCAATAGCGCATATTATGCCGGTTTACGTTACCGCTGTTGGTGAATGACACTTCGTCGCTAAATAGAACGCGTGCAAAAAAAACTGTCATCGTCCCGTAATTTCTCTTGTGCCCAGTGGCAGAACTGTACACGACGTTCAAAGTCGTCACCATGCAATTCCTGGTGCACAGAAATATGGTACGGGTGCAATCGATGTTTATGTAGCATTGTCAACACCCATGTTTTTGAGATTCCCGATTCTCGCGCAATTTGTCTGCTACTAGTGTGCGGATTAGCAGCGACAGCAGCTAAAACACCTGCTTGGGAATCATCATTTCTTGCAGGTCGTGGTTGACGTTTTACATGTGGCTGAACGCTTCCTGTTTCCTTAAATAACGTAACTATCCGACGAACGGTCCGGACACTTGGATGATGTCGTCCAGGACACCGAGCAGCATACATAGCACAGGCCCGTTGGGCATTTTGATCACAATAGCCATATATCAACACGATATCGACCTTGCTAAACGGTTCAGTTTAACACGGGTAACGTATCACGAAGCAGATACCGTCCGCACTGGCGGAATGTTACGTGATACAATGTACTTAAACGTTTGTGACTATTACGGCGCCATCTATCACAAAGCTAAAAAAGTGGTCCAACTAAAACATTCATATTTCTTTACGTACTACACGAATATGTAATAGCAAATGGGGGTTCCTATTTTACAAAATGCAGTTGACATCCGTTTCACCTATGGCAGCGCCATCTAGCGGGTCAACCATAGCGCCATCTGGTTTCTCCCTTCAAGCTAGACGAGTTTCGTTCTTTGTAGTTGTTTCGTTTGATGCTCATTTCGTGAGATATTTGGCCCGGTCACTATCAATGGACCACCCTGTATTCCGCAAGCCACCTTGCGGTGTGTGGCGGAAGGACTTTGTGTGCCACTGTCTCTTCGCTCTATTCCTATTCCAGTAGCGAATAGACTGCCGGAAAAAAGAGGACTTCGATTTTGATCCGATGGTGACAACTCCACTTTTTCCTTATTGCTGTATCTACAACCTCAGAGGATTTAAAGCGTATCTCGTCATTCCTTAGTACTTCCGTGTCTCACTTCTTTGCGTATTGATTCTTTCTGAATAATCTATTAAACTACAGCCTACTCTTCATTACAAGTAAATTGTGATCTGAGTCTATATCTGCCCCTAGTTACACCCTACAATCCAGTTTTAATTTCAGAATCTCTGTCTAACCATGATGTAATCTATAAGGTGTACAACTTTGCTTCCGCCGTTTGCTCATACCTGGCGACAACGGTAAGTAGCGTAGAAGGAAACAGATCGCAGATGTCAAGCAGTTAGCTTCGACCTCGGTCAACATTACTCGATTTGTGTCTGCATCATAAAGTTGTACTTGATTGGAAATATCAGTTTACGAGCCTAATTCTCGTAATTTCCAGGAGGTGTTACTGTTTTGTTTCAATTTGAGGAAAACAGCGGCTGAGTCTCATCGAATGCTTCAAGTACATATGGTACGGACGTTATTAGTGAAAGAACGTGTCGTGACTGGTTTCAACGCTTCAATAACGGCGATTTTAACGTCGTAGACCGGCAGAGTGGTGGAAGAGAGAATGTTTTCGAAGACGCAGAATTGGAGCCATTGCTGAGTGAAGACTCGCGTCAAACTCATGAAGAATTGGCACGATTAGTGGGAGTGACACAACAAGCCATTTCAAAACGTCTCAACGCTATGGGCATGATTCAGAAAGAAGGAACTTGGGTCCCGTGTGAGCTGAAAGCAAGAGACGTTGAACGGCGTTTGTGTGTTTGTGAACAGTTGCTTCAGACGCAAAAACAGAAAGGATTTCTGCATCGCATTGTGACCGGGGACGAAAAATGGGTTCATTACGATAACCCTAAACGCAAAAAATCATGGGGATTTCCCGGCCATACTTCCACGTCGACGGCCAAACCAAATATTCACGGCTCCAAGATCATACTCTGCATTTGGTGGGACCAGCTCGGCGTCGGGTACTATGAGGTGTTAAAACCAAGTGAAACAATCACAGGTGCTAGTTATCGACGCAATTAAAGCGTTTGAGCAGAACATTAAAAGACAAACGGCAGCAATACAGCGGTCGATAAAGTGATTTTGCTGCACGACAACGCTGAACCCCACGTTTCAAAAGAGGTCAAAAACATACTTGGAAACGTTAAATTGGGAAGTCCTACCGCACCCGCCGCATTCTCCAGACATTGATCCCTCTGACTATGGCCTGTTTAGATCAATGGCGCATGACCTGGCTGACCAACACTTCCGATCTGATGAAGAAGTCACAAATTGGATCGATTCGTGGATCGCTTCAAAAGATAAACAATTTTTTCGACATGGGATTCGTACACCGCCCGAAAGATGGGAGAAAGTAGTGGCCAGCGATGGAAAATACTTTGAATGATACATGTGTAACTAATTTGTTTCATTAAAGCCTCAAATGTTGGAGAAAAAACGGCGGAAGCAGAGTTGTACACCTTGTAAATGAAACTTTTCCCTGTTTTTCACCCATCTCCAAGTATAGATTCTCACTTTGTGATTCCTGAACAGAGTATTCGCTATTACTAGCTGAAATTTATTGCAGAACTCAATTAGCCTTTCTCCTCTCTCATTCCTACTACCAAGTCCATATTCTCCCGTAACCGTTTCTTCTACTTCCTCCACTACAACCGCATTCCAATCCCCCACGACTATTCGAGTTTCATCTCCCTTTACGTACCTTGCAATTTCCTCACACGCTTAAGCTAGAAGTACACGGGTGGCATCTGCGGGTCGCCGAGCTGCGTCTGACGTTGCTTCCACTTACTTGTGTCAGGCTCTTTCTCCTTCCCTGTCGGCCTCCCTCGGCCAACTCTCGCTTTTTCGACCCCAACGGTGTTAGGTTTCGAGGTATGAGGGTGTCTCTCCAATTTTCTTATTGCTATCCCTAACCCAACTCCTGAGGGGAGCCCACCCCTTAAGAAAAGCTATAAGCTGTGAGAGTAACACCACAGGTTGGACAAGAGGCCAGCACCCTCTCTTCGCAAAATAAAAATAAAAAAATTTTTTAAAAAAAAACAAATTTTCAAGACTACAATAAGCCTCGGAACATTACTGATAAGACTAGACGACGTCAATGGCAAAGAAACGGTATACGATTTGGAACGTGAAATGTAAGGAGTCTGTACAAGACAGGAGCTGCAGTTAGTGTTGTCAAAGAAATTCATAGATACGAACTACAAGAAATTCGGTGGGAGAATGCTGGCAGCATGGATGTTGAAAGCTGTACTATTTTGTATGGAGCCTGTGAACGACGTCATCTGTTAGGTACTAGTTTTTGCGTCATTACGGCTTTGGCCACCAATGTTTCAGAGTGAGTTCGTGTCAGTCAACCCAAGAAATCTGTTCTATCAGTGGACATAAAGCATATTAAGGTGATGAATTCTTCACGGGTTATCAGCCGTTTCAATGAGTTTCGTACCCAACATCTTCTGGTGAAGAAGATGACGGGTACAAAACTCATTGAAACGTTGTGACAAGACGACACCACCACTCGGCTGATAACCCGAGAAGAATTCATCAGTGGAATACGCCGAGAAAGACTGAAATCGCACATTAAGGTGGCTTTTGTGAACTGTCATGCTCCCACGGAAGAGAGCGAAAGTGAAGTGATAGACAAGTTCTATGCACACTTAGAGGCAGTGATGGACGCTATACCAAATGGACACCTTATGATCCTACTTGGTGATATGAATGCCAAGGTTGGGAAAGAACAAATATTCCAAGACACAACAGGAACGCACAGTCTACACGACTTAAGCAATGATAATGGGGTGAAATTCATCAGTTTCGCTACATCATCAGGGTTGTTCATCTCCAGCACAAACTTCCAGCGGAAAAACATACGTAAGGCAACCTGAGTGTCATTAGATGGGAGAACTATATATCAAATAGCCCATGTTGCCATTGATCTAAGAGCCAAGAGATGAGTGTTAGGTGTTAAGACAACGCGGGGGGTGCCGAAGGTGGGAGCGATCATTTACTGGTCAGAGGCCTTTTAAACGTACAATGTAAAGGAAGAACGGGGCCTACGTTAAAAAGAGTTGAAAGGTACCATGTGGAGAAACTAAAAGACGAAGTAACGCAGCTGCGTTCTTACTGGTAGGATGGAGAGCAGATACTGACAGTGGCACGTAAAGTGCCCTCCGCCACACACCGTTGGGTGGCTTGCGGAGTATAAATGTAGATGTAGAATGCCGGACTGAGATGATGATGATGTTTGGTTTGTGGGGCGCTCAACTGCGTGGTTATCAGCGCCCGTACTTTGCTCAGTCCAATTTCGCCACTTTCTTGGATGATGATGAAATGATGAGGACAACACAAACACCCAGTCATCTCGAGGCAGGTGAAAATCCCTGACCCCGCCGGGAATCGAACCCGGGACCCCGTGTTCGGGAAGCGAGAACGCTACCGCGAGACCACGAGCGGCGGACCGCCAGACTGTATGTTTGTATCATGCCTGGCATGATGCCCCGATACTCCAGACTGTAAATGCATTGACTGCAAGAGACAAGAAACAAGGTTTGAGCCCCAGTCCCGCACATTCTATTAGAAAGTTTCAGAACAGCAAACTCCACCCTAGAGTAAAGTGTTTATTGCGGTACTGAATAATATCTTGGTCCTACAAAAAGGGAAGCCAAATTAAGATTTAATATCCAGTCGATGACGAGGTTATTAGAGACGATACACAAGATTGAACAGGCCAGGATGGATAAGGAAATCGTCCTGATTCCCCTCAAAGGAAACAGCCCTGCATTCGCCTTAATAATGCCAGGTAAATCACGGAAAACATGATTACGTAGCCAACTCTGCGTCACATAACTTGCAGTTATATTCTATTGAGTATATGACTTTATGGGTATGGTAGACAATTTATTGACAAACAATGTCAATATTCAGGAAAATGTCTCATTTCTCATCCTGAGGCTACAGCTGTAACATCCCCGCTCTGTTCACTGATAAAACATAACCGCTATTAGATTTTCCAAAATATGATTGAAAGGTGGGATTTTTCGGGTTTCAAACCGAGCAAATGATTAGATTTCGTGTACTATATTTTAATCAGTGATCTAGTCCTCTTCTATAGGTGCTCCGAACATCGATATTACTTGAATCAATACAACTAGAAATCCATCATACCCGTTTTTTTTTTTTTTTTTGTAAAGTGATATAATGACGAATTATGTATCTTTGATGATAGCGGCGTCGATTGTGACAGAAATAGGTCACCTCCACCTAATGGTTTCCATGTTATGAGGTGGTAAATTTTACTGTTTTATTCAGAAACTCCTCATATCCAGTCGTTGCTACACTTAATAAGCGGAAATATCATTATCTTTGACTTCTCCTTCGTTTCCTTGGTAGTGTGCTTTGTTTTATAATGTTGTTGTACCTGACTGCCAAACACCTGACGGTCAATAATATACACAAATGTTATATGACAGTAGCGCAACTAATATTACGCTCAGTTTTCACTGCACTATTGTGTGTTTAAATGTTACGTCTTCACTTTTGAAGCATTTCTAATGCGAGTGATGCAGAACCAAGAGAAAGAGACGGATAGGCATTCGTAGTAAATGTCAATGTGATATTATAAAGGAAGCGAGACTGAGAAATAGAAATTACACAAACTACAAGAGGGAGTATGTGTAACACCATAGCCCTAATACTCTACTGATTTATTTTGCCTTTTTGTTTTATTTAATATTACATCGTTGAGCTTCTGTAAATGTGTTTGATTGAATAGATAACACAAAATTGTATACTCCTTTCTTTGTAAAAACTTTGATGTCATGATTTGGTTCTATTCAATGTAGTGTATCTGTCATTTAAATTCTTTGTCTCGTTTGGAGGGAGACAAAACTTACTGCATATAATTGTAATTTTGTTTAAATAATTTTTATACAAATGTTAATATGTGCAAAGGTTCTGTTTTATTTAAAATATTTGTTTGCTGACCTTCACTTAGGATTCTTAGTTATTTTGTATGTAAAATGTAGTGTGGTTCCCTTCGGGAACGGAACTTAGTAGCGCGCGCAAATTGTGGTTGGCCTAGGTAGAAAAGGTGGAACAAGAGTCAGTCGGGAACGAGCTACCAAACTTTCAGTTCTCATGTAAAAGCTGCATATTGTGCTGGTGCCGAGAGAGGCTTTCTGTGCCACTTTCCAATGCCTCAGATGGATGGATAAAGAACTGGAGCTATTCTGGAATTGATGTCTATCATCGCCACCAAGAAATGACTAGAGTCCGGCAATTCTACCTGCAAATCCACCTACCAACATGCAATTGCCACCACATTGCGCAATCACTGTAATGGAACACTATAGTAATGTACAGTGAAGGATCAGCTTGTTGCATGTGTTAGTGTGCTCAAATATAAAGTAATTTATAACAGAATTTATGTACCTACCCTGATTTTTTTTTCCTTATCATAACACCTCTCAGGTTCCTCTCCGTTTGAACTAAAGTGATTACCGAGTGTCCTTACTGAAAGAACATTAAAGCCCAGTGTTTTACTAATTAATATCTCTTGAACATAATAAAAAAAAGTTAAAGTTAATGTGGCAAGAAAGTGAACTAAAGTAATTGATGCTTGCAGAAAATAATTTTTCTAGTAAAACTGCTTCTTAAAATGTTGCCAACTTCAAAATTAAAAGTTCTTAAGACTGAGGCTTACAAATTTTTGCTTAGTAAATGATCACATTGCTGCTTGCTGTAAATCGCAAAAGGTGAGTCAGTATCTTAGAAATATGTTAATTTTGTGTCTCACTGTAGTAAAAGTGGAAAACTGCAATAGTGGAAAGTTATATACTCGTGCTTGCTAAGCACTTGCTCCCTTTTGGTATTGAAAGTGCATATTGATAGTGTAATAGGATCCACAGGTTATCCTTTATGCTCATGATAAATAACGATTAATAGAAAGGCCACTATTTATGAAAATAATAATTTCTTTATTCAAAATACAGTGAGAAGTAACCTATTAGTGAATTCTATTTTACTTTCATTTTAAAATAGAAAAGTATTTAGCTGAGAGAGACTTAACCTGTGACCAGTTCATAATTTTGCAGTGAACTACATTCACAATTTTGTGCCAGTTAGGAAAACGTTTGAAAAGTAATACTGAACCTATGTCCAATTTATGATTCTACAGTGAATATTAATAGTAATGTTATAAATACCATTCAGTTTGAATAAGCCCTGAAAGTAATAGTGTGTATTGTTATCTGTTCTATTTATGTAAATAGTTTGTTCTGCACTGTCAGCTTCCAATCTTACCGTGAACATATGCAGGTGTCAGAGTTCATTGCACTCGCGTGTGGCAAAGTATAGGTTGTGTTGTCCGTTAAAATTACTCATACTTATTTTCATGAACAAGAATGTTCATCATTCTCTTGCCTAATTAGGCTGGCGACCGTTTTCTTTATTCTTTGAACAGTATAGACAGGTAAAATATTGTTTGTTACTGTTTAAATATTTACGTAATTCTGACTTTCATTTCCGATAAGCCACCTCCGTTGGGTACAACACGGTCAAAATAACAAAATTCCTCTCAGACAGTAACACTGCTCTGTTGCTTTATACCATAATTGTTTTAACTAGATAGTTATATTTCACGACCTGCCTCCAACCTTAAAGTTTATGGTATAGTAGTAGCGGACAGGAGTGTTATACGTGGCTTTTCCGTGACAGAACTACTTGTTCTGTTGGGGCATTGTACGTAATAAACCAAATTTGGTATTTGATTACATAAGCTACGTAAATACAGTTGCAGTGTTACAGACGTTTGGCCCAAAGTTCATGGTTTACAATGCTGCAGATATTGTACAGTACTTTGTTATTGATACATTAATAAATCGGACAAAAACGGCATTTGCTGCAATTCATTTGATATAGAAACCCTCTTTTGGGCAGAAACCTCTCATGTCCAAAAGTTATACTCAGACCTATTAATATTTCGTTTCCTATAATAGGTATGTCCAACATTTCCGTTTTAGAATAACATACCGTATAGTAGAAAATATGGGATTTTCCTGAACAACTTTCAATCATTGGTCTTTCTTATAATCACATTTTTGCTTCTCCTGAAAAATTTGTAGCTCTGGACATAAGACGTTTCTGATTTAATCAGTTCACCTGTGATCAGTGCCTCGACGGAAAACAAAAGTCATGTTCCACTTTTTTTTCAATTTTGTCTTCGACCTCTAAACCATTTATCCAAGGCGCTGTTACTGAAAGGTTCTACACCGTGTATAAATTTTGGTATTAATAACTGAGAGATTTGCTGCCACCACTGAATTTTGAAGGTAGCATGTAAGAAAGTTCCAACTATGTAATCTTCTCGTCAGATTATGGAACTGCCGACACTAAACTTTATTTCTCAGTTTTAATGCTGCGGTGAAAAAATATTGAAGAAGCACCTTTAAGCACACAGTAATTCCAAAGCAGAACTCGAGCGCGCTACCTCTGATTTACAAGGCAGCAACTCCGTCTCGTGACCACTGAAACCAGTTCTGTCTGTGTCTCTACACAAGGGAGAGATTCATCGTCATTGAGACAACTGCACTTTTTGTACCAAATGCATAATTCAGGTGGAAATCAACGTACATCGAAGGAAACATGTGCTGTATATGAAGGGGCATAGCGCTGTTGAAAAATGACTCCACAATATTGTCATATGAGATTTAACTGAGATTTAACACATTAAGACACACGATGGCTCTGACGTAACGTTATCTCTCAATCATTGCCAGCAGTGACCTAGTGGAATGGACAGTGGAGTCTAAGAATTATTCGAAAAAACATGGTGTAATGTACGGATCTGAAATTCACTGAAGGCTTCAATAAGTTTTAAGAGAAGCTGAGCCCTGTCTCATAATTTACTGGGAGCCTCACGATCCGGACTAAATCAGATATCTATAATACCATACAGAAAACAAAGACAAGTCGTTGTTGAACATAGTTACCAAACATCTCGAAACGTCCTTGACCGATTTACTACAAAGTTTTTCACTATAATCTAATAAACGTGCGGACGGACATAGGTTACTCATTTTTTAAATGTACATTTATATACTTACGTACATCCTTTGTAAAACAGAAACATTTTTAGGAAAAAAAACTCGAGGTTCTTGACCAATCTACATCAAATTTTTATACAATACTAACATTTGGATGGCATAGACCACATAGTTTTATATATATGGTATATAAATATCGATGCATTACATAAAAGCGAAAACTTACCAACAAAAATCTCGAAAAGTTATGGACAGATTCACTTCACATTTTTAGACGTTATTCTAACAAAATAATCGCACAGTGATAGGCTATGTATTTTTTAAACATGCCTTTCCATCTGGTCCTCTTCCTGATTTGTTCTCATGTGCGTTTGTCATCTGCATTCCATTTCGCACAGTTAGTCGCCTTTTGCCACGGTCATCAGCAGCAGTTTCCCTGTGACTTGGATTAATACTGGCTTTGGTCAGGTCTCTCTCGCAGACATCCTTGAAGCGAAGGTACGGTCTTCCCCTGGCCCCACACCCTCCTGAAGTTCTCCGTTCGGCAGTTTTTACGGTATTCCCTGAGGATCCATCTTGCACCTGACGTGTCCCGGCCATCTTAGGCGCCCGTGGCTCAAGACTGCGTGACTGGTGGTTGTGCTCGGGAGCTGTGAGACTTTGATGTTGGGTGCTCTATCTCTACAAGAGATCTGAAGGATGCTTCGAAGACGGAGGAGGTGAAAGCTGTTCAGTCGAGATTCGTGCTTCTCACAGCTATAGTGAAAGGTGGTGATAACACAAGCGTTGCCTACTTGTAATTTAGTTTTTATTGTCAGCAGTCCATTGTTCCATACTCTATTTTCCTCTTGCCGTGATAGACGATGCTTTTGCAATTCTGTTAGTAATCTCAGTGTCTATATATACAGGCTGTCCCATATATCTTGCTCACACAAAATAACTTTTTTCTGAAGCGTTACATGAAAAATTGATTCAACCAATGTTTTCTAATATCATTGAGTAGTTCTTGTTGAGGATATACTTTTCTGTATCCCCATAGACGTAGGAGAAATGGGGGTAGAGGTTAATTTTTTTTCAATTTTTATTCAAGGATACGCTCACCCTCTCCAAGAGCTATTCAAAAATGTATCACAATGTATCATTTTTGTCAATAAAACGTAGATATGCAAACGATAAAAATACACATGTTCTGAAGAAACAGAGCTGTTTACTTCCTTGATTATACATATTACTTACCCAATGTAGTGCTGTAGTAGAGGTGTGGGTTTTGTTTATGATTTCCGACTCATATAAACACAGTACCCCCTCTCCACCACCCCCCACCCCCACCTCCACCCCCCCTGACCTCCTCGTACCTCATTTGTTGTTGCTTTAGCGTACAGTACACTCCATACCTGTGTAGTCGTGCACCAGAGTAACTTAGTAGCTGCATGACAGTAGTATTGCGAATACGATGTTAGTTGTGTAAAGATGTATGACGTACACGCATGACGATAAGGTAGACATGCTCTTGATCTAAGGAGATAGTACGTTGACAGGAAATAATTTAGTACCTTGTATTTTTATGTTCAGTCCTGTGAGAGTGAACTGTGATTATTATGTTATTATGTCTATCTTGTACTCTGCTGTACATACCTGTACTATAATTTACTGTTCAGACACAACTACTGAACTGACAAGCCATCGCCCTCTCGCTGGATTTTTGGTCGTCTCATCTCTTGTCTACGTGAAACGGGAAGTTTAAATGCAAGACCTCTAAATCGTTTGCTCGCTTCCGTCGCCGTGAATCCTCAAGTCAGCACACGACGAATTCAACACGAAGTTGGTGTCTCGAAAACAAGTGCACATCGCATTCTGTAACGTCATAAATTCCATCCTTACCATGTTCGTTTACACCAAGAGCTCCATGGGAATGACTTGAACAACAGGGTTCAGTTTTGTAAGTGGGCTCAGCAACAACTTGTAACTAATCCTAATTTCTTCCCAGACATTCTTTGTAGCGACGAGGCGCCATTCTACAAGAAGGGATTGTCAGTATGGGAAATATGCATTATTGGTCCATCAGCAGTCCGCGATGGCTCCGAGAGGTAGACCTTCAACGTTAAATGTTTGGTGAGGCATTATTGGAGCTTTCTTGTAAATGGCAATCAAAATGGCTCGTAATATGCCCGATTTTTAAGACATACACTTCCTGTTCTCTTGGACGCCGTACCGTATCTCCGAATCGAGGATGGTCATGTGGTATCAGCATGATGGATGCCCTGTACATAACGCCTTACGAGCACGACGAATTCTAGACCGTAAATACCCTGCAAATGATGATCAGTTTGCCTTTAGGAAATGTAAAAACACCAAAGTGGCAATTCTGACGTTGCGATTGATAATGGAACCAAGAGTAAACAAAAATCAAGACGCGTTCACAGATTTTGTCGACCTGGAAACAATGTCCGACAATGTTAAATGGTGCAAGATATTTAGAATGCTGAGAAAAATAGGGGTCAGCTATAGGGAGAGATGAGTAATATATATAATATGTACAAGAGCCAGGAGGGAATAATAAGAGTAGACGACCAAGAACGAAGTCCTCGGATTAAAAAGGGTGTAAGACAGGGATGTAGTCTTTCGTCCCTGCTGTTCAATCTGTACCTAGAAGAAACAGTGATGGAAATAAAAGAAATGTTCATGAGTGGAACTAAAATTCAAGGTCAAAGGATATCATTAATACGATTCGCTGATGACATTGCTATCCTGAGTGAAAGTGAAGAAGAATTACAGAATCTGCTGAGTGGAATGAACAAGTAGATGAAGTTAAGGAAAGTCTTCTTCCTAGGCAGCAAAATAACCAATGACAGACGGAGCAGGGAGGACATCAAAAGCAGACTAGCACTGGTAAATAGGGCATTTCTGGCCAAGAGAAGTCTGCTAGTATCAAACATAGGGCTTAATTCGAGGAAAAATTTCTGTGAATGTATATTTGGAGCACAGTGAAACATGGACTGTGGGAAAACTGAAGAGAATTGAAGCATTTCAGATGTGGTATTACAGACGAATGTTGAAAATTATGTGGACTGATAAGGTAAGGTATGAGGATGCTCTGCGGAGAATCGGAGAGGGAAGGAATATATGGAAAACACTGACAAGGAGGAGTGACAGGATGATAGGACATCTATTAAGATACCAGGGAATGACTTCCATGGTACTAGAGGGAGCTGTAGAGGGCAAAAACTGTAGAGGAAGACAGAGATTGGAATACATCCAGCAAATAATTGAGGACGTAGGTTGCAAGTGCTACTCTCTGAGATGAAGAGATTGGCACAGGAGAGGAATACTTGGTGGGACGCATCAAACAAGTCAGACGAAAGATGACTAAAAAAAAACACAACCCTGGTAGGTGAATTGAACGTGGTGGGTCAGTTAGGTGGCCTGCCCAATATCTGGATCTTACACTGCTCGATTTTTTTCTGTGGGAAACAGTCAAGAATGCTGTCCATCAAAATGTTCCGACAACAACTGAGGTCGAGCAAGAACGCATTATTGATGCTTGTACAGCCATCACAGAGGAAGTATTAGCACGATGTAGGACGTTTGATATCTTTTCACTCTGAATTTTAATCGCACTCTTGAGTCTTTGTTTTATTCCCGCCATTGCCATTTCAGTGTATAGATTGAGCATTAGGGAAGAAAGACAGTGACCCTGTCTTGCACCCTTTTTAATCCTAGCCGTCCACTCTTGGCCTCCTTATTGCATCAATTATTTGGGATTTCTCCCCTTCCGCTCATGTGTGGATTGCAAGAAGAATGATTGCTGAAATGACTCTGGGCGTCCTATCATTAGCCTAATCTTGTCTTCGCGATTCCTATTGGAAGGAAATGTAAGTGACTGTAGTATACTGCTAGTTTCATCAGTTGCAGTTGGTCATGGAAAATTTGTAAGTAGGTTTTCACGGAATTGTGTGCGTCTTTCTACGAGCATCTTCCAGTTCCGTCCTTTCATTATCTTCATGGCACTCTTCCATGTGTCGAACAAACCTGTGGCCATTCGTGCTGCCTTAATATGTATCCCTTCAGTATCTCCTATTAGCTCTGATTGGTATGGGTCCAACATCAGCAGCATTCTAAGATGGGTCGCAGACTGAGTGAATTTCCCAAGTATTCTACCAATGAATCACAGTTTCACACCTGCTATATCTGCGACTGAAACTATGTGATCATTCCATTCTATATCCCTACAAACTGTTACAGCCTGTTATTTTTGTGAGTTGACCGGTTTCAGCATGACTCATTGATATTATAATCATAGGATACTACATTTTCTTCGTTTTGTGAAGTGCACAATTTTATATTTCTGAACATTTAAAGCTAATTGCTATTCTTTGCACCTCTTTTAAACTTTATCAACAGTTGACTGAATATTTGCACAGCTTCTTTCAGATTCATTGTACGAGCAGATAACTGTATGATCTGGGAAAAGTCTGAGATTACCTTGTCTGCAAGAACGCACTTCCCTTAGACACACCCGAAGTTACGTCTACACCTGTCGCTGATTCTCCATCCAAGGTAATTTTCTGCGTCCTCTCTAGCAATAAAATATTCAGTCCAGGCACAAATTTTTCTTGATATCCCATACGATCTACTTTTGATAATAAGTGTTGAGATGATACTGAGTCAAATGCTTTTTGGAAATCGAAGAGTGCTACGTTAATCTGACTGCCTTGATCTAGTTTTCCTAACGACATGTGAGAAAAGTTCGAGTTGGGTTCCACATGCTCTATGTTTTGATTTATAGGAGTGAAAGGACATTGCAGAGAGCGATAGTTACGAATAAACTACAGTAGGGTTGTATTCCAACCAACATGTTAATCAATCAGTACATACAGCTAGCAGTAAGGGGAATCAAGGAGAAATTGGTAAACGTTTATGAGACAGAAATAAAAAGTTAACATTTACTGATGACATTGTAGTTCTACCAGCGACAAAAATGAGTTGGAATATCAGTTAAACGGAACAGATAATGTCTTGAAAGTAGGTTATAAGGTGAATCTCAACACAAGTAAATCAAGGGCAAGGGGCTGAATTCGGATTAAGTTAGGCAAATGTGGGAGAATTGATTAGAAAACGAGACACTAAAATTTAATTGTTTTTAATTAGGGCAACAAAATAACTAACGACAGCAGAAGAAAGTAACATATATAGTGTAAATTAACAGCAGCACGTAAAGTGTTTGTGAAAAAGGGAAGTGTGTTAACGTATAATATAAATTTAAGTGATAGGAACTCTTTTATGGTAGCATTTGGTAAGGTGTTGCCTTGTATGGGGAGGAAAAGATTACAACAGAAGTAAATTTAATCATTTGAAATGCGATGTTGCAGGAAAATGCAGAAGATTAGACGGATAGACTTGGTAACCGATCAAGGACTAAATCGAATAAGGTGGAAGAATCTTTACGACACAACTTCACCAAACGAAGATATGTTGAAAGGGCCCATCCTGAGGGATCAAAGAATCATCATCTCATGTAAAATACAGCAGGGCAAAGAAATTCTATAAAGTGTTTGACTATACCAAAGTGCACTTGTTCCCTTTGAACCGACGAAGGGGAGGGAGAGAGAGAGAGAGAAATCCATGGACACAAACAGATTTATTAAGGGGGTCTCAGGAAGAATAATAAATATTTTAGGAGATTATTTAGTACAGACTAATTACAATAGAACATTCCAATGAATGTATCCAATTTTTATTGTACAGATTTGTTTGTTGAAATATGACTGCAAGACACTGCACGAGACTCACACAATATAGTGAAAACGTGGGTAAACACTCTTGAATCCTGTACTCTACTGTTAGAAAATAGCCTATGACTCCCCACAATCAGCAGCACAGCTTTCATTATAAAACCACTACACAAGGAACACACAAGCATCCTCAGCATTTGTAAATCAGTTTTTGCCCTCTATAGCTCCCTCTAGTACCATGGAAGTCATTCCCTGGTATCTTAACAGATGTCCTATCATCCTGTCGCTCCTCCTTAAACGGTAGGGTAGAATTGGTCAACAAATCACAATCACAGGCAAAAAAATTATGTATACTCAAGCACACAACATGAACTTCAAAACCAACATGCCGATCGATAAATAAACCAAAAGCAATTGGAGGCACAAAACGCGAAAGGAAAACTTATCTCTTTGACCAGCTTTACATCTGAAACCAATAAAAAATGGACACAATGTGGAATGTTTTATTCGGATTAGTCTGTACTATCACCTCCTAAGATATTTACTATTTGCCCCGAAACAGTATGCAGTGCGTGCAGCGATAATACACTCGGAAACGATATTAATTCCCACCCATTGCGATTCAAAACTTTGAAATTTGGCTCAAAGGTGCGCCCAGTCTTCTCCGTATAGTGCAAAAGCATGGCGCCCTACAGCGTCACCCTCGGGCTCGGCGACGCTTGAAACACTTGGCTTGAAGAAAAGGCCACGGCTCAGAAGGATATCTAACGTGTAAAGTGGCTTGATGATACCACATTGGCACCAAATTTCATTACAGTTCTGTCCAATACCACCGTGTCACACGGTCGGAATGTCGGAATATCTCTCTTACCGATGTTTCACCACTTCTTTTAACGCCTATGCGATGGTGGTCAGAAACACGACAACAAACGTTGAAATCACGCGATTTTCTTACGAGTAGCCGAGGAAAACATTTCAGTCACACCGGCGTTCGGAATCGGCAAGAAAATGGTGATGATGTTTGGTTTATAGGGAGCTGAACTGCGCGGTTACCAGCACCCGTACAAATTCCTAACCTTTTCTCAGTCCAATCTCGCCACTTTCATGAATGATGATGAAATGAGGAGGAGAACACGAACATCCAGTCATCTCGAGGCAGGTGAAAATTCCTGACCCCGCCGGGAATCGAGAACGCGACCGCGAGACCACGAGCTGCGGACTCGGCAATAAAAGTCGGCGGGGGTAGCATGAAGGGCCTTTCCCTGGGGCGTTGTTTCCCACACATTTCGCGATAGAAAACTACAGCTCGCAGTGCGATGAGCAACACGAAAACGTTCTTCACAACCTTTGACACTGCTGACAAACTCATGCATTTCCGTCCTTCTGTAAGGACACTGGGAGGCTGAATCCCTGTCGAACGTGATCGCGCCAGTTTGGAGCGCAGCGCGACCGCAATTTTTGCTCTCGTGTACAGGTTCGAACCACTAGGGACCGATCAAAACTATACGACGAAATTTGGACGATCCGAGGCAGCTAAGAGTGCTGATGCTTTCTCAGCGCTTCTGTTCTGTGTCCTCCTGTGGCGTGATCACGGTGGGATGCTAAATGCGCAAAATGTACGGCAAAGGGTCCCTTTGAAACCCCTTCCCCAAGCTCAGCAAAATCCTCTGTGGCATCGGAATTTTAAAAACATGCTTTTGCAGACACAAGCTGTGAAGACGTCCGAAGCGCTTGCAGACTGGCAATGCCTTTGACAACCGATTCTGAATGGCCTAGTATCAGACGCAAGAATAGCATTGTAGCGGCGGAAGAGCTGCAAGCGTAGCATGCCTGTAGTTACATGGTACTCTCGTCACAGATTCTGCCTGTACAGGTTACCTCGGTGCCGGTTTTCGATAGCGTCATTTCGTCGTGCACAGTATTGTTTAAACACGGCGGCAGGAGAACAATTTGCAGACTTGACCGTTTCGGAAATGCTTCCAACCCTAACCTAAAAGCCAATAAGCATACCCTTGGACGTTAAATAAATCGCTCCGTTTCTACATTATGACAACGACTACACTGTTTTCTGGGGTACTTTTTCAGGGTGATTTTTTTCCACAGTGTAAAAACTCTAGGGATTGTTCGATGAGTGGATACGAAACAAAAAAGGTCTGATGAACTTATGTCCGGAAACGCTTGGTTTGCATGCTAAAGACCATTTCATAAATCCTATCTTATTCCAGATACTGCTGTCTAATAGGCACAGTCCCATGCAGCCACAGTTACAGTTGAAACTTCCCCTTTGAAAATTTTATAAATGACAGTGCTGATAAAACCTCTTACGTTACTTAATATTCAAACAGCTGAGCGAAACTGAACATACTCAGACGTTTCTCTCTTTGCTTATTCTGATCAACACTAAACTCACACACAATATTTTTAGCGCAAAGCAATCTGACATTCAATAATCCCTACAAAAGAATGGCCCTGACTAACAATAACCTACACCTTTCATGAATCACTTACCTCACAAAAATCTTCGTTACTCGAACTACTGCAATACAGCGAGCGCTAATACTGACAGCTAAATAAAAGATTCTAACTACTGAAGGCACTAACTACTGATAGGCAAAGTCCGCAAATGAAAGAATTTGATAGAGAACAAACAACGTATTTACCTTAATAATGGTCAAAAGTCATTATATATATATATATATATATATATATATATATATATATATATATATATATATACTCCAGGAAATGGAAAAAAGAACACATTGACACCGGTTTGTCAGACCCACCATACTTGCTCCGGACACTGCGAGAGGGCTGTACAAGCAATGATCACACGCACGGCACAGCGGACACACCAGGAACCGCGGTGTTGGCCGTCGAATGGCGCTAGCTGCGCAGCATTTGTGCACCGCCGCCGTCAGTGTCAGCCAGTTTGCCGTGGCATACGGAGCTCCATCGCAGTCTTTAACACTGGTAGCATGCCGCGACAGCGTGGACGTGAACCGTATGTGCAGTTGACGGACTTTGAGCGAGGGCGTATAGTGGGCATGCGGGAGGCCGGGTGGACGTACCGCCGAATTGCTCAACACGTGGGGCGTGAGGTCTCCACAGTACATCGATGTTGTCGCCAGTGGTCGGCGGAAGGTGCACGTGCCCGTCGACCTGGGACCGGACCGCAGCGACGCACGGATGCACGCCAAGACCGTAGGATCCTACGCAGTGCCGTAGGGGACCGCACCGCCACTTCCCAGCAAATTAGGGACACTGTTGCTCCTGGGGTATCGGCGAGGACCATTCGCAACCGTCTCCATGAAGCTGGGCTACTGTCCCGCACACCGTTAGGCCGTCTTCCGCTCACGCCCCAACATCGTGCAGCCCGCCTCCAGTGGTGTCGCGACAGGCGTGAATGGAGGGACGAATGGAGACGTGTCGTCTTCAGCGATGAGAGTCGCTTCTGCCTTGGTGCCAATGATGGTCGTATGCGTGTTTGGCGCCGTGCAGGTGAGCGCCACAATCAGGACTGCATACGACCGAGGCACACAGGGCCAACACCCGGCATCATGGTGTGTGGAGCGATCTCCTACACTGGCCGTACACCACTGGTGATCGTCGAGGGGACACTGAATAGTGCACGGTACATCCAAACCGTCATCGAACCCATCGTTCTACCATTCCTAGACCGGCAAGGGAACTTGCTGTTCCAACAGGACAATGCATGTCCGCATGTATCCCGTGCCACCCAACGTGCTCTAGAAGGTGTAAGTCAACTACCCTGGCCAGCAAGATCTCCGGATCTGTCCCCCATTGAGCATGTTTGGGACTGGATGAAGCGTCGTCTCACGCGGTCTGCACGTCCAGCACGAACGCTGGTCCAACTGAGGCGCCAGGTGGAAATGGCATGGCAAGCCGTTCCACAGGACTACATCCAGCATCTCTACGATCGTCTCCATGGGAGAATAGCACCCTGCATTGCTGCGAAAGGTGGATATATACTGTACTAGTGCCGACATTGTGCATGCTCTGTTGCCTGTGTCTATGTGCCTGTGGTTCTGTCAGTGTGATCATGTGATGTATCTGACCCCAGGAATGTGTCAATAAAGTTTCCCCTTCCTGGGACAATGAATTCACGGTGTTCTTATTTCAATTTCCAGGAGTGCATATGTATATCAGTTCATGATATCCAGTATTACACATCTACTCTTTCTGGCGGACACACGTCCAGATCGTCCGCTCTTAAAATTCTGCCATCCCTCTCCCCACATCCACCTCTGCTGGTGGCTCACCTCCAACTGCGCAACGCTATGCGCTGTTCACATCCAACTGCCCAACACTACAATAGCAAATATTCCAACAATGCAAACCAGCCACAGACTTCACACAGCACAGTCAGTGATTTTCATACAGAGCGCTACGTGGCGTTACCAACATAAAAACGTAAACAGCCTACCTACATAGTGGCTCAGCAAGTTCATTTCTGCTGCTGGCTAAAAGCATGGCATCGTAATACTGCCAGCTAAATAAAAGATTCTAACTACTGAAGGCACTCACTACTGAAAAGCATAGTTAGCAAATGAAAGATTTTGGTAGAGAACAAACAGTGTATTAGCCGAGCGGTCTAAGGCGCTGCAGTCATGGACGGTGCTGCTAGTCCCGGCGGAGGTTCGATTCCTCCTTCGGGCATGCGTGTGTGTGTTTGCCATTGGGATACTTTAGGTTAAGTAGTGTGTAAGTTTAGGGACTTATGACCATAAGATTTCACACAAATTTGAACATTTGAATCAATGTATTTACCTTGATACTGTTCAAAACTCGTGATATATATATACAGGGTGAGTCACCTAACGTTACCGCTGGATATATTTCGTAAACCACATCAAATACTGACGAACCGATTCCACAGACCGAACGTGAGGAGAGGGGCTAGTGTAATTGTTTAATACAAACCATACAAAAATGTGCGGAAGTATGTTTTTTAACACAAACCTACGTTTTTTTTAAATGGAACCCCGTTAGTTTTGTTAGCACATCTGAATATGTAAACAAATAAGTAATCAGTGCCGTTTGTTGCATTGTAAAATGTTAATTACATCCGGAGATATTGTAACCTAAAGTTGACGCTTGAAACCTCCGACGTTCAGTTGCGTGTTGTAACAAACACGGGCCACTGTCGGCGAGCAGCATCTGCAGGGACATGTTCACGATGACGACCGTGTTTACGAGTGTGGCTGTAGTACACTGTTGTGGTTTGGTCTAGCTGTCGTAAAAAATGGCTCTGAGCACTATGGGACTTAACATCTATGATCATCAGTCCCCTAGAACTTAGAACTACTTAAACCTAACTAACCTAAGGACAGCACACAACACCCAGTCATCACGAGGCAGAGAAAATCCCTGACCCCGCCGGGAATCGAACCCGGGAACCCTGGCGCGGGAAGCGAGAACGCTACCACACGACCATGAGCTGCGGACCTAGCTCTCGCAGAGTCCGCATGCAGCGCTTGCTGCTATTGTTATTCTGCATTCGTCTCTGCACGCAGACCAACTGTAGTACACCGCGTTACCAGACGTCTGTGGTAGTGTAGTGTTGTAGGAACTGTGACCATGGTGTATTCGAACTCTGAAAATGCGGAGATGATACTCATCTATGGCGAGTGTCGACTAAATGCAGCTGAACCCTGCAGGGTGTAATCAGAACGATACCCGGACAGAGAGCATCCAACGTGCCGCACATTGCGAAACACCTACCGCCAACTGTATGCACTGTATGCACGCAAACGGGTCCGTAACAGGCCCGTCACAGGAGAAGCGGGTGCAGTTGGTGTGTTAGCTGCTGTTGCAATGAACCCACACATGAATACACGGGACATTGCGAGAGCCGGTGGACTGAGTCAAAGTAGTGTCATGCGCATACTGCACCGTCACCGCTTTCACCCGTTTCGTGTGTCGCTACATCAACAATTACATGGTGATGACTTTAATCATCGAGTGCAATTCTGTCAATGGGCATTAACAGAGAATGCGTTGCAGTTCTACCTGTTTACCGATGAAGCGGGTTTCACAAACCACGGGGCAGTGAACCTACGGAACATGCATTACTGGTCCGTGGACAATCCTCGCTGGCTCAGACAGGTAGAGCGACAGCGACCGTGGACTGTAAATGTATGGTGCGGAATCATTGGCGACCACCTCATTGGTCCTCACTTCATTGCAGGGGCCCAAACAGCTGCAACATACATCGCGTTTCTACAGAATGATCTGCCAACGTTGCTCGAAAATGTCCCACTGGAAACGCGTCGACGTATGTGGCATCAGCATGATGGTGCACCTGCAATTTCCGCAATTAACAGTAGACTGACCCTTGACAGGATGTTCGACGGGCGTTTCATAGGACGTGGAGGACGCATAAATTGGCCAGCCCGTTCTCCTTATCTTACACCTCTGGACTTCTTTCTGTGGGGTACGTTAAAGGAGAATGTGTACCGTGATGTGCCTACAACCCCAGAGGATATGAAACAACGTATTGTGGCAGCCTGCGGCGACATTACACCAGATGTACTGCGGCGTGTACGACATTCATTACGCCAGAGATTGCAATTGTGTGCAGCAAATGATGGCCACCACATTGAACATCTATTGGCCTGAAATGTCGGGACACACTCTATTCCACTCCGTAACTGAAAACGGAATCCACGTGTTTACGTGTACCTCACCCCTCATGGTAATGTACGTGTGCGTCAGTGGAAAAGACCAATAAAAAGGTGTTAGCATGTGGACGTGATGTGCTGTTCCAGTCTCTTCTGTACCTAAGGTCCATCACCGTTCCTTTGGATCCCTACGTAATTCGGTGCTCTCCGATACACACGATCGTACAGCGGAGGAGTGGTACTCAAGCGTCAACTTTAGGTTACAATATCTCCGGATGTAATTAACATTTTACAATGCAACAAACGGCACTGATTACGTATTTGTTTATATGTTCAGATGTGCTAACAAAAATAACGGGGTTCCATTTAAAAAAACGTAGGTTTGTGTTAAAAAACATACTTCCGTGACTTTTTTTATGGTTTGTATTAATCAATTACACTAGCCCATCTCCTCACGTTCTGTCTGTGGAATCGATTCGTCAGTATTTGATGTGGTTTACGAAATACATCCAGCGGTAATGTTAGGTGACTCACCCTGTATATATATCAATTCATGACAGCCAGTCTTACAAATTTCATTTTCCTGACGGACAAACGTCCAGATAGTCCGCTCTCAAAATTCTGCCATCTCTATCCCCACATTCACCACAGCTGTCTCCCCATATCCACCACTGCTGGCGGCTCACGTCCAACTGCGCAACGCTACGCGCTGTTCATATCCAAGTGCCCAACACTACAATAGCAAATATTGGTTCAAATGGCTCTGAGCACTATGGGACTTAACTTCTGAGGTCATCAGTCCCCTAGAACTTAGAACTACTTAAACCTAACTAACCTAAGGACATCACACACATCCATGCCCGAGGCAGGATTCGAACCTGCGACCGTAGCGGTCGCGCGGCTCCAGACTGTAGCACCTAGAACCGCTCAGCTACTCCGACCGGCAATAGCAAATATTCCAACAATGCAAACCAGCCACAGACTGCACACAGCACAGTCAGTGATTTTCATACAGAGCGCTAAGTGGCGTTACCAACATAAAAACCTAAACAGCCTACTTACAAAGTATGCATGGTTTCCTCCTAAAAAATATTCAAATGTGTGTGGATTCCTAAGGGACCTAACTGCTGAGGTCATCGGTCCCTAGAGTTACACACTACTTAAACTACCTAATGCTAAGAACAACACACACACCCATGCCCGAGGGAGGACTAAAACCTCCGCGGGGGGGGGGGGGGGGGGGAGGAGGGGGTTCGCGCAGTCCGTGACATGACGCCTCAAACCGCTGGTTTCCTCCTAGAGGGTGGTACTGTTCCTCATACGTCGTGCCCCAGCGCCCTCTACTGCAATAGTAATTGGTAATATTGCGTCCGATTCACTTATCTTGTTGACTCACCATGCAATGCGTGCGATACAGCGTTGTGCCACAGTGTTTCCGAGTCCGAATCGAGAGCTTGCTGACATGGTGTATACTTGCGGAAAGGCAAATGGCAACGGGCGGCGGGCAGCAAGGTTGTATCACGAGATCTATCCCCGCCGACAACAACCACAGCATTCAATGTTTGCAACAGTGTTTCGCCGTTTGTATGAGACAGAAAGGCGACCGCCGTGTCAGTACCAGGCAATTGGCCCGCCGTGCAGGGTAAGCCAGAAGACTGTGTGGAACATTTGCGAGGTGCCGGGGCTAGCAGTGTTTTTAACACTCAATTCTTAGAGAATTTACATATGTACATGATGCTCTAAGCCCCCCTTTTCTAACTCCAACTTTTCCTGTTGCACAAGGATAAAAAAAAATACGCGAACTGACTCTAATCAACCCTGCCAGTGGAGTAGAAGAGAGTTTGGCACCTGCAATAATTTAATTTGTTAAATAAGTTAATTAAACGAAGGTTTCATTAACATAGTGAGGAATGATGGGGTTGCTCTATCTATTAACAGAATGAAAGTTCTGTCCAAAATAACAATATGATTTATTAAGACTAAACACAAAATAATAAACAACAACACATGAAACATTAACAATATATCAAATTGGCTCTAATTGGATACTTAAACAAACGCTGTGAAATTGAAGTTGTCCCTAAACTAGATTGTGAGGATTATGACGAAGTGGTATGTGCAGCCAATTCCTAGCAACTCAATTCTTAGAGAAAACACATAGCCAACCCACCATTAATTGCTGCTACCCAAGACAGAACAAAGTTAGGAAAAAAAAAAGACGAACAGGCGCACTCTGCTGAGCTCTGATTGTCACCTAGGAAAATCCCTATCTGCCGGTGCTGCGGACATACATTACCAAACCGACTTCTTGACTCCCAGAACACGATCTGCCGTACCGGAGCCGTTGGCTGGTTGCTTCGACGTCCTCGACCGAAAGGCGAGAGACGACTACCCACAAGAGCACCCGTACCAAAACCGAACACAGAACATTCCCGCCCCCACGACAGTGGCCGTGGTTAAACGTTCCAATCAGCAACTCGAAAACCGGCGGAAATTCCACTCCATTGCCGGAACGCTACCATTCCACCAATGGAGATTCTTGGCGCCAATTTCAGCGCCGATCTTGCTACGTCACGGAGCTATGCCCTGAGCAAGCCAATCACAGTTACTATTTTGCAGAAAGTGCGGGAATTTTCCCGCCACAGCTGCCTGGGTACACAAGTCATTCCCACGCCTCGCTGGTAGCCCGCCAGAACGTGTTTTCGCTAAGTTTCTGCGAAGTAACGGAACCTCTAGCCCAGCCACTACTTCAAGCTCTGCGGGCGTGCCTCTTGACAATGTCGGTGTCTGCAAAGCATTCACTCGACTTCCTCACACCCGTCGGCTTAAAGCTTTCCAGATCAGCAGAGCCCGCCTGTCACCGGACCACCCGGGTGACGAGAGACGCTGCGTGGGAAGTCCGCGCGTGAAGGAATAGCAACTTTCCACCGCATGCAATTATAGAGGAGAATCGTAAGATAGAAATATGAGAGGGGGCTCATGCCACCTCTCATAGCCCCTACGCCATTTTAGATTGTAATTGGTGAGCGGTTGGCTCACTTAGGAGCAAGGTAGTGAGTCAATCGCCCAAGAACAATCTCGCAAACTGGCTGCACATGCCGCACTCTATAAAGAAAATAACTGCAACTGAAAAATGCAGCTCATAGAGGGAGGATTATTTATGATGTAGCCAACTTCACCTTCTTAATATGGAACACTAACACTCACATCACACATCCATACCCAGGGAGCCCCTTCCAAACACCGATTCACACAGACATTCACTCTCTAAATATGGCCCGGGCATGTGAGCCAAATATGGAGCAATTTATTCTTTACAATCAGAGTTGGAGTGCTCCGCAATTAAATGCCCAAGATGTTACAACAATTTTAATCATTAAACTAACCTGAACTCACTCACACATGATACTATTTAAGTTAACAATCTCTTTGTGAGCTTTCAGAATCTAATTACGACCTCCGATTCATTCTGTCTCCCTGCAGCAAGAATAACCTTTACAAAATGTTCCCTGAACTGATGGTCCATTCACAATGACAGAGGTGGTATCTGCTTCAGTTTATGGGGACTTCAGGCACACTGTTTCCATACACTCAACAATAAATACAAGATAAAAAAAATGGTGTGGAGAACAATACAGTAATTTGTAATGAGAATTACAGTGTAAAACAAACACATACAAGGTATCACATACATTACAAAAACAACATTAGAGAAAGAAATTAAAAAAAACAAGGTTCATGGGACATTAAGTTGTGCGTGCACATTGCACACTGTTCACGACCGTGCTGAGAATGTGGCACTAAATCACATTGTTAGAAATGTTCGAAGCACTTCACAAATTCATTAGTTTCTCTGAGGGGGTTGGTATGTTGAGTCACATGCATTGATGCACGTGGTTCCATGTCTTGAGCATTGGAGGGCGGCTTTTGGGATGGGGCCACAGTACTGACATCACATAGGGCTAAACGTCGGGTGTTGTTGCTACGTTGTTGCAACAGCAATAGGGAGTGCTGGAGCGTCTGCAGTACGCTGTTGAGATTGTAGTCAGACCCACGCATATGATCACGGCAGTACGGTAGGAAGACACAGTGATAGGCCCTCCTCACGTCGATTAATTGTCTCTGATGTCTACTTGTTGGGATACATCACTAGTCTAGGTCTCTTCTCTCGCTGGGCAGTACTTTACGTTTCCCAATATTGCAGTTCGACGAGGGATGATGGCACGTGGAGTGACTCCACAAGTGTGTGAGGTCATCCATACAGGATCGAACTAGGAGCGACGATTGCTAAAAACTGCTCTCTAATAGAGAGGAGAAGTTAGAAATGAGACCATACATTTGTTAGTGTGGCACGATACTGCTTTGTGTAAGCAGATCGGCCAATGCTAGTGAGTTGTAAAAACCCAAACAGGTGAGTATATAGCGTCCCTTTCTGTCCTGAGGCACATGAGACGCCAGTTACGACACCATATGTGATCTTCTTCGTGTACTCACGACTACGTGGTCTGCCGCAGGGAATCCCTCCAAACGGCTGCCTCGTGTGGGTCGCGTGTCAGTGTCAACGGCCAGCCTCACTTTCGCTTGTGGCCCGGCGAGGATCCTCCCTAATCCCTCAGGTACACGGCCCGGTGACTGTCAGCTTGTAGGACCGGACGCCCTCGCGCCCCTCACGTCAGGTAGCGCGTCGACGCTCTCCTCCTGCAGGTAGCCGATGACCTCCGGCTGGCCTCTGCGTTGCCACTATCCCAGTCCTCTGCACAATTCTTACAAAAATCATATGCCTAACTTTTCCCCATGACCTTCTATGTTATAATAAATTTACATACCGATACATTGATGGTCTGTCATTTCAGACACTGTAATTTTAATTTTATAGTTATTTATCTGTAGCTATCATAACAAAAAATGGAAATAATTTATCTTGATATTTGTGTAGAGACCGATCTCAGTATTGTACATGGTGTGTGATAACTGATGCTATGTAATGGATGAACAACTAAATGTGCGGGCCCACACTAATATTACTATTAATTATATAGATCGACAGTAGACATGCTCAAGAATTAACTACCATTTGCCAACGATCTACATTCTATGTCTTTTAATTAAATTATGTTGTTATTCAGGTCTAAGTTTTACTGTGCTATAAAGAACATGCAACTATACTACTTTCGCTCGCCGGTCGTCCCTCCATCTCGGGTCTGTGATTTGATGACCTGAAAAATAGCATCCCAACAGGCGCGCGCCACACTTGTGGTAGAAAACCCCCACAATATTAATCTAGTTATTGTTAAATCCTACAGTTTAACTTATCCTAGTATAACTTACTTTCCCTTTTATTTATTTATTTATTTATTTATTTATTTATTTATTTTTTTTTTTTTTTTGTTTACCTTATACACTACTCTTACATAATTCCTGTTACGCTGAGATATCTCGCTGCTCGCCGCTATTGACGACAGTGATGTGCGCGCCGTACGACACGGCCTCCGAGTTCTCACTACGCCTCACTGAAACTCCAGAGACTGGGTTAGCCATGGCTATACAAGACAATAAATTTATAGTTGAACTTAATTTTGTATGTGATGCAGTCTTAGCAATGAAAGCGCACCTTTCCAGAGGCAATATAATTTGACCCAGCCAAGTCTGGTTCCTGTTGAGGATTCAGTCGCCCATCACACGCCAGCTACACAGTATGTCACGAATATCCTAGTATGAGTCACTGGTTATTCATCTGTGACAGTCGCAAGCAGCATGCTAAATCCCCAACCAGCACATTGGCATGGTAGGCTTTATGCCCGCATTTCTACCGTCTAGGCCCTAGGCCACCATTGGAGTCAAACGCTCACAGGTTCACCCCGACTTGCAAGACAACGATGCTGGCGCAGCTCTGCAAAAACTATACTGCCAATATTCATCCTCGAAATCTCGCAATATACCACAATCTTGCAGTGCACTGACGCGTGCCTGCAAGCATTGGTATGAACGTCTCACGAACTGGCTGTGGCCGCTATGGAGCGTATCACGACTTCTCAGAACGCTTCTAAGAGCACGTTCTTGTATGCGCCCGTTTGTGCGACATCTCGTCACTCATCACTATCCCTTAACATGGACACCAGATTGGAAAGGACAAAAACATTGCTCATGGAAAGGTAGTGCCTCTTATCGCATTGACAGTGGAGCTTGCGAACATAAACAGAAAAAAAATTAGCAGCAGTAAATTCTTATGCGAGAAAACGCAGCGTGTTAATACTTTAACAATCTTAATCTATTAATGCAACGATTATTGTTCCCCGAAGAAAGGTTCATATCTTTGCCTATTCTACTCTGTACACCACTTACACTACTACTATAGCAAGGTTCACGTATTTGTCCATTCTACTACGTACACCACTTACACTACTCTATTCCACGAACTCCTTTATGTGAGAGATGTGGTGGAGTCCTATGGACTTCTTTCCTTTCAGCGTCTCTAATTCATAAGCATTGTGGTGAGCTGCTCTCCTTATACGGTACGGCCCGTTGTAAATAGAATAGAATTTTTGGCATTTCATTTTTTTGTTTGTTCGAAAGTCGGAAAGACTTAACGAGCACCTTTTGTCCAATGTGGAAGTGTCGTAGACGAGCTCCCCTGTCGGCACGTCTCTTCCTGACCTCTGCTGCAGCACGTATCCTCTTGAGAGCCAAATCCACTATGGCTTGGTGCTGCGTTCGCGCACTTGGTGGGAAGTTTACGACATCGGTTATCAAGTCCTTAGGAATCCGGTTTTTCAGTACTGTAATGGGTGCCAATTTTGTTATCCCATGGGTGCCTCATTGATCACCTCCTGGAAGTCTTTAAGGAAAACGTCCCATGTCGTGTGCTGTTTGTTACAGTACAACCGGCACAAGTTTCCGAGTTCTTTAATAACCCGTTCTGCAGCATTCGAGCTCGGATGGTGCGAAGATATAAAAATGGGATCAATTTTACACCGACGCAACGTCTCCTTCCAAGTTTTTGACTTAAACTGTGGCCCATTATCAGAAATAATTTTACTCACATGACCAACCTGTTGTAGGAAATCCCGGATTAGGGCTCGAGATACAGTTCGTCCTGTCGCCCTCTTCAGTGGCGTAAAGGTAACGTATTTGGACGTTAGTTCAACAAACACTAATACGTAAGTATATCCTCTTCTTGTTCTTGGCAAAGGTCCCATCAAATCTGTTGCTGCTAATTGTCTTAATTTGGTCGGTACGATTGGGTATAATGGTGCCTGCATGCTCACAGTGGTGTGCTTAGCCTTTTGGCAGTCTTTACACACCGACAGTACCCTCCGAATTCGACGCTCCATGTTTCGGAAGTAACACATGGTCCTTAGCTTGAGATTGCACTTGCGTGGTCCGAAGTGTCCATAGCTGAGGTGAGTATGCCATATAACCTTGTTTATTAGGTGTTCAGGGATGCATACCCCCCATTCAGTGTCATTGGCATAATTTCGGTGGAAAATTATGCCTTTCCGCAAGAGGTAGAACTGCCTGATGGTGGCGTGTCTTCTGTCTATCCATTTCTGTTTCAATAACACTAGGGCAGGGTCCTTGTCTTGCTCCTTCTTGATGTCATGCATACTACAGGTAATAAAATTTTCAAAGGCTACTTTCTGCATATAGAAAAGGCAGTAGTGATTTTCCTCCACATCTTCTTCCATGTTGTGCTCAAATCCGATCGGTGACCGTGATAAGGCGTCTGCAATAATGTTCTGACTGCCGGGGATATATTCTATCGAAAAGTTGTACTGCTGCAGATATGATGCCCACCTAATGAGCCGCCTGTGATTAAGCTTTGCAGTCATCAAGAACTCGAGTGCCTTGTGGTCTGTGTAGACCCTCGTCTTGCGACCAAACAGAAGGTATCTGAATTTTTCAAACGCCCATACAATAGCCAGCGCCTCTAACTCGGTTACTGAGTAATTCCTCTCACTCTTGGCTAGTACTCTGCTACCAAACGCAATTGTCTTCCACACCCTGTTTCCTTCATGTACATAGTCTTGGAACACCATGACACCCAGACCTGAGTATGAACTGTCCGTTACTATGCAAAGCTCTTCTGCTAAGTTAGGGTGTGATAGGATGGGTGCTTGTAATAATGCGAATTTTAATGCTTTCCATTCGGATTCGGCCGCCTCATCCCATTCCCAAGGAATCTTCTTTCCTGTAAGTTGATGCAACCTAGGACTGCTCTGAGTTTTGACATGTATAAAGCGGTTGTAAAAATTTATGATCCCCAAGAACCCCCTTAACTGCTTCTTTGTCGTAGGAATGGGAAACTTTTCAATCGCTTCGATCTTTTCGGGATTTGGCGCAATGCCCTCACCCGTGATGATATGTCCCAGAAATTTGACAGAGGACGTCCCAAAATTCGATTTTTCGATATTGATAGTCACTCCGTATTCCTTGAATGTCGCAAGGAGTTCACCGAGGACCGCATTGTGCTCTCCCCAAGATTTCTCCGCGATCAGCAAATCGTCCACATAGCTGGTGACATGACGTTTCAAATTATCGCTTAGTATGCCGTCCAGCCCCCGAATGAATGCGGCAGATGAAACGTTCAAACCAAATGGTAGACGACGAAACCGGTAACATCTTCCAAATGCTAAAAAGGCTGTGTACTGTCTGCAATTTGGATGGAGCTCGATCTGCCAGAAACTCGATTTTAGATCAACTGATGAGAAGATTGATATTCCATGGAAGTTTTGTAAGAGTTCCTCTAATCGTTCCGGTCTGTCTGTTTCGGGTTCTATTATGGTATTAATTTGTCGCGAGTCCAAGACTAAACGAATACTACCATCTGCCTTCTCGACTACTCTTAACGGGTTATTATAGGCTGAAGCCGTAGGTTCTATTATTCCTTCACTCAACATTCGCGTAATTTCGGCTGCTACTTTCTGTCGATATGCCAAGGGGATTGGATAGGGTGGCACACGAAACTGATTGTGCGGACGTACACGAAATTCATATTGGAAGTTCTTTATTGATCCTGTCTTGGGAATGAAGACCTCCGCATGTTCTACTAGTAATTTATGAAGTTCTTTGCGGTGGTCGCACCTTATATTCTTTATTGCTTCCACTTTTTCTCCTATTTTCTCCTTTATTTCCCCCATTATTCTGACTTCATTCTCATCTGTGTCCGCTCCCCTACCCGCAACGTCGACCTGTTCTTCCTTTCTGTCTTTCAGCCACGCATAGTTTATCCGTACACAGTTAGACGGTAGTTGAGCTGGGATCAGCTGATCGTCGAATTTAATGTGGACGGGATTCCCTTTCCTCAAAACCACTTCACCTCGTCCTAGATCAACTATCGCTTCATGTTCATTTAGGAAGTCCGTTCCTATTATCATGTCGATCGCCAGATTTGGCACAATCCAGAAGTTAGACTCTATTTTGTGTCCTTGGCAGGAGAATTCCAGTCTTGTTTGTTGGGTGACCTCCGTACATTTTCCCGCTAATGCCCCTTTTATTTTGGTTTTCTTAACCGATAGGACAGGCCAGTCCATCTCCTGAGAGCACATCTTGTATGCTGCCTCAGATATTGCTGTTATGTAGCTTCCACTATCTATTATCGCATTCATACTCTTTTCAGCTATTGCTACTGTGATAAGAGGCTGCCGATCTTGTCGAGGAGTTGCTTTATGTTCCTCGAGCAGGATTTCTGATAAATCTTCGTAATGTATCATCCGTAGTTGGCCAGGTCCGAGATTACGTGCGAAATTCCGGCGGCCTGTGTTCGCACTAGTCTGGCGTCAATCCCTTGTTAAGCTCCCCCTCCTCTGACGTGCATTAGGATTTGCGGGTCTAGTTTCAATCTCCTGGTTCCACTGTTGTCCTTGGTTTCGCTCTCTCCAATTACGGTCGCTTTGCCGTTCGTTATTCCTCCTATCCCAGATTCCTTGTCTAGATTGACCCTGCTCCCTGACGTTCTGGTTTCCTTGTCTTTGGTTTCCATAACCTTGAATAGCGTAACCTTGACTTCCGTAACCCTGGTTTCCTAACTGACCAGTGCGATTATGCGATCTGTTGTCGTCTTCCCTTCCTGGCCCGTGGTATTTGTTACTTTGCCCCTTCTTCCTGTCCTTTGCGTCTTGTTTATCAAAGACTACTTCGAGTTCGCGCAATAGACTCTTGAATGCTTCTATGTCAGATCCACACTTGCCGACAAGTGTCTGTTGGTACCTAACTGGCAATTTGGAAAAGCAAAATTTAATGATTTCTCCGTTGCTATATGGACTATCTAAAAATTGATTCTTCTTGAGTAACTCATCAAGAAATTTGGTTGCGCTCCTATACCCGGACACCTCCAGTTCAGGACAAAATATTATTTCATCTTTAATCCTGTCCTGCGTTTCCTTTGACCAGTAGGTCCGCAGGAATGCACCAACAAATTCCTGATAAGTCCGACACGTCACTGCTACACCCCGCATCTTTTCCGCGGCTTGGCCTTCGATGTGTCCACACATGAATTCTAATTTTGCCTGGGTTGGCCATGATGCCGGTAATGAATTTGTAAACTGCATCACCCAGCTCTTCGGATGCATCGACCCTCCATTTTCTTTGAACTTCTGGAATTTTAGTATCGACAGGAAATGATTCTGATCAAAATCCTGTCTGATCCTCGCACTGGTGTTGTCACTCGTTTCCGATACTTGCACGTCTGCTGAGTGTCCTGTTCTATCTTGGTGATAACTGTGATGTGCTACCTCTGTATCACAGTGGAAGTGGCACTCAGAATTCACAAGTGGGCTACAATTATTGGAGCTATTACTCGCTGTTTCTGCGTGTGCATTGTTAGTTCCGCACTCGGTCATTGGGCTAGAGCACGGCGGGCTTTTCCTCGGAGACACAATTCTGTGTACTCCATCATTGGTATCCGAACGCGCAGTGCTCGTGTGCCCGTTTTGCTCTAGTTTTGCTATCCGACTCTCTACTTCTTCCATTCGTTTCGTGTTGTTCGCAACCGCGATATTACCCTGAATTTTTAAGAACGCTAGGGATTTTGAGTGGGATTGTGTTGTACGTCGCAAGCGCCCTGCGAGTTTAGAAGTTGCTTCCGCGACTTTCATTGCCCCTATTGCTGCCGTTTTAGCCAGGCCTGCTACTTTTTGTGCAGCCATTGACATTTGTTTTACCTCTCCACATTCTTTCTTTATTGTTAGTAATTCCCCACGAATTTCCCCTATATGCGAAATTATTGCCTCAGTGTCCTTCTTACGCTGTTCGTCAGCTTCTTCCTTCTCCCTCTTACGTTGTTCGTCAGCTTCTTCTTTCATTGATCGTAGGAAGCTCAGTATTGGGTTAATGTCATCATTTTGATCCTCGTCACCCATGGGTGATGTAACTCTGGACACCTGGGCGCTAGAGCTCTGACGTGGCCGAGCTGGCCCCTGTCTGCTCTCGTTCGTTTGATTATAAACTTCTGCTACCGTCTCGACCTGTGTGACTGTCTCTGTTTCATCCTCTACTTCACTATCATAATCACGGCCGCAACGCTGCTCTGAGATCGCGTCCAAATCACCTTCCTCATCAAAGACCCTGGCGTCCTGTCCTGCTAAAAATGTGCCCATCTCATCTCCGAACCTATTCCCGTTAAACTGCCCCTTATCCATTATGCTATCCTCTTTTGTTTTAGCTTCGCTCGATAATAGTCGTGCCTTACTTCTCGTTATCATTCATGAAAAACAAATTTATCTAAAATGCACAATAAAATTAATCTACTCCATATATTTTTACACATAGACACAAAATTTCAACAACGCTGTTCCAACGCTGTAATTACAAGCACAATTTGAAGTGGTACAGAAACCGCACACAAATCCGACAAAGTGCGATGTGGTACGGACACCACACCAACGAAACACAAAAAAACAATGAACAAAAAAAACAAAACAAAAAAAAATATATACACTGAAAACAAAAACTGTAATCATGCGCCGCTACTTAAAACTAAACGCGGAACTACCGGAAAAAAAAACTTGGGTATTAATCAATAAAAAAAAGAGAGAAAAAAAATAGAATGTTCCTACTAAGAATCCTGTTTGCTTATCAGAGATTCACAGGGAAGATCCGAGGCCAAGGGTCGCCATATTATGCGAGGTGCCGGGGCTAGCAGTGTTTTTAACACTCAATTCTTAGAGAATTTACATATGTACATGATGCTCTAAGCCCCCCCTTTTCTAACTCCAACTTTTCCTGTTGCACAAGGATAAAAAAAAATACGCGAACTAACTCTAATCAACCCTGCCAGTGGAGTAGAAGAGAGTTTGGCACCTGCAATAATTTAATTTGTTAAATAAGTTAATTAAACGAAGGTTTCATTAACATAGTGAGGAATGATGGGGTTGCTCTATCTATTAACAGAATGAAAGTTCTGTCCAAAATAACAATATGATTTATTAAGACTAAACACAAAATAATAAACAACAACACATGAAACATTAACAATATATCAAATTGGCTCTAATTGGATACTTAAACAAACGCTGTGAAATTGAAGTTGTCCCTAAACTAGATTGTGAGGATTATGACGAAGTGGTATGTGCAGCCAATTCCTAGCAACTCAATTCTTAGAGAAAACACATAGCCAACCCACCATTAATTGCTGCTACCCAAGACAGAACAAAGTTAGGAAAAAAAAAAGACGAACAGGCGCACTCTGCTGAGCTCTGATTGTCACCTAGGAAAATCCCTATCTGCCGGTGCTGCGGACATACATTACCAAACCGACTTCTTGACTCCCAGAACACGATCTGCCGTACCGGAGCCGTTGGCTGGTTGCTTCGACGTCCTCGACCGAAAGGCGAGAGACGACTACCCACAAGAGCACCCGTACCAAAACCGAACACAGAACATTCCCGCCCCCACGACAGTGGCCGTGGCTAAACGTTCCAATCAGCAACTCGAAAACCGGCGGAAATTCCACTCCATTGCCGGAACGCTACCATTCCACCAATGGAGATTCTTGGCGCCAATTTCAGCGCCGATCTTGCTACGTCACGGAGCTATGCCCTGAGCAAGCCAATCACAGTTACTATTTTGCAGAAAGTGCGGGAATTTTCCCGCCACAGCTGCCTGGGTACACAAGTCATTCCCACGCACCGCTGGTAGCCCGCCAGAACGTGTTTTCGCTAAGTTTCTGCGAAGTAACGGAACCTCTAGCCCAGCCACTACTTCAAGCTCTGCGGGCGTGCCTCTTGACAATGTCGGTGTCTGCAAAGCATTCACTCGACTTCCTCACACCCGTCGGCTTAAAGCTTTCCAGATCAGCAGAGCCCGCCTGTCACCGGACCACCCGGGTGACGAGAGACGCTGCGTGGGAAGTCCGCGCGTGAAGGAATAGCAACTTTCCACCGCATGCAATTATAGAGGAGAATCGTAAGATAGAAATATGAGAGGGGGCTCATGCCACCTCTCACATTCTCCATGTCAATTATCACATACGTCGTGGGCAGGGCTTACTAGGGACAGACTATCCATACAAGGAGCACTTTGTCACTTGTTTCTTCACCAGTCAAACACGACTCGGTGATTTGCGTCATCCATCCTACTCACAGATGAGGTCACCTTTACTCGGAGTGGTGTCTTCAACTTTCGTAACAGTCGTCTGTGGAATAGTATGCATAACTCCCACGGTTTGGTGACAGCAAATCATCGGCATCGGTTCAGCCGAAATGTGTGGACCGGAAGGCGACCATATTTTGGGGCCAGCCTTCCTTCCACGTCGCCTAACAGGCCGGAACTATCGGCATTTCTTGCGGCTGACTTTGCCTCCACTGCTGGAAGAAGTGCTATTGATTATTCAAAGGGTTATGTGGCTGCTACGTGATGGTGCTCCAACCCACTTCGCCGTTAACATCTGAACGCATCTCAGTCGTGTCTTCCCTGATAGATGGATCGGACGAGAGGGTCCAGTTGCACAGCCTGCTCGTTCACCGTATCTCAATTCTGGTTATGGAGCCCATTCCAGATCTGGAGACAATGGAGCAGCGTATTCATGCTGCCTTTGACACTGTTTGGATGCACCCCGGCCGATGTGAACGTGTGAGACAGAACATGCTACGGCACGTACATGCATGTGTTGCACATGTAAACCATTATCAACACATACGCTACTGTAACTGTGGCGGCACGGTACAGCGCGTATTAGACCGAAGTCTCTGTAACAATGTATGATTGAATAAATGCTCTCTAGTATGGAAACCATGCATTTCCGGAGATAAGTTCATTATACCTTTTTTCTTTGTTTCTTACACTACTGGCTACTAAAATTGCTACACCACGAAGATGATGTGCTACGGACGCGAAATTTAACCGACAGGAAGAAGATGCTGTGATATGCAAATGATTAGCTTTTCAGAGCATTCACACAAGGTTGGCGCCGGTGGTGACACCTACAACGTGCTGACATGAGGAAAGTTTCCAACCGATTTCTCATACACAAACAGTAGTTGACCGGCGGTGCAGGGTGAAACGTTGTTGTGATGCCTCGTGTAAGGAGGAGAAATACGTACCATTACGTTTCCGTCTTTGATAAACGTCGTATTGCAGCCTATCGCGATTGCGGTTTATCGTATCGCTACATTGCTGCTCGCGTTGGCAGAATATGGACTCGGTGGGTTCAGGAGGGTAATACGGAACGCCGTGCTGGATCCCAACGGCCTCATATCAAAAATGGTTCAAATGGTTCTGAGCACTATGCGACTTAACTTCGGAGGTCATCAGTCGTCTTGAACTTAGAACTAATCAAACCTAAGGACATCACACCCATCCATGCCCGAGGCAGGATTCGAACCTGCGACCGTAGCGGTCGCTCGGTTCCAGAGTGTAGCGCCTAGAACCGCACGACCACTCCGGCCGGCGCCTCGTATCACTGGCAGTCGAGATGATAGGCATCTTATCCGCATGGCTGTAACGGATCGTGCAGCCACGTCTCGATCCCTGAGTGAACAGATGGGGACGTTTGCAAGACAACAACCATCTGCACGAACAGTTCGACGACGTGTGCAGCAGCACGGACTATCAGCTCGGAGACCATGACTGCGGTTACCCTTGACGCTGCATAAGAGACAGGAGCGCCTGCGATGGTATACTCAACGACGAACCTGGGTGCACGAGTGGCAAAACGTCATTTTTTCGGATGAATCCTGATTCTGTTTATAGCATCATGATGGTCGCATCCGTGTTTGGCGACATCGAGGTGAACGCACATTGGAAGCGTGTATTCGTCATCGCCATACTGGCGTATCACCCGGCGTGATGGTATGGGGTGCCTTTGGTTACACTTCTCGATTACCTCTTGTTCGCATTGGCGGCACTTTGAACAATGGACGTTACATTTCAGATGTGTTGCGACCCGTTGCTCTGCCCTTCATTCGTTCCCTGCGAAACCCTACATTTCAGCATGATAATGCACGACCGCATGTAGCAGGTCCTGTACGGGCCTTTCTGGATACAGAAAATGTTCGACTGCTGCCCTGGGCAGCACGTTGTCCGGATCTCTGACCAATTGAAAACGTCTGGTCAATGGTGGCCGAGCAACTGGCTCGTCACAATAGGCCAGTGACTACTCCTGATGAACTGTGGTATCGTGTTGAAGCTGCATGGACAGCTGTACCTGTACACGCCATCGAAGCTCTTTTTTACTCAATGACCAGGTGTATCAAGGCCGTTATTACGGACAGAGGTGGTTGTTCTGGGTACTGATTTCTCAGGCTCTATGCACTCAAACTGCGTGAAAATGTAATCACATGTCAGTTCTAGTATAATATGTTTGTCCAATGAATACCCCTTTATCATCTGCATTTCTTCTTGGTGTAGCAATTTTAATGGCCAGTAGTGTATCTTCTCATCGATCAATCGCTAGTTTGTACATGGTGGAAAAAAATCACCTTGTATATCCTCCATTGCTACAGCTGCCACCTGCCATCTGTGAGTGGTTATTGCACATTGACTTCGAACTTAGGCGGTAGCCACATTAATGTGACTAGACGGTTTACTTTCTGATGGTGAATGGTTGCGGACTTTATAGCCACCTTACAACTTGGATCCGAATAGTTGTAGAACGTAACCCAGAAAAAAAAGTATAAAAGAGTCCTCTGTGACTAGACGGTTTACTTTCTGATGGTGAATGGTTGCGGACTTTATAGCCACCTTACAACTTGGATCCGAATAGTTGTAGAACGTAACCCAGAAAAAAAAGTATAAAAGAGTCCTCTGTCCCAATATCAATGACAAATGGCTAGTGATGATAATCCTACTGTTCGTTAGCAGTTGGCTGATGCAAGAATTTTATGACTGCATCGATACGACACGATATCTGAACGCGAACACGCTCCCCAAGACTCGAACTGTCTCCGGATCATCGCACGGAGAAGCATCGTCGGCCGCATGAAAGGGCAGCTGTGAACGGCAGAATGCCGCCTGCGATAGGGCGTCCCCGGAGATCGCGCGGGCACCCTCGTCTGCTCATAACGCGCTAATAAACACGTCCATCAGGCGGGCAAAAACTGAGCAGCCGCCTGGAAAACGAGTGCAGGGGGCGAACGGCGCTCTCCCTAGCCCTCGCCCTTACCCTTCCACAGGGCACATCCTCGGCGCCACATTTGCTGCCCCGGCCAATTAAATAACACGCAGGCCGACAGGCGGCGCCCAAGATCGCGCTATGAAGGCGCGCCCCAGGGACACTTGCTGTCATAACAGCGTCTGCCCTTATCTCACGACACAGAGCGCTCCGTAGGTCCCCAGACACGCATTTCTTCCAACCTCGGCGCTTATTATCTCCCTCCTGCAGTCATGACAATATTTCCATTTGCTGCTCCCTACGTGTATCAGCTATTTTCCGCGCCATTTCCTCACGTCGTGTACTGAATAATTTCATCAGCGTTTATCCTTCTTTTACAACACTCAGAAGGCGCTGGTATAATAAAGACAAAAGTTTGCTCGAGGTATCGTCTGAGAAGGTTCCGCGCGGAATCGGAGAGCAAAGGAATTTGTGGAAAACACTGATAAGGAGAACGGACAGCGTGGTAGGATATCTGTTAAGACATGAGGGAATGACTTCCGTGGTACTAGAGGGAGCTGCAGAGGGCAAAAACTGTAGAGGAAGACAGAGATTGGAATACATCCACCAAATAATTGAGCATTTAGGTTGCAAGTGCTACTACATCTACATCTACGCCTACATTTATATTCCGCAAGCCACCCAACGGTGTGTGGCGGAGGGCACTTTACGTGCCACTGTCATTACCTCCCTTTCCTGTTCCAGTCGCGTATGGTTCGCGGGAAGAACGACTGCCGGAAAGCCTCCGTGCGCGCTCGAATCTCTCTAATTTTACATTCGTGATCTCTTCGGGAAGTATAAGTAGGGGGAAGCAATATACTCGATACCTCATCCAGAAACGCACCCTCTCGAAACCTGGACAGCAAGCTACACCGCGATGCAGAGCGCCTCTCCCGCAGAGTCTGCCACTTTAGTTTGCTAAACATCTCCGTAACGCTTTCACGTTTACCAAACAAGCCTGTGACGAAACGCGCCGCTCTTCTATGGATCTTCTCTATCTCCTCTGTCAACCCCACCTGGTACGGATTCCACACTGATGGCCAATACTCAAGTATAGGTCGAACGAGTGTTTTGTAAGCGATCTCCTTTGTTGATGGACTACATTTTCTATGAACTCTCCCAATGAATCTCAACCTGGTACCCGCCTTACCAAAAATTAATTTTATATGTCCACTTCAAATCGTTCCGTACGCATAGTCCCAGATATTTTACAGAAGTAACTGCTAGTCTGAGATGAAGAGTTTGGCATATGAGAGGAATCCGCGGCGGGCCGCATCAAACCAGTCAGAAGACTGATGACCCAAAAAAAAAATCGTCTTGTCCACTGTTTACTGCACGCTGCCTATGATGTGTAAACTTGTTCTACTAGAAATAAAAAGTATGCTGCATTATACAATGTTCAGAAGATGTTGGTATCAGAAACACTGCAGTTTGATCAAATATCATCTTGTTCATCATTTAATTGCATTGACCAAGTGCGTATTAAAGTACGTTCGAATTAGAATAACTGACTGCAGTACTGAGCTTATAAACATATCATTCTCGTTTAATGAAAGAGCACTCGAGTTGCTGGTATGCGCTTTATCTAAATCCACTGCCGTTTTCGGCCTTCACATTATAGCATTGCCACCGAAAAAAATGGGGGAAATACATTGCAAAGACTTAACAACGGAGAAGCGTTATCTGCGCCATCAAAATTGCAAACATTATTATCTGAGTTCTTTTGTAGAGGAAGAATGAGTGTTTTCTGGTTCATTGTCTTATCGATTCTGCTGTTCTCGCTAACGGACGTTAATTGTTCACGGTCTGTAACTGATACAATTATTTGTAGTAGAAATATAATTGTGCTAAATATATATGAGATTAATAATTGTAGTGCGTGTTTTTGTAAATAGTGAGTACCTATCCTGTATATGATTCAGTACGTAATAATTAACTGTTGTCCTGGCCATTTCTGTGTAGGCTCATTGTTGTAGCGACGCCATTAATGACAAAAATTATGTAAGTTCTTCCAACAGTCATTTAATGCTAAAAGTGTAGAAGGAATAATTTTAATAATTTGAAAACGGCGTCCTGAAATATTTTCCAATTCATATTAGGCCAGAGGTACAGTTTTTATTAATAAGAATATCAATGAATCCTTACGCTGCCATTGCACATAGGCAGCTATCCTGGAGCATCAAGCTCCACATAGAAAATCAATTAAAAATTGTTTAAATGTACTATCGCGTAATATTAAAAAAGGATTTTTAATCCATCATGAGTAGGACTAATGTCTTCACGTTGGGATATATATGCTATTGTTGGTGATAGCGCCCTGAGAAAAAAATCAGCTGTGGTTTTTTAACAAACATAAAATAGAAAATATTTATTGTTTCTATTTTTCAAAACCGTTTCATACAATAAGAATAACGGCACAGTTATCGTTGAAAGAAGAATTCAATAATAACCATTCAATTAATTAATCACTACGCGATAACATCCATATGGAACTGCTATCGCTAACGCATAATTCAATGGTGTCCAAAATTAGAGCAACAAACGGAAATATTGGAAGGTTGTTTTTATTTTGCCACAAAACAGTATACACCGGTGACAGCAAAGTAGAAACAATGTAAAGAATACAGAGAGTAAACAGCACCATGTTAACTCACCGAGATTGTCTCGAAATTTGGTAGAAAATCCGAAGAAATGTATGTAAAGTACATAAGCGGCAAGACGCAGTCAATACCTTCGCTGCGCAGTGCCGATGGAACTGTTACCGACGAATATGCCGCTAAAGCGGAGTTATTGAATACAGTTTTCCGAAATTCCTTCACCAGGGAAGACGAATGGAATACTCCAGAATTTGAAACACGAACAGCTGCTAGCATGAGTTTCTTAGAAGTAGAAACCTTAGGGGTTGCGAAGCAACTCAAATCGCTTGATACGGGCAAGTCTTCAGGTCCAGATTGTATACCGATTAGGTTCCTTTCAGATTACGCTGATACAATAGCTCCCTACTTAGCAATCATATACAACCGCTCGCTCACCGATAGATCTGTACCTACAGATTGGAAAATTACGCAGGTCGCACCAGTGTTTAAGAAGGGTAGTAGGAGTAATCCATCGAACTACAGACCTATATCATTGACGTCGGTTTGCAGTAGGGTTTTGGAGCATATACTGTATTCAAACATTATGAATCACCTCGAAGGGAACGATCTATTGATACGTAATCAGCATGGTTTCAGAAAACATCGTTCTTGTGCAACGCAGCTAGCTCTTCATTCGCACGAAGTAATGGCCGCTATCGACAGGGGATCTCAAGTTGATTCCGTATTTCTAGATTTCCGGGAAGCTTTTGACACCGTTCCTCACAAGCGACTTCTAATCAAGCTGGGGGCCTGTGGGGTATCGTCTCAGTTGTGCGACTGAATTCGTGATTTCGTGTCAGGAAGGTCGCAGTTCGTAGTAATAGAAGGCAAATCATCGAGTAAAACTGAAGTGATATCAGGTGTTCCCCAGGGAAGCGTCCTGGGACCTCTGCTGTTCCTGATCTATATAAATGACCTGGGTGACAATCTGTGCAGTTCTCTTAGGTTGTTCGCAGATGATGCTGTAATTTACCGTCTAGTAAGGTCATCCGAAGACCAGTGTCAGTTGCAAAGCGATTTAGAAAAGATTGCTGTATGGTGTGGCAGGTGGCAGTTGACGCTAAATAACGAAAAGTGTGAGGTGATCCACATGAGTTCCAAAAGAAATCCGTTGGCATTCGATTACTCGATAAATAGTACAGTTCTCAAGGCTGTCAATTCAACTAAGTACCTGGGTGTTAAAATTACGAACAACTTCAGTTGGAAAGACTACACAGATAATATTGTGGGGAAGGCGAGCCAAAGGTTGCGTTTCATTGGCAGGACACTTAGAAGATGCAACAAGTCCACTGAAGAGACAGCTTACACTACACTCGTTTGCCCTCTGTTAGAATATTGCTGCGCGGTGTGGGATCCTTACCAGGTGGGATTGACGGAGGACATTGAAAGGGTGCAAAACAGGGCAGCTCGTTTTGTATTATCATGTAATAGGGGAGAGAGCGTGGCAGATATGATACGCGAGTTGGGATGGAAGTCATTAAAGCAAAGACATTTTTCGTCGCGGCGAGATCTATTTACGAAATTTCACTCACCAACTTTCTCTTCCGAATGCGAAAATATTTAGTTGAGCCCAACCTACATAGGTAGGAATGATAATCAAAATAAAATAAGAGAAATCAGAGCTCGAACAGAAAGGTTTACGTGTTCGTTTTTCCCGCGCGCTGTTCGGGAGTGGAATGGTAGAGAGGTAGTATGATTGTGGTTCGATGAACCCTCTGCCAAGCACTTAAATGTGAATTGCAGAGTAATCATGTAGATGTAGACGTAGATGTAGATTGCGGCGTCCGTGAAATAGATTTCCACGAGCGCAATAATACCTGTGCACCGGAGGTAGCATTTAGGACAACAGCTGACAGCAAACTAACAGGTCTGCGGTATTGCTTAGGATTCACTTCCAAAGTTGGCGTATTTTTTTGTAGTCCGATTCGGTCGTTAAACAGGAATTGCCAGAATCAGTCAATCCGGCTTCTGTCGATTTTCTGGAACAGCCAACAGGAAATGTCCGCGTCAAGTTACTTTTTTCCACAATAAAATAGCCTGTTTCTAAAAGGAGACAGCTTACATTTAATATATTATTCAGGAGGAAGCACGAAACATTCCGCAATCTTATTTAAGTATTTATGCCGAATTTCTTTCTGTTGTGAAACACTTCATTTGCTGGAAAGTGTAACGCTAATATTACCTAGTTTGAAAAACGTTTGTACTTGCAATGCTGATTTTATCACGTGGAGGTATTCCCTCATGAGGAAGGAAATATATATAAGGCACTTATTTAAATTAGATAGAAAGGAAAGCTTATATTTGATGAACGACAGTATTTCAATTGCAAATAATGTAATATAAAGTATATAGATATATATATGAAGACAGTAACTTTTCTCGAAAGAACAGATGCTGTAAATGACCGTGCAGCTTTTCCCTGGAATAAATGATGACTAACTGAAACCCTAAGCTGCCGACAGGTGTTCTTGATACACCTCGATGTGGATAGCTGAAAATGTGTGCCCCGACCGGGACACGACTTCGGGATCTCCTGCTTACATGGCAGACGCTCTATCCATCTGAGCCACCGAGGATACAGATTCATCTCCTGCTTACATGGCAGACGCTCTATCCATCTGAGCCACCGAGGGGACAGATTCATCTGTGTCGTCGGTGGCTCAGATGGATAGAGCGTCTGCCGTGTAAGCAGGAGATCCCGGGTTCGAGTCCCGGTCGGGGCACACATTTTCAGTTGTCCACATCGAGGTATATCGACAACACTTGTTGGCAGCTGAGGGTTTCAGTTAGTCATCAAGTATATAGATATATCTAGAGTATTATTACACAGAAAAATTACCGTACATAAACATGGTATCAAGCACATTTACATTATGATCAATAACTTACTGTTTCTCAATGTTTATGAACCCAAACCGATGAATAGGTTTAATATCTCTAAAACACTAAGTGTCACAAAACTGCCCTAAGTTTATACAAAAATTAGCACAAAACATGTTACAAAACTAATTTGTTCTAGTCACTTTTCAGCCATCTTCATCTTCTTGTGTCATAGGCAACGCCTTAAGCTTATTATATGACTTGATACTATCGATTGTCGTTTCTCAATACCATCTTTTCTCGTCTTGTTTATTTAAGCTTCTCATCGTATGCTTCTGTTTGAGAAAGCCTAATGTTCTCGTTGGGAAAATATGTTCTGGCTTTCACTGTAAAAGTATGGACATCGGCTTCTCCGATAAAGGACTTAGCACTACTTGCTTTTTTTTTTTTAACTGTACTCACACTACAGAAGCTAATAGGGAGCAAATGTCCTGTTTTCTAGTGCGTCTGGCCATTGCTTCAGCTAAGTTGACGACCTTTTCGTATACGAGGATCTTACTTCTCTTAATTTTGATGCCTAAACTTTGAAGCGACGAAGGCGGCTGGATTCGGTGATAAGTGACAGACACTGACCTGGAATAAGTACTCGGTCGCACATTCGTAACTTCCTTTTCACGACACCTAAGTCGCGGCCAGATACCAGATTTGAGTGTCTTCCAATGGGGAAATTATGGTTCACTGAGATACCACACAAGTATAGTCTGGGACAGTTGGTAACAGAAGTACGTGGACCTGTGTCCCCAGCAGGAACATGGCTGCGCGCAAACCAATCACACTGCCCGCGAGAATCACTCCCCTTCAAATGGTTCAAATGGCTCTGAGCACTATCGGACTTAACAGCTGAGGTCATCAGTCCCCTAGAACATAGAACTACTTAAACCTAACTAACCTAAGGACACCACACACATCCATGCCCGAGGCAAGATTCGAACCTGCGACAGCAGCAGTCGCGCGGTTCTGGACTGAAGCACCTAGAACCGCTCGGTCACCACGCCCGGCTCACTCCCCTCGGAGCGGCAGCGGCACCAGGGAGAGACCCGCGCTTAAGTAACAGTGCGCGAGCATTAGTTGTCTGTTACAAGCTGTAAGTCAGTCCCTAGTCTTGCTAGAGATTTCCTGCAGAACGTTCTTCGTGTCTTCAAAACCTCGAGTGAGATAGAAACAGTGGCCGATAGGTAGAGGTTAGTCACTGAGCCGTGGCGCCATTGAGTTAGTAGATTGTTTTGTCTGGCAACATTAGCTCAGATGTAGTATAGACTATCCCTCTTGCGGCCCCGTGGCCAATATCTGTGAGGGAGAGTTGGTATCAGTGATTTGTGTCCTTAGAAGGTATTTGCTTGCCGATATATACAGGGTGAGTCACCTAACATTACCGCTGGATATATTTCGTAAACCACATCAAATACTGACGAATCGATTCCACAGACCGAGAGGGGCTAGCGTAATTGGTTAATACAAACCATAAAAAAATGCACGGAAGTATGTTTTTAACACAAACCTACGTTTTTTTAAATGGAACCCCGTTATTTTTGTTAGCACATCTGAACATATAAACAAATACGTAATCAGTGCCGTTTGCTGCATTGTAAAATGTTAATTACATCCGGAGATATTGTAACCTAAAGTTGACGCTTGAGTACCACTCCTCCGCTGCTCGATCGTGTGTATCGGAGAGCACCGAATTACGTAGGGATCCAAAGGGAACGGTGATGGACCTTAGGTACAGAAGAGACTGGAACAGCACATTACGTCCACATGCTAACACCTTTTTATTGGTCTTTTTCACTGACGCACATGTACATTACCATGAGGGGTGAGGTACACGTTAACACGTGGATTCCGTTTTCAATTACGGAGTGGAATAGAGTGTGTCCCGACATGTCAGGCCAATAGATGTTCAATGTGGTGGCCATCATTTGCTGCACACAATTGCAATCTCTGGCGTAATGAATGTCGTACACGCCGCAGTACATCTGGTGTAATGTCGCCGCAGGCTGCCACAATACGTTGTTTCATATCCTCTGGCGTTGTAGGCACATCACGGTACACATTCTCCTTTAACGTACCCCACAGAAAGAAGTCCAGAGGTGTAAGATCAGGAGAACGGGCTGGCCAATTTATGCGTCCTCCACGTCCTATGAAACGCCCGTCGAACATCCTGTCAAGGGTCAGCCTAGTGTTAATTGCGGAATGTGTAGGTGCACCATCATGCTGATACCACAAACGTCGACTCGTTTCCAGTGGGACATTTTCGAGTAACGTTGGCAGAGCATTCTGTAGAAACGCGATGTATGTTGCAGCTGTTTGGGCCCCTGCAATGAAGTGAGGACCAATGAGGTGGTCGCCAATGATTCCGCACCATACATTTACAGTCCACGGTCGCTGTCGCTCTACCTGTCTGAGCCAGCGAGGATTGTCCACGAACCAGTAATGCATGTTCCGTAGATTCACTGCCCCGTGGTTTGTGAAACCCGCTTCATCGGCAAACAGGTAGAACTGCAACGCATTCTCTGTTAATGCCCATTGACAGAATTGCACTCGATGATTAAAGTCATCACCATGTAATTGCTGATGTAGCGACACATGAAACGGGTGAAAGCGGTGCAGTATGCGCATGACACTACTTTGACTCAGTCCACCGGCTCTCGCAATGTCCCGTGTATTCATGTGTGGGTTCATGGCAACAGCAGCTAACACACCAACTGCACCCGCTTCTCCTGTGACGGGCCTGTTACGGACCCGTTTGCGTGCTACGGCCATACCTGTTGCATACAGTTGGCGGTAGGTGTTTTGCAATGTGCGGCATGTTGGATGCTCTCTGTCCGGGTACCGTTCTGATTACACCCTGCAGGCTTCAGCTGTATTTCGTCGACACTCGCCATAGATGAGTATCATCTCCGCCTTTTCAGAGTTCGAATACACCATGGTCACAGTTCCTGCAACACTACACTATCACAGACGTCTGGTTACACGGTGTACTTCAGTTGCTCTGCGTGCGGAGACGAATGCAGAATAACGATAGCAGCAAGCGCTACATGCGGACACTGCGACAGCTAGACCAAACCACAACAGTGCGCTACAGCCACACTCGTAAACACGGTCGTCATCGTAAACATGTTCCTCCAGATGCTGCTCGCCGACCGTGGCCCGTGTTTGTTACAACACGCAACTGAACGTCGGAGGTTTCAAACGTCAACTTTAGGTTACAATATCTCCGGATGTAATTAACATTTTGCAATGCAACAAACGGCACTGATTACGTATTTGTTTATATGTTCAGATGTGCTTACAAAACTAACTTGTATCACCTCCTCACGTAAAATAAATCACCGCAACCTCTCAACAGAAAATGTTAACATAAATAATATTCACGCCAAGTGTAACCTCCCCACACGAAATATTTTATAAATATTATTTGGTTAATGATTCTAATTTTTGTGTAACCTCAGAACAAAATTGGTTCTCATTTATAATCTCCGAACAGAAATTCATTCACATTTAACCTCCACACAAAATTTGTTTTCCATTTAATGTAAGCTCGAAACAGAAAAATTCCTAAACCTCGTAATACAAAATAAATTCAGTAACCTGGTAAAATTTGGACGACAGCAGTGCTGCGTCATGGCCCTGTAAGATCATTCTGAATAAAAAGAAAAAATTCTCACCTCGATAAAGTCGGCAACTATCTGCTCTTACAATAGCTCTTTTCCGGCACAGCTCTGTGCAATGCTGGCCTATGCATTTATTATTTATGAAAGGAAGAAAATGATTTTTCTTTTGCAACAATCGGAATGATCATGCATTAAAAAAACATATTAAATTCTTTAAATTGAAATGAATGCTTGTTGGAAATTAGACAAAGATTATTATTAGGACATTTTTAGAAGATTTACATGTGAGTTTACATAATATTACTAGATATGCGCGAGGCTGCTTTTTTTTTACCTTATACAATAATACTCAGGCTACGGCATCGCTGCACCGCGACCGCCCCAGCCAACATGATACACCAGACTCTACTGACAAGCGCAGACACGCAACTGCTCGCTAGCAACAACATACTGCTACTGCTACACAGTTCGTACTGCAGTCAACACAGCTCTTTGGTCTCAGATTCTCTTATAGCTTACATATAGCAGACATCACATACCTCTTACACGTGGTTCCATTAAAAAAAACGTAGGTTTGTGTTCAAAAACATACTTCCGTGCATTTTTGTATGGTTTGTATTAAACAATTACACTAGCCCCTCTCCTCACGTTCGGTCTGTGGAATCGATTCGTCAGTATTTGATGTGGTTTACGAAATATATCCAGCGGTAACGTTAGGTGACTCACCCTGTATACGGGGTTCGCTGGCCCGAGAGGGATGCACGAAGTTAGCGGATTGGCGGTATCGTCTCGACAAGAGATGGTCACGAGGCCCGAGCTGCCGAAGCCACGAGCTGCGCAAGGAGATTCGAATGGTTCACATGGCTCTGAGCACTATGGGACTTAACATCTGAGGTCATCAGTCCCCTAGAACTTAGAACTACTTAAACCTAACTAACCTAAGGACACCACACACATCCATGCCCGAGGCAGGATTGGAACCTGCGACCGTAGCAGTCTCGCGGTTCCAGTCTGAAGCGCCTAGAAACTCTCGACCACAGCGGCTGGCCGCAAGGAGGGCCTGCGCAGAGCGAGGATACCGGAGTACTTCACCGGGGTCAGTGTCGTCTACAAGCAGCAGGCCGACATCCCGTCGGTTGGTTGGCAGCATTCGTGTCGGACGACCGCTCGTGGCCTGGCTGCCCTCTTCTACCTGGCTTTCACTGGGACCACTCAGTAACCGCTGCGTCACACTGTGGGACTGTGGTTGCGGAAACAGAGGGTCGACTTCTTCCGTGACGGCTTCAGAAAACTTGTTCATCGTTGCCAGAAATGTATCCAATTGTCTGGTGATTATATGGAAAAGTGAATATTGGTAATTAAGGATCACATTCTAACAAGGGAACCTCCCCATCGCACCCCCCTCAGATTTAGTTATAAGTTGGCACGGTGGATAGGCCTTGAAAAACTGAACGCAGATCAATCGAGAAAACAGGAAGAAGTTGTGTGGAACTATGAAAAAAATAGCAAAATATACAAACTGAGTAGTCCATGTGCAAGATAGGCAACATCAAGGATGAAGTGAGCTCAGGAGCGTCGTGGTTCCGTGCTTAGCGTGAGCAGCTGCGGTTTAAGAGGTCCTTGGTTCAAGTCTACCCTCGAGTGAAGAGTTTATTTTTTTTTATTTTCAGACAATTATTATCTGTCCGTCCGTTCGATGCGAGGTAACTGCGCCGTAGCATGAGGACGCAACACCTAAACAAACATCGAAACACACGTCAGTCGACAACAGCGCACGGAAGAGGAATATTCCTACTAACGAGGCTCCCTGGCTGGCAGTTGGCTGTTCGCTACTTTGGACGGGAGTGCATTAAATACGTGAATGTATTCCGTGGGCAATATGAATCCAGCAAATATAGCTCGCGACTTCAATAACAAGGTCAATGAATATTTTACGAACTGTAAGTTTGAGGTGCGGTCGCAAAACATAGACACTAAACTTATTACAGTGAAACAGAGACGTCAATGAACGAACGGACAGATCATAACTTTGCGAAAATAAAGGGAAAAAAAATTTCACGCGAGGGAAGTTTTGAACCAAGGACCTCTCACTCCCCAGTTGCTCACGCTAACCACGGGACCACGGCGCTCCTAATCTCACGTTATCCTTGATGTTACCTATCTTGGACATGGACTACTCAGTTTGTATATTTCGCTTATTTTTTTCGTAGTTTCACACAACTTCTTCCTGATTTCTCGAATGATCTGTGTTCAGTTTTTCAAGCCCTATCCGCTGTGCCAACTTATAACTAAATCTGAGGGGGGTGCGATGGGGAGGTTCCCTTGTAAGGATTATTTCTGCGTTTGATTTATTAAAATATTCCCATCCAAACCCAATTAACGAAGAAGGAGGCATTACTTTTCATTCAAACCTCGAACATTATAGTCTGCTTTGTCAAAGCATACTGCTTCAGAGAATTTTAACGAGCATTTGGTGGATCTTGTAGTAAAGCCGGTGCGTCGTACCGACGGACTCCTTTGTAAGATGCGGAAATACCCATGTTATGAAGCATATCTACAAGACGACGAGACCCAACATGTCTATATACAAATACGAGAGGCGTTTGAAAAGTCGGTCCAAAGTCCGAGAGATGGCACCACCGACGCGTATCGAGGTCATGTTTAGTTATCATCATCTTTGGAAAGAACGCACACCAAGTTTCAGCCACATTGGTCTATTTCTTTTTGTTTGGCATTCGTGTGAATAAAGGAAGTCGAGTGATTGTCAAAAAAATGGACGAAAAACAATTTCGTGTGGTGATTAGACACTATTTTATGAAAAGCAAAACACCTCTGGAGACTAAAGAGAAGCTTGATAAACATTACGGTGACTCTGCACCTTCGATTAGAACAGTTTATAAGTGGTTTCAGAATTTTCGGTTTGGCCATATGGGCACAAGTGATGCTGAACTTTCTGGACGCCCTGTGGAGGTTACGACTCCAGAAATCATTGATAAACTCCAAGATATGGTGATGAATGACAGAAGAGTTAAGGTGCGTGAGTTTGCTAGTGCTGCGAGCATCTCGAATGAACAGGTACATAATATTTTGCATAAACATTTGGACATGAGAAAAGTATCCGCAAGATGGGTTTCGCGACAGCTCATGCTTGACCAAAAACGGAATCGTGTGAAGTGTTGCAAGGATGGTTTGCAGCTGTTCAGGAAGAATCCGCAGGACTTTAAGCGTCGTTTCGCCCCTGTGGATGAAACATGGATACATTACTATACTTCTGAGATCAACGAACAATCTAAACAATGGGTTACCAAGGGAGAATCTGCACTAAAAAGGGCGAAGAGCATTCCTTCGGCCGGAAAGGTTTAGGCGACTATCTTTTGGGATTCACAAGGGATAATCGTCATCGAATATCTGGAAAAGGGTAAAACCATTACAGGTGCATATTATTCATCGTTACTGGACCGTTGGAAAACTGAGATGAAAGAAAAACGCCGGCGACTGGACAGCAATGAAGTCCTTTTCCATCACGACAATGCACCAGCATACACCTCAGCAGTTGTGGTCGCAAAAGTAGTGGAAATAAGATTCCATCTCCTTTCACATGCCCCCTGTTCTCCAGACTTGGCTCCCTCGGACTACTATTTGTTCCCCAATTTCAAGAAATGGCTGGCGGGACAAAGATTTTATTCAAACGAGGAGGTGATTGCAGCAACTAATAGTTATTTTGCAGACTTGGACAATTCGTATTATTTGGACGGGACCAACAGACCAGAACAGCGTTGGACGAAGTGTGTAAGTCTAAAAGGAGACTATGTCGAAAAATAAAAAACGTTTTACCCCAAACACGTAAGTAGTTTTAATTTTTGCACGGACTTTTCAAATGCCCCTCGTACGGCCAATCTTAACTGTATGGGTGAAAGAAAAGAGCTCGATCTGGCACAGCAATAGCACGAAAAAATGACGTCAACTTTGCGTTTCAGAGTGTCTTCTTCACTATAGCGTCTCTTGCAAATATCAGAAATAAAAGTGGTGGGTATTTCTGGGACGACTTCCGTGCTGTTCAGGAACGTCGTATCTGCTGGTAGGTACATATCAGCCTTTTGTATCACGGTTCATACGTCTTCTCTCGCGGTGGTAGCTGCTGCTTCCACTATCGTCACACATTCTGCCACAGCACCGTCCTCCCCTTCTGTGTACTAAGCATTTGTGAGAATGCTGTGACCAGTACTGCGAAGCCACACAATTGTAGGTGTTTGTCAAAAAATGGTTCAAATGGCTCTGAACACTATGCGACTTAACTTCTGAGGTCATCAGTCGCCTAGAACTTAGAACGACTTAAACCTAACTAACCTTGAAACGTCCCCTTTGAACAATTATACAAGCCTGTGCTTAACCTGACACACAATATTATTTAGCGCAACGCAATCTGACTTTCAATAACCCCTACAAAACAATGGCCCTGACTAACTTTAACCTATACCTTTTACAAATCACTTACCTCACAAAAATCTTCGCTACTCAAGCTACTGCAAAACAGCGAGCGCCACTACTGCCAGCTAAATAAAAGATTCAAACCACTGAAGGTACTAACTACTGATAGGGATAGTTAGCAAATGAAAGATATTAATAGAGAACAAACAATGTATTTACCTTAATATTCATAATTGACATTCAGTCTTACAGATTATCAAAACTCCGCCATCTCTCTCCCCACGTCCACCACTGCTGGCGGCTCACCTCCAACTGCCCAGCGCTACGCGCTGTTCGCATCCAGCTATAGCAGTTCATGACAACAATGGCAGGCAACAATGCAAACTAGCCACATACTGCACACAGCACAGCCAGTGATTTTCATACAGAGAGCGCTACGTAACGTTGCCAATAAGAAAACATAAACAGCGAGCGCTACGTAACGTTGCCAATAAGAAAACATAAACAGAGCACAGCCAGTGATTTTCATACAGAGTGCTATGTAACGTTGCCAATAAAAAACATAAACAGCAAACTTACATAAAGAAAGCCTAAACAGCCTACTTACATAGCCCCCATGCTCCCCACAAAAAAATTTTACAAAATGTTTTTGGCCGGTGGCCAATAATGATTTGATAAAATTTTTCATAATTACACTAACAAAGATATCCAATGCACACACTTATTGATACAATGTTGGTCAAAAGCTAAAATTTTCTCACAGTCCATTAAGACAGTCCAGATTGTTCATCATAATAGTAATTACAGGTGTTTGTTCACAAAGTCTCATTAGTAAAAAAAATTGCACACAGAAGTAGTGGATTTCCATGCAGTCTTGAAGAAGTAGTGTTGTCCTTACAACGGAAAGACAGTGCTGACTCTTGACATGCTGACAGGTAATGGGCCACAACAGAGCAAACCCACAGCAGAGTCATTCGACGTTTTGAAGAAGATTGGTAGGTAGGTCATCACAGAGCAGACCCACTGTAGTCCTGGTAGAGAGTATGGTATTGGTGGGCCACCAGAGGAGCAGACCCACTGTTGTCCTTGTAGAGATGGCCAGCAGCCATCTGTTGCGACTGTGCAGGTGCACAATCACCATTGAAGAGTCTTGCGGATAATAGAGCAAGTCCATAACCACCACTTGTGCACTCACAAAGTTTTTGGAATTGTCCTTAGAACCAGCAATGCTGTTATCCAGTCCCTTGCTGAATTATTAACACACGTGCAAACACTAACAGTCCCTACTTCTCACATATTGTCCATATACTATGACCAACAGAAATGTGTGCAGTGAAATGAATGCTTACAAGTTACTTAATTTGAGTAACTGGTGTCAATTACAATTATATAACCTAAGAATACAATTACAAAGATACAAAATACATCATTAAAAACATAACAATACAGATAATATTTGTAGTGCAGGCTTTACAAAACAATAGAAATAAACATATACATCAGTGTTACAGGAATGATGACATGAGTACATACATAAAAGATCAGAATCACTTTTAAAAATTCAACTTCACACATGAGCATTAAAACAACACAGAATAAATAATGTCTAAGCATCTTTACAAAGTAAATAACATATTATTAGAAAAAGTCTACAACAGAGCTCTCATCAGCTAAACACATAAAGACAGGAAAAACACAAATACACAAGGGTACCCAAACACATAGTGGGATAACACAAAAGGAAAGGACAGGGTTTGTTTTCAGTGTAACATTTGGTACTGCAGTCCACCCCACAACTTCATTCGATAGATCTTTCGTCTTATTTCAACATTTGTTTCCACCAAAAAAATCCTATCCAAGCATGCTTTCTGTATTTATATGTTCACACATTGCTTACCTCATCATTTATTTCCAAGAAAATCCTACCTATACCTCGTTCCTGTATTCTATCCATATTTCTTTCAAAATAATTATTTCTGATTGTACAATACTCATTGGGGCCCAAATCTTTCTTCGCAATGCATTCTTTACCTATTCTCCATAGTCAGTTTCTTATATAGTCTACCCCCTCTTAAGCTAACTTAAATCTACTGAGCTCAGATATATATACCAAAGGACGAGGCAATGCAGCATCACAACAAATCAACACAAACAGAAATGACAAAGAAATGCAAATTGGCAAAGCTAGCAGCATAAATTAGCAAAAGTCAAATTCAATAACACTATGCCTTGCAAACAGCAGCAACTTATACCTAAACATGACATAGCGCAAGCAGAAAAAATATTACAGTAAAAACAACAATGCAGACAAGGGAAATGCATATTCACATCTTAATGTCTATGTAATTAAAGTGGTCATCTTAATGTCTATGTAATTAAAGTGGTGCACCATAACAACTTATTGTAAAAAAAATATTACCATGTACCTGAAAAGAAAATTAAGTGTTACTGTTACGAGTTACTTCTTATTGTTCTTTCCTTTCCAAGTGCTCCTTTTTTAAAGAATGTGGATTACAAAATTATCATTTAATAGATCTGTTGACAGAAAGAGTTCACATTAGCAAATGCATCTCATTTTATAAAAGCAATGCTGCAACACAGCTGGAAACCAGACATCAAATGAAATAAGCAATTACACAAACCAAAGCATAAAAATGTCATTCAGTAGTCATGTGACATTTCATTTCATAAGTTAATTGCTCTCAACTCTCGTACAAAGACTCTTGTCATAATCAGGTGTGCAGATGTAAAAATATTTCTTGTCATTTTGTTAGGCATTTCAGTAAATATCATAAATTTTTAAGTAACGAGGGTGTCGCATTAGCGATGAAAGGCACATCCTAATGGTTTATTCTCCAGGTGTTTGACACAGCTGTGTGCCCACAACGTATTACAAAAATCATATGTTTTCAAGTAACGAGCGTGTCGCATTAGCGATGAAAGGCACATCCTAATGGCTTTCTTTTCTACCTGAGCGTCTGAAAAGGCTTGTTCTCCAGGTGTCTGACACACCTGGGTGCCCACGTCGCATTATGTGCAGGTGGTCACTTAACTTTCTTACGGAAATATTTACGACAGCAGTTTCCGCTACAGTGACAGTCTCATATAAAAACATTTCATAGGTCAAGAATTTTATTGACATAAACATACCCCAACAGCATAATACACATCGTCGTCGTAAAAATAACATCATAACACCTCAGTCAAATGTCAAAAACGTCGTAGCTTCCTCCAATGATTTCAAAACCTAAAGAAAATTCTCTGCTCATTTCAGTAGTGTCATCTACCTCAAACGTACTTTAAAAATTATACTCCCTTACCAAATACATCATTCAAAGTTCTCATAGTATCACAATGGTTCCAAAAAAATATGAACAGTGCACAAAGTACAGACAAAGTACAATTTCTTAAGTGTGAAGTAATCCAACTCTGTAATTGCGTAAACATGTGTCACTGACGTAGTAAAAGGATGTTTGTTTCTCTGTTAAATGATCAGATAGGTGTGTAATTTATGTGTTAGAGAAATATGGTACCGATGTGTAAAGTTGTATAAGCAAATACCATATTAGCTAGGGCTCCTTGTGCTTGCCAAACACATGGTACACAAAGTAGGCGTGTACCCCCCTGAGGTTTATTGTAATTGTATCCTCAGGTATTACAGCTTACAGCAATGAAATGAAATGTGTCACGAAAAACTTTCTTTGTAATTCAAAAATCTCTAAAAATAAATGTCTTAAGTACAAAATTAATCACTCAAATACGTGTCCAGTAGCGCTAAATGTGCGTCTTGCTCTAAGATAATCTCTGGGGAGTGTCGTAGTTATTGTCCTCCGAAAGCTAAGTTCTGCAGAAGTCAATGTACTTACCTCATGATACACAAAAGTGAAATGCTTTGCGTATAGATATCATACTTATTACGCTTATTGCCGTGATGAGGAAAGTACTGTGCTGTAACGTATTGTTGTCCTACGGAAAAGGCTGTCTCCTTGTAGCAATAGCACAAAAGTCACCACTAAAACATGTTTTACTTTACAGAAGAATTCAGAAAAACTGTGCAGATATCAAACAGATACACCGCAAAAGCAACATTGTAAATTGTCACTCATTAGTAACGTCGTGATATAATCGTGTAGCTGTCACACAAACCAACCACTGTGTCATCTGGCATTTCACAGAAAGCACCTCAAATCCAGAATCCACTCGTAAGCAAACCAAAATGTTGCATGTTAACAGTTTCTTAAGTCTGACAAATTGTACAAGTAGCGTGAAGTGAAAATTGCAAACACTAAGTTAAAAAGCAAATTATCTGTCAATAAATGGTTTGACATGAGAAATGTGGTGTAAACCTTTACTCTTCCTAGTACGCAGAGTTTCAACTTCAACGCAATTATCATGTGGTATACGTCGGATTCTGTAAGGTCCATTGTAAACTAGAAAGAATTTGTGACTCAAGTGTTTCTTCTTATGTGACAATGAATGAGCTTTAATGAGAACTTTCTGACCAATATATAATTTCTTTGCATTTGCTTTACCGTGTAGTTTTCTCCTTTTCTCTGCTGCAGATTTTATATTTTTAAGAGCCAAATCAATTATGTCTTTGTGTCGCAGTTTACGTGTATTCGGGAAAGGTACAAGCTCTCTGATTCTGTTCGGTGGTTCTACATTCTTCAGTACAAGAGTAGGTGGTAAAGCAGTGGAATCATGAGGCATTTCATTCAGCACATTTTGAAATAAGTGTAAATATCTGTCCCAATGCTGATGCTTTCTGTGACAATAAAGTCTGCAAAGCTTATTGATTTCTTTCATAATCCGTTCAGACGGGTTACAATGTGGTGAATACAATGAAATAAAAACAGGTTTGATTTTATGATTCCGAAGCATGCGTGACCAAACAGCAGATCTGAATTGCGGTCCGTTATCTGAAATGACTTTACTAACGTGTCCAACTTCACGTAAGAAATTTTTAACAAAGGCGTTGGATACAGACCGTCCAGTGGCTTTACGTAACGGAGTGAAAGAAACAAATTTTGAAGTAAGTTCAACAGCGACTAGAACGTATGCAAATCCATTAGATGTTCTGACAAGCGGTCCCAAGAGATCAACAGCAGCAAACTCTTTTAATTTAGAAGGAATGATAGGAAACAGCGGAGCACGATGTGAGATAGTAGACGGTTTCGCCTTTTGACAAAGTTTACAAATAGACAAGACTCTTCGAATTCGCTTTTCCATATTGTTAAAATAACAAGTCGTTCGAAGAATATGAAAACATTTTCGTGGGCCAAAATGTGCATAGCTGAAATGAATGTACCAAATGAGCTTATTAACAAAATCGTCTGGAATGCAAAGTACCCATAGCTTGTCATCAACAGTGCAGCGTTTGAAGAGTATGTTGTTTCTAACCAGGTAATAATGCCGAATCTGAGTGTGTGTCTTTTCATGCCATTTACCTTTGATGTCTTTCCAAATCGGATCTTTATCTTGTTCATGAGCAATGTCCTTTAAAGATGTGGTGATGAAGTTTTCAAAGGCGACTTTCTGAATGTAAAGAATACTGAAATTTTTCTCGAGGTTGCCTTCTGTGTTACTTTTCTCAAGCCCAGCCGGTGCGCGTGACAGTGCGTCCGCAACAATGTTCTCCTTGCCGGGAATGTAGACTATTGTGAAGAGGAATTCTTGCAGAAACAATGCCCAACGTTTTAACCTATCATGATTTAATTTTGAAGACATAAGAAATTGTAATGCACGGTGATCACTGTATACTTTTACGTGCTTACCAGAAAGAAAGAAACGGAATTTGTTAAATGCCCAAACGATAGCTAAAGCTTCTAATTCAGTAACGGAATAATTTTTTTCAGATTTTGTTAGCACTCGGCTAGCAAAAGCAATGGTTTTCTGAACAGTAATGTCATCTTCTATGGCTTCTTGAAATAAATGGGCACCAAGACCAACTTTGGAAGAATCAGTGCTAAGGCAGAAATCTTGTGACAGATCTGGATGAGCTAGTATTGGCGCGTGAAGTAACGCTTCTTTCAAAGAATTGAATTCCAACTGTGCTTGTTCGTCCCAGTTCCAAATAGTATTTTTTCCAGTGAGAGAACAAAGTTTTGGTGTAACTAGAATTTGCATATTCAGAAAACGACGGTAAAAATTTACGAGACCTAGAAAACTGCGGACTTGTCTTTTTGTGGATGGAACTGGAATGGCTCTGATTGCTTCTAACTTTTCAGGATCCGGCTGAATGCCTTCAGAAGAAATAATATGTCCTAAAAACTTCACCTTTGACCTACCGAATTCAGACTTTTCCAAGTTAACTGTAATTCCAGATTCTGCAAAAATACGTAACAAACTGTTGAGGATGCGGTTATGTTGTTCCCATGAGGCTTCTGCTATTAGAATATCGTCCACATATAAGGTGATGTGACGTTTTAAGAACTCAGGTAATATGGAATTTAACCCGCGAATGAATGCTGCTGAAGGAATGTTCAAACCAAAAGGAAGTTTCCGAAACTGATAACAAACGCCGAAACAAAGGAAAGCTGTGTATTTTCTACATTCTGGATGTAGTTCGATCTGATAAAAGCTGGATCTGAGATCAATGGAAGACAACACTTTTACACCATTAAAATTTTGAAGAAGTTCTTCCATCGTCTGCGGCCTGTCTGTTTCAGGAATAATGATAGTATTGATTTGTCTCGAATCTAAGACAAGTCTGATCGATCCATTTTTCTTCTCAACAACATGTAACGGATTGTTGTATGAGCTTACTGCAGGCTCAATAATGCCCTCGTCAAGCATAGATTGTATTTCTGTTCTAACACGGTCCCTATAATGTGCTGGAATTATGTATGGTCTAACACAAAATTTAGTATGCTCACGAACACGAAATTGGTATTGAAATCCCTTGATTGTTCCTGTTTTGTGAGTAAACACTGTGGAATGTGCTTGTAAAATCTCAAAAAGGTCCTGCCTATCAGTGTCATTACAATTCTCAATTGTTTGAATTTTATTCTGAATTAACTCATTAATTTCAAATATGCCGTCGATGTCATCCCTGTCAGTACTTGCAGAGTGATTGTTAGTGTCTAGTTCCGTAGAAAATTCAGAACTGTTATCTAACAGAAGGTAAAGCCGATTAATTTCCTCATCATGGTTTGAGAGCCAGTCTTCAAATTTCAAAGCTATTGACTTACCTTCTTTCTCTAAACTTATTTCAGCATCGTGAAAACTTAAGATTGCTTTATATTCATTCAAAAAGTCTACTCCCAGTATAATTTCCGTCGACAATAATGGAACAATAAGGAAGTTCATAGAGAAGCTGTGGCTTTGACAAAAGAATTCTAAGTTGGTTTGTTGGCGTACATCTACACTTTTTCCAAAGATTGCACCTTGTAATTTAATCTTACGTAACGGAAGTGTGGGGCAATCGTTCGCTTTGTTGCATTTGCTAAAAGCTGTTTCGCTAATTACTGAAATAGGACTGCCAGAGTCAAGTACTGCCGTAAATTTTACGTCATTTACAGTAATGTGAATCACAGGATATGCAATGTTGTTATGTTTTACGTCGTGTTCCTGGAGTAAGATGTCCCTAATGTCTTCCATTTTTACGTAATTACTAGCTACGGCAGCAGCGTCATCAGTTTCATAAGTACGTCTTGTGGCTGCCAGTGGTGTGAGTCATCGCCTATTGTCTCTTTGTTGGCGCGCGTCGTTATTGGGATTTGGAGACCTAACTTCTACAAATTCATCGTGACGAGAGTGCTCTGCTCTGTTTAAATCTCGCCAGTTCTGATGCAATTCAGGTCTGTCGTTACGATCATATCGTCTGTCGTCATGTCGGTAGATTCCATAGTTTCTTTCTTGTCGGTCACGTGGTGGAGAATTTCTCCTTGAATCGTAACTACGCGCTGGACCGTTGCGTCTAAAGTTATTCTGTCTCCCTTGATAATAGTTATTTTGGTTCCCATATTGTCTGTTTCTCTGATTGTCTCTGTGATAGTCATTACTGCGGAGAGGTGATCTTTCCCTGTAATTATTACTACTCTGCCAACGGTTGTCATACGGGTGGTGTCTGTTTTGGTCACGATTTGCGTTGTAAGAATAGACTTGTCGTGTCCAGTTATTATTTCTGTCGTCACGGAATTGTGGCGGATGTGACCTGTAGTGATTGATTTCCTGTTTTCGCATCCCACGACTGTCTGTGTCAATTTCCAGTTCTTGTAACAGTCCCTGAAAAGCTTCAATGTCGTCTTTGCAACGTCCTGCCAAAATAATGTGTCGTAAATGTTCAGGCAGTTTGATTAAGCAAATGCGGATGAGTTCTGAGGGGCTGTATGGGTTTGATAGGTACTGATTCTTGTGCAACATGTCTTCAAAATATTTGACAAGACTGGAAAATTCAGATTGTTCAAAGTGTTTCATCATCATGATGCTATGTTTTACGCGGTCTTGTGTAGCTTGAGACCAATATGCTGAGAGGAAGGCATGGTAAAATTCTCCTTCACTGTGGCAATCGTGAATGACCGATCGCATTCTTACAGCTGGTTCATTCTCCAAGTAGCCACACATAAATTCTAATCTGTGTTCTAATGACCAGTTGGGAGGAAAACAATGAGAGAATTGATGGAGCCACGCTTGTGGATGAATGTCGTTGCCAGAATTCTTAAATGTTTTGAATTTACGTGTAGTAATGAACAGCTTATAGTCAAAATCATCATGTCGGCGAGTCACATATCGGTCATTGTTACGTCGTGTCGGCGGTTCCATCTCAAAATTCGGTGCACCTTGCCAATTTCTTTCATAATTACCGAAATGCTCTGTGTTATTATATTGTGGCTTTTCCGTATTTCTATGTCCCTCTTCCAGTATTGGGGCGCGAGTGTCCTCTGAAATACGTAATTCTTGTATCACCTGCGTCAACTGATCTTGTACTTCCCGGATTTCTCTTTTATACTGTGTATTAATTTGATTTTGATTTTGTTTGAATTTTCTTATTTGTTCATAGTCTTCTGTGTCAGTGAAGGCTACGGGTCTTGTGTCATTCAGATCATCATCTACCTTTGTAGATAAGTTAGTGACCTGATCCGAAAGTTCAGCTACTTTCTCCGATAGTGAACACATTTCCTCAGTGTGTTTTTCTGAACCAAGTTTCAGAGTGTCCATTTGTGTTGAAATCGAATCTACTGTGTTCTTTAAGTTTTCCTGAGTTTTTGCCAGTTGCGTAACCGAATCGGTAGATGCAACTGAGTCAATTTTAGCCCACAAGGTCTCATGATTTTCATGAACAATGGTTTGCAGTTCCTTTATGGCTGCTTCGTGATTCTGTAATACATTCTCATGACGCGAAAAAATAGGTTGGAAATGCTCACAAATTTGTGTTTTTACGTCATTACAGACTTTCTGACATTTCGATTCTATTTTATGTAACTCAGTAGTTAAATCTTCACGTGTTTGTTCAAGCATATGTTCCACTGAGTCTAACTTTTGAAGCTTTTGTTCCATTGTGTCTAACTTTTGAAGCTTTTGCTGTGTTTGTCTCTGATTTTGTTCCATTGTGTCTAACTTTTGAAGATTCTGTCCCATTTGTTTCTGATTTTGTTCAAGCGTTGTGTCTAACTTTTGTAGCCTTTGTCCCATTTGTCGCATTAACTGTAATAACAATGCACTGGTGTCTGAAACATGTTCCTCAGTGCTTTTCGGCAGTGAATTTGCACCGGCAACATTCACATTTTGACAAGCGGAAAATGTGTCTTGACTCATTTGAGAAAACGGTGAGGACGCAAAACCTGAATCTACAGTATTTGCAAAATTGTGTCCTATCATTTCGGATTCCTGAGGCGAGCTGTTGCCGACCGATCGATCGACAATGCTTCCCTGTTCACTACCTGTTTCACTGCCTACGCCATTGTCTGACGCCCGCTCCATTTCCCTATGCACAGTTACCAAATTACTACTTTGAATATTAGTTAATTCACTACCCAGTGGTGCTGATAAGCTACGCTCGTCGTCACTATTATTTCTCAATTTAGTTTGGAGCCTAGTGTTACGTTTTTCACACGCCATTATTGTCACAATATTTCACACGACAACACAGAAAAGCACAACTTGAATAGCAAAAACAAGAGAACACATTAACATAGCACTGAAAATAATATCTAGTTAATTGCAGCAGCGAAATACTTGGCGCAAAGCTACATGCATGCCACAACTGTTTTACTGTACAACAATGAAAGACTGCAACTACAAAGGAGATTCTCTCTACAATTACGCGCTAGCAGTAAACAAAAGCTACACTAAATACACAAACTACAAGAAAAAAATCAGAAGATTCCAGTGAGGTATCCTGGCAGGGTCGCCATATGAAACGTCCCCTTTGAACAATTATACAAGCCTGTGCTTAACCTGACACACAATATTATTTAGCGCAACGCAATCTGACTTTCAATAACCCCTACAAAACAATGGCCCTGACTAACTTTAACCTATACCTTTTACAAATCACTTACCTCACAAAAATCTTCGCTACTCAAGCTACTGCAAAACAGCGAGCGCCACTACTGCTAGCTAAATAAAAGATTCAAACCACTGAAGGTACTAACTACTGATAGGGATAGTTAGCAAATGAAAGATATTAATAGAGAACAAACAATGTATTTACCTTAATATTCATAATTGACATTCAGTCTTACAGATTATCAAAACTCCGCCATCTCTCTCCCCACGTCCACCACTGCTGGCGGCTCACCTCCAACTGCCCAGCGCTACGCGCTGTTCGCATCCAGCTATAGCAGTTCATGACAACAATGGCAGGCAACAATGCAAACTAGCCACATACTGCACACAGCACAGCCAGTGATTTTCATACAGAGAGCGCTACGTAACGTTGCCAATAAGAAAACATAAACAGCGAGCGCTACGTAACGTTGCCAATAAGAAAACATAAACAGAGCACAGCCAGTGATTTTCATACAGAGTGCTATGTAACGTTGCCAATAAAAAACATAAACAGCAAACTTACATAAAGAAAGCCTAAACAGCCTACTTACAACCTAAGGACACCACACACATCCATGCCCGTGGCAGGATTCGAACCTGCGACCGTAGCGGTCGCTCGGTTCCAGACTGTAGCGCCTAGAACCGCACGGCCACTCCGGCCTGCAGGTGTTTGTCCTATCATGTTAGTTATGATAATGTTACTCCCAAAATGATCCTGAAGCTATTTTCGCAGGGTTTTCTCTGAGTATATTTCATTAATCGTTGCAGCAATTCATTCATAGAAAGTGGCATTCATCACAATCCTCTAACCAAGAAAAAAGTTTCTGAAGAGCTTCGAGCATATCTTTATCCTCTGTCCATCCTTTCTTCCGAGATGACGGCGTTTTAAAAAACTTCTTGAAGAAGCTATTATGGCTTCTGGCTTCAGCAGCGACTAAATCAATAACACTTTCCATTCAAATTGTCACATTTCGACCTCATTCATCATTACGAGATTTGGCAGCACTTCAAAAAGGCTGCTTTTTATGGATCGCTCTTCGTAAACATTTCGGCGCTCGAGAGGCAAATTTTTAGCAACGTTTAAATCACATTCCTCTCCACAGAAAGGCAATGCTGCTTGAAGTTCAAGTAGAGACACTGGATCTTAGCTTTGGAATTTTTGAGAGAGAGTGTTGATCAAAAGCCGCAATACTACTCGGACGGGTGTAGTTACAGCGACAGCTCACTTTTCGTATAATCCGTGTTTACCTTGAAGACTGCTTTTCACTGGAGTAGCGATTGCACGAGTAATAGTTACTGTTTCCTCCTGTGACAGCAGGTATTGTTGCATATAAGTCACAGCGCTTCCATCTCCACAATGTGAAATAATTGATCAGTTACTCAGAATCCTGAAAATACACTCCTGGAAATGGAAAAAAGAACACATTGACACCGGTGTGTCAGACCCACCATACTTGCTCCGGACACTGCGAGAGGGCTGTACAAGCAATGATCACACGCACGGCACAGCGGACACACCAGGAACCGCGGTGTTGGCCGTCGAATGGCGCTAGCTCCGCAGCATTTGTGCACCGCCGCCGTCAGTGTCAGCTAGTTTGCCGTGGCATACGGAGCTCCATCGCAGTCTTTAACACTGGTAGCATACCGCGACAGCGTGGACGTGAACCGTATGTGCAGTTAACGGACTTTGAGCGAGGGCGTATAGTGGGCATGCGGGAGGCCGGGTGGACGTACCGCCGAATTGCTCAACACGTGGGGCGTGAGGTCTCCACAGTACATCGATGTTGTCGCCAGTGGTCGGCGGAAGGTGCACGTGCCCGTCGACCTGGGACCGGACCGCAGCGACGCACGGATGCACGCCAAGACCGTAGGATCCTACGCAGTGCCGTAGGGGACCGCACCGCCACTTCCCAGCAAATTAGGGACACTGTTGCTCCTGGGGTATCGGCGAGGACCGAGGCACACAGGGCCAACACCCGGCATCATGGTGTGGGGAGCGATCTCCTACACTGGCCGTACACCACTGGTGATCGTCGAGGGGACACTGAATAGTGCACGGTACATCCAAACCGTCATCGAACCCATCGTTCTACCATTCCTAGACCGGCAAGGGAACTTGCTGTTCCAACAGGACAATGCACGTCCGCATGTATCCCGTGCCACCCAACGTGCTCTAGAAGGTGTAAGTCAACTACCCTGGCCAGCAAGATCTCCGGATCTGTCCCCCATTGAGCATATTTGGGACTGGATGAAGCGTCGTCTCACGCGGTCTGCACGTCCAGCACGAACGCTGGTCCAACTGAGGCGCCAGGTGGAAATGGCATGGCAAGCCGTTCCACAGGACTACATCCAGCATCTCTACGATCGTCTCCATGGGAGAATAGCAGCCTGCATTGCTGCGAAAGGTGGATATACACTGTACTAGTGCCGACATTGTGCATGCTCTGTTGCCTGTGTCTATGTGCCTGTGGTTCTGTCAGTGTGATCATGTGATGTATCTGACCCCAGGAATGTGTCAATAAAGTTTCCCATTCCTGGGACAATGAATTCACGGTATTCTTATTTCAATTTCCAGGAGTGTATAAAAGAAACGTACGTTATTTTAGTTATTGCATCGATCCGCATTTAAAGTATATATAGAAACATATAAACACAAACAAATTTTTAGTTTATTCAGGGTTTGTCGAAATATAGCTTTCCATGTTTTTTCTTCCCTGCTCCTGATTCAGAACCTATCAAAGACAAGCCAGTTTGTTGTTGTTGTTGTGGTCTTCAGTCCTGAGACTGGTTTGATGCAGCTCTCCATGCTACTGTATCCTGTGCAAGCTTCTTCATCTCCCAGTACCTACTGCAACCTACATCCTTCTGAATCTGCTTAATGTATTCATCTCTTCGTCTCCCTCTGCGATTTTTACCCTCCACGCTGCCCTCCAGTACTAAATTGGTGATCCCTTGATGCCTTAGAACATGTCCTACCAACCGACCCCTTCTTCTGGTCAAGTTGTGCCACAAACTTCTCTTCTCCCCAATCCTATTCAATACTTCCTCATTAGTTATGTGATCTACCCATCTAATCTTCAGCATTCTTCTGTAGCACCACATTTCGAAAGCTTATATTCTCTTCTTGTCCAAACTATTTATCGTCCATGTTTCACTTCCATACATGGCTACACTCCATACAAATACTTTCAGAAATGACTTCCTGACACTTAAATCTATACTCGATGTTAACAAATTTCTCTTCTTCAGAAACGCTTTCCTTGCCATTGCCAGTCTACATTTTATATCCTCTCTACTTCGACCATCATCAGTTATTTTGTTCCCCAAATAGCAAAACTCCTTTACTACTTTAAGTGTGTCATTTCCTAATCTAATTCCCTCTGCATCACCCGACTTAATTCGACTACATTCCATTATCCTCGTTTTGCTTTTGTTGATGTTCATCTTATATCCTCCTTTCAAGACACTGTCCATTCCATTCAGCTGCTCTTCCAAGTCTTTTGCTGTCTCTGACAGAATTACAATGTCATCGGCGAACCTCAAAGTTTTTATTTCTTCTCCATGGATTTTAATACCTACTCCGAATTTTTCTTTTGTTTCCTTTACTGCTTGCTCAATATACAGATTGAATAACATCGCGGACAGGCTACAACCCTGTCTTACTCCCTTCCCAACCACTGCTTCCCTTTCATGTCCCTCGACTCTTCTAACTGCCATCTGGTTTCTGTACAAATTGTAAATAGCCTTTCGCTCCCGTATTTTACCCCTGCCACCTTTAGAATTTGAAAGAGAGTATTCCAGTCAACATTGTCAAAAGCTTTCGCTAAGTCTACAAATGCTAGAAACGTAGGTTTGACTTTCCTTAATCTTTCTTCTAAGATAAGTCGTAAGGTCAGTATTGCCTCACGTGTTCCAATGTTTCTACGGAATCCAAACTGATCTTCCCCGAGGTCGGCTTCTACTAGTTTCTCCATTCGTCTGTAAAGAATTCGTGTTAGTATTTTGCAGCTGTGGCTTATTAAACTGATTGTTAGGTAATTTTCACATCTGTCAACACCTGCTTTCTTTGAGATTGGAATTATTATATTCTTCTTGAAGTTTGAGAGTATTTCGCCTGTTTCATACATCTTGCTCACCAGATGGTAGAGTTTTGACAGGACTGGCTCTCCCAAGGCCGTCAGTAGTTCCAATGGAACTCCGGGGGCCTTGTTCCGACTCAGGTCTTTCAGTGCTCTGTCAAACTCTTCACGCAGTATCATATCTCCCATTTCATCTTCATCTACATCCTGTCCCATTTCTATAATATTGTCCTCAAGTACATCGCCCTTGTATGATGAAAGGAGAAAATATAAAAATGCAGTAAATGAAACAGGCAAAAAGGAATACAAACGTCTCAAAAATGAGATCGACAGGAAGTGCAAAATGGCTAAGCAGGGATGGCTAGAGGACAAATGTAAGGATGTAGAGGCTTATCTCACTAGGGGTAAGATAGATACTGCCTACAGGAAAATTAAAGAGACCTTTGAAGATAAGAGAACCACTTGTACGAACATTAAGAGCTCAGATGGAAACCCGGTTCTAAGCAAAGAAGGGAAAGCAGAAAGGTGGAAGGAGTATATACAAGGGTTTGTCGACATAGAAATCTTAAAATAAAATTAACAACAACAAGGTATAGTGGGCATTTTAAAATCTTTGTACGCACAAATATTCTGTTAGTCTAGTGAAAACATACAACGATCAGGAAAATCCCAAGTGTAGTCTCAGTATCATGTTCTAATGAAAACAATGAAGCTTCCAGACTCCTAACTGTGACAGCTATAAAAGCCTTTCAACTCAAATTTCGTTAATACCTTTTTGCTTGTTGTTTAAAATATTCGTACAGCTTCTTGGTGAGATGCGGACAATAGTTTGAGCAACGAGCTAAACATATGTTTCGCTATCCCTGAAGAATATTCACATATACTAGAACTCTTTAAGATCTAAAAATATCTCCTTGAGAAAATGTACGAAAATTTTATTACAGAATGTGAGTCTGGCCAGTGAATAGCCACACCTTCGGGTGAATGAATTCAGATAACTTCCTTATTATTAATGATAGGAAAAACATATCGGTATTGTGTTACAGTTCTAAGGAACCGTTACATAAATAATGAAAAAACACTATCGCTGTGTTGCATAACTACCCAGTTTTTCACAGTCAAACTTCAAAAAGTGTGGAAAGAATGATTTTTTCCCATTTTTGGTTAATATAACTCAGAAGAATTGTTAGATATGTGTAAGATATTGCTACATAAACATTTTTTCAACTATTCCTCTGTAATTTGGTCCAAAACTACCTTTTTATGTTAGTTCTGTGGGTTTTATATCCGTTTAAAAATTACTCTAGAAATTCTGACGGCGGCCATATTGATGACGTCATAGCCCCGATTCCATAGTCCGTAGCTACAGAGGTTTTTAATATTTTAACTACGACATCAAACTGAGGTAATTGCTAAAGGTTTAATCTCTTTCTTATTTTTTTCAACTTCGGGGCTTTTTTGCATAAAGTTACTGGCCTTTCAAATGGGATATAACGAAAAGGGACGGCCAAACCACTCAGGAAAAATCCTCAGACATAGAGAAAATAAAATTTGTTATTTGGACATGTAATATCTCTTTATATTTGATGAATTATTCTGATACAATTCTACCCTTGAATGACGTTTACTAATTTTCTATCTTCATACTCGCAGAATCCATGCGAAAAGTAGTTCATACAATAGCTATGCCATGAGCGCATAAGTATTCTTTGTAGTACTCTCTCTGGTGGTTGTTAAAAGAGAAGAAGGGAGCTTCTGAGATTGTCTTCATGCCGATTAGCCTGAGCTTGGTTTGGAAGAACTGTAATCTGATTATTGAGATTTATCACAGAAGATAACTGATACGAACTGTACGATTAAAAGGAAAAATATATAGACGGCTCCTTCAAATAAAAAGTGTGTATGTGACATTTGGGAATTAATGATATTTATCGATATATTGCGTAGTTGTTAATCAGAAGGGACTTCCGAAAGACTGGATACGAACCTGCATTTAATAATCCAAGAGCTCCATTGCTTCTTCGGAAGGTTAAACTTCAGCAAAGCCAAATATCCGCTTGATCTGAGGTTTCCCGACTGATTATACAACGCTCCCAAAATTACGAGGCATTTTATTTGTACAGATTAGCAGACTGCCGCAAAGCACGAGCCTGCAGAGAAGAAGAATCATCGCCTGATTTCATTCTAACAAGTAAAATTTCAGAATCATTTTTGAGTGACTGAGCTATGACTGTGTTTCCTATCACGAATGATTGATTGCTCGAACGAATTGAGAGCTACAGAATTACGTAGATAGGAAAAAATTACAGACACTGGTCCGGAAACGCTTTATTTCCATGTTAAGAGTTCAGTTTCAACTTCACTTCAAAGGCGCATTAATCATGAGAAACACACAGAAATAGAATGTACGAGCAGTCGTTGAAATGTTTCCTCACGTGGAACCGTCTTGGTTACCCAGAATGTACAGTAAGTTTTAATCCTTATGTTCATTGCCAGTGTTTGTTGTTCCAATTGAACGAAAGTAATGTTGTCATGTGACTCACTACATTGCTCTAGTGTTGATATGGGACAAACTTCATGGCTCTTCTGGTATCGAGCACGTAGCAACAGCGGACTAGGATTCGTACAGTGCAATGGAAGCATACTAAGAGGCGGGGGTTGGGAGATGTCCATTTGCCATATGGATTAGCAGATGGTAATGGCCGTGGCGCTCAACGTTACTACCGGCAGAGATTTGAAGAACGACAGTGCTCCGACAAGAGGACGTTTGAGGCAACTGGCCGTTGTCTTAGGCAGAACAGGATGTTACAGCCTACTACTCGCTACTGGAGGAAACCTAAAAGAACGAGGGCGTCTCAACTGACAAAAACAACATGTGTTCAGCGTTAAGACAAGAATGAAATTAGAATGACATGAATACCCCTAGCTGCATACAGGCGTTGATATAAGTGAACGGGGGCAGTTGAAAATGTGTGCCCCAACTTGCAGTCGAACCCGAGATCTCCTGCTTACATGGCAGACGCTCTATCTATCTGAGCCATCGAGGACACAGAGGATAGTGCGACTGCAGAGACTTATCTCTGGCACGCCTCCCGTGAGACCCACATTCCCAACTTATTGTCCCGCACTATATTCATAGTGCCCCTGCCCATTATACTCATTACTCGCGGCTTTTTGCCAATTCCCGTAAGAGTTCGGGCACTGTTTGTGCATCCGCACAGAAGAAGATGGTCAAATGGCCGATGAGCCTTAACTAGGGGTATTCATGTCATTGAAATTTCATTCTAACAAGCTGCATAGTTATATATACAGGGTGGTCCATTGATAGTGACCGGGCCAAATATCTCACGAAATAAGCATCAAACGAAAAAACTACAAAGAACGAAATTCGTCCGGCTTGAAGGGGGAAACCGGATGGCGCTATGGTTGGCCCCTGGAGGGTGCTGCCATAGGTCAAACGGATATCAGCTGCGTTTTTTTAAATAGGAACCCCCATTTTTTATTCCGTCAGTGCGGACGGTATTTGCTTCGTGATATATTACCCGTGGTAAAATGGACCTTTTACCAATTTCGGAAAAGGTTGATATCGTGTTGATGTATGGTTATTGTGATCAAAATGCCCAACGGGCGTGTGCTATGTATGCTGCTCGGTATCCTGGACGACATCATCCAAGTGTCCGGACCGTTCGCCGGATAGTTACGTTATTTAAGGAAACAGGAAGTGTTCAGCCACATGTGAAACGTCAGCCACGATCTGCAACAAATGATGATGCCCAAGTAGGTGTTTTAGCTGCCGTCGCGGCTAATCCGCACATCAGTAGCAGACAAATTGCGCGAGAATCGGGAATCTCAAAAACGTCGATGTTGAGAATGCTACATTAACATAGATTGCACCCATACTATGTTTCTATGCACCAGGAATTGCATGGCGACGACTTTGAACGTCGTGTACATTTCTGCCACTGGGCACAAGAAAAATTACGGGACGATGACAGATTTTTTGCATGCGTTCTATTTAGCGACGAAGCGTCATTCACCAACAGCGGCAACGTAAACCGGCATAATATGCACTACTGGGCAACGAAAAATCCACGATGGCTGCGACACGTGCAACATCAGCGACCTTGGCGGGTTAATGTATGGTGCGGCATTATGGGAGGAAGGAGAATTGGCCCCCATTTTATCGATGGCAATCTAAATGGTTTCAATGTTTGCTAATTTCCTACGTAATGTTCTACCGATGTTACTGCAAGATGTTTCACTGCATGACAGAATAGCGATGTACTTCCAACATGATGGATGTCCGGCACATAGCTCGCGTGCGGTTGAAGCGGTATTGAATAGCATATTTCATGACAGTTGGATTGGTCGTCGAAGCATCATACCAGGGCAGGCACGTTCACCGGATCTGACGTTCCCGGATTTCTTTATTTGGGGAAAGTTGAAGGATATTTGCTATCGTGATCCACCGACAACACCTGACAACATGCGTCAGCGCATTGTCAATGCATGTGCGAACATTACGGAAGGCGAACTATTCGCTGTTGAGAGGAATGACGTTACACGTATTGTCAAATGCACTGAGGTTGATGGTCATCATTTATAGCATTTATTGCATTAATGTGGTATTTTCAGGTAATCACGCTGTAACAGCATGCGTTCTCAGAAATGATAAGTTCACAAAGGTACATGTATCACATTGGAACAACCGAAATAAAATGTTCAGACGTACTTACGTTCTGTATTTTAATTTAAAAAACCTACCTGTTACCAACTGTTCGTCTAAAATTGTGAGCCATATGTTTGTGACTATTACAGCGCCATCTATCACAAAACGAAAAAAGTGGTCCAACTAAAACATTGATATTTCTTTACGTATTACACGAATATGTAATAAAAAAATGGGGGTTCGTATTTAAAAAAACGCAGTTGATATCCGTTTGACCTATGGCAGCGCCATCTAGCGGGCCAACCATAGCGCCATCTGGTTTCCCCCTTCAAGCTAGACAAGTTTCGTTCTTTGTAGTTTTTTCGTTTGACGCTTATTTCGTGAGATATTTGGCCCGGTCACAATCAATGGACCACCCTGTATAAAGACGAGAATGGTTCATTCAGCAGTGTGTCAACCCTCACTGAAGGGCAAATTTGCTGTTCACGATGAGGTTTCGTTTAAAGAAGATGATTAATATACTGTAGAACCGTAGAAACTGGGCACCCATATCCCTGTCAAATATTTTCTTCCTCTGCGCGTCAGGTGTTTCCTGAAAGTTTGTCTCTGTAGAGCGTAGTCACAGAACGGATGGTGGCGACTGTGAAAAAACGACAGTATTCGGATGAATCTTGCTCTGTTTGGTGTTAGTGTTCTTTCTGTGCCCGCTGTACACGCACGAGAATAACTGGAAGGCTTTAGTTACGGAATTGATGCTCGTAGCGACAAGCGAAACTTAAAGTCCGCCGTGCGAGTGATCAGAGGAGTGAGCGCAGGACCTGCGCAGTAGCGCGGCCGGAAAAGTGGAACTCCATCGGGGAGGCGCGCTTGCGGCCAATTTATAATGTGTGGCCGGACGGCGACGGTGTTTGCCCGGCCGTGACTTGCGTGCTTAGCCGCGGTCGGCCATATTTCGCGGCGCGGCGCTGCTCGGTGTGGCGCGGCGGAGCGCGGTGGAGGGGGAAGGCTGCGCGCGCATCCCGCCGCCGGCTGCCAGATTGATTGCTCCCGTACTGCCGCCCTGCGCTGCGCCGCGCCGCCGCGTACACTCCTTGACAACCACACTGAACCGGCCGTAACTTAGGCCAGCGCGCCGTCTGGACCACAAGAGGAGCGCAGCGAGTACTCGTTTTGCCCGCCCACACGCTTTATGCATATTGCTTCTACCCAGTTCGTCACCAAAGCGTACACTAACCGAGAAACATTTGACTCAGCACCACCGAGATCCTCATTAATGAAAGTACGATTATACGTGATATTGAATGATATCTGCAAGGATTTCTTGGTAGAGAGATGTTATACTGGATGGAGCGTCTTCGACAGATGCAGAAGTAACGTCAGGAGTCCCAGAGTGCTGCTCACGTTGTGTATTATCGACTTTGCAAGCATCTGAAAATCATCATCACAAGCCATTATGCTCAGTGCCAAGCGTTGTGATTCCAAAAAACCAGCGACTCCTCCCCGGACGGCGACCAGCTTCCCTTAGAGCAGTGGTTCCCAATCCAAGTGTAATCACCCCCTGAGGAGGTAACAACTAAACGATTCGATTCTATTTCAGTCACGAAAATAAATTATTTTCAAAAGTCCATTACTGTTATTACTATGCCGGCCTGTGTGGCCGTGCGGTTCTAGGCGCTACAGTCTGAAACTGCGTGACCGCTACGGTCGCAGGTTCGAATCCTGCCTCGGGCATGGATGTGTGTGATGTCCTTAGGTTAGTTAGGTTTAAGTAGTTTTAAATTCTAGGGGACTGATGACAATAGAAGTTAAGTCCCATAGTGCTCAGAGACATTCTTTTTGTTATCACAACTATGTAAGATTCTACTACTGATTATGTAAGCTATCAATAATTACTTTCTCAATTAGTAACATTAATGCGTTGAAGTTACAGGTTTCTCACACAGCCCACCCACTACACATATATGTTGTGCTTTGTCTCGCACATTGCTGATGATAAAAGTTAGACATATACGTAACAAATGCTAAATATTTCAAGAAAACGTCTTCTCCAAGTTGTAGATAGTACTTCCACCCGTCCGAAAATTGCTTCACTACTCGCTTCAAAACAGATTAATGAATTAATTGACAGCACGACACAGCAGTAACTACATAAGTGCTACTATAGGGTGCCGGACGGAGTGGCCGAGCGGCTCTAGGCGCTAAAGTCTGGAACCGCGCGACCGCTACGGTCGCAGGTTCGAATCCTGCCTCGGGCATGGATGTGTGTGATGTCCTTAGGTTAGTTAGGTTTAAGTACTTCTAAGTTCTAGGGGACTGATGACCTCAGAAGTTAAGTCCCATAGTGCTCCGAGCCAGAGCTACTACAGTGCTGTACACTGTTTTATTACTATTATTATTGGTTCAAATGGCTCTAAGCACTATGGGACTTAACGTCTGAGGTCATCAGTCCCCTAGAACTTAGAACTACTTAAACCTAAATAACCTAAGGACATCACACACATCCATGCCCGAGACAGGATTCGAATCTGCGACTGTAGCGGTTACGTGGTTCCAGACTGTAGCGCCTAGAGCCGCTCGGCCACCACAGCCGGCTATTATTATTATTATTATTATTATTATTAGAGTGAATGGACACAAAACATTAACAGCCTGAAATCGTTCAGAAGTAAGAAGTGCATCAACAACGTGATTTACGAACAGTAAGTACAGGGTGTGCATAAAGTCCGGAAACACTTCCAATTATTTATTTGCACAAGAATTAAACATTGTACAGATGTCGTACATATTGTATTTTGAAGAGAAAGTATGAAAGTTTTTTTAGTACCATGCGAGATGCGAAACGTGAGTGACACGGCAGACGTCAATATGACAATCGAATTCTTGCCATACCCGTCCCAGCATGGCATCGTCGACTGTGGCAGTCGCTTCCCGTATTCTCTCACATCACGTGGTATAGGCGGTACACACACCAAATCTTTATGTGTCCCCACAGAAAAAAGTCTCACGGAGTGAGATCTGGTGAACTGGGAGGCCATTTCATGAAACAGCTGCCCCCTCCTGTAACACGACCGATCCATCGTTGCGGCAGCTACGTGTTCAGGTACCCACGAACTTCACGACGAAAATGGGGTCGAACCGCATCCTGCTGAAAGATGAACGGAGAGTCCGATTGTATTTGAGGCATCAGCCATTGCTGCAACATGACCAAGTAGGAATATCTAGTGACAGTGCTCTCAGCGAAGAAGAATGACCCGTACAGTTTTCGACGTGACAGGGCACCAAAATAAATTTATCTTTAGGGAATCACGCTCAAATTCAATGCATTCGTGTGGATCCTTTTACCCCAGATTCGACAATTGTGCCTGTTCACTTTCCCATTAGTGTGAAAAGTGGCTTCATCGCTAAAAATTAAGCGATCAACAATGCCATCCCCATCCTCATTCAATTGTTGCAACTGCGAACAGAACTCAAAACGCTTGTCTTTGTGGTCGTCATTGAGATTCTGCACTATCTCCGATTTGAATGGTTTCATAGACAGCTCCTGTCGCAGGACTTTCCACACTGTCACTGGAGCCATTCCGAGTTCACGGGATGCACGACGCATCGATTTCTTTGGACTACTTATGAATGTCTTTCGTACGCGCTCTACATTCACTTCACTCACACTGGGATGTCCGCTTCTCTTTGCCGGGCACAAGCAACCCGTCGTAACGAATTTGTTGTGCCAGTAGTAAATGGCCTTCCTTGTTGGTGGCTTCTTACTGTACTTGGTTCTAAACATCCGTTGAATGGCTGTAGCACACCTGTTTTTGTCAAACTCCAACACACAGAAAGCTTGCTCCGTACCTGAACTCGCCATGTTTGCGACTAGCCGCTGACTATCGGCAAATTACCAAACTACGCTGTGGCGGTATACATGAAAAAAATTTTCAGGGTTTCTCTTCAAAATGACATATGTATGATATCTGTACAATGTTTGGTTCTTGTGCAAATAAATAATTGGAAGTGTTCCCGGACTTTACGTACACCGCGTACAGTGGATGCATCTGAACTTAATTGATTTTGAATGGGCTTGCAGTGTGCTGGTCAAACAAGTGCCGCAGAGGGGAGCAGTAACGCAGGGAAGCATGTTTTGTAACGAGTGTCAAATGGCTCTGAGCACTATGCGACTTAACTTCTGAGGTCATCAGTAGCCTAGAACTTAGAACTAGTTAAACCTAACTAACCTAAGGACATCACACACATCCATGCCCGAGGCAGGACTCGAACCTGCGACCGTAGCGGTCGCTCGGTTCCAGACTCCAGCGCCTAGAACCGCACCGCCACTCCGGCCGGCGCCACAAGTTTCCACCCTCACTGTGATTAGGTAGCTTTCTTTCCTGAGAAAAGTTGTGGGTAGCACTTGCGATGCACCACGAATTCCTTCGTCATTTAAACACACGCACGCTAAATATCATTCATATTTCATCGTTTTAAAAATAAACATATTCCGAGAGAAGTCTTTCATTCTACAGTTTAGATAGGTGCTAAAGTTGGTGATAATGTGGGAGAGGGGGGGGGGGGAGGCAACAGATGGCAGGGGTGGGTGAGGGCGGGTGTACTAGCTGATATTTTGATTTCACTCAGGGGTAAATAAAATGTAAATGTGACTAGGGCCTCCCGTCGGGTAGACCGTTCGCCAGGTGCAAGTCGCAAGTCTTTCGATTTGACGCCACTTCGACGACTTGCGCGTCGATGGAGATGAAATGATAATGATGAGGACAACACAACATCCAGTCCCTGAGCGAAGAAGTTCTCCGACCCAGCGGGGAATCGAACCCGGGCCCGTAGAATTAACATTCTGGCGTGCTGACCGCTTTTTTTTAATCTCATTTTGTTCTAGATTGTTGGTTGAATTTGTTCGTGGCGGACGTCCGATGACGCCTGTTCAGGTTGATCGTTGATTCGTTCACTCAGTTTTTTTGTTACAGAGGGTAGCTAAACCCTCTGATCGAACACGCTGAGCTACCGTGCCGGCATCCGCTCAGCTACCCGGAGCGTACACTCACAGGTAATTGTCTAAGAAAGGTTGCAAACCATTGCCTTAGAGGCTGCTCAAGAGGTAGTCTTGATCTATTCACGTGTTCGCTGCTGTTCCACTCGGTCTCTTGCTCTCGATCACACCTTGCACGGTTATTTTCTCCTCTCTCCTCACAATACGACCAGAGATACGGAGAATTTTTTTGGTTGACACGAGAAGGAAGGCGCCTGGAGATTTGAGTCGTTCAACAATGGCCACATTTGTTCATCTCTCAGTCTATTTTATGAAAGTACCCTACGCTAGTACCAAAGCTTAGATGCTTCAAATTAGCGCTTGTCTCTGACCTTAAGGATCGGTGTATTGCAACTGTAAAAGAACACACGAGTGTTACACCAAGTCGCAACTTTGTGGCGTTTGTTACCACTCTGTTCTGCCAGAGCTTGATGAGCTTCTTCGTACACACTCCCCCTAGCGTTATCCATCTTCTCAAGCCATCTTCACAGATTCCCTTGTCGCAGATGGCTGACCCAAGATAGATGGAAGAGAGCACGATTTCCACTTCCATTAAACGACCTGTGAGCTGAACCCGTGCTCCTCGATCAATGATCATGAGTTTGGACGTACTGAAACTGATGTCTAATCGGAATGATAAAAAAATGTCCATTACCTTTATTAGTTGTAAAGTCCCCTTAGAAAAATTTATGATTTACTGTCCTTGTAAACACCTTACGTTATTAGATTTTCAAACAGCTGAGCAGAACTGAACGTACTCAGACGTTTCTCTCTTTGCTTATTCTGATCAACACTAAACTGACACACAATATTTTTAAGGCACCGCAATCTGACTTTCAATAATCCCTACAAAAGAATGGCCCTGACTAACAATAACCTACACCTTTCATGAATCACTTACCTCACAAAAATCTTCGTTACTCGAACTACTGCAATACAGCGAGCGCTAATACTGCCAGCTAAATAAAAGATTCTAACTACTGAAGGCACTAACTACTGATAGGCAAAGTCAGCAAATGAAAGAATTTGATAGAGAACAAACAATGTATTTACCTTAATAATGTTCAAAAGTCATAATATATATATCAGTTTATGATATCCAGTTTTACACATTTACTCTTTCTGGCGGACTCACGTCCAGATCGTCCGCTCTTAAAATTCTGCCATCTCTCTCCCCATATCCACCTCTGCTGGTGGCTCACCTCCAACTGCGCAACGCTATGCGCTGTTCACATCCAACTGCCAAACACTACAATAGCAAATATTCCAACAATGGAAACCAGCCACAGACTTCACACAGCACAGTCAGTGATTTTCATACAGAGCGCTACGTGGCGTTACCAACATAAAAACGTAAACAGCCACCTACATAGTGGCTCAGCAAGTTCACCTTTGCTGCTGGCTAAAAGCATGGCATCGTCTGAAAACAACTACACAGATATTCATCCAGGTCTTGCTAATATTACAAAGTGGCTTAAAGCTGACACATTGCTTTAAGTGTTCTTAGGCGTAAAAGTATACTCCTCACAAAGAAAAAAACGTATTATCTTATGGCTGCAATGTCACTGAGTTACGACGGGAAACAGTCAACTCATACAAATACGTGGATGTAATTCTTTCTAGGGATATGAAACACAACGATCACACAATCTCAGCAGTACGTGAAGCAGGTGATCGACTTCGTTTCATTGGTAGCATACTGGAAAAACATATTCAGTCTGCAAACAGATTGCTTATAAAAAGCTTGTGCAATCCATACTACGATACTGCTTATATGCGTAAGACAAATACCAAAAAGACTAACAGTATACTCTCCGGCTATACGCAATACTGACGACATTGCCACAGAAGTTCGCCATAGCATCAGTGTCCAATGCGGTAGGGAGAAACACGAACCTTCGACACTATTCGGTACAAGAGGAAAGGAGAAAAAATTATTTTGAGCATATTGGTATGTGTAAATAAAGTCGTCTAAAGTGCATGTTGTTACAGTTATTTCGTTTCTGGCATTTAATCGGTACATCATACTGTTTTGCGCATTGTAACTTCAGAGTTCTCCCCTAATGTTACTGCAGAAAGCATTTAAATACCGGTAATGAATTAGGAAGGCAACTTCCGGTTGGAACACGTCTATTAAATAACTGTTACAATCATCAATTTGATAACACTTCACTTTTTCTTGTTAACTAAATGGATTTTAATTAAATTGCATTTCGGATGAATGAAATAAAATTTTTAGAAAAAGGCTGAAAATGAACTGAGCGTATGTGGTCCTCAATCCATGAAATCCTGTAGCTTTTGTGACCAGCTTTCAGCGTTGCAGTCCGACAAATGTCGTGGTATAATTGTACTGATTTATTTAGCAATTTTCGTAAATCAGGGATCTATTGTGGAACGAATCCTAACTGACTGTTTCAGAAGTAAGGCCATTTGTGCATCTTAAACTAAATTTCCACTAAATAAAAGAGAGCTCTGATGTAGCATAACAAACAATACGAATTGGCTACTACGTAAAATTGCTTATAATTACCCACTTTTTCCCATTACCCTCCTTTTACTTGTGTTTAGCTTATCAGCTTTCTTCGTGCGATTCAAGTTTTTGCATTTGATTTCTCTTTTATAAACTATTCCCAGCATAACTAACATGTATCGCAGCATAACTAACATGCAGTGTAAGCCAAAGCCATGTCTTACTCGCAGTGACATAACAGGTTTCGTGGGGGACATCTTCCATACAAACCTTGATATGAGAGCACGACTCATCTCAGTTTTCGACAGTTTCTGTGAAAAGCATCCTAATCAATAGTTCATAGTCTATGTACAAAAATCAAAATACCTCGACTCAGGTAATTTGTTTCATCCAAACGGTAATGTTCTAATTAATATTTATAATATTAAAAGCCAAGATCGCTTGATGCGGAACAGTTTATTTCATTACCAGCTTCGACAACAGCGAGTTGTTATCCTCAGACTCTCAGATCTCCCAGAAATATAATTACAAAAAATGGTTCAAATGGCTCTGAGCACTATGCGACTTAACTTCTGAGGTCATCAGTCGCCTAGAACTTAGAACTAATTAAACCTAACTAACCTAAGGACATCACACACATCCATGCCCGAGGCAGCTTTCGAACCTGCGAGCGTAGCGGTTGCTCGGCTCCAGACTGTAGCGCCCAGAACCGCACGGCCACTCCGGCCGGCATATAATTACACATCAATCTCGTCGACATACCGAGAACACACTCGAATTGTCATAAACCGTTTTGTTATAACTGTAGTATGTTCTCAGTACGTCGACGAGACTGATGTGAAATATATTTCTGGAAGGTCCGAGAATCTGAAGATGACAGTTAGCTACTGTCGAACTGATGACGAAATAAACTGTTTCACATCAAATAATGTTGGTTTCTAATATTATAGATTACAACATAAGATCGCCCAAAACCTGTGCTAACTAATATTAATTAATTAACACAGTGACATAAATTCATGGATAACTGAAAAAATACTTTCCCCTGGAAAACTCCAAGCCCAAATTTATAACCTAACATTAAAGTGCAATTTCTCTATGTATAAATATATGAATAATATTCTGTTTAGTAGTATTTTTTAATTTTTTTTGTGATTTTCGTTTTCGTATGTTCCTAGTCCTTGTGTCCATTTTAAGTATTAGATCCGCAACTTTTGCTTCCGTCGTTTTGCAATAGATGGCAGTACCGGCAAGTGTTGCTGCAGGTGGTGGGTCGCAAGTGTCATACAACAAGCTTAGTCATTTCTAAACATAACACCACATAATATTAGTCGATTTGTGTTTGCATCACAAAGATATTTCTGACTGAATGTGACGTCTTGAGAGCCAAATTCTCGTCATTTGCGGGGAGTTTTCATTTTCTGCTTTAACATGAAGAACGTTGCGACTGAGGCTTATAAAATGCCGGGTAAAGCCTCTGGTGAGGCACCTATTAGTGAAAGGACGTGTTGAGAATGGTTTCAACGCTTCATGAATGGCGATTTTTGACGGCGAAGACAATAATGGCGGTGGGAGAGAGGTTTTCGAAGCTGCTGAAACGATGGTAACAACCGCAAGAGGCCATTATCGAAAGCAACTGATACTTTGAGCCCAGCACTGAAAGACAAATGACCACAATACAGCGATCGATACGAACAGGTGAATTTGCAGCATGACAATGCTCGATCCCAAGCCGCAAATTCCGTCAGAACGTACTTGGAAATGTTGAAATGGAGGTCCTCCCCCACCCGCCGCATTCTCCAGACATTGCTCCCTCCGACCACCACCTTTTTCGATAAATGTCACAAGGCCTGACTGACCAGCGCTTCCGGTCGTAAGAAGAAGTGAAAAATTGTATCAGCTCAAGGATCTCCTCAAAAGACACCTGGTTTTTCCTCCGTGGGATTCATATACTGCCCGAAAGATAGGAGAAAGTAGTGGCTAGTGATGTCCAATACTTTTTGTAACTTTTTACATTAAAGTCTCGATCTTCGAAAAAAAGCAGCGCAAACAATGTTGAAGAAGTAGTAATGTGTTATTAACACTATTTGCTTGCAAACATTAACCGGCCGTCTGTGAGTGTCCCTGGAAAGTATTTTGATCCACGAAATTATACAGACAATTTGCCTTCACCGTCCTTGGAAATTATAGAAACGTTCATTTGTTTCATAAGCCACAGAAATTCTGACGTAGGGCTTGTTTGACACCGTGCGAATGACGTCACAAATCTCCATAACATTAGAAGCTGTCTTAGCTGAAGGTGGGCAGTACGGTTCTGGAGAATTCTCAGTTAGTAAGGCCAGTTACCAGCAGAGCGAGTCTGACGGTTCCACTCTTTAAAACAGTGTCGTAACAACACTGTCTATGCCAGTTGGAACTGAAGTGAAACGTCTTTTTTCATACTGAACAATAATAAACAAACAGAGTCTTTGTTCCTCTATACTTTCGAGGGCTGTATTTTTTTCGAAGGTTCGATCGGTCGCCAAATTTGAAACCACAGTTCAAATAAAAAATGTTTTATTTGCAACATTTAGCTACAACTTCCAGCTACTTCTCTAGGTAGGCGTCGCTCTGGCTTAGACTTTTTCGTAGCGTGGTACCAACATCCCAACAGCATCTTCACAGAAGATGCTTTCCACCTGTTCTCTACGCTGGTCAGGAACTCGTTGTCTGTGCCAAAATTTTTTCCTTATAGCCAGCAGTCCATGTGAGTAAAGAGATGACAAACAGAGAGGGCCAAGTCCGTGTTTCACGCTGGGTGATCAAACACTTACCACTGAGAATTCTGCAGAAACGTCTTTGTTGCAGCTGTAGTATACGGCCGAGCATTGTCACGAGTAGGGACAGTAACTGATGAGAACATTCCTCGTCTCTTGTTCTGAATTGCTCTTAGTAGACGATTTTTTCGAATCGCCTGATCCTCGAACAAAATCATCAGAGAACATTCGCTTCCTGCTCTGATTGCCTGCATCATGAACGTCTGTACGAGCTGCTTCAAAGTTCCTGCACCATTGCCGCACTTAATTCTCAAGCCATGACAGTTACGTTATGTGGGCTGCAGGGAGGCGTAACCTCTCAGCGTGAAGAAATCGAATGACAACACGTAGATCTCATTTGGCAGGAGACACTATTGTTCTAGGCATCTTTACGTGCTCACTGTGCCTTCAGAACTGAAAAGTGCGACGTGACGCGATACACAGGTATGCTAGAGACTTTCTTTCTTTTGCTTGTGCCTTTTTCCCACAATGACGCAGGGCGCAAGGTTAATCGGATTTGGCAATGTTAATTTGAGGGATGGCCAGATGCCCTTCCTGCCGCCACCCCGTATCCCCTGGGACGGAATTAGTGTACCCCAACTGCCTGCGTCTAGTGTAATCCACGGAATAGTGAGAATGTGCTCAGATGTCTGCGGGCAGTGTAACTGAGGCGGGACGTGGGGACCAGCCCGGTATTCACCTAGTGGGTTGTGGAAAACCGCCTAAAAACCACATCCAGGCTGGCCGGCACACCGGCCTCCGGTGTTAAGCCGCCGGGCGAATTCGATCCGGGGCCGGCGCGCCTACCCGAATCCAGCAAGCAGCGCATTGGCGCTCTCGGCTTACCTGAACCTTACAAGAACCCTATAACAGAAACGGGCAACTGATATGTCTACCAAAACATGCTACCACAATAACAGGCAGCAATGACTGTAAGGCTGCAATAGTAATTCTAAATAGAACTTATAACATAGTTAAGGTAACACAGTTATGCAATCAACACTTGGTTACCATAGAGATAACTAACGGGAACTTCACATGGGTTATTGCATCCATGTACGCCCAATACAGCCATCAAATACAGCCGTATGCAGACTACATCAGAGACCTAGTAACGTATGCCAGAGGCAAAAAATTAGTGATAAGTGCTGACATTAATTCCAGATCGACCCTCTGGAACTCAGACAGAACAGATGACAGAGGACGCATAATCACCGATCTAATACAAGAAACACAACTACATGTAATGAATACGGAAGGACCTATACCAACATATGCAGGGTTCGATGGTACGAGCAGTAATATCGACTTCACGCTAGCAAATAATGCAGCAATGGCATACGTAACAAACTGGACTGTACACGACAACATAACCAGTAGTGATCATAATGTCATAACATACACACTACTCACACTCAGAACACAATGACCAAATCACACACCAGACACTTGCTGTTGCACAAAGCAGACTGGAACAAATTAACGGAAATTATCCAACGACACGATCTACAAAACATCAATGGAAGTATCGATTATAGAGCACACAAGTTAACACAGGTGATACAACATGCACAAAACACATCAGTACCGACAGCAAAGAACACAAATTGCTCACCAGTACCATGGACCGACGAACTTACGAGACTCAAACAAGACGCAAGACGCAAACGAAAATTATATCAAAGGGCGATAGCAGATAGGGACCGACGAATAAGACTTGAAGCATATAGGCATGCACAAGACTTATACAGACAGACCCTATACAACACGCGTAGACAACAATGGGAGCTATTTGTAACAACACAAACAGAGCAAAATATATGGGGGGAACCATACAAAATACTGACAGAGAAGATAAAAACCCCACCAGTTCTGGGAACGCTAAGGCAGGATGACGGCACGATGACGAGGGGATGGAGGAATACAGCGGAGTTTCTGCTGTATAAACTGCTCCCTGACGACGTTATCGATACAGACACACAATATCATGCAACACTAAGAGAAAACCTACACACACCATACAACACTGCAACTGTCACCTGTCCTTTTGCGCAAGAAGAGGTTGCGCTAGCAATCTCAGAGCTCAAAAAGAAAAAAGCACCTGGACCAGATGGTATCCACTCGGAAACACTGAAAAAACTAGCACCGCAGATCACCCCGTTCCTAACAACGTTACTGAACGATGCCTTACGGCTGGGCAGGGTACCTACAGTATGGAAAACCTCCAAAGCAGTCATTATTAAGAAATCAGCGGACAGGGATCCTTCAGATCCAAAGACTTACAGGCCAATATGCCTAATAAACACCCTAGCAAAGATTCAGGAGAAGCTACTGTGTAAGCGCCTGCAAACACACAGAGCTCTCAGGGGTATGAGCCAACACCAGTTCGGCTTCAGATCTGGCAGATCAATAGATGATGCCATCAACCAGGCCCTGCACATAGTTAACACCACAAAACAGAAATACGCCATGGCAATAATGATTGACATTGCCGGAGCATTTGATAATCTTTGGTGGCCAGCACTGTTTCAGAGGCTAAGACATCTGGAGGTACCGCAATCACTGTACAACAGTTTTCTGGACTACTGTAAAGACCGAGTAGTCGAATGGCAGATGGACAGCCGGAAAGTAATTAAAAGAATTACCAAAGGCTGTCCTCAAGGGTCGATCTGCGGCCCCATCTTCTGGGACAAACAATCGAACCCCTCCTACAACTTCTGGATGGGGATGACAGGTCAGACGGAATTGTCGCCTACGCAGATGACCTATTAGTTGTAGTCACTGCAAACAACAGAGCCCAGTTAGAAGAGAAAGCCAGTGGATTACTGCAAACAATTACTCAGTGGTGTCACAACAACAAACTCAGGATAGCCGAAAACAAAACAACATACACTTTACTGAAAGGATCACTCCAAAGGAATCATTCCGTTAAAATTGGGGACACAAACATCAAACGAGCACGCATTACGCGCTATCTTGGGGTACACATAGATGAAAAATTGAATTTCCACGAACACATAAGGCTAACAACAGACAAAGCAGAAAAAATACTCCACAAACTGGTGAGGCTAAATTCAAAACAGTACAGACTACCTCTACCAGTCATACGTACATACCACTGTGCGCTCTTCGAATCAGTACTCAGCTTTGCAGCTAGCACGTGGGCACATAGACTGAACGTGGTCACCAACAAAGCATCCGTCAGACGAGGGCAGAGAAGTGTCCTACTTAGGCTATCTGGAGCCTTCGGTACCACCTCAGCGGATGCACTGTGTGTGGTGCTCGGAATATGCCCCATAGATATCACGATCAAATACAGAGCTGCAAGGTACTGGTTAAAGGTGGGGAGACTAGATAAGGTACACACAATAACCGGTGTGCCCATAGAGACGATACGTCACCTTAAAAGTTTGCGTTTGGATACATGGCAAGGTGAGTGGGATGTAAGTGATAAGGGACGTAGACTGCACGACTTCCTCCCTGACATAAGGGAGCGGTTGAGAATGAGACATATCGATCCCAGCCGCGGTATGGTACATTTCTTAACCGGGCACGGACCTTATCCCCCGCACTTAAACCGCCTGAGTCTGAGGCAGACACCTACATGCACATGCGGGGAAGAAGGTTCCCCAGAACACACTGTCTTTTTCTGCGGGCAATACGCGAACAATAGACATACACTACACTTAGATTACACAGTTACAGACATAGATATATACACAGCAATAAGAGACGAAGAACAATGGGCGCAATTAAACGCACTGACAAACAGTATTTCAAAAACAACACATGAAGAGTATATGCGGACACGACATCACAGACATGCCTATGTGCAGCGTAACAGAAATCTCCAGAGGATGGACAGCGATACCCAACAGTGACAGCGAAAATAGTGACAATGAGGAGGAACAGGAGGAGGAAGCTGAGATGTGACAGTAAATAAGCATATTGCTGGCAATCTAGCCAAGAAAACACCAAATGCTGTACTTGGATGCGCACCTAATGTAGTTAATACATAGGATTAGTAACAAATAGGATAAGAAACATTATTTCTCTACTAATAGCCATTTGTGTGTGTGTGTGTGTGACTGGCGGTCAACGGCTCGATGAAACCATTCCGAGGTATTCACCGTCAGTCACACTCGGTGATGGTACTAACAAATCTCTCATCTATCCTATCTTCTTTTTATATTCTTCTTAAAAACAACAGAATTTTATTCATATTTCAACCTCAAATTATTGTTATTTTGAATCATTCTTTGTAAATGTTGTAGATAAAACAAAAGGAAAGAAAACTGTAAAAATATGAAAAATGAAAATTGTAAGATGTACGACCTGTTTTAAACATCAGGTAACAGGTCTATAATTTGGCAATAAATAAATAAATAAAATAAATTACCTGGAATGTAGAGGTATGCTAGAGACTCTGCACAACAAGTCTGTGCAACGTTTCATTGAATTGCCCCTGTGGCTTTATTTCCCTGACAGATATCCGCCTGCTTAGCTGAGTAATAACGTGTTGCCTAACATGCCATGGGCCTGAGTACGATACCCGGCCGAGTTGGAGATTTTCTCCGCTCATGGCCTGGGTGTTGTGTTATACAGATTCTCTCATCATCACCGACACGCAAGTCGCTCAATGTACCGTCACCTGAAATAAGACTGGCACCCGTCATCCGAACTTCCCGGGATGGAGCCTCCTGCCCATCAGTGCCATGCGATCATTTCATTTCATTTCCATGAGCGATCAGACCTTGAAAAAAGTAGTCTTCGAATTACAAACTAAATTCCCCCGCCGCGCACTTCTGTCTTTATTTAGAAGGTTATCTCATGAATTACTCTAGGGACTTTGACACAGTTTTCTTAAATACACTCCTGGAAATGGAAAAAAGAACACATTGACACCGGTGTGTCAGACCCACCATACTTGCTCCGGACACTGCCAGAGGGCTGTACAAGCAATGATCACACGCACGGCACAGCGGACACATCAGGAACCGCGGTGTTGGCCGTCGAATGGCGCTAGCTGCGCAGCATTTGTGCACCGCCGCCGTCAGTGTCAGCCAGTTTGCCGTGGCATACGGAGCTCCATCGCAGTCTTTAACACTGGTAGCATGCCGCGACAGCGTGGACGTGAACCGTATGTGCAGTTGACGGACTTTGAGCGAGGGCGTATAGTGGGCATGCGGGAGGCCTGGTGGACGTACCGCCGAATTGCTCAACACGTGGGGCGTGAGGTCTCCACAGTACATCGATGTTGTCGCCAGTGGTCGGCGGAAGGTGCACGTGCCCGTCGACCTGGGACCGGACCGCAGCGACGCACGGATGCACGCCAAGACCGTAGGATCCTACGCAGTGCCGTAGGGGACCGCACCGCCACTTCCCAGCAAATTAGGGACACTGTTGCTCCTGGGGTATCGGCGAGGACCATTCGCAACCGTCTCCATGAAGCTGGGCTACGGTCCCGCACACCGTTAGGCCGTCTTCCGCTCACGCCCCAACATCGTGCAGCCCGCCTCCAGTGGTGTCGCGACAGGCGTGAATGGAGGGACGAATGGAGACGTGTTGTCTTCAGCGATGAGAGTCGCTTCTGCCTTGGTGCCAATGATGGTCGTATGCGTGTATGGTGTCGTGCAGGTGAGCGCCCCAATCAGGACTGCATACGACCGAGGCACACAGGGCCAACACCCGGCATCATGGTGTGGGGAGCCATCTCCTACACTGGCCGTACACCACTGGTGATCGTCGAGGGGACACTGAATAGTGCACGGTACATCCAAACCGTCATCGAACCCATCGTTCTACCATTCCTAGACCGGCAAGGGAACTTGCTGTTCCAACAGGACAATGCACGTCCGCATGTATCCCGTGCCACCCAACGTGCTCTAGAAGGTGTAAGTCAACTACCCTGGCCAGCAAGATCTCCGGATCTGTCCCCCATTGAGCATGTTTGGGACTGGATGAAGCGTCGTCTCACGCGGTCTGCACGTCCAGCACGAACGCTGGTCCAACTGAGGCGCCAGGTGGAAATGGCATGGCAAGCCGTTGCACAGGACTACATCCAGCATCTCTACGATCGTCTCCATGGGAGAATAGCAGCCTGCATTGCTGCGAAAGGTGGATATACACTGTACTGGTGCCGACATTGTGCATGCTCTGTTGCCTGTGTCTATGTGCCTGTGGTTCTGTCAGTGTGATCATGTGATGTATCTGACCCCAGGAATGTGTCAATAAAGTTTCCCCTTCCTGGGACAATGAATTCACGGTGTTCTTATTTCAATTTCCAGGAGTGTATATAGATTTATTCACATGGAAAGATTGTGTATGTAATTTATAATTACAGCAACGATGAATGTGTAACATATGTGCTGTTATCCGTTCCATATTTAATTGGCGTTTGGACTGACATCTCGTAGCAATGATGGGAGCCATGAGTTAGTCAGCTACAGTGCAAGCGGTATCTGGCGAGAAAAGCAGTGAACAGCCGCCTCAACGCCAGAGGACAACGAAGCTTGACCAGGATCCACACATTTTACGCAGTCTCCTATCGTTTTTTTCTATGTTTACGTGAAGGCTGATCTCAGGAACTACTGTTGGGATTTTGACAAAGTTTTCACTAGTAGATAGACTGATTCACAAATAAGATTTTTGTATAAAATTTACTGTCGCTAACCAGATAAGTCATCTGGCCATAGCCGGCCGCTGTGGCCGAGCGGTTCTAGGCGCTTCAGTCCGGAACCACGCGGCTGCTACGCTCGCAGGTTTGAATCCTGCCACGGGCATGGATGTGTGTGATTCCTCACGTTAGGTTTACGCAGTTCTAAGACTAGGGGACTGATGACCACAGATACTAAGTCGCATAGTGCTTAGAGCCATTGGAACCATTCCTCTGGCCATAGGTACTTTGTGCTCCCCATAGAAAGCTGGCATAGGTTACAAGTTATTTATTAATTTAAAATTTCCTCAAACGTAAAAGGAAATGGTCTACATGTAGCCTTGGGGAAAACCATCGACCACAAGGAAACTATATCCGCAAGAGCTGTGGATTTAGGTAGCTGCTGAAGGTGGCTCGTTTTTAGTTAGCTTCCACCATGTGGTAACGACTTTCGGCTGGATTCCAAAACTAAAAATATTAGCTTTCCATGTTTTTTCTTCCCTGCTCCTGATTCAGAACCTATCAAAGGAAAGCCAGTTTGTTGTTGTTGTTGTGGTCTTCAGTCCTGAGACTGGTTTCATGCAGCTTTCCATGCTACTCTATCCTGTGCAAGCTTCTTCATCTCCCAGTACCTACTGCAACCTACATCCTTCTGAATCTGTTTAGTGTATTCATCCCTTGGTCTCCCTCTACGATTTTTACCCTCCACGCTGCCCTACAATACTAAATTGGTGATCCCTCGATGTCTCAGAACATGTCCTACCAACCGATCCCTTCTTCTAGTCAAGTTGTGCCACAAGCTCCTCTTCTCCCCAATTCTATTCAATACCTCCTCATTAGTTATGTGATCTACTCATCTAATCTTCAGCATTCTTCTGTAGCACCACATTTCGAAAGCTTCTATTCTCTTCTTGTCTAAGTTATGTATCGTCCACGTTTCATTTCCATACATGGCTACACTCCATACAAATACCTTCAGAAACGACTTCCTGACACTTAAATCAATACTCGATGTTAACAAATTTCTCTTCTTAAGAAACGCTTTCCTTGCCATTGCCAGTCTACATTTTATATCCTCTCTACTTCGACCATTATCAGTTATTTTGCTCCCCAAATAGTAAAACTCCTTTACTACTTTAAGTGTCTCATTTCCTAATCTAATGCCCTCAGCATCACCCGACTTAATTCGACTACATTCCATTATCCTTGTTTTGCTTTTGTTGATGTTCATCTTATGCCCTCCTTTCAAGACACTGTCCATTCCGTTCAACTGCTCTTCCAAGTCCTTTGCTGTCTCTGACAGAATTACAATGTCATAGGCGAACCTCAAAGTTTTTATTTCTTCTCCATGGATTTGAATACCTACTCCAAACTTTTCTTTTGTTTCCTTTATTGCTTGCTCAATATACAGATTGAATAACATCTGGGATAGGCTACAACCCTGTCTCACTCCTTTCCCAACCACTGCTTCACTTTCATACCCCTCGACTCTTATAACTGCCATCTGGTTTCTGTACAAATTGTAAATAGCCTTTCGCTCTCTGTATTTTACCCCTGCCACCTTCAGAATTTGAAAGAGATTATTCCAATCAACATTGTCAATAGCTTTCTCTAAGTCTACAAATGCTAGAAACGTAGGTTAGCCTTTCGTTAATCTTTCTTCTAAGATAAGTCGTAGGGTCAGTATTGCCTCACGTGTTCCAACATTTCTACGGAATCCAAACTGATTTTCCCCCAGATCGGCTTCTATTAGTTTTTCCATTCGTCTGTAAAGATTTCGCGTTAGTATTTTGCATCCGTGATTTATTAAACTGATTGTGCGGTAATTTTCACATCTGTCAACACCTGCTTTCTTTGGAATTGGGATTATTATATTTTTCTTGAAGTCTGAGGGTATTTCGCCTGTCTCATACATCTCGCTCACCAGATGGTAGAGTTTTGTCAGGACTGGCTCTCCCAAGGCTGTCAGTAGTTCTAATGGAATGTTGTCTACTCCCGGGGCCTTGTTTCGACTCAGGTCTTTCAGTGCTCTGTCAAACTCTTCACGCAATATCATATCTCCCATTTCATCTTCATCTACATCCTCTTCCATTTCCATAATATTGCCCTCAAGTACATCGCCTTTGTATAGGCCCTCTATATACTCCTTTCACCCTTCTGCTTTCTCTTCTTTGCTTAGAACTGGGTTTCCATCAGAGCTCTTGATATTCATGCAAGTGGTTCTCCTTTCTCCAAAGGTCTCTTTAATTTTCCTGTAGGCAGTATCTATCTTACCCCTAGTGAGATAAACCTCTACATCCTTACATTTGTCCTCTAGCCATCCCTTCTTAGCCATTTTGCACTTCCTGTCGATATCATTTTTGAGATGTTTGTATTCCTTTTTGCCTGCTTCATTTACTGCATTTTTATATTTTCTCCTTTCATCAATTAAATTCAATATTTCTTCTGTTACCCAAGGATTTCTACTAGCCCTCATCTTTTTACCTATTTGATCCTCTGCTGCCTTCACTACTTCATCCCTCAGAGTTACCCACTCTTCTTCTACTGTACTTCTTTCCCCCACTGCTGTCAATTGTTCCCTTATGTTCTCCCTGGTTCTTTCAGTTTATCCAGGTCCCATCTCCTTTATTCCCACCTTTTTGCAGTTTCTTCAGTTGTAATCTACAGTTCATAACCAATAGATTGTGGTCAGAGTCCACATCTGCCCCTGGAAATGTCTTACAATTTAAAACCTGGTTCCTAAATCTCTGTCTTACCATTATATAATCTATCTGATACCTTTTAGTATCTCCAGGCTTCTTCCATGTATACAACCTTCTTTTATGATTCCTAAACGAAGTATTAGCTATGATTAAGTTATGCTCTGCGCAGAATTCTACCAGGCGGCTTCCTCTTTCATTTCTTAGCCCCAATCCATATTCACCTACTATGTTTCCTTCTCACCCTTTTCCTACTGACGAATTCCAGTCACCCATGACTATTAAATTTTCGTCTCCCTTCACTACCTGAATAATTTCTTTTATCTCATAATACATTTCATCAATTTCTTCGTCATCTGCAGAGCTAGTTGGCATATAAACTTGTACTACTGTAGTAGGTGTGGGTTTCGTGTCTATCTTGGCCACAATATTGCGTTCACTATGCTGTTTGTAGTAGCTTACCCGTACACCTATTTTTTTTATTCATTATTAAACCCACTCCTACATTACCCCTATTTGATTTTGTATTTATAACCCTGTATTCACCTGACCAGAAGTCTTGTTCCTCCTGCCACCGTACTTCACTAATTCCCACTATATCTAACTTTAACCTATCCATTTTCCGTTTTAAATTTTCTAACCTACCTGTTCGATTAAGGGATATGACATTCCACGCTCCGATCCGTAGAACGCCAGTTTTCTTTCTCGTGATAACAACGTCCTCTTGAGTAGTCCCCGCCCGGAGATCCGAATGGGGGACTATTTTACCTCCGGAATATTTTACCCAAGAGGACGCCATCATCATTTGATCACACAGTAAAGCTACATGCCCTCAGGAAAAATTACGGCAGTAGTTTCCCCTTGCTTTCAGCCGTTCGCAGTACCAGAACAGCAAGGCCATTTTGGTTAATGTTACAAGGCCAGATCAGTCAATCACCCAGACTGTTGCCCCTGCAACTACTGAAAAGGCTGCTGCCCATCTTCAGGAACCACACGTTTGTCTGGCCTCTCAACAGATACCTCTCCGTTGTGGTTGCACCTACGGTACGGCTATCTGTATCGTTGAGGCACGCAAGCCTCCCCACCAATGGCAAGGTCCATGGTTCCTGGGGGGGCGGGGGGGGGGGGGCAAGCCAGTTTACACCTAGATAATAACAGTTGTCCGCCCCCGGTAGCTGAGTGGCCAGCGTGACAGAATGTCAATCCTAAGGGCCCGGGCTCCACTCCCGGCTGGGTCGGAGATTTTCTCCGCTCAGGGAGTGGGTGCTGTGTTGCCCTAACCATCGTCATTTCATCCCCATCGACACGCAAGTCGCCAAAGTGGCGTCAAATCGAGAGACTTGCACCAGGTGAACGGTCTACCCGACGGGAGGTCATAGTCACACGACATTTTTTTTATAACAGTTTAATGACTATTCAGTCACGTGCCTGAACGCCATAGGAACACCATGATAACGTGAGTTTTCAACATCAGAATCTCCTGTGAACCACCTGTGTCTTAAAAGCCCCTCAGTGGATAGCTGAGTATCAACAGCGATTCGGCTGCGCGGTCCCTGCTTTCGCGCACCGGACTGTACCCTCCTCCAGCGTTATATAGGGCGGCGCGTCATCTTCGGAGACACAATAGCAGCTTACTTGACATAAAATGGCGCATCAAATTTTCTTGTAAGATTAACTTTATGGAAGTCGCTTTTATACGGGGTATAAAGCGAAGGACGAATTTAAGTGCTTTTCCACCAATGCCACTTGCGGAATCTCGGAGGAAAGGGGAATTTCTTGACATTAATCGGCGAAAACAAAGCCGCGCAGGCCGGCGAGAGGATAATTCGATGGGAAATTTCAGCCTCTTATAAAATGTGGGAACGAGGCGATTCATACGGCGTACGAACGTGAACGATGCCTAGGAATTAAAGCGGGAGACGTTGACGAACACTGGAAATGTCCACTAGGACGTAACGTCAATGACAACGTTAAACTTAACGCACTACTGCTCAGGAAAGTGCTGCGTAACAGACTCTGGTATATTTTTTTACGTTTTACTAAGACTACATTACAAATTAATTAAAGGACTGAAAACACATAATACATTAACCTCCTTAAATTAGTCGCATATGTCTCGTATATAGCCATTAAGAAAAGTTTTGGATCACTCCTTGCTCCGCGGGATTAGCCGAGCGGTCTAAGGCGTTGCAGTCATGGGCTGTGCGGCTGATCCCGACGGAGGTTCGAGTTCTCCCTCGGGCATCGGTGTGTGTTTTCGTCCTTAGGATAATTTAGGTTAAGCAGTGTGTAAGCTTAGGGGCTGATGACCTTAGCAGTTAAGTTCCGTAAGACTTCACACACATTTAAACATTTCTGATCACTCCTTTATTTATAAATTCATGGTACAAAAAATAAAAATTGGTTCTGAGGCTCACACATATATTCTGTACTTACTTTGTGTTCTGCCTTACGGCAGGTCTTGTCATTGGGGAAGCCTCGTCAGAGAGGTCGACCGCATGAGCGTCTAGGGAAGTGATCCCAGTGGTGGTTTCCCGTTGCCTTCCACTGATGATGATGAAATAATAATGAGGACAACACAACACTCAGTCCCTCAGCGGAGAAAATCTCCGACCCAGCCGGGGGTCGAACACGGGCCCCTTGGCGTGACAGACCACAGCGCTGTTCACTCAGCTATCGGGGAGGACTGTAATGTGTACAGATCACAAAATTGAAAAAAAAATAATTGTGGAACGGCAAAATCGTCTGCATCCCACGGGAGAGTTTTCGCAGCACTCCTGTTCAAAATACGCGGGGCGTTCAATAAGTAATGCAACACTTTTTTTTCTTGTCCAGTTTCGGTTGAAAAAATACGGAAGTTATTGTGGGACGACGTAGAATAGTTCCTATTGAGCCCATATACTTTCATGAAGTTCCGATAGGTGGCAGCGCTATACGTAGCGTTCAAAATGGGGTCAGTAACGAAGGTGCGTTCCAAACAGAGGATTGTCACTGAGTTTCTTTTAGCTGAAAACCAGAACATCGCAGATATTCATAAGCGCTTGTAGAATGTCTGCGGAGACCTGGCAGTGTCAAAAAAGCATAGAGTCGGTGAAAGAGGCGTCTGTCATTGTCGCAACAAGGTCGCGCAAACCGTCCGACTCCCCGCGTGCCAACCGGCAGCACACTGCTATGACTAGGGTGACCAGACGTCCGGATTAATCCGGACATGTCCTGCTTTTCAGCTCTTTGTCCGGGGTCCGGGCGGATTTTTACAGTGTCCGGCCTTTACGCAAAGTTGAGCGTAATACAGTTAAATTTACAATTCGTCCAGTTCTATTGCTCTTTTCTTAAATACTTAAACTATTGGCACGGCCTTCGTGATAAACACGCACGAAGGCGCTGTTAGTAGGTGGCACCAGGATCGAGAATATTTTCTCTAATTACCACACAGTGGAATGATGAGAGGAATAGATTAAACCTTGAATCAGTGAAAGGTCTGTTGATGATCCAATACCATTTAAAAGAATTTTCATGTGTGTCATTTTACGATTATCTGTTAAATAAGCCTAAGCTTTTGCAAAAAATTGTTTCCTCCGAGAATTATCAATAATTGTTAAGGAATGTATGTAATGTCTATAAATAATAGCAGGTCGGTGTGGCCGAGCGGTTCTAGGCGCTTCAGCCTAGAACCGCGCGACCGCTACGGTCGCAGGTTCGAGTCCTGCCTCTGGCATGGATGTGTGTGATGTCCTTAGCTTAGTCAGGTTTAACTAGTTCTAAGTTATTGGGGACTGATGACCTCAGAAGTTAAGTCCCATAGTGCTCGGAACCATTTGAATTTTATACATAATAAGCATATTTCTTAAAATTGAACGTATTTTTGATGGGGAATACTGCAGATGAGGATACCACCCGTCAGCTTTGGACAAGTCACATGAAAGTAGCCAATCAGGAGTGGCGTTTAGGCAGCCGTCTTTGTTAAATTTTAAAACTACGCGTAAATATAAAAACAATTGCTGCTACACTGTCACCACAATCAATGTTTTTAATTTAAAATAAAACAATATTGCTCTGGGAATCACCACCTGACCACCAGTAACAATTAACTACTAGTTTTACCGGTAATTCCCAGCCGGCCGGAGTGGCCGAGCTGTACTAGGCGCTACAAGCTGGAACCGCGCGACCGCTACGGTCGCAGGTTCGAATCCTGCCTCGGGCATGGTTGTGTGTGATGTCCTTAAGTTAGTTAGGTTTAAGTAGTTCTAAGTGCTAGGGGACTGATGACCTCACTAGTTACGTCCCATAGTGCTCAGAGCCATTTGAACCATTTGAATCGGTAATTCCCGGCAGTCACGCGACTTGCCCAAAGCTGACGGGTGGTATCCTAATCTGCAGTTGACCCGTTTGATGTGTCCTCTTTTTTCTTCCTTTGTCCTCCTTTTTGAAGTTGTTTGTCCTCCTTTTTAAACAATTGCATCTGGTCACCCTAGTTATGACCCCTGCCATGTTGAACTTCTACGTGTTCGCCAGCACAAAACAGCAAACGAACTTCTCCTTCTTCATGACAACGCAAAGCTTTTCACAAGTCTGCGCACCCGAGAGGAGCTCCCAGAAGTTCATTGGACTGTTCTTCCTCATCACCTCTACTGCTCGGATCTCGCACCTTCCGACTGCCATCTGGAGGGCCTAATGAAGAATGTACTCCGTGGGAAGCAGTATTTGGATGATAGGGAGATTATTGATGCAGCAAGATGTTGGCTCTGACATTCCGACATCGACCAGTAGTGGGCATGCAGGCGCTCCAGGTAAGGTGGCGTAAGGCTGTCGTATTGAAAGGAGCCCGAAGAGTGGGGAATAATACGGTGTGTTGGAATAGCGAATAAAATCAACCCGTTTTCAGAAAAAATGTGTTGCATTGCTTACTGAGCATCCCTTGTACCACGGATGAAATCATCTACACAGCCCTGGCCCAAACTGCTCCATTCTTCAATTGCAATTCTATCTAAATCACGTAGAACAGAGTACATGGTTGTTGCGAACGTCCAAAAACTGCTCGTTTCAATTGACCCCATACATGTTCGATCAAGTTCATGTCTGGGTAACAGGCAGGTCACCCCATTATGCTGAGACCACGCGAGTTATCATCCATCAAACTAAAATTGTCACCAAAATGTTGCCCATACAGGTGCACTTGCAAGCTTGCTACTCTCTTCTAGAATCTGGACTTTAATAAAAAGGTAATTTTAATCAGAACGCAGGGAGAAGTTGTGATCGAAATTACAATAGATTTATTCATCCTTAGCATCGCAAGACAACAAAAATGACTAAAGAAACGTCTCACAAACATTTTTATTTGACAAACGCTTTCACTAACATGAGGTCTATGGTGGCAAAGTGGTTAGCTGGGGATCGACACACGACACTAACTGGAACACTAATCGCTTTATCTGACTTCATACACCCGAATCCAGGTCACGGCACAAAAACTACGCCGCCATCAAGCATCTATACACTACTATTCCAAAAAAGAAAAATATTATTCGAAAGAACAGGGTGCTGAGAAACATATATTGGAGCCCTACGGCATAGCAGCGAATACTCTACCCTTCTGCTGGTCAGGACGGCACACCACGATGCGCTCGGCGACTGAAGTCATGGACGGCCGCAATATGTTATTAATGGCGCACGCCCGAAAAAATGCAAGTACGCGGTCTCACGTTCGGTTAATTCGGAATGCAGGTGATTCCCTATGAGCCTCTGAAACGCTGGTGGATTCCAGTGTGCAGGTGGACCCGTTTGTTGGTCTCCCAAAGCAATTTGACTCCATGCCACGACTGTGCATCACGGAATATGTCAAATGTTTAGACGGCCGACTCAAGACAAAAAAGTACACCCACGCATCACTCGTTGCGTACGTGATCCTGGAAGCAGTACCTCTGACCGTTCAGAAGGTGACTGGCACAGGCTCTACGTGGCACACTAGCAAAGGACACAAGTCTCACTGTTTAGGTAGAGATCTGCACTTCTTTACTACCGAAGCGCCAGTACAATAGAGATCTTCTCTTTCTGTCCGCTTTCCTCCTTAGCTCGGAAGCAAAAGCCTATTTACATCTTAGACTTCCCCCACTTTAGCACAAGCAAATCGTGAGCTGGAGAGCGGCATTCAAAGGTAGGAGAGCGCCCTTTGCTCTGCATACACCGATTTGACCGATCAGAGACTTTAAAGTTAATTGGGAGAAAAGGAAAAAAAGATTCAGCTTCGCGGCCTCTTTCTCGCACCTTTACGCCATGTCTTTTCCTAACAACATGACCAGGATGGAAGCACAGCCCTCCATAAAAGGCTTGTTATCTCCCCTCTTGCATCCATTTCGAACTTTCCAAAGAACAGCCATAAACTCGCTAAAAGCTTCGTGCTTTCACAAATATGTTTTGTAAGAGTTTCTGGACGTCTGGGCGCCAGTGACCTGTCCCAAACAAATTCGCAGACTGCCCGCAGATGTCCCGTCAGCTTCCTGCCTAACTAGGCCCCATCCTGTGCTTTATTGCCAGTCTACAATGCGCTGGCCATTGCAGGGCCGACTTCTCGACGCTAGTCAGTCTACCTGGACGCGGATGCCGACCGACTGGCGCCAGCCAACATGTCTGCACAATGAGACAGCAGAACTCGGCTGACCATAAATGTTTCCACCCAGGTTCCATAGCTTCCCTCAGCCCATCGCCGCCGTGCTTTTACTGCAGTTGTTTAAATCGGCACCCTATTCCTTTTAACGCAGGTAAAGCTTACTGTTATTCCTTCACTAGAGCACACAAGCAACAACATTAACAACCGCCCACCATTTCATCATGATGTGTGAAGTCAAATTGAGATAAAGATCGTATTCCCTAAGAACATAACACCGAATCAGAACGGAACCGCGCGACTGCTACGGTCGCAGGTTCGAATCCTGCCTCGGGCATGGATGTGTGTTATGTCCTTAGGTTAGTTAGGTTTAATTAGTTCTAAGTTCTAGGCGACTGATGACCTTAGAAGTTAAGTCCCATAGTGCTCAGAGCCATTTGAACCATTTGAACCACCGAATCAGAAGTGAGAGTGCCCTGCAATCTTTCACACTATTGGTTGCAGAATGTCTTCCCTGTACTGTATAGCACTGAGATCGCCCTCAACACCCACAAGAGGTGTACTGTGGCCCAATAATGTGATGACAATAGTTGTAAGTCTGAAACAAATTAAACAATGTTACAACTACATCTACATTGTTTACATTATTTATAGAAAACTTGTCTTAGTTTGGATAGAACTGACATCAAAGTCAGCTAAACATTAAAGTGAACCCCATGCTAGGATTAAAACTTTGCCTTACAGTACAAAATATTTGCCATCTCTAGTCGATAATGCTAAAGTATGCTATCACACAGTGGAGATGACATGATACTTCAGCTCACACATCACCATTTTACAGCAAAATTGTATCAAATTACCCTATACAGCACCACACTTGAGCAAAATTGTAACAAAATGTGGACACATTGTGGGTACTATTGGCACTTTAATTGTCAGATTATTTGTCAAAAACCCGTCTTAGTTTAGCTAACCTGACTGTCAGGGCACAGCATAAGCTGGGATCCAAGCCCACCTCCCTGATACTCAAATCTCCACAACGCCAGACACAGTTCTCGTGTACATCTTATACAAGACACATGTCAGTGTCCCATAATCAGTGTGCACAACCATCCTTCACAGTCCACCTTCCTGATGCTGGAGGCTTCCCAACTCCAGACACAGCATTTGTGTATACCACTCGCATTAGGGTCCAATGATCAGGGCATAATGTGTGCAGTAATCAGGGCCTTCTCCCTGGTACTGGAATCTGTACTATGCTGGACACAGTGCTTGTGTCCTCAATCATGGTGACTGTCATTGCCTCAGATACTACTGTGGGGCAGTGGTTGTCATTTGATATGGTGATTTTCATTACCCCAGATACTACACTCCTGGAAACGGAAAAAAGAACACATTGACACCGGTGTGTCAGACCCACCATACTTGCTCCGGACACTGCGAGAGGGCTGTACGAGCAATGATCACACGCACGGCACAGCGGACACACCAGGAACCGCGGTGTTGGCCGTCGAATGGCGCTAGCTGCGCAGCATTTGTGCACCGCCGCCGTCAGTGTCAGCCAGTTTGCCGTGGCATACGGAGCTCCATCGCAGTCTTTAACACTGGTAGCATGCCGCGACAGCGTGGACGTGAACCGTATGTGCAGTTGACGGACTTTGAGCGAGGGCGTATAGTGGGCATGCGGGAGGCCGGGTGGACGTACCGCCGAATTGCTCAACACGTGGGGCGTGAGGTCTCCACAGTACATCGATGTTGTCGCCAGTGGTCGGCGGAAGGTGCACGTGCCCGTCGACCTGGGACCGGACCGCAGCGACGCACGGATGCACGCCAAGACCGTAGGATCCTACGCAGTGCCGTAGGGGACCGCACCGCCACTTCCCAGCAAATTAGGGACACTGTTGCTCCTGGGGTATCGGCGAGGACCATTCGCAACCGTCTCCATGAAGCTGGGCTACGGTCCCGCACACCGTTAGGCCGTCTACCGCTCACGCCCCAACATCGTGCAGCCCGCCTCCAGTGGTGTCGCGACAGGCGTGAATGGAGGGACGAATGGAGACGTGTCGTCTTCAGCGATGAGAGTCGCTTCTGCCTTGGTGCCAATGATGGTCGTATGCGTGTTTGGCGCCGTGCAGGTGAGCGCCACAATCAGGACTGCATACGACCGAGGCACACAGGGCCAACACCCGGCATCATGGTGTGGGGAGCGATCTCCTACACTGGCCGCACACCACTGGTGATCGTCGAGGGGACACTGAATAGTGCACGGTACATCCAAACCGTCATCGAACCCATCGTTCTACCATTCCTAGACCGGCAAGGGAACTTGCTGTTCCAACAGGACAATGCACGTCCGCATGTATCCCGTGCCACCCAACGTGCTCTAGAAGGTGTAAGTCAACTACCCTGGCCAGCAAGATCTCCGGATCTGTCCCCCATTGAGCATGTTTGGGACTGGATGAAGCGTCGTCTCACGCGGTCTGCACGTCCAGCACGAACGCTGGTCCAACTGAGGCGCCAGGTGGAAATGGCATGGCAAGCCGTTCCACAGGACTACATCCAGCATCTCTACGATCGTCTCCATGGGAGAATAGCAGCCTGCATTGCTGCGAAAGGTGGATATACACTGTACTAGTGCCGACATTGTGCATGCTCTGTTGCCTGTGTCTATGTGCCTGTGGTTCTGTCAGTGTGATCATGTGATGTATCTGACCCCAGGAATGTGTCAATAAAGTTTCCCCTTCCTGGGACAATGAATTCACGGTGTTCTTATTTCAATTTCCAGGAGTGTGTTATGAGAAAATGATGATCATGTGACAAGGTGATTACCAGTACTCAGATACTATTGGGTGGGGCAACGATGCTCAGTTGACATGATGACTGCCATTACCTCTCAATTAAGGTGACTCCAACACTGAATATATGCTTTTATTTGACAGTTAGTATAAATAATGTGCTGATAGTGGATGTCAGCTACTGGATGCCAGGTAGTATTCTAATACAAGTAGTTGACAAGGTATGTGCTTTAAACTGACAGTGGGTACCAACCACTGGATCTCAAACAATATCCCAAGCTTCAAACAAAATTTTAACGAACTGCCCCATTAATCACGATTGTTTCACAAAATTGTAACAAATTTCCCCATACATCCAGATTGTTACCGAAAATTATAACTAACTACACTACTTGTTCCAGCAAGCAAAAGTGATTAGTCTTCAAGCTGAGACTTGTTTATGCCAGTGAGTCAAGAACTGTTCCTACAAGCAAACGGGTTAGTGAGTAACCTGACACTACTGACTAACCATATTTTCACATCTTAGAATCACATATCTTGCTAACTAAGCGTTTTGCTTAGACAGTAATGTATGGGGAAATCTGGTACAGTTTTCTTTTTTTCATGCATGGGATACCATTTGAGATCCAGTAGCTGACACCCACTGTTATGTTGAGCTACATACACACCTTCTAATTGTGATGTTAGAATACTGTTTGAGAATCAAAAGCTGGTACCCACTGTAAGCACATTCTTTTTCCTAATTATTGAATATAACCAGCTATTTTGAATAGTGGTAGCCACCATTATTAAGGGGTAAAGGCAAACATTCAACATCATGTTGTTGTTGTTGTTGTGGTCTTCAGTCCTGAGACTGGTTTGATGCAGCTCTCCATGCTACTCTATCCTGTGCAAGCTTCTTCATCTCCCAGTACCTACTGCAACCTACATCCTTCTGAATCTGCTTAGTGTATTCATCTCTTGGTCTCCCCCTACGATTTTTACCCTCCACACTGCCCTCCAATACTAAATTGGTGATCCCTTGATGCCTCAGAACATGTCCTATCAACCGATCCCTTCTTCTGGTCAAGTTGTGCCACAAACTTCTCTCCTCCCCAATCCTATTCAATACTTCCTCATTAGTTATGTGATCTACCCATCTAATCTTCAGCATTCTTCTGTAGCACCACATTTCGAAAGCTTCTATTCTCTTCTTGTCCAAACTATTTACCGTCCATGTTTCACTTCCATACATGGCTACACTCCATACAAATACTTTCAGAAACGACTTCCTGACACTTAAATCTATACTCGATGTTAACAAATTTCTCTTCTTCAGAAACGCTTTCCTTGCCATTGCCAGTCTACATTTTATATCCTCTCTACTTCGACCATCATCAGTTATTTTGCTCCCCAAATAGCAAAACTCCTTTACTACTTTAAGTGTCTCATTTCCTAATCTAATACCCTCAACATCACCCGACTTAATTCGACTACATTCCATTATCCTCGTTTTGCTTTTGTTGATGTTCATCTCATATCCTTCTTTCAGGACACTGTCCATTCCGTTCAACTGCTCTTCCAAGTCCTTTGCTGTCTCTGACAGAATTACAATGTCATCAGCGAACCTCAAAGTTTTTATTTCTTCTCCATGGATTTAAATGCCTACTCCGAACTTTTCTTTTGTTTCCTTTACTGCTTGCTCAATATACAGATTGAATAACATCGGGGAGAGGCTACAACCCAACCTCACTCCCTTCCCAACCACTGCTTCCCTTTCATGCCCCTCGACTCTTATAACTGACATCTGGTTTCTGTACAAATTGTAAATAGCCTTTCTCTCCCTGTATTTTACCCCTGCCGCCTTTAGAATTTGAAAGAGAGTATTCCAGTCAACATTGTCAAAAGCTTCCTCTAAGTCTACAAATGCTAGAAACGTAGATTTGCCTTTCCTTTATCTTTCTTCTAAGATAAGTCGTAAGGTCAGTATTGCCTCACGTGTTCCAGTATTTCTGCGGAATCCAAACTGATCTTCCCCGAGGTCGGCTTCTACTAGTTTTTCCATTCGTCTGCAAAGTATTCGTGTTAGTATTTTGCAGCTGTGGCTTATTAAACTGATTGTTCGGTAATTTTCACATCTGTCAACACCTGCTTTCTTTGGGATTGGAATTATTATATTCTTCTTGAAGTCTGAGGGTATTTCGCCTGTTTCATACATCTTGCTCACCAGATGGTAGAGTTTTGTCAGGACTGGCTCTCCCAAGGCCGTCAGTAGTTCCAATGGAATGTTGTCTACTCCGGGGGCCTTGTTCCGACTCAGGTCTTTCAGTGCTCTGCCAAACTCTTCACGCAGTATCGTATCTCCCCTTTAATCTTCATCTACATCTTCTTCCATTTCCATAATATTGTCCTGAAGTACATCGCCCTTGTATAGACCCTCTATATACTCCTTCCACCTTTCTGCTTTCCTTTCTTTGCTTAGAACTGGGTTTCTATCTGAGCTCTTGGTGTTCATACAAGTGGTTCTCTTATCTCCTAAGGTCTCTTTAATTTTCCTGTAGGCAGTATCTATCTTACCCCTAGTGAGATAAGCCTTACATCCTTACATTTGTCCTCTAGCCATCCCTGCTTAGCCATTTTGCACTTCCTGTCTATCTCATTTTTGAGACGTTTGTATTCCTTTTTGCCTGCTTCATTTACTGCATTTTTATATTTTCTCCTTTCATCAATTAAATTCAATATTTCTTCTGTTACCCAAGGATTTCTACTAGCCCTCGTCTTTTTACCTACTTGATCCTCTGCTGCCTTCACTACTTCATCCCACAGAGCTACCCATTCAACATCATTGCAACACCAAATAATATCTGAGGAATCAGTAGTCACACTGTCACCCCATTGTTGTCCCATCAGTATTTGTGGTAATGGCAGTCACTCTGTCAACCTATCATCATTCACCCAGTTGTATCTGGGGCAATGGCAGTGAGCACATGTTATCTGACCGTCATCACCCCCTCCAATCAGTACCTGGATTATTGATAGCCACCATGCTTGAGTTCACAGGTGCTGTGCCTGGCTCAATCTCCACATATGCTGCGACTTGATTTCCACTGCTTGGCAGGTCTTCTGTCGGTTTTAGCAGAACTAACACTAGTTTCTGACAATTAATGTATCATTGTTCCAATAGTCTCCTCCATGCATTCATAACATATGGGGCGAATTGTTACAATTTTTTGTGCCAGTGCTGATATGTGGGACAATTTGTTACAATTTTTCTGAAACATAGCGATATGGTATAATTTATTACACTTTATACTGTAACATATCGATGTATGGGACATTTTGTTACAATTCTGCTATAACAGCAGCAATTTGTTACAATAGTAACGATTGTTATATAAGGGGGCAATTTGATACTATTTTCCTCTAAAAAAGCAATGCGTTGAGCAGTTTGTTACAGTTTTGCCATTGCATGACACTACATGGTGCACTTCGTTACAAATTTTCTTTAAAATGGTGATGTATGGTGCAAAGTGTCATGTACTCTACACTGTGGGATAGCACAAGTTAGCAGTATTGTCAGATAATGACAGACATTTTGCACGGCAAGATGAAGCTGATACCCTTACAAGGTTTAGTTGACTTTGAAAAGTAGTTAAAGTGCATAGCTGAAAGAGTAGCAGCTTTCATTTCTACATAAATGATATTTATAACAACTGTTCAGTATGCTACTTTGTCAAAATGTCATGTACTCTTCTCCAGTGATAGCATAATTTAGCTTTATGAGCAAAAGATGAGATACTTTTTGTACTGCAATATAAAGTTTTTATATTAGCGTAGAGTCACTGTAATGTTTGGCTGACTTTGATAGCAGTTGTAGTGAATGAGTTTTTGACAAATAATACAAGCAGTTTAGATGTGGGAATAAAATTTTCTACTTTGATATGAATATCAAACTATTCTCATTGATAAGTGTTTTTAAAAATGTGTAAGTTAGGTCATCAGTACTGTCATGCATTTTTGTAATGTTAGAATAATTTTTATGTATGTTAATAAATAATTGTATTTTAGTGCAAGGATTTTATTTTACAGTTATCAAACTTTCCTCTCTGTATGGAAGCTTGTTACCTCATTGTCTTTGGCCATGTTGTGCATTTATATTTTATGCATTGCGAAGTTTTACGTGTGTATAACATAAATATATAGTTTAAGAGATACACTGCATTGAACATCTAATGAGATCATGTTATTTTTAGTATGGTTTGTTGTGTCAGGAAAATGAGGTGATGACAGTTCGATGTCTGTACAACCAGAAGCTTAGCTTGAAGTAGGTCATTTATGTGTACATTTTCATGTTATTTGGGACATATTACATACAATTTAGAAATGAAACGAACTGTCTTCTCTGTGTGGAACCTTGTCCATCATTTTCTTTGATTGTGTTAACATTATATTTGGTCCATTACAGTAGACTTTGGTATTATACATTAGTTTATTATAGAAAGTAAAGGAAATGTTATCTGTAAAGTCCTTAGAGATTCTTGGCACCATACTTCCAATCAGTAAATGTCGAAGCCTTGGTTTTTGTACATAGCCTGATTTATCCCTAAAATGAACTTTCTTCTTAGCAAGTTATTTTTAGCCGCATGTATTTTGTAATGTTGTAGAAGGCAACTACTGCAGAGAGGAAAATATACTGATAAGGCATTATGATATTTGACATAAACATTTTATTTCGCGAAATATGAAACAGAGAGTGAGAGATGAAATTTAGTGATTAAGCATTACAGTATTGGGCACAAACATTTTTTATATCGAAGTATAAAACAGAGAGATGAAATTTACTGATGAGACAGAATTTTAGGTGCTTGTGTGCTTGTAAAACACTTTGTAAGTTACATCTGTTACATAATTTTTGATGCTGTATGTAAGCTTATGAGATGAAATTAACCGATGAATCAGTACAGTATTTAATATATAATTTCTTTTAGTGAAGTACAAAACAGAGGGAGCGAGAGGGATGAAATTTACTGAAGACACAATACAATATTTGACATAAACATGTTGATAAATAATATAGAGACTGGCATTTCCAAATATGTGTGTGTGTGTGTGTGTGTGTGTGTGTGTGTGGGTGGGTGGGTGTGCGAGCGCGTGTGTGGGTGTGCGAGCGCGTGTGTGTGTGGTTACGTAGTTTTGCTAAATTATATGGGTTTGGAAGCTTTTGGACATTATGTGCAACATCTGATCATTTTTAAGAACACGACCGCGGCTGATGCAATTGGTTGAAGCTTACCTATTTTCATAAATGATAAAAGTCATTCAGTTACGTTTGAAGAGGGTGCAAGACAAGTTCGAATTGTTCAGGTACTGTTTAGAACATGCGAGCTACATACTAATTGCCTGTTTCGTCGGTGTTTTCGAATTTCCCGCTATTGTGACATCATGAAAAGGGTGTGTGACTTGCGTTGATGCACCCTGACAAATATCTCTGGTATGTTTCGTATCGCGTCATAGACAGCTACAATTTTGGCAACTAACTACATCTGTGTATCCACTGGGGTTTCATACACAAGTGTCTTCAGATATCCCCATAGGAAACAATCAAGGTGATTCAGGTCAGATGATCTCGCAGGCCATGCAAAGGGCCTTCCTTCCAATCCAACGACCAGGAAATACAGGGTGTTCACTCAGACCTCCCTGATTTCAAGGACCCAGGAAAGAAAAACCACAACAGATGTAAAATGCACCACGTTGTTGAACTTCTCAAAGAATTTATATTCCCGCCTCAGAAGTGTTAAGTATCGTCGTCAGAGTGCAGCATGGTCGCATGAAGTGAAAATGGCGACTACACAGCAGTGCGCGCAACCAGTAGTGTGGTTTGCAGAAACAAAATCGCCGATTACTGCACAAAGAAATTATCGTAGTGTGTATGAATGTGATCCACCTGATGTGAAAACAATTAAGGAATGGTATAGGAAGTTTCTGGCAACAGGAAGTGTTCTGAAACATTCTGTCGGTGCACGTTACAGAGTTTTAGAAGAGACAGTGGACGACATCAGACAAACGTTTCTCAGAAGCCCACGTAAGTCAAATCATCAGGCATCTAGGCAACTTGATATACCGTGATCAACACTGCATAGGGTAATTCAGCAGCGTCTTCGTATGTATGCTTACAAAGTGCAAATTCTGCAACATCTGACGCCAAACGACAAACCACGCCGACAACAGTTTGCTGCGGGTATGCTGCAGAGCATTGATATGGATGCCAGCTTGCTGGAAAGATGTTTATTCTCAGATGAGGTAACCTTTCATCTATCAGAAAGGGTTAATAGGCATAATGTTCGGATTTGGGGTTCGCAAAATCCGCACGTTGTCATTGAATATGTTCGTGATAGCCCTAAACTAAACGTCAGGTGCGGGCTAATGCAAGACAGGATTGTTGCACCGTTCTTCTTTGCACAACAAACAGTGAATGGGTCAATGTATATGGACATGTTGGAGCAGTTTGTGTACCCTCAGATACAAGACTTACAACCCAACATCATTTTTCAACAAGATAGAGCTCCGCCGCATTGGTCAACGGCTGTTCGCAAGTTCCTGGATAAGAAATTTCCCAGTCGTTGGATCGGGCGCGGAGGACACATTGCCTGGACACCACGTTCACCCGACATTACGCCGCTTGATTTCTTCATGTGGGGATTCGAGAAGGACCACGTGTATGCGACCAAAGTGGACGATATTCCTACGTTGCGACAACGTATCACTAATGCGATTGCAACAATAACAAAGGAAATGTTACAAAGAACTTGGCAAGAAATTAAATATGGACTCGATATTCTTCGTGCAACAAATGGTTCACATGTAGAGGTGTACTGATGATAAATAAATTCTTTGAGATGTTCTACATTGTGGTGCATTTTTCGTTGTCATATCTGCCGTGTTTTTTCCCTGGGTCTTGGAAATCAGGGAGGTTTGAGTGAGACACCCTGTACTGTACCAGTATTGCTCCATCGTATTGTACTGTACGTCTCTCAATAGCATTAAGTAATGAACGGGTCTGTCATTGATTCATAGCAAGTTCTGTCATGGGACAGTGTAAGTACGATGCAAGAGAGCCACGATGTGGACAAGTAAAGTAAACAGGACCTGCATACTGACTTACTGGTAATCAAGTTCGTCTCTTTGTTCCCTTGTAGAAAATAAAGAATCTACATGTGAATAAACAGCACAGTACGTGTAAACATGTACGCATGTTAGTTATAAATAAGCTTGAAAACAGTAATGCTAGACAAAGCGGCAAACAAGTTTATTCTCATTTCTCCTCAAGCTGGCTCCTCCGACCACAAGTTACCTACTTCAAATTGTTCAGTGGAGCATTCTCTATGTCCTGTTACATTTTTGCACGCTCTTAGGGAAACACCCTGTATACCCTCCACTGCTAGTGCTGCCATCTACCGTCTGTGTGTTTATTGCACCATGACCTCGAACATAGGTAGTGGTCCATTAACGTGACTGGACCATCTAGTTTTCTTACCGCATCACGTACCTGCAACATCACCAGGCAGCTTTCGTGTCTCTCAGTGGGCAGTGAACGTAATGTTTTGGGCTCTGAGCACTATGGGACTTAACTTCTGAGGTCATCAGTCCCATAGAACTTAGAACTACTTAAAACTAACTAACCTAAGGACATCACACACATCCATGCCCAAGGCAGGATTCGAACCTGCGACCGTAGCGGTCACGCGGTTCCAGACTGTAGCCCCTAGAACCGCTCGGCCACACCGGCCGGCAACGTAATGTTTTGGCTTTGACCTATGTGCTCCACAGGAATCCATGGCATGAGCAGTGTTTCGAATACCCATCGTTGGGTTCGAAGGGAACGTGACGAAGGACGTCCTCTCCGATGATGCTGATGCGGTGTGTTCATGTAGCACCGCTGTCAACCTTCCCGGTTGTGAACGTACCAGCTTCTCGCACCCGTTGTTGTAGTCGGAAGAAAATTGTACATAATGTCATAATTACAACATGGACTGACGACGGCACCCTCTTCTCAGTTTGTGTGCTTACCTTGAATGGGGAGTTTTGAAATGATTAGATCTTCAAACTTATTTTACGAGGTGCATTCAAGTTCTAAGGCCTCCGATTTTTTTTCTGATTAACTACTCACCCGAAATCGATGAAACTGGCGTTACTTCTCGACGTAATCACCCTGCAGACGTACACATTTTTCACAACGCTAAGCCATCATTCCATGGCAGCGGCGAAGGCTTCTTTAGGAGTCTGTTTTGACCACTGGAAAATCGCTGAAGCAATAGCAGCACGGCTGGTGAATGTGCGGCCACGGAGAGTGTCTTTCATTGTTGGAAAAATCCAAAAGTCACTAGGAGCCAGGTCAGGTGAGTAGGGAGCGTGAGGAATCACTTCAAAGTTGTTATCACGAAGAAACTGTTGCGTAACGTTAGCTCGATGTGCGGATGCATTGTCTTGGTGAAACAGCACACGCGCAGCCCTTGCCGGACGTTTTTGTTGCAGTGCAGGTTGGCTGGTTCAAATGGCTCTGAGCACTATGGGACTTAAACATCTGTGGTCATCAGTCCCCTAGAACTTAGAACTACTTAACCCCAACCAACCCAAGGACATCACACACACCCACGCCCGAGGCAGGACTCGAACCTGCGACCGCAGCAGTCGCGCGGTTCCGGACTGCGCGCCTAGAACCACTAGACCACTGCGGCCGGCTGCAGTGCAGGAAGGAATTTGTTCTTCAAAACATTTTCGTAGGAAGCACCTGTTACCGTAGGGCCCTTTGGAACGCAATGGGTAAGGATTACACCCTCGCTGTCCCAGAACATGGACACCATCACGTTTTCAGCACTGGCGGTTACCCGAAATTTTTTTGGTGGCGGTGAATCTGTGTGCTTCCATTGAGCTGACTGGCGCTTTGTTTCTGGATTGAAAAATGGCATCCACGTCTCATCCATTGTCACAACCGACGAAAAGAAAGTCCCATTCATGCTGTCGTTGCGCGTCAATATTGCTTGGCAACATGCCACACGGGCAGCCGTGTGGTCGTCCGTCAGCATTCATGGCACCCACCTGGATGACACTTTTCGCATTTTCAGGTCGTCATGCAGGATTGTGTGCACAGAACCCACAGAAATGCCAACTCTGGAGGCGATCTGTTCAACAGTCATTCGGCGATCTCCCAAAACAATTCTCTCCACTTTCTCGATCATGTCGTCAGACTGGCTTGTGCGAGCCCGAGGTTGTTTCGGTTTGTTGTCACACGACGTTCTGCCTTCATTAAACTGTCGCACCCACGAACGCACTTTCGACACATCCATAACTCCATCACCACATGTCTCCTTCAACTGTTGATGAATTTCAGTTGATTTCACGCCTCGCAAATTCAGAAAACAAATGATTGCACGCTGTTCAAGTAAGGAAAACGTCGTCATTTTAAGTATTTAAAACAGTTCTCATTCTCGCCGCTGGCGGGAAAATTCCATCTGCCGTACGGTGCTGCCATCTCTGGGACGTATTGACAATGAACGCGGCCTCATTTTAAAACAATGTGCATGTTTCTATCTCTTTCCAGTCTGGAGAAAAAATATCGGAGGCCTTAGAACTTGAATGCACCTCATATGACTACAAGTTAACAACGTAGTTTGGTCTTCTGTTAGCGTTCTATCCATTCCAAAGATGCCGAAACCACTATGGTACACATTAAGACTACATTATTCGTAAGACAGATAGAAAGTAATTTCTTGAGACGAAACGGACTGAAGAAAATAGCACAGACACGGCAGATTCCCCTTGCATTCCGTTCATGTGCAGCAAAACATCTGATTAGTGTCTGCAAGAAGAGGAGGGTAAAATTATCATTCGCTCTACTTGTACACTGCAAAGTGACCTTGTAAGTTCCCCACTATGTGTTCTGCATGAAATTTAGCACAAATTTACCTCCCACTCTGCAAAAAGTCTACGTATTACCTAAACTATGTATCCACAAACTGTTATCCAACTAAAACGCATGTGGTAAACCTTTGACTAAACAGAACCCAATTTGAACTGAACCTTAACTAGTCTGAATGCAACTGAAGTAAAACAATTATTTGGTACTAATCAAAATTTTCACTTACCTCGCGTCTTCACAACAATGTTGCAGATTTCTCGAAAGCACAACAGCAAACAGCAAGCAGGAAGCGGCAAGCTAGATTCGTATACGAAAGAGTAAAATTTCCCGTGATCTTCACACATAAAATTGGTCTGAACAATACTATGCTTAACAAAGTGAGCAACGATTTAAAAATTGTAAATTGTTAACAGAGAATTTCTATAAAAATTAAACAGCTTAGTCAGTTGATACGTTAATGCATCATTCAGGGACGTAGGGTGAGCTTTCTCTCAGCTCTGAGCGAGTGAACAAAATTAACTAGCTGACAATGATCATTCCGACATACTAGCTGCGCAGTGCTGCAGTCTTACCTCAAACTTCTTCTCTTCAAACAACATACCATTATTCGAAATTTATATTCTTTTTGCCTTTCAGTATACAGGGTAGTCCATTGATAGTGACCGGGCCAAACATCTCACGAAATAAGCATCAAACGAAAAACCTACAAAGAACGAAACTCGTCTAGCTTGAAGGGGGAAACCGGATGGCGCTATGGTTGGCCCGCTAGATGGCGCTGCCATAGGTCAAACGGATATCAACAGCGGTTTTTTTTTTACATAGGAACCCCCATTTTTATTACATATTCGTGTAGTTCGTAAAGAAATATAGATGTTTTAGTTGGACCACTTTTTTCGCTTTGTGATAGATGACGCTGTCATAGTCACAAATGTGTAAGTACGTGGTATCACGTAACATTCCGCCAGTGCGGACGGTGTTTGCCTCACGATACATTACCCGTGTTAAAATGGACCGTTTACAAATGGCGGAAAAGGTCGATATCGTGTTGATGTATGGCTATTGTGATCAAAATGCCCAACCGGCGTGTGCTATGTATGCTGCTCGGTATCCTGGACGACTTCATCCAAACGTCCGGACCGTTCGCCGAAAAGTTACGTTATTTAAGGAAACAGGAAGTGTTCAGCAACATGTGAAACGTCAACGACGACCTGTAACAAATGATGATGCCCAAGTAGGTGTTTTAGCTGCTGTCACGGCTAATCCGCACATCAGCAGCAGACAATTTGTGCGATAATCGGGAATCTCTAAAACGTCGGTGTTGAGAATGCTACATCAACATCCATTGCACCCGTACCATATTTCTATGCACCAGGAATTGCATGGCGACGACTTTGAAAGTCGTGTACAGTCCTGCCACTGGCACAAGAGAAATTACGGGACGCTGACAGATTTTTTGCACCCGTTCTATTTAGCGGAGAAGCGTCATTCACCAACAGCGGTAGCGTAAACCGGCATAATATGCACTATTGGGCAACGGAAAATCCACGATGGCTGCAACAAGTGGAACATCAGCGACCTTCGCGGGTTAATGTATGGTGCGGCATTGTGGTAGGAAGGATAATTGGCCCCCATTTTATCGATGGCAATCTAAATGGTGCAATGTATGCTGATTTCCTACGTAATGTTCTACCGATGTTACTACAAGATGTTTCACTGCATGACAGAATGGCGATGTACTTCCATGACAGAATGGCGATGTACTTCCAACATGATGGATGTCTGGCACATAGCTCGTGTGCGGTTGAAGCGGTATTGAATAGCACATTTCATGACATGTGGACTGGTCGTCGAGGTACCATACCATGGCCCGCACGTTCACCGGATGTGACGTCCCCGGATTTCTTTCTGTGGGGAAAGTTGAAGGATATTTGCCATCGTGACCCACCGACAACGCCTGACAACATGCGTCAGCGCATTGTCAATGCATGTGCGTACATTACGGAAGGCGAACTACTCGCTGTTGAGAGGAATGTCGTTACACGTATTGCCAAATGCATTGAGGTTGACGGACATCATTTATAGCATTTATTGCATTAATGTTGTATTTACAGGTAATCACGCTGTAACAGCATGCGTTCTCAGAAATGATAAGTTCACAAACGTACATGTATCACAATGGAACAACCGAAATAAAATGTTCAAACGTACCTACGTTCTGTATTTTAATTTAAAAAACCTACCTCTTACCAACTGTTGTCTAAAATTGTGAGCCATATGTTTGTGACTATTACAGTGCCATCTATCACAAAGCGAAAAAAGTGGCCCAACTAAAACATTCATATTTCTTTACGTACTACACGAATGTGTAATAAAAAATTGGGGTTCCAATTTTTAAAAAACGCAGTTGATGTCCGTTTGACCTATGGCAGCGCCATATAGCGGGCCAACCATGGCGCCATCTGGTTTCCCCCTTCAAGCCAGACGAGTTCCGTTCTTTGTAGTTTCTTCGTTTGACGCTTATTTCGTGAGATATTTGGCCCGGTCACGATCAATGGACCGTCCTGTATACATCGTATTCATCCTTGATGTCCTTTACAATAAATCTTTCTTCATCTAACAGATACGATCACAAATCAACAGAGCACTACTGAATACGTTCATTATCTACCACACTTCAACTAAAAACGTATCAGACTGTGCAGAGGCAAAGACTGTGCCACAACAAGACCAAAGATGTTTTAACAGTAGCATAACTTGCTCTCTCGCTCTGACGTGCACATCGAGAAGTTACAGAAATCAAAATGACATGCCCACCTTACAACCTGATTTTTTAAAATTATTACAGAACTGAAGGGATCGCAGGGGAAAATTTTATATGAAGCTAATTATATTGTTATCTCACATCAGGTCATTGTGATACGCTAAATTTCTGCGATGAGTTCGCTAAATGAAACGGGAGATGCTTCTAATTTTTTAAAACCCAAATGGTACACATCCGAGGATGTGTTCCTTATCAAAAGATCCTCCTCAACAATTCCTACAAGCCTGTAATAGGAATTGTGAAACACATTGTAGGTGGCGTGTCTAAAAAGTTCGCTGAATGGTGTCATATCTGAACAGCAAGTTGGCATTTGTGTGCGTGCATGCGCATGGGTCTTCAGAGACTTCAGGAGAATCGTTACAAGGCACACACTGCATGTGACTGGTTGTGTAAATAGACTGTACCAGTTGAATGTAGTCAGTGTGAGAGGAAGTGTCACAGCACAATGGAGCAACTTGTAAACACCAAGTTCTGCTACAAATTGGGGAAGACTGCAACGGAGACACATGGACTGTTGGTGCAAGTGTACGGGAGGAAAGCCGTGGGCAGAAAATGTGTTTACGAATTGTTTAAACACTTCCACGAAGGAAAGGAAACAACTGAGGATGGGCCGGCCGAAGTGGCCGTGCGGTTAAAGGCGCTGCAGTCTGGAACCGCAAGACCGCTACGGTCGCAGGTTCGAATCCTGCCTCGGGCATGGATGTTTGTGATGTCCTTAGGTTAGTTAGGTTTAACTAGTTCTAAGTTCTAGGGGACTAATGACCTCAGCAGTTGAGTCCCATAGTGCTCAGAGCCACAACTGAGGATGAGCCACGTTCAGGTCGGCCATTGACAGGCAGAACCCCAGAAAAGCTCGAGAAAGTGCTACAAATGATGGCACAAGATCGGCGACGGACTGCCAGATTAATTGCGGAGGAATTAGGCATTAGCAAGTACATGGTGCACACCATCATTCGCGATGATTTGGGTAAGCGAAAGATCTGCTCCCCATTTGTGCCGCACAAGCTCACAGACGAGCAGAAAGCATAACGGATGGAAACTTCTGGTGATTTCTTTTCCATGTATGACCAGTATCCATTGCTTCTGAACACCATCGTCGCGGAAGATGAGACCTGGTGCTGCCAGTTCGATCCGGAATCAAAACGGCAGTCGATGTCGTGGTGTTCACCGTCTTCCCCACCACCAAAAAAAGTCGTCTGCAAAAATCCAAGGTGAAAATACTGTTGATCGCCATCTTCGACAACAACGGCATCATCCACAAAGAACTTGTTCGTGCAGGTCAAACCATTAATGCTGCATTTTATCTGTCCGTTTTGAACGTATTGCTACGGCGAAACCGGCGTGTTCGGCCAGTGTTGCACAGGACTGCACACTGGGAGGTCCGTGTGCGCCAATTCCTGGCTCAGAAGATGGTAACTGTTCTTGACCATCCTCCGTACTCCCCCGATCTGGCTCCTGCGGACTTCTTGCTGTTTCCCCGCTCGAAGGCGGCCATGAAAGGTGAACGCTGTGCGGATGTGAATGACATTAAAGATGGTGTGACAGCAGTTCTGCGATCGATTCCACAGGATACCTTTGCTGGTAGTTTCCAGAAGCTGTACGAACGTTGTCAAGAGTGTATTGTAGCGGGTGGCGACTATTTTGAAGGGCAATAAAGAAAATTTCTTTGTATCTTTTGCTTTGTTTGTTGTCTGATAGCATTCACAGAACTTTTTAGACACACCACGTATGTTATTGGAGTTATGGAGCATCCACTCAGAAGGCGAACTTTCGAAGAGTCTGTTCAAAACAAAATTAACACAGAGAATCATTACCGTTAAACAAATTAAAGTAGTTCCTAACGTCTTTCCTATACAATTTTTATTGTGGCGCCACGCTACATAAGTATTCACACGACGTACGTACAGACATTAATGGTCAATTTATGTACAGATAATATAAAAAACGCACTATAACGGCAGTACAAGATATATTAAAGTCTTCTCCACAGTGGCACTTCGTTTCTGCAAGTTTAAGGGGCTCAGAAAAGGCTCAAAATCATGAAAAGTTCAATTTTTACTTTTTTGCGTTTTCTGAATCTGCAGACTATTACCTTTTAATAGATATACATAATTTATTCAATTCCGAAGACTACAACTATTTTTAATTTTTTTTTTTTTTTGAAATGTGTTCTACATGGGCGTGACCACTGTGGCGCTGTTAAACTGCTGTCAAATGGTGTTATTATTAACGTCCGTGTTCATCAGGTACATTTTAGTGATGTGAGATAAAGTATGTGTTGTGGCTAACCTGTGATGGTTCAATATATATCGCTGGTGTGATGGTCGATTGTTTCATGTTTATTTACTCTGTCGTTATCTCGAAAATATTCGTAATTAATTCTGTTTCTTGAGTCTCTGTTTTGTTGAAGTATAATAATGAGTAAAGGTAAAGTTATTAGAAATCCTCTGAAGTGTCGACGAAATGAAGAAGGCTGTTTGGGCTCTTTTTTTTTTTCATACTTCTTCAACCGATGAAAATCCCCAACATAGCTTGTGTCCCAAAGAAGAAGACAGTTGGTGTAAATATAACAAAGGATTGCTAACTGGTGAAGTGTACACTCATAAGCATAGTCTGCCTCATGCAATAATGGAGGTGATAAAACCTATTTTCAGAGACTTAGCAGCACCTGAACAGTTGAAAAAGTGTATTCACGGAAAAACTCAAAACCCCAATGAAAGTGTAAATAGTGTTATATGGTCGAGAATCCCCAAGACTGTATTTGTTGGAATAGAAACACTTCACTTTGGTGTGTATGATGCTGTTGCGACTTTCAATGATGACAACATTGTAAGGTGCAAAGTATTTAGAAATATGGGAATGAAGATAGGTTCTAACATGGTACGAGCGATGCTTGCTTTAGACAAGGCCGAAGTGGCCGTGCGGTTAAAGGCGCTGCAGTCTGGAACCGCAAGACCGCTACGGTCGCAGGTTCGAATCCTGCCTCGGGCATGGATGTTTGTGATGTCCTTAGGTTAGTTAGGTTTAACTAGTTCTAAGTTCTAGGGGACTAATGACCTCAGCAGTTGAGTCCCATAGTGCTCAGAGGCATTTGAACCATTAGACAAGGAACGCCTTCGGGCTGCAGACAGGGCTGTAAAGAGTCTAGAAATACAAACAAGAGTAAACAGGAGGAGGAACAAGAGGAAGCTGGAGGAGGAGTTTTGCAGAGGATGAAGATAATCCATCCTATGGACCTGGAATGCACTAAAAAGTTAATCCAATCTTTGTCGCTCGATTCCCAAAACTTTTATTTTCTCATACTAATTACATGTTTTCTAAGGATCTTCCAAATATATTTGTTTCAAACTTTCAGTAAATGTTACACAGTACCTTCTGCATAATTTAACACAGCCTTTTTCCAAAAAACTGTATATTTTTGAATATATAAATAAAAAATTGCAAAAAAATGTTGTGAATTTTCATTACAATTGAAAAAAAATCATCTTTAATAACTGAACTAAAATTTTGTAAAATCCCTGTGTTAAGTTGTAGCCCATATTCCAATTAATAATCTGTAAAAAGTTCAACTTCCTACCTCAAATACTTTGTGAGGAAAGATGTAATTTATAAGCGTTATTTTAACATTGCAAGTATAGGGCGTTCCGGAGCCCCTTAAGCCTGTGTAAACTAAAAGAAAACTGAAATCAGTACTGCTCTATTCTGAGGTGATAAAAGTCGTGGGCTACTTCCTAATATCACGTCAGACCTCCGTTTGCCTGGATAGTGCAATAACTCGACGTGGCATGGGCTCAAAACGTCGTTGGATGTCCCCTGCAGAAATATTGAGCCATGCTGCCTCTAAAGCCGTCCGTAATTGCGAAAATGTTGCCGTTGCTCGAGTTTGTGCACGAACTGCCCTCTCGAATATGTCCCATAAATGTCGGATTGGATTGATGTCAGCCGATCTGTGAAACCAAATCTTTCGCCCGAATTGTCCAGAATTGTCTTCAAACCAATCGCGAACAGTTGTGGTCTGGTGACGTGGCGCATTGTCATCCATAATAATTCCACTGTTGTTTGGAAACATCATGTCCATGAATGGCTGCAAGTGGTCTCCAAGTACCGAACATAACCAGAGGAAACAGTTCATTCCATGTAAACACAAACTATACTATTATGGAACCACCACCAGCGTGCACAGTGCCTTGTTGACAATTTGTATCCATAGCTTCGTGAGGTCTGTGCCACGCTCTAAAACTACCATACGCTCTCATCAACTGAAATCGGGACTCATCCGTTCAGGCCACGGTTTTCTATTAGTGTAGTGTCCAACCAACCACGAGCCAAGACGAGGCGAGGCGAGGCGAGGCAGGCGATGTTGTGCTGTTAGCAAAGGCACTCGCGTCGGCCATTTGCTGCCACAGTCCATTAAAGCCAGATTTCGTCGCACTGTCCCAACGGATTCGTTCGTCATACGTCCCACATTGTCTTCTGCGGATATTTCTTAGCCGTGACAACTCTACACAAACGCCGCGGCTCTCGCCCGTTATGTGAAGGTGAAACGTCCCCTTAGAACAATTGTACATGACTGTGCTTAATCTGACACACAATATTTTTTAGCGCAACGCAATCTGACTTTCAAAAAACCCTACAAAGGAATGGCCCTGACTAACATTAACCTGTACCTTTCACAAATCACTTACCTCACCAAAAATCTTCGTTACTCGAACTACTGCAATACAGTGAGCGCCACTACTGCCAGCTAAATAAAAGATTCAAACTACTGAAGGCACTAACTACTGATAAGCATAGTTAGCAAATGAAAGATCTTAATAGAGAACAAACAATGTATTTACCTTAATAATCATAATATATATAGCAGTTCATGCCATCCAGTATTGCAAATTTCAAAACTTCGCCATCTCTCTCCCCACATCCACCACTGTTGGCGGCTCACCTCCAACTGCGCAACGCTACGCGCTGTTTACATCCACCTGCCGCTGCCCAACACTACAATGGCAGACAACAATGCAAACTAGCCACAGACTGCACACAGCACAGCCAGTGATTTTCATACAGAGCGCTACATAACGTTGCCAATAAGAAAACATAAACAGCCTACTTACAAAGGCCGTCGACCGATGTGTTGTCCATGGTGAGAAACAATGCCTGGAATTTGGTAATGGCACACTCTTGACACTGTGGATCTCGAAATACTGAATTCCCTAACTATTTCGAAAATGGAGTGTCCCATGAATCTAACTCCAAACGGTGTTCTGCGTTCAAAGTCTGTTAATTCCCGTCGTGCGGCCGTAATCACGCCTGATACCTTTTCACGTGAATCAGCTGAGTAGAAATAACAGCTCCGCCAGTGACACCTCTACCCAAGTCCAAAGAAAAATTATGTTAGTTAGATTTCACAAGCAACATGTATGTAATATTCACCAAAAGCAAAATCATAGCGACCTCTATTTTTCATTGTAAACTTTGCCGAATTTCGCGCAGTGTCTTACTTCCGCGTAAATATCGCAATAACTATAACTGTTAACGAAATGATAGATACATTATCATGAACCTGACATACAAATCTACACACATAAAAAAAAATTTGCATTATCTCGGTTCCGAGAGTTCCGCAACCTGTACAGAAAATTGGAATAGAGACGAAAATAGCCGGCCGCGGTGGCCGTGCGGTTCTGGCGCTGCAGTCCGGAACCGCGGGACTGCTACGGTCGCAGGTTCAAATCCTGCCTCGGGCATGGGTGTGTGTGATGTCCTTAGGTTAGTTAGGTTTAAGTAGTTCTAAGTTCTAGGGAACGTATGACCTAAGATGTTGAGTCCCATAGTGCTCAGAGTCATTTGAACCATTTTTGACCGCGGGACTGCTACGGTCGCAGGTTCGAATCCTGCTTCGGGCATGGATGAGTGTGATGTCCTTAGGTTAGTTAGGTTTAAGTAGTTCTAAGTTCTAGGGGACTGATGACCACAGATGTTAAGTCCCATAGTGCTCAGAGCCATTTGAACCATTTGAACCATTTTTGAGATGAAAATAAACATCAATTCTGCCGCTTTTATTGCTCACGAAAACCACACATTGCATGTTATACTATCATATAGCGAGACCTTCAGAGGTGGTGGTCCAGTTTACTGTACACATCCGTACCTCTAATACCCAGTAGCACGTCCTCTTGCATTTATGCTTGTATGTATTCGTCGTAGCATACTATCTACATGTTCATCAAGGCTCTATTTGTCCAGATTGTCCCACTCCTCAACGGCGATTCAGCGTACATACCTAAGATTTGATGGTGGGTCACGTAGTCCATAAGCAGCCCTTTTCAATCTATCCCAGGCATCTTCTATAGGGTTCATGTCTCGAGAACATGAGGTCCACTCTAGTCGAGCGATGTTGTTATCCTGAAGGAAGTCTTTCACAAGATGTGCACGACGAGGGCGCAAATTGTCGTCCATGAAGACGAATGCCTCGCCAATATGCTGCCAATATGGTTGCACTATCGGTCAGAAGATGACATTCACGTATCGTACAACCGTTACGGCGCCTTCCATGACCACCAGCGGCGTACGTGGACCCCACATACTGCTACCCCAAAACAGCAGGGAACCTCCACCTTGTTGCACTCGCTGGACAGTGTGTCTAAGGCGTTCAGCCTGACCAGATTGTCTCCAATTGTCTGGTTGAAGGCATATGCGACACTCATCGGTGAAGAGAACGTGATGCCAATCCAGACCGGTCCATTCGGCATGTTGTTGGGCCCATCTGTACCGCGCTCCATGGTGTCGTGGTTCCAAAGATGGACGTCGGGAGTGAAGTTGCGCATAATGCAGCCTACTGTGCACAGTTTGAGTCGTAACACGACGTCCTGTGGCTACACGAAAAGCATTATTCAACATGGTGCCGTTGCTGTCAGGGTAACTCCGAGTCATAATCCGTAGGTAGCGGTCATCCACTGCAGTGATAGACCTTGGGCGGCCTGAACGAGGCATGTCATCGACAGTTCCTGTCTCTCTGTGCCTCCTCCATGTCCGAACAACTTCGCTTTGGTTCACTCCGAGACGCCTGGACACTCCCCTTGTTGAGAGCCCTTCCTGGCACAGAGTAACAATGCGGGCGATATCGAACCGCGGTATTGGCCGTCTATGCATGGTTGAACTACACACAACACGAGTCGTGTACCTCCTTCCTGGTGGAATGACCGAAAGTGATCGGCTGTCGAACCCGCTCCGTCTAATAGGAGATGCTCATGCATAGTTATTTACACCTTTGGGCGGGTTTAGTGACATCTCTGAACAGTCAAAGGGACTGTGTCTGTGATACAATATCCACAGTCAATGTCTATGTTCAGGAGTTCTGGGAACCAGGGTGATGCAAAAGGTTTTTTGGTGTGTGTATAAGTATAGCAAGAAATAATTTTCTACCGGATAGATTGTATAAAATATTGCTGACCGTCCGGAAGGTGGAAACCACTTGTCGGCCTCCCTTTCCGAACAAACGAATGAAGTCACCCCTCGCTCTGTTTGGTGTTAAGGTGTTAACAAGGTGTTAAGCAGGTGGTCATAATGTTTTGGCTCATCAATGTATATTACCCGTCTTTCTCTATATACATTACCCCTATTTTTCTGCGCATCGGCCACCATATCCCGCACGGACTCTATCGACAGATGAGTCAGCTCAACTTGAAACCGGTAATACACTGAGAAGACAACAGTCATGGGATATTGATAATAGGCATATACAGATGGCAGTAGTATCGCGCACACAAGGTATAAAAGAGCAGTGAATTGTCACCATACTAGCGTGTGCGTGGTGGAGCCCCACTTAATATTTACAAACAAAATGTGAGTGTAGGCTTCAGTTTAGAACGGTACTTCCCCTCCAGCGCTCGAAATTTCCCATACAACACCTGCCCGTTCTTGGTCTACAAACTGTCGGATCCCTGATACGCTGAATCAGTGATGTATTTCGTTCCAGAGACGGGCAAACAAGTTATTAAGCAGGTGGTCTTAACGTTTTGGCTCATAAGTGTATATTACCCGTCTTTCTCTGTAGATTACCCCTATTTTTCTGAGATTTCGAGTACATCGCACCACCTTGCATTGCCGAACGCTTTTTTTCCAGATCGACAAATCCTATGAATGCGTCTTGATTTTTCTTTAGTCTTTCTTCCATTATCAGCCGCGGAGTCAGAACTGCCGCTCTGGTGAATTTACCTTTCTGATCGTCATGTAACACATCCTCAATTTTCTTTTCCATTCTCCCGTACATTATGCTTCTCAGCAGCTCGGATGCGTGGGTTGCTAAGGTGACTGTGCGATAATTCTCACGTTTAGTTGTAACGCCGGAAATGCATATCCTCCTATTTCCATCTATTGTACTATAAATTTGTTTTCCTTATTTTTGTTACCTGAATGTATAACATTTCTGTGTCTTCGTATATTGTAATTGTTTTACTATTTGTACATATATATTTATGCATTTATGTCGATGTATAATTGGTTTGTTTCGTAAATATTATTTGTATTTTTACGCTGGGTCTTGCCTAGGGAAAACTGCTATCGAACGATTACATCGATAGGTCATGTGAAGAATCAAAGTGTGTAGGATCTTTGGTAGTGTTAACTCTGCCGCGTGGAGCGCGGGCAGAGCAGAGGGAGTCTGGCTGGAGTAGCGAGTGGAGCAGGTGTGCTGTGTGACGCTCCCGCGAGTTGCCGCGCTTTCGGGGTTTGGCAGCATGTAATTGCGCTCGACTCGCGATGATAGTTTCTGACATGGTGTCGCGGACGGGAAGCATTAGCTGGCGCACATCAAGAGCCCGTTTCGCTTGGTGACCGTGTCGAGAAGAAGGCGCGCCAACATCCAGCTTCTGCAACAGCGACGGCCGACAATGAATGACTGTCACCACCTCCTCGATCGACGGCTTCAAACCTTCAATCAACCAACAAGGAAGACTGGAAGCACGTAAAGTTTTAGAACTGTATGGCAGACCTCAGCTTTTCAAACTGTAGCATTTTCGTAACTATAATTACAGCAACTTAGCGTGAACATTTGTTGCTCATTGTCCCAATTGCATTACCAAACAGGGTACCTTCCTTTTCCGGAATGAACCCGAGTGTCGTTGAAATTTAAACGCCAGCATTACATCTACATCTACATTTATACTCCGCAAGCCACCCAAGGGTGTGTGGCGGAGGGCACTTTACGTGCCACTGTCATTACCTCCCTTTCCTGTTCCAGTCGCGTATGGTTCGCGGGAAGAACGACTGTCTGAAAGCCTCTGTGCGCGCTCTAATCTCTCTAATTTTACATTCGTGATCCCCTCGGGAGGTATAAGTAGGGGGAAGCAATATATTCGATACCTCATCCAGAAACGCACCCTCTCGAAACCTGGCGAGCAAGCTACACCGCGATGCAGAGCGCCTCTCTTGCAGAGTCTGCCATTGGAGTTTGTTAAACATCTCCGTAACGCTATCTCGGTTACCAAATAACCCTGTGACGAAACGCGCCGCTCTTCTTTGGATCTTCTCTATCTCTTCCGTCAACCCGATCTGGTACGGATCCCACACTGATGAGCAATACTCAAGTATAGGTCGAACGAGTGTTTTGTAAGCCACCTCCTTTGTTGATGGACTACATTTTCTAAGGACTCTCCCAATGAATCTCAACCTGGTACCCGCCTTACCAACAATTAATTTTATATGATCATTCCACTTCAAATCGTTCCGCACGCATACTCCCAGATATTTTACAGAAGTAACTGCTACCAGTGTTTGTTCCGCTATCATATAATCATACAAAGTACTATAATTCGATTTCAATGCTTTAATTTCGAAGTTCAGTTAAAGTATTCATAGCTGGCCACAATATTTAGATTACACAAGCACAAATTAAGAGTGCGAGTTTTGTTACCGTATTTTAGCTTACCTGTGACTGCAGCTCAGCTTGGTACGTACTAAATTTTACTATTGTTCAGGATCATTTAATTCAAGGTTAAATCTCTTATTTCTAAATTGCGTAGATTCAAGTAGCTTTTGAAATGATTGTTGAGGTAGTCCAAGACTAACCGTGTTTTACTGAATTTCGATGTGCTTCAGAAAGAAAGCTCACTATTAACTTCAGTCACTAAATTAACTTTCGATTTTACTGTTTTATTAATTCTTTTGCTAAATTAAGTCAGAGTGTAGCGAAATTTATTACTTCTGACAAACTTTCAGTTTTCACACTACACGTGTCAACCTTTCTTTTTCAGTTACTATACTAATTGTCCTTAGGACTGGCGACCGTAATTTTCCCCAAATCTCAAATATCTAATTACCGCTAGTTAATTGTTAACGTAACGGCCGCACATTTACTTTATTTATTAACTTTACCCCTTTTCAAAATTAATTTCCACCAGTTTCATTTGCATTTTTCCTTTCATTTAGATGTAACCCTTTCCTCCCTCTTTACCGACAGATTAACTTCGGTGACGATTGCTTTTCCCAAATTTCCATTAGGTACACGGGGTTTAATTTTTCACTGTCATTAAGGTCGGTAAATGAGGGGGAGGTTACATAGTCTATATGTATAAATATTTGGGTGTTTGCCAAGCCATCCTGGCACAAGCATTGTAGTACGCTTTTGAACTGCGCTCCACGGTTGCAGTTAGTAAACACGGCCAGCTTCACTGCGGGCTGCACTCAGTAATCGCGGGTGTGGCCCAACACGACCCGGCCTCTCGGTCCGTCGAACCTGAGCACCAGCACCGGCAGCAGCAGCAACGCTGGCAGCGGCGGCCGCTAGCGCTGAGCCGGCTCGCCAGCCCGAGGAGGCGAATTGCGCTCAAGTTAATTAGCGATCTAAGTCGGGCGGCCCGGCGGGTAATTGCTGGCTGGCCTGGCGTGGCCTGTTGCCGATGCTGGTAAGCCGGTCCTCCAGCCGCGCCAGCCACGGCCCCGGCTCGCGTCGACCCGCCGTCTTGCAGTAGCCGGCGCGATCCTCCTGTAAACGGGCCCACGAGATGGCGTTCTGCGTCACAGACGAGGATAACAACACCACCAAACTACACCGGCTCCTGTCCTCATCGAAATTAATACGCAATCAGCGAGCTTCGTTTAATTTACTCACAAGGGGAGGCCACGACGTTGCGATGATGGATTTACTTCAAACTTTGTACACGTTTAGTAGGCCATTAAAACAACGTTGTGTGTAAGTACGAGGGTCATTCAATAATTAAACAGATAAATTGCTCTGGGGGAAAAAAAACTGTTAGTAGGGCAAGTTTGGTACTTTTATGGCTTTATGTTGGCATCACTGGGATGAGCCCTGATCAGCTGATCCACATCTGCATCTACCTCTACATGTATATCCGATTTGATCCATTATAAATGGTTTTCTACATCCAATAAACTACACCAAAAACTAATACATAATATAAAGTGTAATCATGATCCATATTCAGACTCTGGAATATACAAGGTAACATGGCAGGAATGCTCCAAGTTCTACGTAGGACAAACAGGCCGAAATATCAACACCAGGTACACAGAGCACATTAGAGCATACACACACAACAAACACACTACATCAGCAATAGCAACACACATACATAATACAGGACACCCATTTGGAAAAATAGAGCAAAATGTCAAAGTACTCCACCGACTAAATAAAAGACATAAAATGGATTTGCTTGAAGAACTGGAGATATATTCACATTACGGAAAATATGAAGATAAAATATTAAATGAAAAACTTGAAAGTGAATCAGTGAATTTCTTCAGATGTTTCGATAATATACTTAAATAAAAATAGTAAAACATAGAAATAAGCACAATTGTAAAATCAATATAAGTAATTCATGAGCCAAATTGTTAAGATAAATAACCTCTGTACAAAAGCATATCATAATCTGTGGAAGACCTATAATGTTATCTCTGTGAACTACCTGTAAGAAGATCTTTGCAACTGTTTTAGTTATATAAGATATTTTCGATGTGTAAAGTGTACAAGTTGTGTGTGATGTTAAGTGTGTGTGAGACTCTACACAAATGGACCATTAGAAAACTGTAAGTACAAATTGTTCTCAAACTTTAGCCACTAACCTCACAGAAAGAATTGGTTCAAATGGCTCTGAGCACCATGGGACTCAACTGCTGAGGTCATTAGTCCCCTAGAACTTAGAACTAGTTAAACCTAACTAACCTAAGGACAGCACACACATCCATGCCCGAGGCAGGACTCGAACCTGCGACCGTAGCGGTCTCGCGGTTCCAGACTGCAGCGCCAGAACCGCGCGGCCACTTCGGCCGGCACAAAAATAATTGATACCCAACTAAAAATCGCGTTTCCTATGTATTACAGTAAAAGTCAACAAAATGAAGTAGACTCACACACACTGACAACATCAAAAGAAATGGCTTAAAACACATAAAAAACCGCACTTGAAAACGGGAATTATTTCTCGAAACGCGTCGTGCGAATAGTAAAATAAAGAAAAATCGTGACTGGTAGCTGAAGATTTATTTATTTATAAACAAACCTATTATATTATCTACATGTATACTCTGCAAATCACATTTCAGTGCCTGGCAGAGGGTTCATCGAACTACCTTCACAATTCTCTATTATTCCAATACCGTATAGCGCGCGGGAAGAATGAAGACCTATATCTTTCCGTACGAGCTCTGATTTCCCTTATTTTATCTTTGTGATCATTCCTCCCTATGTAAGTCGGTGTCAAAAAAATATTTTCACATTCGTAGGAGAAAGCTGGTGATTGGAATTTCGTGAGATGTGGCCGTGCGGTTCTAGGCGCTTCAGTCTGGAACCGCGCGTCCACTGCGGTCGCAGGTTCGAATCCTGCCTCGGGCATGTATGTGTGTGATATCCTTAGATTAGTTCGGTTTAAGTAGTTCTAAGTTCTAGGGGACTGATGACTTCAGATGTTAAGTCCCATAGTGCTCAGAGCCATTTGAACCATTTTTGAAGATTCCGTCGCAACGAAAAACGCCTTTCTTTTAATGATGTCCATCCCAAACCCTGTATCATTTCTGTGACACTCTCTCCCATATTTCGCGATAATACAAAACGTGCTGCCTTTCTTTCAACTTTTTCGATGTACCCAGTAAGTCCTATCTGGTAAGTATCCCACACCGCGCAACAGTATTCTAAAAGAGGACGGACAAGCGTAGTGTAGGTAGTCTCCTTAGTAGCTCTTGTTTTGTTTATAACCTCAAAAATACATTTCAAGATGGCGAGTCCGCTTGAAACATCCACATTATTTAGGCAACGTTCTGTTATTCGCTTTTTACTTGCTGAAGGCGAGATACCAGTGAATGTATACTGTAGAATGTCTGAAGTTTATGGTGAAGGTTGTATGAATTGCGCCAATTTTTACAAGCGCGTAGAGCAGTTCAAAAATGGTCGCGACTCAGTGACTAACGAACACCGTTCTGGCCGACCAGTTGCAGTTTCAACTACCTCACTTGAAAGTCGAACTGATGATATTATTCGTGCCGACCGCCGTGTGACTGTGGAAATGATAGTTGATAAGGTTCACGTTAGTACTGGCACAGTTCATAACATTATCTGTGACAACCTGAAGTACGGCAAAACATGTGCAAGATGGTTTCAAATGGAGTTAGCGCGGCTACACAAGGAAACAAGGCTGAGAGTGTGCACAGAGGGAGTTGATGGAGCTACACAAGGAAATCAGGGTCGAGAGTGTACACAGAGCTAAAGGAATGTTATGCAACAGAAGGTGAGCACTTCCCCAATAAAATTTCAACTTGTGATGAAACTTGGGTGAGCAAGAACCAAAAAGACAGAGCATGGAGTTTAACCACACCAACTCACATGTCAAGAATAAATTCAAAACCCAAGCATCAGCAGGAAAAGTCATGTTGACGGCGTTTTGAGATGCTGAAGGTCCAGTTTTTTGTGATTATCTCGAAGAACAGCATACAATGAACAGCCAGTACTACTCGGATTTGTTTTTTAAGCAAGTTGAAGCCAGCCATGAGAGAGAGACGTCGTGGTTCTCAGAGGAGAGGTGTGATTCTCCAGCAAGACAACGCACGTCCTCATATTGCTCAACTAGCCCGTGAAACCATCGACAAAATGGGCTGTTAAGTACTGCCTCATCCCCAATACAGTCCTGATTTAGCACCTAGTGATTTCCATTTGTTTGGTGCACTGAAAGAGGCATTACGTGGGAAGAGGTTCCCGGACAACGAAGATGTGAAAAAGTTTGTGGGAAATTCGTTCAAACATCAAGATAAATAGTTATTTGTAGCCGGAGTAAAAAAGCTTGTCGTCAGTTGGAACAAGTGCGTAAATATTCAAGGGAATTATGTTGAAAAGTAGAAAAAGTATTGTTTTGTAAAAATAAACGCTTTTTTTCTCCAGGCCAATTTGTCTCTTTAATTATTGAATGACCCTCGTAGTAAGGTGCACTGCTTTGGCAATTCCGAGAAAATCGCAAGAGACGTTTTACGCGCCTGTTACGTATATTATGTATCTGTGCAAGGGAATAGATCGTAAGAATTCGTCGTGGTTCCGTGGTTAGTTTTCGAGCATGGTAAAAAAGGACGAATCCCGCAAACATTTATTTTTCAGTCTCATTCTTTCCTTTATATGACATCTGACAGGTCATACAACGAAAAAAAACACATGCCTCATTGAGAAAATGTTGTGAATTTCATGTTACCTGGCTATTTACCATTTGTAATTAAGGACGAGGAACAGGCTTGGGAAGCATAAGTCAAACCTCGATAAATAATGGTGCGAATGACGTTACGCACAATCAGCAATGTACACTGACGTGCCAAAGAATCTGGTATTGGCATGCGTATTCAAATAGAGAGATATGCAAAGAGGCAGATTACAGCGCTGCAGTCGGCAACGCCTATATAAGACAACAAGTGTCTGGCACAGTTGTTAAATCGGTTACTGGTGCTACAATGGCCGGTTTCAAGATTTAAGTGAGTTTGAACGTGGTGTTATAGTCGACGCACGAGCGATAGGATACAGCATCTCCGAGGCAGCAATGACGTGGGGATTTTACCGCACGACCATTTCACGAGTGTGCCGTGAATATCAAGAATGCGGTAAAACATCAAATCTCCGATATAGCTGCGGCCGGAATAAGATCCTTCAAGAACGGGACCAACGATTACTGAAGAGAATCGTCCAACGTAACAGAAGTGGAACGCTTCCGCAAACAGCTGCAGATTTCAGTGCTGGGTCACCAACGTGCGAACAATTCAGCAAAACATCATCGATATGGGCTTTCGGAGCCGAAAGCCCACTCGTGTATCCTCGATGACTGCACGGCACAAAGCTTTGTGCCTCGCCTGCGCCCGTCAGCACCGACATTGGACTGTTGATGACTGGAAGCAAGTTGCCTGGTCGGACGAGTCTCGTTTCAAATTGTATCGAGCGGATGGACGTGTAAGAGTATGGAGACAACATCATGAATCCACGGACCCTGCATGTCAACAAAGGACTGTTCAAGCTGGTGGAGGCTCTGTAATGGTGTGGGACGTGTGCAGTTGGAGTGATGTGGGACTCCTGATACATCTAGAGACGACTCTGACAGGTGACACGTACAAAAGCATCCTGTCTTATCACCTGCATCCATTCATGTCCATTGCGCTTTCCGACGGACATTCCAGAAGGACTATGCAATACCCCACACGTCAGAATTGCTACAGAGTGGCTCCAGGAACACCCTTCTGAGTTTAAACACTTCCGCTGGCCACCAAACTCCGCAGACATTAACATTATTGAGCATATCTGGGATGCCTTGCAACGTGCTGTTCAGAAGAGATCTATGCCCCCTCGCACTCTGACAGATTTATGAACAGCCCTGCAGTATTCATGGTGTCAGTTCCCTCCAGCACTAATTCAAGCATTAGTCGAGCCTATGCGACGTCGTGTTGCGGCTCTTCTGCGTGTTCGCGGAGACCCTACACGATTTAAGCAGTTGTACCAGTTTCTTTGGCTCTTCAGTGTACTAAGTCACAGAGTGCCAGACCCAAAGAGTAATGTGGAATTATTTGTCGGATGTGCTCTCGCATCACACATTGCAGGATGTTATTTGTCATACACACATGGAAAACATAAATTGAAACTTCGTGCATATACACGTGAGTTTTTCGTTGTATTACCTTCCAAATGTAATGTAAATTAACTAATGAGACCACTGACGAAAAAATATAGATTAAGAAGGAAGTGGTGGTAGGTTTCGCACTGTCGCCTCGTCTACGACCCTCTTGCCATGTGCGAATGCTATGCACATGACCACAACGAACTATCGCAGGTTACATCTTTGCACGGTTATATGATGGACGTTATAGACGATTAAAACTTTTCTTGCCATTTTCTCGGATTTTGCAGAGTAGTGCACCTTACTACTTTCACATTACGTTGTTCTAATAGCCTACTAAAGATGTACAAAGATTGAAGTAAATTCGTGATCCCAACGTCGAAGCATCCCCTTATCAGAAACACACAGGTTAACTCTTACAATAAAATAAAAATAGCCACATTTTAAGGCTGAATGAGAAGTACACTGCTTTTTTCAACTGATTTTTGTGTAATTCAAACTAGTTTTCGGCTTGTTGGGTTATCTTCAGGAAACAACTGACTAACGTCTGAATAGGGCACTAGTTCTTAGGTAACCAAACGTTATAAGCAAAGATACAGTACACTTGTATACAGTGTTATGGATCAAACGTTTTTCTCAACGTTGATATTACACTTTGCACAAGAACAGTATTAAGCACAATAAATAATTAAGCTACGTAATATTACTGATTAAATGGTTATTGTGTTAAAGTTTGTGACGTCTTGACATTGGCTGAGAAACTATTAAACTGAGCACACTTCATTTATGTTGTGCAACAAACATGTTTTTTTAAGACTGTAAATTAAACTTTAGGCAGCTGATAATACTACACACAATAATTAAAATACACAATCTTACAAAATGGTTCAAATGGCTCTGAGCACTGTGGGACTTAACAAATGGTTCAAATGGCTCTGAGCACTATGGGACTTAACTGCTGTGGTCATCAGTCCCCTAGAACTTAGAACTACTTAAACCTAACTAACCTAAGGACATCACACATATCCATGCCCGAGGCAGGATTCGAACCTGCGACCGTAGTGGTCGCGCGGTTCCCGACTGTAGCGCCTAGAACTGCTCGGCCACTCCGGCCGGCTGGGACTTAACATCTGAGGTCATCAGTTCCCTAGAACGTAGAACTACTTAAATCTAACTAACCTAAGGACATCACACACATCCATGCCCGAGGCAGGATTCGAACCTGCAACCGTAGTGGTCGCGCGGTTCCGGACTGTAGCGCCTAGAACCGCTCGACCACTCCGGCCGGCTGGGGCTTAACATCTGAGGTCATCAGTTCCCTAGAACGTAGAACTACTTAAATCTAACTAACTTAAGGACATCACACACACCCATGCCCGTGGCAGGTTTCGATCCTGCGATCGTAGTGGTCGCGCGGTTCCAGACTGAAGCGCCTAGAACCGCTCGACCACATCGGCCGGCCACAATCTTACAACATTACAGGTTAAGTAGTTATGACTCCATAGTTTGTGTGGTCGTGACATTGGTTGAGCAGTGTCTATCTGAGCATTAGTAACTTACGTTGTGCTTCAAATATATTTTACATTATAAATTGCATTTTTTGCAATGGGCACTATTAAACACAGTACATGGTTAAAAAAAATACTCAATCTTAAAGTAAATAATAGTTATATTATTGAAGAGTGAAAGGTAAGAAAGCTAAGAAATAGGAAATTCTATTCTGTTTTAATTTTCTGTAGCAGTATGTGTCATTGTGGCGTTTTGTCGGCACATGGCTGATTGATTGCATTATGTGAAGCTTAAAAGTGGGGATGTGCTCAGCTGCGATTGATCATTTAGGACCAGCTGGGGATTTCGAGCTAAATGATTGTTTACCTCAGGTGCTTCTAACACGCTTAGTTTTATTCCTTTTTTGGCTATATGTAATACTTTCGTGTGGACTTGGTGTCTGTGCCCTTCCTTCAGTAAATATTCGGCAAAGGTGGAGTCTGATTTAGATAGTCTTCAATTCTGTTCCTATTCAGTCAGCCAAGTTGTTACAACCCTGCCTGTTCCGTTCAAATGGTTCAAATGGCTCTAAGCACTATCGGACTTAACATCTGAGGTCATCAGTCCCCTAGACTTAGAACTACGTAAACCTAACTAACCTAAGGACATCACACACATCCATGCCTCAGGCAGGATTCGAACCTGCGACCATATCAACCGCGGGGTTCCGGACTGAAGCGCCTAGAACCGCTCGGCCAACATGTCCTGCTTTGCCTGTTTGACCAACATTTAGTTTGTTGCAGTCATTGCAAGTGATTTTATAAACACGACTGTTTTGCCATTGCTGTTGAATAGCAGAACGAAAACATAGCACTTGTTATTCAACCTTAAATATGGCATTGTTCTACCAAGAAGTAGCGGAAGAATCCATAAATAAAAAATATAGCCACTGTTGATCATGCTATTAATTAATTAAAAATAGCCCCATTAGCAGATTAGAACTGACAAGTTCACCATCATATGGCTGTTCACATTTAAAATGATAATATCTGTTGCAGAGCAGGGTAGTATATTTGGTGCAGCCAATAAAATTTCGAATTTCTTCCTTGGCAACACCAGAGATAGAGCAGAACGACAGTGAGAAAACTCGCTGAGGTGCAAACATGGAAGCTACTGTGACACCATGAAGAGGCTGAGCACTCAATCAGCAACGTAGCAAAATGACATCATAGCGATGGGGAGATATCATTATACTAGTGATTGTGCAAAGTTTGGCAAGAAAGCTGAAGTCAAACGCAAGAGTAACCATTCAGTTTACTGCCATGGCGGACATAACGTCTGAAAGGTGATGTTGTAAATCTTGAAGCAGCCAAGAGGGTTGGCCAAATGGGAAGACCAAGGCGAATCATCTTCTTCCCTTCTGCTTCCCTTCTGGTGGCGTGTATTCAGTTTGCAGCCATCCTGTCGAGAGGGGAAGTCTCTGGCAGTCAACCCTCTGCTCGTCTAGTCGCCTCCAAACTTCTATGGAGCAGAAAGTCCTGTCTAGAGGGACTTGGTTGTTGTGAGCTGCAGTGCCAAGTCAAGACTCATGGGAAGCTGTGGCTACCACCACCGCCAGCCACCTTGAGGCCTAATCAGCAGAGCCTGGGAGCAGATCATCATCTGTCATCTACAGTTAATGTTATTTAGTGCCTTACTAGAAGACAATTACAGAAAACTTGCATTTCTGTGATTACTAGGGTTTTGACTCATGTTCACGTGTATTGTACAGTAGATGTCATGTATATCTACTGTTTCATTATTTTGAGGGTAATACAGAGTGTCAGTTCAGTTTTATGACCTCCTCAATGTTTCATTAATTTTCGTGCATATTATTGAAGCATTCCTTGTCGTCGCCGTCTTTGCGACACTTATAGCAAATTCTACGATTCTAATAGCGAGATATTTGAGACATATAGAGTTTCTCCCGCTCTCTGCACATATGATTTTCAGGTGGTGGAAGCTGAACTTCATCTAGGAAGTTGGGGTGGAGATTTCCTGTGACAGATTTTCATGACCTGTATTTCGATGTTCTCAAGCAGTAATTTGTGCAGAGCATGGTCAGGAGACCTTGAGCAGACTTTTTTTGACTATATCATTATTCAGTTATTCTGGAGAGAGGTTTTCATTGACAGACCATTGTCAGATTAAAATATTGTGATCACAGCCAAAGGAAGTTATCCAATGGTAGTGTGTTAAGCTACCAGCTAACCACATTTAGACTCTGTAATACTGAGCCACTTATAAGAGGAATTATACACTGTTTGACGTTCACTTATAAAAGTTGTGCATATCTGTTTAACGTTGCGCAGATTTTCTGTAAGTGTGAGCTACTGTGATTACTTTTTCTGTTGGCTTCGTAGTGAGACAGTATTGCAAAGTTTATTATTGGGTCATAGACATCCTTCACACACATTCTTATAACAGATCATAGCTTCGGCCAGTCAGGGCTTAATCTAACTACTCATGTTAGTAGACCAGTTCTAAACACAGTACAACACTTACAACTTCGGGAGTGACCTCACATTTTCCTTAATTCACACACGATTAAAATCTTTATATATAAATTAATATCTAAATTTACCCCTGAATACAGTTCTCCTTTCATGTAGCTTTTTGATAATAAAAGCACAGTAAAGAAAAGATATTTTCCAGAAGAGTATTGTGCTTCTCTGACAATAACATGAAAGGAACATATTTTAGTTGCCGCCGACCCCTGCGTGCTGTCCACGTGATTACAGCGTACGACGCAAACAGACGCGCTCAGAGGAACGGACGCTACGCCAGTGTGGGTAGGATGGTAGTGGTGCAGAGAGCGACGATGGGTGACGTGAGAATGCCTGCAAAGTACTGACAAAATTAACATTTGCAATAGAATGTCGAGGTTGAAAGAAAGACTTGAGTATTGCAAGTAAAATATTGAAACAAATATGAAGTGATGTCAATGTCCGACAAAATGACTAACATAATTAATCAGGGTTGTGAGTCGGTAGTAATTTTGATGTTAACAGTTACTGCCGAAAAAGTAAAGTGAACAATAATAATTTACAATTAAAAACGAATAATTGTAGGACTCTTCTTTAATTTAACCTTCCCAGAAAACGTCACCAGGTAAGGGGCGACAAACTCATTCAGCATACGCTGCCATGTTGCAGGTAAAACAAAGCGCGTGACTGGCGTGCTCCGGAAGGCAGTTCTTCAACCCTAGAAGATATATCAATGCATATTTTTCGACACTAATACTAGAGGATTCAGTGCTCAGTAATAATTACTGAATGTCGCAGATTCTTTTACTAAAATTTACAGCTGCAGTCAGATTAGATCATACAAAAAAACCATTTTGTAAATAAAAGTTAAAAGAAATTTATTTACAGGGCGTAAACATTAATAGAAAGTTCTTATAATACCGAATAAACATTCAAAGGCAATGCAATTAATTAACCTTACCCGACCTTCAGTAACGATTTCATATTCCAGAACTGCAGTTGTAGTATAGTGTTTCATTATTTGTCCACACCTACATCTACGTGATTATTCTGCTATTCACAACAAAGTGCCTGGCAGACGGTTCAATGAACAACCTTCAAGCTGTCTCTCTACCGTTGCACTCTCGAAAGACGCGCAAGTAAAACGAGCACTTAAATTTTTCTGTGTGAGCCCTGATTTCTCTTATTTCATCGTGATGATCATTTCTCCCTATGTAGATGGGTGCCAACAGAATGTTTTAGCAATCGAAGGAGAAAACTGGTAATTGAAATTTCATGAGAAGATCCCATCACAACGAAAAACGCCTCTGTTTTAATTATTGCCACGTCAGTTCATGTTCATGTCTGTGACTCTATCTCCCCTATTTCGCGATAATACAAAACGAGCTGCCCTTCTTTGTACTTTTTCGATGTCATCTGTCAGTCCCACCTGATGCGAATCCCACACCGCACAGCAGTACTCCAGAATAGGGCGGACTAGCGTGGTGTAAGCAGTCTCTTTAGTAGACCTGTAGCACCTTCCAAGTGTTCTGCCAATGAATCGCAGTCTTTGGTTTGCTCTGCCCACAACATTATCTATGTGATCCTTCCAACTTATTTGTAATTGTAACCCCTAAGTATTTAATTGAATGTACTCCCTCCCGATCCGTGTGACTTATCACGTAATCGAAATTTAGTTTATTTCTTTTAGTGCTCATGTGAATAACTTCACACTTTTCTTTATTCAGGGTCAATTGCCACTTTTTGCACCATACAAATATCTTATCGAAATCATTTTGCTATTCGTTTTGGTTATCTGATGACTTTACAAGACGGTAAATGACAGCATCGTCTGCAAATAATCTAAGACGGCTACTCAGATAGTCTTCTATGTCGTTAATACAGATCAGGAACAATAGAGGGTCTATAACATTTCCTTGGGAAACGCCGGATATTACTTGTTTTACTCAATGACTTTCTGTCTATTACACAATACGCAGTAATTACCACAATGCAAATTGCCGGCAGGTTGTCGTAATATCTACTACCATTTTATTTCATTTATAGTATTTCTTGGAAATCACATCTGAATAGAGTGAGTCTGTAATAGCAGAAGTGTTACGTCCCAAGGTGGTACGACGCAACCACGACAAACCCTGTTAATATGATCCAGTGCTTATGGGGTGGAAACTGCAGCAACGGAAACTATTTGTGTTCTTTTTATTTTATTATAAATCCAGTCATGGACCACGAAAGCTTATTAATAAGTAATTGGTCAGTGGATGAGCAACTTAGCTATCTCAAAGAACATGAGAGTAAGAACGACTTACTTCGATCCCAAGACAATATATAGGGATACCTGGTGGAAGACCTACCAACCAGAGGAGCCGATTGCACGTCAGACCACTTCCTCGTTGTGTGTGACTTAAAATAATGTTCACCTACATGAAGAAGAGAGAGACAGTAGAATCTGCTTTGGATGCTAAGCAACTACGAGAAGGTACAATTAAAATACAATATGCTATAGAAGACAAAAACCTTTCCAAGCCCTAGAAACTCTGGAAGCAAGAGAGAACGTTTAGTGAGTGGAAATAAATAAAAGCCACTGTACTAAGTGTAGCGGAGGACACGTTGGGAAGAAAGAAGAGAATGGTTCAACAAGGCATACCACAAGTTACAGAAAGAGAAGGAAGATGATGGAGATGTCAGACAACAGAAGAGGAAAGATGATGAAGAATTGGAAGTGTCTGAAGAAGACGAGAAGACTGCAATCAAAGGATTCAGAAAAAACAAGCCCCAGGGAAGGACTAAGTAACATGTGAATTAATCAAATCTTGCACTTAGGGGTATATAAACTGATTTAGTTGATAGGAAAGAATAAGACCTTCCGAAAAGAATAGCAATACTACGTCTGATGTACAAGAAGGGAAGAAAAATGCAATGTGATAACTACAGGTACTGTCTACCATTATTCTTAGGAAAATTACAACCTTTCGTGGAGAACAACAAACGAAAATATCAAGCTGGCTTTCGACAAAACCAGTCGACAATATATCATATTTTCAGTCTAAGACTGCCCGTGGATCGTGAAGACTTCTTCCCTTGGTGGGTGTTTCACCGCCTAATTGATTATTTTAAAGAAAAAGAGACAGAGGGAAAGCTACAGAACAATGATAGTCTGTAAAAGCCATTAAATCTGAACATACATATTGCAGGAAGAATCCGAACTGCCTGGTAGCCTATCACAGTGTTTTATGGAAAGCTTCCAAAATTATGGATGGATGGGCGAGAAGTCGTCTTGCTGAAGGTCAAGGAACGAGACTAAGAATCGCATGATACAGGCAGTGTAGAGCTAAACACACACAAACACACACACACAGACACACACACACACACACACACACACACACACACACACACACAATGATGAGCCAAAACACTATGACGACCTACTTAAAAGCGTGTTGGTCCACCTCTGGAACCCAGTTCTGCAGTGATACTGCGTGCCATTGATTCGATAAGTACTTGATAGGTTTCCAGAGGTTTTTTGGCACCAGATGCTTACTCACCATCATACACTTACCGTAATTTACGGGCGGTTGGTTTGTGGGTTCGGAGCTGGCGCCTGATAGCGTCCCAGTTGCGTTTCAACGAATTCAGGTAAGGCGAATTTGATGGCCGTGACACCAACGTGATTTCACTATCCTGCTCCTCAAACAATTGCTGCACAATTCTGGCCTTGTCACAGAGACAGTTATCCTGCTGGAAGATGCCACCGCTGTTGGGAAAGACATCAAGCATAATGGGTTACAGGTGGTCCCTAATAATTTTCGCGTAGCCCACATCTGTCATGTTGCGTTTGGTTACTACCACAAGTAACCGTGCCAAGGTGAATGTCCCCTATAACATAATACTATTCCCACCAGCCTGCGTCTGTGGCGCGCTGCATGTGTCGAGCAGCTGTTCGCCACGGCGACGGCGTAACAATAAAGGCGATTTATCTAGCTAGGCGACACGATTCCATTGATCCGCGCCATCTGTAACCGTAATTGACGATGCTGTTAGGTCAACATGGGAACAAGTACAGGTCCTCTGCCGCGGAACACCATTTTAACACTGTGCGCTGAACGGCGTGCTCCAAAAGACTAGTGCCTGCGAAAGTACTGGACTCTGTTGTCAGATCTGCCACAGATGGCCGCCTATCCTACTTAAGAGAGCGGTCAAGCCACCTATCGCCATGTTTTGTGATGTGGCACGGACGTCCAATTTCTTGTCGCCCTCTCGTGGTTTCAGCATTCTTCAATCACTTTCCATAGATGTTCACAACAGTAGCACGCGAACAGCCGACCAGCTTCGCCGTTTCCGAGATGCTCGCTCACAGGCACTGGACCACAGCAGTCTGGCTTTTGTCAAAGTCGATTAAGTCGGCGGATTTCCATATATGGGCCACTTAGCGTCGCTAGAATGATACGCCATTCATCTCTCCTCCGCTCGTATATACTAAGTGATGGAAAGTATCCGGACACTCCCAAAAACATACGTTTTTCATATTAGGTGCATTGTGCTGGCACCTACGGCCAGGTACTTCATCTCAGCGACGTCAGTAGTCATTAGACATCGTGAGAGAGCAGAATGGGGCGCCCCGCGGAACTCACGGACTTCGAACGTCGTCAGGTGATTGGGTGTCACTTGTGTCATACGTCTGTACACTCCTAAACACCCCTAGGTCCACAGTTTCCGATGTGATAGTGAAGTGGAAACGTGAAGGGGCACGTACGGCACAAAAGCGTACGGGCCGACCTCGTCTGTTGACTGACAGAGACCGCCGAGAGTTGAAGAGAGTCGTAATGTATAATAGGCAGACATCTATACAGACCATCACACAGGAATTCCAAACTGCATCAGGATCCCCTGCTAGTACTAAGACAGTTAGGCGGGAGGTCAGAAAATTTGGGTTTCACGGTCGACCGGCTGCTCATAAGTCACACAACACACCGGTAAATGCCCAACGACGCCTCGCTTGGTGAAGTAAGCGTAAAGTTTGGACGACTGAACAGTGGAAAAACGTGTGGAGTGCCGAATCACAGTACATAATGTAGCGATTCGATGGCAGGGTGTGAGATCCGAATACCCGGTGACCGTCACCTGCCAGCGTGTGTAGTACCAACAGTAAAATTCGGAGGCGGTGGTGTTATGGTGTGGTCGTGTTTTTCATGGAGGGGGCTTGCACCCCTTGTTGTTTTGCTTGGCACTATCACAGCACAGGCCTACATTGATGCTTTAAGCACCTTCTTGCTTCCCACTATTGAAGAGCAATTCGGGGATGGCGATTGCATATTTCCACACGATTGAGCACCTGTTCATAATGCACGGCCTGTGGCGGAATGGTTACACGATAATAACGTCCCTGTAATGGACTGGCCTGCACAGAGTCCTGACCTGAATCCTAAAGAACACCTTTCGGACGTTTTGGAACGCCGACTTTGTGCCAGGCCTCTCCGACCGACATCGATACCTCTCCTCAGTGCAGCACTCCCTGAAGAATGGGCTGCCATTCCCCAAAAAACCTTCCAGCACCTGATTGAACGTATGCCTGCGGGAGTGGAAGCTGTCATCAAGGCTAAGGGTGGGCCAACACCATATTTAATTCGAGCGTTACCGATGGAGGGCGCCACGAACTTTTAAGTCATTTCGAGCCAGATTTCCGGATACTTTTGATCACATAGTGTACTTCTCTTACGTCATCTACCTAGCGAGGTGGCGCAGTGGTTAGCACACTGGACTCACATTCGGGAGGACGACGGTTCAAACCCGTCTCGGCCATCCGGATTTAGGTTTTCCGTGATTTCCCTAAATCGCTTCAGGCAAATCCCGGGGTGGTTCCTTTGAAAGGGCACGGCCGACTTCCTACCGCGTCCTTCCCTAATCCGATGGGACCGACGACCTCGCTATTTGGTCCCCTCCTCCAAATCAACAACCATGTCATGTACCCTCAGCGCCACCAGGCAGCATACAGCCTCGCGGTGGGCTGTTCTCACAATGTTTCAGTTCATCATTGTGCGCACACATGAGCACGAGCGCCGTACAAGGATGCCGATTTACACAGACAAAGCAGTCCCAAAAATGTGTCTGTCAGAGAAGTTACAATACGTACACAAATGCTACCATACAAAATCCGCAGGGTATGTGTGTTTCAGTACACAAAATATACACTGAATGAGTATTAATTATAATTTATGTAATGAAATAAAGGAAAACAGGTGGCGGATTCGGCGGTGTTTAGGTTTACACCGACCGCACCCGATGCTGCAATCGCACTGTTCCGAAGTCAGCCGAATGTAGTAACTCCAAGCTGGCCGCCAGTGTGCGCTCCTCTTGCTCCGTATATCCGTTACCCGCCGCAAGACAGGCTGTTGGCCCTACATACGCAGATACAGGTCGCCGCTAATGGCCACGCCCTGAACGGAGCTGATTCTCTCCTTCCGCGCCCCTACAAAAGTCTGCGCACTCAGAGATCCAGCAGACGCCACGGCGAATCTGTGGAGGCTGTCATCGACGCCTCTGTCACAGACATCAGTTGCTGCAAGTGACTAGTCAGTGAACCAACGATGGGATTCTGTTGTATGAACAATCGCAAACGTAACAGAGGAAATTAAGTACTTGCCTTTGACAATTCAGCTAAGTATCAGTATTGTAAGTAGAAGTATGTAAATTTTATATGTGCAAATGTAAGATTTTTTAGTAAAAAAGTCATCTCGTACCCATCTAATACACAATTAAACTTCTCATTAACATATATACACATATTCTATAAATTCTTGTGAAAGACAAAAGTAAAACAAATGGAAATGCCGTGTGGCTAAGACCTCCCGTGGGGTAGACCGTTCGCCTGGTGCAAGTCCATCCAGTTGACGCCACTTCGGCGACTTGCGTGTCGATGGGGATGAAAGGATGATGATAAGGACAACACAACACCGCGCTGACCTTTTTGTTAAAAAAAAAAAAAAGGGATAGTGGAGCGATGGAGGCTCAAGGGGCAAAGTGGGCAGGGGTCGAAACCCGAGGCCTGGCCACAGTGTCCCCCTCACCACCACCGAGCCTGTGGTGCTTAGGGAAGTGGGAGACACAGGAATCAACAGAAGTGGAAGGCGTTGTTGTTTATTTATTTGTATTGTGTTTTTGTAATATTCACTGTTATCATTAAATTATGTGGAACACACCACTCAGCTACCAGGGGTGGACAGTAAAATAAATATAATGTGAGAAACCTTACACGGCGATCACAACTCTCGTTCCTTATATACAGGGTGTTAGGTCTATAGCTAGAGTTATTGTGACAATTGGTATTTTAACACGTACCCAGTTCAGCATGATAGTTGCTTTTTCTCTGCGTCTTCCCGCGAATAATCACATAATTTACTACCTGAAGTTTTCTGTGCGGCCGTAACTGCGTCACAAAAAGGATTACGCCTGTCTGTATAGACTATTCGTATTGCGGCCATGCATCCGCTCTTCAGTATCTGATCTGCTGTAGAGGCAAATATAATGATTAACTGCTTGATTGCGCCACACGCACTTGGAGGTACTAACCAATCAAAAAGCATACTACTCGTGATAGCCATAATTATTAACCTGAAATTAAGTAAGCACCGATGTGACGTTGTTCGGTTCACTGTCCTCAGTCACCAATAGAAATATTTACACTTATATCCCTAACACCCTGGATGTGAAAGATCTTCCACTTAACATTTAACAAGCAGAACTGGCACATTGTGCAGACGATACCAGTGTTATAATAAATCCCATTAGAGAGAAACTACAGACGAGATTGTGAATGGTGTCGCCCAGAGAATTATTACTTGCTTCTCTGAAAACCGACTGTTCCTAAATTCTTAGAAACGCATGATATTCAGTTCTGTACCTACAACAAACGGAGTGATTAATGCATCACATGAGCAGGAGTCATTAACCAGGGTAAAATGCTCCAAGTTTTTGGGTGGACACACTGATGAAAACTAGAACTGGAGGAAGCATGTTAATGAGCTTCTCAAACAATTAAGTTCAGCTGCTTTAGCTCTTCTCATCGTTGCTAGTCCTGGAAACAAACTAATGAATCTCCTGGTATATTTTGCACATTTGCCCTCAGTAATGTCTTATGGAATAATTTTCTGCGGTAACTCGTCACTTAGAACGAAAGTATTGTTTTCAAAAATGTGAAAAGTAAGAATAATATTTGGCGGTCACCTAAAGACCACATGTAGGTAGCTCTTCTAAGAGCTAAACATTTTACCTGCACCATCTCAAAACATATCTTCATACATGAAATTCCTCATAAATAATCTATCACAATTTGAGAAAAACAGTGATGTACATACCCACAACACCGAGGGTAAATTGATCTTTAACACTCTTTGGTAAAGCTGTCAGTGGCTGAGAAAGTAGTTTGATATGCAGCAACAAAAATTTTTGATCATTTGCCCAATACCATGAAATGTCTGACAGGTGGAGAAGCAAGATTTAAATCTGACCTAAAATCATTTCTCCTGGACATCTCCTGAGATTTCATGGAATAATTTCCTTTTAAAACTCGGTAGCATGTAAAAATAAAAAATCTAGTTTTTAAGTATTGTGACTAAGTAGGACTTACAAGCGATGTCTTCAGTAATGTTAACACTAACCATGTATACCTGCAAACCGAACCGTTGCACATCATTCCGACAAATGATCTATAGGACATGTAACTAACTAAAATAGCATGCCTTTCCACCAGCGACAAATTATATCTTTGTTAACTGCCTTGCGATTAAACAGTCAGTGCACTGTTCCCTTCTCTGTTTCGCCTCAAATAGAACGTTACTGTCTCCATCTTTGCTAGAGTAACACATTGTGTAATGGAGGGGAGGCTAGTTGTGTCCTGCCACACCGACCTGGAGTCCTCATGAGACGTTGTCATCCAGCACAAAAGTAGCACGTAGGTCTTGAGTCTGTTGCTTCGTTGTGAGGTTTTTATCGCATAATTATGTACCAGGCTAAGGCCTTTATCTCATCTAAATAATGAAGTCGGGAGTTTTTATTTTCTGTTGTAACGAGATACCTTCAGATAATCAAATCTTTAACATAATGCAGCGCGTCAGCAACTGTGCTGAATGTCCTTCTTATTACATTGGCCAGACAGGACAGGCCCTGTCTGTTAGGTTTAAAGAGCATCTGCCGACAAAAAGCGGTGATGGAACACGAGGATCTACATTTGCTGAACATCTGGTCCAAAAGGCGCATGCTCCCAAGCCTCTAAAAGACACAGAGCTTTTGCATAATGAATTCAAGGGATGTAGGCTAGACACCCTCGAAGAATTGCAAATTTTTAAACATCTTATTATTGATAGAGACAACTTACTTAATGATCAGCTGCAACTAAAAAATAGAAGTTATTTCGAAGGATTTCAAACTTTACTCCAGTGGAGTTGACCCACAGTCCGCTTCGAATGGCCGATGCTGTTTCCGTATCTGCTTTGTCCCTTTATTATAGTGCGATTGTACATGTGTGTCTTTGTATTTCGTAATATGCTTGGTAATGACACATAGTTGCTAAGCCGTTTTTATGTTAAAGACATTTTATGCTTAGCACGCATGGTTTCGACACTAATTTTTAGTTACAGTAGCGGTGCTTCGCCCTCTTACTTTAATATTTAAATGTAAAAAAAATTTATACCTTGGCTTTGTAGTTTGTTCTCAGGTAAATTGTTTAATGTTGCTATACCAATAGATAGGTTTGTCCATTTGTAGGACGGCTTTCAGTCACATTTTGTTTATATGTATATTTGCTCTAAGTAATTTTGAGACAGTTTGTCTCTCGCGCCTGCGCTTGCGCTTGCGCTCGCGCATGCGCTTGGCCGCGGCCGAGCCTCGCCGCGGAACTGCTCGCGACGCCTAGTTTTCGAGCCGCTCACGTGTGGTCCTTATTTCTGGCCGGCGTAGCTCCGTCTACGTTCGCCTTAATGGTTTTAATTCTGACAGACATAATCTTATGATTTTTTTTTAATCTGTGACATGGCCAGTGTTTGGCTCTCAAAATAATTTAATTTTTTGTAAGTATCACAATTTCTTTATTATTCAATCATTAGACTGATAATGCATTTCAGTGAGTAATATAGGTCCGTATGTGGTTTAATTTGTAGGTTCTGAAGAAGATTCCATTACTGGAATCGAAACCTAGGTAAACGAGTAAAAATTACCTTGCAACTGAAGGCTGAAAAAAAGGTGTTTATTTTCTGTACCTTCAGATAAAGTGGCAAACTCAGTATCTGTAAAATACGAACGCTGCAGTTAAATTTTCTCGACTTTCCAGCGGCGTCAAGTGTTTTAAAAGCCAGTTTTTATGATGTTCCGTAATCATCGGTAAGTGTAAAAAGTTCACTCGATAAATCATTGATCATTCTCAGTAGTCAAAATTTAGTCTGTTACTACTTTTAAGCCATGGCTGGCTCATATTATGCGTTAGATTAAACCTTGGTTGCCATTCCGTGTTTAGTCTCCCACGGTTATCGCGATTATGCTGTTATCCTCTCTCTCCACGACTGGCAGCAGCGGTGTGTATCGATATTTGCACTTTGTACTATCTTTGGCTAGGCGCTTAAGTTCCGGCTGTACGGTGTGCGATGAGTTTGTCGGCTGGCGTGGAGCAGCGAGGAAATCTCCGCGGCGCGTGGTTTGGCCGAGGCCGCTGGCGGCGTCCACGCGCGGTCGGAGTGTGTGGTGCTGTTCCCATTGCTACGAGGTCCGTGGCTCACCAGCCCTGGACACGAAAGTTGAGTTTTGACGTAATCTACCAGCAAGTCGCGACTGTTCACAATGTGTCGTTTGGATTTCGTTGTCGGCTGTTGGGACATTCCCGGGAGCAACAACGTGTGTTTTCAAGTTGGCAAATTTTAGCCACCCTCCGGTGGAGTTTAACTGTACTTGGTTATTTTGAATTGAAGTGCGCCAGCGGAATCTTCTGCCTTGTGGCTGTTAATGTTCCGGTTCAAAAAATGGCTCTGAGCACTACGGGACTTAACTGCTGTGGTCATCAGTCCCCTAGAACTTAGAACTACTTAAACCTAACGAACCTAAGGACATCACACACATCCATGCCCGAGGCAGGATTCGAACCTGCGACCGTAGCGCCTAGAGCCGCACGGCCACTCCGGCCGGCTAATGTTCCGGTTCCTGCCCTGGCCGTTTACGTAAATTCAGGCAGTGCATTTTCCTCATCGTGTTGTCGCTGTCCAGCACGGTGTGTAGTTTGACAGCGGAATGTATACTTGGTTGTGGGCGCAAATACCTTCTACGTTGTTCCATTGAACTCCCTGTTGTGTGCTGGTCGGGTGGAGCGGAAGTTATCTTGTCGGTTGTTCCGTAGACTGTGTGTCGGTTGGGTTGTCGTCGGATGGAGAATGGTTGGGCCGACTGCCTGTCTCACCTAAGCGAGCGTTAGTGTTTGAAATCCAGGCAGACCCTCGGAAACTCCTGAGCACTGTTAGGTGTAATGCCTTTTCTTATTTGTTCTTGTTGTTTGTATTTGTATGGCTTCCAGCCGATTTTTAAATTAAGGTTGTTTTTCCCTTAAGGCGTAAGATTGTTTGGGCCTTCAGCCTAATTTAAAGAACTCTTTTAAGCTAAGGCCTTTGGCCTTTAAAAATTTATTTTGGTTTGAGTCTTAAGTGATGAGCCTTCAGCCGATTTTTAAATTAAAGTTGTTTTGCTCTTAAGCCGTCAGATTGTTTGGGCCTTCAGCCTAATTGAAAGAACTGATTTAAAACAAGGCCTTCTGCCTTTTAAATTTCTGATTTCGGTTTGAGACTTAAGTTATTGACTTTCAGCCGATTTTGAATTAAAGTGGTCTTGCCCTTGAGGCATGAGATTGTATGGCGCATTCAGCCGATAATGAAGTTCCAAAACTGAATGCTGTGGTTTTTTTTTAATTTTCTTAGCTCTTGTAATGTTTGGTCAAATAAATAAAGTTGTGTGTTCGAGTGTAACTGACAGCCGCTTGTTTTGGCCCCTTTCCACAGTTTAAACTACCTGTCCTGTCCTGCGGATTCATACCTTTATTGGTAACACGCCAAGTAGCAAGAGTGCTGAATTGAAAGAACAGTGCCTGTTCACGTTCTGAAGTGTTTTCAATCAGTGTGTGAAACTGCACCCTCAGTTCGAAAGGAGTAGAATCTAAAGTATCCCCTGCCTTGGACCGAGTGCTAATAAAAATGAGAACTGGTTCAAAACCAAGTTACATCCTTACAGAGAGTGCAATTAAGCCCAATCTTTCCGTTTAATCACATTTGGTTCCTTAACTCAAAATGCTCAGGATCCTCTATCGTCGGTATAACTTTGACTCTAAGGATACGCAGACAGTATACAGCTAAACAGAAAACCTCACCTTACATAGAGTTATTTCAGATTTCCATTGTTTATTTTGCAAGAGCAAGAAGTCATTTTTCTGAGGAGTGTCATCATTCCTTTCTAGAACACCACATAGGGCCGCAATAGCAGTCACGACGAAACGTGCTCGAAAAAGTAGCTCTCAGCTCCGAGTGTAATGAGAGCGTATTTTATGCGGGCGCATCCTGTTTCTCCCTTTATCTCAGTTACGGCGCAGTCTTAACGACAATTTACTCCGGGAGCCGCCAGCGGCAGCTATAAACAACGTTTCCTGCGTCTTCGCCGCCCCCTCCTCCTCCCACCCCCGTACACCAGACTTGCAGGCGAGGTTGTCATGGCAACCGGTAATCGAACCTATTCATATTGTCGTAATGCCCTTCTCATTTGGCGCTGCTTACGAGCTGCCTTAGCGCGGCCCTAGAGCCCTAGCTCGCTGCACTCCAGCCAGAACACAGGCAAGAGAGGAATTCAGTCAACAAGATCGATAAGTAATTACTTACTTATCCCGGAACACTTCCGATAAATAGTCCTCTCTTCCTCTGCGTCTACACTGCATTTTATGTGTTCTTTTCATTTATCCTCCAGTCATCTCTTGAGTCGTTTGTTGTCTTCAGTCATTGTCCACCCATTACTTTATGCAGCGATGGACAGATCATTACCCTTCCTTCAGAACAGTCTTCAGTTGCCGGTGTGTGATGTCCTTAGGTTACTTAGGTTTAATTAGTTCTAAGTTCTAGGCGACTGATGACCTCAGAAGTTAAGTCGCATAGTGCTCAGAGCCATTTGAACCAGTCTTCAGTTAACTTTTATCTGCTTTCCAGTTTTTGTACTAATGTTAACTTAGCACTGTTGTTACTTCTGCTAGCTGCATGATGTTTTTCTTTTAGTGTTTTTATTTTACACTAAGAACGTACAGGGTGCAGCCAACTGCAGGTTCTGGCTCATGTCGGTACCACTGACGTGTGTCGCTTTGGATCCGAGGAGATTCTCTCTGGTTTTGGGCGGCTAGCGGAAATGGTAGAGACTGCCAGTCTTGCTTGCGAGATTAAGGCGGAGCTCACGGCTCTGAGCACTATGGGACTCAACTGCTGTGGTCATAAGTCCCCTAGAACTTAGAACTACTTAAACCTAACTAACCTAAGGACACCACACACATCCATGTCCGAGGCAGAGAAAATCCCTGACCCCGCCGGGAATCGAACCCGGGAACCCGGGCGTGGGAAGCGAGAACGCTACCGCACGACCACGAGATGCGGGCTGCGGAGCTCACCACCTGCACCATCGTCGATAGAACCGACTGTGGTCCTTTGGTGCAGAGACCAGTGGAGGGTCTGAATCAGAGGCTCAGGCGGTTCTGTGACCGTATAGGCTGCAGACTCGTTGACTAGCCCCATCGGGTGGTGGGTTTCCGGCTTTCGCTTAATAGATCAGGAGTCCACTACACACAGGAAGTGGCTACACGGGTAGCGAGGTCTGTGTGGAAGGGACTGGGCGGTTTTTTAGGATAGAGGGCCTCAGAAAACCACAAAAAGGGCTTCCGTCTAAAAGGGGGCAGGTAAAACACGGTAAGTTAGTTGTAGAAACGATCGCTATTGTAGTTGTAAATTGTCGTAGCTGTGTTGGGAAAGAACCAGAGCTCAAAGCCCTAATAAAAAACTCTGAAACTCAATTAGTTATGGGTACAGAAAGCTGGCTAAAGCCTGAAAAAGTTCAGCAGAAATGTTTTCAAACGATCTAACAGTGTTCAGAAAGGATAGATTAAATACAATTGGTGGTGGAGTATTTATTGCTGTCAGAAGTAGTCTGTCTTGTAGTGAAATTGAAGTAGTTCCTCACTACATCTCATGGGCAATATGTTTGGTGCAGACATTACAGCGTTGTTTGTGCACTCTCTCTCCTCTACTTATTTTATATTTAACAACGAACAATCTGACGGTGTCGCCATGCGGAGTCCTTTGTCTCCCCTGGTGGCCAATCTTTTTGTGGAAGATTTTGAGGAGAGAGCACTCGACTTTGCCACTTTTAAACCGACAGTATTTTGGCGATACGTTGACGACATTTTTATAGTGGGGCCTAATGGTTTGGACCGTCTCCACGAATTTTTACGTCACAATAACTCCATACATGAAAATATAAAGTTTACCATAGAGACAGAGAAAGATGGTTGCATGACATTTTTAGACGTCTTGTTGCGACATAAGAGTGATGGCACACTTGGTCACTCGGTGTACAGAAAGCCCACTCATACAGACCTATATCTCCAAGCTACTAGTTGCCACTATCCTGCACAAACAATGGGCGTTCTCAAAACCTTAATCCATCGTGCCCATACCATCTCTGATGCCAACAGTCTTCAAGCGGAACTGGAACACCTGCAAAAAGTATTTCTGAAGAATGGCTTTTCAACTAGGCAAGTGAACAGAGTGATACAGACCTACAAACGACGGAACAAGGAAGAGGAAGAGGCCTTCAGGTCGACTTCTTATCTACCATTTATTGGAAATATTTCTTCACAGATAGGCAGAATATTGAGAAAGTATCAAGTGAGAGTCATCTTTCGCCCTCCTTTCAAAATTTCATCACTGGTGGGATCCGTTAAAGACGACCTGGGCCTGCGGAAATCAGGTGTTTACAAGATTCCGTGTGAATGCGGCAAATCATATATACGACAAACAACAAGAACTGTGGAGGAACGTATTGTGGAACACCAACGGCATATTCGCCTTCTCCAACCCACCAAGTCCGCAATCGCTGAACATTGTATTTCCACAGACCACTTCACGAATTACAACGACACAAAAATTTTGGCCCATACATCAAACTTTTGGAGCTCGATTATCAGTGAACCTGTGGAAATAAGATAGTCTGACAACGAGACTCTCATCAATCGAGATAGTGGTTATCAACTAAACTGTGCTTGGAATCCTGTTACAGAGAAACTTCGTAGTCTACGTAGTTATCTGCATAAAGATAGCCGGCCGGAGTGGCCGTGCTGTTCTAGGCGCTACAGTCTGGAGCCGAGCGACCGCTACGGTCGCAGGTTCGAATCCTGCCTCGGGCATTGATGTGTGTGATGTCCTTAGGTTAGTTAGGTTTAATTAGTTCTAAGTTCTAGGCGACTGATGACCTCAGAAGTTAAGTCGCATAGTGCTCAGAGCCATTTGAACCTTTTTTTTTTTTTGCATAAAGATGAAAATCGACCTGATATCGATACGCCAAGCTTTCACCGTAGAGGGCGCGAGGCGCAGCGCACGGAGTTGTTATGAACGCGCACGCTGAGCAGCTCATGCGCAATGTCACCTCAGAATGGCTTTAAATAGCAGAGCTCAGCGAGTATTCGCCAGTACTAAAAATGGTTCAAATGGCTCTGAGCACTATGGGACTTAACATCTGAGGTCATCAGTCCCCTAGAACTTAGAACTACTTAAACCTAACTAACCTAAGGATACCACACACACCCATGCCCGAGGCAGGATTCGAACCTGCGACCTTAGCGGTCGCGCGGTTCCAGACTGAAGCGCCTACAACCACTCGGCCACACTGGCCGGCTCGCCAGTACTACTACTGTGGTACTCACCTAAAGATGGCCAGAAGATTGCGCCGAAATATCGTGGCAGGACGTTACTGACTTCCGGCAGTTCTCCCGTGTTTTTATGGAACGATCAGTACGCCGGGAAAGCTTTAAACATCACAGTATGGGTAGAGTTTGTACTTGACAATCGGACTAAATTATTAACTGGATCGTTCTACCGACCCTCCGACTCAGAATATATAGTTGCTGAACAGTTCACAGAAAACTTGAGTCTCATTTCAGAAAGGTACCCCACTCATACAGTTGTAGTCGGTGGTGACTTTAATCTACCCTCGATATGCTGGAAAAATTATACGTTTAAAGCCGGCGACAGGCATAAAACGTCATCCGAAATTGTACTGAATGTTTTCTCAGAAAATTATTTTGAAAAATTAGTTCATGAGCCCACTCGAGCTTAAATGGTTGCGAAAGCATACTTGACCTCTTAGCAACAAATAATCCTGGACAAATAGTGAGTATAGTGACGAATACAGGGATTAGCGATCACAAGGCAGTAGCTGCTAGGCTGAATACCGTAACTCCTGCAACCATCAAAAAGAAACGCAGAGTATATCTATTTAAAAAAAGCTGATAAAAATGCTCTTAACACCGTTTTAAGAGACAGTCTGCACTCCTTCCCAACTGATCATGTAAGCGTAGAAAAGTTGTGGAATGATTTCAAAGAGATAGTATCGACAGCAATTCAGAGACATACCATATAAATTAATAAGTGATGGTACTGACCCCCCCCCCCCCCCCCATGGTATACTAAACGGGTCAGATCGCTGTTGCAGAAGCTACGAAAAAAGCATGCCAAATTTAAAAGAACACAAAATCCTCAAGACTGGCAAAGTTTTGCAGTAGTTCGAAATATAGTGCGTACTTCAGTGCGAGATGCTTTCATTAATTTGCACAACGAAATTCTGTCTCGAAATCTGGCAGAAAACCAAAAGAGATTCTGGTCATACAAGAAGCACACCAGAGGCAAGTACCTTCACTGCGCGATAACAACGGTGAAGTAACTGATGACAGTGCCACTAAAGCAGAGTTATTAAACACGATTTTCCGAGACTCCTTCACCAAAGAAGACGAAGTGAATATTCCTAAATTCCAATCAAGATTAGAAACATAGAAACAGATATCCTCGGTGTCACAAAGCAGCTTAACTCAATAAAAGCAAGGCTTCCGGTCCAGATTGTATACCAGTCAGGTTTCTCTTAGAGTATGCTGATACAATAGCTCCATATTTAGCAATTATATACAACTACTCTCTCAAAGAAAGATCCGTACCTAAAGACTAGAAAATTGCTCAAGTCACACCAAAACCCAAAATGGGAAGTAGGAGTAATCCGGCGAATTACAGGTCCATATCACTAACGTCGATTTGCAGTAGGGTTTTGGAACACATACTGTATTCGAACATTATGGTGTACCTCAAAGAAAACGATTTATTGACACGTAGTCAGCACGGATTCAGAAAATATCGTTCTTGAGAAACACAACTAGCCCTTTATACTCATGAAGTAATGAGTGCTATCGATAGGGGATGTCAAATTGATTCCATATTTTTAGATTTCCAGAAGGCTTTGTACACCGTTCCTCACAAGCATCTTCTAAGCAAACTGCGTGCTTGTGGAATATCGCCTCAGTTTTGTGACTGGATTCGTGATTTGCTGTCAGAAAGGTCACAGCTCGTAGCAATAGACGGAAAGTCATCGAGTAAAACAGAAATAATATCCGGCGTTCCCCAAGGAAGTGTTATAGGTCCTCTATTGTTCCTGATCTATATTAACGACATAGGAGACAATCTCAGTAGTCGCCTTAGATTGTTTCAGATGATACCGTCATTGACCGTCTTGTAAAATCAAATGACCGAAACGAATTGCAAAATGATTTAGATAAGATATCCGTATGGTACGAAAAGTGGCAATTGACAATGAATAAAGAAAAGTACGAAGTTATTCACACGTGTGCTAAAAGAAATCCTCTAAATTTCGATTACGCGCTAAGTTCAAAAATGGTTCAAATGGCTCTGAGCACTATGGGACCTAACGTCTGTGGTCATCAGTCCCCTAGAACTTAGAACTACTTAAACCTAACTAACCTAAGGACATCACACACATCCATGCCCGAGTCAGGATTCGAACCTGCGACCGTAGCAGTCGCGCGGTTCCGGACTGCGCGCCTAGAAACGCTAGACCACCGCGGCCGGCTTACGCGCTAAGTCACACAAATCTGAAGACTGTAAATTCAACTAAATACTTAGGGATTACAGTTACAAATAATCTAAATTGGAACGATCACATAGATAATGTTGTGGGTAGAGCCAACCAAAGATTGCGATTCATTGGCACAACACTTATAAAGTGCAACAGGTCTACTAGAGAGACTGCTTACACCACGCTTGTCCGCCCTATTCTGGAGTAGTGCTGTGCAGTATGGGATCCGCATCAGATGAGACTGACGGTCGACATCGAAAAAGTACAAAGCAGAACAGTTCGTTTTGTATTATCGCGAATTAGAGGAAATAGTGCCGTAGACATGATACGTGAATTGGAGTGGCTATCATTGAAACAAAGGCGTTTTTCGTTGCGACATGATCTTCTCATGAAATTTCAGTCACCAGTTTTCTCCTTCGATTGCTAAAACATTCTGTTGGCACCCACCTACATAGGGAGAAATTATCATCACGATAAAATAAGAGAAATCAGAAAAATTGAAGTGCTCGTTTTTCCCGCGCGCTATTCGGGACTGGAACGGTAAAGAGACAGGTTGAAGGTGGTTCATTGAACCCTCTGCCAGGCATTTTATTGTGAATAGCAGAGTAATCACGTAGATATAGAACTTACGTTTGTCCTTCGAACTCTTTTTATTGTTCTTCTGTGGAAATTGCAGTTATGTTAACATGGCACTTTCGTAACTACTGTTGACTGTTCGGTCTTTGCCGCCCAAAGCCAAAAATAAATAAATAAATAAATACCATCCCAGTAGTAGAGAATGTTTCACGTTCAACATAAACACTGTAACTTCAATTGCACGGGGCCAATACCCCGCAGGCAAGATACCATTGCCGCATAAGCTGTGGCTCATTCCTCGGTCTTGGACAAATGGCATATCGGTTTTTGCCAAGTGGCACACTGGCAGTGGCAGTGGCAGTTGACCTTCGAGAAAATCTTTGTGGTATTTATCACTTCAGTCTGATATGCTTCCAATGCCGCCACGAGATTCCCAGCCAGAAATAAGCAACGTTAAATCAAAATAATTGTCACAATCCACTGACAATACGTTTTTGGTTAACTGTTCAGGAGCACTATGTACCAGGCGCGACCTAAAAGTGATGTAACAAATATTTCCTCCGTCAGTTTCGGTTGAAAAGCTACTGCATTTGTTGTCAGACATCGTGGAATATTCCCGCTTCAGCCCCTGAGTTTCATGAAGCTCTGATGTGTGGCGACGCTGTATGTAGACTTCAAAATGGCGTTTGTAATGGAGGTGCGTCCCAAGCACAGAGATGTCGTTGAGTTTCGTTTGGAGGAAAACCAGAGCATCACAGATATTTATAGCTGCTCCCTGAATTGTTAGTGAATAAATGCACGATGAGTCGTTGCGCGGGACATCTGTCATCATCAAAACAAGGTTTCACAAACCTGTCCGATCTCCACATGCAGGCCGGCCATACACAGCTGTGACTCCTGCAACATTGGAACGTGGGGACAGTCTCATTCGAGGTGATCGACGGATCACAGTCAAACACCTCACTGAAAATCTGGACGTCTCTGTTGGTAGTGCTGACACAATCGTCCACTAGTTGTGTACTCAGACATGTGTACCCGTTGTACTCCTCGCCACCTAACGGAAGACCATAAAGAGCAACAAAGGACCATCTGTGCATAACTGCTTGCTCATTACAAGACTGACAATGACATTTTTTGTCGAATATTGTCATAGGCGATGAAACGTAGGTTCATCAGTTTGAGCTGGAAACAAAACGGCATTCCATGGAGTGGCACCACACCACCACCGCTCCGAAAAAAAAATTCATAGTCGGACCCTCAGCTAGTAAAGTCGTAGTGACGATCTTCTGGGACTCTGAAGGGTTATTCTGTTCGACGTCTTGAGAGATTGCAGGGCACTCTCACTTCTGATTCGGTGTTATGCCACTTCGTGTTCGTAGAGAATAAGATATTTACTGCGATTTGACATCATACATTATGACAAAATGGTGGGCTGTGAAACTTCCTGGCAGATTAAAACTGTGTGCAGCACACTTTTAATCTGCTAGGAAGTTTAATAACAGCGCACACTCCGTTGCAGAGTGAAACTCGCATTCTGGAAACATCCCCTAGGCTGTGGCTAAGCCATGTCTCTGCAGTATCCATTCTTTCAGGAGTGCTAGTCCTGCAAGGTTTGCAGGAGAGCTACTGTAATTTGGAAGGTAGGAGACGAGGTACTGGCAGAAGTAAAGCTGTGAGGACTGGGCATGAGTCGTGCTTGGGTAGCTCAGTTGGTAGAGCATTGCCCGTGAAAGGCAAAGGTCCCGAGTTCGAGTCTCGATCCGGCACACAGTTTTAATCTGCCAGGAAGTTTCGTATCAGCACACACTCCGCTGCAGAGTGAAAATCTCATTCTGGTGGGCAGTAGTTAATGGTCTTGTTTGCGTACTCTAGGGAAGGAGATATGGTTAAGCTTTACCTGCGTTCAAAAGAATAGGGTGCCGACTTAAGCAACTGCAGTGAAAGTACGGCGTTGGTGGGCGGACAAAGCGCGTTTTTCTGGAGAACGGTGAAGAGACATTTCCAGACGGCCACATTCCATGGCCGCATTGTGCAAAACACATTACGTTGGCGCCGGATGGGAGGCAGCGCCGAGAAGTCGCCGACAGCGCCTTGTAGGCCGAGAATAAAACAGAGGGTGGGCCCTTGTTAGGGTGAAAGCCGCCAAAAGAAATGTAAACGTTCTGGGAAAGGGAAACTGGCGTCCAGACGTCCAGACTCTGTTTCAAAACATGTTTGTGAAAGCACAAGGCTTTTGGCGAGTTTATGGCCGTTCTTTGGAAACTTTGAAATGGACGAAACAGGGGAGATAACAAGCTGTTTATGGAGGGCTGAGCTTCCACCTTGTATTTTGTTAGCAAAAGACACGGCAAATGCGTGGGAAAGAGGCCGCAAAGCTGAATCTTTTTTCCGTTTTCTGCCAAATCGGTTTGCAGTCCAAAGACCATTCTCTGAGCTTAGAATGCTGGGCTCCAGCTCGTGATTGGCTTGTGCAAAAGTGGAGGAAGTCAAAAAAGAGAAATGTGCCTTTGGAACCAAGCTGAGGAGAGAGCGCGGAGAAAGAAAGAGGAGCTCTGTGATACAAGTCTCTTGTATTGGCGCTTCGCTAGTAAAGAACTGCAGGTCTCTACCTAAATGGTGAGACTTGTGTCATTTGCTAGTGTGTGACTTAGAGCCTGTGTCAGTCACCTTCTGAACCATCAGAGATACTGAAAGGTCCCCTTAGAAAAATTGCACACGACTGTGCTTAAACTGACACACAATTTTTTTTTTAGCGCAACGCAATCTGACTCTCAGAAATCCCTACAAAGGAATGGCCCTGACTAACATTAATCTATACCTTTCACAAATCACTTACCTCACAAAAATCTTCATTACTCGAACTACTGCAATACAGCGAGCGCCACTACTGCCAGCTAAATAAAAGATTCAAACTACTGAAGGCACTAACTACTGAAATGCACACACTTATTTATACAATGTTGGTCAAAAGCTAAAATTTTCTCACAGTCCATAAAGACAGTCCAGATTGTTCATCACAGTAAAATTTCAGTTTTTTTTTTTCAAAGTCTGAGCAGTAAAAGACAATGCACACGGAAGTAGTGGATTTCCATGCAGTCTTGAAGAAATAGTGTTGTCCTTCCAACTGAAAGACAGTGCTGACTCTTGACATGCTGACAGGTAATGGGCCACAACAGAGCAAACCCACAGCAAAGTCATTCGACGTTTTGAAGAAGATTTGTAGGTAGGTCATCACAGAGCAGACCCACTGGAGTCCTGGTAGAGAGTATGGTATTGGTGGGCCACCAGAGGTGCAGACCCACTGTAGTCCTTGTAGAAATAATGGTATTGGTGGGTCATCAGAGATGCAGACCCACTGTAGTCCTTGTAGAAATAATGGTATTGGTGGGTCATCAGAGATGCAGACCCACTGTAGTCCTTGTAGAGATGGCCAGCAGCCATCTGTTGTGACTGTGCAGGTGCACAATCACCATTGAAGAGTCTTGCAGTTAATATAACAAGTCCATAACCACCACTTGTGCACGCACAAAGTTTTTGGAATTGTCCTTAGAAGTCTTGCAGACAATATAGCAAGTCCATAAACCACCACTCGTCCACTCAAGAAATTTTTTGGAATTGTCCTTAGAACCAGCAATGCTGTTATCCAGTCCCTTGCTGAATTATCAACACACGTGCAAACACTAACAGTCCCAACTTCTCACATATTGTGCATTACTATGACCAACAGAAATGTGTGCAGTGAAATGAATGCTTACAAGTTACTTAATTTTATGAACTGGTGTCAATTACAATATTATAACATGAGAATACAATTACAAAGGTACAAAATACATAATTAAATAACATAACAATACAGATAACATTTGTAGTACAAGCTTTACAAAAGAATCGAAATAACATATCATCAGTGTTACAGGAATTATAACATAAGTTCATACATAAAAGATCAGAATAACTTTTGAAACATCAACTTTACACATGAGCATTAAAACAAAACAGAATAAATAATGTCTAAGCATATTTACAAGGTAAATAACATATTATTAATGCCAATTATATTTGAGGAGAACAGTATTCCTCATCATAGTGAATGTAGCTTAATATTAGAAGAAAAAATTCTATGAAACTACACAGAGACAGGAAGAAAACAAATACACAAGGGTACACAAACACATAGTGGGGTAACACAAAAGGAATGGACAGGGTTCGTTTTCAGTGTAACATTTGGTACTGCAGTCCAACCCAAAACTTCATTCCATAGATCGTTCGTCTTATTTCAACCTTTGCTTCCACCAAAAAAATCCTATCCAAGCATGCTTTCTGTATTTATATGTTCACATATTTCTTACCTCATTATTTATGTTCCATTATCTTACCTCATCATTTATTTCCAAGAAAATCCTACCTATACCTGCTTTCTGTACTTTTTTCGTATAACTTCTCAATGCATTTCTCCCAATTCATCGCAACTCATTCTCTTATAGTCTACCCCCTCTTAAGCTAACTTAAATCTACTGAGCTCAGATGCTAAACTAAGGGACGAGGCAATGCAGCAGCATAAAACAATTAACACAAACATCAAGGACAAAAATTTTAAATAGGCAAAGCAATTGCAGTACTACAACTAATATAAGGCACTGTGCAGCAAACAAGAAAAATAAAACAGTAGTAAAACTAGCTTAGAAGAGTAACACAAAGTCAAATTCAGTAACACTATGCCTGGCAAACAGCAGTAACTTATACCTAAACATGACATAGCTCAAGCAGAAAAAATATTACAGTAAAAACAACAATGCAGAAAGGGGAAATGTCTATTCACATCTTAATGTCTATGTAATTAAAGTGGTGCACCACAAAAACTAATTCTACAAAAAATTACCAAGTACTTGAAAAGAAAATTATATATGCAGTTATTGTTATCAGTCCCTTCTTATTGTTCTTTCCATTCCAAAAGCTCCTTTTTCGAAGAATGTGGATCATAAAATAATTATTTAATAGATCTGTTGACAGAAAGTGTTCACATTAGCAAATGCATCTAAGTTTATTTTATAAAACTAATGCAGCAACACAGCTGGAAACCAGATATTAAACAAAATGAGCAATCTCTCAACTACAAAGACAATAGATGTAAAATGTTTCTCATCATTTCATTAGGCATTTTAGTAAATATCATAAATTACGAGCTCCACAGTATGCTGTCAACAAGGAAATGTCAATAGCGAGGATAATGGCCTCCCCTTTCTTTTTTCTTACCTGTGCCTCTGAAAAGGCCCTCAATAATGGCTTTTTTTTTTCAGGCGTCTGACACAGCTGGGTGCCCACGACGCATTACGTGCGGGTGGTCACTTAACTTTCTTACGGAAATATTTATGACAGCAGTTTCCGCTACAGTGACAGTCTCATATACAAAATTTCACGGGTCGAGAATTTGCGTTGCAAATGCGTAGAAACGAAATTTTATGAATATAACAGTGTCCGGCATTGTGATACATTCACGTATTTACACACATTTCATAACTCTTCAAGTACGATTCTTGGTTTCCAACAACCATTTTCACAAACCAGAGTCTCTAAACACTACTCCTTATTCCTTACCTTGTTACACATATACATATTCGTCGACATTCTTCAATATTTCATCATTATAAATATGTAGCATAATCAAATTCCTCATATAACATCGGCTTATTGATCATAAACATACCTCAACAGCATAATACACATCGTCGTCGTAAAAATAACATCATAACACCTCAGTCAAATCTCAAAAAAGTCGTAGCTTTCTGCAATAATTTCAAACCATAAAAAATATTCTCTGCTCATTTCAATAGCGTCATCTACCTCAAACGTACTTTAAAATCATTCTCCCTTACCAAATACATCATTCAAAGCTGTCATAGTATCACAATGGTACCAAAAAAATATGAACAGTTCATAAAGTACAGACAAAATACAATTTCGTAAGTGTGAAGTTATACAACGGTGTAATTACGAAAACATCTGTCACTGATGTAGTAAAAAAATGTTTATCTCTCAGTTAAATGATCAGATAGCTGTGTAATTTATGTATTAGAGAAATATGGTACCGATGTGTAAAGTTGTATAAGCAAATACCATATTAGCTAGGGCTCCTTGTGCTTGCCACACACATGGTACACAAAGTAAGCGTGTACCCTCCTGAGGATTAATGTAATTATAACCTCAGGTGTTACAGATTACAAGAATGGAATGAAATGTATTACGGAAAACCTTTGTATCATTGTACTTAAAATATCTTTAAAAATAAATGACTAAGTACAAAATTAATCACTCAAATGCGTGTCCTGTAGCGCTAAATGTGCGTCTTGCTGTAAGATAATCTCTGTGGAAGTGTCGTAGTTATTGTCCTCCGAAAGCTAAGTTCTGCAGAATTCAATGTACTTACCTCATGATAAACAAAAGTGAAATGCTTTGCGTATAGATATCTTAGTTATTACGCTTATTGCCGTGATGAAGAAAGTACTGTGCTGTAACGTATTGTTGTGCTACGGAAAAGGCTGTCTCATTGTAGCTATACCACAAAAGTTACTACTAAGACATGTTTTACTTTCCAGAATAATACATAAAACTGTGCAGACATAAAACAGAAACACCGCAAAAGCAACATGGTAAATTGTCACTCATTAGTAGCGTCATGATAAAATCGTGTAGCTGTTACATAAACTAATCACTGTGTCATCTGGTATCTCACATAAAGTACTTTAAATCCAGAATGTATTTTCAAGTAAACCAAAATGTTGCATTAAAATCTCATTGGCAGTATATGTTCTAAGTATGTAAGCCTGATAGTCGTTACGTAATCGTGCAACTAACAAGCAAGAATGTACACACACAATAACACTGTGACGTCTGTTCACTATAACAATGCATTCGTAATTTCTGTTTAAGTAAGTTCTCTTGGTTCTTGATTTGATATTTAACTTCCAACATTGTTGCATGTTAACAGATTCTAAGTCTGACAAAGCATACTAGCAATGTAAAGTGAAAAGTTATATGGCAAAGACAAAGATAAAAGGCAGATTATCTTTCAATAAACGGTTTCACATGTGAAATGTGGTGTAAACCTTTACTCTTCCTAGTACGCAGAGTTTCAACTTCAATGCAATTATCATGTGGTATACATCGGATTCTGTAAGGTCCATTGTAAACTAGAAAGAATTTGTGACTCAAGTGTTTCTTCTTATGTGACAATGAATGGGCTTTAATGAGAACTTTCTGACCAATATATAATTTCTTTGCATTTGCTTTACCGTGTGGTTTTCTCCTATTGTCTGCTGCAGATTTTATATTTTTAAGAGCCAAATCAATTATGTCTTTGTGTCGAAGTTTACGTGTATTTGGGAAAGGTACAAGCTCTCTGATTCTGTTCGGTGGTTCTTCATTCTTTAGTACATGAGTAGGTGGTAAAGCAGTGGAATCATGAGGCATTTCATTCAGCACGTTTTGAAATAAGTGTAAATATCTGTCCCAATGCTGATGCTTTCTGTGACAATAAAGTCTGCAAAGCTTATTGATTTCTTTCATAATCCGTTCAGACGGGTTACAATGTGGTGAGTACAATGAAATAAAAACAGGTTTGATTTTATGATTCCAAAGCATGCGTAACCAAACAGCAGATCTGAATTGCGGTCCATTATCTGAAATGACTTTAGCAACGTGGCCTACTTCACGTAAGAAATATTTAACAAAGGCGTTGGATACAGACCGTCCAGTGGCTTTACGTAACGGAGTGAAAGAAACAAATTTTGAAGTAAGTTCAACAGCGACTAGAACGTACGAAAATCCATTAGATGCTCTGACAAGCGGTCCCAAGAGATCAACAGCAGCAAATTCTTTTAATTTAGAAGGAATGATAGGAAACAGCAGAGCACAATGGGAGATAGTAGATGGTTTCGCCTTTTGACAAAGTTTACAAATAGACAAGACTCTTCGAATTCTCTTTTCCATATTGTTAAAATAACAAGTCGTCCCAAGAATATGATAACATTTTCGTGGACCAAAATGTGCGTAGCTGAAATGAATGTACGAAATGAGCTTATTAACAAAATCGTCTGGAATGCAAAGTACCCATAGCTTGTCATCAACAGTGCAGCGTTTGAACAGTATGTTGTTTCTCACCAGATAATAATGCCGAATCTGTGTGTGTGTCTTTTCATGCCATTTGCTCTTGATGTCTTTCCAAATCGGATCTTTATCTTGTTCATGAGCAATGTCCTTTAAAGATGTGGTGATGAAGTTTTCAAAGGCGACTTTCTGAATGTAAAGAATACTGAAATTTTTTTCGAGGTTGCCTTCTGTGTTACTTTTCTCAAGCCCAGCCAGTGCGCGTGACAGCGCGTCCGCAACAATGTTCTCCTTGGCGGGAATGTAGACTATTGTGAAGCGGAATTCTTGCAGAAACAATGCCCAACGTTTTAACCTGTCATGATTTAATTTTGAAGACATAAGAAATTGTAATTCACGATGATCACTGTATACTTTTACGTGCTTACCAGAAAGAAAGAAACGGAATTTGTTAAATGCCCAAACGATAGCTAAAGCTTCTAATTCAGTAACGGAATAATTTTTTTCAGATTTTGTTAGCACTCGGCTAGCAAAAGCAATGGTTTTCTGAACAGTAGTGTCATTTTCTGTGGCTTCTTGAAATAAATGAGCACCAAGACCGACTTTAGAAGAATCCGTGCTAAGGCAGAAATCTTGTGACAGGTCTGGATGAGCTAGTATTGACGCGTGAAGTAACGCTTCTTTCAAAGAATTGAATTCCAACTGTGCTTGTTCGTCCCAGTTCCAAATAGTATTTTTTCCAGTGAGAGAACAAAGTTTTGGTGTAACAAGAATTTGCATATTCAGAAAACGACGGTAAAAATTTACGAGACCTAGAAAACTGCGGACTTGTTTTTTTGTGGAAGGAACTGGAATGGCTCTGATTGCTTCTAACTTTTCAGGATCCAGCTGAATGCCTTCAGAAGAAATAATATGTCCCAAAAACTTCACCTTTGACCTACCGAATTCAGACTTTTCCAAGTTAACTGTAATTCCAGATTCTGCAAAAATAAGTAACACGCTGTTGAGGATGCGATTGTGTTGTTCCCATGAGGCTTCTGCTATCAGAATATCGTCCACATATAAGGTGATGTGACGTTTTGAGAACTCAGGTAATATAGAATTTAGCCCACGAATGAATGCTGCCGGAGAAATGTTCAAACCAAAAGGAAGTTTTCGAAACCGATAACAAACGCCGAAACAAAGAAAAGCTGTGTATTTTCTACATTCTGGATGTAGTTCGATCTGATAAAAGCTGGATCTGAGATCAATGGAAGATAACACTTTTACACCATTAAAATTTTGAAGAAGTTCTTCCATCGTCTGCGGCCTGTCTGTTTCAGGAATAATGATAGTATTGATTTGTCTCGAATCTAAGACAAGCCTGATCGATCCACTTTTCTTCTCAACAACATGTAACGGATTGTTGTATGAGCTTACTGCAGGCTCAATAACGCCCTCGTCAAGCATAGATTGTATTTCTGTTCTAACACGGTCCCTATAATGTACTGGAATTACGTATGGTCTAACACAAAATTTAGTATGCTCACGAACACGAAATTGGTGTTGAAATCCCTTGATTGTTCCTGTTTTGTGAGTAAAAACTGTGGAATGTGCTTGTAAAATCTCAAAAAGGTCCTGCCTATCAGTGTCATTACAATTCTCAATTGTTTGAGTTTTATTCTGAATTAACTCATTAATTTCAAATATGCCGTCGATATCATCCCTGTCAGTACTTGCAGAGTGATTGTTAGTGTCTAGTTCCGTAGAAAATTCCTCGTCATGGTTTGAGAGCCAGTCTTCAAATTTCAAAGCTATTGACTTACCTTCTTTCTCTAAACTTATTTCAGCATCGTGAAAGCTTAAGATTGCTTTGTATTCATTCAAAAAGTCTACTCCCAGTATAATTTCCGTCGACAATAATGGAACAATAAGAAAGTTCATAGAGAAGCTGTGGCTTTGACAAAAGAATTCTAAGTTGGTTTGTTGGCGTACATCTACACTTTTGCACCTTGTAATTTAATCTTACGTAATGGAAGTGTGGGGCAATCGTTCGATTTGTTGCATTTGCTAAAAGCTGTTTCACTAATTACTGAAATGGGACTGCCAGAGACAAGCACTGCCGTAAATTTTACGTCATTTACAGTAATGTGAATCACAGGATACGCAATGTTGTTATGTTTTACGTCGTGTTCCTGGAGTAAGATGTCCCTAATGTCTTCCATTTTTACGTAATTACTAGCTACGGCAGCTGCGTCGTCAGTTTCATAAGTACGTTTTGTGGCTGCCAGCAGTATGAGTCATTGCCTATTGTCTCTCTGTTGGCACGCGTCGTTATTGGGATTTGGAGACCTAACTTCTACAATTTCACTGTGACGAGAGGGCCCTGCTCTGTTTAAATCCCGCCAATTCTGATGCAGTTCAGGTCTGTCGTTACGATCATATCGTCTGTCGTCATGTCGGTAGATTCCATAGTTTCTTTCTTGTCGGTCACGTGGTGGAGAATTTCTCCCTGAGTCGTAACTGCGCGCTGGACTGTTGCGTCTAAAGTTATTCTTTCTCCCTTGATAATAATTATTTTGGTTCCCATATTGTCTGTTTCTCTGATTGTCTCTGTGATAGTCATTACCGCGGAGAGGTGATCTTTCCCTGTAATTATTACTACTCTGCCAACGGTTGTCATACGGGTGGTGTCTGTTTTGGTCACGATTTACGTTATAGGAATAGCCTTGTCGTGTATTATTTCTGTCATCGCGGAATTCTGACAGATGTGACCTGTAATTGTTGTACTCCTATTTTCGTGTTCCGCAATTGTCAGTGTCAATTTCCAGTTCTTGTAACAGTCCCTGAAAAGCTGGTGGTGGTGGTGGTGGTGGTTAGTGTTTAACGTCCCGTCGACAACGAGGTCATTAGAGACGGAGCGCAAGCTCGGGTTAGGGAAGGATTGGGAAGGAAATCGGCTGTGCCCTTTCAAAGGAACCATCCCGGCATTTGCCTGAAACGATTTAGGGAAATCACGGAAAATCTAAATCAGGATGGCCGGAGACTTATTTAGTTTAAAAACGACGATACGTTTCTATTCATGTGTGTGTGTTCTACCATCTCAAAAACGAATGCCTTCTGGCGATAATGTAAAATGGTACGAACACAAAATTCTGGTAGTAGGGGGAGAGGGGGGGGGGTGAGAATGGTTGGCTTTGGTATAGTGGGAGAATTTTAGGAAAGTGTAACTAACCTATAAAGGAGACTGTGTATAGAACAGAATAGCTGAGTCAGCCTAAGTTGATCTCCGACAGCTACAGGGGGGTGGGCACGGCAGTTTCGAGTGCCTACCTCAGCCAATAAAGTAACGCTATTTTGTAAACATCCCTATGGCAACGACTCCGTGTTGCCACAGCTCTGTAGACGGCTACTTTCTGCGCCTGTGGCCGTTAGCGCTTCGCTGTTGGAAGCTGACAACAGGGCTGTGGGATGTCACCGATCTTCTTACGCCATTCGACTACAGTGCAACACGTTCTTGAGTAATTGTCGAGTATCTGGGACGCCCTCCAGGTCGGATTAAAGGAAGACATCGAAGCACTGCTAGATTTGTTACTGGTAGATTCGATCATCACGCAAGTGTTACAGAGCTGCTTTGTGAACTGAAATGGCAGTCCCTAGAGGGAATTCAACGACCTTTCCTCGAAACACTATAGAAAAAAATTTGGTGAACTGGCATTTGCGGCTGGCTGTAGAACGATTGTAGTTCCGCCAACGTATATTTCGCCTAAGGACCGTGAAGACAAGATACGAGAAACTACAGATCGTATGGAAGCACAAAGTTAGTCGGTTCTGCCTCTCTTCTTTTGCGAGTGGAACATGATAGGGAATAACTAGTTGTGGTAACAGGTACTCTCCGCCGAACACCATGTGGTGGCTTCCGGATTATATATGCAGATGTGTAGGCAGATGTAGATGTATGTGTTTTTCAAGTATTATATACATGATATTCAGTTTCCCAATTTTTTTTTATTTTTTACTTCTTCCCAAATTTTTATTGCTGTGTTTCTATACAATGCTTCAAACATCACTGATCAGAACTAATTGAAATCTTTTACAGTACGGCTTAACCAAAATCAAACACTTGAAAGCACTGGGCCAGTGTTTTAAGTACACATCATTCACCATTCGACATTCTTTATAACGAATGTAAGAAAAGACACTACATATACTAAAAGAAAAAATTTCTGAGATAAGCAACAAATACATTAAACAGCAAGTAAAAAAATAAAGGAAACACCTGTTTGGATACCAGCAACAGTTATAAAATGAAACAGGGCCTTTTGTCAAATTATAACTCTTTATAGACAAGCCCACAAAACAGGAAATTTCTAATGTCAAATTACGACCAAATGTTACTATCATTTAAACCACACACTATACGTACATTTAACGTCGGCACAACTTGTGGGAACCGCAACGAGCACAAATAATTTAAATACAGTTTTCTATGACCTTTGACAAGAACGTTACGAACTTGGCATACTGGGCTGACTCAATATTTAAACAACCTTGAAACTAAGGCGCAACGATATGAATTTTACAGTTTAAAAAAAAGACACATATGAAATGTCAGGTCTAGACGCAGCCTCTCGATCTCCAGCGAGAAACAAATTCTGGGGCCGTGGCTAACCTTAGAATTCAATGAAGGTAAAAACAAATCAAAATTTTCATTCTGCAGCGGAGTGTGCGCTGATTTTAAAACTTCCTAGCAGATTAAAACTGTGTGCCGGACCGAGATTCGAACTTGGGACCTTTGCCTTTCGCGGGCAAGTGCTCTGCTGGCGGAAGTAAAATTGTGAGGACGGGTAGTGTGTCGTGCTTGGGTAGCTCAGTTGCTTTATAAAGAAAACCTTCTTAATGACCAGTTACAATTGAGAAATAAGAACTTTTTCGAAGGTTTTCAACCTCTGCCTCACGGCCCTGATGTTATGGTGCCTTTGCAGTCGCCGACGCCTGACTCCACTTTATTTAGTCGAATAGTAAATTATTCAAAATTGAGGAATAATTTTGCCGAGTAAAGCCGGCCGCGGTGGCCGAGCGGCTCTCGGCGCTCAGTCCGGAACCGCGCGACTGCTACGTCGCAGGTTCGAATCCTGCCTCGGGCATGGAAGTGTGTGATGTCCTTAGGTTAGTTAGGTTTAAGTAAATCTAAGTTCTAGGGGACTGATGACCTCAGATGTTAAGTCCCATAGTGCTCAGAGCCATTTTTTTGCCGAGTAATAGCTAGTCTTTCTTATGGGCTCCGAATCCATTATAGGGTTCTTGTTCTCCTCAGAAGTAAGTTCGGTTGCAGATTACGCCATTAACGGTTTTAATGGTTATATTAATCCAATTCCTAACGTAAAGGTAGCTACTGTTTATGCTTTTTTTTAAAAATATCTTTATTACCACAACAATACTAATTATACGTATTTAACCCAGCTCCTAACATGATTAGTGGGCCATTAATGTTACATAGAATTGAGTTATAATGCAGCTTGATATTACAGTTATGTTAGTGAACTACAGTTTAAAGTTACTACAGTATGGTTAGTTTTCTACAACAATGAGCAGTTTAGTTTAACCTACTGTATTTAATTATCTAACCTAGAAATGACTACTAACTGTCGCGTCACAGGTGTGCCAGTAAAATACAAACCTACTTAGAATAGCCAGGCTCCTCGAGCTAACCCCGAGGAGCATGCCCCTGGCACTGGGACGGCCAAGGTTAGTATTCGCTGCAGTTTCCTATATGTTTCCTGTTTATGCTTCTATATTTCGACGCGCATATGCGCTTGACTATCCGAGGTACTCGGTACATATCAGCTCGCTGCGCTTAGTTCCGGCGCAGCTCTCGCGGCCTACCGACCTCGTCCGCGCAGTGGGGCCTGATGTTTCTCTTCAGCCCAAGTAATGTAGATTTATGACTGGACACTACGGTGCTGTAGTTTTGTACTTGACATGGCCAAACTTTGGCATGCAATAGTTTAGTGTCAATAGCTTCCGGCTGAAAACTAGGTAAAGATTGGTTTCTGTTTGCAACTGAGGCTGACGTGTTATATGTTTAAATTTTAAAGTCACATTTTTTCATATTGTTGGGATTCAAAGGGTTAACAAACAGAATGCTAAATGTTTGGTGGAATAATGCAAAGAATGTTGGAAAGGTAGGAAATGAGAGTGACTGGAGAGAAAGCAGAAAGGCAGTCCCACAGGGTTCAATTTTGGGTCCACTGCTATTCCTGTGGCAGAAAGAGGTTGAAAGCAACGTCGGGTGGATAAGAGACATAAGTGCGCGCCGCTAACCCGAAAATAAATGTTCATTAAATCTGTTCCATCCCGGAAACCATTCGGAAAAGAGCATATGTCAAATGGTTCAAATGGCTCTAAGCACTATGGGACTTAACATCTGAGGTCATCAGTCCCCTAGAACTTAGAACTACTTACACCTAACTAACCTAAGGACATCACACACATCCATAGCCGAGGCAGGATTCGAACCTGCGACCGTAGCAGTCTCGCGGTTCCGGACTGAAGCGCCTAGAACCGCACGGCCACAGCGGCCGGCAGCGTATGTCCATTAGAAGTTTTTTGCTTCAAATCACCTTTCCTGTGATATCCCCGAATATTGGCCATTGCTCCTGGGACACCCTTTGTGTAACAGTTCAATATACGACATACTATTATGATTTAGGGGTAAGGGAACTTCTCAGACACTCTGTACAATTTGCAACGTGCTTCAGTACGAGCTTTCTGATGGATTGCTTGTTTATTTTGTTTTTTTTGTTTTTAGACTGTAGTGCGTTTCCGCGACGTTTTACCGCCGATAGACAGCACTATTTCACGAGCGTCCGGAAAATCCCTGCTGACTGGCGGCTCTGGACAGAATAGGTGTCAGTCAGAGGTCCATCATGTGACCGCCACGCCGCGCCACACACAGCTCAGCGCCAATTGCCGCCCGCTAAACTACCTCTTCCTCTCTCTCTCTCTTCCTTTTTTTTTTTTTTTTTTGTTTTGTCAAACCCACGTGGTCGGAGTAATTGATCCAAATGAGCGCCCTGGGGCGGATTAGCGCTCGCAAAACAAGCCCGGCGACACCTAGACGTGAATTATCCATCGCAGGTGACAGCGGGCGGTGGCCGGCGACGCGGACCACAGGAAAGTGCGACGGCTGTCCGCGGCGCCTAATCCTTCGGACTCGCAGGTCGCTGGCCATTAATTAGACACGCTGCGGGCAAGGAACAGCGCCATGGCGCCCATGCATTTTTAATTGACTTTTATTAAAACCGGCCTTTTTTTTATTATTCGTAGCGCCACGGGGGTGGGGACTTGATGAGGGGTGTGAAAGCGGAAGCGAGAAAAATTTCCGGTGCCAATTTTTTTGAAGTTTTTGCTCGCAAAAGAAAAGCGTTGTACAATATACCGAAAAAATATTACTCATTTATACCGTGAATTTGTAATTAATTTTCTGACAGTAAAGTTCCATTCGTTTGGAGCTTACATCGCTCTACTTTTTTCCATTCGATGGTTTTATTTGCATCAGCCGAAAGTGGGATGTGGTGTTCGAATTTTTCATTAATAATGAGTTATAAGAGAAGTTCGCGGAACAAGTAACGTCAGTTCACTAAAATGAGGACAATACAGGCTGAAGTTGTAAAAAACTATGCGTCAGCTCGTGAGCTGAAACCAGAAATCTAGTAGCGTATTTCATTTGCCATGGGAAGCTTCCCACAACTCGAATCCCAAACGAAATTGAGAAACACAATATAGGAGTGAGGTGTATGTAATTAAAAAAGTAGGTAAGCAAAAAATTAATCATGCCTAGAGAAATCATTGCAATTATCATTTAATATTGTGGAAGAGTAAATTGAGGATTATGACGATCAGTTTAGCTTTAGGAAAAATAAAGGCGCTAGGGAAGCAGCTCTGACGTTACAGCTGGTAAAAGCAACACGACTTAAGAAAAAGGAAGATACATTCATAAGAATCGTCTACCCGGAAAAAGCGTTACAGAGTAAAATGGTGCAAGATGTTTGAAATTCTGAGAAAAGTAGGGATAAACTGTAAGGAAAGACGGGTGATATATAATATGCACAAGAACCAAAAGGGAACAGTAAGAGTGGAAGACCAAGAACGAAGCGCTCGGATTAAACAAAAAAAAAAAAGGTCTAAGAGAGGGACGTAGCCTTTCGCCCCTACTGTTCAGTCTCTACCTGGAAGCAGCAAAGAAGGAAATACAAGAAAGGTTCAAGAGTGGGATTAAAATCCAAGGTGAAAGTGTGGTGTCACCGCCAGACACCACACTTGCTAGGTGGTAGCCTTTAAATCGGCCGCGGTCCGCTAGTATACGACGGACCCGCGTGTCGCCACTGTCAGTAATTGCAGACCGAGCGCCACCACACGGGAGGTGTAGAGAGACGTAATAGCACTCGCCCAGTTGTACAGCCGACGTTGCTAGCCATGGTTCACTGAGAATTACGCTCTCATTTGCCGAGACGATAGTTAGCATAGCCTTCAGCTACATTTGCTACGACCTAGCAAGGCGCCATTACCGGTATAGATATTGAGATTCTATTAATGTATCATCAAGAGCGATGTTCTACAAATGTGGATTAAAGTATTCCAGAAGCTACGTACTTTTCTTTATAGCATTCATTACGTATCCTGTTTGAGACCTCACGCCAGCCTGCGTGAGTTTAAGCGCGTGCCTTTCGGCTTCCTATCATTGTGTCTAGGCTGTCTTGTCTAGACACAACAGAAAGTATGATAAGGTTCGCTGATGAAGTTGCTGTCCCCAGTGGAAGTGAAGAAGAATTACAAGATCTGCTGAATGGAATGAAGAGTCTAATGAGTACAGAATATGGACTGAGAGTAAATTGAAGAAGGAATTAAGTAATGAGAAGTAGCAGAAATGAGAACAGCGAGAAACTTAGCATCAAGATTGAGGATCATGAAGTAGATGAAGTTAAGGAATCCTGCTCCCAGGCAGCAAAATAACCGATGACGGACGGAGCAAAGAGGACGTCAAAAGGAGACTAGATCGGTTACTGCTGCTACAATGACAGGTTATAAAGATTTAAGCGAGTTTGAAAGTGGTGTTATAGCCGGCGCACGAGGGACACAGAATCTCCGATGTAGCGATGAAGAGGGGATTTTCCCGTACGACCATTTCACAAGTGTACCGTGAATATCAGGAGTCCGGTAAAACATCAAATGTCCGACATCACTGCGGCCGGAAAAAATCCTGCAAGAACAGGACCAACGACTTCTGAAGAGAATCGTTCAACGTGACAGAAGTGCAAATTGCTGCAGCTTTCAAGTGCGAGAGTGCGAACCATTCAGCGAAACATCATCGATATGGGCTTTCGGAGCCGAAGGCCCACTCGTGTACCCTTGAAGACTACAAGCCTCGCCTGGACCCGTCAACACCGACATTGGACTGTTGATGACTAGAAACATGTTGTCTGATCGGCCGAGTCTTGTTTCAAATTGTATCAAGCGGATGGATGTGAACGGGTAGAGAGACAACCTCTTGAATCCAAGGACCCAGCTACATGTCAGCAGGGGACGGTTCAAGCCGGTGGAGGCTCTGTAATGGTGCGGGGCGTGTGCAGTTGGAGTGATACGGGACCCCTGATACGTCTAGATACGACTCTGACAGGTCACACTGTAAGTAGGCTGTTTAGGTTCTTATATGTAGGCTGTTTAGGTTCTTATATTGGTAACGCCGCCGCCACGTAGCGCTCTCTGTATGAAAATCACTGGCTGTGCTGTGTGCAGTCTGTGGCTAGTTTGCATTGTTGTCTGCCATTGTAGTGTTGGGCAGCTGGACGTGAACAGCGCGTAGCGTTGCGCAGTTGGAGGTGAGCCGCCAGCAGTGGTGGATGTGGGGAGAGAGATGGCGGAGTTTTGAAATTTGTAATACTGGATATCATGAACTGCTATATACATTATGACTTTTGAACACTATTGAGGTAAATACATTGTTTGTTCTCTATTAAAATCTTTCATTTGCTAACTACGCCCATGAGTAGTTAGTGCCTTCCGTAGTTTGAATCTGTTATTTAGCTGGCAGTAGTGGCGCTCGCTGTATTGCGGTAGCTTGAGTAACGAGGATTTTTGTGAGGTAAGTGACTTTTGAAAGGTATAGGCTAATGTTAGTCAGGGCCATAATTTTGTAGGGATTTCTGAAAGTCAGATTGCGTTGCGCTAAAAATATTGTGTGTCAGTTTAAGCACAGTCTTGTACAATTTATTCAAAAAGGGACGCTTCAACACGTACGTAAGCATCATGTCTGATCGCCTGCGTCCATTCAAGTGCATCGTGCATTCCGACGAACTTGGGCAATTCCAGCAGGACAACGCGATACCCTACACGTCCAGAATTGCTACAGAGTGGCTCCGGAACACTCTTCTGAGTTTAAAGACCTCCGCTGGCCACCAGACTCCCCAGACATGAATATTGTCGAGCATATCTGGGATGCCTTGCAGTGTGCTGTTCAGAAGAGATCTCCACTCCCTCGTACTCTTACGGATTTATGGACAGCCCTGAGGGTTTCATCGTGTCATTTCCCTCCAGCACTATTTCAGACATTGGTCGAGTCCATGCCACGTAGTGTTGCGGCACTTCTGCGTGCTCGCGGGGGCCCTACACGATGTTTGGGAGGTGTAATAGTTTCTTTGGCTCTTCTGTGTATATACGTTCTAGTTCACATACTTAATCTTAACAAATGGCCAACAAACATAGGTAAATACAAAATACTGCATATTGCAAAGACAGGCCCAGGGAGAAATTTTCGAAGTCCTGAAAAGGCTGACGGGATACAAAAATTAGCAAGTGACTGAAAGCGAATCGGGAGAGAAATAATTACTACAGTAATGCCAAGACTGTAGCTACGATAATAGAATAATAATGACGATAATAGTTGGTGTTCGTTGTTTTAACCGATACGAACAGTTAAGAAACACGCTAAGTTCACACACGAGTATATCTTCCGATAAGGAAACCAGCATGGTTTTCACTGTGGAACAGATACAGTATGATGATTCACTTTCTTATCAAGTGTCCCGACCTGCAAGAGTGCTAGATCTACGGTATAAGTTACAGGTAGCACAAGCCTTACGCTGACCCTCCTGTAGCAAAAAACTACGAGAAAGCGGCTACTACAGCAAAATCTAATTTTCTTGTCTGAAAACTGAATTTAGCAGTACATACAGTCTGAGAAACTGAGAGCTCTCCATATTACTGCATTTCACATATTCGTTACGACTTGACTCTTGGTTTTCCTTTATCGGACTTGTTATCAACCCTGTCTTTTCATTTATAATATTCATCTCTCGGTAATTTGTAATATACACAGACCACTATGGCTTGACTGTAACATACTTTTACTCCCATTATACTACAATATTGTGGGAACAGAAGACGTGCTGCTAGTCAAATCATCTTTGTAACTAAAAATGTTAGTCATGTGAAGATGTGCAAGGTGGCCTGAAACCGGTTATGGACTAAAATAAAAGATTTAAAAAGTATGTGTGTCTGCTTGCTTCATTCACCAACTATTTTTAAAAGCTTTTTTCAATCTACACCGTGAATCACTGTGGAATGCTGCCAGCATAAATCGAATTCTAGATTCTGTCACTGATGTTTTGAGACACCTGCATCTAGACTAGAGTTGCTGTTGTTGTTGTTGTTGTGGCCTTCAGTCCTGAGATTGCTTTGATGCAGCTCTCCATGCTACTCTATCCTGTGCAAGCTTCTTCATCTCCCAGTACCTACCGCAGCCTACATCCTTCTGAAAGTGTGGGGAGCTTCCCTTTCATACCCCTCGACTCTTATAACTGCCATCTGCTTTCTGTACAAATTGTAAATAGCCTTCCGCTCCCTGTATTTTACCCCTGCCACCTTCAGAATTTGAAAGAGAGTATTCCAATCAACATTGTCAAAAGCTTTCTCTAAGTCTACAAATGCTAGAAACGTAGGTTTGCCTTTCCTTAATCTTTCTTCTAAGATAAGTGGTAGGGTCAGTATTGCCTCACGTGTTCCAACATTTCTACGGAATCCAAACTGATCTTCCCCGAGGTCGGCTTCTATCAGTTTCTCCATTCGTCTGTAAAGAATTCGAGTTAGTATTTTGCAGCTGTGACTTATTAAACTGATAGTTCGGTAATTTTCACATCTGTCAACACCTGCTTTCTTTGGGATTGAAATTATTATATTCTTCTTGGAGTCTGAGGGTATTTCGCCTGTCTCATACATCTTGCTCACCAGATAGTAGAGTTTTGTCAGGACTGGCTGTATAAGAACATAATATGGGAACTTCCTTTTCTTTCAGGTTTCATTTTGTCACCTTTCCTTTTCATTTAGCCATAGTTATCATAATAAGAAAAACTATGCACAACTCCAACAAGGGCGTACGTTGCAGTGCGCAATCTATTCTTACGAATCTGGATTTTACTGATGACATTCTGGCAGAAACACCACAAACTTAACTACATTACTGTATTGAATCACTAATTCTGTAGGGCTAAAAATATATTATGGTAAGACGAATACAGTGCCCATTAAAAGGAAAATGCATGTACTCACACTAAAGTGCAACAGAAGATACTACAACATGTAGACCTTTTCCCATACCTTGGCAGCCTTATCTGTAATAACAGGGACATACATACAGTTATAGGCAGCATAATTCAGAAAACTACAGCAGTCTTCCAACGAACGTGATCAATGTGGCAACTAACCTCATCAAGACATGTGAGAATTGTAACTCAGCCAGTAAGGTGATAGACTCTTGGGCAAAAGACATGTTACCTCTATTACAATCACTCCCTCCCCCCTCAGCTGACAGTAACTGTTTCAGGTAGGTTCATACTAAAAATAGGTTACCATTCCACCTAAATGGCTGGGTTGCAATGAACACACAAATTTTTCTCTTTTGATAATGAACTGCTAATTCCAGCAACAACGAACGAAAATGTATAAGCTGCTAAGTCTCTGTAACATAGCAACAACACCTGAAAATGAATTTACTGTTAAACATTGCTCACTCTCTGACAGCGCAACAGCTAGACTGTGAAGTTTCGTCTCATGTAAAATGTGCTAAGTCTCTTCGACATAGCAACAACTGGACAGTAAAGTCATGGCCCCTCATATCATGACCTGTTCTACTAGATACATATGTACCCTGTGCATGTTAATCTATTCGTTTCAACCTGAATTGCAGGCCACATGGTCCTACCCATAGGCAAATGTTTCCTCCTTGAGACATGACTCAACTTTCTCTTTATCTACCTTACTGAACATATGAATCATCCTAGTTGCTGTTTGTACTTTAGTGACCTAGTAATCTGCATAGTTTATTCAACATACCGTATTTCTGGTTTTTGGTGAAATGAAGCATAGTTTTGAGAGATAATAAATCGCTTATTTTCACTTTTTTAATTTAGGTTAATGTGATAGGCTATACAAAAAAGTACAAATATGCACATAACATAATTCAGCATCAACCTCAACTAGTGACGATGATACATCATACACTCCTGGAAATGGAAAAAAGAACACATTGACACCGGTGTGTCAGACCCACCATACTTGCTCCGGACGCTGCGAGAGGGCTGTACAAGCAATGATCACACGCACGGCACAGCGGACACACCAGGAACCGCGGTGTTCCCCGTCGAATGGCGCTAGCTGCGCAGCATTTGTGAACCGCCGCCATCAGTGTCAGCCAGTTTGCCGTGGCATACGGAGCTCCATCGCAGTCTTTAACACTGGTAGCATGCCGCGACAGCGTGGACGTGAACCGTATGTGCAGTTGACGGACTTTGAGCGAGGGCGTATAGTGGGCATGCGGGAGGCCGGGTGGACGTACCGCCGAATTGCTCAACACTTGGGGCGTGAGGTCTCCACAGTACATCGATGTTGTCGCCAGTGGTCGGCGGAAGTTGCACGTGCCCGTCGACCTGGGACCGGACCGCAGCGACGCACGGATGCACGCCAAGACCGTAGGATCCTACGCAGTGCCGTAGGGGACCGCACCGCCACTTCCCAGCAAATTAGAGACACTGTTGCTCCTGGGGTATCGGCAAGGACCATTCGCAACCGTCTCCATGAAGCTGGGCTACGGTCCCGCACACCGTTAGGCCGTCTTCCGCTCACGCCCCAACATCGTGCAGCCCGCCTCCAGTGGTGTCGCGACAGGCGTGAATGGAGGGACGAATGGAGACGTGTCGTCTTCAGCGATGAGAGTCGCTTCTGCCTTGGTGCCAATGATGGTCGTATGCGTGTTTGGCGCCGTGCAGGTGAGCGCCACAATCAGGACTGCATACGACCGAGGCACACAGGGCCAACACCCGGCATCATGGTGTGGGGAGCGATCTCCTACACTGACCGTACACCACTGGTGATCGTCGAGGGGACACTGAATAGTGCACGGTACATCCAAACCGTCATCGAACCCATCGTTCTACCATTCCTAGACCGGCAAGGGAACTTGCTGTTCCAACAGGACAATGCACGTCCGCATGTATCCCGTGCCACCCAACGTGCTCTAGAAGGTGTAAGTCAACTACCCTGGCCAGCAAGATCTCCGGATCTGTCCCCCATTGAGCATGTTTGGGACTGGATGAAGCGTCGTCTCATGCGGTCTGCACGTCCAGCACGAACGCTGGTCCAACTGAGGCGCCAGGTGGAAATGGCATGGCAAGCCGTTCCACAGGACTACATCCAGCATCTCTACGATCGTCTCCATGGGAGAATAGCAGCCTGCATTGCTGCGAAAGGTGGATATACACTGTACTAGTGCCGCCATTGTGCATGCTCTGTTGCCTGTGTCTATGTGCCTGTGGTTCTGTCAGTGTGATCATGTGATGTATCTGACCCCAGGAATGTGTCAACAAAGTTTCCCCTTCCTGGGACAATGAATTCAAGGTGTTCTTATTTCAATTTCCAGGAGTGTACATACTGCATCGAAATTCATAGCAAACACTTCATCTGAAGTATTCTGACATGTAAGCTCTGTAAACAAGAGAGAGACAATTCGATAAAATCCATATACATAAGGCCACAACCAAGACGCTCAACCAAGACACACTGGGTTGCTGAGCTAGCATACATCAAATTTCTGAATGTATATTCCTGAAAGTGTGCGCACAGCACGCTACTCTCACTGTCTTATATTCTCACTATTCTTGGGTAGTCCCCAGCACAAACTGTATTGCAATCCAGTAAACATTACAGACTTAAGAGAGTTGAATACCGCAGATATATGTGTTGAACTCTAATTTAACTGGTACCACTCGTAGTCTGAATACGCTGCTGTCATGACACTAAATCGGAGATTTTTTTTAGAAATTACCACTACACTGAACTCATGATCTGAGGACAAGCCTAAAATGACTGGTTTACTGTCACTTGCATTTAGGTTGTATATTGCAGAGAAAAACACCACATTCATTGGTGCACTACGCAATATTAGTTCTTAATGAGTAGTTCAAAGATAAATGATAGAGGAAACTCAAAGTCTGGAAACAATACTGCATGCCGACTTGATTTCCACCGCAGTGTATCGGGTGCTGGCTCGATAATCAGTTCAGACACTGAATATTGAGGAAACTCAAAATCTGGTAACTATTATGTCTACTGCTCCGATGTATCAGGTGCTGCATCAGGAAATTTGTCTGCATGCTGAGTTGATTTTTGCTCCAGTGCATCAGGGAAGAATAATAAATTAAAACGATAGAACACATACACACATTGAACGATAATAGTAGTAATAAGACGGCCGCTGTGGTCGAGCGGTTCTAGGCGCTACAGTCTGGAACCGCGCTGCTGCTACGGTCGCAGGTCTGAATCCTGCTTCGGGCATGGATGTGTGTGATGTCCTTAGGTTAGTTAGGTTTAAGTAGCTCTAAGTCTAGGGGACTGATGACCTCAGATGCTAAGTCCCATAGTGCTTAGAGACATTTTTTGAATAGTAATAATAATATAAATTTAGGGGGGGTTAATACTTACAATCAAAGGTGTAATCCTGTTTTTTATTTGATGTGAGGTTGGGGATTTCTGATGACACTTCATGATAATCAACCATTCACTAAGTTATACATAACAAATCTACTAAGTTTGCTGGATGAGTGAACAGTGTGGAGGAGTGGTGGGGAGAAGAAACTGTGGTGACTCGGAAACTAGAACGACTATTTTGGACTGACAGCGCTTCAGGTTTCACCTGTCTCCCTGATCCGCCATCGTCATCTTGGATTCTCACGCCGTAGGGTGGGGCAAACCCCACGAAGCCTGACAATCATGCAGGCTGCATCAGCTATGGAATCTTTGTGAGCTAGAAAGCTGATGGAATGTGCTTCTGGTTTATAATTTCCATACAGGTCACTGTAGGATGGCGGTATAGAAATACCGCTACCCTGCTAAGTTGTGTACTAAGTCACATTCCCTGTCAATGAAAAATACCTTTGTACACTTCTTTGTTATGTAGAAATAGTACTGGGGAAAGTAACTCCATCAGAACAGGCGTTGAATGGGCCGTAAGTATCGACTGACCACCGTGTCAACATCATCTAATAGGCATCACTTGATGCAGATGTGGAGGAGCATGTGGTCAGCACATTGCTCTCCCAGCCACTGTCAGTTTTCGTGACTAGAGCCACTGCTTCTCAGTCAGGTAGCTCATCAATTGACCTCACAAGGGCTGAGTGCACCCTGCTTGCCAACAGCGCTCGATAGACCCAGATGGTCACCCATCCAAGTGCTAATCAAGCCCAACAATGCTTAATTTCGGTGATGTGACGGGAACCAATGTTACCACTGCAGCAGGGCGTTTGGCTACAAAAAATGGTTCAAATGGCTCTGAGCACTATGGGACTTAACATCTGAGGTCATCAGTCCCCTAGACTTAAACCTAGCTAACCTAAAGCCGTCGGCACACGGACCGTGCTGCCCGACGTTAACGTTGAGCGTGTCAAGTTCGACGTGCTGCTGAACGCTCAAGGACGATGCGACTTGTGCATACGGTACATGGGCCCCAACGTGATATACGCGATCGCAACGCACTCCAGCAGCAGTTGAGGGATGTTCCTAGTTCGTCAATCACACTGTTTACTCAACGGGTGAGCGTAAAATTCCCACGTTAGCTCTATTAAAACGCACATTTCCTCGATTGTCCACGAAAAGGAAAGCACCATGTCCAATCAATAAGGACACGGGCTTATAAAAGTTCCTTTACAAACAGTGCGGTACAAATTTGGAATACTTCTCCGCATAAGATAAAGATTATTTCATCATTCCCACATTTTAGTAAAACCCCAAGGTCAGTCTTACTTGATCACTGTTCCTTCCCAGTAGCAGAATCTTTGCAACATGTGAATTACGAAGCGTAAAAGAAAAAGGAGCAAAATATCTTTATACAAATACCGCAACCTGTCCATTAAATTAAGCCAATCGAACAAAGTCACCCCTCAGAAAGAGGTGAACTTACATTTAAATAACATCATATATTATAGTATATACTTATATTAAACTAATAATAAAGTACCAGAACCTAATAAAAACGCCAATGTTAGGAAAAAAAATTGCCATTTCAAGACGTGAGCCATCGCCCCAACAGATATTAATTAAAAGACAGTGACGCTGCTCACTACGCTATACTGACGTCAGACCGGGAGTAAGTAATAATAGTGTCTTACCCTTGCTGGAACCTTAATCGTAGATATGTTACTAATTGAAATTTAATTATAATAAATTGTACCAAGAACAATGCGTTTTGGGTAGATCTTCAGTGTGTGACTGCCTTCAAATAGCCTACTCTCATAATACGCAAGTTACAATAATTAATTTGTCACGAATATGATGTTTCTCATTATTTTATTGGAACGAATCACACAGTTAACAACGGGTTTTCCAGTGATTCTCAATTTGCTGGTGCTCAGAAAAGGCATATATACGTAATAAGCTTGAAATGAATGTCAATATGGCGCCCTACAACTCTGTACTCAAGGGAGACGGCGTGCGTGTGACGTAGGTGGCGTTGTGCTATCTCATTGGTCAACGCTCAGACGCACGCTCAGAATATCTGACATGCCAGATATTGCTCTGGTCGTTCGGAAAGACTCCTGAACGCGCTGTTCCACGCTATGACGTCAGAAACTCGGCACGCCCAACGCTCAACGTTCGGATGCACGGTCCGTGTGCCGGCGGCTTAAGGACATCATACACATCAATGCCCGAGGCAGGATTCGAACCTGCGACAGCAGCAGCAGCGCGGTTCCGGACTGAAGCGCCTAGAACCGCTCGGCCACACTGGCCGGCTAGGGCCGTTGGCATTGAGGAAAGTAGGTCAGCTATAAATAGTAGCTGATGAAATGTGCATCTCGTTAAGATAGTTCCATTCAGGTTACAAGCTGGGAGGATAAGGATGTAGGAAAATGTAGACCAGAAATAGCATGTTTGTACAGGTATAAATGGTTTCTGTGTCGAATGTCACATTCCTGGTGAGCGAATAACACGTATTCTAAATTTGTAGGAAACACTTCTTGTGAAGTGTTCTGATGTATGAACTCTAGGAAGCTTTGTCAAACAATTCCATAAAATGTGTAAACGTAAGGACAGCACCTGCCGGATAGCTTTGCTAACGTGCATCAGGTTTCTGAATGTTGATTCCTGAAATGAGTACACTGCGTCATGTTCTCATTGTTATATGTTTTCACTGAACTTGGATAGTTCCCCACACCTATTGCATGGCGCTCCGGTGACACGGTGTTTGAGAGTGTTATACAGTGAAGTGACAAAAGTAATGGGACACCTCCTAATATCGTGTCGAACCTCCTTTTATCCAGTGCAGTGCAGCAACTCGATGTGGCATGGACTCAAGGTGGAGGTCCATTGCAAAAAGTATTGAGCCATGCTTCCTCTATATCAGTCCATAACTGCGAAAGTGTTGCTGGTGCACCAATTTACCTATGGATTGTGTTCCAGAAATGTTGTATGGGACGCACGTGCGATCTGGGTGGTATCTCCGCACACCCTCCGTCGTCGCGACTGCACAGATATCACTTCGCCGCCCCCCCTCCTCCCACCTCCCCCCCTCCCCCCCTCCCCCCCCCCCCCCCCCCCCCCCGGCAGCGGAGCAGATCTCAAAAGTCTGTGTATATATTGTCCCGGATAGTTAAGAACCATTCCCTGCCGTGTGGGTGGCGCATAAAACATCTCTGAATCACGTTGTGAATCTAGTCGTGTGAACTAGCAGTTGAAAATTGATAGCATTTTTACAGAGATATTTCATACACTTTCAACCACGACGGATCCGACTTACTCTGGAGTAAAATACCATTTGAGTTCCAGTCTATTTTTACTAATTTGTTTCCCTGAGTAATTTGATTTAGTTACTTTAGCAGTCTGTATGCATTCGTTGAATCCTACTAAATCTGTTCGTAAAAAGGTTTATCAGCTTTCCTCAATAACCCTTGAATGTTCACAGATATTATTGTCTATGTACTAGCTGATTATGAAATTTAGTAAACACTGGGAATGTCTCGTGTATTTGTTTTATTTACGCAATTAAGTTCTTAAATTAATGAGAGATGGCACCAGGGGATCAATGAAAGGAGAGCTGATCCTAGAGTGTATTGTTTCTGTATGATAAGTCAGCCAGTACTACATTCCTTCGTGTACCTATCACCAAAGATATGCTTTCTCATGAATCTGTCCTTTACCATTAATGTCCGATAAATTATAGATATGTCTCTGGGCCTTACAATGTCTAAGCTTCTCAATTCTCACGACACTATATTAATTATGGGTTCGAATCCTTTCACTGTGTGTTGAGCACAAATTTAATCTCTTAACGGGCACTATTTTTCACTTCTCGTTTATTAGCGCATTCATCTTGAAAACTAGCGGCAAAGATACTAGTGTAATAAGGTCCAAACTATTTTCGGTCCCAGTACTCTTTAATAATTCGCATACAGCGAATAAAGTCCTTATTCAACATAAAAGTTTCCGTATTGTCAATAAATCTCTTCACAATCGTAAGTATACGATCGTAGCATTTCAATCACCATTCACTTGAATATCAATGTTCGTACACCCAATCACCTCTAATTGTCTCCGTCCCTGAATTTATGCCAAAATAATCTACTCTCCACCACTCCAATGTCTAATCCAGTTCTAAGAACGCAATTTAATTAGGCCTCTAATCCGAAAATTCCGACTAACACGGAAGAACTGCGAACACACTCGCCACCGCTGAAAACAAAAAAACAAGAGACCTAACAGTGCTGCGCATTGGTTTATACAGGGTGATTCAAAAAGAATACCACAACTTTAGTAATTTAAAACTCTGCAACGACAAAAGGCAGAGCTAAGCACTATCTGTCGGCGAAATAAGGGAGCTATAAAGTTTCATTTAGTTGTACATTTGTTCGCTTGAGGCGCTGTTGACTAGGCGTCAGCGTCAGTTGATGCTAAGATGGCGACCGCTCAACAGAAAGCTTTTTGTGTTATTGAGTACGGCAGAAGTGAATCGACGACAGTTGTTCAGCGTGCATTTCGAACGAAGTATGGTGTTAAACCTCCTGATAGGTGGTGTATTAAACGTTGGTATAAACAGTTTACAGAGAATGGGTGTTTGTGCAAAGAGAAAAGTTCTGGACGGCCGAGAACGAGTGATGAAAATGTAGCACGCATCCAGCAAGCATTTGTTCGCAGCCCAGGAAAATCGACTCGCAGAGCTAGCAGAGAGCTGCAAATTCCACAATCAACTGTATGAAGAGTCCTACGAAAAAGGTTAGTTATGAAACCTTATCGTCTGAAATTGGTTCAAGCACTGTCTGCAGCTGATAAGGTTAAAAGAATCGATTTCTGTGATTTTATCCTTGCTCAAATGGAAACAGATGAATCTTTCGTTTCAAAGATTGTGTTTAGTGATGAAGCAACTTTCCACACTAACGGGAAAGTCAACCGTCACAATGTCTGTATACAGGGCACTGAGAATCCGCGGGAAACAACTCAGTATGAACGTGACACGCCTAAGGTGAACGTTTTCTGTGCCATTTCAGCCAATAAAGTTTTTGGTCCCTTTTTCTTCGAAGGTGCTACTGTAACTGGACTACAGTATCTGGAGATGTTAGAGAATTGGCTGTTCCCTCAGCTCGAACAAGAAGCACAACAATTCATATTTCAGCAGGATGGAGCGCCACCACATTGGCACTTATCTGTCCGTAACTACCTGAACGTCAACTACCCGAGGCGATGGATCGGCCGCCAGGCAGCCCGTGACAGAGCACTTCATCACTGGCCTCCAAGAAGCCCTGATCTTACCCCCTGCTAATTTTTTCTTATGGGGGTATGTTAAGGATATGGTGTTTCGGCCACCTCTCCCAGCCACCATTGATGATTTGAAACGAGAAATAACAGCAGCTATCCAAACTGTTACGCCTGATATGCTACAGTGAGTGTGGAACGAGTTGGAGTATCGGGTTGATATTGCTCGAGTGTCTGGAGGGGGCCATATTGAACATCTCTGAACTTATTTTTGAGTGAAAAAAAACTTTTTAAATACTCTTTGTAATGATGTATAACAGAAGGTTATATTATGTTTCTTTCATTAAATACACATTTTTAAAGTTGTGGTATTCTTTTTGAATCACCCTGTATATTACATTCAAAAGAAAACGCAGCTCTCTTATGTCTTCCTTGGATTCCCTTTGTACTACTTTGCTTTCCTCTATTTCGAATATCTACTCTTCGTAAAAACTTTAACTAACTATTACTTCGAATTACTACTACCGTTTTTTGGCTCTTAGGCCATTTCGTATTACAGAATTTAATCTAATACTCGTTTCTGTATAACCATTCATTAAAGAGCGGTTACAGTGGCCAAACCATTCGCTCGGATTATCCACAATGTTCCTCAAATCAATCGCTAACAATTGTGGCCCTATGACATGGCACATTGACATCGACAAAAATTCCAATTTTGTTTGGGAACAGGACGTACATGAAGGCAGTAAATGTTCTCCAAGTAGGTGAACATCCAGAGTAGCCACTCCACTCCATGCAAACACTGCTCCACCATTATGGAGCCACCACCAGCTTGCACAGTACTTCGTTGATAACTTGGGGCCATAGCGTCGTGGGGTCTGTACCACACTCTAACCCTACCATCAGCTCTTACCAACTGAAATGAGGCTTCATCTCACCAAGTCACAGTTTTCCAGTCGTCTAGGGTCCCACAGAGATCGTCATAAGACCAGGAGAGGCGCTGCAGGTGATGTCGTGCTGCTAGAAAAGGCACTCGCTTTAGTCGTTTGTTGCGATAGCCCATTAACAACAAATTTCGCCACAGTGTCCTAACGGATACGTTCGTCATATATCACACATTGATTTCTGAGGATATTTCACACGGTGTTGCTTGTCTGTTAGCACTAACAACTCTACGAGAAAGCCGCTGCGTTGTCCATGGTGAGAGGCAACGCCTGCAATTTGGCATTCTCGGCACGGGCTTGACACTGTGGATTTCGGAATACTGAATTCCCTATCGACTTCAGAGATGGATTGCCCCTTGCGTGTAGCTCCAACTAACCGTTTTTGCATGAATTGCCTGAGTACAAATGACAGCTCCACTAATGCACTGCTCTTTTATGCCTTGTGTACGCAATACTACCTCCGTCTGTATGTGTGCATGTCACTATCCTACGACTTTTTTCATCTCAGTGTACATACTGATTGTAATCAGTCTAAGAGTCCTCTAAGTAAAACTATACAATAGTTATGGTACTGAAAGGCTTTTGTTACAATTTTTCTGTAAAATGTGGGCTACTTGTTCAAGTTTTTTGCAACATCTTATTGTAATATGTGGTGTTTTGTTACACTTTTGCTCTAAACATGTTCCACTTTGTTACAATTTTTGCTGAAAACATAGGGTAATTTGCTATAACTTTTGCAGCAACATGGTCAGTTTGTTAAAAATTTTGCTGTAAAATGTCGATGAAGGGGTTGAAGTGTTATGTAGTCTCCATGATGTAACAGTGTGAGCTAGAATTATACAGCCACTGCATTTGTTAGTTTCACAACAGAGACACACATTGCAAGTCGCATTTGAGTCTGACTACAGGAAGCATGTTTTCATATTCCTCAACCAAGCAGACTTGCAAAATTTTCCCATGTGCTGCCATTTCACATTTCATCTCCTGACACTTTCTATCATGACTGTCTAGAAACTTGACCAGCAGAAGACTTCCTGCACAAGCGCCCTTCTACAGGGTGAAAGCCGGAACCGCGGGACTGCTACGGTCGCAGGTTCGAATCCTGCCTCGGGCATGGGTGTGTGTGATGTCCTTAGGTTAGTTAGGTTTAAGTAGTTCTAAGTTCTAGGGGACTTATGACCTAAGATGTTAAGTCCCATAGTGCTCAGAGCCATTTGAACCATTTGAACAGGGTGAAAAGTTATCGACAAACTCTGGGAGGTTGTAGGGGACATCAAAACAGATATTTTTCCCTATGTCACTTTTTCCTATGAGGATTATTTAAACCGATGGAGGCCGTATTACGCCCTTCAGTTGTTAGAGGCCGTATAACGATCTTCAGTTGTAGGCAACTGCTGTACACCAGTGTAGTAGTGCATTGTCTCTGTTTACTAATGGAGCGATACACCTGGAGTGAGTACACTTATATGGTTGGTGCGTACTACGTAGCACACCACAACGGACGAGCTGCACAGCGGGTTTACCAACAACAATATCCTAATTGCCGTATCCCGCATCATACGACCTTTGCTGCTGTGTACCAACGTCTGCCTGAGACCGGGTCATTCAGCAGATTACCTGGACAGGGACGCCGTCGCACGGTAAGAACGCTGCAATTTCAGGGAGCTGTCTTGCAGCATGTGGAGCGGGATCCTTCAATCAGCACTCGTGCAATTGCACGTAACATGGGGACGAATCACACGAATGTAAGAACAGTCCATCGAGAGCAATTGTTACGTCCATTTCACTTACAGCGTGTCCACAACCTGGAACCAGCTGATTATCCACCCAGAGCACAGTTTTCGCAGTGGGACCTGGAACAGTGTGAAATGCATCGTACATTTCCATCCTCTGTGTTGTTTACCGATGAAGCAATGTTCGGGCGTGATGGAGTCTTCAACATGCACAATTCGCATGTCTGGAGTGTGGATAACTCACATGCCACAGTTACTATCGCTCATCAAGTGCGGTTCTTCGTTAATGTGTGGGTCGGTGATGTTGGGAACTGTTTAATTGGGCCGTAGCTGCTACCTAGGCCATTAAATGGTAGGGACTATTACAATTTTCTCGCCACAGCATAGCCAGAATTTCTGAAGACGTTCCGTTCCCTACAAGACAACGCGTGTGGTTCCAACATGACGGGGCGCCGGCACATTTCAGTCGTCGTGTGCGTCGATTCCTGGGCCGACGGATCCCAGAAACGTGGATTGGCAGAGGTGGTCCAGTACTATGGCCTGCTCGATCTCCAGATATGTCCCCTCTGCACTTTTTTGTGTGGGGAGAGATGCACAACCTGCTGTTGCATCAGAAGAGGATCTGGTTGCCCGGATAGTAGCAGCAGCAGGAATAATTCAGGATACTCCTGCGGTTTTTGCCCGCGTCAGACAGAACATGATCCGACGGTGTAACCTTTGTTTACGTGTCAATGAAGGCATTTTCGAAAATCTACTGTAATTGAAATTGGGTTGTGTTAATGTGTTGTCTCTTGGTCATAAAAAATGGAGAAGTGTTTGTTGGTTTAATTAATTTGCCGCCAGAGAAATCTTCCTCTACCGGTTTAAATACTCCTCATAGGAAAAAATGACATTAGGGGAAAATATTTGTTTTGATGTCCCCAACAACCTCCCAGAGTTTGTCGGTTTAAATTCTTTTCACCCTGTAACTGCATACGGTATAAGGCTCAAATTGGGCTACAGTGTTTTGAGGGGCATTCATGTTGATGTCTTATCCGTCAAATTCGTCTGATCTGAATACATCTGAAGTGTTACTGGACGTCAGCTCTGCACTTACGCTTTAGATGAATTTTGTAAATATGCGATGCTGTATACCTCTGGAAATTCGGGAGAATCTGCCTGAGCACAGCTTCTCCTGCGTGCTTCATATGCCAACAATCGTGAGCTGACATGTGGAGGGTAGAGTAAGTCATAACAGCAGACCCTCACCATCATAATCACCTGCAACCTTGACTGGCAGAAAACGTCCTGCACAAACACCCTTACTGATGAAACCACACTCACATTCATCAGAAATTATATGGAAATACTATGTAAACATATGATGCCATGCTTATAGATGCCTCTGGCAGACCAATGCAGCTATTCCTTTCAATTAAAGCTGCAGTCACCCAAAATCCTGAGAAAAAATCTGATGTCATATGTACAATGAAAAATACATACTAATGCATCAACCCTTAGATGTACATATCCTGTGATATAGATGCTGACATGTGTTGTTTGCTGAGTTTACAATCGAGTGAATAAGTACACTTGGTTCTTGCGTGTACAGGTTCAATTATAGAGAAGCAGGCTTGACACATAATTCGTTGATTTAGATGCAAAATTCCCTGGTTTTTGTACAATATTCGTTTATTTGGGCACAAAACTGAATATTTTGAAGCAAAATCCAATGATTTTACCACAAAATTTGCTGATTCCAACTCAAAATTGAAAAAAGTCATCTTGGTTTCCCTCTTGACGTTAAAGTCCACCAAACATAGATGCAGATGGGGGAGAGGGGAGGGGGGCTGTGAAGTACACCATTTCTGTCTTGTCTGGCACACTTGCAAGCAGCTTGGACATAAAGTGATTCGTTTAGTTTCAGACCTGTAGTGATTTTTAATCGGTGACAGGGATTTGTGAGATCCTGCGAGCATTATGCACACCTTATTTTAGTACAATATCAGCAGCATACTGTAAATTTCAGACCTCAAACGCTGCTGTCCTGTATATGTCTATATCTGTCAAGGAGCTCGCTTTCATCGCATTGGTCAGTGAGATGCCAACCGATAATAGCTGGTTTTTGTAAGTATAATCATTAAGAAACTGTGACAAGATGTAATCTCACTGTAAGCATTGGTTAAAACCAAAAGCAGGTTTGAAACACTTAATCATGTGTAGCTGAGATGAGGTGCCATTCTTAACACTTTCAGAGATTCCAAATGTGTATCAACAACAAAATATGCAAATATAGTGTAGCTGAGATTGAGTAAGTCACCTATTATTTCCAGCTACTCCCTAAATATCTAGTTCTTCCTCACTTCCTCACATCTCACCTCTTGCCTGATGTCCTGCATTATTAGACTTTGTGTAAAGCATGTGATGCCATATATCTCTGGAAACCTGAAATAATCCATTCTAGCGCTGTTTTGCTTGCATACTCAATATGCTGATAATCCTAAGGCACTGTGTGGAGTGCAGTGTAATTCACAACAACTGCAGTTCCGCACAGTGAGTGGGAACTTCCCATATAAATGCGGGTAAATTCATTGACGATGAAGGCAGCTTATGATGATACTTCACAGTGGTACCTAGAAAGGATGGTGCATTTGCAGTATTAAGCAATTGTAACATTGATGACAAATTACGAGGGTTGGAAGTTTAATAGTGGCAACTATTTATTTACAGCTCGTACAAAATAGATACGTGTTTCAAAGTTTTACTGACCTTCAAAATAGACACCAGCATTGTGTATAACCCGTTGCCAGCGATGTGGAAGTCGTAGGATACTCTTAGCAGTGCCAGTTGTGTTGACAGTTCGAGCCGCGCGGTCTATTACCCGACGAATTTGTAGCAGTTCTGAAGCGAATGCCGTGAAGTTTTTCCTTCAGTTTAGAAATCGAGTTGAACTTACGAGGGCTTAAGTCAGGGGAGTGCAGTAGGTGGTATAGCACTTATCAGCCCCATCAGTCAAACAAATCAGTAACAGCTTGCACTGTATGTGCTTGAGCATTATCCTGCAAAATGATGGTCAGATCCTGCAGAAAGTGTTATCACTTCTGACTCTACGCTGTTCATTTTTGGAACACAACCTACGACCAGCTTAGAGACAGAAGTGATGACACTTTCTGCAGGACCTGACCATCATCTTGCAGGACAATGCTCAAGCACGTACAGTGCAAGCTGTTACTGATTTGTTTGACTGATGATTAGCAGCCGCAGTGCTATTACCACCTACCGCACTCTCCTGAATTAAGCCCTCGTAAGTTCAACTCGATTTCTAAACTGAAGGACACACTTTACGGCATTCGCTTCAGAACTGCTACAAATTCGTCGAGCAATAGACCGTGCCTCTAGAACTGTCAACACAACTGGCACTGCAGAGAGTATCCTACGACTTCCACATCGCTGGCAAAGGGTTATACACAATGATGCTGGTGACTACTTTGAAGGTCAGTAAAACTTTGAAACACGTATCTATTTTCTACGAGCTGTAAATAAATAATTGCCACTATTAAAGTTCCAACCCTCGTATTTATTGTGCTACAGTCTTTAATATTTTGCCGTATTTCTTGTAATGTGCTATAGCATCAACATCAGAAGTGTTTCGGATTGACAGAAACAGTTTTTTTTTTACTAGATACCTCAGTTCCTTGAGTAATCCAGAGCTTCTTTGTAGATTTTGCTCTAACCTTGGTTAGTTTTGGGGGAAAACAGTGTTCAAATAAGGTAAGCACTTTATTATCAAAAGTGTTATATTTTTCATTCATGCCATGAGCACTGTAAACATCACTCCAGTGAATGTCTCTGAGGAGTGTTCTAAAATAATCAATTTCTGGCTTACTGATTACCCTCTTGAGCTCAGATTTAACAGATTTTATATCCTTCAACATAATGCAAAAAGGCTGAAAAAATTGTTTATTTTCTGATTTTATATCCCGTTCAGTATTAACATTTAACAGAAGGAACTGCATGTCATGGTCTGAGAGGCCATTGACTATTGGTTTCGTAATATAGTTTTGTTCATTGGTAATATCAAAAAAATGCAAACACGGACCAAATCGAAGAGTTCCAAAATAAAATAATTGATTGTTCATTGGACTTTTCTATAAAAATATAGTCAATGGCTGTTTTTGAGCAATTGGCTACCCTAGTGGGGAACTTTACAGTGGGAATTAAGTTGAATGATAGTGTTACTAATTCAGATAAATTCTTATTGGGAGAGTATTTAAGGAAATCTACGTTGAAGTCACCAGCAACCACTATTTCTTTGTTTTTGGTTGTTAAATATGCCAGTACAGCTTCAAGGTGGTTTATGAGCAAATTAAAGTTATCTGCAGGTGCTCAATATACACTTAATATTATGAAGGATTTTTTATGAAATTCTACTTCAGTTGCCCCTGTTTGCATATGCTGTTCTATGCAAAATTTATGACAGTTCCTAATGAATGCGGCAACTACTCCTTTCTCCATTTCTGCTCTACAAAAGTGAGAAGCTAACCTAAATCCTGTAACACTTAAAATTTCTATACCAGTGGTCACATGATTATGTCAGCTGGGTTTGAGTACTCTAATTCATTTACACAGATAATTAAATCATTAATTTTATTTCTCAGTCATCGAATATTTTGATGCAAAAAAGATAGCTGACATTTCGCATTGACTGAGTTTAAAATTGGTAGAGCTGAAATTTCCGTTGATTGTTGAAAGTTCTTAACCAACAGCTGTTTATGCTGATGTAATTAATTAGAATTATGTTTTTTGGTTTCTTTCTCAAACTGAAGATTTGTCTCAATCCTAACCTCTCTTAAAATTTGGTTTCTTTCTGTCCTCCCTACCCTAAAAAAGGATCTTTTCTGAACCCTATAACCACTGGTATTTTATCACTCATGACAGTGCCTCCCCCCTTTAACTTTACTGATATTTTCCCAGCCAATTTACCCTTCCCATTCCTGTTGAGGTATAATCCAACCTGTTGAGAAAATCACCAGGAACCACACCAATGTGTGACCCTGCACCCGACATAAGCAGCCGTTACAACTCCAAATTAACTCTCTTGACAGAAGATTTCAAATAAGGTCGGTCATGGCGCCCAAGAACAGATACAAACTTAACACTAGTATGCTTCGATGCTGATGCAATCTTTGCCAGGTCACACTCTGTACTGTACCCAGGATCTCTGTCAATACTATTACTTAGTCCACCCACTATAACCACGGTGTCTTCCTTAGTGAAATCTTTGCAGAGTGATCCTAAATCCTCTATCATCTGCTCCAGACCAGCACTAGGTTTTCAAAAGTTGGCGACTTGGTATTCTGAATTCAGGAATATTTACTTCGTCAACTTTGGTGAGGGTATTCTGGAAATTTGTGTTCACTAACTCTGGTTTAGTGAACCGTCATCCACAACATAACCATTGTTACCGCACAATGAGGGTATTCATTGTGTCTTTCCATTGATGTACTTGACCTATGACCAGAATCTCTTTGGATTTTCTGGCAGATTTCGAGACAGAGTGTCATTGTGGAAACTGCTTAAAAATGCCACGCAGTTCTCCAGGAATACAGTGTACCAAAAATTTTGGCACACTAAAAGATGTAGACGGTGATACTACCCGGCTGTCAACGTGGGGAGTGTGTAGGTGGAGTGTCTTCTGCCACAACTTTCTATACCAGGAAAGAGGGAGGGGGGGAGGGGAAGGGGGGGGGGGGAATTAGTAACCTCGTCTTTAGACTCATTTAATCCATTTTCATTCGTTCCACAGCTGTGAATACAATGAGCATCAGAAGAGACATTCTTAAGATGTTCAGGGCGAGATCAAATGGTAACAATAATTGTTTCACAGAGCTCCAGTCCGAACTTTGTACTTACAAGTAATAAGGAGCGAAACAGCAGCGCAGCGGTAGCGCGGTAGCACAGCAGCGTGCGGAGCAGATTTAAAGCGGCGTGTGGAGGCGGAGGCGGTGGTGGCGGCGCCGGTGGCGGTGGTGGAGGCGGCGGGGGCGGCAGCGGAGGCGGCGGGGGCGGGACGTGATAATTGCGGCGGCCGCGAAGCGCGCCCTGAGCCGCCTAAGCCCGCCGCCTCGCCGCTCGCGCCCGCTTGATCCTCTTTTCCCTATCCTTTAATTGTTCCCTTTTTAGCCGGAGCCTCTTCACATAATTAACTTGTTTTATGCTCCCAACAAAAGACTTAAGGCGCCACCGCCATGAATCCAGGGGGACTACATTAAAGGAATCACGTTTTAGAGGAGGCGATTGTGGAATTTCCTCGAGTGCTGTATAAAGGATGGGCCCACGAGGACGGGAGCTCTCGCCCGCAGCGCCGCCAAACAGAAGCGGCGGCCCCTGGAACTTACCTCCGCTTCCTGCGCGCTTTTACGTTACGGGGGTTTATTTAACTGCGTAGTTTCTCAGTACAAGGGCTAAAGTTGTATCCTGCAAAATTTTATGAAGTTAAAAGTCACAAAACAATTTCAGAAAATGCTACTCATGCTCTCAAGCAAAAACAATTAAGATACAGAGTTTTTAAATATTTCGATATTCTGTTTGTGCTCGGTCATGGCAAATAAAACTCAGAAAAGATAGATTTTCTGTTACTGAGCAAACAAAAATTTTCTTGAAGATGACACACTTTTCTCTCCTAATTTCTCGACACTTGCATTCAGTATTAATTCTGATCAGTAAAGATGAATTATCAATATTGTGGTGTCGCCGCCAGACACCACACTTGCTAGGTGGTAGCCTTTAAATCGGCCGTGGTCCGTTAGTATACGTCGGACCTGCGTGTCGCCACTATCAGTGATTGCAGACCGAGCGCCGCCAAACCGCCGGTCTAGCACACGCCCCAGTTGTACAGCCGACTTTGCTAGCGATGGTTCACTGTCTACATACGCTCTCATTTGCCGAGACGACAGTTATCATAGCCTTCAGCTACGTCATTTGCTATGACCTAGGAAGGCGCCCTATTCAGTTACTAACAGATAATATTGTGAATCATGTACCGTCAAGAGCGACGTTTATCATTAATGGATTAAAGTTAAGTATGAAACTAATTACGTCCGCTTTCTGAATTCTCATTCCTTGTCATGTTCCAGACCTCACGTCAGTATAGTTCTTCCCTCTTCACGCCAGCCTGCGTGAGCTAATACGCGTATATTAGAGCCAACACCACAAATATCACATCCATGAATGTAGAACTCTGTGACTATTGTTTGATCGATGATTGGTTGAGAACAGTCTTTATTAGCATTTGGCATGTTCGGCTATGCAACTATTTGTCGCGGTTTTGCGAAGTTTTAAAGGCGTTGCTAGACACAGTAACATTTGTTTAAAATTTTATTGCCTTTTTCATATTTGTACTCGATTTTAATTAAGGAGAAACGCGAAATTAATGGGTAATAGTAGATTTACCATACCAACTGTTGTAAAGTCTATGTTTAACGAATTCCCTACATTCTGTATTCCAAAACAATATTATTTTCACCCACGATCGCTGCACTGTCCACCTCTAAAGCTGAGTGGTCTGCCGTATTACGTGAGTGCACAACGGTACTTCGCAGCGAACAGAAAAATTCAAACAAATTCAAAACTCCATGAAAGTCACCTAGCAGCTTCACCTATGCGCACCACATATGGCCTAATAGACAGCAACGAACGTAGGTTCGTGTGTACGAACTCGTAGGGTATACGGGATTTCATGAAATACAAATTTGAGCAATTGAATCGGCGAGTTGGAAAAGAGGTTAAGTCCACTCTTTTATTTTTAAATTATGTTTACCAGAGATATCTGACCTTCATATCTGTACGCATCGTCTGTTATAACAATGGGTCATGTCCCAACAACCAAAGAGCTGATTAGATGGGAAATGAGTTAGAGAATGGGCCATATCCACTGCTCAAAGGAGAGCGTAAGACAGATCTTGCAGATAACATGCACATAGTGGACCTGCTCCAATAAAAAAGGAAGAAAGTAGGCGACGTAAAGAACATTCTACAATACATTCTTGACGAGCCCCATTCTATAACAGTATCTTCCAGTGGTCAGCGAAGAATGGACAAGTTAAAGATGGCTGAACCATACGCACCGTAGTCTGATTTGCTGTGTTTTGGGTACATGATGAATAAATCTGTTTCTCCGTTCATTGCTAGCGTAAACATAAACAATATAAACTTGTATAACACAATCGTTCCGCTGCGAACAGAATTGTAGTTGCCTCATTAACATCTTCCAGTTCGAAAATCGTTCATCGTCAGATCATTCACAATGCATTAAAGAGCACAGTCTTTAGCTAAAGTACGCTTTAATGGTCAATATTGTTTCACCCTGGGACCAACTGGCACATAGCAACTCCACAACAAGGTACTTAAACAAGCTGTCAAGAACAACAGTTTTTTTTTTTTGTGTCTTCTGAAATATTTAGTTTCTGGGATATTAGCCCTTCGCCAAGTCACAGATTCAATTACTAATAGGATGGCAGCAGTGCATATCACACCTAGTGATATACTGACTCATAATACCAGTCCGTACCCTGCGACCAAAAGAAAAGCGACAGATTGGTTAAAAGGACACACTACATTCTACCATTCAACCAAACACAGAAAAATAAGCACGATTTCCTACAATAGTAAACAGCACAAGTTCATTTGCTCTGGGTGACAAAGAAGTACGAGGTCTATGAAAAGAAACTTTAACAACCAATTATGATTTACACTACTGGCCATTAAAATTGCTACAACACGAAGATGACGTGCTACAGACGCGAAATTTAACCGACAGGAAAAAGATGCTGTGATGTGCAAATCATTAGCTTTTCAGAGCACTCACACAATGTTGGCGCCGGTGGCGACGCCTACAACGTGCTGACTTGAAGAAAGTTTCCAACCCTTTTCTCATACACAAACAGCAGTTGACCGACGTTGCCTGGTGAAACCTTGTTGTGATGCCTCGTGTAAGGAGGGGAAATGCGTACCATCACGTTTCCGACTCTGATAAAGGTCGGATTGCAGGCTATCGCGATTGCGGTTTATCGTATCGCGACATTGCTGCTCGCGTTGGTCGAGATCCAATGACTGTTAGCAGAATATGGAATCAGTGGGTTCAGGAGGGTAATACGGAACGCCGTGATGGGTCCCAACGGCCTCGTATCACTAGCAGTCGAGATGACAGGCATCTTATCGGCATGGTTGTAGCGGATCGTGCAGCCACGTCTCGATCCCTGAGTCAACAGATGGGAACGTTTTCAAGACAACAACCATCTGCACGAACAGTTCGACGACGTTTGCAGTAACACGACTATCAGCTCGGCGACCATGGCTGCGGTTACCCGTGACTCTGCATCACAGACAGGAGTACAGACATGATGTACTCAACGACGAAACTGGGAGCACGAATGGCAAAACGTCATTTTTTCGGAGGAATCCAGGTTCTGTTTACAGCATCATGTTGGTCGCGTCCGTGTTTTGGCGACATCGCGGTGAACGCACATTGGAAGCGTGTATTCGTCATCGCCATACTGGCGTATCACCTGGCGTGATGGTATGGGGTGCCATTGGTTGCACGTCTCGGTCGCCTCTTGTTCACATTACGGCAATTTGAACAGTGGACGTTACATTTCAGATGTGTTACGACCCGTGGTTCTACCCTTCATTCGATTCCTGCAAAACCCTACATTACAGCAGGATAATGCACGACCGCATATAGCAGGTCCTGTACGGGCTTTTCTGGGTACAGAAAATGTTCGACTGCTGCCCTGCCCAGCACATTCTCCAGATCCCTCACCAATTGAAAACGTCTGGTCAAAGGTGGCCGAGCAACTGGCTCGTCACAATACGCCAGTCGCTACTCTTGATGAACTGTAGTACCGTTTTGAAGCTGCATGGGAAGCTGTACCTGTACATGCCTTCCGAGCTCTGTTTGACTCAATGCCCAGGCGTTATTACGGCCAGAGGTTATTGTTCTGGGTTCTGATTTCTCAGGATCTATGCACCCAAATTGCGTGAAAATGTAATCACATGTCAGTTCTAGTATAATATATTTATCCAATGAATAACCGTTTATCATCTGCATTTATTATTGGTGTAGCAATTTTAATGCCCAGTAGTGTAGTTCAATGGCGGGAGACGCAACAGCTTACGCAGCTGTACCGAAAGCAGGCGAAGCCTTTGATTTTTGTCACATGTGTTTCTTCAACCATTTAATTTGGAAGAAGATGCCACTTATTTTATGTTACTTTCCACCACGGAATACATTTTTGGAGGACATGAATTTTTTTATTAATTTTAAGGAGAGGAGTTTAATTAACGAAGGAAATATGAATAAAGCTAGCCGATGAAAGCATGATCTGGCTAGCGCAAGGAGATCTTTAGGGGTGGATGGCGGCCCAAGAAAAAAAGAAAAAGTGGTTAGTCAGAGTGATTGCTACGTGGAAGACAAGGGTTCACTTCCTGGTAGTACTAGGTATTTTTCACTACTGGGAGGAACGGAAAGGAATTCACTTAGCCTCGTGCCACCAACTAAGAAGCTACTTGAGTGAGCAGTAGCGGCTCCAACGTCTACATTGCCGACCACGGCCTGGAGAGCTATGTGCGTCGCCACTCTCTCCATGCCGCATCCAAATGATGCCATTCGCTGAGGGTGACGCGGCGATCGGTGGGTCCCGATTTTCCTGTCTGTGGCCATAACGACGAAGCTTTGCTTTTTTGGCTGTTATTGCTATGCTGATACATCATAATACGTAGTATTTCACACATATGTTCTACTTCTACATCTACATTTGTACTCCGCAAGCCACCCAACGGTGTGTGGCGGAGGGCACTTTACGTACCACTGTCATTACCTCCCTTTTCTGTTCCACTCGCGTATGTTTCGCGGGAAGAACGACTGTCTGAAAGCCTCTGTGCGCGCTCGAATCTCTCTAATTTTACATTCGTGATCTCCTCGGGAGGTATAAGTAGGGGGAAGCAATATATACGATACCTCATCCTGAAACGCACCCTCTCGAAACCTGGCGAGCAAGCTACACCGCGATGCAGAGCGCCTCTCTTGCAGAGTCTGCCACTTGAGTTTGCTAAACATCTCCGTAACGCTGTCACGGTTACCAAATAACCCTCTGACGAAACGCGCCGCTCTTCTTTGGATCTTCTCTATCTCCTCTGTCAACCCGATCCGGCACGGATCCCACACTGATGAGCAATACTCAAGTATAGGTCGAACGAGTGTTTTGTAAGCCACATCCTTTGTTGATGGACTACATTTTCTAAGGACTCTCCCAATGAATCTCAACCTGGTACCCGCCTTACCAACAATTAATTTTATATGATCCGCACGCATACTCCCAGATATTTTACAGAAGTAATTGCTACCAGTGTTTGTTCCGCTATCATATAATCATACAATAAAGGATCCTTCTTTCTATGTATTCGCAATACATTACATCTGTCTATGTTAAGGGTCAGTTGCCACTCCCTGCACCAAGTGCCTATCCGCTGCAGATCTTCCTGCATTTCTCTACAATTTTCTAATGCTTCAACTTCTCTGTATACTACAGCATCATCCGCGAAAAGCCGCATGGAACTTCCAACACTATCTACTAGGTCATTTATATACACTCCTGGAAATTGAAATAAGAACACCGCGAATTCATTGTCCCAGGAAGGGGAAACTTTATTGACACATTCCTGGGGTCAGATACATCACATGATCACACTGACAGAACCACAGGCACATAGACACAGGCAACAGAGCATGCACAATGTCGGCACTAGTACAGTGTATATCCACCTTTCGCAGCAATGCAGGCTGCTATTCTCCCATGGAGACGATCGTACAGATGCTGGATGTAGTCCTGTGGAACGGCTTGCCATGCCATTCCCACCTGGCGCCTCAGTTGGACCAGCGTTCGTGCTGGACGTGCAGACCGCGTGAGACGACGCTTTATCCAGTCCCAAACATGCTCAATGGGGGACAGATCCGGAGATCTTGCTGGCCAGGGTAGTTGACTTACACCTTCTAGAGCACGTTGGGTGGCACGGGATACATGCGGACGTGCATTGTCCTGTTGGAACAGCAAGTTCCCTTGCCGGTCTAGGAATGGTAGAACGATGGGTTCGATGACGGTTTGGATGTACCGTGCACTACTCAGTGTCCCCTCGACGATCACCAGTGGTGTACGGCCAGTATAGGAGATCGCTCCCCACACCATGATGCCGGGTGTTGGCCCTGTGTGCCTCGGTGGTATGCAGTCCTGATTGTGGCGCTCACCTGCACGGCGCCAAACACGCATACGACCATCATTGGCACCAAGGCAGAAGCGACTCTCATCGCTGAAGACGACACGTCTCCATTCGTCCCTCCATTCACGCCTGTCGCGACACCACTGGAGGCGGGCTGCACGATGTTGGGGCGTGAGCGGAAGACGGCCTAACGGTGTGCGGGACCGTAGCCCAGCTTCATGGAGACGGTTGCGAATGGTCCTCGCCAATACCCCAGGAGCAACAGTGTCCCTAATTTGCTGGGAAGTGGCGGTGCGGTCCCCTACGGCACTGCGTAGGATCCTACGGTCTTGGCGTGCATCCGTGCGTCGCTGTGGTCCGGTCCCAGGTCGACGGGCACGTGCACCTTCCGCCGACCACTGGCGACAACATCGATGTACCGTGGAGACCTCACGCCCCACGTGTTGAGCAATTCGGCGGTACGTCCACCCGGCCTCCCGCATGCCCACTATACGCCCTCGCTCAAAGTCCGTCAACTGCACATACGGTTCACGTCCACGCTGTCGCGGCATGCTACCAGTGTTAAAGACTGCGATGGAGCTCCGTATGCCACGGCAAACTGGCTGACACTGACGGCGGCGGTGCACAAATGCTGCGCAGCTAGCGCCATTCGACGGCCAACACGGCGGTTCCTGGTGTGTCCGCTGTGCCGTGCGTGTGATCATTGCTTGTACAGCCCTCTCGCAGTGTCCGGAGCAAGTATGGTGGGTCTGACACGCCGGAGTCAATGTGTTCTTTTTTCCATTTCCAGGAGTGTATATAGTGAAAAGCAATGGTCCCATAACACTCCCCTGTGGCACGCCAGAGGTTACTTTAACGTCTGTAGACGTCTCTCCTACCTATAACGATTTCAGCTTCGGTGCTTTCTATCAGCGCTTGAAGTTCCGGTACTTTACTAATGCAGCTTCGACAGTTTACAATTACAATACCGATTGCTGCTTGGTCCCCACACGTCCTGACTTTGCCCCGCACCCTTTGAGGCTGTTGCCCTTTCTGTACTTGCCCGAGGCCATCTAACCTAAAAAACCGCCCAGTCCACGACCACCACCCTATGGCGCAAGTCGAGGAATCTGCAGCCCACACGGTCGCAGAACCATCTCAGCCTCTGATTCAGACCCTCCACTCGGCTCTGTACCAAAGGTCCGCAGTCAGTCCTGTCGACGATGCTGCAGATGGTGAGCTCTGCTTTCATCCCGCTAGCGAGACTGGCAGTCTTCACCAAATCAGATAGCCGCCGGAAGCCAGAGAGGATTTCCTCCGATCCATAGCGACACACATCACTGGTGCCGACATGAGCGACCACCTGCAGATGGGTACACTCTGTACCCTTCATGGCATCCGGAAGAACCCTTTCCACATCTGGAATGACTCCCCTCGGTATGCACACGGAGTGCACATTGGTTTTCTTCCCCTCTCTTGCTGCCATATCCCTAAGGGGCCCCATTACGCGCCTGACGTTGGAGCTCCCAACTACCAGTAAGCCCACCCTCTGCGACTGCCCGGATCTTGCAGACTGAGGGGCAACCTCTGGAACAGGACAAGCAGCCATATCCGGCCGAAGATCAGTATCAGCCTGAGACAGAGCCTGAAACCGGTTCGTCAGACAAACTGGAGAGGCCTCCCGTTCAGTCCTCCGGAATGTCTTTCGCCCCCTGCCACACCTTGAGACGACCTCCCACTCTACCACAGGTGAGGGATGAGCCTCAATGTGGGCAGTATCCCCGGCAGCCACAGTCGCAGTACGATCGGGGGATGCGTGGGACGAGCTGGCCGTCCCAGACAAACCCCCATGCGGAACACCACAGTGATGCCGATTGGCAACAGCCTCAAGCTGTGTGACCGAAGCCAACACTGCCTGAAGCTGGGAGATGGCTGGAGAAATATTCAAGAATGAATGGTATCTCGGTTAGAGATCCTTTCTTTTGTTCACTCCGTAGAACCACAGCTTTAATAGAACATTCATCTGTAATCCCTTAAAGGCTGTGAAATATCACCATTAACAAGGATACATATGACTGAAAGTAATTTTACATCACTGATCAGATACATAAAAAATCTGAATCATTGTAGACGTTAACGTATCTTATAAAAACGAAAAGGGAAATGTACTTTTTGGCAAGAACAAGTAGGGATCCTGCAGTAGTTGTGCACTACAAAAACAACTCAGAATTACTAAGAAAGGTTATCAAAAAATCAAGAAACATGTACATAGTGTCAGAAGTCAGTACTTCCAACAAAAGACTTAAGGAAATATGGAATGTAGTGAAACGAGAGACAGGGCAACCAACGACAGAACAAAACAACGTCACTATTGAACTGAATGGAAGGGCTATAAATGATGAGTCACAGGTAGAAAATGCATTTAATAAAAATTTCTTAAGTATAGTAGAAAACATAGGGACAAACAGTTCAAGAGCAAAATCACAGCAATATGTTGAAAATGTAACCTTCACAAAATTCAGTCATGTGGATGTATCACCAACTTCTCCATCTAAAATTAAGAAAGTTGTACTTTCTCTCAAAAATAAAAGTTCATCTGGTTTTGATGGTGTTTCCAATAGAATACTAAAACTTTGTTCCCATGTAATAAGCCCAATATGTAATGCATCATGCATGGGGGCTTTCTTAATTATTAATGAAAATATTTTTTAGTAGCTGTTAGTCCGATTACGCAAGTCTCGTAAACGGCTGGCCCTGACTAGTTTTAGTACGCAATCTGACTGCTTAGAATGACAACAAAGAATGTAAGAAAATTTTCGTTAACACAGTTAATTAATTAAGTCCCCAGCAACTATAAAATCTACGAAGCCAACATAGCACAAGTGTAGCTGTTCTGTGTGTGGAAGTATGACTCAACGTACACATCTCGCACGGTTCTTCTTCAACAAGACAAGAAATTTTAAATACCATTTATACTGACGTGATAAAAGAAAATTAGAAATACTATAATTGTGCAAAAACCAAAATTACACTCTAATACAAGAACACACGCCAGATGCTTTGTTGACTGAACCTGTACTGACATACTTTTAAGGACACTCCAATAATAAAACAACATAATACTTATTACCTTCATATATATTGACGAAAAGCACTCAGATCATTACAATATCTCCATTGGAATAACATCTGCTATCTCTCCCATCAAATAACTGCATAAAACATGGGACAACACTCTCCACTACCACATCTCACTCTGACTTCACGACAAGCAGTGTCCACCACAACTTCTCGGTAAGAACTGCCTGCCGCTACGTCTCAATAAGCACTGCCAGTGGAGGCGGCGGAACAATACTCTCTGGCGCGATTTCTGGCGCTGTGGCTCAGTGTAGCCACCTTTCATATGCCCTTCCTCCACGGGCTAGAATTTGATGGTATTTTTGCCAGCATTGGTGGTGAAAATACCACCAAATTCGTCAAAAAAAATACAGACAAAAATAAAAGATGATATTAATACGTAAATATCATATAACTAGATAAAATTTTGGCTTTGCACTGACCTTTCAATAGCCTAATATATAAAATACACTAAGCAATACAAATTCTTTCATACATGTGACTTTACATAATAGTTTACACAAATATCATGTGGTTAAACAATTCAATCGATAGCGTCAGCAATGACGAATATGAGCAGGTAAGAGTCTTATAACTTTTCACAAACAGTAATACACAAAAAAATCAGTTTATACAAATTTTCACAACAAGTAGTTGACAGTTCCAGCAGTAGCACCCAGCACTGTTGAACAGGTGCTACAGCAACAAGTGACATCATCTCAGTAGAAGCAGTCCATCAGTGGCACCCAGCATTGTGGAACAGGTGCAGACTCCAACAGGTGACATCATTTCAGTAGAAGCAGTCCATCAGTGGCACCCAGCAATGTTGAGTAGGTGCAGACACCATCAAGTGACATCATTTCAGTAGAAGCAGTCCATCAGTGGCACCCAGCAATGTTGAGCAGGTGCAGACACCAAGAAGTGACTTCATTTCAGTAGAAGCAGTCCATCAGTGGCACCCAGCAATGTTGAACAGGTGCTACAGCAACAAGTGACACCATTTCAGTAGAAGCAGTTCCATCAGTGGCACCCAGCAATGTTGAACAGGTGCTACAGCAACAAGTGACACCATTTCAGTAGAAGCAGTTCCATCAGTGGCACCCAGTAATGTTGAACAGGTGCAGACACCAACAAGTGACATCATCTCAGTAGAAACAGTCCATCAGTGGCACCCAACAATGTTGAACAGGTGCAGACACCAACAAGTGACATCATCTCAGTAGAAACAGTCCATCAGTGGCACCCAACAATGTTGAACAGGTGCTACAGCAACAAGTGACATTATTTCAATAGATGCAGTCATCAGTGGCACCCAGCAATGTTGAGCAGGTGCAGACATCAGTCCATAATATTCACTATCACTAATCACACTGTTGATCAGAGTTTATCAGCAGAAATGAAACATGTCCTAGTGGCACCAATCACGTAGAAAAAGTGCAAGTAACAGTCCATAATATTCACTATCACTAATTAGACAGTTCATCAGCAGTAATTAAACATTTCCAGGTGGCACCCATTATGTTGAACAAGTGCAGGTAACAGTCCATAATATTCACTATCACTAATTAGATAGTTCATCAGCAGTAATTAAACATTTCCAGGTGGCACCCATTATGTTGAACAAGTGCAGGTAACAGTCCATAATATTCACTATCACTAATCAGACAGTTCATCAGCAGAAATTAAACATTTCTTAGTGTCACACATCAAATTGAACAGGTGCAGGTGTGAACAACAGTTTGAATGCACACACAATTGCTTTTACAATGTCCTTTAACAAACACACAAATGATATCAGATAATTGTCATATTACTATTACAAATACACAAACATCAGTAAACCTATAATATTTATGGGTGTCAGTGCAAGCCACTACAAACAAATAAAATAATATTTAGGAGATAGGTGGGTAGGATTAGGAAAGGAAAACACACAAAACACACTCACTCATCTTTCATCCACATTAAGTACTACTGTGTAATTGGATAGTGTTAACTGTGTGAATCCACTTCTGTCAAAATTTCATGTTCATCATGTGTATCAAGTAGTAGTGACAGCAATGTATAACAGTCAACATCACAGTCATCATGTCAAGACCAATGTTTGCCAAGCCAGATCAAAATGTACGGTTGCTGAACAACTGTCAGTGTGCCAAGATATGCAACTTCCTCTCTCCAAAAAAAAAGTACATACAGCTTAGTGATTTAACAAAGTGTGTGTAGACAATCTTCCTTCCATTTTAGTGTTCTAGTCTGCTATCTTCATCCTCCTTGTTTCATACAGACCAACAAAAAAAAAAAAAAATGTGCACCTCACTTATTTTACCTCTTATACACTAAAACTCCAATCAACTTCATATAATCTCAATACCTCTTCAATACGTCGATACATATAAACCTTATTGCCAGTATCATTTCACTTCCATAACAACTCTTTCCTCTAGTCAGTCTCCTCGATCGAGTACAGATAAAATCCTAATGCAAACCTCCTCATCCCATACAATCCGAAGACACACTGTCAACACACAACCTCTGTGTAATCCATCTGACCAAAATCTTCTACTCATTATGAATTATAAACAAAGAATGCATACATGACCTCTAACAGACTTAGTTCGAATAACTCTCAGTAATTAAGTACGATTACGGAGTGTGAATGATCCTAATATTTCACAGTGTGTACACCACTTCAAGAATTATGGCAAACAGAAGCAAACATGTGGAGTATTTCTTGTGTCAAGTGTCACTTCCTATTTCAATTGCTCACGAAAAATGCAGTGTAATAACTGTGTTGCTATGTCATGTCGTTAGCTTCCTTCCTATTGGCATACATTTATACAGCTTTCATAAAACCTCCAGCTCATGTGACTTCTATGATGTTTCTTGTACTAAAGTCGCTCGTCGAATTACTGCAGTTCATTTTCTTATGTTAAAATATAAAGCACTGAGCGTAAGCAAAACAAGCAACAGCAAGTAAATATACCAGTAGTGAACAGAATGTCAACAAGTGGATGCAGCACAATTTCTATAACGAGGCTTCGCCAAGCGAACAAACCATAACCCATACCACATCGTAACCTAAACTCTGTGTTCATACACAGTACAACAGCATTTCTATATACCAAATTAAAGAGTAGTTGTGACAACAAACAGAAATGTATAAATATGCAATCCATACGCATAGCAGCAAACATATCTTACGTAACGTAAGCAAATAAATGTTCATATGTAATTATAATAAGTAAACATGAAGGCGCAAGCAGATAAATCACAAAGTATAACTTACATACATATCAGCACAACTAATCAGGTGACAACTATAATTTAAATAAATAAGCACAGCAGGCACATAATTAAAAATATGACATCAGTGAAGAAGCAGTGCAGCCAAGCGATGCATAATATACACAAGTAACAATCCAGTTCATTAATAATCATTGTCAAAATCAGTTAACGTACGCAAGCACGTCGCTTCACAAGTAATTCCATTGAACATGTAATTAGCACAAAGTATGAATCACGTAATCGTGAGCAGCAAATTACGTCTAAAGTACGTACCTAAGTGGAAATATGTTACCTGAAAAATAAACTCAATTAATCGTTACCTTTTTAATTTATTAGTTTCTTCTTGGAAATTACATTCTTCCTGAAAATTTCTCGATAGCAAGTCGTCTTAACGTCGGACACGCACAGAATTTACCTGAAGTTCTTAAATATTTTATAGAACCGTATCCTGAAAAATACTGAATGTTAATAACAGAATTTATCAAGTCATTATAGCTTTATACTGATTTTATTCGGAGAAAGACTGTGTATTTGTTTACGGCTGTCAGTGCATTCGCACTGAGCGCTCGATCAGCTGTAGGCGCGTGACGTAGGAAGCAATTGTTTGCGGTCAACGACTGCCCTGTGCGGCGCGCAGACTTGACTGTTGCTTTGAGTATGTGCCGCCGCCAAAACACATCGCGGTATCCTTGTACTCTCCGCATGTTTACATGTAGCTGTTAGTTTCTCACAAGTATGTCATTCTACAAAAATTTTTCAAAAGTATATCATTCCACAAAATTTTTAACGTTAGATATATGATGTATTCCCTTAGAGCGTCGTGATTTAAGAGTTTCTACTTCTACAGTGTTATCATGAATAATTTTGCGAATTCTATATGGGCCGTTATAAAGCAGAAAAAATTTGCGACACAAGCCTTTTCCTTTGTGAGACAAACGATGAGCCTTAATTAACACCTTCTGACCAACTGACAAGATTTTTAAACGACCAGGACGCTTAGCTGATTTCTCTCTTCTAGCAGCCGCAGATGCAATATTTTGTAGAGCCAGGTTGACAACTTCAGAATGCCGCAGTTTCCGTGTAGGCGGAAAAGGAACGATTTCAGATATGCGATTTGTCGGTGCTTTGTTTTTTAATATCAGTATAGGTGATAAAGAAATTGAGTCGTTAGGAAGTTCATTCAGAATGTTTTGAAAAATATGAAGATACTGATCCCAAGTTCTGTGATTCTGATGACAATAAAGACGACACAATTTATTGATTTCCTTCATCCATCTCTCTGAAGCGTTAGATTGAGGGTGAAAAAGTGAAATGAAAATTGGTTTAATTTTACGACGCCGTAGAGTACGAAGCCAAATTTTAGAACGAAACTGTGATCCATTATCTGATATAACCTTATCAACATGACCCACTTCTTTAAGAAAATGGTTAATGAAAGCATTAGATACTGAACGAGCTGTTGCTTTGCGTAAAGGTGTAAAACACACATATTTTGATGTCAACTCCACTGCTACGAAAATGTACGCAAAACCATTAGTAGATCGAACCACTGGACCGAACAAATCAACTGCAGCCATGTCCTTTAATTTTGCTGGAATGATAGGAAACAACGGTGCTCTGTGAGAAACTGTCGGCGGCTTAGCCTTTTGACATAATTTGCATTTGGCAAGAACAAATCGAATACGTTTTTCCATATTATTGAAGTAGCAATTTTCTCGTAATTTATGAAAGCATTTTCTGGGACCAAAGTGTGCATAACTGAAATGCGTATACCAAATCAGCTTATTAACCCACTCATCAGGAATACAAACTAACCAAACAGAGTTGTCGACCGATTTCCGTTTAAAGAGAACTTTCCAGATAGATCGCAAAAACGAGGTGTGGCCAAATTGTCCAATCTAACAAAGCGTCTAAGAAAATTACAGACACCAAGGAAACTACGAACATCACGTTTTGTGGTAGGAACAGCATAATTACGAATAGCGTCAAGTTTTTCTGGATCAGGAAGAGTACCTTCTGTAGAAATAATGTGACCGAGAAATTTCACCTGAGAACGACCAAATTCAGATTTTTCTAAGTTCACTGTAATACCAACTCGTGCAAAAATACGTAATAATGAATCCAAAATTTTGTTGTGCTCACTCCAAGAACGTTTAGCAATAAGAATGTCGTCAACATATGAAGTAGTATTGTTACGAAGATAAATTGGTAAAATTTCATTTAAGCTACAAATGAATGCTGCTGAAGGTAAAGTCCAAATGGTAATTTACGAAATCACTTTTAGGTAAAATAGTCATATCCGGTTATTTTTTACCTACTGTCTAGATAGATTGATAGTTGAAGAGTTGTTTCGATAGATGCAAAGAATAGTGAAAGAGTAGGCAGCGGTACAGAAAACTAAAAGAGAAATAGCACCACTACAGCTCGGGGCCCTATGCTCGCTACGGCACATATTCACTTAAGAGTAGTGAATCCCCTGAGGACATTAATAGCTGCACATAATTTCTAGTTTGTGACTTTGTGGCACATCTGGCGGAAGTGCGTACGTAAATTGATCTAACCATGCACATGGATGTATGTCATTCTTAGAATTGCGGAAGATCTTAAATTTCCGAACAGTCAAAAAGTGTTTATAGTCAAAGTTTTCGCCTCGTGGCGACAAAGACCTACCGCGTCTGTTCCAGTCCAAATGTCGATTATTGTCAAGTTCGCGCGCCTGGCGCTCTCTTGTTGCATCCCGTAGATGAAATAAATTACTTTCTTCAAAGCCCTCTGCTATCTGTGATTCTAAATTTCTTCTGCTGTCTTTTCCTACGATTTCGCCTTCAATTTGTTTGACTTGCTTTTGTAATGCCTCAACTTCCCTTTTCACGCGTTCATTAAATTTTCCCTGATTTTCAACATGCTTTTTTATGTTCTGGCACTCTTCGGTTTCTGCAAATGGCAATGGTGCTGTATCATCTGAATCTCTGTCCCCATTTAAACTAAGACTTGTCAATTTGTCTGAAATCTCCTCAACTCTTTCCGATAAATCACCTATTTGTTCTTTCTGTTTATTTACGTCTTCCGTAAGTGTCGCGACTCGGGTTTCAGTATTAACACATTTGGTAGTTAACTGTTCACATTGTTGTGTTAGGTTATTTATTCTGTCATTTGGTACGGATTCCTCGATTCTCTCAAATATTTCTTCCTTATCTTTTGCACGTTGTAAATTTAACTCTGAAAATTTCTGTACTATCACGCGATCTCTTTCTTCCTGTTCTCTATCCTGTTCCTTTTGTCTGATTTCTACTGCGATTAATCTATTATTGTGAGCATTCAAAATTGGTTGTACTTCTTCTCTGATTTCTTTCTTTAATTCATCTTTCATATTTTTGAAACATGTCCCTATTCGTGAGTCTAACCGTGTTTCCAAAGTTCCCATCTCTGTTTTTAATTCAGATCCAAACCGTGTTTCCATTGTTCCCATTTGTGATCCCAGTGAGTCTAACCGTGCTTCCATTGTTTCCATCTGTGTTTTTAATTCAGATCTAAACCGTGTTTCCATTGTTCCCATCTCTGTTTTAATTGTTCCCATTTGTGATCCCAAATTTAATATTGCACCCATCAACTGCTCCATATTAACTTGTTCGAAATTCTTTTCGCCCCTAAAATTTCCCGCAAAACCAGTTTCCTTCGTCATAGCTGTAAAGCTATCCGTGTTCGATACTATTCCAGAATCTTCTATCGTTAATCTCGTATTCTGTGAATTTTCTGATTGAGAAAAATTTTGAAATGGTTCCGGACTATCTTCCCGACTTATTACATTGTTTTCCACTTCATTATCCATCACACTGTTCTTCTGTGTTGGCGAGTTCGCCATGTTAACAATTTCGTCATTCTCACTATTCATCATTTTTGCCTTTTTCATTGATCGCGTAATCATTTACAAAATATACAAAACTCGTCACTATATGAAAATTGCACACAATGACACTTTATCTCCAACAATACCATTCACACGAAATGTTTTCTTCAAACACGATTAACGAACAATTGAAATAATTGCACTAAATTGTCAAACGCGTATACACGACAACAAATCAAATTCTGAGAAAAAAAATACCATTAGAAGAATGACAATTACCAAATCTACACATGCAATATAGACTACAATTACTAAACTACAAATTACTACAACAATACTACTGTCTACTATTTTTACAATCAGAAGAATTGCAAGGGACGATCCGAAGCAGCGGTCGCCACGTGCATGGGGGCTTTCTTAATTATTAATGAAAATATTTTTTTAGTAGCTGTTAGTCCGATTACGCAAGTCTCGTAAACGGCTGGCCCTGACTAGTTTTAGTACGCAATCTGACTGCTTAGAATGACAACAAAGAATGTAAGAAAATTTCCGTTAACACAGTTAATTAATTAAGTCCCCAGCAACTATAAAATCTACGAAGCCAACATAGCACAAGTGTAGCTGTTCTGTGTGTGGAAGTATGACTCAACGTACACATCTCGCACGGTTCTTCTTCAACAAGACAAGAAATTTTAAATACCATTTATACTGACGTGATAAAAGAAAATTAGAAATACTATAATTGTGCAAGAACCAAAATTACACTCTAATACAAGAACACACGCCAGATGCTTTGTTGACTGAACCTGTACTGACATACTTTTAAGGACACTCCAATAATAAAACAACATAATACTTATTACCTTCATATATATTGACGAAAAGCACTCAGATCATTACAATATCTCCATTGGAATAACATCTGCTATCTCTCCCATCAAATAACTGCATAAAACATGGGACAACACTCTCCACTACCACATCTCACTTTGACTTCACGACAAGCAGTGTCCACCACAACTTCTCGGTAAGAACTGCCTGCCGCTACGTCTCAATAAGCACTGCCAGTGGAGGCGGCGGAACAATACTCTCTGGCGCGATTTCTGGCGCTGTGGCTCAGTGTAGCCACCTTTCAATCACTTACTTAAGGCATTTTTCCAGGGAGACTAAAATATACCATTGTTAATCCCGTCTTTAATAAAAGTGATAAAAAGAGATATCAATAACCACCAGCCTGCTTCACTGCCGACATAATTTTCCAAAATTTTTGAGAAGCTCATGTATTCAAGAACAGTATCTCACCTTAGCAACAAGAGTATCCTTAGCAACTCACAGTTTGGGTTTCAGAAGGGTTACTCCACTGAAAATGCCATGGACACTTTCACTCACCAAATTTACAAGCATTAAATAATAAAACAGCGCCGGTTAGTATTTTCTGCTACATCTCTAAGGCACTTGACTGTGTGAATCACAGTATTCTCCTAGATTAATTGACGTTTTATGGGGTTGGTGGTATAGCCAACCAATGGGTAATGTCATATCTAACGAAGGGAATGCAGAAAGTTGTACTTAGTAGCTGAAGCAATATAGTCCAACGACATACTTCTGACTGGGGACAAATCACGAATGGGGTTCCCCAAGGTTCATTCTTAGATCCACTACTGTTCTTCATATATGTTAACGATCTTCCGTCTAGTATACAACAAGCAGAATTAGTTTTTTTTTTTTTTTTTGCAGATGACGCTAGTATTGTAATCAATCGAAGCATAGTACAGAAACATAAGAAATGGTAAAAAAATTCTTTAAAGTCTCATTGACTGGTTTTCTGCGAATGGTCCACCCTCAATTTTAAAAAGGCACAACGTATTCAGTTCTGCATATCTAGAGGCACTATACCAATGATAAGTGTAACAAATGATGAGAAAATAATAAATAGGGTGGGAACTTCCAAATTGTTAGGGGCTCATATTGATGAACATTTAAATTGGAAAAAACATATTTTGAAACTCCTAAAACAAGTTAGTTCAGCCACATTTGTGCTAAGAATCATAGCAAATCTTGGTCAGAAACAAATCAGTAAGTTGTTAAATTTTGCTTATTTTCAATCAATAATATCATATAGAATAAGGTTCTGGGGTACCTCATCATTTAGAAAGAAAGTCTACATTGCGTTAAAACGTGCTGTAAGAATAATATGTGGTGCTCACCCATGATCGTCTTGTAGCATCTGCTTGAGGAGCTGAACGTTCTGTCTACTGCTTCACAGTATATTTATTCCCTCATAAAGTTTGTTGCAAATAATCTACTACAGTTCAAAAGAAACAATTAGGAACGTATTACAATAGCAGAAGAAAGTATAACATTCATTATTCCATATTAAGGTTGTCTTTAGCATAAAAAGGGTTACACAATGCTGCACAAAAATTTTTGACCACTTACCCACTGTTATAAAATGTCTTACAGACAGCAAAGTAAAATTCGATAACAAACTGAGAAAATTTCTCCTTGACGACTCCTTTGTCTTCGTGGACAAATTTCTGTTACTGTGATGCGTAAAAGGTTGCGGGTAGGAATAAATAACTCACATATCTCTTCCCTGTTTGTAAAAAAAAAAAAAAAAAAAATTAATTTGCGATGTGAATGTAAAGTGCCTCGTTCCACTTCATTACGATCTGTCATGCAAAATATTCCATGGAACGTGTAACTAAGTAACTAACTAACTCATGCGTCTCCTTTTAATACACTAATTTGATATACACTGAAATGCCTCACAAACGCAGGTCAACTCTCTCTTCACTACACGTAGCTTGCAGCTTTGTCCTCAACACTGGCGACAGCGTTCAAGCGAATTCCGTTGTTCTGTATTTCACTTTAAAATTGTTACTCTCTATGACAGCTTCACCAGAAACACAAGTGCAGCACTTTCGTAGACTCTTGACTGTCTTCCAACATAAACAACAATACAAGATGGCACATGTTGTACATCAGCTATTCCTGCAGCGCTGCCAAGATAAAACTGGTGCATGGTGAATACAAGGCCACGAATACAATCTGGAACCCTCGCTGATTTAGAAAAACTAGTCCTTCTTGAGACATCCTGTGTGTAGCTTTTTTGTATTTTTAGTTAGAAGCTAGACAACAGCGTGACTTTAAAAAAAAGGTTCCACTAAAAGGGATATTTATCGAAATGTTTCATGGTTCTAAAATTACAACTTTAGTAGTTGTTTTATTTGGTTGTTTCATAAATTTTGCTAAGACGACAAATTATAAAGTTTACATCTTTGGTTTATGACAACAGTATTATGTATTGTACTCCATATTCTCATATAGGAGGCTTAACAGATTCTATAGTTCATCTACGCATTATCCAAGGCCAGAGACTGATGTGCTGTTTTTTCAATTTATAATTGCAAAATAATAATTGAAAATGAGCTTGTGCTTACGTGTAAACGAGGTGTTTGGATACATTTAATGCTTTATTGGTCATCAGTTTTTAATTACTTCGTAAAAATCGAAGTAAGGGTAAATCTAAAGGTGGCAGGGATAAAATACAGGGACCGCAAGGCGATTTACAATTTGTACAGAAACCAGATGGCAGTTATAAGAGTCGAGGGGCATGAAAGGGAAGCAGTGGTTGGGAAGGGAGTGAGACAGGGTTCTAGCCTCTCCCTGATGTTATTCAATCTGTATATTGAGCAAGGAGTAAAGGAAACAAAAGAAAAATTCTGAGTAGGTATTAAAATCCATGGAGAAGGAATAAAAACTCTGAGGTTCGCCGATGACATTGTAATTCTGTCAGAGACAGCAAAGGTCTTGGAAGAGCAGTTGAACGGAATGGACAGTGTCTTGAAAGGAGGATATAAGATGAAAATTAACAAAAGCAAAACGAAGATGATAGAATGTAGTCGAAATAAGTCCAGTGATGCTGAGGGAATTAGACTAGGAAATGAGACACTTAAAGTAGTAAAGGAGTTTTGCTATTTGGGGAGCAAAATAACTGATGATGGTCGAAGTAGAGAGGATATAAAATGTAGACTGGCAATGGCAAGGAAAGCGTTTCTGAAGAAGAGAAATTTGTTAACATCAAGTATAGATTTAAGTGTCAGGAAGTCGTTTCTGAAAGTATTTGTATGGAGTGTAGCCATGTATGGAAGTGAAACATGGACGATAAATAGTTCAGACAAGAAGAGAATAGGAGCTTTCGAAATGTGGTGCTACAGAAGAATGCTGAAGATTAGATGGGTAGATCACATGACTAATGAGGAGGTATTGAACAGAATTGGGGAGAAGAGGAGTTTGTGGCACAACTTGACAAGAAGAAGGGACTGGTTGGTAGGACATGTTCTGAGCCATCAAGGGATCACAAATTTAGCATTGGAGGTCAGCGTGGAGGGTAAAAATCGTAGAGGGAGACCAAGAGATGAATACAGTAAGCAGATTCAGAAGGATGTAGGCTGCCGTAAGTACTGGGAGATGAAGAAGCTTGCACAGGATAGAGTAGCATGGAGAGCTGCATCAAACCAGTCTCAGGACTGAAGACCACAACAACAACAACTTTGGTATGAATATCCAACTATGTTCATTGACAAACGGTAAGTTAGATCTGCATTAGTGCCATCCATTTTTGTAACATTTAGTAACACAACAAAAACAATAACAAGGGTAAATATTCATTTCTGGGGAGTTTGGTGGCCAGCGGAAGTGTTTCAACTCACCAGAGTGTTCCTGGAGCCACTCTGTAACAATTATGGAGGTGTGGGATGTTGCGTTGTCCTGCTGCAACTCCCCCAGGTCCTTCGGAATGCACAATGGGCATGAATGGACGCAGGTGATCAGACAGGATGATTACGCACGTGTCTCCTGTTAGTGTCATATCTAGACGTATCAGGGTACCCATATCACTCCAACTCCACCATTACAGAACCTCCAGCAGCTTGAACAGTCCCCTGCCGACATGCTGGGTCCATGGATTCATGAGGTTGTCTCCACACCCGTACACGTCTATCCGCTCGATAGAATTTGAAACGAGATTCGTCCGATCAGCCAATATGTTTCCGTCATCAACAGTCCAATGTCGATGCTGAAGCGACTTTGTGTCGTGCAGGCATGAAGTGTACGGGAGTGGGCCTTCGGCTTCGGATGCACATATCGATGATATTGCATTGAATGGTTCGCACGCTGACTCTTGTTGATGTCCCAGCATAGAAATCTGCAGCAATCTGCAGGGTTGCACTTCTGCCACGTTGAACGATTCTGTTCAGTCGTCGGTGGTCCCGTTCTTGCAGGATCTTTTTCCGGCCGCAGCGATGTCGGAGATGTGATATTTTACTGAATTCGTGATATTCACAGTACACTCGTGAAATGTTCGTACGGGAAACTTCCCACCTCATAGCTACCTCGGAGACGCTGTGTCTCATCGCTCGTGCGCCGACTGTACCACCACGTTCAAACTCACTTAACTCTTGATAACCTGCCATTGTAGCAACAGTATCCGACCCAACAACTGCGCCAGACACTTGTCTTATATAGACGTTGCCGACAGCAGCGCCGTATGCTGCCTGTTTACATATCTCTATATTTGAATAGGCATGCCTATACTAGTTTCTTTGGCGCTTCAGTGTACTACAACTGAGAAAACTATCCCGTTAATAGCAGACACCAGAGTCGATAGAGGATATGGTGTTACTACTGACCATTTCCTGGTAATATCAAAACGAAGAATCCCACTGTATAAGAATAAAAGCACAATCAAAAAACAAATACGAGAAGAAGTCTATACAATACAACTTTGAACATGGCTGACGTTTGCAGCAACCGTATACACAAATTTGAAAAATATGTAAAAATCTGCCAACCTGTTGCACAGGTTTTCTATATACCTTGACCAGGTTTCGTCACCTCTAAGGGTGACTTCTGGTGAAGCAACCGGTTGGTTGATTTTTCAAATCTATACAATACGTTTGCTGCAAGATACATGCATTGGATGGTTATAAAGAAAATGTTTAGGAGAATTATTAAAAATGTGCAAGAAAAACAGAACGTTAGTTAAGAATGAAAAAAATATTAAGAATAATACACAAAGTAGATGGTGAAACTTTAGGATAAAGGATGAATTATAAAAACAAAAGGAGACTCCCAAACTGGAACCAAGAACTGGCAGACATCACAAAACGCAATAACGGGCCGACCTAAAATATCTACAATCAAAGAAGTAGGAAGACTATATCGAGCTTAACCGACACACGGTAGTGGTCAAAAGAGAGACAGAAATAAAATGACAAGCCGAGAACATTTACTGAATGAAATGGGACATGATGTACATAGGATCTAAAGCCTGTAGGATGCTGGAAGAACAAAGATGAAAGAGATATACTTCAAATTAACCCCGTTTCGCAAAGTGAGTGGCTGGATTATTTTCAAAATCAAATTAGTTAGTGACTAGCATGTTTATCCTACATCAATGACAGAAATGAAGGTTATGCTAAAAACATCTAAAAATAGAAAATCCCCGGGAAAGACAGCCTCGATGTGGAATTACTTCAATATGTTTCGAAATCACTCATAAAAGTGTTGGATTTGGTAAATACTTGTTGGAAATACAGCAACGTACCAGAAGACCGGCAAACAGAGGTTGTTATCTCATTGTTTAAAAATGGGGATCGCAGAAATTGTGACAGTTATCGAGGAATTAGTCTTCTCAACTCTGGATACAAGATATATGTGAAACTCATAACAGACAGACTAAACATACTTTCGGAAACATTTCTTACTGAAGAACAGAATGGATTTCTAATGGGAAGATCTTGCTTAGACAGTGCTTTCCCGTTATGCCAAATTATTGAAAAACACAGAATACAATCATCCCACATACATGGCCTTTATTGCATATGAGAATGCATTTGATAAAGTTTACACAGTTCAATTATAGGAAATTTTAGAACGGAATGGTATACCCTGTCATCTAATAAGTGTAAGTCAAAGTATTTACTTATATGTACACAACAAAATCAGAGTAAAAGAAGGAAATCCGTTTGCGAGAAATACCTGTCAATGATTCAGTCATGCGTGACCTTTATGACCAACACTATTTAATATATACGACGTCATGAAGACACAGCAGAATAAAACAGTGTACCATTACAAGCTTAATAATTACGTTGTAAATACACTCCTATTTGCAGATGTTCAAATAATCTTAGCAGACTCAGAAGATAAATTACAAGGAGCAATTTGGCAGTTGCAAAAGAGATCAAATGATTATACGAGTAATATGACAATATCTAGAGACGAAAATAAGATAAGGACATTCTATGGTACGGAGCACTTAACAGAAAAAAATAATAGCTGGTGATAAACTGTTATACCGATGGAACAAGTAAATACGTTTTAATATCCACATATCACACTCAGTGGTCAAGAAAACAAACTGCAAAGGTTACAACAGTTAGTACGTACTACAAATCGCACTCTCCTCAAAAAAATTAGAAAAGAGGCAGTACTAATATTTTTAATGTGATGGCAGTACCAGTTCTAGCGTATGGGTCAGAGATTTGCAGTTTAACCGCCAGTCAATGGCGGAGGATTGAGGCAGGTGATATGGGACTCCTGAAACCTCTAGCTGATTATAAACTCATTGATCGGAAAAAATAGCGAAATAAGGAATGAACCGAGTGTCAAAAGCATACTACAAAAAATAGAAGAGTACAGAAAGAAATGGCATGAACACATTCAAAGGATGTCAGAAGAACGAGTACTTAAATTAATATGCAAACATGCACCTCAAAGAAAGAGGGATGTTGGTGTCCTGAGAAAAGATGGAAAGATCAGCTACTTTCTACATGTAACTGGAACAGGCAAGTATGCCTAAACTAAATGATGATGATGATATTTTACTCCAGTGTTTTCGTCAAGCGACATATTAATTTTTAACTGTTCCTATGAATGTTCCAACTTTCATCACATTTTAAAAATTAGAAACAGCATCAGCTTCACGTATGTGAAATTAGAAACAAAAAAATCTCGCTCTAAGATAGAGCACATGTTTGCCAGTTTCCCACTTCCATAATTGGTAAATGTGTGCACCTACTTCTGAAGGATACTGTACGACGTTATCCACAGATGGCACCAACCAACGCGTACAGCTCAGAAGGTAAGCAGTTCCCGTGACGTCCAGCTTGTCGTTGTCGGAGTGGCTGGCACTCTCTAGCGCCGACTTCCACCTAAATATGTGCATCACTCCGTGTTGTAGTTTCGTAAGCGCTTCCAAGCGCTATTCCACAATCTAGGGCAACTGGTGGGAGGAATGAATACGCATCTCATCTCAGTTCTGAAGCCCTCTTTCTATATGTAAATTTAAAAAAAAGTCTATTAAAACAGCAGGATTACTCCCTACTCCCTGGCCGAAGTAGGACTCCGTGTCAGAGCACACAGGACAACGTTATCTCGGCAGTATCAAATGCGTTTCTATCTTTGAGGTTACTACATTCTTCCTGGCTTTATGCATTTTTTGGCTTCTCGCCAGTAACGAGTCGATGATCTGTAATTCCGAGTATGCTCCCAGAACACAAAATTATTAATAAAAGGCTCTCAACAGTTATAAGACTAGCCCAATTAAGACCGTGGCGCTAAAGCAAAATGTGATTCTGCAGTTACTGATCAGTTCACCGTTTTGACTTGCGTACCTTATCTCCTTTCGCAGCAGGCCTTCATAGCAGCATTCGCTACAGGAATCTCAGATCCTCCATTCCAGCGCTGTTTCTATGTCTCTCTGCGCTTCGAGTGCTTCTCATATATGGAAAAGTCTTTCAGTTCTGCCCGCGTATCTGCGTTTCATACATGACCTAGTCTGGCTATTCATAGCGTATTTTTTCAGAAATTCATCTCGGGTAACTCGATCCTTCATTGAGCTTTTACTGACAGTCTCTCACTTCCATAGAGTAGGCCAGAAAATACTACTGGTATATAAATTTTATTTCTTGTCTTTCCGTGTTATATTTTTCAAACAACGATGGATTGCGTTTCGCAGCGACTTAAGTCGTCTTCAGTTTGACGGCTGACATCACATATAAGACAGCTGATATGTGATACTTGTTCAAGGGTCTGGCCATTTATTAACATTTTACAAAAGACTGGTTCTTTGAAAGTCAGAACATTTGTTTTTATTTCAGTACGTATAAAATAAACATTGACATTTCCAAAATAATGGTTCAAATGGCTCTGAGCACTATGGGACTCAACTGCTGTGGTCATAAGTCCCCTAGAACTTAGAACTACTTAAACCTAACTAACCTAAGGACAGCACACAACACCCAGCCATCACGAGGCAGAGAAAATCCCTGACCCCGCCGGGAATCGAACCCGGGAACCCGGGCGTGGGAAGCGAGAACGCTACCGCACGACCACGAGATGCGGGCTTGACATTTCCAGGAAGATAATCAAATAATTAAATGTCTTTCTCTAAACATATTATGAGTAAGCGTGCTTTTCTACAATTTCTTAGGGTTTTACGTCATATGGTTGCCAGATCATTAGAGATGAAGCAGAACCTTGGATTGAGGAAGGATAGGGATTAAATGAAATTATCCACATACTTTTCAAAGGAACCATTTTGGAATCTGCGTTAACAGAAGTTCGATAGAGCCTAAATGATGGCCACGCTGGCGTTTGAACCTTACTCCTGAATACGACTTCAGTATCTTAACCCCTACGTCACCTCATTCGATGCCGCACAAGTATTTCACTGTTTAACAGTATCGACAACAAAGGAAACGACGCATAGTCTTTGCAATCTGACGTTTAGCGGCCCCTAATATGGTACGGCTCACTGGCTACACGGTTTTGAACTTCTCTTCGTTCTTATTTTTGCATTTTTTCGTTCAATTCACTTTACAGACAGTATGGCGCCACGTTTAATCATATAACTACTGGTACAACAGCAATAAAGGCCTGCTACCACTTTTGTTAGTATTACAACTCCTGATATAAACAGCGCTGTAGTAGTACTACTTATAATACTGTAACAAATTTTCCTTGTTGTAAAGTATATACATAATATAATTTTATATTTTAAATTTCTACTTGCTGTATCTTACTCCCAAAATTAGGACCAAATTTCCAGAAACAATCTTAAAATGCAATTTTAGATTAATGATGACATAACAAAAGTTATAATAATAAATCTATTGCCGTGGTTAAAACTACATTTTCAGGAGACGGAATTTGTGTCGAGTAAAAACAGTAAAATATAACCATAGTAATCAAGGGAATGGTAGGAAAACAATTGCAGCAGTTAATTGGCAATGTTGTCAGAGAAATTAGAAGATAGAAAGGAATGGTGATAATAAAAGCAGAAAATATTAAAGAGAACATTAACAGCTGAAAGGAGCAACAAGTCCTGAACAGACTTTGTTATATCACAGTAGTTCAAAAACAAGTCTTTTGCATGCCACGAAAGTTTTTTTGTTTAACATGTGCACTCACACTCGTTTCGCCTTAGTTACAATGGATCTTCAGCGAGTGTCCAGAAATATTACACGATTTTTTTCGTTTGTACATATAGGCTATAATTTGCACATGTAGATTATAGATTCATTGAAGTTTTTTTTAATAAAGTGGAAAAGTTCTTACAAATCAGCGTCTAATTCATTGTTCCTAAGCCAAACAGCTTTCTCTCAGGTGGTAAACTGCTTGAAAATTTGCCGCATAAGAGAGAGCTGTTTCATTTAGAAATAATGAATTAGACGCCGATTTGCAAATATTTTCCCGTTTTCTTATATAACCTACAATGAATTGTTTTAAATCTATAATCTATATGTACAAATGATAACCTACATCTGCAAACTAAAAAATCTTGTAATATTTCAGGACTCTCACTGTAGATGCCTTGTAATTAAGGCGAAATGCGTCTGGATGGGCAGGATCAATAAAAAATTTGATGTGCACAATGCAGCTGGCTTTTTTTAACTACTGTAATTTATACTCTGTTGCTGCGAAAATGAGCACCACAAGAAACTTGTTAAAATTCTGCATACTATCGACGAAGGAAGTATGATTTTATATTGAAGACACATTAGTTGGTAACTTGTCCTACTGATACAACGACGTGCTGAAAAGAAATGCTTCCGAATAATTTTATTCTGTTCTCAGTATAAGTTGAAACGTCCCCTTAGAAAAATAATACGGGACTGTGCTTAAACTGACACACAATATTTTTAGCGCAACGCAATCTGACTTTCAGAAATCCCTACAAAAGAATGGCCCTGACTAACATTAACCTATACCTTTCACAAATCACTTACCTCACCAAAAATCTTCGTTACTCGAACTACTGCAATACAGCGAGCGCCACTACTGCCAGCTAAATAAAAGATTGAAACTACTGAATGCACTAACTACTGATAGGCATAGTTAGCAAATGAAAGATTTTAATAGAGAACAAACAATGTATTTACCTTCATAATCATAATATATATGCCATCCAGTCTTACAAATTTCAAATCTCCGCCATTTCTCTCCCCACATCCACCACTGCTGGCGGCTCACCTCCAACTGCGCAACGCTACGCGCTGTTCACATCCAGCTGCCCAACACTACAATGGCAGACGACAATGCAAACTAGCCACAGACTGCACACAGCACAGCCAGTGATTTTCATACAGAGCGCTACGTAACGTTGCCAATAAGAAAACATAAACAGCCTACTTACAAAGTTGAGGTATTACATGTCATGCATATTACTCGGTCAACTTCATTGAAGCGCCAAAGAAACAGTTATATGCATGCGTATTCAAATACAGAGATATGTAAACAGGCAGAATATGGCGCTGCGGTCGGCAACCGCTATTTATGAAAACAAGTCTCCGACGCATTTGTCAGACTGGTCACTGCTACTGCAGTGGCCGGTTACCAAGGTTTAAGTGAGTTTGAACGTGGTGTTATAGTAGACGCACGAGCGATGGGACACAGCATCTCAGAGGTAGTGATGAAATGGGGATTTTCCGGTACGACCATTTCCCGAGTGAACTGTGAATATCAGGAAGCCGGTAAAACATCAAATCTCCGGCATCGCTGCGGCCGGAAAAGATCCTACAAGAACGGGGCCCACGACGACTGAAGAAAATCGTTCAAAGTGACAGAAAAGCACCCCCTTCCGCAACTGCTGCAGCTTTCTATGCTGGGCCATCAACAAGTGACAGCGTGCAACCACTCAACGAAACGTTATTGATATGGGCTTTTGGAGCCGAAGGCCCTCTTGTGTACCCTTGATGACTGCACGACACAAAGCTTTACCCCTCACCTGGGACCGTCAACACCGATAATGGACGGTTGATGACTGGAAATACACTCCTGGAAATTGAAATAAGAACACCGTGAATTCATTGTCCCAGGAAGGGGAAACTTTATTGACACATTCCTGGGGTCAGATACATCACATGATCACACTGACAGAACCACAGGCACATAGACACAGGCAACAGAGCATGCACAATGTCGGCACTAGTACAGTGTACATCCACCTTTCGCAGCAATGCAGGCTGCTATTCTCCCATGGAGACGATCGTAGAGATGCTGGATGTAGTCCTGTGGAACGGCTTGCCATGCCATTTCCACCTGGCGCCTCAGTTGGACCAGCGTTCGTGCTGGACGTGCAGACCGCGTGAGACGACGCTTCATCCAGTCCCAAACATGCTCAATGGGGGACAGATCCGGAGATCTTGCTGGCCAGGGTAGTTGACTTACACCTTCTAGAGCACATTGGGTGGCAAGGGATACATGCGGACGTGCATTGTCCTGTTGGAACAGCAAGTTCCCTTGCCGGTCTAGGAATGGTAGATCGATGGGTTCGATGACGGTTTGGATGTACCGTGCACTATTCAGTGTCCCCTCGACGATCACCAGTGGTGTACGGCCAGTGTAGGAGATCACTCCCCACACCATGATGCCGGGTGTTGGCCCTGTGTGCCTCGGTCGTATGCAGTCCTGATTGTGGCGCTCACCTGCACGGCGCCAAACACGCATACGACCATCATTGGCACCAAGGCAGAAGCGACTCTCATCGCTGAAGACGACACGTCTCCATTCGTCCCTCCATTCACGCCTGTCGCGACACCACTGGAGGCGGGCTGCACGATGTTGGGGCGTGAGCGGAAGACGGCCTAACGGTGTGCGGGACCGTAGCCCAGCTTCATGGAGACGGTTGCGAATGGTCCTCGCCGATACCCCAGGAGCAACAGTGTCCCTAATTTGCTGGGAAGTGGCGGTGCGGTCCCCTACGGCACTGCGTAGGATCCTACGGTCTTGGCGTGCATCCGTGCGTCGCTGCGGTCCGGTCCCAGGTCGACGGGCACGTGCACCTTCCGCCGACCACTGGCGACAACATCGATGTACTGTGGAGACCTCACGCCCCACGTGTTGAGCAATTCGGCGGTACGTCCACACGGCCTCCCGCATGCCCACTATACGCCCTCGCTCAAAGTCCGTCAACTGCACATACGGTTCACGTCCACGCTGTCGCGGCATGCTACCAGTGTTAAAGACTGCGATGGAGCTCCGTATGCCACGGCAAACTGGCTGACACTGACGGCGGCGGTGCACAAATGCTGCGCAGCTAGCGCCATTCGACGGCCAACACCGCGGTTCCTGGTGTGTCCGCTGTGCCGTGCGTGTGATCATTGCTTGTACAGCCCTCTCGCAGTGTCCGGAGCAAGTATGGTGGGTCTGACACACCGGTGTCAATGTGTTCTTTTTTCCATTTCCAGGAGTGTATGTTGCCTGGTCGGATGAGTCTCGTTTCAAATTGCATCGAGCGGATAGATATGTACAGGTACGGAGACAACCTCGTGAATCCACGGAGCCTCCACGTCAGTAGGGCACTGTTCAGGCTGCTGGAGGGTCTCTAACGGTATGGCGCGTGTGCAGTTGGAGTGATACGGGACCGCCTGGTACGTCTATATACGATTCTGAGAGGTGATACGTACTTATTCATCCTGTCTGATTACCTGCATCCATTCAGGTCCACTGTGCATTCCGACGGATTTGGGCAATTTCAGCAGGACTATGCGATACCCCACACTTTCTAAATTGCTACAGGGTGGCTCCAGAAACACTGTTCTTAGTTTAATGACTTTCGCTTGCCCCCAATCTCCCCAGACATGAACATTATTGAGCATATCTGGGATGCCATCAACGTACTGTTGAGAGGAGATCTCCACTCATCGTACTCTTACGGATTAATGAGCAGCCCTGCAGGATTCCTGGTGTCAGTTCCCTCCAGCACTACTTCAGACATCAGTCGAGTCCATGCCACGTCGTGGTGCGGCACTTCTGCCCGCTCGCGGGGGGGCCCTACATGATATTGGGCAGGTGTACCAGCTTCTTTGGCTCTTCCGTACATGTCGGCGCGTGAGAAACAGTATGTTGTAATGCAGCTTCTCACCGGAGAAAAGTGACTCCAATTGAAATCCCTAGAAAATGGAAACTGTGTACAGTGACGATTATGATAGATGATGAAAGTTTTTTTCACCATTTTGACCCCGAAAACAAGAGGGCATCAATTGAGTTATCTATTAAAGATAACAGGCGCCATAAAATATCAAGACAATACCATCAGCAGGCAAAGTCTTGTTCACAGTATTCTAGTATTTGAAGTTGTGGTGCATTTGAAATTCATACCTCCAAGGCACCACTATAAACCCTGCAACGTACTGTGAGACCCTTAAAAAACTGAAGGCACGAATTCTAAGAGTTCGTCCACACATGGAGCACCCTATCCGTCAGCACGATAACGCCTGACCACATACGCGCGCTGCGATATCTGCAACAATCCGACGAGCTGGGTTCCCTGTCATCGATCATCCTCCATACAGTCCCGACTGGGCTCATCCGACCTTCATCTGTTTCCAAAACATTAAGAACACCTTCAGGGACTTCACTTCGCTAGTGGTGAAGCGGTGAATGCAGAGGTGTCAAACATTCTGCAGTGACGGTCTCAAAATACTGGCATCTCTTCAGGAGGAATGTGTTCGTCTACGGGGTGACTGTCTTGTGAAATGAATATGTAGACATGAAGAGCAAGGATGTGGACTATTAATTACGTTCGTTTTATTTAAAAGGCTGTAAGAGTTTTCACTTAAAAAATTCGAAGGCATTACTTTTCAGCACTCTCCCGGAGACAGTTTGAAGTAAGGCACTGGGAATGGATTCTGTAATATGCGGTGGGTTCACTAAACGACAAAATATAACTGCGGCCGGCCGGAGTGGCCGAGCGGTTCTAGGTGCTTCAGTTCGGAACCGCGCAGCTGCCACGGTCGCAGGTTCGAATCGTGCCTGGGGCATGGATGTGTGTGGTGTCCTTAGGTTAGTTAGGTTTAAGTAGTTCTAAGTTATAGGGGACTGATGACCTCAGATGTTAAGCCCCATAGTGCTCAGAGCCATTTGAACCATATAACTGCGAATTTATTTCTGTCTATACACAAGAGATTGTAGAAAATCACTGACTGCGTTTATAGATTCATATAGAAAAGGAAATATAACCTTTCAACAGCTTTATAGTCAGAAATAATCTCTTTCTGGCATCGAAACTGCTAAAACATCATATCATCAATGACTTCTCTTTTAAAAGTATGTCAGTTTTCCCTAAATATTACCTCTCAATAATTTTTATTAAGGCCATTTCCAGTACGTTTACCTACAATACAGCGGATAGGCATTATAATGCGAACACCTCTACTTTCTTCGGAATGGTTTATTAACAAGGGATTTGACCCCCATTTGCCCGTAATACAGCTGCGATTCTTTTTGGAATACTGGCATATAATGACTGCATAGTCTCCAGTGGAATGTTATGCCACTCTTCGATCAGAATCTCTTCTGAGTGCTGTAGTGACAAGGGAGGCGGAAATCTGCTCTGGAGTCCGCTCTCCAATACCGCCCACAAGGGTTCGATAATATTCAAGTCCGGGGTGTGTGCTGGCCAGGGAAGACGCTGCAGTTCAGTTTCTTGCTTCTCATACAACGGCTGTACTGTCCTGGCTGTGTGAATGAGTGAAATATGGCATTATAATGAGCGTGTGGCATTGGAGGCCGGGAGAACCCTCGCGCGGCGGTTCGGCCGCCGCTCCACAAGTTATTTAACGCCACTACGGCGACTTGCGAGTGAATGAGGAGGAAATGATGATGAAAGACACACAACACCCAGTCATCTCGAGGCAGAGAAAATCCCCGACCCCTCCGGGAATCGAACCCAGGGCCCCGTGCGCGGGAAGCGAGAACGCTACCGGACGACCACGAGCCGCGCACAGTGAAATATGGCATCACTGTTATGCAACAACATTTCAATCATGGGGTGCACCTGATCACCTAAAATGTTCACATATCATTAGCTGTGACACGGCCTTTGAGAGTAATGATGGGACCAGCAGAATACCATGATGTGGTTGCCCACACCACCATACTTCCACCTCCATGCTTAACCGTTGAAATCAAGCAATCAGGACTGTAGGCTTCATTTGACGTTCTCCAGACGTAAACCCGGCCCGATATTGGAAGTAACGAAGACGTTCACTCGTCGGACCATATGACGTGTTTCCACTGATTAGCCGCCCAGGATTTATGCTCCTGACACTGTGTTTTACGCTTCTTTGCGTTGGTTGGCGTCACTCATGGTTTCGGTGAATATTCGCTTTATAGAATTCTCGGCGGACAGTGTCGGTAGATACGGGGTCTCGAAGATGGCTATTGAGCTGTGCAGTCGCTTTAGCTGGCGTAGTTTTGTGTTGTTTTGACACAGTTCGTGTTAGCGTACGACAAACTCTGTCATTTAGTTTCGATTTGCGCCCACTATTACGTTTACACGATGACGTCTTTCCATGTTTTGTGTAGGCTGTCATGACTGTTGAAACAGTTGCTCTTGAAACGTCCAGTAAGTTAGCTGTCTTGGTTACTGATGCTCCAGGTAATCGGGCCCCCCCACAATCTGACCTCTTTGGAACTCTGTTAGGTCTTTCATTGTACGTCGACCTCGGTCTCTGAATGCTAGCCGGCCGGGGTGGCCGTGAGGTTCTAGGCGCTTCAGTCTGGAACTGCGCGACCGCTAGGGTCGCAGGTTCGAATCCTGCCTCGGGCATGGATGTGTGTGATGTCCTTAGGTTAGTTAGGTTTAAGTAGTTCTAACTTCTAGGGGACTGATGACCTCAACTGTTAAGTCCCATAGTGCTCAGAGCCATTTGAACCAATTTGAAAAAATGGTTCAAATGGCTCTGAGCACTATGGGACTTAACATCTAGGGTCATCAGTCCCCTAGAACTTAGAACTACTTAAACCTAATTAACCTAAGGACAGCACACAACACCCAGTCATCACGAGGCAGAGAAAATCCCTGACCCCGCCGGGAAGCGAACCCGGGAACCCGGGCGTGGGAAGCGAGAACGCTACCGCACGACCACGAGCTGCGGACCGAACCATTTTGAATCTGAATGCTAATACGAAGTGTACACTACTCGTAAACAACCTGCACTGATGCCTAGTCCGTACTAAACACGCACAGTCCAGCGCGACACGCGCCTTACCTGCGTTGTTGACCGTCAAACACAACCATTTCATTACTACCACTGTTCACAATATTTTTCCTACCCCTGTACCTCTTCCGTCATACTTGTGTAGCAACTGAAATGTAGTCTAAGTGTTCTCGAAGTCCATACTTCTCACATTATTCATATTTCTCTTCCGGCTTCGTGTTAAATCAGTTCAGCGCTATAGAATTCATGGGTGGCCTTGTAATAAGCTCACTGGATGCTCGCACTGTTTTCGAACTCTTACTGATGAAGTGTGTGAAAGTATAAAAGGGAAACGCACTTTTATATATCACGTAGCCTCTCCACAATTTACCTTTTGCTATGCGCTTTAATAGCTAAAAAATCAGACAAGGAATCAAGAAGTTTTTTTCAGTATATGTCGATGTAAGGAAAAGTACAGTTTAACGTTCTATTGACAACAAAGTGGAGCACAAGATTTTGAGATATACATGTGCAAGCCTTTCGATTCGAGTTCCAACTCATTAGTGTTTATTGTCACAGCTCGCTTTCAGAATACACGGTAAGTAGACTACCCACAAGGATCTACTTACGACAACAAACTTCGGAAAAAATGCTATCTATGCTATACGGGAGAAATTGGAAGGTGTATTGTTGAAAATATGTCAACCCGTCGGAATGCTGAAATAACCATATGATATTGAACTCTACGACTTCATGGACAACCACTGCTGTGGAGAAAACAATTTTGTCAGAAACTCCGCATTTTCAGGAGTGCTTTAGGGTCTAGTACCAAGGTCTGCAATTGCCGAATCGCGGTCCAGATCCGGAGAATGGAAGGTGAAATAACTGGATCGCCAAATTTTTTTTGAAAATATAAATTACCCAAGTAAATTATTTGAATAACCATTTTTTTCTTTTTGTGGATAACAATACGTTTGGGCGCCACCCTTATCATGTTTATACTATTTTACAAGTAATTGCGTGACTGCTCTGAGTTCTTTATGATTTGCAAGTATATTAAATACAAAATGTATTGTACGGACTATAACACACAATGTTTTCTTCGAAAAATTGCATTTAAATTCCAGGTTTGTCTTAAACTCGTACATAAAATAAAAAGTCCAGTGTTTGATTTATAATTTCTGCCAGTCTTGAAAATGGCCATATATTCGTTGCCGCGGGAAACCTAACTCTATCTAGCAACATCAGCCATTTGTAAAATTCTGTGAAAGAGAAACTGAGACAGGGAAATACAGAGCTTGCTGTTATTCTGGGAGGACTTACTTCACAACTGCAACCTCCTGATGTCTCGATAAATAAACCATTTAAAATATATATGAGAGAGGAATGGAACAAATGGATCATGGATGAAACCCAACATGAATTCACGCCGAAGGGAGCTTTAAAACGACCTACAATCAAACAAGTGTGTCAGTGGATAAAACAGTTGTGGTCTAGAGTGAAAACTTTCAAGAAGTGCAGCATAAGTAACGTTCTCGATGGGAGTGTAGACTATCTTATATACGAAGAGGACGAAGAAGAAGAAGAAGAAGAAAGTTCAGATGACGATTTTCAGGGATTTTAAAGATCAGTTCGTTTTTATAACCTAGGAATTTTTTTAGTCTGGCTTTGCAGTCTAATAATGAAAATGGTAAAGATGTTATTTAAAAAAAACAGCTTAAAAATTAAGGTGCGTCTTATAGCCCCTAAAATACGGTACTTATTATGTCGTATAGTAGGAGAGTGAGAAACAGAGTTGTTGAGCGGTATGGCCGGGGGAGGGGGGAGAGAGACGCTAGCTGCCGGCAGGCACAGCGTGCTATGTTGATCCACATAAGAACTCTGTACACGTCCTGAAAACAACACAAGAATTTCTTTTGTTGACCAGAGAATGGAATAGAGATAGAGCACCATCAGGCATAAATATTGGGAGGAATAAAAATATTAAGGCGATGTTATTCGCGGAAGATCAAGTTATCATACAAGACAGCGGAAATAAATTACAAACGGCATTACGTAAACTAAATGAGACAAGTGCAAGCTACAATCTGACTATATCTATAAAAAAACTAAAACTATGGCCAGGTATTCACCCATTACGAACAAAACTAGTCCTCAATAATAAATCGGTAGAACATGCTACCCATTTCAAATATTTAGGAATGGACATATCAAGATATGGATATACAGTAAAAAAAGCTAATACTTACCAGTGTATATGTGCCACTATAAGAATAACATTTAAGAGTAAAATAAGGAAAGAGACACAACTGTAATTTCATAAAGTCATGGCAGTTATTCCTTTTTTATACGGAGCAGGAAATTTAGAAGCTCTTGGAAAGGCTGCACTAGGGAAGCAAAAATCGAAACGAAGTAATAAGGGCATAACTATGGATCCAATCCACAACCAAAAGGCAATCCAGTACGAAGTAAAATACAGAGAACATGTACTTCGCATGTCACCACAAAGACTTCTAAATTAGTAGATTATAAACAATGGTTCAAGAGAAGTGCGAGAAGAACGAGGATGAGATAGTGAGACTGGAACAGACCCTAGGCCTAATCCCCGAGTGGTAGAAGAAGAAGAAGAAGAAGAAGAAGAAGAAGAAGAAATATGAAATTTTGTAAATCCGTCTCTGACTCCGGCAACCTAAGAAGCCTCTTTTAATCGGAGCAGTGATGTTCATCTTAACACAATTTTTGTGCTCGTAGCTCGAACGAAAGCTTAACGCCACTTTACGAAACTCTAATATGAAATGACGATTTTATCTTCCGCGAGCACGGCGGTGGCGACCTGTGGCATGGAAGCGGCTCCTTCGCGGTGCGTCGACATACACGTCGGCACGGAAGAGACTCCTTTGCGATGCGTCGGGCGACGGGGTTTCTATAAAGAATGAATCTAAGTCATCATCATCATCATCATCATCATCATTTAAGACTGATTATGCCTTTCAGCGTTCAGTCTGGAACATAACCCCCTTATACAGTTCCTCCATGATCCCCTATTCAGTGCTAACATTGGTGCCTTTTCTGATGTTATACTTATTACTTCAAAATCATTCTTAACCGAATCCAGGTACCTTCTCCTCGGTCTGCTCCGACTCCTCCTACCCTCTACTGCTGAATCCATGAGTCTCTTGGGTAACCTTGCTTCTCCCATGCGTGTAACATGACCCCACCATCTAAGCCTGTTCGCCCTGACTGCTACATCTATAGAGTTCATTCCCAGTTTTTCTTTGATTTCCTCATTGTGGACACCCTCCTGCCATTGTTCCCATCTTCTAGTACCTGCAATCATCCTAGCTACTTTCATATCCGTAACCTCAACCTTGTTGATAAGGTAACCTGAATCCACCCAGCTTTCGCTCCCATACAACAAAGTTGGTCGAAAGATTGAACGGTGCACAGATAACTTAGTCTTGGTACTGACTTCCTTCTTGCAGAGGAGAGTAGATCGTAGCTGAGCGCTCACTGCATTAGCTTTGCTACACCTCGCTTCCAGTTCTTTCACTATGTTGCCATCCTGTGAGAATATGCATCCTAAGTACTTGAAACCGTCCACCTGTTCTAACTTTGTTCCTCCTATTTGGCACTCAATCCGTTTATATTTCTTTCCCACTGACATTACTTTCGTTTTGGAGATGCTAATCTTCATACCATAGTCCTTACATTTCTGATCTAGCTCTGAAATATTACTTTGCAAACTTTCAATCGAATCTGCCATCACAACTAAGTCATCCGCATATGCAAGACTGCTTATTTTGTGTTCACATATCTTAATTTCACCCAGCCAATCTATTGTTTTCAAAATATGATCCATAAATAATATGAACAACAGTGGAGACAGGTTGCAGCTTTGTCTTACCCCTGAAACTACTCTGAACCATGAACTCAATTTACCGTCAACTCTAACTGCTGCCTGACTATCCATGTAAAGACCTTTAATTTAATGAATCTAAGTAAAATAGAAAAATTTTATCATCACTTCGTCAATAGTTACTCGTATTGCGATCTCGTACGGAGCTGTTCTTAATCTGTTTTGTTACTGTCGAGTCTTACAACCTTTTTTTTTTTTGCATCGATGCCGATCCTAAAACGCGCAAAGCTGATAGTGAAGATTTGACTGAGTGGACTGAACAATATTGTTTTATGCTGCTTGATAGGCCTGGAGCTGTTCCAGTACAATAAAATTGTCGCTTTTGTTAAAACTGCCAATTTAAAGCGACACTACGAAACGATTCATCAGCAGTTCAGTAAAAATATTCCTCTGGATAGTGAAGCTTGTCAAGAAAAAATTCAGGCATATCTAATACTTAACAAGAAAAGCACGGCTTTGCTAAACTGCTCCATGAGCTGACAAGAAATATCTGCCGAAGCAGCATTGTGTTTGTGTTGGGCGCTTCTTAAACGCCAGAACCCATTTTCAGACTCTGAGACACTAAAAAGAATGTATGTTGCAAATGGCCGCGCCACTTTTTGAAGTGAAAGAGGATTTTGTTGCAACAATTCAAGGTACTCCATTGTCGGCAGGAAGCAATAAAAGAAGAACCGAAATTATGACTACTGACAAAAGTCGTTTATTCGAACTTCTGCAGAAGACGCCTTGCTACGCGAAAGCAATCGACGAATCATGCGTATTGTTGGCGAAGAACGCATGTCCACTTTCGCTTGATTTTTGGATATTGAAAGTAAAGCGATTGGGGAAGAATTTCCAGCAATATTGCCGTTCAGAGGCAACAGTCGTGGAGAAGATGACAAAATCAAGCAATAGTTATGATAAAATGGTTCCCCTTCAACTGACTGAACCTCAGCGATGATGCGCAAACAAAAGGGGCTAGTACTCGAGGATAACAATGCTCGGCTACTGTCTTAAAAGTGCATAATTCACCAGGTTCAAAGTTCTTATTTTTATTTTCTCTATTGTTTAAAAAGCGTTTTATTAATGTGATTGCGTATTATTATTGATTTTTATTTATGGTTCGGTTTAGCGATTCCTTTTTACTGTTTGCTCCTTTTATTTATGTTGGCTCCCTTTAATTATGTTTGCGGTAGTTATGAAGTCCATCCGCAGCTCGTGGTCTTGCGGTAGCGTTCTCGCTTCCCACGCGGGGTCAGGGATTCTCCCTGCCTCGAGATGACTGGGTGTTGTTGTTTTGTCTTCAACATCATCATTCATCCCCATTACGGTCGCTAGGACGTTGCCTAGTCGGCTGTGCGGTCTCCCGCATCGTTCCCAACGGTCCTCGGGGTATGGGACCCCATCATCATCATCATCATCATGAAGTCTACATTGCTTACCGTTCTCCGTAAGTTAAAGTATACGGTAATACCATAAGCATTTCGCAGGAGTGCATCTCGTTGAGTCTCCTTGTTGGAACTCCTCCACCTGAAATCGCTAAAGATAATTTATCGCTCTATGGAAATCGATCGGTACAGCCCAGTGCAATGCTGTCTCATGTGTACGGAATGTGGCGTCCAACTTTAGTTCGTGAAATTATTTAGGTCTTCGGAGAAATATTCTCGAAGAATCCCAAAACCGTGTGAAACTGCAGGTTCGCACCATCAAACCACACAACACTTCCGAACGACTTGCGTCTTTATAATCACTAAATATTTCTTTTGAAATGATTAAGGGTTATGAACTCTACACACCTGATACTCCTTTTGTGCTTTTACACTCCTGGAAATTGAAATAAGAACACCGTGAATTCATTGTCCCAGGAAGGGGAAACTTTATTGACACATTCCTGGGGTCAGATACATCACATGATCACACTGACAGAACCACAGGCACATAGACACAGGCAACAGAGCATGCACAATGTCGGCACTAGTACAGTGTATATCCACCTTTCGCAGCAATGCAGGCTGCTATTCTCCCATGGAGACGATCGTACAGATGCTGGATGTAGTCCTGTGGAACGGCTTGCCATGCCATTTCCACCTGGTGCCTCAGTTGGACCAGCGTTCGTGCTGGATGTGCAGACCGCGTGAGACGACGCTTCATCCAGTCCCAAACATGCTCAATGGGGGACAGATCCGGAGATCTTGCTGGCCAGGGTAGTTGACTTACACCTTCTAGAGCACGTTGGGTGGCACGGGATACATGCGGACGTGCATTGTCCTGTTGGAACAGCAAGTTCCCTTGCCGGTCTAGGAATGGTAGAACGATGGGTTCGATGACGGTTTGGATGTACCGTGCACTATTCAGTGTCCCCTCGACGATCACCAGTGGTGTACGGCCAGTGTAGGAGATCGCTCCCCACACCATGATGCCGGGTGTTGGCCCTGTGTGCCTCGGTCATATGCAGTCCTGATTGTGGTGCTCACCTGCACAGCGCCAAACACGCATACGACCATCATTGGCACCAAGGCAGAAGCGACTCTCATCGCTGAAGACGACACGTCTCCATTCGTCCCTCCATTCACGCCTGTCGCGACACCACTGGAAGCGGGCTGCACGATGTTGGGGAGTGAGCGGAAGACGGCCTAACGGTGTGCGGGACCGTAGCCCAGCTTCATGGAGACGGTTGCGAATGGTCCTCGCCGATACCCCAGGAGCAACAGTGTCCCTAATTTGCTGGGAAGTGGCGGTGCGGTCCCCTACGGCACTGCGTAGGATCCTACGGTCTTGGCGTGCATCTGTGCGTTGCTGCGGTCCGGTCCCAGGTCCACGGGCACGTGCACCTTCCGCCGACCACTGGCGACAACATCGATGTACTGTGGAGACCTCACGCCCCACGTGTTGAGCAATTCGGCGGTACGTCCACCCGGCCTCCCGCATGCCCACTATATGCCCTCGCTCAAAGTTCGTCAACTGCACATACGGTTCACGTCCACGCTGTCGCGGCATGCTACCAGTGTTAAAGACTGCGATGGAGCTCCGTATGCCACGGCAAACTGGCTGACACTGACGGCGGCGGTGCACAAATGCTGCGCAGCTAGCGCCATTCGACGGCCAACACCGCGGTTCCTGGTGTGTCCGCTGTGCCGTGCGTGTGATCATTGCTTGTACAGCCCTCTCGCAGTGTCCGGAGGAAGTATGGTGGGTCTGACACACCGGTGTCAATGTGTTCTTTTTTCCATTTCCAGGTGTGTATATGTATTTATTTTCTTCAATACCATAAAACATAGATAACTGCCTTAATGGCGGCTTCCAACAATCTCCTCTCAATCTGACATAGAACATCTCTCTTCCAATGTCCAACATGGAATAATCATCTCTTTGCCGTAGTTTAATAGTCTGCATATCTTTGTTATTGAGTTCGCACGGAAATGCTTAAATTCCACAGAGTATTTATCTCTCGCGCAGGTATTTTACATTTATCGTCGTATTAATAAGCCGTCGCACTGCAAATACTGGCTCACCAACACAGTTAGACCGCAATAGACCGGTGATGCTGTATTGTAACGTATCACCCCGGACTACAAAAAAAAAAAAAAAAAAACAGCTGTAAGTATGTAACGCCACGGTACGGGACTACAAGTTCCACCGTCACACCTTCACCTGCCCATGTTAGGCAAAATTTCTGCCTGATTCATGTAGTACTATCACCGTCAGAGAGTGGTACGGGACTACAAGTCCCACCGCCACACCTCTAAAGTGAATTGCAGTGACGCAGTCACTGCCCTGTGGAAATTTACTGTCCACCAACACAGTTAGACCGCAATAGACCGGTGATGCTGTATTGTAACATATCACCCCGGACTACAAGTCCATTATTTTTTTTTTAAAAAAAGCAGCTGTAAGCAGTTAATTCCATAAATTATCTGGAAGTACGCATTAGGAGTGATTTAAATGGAATGATCGTATAAAGTTGATCATCTGGAAGTACGCATTAGGAGTGATTTAAATGGAATGATCGTATAAAGTTGATCGTCGCTAAAGCAGATGCCAGACTGAGATTCATTGGAAGAATCCTAAGGAAATGCAATCCTAAAACAAAGGAAGTAGGTTACAGTACGCTTGTTCGCCCACTGCTTGAATACTGCTCAGGAGTGTGGGATCCGTACCAGATGGGGTTGATAGAAGAGATTGAGAATATCCAAAGGAGAGCAGCGCGCTTCGTTACAGGATCCTTTAGCAATCGCGAAATCGTTACGGAGATGATAGATAAGCTCCGGTGGAGGACTGTGCAGGAGATATGCTCTGTAGCTTGGTTCGGGCTTTTGTTGAAGTTTCGAGAACATACCTTCACCGAGGAGTCAAGCAGTATATTGCTCCCTCCTACGTATATCTCGCGAAGAGACCATGAGGAGAAAATCAGAGAGCTTAGAGCCCACACGGAGGCATACCGACAATCTTTCTTTCCACGAACAATACGAGACTGGAATAGAAGGGAGAACCAATAGAGGTACCCTCCGCCACACACAGTCAGGTGGCTTGCGGAGTATGGATGTAGATGTAACCTTCTTAGGCGACTTGGATATACAACGAACGCAATAAGCTGGTTGTGGCTCTCCTGAAAGAGCTCGACATCGAGCTACGAGGAAATGGGAAGTTAATATCTGATCTGGTGCAAATTTTGTGTTCTTCCTGTCGTAAGCTGAATATCTTTGAAAAGATACTGCAAGTCAAGTATTTATTCAACAATTTTTGAATAAAAATATATATGTGAGATAGATATTGCAGTATTTTCAAATTTTATGAGATCTTCGGAAGGAATCTGCAGCAACATTCCGCGCCTCCCGAACAAGTGTGAGTACCAGCAGGCAGTAACCCCGAGCCCTCGGTGCCTACTCGGAGTGACAGTTTGTGGGATCAGGCTTCTGTCTGCAGCAGACCGCTTCACAGTGAACATGACCTCAGACTCTGTAGCAATTACTGTGAGTAATGCGGGAAAGAAAATGCTACTTCAGAAAGGTTACGCTTTCGGCTTACAAAAACTTTTGAAATGTAGAGCAGCGCGATGGCCGTGCAACATTAAGAATTGCGGAAGTTTTACTGTAACTGCTTCATTTGAGGACACCGATGTGATCGAGAGTTAAGACGACCACAGCCACGCGGAAATAGCTACGATAAAATTCAGAGGCACAAAATAGTTCGCTACCTGAAGAGGAAAGCTGCAGAATATATACGTGAGAGCCCATCAAAGCTTATATATAGTTAACAGAAAGGAGAGCAAACGGAATAGATACTCATTAAAGATGTCGACAGTTTTCTTAAATCCATTTCGAAAGCTAGGCGGAAAATTCTACCGAAATTACCTACAAGCACTCTGGAGGTTCATGTTGTTCTGTATACATTAAGCGTGAAAACTGAAGATAGAGCGGATTTGTTGTAACAAAATGAGGCTGACAACGTTGTAACATTCAGTGAAGCTGAAACCCGCAAAGTACTAAGTAAGTGTGACAATATATGTTGATGGAATTTTCAGATATTGCACGAAACTTTTTATCAGCTATTTGCGACCCATGGGCTGGTTAATGGACATTACATTCCAATGGTTTTTTCTTGATTGAACGATAAGAATACTTCACCCTGTCAGCGTGTATATTCAAAGGTTTTTGATAAATGTGATAATCTATGTTGAAATTATCTCCGTCAACGATATTTTCAGAGCATGAAGAAAGCGGCTAACAGCTGGAAGTAAAGTGTGGCCTGATGTTAAGAACTGTGTGTGTGAAATCTTATGGGACTTAACTGCTAAGGTCATCAGTCCCTAAGCTTATACACTACTTAACCTAAATTATCCTAAGGACAAACACACACACACACCCATGCCTAAGGGAGGACTCGAACCTCCGCCGGGACCAGCCGCACAGTCCATGATTGCAGCGGCCAAGACCGCTCGGCTAATCCCGCGCAGCGATGTTAATAATTCATGGTTGCAAATTTCATCTAAAACAGAGCTGGTGGCGAAAGATACAACTCTGGGATTTGCACATGGCTACTATTCCAAAAATGAAATCGGGAAGTTTCTTTCTTATGTATTTGGTTTGCCAGTGTTGGATCCTGATACGACTGGTAACTATTTTGTTGAGATCAGAATGTCAGCGACGCTTGTGTGTGAAAAAGTGCAAACATTCTGCGCCTACTTAGCATATAGGCCTACTTATATAAACAAAAACGCAAATGCTTTTCTCCATCAATACGTCTGGATCACGGGGTCCCGGGTTCGATTCCCGGCGGGGTTGAGGATTTTTCTCTGCCCGGGGACTGGGTGTTTGTGATGTCCTCATCATTCGTGAAAATGGCTAGATTGGACTGTGTACTGGTTGGAAATTTGTATGGGCGTTGATGACCGCGCTGTCGAGCGCCCCACAAACCAATCATCATCATCATTCCTCCATCCATGTGGGCAGAACTAAGTGGAATAGAGGGAAATCACCAGAGCATGCGAAAGTTTCCACGGAAAGTACAATGGTGAGCTCTATTACTGCGGCATAGTTATACCTGATGTCTCTCCTCATAGTCGTGAACCGCAGTTTCTCTGATGTTCGGCAGATATTATCAATTTCGTTTTTGAATTGTGCAGTTGGAGTCAGCCCAAACAGCTTCTTCACTTTCATGTTATTCCCGGTGTCAACAGAAAGCATCAGTTTGTTTCCCATTAGAAACGAAATTATTTTTAAATCGGAATTTTACATGTCCATTACAGAGAGCGCTTGTAAATTAGTCTAGACCGATATTCGTTTTATCGATGTATGTTAACAGGGGTCGGCCGCAGTGGCCATGCGGTTCTAGGCGCTTCAGTCTGGAACCGTGCGACAGCTACGGTCGCAGGTTCGAATCCTGCCTCGAGCATGGATGTGTGTGATGTCCTTAGGTTAGATATGTTTAAGTAGTTCTAAGTTCTAGGGGACTGATGACCTCAGATGTTAAGTCCCATAAGTGCTCAGAGCCATTTGAACCATTTTTTTTGACTCAACTGTCTTTGGAAGTCCACTGCAGGAATATTGAGCCATGCTGCCTCTACAGGCGTCCATCTACATCTACATGGATACACTGCAAATCACATTTAAGTGCCTGGCAGATGGTTCACCACCTTCACAACTCTCTATTATTCCAATCTCGTATAACGCGCGGAAAGAATGAACACCTATATCTTTCCGTATGAGCTCTTATTTCCCTTATTTCATCGTGGTGATCGTTCCTTCCTATGTAGGTCGGCGTCAACAAAATATTATCGCATTCGGAAGAGAAAGTTGGTGATTGGAATTTCGTGAGAAGATTTCGTCGCAACCAAAAACGCCTGTCTTTTAATGATGGCGGCTGGAGTGGCCGAGCGATTCTAGGCGCTACAGTCTGGAGCTGCGCGACCGCTACGGTCGCAGGTTCGAATCCTGCCTCGGGCATGGATATGTGTGATATCCTTAGTTTAGTTAGGTTTAAGTAGTTCTAAGTTCTAGGGGACTGATGACCTCAGATGTTAAGTCCCATAGTGCTCAGAGCCATTTGAACCAGCCATTTTTAATGATGTCCATCCCTAATCCTGTATCATTTCTGTGACACTCTCTCCCATATTTGGCGATAATAGAAAACGTGCTGCCTTTCTTTGAACTTTCTCGATGTACTCCGTCAATGCTACCTGGTAAGAATCCCACACCTCGCAGCAGTATTCTAAAAGAGGACAGACAAGCGTAGTGTAAGCAGTCTCCTTAGTAGGTCTGTTACATTTTCTAAGTGTCCTGCCAATAAAACGCAGCCTTTGTTTAGCCTTCCCCACAACATTGTCTATGTGTTCCTTCCAATTTAAGTTGTTCGTAATTGTAATACCTAGGTATTTAGTTGAATTTACGGCTTTTAGATTAGACTGATTTCTCGTGTAACCGAAGTTTAACGAATTCCTTTTAGTACTCATGTGGATGACCTCACACTTTTCGTTATTTAGTGTCAACTGCCACTTTTCACACCATTCAGATATTTTTTCTAAACCGTTTTGCAGTTTGTTTTGATCTTCTGATGACTTTATTAATCAATAAACGACAGAGTCGTCTGCAAACAACCGAAGACGACTGCTCAGGTTGTGTCCCGAATCGTTTACATAGATAAGGAACAGGAAAGGGCCTACAACACTACCTTGGGGAACGCCTGAAATCACTTCTGTTTTACTCGATGACTTTCCGTCAATTACTATGAACTGCGACCTCTCTGACAGGAAATCGCAAATCCAGTCACATAACTGAGACGATATTCCATAAGCACGCAATTTTACTACAAGCCGCATGTTTGGTAAAGTGTCAAAAAAGCCTTCCGGAAATCCAGGAATACGGAATCGATCTGAAAGCCCTTGTCAATAGCACTCAGCACTTCATGTGAATAAAGAGCTAGTTGTGTTTCACAGGAACGATGTTTTCTAAACCCATGTTGACTGTGTGTCAATAGACCGTTTCATTCGAGGTAGCCGGCCGTTGTGGCCGAGCGGTTCTAGGCGCTACAGTCTGGAACCGCGCGACCGCTACGGTCGCAGGTACGAATCCTGCCTCGGGCATGGATGTGTGTGATGTCCTTAGGTTAGTTAGGTTTAAGTGGTTCTAAGTTCTATGGGACTGATGACCTTAGAAGTTAAGTCCCATAGCGCTCAGAAGCATTTGAACCATTTTGAACCTTCGAGGTAATTCACAATGTTCGAACACAATATATGTTCTAAAATCTTGCTGCATATCGACGTTAACGATATGGGCCTGTAATATATTTACCCCTACTACCTTTCTTGAATATTGGTGTGACCTGTGCAACTTTGCAGTCTTTGGGTACGGATCTTTCGTCGAGCGAACGATTGTATATGATTGTTAAGTATGGAGCTACTGCATCAGCATACTCCGAAAGGAACCTAATTGGTATACAGTCTGGACCAGTATACTTGCTTTTATTAAGTGATTTGAGTTGCTTCACTACTCCGAGGATATTTACTTCTACGTTACTCATGTTGGCAGTTGTTCTCGATTCGAATTCTGGAATATTTACTTCATCTTGTTTTGTGAAGGCATTTCGGAAGGCTATGTTTTGTAAATTTGCTTTGGCAGCACTGTCTTCGACAGTATCTCCATTGTTATCGCGCAGAGAAGGTGTAACGCCGGAAATGCATATCCTCCTATTTTCATTTATTGTACTATAAATTTGTTTTCCTTATTTTTGTTACCTGAATATATAACATTTCTGTGTCTTCGTATATTGTAATTGTTTTACTATTTGTATATATATATTTATGCATTTATGTCGTTGTATAATTGGTTTGTTTCGTAAATATTATTTGTATTTTCACGCTGGGTCTTGCCTAGGGAAAGCTATGCTATCGAACGAATACATCGATAGGTCGTGTGGAGAACGAAAGTGTTTAGGATCTTTGGTAGTGTTAACTCTGCCGCGTGGAGCGCGGGCTGAGCAGAGAGAGTCTGGCTGGAGTAGCGAGTGGAGCAGGTGTGTTGTGTAAAGCTCCCGCGAGTTGCCGCGCTTTCGGGGTTTGGCAGCATGTAAATGCGTTCGACTTGCGATGATAGTTTCTGACATGGTGTCGCGGACGGGAAGCATTAGCTGGCGCACATCAAGAGCCCGTTTCGTCTGGTGACCGTGTCGAGAAGAAGGCGCGCCAACATCCAGCTTCTGCAACAGCGACGGCCGACAATGAGTGACTGTCGCCACCTCCTCGATCGACGGCTTCAAACCTTCAATCAACCAACAAGGAAGACTGGAAGCACGTAAAGTTTTAGGACTGTATGGCAGACCTCAGCTTTTCAAACTGTACCATTTTCGTAACTATAATTACAGCAACTTAGCATGAACCTTTGTTGCTCATTGTCCCAATTGCATTGCCAAGCAGGGTCCCTCCCTTTTCCGAAATGAGCCCGAGTGTCGTTGAAATTCAGACGCCAGCATTAAAGTAATATCATTCCATTTCAATGATTTAATTTCAAAGTTCAGTTAAGGTATTCATAGCTGGCTACAATATTTAGATTACAGAAGCACAAATTAAGAGTGCGAGTTTTGTTACCATATTTTAGCTTACCTGTGACTGCAGCTCAGCTTGGTACGTACTAAATTTTACTATTGTTAATTGTTCAGAATCATTTAATTCAAGTTGAAAGTTAAATCTCTTATTTCTAAATTGCGTAGATTCAAGTAGCTTTTGAAATGATTGTTGAGGTAGTCCAAGACTAACCGTATTTTACTGAATTTCGATGTGCTTCAGAAAGAAAGCTCACTATTAACTTCAGTCACTAAATTAACTTTCGATTTTTCGGTTTTATTAATTCTTTTGCTAAATTAAGTCAGAGTGTAGCGAAATTTATTACTTCTGACAAACTTTCAGTTTTCACACTACACGTGTCAACCTTCAGTTGCCACGCTTCTAGTGCTAATTATATGTGTAATAACCTTTCTTTTTCAGTTAGTATAGTAATTGTCCTTAGGACTGGCGACCGTAATTTCCCCCAAATCTCAAATATCTAATTACCGCTAGTTAATTGTTAACGTAACGGCCGCACATTTACTTTCTTTATTAACTTTACGTCTTTTCAAAATTAATTTCCACCAGTTTCATTTGCATTTTTCCTTTCATTGAGATGTAACCCTTTCCTCTCTCTTTACCGACAGATTAACTTCGGTGACGATTGCTTTTCCAAAGTTCCCATTAGGTACACGCGGTTTCATTTTTCACTGTCATTAAGGTCGATAAGTGAGGGGGAGGTTACAAAGGCATTGATTGTCCATAATTGCGAAAGTATTGTCGATGGAGGATTTAGTGCACAAACAGACCTCTAGATTATGTCCCATAAATGTTCGATGGATGAGCAAATCATTCACTCGAATTGTCCAGAATGTTCTTCAAATCAATTGCGAACAGCTGTGGTCCAGTAACGTGGCGCATTACCATCCGTATATGAAAGGCTACAAATTGTCACGAAGTAGCCGAGTATCTACATCCACATATATACTGTGCAAGCGACCGTACAGTGCGTGGCGAAGGGTACCCTGTACTGCTACCAGTCATTGCCTTTCCTGTTTCACTCGTAAATAGAGCGAGGGGAAAAACGACTATCTGTATGCCTCTGTATCAGCCCTAATTTCTAGAATCTTATCTTCTTGGTCCTTGCGCGCAATAGAATCGCTCGGCAGTTAGCTTCAAATGTCAGTTCTCTAAATTTTCTCCGTAGTGTTTCTCGGAAAGAATGCCGCCTTCCCGCCAGGGATTCCCATTTTTTTGAGTTCACAAAGCATATCCGTAACACTTGTTGTGTTGTTTGAGCCTACCGGTAATATATCTAGCAGCCGGCCTCTGAACTGCTTCGATGTCTTCCTTCAATCCCACCTGGTACGGAAGCCAAATATTCGAGCAGTATTCAAGAACAGGTCACGCCAGCGTGCTATATGCAAGGTTAACCACTCTTTCCTGAAGTTCTACCACAAATCGAAGCCCACCTTTCGCCTTCCCTGCAAATTCAACTCCAATAATCCTGAATGGAATTACACCCTGCAGCGGAGTGTGTGCTGTTACGGAACTTCCTGGCAGGTTAAAACTGTGAGCCGGACTGAGACTCGAACTCGGGAGCTTTGCCTCTCGTGGGCAAGTGCTCTACCATCTTAGCTAACCAAGCAAGATTCACGATGTATCCTCAAAGCTTTACTTCCGCCAGTACCTCGTCTCCTACCTCCCAAACTTCACAGAAGTTCTCCTGCGACACTTGCAGAACTAACACTCCTGGAAGAAAGGATATTGCTTAGACATGGCTTAGCCACAGCCTGGGGATGTTTCCACAATTAAATTTTCCTCTGCATCGGAGTGTGCGCTGTTATGAAACTTCCTGGCAGATTGAAACTGTGTGCCGGACCGGCAGGAGAGGAGGTACTGGCGGAAGTAAAGCTGTGAGGATGGGTCGTGAGTCGTGGTTGGGTAGCTCTGATGGCAGAACACTTGCCCGCAAAAGGCAAAGGTCTCGAATTCGAGTCTCGATCCGGGACACAGTTTTAATCTGCCAGGAACTTTCCAATAATCCTATCGTTTCTCCTCCACTTTCCAGTCTTCGTATGCTGCCGCGCATTTAGCAACATGTTCCTCCAACCCTCCACTTACACACCCTCCACATGCTCTCCCAAAGAAATTTAAGAAACTTCAGCCATCTCCTCTCCCAGATCATGAACCCCACCCCGACATTTACCCATCCTACCAGCTAGAGATCCACCCCATCCAATCCATCTTAGCAGGACATTCTCCCCCACGCCTCCCCACATTTCATTATCCCCCTTTTTCTCTTCTGCCTTTCTTTCCCCGCCCCCTTTTCTCAACAACTATTAGTATCACGAGTTTCTCCGTCTACTCCACCCCCTCTTCTATACCGACAATACAGACATTACCTCTCACCGTGGACAACGCAGAGGCCGACGGCTTGAAGTCTGTCGGGGAAGCTTTCAGTGAATTCAACGGCTGTGGAGGAATGCCAGCCGAAACCAGCGGAAGTTGTGATGTTGAATGATGCGGGTCTGGAGCAAAGTCGACGTTCTGACTAATCCCGAAAGTGTTCCATTGGGTTCTGGTAGGGACTCTGGGCAGGTAACGTTCTCCAGGCATTCGCCAAATCCAAACCATTCCATCTGACTGCCACAGGATACAGCGGGTTTTATCACTCCGAATCAGTCGTATCCTGTCCTCTGTCCGGCGGCGTCGCTCTTTACACCGTATCAAGTGTTGCTTAGTACTGACTACAGAAATGTGTGACTTACGAAGAGCTGCGCGACCATTGTACCTCATTCTTTCTAACTCCCGACGCACTACTATTGTACTGGCTGCACTGCTGGTAGAACTGTGGAATGCACGAGTGAGTCCTTTCGCCGATTTCATGCGATTTCTTACAACCACCCTTCGCAAATCTCGATGGCCCCTGTCCATCAGTACGTGAGGATTGTCTTGTCTTGGTTCAACTGCTGTTGTTCTTTCACATTTCCACTTCATAACCAAATCAAACAATCTAGACTCATGCTCATAAATTAAGCATAATCGCAGAATGTGGTGCCGCAAAACGTGGCACTACACAAAACTGGCGCTAATAGCATAGGCACATAGGGAACACACACGTCACAGATCTGTAGGTCCACGGTATTGGTGATAAGTTGAGAAAACCGTCCCGAAACACGTGTGCTACATACAAAACGCCACTGTTTCCTGTGCATGTACCCAAACATCAACATGGGATATGATCACCATCATGCATACGTACACAGGCCGCACAACGGGTTGGCATACGCTGGATCAGGTGGTCGAACAGCTGCTGGGGTATAGACTCCCATTCTAGCACCAATGCCTGTCGAAGCTCCTGAATTATCGTAGGAGTTTGAAGATGTGCAGCGATACTTCGACCGAGAGCATCCCACACGTGCTCGATGGGGTTTATGTCTGCAGAACAGGCAGGCCACTCCATTCGCGAGGTATCTTTTGTTTCATGGTACTCCTCTACGATGGCAGCTCGGTGGGGCCGTGCGTTATCATCCTTCAGGAAGAAGGTGAGACCCAATGCACGCCTGAAAAGGCGGACATACTGGTGCAAAATGACCTGTCACAGTTCCTCTGTCAAAGACATGCAGCGGTGTACGTGCACCAATCACAATCCCACCCCACACCATCAAACCACGACCTCCATACAGGTCCCTTTCAGTGACATTAAGGGGTTTTTGTCTGGTTCCTGGTACACGCCAATCCGGCAAGAATCATTGTTCAGACTATACCTGGACTCGTCCGTGAACATAACCTGATACCATTTTTCCAATGACCATGTACTGTGCTCTTGACACTAGCCTTTACGGGCTCTCCTGTGACCAGGGTTCAGTGGAATGCATCTTGCAAATCTCCGGGCGAATAAACCATGTCTGTTCAGTCGTCTGTAGACTGTGTGTCTGGGGACAACTGTTCCAGTGCCTGCGATAGGGTCCCGAGCAAGGCTATCTGCAGTACTCCGTGGCCGTCTGCGGCTACTGATGGTGAGATATCGGTCTTCTTGTGGTGTTGTACACTGTGGACGTCCCGTACTGTAGCGCCTGGACACGTTTCCTGTGTGCTGGAATCGTTGCCATAATATTATCACACTTTGTGGCACTCGGAGGGCCCGTGCTACGACCAGCTGTGTTTGACCAGCCTTCAGTCGCCCTAGCATTTTACCCCTCATAACGTTATCAATATGTGTTCTTTGAGCCATTTTCAACACACAGTCACCATTAACAAGTCTGAAAACGTCTGTACTCTTACTCGCTGCACCGTGTGCGACGACCGCAGGTCAAATGCACCGTATGGTCATACCCCGAGGTGATTTAAACCCGCAAACCGCCCATCAGAGCGTTGTTTCACCATGTATCAACATTATCCTTAATTTATGAGCATGAGTGTACATGGGCAGCTTTAGAAGCGCTGAAGTGATCCTCATGGATCTGTTACACAGGTGACACCGAATGACTAACGCACGTTCAAAGTCACCGAGCTCTCCAATGGCAATACAGCACTCCTCGCCTCCTTTTATACTGGTGGGTCAACCGCTTGTGACATCTCCAGCTGAATTCAGTATTACGTAGAGATGTCCGGATACGTTTGATCAGACAGTGTAGGTTGACAACAGATGCGAGTCTAACATCTAAAATGATCTAGGACAATTCTTTTTGCAACCCTACACTAAAGACAGAATAAGAAAACATAAGGCGCAACGGTGACGAAACTTGGAACGACGGGCAACGGGAACATGCAGTGTCGTCTCCTTCTTTTAAAATGGTTCAAATGACTCTGAGCACTATGGGACTTAACATCTGAGGTCATCAGTCCCGGTCCGCAGCTCGTGGTCGTGCGGTAGCGTTCTCGCTTCCCACGCCCGGGTTCCCGGGTTCGATTCCCGGCGGGGTCAGGGATTTTCTCTGCCTCGTGATGACTGGGTGTTGTGTGATGACCTTAGGTTAGTTAGGTTTAAGTAGTTCTAAGTTCTAGGGGACTGATGACCATAGATGTTAAGTCCCATAGTGCTCAGAGCCATTTGAACCATCAGTCCCTAGAACTGAGAACTACTTAAACCTAACTAACCTAAGAACATCACATACATCCATGCCCGAGGCAGGATTCGAACCTGCGACCTTAGTGGGAGAGCGGTTCCGGACTTAAGTGCCTAGATCCGCTCGGCCACAGCGGCCGGCAATCTCCTTTTTTTTACACCGAGATGTAACGTGGGATGTAATTACACATGTACAACAGTAAAGAATAGTGCAGTTTCTGAGCAAATAGAAGACTCTACATCTGCATCTGCATGACTACTGTACAATTCACAGTTAAGTGCTTGGCAGAGAGTTTATCAAACCATTTTCAGACTGTTTCTCTACCGCTCCACTCTCGAATAGCGAGTGAGAAAAGGAACAGTTAAATCTTTCCGTGCGAGCTCCAACTGTTTTATTTTATTTTATTATGATGATCTTTTCTCCCTGTGTAGATGGAGAAAAATATATTTTCGCATCCGGAGGAGAAAGTTGATAAAAATTTCATGAAAAGATCTCGTCACAACGATAAACGCCTTTGTTTTAGTGATGGTCACTCCAACTCTAATATCATATCTATGCCACTCTCTCCCCTACTTCGCGATCATACAAAATGAATTCCCCTTCTTTGAAATCTTCTATGTACTCCGTCAGTCCCGTCTGGTATGGCTCCCATATCGCGCAGTAATACTCTAGAAGAGATCGAACAAGAGTAGTGTAGGCAGTCTCTCAGATAGATAGATCTGTTCCATCTTTTAAGTGTTCTAGAAATAAAACGCAGTCTTTGGTTCGCTTTCCCCACATTAGCTGTATGATAGGTCCAGTTAAAATAGCTTGAAATTGTAATCGTTAGGTATTTAGTTGAATCGACAACCTTTAAGTTTGTATAATTTACCGTGTAACCGAACTAACAGATTTCTTTTAGTACTCATATGCAGGACCTCAAACGTACTCCAGGAAGACCTGCAGAGGATTAATGCATGGTGCGACAGCTGGCAGCTTTCCCTAAACGTAGATAAATGTAATATAATGCGCATACATAGGGGCAGAAATCCATTCCAGTACGATTATGCCATAGGTGGTAAATCATTGGAAGCGGTAACGACCGTAAAATACTTAGGAGTTACTATCCGGAGCGATCTGAAGTGGAATGATCACATAAAACAAATAGTGGGAAAAGCAGGCGCCAGGTTGAGATTCATAGGAAGAATTCTAAGAAAATGTGACTCATCGACGAAAGAAGTAGCTTACAAAACGCTTGTTAGTCCGATTCTTGAGTATTGCTCATCAGTATGGGACCCTTACCAGGTTGGATTAATAGAAGAGATAGACATGATCCAGCGAAAAGCAGCGCGATTCGTCATGGGGACATTTAGTCAGCGCGAGAGCGTTACGGAGATGCTGAACAAGCTCCAGTGGCGGACACTTCAAGAAAGGCGTTACGCAATACGGAGAGGTTTATTATCGAAATTACGAGAGAGCACATTCCGGGAAGAGATGGGCAACATATTACTACCGCCCACATATATCTCGCGTAATGATCACAACGAAAAGATCCGAGAAATTAGAGCAAATACGGAGACTTACAAGCAGTCGTTCTTCCCACGCACAATTCGTGAATGGAACAGGGAAGGGGGGATCAGATAGTGGTACAATAAGTACCCTCCGCCACACACCGTAAGGCGGCTCGCGGAGTATAGATGTAGATGTAGATGTAGATTTATTGTTCAGAGGCAACTGAGACTTTCCGCTCCATAGAGATATCTTGTCTAAGGCATTTTGCAGTAGGTTTTGGTCTTGTGAAAACTTTGCTAGACGGTGAACAACAATGTCATCAGCGAACAATCTAAGATAATTGCTCAGATTGTCTTCTAAACCATATATATATATTAGGGAACAGAAGAGGACCTACAACACTTCTTTGACAAATGCCAGATATCATTTACGTTTCACTCGATTTTCAGTCAGTTACTACCAACCGTATGTGACTTTTCTCACAGGAAATCACAAATCCAGTCGCCCGACTGCAACGGTAGTCCATATGGACACAATTTGATTAGGAGCCGATTTTGAGGAATGGTGTCAAAAGGCTTCTGGAAATTGAGAAATATGGAATCCATCTGAGATCACTTGTCGATAGCACTCATTACTTCGTATTAATAAAGAGCCACTTGTGTTTCACAAGAACGCTATTTTCTACATCCGTACCGTGTGTGAACAGACCGCTTACTCGAAGTATTTCGTAATGTTCGAAATAGTATGTGTTCCAAAACCTTACTGGAAATAGATGCCAGTTACACGGGTCTGTTATTCATCGAATTACTTCTATTTCCTTTCTTGTGTGTTGGTGAGACCTGCGCTACTTTCCAGTCCTTACGTATGGAACTTTCGTCGAGCCAGCGATTGTATATGATTACTAAGTGTGGAGCTAAAAGAAAGTGGAGCTGAAAGAAATCTTATTAAAGTACCGGAAGACTTGTCTTTATTGAGTGACTTAAATTGCTTCGCTACACTGAGGGTATCTAGATCTAAGTTACTCACGTTGGCAGCTGCTCTTGATTCGAATTCTGGATTATCTACTGCATCTTCTTTGGTGAAGAAATTTCAGAAAACTGTGTTTAGTAACTTCGCTTTAGTGGCGCTGATATCGGTAGCACTGCCGTTGCTATCGCTCAGTGAGGGTATTGATGGTGTCTTGCCACTGGGTGTATTTTACATACGACGAGAATCTATCTGCGTTTTCTGCCAGATTTTGAGACAGTTTCTTTGCGGAAATCGTTAAAAGCGTCTCACGCTGAAGTCCGCAACAAATTTCAAGCTCCTATGTAGCATCGCCAGTCTATTAGTAAATACCCTGTATTAGTCACTTGGGCTTCCTTTACATTCTCTCCCGATGGTTTCTGTCCAGACCTGACTTGGTGCTGTTGTGGTGTTCGGTCTGAAGAATGGGTTGATGCAACTCTCCATGCTACTCTATTCTATGCGAGCCTCTTCATCTCCAAATTAACTACAGCAACTTACATCCTTCTGAATCTGCTTACTCTATTCGTCTCTCGTTTCTCTCTACATATTTTACTCCCCACCCTTCTCTCCAATGGTAAATTTGATTCCTTGATGTCTCAAAATGTCTCCTGTCAACCAATCCCTTCTTCTAGTGAGGTTGTGCCACAAATTTCTTTTCTCCTCAATTCTGTTCAGCACCGCCTCATTAGTTACGCAGTCTACCCTCTAATCTGCGACGGTCTTCTGTAGCGCCACCTCTTCGTACCTTCAGTTCTTTTCTTCCGGGAGGGTTCTTTAGTTCAGTCGTTACAGCTACAAGAAATTGTGAGTTTTTCTAAGCAGAAGCTTTAGCTTTATTGAAATGAAGTGTTATTAGTGCTCTTTCATTAAAGATATTACCATTTCATTTGTTTTTTAGTCTGAAATACAATTCGTTAACGAATTGTTGGTTCCTAATTACGCTACCTCTAGCGACTGAACAAAATACAATTAGGAGCTGCAAAGCAACTGCGGACAGTAAGGCCGCACAAATAAAGATCCCTTTCTTGTCTAAACTGCTTGTCGTCCGCGTTATATTTCCGTACTAAGCTACGCTCCACACAAATACGTTCAGCAAAGACTTCCTAAGACTCAAATTCATAATCAATGTTAAAAAATTCCTCTTCTTCAGATGCGCCATTTCGACCGTTGGCAGTCAACATTCTGTATCCTCTCTACGCTAGCCATTATCAGTTATTCTACTGTCGAAATAGCAAAACTCATCTACTGCTTTTAGTGTCCCATTGTCTAATGTAATTCCGTCAGCATCTCTTGATTAATTCGAATGAGCAACCCTCTTACATTGTTTGCATATTACTTACCGTCTTGTAAGGTCATCAGATGATTAACACCAATTGAAAAATGATTTAGACAAGATATCTGTATGGTATGTAAAGTGACAACTGAGTGTAAATAATGAAAAGTGTGAAGTCATCCACGTGAGTGTTGCTAAATTTCGATTACACGAAAAATCGCACAAATCTAAAGGCTGAAAATTCAACTAATAGTTAGGGATTACAATCACGAATAACTTAAACTGGATCGATCACATAGATAATGATGTGGGGAAAGCAAACCAAAGACTATGATTTATTGGCAGAACACTTAGAAAGTCTGCCAAAGAGACTGCCGCCACAACACTTATCCGCACTCTTCTAGAGTACTGCAGTGCGATGTGGGAACAGTAAAGATGGGACTGACGGAGGACATCGAAAAAGTTAGAAGTGCAGCTCGTTTTGTATCATCGTGAATTAAGGGAGAGAGTGCTACCGACATGATACGCGAATTGGGGTGGTAGTCATTTAAACAAAGGCGTTTTTCGTTGCGGTGGAGTTTCTCGTGAGATTTCAGTCACCAACTTTCTCCTACGTTTGCGAAAATATTCTGTTGGCGCCGCCCTACATAGTGAGAAATGATCATTGTGCTAAAATAAGAGAAATGATAACTCGCAGAAAAATATTTAAACCGTCGCTTTTCCCACTCGCCGTTAGAAACTGGACCGGTAGATAAATAGCGCGAAGGTGGTTCCGTGAACCTTTGCCAGGCACTTAATCGTGAATTGCAGAGTAATCATGTAGTTGTACATGTAGATGTACCCTTGTGTTACTTTTGTTGATCTTTATCTTATAATCTTAATGATTCCGAATTTCTAGATTTCCAGAAGGCTTTTGACACTGTACCACACAAGCGGCTTGTAGTGAAATTGCATGCTTATGGAATATCATATCAGTTACATGACTGGATTCGTGATTTCCTGTCAGAGAGGTCAGAGTCCGTAGTAATTGACGGAAAGTCATCGATTAAAACACGTGATTTCTGACGTGCCCCAAGGTAGTGTTATAGGCCCTCTGCTGTTCCTTATCTATATAAACTATTTAGGAGACAATCTGAGCAGCTGTCTTAACGTTGTTTGCAGATGATGCTGTCGTTTTGTCGACTAGTAAAGTCATCAGAAGAACAAAACAAATGGCAAAACAATTTAGAAAAGATATCTCTATGGTGCAAAAGTTGGTAATTGACCGTAAACAACGAAAAGTGTGAGGTCATCCACATGAGTGCTAAAAGGAAACCGTTAAACTTCGGTTACACGATAAAGCAGTCACATCTAAAGGCCGTAAATTCAACTAAACGCCTAGGAATTACAATTACGAACAACTTAAATTGGAAGGAACACGCAGAAAATGTTGTGAGGAAGGCTAACTAAAGACTGCGTTTTATTGGCAGGACACTTAGAAAATGTAACAGACCTACTAAACAGACTGTCTATACTACACTTGTCCGCCCTCTTTTAGAAAACTGCTGCACGATGTGGGATTCTTACCAGATAACATTGACGGAATACATCGAGAAAATTCAAAGGAGGGCAGCACGTTTTGTATTATCGCGAAATAGGGGAGCGTGTGTCAGTAAATGATACAGGATTTAGGGTGGACGTCATTAAAACAAAAGCGTTTTTCGTTGCGTAGAGATCTCACGAAATTTCAATAACCAATTTTCTCCTCCGAATGCGAAAATATTTTGTTGACGCCGACCTACATAGGGAGAAACGATCATCATAATAAAATAAGGGAAATCAGAGATCACACGGAAAGATATAGGAGTTCGTTTTATCCGGGTGCTGTACGAGACTGGAATAATAGAGAAATATTTTGAAGTTGGTTCGATGAATCCTCTGCCAGGCAATTAAATGTGATTTTCAGTGTCCATGCAGATGTAGATGTAGATCTTTTTTTCAAGATAGTATCCATTCCGTTCAACTGCCCCTCCAAGTACTTTGTTCTGACAGAAGTACGTCATCGGCAAACCTCGAAGTTCTTGTTTCTACTCCATTGACTTTAATTACTTCTCCGAAGTTTTTCTTTTTTTATTCCTTTTACTACTCGCTGAAAGTATAGATTCAATAACAGCGTGGATAGGCTACAAACCATCTCAGTCTTTTATCAAACGCTGTATCCGCTGCATGCCCATTGACTCTTACAGCTTCCGTCAGGACTCTATACAAGTTGCAAATAACATTTCGCTTCCTGCATTTTAGCCCTGCTTGCATCATAATTTGAAAAAATATATCCCAGTCAATATCGTCATGTGCTTTCTCTAAATCTACAAATACTATAAACTATAAGGCGAAAAGATATAAGGAGAAAAGGAGGGCTGCACGTTTTGTATTATCGCGAAATAGGGGAGAGAGTGTCGGTGAAATGGAGTGGACGTCATCAAAACAAAAGCGTTTTTCGTTGCGGCAGAATCTTCTCACAAAATTTCAATCACCAATTTTCTCCTCCGAATGCGAAAATATTTTTTTGACGCCGACCTACATAGGGATTAATGATCATAATAATAAAATAAGGGAAATCAGAGCTCGCACGCAGAGATAATAGGAGTTCGTTTTTTGCGCGCTGTACGAGACTGGAACAATAGAGAAATATTGTGATGCTCGTTCGATGAACCCTCTGCTAGGCAATTAAATGTGATTTTCAGAGTATCCTTGCAGATGTAGATGTAGATCTCTTTTCAAGATAGTGTCCATTCCGTTCAACTGCTCTTCAAACTACTTTACTCTGACAGAAGTACGTCATCGGCAAACCTCGAAGTTCTTGTTTCTACTCCATTTACTTTAGTTACTTCTCCAAAGTTTTTCTTTTTTTGTTCCCTTTACTACTTGCTGGAAGTATAGATTCAATAACAGCGTGGATAGGCTACAAAACATCTCACTCTTTTCTCAAACACTGCATCCCCTGCATGCCCATTGTAAGTAGGCTGTTTAGGTTTTTATATTGGTAACGCCACGTAGCGCTCTGTATGAAAATCACTGGCTGTGCTGTGTGCAGTCTGTGGCTGGTTTGCATTGTTGTTGGCCATTGTAGTGTTGGGCAGTTGGCTGTTAACAGCGCGTAGCGTTGCGCAGTTGGAGGTGAGCCGCCAGCGGTGGTGGATGTGGAGAGAGAAATGGCGGAGTTTTGAAATTTGTAAGACTGGATGTCATGAACTGCTATATATATTATGACTTTTGAACACTATTAAGGTAAATACATTATTTATTCTCTATCAAAATCTTTCATTTGCTAACTATGCCTATCAGTAGTTAGTGCCTTCAATAGTTTGAATCTTTTATTTAGCTGGCAGTAGTGGCGCTCGCTGTAATGCAGTAGTTCGAGTAACGAAGATTTTTGGTGAGGTAAGTGATTTGTGAAAGGTATAGGTTAATGTTAGCCAGGGCCATTCTTTTGTAGGGATTTTTGAAAGTCAGATTTCGTTGCGCTAAAAATACTGTGTGTCAGTTTAAGCACAGTCATGTATAATTTTTCTAAGGGGACGTTGCACCATTGACTCTTACAGTTTCCGTCACGATTCTATACAAGTTGCAAATAACATTTCGCTTCCTGTATTTTAGCCCTGCTTCCTTCATAATTTGGAAAATATCTATACCAGACAATATTGTCAAGTGCTTTCTCTCATCTACGAATGCTGTAAACTTAGGTTTGCGTTTCGTTAACTTGTCTTCTAATAAGTGGTAGGATGAGTATGTCTTCGTGCTTTCCTGCATTTCCCCGAGGTCAGCTTCTACCAGATTGTTTTAGGTGCTGGGGCACGGTGCCCGAGACGCGCACGCACGGCGTTGTCACGGGCTGCACATAGCCGGCGGGTTGCAAGGAGCAGTCGCGAGGCGCGCTCCTCTGCTCCGGCAAGACGGTGGCATCCCAGCCTCGGGCCTCCGCGGGAATGTCGTATTGATCTGCGGATGCGCCATGCTGCACCCCCTCCCTCCCCACCCCCTCCCCCGCCACCACCCACGCCCCTGTGGCATCTCCTTGCAGCGCGACGTAGACTCCACTCTCCGCGGAAATGTATGGCCGGGCTTCACTGTCGCGCCCGCCCCAGGGACGAAGAAACGCCGTGTTTGTTTCGCTGGAATCACCCGACCAACTTCTCCGACCCGCCTCTCACGGGAGCGACAGGGATGTCGCAGGCTCGTTCGGCAAATATTATGAATGCCAAGATCATCAAAGCGCTGTGGCACTGTGAACTTCTCCATAATGATGCTCTGTTACAACAAAATTGATTTCCACACCATCTATCCGCACGTGTTGGTCATTTCGTACTACCTTAAGAAATTTTACGAGCCACAGATACTGTCCACAGCTAACAAGAATGCGCGCGGCTGCAGCTCCGAGTTACGTAATTTGCTCTACACAGAATACTACGCGTCAAACTGAAAACATTTTCACGATTGCAGTTGCAAAGAGTGCCATCGCCTAAAAAAACTGTTTAAAAAGGATCTTTTTAAGAGACCACTTAAAAACTTGCAGAAAGAAGTCACCGATCGGTTCGGTTTTGTTAAAAGAGTTAGGCCGGCCGGAGTGGCCGAGCGGTTCTAGGCGCTTCAGTCTGGAACCGCGCGACCACTACGTTCGCAGGTTCGAATCCTGCCTCGGGCATGGATCTGTGTGATGTCCTTAGGTTAGTTAGGTTTAAGTAGTTCTAAGTTCTAGGGGACTGATGACCTGAGCTGTTAAGTCCCATAGTGCTCAGAGCCATTTGAACCATTTGTTAAAAGAGTTAGCTTCAATTTTCACCCCAACAGCTGAAGAAAAAGAAAGCGTGCGACTTTTTGGCGATTTGATATACCAATGATGTGTTTGTTGACTGATATTTTAGTTGTAGTTTCGGTGGCGAGTAAATGGTGACAATCAAGCAACCTCCTCGTGGTGCCTCCTGGGTAACGACAACTGGCTGATTATCCTCTGTCCGCAGTTCACATGCCCCCAGTTTACCTTAGTCCACAGTTCGCATAATTAGGAGAAGGCTGTCTGCTGTTCACGAGCTGTGCAGGTTACTGACGCCCGAGTGCACCAACCTCGATTAAAAGTTCACAGCGATAAAATCGGCATTTAACCCATTTCAACGCAAAACTCTGGTGCACCGATCTTGATCAAAGTAAAACGAGGCGAGGGAATCGACCGCAGTTAAATCTGACCGCGGCTCACGCCCAGTTTTCGCAACATGGCCAGGGTTTTACTAGCGTACGGTATTAAGTGGCGGCGCATTTCGATGTTCTGAGACAGACTCAAGACACAGGCACAAGACACAGACACAAGCTAAACTCAGAAAATTTATTAATTTGTAAATCAAACTTACCTGGAGTGTGGCTTTAGCTGCAGACTGCATTCGTGAGTTTGTGAGTTGCTTGTGTGTGTGTGTGTGTGTGTGTTTTGTTGAGCCTATCTTCGACTCAGGATCTCGGCGACATAGTGAGTGGCAACTTTCTTTCTCATAATATTGTTACATTCCATCCTGGATTTTCCATTCTCTGATTTTTACCTGGAGTAAAATTAAATCGTGCCTCCACCATGTGACCAGACTATCTATATTCTCTAACAATGGAACCACATGACAATCGCATTTTTTACATTTTTTATATTTATAGTAGGTGAACTTCAAAACTCAAATATACCTCTCCCACAGTAGTTCGATGCAACTCACAAAAATTCTCGAGAAAATCGACTTCCAAGTTTTGCGACCATGCTTAAGAAGCTAAAATAAAGTAGATTTTTGTCGATAGGTAGTGTGACTTTGTGGTAGCGAGTTCGTTCGTAGTGTGGGCGGACTGGGTTCGATTCCAGGTAGTTTCTAGTTTCTAAATGAAGGTGCATCTTCTATGTGCATTTACGTCAGTGTGAGATACAAAAAGATAATCTTGATTAACAATAATTTATAAAAGACCGGTAATCAAGAATTTTTGTTTGCAATGAAAGCGAAGTGAACGGAAAAAAATAGTGACCGAAACGAGACAATGAACGTTTCATTTTTTATACTGCATCCATCAGTTCTATTTTCAAGTATTGATGCATTCGGATGTAGTTCTCTTTTTGACCGAAGATGGTACACTCAAGCATCAATATATTTTACTTGGAAAGCCCTCCACTTGTCTGTACATGTTATCGTTAGCTGCAGTCTTACCAGTTTGCCACTATATCCCCAAACCAGATTCTTTAAAGAATGGAATTCCCAGTTAAGAAGCTGCTCCAATTGTCTGATTACTACACAAATGAGTTAGTGTTTTAAATATTTGAAGTTAAGAATGTAAGCGAGAAAAAGTTTAGAAAAGGTTTGAAATTATGTGCAAAGTTTTTTGGAAGTCACTAAGTGCTCTTATTCTTAAATACTGAAAGGGTATACTGACGGTAATTTACGCCTGGTGTGTAATCTTTCCTCAAGACGTACAGTATAACCGCATACACGTCTTAGTGTGCTAAACTTTTAACACAAGATTATATCTCTTAATAAGTCCATTATGAAAGCATTTTAAATTTTTAAATCCGGTCTACAGTGATACTAAATATTGAAAATGAAATTTTTGTTGCCCATGGAGACCGCTAGATAGGCAACTTGAAACAGAGATTCTGCACCGTGCACCGCACTAGTCTTTTAGTGATATACAGTGTGTTTGTTACTAACGTTTAAAAACTCTCCAAGCAACCTAGATGACCGTGAGACATTTAACGTAGAACAACACACATGGGGCCGCAAATGCTGGGAAATACCCCAAAAGCGGATAACAAATGTTGAACATTAACGTCACCAGTTGACGTACCCCGCCGCCCGTACAGCGGCTGAGCCTGTCGATATGTCACACATGATCATCTCACCCCAAATCAAGGTTTCACATTGGTGTTGCTCTGGGCCTACGTGAGCGGCTACAGGGCCTGGGGCTCAGGCTTCGAGTCTCGCACGTGGCAGGTAGTATTTTTTTTGGCACTGCGTTAGACAATTCTGTGTTCAAATTGATGTAAGATCTACGACTTCATTTCCTGGTCTCGCGGTCTCCACTTGTTTATTGCAAAGTACAGTCTAACAAAATCCTACCTTATTGCGTCACAAGTAAACGATTAAAACTTTCCGAATTGCGTCCCTGCCAGTAAATGTCCTACGTTTCCTTTACTATAAACGTACGTAAACAATAAAAAGAAGGAACGAAAGGGAAGAAACACAAAATAAGAACACGTTTTGCTTGGTTACAGCGAGGACAGTAATTGTGAAATTGTTACAATTGCAACAGATCACATTTACAGAAGGTGTTGCCGGCCGCGGTGGTCTAGCGGTTCTGGCGCTGCAGTCCGGAACCGCGGGACTGCTACGGTCGCAGGTTCGAATCCTGCCTCGGGCATGGGTGTGTGTGATGTCCTTAGGTTAGTTAGGTTTAAGTAGTTCTAAGTTCTAGGGGACTTATGACCTAAGATGTTGAGTCCCATAGTGCTCAGAGCCATTTGAACCATTTGAACAGGTGTTCAAGAAAGAGTAGTCGAGCGGAGCGATGTGCAGTACTGCCCCCTACCAGCGAGGGTAAAATCTACACGCTTAAGCGCTGCACGTGTGCCGAAGTGCGCCTTCTGGTGACGTCACATGCCCAATAATTATCATCTAGTTTTTGTGTATTTCCCGCCATTTGCGGCTCCATGTGTCTCATACTAAATTACTTGTCTCAGCGTCGTCTACGTCGCTTCGGGGGTTTTTAAACGTAAATAAGAATCACCCTATAGATTAATGCTGTTACTGTGTGCAACTACGGAAATGTATTTTTCGTCGTGCTACACTTTTCGTTTTGTTAGGTTATATCATTGCCAGTAGAAATGTTTCTCCTCCGTTACTCGCTTACTATGTGCATGTGACGTCTGCACGTCCATTTCACCAGAATTTGTCTCTTCCTCAAGGATGCCATACATAAATAAATAGAAGAAACTTTGACACCATAAATAGCGAACAATGAAACAAAATAATGCTAATAGTGAAGTCTAGAGACAAGGAAATATTTTTCAGAAGGCCAGTTAGTTACACTGACCACAGGTAGCACGCACACGCAATCCCTCACCTCTTGCAGGCATTCTCCTGAGCTGCCTACAGGGAGTAAGCAGTTCATCAAAAGAACCACTCTTCTGATTAAGATATTTTACCTTAAAGGAAAAATATTAAATTTTGTCTCTACCACTTATAATGTGTGATATCTTACACAAGTCAGACGACGTGTTTCGAGAAGCAAGTTGTCATCAGGATAAATATATAAGCGTACGCATGAGGTTAAGTGTTAACAAACGTTAGACCATAAAAAGGGGGACTTTTTAATTTTTAATACCGCTAGGATTCTTGTTCTTAGCAAAATAGTTTGCTTCTCAAAACGCGTAGTTTCACATGTAAGTTGTTACTAATTATATGCTGTTGAGACATAGTTTAATGTTCCACTGAACAGCTCATTGATGGAAGTTGTTTTGACGATCTACTTATTGACACACATGCGGCATTTTAAAACTTGTTAAAGAACTGATAAATGGCCAACAAACACACAGGTGTTTGGCTTCTAGGCTGAGGTCCATCCGAAACTGTTGGCCATTTATCTTGCCAGTTTATGTATGGAACAATCTTCACATTACAGAAAGTTAACATTTGTCAATAATTGATATCAATAATGTATTTGTATATTTATTCTGAACTTTCCTCTCGAAACGCATCCTTTGACACACGATTTATCACCAGCTGACCTTTTACCTGCTGCTAGGCCCCCATGCACATGCAGGACATATTTGCTCAAATCTCTTCCTCTCCATCTCGCTGCCCACCTCCTAATGCTCCTATCTCTTATTATCTACTTCTCCCGTCTCCCTCTGTCCCTCTCCCTCCTGCCCATCTCAGCCTTAGTCGTCTCACTATTCATCTACTTCTCCTTCTTCTCTACTCTCTCTGCTCGGTCTGCCAAACCGTATATGTAGGCCCTGCAATGCCTGCCGACACTCCCTGCACAATATACAAATGCAGAGCAGCTTAGATATCAGAGGTTTAAAAACCCTTCGCATCAGTATCTCTATTCCTATGAAAGCTAGGAGGTTCTAAGCCCCATAGTTTCCATTTCCATATAGCCTGTAGTGTGTGTGCCAAATTTGGCTGAAATGGATCCAGTGGTTTAGGAGGAGATGCTGGACACACACACACACACATATATATATATATATATATATATATATATATATATATATATATATATATATATATATATATATATATATATATGTGTGTGTGTGTGTGTGTGGTTTTCAAAGTTCTCGGAACGGAATAGAAAAAAAAGTACTTACATCACACAAACTTTTTTTTTTTCATTGTAGTCTTCTTGTAGGTAAATGCACTTGGTCCAACCATGTTCCAGTGCCTTGATCCCATCTCGAAAATGAGTTTCCTCCAGGCCTGCAAAATAGTTGTCAACTCCAGCTATCAGTTCTTCGTTCGAAGTGAATCTTCGTTCACCAAGAAAAATTTTCAGTTTTGGGAAGAGATGGAAGTCTGACGGAGCCATATCAGGTGAATAAGGCGAGTGTGACAACAATTCATACCTTAGTTCCTGTAATTTTGCCATGTGTACGGCACATGTGTGCAGGCGCACATTTTCTTGATGGAATATGGCTTTCTTCCTTGCTAAACCTGGCCTTTTTTCTAGTATCTTTTGTTGCAATGTGTCCAGGAGGCTAACATAGTATTCTCCAGTAATTGTCTCCCCAGTGAGGAGATAATCTACAAACAGAATTCCCTTCGCATCCCAGAACACTGATGCCATGACCTTTCCCGGCGAAGGAATTGTCTTTGCTCTCTTTGGTGGCGGAGAATCAACGTGTTTCCACTGCTTTGACTGTTGTTTTGTCTCTGGGGTATAGTAGTGCACCCAAGTTTCATCTGTGGTCACACCGGCTCAAAAAATCGTGTTCGTTCCTCCTAAAACGGGCCAGACATTGTTCCGATATGTCTATTCTCATGCGTTTTTGATCCAGGGCCAAGAGTCGCGGCACCCATCTTGCAGATAATTCATCAGTTAAAATGTGATATAGCCTTTCAGATGACATCTGGCAAGCGTGAGCAATTTCACGCACTTTCAATCGGCGATCCTCCATGACCATTTTGTGCACTTTTCCAATGATTTCTGGAGTAGTAACACATCTTGGCCCACCGCTGTGCGGACCATCTTCTAAGCTCTCCCGACCAAATTTAAATTCATTTGTCCATTTGGCAACAGTAGAATATGAAGGAGCAGAGTCCCCCGATGTATTCTGGAAATCGGCATGAATGTCCTTTGCTTTCATACCTTCCTTTACGAGGTACTTAATCACTGCTCGAATCTCGATTTTTTCCATCTTCGCAAATCACTACGCAGGAACAACAACAGAGCTACGTCACCGCCACAGCTCTCTTCGAAGAGCACTGACGTGGCACGTGTTTACAGGCAACAGTCCAACGAATATCACGTGAACAACTCGTTGTGCTAGCGCTGACCTCTCGTGGTGATTCCGAGAACTTTTCAAACCACCCTCGTATATACTCCTCAATTACATATAAAAATTTGAGGAGTTTATTGTTGAGACAGTATGTGTGTTTTACTTGTGTTTGTTAGTTATTTTACTCACTGATCATGTAAGGGAACGAACCTCAAACGTGTAGGAAATCTGAGGATCTGCAGCTGCAACACATGTAATAAGTAGCTGAGACAAAATGTAGTATTCTGATATGAAGGTAAATGATTTAACCATAATGGTGGCTGTTTTGTCGATTTACTTATATATGTTAGTGTGTTTACTTGTGTGTTGGGGGCGGAGGGGGAAGGCGAGTTGAGCCAGAATATGATATTCCACTTTATATGTAAGAACTACGACCTCAATTTCAGACATAATGAAAAAATCTAAATGCTTATCTTTTGCTGTTCAACGTTGTTGTCCCATCTACAAGTGCAAATTCTCGGATTTCTTTCACGTTTGATATTCGTTCCCTTACATGATCAACGAGTAAAATAAATAATATATTCGAGTAAAACACACGTATCATCTCAACAATGAACATATCGATTCCAGCTGAGGCACATTCTGTTGTAGCTGTGGCCCACAACGTCACTCTTGGCGCGTCAAGCGACCCATACTTTGTAATTATCATGCGACCCTTTGATCAAATAATTCTCAATATATTATGTCCTTTTAGGCTAAAGACCAAATTACTGGATAACGAAAGTATTAATAATGGAAAAGAAAGTCCCTCACAGAGTATGAGGTCTTCATTCATGAAAATTATGTATCTACGATGACGATTGTAGTGCGTTGATCTGATGATGGTAGTTGATCTGATGATGGTAGTTTTACAAAATTCACTTTAAAATTATGTAGATAAAAATGAAGTAGAATGACAACGTCATGCTTATCAAATTATACCATCTGATCTATGGAATATTAATATGAAATCTTGTTTTATCTAGCCCACATGTATGGAAAGTAATCACGTCTAAAAATTTTAATCAGTAAATGGTCCCATACTTAAGGGAATAAGCGCAGGGGAGCAGATGCAGGAATCCTGCACAGCCGCTCGTGGCAAGGTGCTAGTGCAGGTGGCTCTCCGTTGCATTACTCTGATCTGCGTTAAGTGTGTATCTGTATCGTGTGGATGGCTGTAATGAGTGCCTACACACTGTAGTGTTGGGTTTGTGTTGTCGTGGTTTAAGGGAAGGGAGAGGATGAAACCGGTACTTGCACATTACTTACTCCTCTCGAATAGCGCCAAGGGAGCAATCCCATAGGCGCATCACCATCAACAGTGTCACGTGTCCACACTTCGTGAGACGCTGCGGCGAGGTTTGGAATTTAATCCAGGGCATTGGTGCGAATACTGGTGATCAGGAGATTTGTGCCACCATTACTCCTCCCCTTGCTGGCCAAATAATGCCAGTGAAAATGTCGTCCACCACCAGGACTCTAACCGGCTTATCTGCGAGCACCACCACAAGGGTGTTCGTTAGCGACCTCACCTATGCAGGTGGTAGAAATATTATGTAGTGACAGATATAAGATGCCTGAACTGAGGTAATTTCACAATCTACTTTGACAAATATAGCTCAGTTGCACGATAAAGCTGTTTACATAAAGTCATTAAAACCAAATCGTGCAATGCTTCGTATTACTGTACAGGTAAGGTGAGATTAGCTCATGGAAGTGTCTCCCCACAAGCCGTCTTCTGTCACTGTGTTACTCGGTACAGTAGAGGCCTCCACGTTAGCAACTTTATCCACGCCTACGAAAAAGGAAACCAAGAGTGAAAACATAGAGAACAAATGGTTCAAATGGCTCTGAGCACTATGGGACTTAACATCTCAGGTCATCAGTCCCCTAGAACTTAGAACTACTTAAACCTAACTAACCTAAGGACATCACACAGATCCATGCCCGAGGCAGGATTCGAACCTGCGACCGTAGCAGTCACGCGGTTCCAGACTGAAGCGCCTAGAACCGCTCGGCCAACAGGGCCGGCCATAGAGAACAGGAAAAAAAATTAGAGCATCTATTGAGAACTCTCCAATTCATTCAAAATTTACGGCAGTAACAAGACATTTGGAGTACATAGAATGAGTATATTTACAGATCAATAGCCAAAGCAGTTCTGAAATATCAGGTAAAGACTCAGGCTGAAACACTAGTATCAGTACTCATTGTAGCCTCTGCTGGCGGCTATGCAGGCCCTGACTCTGCCATGCAGTCGATTAGCGCGACGAACGCTGTCTTATGATTCGTTATTCCGTATCTGTTCGATAATAATAATAATAATAATGACCGTATGGCATTGATAGCCGGGAGACCCCTCGCGGGACGGTTCGGCCGCCACTCCACAAGTTCTTTACCGCCATTACGGCGACTTGAGAGTGAATGAGGATGAAATGATGATGAAAGCACACAACACCCAGCCATCTCGAGGCAGAGGAAATCCGTGACCCCGCCGGGAATCGAACCCGGGACCCCATGCGCGGGAAGGGAGAACGCTACCGCAAGACCACGAGCCGCGGACATCTGCTCAATACATCCGCACAACTCTGTTAGGATTGTGGACGGGCGAGGCACACACATCACTTGTCCCATCGTGTACCGCAGGTGCTCGACTGGAGACAAGCCCATCGATCGAGCCGGCGAGAGAGGCTGCTGCACGACTTGGCAGAGCACGACGAGTTTCACAGGCGGTGTGTGGGCGAGCGTTATCCTGTTGGAACAGCACATCACCTTCCTATTGCAAGAACAGCAGAAGAACTGGTCGAACAACATTCTGCACGCATCGAACCCTCCACAGACAAAGGCGAACGAGAGTCGAAGCTTATCGCAGCCCAGACCATAAGCCCTGGGATGTGTAATATTGTTGGGATTTCCGTAGTATGAAAGCTTTGAGTACCCTTGGAAAGGCATTCATCTATCTGTATATTAAATGATCAACTTATGAGATGAGACATTCTTTGAAAGACATTTGTTTTATATAATTTACGAACTGTAAAGATGCGCATATAGCGCGGACGCCAATACATCGATTGCATAGTCAAAGAAACATTTTAACAGAAGCTGAACTGACGTTCCGCTTCGATCTAAATAAAAGATGACAGTAAAAAAACTTTGGTAGATCTTCAGATTTTAATGTACTTCTGCTTGTAATGTGAAAACGTAAAAGAAGGTCGACTTTAAGCTAGAAAAGTGAGCGGTCTTGCCAGCGTGCAGACAACATTATTAATTAATAAAATTCAAGTAATTTATGTTCGAAACTGTAAATCGTCAAGTTATTGTTATGAAGGTGTTGGACAGTGCAAGAATTGTCTTTAACAAAGGAGAAAAGTAATGACTGTAATTTGTGACAAAAACGTAAACCAAGGAGACAGCACAGGGCAGGCTGAAATCTGATCGCACCATCCAGTTAGAAAAGTACTTATGTAAGTTATATTGTTTATAAATAAGCCCTAATTTGCTAGTGAAAATTGTTTGAATATATTTAGTGTCTTCCAGATTTCTTATTCTGTTCTTTTCCTTTATACTTTTTTGACCTCTATGCCATATTATTTTTATAAATGTCAAACAGCCTTTACTACAGCAGAGAATACTGCAGCATCCTGGTCGTGTACAGAAGGCCGCCCCTTGTCTTCTATACAACTCATAGCTGCCCCATTTATTAATGATTTCATTTGCAAATGCAATTTTTTTTACTGTTCATTGTTAAAGGTCCCTTAGGTAATTATAAAATTCATACTGATTACGTAAAGAAATCCGGGTTGTTCTTTTCCAAATAATAGAAGTCTTTGCGTAATCAAAAACTAGCATCCTTCTGACAACGATCAGGATCCGACCAGAAGACGGACGTCTTCGACCGCTTTCGTGTCTCCTGTGGCAAAGCTGTGCCAAACTGGGAACACGACATTCTAGTATGAAACACAATATATATAATTATCAGATTAAACTTTAAAAAAAAGTTCAAATATATTTAACCTATTAATTTTTTTATCATACTAGAGATGGCACCAATGTGTCTCGGATGAATACACTGAGACAGTGCTCACCAGGGCTACGTCATACGAGCGAACCACCAGCACTTGCACACAGGCAGAATCTGCTTTTATTGCTGAAGACCAGGGTGCGCCATTCTATCTTCCAGGTGATCCTCTAACGGCACCTGTCGAGCGTTGCACATCGATGGTGTGGTGTTAGTGGAAGGTGGGCTAGAGGCGTGCGTGACCATAGTCCCGTTGGCAGAAACCGGTTTGTAACAGCTCGTGTTAGTGCTTATGTTTGACCTTTGGAAGCAGCACGATGAGCGTCTGCTGCGTTTAAAATACGACGGTCTTGGCGGGCGCCCAAACCCTCGTCTATGAGTTTGAGAATTCTCACGTGTCCACTGTTCATCTACATCTACATGGATACTCTGCAAATCACATTCAAGTGTCTGGCAGAGGGTTCATCGAACCACATTCACAATTCTCCATTATTCCAATCGCGTATAGCGCGCGGAAAGAATGAACACCTATATCTTTCCGCACGAGCTCTGATTTCCCTTATTTTATCGTGGTGATCGTTCCTCCCTATGTAGGTCGGTGTCGACAAAATATTTTCGCATTCCAAGGAGTAAGTTGGTGATTGGAATTTCGTGAGAAGATTCCGTCGCAACGAAAAACGCTTTTCTTTTAATGATTTCCAGCCCAAATTCTCTATCATTTCTGTGACACTCTCTCCCATATTTCGTGATAATAGAAAACGTGCTGCCTTTCTTTGAACGTTTTCGATGTACTCCGTCAGTCCTATCTGGTAAGGATCCCACGCCGCGCAGCAGTATTCTAAAAGAGGTTAGTTGGTTGGTTTAGGGGAAAGAGACCAAACAGCGAGGTCATCGGTCTCATCCGATTAGGGAAGGAAGTCGGCCGTGCCCTTTCAGAAGAACCATCCCGGCATTTGCCTGGAGCGATTTAGGGAAATCACGGAAAACCTAAATCAGGATGGCCGGACGCGGGATTGAACCGTCGTCCTCCCGAATGCGAGTCCAGTGTGCTAACCACTGCGCCACCTCGCTCGGTTTCTAAAAGAGGACGGACAAGCGTAGTGTAGGCAGTCTCCTTAGTAGATCTGTTACATTTTCTAAGTGTCCTGCCAATAAAACGCAGTCTTAGGATAGCCTTCCCCACAACATTTTCTATATGTTTCTTCCAATTTAAGTTGTTTGTAATTGTAATACCTAGGTACTTAGCTGAATTTACGGTTTTTAAATTAGACTGATTTATCGTGTAACCAAAGTTTAACGAGTTCCTTTTAGCACTCATATGGATGACCTCACACTTTTCGTTATTCAGTGTCAACTGCCACTTTTCGCACCATTCAGTTATCTTTTCTAAATCGTTTTGAAGTTTGTTTTGATCTTCTAATGACTCTATTAGTCGATAAACGACAGCGTCATCTGGAAACAACCGAAGACGGCTGCTCAGATTGTCTCCAAAAATCGTTTATATAGATAAGGAACAGCAAAGGGACTATAACACTACCTTGGGGAACGCCAGAAATCACTTCCGTTGTACTCGATGACTTTCCGTCAATTACTACGAACCTCTCTGACAGGAAATCACAAGTCCAGTCACATAACTGAGACGATATTCCATAAGCACGCAATTTCACCACGAGCCGCTTGTGTGAACCGCTCGGTGTGGCTGAGCGGTTCTAGGCGCTTCAGTCTGGAACGGCGCTACCGCTGCGGTCGTAGATTCAAATCCTGCCTGGGGCACGAATGTGTGTGATGTCCTTAGGTTAGTTAGGTTTAAGTAGTTCTAAGTTCTCGGGGACTGATGACCTCAGATGTTAAGTCCCATAGTGCTCAGAGCCATTTGAACCATTTTTTTTTGAAAACCACACAGGACCTGCATTTTTCGACTCCGAAACACTGGCAGCCGTTTTGAAAAGAGCGGTTTTCCTACACGGTATTAGACACTGTAACGTGTTGAGTTTGACTGGAATACTCTCTTTCAAATTCTAAAGGTGGCAGGGGTAAAATACAGGGAGCGAAAGACTATTTACAATTTGTACAGAAACCAGATGGCAGTTATAAGAGTCGAGGGACATGAAAGGGAAGCAGCGGTTGGGAAGGGAGTAAGACAGGGTTGTAGCCTCTCCCCGATGTTATTCAATCTGTATATTGAGCAAGCAGTAAAGGAAACAAAAGAAAAATTTGGTGTAGGTATTAAAATCCATGGAGAAGAAATAAAAACCTTGAGGTTTGCCGATGACATTGTAATTCTGTCAGAGACAGCAAAGGACCTGGAAGAGCAGTTGAACGGAATGGACAGTGTCTTGAAAGGAGGATATAAGATGAACATCAACAAAAGCAAAACGAGGATAATGGAATGTAGTCGAATTAAGTCGGGTGATGCTGAGGGAATTAGATTAGGAAATGAGACACTTAAAGTAGTAAAGGAGTTTTGCTATTTGGGGAGCAAAATAACTGATGATGGTCGAAGTAGAGAGGATATAAAATGTAGACTGGCAATGGCAAGGAAAGCGTTTCTGAAGAAGAGAAATTTGTTAACATCGAGTATAGATTTAAGTGTCAGGAAGTCATTTCTGAAAGTATTTGTATGGAGTGTAGCCATGTATGGAAGTGAAACATGGACAGTAAATAGTTTGGACAAGAAGAGAATAAAAGCTTTCGAAATGTGGTGCTACAGAAGAATGCTGAAGATTAGATGGGTAGATCACATAACTAATGAGGAAGTATTGAATAGGATTGAGGAGAAGAGAAGTTTGTGGCACAACTTGACCAGAAGAAGGGATCGGTTGGTAGGACATGTTCTGAGGCATCAAGGGATCACCAATTTAGTATTGGAGGGCAGCGTGGAGGGTAAAAATCGTAGGGGGAGACCAAGAGATGAATACACTAAGCAGATTCTGAAGGATGTAGGTTGCAGTAGGTACTGGGAGATGAAGAAGCTTGCACAGGATAGAGTAGCATGGAGGGCTGCATCAAACCAGTTCTCAGGACTGAAGACCACAACAACAACGTGTTGAGTCTGTGGTGTTTCCACATTTTTGTCCACTCCCTTTATGTTCTACTCAATAGTGTATGACTCATTAAGTGTTAATTCATGTTTGAAAATCAAAGAGCTTGTAGTCTGAAACAGTTGATCAGTTACTGATCATGTGATTGCTGCAGCTGTTGTAATGCAGAAGGTGCCATATTAATGAGAATATCACATAGCACGTGTGCAATCGCCGTCACAACAGACAGCACTTCTTGCTTTTTAAAAGACATTTACTACAAATTTGTTTATGCCGCCTATTACTGTATTCTGCCCTCCTATATATCTACTATTTTATCGAGGAGATGGTGCAGTGGTTAGCACGCAGGACTCGCATTCTGGCAGACGACGGTTCAAATTCTCGTCTGACCATCCACATTTAGGTTTTCCGTAATTTCCCCAAATCGCTAAAGGTGAATGAAAGGACACGATCGATTTCCTTCCTCATCGTTCCCTAACCTGAGCTTGTGCTCCGTATCTAAAGACCTCGATGTTGACGGGACTTTCAACTATAATCTTCCTTCCATGTATTGGAAGCAGAACACCACAGCCGTATTTTCAAAGTATTATTTATTTAGATGATTAGTTTCAACGCTTCATTTGCCTCATCTTCAGGTCCTACAATAAACCGAATAAGTATTTCCAATCATTGGCTCATGTATGACTGGAAGTACTTATTTGGTTTATAATAATACCTGAAGATGATCCAAATGTAGCGTTGAAACTAGTCGTCTGAGTAATAAATACTTTGAAAATATGGCCGTGGAGTTCCACTTCCATTATTTATATTGGCAGCCACTGCCCCAGGTCCACAAAATGATGGACTTTCAAAATGTTTCTTCCTTCCATCCTTCGACTATTTACGAGTGTTCGCACCAAGTGATGAACACATTGCATATCCTGAAATCTACCTCCAGATGGTGAATGGGACTCAGTGATAACTCGATTTGACCTTTTGCCTAATTGCAGGAGAAGGAAAGCTCACGATAAGCATAACACAATGGGGAATGGTTACTCGGAAGTAAAACACCTTAATACTGAACATTTACTTATATAAGACTCTCCAAGAGAGACGCTCAGTAGCTCGGTACGGGCTTTTGGTGAAATTTCGAGAACATACCTTCACCGAGGAGTCAAGCAGTATATTGCTTCCTCCTACGTATATCTCGGGAAGAGACCATGAGGATAAAATCAGAGAGATTAGAGCCCAGTCAGAGGCATACCGACAATCTTTCTTTCCACGAACAATACGAGACTGGAATAGAAGGGAGAGCCGATAGAGGTACTCAAGGTACCCTCCGTCACACACCGTCAGGTGGCTTGCGGTATATGGATGTAGATGTAGATACACGAAACTACTAACCACATAACCACAACCTCCACGTGTGATAAATCGCACCCCACAGATTCGATTTATGCAAGGCCAAATTTCTTTGTTGTCAGTTATCTACCGGGTGATCAAAAAGTCAGTATAAATTTGAAAACTTAATAAACCACGGAATAATGTAGATAGAGAGGTAAAAATTGACACACATGCTTGGAATGACATGGGGTTTTATTAGAACAACCTCATGTCGCTAGACGCGTGAAAGATCTCTTGCGCGCGTCGTTTGGTGATGATCGTGTGCTCAGCCTCCACTTTCGTCATGCTTGGCCTCCCAGGTCCCCAGGTCATTATTGGCTTTGGGGTTACCTGAAGTCGCAAGTGTATCGTGATCGACCGACATTTCTAGGGATGCTGAAAGACAACATCCGACGCCAATTCCTCACCATAACTCCGGACATGCTTTACAGTGCTGTTCACAACATTATTCCTCGACTACAGCTATTTTTGAGGAATGATGATGGACATATTGAGCATTTCCTGTAAAGAACATCATCTTTGCTTTGTCTTACTTTGTTATGCTAATTATTGCTGTTCTGATCAGATGAAGCGCCACCTGTCGGACTTTTTTGAACGTTTGTATTTTTTTGGTTCTAATAAAACCCCATGTCATTCCAAGCATTTATGTCACTTTGTACCTCTCTATATACATTATTCCGTGATTTATTCATTTTTCAAATTTATACTGACTTTTTGATCACCTGATATTTTGCCTAGTAAGTAGTGTGATTTCTAATCCAATGAGGAACAGGTTGATGCTGAATAGGTGCAATCATTTTGCTAATGATGATACTAGAACTGTTGCTCCAATTGTTCCTGCATCTTTTTGGTCGTCACGACTGCTTTTTGGTCCCTTGTATTTTGTGGATTCAAGTGTGGTTCACTGGGCGTAACAGTTTCTATCTAACTACTTTGTTCTACGATACTATAAATACGAAGGGGGCTTCAAAAGTAAGCTATACTTTATCATGAAAGGTCAAGCAACTTTTATTGAATGTTATACTACACATCAAAGTAACTCAGACACAAGACAATATTACCGAGCGGGCTAGCGCAGAGGTTAGCACACTGGACTCTCAGTCGAGAGGACGACGTTTCAAACCCGCGTCCAGCCATCCTGATTCAGGTTTTCCACGATTTCCCTAAATCGCTTAAGGCAAATGCCGAAATGGTTCCTTCGAAAGGCCACGGTCGCTTTCCTTCCCTAATCCGATTTTGTGCTGGGTCGTTAAACAGTAATCTCGTCCTCTCCTCCGCGCTATTGTTGGGCTATTTTTCATATGGTGCTTAAGACAGTGGGTCGATCTGGAAAGGAGTGGAGTTCAACTCACTAGCCACGCTTTTTTAAGTATAATCTGCACATTTTCTGGAATGTTACTTATAATCCGTCTTGATTGCAAAATGTTTATTCACATGACCGGTTTCGGTTCCTCTAGAACCATCTTCAGATATGCGATTTCGGTTACACGAGTAACCTGTCCACACTCAGTAACCTTCACATGCTGCGTCACTTTCAATGTGACCGGCTCTCAACACAGTCCTACGAACAGTTCAAAGGATACAATGAGTGTCGTGAGTTGAGCTATCCGTTGTATCCCCTCTCATTTATAACATAAAAATATCATTATGAACAACTTTTCTGATTCCTACTTTAGTGCGCACTACCTCTTCATATTTGACTTTATCATAGATTTTGTACGAAGTACGAGGGTCACTCCAAAAGAAATGCACACTATTTTTGTAAAAATACAGTTTTCATTCTGCATGTGTGAAAGTTTTACAATGTGTAGATACATCCTTCCCGCTTGTTTTCAAACTTAGCTCAACCTGTTCCCGTGAGTGGCGCCGTCACAGCATGTCTTCAAGATGGCTGCTACACTTGACGTTCGTCAGAAGCAACGTGCTGTCATAGAATTCCTGTGCTGTGAAAACTAGACAGTGGGAAACATCCACAAGAGGTTGATAGAGGGGTATGGAGATGCTGCTGTCGATCGCAGTACAGTTAGTCGGTGGGCAAGCAGGTTACGTGATGAAAGCGGGCACGGCAATATTGAGGATTGTCCTCGCAACTGCAAGGCCTCGTACTGCACACACTCCAGACAATGTACAGAGAGTTAGCGGATTGGTGACTGCTGACAGACGCATCACAGTGAACGAATTGTCACGCTACGTTGGGATAGGGGAAGGAAGCGTTTGCAGAATACTGAAAGCGTTGGCGTTAAAAAAGGTTTGTGCCAGGTGGGCTGCCAGGATGATCACAGTTGCTCACAAAGAAACAAGAGAAACAGTATGCAGCGAACTTTTGGAACAGTACGAGAATGGTGGAGATGAATTTCTTGGAAAAATGTGACAGGTGATGAAACATGGCTCCATCATTTTTCACCCGAGACGAAGAGGCAATCAATGGAGTGGCATAATGAAAATTCATCCAAGAAAAAAATTTATAAACAAACACCTTCTGCTGGAAAAGTTATGGCTACGGTGTTTTTCGATTCCGAAGAACTCTTGCTTGTGGACATCATGCCAAATGGAACCACCATAAATTCTGATGCATATGTGACGACACTGAAGGAACTTCAAGCTCTACTGAGTCGTGTTCGACCACATCGGCAAAAGCAGGATGTTTTGCTGTTGCACGACAATGCACGGCCACATGTCAGTCAAAAAAACCATGGAAGCGATCACAAAACTCGGATAGACGACACTGAAACACCAGCCTTACAGTCCTGATCTGGCTCCATGTAACTATCGTCTCTTTGGGAAACTGAAAGACTTGAGCACGGTGACAAACAGAAGCTCCAACAGGTTAGTCCAGAATTTTACCGTGCCGGTATACAGGCGCTGGTTCCAAGATGGCGTAAGGTAGTTGAGAGGGATGGAAATTATGTGGAGAAATGAAAATATTGTTCCTAAAGGATGTATCTACACACTGTAAAACTTTCAAACATGTAGAATAAAAGATGGATTTAAAAAAAAATGTGCATTTCTTTTGGAGTGACCCTCGTAGAATAAACAGAATGTACGAGTTGTTCACCAGATAATCGAACGTAATGTGTAAGTGTCGTGATGATAGTCAACAAGTAGTTAGTTATTCGACAATTCTTAATTTACAGTATAAGTAATGAAGAGGCACTGTATCAAATTGGGGTGAAAAGAAATTTATAGCTTGACTAAAAATACACATTGTTTGATGATACACATCCTGAGGCATCGAGGAATAGCTAATTTGATAAATGGAGTGAAGTGTGGGGTCCGTGGCCTAACTAAAGTAAAGAGGTTCAGACGTATGTATTGGGTTAGTGCTCAAGTTCGTAGCGTTTTTCCATAAGTTTAATGAATACAGCAGATACACATAACAGAGACTTTAGTCGCCAATAATATATTCTCTTTCTCTATTTACAGCGTGTGCTAACGCTGGGGTAATTTGTCGATTCCGTAACTGTAGAATTCACTTGGTTGTGAGGCGAAGAAGTCGTCGAGCCATGTTCAGAGCACATTTTCATCGCCACGCGGAGTGGCCGCGAGGTTTGAGGCGTCATGTCACGGATTGCGCGACCCCTCCCACGGGAGGTTCGAGTCCTCCCTCGGTCATGGGTGGGTGTGTTGTCCTTGGCATAAATTTGCTTAAGAAGTGAATAAGTCTAGGCACCGATGACCACAGCAGTTTGGTTCCTTAGGAATTCACACCCATTTGAAAATTTGAAGACATTTTCATCTGGAAAAGGTGAAAATCTGAGGGAGCATGATCAGATGAATATGACGAGTGCGGAAGGACTTCCCATCCAGAATCCTGTATAGCGTTTCTGTCAGCCTAGCAGAATACGGGCGGGCGATATGGTGGAGTACCATCACTTCACGCAGTCTTCATGTTATTTATTTTTGGCACTAGAAATAGTAAAAATAAGAGACAAAACTTGCCTTTAAATTGTAAAATTTGTGACTGTGACTTGACGATACGGAATAAAAGGGTAACTTAGGGAGACCTAACGGTTTATCACGACCGGTAACTTTACAGAAGAGGACATTTCCGAAACACTGATTTAGTACCCGCTGAACGCTTCTGGTCGGAGAGAATCCGGAATGCGGCAGGCTGTCAGTGTGATGTACACTGTTCCTCCGCCACTCCGGTGCGGGAATGACGGTTTAAGGAGAAACTTTAGCAGTGACTTATTCGCGTACCTCAGCTCGCTTAATTAGAGCTCATTTTGCTCGCACTATAGCGGGCGTCATTTGCCCGATATATTTACGGCGCTGCGAGAGAAAAAGCCTCCCCGCAAGGATTTCTCCGGGCCCTAAATAGTGTGAATTAGTGCAAGAGATTGTACCCAGAGGCTACATAAATCGTTGGAATGTATATATACACTCGAGGAGGAACAAAATGGCGGCGCGGGGGGCAGTGGAGATGGGCGAGGGAAGGCTGAGAAAGCGAGTGGCTAGAGAGGGCGAGAGCGAGAGAGAGAGAGAGAGGGGTGGGAGGGGAGGAAAGTAGGAGGAGGAGGAGGAGGAAAATGTCGGGCAGCGGAGGCGGAAGACGGAAGATGCGGGAGGGGTGCGGTTGCCATAGCAGCCAGCGGCGCCCGCGAAAGCGAAATTACCCGAGAAATCTTTGCATAATTAGAATCAACGGCGCGCGGCCGGGCGGAACGGGAGGGAAGGAAAGAAAGTTACAATCAATTCCGAGCGCCTGCTGGAGGAGGGGCGGGGGTGGGGGAGAGGGCGCGGCGCTTTGTCTCTGGCGCTGCAGAGCCGCGCTCGTTCGCCAGTTCTTTGTCCCGACACGGGGGTTAAACCCGGCCGTGAAGGATGCCGCCCCCGCAATGCTGGCCCTGCGCTCTACGCACGGCGCGTCCGCCCGAAACGCAGTGGCCGCCCGTCCGTGTTGAACCTCTGCTCAACCAGCCACTGCGTGTGAGAGGCGTATCTACACGTGTCCCCTATATAAGTTACGTAGCTTTTCTTGGTGGGTACCCTCAGTGAGATTCCCGGAAGTGAGCTACATTTTTAAGAATTAGTCTACTAAGATAAGTAGTGTACGCGAGCCAGCTGGACGTTTGCACAGAAAACTTCAAATAAATTAATTGAAAGCTTTCATTCCTGCACTTCGAGTTGAGGGACTATGAAGACTTAATAAAAACTAGTCTTCCGGTCCAGATAGCATACCAGTAAGGTTCCTTTCAGAGTATGCTGATACAGCAACCCCACAATTAGCAATAATATACAGGCTGTGTCCGTAAGAGCGTGCGAAAATGTAACAGGACCAAGGGGATGCTCCACTGAACAATTTGAGGTGGGGAATGTGGGCTCGGAGAAACCAGCTTAAAGAGATAATACACTACTGGCCATTAAAATTGCTGCATCTCGAGGATGACGTGTTACAGACGCGAAATTTAACCGACAAGAAGAAGATGCCGTGATATGCAAATGATTAGCTTTTCAGAGCATTCGCACACGGTTGGCGCCGGTGGCGACACCTACAACGTGCTGACATGAGGAATGTTTCCAAGCGATTTATCATAGACAAACAGGAGTTATCCGGCGTTGCCTGGTGAAACATTGTTGTGATGCCTCGTGTAAGGAGGAGAAATGCGTACCATCACGTTTCCGACTTTGAAAAAGCTCGGATTGTAGCATATCTCGATTGCGGTTTATCGTATCGCGACATTGTTGGTCGAGATCCAATGACTGTTAGCAGAATATCGAATCGGTGGGTTCAGGAGGGTAATACGGAACGCCGTGCTGGATCCCAACGGCCTCGTATCACTAGCAGTCGAGATGACAGGCATCTTATCCGCATGGCTGTAACGGATCGTGCAGCCACGTCTTAATCCCTGAGTCAACAGATGGGGACGTTTGCAAGACAACAACCATCTGCACCAACAGTTCGACGACGTTTGCAGCAGCATGGACTATTAGCTGGGAGACCGTGGCTGAGGTTACCCTTGACGCTGCATCACACACAGGAGCGCCTGCGATGGTGTACTCAACGACCAACCTGGGTGCACGAATAGCAAAACGTCATTTTTTCGGATGAATCCAGGTTATGTTTACAGCATCATGATGGTCGCATCCGTGTTTAGCGACATTGCGGTGAATTCACATTGGAAGCGTGTATTCGTCATCGCCATACTGGCGTTATCACCCGGCGTGATGGAATACGGTGCCATTGGTTACACGTCTCGGTCACCTCTTGTTCGCATTGACGGCAATTTGAACAGTGGACGTTACATTTCAGATGTGTTACGACCCGTCGTTCTACCCTTCATTCGATTCCTGCGAAACCCTACATTACAGCAGGATAATGCACGACCGCATATAGCAGGTCCTGTACGGGCTTTTCTGGGTACAGAAAATGTTCGACTGCTGCCCTGCCCAGCAAATTCTCCAGATCTCTCACCAGTTGAAAATGTCTGGTCAATGGTGGCCGAGCAACTGGCTCGTCGCAATATGCCAGTCAATACTCTTGATGAACTGTGGTATCGTGTTGAAGCTACATGGGCAGCTGTACCTGTACACGCCATCCAAGCTCTTTTTGACTCAATGCCCAGCCGTATCAAGGCCGTTGTTACGGCCAGAGGTGGTTGCTCTGGCTACTGATTTCGCAGGGTCTATGCACCCAAACTGCGTGAAAATGTAATCACATGTCAGTTCTAGTATAATATATTTGTCCAATGAATACCCTTTTATCATCTGCATTTCTTCTTGGTGTAGCAATCTTAATGGCCAGTAGTGTAGGAATAAAACCACATTACTGTGTACTTTTTTATTTACATTACTTACAGTTAACTGCAAATACCGTCATTGTCAATGAACGTATCATACAAAATATGAGGAAACTGACAGCCATCAGCTTCAATGCATGCACGTCATCGGCGAAAGAGATTGTGACGCACCCTGACAAATATGCCAAGTGTGTTTCGAATCACATCAGAAGCAGCTACAATTATGGCAACTAATTCATCTCCGTATCCACTGGTGTCTCATCCACAAGTGACTTTAGATGTCCCCACAGAAAGTAATGAAGGGGATTCAGGTCAGGTAATCTCGCAGACCATGGAACAGGACCTACCCGTCCTAACTAGCAACCAGGAAATACAGCATTGAGATGGTTCCGGACATCCACACTGAAGTGAGATCATGAGCCGTCATATTTTATCCATATCTTGTCTCGTAGAGCCAAGGGTACGTTCTCCAACAACTCGGGTAGAACTCTTTGCACGAGCCTCAATTACAGTTGGCCATTCAGACGACCAGGTGGAAAATATGACACAATGAGACTGTCACCTAAGATGCGAGCCCAGGTATTCACAGCAAAACGTGCTCGATGGTGTGACTCTACTACAGCGTGAGGGATTTCCTTATCCCTCCCCTCGTTGAGCCAGCCGATGAGGCCGCGCGGTTCTAGGCGATTCAGTCTGGAACCGCGCGACCGCTACGGTCGCAGGTTCGAATCCTGCCTCGGACATGGATAAGTGTGATGTCCTTAGGTCAGTTAGGTTGAAGTAGTTCTAAGTTCTAGGGGACTGATGACCTCAGATGTTAATTCCCATAAAGCTCAGAGCCATTGAACCTTATCCCACACATGGCTATTCCCGCTTTTCGAAATACCATCACGCTCATATGAGGCCTCATCTGCAAACAGCTCGATTTGGAGGCAATCTGGTGGATCAATGCATTGTTGTAGCAACTGAAACAATGCGACCCTTGGTGCAAAGTCAGTCACAAGCATTGCACTGACTCGTTGTGGGTGATATGGGAGTAATTGTTGTTCGTGGAGTACCTGCCACACGCTAGTATGTGCAGCGAGCTTTTCACGTGCAATATACGACGAGTACATCTACATCTACATCTACATTTATACTCCGCAAGCCACCCAACGGTGTGTGGCGGAGGGCACTTTACGTGCCACTGTCATTATCTCCCTTTCCTGTTCCAGTCGCGTATGGTTCGCGGGAAGAACGACTGTCTGAAAGCCTCTGTGCGCGCTCTAATCTCTCTAATTTTACATTCGTGATCTCCTCGGGAGGTATAAGTAGGGGGAAGCAATATATTCGATACCTCATCCAGAAACGCACCCTCTCGAAACCTGGCGAGCAAGCTACACCGCGATGCAGAGCGCCTCTCTTGCAGAGTCTGCCACTTGAGTTTGTTAAACATCTCCGTAACGCTATCACGGTTACCAAATAACCCTGTGACGAAACGCGCCGCTCTTCTTTGGATCTTCTCTATCTCCTCCGTCAACCCGATCTGGTACGGATCCCACACTGATGAGCAATACTCAAGTATAGGTCGAACGAGTGTTTTGTAAGCCACCTCCTTTGTTGATGGACTACATTTTCTAAGGACTCTCCCAATGAATCTCAACCTGGTACCCGCCTTACCAACAATTAATTTTATATGATCATTCCACTTCAAATCGTTCCGCACGCATACTCCCAGATATTTTACAGAAGTAACTGCTACCAGTGTTTGTTCCGCTATCATATAATCATACAATAAAGGATCCTTCTTTCTATGTATTCGCAATACATTACATTTGTCTATGTTAAGGGTCAGTTGCCACTCCCTGCACCAAGTGCCTATCCGCTGCAGATCTTCCTGCATTTCGCTACAATTTTCTAATGCTGCAACTTCTCTGTATACTACAGCATCATCCGCGAAAAGCCGCATGGAACTTCCGACACTATCTACTAGGTCATTTATATATATTGTGAAAAGCAATGGTCCCATAACACTCCCCTGTGGCACGCCAGAGGTTACTTTAACGTCTGTAGATGTCTCTCCATTGAGAACAACATGCTGTGTTCTGTTTGCTAAAAACTCTTCAATCCAGCCACACAGCTGGTCTGATATTCCGTAGGCTCTTACTTTGTTTATCAGACGACAGTGCGGAACTGTATCGAACGCCTTCCGGAAGTCAAGGAAAATGGCATCTACCTGGGAGCCTGTATCTAATATTTTCTGGGTTTCATGAACAAATAATGCGAGTTGGGTTTCACACGATCGCTGTTTCCGGAATCCATGTTGATTCCTACATAGTAGATTCTGAGTTTCCAAAAACGACATGATACTCGAGCAAAAGACATGTTCTAAAATTCTACAACAGATCGACGTCAGAGAGATAGGTCTATAGTTTTGCGCATCTGCTCGACGACCCTTCTTGAAGACTGGGACTACCTGTGCTCTTTTCCAATCATTTGGAACCTTCTGTTCCTCTAGAGACTTGCGGTACACGGCTGTTAGAAGGGGGGCAAGTTCTTTCGCGTACTCTGTGTAGAATCGAATTGGTATCCCGTCAGGTCCAGTGGACTTTCCTCTGTTGAGTGATTCCAGTTGCTTTTCTATTCCTTGGACACTTATTTCAATGTCAGCCATTTTTTCGTTGGTGCGAGGATTTAGAGAAGGAACTGCAGTGCGGTCTTCCTCTGTGAAACAGCTTTGGAAAAAGGTGTTTAGTATTTCAGCTTTACGCTTGTCATCCTCTGTTTCAATGCCATCATCATCCCAGAGTGTCTGGACATGATGTTTCGAGCCACTTACTGATTTAACGTAAGACCAGAACTTCCTAGGATTTTCTGTCAAGTCGGTACCTAGTATTTTACTTTCGAATTCACTGAACGCTTCACGCATAGCCCTCCTTACGCTAACTTTGACATCGTTTAGCTTCTGTTTGTCTGAGAGGTTTTGGCTGCGTTTAAACTTGGAGTGAAGCTCTCTTTGCTTTCGCAGTAGTTTCCTAACTTTGTTGTTGTACCACGGTGGGTTTTTCCCGTCCCTCACAGTTTTGCTCGGCACGTACCTGTCTAAAACGCATTTAACGGTTGCCTTGAACTTTTTCCATAAACACTCAACATTGTCAGTGTCGGAACAGAAATTTTCGTTTTGATCTGTTAGGTAGTCTGAAATCTGCCTTCTATTACTCTTGCTAAACAGATAAACCTTCCTCCCTTTTTTTATATTCCTATTAACTTCCATATTCAGGGATGCTGCAACGGCCTTATGATCACTGATTCCCTGTTCTGCACTTACAGAGTCGAAAAGTTCGGGTCTGTTTGTTATCAGTAGGTCCAAGATGTTATCTCCACGAGTCGGTTCTCTGTTTAATTGCTCGAGGTAATTTTCGGATAGTGCACTCAGTATAATGTCACTCGATGCTCTGTCCCTACCACCCGTCCTAAACATCTGAGTGTCCCAGTCTATATCTGGTAAATTGAAATCTCCACCTAAGACCATAACATGCTGAGAAAATTTATGTGAAATGTATTCCAAATTTTCTCTCAGTTGTTCTGCCACTAATGCTGCTGAGTCGGGGGGTCGGTAAAAGGAGCCAATTATTAACCTTGCTCGGTTGTTGAGTGTAACCTCCACCCACTTGTAGTGGGGTCCGCTGCAACACGTTCCAGCACATCCTCTTCAAGATCAGGTGTGCGAGTGGTCCTCATGTTGCCAGGCTCCTAGTTTCTTCTTTCCAATAAACCAGTCCCCCGCATTCGTCGAGCGAGGGAAGTAAACACTCGTCGTGACGGATGATGCCTGTTAGGAAGTCGTTCTCCGTATATTCTTCCAACAGCGAGAGCATTGCAACGTACTTCCCGATACACTAGATTCATGTCGGTCAGTTTTGATTCATGGTATTGGACTGTACGTCTCTGAATAGCACCGAGTAATGACATGACTTCCTAGTAATCAGGCTCGTCCTCCGTGTTTCCTTGCAGGAAATAAAGAATGTACATATAAATACACAGCACGGTACACGGAAACTTTTACGCGTGTTTTAAATTAGCTGAAAAACAGTAATGCTAGACAAAGTGATAGACAAATTTACTTCCATGTCTGCTTATATTGGCTTCTCCCACCCCAAGTCCCCTGCCTCAAACTGTTCAGAGGAGCATTCTCAATGTCCTGTTACATTTTTACACGCTCTTTCGAAAACACTTTGTATAACCGCTCGTTCGACAAAAGATCCAAAAAACTGGAAATTACCACAGGTCACACCAATAATCAAGGAAGGCAATAGGAGTAATCCACTGAATAACAGACCCATATTACTAACGTAGAATTGTAGTAAAATTTTGGAACATATACTTTGTCAGAACGTTATGAACTACCTCAAAGGTAACGTTCTATTGAGACATAGTCAGCACGGATTCAGAAAATATCGGTCTTGTGTGACATAACTAGCACTTTGTTCGCACGAAACAATGAGTGCTATAGACAGGAGATCTCTAATTGATTGCATATTTCTAGATTTCCAGAAGGCTTTTGACACCGTTCTTCACAAGAGACTTCTAATGAAGTTTCTTGCCTATGGAGCATTGCTTCTGTTGTGCGATTGGATCCGTGATTTCCTCTCAGGAGTGCCACAGTAGATCATAATGGAAGGAAAAGCATCGTGTAAAACAGAGTGATATTTGGCGTTCCCCAAGGAAGTGTTACAGGCCGTCTGCTCTTCCTGATCTACATAAACGATTTAGCATATAATCTGAGGAGCCATCTTAAATTGTTCGTAGATGATACTGTCACTTACCGTGTAGTAAAATCAGCAGAAGATCAAAACCAATTGCAGAAGACGTAGATACGATATTTGAATGGTGCGAAAAGTGGCAATTGTCTCTCAGTAAGGAAAAGTGCGAGGTCGTCCACATGAGTAGAAATAGAAATCCGTTAAATTTTTATTACACGATAAAACACACGATTATAAAGAGAGTCGATTCGACTAAATACCTAGGAATTACAGTCATGAACAACTCAAGTTGGAACGACCTCATAGATAAACTTCTGGAAAAGGCAAACCAAAGACTACGTTTTACTACACTGGAGGTATGAATTAAAACACGCCTTCAGTCACAACTTTTCGTGTTTTATCAAGTATACGATGCATTTAGGACTCTGTGGGACCTTCATCAGGTGTAATTTGTTTTAATACACGTATTAAGACAAATCTGTATGGTCCGACAGGGTCCGGTATTAAAACCGGTATTTCTTTCTTTCACTGGAGCCATGTCCCGCGCTGACGCAGGGTCAATATTGTTAGGAACGGATTTGGCAAGGTTAGTGGAAAGCGGTGGCCGGATGTCCTTCCTGCCGCCACCCCATACCCCCAGGACGGAATTAGTGTACCCCTACTGTCTGCGTCGAGTGTAATTAATGGAAGAGTGCGAGCGTGTTCAGATGTCTGCGAGTCGTGTAACTGAGGCGGAATGTCGGGACCAGCCCGATATTCACCTATCAGGATGTGGAAAACCGCCTAAAAACCACATCCAGGCTGGCTGGCACACCGGCCCTCGTCGTTAATCCGCCGGGCGAATTCGATCCGGGGCCGGCGCGCCTACCCGAGTCCAGGAAGCAGCGCGTCAGCGCTCTCGGCTAATCTGGCGGGTTTGTTAAGACCGGTATTAATACATGTATTAAGACAAATTACACCTGATGATTGTCCCACAGGGTCCGAAATGCATCGTGTACTTTGTATTGTATTGTATTGTATCTTAACCGAGGGCCTAGAAACGACGGAGAGGCTCCGTCCCCGCCGCAGCCGCAGTGGATCGTGTACTTAATAAAACAAGAAAAGTTGTGGCTGAAGGCTTTTATTACTTCATACCTCCAGTGTATTGAATACAGTCGCGTTTGAAGCTGCGAAGTATGGATAAAATTAAACTATGTTTTACTGGCAGAACACCTAGCAGATGTAACAGATCTGCCAAAGAGACCGCCTACACTACGCCTGTTCGTCTTCTGCTAGACTATTGCTGTGCTGTATGGGATCGTTACTACGTAGGATCGACGGAGGACATCGAAAAAGTTGAAAGGAGGGGAGCTCGTTTTGTATTATCAAGAGATAGGTGGGAGACGGCGACGGATATGATAAACTAGTTGAGATGGCAGTCATTAAGACAAAGACTTTTTCGTTGCGGCGAGATCTTTTCATGAAATTTCAATCACCAGATTTCTATTCTGAATGTGAAAATATAGGGAGAAATGATCACCATTAAAAAATAAGAAAAATGAGAGCTCTTGCAGAAACATTTAACCATTTTTCCCACGCCCTGTTAGAAAGAGGAACGGTAGTGTGGCGTTTGCATCTCCTTAGAGTTGACACGACTCGGCGGTGATGGTCGACCCAGTCGGTTTGACGTGGAACGGCATCCGTCTCTCGCGACAACGCCACCCTCTAACTAGTAGAAAAACACAAACTCCTCGCGTGGTTTTCTTTTGTTGTGAGTCCTCGACAGACTTTTCAGCTTGCGCGAACTGGCTAACTGTAGTACTTATTTTTGATGCCCGATTAGATAATGGTTGTTGAATATTAATAATACAAAGTCTTGAATCTTGAATCCATCACCCAAGTCGTGGCCACATTATGGAATTGCGAGGATGTTAAGTCGATAAATTGTTATTGCGTCGTCAAGACGTCGCTACGTCGCGTGTTCAATAACTACACGACGTAATTCCAGAGATAACATATACTTAAGTAATGATCAGATTGCGTCGTAATCTTGGGAGAAATCTATGATTGTTCACTCTTAAAGAACCATTTGACTTCATTATATTCTAATAGTCAATTAATTTTAACTAACACGCATGGTAATGTCTATTCTATTATGTAGGCGACACGAAGAATTAAAGTTTGAATTCAATTTTATTGTTCCTTGTAACTAATTGTCCCTACACTGAGCACGCACACCGATTTCTCACTCAGGGAATTGCTCCGTTGGCATCAGCAATCCTGTCGTTGACGACAGCTTCTGAAAAATCGGCGCAATTGTACGTTCTTCGTGTTTGCGTTCGTTTGTTACCTACGCGAGACTAATAATTGTTTTTCTGTCGGCGATCTTTCTTTTTTCAATGTCCTTGAATGTTCGTGCTTATTCATTATCACGAAGGCTAAGTCCCATCACAAATCTCCCACACTTTAACTTCGTCGCGAATCTCCGTATCCCGTAATCTTGCTAACGGTAAAGATGACGTTCCTTTAGTATGACTTCTGAATAATGCTTCAGTCTATATCGCAAAACTTTCAAACTTCCGATTAGCTTAAAACAATCTAGTAGTGCTTACATGCATGCTACGATCGCAATAGTACTAGAGAGCGACTAGATAGCAACTGAAGCTAACATTTCCATTTCCGAGTTACATAGTAGTCACACCGAACTTCCTTTTCGATGCGACTACAACTCTCTTCTATGGTAAATGTTATCTTTGGCCAATTTACCATCTGGGCTTTAACCTTCGTTATTAATTATTTTGCAATTCTTTCTTCTATGTTTTTGTTGTGTATCCTACCGTAATCTTTTATTCAGTCTCTAGTTCATGATAAATATCATTATTCACATGACATTCCTGTTGATCAAATTACCACAAGCGTAAAAATTGTCGTCAGTAGCTGCCGTCACTGTCAGGATGACTAATTTTCCTACTTCTTTTACAACAAGGGGTTGTTTATTAGTGTTTCTGTTCAAATGTTTCAAATGGCTCTGAGCACTATGGGACTTAACAGCTGAGGTCATCAGTCCCATAGAACTTAGAACTACTTAAACCTAACTAACCTAAGGACATCACGCACATCCATGCCCGAGGCAAGATTCGAACCTGTGACCGTAGCGGTCGCGCGGTTCCACACTGAAGCGCCTAGAACCGCTCGGCCACTCCGGCCGGCAGGAGTTTCTGTAATTGGGGTGTTACAGCAGAGAAATAGTCTGAATATGGTTCCAAGAACCCTCTGCCAGGCACGTAAGTGTGAATTGCAGATTAGTCACGTAGATGTGGAAGCCCGTTCACAACGCACGCACGGCTTTAGTATGTGTTGCTGACCTGCTGTTGTTGAGATGGTAAGGACTGCTGTTTTTTTTTTTAGTGTCACAGTGTTGTTAAACAGGCTTATCGGCTTCGCCGATTTTCCGTGTATTGATGTAGTTGTGTTTAGGTAGTGCTGTTGGGGCACCATTTATTCACTTTGGGGGTCAGGATTGTGATTTTTGAACTTAAAAGTTCACCAATCCGCCGCCCTTGGTGGGGTACTGCGCCTTGCAAGAAGGCTTGGTGTTTGATTCTCCTTCTTCTCCTCTTGGTCCGTGGTGTTTGTTGCGGCTGGGATGCCGCTTTCCTCTTTGTCCATGGTGGTTCAGCGTCTGCTTGCCACTAGATTGTCTCTCGCAATACGATCTATTTGGTCTGGTTTTAGGTGGTTGGTGAGGTTGAAATTGTTTCTGACTGGGAGTTGGGGTGTATTTCCTGATTTAATCTGTGGGGTCCTCTGTGATGGATCGTGGCACTCTCTGTTTGTGCCAGGTTTTAGGTCTTTGGGTGCCTACGTCTGTCAGGTGTCTGCAGCTATTTCTGATGTTGTCTATCTTTTGGAAAATTTTTGTAGTCTGTTTCCTAATTGTTTGATCAAGTGTGTCCATCTCCAGCTGTTCGTGTAATTGGGATATTCTAGTCCAGTAGGGTGCTCCTAGGATCCACCTGAGCACCTTGTTCTGCACTACCTGCAGTTCATATTTCCTTGTTGGGCAAGCCACTGCCCATGATGAGCATCCATATGTCATTGTGGGCAGCACCGTTGTCTTATATAGTGTCCGTTTTGTTTCAGTTTTTAAGTTCTTGCTCTTGAAGAGAGGCTGACCGAGGGACGTCTTTAAGTGGTCTCCGTTCACAATCCCTGGCCAACAGGGCTGCGAGAGAGAAATCATGCTGTGCACCAGACGCGGGTAGCCGCCGGGCGGGGGGCGATCGCTTTGGTCTTGCTCGCCAGCCTCCCCTGCTAGCAGGGTGTTCTTCCACACCCCCGTGCCGTAACAGGGACTTTGTCGTAGTGGCTGCTTTTCCAAGCAATTAGTTGCTTCCCCAGGTGCCTCCCCCTTTTTATCACGAATGAAACTTCTCAGGCTGTTCTTTGAGCTTACAACTTGATTATTTGTGTGTGTGTGTGTGTGTGTGTGTGTGTGTGTGTGTGTGTGCACAGAGGATTTTAGGGGCGTCAGAGCATATATTTCTAGTGATGACTAAGGAAATTGTATTAAAGAACACCGATGAAGAATATCGCATCAGGATTTACTTCATTTGCAGACTAACTATTAACGAGTAGTATGTTTTTAGTTTGGTTAGTGCGCAAGACTCAAGGAAGCCATTAAAGTTTATTTTCCCCTGGGCAACACCAAAGAATACGAAGTAAATATTCCTGAATTCCAATCAAGAACAACTGCCAAGATGAGAAACATAGAAGTCGATATCCTCGGCGTAACGAAGCAGCTTCAATCACTTAATAAAGGCAACGCCTCCGGTCCAGATTGTATACCAGTCAGGTTCCTCTCAGAGTACGCTGATAAAATAGCTCCATATTTAGCAATTATATACAACCACTCGCTCACAGAAAGATCCGTACATAAAGACTGGTGAAATTGATCCAGTCACACCAATACCCAGAAAGGGAAGTAGGAGAAATCCGCTGAATTACAGGCCTATATCACTAATGTCGATCTGCAGTAGGGTTTTGGAACATATGCTGTATTCGAACATTATGAAGTACCTCGAAGAAAACGATTTATTGACACATAGTCAGCACGGATTCAGAAAATATCGTTCTGGTGAAACACAACTAGCTCTTTATACTCATGAAGTAATAAGTGGTATCGACAGGGGATGTCAAATTGATTCCATATTTTAAGATTTCCAGAAGGCTTTTGACACCGTTCCTCTCAAGCGTCTTCTGACCAAACTGCCTGCCTACGGAGTATCGCCTTAGTTGTGCGACTGGATTCGTGATTTCCTGTCAGAAAGGTCACAGTTCGTAGTAATGTACGGAAAGTTATCGAGTAAAACAGAAGTAACATCCGGCGTTCCCCAAGGAAGTGTTATAGGCCCTCTGTTGTTCCTGATCGATATTAACGACAACTGAGTAGCCGTCTTAGATTTTTTGCAGATGATGCTGTCATTTACCGTCTTGTAAAGTCATCAGATGATCAAAACGACTTGCAAAATGATTTAGATATCTGTATGGTGCGAAAAGTGGCAATTGACCCTGAATAAGGAAGAGTGTGAAGTTATTCACACGAGTACTAAAAGAAATCAGCTAAATTTCGATTACGCGATAAGTCACACAAATCTGAAAGCTGTAAATTCAACTAAATACTTAGGCATTAAAATTATGAATAAACTAAATTGGAACAATCACATAGATAATGTTGTGGGTAGTGCAAACCAAAGACTGCGACTGGCAGAACACTTGAAAGACGCAACAGGTCTACTAAAGAGACTGCTTTCACCACGCTTGTCCGCCCTATTCTGGAGTACTGACGTGCAGTGTGGGATCCGCATCATGTGGGACTGACGGATAACATCGAAAACGTTCAAAGAAGGGCTGCTCGTTTTGTATTATCGCGGAATAGGGGAGATAGTGCCACAGTCGTGATACATGAATTGGAGTGGCAATCATTAAAACAAAGGCGGTTTTCGTTGCGACGGGATCTTCTCATGAAATTTCAGTCACCAGTTTTCTCCTCCGAGTGCGAAAACATTCTGTTGACACCCACCTACATAGAGAGAAATGATCATCACGACAAAATAAGAGAAATCAGGGCTCACAAAGAAAAATCTGAGTGCTCGTTTTTCCCGCGTGCCGTTCGAGAGTGGAACGGTAGAGAGACAGCTTGAAGGCTGGCCGCGGTGGCATAGCGGTTCTAGGCGCTTCAGTCCGGAACCCCGCGACTGCTACGGTCCTGCCTCGGGCATGGATGTGTGTGGTGTCCTTAGGTTAGTTAGGTTTAAGTAGTTCTAAGTTCTAGGGGACTGATGACCTCAGATGTTAAGTTCCATAGTGCTCAGAGCCATTTGAACCATTTTGAACATCTAAACCAATAAAATGACTTACAGAAACGCCAGTATTAACAAGGTGGCCTCAGTTAATTAACGGACATAATGACTCAGAATGATTCCAAATTGCATTTAGCTTTACAGAATAGCGTTAAGGCCCATAGCAGTGTTTGGAAGCAATAACGCTACGGCTGGCAGCCAATACGAGCGTTCACTCTCCACGGCTTGTGCATAGGGTCACATAGCAGGTGGTATATATCTATATATAATCCGACCGGCCCCACAATGAGCGATCCTGACAAGAATCCATAACCTGGCCGACGCCAGGGAACGAGCAGTCTTAACAAGTGTCCTACAGCTCAATTAGATTGCAATGAAAACAAGGTCAACCACACTGGAATTGTATAATAAGCACAACGCCAAATTCTTATGGGGCAAAACATTATCCGTCTCCCAGTAAATTAGCAGGAAACTTAGTGGTCACTTCCATTTGCCTTAAGGCACTTTCAACATAAAATAAACATACCAAATTCTGGCATGACAAATGATGACACCATTAACTCTACGGCTGCCGGGCACGTACACAACCGAAGCCAGTCCCAAAGCGGACAATACGTCCTAAAACAAGTTAAAATTTGCTCGAAAACCACTTAAAACACACACTCCACGGCTGACAACATCAGCCTCCTTAAAATACCCACTGTGGAACCAAGTTCAGAATCATCTCCGGCAGCTACCCATGCCACGATGAGTTTCAACAATCTTCTTAGTTAAATACAGAATAAAAGTCATACGTAACTTGGAGCTTGCAAATTACGAGCTGGGAAGCTGTTCAGCGTGAGACAACGAACCCACCACAATTTTGCACGTCAAGGCGCCCAATGATCGGCACCGCACATCCGGCGCGCGCCAAAAGACAAGGGCGGCGAGCACGGCGAGGCCCATGCACCACGGTTAGGGCCGCGGGCTTGCTTTCAACGCAAGTTGGCTCGTTGAACGCCGACCGGAGACTCACTCGTCATAAGTTCACCCAGAAAACCCGCCGGAGGAGCAGTCAAAGATAGCGATGCAAGTCGAACACCATAGCGGAAGCCACCACGGCTCATTATACTTTCGTTTTTGCTGTGCTGACGGAAATCGTTGGTTTGTTTACCGTTACTAACAAAATGATTTTTAAAGCGGAATTTTCGTGCCTATTCGATAGAGCGGTCCCAAATCGATGGTCGATATTCAGGGAAGGAACTCTCATTTGAAGCAAAAAACTTTGTATCGACACATGGTCTATTCCGAATTTTTTTCAGGATGGAACACATTAATTTTTTAATGTTCATTTGTTTTTGCGCTAGTGGCGCGCATGTATGTGTCCTGCCCACACAACGTATTTGACGTTTCATTGTAGCCCAACCTACCTCGTTTCTTTCAGCCTCTTTGCTCGCGATGTCTTTCTCCCATTAAACCAGGGCCGGCCAAACGCTGCACAGTGTACAGACGTGCGGAAGTGCTGCACATGTGCGACAGCAAGCGACAGCGACATTTGTTATTAGACATGTGTCCTAAATGAACGGCGGCGGCTCCACTTCCCTGTGGTACAAGCAAGAGCGCATCATATCCAGTCTCGTTTACCCCTGGTGACCGTAACCTTAACAGAGAAGTACTGAGAAATGGCAAATACTGTGAAAAAGCAAAGGACGGTAGATCTATGTTCTCAGTCGTTTAAAAATGACTGGGAACTGCAATTCTTTTTTGTTGCCGTTGGTGAAAACTCACAGTGTTTTCTGTGCCGCCGAATAATAGGCGTCCAGTGTAAGTTTTCAATTGAAAGACATTACAATACATATCACAAAGACGAGTATAGTGTACTCAACAGTGAAGAACGGCAATCAAAATTAAATGTCCTTCAGAAAATGGATGAGACACATCAACTCGATTTTACTGTACGTCAAAGTAACTGATACTTCTGGAACTCTTAGTTTCTTGTGTTACATTTATGCCTGTTTTACTGTACGTTGTACAATGTACTGTTTTCAATTTTCCAGAATGACAACCACACTAAATCTTCACTGCGAGCAAGTTTTAAAATCGCATTAAGAATTGCACAATCTGGGAAACCCTTTTCCGAAGGGGAGTTTGTGAAAGGGTGTGTGATTGATGCTGCAGAACTTGTGTGTCCCACGAACATTAGCAGGTTTCAAGAAATCAGTCTATCCAAACAAACAGTGACAAGACGTATCAGTGCTATGGCCGGCGATCTGCACAGGCAGCTATAAATAAGGCTAAATTCTTTGTTGCTTTCCCTGTTGCGCTCGATGAAGCAACAGATCTTACAGATACAGCCCAGGTTGTGATATACATACGAGGTGTCGATAACGCACTTTGTGTAACAGAGGAGCGACATCTGTGCGTAGAAACATGCACTACATGAACGCTGACGGCTGCGGTGTGCACGCTGTGACCCGGAAGTTGCACATGTGCAGGAGCACCGCACGCGTGCAGAATTTCTGGCCGGCCCTGCATTAAACTAACCCACTGAACGCGCAGTTGTCCTCGGTATGTTGTAGTGTGAGGGATTGAGAGTGTTTCAGAAAATGGTATTCCTTAACTGTGTTTGTACACAACCTAACCAAAATGCCACACATCTACTTTAAAGAAGAATATGCAGGTATAGTATATGTGTCCTGCTTCTGCGATGGTAGTGCTTCTGTTTCTGTCGAATAATCCTGTAGGTGCCTTCCGACACGTTGAATTCCTGGTCGTAGAGTGTTTACGGCACATTCCGTGAAACAAGCATTCTTCCACGTTTCCATTTCTCTCCTGAACGTTTATCTCGACAACTTGAGCAGAAACAGCAACACATTGTTGAAATGGTAGTCCTACTACCAGCACACGGTTACTTTATCCTCGTTTCAACATCCTTTGAACAAGTTAGTGCGTTAAAAATGTTTCATTTAACACTCTGTAAAATACATGTTGTAATATTTAGTAACTGTTGTACATGTGTAAACCTGACAACGTATTGAATAATACAGAAAATAAATAACAATGAACATTAACTGTGTTCAGTCTCGGAAACCATTAGGAATAGCGCGTACGACGTTTTTCTCTTCAAATGCCCGTTACCCACCACATCCCTAAATATTGACCTTTCTTGTTATCTGCATGTAGCAATAATCAATTTTGTTAGCAGTATTTGGTAACTGCCAGGCACAGCTTGTACAATTGAGCGTAAAACAGCGTGAAAATCACTCGCTAGAGCCGATCGAAAGTGCAGAGTGTGGAATTTGTCACCTTATAGCCAAACACAGTGAAATGGGACGGTTCCCTTGGCTTGTAATACCATTATCTTAATCCAAAAATTTGTTACTTTCTGTTAACACGTCAGCAAATCGGTTGAACAAAGACAAAGACAAAATCTGAATGTATAATAAGGACTGATAATGGCATTAATAGTATGCGTTGTGCAACTTATTTTGTGGAGACATATATAAACATGCATTGTAGAAAATCTGCAACAGCAAAATAGTAATCTGGAATGAGTGACAAAACCTACGTTTCAGAACCTGAAAACTATGCATGCAAGAGGACGGGATGTTTATAACTATTAATGTGAGGAAAGCGAAATGAGCTGTTCCATTGGCTACGTAATTGGTAGTTAATGGGTAAACAAAAGGCACTGCTCACAACAGGTGTGGACAGGTTGGCGTCACACAAAGAATACATCACAATTACGTGCGAGTAGTTCAATAAGTCATTTAGAAAATCAAAAATGAGTAACAGCAAATTTGAACGGATGCTCTTTGTTGAGTTGGAATTAATCAAACACTAAACATGATTTACATGGTATCCATAAAACATGTGAAATATGAGTTGAAATTCTGGCACTCTCAGAAATATGTTTTCTTATGCAGACTCCGCAAGAGAGGCGCTCTGCATCGCGGTGTAGCTTGCTGTCCAGGTTTCGGGAGGGAGCGTTTCTGGATGAGGTATCGAATATATTGCTTCCCCCTACTTATACCTCCCGAGGAGATCACGAATGTAAAATTAGAGAGATTCGAGCGCGCACGGAGGCTTTCAGACAGTCGTTCTTCCCGCGAACCATACGCGACTGGAACAGAAAAGGGAGGTAATGACAGTGGCACGTAAAGTGCCCTCCGCCACACACCGTTGGGTGGCTTGCGGAGTATAAATGTAGATGTAGATGTAGAACTTCTAGCAGAAGAGAATTAAATAATCTAAAGTGAAGGAGAGAGTAACCAAACTAAGTGCTTAATGCTTCAGATTGTGTGGCTATGACTCGATTCTCCGAAGCACCTATGAATATCGACAGTGCTCTGGTTTTCCGCCGAAAGAAACTCAATGACAGCTGTCTACTTGGAACGCACCTCCGTAAGACGCCATTTTGAAGTGTACGTGTAGTGCCGCCACCTGTCTGAACTTCATGGAACTATAGGGACTGAAGCGGGAATATTCCTCGATATTCCGCAGCAAATCGCACATTTACCCAACCAATATTGGCAGAGAAAGAAAGTGTTGCATTACTTATTGAAAGCCCCTCGTAGTAAGAAGTTTCAGACGGGTGTGCGGTCGAGTGGTTACGAAGAGATGAAGAAACTTGCACAGGATACACCAGCGTGGAACACTGTATGAAAACAGTCTACAGTTTGAAGACCCCAACAGCAACGACATTATTATCTGCACTTATGAGCCAAAACATTATGGCCTCTGCCCACCGCGAGATTGAATACCGCCTGCTGGGGTTACAAGAACGTTACCCTGTAATGAAAATATCTGAGGGGAACAGAAACGAAAACGGATTCGTTCCAGCGACGATACGGGTTACCAACGGGGAAATCCATTGACCTAAGCGACTCTGAAAAAGGAAGACTGTTATGGTCTGACGCACTGAAACATGCATCTGGGAAAAGAGTCAGCTTTTCACATACTACTGTTGTGAGCAACTACAGAGAGTCGTTGCAGGATGGTGAAACCACCAGTGGGTGACAAGGCACTAAACGCCCCCGTCTCATCATAGAATATGGAAGTAGGAAGTTTGCCCGCTCAGTAAAGTAGAAAAGATAGTGATCTGTGTCATATATGATGACAGAGTACAATACCGGTATAGGAACATACGATTCAGCACATTGTTCGATATGGGGCTGTGCGGCAGACAACCCCTGCGTATTCCCATGTTGACTCAACAATTACGAATGCAGTCGACATAGGGCCATCAAGACTGGGCCATGGAGCAATGGGAACGTGTCTCTTTGTACGTTTCTTATTACACCATGTCGGTGGACGTATCCGGATATGCCATAATCCAGGCTAAGGTCTGCCCAAAACACGCACCGCGCCATTGATTCAAGCCGGTGGGGGCGGAATATTACATTATGATAATGAATATTTCTTCCAGCGCTAGGATTAAAACGTCTAACTCCAAATCCAGCGACACTGTACTATTGTGCGTTAACGATCTTGGTTCCGAAAGCAGATTTATCTACTAAATCACGGTATTAGTAAACAAGAGTTAACTGTCAGAATCAAAACATTCACTGAAAATGGTTGAATTTCATACAACTGCCATGACTTAGAAAATAACGCTGAAAATCGTATTTTATTAATTTTTTCTTGGTAGATTTTGTTAAATTCTAACGATAAAGTATACTTCGTTTACTTGATCGAAAATTTGTTTTGTCTTAAATACGTAATGAGACAACACCAAAACCAGAATGATAAAAGATTGGTGAGAGCGTTATGTGATAACTTTCTGAGCCCTGGTATTTGGGGACAGTCGTACAGGTTCCCTGACTCGGCTCTGAGGATGTGCTCAGAATCGAGACGATGTGCTCCCTGCCGCCGTTGGATAAGCAGCTGCAGCAGCAAGTCGTATACTCCTAGCTCACTCATTTGTTACATAGTTTAATTCTTAATTTCTTTGCGTGTTTTTGGTACTTGCATTGTTTAATTCATAAATTTCGGGCGTATTATAGTATTTGAGAGTTGTAGCATCACGTTTTAGTACTCGAATAGTGTTAAATCGCGTAGTCTCCTTCCGCCGCCGAGCAGTGTGTCAGCAGTGCACAAGTGGCAGCATTACTGCATTTACTAGGCAATCTTGTATTTTAATAACCGCTTCAATTTTGTGTCGTTTTGTTTGCGCTCTCTGTAGATTAGTTCAGACGTTCTTTGCACAGTTTTTAGCATGGATAGGGACTGCAACTGCTGTGTTCGGATGCAGGCTGAGTTGGCATCCCTTCGCTCCCAGCTTCAGGCAGTGTTGGCTTCGGTCACACAGCTTGAGGCTGTTGCCAATGGGCATCACTGTGGGGGTCCTGATGGGGGTTTGTCGGGGACGGCCAGCTCGTCCCACGCATCCCCCGATCGGACTACGACTGTGGTTGCCCGGGATACTGCCCGCATTGAGGCTGATCCCTCACCTGTGGTAGAGTGGGAGGTCGTCTCAAGGTGTGGCAGGGGGCGAAAGACATTCCGGAGGGCTGAACGGAAGGCCTCTCCAGTTTGTCTGACGAACCGGTTTCAGGCTCTGTCTCAGGCTGATACTGATCTTCAGCCTGACATGGCTGCTTGTCCTGTTCCAGAGGTTGCCCCTCAGTCTGCAAGATCCGGGCAGTCGCAGAGGGTGGGCTTACTGGTAGTTGGGAGCTCCAACGTCAGGCGCGTAATGGGGCCCCTTAGGGATATGGCAGCAAGGGAGGGGAAGAAAACCAAAGTGCACTCCGTGTGCATACCGGGGGGGGGGGGGGGGGAGTCATTCCAGATGTGGAAAGGGTCCTTCCGGATGCCATGAAGGGTACAGGGTGCACCCATCTGCAGGTGGTCGCTCATGTCGGCACCAATGATGTGTGTCGCTATGGATCGGAGGAAATCCTCTCTGGCTTCCGACGGCTATCTGATTTGGTGAAGACTGCCAGTCTCGCTAGCGGGATGAAAGCAGAGCTCACCATCTGCAGCATCGTCGACAGGACTGACTGCGGACCTTTGGTACAGAGCCGAGTGGAGGGTCTGAATCAGAGGTTGAGACGGTTCTGCGACCATGTGGGCTGCAGATTCCTCGACTTGCGCCATAGGGTGGTGGGGTTTCGGGTTCCGCTGGATAGGTCAGGAGTCCACTACACGCAACAAGCGGCTACACGGGTAGCAGGGGTTGTGTGGCGTGGGCTGGGCGGTTTTTTAGGTTAGATGGCCTCGGGCAAGTGCAGAAAGGGCAACAGCCTCAACGGGTGCGGGGCAAAGTCAGGACATGCGGGGACCAAGCAGCAATCGGTATTGTAATTGTAAACTGTCGAAGCTGCGTTGGTAAAGTACCGGAACTTCAAGCGCTGATAGAAAGCACCGAAGCTGAAATCGTTATAGGTACAGAAAGCTGGCTGAAGCCAGAGATAAATTCTGCCGAAATTTTTACAAAGGCACAGACGGTGTTTAGAAAGGATAGATTGCATGCAACCGGTGGCGGAGTGTTCGTCGCTGTTAGTAGTAGTTTATCCTGTAGTGAAGTAGAAGTGGATAGTTCCTGTGAATTATTATGGGTGGAGGTTACACTCAACAACCGAGCAAGGTTAATAATTGGCTCCTTTTACCGACCCCCCGACTCAGCAGCATTAGTGGCAGAACAACTGAGAGAAAATTTGGAATACATTTCACATAAATTTTCTCAGCATGTTATGGTCTTAGGTGGAGATTTCAATTTACCAGATATAGACTGGGACACTCAGATGTTTAGGACGGGTGGTAGGGACAGAGCATCGAGTGACATTATACTGAGTGCACTATCCGAAAATTACCTCGAGCAATTAAACAGAGAACCGACTCGTGGAGATAACATCTTGGACCTACTGATAACAAACAGACCCGAACTATTCGACTCTGTTAGTGCAGAACAGGGAATCAGTGATCATAAGGCCGTTGCAGCATCCCTGAATATGGAAGTTAATAGGAATATAAAAAAAGGGAGGAAGGTTTATCTGTTTAGCAAGAGTAATAGAAGGCAGATTTCAGACTACCTAACAGATCAAAACGAAAATTTCTGTTCCGACACTGACAATGTTGAGTGTTTATGGAAAAAGTTCAAGGCAACCGTTAAATGCGTTTTAGACAGGTACGTGCCGAGCAAAACTGTGAGGGACGGGAAAAACCCACCGTGGTACAACAACAAAGTTAGGAAACTACTGCGAAAGCAAAGAGAGCTTCACTCCAAGTTTAAACGCAGCCAAAACCTCTCAGACAAACAGAAGCTAAACGATGTCAAAGTTAGCGTAAGGAGGGCTATGCGTGAAGCGTTCAGTGAATTCGAAAGTAAAATACTAGGTACCGACTTGACAGAAAATCCTAGGAAGTTCTGGTCTTACGTTAAATCAGTAAGTGGCTCGAAACATCATGTCCAGACACTCTGGGATGATGATGGCATTGAAACAGAGGATGACAAGCGTAAAGCTGAAATACTAAACACCTTTTTCCAAAGCTGTTTCACAGAGGAAGACCGCACTGCAGTTCCTTCTCTAAATCCTCGCACCAACGAAAAAATGGCTGACATTGAAATAAGTGTCCAAGGAATAGAAAAGCAACTGGAATCACTCAACAGAGGAAAGTCCACTGGACCTGACGGGATACCAATTCGATTCTACACAGAGTACGCGAAAGAACTTGCCCCCCTTCTAACAGCCGTGTACCGCAAGTCTCTAGAGGAACAGAAGGTTCCAAATGATTGGAAAAGAGCACAGGTAGTCCCAGTCTTCAAGAAGGGTCGTCGAGCAGATGCGCAAAACTATAGACCTATCTCTCTGACGTCGATCTGTTGTAGAATTTTAGAACATGTCTTTTGCTCGAGTATCATGTCGTTTTTGGAAACTCAGAATCTACTATGTAGGAATCAACATGGATTCCGGAAACAGCGATCGTGTGAAACCCAACTCGCATTATTTGTTCATGAAACCCAGAAAATATTAGATACAGGCTCCCAGGTAGATGCCATTTTCCTTGACTTCCGGAAGGCGTTCGATACAGTTCCGCACTGTCGTCTGATAAACAAAGTAAGAGCCTACGGAATATCAGACCAGCTGTGTGGCTGGATTGAAGAGTTTTTAGCAAACAGAACACAGCATGTTGTTCTCAATGGAGAGACATCTACAGACGTTAAAGTAACCTCTGGCGTGCCACAGGGGAGTGTTATGGGACCATTGCTTTTCACAATATATATAAATGACCTAGTAGATAGTGTCGGAAGTTCCATGCGGCTTTTCGCGGATGATGCTGTAGTATACAGAGAAGTTGCAGCATTAGAAAATTGTAGCGAAATGCAGGAAGATCTGCAGCGGATAGGCACTTGGTGCAGGGAGTGGCAACTGACCCTTAACATAGACAAATGTAATGTATTGCGAATACATAGAAAGAAGGATCCTTTATTGTATGATTATATGATAGCGGAACAAACACTGGTAGCAGTTACTTCTGTAAAATATCTGGGAGTATGCGTGCGGAACGATTTGAAGTGGAATGATCATATAAAATTAATTGTTGGTAAGGCGGGTACCAGGTTGAGATTCATTGGGAGAGTCCTTAGAAAATGTAGTCCATCAACAAAGGAGGTGGCTTACAAAACACTCGTTCGACCTATACTTGAGTATTGCTCATCAGTGTGGGATCCGTACCAGATCGGGTTGACGGAGGAGATAGAGAAGATCCAAAGAAGAGCGGCGCGTTTCGTCACAGGGTTATTTGGTAACCGTGATAGCGTTACGGAGATGTTTAACAAACTCAAGTGGCAGACTCTGCAAGAGAGGCGCTCTGCATCGCGGTGTAGCTTGCTCGCCAGGTTTCGAGAGGGTGCGTTTCTGGATGAGGTATCGAATATATTGCTTCCCCCTACTTATACCTCCCAAGGAGATCACGAATGTAAAATTAGAGAGATTAGAGCGCGCACAGAGGCTTTCAGACAGTCGTTCTTCCCGCGAACCATACGCGACTGGAACAGGAAAGGGAGATAATGACAGTGGCACGTAAAGTGCCCTCCGCCACACACCGTTGGGTGGCTTGCGGAGTATAAATGTAGATGTAGATGTAGATATTCAGAAGCACGTAATTTCGCTACAAACCGCTTGTGTGGTGCAGTGTCGAAAGCCTTCTGGATGTAAGGAAACACGGAATCAATTTGAAATCCCTTGTCAATAGCACTCAATACTTCGTGTGTGTAAAGAGCTAGTTGTGTTTCACAAGAACGATGTTTTCTAAATCCTTGTTTCCTGTGTGTCAGTAGATCGTTCTCTTCGAGGCATTTCATAATGTTCGAACACAATATATGTTCCATAATTCTGCTGCATACCGACATTAATGATACGGACCTTGTAACCTCCCCCTCTCTTATCGACCTCAATGACAGTGAAAAATTAAACCGCGTGCACCTAATGGAAATTTGGGAAAAGAAATCGTCACCGAAGTTAATCTGTCAGTAAAGAGGGAGGAAAGGGTTACATCTAAATGAAAGGAAAAATGGAAATGAAATTGGTGAAAATTAATTTTGAGAAAAGGGTAAAATTAATAAAGAAAGTAAATGTGCTGTCGTTACGTTAACAATTAATTGGCGTTAATTAGATACTTGAGATTTGGGGAAAATTACGGTCGCCAGTCCTATCGACAATCACTATAATAACTGAAAATGAAAGATTATTGCACATATAATTAGCACTAAAAGCGTGGCAACTGAAGGTTGACACGTGTTGTGTGAAAACTGAAAGTTTGTCAGAAGTAATAAATTTCACTACACTCTGACTTAATTTAGCAAAAGAATTAATAAAACCGGAAAATTGAAAGTTAATTTAGTGACTGAAATTAATACTGAGATTTGGTTCTGAAGCACTACGAAATTCAGTAAAATAAGGTTAGTCTTGGGCTACCTCAACAATCATTTCAATAGCTACTTGAATCTACGCAATTTAGAAATAAGAGATTTAACTTTGAACTTGAATTAAATGATTCTGGACAATTAACAATAGTAACATTTAGTACGTACCAAGGTGAGCTGCAGCCACAGGTAAGCTAAAATATGCTAACAAAACTCGCACTCTTAATTTGTGCTTGTGTAATCTAAATATTGTAGCCAGCTATGAATACCTTAACTGAACTTTGAAATTAAATCAGTGAAATGGAATGATATTACTTTAATGCTAGCGTCTGAATTTCAACGACACTCGAGTTCATTTCGGAAAAGGAAGGAACCCTGCTTGGTAATGCAATTGGGACAATGAGCAACAAAGGTTCATGCTAAGTTGTTGTAATTTTAGTTACGAAAATGGAACAGTTTGAAAAGCTGAGGTCTGCCATACAGTTCTAAAACTTTACGTGCTTCCAGTCTTCCTTGTTGGTTGATTGAAGGTTTGAAGCCATCGATCGAGGAGGTGGCGACAGTCACTCATTGTCGGCCGTCGCTGTTGCAGAAGCTGGATGTTGGCGCGCCTTCTTCTCGACACGGTCACCAGGCGAAACGGGCTCTTGATGTGCGCCAGCTAATGCTTCTCGTCCGCGACACCGTGTCTGAAACTATCATAGCAAGTCGAGCGCAATTACGTGCTGCCCAACCTAGAAAGCGCGGCAACTCGCGGGAGCGTCACACAACACACCTGCTCTACTGCACTACCCCAGCCAGACTCTCTCTGCCCGCGCTCCATGCGGCAGAGTTAATACTACCAAAGATCTTAAACACTTGGGTTCTCCACACGACATATCGATGTAATCGTTCGATAGCATAGTTTTCCCTAGGCCAGACCCAACGTACAAATACAAATAATCTTTACACAACAAACCAATTATACATCGACATAAATGCATATATGTACAAATAGTAAAACAATTACAATATACAAAGACACAGAAACGTCATATCTTCAGTAACAAAATAAGGAAAAAAATTATAGTACAATAGATGGAAATAGGAGGATATGCATTTCCGGCGTTACAACCTTTAATTTAGTGGAATATTCCGACTAACTTTCTTGGATATTGGTGTGACCACGCAACTTTCCAGTCTTTGGGTTTAGATCGTTCATGGAGCGAGCGGTTGTATATGATAGTGAAGTATGGAGCTATTGCAGCAGCATACTCTGAAGGGAATCTACTTGGTATACAGTCTGGACAGGAAAACTTGATTTTATTTAGTGATTTAAGTTGCATCACTACTCCGAGGATACCCTTCCTAATTACTAATGTTGGCAACTGTTCTTGGTTCCAATTCTGGAATATTTACTTTGTCTTCTCTGGTGGAGGAATTTCGGAAGGCTGTGTTTAGTAACTCTGCTTTGGCAGCACTATCGTCGATAGCATTTCCATTGCTGTGGCGCAGAAAAGGACTGATTGTGTCTTGCCACTAGCATGCTTTGCATACAAGATAAAGTTTCATTTTGGAAAGTATTATAAACATGTCGCATTGAAGTCCGGGCTAAATCTCGAACTTCTGTAAAAGATCGCCAATCTCGGAAATTTTTTCGTTGTTTCTGCAACACTACTCTGACCTGTTTTATGTACCAAGGGAAATCAGCTGCGTCGTTTGTTAATTTATTTAGTTAAATCTCTCAACTGTTGTCAATATTACTTCTTTCCATTCAAGCCACATCTGGTCTACTGTTACATTGTTAATTTGGAAGGAGTGGAGAGTGTCTCTCAGTAAGGAGTCAAGTGAATTGTTAACTGCTTTTTTGAATACGTATACTTTTCGTTTATTTTTCGAGATTTGTGGGTTACAGTATTGAATCTCGCTACGACAAACCCTTGTTCACTTATCCCTGGATCCCTTTTGATGCTAGTTATTTGGTCAGAATTATTTGTTGCTAAGAGGTCAAGTGTGTTTTTACAACCGTTTACTATTCGCGTGGGCTCATGAACTAACCGCTCCAAATAATTTTCTGAGAATGCGTTTAGCACAATTTCGGATGATGTTTTATACGTACCTCCGGATTTCAACATGTATTTTCGTCAACATATCGAGGGTAAATTAAAGTCACCACCAACTATAATTGTAACAGTGGGGTACGTGTTTGAAATTAAACTCAAGTTTTATTTGAACCTTTCAGCAATTGTATCATCTGAGTTTGGAGTTCGGTAAAAGGCTCCAATTACTCTTTCGTTCCGATAGCCAGGAATGACCTCTGACCATACCAACTCACAGAAACAAGCTACTTCAATTTCACGACAAGATGAACTACTTCTAACAGCAACAAAGACGCCACCGCCAACTCTGTTTAGCCTATCCTTTCTGAACACTGTTAAATCCTTCGCAAAAATTTCGGCTGTACTTAACTCCGGCTTCAGCCATATTTCAGTGCCTATAACGTTTTGAGCATCAGTGCTTTCTATTAGCGCTCGAAGCTCTGGTACTTTCCCAACACAGCTAGGACAACTTACAACTGTTACACCGATGGTTCCTGTATCTACGTCGACCTGCACCCTTTGAGACTGCAGCCCTTTCCGTGTTTCCTCGAAACCGTCTAACCTAAATAACAGCCCATTCGACGCCATACAGCTCCTGTTACACGTGTAGCCGCCTCTTGCGCGTAGTGAACTCCTGACTTACTCAGCGGAACCTGAAACCCAACCACACTATGGCGGTAGTCAAGGAATCTGCAGCCTGCACAGTCGCAGAACCATCTGAGCCTCTGATTCAGACCCTCCACTCGGTCCTGTGCCAGAGGTCCGCAATCGCTCCAGTCGACTATGCTGCAGATGGTGAGCTCTGCTTTCATCTCGCAAGCAAGACTGGCAGCCTTTACCACTTCTGTTAGTCGCTCGAAACCAGAGAGAATGTCTTTCTATCGACAGCGACACACATCATTGGTACGACGTGGCAACCACCTGCATCTGGCTGCACCCTTTGCTCTTCATCGCATCCGGAAGTACTCGTTCCAGGTTTGGAATGACTCCTCCCAGTATGCACACTGAGTGCATGTTGGCTTTCTTCCTCTCCTTGGCAGCCATGTCACTAAGAGGGCCCCATAAAGTGCCTAACACTGACGTTGCAAATTACCAATAATCCCACCCTTTATGACTGCCCGATTCTTGCAGGCTGAGAGTTTCCCTCTGAAATAGGACAGGCCACTGCATCTGGCTAAGGGACAGTGTCATCCACAGACGGCACCTGGACTCTGTTCGTCAGACTAACGAGGGAGGCCTTACGTGTGACCCCTCGGAAGTCTTGCGCCACGTGCCACGCCCTAAGGCGACCTCCCACTCCACCACGGGTGAGTGGTCAACCTCAGTGCTAGCAGTAACTGGGTTGGCCACCGGTGCGGACCGATCGACGGACTCAGACGTACTGGATGTCCTTTGGATCCGCACGAGCGGCCCACAACAGTGATGCCCATTCAGTTCATCTTCAAAGCTGTGTAACCGAAGCCACTACAGCCTGGAGCTGAGAGCAAAGTGTCACCAACTCGGCTCCCATGCGCACGCAACAATCACAGTCCCTATCCATACTAAAGACCGTCGAAAATCACACTACACAGGTAAACAAGGACAACTGACACGCGCTATGGAACTCTACTGTAGACACACGGAGGAAAACGCAGGAACTGTGTCCAATAAATTACATTAATAAGCAGAAACTCAAGAAAATAAACTATCAAAGCACATAGATGAAACTGTACTATTCGCTCCTGGTAAGAAACTCGCAAAACGTCAGAAAATCGGTTACTTCCCTTCCCCTGTTGCTGCTTGTGCCTTGGTCGGCTGGTGCTGGCTGACTGACTGACTAAAGAATTAGAAAATTTAAAAATAAAGAAATTCCAAAGCACCTTACAAGATTCGAAACCACATCTCTTGCATATGAGGTTTGCACTATAGTCATCAAACTACCCAGCCAGTCCGCAGATCATTTCTTGATTGTAGTTGTAGAGCCTCTAGCTAAAGACCCAATTTTTTTTCGTCGTTTACTCGCAAAACCAGGACCTACCGGGGTGAATGGTTGCAGATGTGATACCCGGAATCTTAACCTGCAATACCGTATAAATGATTTCAAAGAGTTAGTCCCAACGCTGGGTAACGATCCTTGTTTGTCAGGTTGAAAAATTAAGAGTTGACCAGCTCCTTAGGAGGAGAGAATGCAAGTTTTGGTACGATTTCTCCGACTGGGGGAACAACTACAAACTTGTTGATTGGTAGGCAAGTGTGTTTTGTAGGGGTTTCCGCGGAGAATTGGGACCAGAGAGAATTTAGCACCTTTCCGTTTGAAGAAAAGTATGTACGCTTGGCGTTCAGCTTGCAGATAAGGAAGTACAAATAGATTTCGGCTCTTAGACGAAGACGTATCGAGACTTAGCTGGGTACATGAGACTGGGAAACTGCGAGACAGAGTTCAGAGACCTTCGGAAACTGCAGTATTGATATGGGGCTAATATCCAGCACATAAGCTGCAGATGTGAGTGAGGAGGCTGTGTATGCCGTTCAAGTTGCACCAGAGAGGAAACAGGGATGGTGCTGCTATCGAGTCAAAGAAAATGAGAGCGGTTAGGAAAATGTAGGCACGTATTCATAACTTAATGGACTCTTGCATCAGGATTGCACTAAATAAATGGTGGCTTTCTAATTACTCAGGCATTGTGCGGTTCTACATAGCTGAAAAAAGAAACCAATCACTGAAATAACCTTAGCAGCTTGCCCGTGCAGTCGATGATATTTCTCTTTGGGTAACGTTCTATAAAAAGCTTTTTAATTCCTAGGCGGGACAAACAGGTCGTTGAGCTGCATGCTATAATGTACGTCAGTCAGCTCAAGTTGGAAGTAATGAGATAGTTAGCAGCCAGAATCGAGAATGATGTGACAAGTAAAGCGAAATCCGTTTAAAGTAGTGCAATCAATTTGAAAACTCTACGTTTCAATTGCTGGCATGTAGTCAGCCATGTCTGGTTCACATACAACTGCCTCGATTTGCGGGAAATGTTCCTTGTCATAAAGCTGGTTTTGCCATAGGATTACTTTTCGTTTGATAGCATCAATCTTGTCCGCCAGATCTGTGCCAAATGCTTCTCCTCCTACATTAACACACTTAATGAATTCAAATAATTGGTGATATGGACCATAAAAGACTTTGCCACCACTCTACTTACCATTAACTCAGTTTTTCCCTAATGGCCGCCTTCACTTCAACCAGAATTCCCTGTCGTTCATCAGAAAATAAGTACGTCATATCGTCTTCGTGACTGGGGTTGTAATAACGTTCTAGTAAGTGTTCTTCCAGGTGAGAATGGTGCAATGGCATATTATGCAATCTGCATGGCCTTTAGATGATAATGAAAGTAAGGCAATTCCCGTTCGGCATCGAACGATGTGGCTTCTCCCCTCTTTGTTTTTTGGCCAAATGTATAGACGTCATTGTATTCCTGATGCAGAATGTCAATCTAGCTTAACACAAGTAGCACTGCCACCAAACTGCTTAGCGTCTGGAAAAGCGACTTCCTCGCTTTGGCAGAATCAGATTGCAGCCTTTCTTTACGTTTCCCTATTCACCCCTCAGACACAATCGCCGCTGCGCTAGAGGAATGTGCAGTGGCGCGGCCGGAGCGCTCGTGTTCGTGGAGCGCTGTTTGGCCAAACCTGTTGTAGTTGGATGTTCTCCAGTGGTGTGTCTCGTGTCATGACGTATGGCCGCTTCCTGGTCTTCTCTCTCGCCATGTGGGCTTGCCGTTCACAAGCTGATATCTTGGCTATCAGCAAGTTCAGCTTGTGCCAAAGCTCCTCTTTTTTGTTATGTCATTCACAGGTGTATTGCAAAAGACATTCTTGTACTGGTCTGTAACATCTTGTCTAACGACACACTCCCAGACGATGTGGTTCGGGTGCCGATTGATTCACATTCACAAGTATCTGTGTGCATAGCTCCTTTGGTTGGAAACAAGTATTACATTCTTGATCTTTCTTTTGCGTTAGGAAGGAACTGGTAGATTCTTCTCCCTCTTTCTGCCCCGTCCCATATTTCCTGCCATTCCCTGTCAAAGCATTATTTCTCTATTTGATGTGACTCTTGTGCCCTGTATCTCCTTTACCTTATCATAATCGCCCTTCCTGAGCCAATATTGTCATTTTCTCTTCTTTACTGCTAGGTCCAGTGATAGCAAGAATAGTATCACCAGCAGCGCCTCAGGCGGTGTTCTGCTACAGGCAGCCGTCTCTGCCCGCTGAAGAGCCTGTGCTGTCTTCTCCTGTCTGTCTGTATGAGCCCACACACGTAGCGATTGTGTTGTGGTAGTTTCCTACTGCATTTAGAGGCAGCTGTAAGCTCCTTTGATCTGTTCTTGTTACTTTTTTCAGTAATTTAATGCCTCTCTGGCAAACGATTTCTACGTGTGCGTGAAAGATTTGATCTTCGTCGATGTTTATATGTACTTACCATATAAACTTCTTTTCTATTCATATCTTGGTCGTTTATTCTAATTGTGAAATTTCTCGATCTTGACACTGTCCCCTGTAGCAACATATGAACTAGCTGCTTTCCTACTGCGTTTAGAGGCAGCTGTAAGCTCCTTTGATCTGTTCTTGTTACTTTTTTCAGTAATTTAAGGCCTCTCTGGCAAACGATTTCTACGTGTGCGTGAAAGATTTGATCTTCGTCGATGTTTATATCTACTTACCATATAAACTTCTTTTCTATTCATATCTTGGTCGTTTATTCTAATTGTGAAATTTCTCGATCTTGACACTGTCCCCTGTAGCAACATATGAACTAGCTGCTGTCTGTAATTTATTTTCTGTGTACCAACTTCTAAGAGTTTCAAGAACTTTCTTACTATTTTCTTCCAATTTATCCCTTGTGTTGGCAGATAATATAATTAGCAGATCGTCTGCTTCGGCGATGGAGCCCCAATGAACAGCATTATTCTCACCTTAAAGATAAATGGTTTGAGATTCGACACTCATGTGTACCAAGCTATTCTGGAGCAATGAATTAGCTAGGAACCGACGTCTGGACGGTTCAAAGTTTTTATTTTTGGTCAGATGACAAGTTGCAATGGCAAATTAGTATGCTTTTCATTTGATTTTTTTATGGTCAGGGAAGACCAAACACTGGGAGAAAACACTGTGCGCTAGTCACATAAAAAGGGCTGCAATAAATTATGATATTGTTCCTTTCAAAGAAAAGAAAATCTTTGTATCATTGTAGTTATTTTTTATGTTTCTCACTTAAAAATTCCCATCAGAAGAAAATATCAATTCTCATAAAAGATTTGCACCAGAGAGGCTTAGTCATACGAGAGAATAAATAGTTAATTCTCAAACTATCATTAGATGCTTCGGCACTATCATTAGATGCTTGAGCACTATCATTAGATGCTTGAGCACTGACAAAAGCGGCAATGTTACTCAAAAAAAAAAAAATGGTTCAAATGGCTCTGAGCACTACTCGACTTAACTTCTGAGGTCATCAGTCGCCTAGAACTTAGAAGTAATTAAACCTAACTAACCTAAGGACATCACACACGTCCATGCCCGAGGCAGGATTCGAACCTGCGACCGTAGCGGTCGCTCGGTTCCAGACTGTAGCGCCTAGAACCGCTCAGCCACACCGGCCGGCCAAACATCTGTGGTAGATCGCAGAGTTACATATGCATTAGCATACTCACATATATTTTAAAGCACATTGGAGGTGAAATTGGTTATTCTTATTAATAGAGTACACTGAAAGAAAAATCATTTGGATAATGCTGTATTTTATGGACTCTACTAAAAGTATAAATTTTTGAATTTAAAAATAAAAGTTAGGTTTTTCTTGTATTACCGAAAGCTGCTCAAATGTCAGAAGATATGTGTGTACGCCCCCTATTACTATTTCATCTACGTGATTTATTAGAAGACACACCAGCCCGCTTTGATATTTGACATATGTGAAGCTTCTGTCAGTAGTTATTCCATTAATTAGTGACAGGACGGCCGTCGTGGCCGAGCGGTTCTAGGCGCTTCAGTCCGGAACCGCGCTGCAGCTACGGTCGTAGGTTCGAATCCTTCCTAGGGCATGGATGTGTGTGATGTCCTTAGGTTAGTTAGGTTTAATTAGTTCTAAGTCTAGAGGACTGACGACCTCAGATGTTAAGTCCCGTAGTGCTCAGAGCCATTTGAACCATAATTAGCGACAGGACAGGCCGACGGAATGCCACAATCAACATTTCTGTGACGCTCTCGTGCTGGCTAAACGAATTCTTAACGGCACGTGCCAATCTTCTTTGGATATCCTCGATCAACTCAGGTGGTATGGCTCCCAGAGTAACAAGTGACACGTAAGAATTTTTGAAACGAATTATTTTCAAGCCACGTCTTTCACAGATTAATTACATTTCCTTATGTAAGATCCCTCCGAACTCGTGCCTGTTTAGTATATACCACTCTGACCTGCATTGACTGAACCCTGTCGAGATGCAGATACCTCCACAAAAAACCCAGACGTGTAATCAAAAACATAGCGAATGGCAATTTGAAAAATTTAATGGCTCAAACAAAAGAGTTCAGGGTGTGGTCCTTAGACCCACAAAAAGCGATAGTAATGAGTTCGTAGAAGGGGTTCGTCTAACTATCGAAATTAAAAAGTGGTCCAGAGTAACCCAGTTTTATTATAAGCAGAAGTTCAATCAAGGACGAAAACATGGTTTGATAGGAGCACAACATTAACTCAGGATACTCGGTAATAGAGAGGATTATAATATGCAATCATTAGAACAGGTAAATAAAATTAAATGAACGTGTGGCACCACGGCTTAGTACAGGTCTTTCAATTGGACGCCACTTCGGCGACTCGCGTATCCTTAAAATCAGCAGCACCCGCTTTTCTCCGAACGGTTACCCATCGAAGTCGTAGCATTGTCCAACCTCGGTGAACTTCGGTGATCGGGCGGATCCGGGATAACCAACGCGGTAAAGCCGTTGGTATTAGAACAGCTCATCAGATGCGACTGTAGATAAACAAAGCTCATAGGTTTTGGGTAGAGTGAGTGTCACATTATCGATTCCCAGTTTATCGGACAACCAAACAAATACGCGATGGCGATGGAGATTGACTCTACCTTCCGTTGGGTACAGGAGTCTCATGCAGAATCCAAAAATGCCTGAATAATTAGGAAGCCACCATTCATTCAGTACAATCCTGGTGCAAGATTCCATTAAGTTATGAATACGTACCTACAGTTTCCTAACCACATTCATTTTCCTTTGCCTCGATAGCAGCACCATACCGTGTTTCCTCTCTGGTGCAACATGAACGGCATACACTGCCTCATCACTCACGTCTGCAGTTTAGGTGCTGGATATTAGCCCCATATCAATACTGCAGTCTCCGAACGTCTATGCACTCCGTCTTGCAGTTTCCCAGTCTCATGTTCACAGCTAAGTCTCGATACGTCTTCCCCTAAGAGCCGAAATACACTCCTGGAAATTGAAATAAGAACACCGTGAATTCATTGTCCCAGGAAGGGGAAACTTTATTGACACATTCCTGGGGTCAGATACATCACATGATCACACTGACAGAACCACAGGCACATAGACACAGGCAACAGAGCATGCACAATGTCGGCACTAGTACAGTGTATATCCACCTTTCGCAGCAATGCAGGCTGCTATTCTCCCATGGCGACGATCGTAGAGATGCTGGATGTAGTCCTGTGGAACGGCTTGCCATGCCATTTCCACCTGGCGCCTCAGTTGGACCAGCGTTCGTGCTGGACGTGCAGACCGCGTGAGACGACGCTTCATCCAGTCCCAAACATGCTCAATGGGGGACAGATCCGGAGATCTTGCTGGCCAGGGTAGTTGACTTACACCTTCTAGAGCACGTTGGGTGGCACGGGATACATGCGGACGTGCATTGTCCTGTTGGAACAGCAAGTTCCCTTGCCGGTCTAGGAATGGTAGAACGATGGGTTCGATGACGGTTTGGATGTACCGTGCACTATTCAGTGTCCCCTCGACGATCACCAGTGGTGTACGGCCAGTGTAGGAGATCGCTCCCCACACCATGATGCCGGGTGTTGGCCCTGTGTGCCTCGGTCGTATGCAGTCCTGATTGTGGCGCTCACCTGCACGGCGCCAAACACGCATACGACCATCATTGGCACCAAGGCAGAAGCGACTCTCATCGCTGAAGACGACACGTCTCCATTCGTCCCTCCATTCACGCCTGTCGCGACACCACTGGAGGCGGGCTGCACGATGTTGGGGCGTGAGCGGAAGACGGCCTAACGGTGCGCGGGACCGTAGCCCAGCTTCATGGAGACGGTTGCGAATGGTCCTCACCGATACCCCAGGAGCAACAGTGTCCCTAATTTGCTGGGAAGTGGCGGTGCGATCCCCTACGGCACTGCGTAGGATCCTACGGTCTTGGTGTGCATCCGTGCGTCGCTGCGGTCCGGTCCCAGGTCGACGGGCACGTGCACCTTCCGCCGACCACTGGCGACAACATCGATGTACTGTGGAGACCTCACGCCCCACGTGTTGAGCAATTCGGCGGTACGTCCACCCGGCCTCCCGCATGCCCACTATACGCCCTCGCTCAAAGTCCGTCAACTGCACATACGGTTCACGTCCACGCTGTCGCGGCTTGCTACCAGTGTTAAAAGACTGCGATGGAGCTCCGTATGCCACGGCAAACTGGCTGACACTGACGGCGGCGGTGCACAAATGCTGCGCAGCTAGCGCCATTCGACGGCCAACACCGCGGTTCCTGGTGTGTCCGCTGTGCCGTGCGTGTGATCATTGCTTGTACAGCCCTCTCGCAGTGTCCGGAGCATGTATGGTGGGTCTGACACACCGGTGTCAATGTGTTCTTTTTTCCATTTCCAGGAGTGTATATCTGTACTTCCTTATCTGCACGCTGAACGCCAAGCGTACTTCCTCGTCTCCAAGCGGAAATGTGCAAAATTCTCTCTGCTCCCAATTCTCTGCGGAAACCCCGACAAAACACACTTGCCTACCTATCAACAAGTTTGTAGTCGTTCACGCAATCGGAGAAATAGTGCCAAAACTTACTCTCTTTGCCGGCCGGGGTGGCCGAGCTGTTCTAAGCGCTACAGTACGGAAGCGCGTGACCGCTACGGTCGCAGGTTCGAATCCTGCCTCGGGCATGGATGTGTGTGACGTCCTTAGGTTAGTTAGGTTGAAGTAATTCTAAGTTCTAGGGGACTGATGACCTCAGAAGTTAAGTCCCATAGTGCTCAGAGCCATTGGAACTTTTTTTTTTTTTACTCTCTTTCCTCCGAAGGAGCTGGTCAACTCTTAATTTTTCAAACAGTCTGACAAGGACAGGTACCCAGCTGAGGGGCTGACTTTTTGAAATCATTTATACGGTACTGTAGGTTAAGATTCCAGGTATCACATCATTAAACCATTCATCCCGGTGGGCCCTGGTTAGCGGATAATCGACGAAAAAAATTTGGAATTTAGCCTGATGCTTTTCAACTATAATCAAGAAATGTTCTGCGGACTGTTTGGGTAGTTTGATGGTTATAGCGCAAGCCTCATATGTAAGAGATGTGGTTTCAAATCATGTAAGATGCTTCGTAATTTCTTTATTTTTAAATCTTTTGTTAGTCAGCCGGTCCAAGGAGGGGAAGAAAACCAATGTGCACTCAGTGTGCATACTGGGAGGAGTCATTCCGAACCTGGAACAGGTCATTCCGGATGCCATGAAGAGCACAGGATGCTCCCAGATGCCGGTGGTTGCCACGTCGTACCAATGATGTGTGTCGCTTTCGAACGGAAGAGATTCTCTCTGGTTTCGAGCGAGTAAGAGAAGTGGTAAAGGCTGCCAGTCTTCCTTGCGAGATGTAACAGAGCTCAGCATCTGCAGCATAGTCGACAGGACCGATTCCGGACCTCTGGTACAGAACCGAGTGGAGGGTCTGAATCAGAGACTCAGATGGTTCTGTGTCTGTGCAGGCTGCAGATTCCTTGACTACCGCCATCGAGTGGTTGGGTTTTGGGTTCCGCTGAATAGGTCAGGAGTACACGTGTAACAGGATCTATATGGCGTGGATTGGGCGGTTATTTAGATTAGACGGTCTCGAGGAAACACAAAAAGGGTTTCAGTGTCAAAGGATGCAGGTCGAACACAAGAGGAACGTAGATACAGGAACCATCGGTATAACAGTTATAAGCCGTCGTAGCTGTGTTGGGAAAGTACCAGAGCTTCGAGCGCTAATAGAAAGCACTGCTGCTCAAATCGTTTTAGGCACTGAAAGTTGACTAAAGCCGGAGAGAAGTTCAGCTGAAATTTTTGCGAAGGACCTAACGGTGTTCAGAAAGGCTAAACGTAGTTGGCGGTGGCGTCTTTGTTGCTGTTACAAGTAGTTCATGTTGCCGTGAAATTGAAGTAGCTTGTTCCTGTGAGCTGGTATGGTCAGAGGTCATTCTTGGCAATCGGAATGATGATACCATTGCTGGAAGGTTCTAAGAGAACTTGAGTTTAATTTCAAACACGTACCCGACGCATACAATTATAATTGGTGGTGACTTTAATTTACCCTCGACATGCTGGCGAAAATACACTTCTGGAAATGGAAAAAAGAACAAATTGACACCGGTGTGTCAGACCCACCATACTTGCTCCGGACACTGCGAGAGGGCTGTACAAGCAATGATCACACGCACGGCACAGCGGACACACCAGGAACCGCGGTGTTGGCCGTCGAATGGCGCTAGCTGCGCAGCATTTGTGCACCGCCGCCGTCAGTGTCAGCCAGTTTGCCGTGGCATACGGAGCTCCATCGCAGTCTTTAACACTGGTATCATGCCGCGACAGCGTGGACGTGAACCGTATGTGCAGTTGACGGACTTTGAGCGAGGGCGTATAGTGGGCATGCGGGAGGCCGGGTGGACGTACCGCCGAATTGCTCAACACGTGGGGCGTGAGGTCTCCACAGTACATCGATGTTGTCGCCAGTGGTCGGCGGAAGGTGCACGTGCCCGTCGACCTGGGACCGGACCGCAGCGACGCACGGATGCACGCCAAGACCGTAGGATCCTACGCAGTGCCGTAGGGGACCGCACCGCCACTTCCCAGCAAATTAGGGACACTGTTGCTCCTGGGGTATCGGCGAGGACCATTCGCAACCGTCTCCATGAAGCTGGGCTACGGTCCCGCACACCGTTAGGCCGTCTTCCGCTCACGCCCCAACATCGTGCAGCCCGCCTCCAGTGGTGTCGCGACAGGCGTGAATGGAGGGACGAATGGAGACGTGTCGTCTTCAGCGATGAGAGTCGCTTCTGCCTTGGTGCCAATGATGGTCGTATGCGTGTTTGGCGCCGTGCAGGTGAGCGCCACAATCAGGACTGCATACGACTGAGGCACACAGGGCCAACACCCGGCATCATGGAGTGGGGAGCGATCTCCTACACTGGCCGTACACCACTGGTGATCGTCGAGGGGACACTGAATAGTGCACGGTACATCCAAACCGTCATCGAACCCATCGTTCTTCCATTCCTAGACCGGCAAGGGAACTTGCTGTTCCAACAGGACAATGCACGTCCGCATGTATCCCGTGCCACCCAACGTGCTCTAGAAGGTGTAAGTCAACTACCCTGGCCAGCAAGATCTCCGGATCTGTCCCCCGTTGAGCATGTTTGGGACTGGATGAAGCGTCGTCTCACGCGGTCTGCACGTCCAGCACGAACGCTGGTCCAACTGAGGCGCCAGGTGGAAATGGCATGGCAAGCCGTTTCACAGGACTACATCCAGCATCTCTACGATCGTCTCCATGGGAGAATAGCAGCCTGCATTGCTGCGAAAGGTGGATATACACTGTACTAGTGCCGACATTGTGCATGCTCTGTTGCCTGTGTCTATGTGCCTGTGGTTCTGTCAGTGTGATCATGTGATGTATCTGACCCCAGGAATGTGTCAATAAAGTTTCCCCTTCCTGGGACAATGAATTCACGGTGTTCTTATTTCAATTTCCAGGAGTGTACGTATTGAAATCCGGAGGTACGTATAAAACATCATCCGAAATTGTACTAAACGCAATCTCAGAAAATTATATCGAGCATTTAGTTCATGATCCAGCGCGAATAATAAACGGTTGTGAAAACACAGCCGGCCGGAGTGGCTGTGCGGTTCTAGGCGCTACAGTCTGGAGCCGAGTGACCGCTACGGTCGCAGGTTCGAATCCTGCCTCGGGCATTGATGTGTGTGGTGTCCTTAGGTTAGTTAGGTTTAATTAAGTTAAGTTAAGTTCTAGGCGACTGATGATCTCAGAAGTTAAGTCGCATAGTGCTCAGAGCTATTTGAGCCATTTTTGAAAATACACTTGACCTCTTAGCAACAAATAATCCTGACCAAATAACGAGCATCAAAACGAATACAGGGATTAGTGAACACGGGGTTATCGTAGCGAGATTGAATACTGTGACCCATAAATCCTCTAAAAATAAACGAAAAATATACATATTCAAAACATCATATAGCAATTCACTTGACTCCTAACTGAGAGACAGTCTCCACTCCTTCCGAATTAACAACGTAACAGTAGACCAGATGTAGCTTGAATTCAAAGGAATAATGTCGACAAGAGTTGAGAGATTTATACTAAATAAATTATTAAACGACGCAGCTGATTACCCTTGGTACGTAAAACGTGTCAGAACACTGTTGCAGAAACAACGAAAAAAGCATACCAAATTTAAACGAACGCTAAATCTCCAAGACTGACGATCTTTTACAGAAGCTCGAGATTTAGCCCGGACTTAAATCCGACATGCTTATAGTAGTTTCCACAATGCAACTTTATCTTGAAACCTGGCAGAAAATCTAAAGGGATTCTGGTTGTATGTAAAGTATGCTAGTGGCAAGACACAAGCAGTACTTCTCTGCGCCACAGCCACGGAAATGCTATCGACGATAGTGCTGCCAAGCAAAGTTATTAAACACAGCCTTCAGAAATTCCTCCGACACAGAAGACAAAGTAAATATCCCAGAATTCGAATCAGGAACAGTTTCCAACATTAGTAATTAAGAAGGATATCCTCGGAGTAGTGAAGCAACTTAAATCACTTAATAAAAGCAAGTTTTCCTGTACAGACTGTATACCAAGTAGATTCCCTTCAGAGTATGCTGCTGCAATACCTCCATACTTCACAATCATATACAACCGCTCGCTCCACGAAAGATCCGTACCCAAAGACTCGGAAGTTGCATGAACGCACCAATATTCAAGGAAGATAATGTCGATATGCACCAGAATTATGGAACATATTTTGTGTTCGAACATAATGAATTAACCTCGAAGACAACGATCTATTGACACACAGTCAACAAGGATTTAGAAAACATCATTCTTGAGAAACACAACTAGCTCTTTACACACACGAAGTGTTGAGTGCTATTGACAAGGGATTTCAAATTGATTCCGTGTTTCCTTGTATCCAGAAGGCTTTTGACACTGTACCACAAAAGCGGTTTGTAGTGAAATTGCGAGCTTTTGATTATCGTCTGAGTTATGTGACTGGATTCGTGGGTTCCTATCAGGGAGGTCACAGTTCGGAGTAACTGATGGAAGGTCATCGACTGAAACAGAAGTGATTTCTGGCGTTCCCGAAGGTAGCATTATAGGCCCTCTGCTGTTTCTTACATATATAAAAGATTTAGGAAACAATCTGAGCAGCCGTCTTAGGTTTTTTGCAGATGATACTGTATATCATCTAGTAAAGTCATCAGAAGATCAAAACAAATTGCATAATGTGACAGAAAAGATAACTACATGGTGCAAAAATTCGCATTTGACCCCAAAAATGAAAAGTTGGGGTCATCCACATGAGTGCTAAAAGGAATCCGTTAAACTTCGGTTACACGATAAATCAATCACATCTAAAGGCCGTAAATTCAACTAAATACGTACGAATTACAGTTATGAACAACTTAAATTGCAAAGAGCACATAGAAAATGTGGGAAAGGCAAACCAAAGGCACTGTTTTATTGGCAGGACACTTAGAAAATTAACAGGTCTACTAAGAAGACTGCCTACACTATGCTTGTCTGTCCGCTGCGCGGTGTGGGTTCCTTACCAGCTAGGATTGACGGAGTACATCGAAAAAGTTCAAAGAAGGGCAGCACTTTTTGTATTATCGCGAAATAGCGGAGGGAGTGTCACTGAAATGACACAAGATTTGGAATGGACATTAAAACAAAGGGTTTTTCGTTCCGGAGGAATCTTCTCACGAAATTCCAATCACCAACTTTTTCCTCCGTATGCGAAAATATTTTTTTGACGCCGAGCTACATAGGGAGAAACGATCATCGTAATAAAATAAGGGAAGTTAGAGCTCCCCGGTAAGATATAGGCGTTCGTTTTTTCCGCGCGCTGTTCGAGAGTGGAATAACACAGAATTATTGTGAAGATGGTTCGATGAATCATCTGCCAGGCACTTCAGTGCGATTTGCAGGGCATCCATGTTGATGTATATGTGACCATTGTTTTTGTTCTATTGGTGGGTTTAAATGTATTTTTTATTTCTGTTTCTTTGTCACTTCATTTTAAACACCGTATTAACTTTTTCAATTGCTCTAATTTTTCTTCCTATAATTCCTTTTCCACTTGACATCTTTGTACATGTGATTTTAATTACACTGGGCAACAATGAAAATGTTTCGGGCTTAAAAATAGTAAATTTACATGTATTTCCATCTGCTGAATTCAAAAATCACCATAAAAATGACTGATTAGCTCTTGTTTTGAAGATAAAGCGACATTTCATTTTTTAGAGCGAAGATTTTAAATTTGGGGGATTTTTTTTTTGGGAGTTGGCACACCTGTCAAATAACAAAACACAAATGCTCTTCAGCCGTTTGTAAGTCATAAACATAGATATTGTTGCTGTAACTGTGAATTACGTGTAGTTTCTACTCAAATTAATGCAAAATTTCTGGTTCGCGAGTGCTTTTATTGTGTAAAATTTGTAAAAATGCCACGAAAATGTTTATATATGGTGAACAACTTTTGTTATATTTGTGGTGAAATAACATTTTCCTCACAGAAACGCAATCTGACGTCTTTAGTAAAGTCTTGGGCTCCACATATATGTTGCAACGCATGTTCAGTTACACTGCGAGAATGGCTGAAAAAGAAGAGACGATCTATGGCTTTCGCTGTGCCTATGATTTGGCGGGAGCCTACAAACCATACAGATGACTGCTATTTCTGCCTGACTCCACCTAGAATTGTCTATGAAGAAAAGAAGAACAGTTCAGTTCCCGAATCTTCCACCTGCTATTCGACCCATTCCACATTCGGATAGTTTACCGGTTCCTACTCCACCCAAAATTGTGTCTTTCAAGTAGAAAATGAAGACAGTGTGGAACAAGAAGAACCAAACAAGCCTTCCACATCCCATGACCCTGATTTTGAGGAAGAAGATGATAAACCGCACAGACTGAGTCAAGCGGAATTGAGTGATCTCATTAGAGACCTTGGCCTGTCAAAGTAGAATGCAGAAATTCTTGGGTCTCGACTACACCAATGGAATCTTCTCCAAAGTGATGTGAGAATCTCACAATACAGGAAACGTCACATGGAACTGCTTCCCTTTTTTGAGAAGTAAAATAATCTTGTTGTTTGCTGCGACATTAATGGCTTGATGAAATCTTTGAATTTGAACCATGATCCAACTGAATGGAGGCTATGCATAGACTCCTCCAAGCTTAGTTTGAAACCTATGTTACTTCACAACGGGAACCTTCTTTCATCTATTCCTGTTGGTCATGCTGTCCACATGAAGGAGACATATGCAAATATGACAGCTCTCTTGGACTCAATTAAATATCATGAACACAAATGGAAAATCAGTGATGATCTGAAAGTCATTGTCATACTCTTAGGAATGCAACTGGGTTACACAAAGCATTGCTGCTTCTTATGTATGTGGGACAGTAGAGATAGGAAATTGCATTATATTAAAGTGAAGACTGGCTTGCAAGAAATCTTCACCCTAGCGAGAAAAATGTCGTTGCCAAGCCTCTTGTGGACCCAAAAGACGTTCTTCTTCCACCCCAGCATATTAAGCTGGATTTGATTAAAAACTTTGTCAAAGCTATGCACCTAGAAGGACGGGCCTTTAAGTACATAAGAGAGACATTTTCGAAATTAAGTGATGCAAAACTTAAGATAGGCATTTTTGTCGGACCACAAATAAGAGACCTTTTAAAGATGCTGCATTTGACCATGTTTTGGAGGGGAAAGAAAAGGAAGCTTGGGAAGCCTTCAAGGGTGTTGTTCGTGGATTTGTAGGCAACAAAAGAGATGACAACTACAAGCATTTGGTGACAGTGCTCCTGCAAAAATACCGTAACCTTGGATGCAACATGTCCCTTAAGATCCATTTTCTCCACTCCCACCCAGACTTTTTCCCTCCTAGTTGTGGAGCTGTTAGTGATGAACATGGGGAGAGATTCCATCAGGACATTTCTGTTATGGAACGAAGATATCAGGGCCGTTGGAATGAAGTAATGCTTGCGGATTACTGTTGGTCTTTGTGTAGGGATTCTGCGGAACTCCATTACAAGAGGCAAGCTAAAAGACGACGAAGTCAAAAGGCCACCACATGATTCTCTTCAGACACGACCACCTGCGAAGCATTTTTCGAGCAATTTAGAACTCTTAGCATGTAATTAACAGTTAAAAAAATCAAATGCACTTTCATTGTTGTTAGCATGTATGTAATTAAATTGTATCCTTTTCTCTCAATCCGTTAATATGTAATCCTTTCACCTTGTGTATATCATAGAAACTAGAGCTAATAAAAATTTTTCATTGTTATATTTGTTTTTCTCAACCCAAAATTAGTAGGAATTGCCTCATGAAGTGCTCGAAACATTCAAAAATTATTTTTTTGTTGCCCAGTGTTATTTTCATGCATTAAAATCAATAGAATTTCTTCCGTACTCATCTGATATTTATGTCCATGTTATTGGATTCATTACTCATTATTTCTATTCCTCACTTTGCTTGTATTTCGTTATATTTATAATGCCTTCTTTCGTTTACATCTTTATTTGCGTTATTTTGTCCGTTGTGCAATAATACGAGGGCTATCCACAAAGTACATTACGTTTTGGAATTAAAAATAAATAAAGTATTGGAAATTTTTTTAATTATATACAGATGAAATCCACACTTAAATACTACTTTTCTACATAGTTGCCATTTAAATTAAATCACTTGTCGTAGCAATGGACGAGCTTGGAAATTCCTTCGTCGTAAAATTCGGCCACCTGCCGTTGTGCAATAATACGAGGGCTATCCACAAAGTACATTACGTTTTGGAATTAAAAATAAATAAAGTATTGGAAATTTTTTTAATTATATACAGATGAAATCCACACTTAAATACTACTTTTCTACATAGTTGCCATTTAAATTAAATCACTTGTCGTAGCAATGGACGAGCTTGGAAATTCCTTCGTCGTAAAATTCGGCCGCCTGCGCCTTCAACCACGTGGTTACCTCTTCTTGAAGCTGTGCGTCGTCATCAAAACGCTGCATAACCAACCACTTCTTCATTACTGGGAATAAGTGGAAGTCGCTCGGTGCCAGGCCGGGACTGTACGGCGGATGAGGAAACAACTCCCACTTAAAAGATTCGAGAACTTCACGAGTGGCATTTGCCGTGTGGGCCCGGGCGTTGTGAATCAGCAAGATCTTTGAGCCCAACTTTCCCCTGCGCTTGTTTTGTATTGCTGTTCTGAGGTTGTGCAGAGTTTGGCAATACCTTTGAGAGTTTATTGTAGTGCCTCTTTCCAGGAAATCCACAAAAATCGTATTTCTACCAGGTTACTGATTAACCACGTCGTTGAAGGCGCAGGCGGCCGAATTTTACGACGAAGGAATTTCCAAGCTCGTCCATCGCTACGATAAGTGCCTTAATTTAAATGGCAACTATGTAGAAAAGTAGTATTGAAGCGTGGCTTTCATCTGTATATAATAAAAACAATTCCAATACTTTATTTATTTTTAATTCCAAAACGTAATGTACTTTGTGGATAGCCCTCATAATTTGTGTTTTAAATGTTTGTACGATGAATACCATCCAAGAATTTGTACTTCTTGTTGTAAAAACTACGTTTTTGACACCACTGCACGTATAAATAAATTATTTTGCCTTTGGTTTTTTGACTGACAGATCAGCATTTTCAGTTTTTTCAGTATTGTGACAGACAAATAGAAATAAATACATAATTAAATTTACATGCACAAAGATTCCAACTGGAAAATGATCATGAGAAGATAAAATGGGAACAGCTGAAAAAGTTTATACGGTGATTAAAATGACATGGTAAAGGAACAGACATATAAAAAAATTAAAGACACTGATTGAATAAAACTAATGATCAAAATAATTTGCGTTAAAGATTTAAATATAAAAAATTTCAAAGCAGCTGACAATATTCACAATCCTTTGCGTATGAGACTTGTGCTATAACCATTTTGCTACGTAAGAAGTCTACATTATACTTCTTTTTTAAAGCTATAGAATATCATGCAAAATTTTTAAAATAATTTTTTCGGTTACTAGCAGAAAGGGGCCCACCACAGCGGATAGTTGCAGGGTGTGATACCTGGGACGGCAGATGTTTCCTTGTAAGTATTAACAATTTAGCAACCGCCTCCCTTTCTCGTGAAAAGTTTCAGCACCAGCCAACGCGTGCAGTCTCTTCTCGGAAAACGGCGTTCGATCTATCTCAAAATCCTCTTTTCGCACCTGCCAGTCAGTGACGTTTCCACTATTTTCTCCAGTGCTTGGGTCAACAAACTCTGTGCCTCGGTGACAAACCGACGGCACATCGACTCTTTACAAAGAGCGCCGGAATTGCGTTCTGAAACTCCAGTTTTGTCCTCTCGCTAGCCGAGTATGATGTCATAGGACATTCCGACAACCCTCAAGCTACAACCAGCAATGAATAAACCAACAGCTGTACTTTCATCTCTGATTTACTCCAGAGGCAACTGGTTTCGGCACTCCTTTGTGCCATCATCAGGCCCTCTGTGGTAACATGGTGGCCGAGCTTATGTTGCCAAACAAAATACGAGGTGCATTCAAGTTCTAAGGCCTCCGATTTTTTTTTCTAATTAACCACTCACCCGAAATCGATGAAACTGGCGTTACTTCTCGACATAATCGCCCTGCAGACGTACACATTTTGCACAACGCTGACGCCACGATTCAATGGCAGCGGCGAAGGCTTCTTCAGGAGTCTGTTTTGACCACTGGAAAATCGCTGAGGCAATAGCAGCACGGCTGATGAATGTGCGGCCACGGAGAGTGTCTTTCATTGTTGGAAAAAGCCAAAAGTCACTAGGATCCAGTTCAGGTGAGTAGGGAGCATGAGGAATCACTTCAAAGTTGTTATCACGAAGAAACTGTTGCATAACGATGTGCGAGTGCGTTGTCTTGGTGAAACAGCACACGCGCAGCCCTTCCCGGACGTTTTTGTTGCAGTGCAGGAAGGAATTTGTTCTTCAAAACATTTTCGTAGGATGCACCTGTTACCGTAGTGCCCTTTGGAACGCAATGGGTAAGGATTACGTCCTCGCTGTCCCAGAACATGGACACCATTATGTTTTCAGCACTGGCGGTTACCCGAAATTTTTTTGGTGGCGGTGAATGTGTGGGCTTCCATTGAGCTGACTGGCGCTTTGTTTCTGGATTGAAAAATGGCATCCACGTCTCATCCATTGTCACAACCAACGAAAAGAAAGTCCCATTCATGCTGTCGTTGCGCGTCAACATTGCTTGGCAACATGCCACACGGGCAGCCATGTGGTCGTCCGTCAGCATTCGTGGCACCCACCTGGATGACACTTTTCGCATTTTCAGGTCGTCATGCAGGATTGTGTGCACAGAACCCACAGAAATGCCAACTCTGGAGGCGATCTGTTCAACAGTCATTCGGCGATCCCAATTCTCTCCACTTTCTCGATCATGTCGTCAGACCGGCTTGTGCGAGCCCGAGGTTGTTTCGGTTTGTTGTCACACGATGTTCTGCCTTCATTAAACTGTCGCACCCACGAACGCACTTTCGACACATCCATAACTTCATCACCACATGTCTCCTTCAACGGTCGATGAATTTCAATTGGTTTCACACCACGCAAATTCAGAAAACGAATGATTAGACGCTGTTCAAGTAAGGAAAACGTCGCCATTTTAAGTATTTAAAACAGTTCTCATTCTCGCCGCTGGCGGTAAAATTCCATCTGCCGTACGGTGCTGCCATCTCTGGAACGTATTGACAATGAACGCGGACTCATTTTAAAACAATGCGCATGTTTCTATTTCTTTCCAGTCCGGAGAAAAAAAATCGGAGGCCTTAGAACTTGAATGCACCTCGTATCATACGAGTACGCACACCAGCGTACGTAACACGGCTGTACACTCGTAAACAATCTTACTACAAATGAAAATACAGCTGTCGGTATATATATATATATATCAGCTGTCATCGTATCGTTCCTCCTTGCAAGGATGGATGAAGTGAGACCCTCAAGCTATTCTTTTACAGCCAGCGCCGTGCCTGCGGCCAGCAAGCGCCGCGCGATACCGTTTTGGCTAAACGAGACACCAAGCAAGGGAAACGCGTTGCTCCTGCTCAACCCAGCTTTCTCTTCGGAGCACATTTCTACGGGGTTTCGGCGTCATTTGCGTGCCACCTACTTTTGCCCCTTCCCCCAACAGCCAGCTTATGGCGCCACAGTGGCCTCAGTCGGCGACCTCCTGCCATCCCGGCCGGTTGATGCAAAGTGATTGCCTCCTCCGGGCAGCGAGAGTCCATTGATCTCGAGTTAAGCTGCGCCTCGGGAATACGTTCTCGTCCTTTGGCTAGCAAGTGCCCTCAGCCACATGCTTCCCCAAGACTCTGTCAAATCCTCCATCCCAGTACCACATACAAACTAAACAGAACAAACCAGATTTAGTTCATAGATTGATGGATTAATCTCTGCAACTATCTGAATCACCCATTTTGATGGCGAAGTCCAGAATTACGAGAAAAAAGAAAAAAAAGGGGTAAATATCATATGACGGATGAATAGTTAACAACAGTCTAAGTGAAACTACAGTCTGGCACCAGGCTGATGCGTTTCACTTTGAATTCTTCCAGTATCAGACTGGCATCTACGTCGCCAGCGGTTATTATTGTATGGTCATTTCACTTTAGGTGCTTCAGATGGATAGTCTCAGATATTTTACATTTGTTACTTCTTTCAGTGACTTATCACCAGTGAATTAATCGAATAATAATCAGTCGTTTTGTCTATATATGCACATCAGACGTCATTTATTTATTTTGGGGGTTATCTGTCAATCCCTGCACCAAGCGGTGATGCCTCTGCACGTCCTCCATTTCCCTACAATTTCAGTATACACTATCTGATCGAAAGCATTATGGCACCAGTTAATGGGCATTGATATAGGGGCTGTCCTTGAGCTCTGTTGGTGATACTTTCAATGAGGTGTCCGAATGCAACCATGCCTGCAGAAGGTATAAAGGGAAGAACTGACACATCATAGCTAAGTCAAATTTCCATTTCTTCTTTCTTCTATTAAATACACTTTTAATTTTAGATTAAAATACATCCACAACCAATTATGTATCTTGTTATTATCATTATCTAAGTTTGCGACAGGTTTAAACAAAATTGTTTATATGCGTTTGCACTTATTTATATATACAGGGTGAGCCACTAACTATTGCGACCAAGAATAACTCCGAAAGTATGATAGGAACTGAAAAGTTTGTGGGACAAATGTTGCATGGCACAAAGGGGTCCATAATATGACGTTGGTTTTTTGTTGCTAGGTGGGGTCGCTTAAGAGATAGAAGGCCAACTTTGTATTTTTAAATGGGGTGCTAAAGCTTGGTATTTATTTTCTGATAGCGGCTATAGAGACAAATCCAGCACTGCATTGATACCAATGGTCATCTCTTCGAACACCTTCTGTTTATGGACGTTCATGCCACCTTTTGTGAGCTTCGTTAACTTTCAAAGACCTTACTGTTACACATCATTGGATTCGTCTCGATAGCCGCTATCAGAAAATAAGTACCAAACTACACCATCCCATTTAAAAAAACAAAGTTGACCTTCATATCTCTGACGCGACCCCACCCAGCAACGAAAAACCAACGTCACGTTATGGCCCCCGTTGTCCAATGCAACATTTGTCGCACAAACTTTGCAACTACTATCATACTTTCGTAGCTATTGCAGATGACAATAGTTAATGACTCACCCTGTATATTTTTTATTCGTTATTTTTTTTAGTTTATCTTTTTGTAAAATTTTCAACAAAAAATGTATTAGTAATAAAACTTAGTTTATATGACAGAACATGTAAAATTACACAATGTACGAGTTACTATATGCAAGGGTAATCCCAAAAGTAAGGTCTCCTATTTTTTTATAAGTAAATAGACCTGTTTTTTCTACAATGGTTTACATCAGTTTACAGCTTGAACATTTAGCTATTTTTCGACATAATCACCATTTCTGTCGATGCATTTATGTAGACGCTGTGGCAGTTTTGGTATGCCCATGTCATACCAGCTTGCCGCCATGCTGTTCAGAAAATTATGAACCTCTTCTTTCACCTCGTCGTCGGAGCTGAATAGCTTTCCGGCCAAATGTTCTTTTAACCTAGGGAACAGGTGATAGTCACTGGGCGCCACGTCAGGACTATAGGGTGGGTGGGTGATTATGTTCCACTGAAACTGAAATTACCTGGCAGATTAAAACTGTGTGCCCGACCGAGACTCGAACTCGGGACCTTTGCTTTCGCGGGCAAGTGCTCTACCATCTGAGCTACCCAAGCACGACTCACACCCCGTCCTCACAGCTTTACTTCTGCCAGTACCTCATTTCCTACCTTCCAAACTTTACTGCGAGCAGGAGAGCTTCTGTAAAGTTTGGAAGGTAGGAGATGAGGTACTGGCAGAAGTAAAGCTGTGAGGACGGGGTGTGAGTCGTGCTAGGGTAGCTCAGATGGTAGAGCACTTGCCTGCGAAAGGCAAAGGTCCCGAGTTTGAGTCTCGGTCGGGCACACAGTTTTAATCTCCCAGGTAATTTCAGTTTCAGTGGAACATAATCACCCACCCACCCTATAGTCCTAACGTGGCGCCCAGTGGCTATCACCTGTTCCCTAGGTTAAATGAACATTTGGCCGAAAAGCTATTCAGCTCCGACGACGAGGTAAAAGAAGAGGTTCATAACCTTCTGAACAGCATGGCAGCGCTCTGGTATGACATGGGCGTACAAAAACTGCCACAGTGTCTACAAAAATGCATCGACAGAAATGGTGATTACGTCGAAAAATAGCTAAATGTTCAAGCTGTAAACTGATGTAAACCATTGTAGAGATAAACAGGTCTATGTAGTTCTAAAAAGATAGGAGACCTTACTTTTGGCATTACCCTCGTAATAACAGGCAGCTGGTCTTTACTTGAGAAATAAATAAAAAATAAATAAAACGTCCAAATTTCTGTGGAGGGATGACAGCTCATTCTCCCACGAGCCGGAATAAGAGAAGGTAGTGATGTTGGACACTGGGACCTGGAGCGAAGTCGAGGACTTAACTCGTCCCGAACGTGATCCATTGGGTTCAGGTCGGAACACTGGGACGCCATTCCATGTCAGTAATGTTACTGCCCGCAAAACCATTGCTTCACAGATGCTCTCTTATGCCGGGGTGCATTGTCATGCAGATTCAAACAGTCATCGTCTCCGCAATGTTCCTCTACTGCATGCAGTATGTGTTCACATCCCCCAAAGATTTAGCGTTTTCTTAAGCGCAATAATGGTACCACACCGTAATAACTTAGAACACCCCTACACCGCAACACCACATGCTCTGTACTTCGCTGTTTTCACTATGCATGATGGCAGGTAACGTTCTCCTGGCATTCGTCAAACCCAGATCCTTCCATCGGATTGCCGCAGGGTATATCGTGAATCATCACTCCAAATCATTCGCTTCCATTTATACACTGCCTGGTGGCGTCGCTTTTTTACACCGCCTCAAGCGTCGCTTAACACTGACTGCAGAAATGTATGACTTATAGGGAGGAGTTAGATATAGTGGGAATTAGTGAAGTTCGGTGGCAGCAGGAACATGACTTCTGGTCAGGTGACTACAGGGTTATAAACACAAAGTCAAATAGGGGTAATGCAGGAGTAGGTTTAATAATGAATAGGAAAATAGGAATGCGAGTAAGCTACTACAAACAGCATAGTGAACGTATTATTGTGGCCAAGATAGATACGAAGCCCACACCTACTACAGTAGTACAAGTTTATATGCCAACTAGCTCTGCAGATGACGAAGAAATTGAAGAAATGTATGATGAAATAAAAGAAATTATTCAGATAGTGAAGGGAGACGAAAATTTAATAAAAAATGGTTCAAATGGCTCTGAGCACTATGGGACTCAACATCTTAGGTCATAAGTCCCCTAGAACTTAGAACTACTTAAACCTAACTAACCTAAGGACATCACACACACCCATGCCCGAGGCAGGATTCGAACCTGCGACCGTAGCAGTCCCGCGGTTCCGGACTGCAGCGCCAGAACCGCTAGACCACCGCGGCCGGCAAAATTTAATAGTCATGGGTGACTGGAATTCGAGTGTAGGAAAAGGGAGAGAAGGAAACGTAGTAGGTGAATACGGATTGGGGCTAAGAAATGAAAGAGGAAGCCGCCTGGTAGAATTTTGCACAGAGCACAACTTAATCATAGCTAACACTTGGTTTAAGAATCATGATAGAAGGTTGTATACATGGAAGAACCCTGGAGATACTAAAAGGTATCAGATAGATTATATAATGGTAAGACAGAGATTTAGGAACCAGGTTTTAAATTGTAAGACATTTCCAGGGGCAGATGTGGACTCTGACCACAATTTATTGGTTATGACCTGTAGATTAAAACTGAAGAAACTGCAAAAAGGTGGGAATTTAAGGAGATGGGACCTGGATAAACTGAAAGAACCAGAGGTTGTACAGAGTTTCAGGGAGAGCATAAGAGAACAATTGACAGAAATGGGGGAAAGAAATACAGTAGAAGAAGAATGGGTAGCTTTGAGGGATGAAGTAGTGAAGGCAGCAGAGGATCAAGTAGGTAAAAAGACGAGGGCTAGTAGAAATCCTTGGTAACAGAAGAAATATTGAATTTAATTGATGAAAGGAGAAAATATAAAAATGCAGCAAATGAAGCAGGCAAAAAAGAATACAAACGTCTCAAAAATGAGATCGACAGGAAGTGCAAAATGGCTAAGCAGGGATGGCTAGAGGACAAATGTAAGGATGTAGAGGCTTATCTCACTAGGGGTAAGATAGATACTGCCTGCAGGAAAATTAAAGAGACCTTTGGAGATAAGAGAACCACTTGTATGAACATCAAGAGCTCAGATGGAAACCCAGTTCTAAGCAAAGAAGGGAAAGCAGAAAGGTGGAAGGAGTATATAGAGGGTCTATACAAGGGCGATGCACTTGAGGACAATATTATGGAAATGGAAGAGGATGTAGATGAAGATGAAATGGGAGATACTATACTGCGTGAAGAGTTTGACAGAGCACTGAAAGACCTGAGTCGAAACAAGGCCCCCGGAGTAGACAACATTCCATTGGAACTACTGACGGCCTTGGGAGAACCAGTCCTGACAAAACTCTACCATATGGTGAGCAAGATGTATGAAACAGGCGAAATACCCTCAGACTTCAAGAAGAATATAATAATTCCAATCCCAAAGAAAGCAGGTGTTGACAGATGCGAAAATTACCGAACAATCAGCTTAATAAGCCACAGCTGCAAAGTACTAACACGAATTCTTTACAGACGAATGGAAAAACTAGTAGAAGCCGACCTCGGGGAAGATCAGTTTGGATTCCGTAGAAATACTGGAACACGTGAGGCAATACTGACCTTACGACTTATCTTAGAAGAAAGATTAAGGAAAGGCAAACCTACGTTTCTAGCATTTGTAGACTTACAGAAAGCTTTTGACAATGTTGACTGGAATACTCTCTTTCAAATTCTAAAGGTGGCAGGGGTAAAATACAGGGAGCGAAAGGCTATATACAATTTGTATAGAAACCAGATGGCAGTTATAAGAGTCGAGGGACATGAAAGGGAAGCAGTGGTTGGGAAGGGAGTAAGACAGGGTTGTAGCCTCTCCCCGATGTTATTCAATCTGTATATTGAGCAAGCAGTAAAGGAAACAAAAGAAAAATTTGGAGTAGGTATTAAAATCCATGGAGAAGAAATAAAAACTTTGAGGTTCGCCGATGACATTGTAATTCTGTCAGAGACAGCAAAGGACTTGGAAGAGCAGTTGAACGGAATGGATGGTGTCTTGAAGGGAGGATATAAGATGAACATCAACAAAAGCAAAACGAGGATAATGGAATGTAGTCGAATTAAGTCGGGTGATGCTGAGGGAATTAGATTAGAAAATGAGACACTTAAAGTAGTAAAGGAGTTTTGCTATTTGGGGAGCAAAATAACTGATGATGGTCGAAGTAGAGAGGATATAAAATGTAGACTGGCAATGGCAAGGAAAGCGTTTCTCAAGAAGAGAAATTTGTTAACATCGAGTATAGATTTAAGTGTCAGGAAGTCATTTCTGAAAGTATTTGTATGGAGTGTAGCCATGTATGGAAGTGAAACATGGACGGTAAATAGTTTGGACAAGAAGAGAATAGAAGCTTTTGAAATGTGGTGCTACAGAAGAATGCTGAAGATTAGATGGGTAGATCATGTAACTAATGAGGAAGTATTGAATAGGATTGGGGAGAAGAGAAGTTTGTGGCACAACTTGACCAGAAGAAGGGATCGGTTGTAGGACATGTTCTGAGGCATCAAGGGATCACCAATTTAGTATTGGAGGGCAGCGTGGAGGGTAAAAATCGTAGGGGGAGACCAAGAGATGAATACACTAAGTAGATTCAGAAGTATGTAGGTTGCAGTAGGTACTGGGAGATGAAGAAGCTTGCACAGGATAGAGTAGCATGGAGAGCTGCATCAAACCAGTCTCAGGACTGAAGACCACAACAACAACAACATAGGGAGGAGCGTGACCACTGCGTCCCACTGTTTTTAACTCCCTGTCCACAGTCATCGTGCTAGCAGGACTACTGGCAGCATTCTGGAATTCACGAGTGATTCATTTAGGTGATTTCATGCAGTTTTTTACAATCACCGTCCGCAATGCTCGATGGTGCCTGCCCGTATACGAGAAGTGTGCCTGGTCTAGGTTCAGTTCAGCAACCATTTTCTCAGATGTCGCGATCCTTGTTGCATGGAATCGTCAATAAGCACCTGCTGTTCAACAAATTGTGTGCCAGGTGGGGGCCGAAAAACCTGACACGCGAGCAGAAAACGAAACGATTTGGAGCAGCACTGACATTTCTGCAACGATATCATGATGGTGTTGGCGAGTTTCTCAGGATCCTCAAGGGCAATGGTACGTGAATTTCCCACTTGTCGCTGGGAACCAAGCAGCAGAGCTGTTTGATCATCATCCACCATGAAGTCCTGATCTTTCTCCCAGCAATTTCCATCTTTTCTTGTATCTCAAGAAATTCCTGTCCTCCAGCCAGCGTTTCAACAACGATGAGGAGCTGAAGACAACTGTCACACGCTGCTTCCAGACTCCTACAACACAGAAATACAAAAGCTGATCCCACAATATGACAAGAGTCTCAGTTCTTTTGGTGACTATATAGAAAAATAGCTCGAACATTGGTCTACCCGTTGCGAAAATTTTTCTCGTGTAACTATGCTGCCTTGTTTTTGAAAACTAGGGAAACTTGATTTCTGGATGCACCTCATAACATCCCCCTGACTCAGTTTTTCAACTAGTCTTTCAATATGTTTTAACACAAAACAGTTTTAATAGGACTGTGCAGTAGTGTTCGTCAATGGAGGATTCACTATGGGGTATTAATTTGAAAACATAGCAGGCCTTGCCATAAATTTTGGGATGACTACGAGATACATGTCAGCGTCACCACATTATTACAAAACGTAAAAAAATTACGTTAATTACCGGTGTATGTCATTGCAGGACAGATACAGGATGTAACAACAATGTGTGGCACAAATTGCAGGTCACGTTTCTCACCCGTAATTGAAGAAATCACGTTATATGAACATGGGTCTGGGAACGCTTTGTTTCCATGTTACAACTCATTTTCTCCAACAGCTTACAGGAAGATCACATTGTAAAATTTCATAGTCATCATGTATGGGCAGACGTCAATCCTCACTCAAGTCTTGAAGCCAAGTCATCAACAAAGGTTTTCTGTCAATGTTTGGGCCGGCAGTTTTGGTGATCCTGGATCAACGGATGAAGTTATCATAATTTCGTACCGACTGTTCTACCTGATCTGTTAGCAGATGCTCGTTTAGCTGTGCAACAAAACGTATATTTCATGCACCATGGAGCACCACCTCTTTTTAGTATTAATATCCGTCGGCTTCTAAATAGCAGATTCAGTTGCAGATGGATAGGCTGAGATGGACCAATTGCCTGGCCTCAACGCTCTCCCAACCTAAACCCTCTGGACTTTTATTTGTGAGGACATTTGAAAGCTCTTATGTATGGGACCCCATTACAATATGTCCAGTGTCTCCGTGCCCGTGCTATTGAATGCAACAAACCCGTGTGCAATTCTCCAGCGATACATCAGCGCATCCGAGATTCACTACGACAGAACACTGATGCATGCATCAATGTCCACGGAGGGCATATTGAACCTCTCCTGCGAGAAAGAGTTGCAGGTGGTATGCTGGTGCGCTATGTACGTGTGTGTTTCCCATAATTGATGAGTTTGATAAAATGAGTTAGGACATGGGAAAAAAGCGTTTCCAGACCCATGTTCATATAACATAATTTCTTCGTCTACGTGTGAGAAACGTGTCCTGCAGTTTGTGCCATACATTTTTTGGTACACCCTGTATAATTAGAACCGCTTCACAGGCTTCAGTAACAGTTTTCCTAATTGTTTTTACTGATAACTGCAACACTGAACTTCAAGCGTTTCAATGACCTGCCTGTCGCCGAAGTCTCAGAGTCTCGCCCAGTCTCTCGTAGACTGCGACTGGCTCACCCATTAATGTATTTTGTTTATCTATTTTATGTAGTAACAACATTATTTGTTTGTCGTAAAATGCAGGGCTCATTGTTTTAGTCAGTAAATTAACGTATGACAAGTCGCTTCTGTTTCAGGCATTCTCGGACCCACACCACCGTTTTCGTTGTTTCCTGTTGTTTACTAGCTATAGCTAAAGTAGTTAGGGCTTGAGTTTCGCTCTACCAAAACTACAGTTCGGTAGTTCTGGTACACTACATGAATAATGTAGTAGATGGTGGGTTACCAGTAATAGCATTGGTAGGGAAAGGAACATAAATGAATGTGTAAGATAGAAACTGGGAGCCGATGACTTCTATTTTTTTTTTTTTTTTTTTTTGCACATGATCACAATCGCACTTTTTTTTTTAAATGTGTGGTAAAGTTCAAAATCGTTCAAATGGCTCTGAGCAGTATGGGACTTAACATCGGAGCATCTCGTGGTCATGTGGTAGCGTTCTCGCTTCCCACGCCAGGGTTCCCGGGTTCGATTCCCGGTGGGGTCAGGGATTTTCTCTGCCTCGTGATGGCTGGGTGTTGTGTGCTGTCCTTAGGTTAGTTAGGTTTAAGTAGTTCTAAGTTCTAGGGGACTTATGACCACAGCAGTTGAGTCCCATAGTGCTCAGAGCCATTTGAACCATTTTGAACTTAACATCGGAGGTCATCAGTCCCCTAGAACTTAGAACTACTTAAACCTAACTAACATAAGGACATCACACACATCCATGTCCGGGGCAGGATTCGAACCTGCGACCGTAGCGGTCGCGCGGTCCCAGACTGAAGCGCTTAGAACCCCTCCGCCACACCGGACGGCTTGTGGTAAGGTCTTATGGGACCAAACTGCTGAGGTCATTGGTCCCTAAGCCTATACACTACTTAATCTAACTTAAACTAACTTAACGCTGTAGACAACACTCACACCCGTGCCCGAGGGAGGACTCGAACCTCCGACGCGGGGAGCCGCACGGACCGTGAAAAGACGCCTTAGACCGCTCGTCTACCCCGCGCGGGACAATCGCACATCATTCATTCAGTGTGTGTCTAGTGCATATTTTAAATCCTTTTAGAACATAAATTGCATTTTATAAGTAATAAAGATTAGTTGATCGCCTAACTTCTGCGCTTTTATCTAACCAAAGCAATTACTTGTCATGCAAAACAGTTTACATATGTAAAATTATTTTTTTCTTATTTTGTGCTCAACGGATCAAAAAATGGTTCAAACGGCTCTGAGCACTATGGGACTTAACATCTGTGATCATCAGTCCCCTAGAACATAGAACTACTTAAACCTAACTAACCTAAGGACATCACACACATCCATGCCCGAGGCAGGATTCGAACCTGCGACCGTAGCGGTCGCGCGGCTCCGGACTGTGCGCCGAGAACCGCTAGACCACCACGGCCGGCGCTCAACGGATCGTTCTTCATCATGATAAAGGCATGTATTTCCTGTTATTATCGATAAATGCGAAAGTTGATTATGAACAACAGAAATATGTTTTATATAAGTTTGACGGAGTACTGAAGTGATGTTTGATATACGAGGGTAGGGACTTAAATAGTGGCAACTATTTATTCACAACCGATACAAAAGAGTTACATGTTTGCACCTGTTACTGTCCTTCAAAGCAGTCACCAGCGTTGTGTAGAACCTGTTGCCTGCGCTCTGAAAGGCGTAGTATACCGTTAGCAGAGCCTGTTCTGTTGATGGTGCGAATGGAACGGTCTACTGCCTGTCGGTTCTCTGGAACAGTTCTGAAGCGAATGCCACGAAGCGGTTCCTTCATCTTCAGAATCAAATCAAAATCACAAGGACTTAAGCCTGGGAAGTATAGTGGATAGTACAGTACTTTCCAGTCCCATCGACCGAACAGAGCAGCTACAGCTTGCGCTGTATGCGCCCGCGCATCGTCGTGCAAAATAATGGGTGGGTTGCGCAGAACGTGTCGCCGCTTCTTTCGCAAAGCTGGTGATGCTCCAAAAATGAACATTTATACTGTGCATTGGCGGTCTGCCATGGAGAAACGTAATGCGTTAGGATAACACCATCACAGTCGTACACGAGAATCATCGTAACTTTCACCATACTGGGCCTCTGACGCACTTTCGACTTTCGCGGTGACAATGACGCCATTCGTTGGATTGGCGTTTCAGTTTTGGCTCGTACGATGTGGCCCATGTCTCATCCAGTGTTACGATACGGAGTAAGAAAGCCTCTCCTTCGCGCTCATAGCGCTCCAAGTGCGTCTGAGCAGCGCCGTAACGCATCCATTTCAGCATTTCCGTCAAGTCATGCGGAACCCATCGTGATGCAGTTTTTCGCACACCAGGCGTTCCTTCAGGATGCGAAACACAGTCGTGTGCGGTATTCAGGTTTCGTGGGCGAGCTCACGAATCGTATGGCGTCGATCACTGTCCACTAACGCGGCAACAGCATGCACTTCTTCCTCAGAGACGCTAGGACGACCTGCCCGATGCATGTCTGCCACAGTTTGCCGACCTTCGTTGAAGGCTTTTACCCAACGTGCCACTGTTCTGTAGTGCAATGCCGATTCCCCGCACTCCTCTTGAAGACCTTGATGACACTGTCGTGCTGTACGACCTTTGGCAGATTCAATCTTGATCCAACTCCGTTGTTCCTGCATCGAAAACTTAGTGACACCGTTACGTTAGACCGCTCGCTCACAGGTGACTGTGTTTACCTCGACTGTGCGCACGCCAGTGACGTGGAACGGGCGAGTACATTTGCTCGGAGGTAAGGTAGGTATGTCAACAATGTGTGCTATCAGCAGCAATAGTAGATTCCATTGCATAGTGTCTCCACAGCAGTGTTGCCAATATTTAAGTTCCAACCTTCGTATTTTTGTTTTCCGTTTTTCTTTATTTTACCTTTTTGTTGAGTAAATTGCTTCTTCTAGCACTATATGATAAATCTGTATTGTTTTCTTTATTTTTACTATTATATCCCTCTGTTTCACGTTGTAGATCAACAATTTTCGAATAAAACCTGAATTAAACATGTTTCAATTTTTCTGTAAGTACTGTTTACCTTTAAGTAACAAACTGGAGGATAACTGTGTAGGACAAAAATGTTCCATGGGTTACCCAGTTCTTTACGCGAGGGGTACCCAAAAGAAACCGAATTAATTTTTTGGTGGACAGAGGTTTCGCAGTACTGCGTTTTGCCGCTAGGAACGCATAAAACAAACATTCCAGCGTCAGTAAGCCGCATGCCGTCGCTGAAGAAGGTCAGGACTAATTTCGGCAACGTTCATAGAGACAATTGTTTTGGGTGATTGTCGTTTCTTCAACGGCTGATTTTCGTGACAGCGTGCGGCGATGAAATTCTGATATTTGCTGAGAAAAAGTGGAATAGAAACTCATGAAATGTTAAAAACTACACACAAAGATGATGCTATGGGGGAAAATGAAGTGTTTGAGCGGTTTACCTGTTTCAGAAACAGTGAGGTTTCAATTGATGACAGACCTCATTCTGGTCGTCCTTCCAGCTCTCGAACACATGAAATGCTGAAAACATTCGTGCAGTCATCAACTAAGATCGACGACGGACCACTGAAGAAATTGTGGAAATGTCGTGTGTGACTTGGGGTTCAGTGCAGCGAATTGTGACAGAAGATATGAGAATGAAAAGGGTGGCTGCCGATTTCGTACCACGACTGCTGACTGCTGAACATAAACAAGGTCGCGTGGAAGCATTGCTCAGAAAGAATAGTCCTGAAACGATCAAAACTTATTTCTAAAAATTATCACAGGTGACGAAACTTGGTGGCATGTTTACGATCCCGAATCAAAGCAGCGATGAATACAGAGGAAGGCTACAAAGCCGTCTCGCCCCAAGGAAGCTCGTCAGGCGAAACAAAACATTGAAACAAAGTTGATTTGTTTTTTTCAATGTGAGAGGGGTCGTCTACTCAGAGTTTGTTCTGTAGGGTCACACAATTAACAAGGCTTTCTACTTGAAAGTTTTGAAAGGACTGCGCAGCCGGCCGCTGTGACCGAGCGGTACCTGGCGCTTCAGTCTGGAACCGCGCTGCTGCTACGGTCGCAGGTTCGAATCCTACCTCGTGCATAGATGTGTGCGATGTCCTTAGGTTGGTTAGCTTTAAGTAGTTCTAAGTTCTAGGGGACTGATGACCTCAGATGTTAACTCCCATAGTGCTTAGAGCCATTTGAACCATTTGAAAGAACTGCACAACAGAGTGCGGCGGAAGCGGTCTGATTTGTGGCAGTTTGACTGGTTTTTCCATCATGACAATGACCCTGCTCACACAGTCCTGTTATTGACCAAAAAGAGGTATGATCCCTATTCTTCACCCCTAAACCCACCCGACCTTACCCCGCGCGACCTTTTTTCATTTCCTACGATGAAAAGAGACATGAAAGGAAACCGTTTTACTCATGTTGCTGAGGTGAAAAAAAAAACGACGGATGCACTGTCAAGCATCACAAAAGATGAATTTAAACAAGGTTTTGAAAAATGGGATAAAAGATTATACAAGTGTGTTAGTACAAGTTGGTTAGATTAGCGTGGGGGAGGGGACTAAACAGCGAGGTCATCAATCCCATCGGATTGGGGAAGGAAGTCGGCTGTGCCCTTTCAAAGGAACCATCCCAGCATTTACCTGAAGCGATGTAGGGAAATCAACGAAAACCTAAACCAGGACGGCTGGACACAGATTAGAACCATCATCCTCTCAAATGCGAGTCCAATGTGCTAACCACTGCTCGATCATTAATGCAAGTGGAGGCTGAAGGGTATTGAAGGTTTGTGATGATGATGATGATTTGTCTGTGGGGCGCTCAACTACGCGGTTATCAGCGCCCACACAAATTCGAAATATTTACTCAGTCCAGTCTCCCCACTTTCATGAATGACATCGTTTTGTTGTAGAATCATGGAACATATTTTGTGTTCAGACATAATGACCTTTCTACACTCCGAGAAGCTCATCTGCAGAAACCGGCACAGTTTTAGGAAACAGCGGTCATGCTGTAGTCTACAGGAAAGTAGTATCACACGAAAGTTGTGAACGAATCAATGAGGATTTGCAGAAAATATTAGTGAATGTAACCTACTGCGTATAACAAGACGAGTACAAAATAAAAGCCCAGTCTTTGGAAGCGGCAACATCCATCAAGTATCTGGCTGTGACTATTCGAAATTATCTCAAATGGAATGATCAGATTACACAAGTAACGGGCAAGGCGAACTCTAGATCACGGTTTATTGGTAGAATCCTGAAGCGATGCAGTCCTTCACTAAAGGAAATTGCTTACAATACGTTAGTTCGTCCAGTATTAGAGTATTGTTCGTCTGTATGGGACCATTACCAGTTGGGTCTGATTCAAGAGATTGAGAAGGTCCAAAGAAGAGCGGCAAGATTCGTGACTGGTACATTTAGCCATCGCAAGAGCGCCACAAATCTGAAAGTTTGAAGTGGGACACACTTGCAGACAGACGACGCGCTAAACGGAAGGGGCTGCTCACTAAATTCCGAAATCCGATCTTCGCTGAGGATGTAGAGCATATATTATTACTACGAACTTTCAAATCGCGCAATGATCACCATTCAAAGATAAGGGAAATTAGAGCTCGTACTCTGGCGTTCAGACAATCGTTTTTCCCTCGCGCAATCCGCGAATGGAACAGGGTGGGGGGAATATGACTTTGGCGCAAATTGTGCCCTCTGCCACACACCGCTTGGTGGCTAGCGGAGTATGTATGTAGATGTAGATGATGATATGATGGGGACGACATAAACACCCACTCCCCGGGCAGAGAAAATCCCCAACCCAACCGGGAATCCAACCCGGGACCCTGTGATCCAGAGGCAGCAACTCTATCCACTAGACCACGAGCGAAGGTTTGTGCTTCAAGCGTGAATAAATAAGTTAAAAAAAATAGTTTGGTTTTTTTTGGGTACCCGCACGTATATCCTCAATCTGTTTCTAGATGGTTCACTTCTTAGGAGAATCTAGTAAGGCATTGATCGCTTACTCAAGGAATGCGGTCGCTGTGAGATAACACCCGATAGGTACGCAACAAATCTATCATACAGGTAACAAGGGTACAACCTTTGCCGACCAAAGCTACTAGGAAAGCTACCGTAATCTACGCTTAGTCATTATAATCTACAGTAGCCTATGGTAGTTTTACAACTCTAATTGGGGCACACGCTTCCTTTTGCGTGTTTGACTTATTAACCTTGTAAAATCTCATTGCCTATTGACATTGGGAGAGCCAGTCCCGACAAAAGTCTACCATCTGGTGAGCAAGATGTATGAGACAAGCGACATTCCCTCAGACTTCAAGAAGAATATAATAATTCCAATCCCAAAGAAAGCAGGTGTTCACAGATGTGAAAATTACCGATTATCGGTTTAATAAGTCACAGCTGCAAAATATTAATGCGAATTCTTTACAGACGAATGGAAAAACTGGTAGAAGCCGACCTCGGCGAAGATCAGTTTGGATTCCGTAGAGATGTTGGAACACGTGAGGCAATACTGACCCCGCGATTTATCTTAGAAGAAAGATTAAGGAAAGGCAAACCTACGTTTCTAGCATTTGTAGACTTAGAGAAAGCTATTGACAATGTTGACTGGAATACTCTCTTTCAAATTCTGAAGGTAGCAGGGGTAAAATACAGGAAGCGAAAAGCTATTTACAATTTGTACAGAAACCAGATGGCAGTTATAAGAGTCGAGGGACATGAAAGGGAAGCAGTGGTTGGGGAGTGAGTGAGACAGGGTTGTAGCCTCTCCCCAATGCTATTCAGTCTGTATATTGAGCAAGCAGTAAAGGAAACAAAAGAAAAGTTCGGAGTAGGCATTTAAATCCATGGAGAAGAAATAAAAACTTTGAGGTTCATCGATGACATTGTAATTCTGTCAGAGACAGCAAAGGACTTGGAAGAGCAGCTGAATTGAATGGACATTGTCTTGAAAGGAGGATATAAGATGAACATCAACAAAAGCAAAACGAGGACAATGGAATGTAGTCGAATTAAGTCGGGTGATGCTGAGGGAATTAGATTAGGAAATGCGACACTTACAGTAGTAAAGGAGTTTTGCTATTTGGGGAGCAAAATAATTGATGATGGTCGAAGTAGAGAGGATATAAAATGTAGACTGGCAATGGTAAGGAAAGCGTTTCTGAAGAAGAGAAATTTGTTAACATCGAGTATAGATTTAAGTGTCAGGAAGTCGTTTCTGAAAGTATTTGTATGGAGTATAGCCATGTATGGAAGTGAAACATGGGCGATAAATAGTTTAGACAAGAAGACAATAGAAGCTTTCGAAATGTGGTGCTACAGAGGAATGCTGAAGATTAGATGGGTAGATCACATAAGTAATGAGGAGGTATTGAATAGAACTGGGGAGAAGAGGAGTTTGTATCACAACTTGACTAGAAGAAGGGATCGGTTGGTAGGACATGTTCTGAGGCATCAAAGGATCACCAATTTAGTACTGGAGGGCAGCGTGAAGGGTAAAAATCGTAGAAGGAGACCAAGAAATGAATACACTAAGCAGATTCAGAAGGATGTAGGTTGCAGTAAGTGCTGGGAGATGAAGAAGCTTGCACAGGATAGAGTAGCGTGGAGAGCTGCATCAAACCAGTCTCAGGACTGAAGACCACAACAACAACAACATTGATAATATTGTTGATGGGCTGAGACTCGCTGCAGTATACCGAAGGTATACTGTACCGAAGGTATACTGTACTATCAAGAATTATTGAACGTGTGTAGGCCTCTTAAGATGGGCACGCCAAAGTGAAGGGAGCCGGCAAGCAGGTGGCCAGAGCCATCACGTTATGTGACATCGTCTCACGTGACCGAGCCGCCAATTGAAAGTGGTGTCCGCCGACTGCAACAGGAGAGGTTGACATTTAACACAGTCAGCCGGGAATTATTCGCCAGTGCCGCTGCTACCGCCGCCCTGTCTGCGGACGAGCGATTGTCTGCTGTTCTCACCTCGCTAATCCTCGCAATCCCTCCCTCCCCCCTTACCCCCTCCCTTCCTACCGCCACCACCCCTTTCTCCCCCGCTATGGCTGCGGACGATCCGAGCGCGGCAAGCGACGTTATTTTTCAAGGCGCCAAATGGAAGAGCTACCGTAAGGAAAGGGAATGGGAAATAATGACCTATAAGAAGCTGCTACCATTTATCAACGGCTTAAGAGCGGGCGGTAATGTTATTTACCGCAGCGGAAAGAATGGCGGCCCATTACCGCCTAAATTTCTGGCCATGCTTTTTTTGTCACTGTGTACCTAGCAGGCGCTCTTTTGAATTGGTGGGGAGGGGGTCCCACCTGCTTCCGTTCTGAATAGCTGCACTGATTTGTTTCGATAGGCGACCATCCTACCCTTCCATGGCTGACGCACATTTTATCCCTGGCTGTTCTCTCAACGTTATGAGAACTGCTGGTGAGTATAGGAACTAGAATATTCTCTGGTCACATCTGAAAAATCTATGAAACGAGACACTTTGTGACAATCTGCACCGAGACGTGTAGCCCCAGCATGAGCTAGAGATGGCGGTTATCTCTGAAACAACCGGTTTGTGGTTATATCCGTTTATTTCAACACCAGCTTACCAGACTGTTAATACAGCTCAAAATTACTAGTTTCTGAAATAACTGATTTTCGTAAATGTGAATGTATGCTTTCCCGGCTTATACAGCTGGTGAAGAGTTCTCGGGCTTCCAGCCGGGTGGCGGTGTCTTCAAACTGCGACGTTTCGACGAGTGTCATCTTCTGGCGGAGATGATGCGTATGTCACTCGTTGAAACGTCGCAGTTTGAAGACACCGCCACCCGGCTGGAAGCCCGAGAACTCTTCACCAACCGATTTTCGGTTTTTTATTCTTATTATTTACTGTAATAAACCCAGAAATCGAACAAAGACTGAAAAATTTTGACTCACTCACTTTCAAGATACATGTAATCAACGTATTAAGTTAAATAGACAAATAAAAAGAAAACTTAGTCCATCCCCCATTCTCTACTTTTCTCAATAAATAATAAGTTGTCAAATATTACAAAAAATCACCAGTATTCTCCTACTGATTCTCTTTTTCTGAAACTCTGCTCAAAACTCATGTTCTAATCGGTGATCATATCACAATTTGGACCTTACCAATAGTGACAAAGGCCGGCCGAAGTAGCCGAACGGTTCTAGGCGCTACAGTCTGGAACCGCGCGACCGCTACGGTCGCAGGTTCGAATCCTGCCTCGGGCATGGATGTGTGTGATGTCCTTAGGTTAGTTAGGTTTAAGTAGTTCTAAGTTCTAGGGGACTGATGACCTCAGAAGTTAAGTCCCATAGTGCTCAGAGCCATTTGAACCAGTGATAAAGGTTGAAAGCCGAGGTTGAAGAACTATTTTTCGTGTTAATTTGTCCGTTTTCAAGGGCTACAAGCAGAGGCATGTTAGGTACACAGGCAGCTGCTTCTTTTCTTCGTTATAACTCTCAATGAATTGTTAAGTTTTGAGTTTTCTCCTAATATTGTGTTACAAGTTTGTTGTGGCTTCTCCCCTTTTTAATCTTTTAATGCAAGTGGAGCATTGTACCGTACTTCACTGATACCGCACATCGTAAAATACTTCCAGACTGGAGATGGGGACATTCTGTAATACAACTGATGTCGATGACGATAGTGATAAATTACCATGTAGAACAGATTGGACAAGTCTTGCACTTTGCAAGATCTAATACGCCACGTCATTCCAATCAAGAACAACTGGCAAGATAAGAAACATAGAAGTAAATATCCTCGGTGTAGCAAAGCAGCTTAAATCACTAAATACAGGCAAGGCCTCCGGTCCACATTGTATGCCAGTCAGCTTCATTCAGAGTATCCTGCTACAATAGCTCCACATTTAGCAATCATATACAACCGCTCGCTCATAGAAAGATCCCTACCTAAAGACTGGAAAACTGCTCAAGTCACACCAATACCCAAAAAGGGAAATAGGAGTAATTTGCTGAATTACAGGCCAATATCACCAACGTCGATTTGCAGTTGGGCTTTGGGACGTATACTGTGTTCGAACATTATGAACTATCTCGAAAAAACGATTTATTGCCACACAGTCAACACGGATTCAGAAAATATCGTTCTTGTGAAACACGACTAGCTCTTAATACTCATAAAGTAATGATTGCTATCGACAGGGGATGTCAAATTGATTCCATATTTTTTCATTTCTAGAAGGCTTTTGACACCGTCCCTCACAAGCAAGCGTCTTCTAACCAAACTGCGTGCCTGTGGAATATCGCCTCAGTTGTGCGTCTGGATTCGTGATTTCCTGTCAGAAAGGTCACAGTTCGTAGTAATGGACGGAAAGTCATCGAGTAAAACAGAAGTAGTATCCACCGTTCCCTAAGGAAGTGTTTTGGGCTCTCTATTGTTCCTGATCTATACTAACGACATGGGAGACAATCTGAATAGCCCTCTTAGATTGTTTGCAGATGATGCTGTCATTTACCGTCTTGTAAAGTCATCAGATGACCAAAACGAATTGCAAAATGATTTAGATAAGATATCTGTATGGTGCGAAAAGTGGCAGTTGACCCTGAATAAATAAAAGTGTGAAGTTATTCACATGAGAACTAAAAGAAATCCGCTAAATTTCGATTACGCGACAAGTCTCACAAATCTGAAGGCTGTAGATTCAACTAGATACTTTGGGATTACAATTACAAATAACCTAAATTGGAACGATCACATAGATAATGTTGTGGGTAGACTGCGATTCATTGGCAGAACACTTAGAGGGTGCAACAGGTCTACTAAGGAGACTGCTTACACCACGCTTGTCCGCCCTATTCTGGAGTATTGCTCTGCAGTGTGGGATCCGCATCAGGTGGGACTGACGGATGACATCGAAAAAGTACAAAGAAAGGCGGCTCGTTATGTATTATGACGAAATAGGGGAGACAGTGCCACAGACATGATACGTGAATTGGAGTGGCAATCATTAAAACACAGGCGTTTTTCGTTGCGACGGGACCTTCTCATGAAATTTCAATCACCAGTTTTCCCCTCCGATTGCGAAAACATTCTTTTGGCACCCATCTACATAGAGATAAATGATCATCACAATAAAATAAGAGAAATCACGGCTCACACAGAAAAATGTAAGTGCTCGTGTTTCGGTAGAGAGACAGCTTGAAGGTGGTTCATTGAACCCTCTACCAGGCACTTTATTGTGAACAGCAAAGTAATCAAGTAGATGTAGAAGTAGACACTGTAACGGGCACATTAGTCCCAGCAGTGCCGTTCCAATTCTTATACCACGTGTCTGTTGCTAGTTTCTGTCAGCGTTGTTATTAAAATAGCACTGATCGCATTTACCATTTTCTATTTCAACGGAATAGTTCAATTCAATGCAAGTTCTCTAATAAAAATTACTCATTATTTAAGAAAGGTTTATTTAAAAGCGAAAAATTTTAGCATTGCTGCTATATGGTTCATTGATATTTCGGTTTTATTAGGAAAAAATAAAAACACGTGTTATAACCGAGACTAAAAAAATACCCGTTATTCATAACTAAAATATCGGTATCGGTTTTAACCGGTCGATTCTTCCCATTCCTAACATGAGCAGTCGCGCGAGATCAAATGACGAAGGAAGAGGCCGCATTTAATTAAATTTAGACTGATATTTCTACAGAATATTGATATCCTCGTTCCAAATAACATTCGGGTGTATTTCATTGTTTGATATCAATTTTATTTCCACGGACGAAGAGACTTTAGAAAATATATTACACGTGTCATCCCACGCTAAGGCGATAGTGCAAAAAGAGCGGCGAATTGGAAGAAGTGCGTACACGTTCCGAGTTTCTTGCAATTTCAGTCCTATTGCCCTATGGGAAATAGGTGCACCACAGTGTGCAAGTGAAATGGCACAGCAACCGGAAACCTATTCCAAAGTTGAAATGTGCAAGACAATACCATTCATGTTGGCAAAACACACAGAATCACCGTGAAATTCTGGTGGTATGCGAATCAAATGCAATGTCGTATCCAGCCATAGTGAAACAGTACCAACGATTTGACCAAGGCAGCACAGACAGGAGTGATGTTACTCGAGAAGGAAGGCCATCGACGTGGTCGACAGACAACAATGTTCATGCAATCGAGGAACTGATTCGTAGCAAACACCGAGTGACTATCATGAACATTGTGCATCTCAACAGTCAGGCAATGATTTTCAAAGCCATATCGTTACTGACGATGAGACACGGGCCCATCATTTCACATCTCTAACAAAGGGAGCGTCTGTGAAATGGAGACTGACATCCTAGTCTCCAAGGAAGGAATTCGAAGTTGCGCCATCAGCAGGGAAGGTCACTGCCAACGTTTTCTTCGTCTGTGAAGGAGGCTATGGCAAAAGCCACAATCATTAATGCTTATTCGCATTGCGCGATACTGACAGCGCTCTATAACACCATAAAGAAAGAGACGCCTGGAAAATTAAGGCATTCGTGAGAACTACATGCAAAGTGGCGCCGCTGACAAGTGATTTCTCTTCAGAAAGCACATTCTTTGACTCCGCTGCATGGGGAGACAGTGCGACCTATGCTTCCTTGTTGGGTGGATGTGACTTGCTACTGTGTACATATAGTAAAAATTGAGTGCTATTATTCTGTTTCACTATGTCGTGTCTGTACTATATGATTCCCTATACCCTAGGGACTCAGACGACCGCGAGTTACGACAAATAGTCCGCAACTGGATGCTCTACAACAACAATGCATCCAATGTGCAGCCCGTGGTCGCAATGCGCAATGTTCGCCCACGAGTCATACAGTGATCTGCAACCATCTTCGAAGGAACTGCTCTAGTAAAAAGCGACAGTAACACTCGTCAGTGCCATGAATCAAGAAACGGTAACAACGCCGAACAGTTGTGTTCTATTGCAAGACTTACTGTGCGACCCTGACAGCCACGAATCATCCTAGTGTGCTAAATACTTTGGCCGGCCGAAGTGGCCGTGCGGTTAAAGGCGCTGCAGTCTGGAACCGAAAGACCGCTACGGTCGCAGGTTCGAATCCTGCCTCAGGCATGGATGTTTGTGATGTCCTTAGGTTAGTTAGGTTTCACTAGTTCTAAGTTCTAGGGGACTAATGACCTCAGCAGTTGAGTCCCATAGCGCTCAGAGCCATTTTTTGCTAAATACCAAACATTTACCCCGTAATCTCTCATATTCACGACCACATACCGCGACCGACGGTTCTACCACGCCGTGTGAACTAATTTTCGAATTGATGCCGCCACGGCTGCCCACGCAATTCCACGGTTCGATCGTGCTACCAGTCGCGACATGGAAGGCAATAGAACATTCAGCTGCATCATCGCCACACCTGCTTCCATGGCAACAGACGGCATCGACCACCGATTTCAACCCTTTACCATTCAGTATTCAACCAAAGCTTCCATCATTTTACTCGGATCAGCCCTTTGTATGTTTCGGCATTGTGGGTAGCACCATTGCCACCCATAACGTCATGAGTGATGCAGTTACATTAGTCATACTCCTCACCAACGTGAGACAACATGCTGACATGAATGACGACGTTACCATGGCGCCACCAGCAGAAAATAAATATTCCAGAGCAGAATAAACACTACTGCAGCGTGTCTACAGGACATCAGAACAACACTTACAACACGTAATACACAGTGAACATGAAATGAATAACTTGCCATCTCGACTACGGCACCGACCACAAACTCAGTCGACCTACAATTAATTCTGATCGTACATTGTGGACCCTTTGGGTAGCAAAACTCCCACCCAATCTTCAAGTTGCCATAATTACCAACAAGTGGCACCCATTCAACCATAAACTGATGGACACAATCTTTGCTGTTATGCAACACAGAGAGTGTATCGATTTAGTTGATAACAATACCACCACGCACTGCCAGCAGCACCAGTTCTGCCATGCACTGCTTCCTGCACTCGCTGAACCAATCCGACCACGCCCGGTGACTGCCTGCCGCGACGTCTCAGCCCTCACCCAGATGAGTGACCCCAGTCCAGCAGGCAACACAACAAACAACTGGCAGCTGTGCTCCATAGGCAGTCCCACACTACTGCTGGTGTCACACATAATTCGGCGATGTCGCCCACAACTGTCGCTCACTCTGTGACCACCCAAAAGATTTGCGCGACTTGTAATATGTCACAACACCCACACATGTCTTCTGTCACTTGTTAAGGATTCGCCATACGCTGCTCCTATGAGAAACACAAGCAGGCTCTACATCCTTGACCTTGATGGACAGCAATACTATTTAATCAAATCCACCTCAGATCTTGGCGCAGCTCCCTGGACTGCCAACACTGCAGCCTACAGTTCAAAGGCCGTCCAACATCCTACAGTGAACAACTCTACCGTTAATATTTATAGTCCTGAAACATGCACATCGAACTTTGGCTTCGAAACTACTTTCGTTCTGAAATTTCAAATTGCAGATGTTAACGACAACTTTCTTGGTGCTGATTTTGTCATTATGGGCTGCTTCTAGTTTCAGCCAAAAGGCATGCTCATACAACATGGCACTGGCTGCTTAGTCTCTAGCTTCATCAGCCACACCCTCCCTCAGAAATGACACATCTCCACATTTCTCTTTTATGAAGAGTGACACAGTACCGATACAGAAGAATATTATGATCGCCTCCTCAACTGTGTCGGCGTGCTTTGACAATTTCAACAAAACTAGTTTCATTACATCGGTGACTCCTTAGACTCTCTCTGCCTACAAACTGAAAACAACACACTTTGACCAACAATACGAACAACATCCAACAATGAGTTCGCTGCAGCACTTCGCCGTTTCCTCAACCTGCAATAAACCACAGCTGTTGATGACGACCACGCCACAAAGCGACCACACAGCCTCAGCACACCGCCACCCGCCTCACTGTGAGTGCCACCACTTGTGCTATCTTCGAATACCAATAGGGACAGTAATGCACTCCTTGCACACATGCACTCAACCCTCCCCTTTCCATTCTGCGTCATTCATCACCCACAGCTTCCTCAGATGCGGCTTCCTCTCAATGTGCAGTCACAAACGGTACAGCAAATCGAATCCTTACCACACTAGGTCCTTTGGTTTGTTACAGACTACTCTCGCTTACATCTGATAAACTTTGCACAGTGAAGGCAGCGGTCAATGAACTTTTAGAAGCTGCAGTAGTTAGACCCTCTGGCAGTCCATGGGCTTCACCCATCACGCTAGCACCGAAAAAAAGACAGAACTCTGCTCTTATGTAGCGATTACAGAATTCTTAATGCACACATTACCATCGACAGTCACCCAATACCTAACATACAAGACTATACGCATTATCTCCAAGGCACATCTGTTGTAGTGTGCTGGACTGTGTGCATACTGATGCACGCAGATGACGTTCAGAATACCGTTTGGCCTGTTTGAATATGATATGGCAGCGATTCTTAGATCACATCCTCTTCCAGCTCCCTTTCTGCTATCCGCACTTGGACGACATTCTCTTTTTCTCACAGAATAAGGACACCCACGAAGCCATCTCAAACAAGTTCTCGAAGTCCTTTTTGTGAATGGTGACATTTTCAAAGCCAAAAAAAGTCAACTATGACAAACTGAAGTTACTTTTCTGAGGTAAGCGGTTTCCACCGCTTGCATCAGTGCAACTCCACAACGAACCAAACTCATCCACCAACTACTTCTTCCGCAAGACTACCATGGATTGCACCATTTCCTGGGGATGATAATTATTTCTTACTGCTGTCACCTACTGGAAGCAGCTGCCATATAGGCTCCACTACCGGAAAACGGAAGCCACAGTGAACTGACATGCAAACAGCCTTCGAAAAATTAAAAGACTGCCTTACTAAGGTGACAACTCTGACACACCCATTCGCTTGCACAGCTATCTATAACCGCACATGTAAGCGACTTTAGAATTGACACAGGCCTTCAAAATGAGGTAGCCAGCACACAGTAACCTCTTAGATTTTTTTCTTGGAAGCTCGTTGCCTCACAGTCTACAGGGCAATTCGCCACTTTCAGAACGATCTGGAAGGCTGGTGGCTAATCATTTACACAGACCACTAACAGACTCATCAAAAGTTTTATCCCCAAGACACTTCTGACACCTCGATTACATTGCTCAGTTCTCAACACAGGTCACCGTAACGGTGCAGACAACATTGTCACCGATAATGTCATGCGTCAACACCCACTTCCTCACAAATTAATAATGACGATTTTGCAGAAGCACAACTAAAAAATGGCTCTGAGCACTATGGGACTCAACATCTATGGTCATCAGTCCCCTAGAACTTAGACCTACTTAAACCTAACTAACCTAAGGACATCACACAACACCCAGTCATCACGAGGCAGAGAAAATCCCTGACCCCGTCAGGAATCGAACCCAGGAACCCGGGCGCGGGAAGCGAGAACGCTACCGCACGACCACGAGCTGTGGACAGCACAACTAAAAGATGCACAAATCCAAGAACTATTCAATGACACAGCAAGATCGAAAATCACTTCGTTCCAAGCACAACAAGGCAGATATTATATGACGTTTCAACGTCCGATTTCGTCCCCTTGTACCACAGCGATCTCGGACACTCATTTTCAGTCCAATGCACAACTTAGCACACCCTGTCATTCAACTAAAAAAAGTAGTTACTAGTCATTTCATGTCAAAAAAGAGTGCAAAGAATGAACACAAACATGTATATCTCGTCAGAGACAAAGTAACAGCCCTGACAAGTGACTTCTCTTCAGTGTACAATCTTTGACCCTGCTGTGTGTGGGGACAGTACATCGCATGCTTCCTTCTAGCGTTGATATGTCTTGCTACTGTGTTAATATAGCAAAAATAGAGTGTTGTTATTCCGTCACACCGTGCTATGTCTCCATTGTTTTGTTCCCTATACCGTACAGGACTACACATTGTTGTCCTGCATGACAATGCAACACCCCACACAGCGCAGAATGCAAACTTTGCTTCAGTATTTCCGATGGGACGTTTCAAAGGATTTTCCAAGCAGTCTTACAACATGTGAGTTTCATCTTTTCGGAAAGCTGAAAGAACATCTCTGAAGGAACAAATATTCCAACTGAGGACGTACACCCATTGGTTCTTGAACAGCTCTGAGCACACGGACTGTATTACTGTCATTGAGGAACTGAACAATTGGTATGACATTCCAATCCTTGTTTATAGAGACTTGGAAGTGTAGAGCAGCATTTAGTAAAAGTTACTTGGCCTGTCATAATAATGTGTAACTTAACTTTTGAAATCTTCTCATACGTAGAACTGTGCTTGCAGAATCCCCCTGTCCCCCCCCCCCCCAAAAAAAAAAAAAAAGAAAAATCGGAGAATAAAGAGACTATCATAGGCAGATCCTTTGCATACTGTAAAACAGCATCCCAGGAACTGTAATTTGATACTAATATCATCAGAGAAGTTATTAATATCTCCAGAACGATGAGAAGCCTTAGGACCCACTGAAAATGTGAATGCCTCCTATTTCGATACAGAAAAGTCTCTCTTGAAATCAGCCGGTGTCTAGACAGGATGAGAAATCTCTGAAGAAGGAAGGTATTTGATGTGTCTTGCATTGGTGGAGGCACAATGAGAACACTGCCCAGCTAAACAATTTAGAACAAGTTTATTCACAAGTACATAAGCCAAATTTTCTTCCCGGAGTAAGTTACCTACAAAGGAAAATTTGGTTGGTACTTTGAGTCCCAACAAGGAAAGCTGAAGGCCAAAATGAGTAACAAACTGATGGCTGCCAGAAGCTTGCAGGCACTTATCCCTGTCGTGACGGATGATGCCTGAAGAGTGGCCACCCACAGAACATGAGTGTGTTGAGGATTTCAGGCTGCTGTCTTGTGGGAGAGACACAGCATCCATTCTCCCAGGGAAGGCATGGCGAAGTCAACTGCTTGATGAGTGATATCATAATCAGGGCTCCCTCCTCCTCTAAGAAAATCTTGGCGACAGTGTTGGGAGACATAGGGTGCAGAGCCACCTTGGTATTGGCTCTGAGGAAGTTCTGTTAGACATGTCCAGAGGCTGGAATCTAGAACCCTCCACAAGGCTGGAGTGGGTGGACCAGCAGTGGCTGGCAAGACTTGCAGCAGCTGAGGAGCGGGCCATCTGGAGCAAGTCTGCAAGATTACCAAACACAGTCAGACATGCACTGCTTATGGATGGCTGATATGGGTGCAAGAGCACCACAGAATGAATGCAGGAAAACTGCATCTGGATAGTGAATGATAGTGTGAGAGCTTCTGAACGATAGCAATTCTGTGTCTGGTGGCGATCTGAGAGTGTGGAAGCACCTGGCAAGTATAAGTATTGTGCCCGGAGGGTGCAGGAGCATGTGAGATGTAAAGTGATTGTGCCTGGGGGGGGGGGGGGAGGTCATAGATGAATGTGGGAGCGCGTTAGGTGAAAAATTATTGTGTGCAGAGGGCATAGTTGGGTACAGCAGCACTAGGGAAGGAAATAGTTGTATCTGAAGGGCATAGATGGTTACAGGAGCACTTGGCTTGTAAAATTATTATTCTGGAGGGCACAGTTGATTGCAGGAGCAATGAGAATGTAAAATAATTGTGCCCAGAGGGCATAGGTGGTTGAAGGATCATTTGGGGTGTAGGGAAACGATTGTGTGTGTGTTAGGCATGGAAAGGACATTTGAGAACATATGGGTGGATTATGCACAGAAAAGAAGTTGAGAAATTGTTGGGCTAGAGGAAAGGGAACAGAAGCGACTTTAGAGGGTCGCCGCTGGGAGTCACCTTGAGGTTTAGGCGTGAAGAAGTATTGGGTAGAAAATTCTGGTACTGTACAAGAAGGAGGAAGCTGTAGTAGTTCTGTCCTCAGGTGATCAACCCTGAAGGTGCATTGGGGATGGTAACTGGGTGACTCTGGTATCATGCTGATGATGGCAAGCTTCTCCAGAATACGTCTGTGCATCTGCTGCATGTTGTGCAGGATGATAGGGCTTGAGCAGTCGCTTCTATGTTGAGAACGAACATACTCGTTGTTGTGGTTGGCAGGGGAGCCAACATCGTGTTACTAGAGGAAGCCGAAAGGCATGCGTTTTACCTCACGCAGGCTGGGGTGAGGTCTGGAACAGGACAAGGAAATTAGAATTTAGAAAAAACGGATGTAGCTGGTGGAATACTTAACTTTAATCCATTAATGGTGAACGTCGCTCTTGACGGTACGTGATTCACAGTATCAATAGTAACTGGTAATGGCGCCTCGCTAGGTTGTAGCAAATGACGTAGCTGAAGACTATGCTAACTATCGTCTCGGAAAATGAGAGCGTATTTTGTCAGTGAACCATAGCTAGCAAAGTCAGTTGTACAACTGGGGTGAGTGCTAGGAAGTCTCTCTAGACCTACCGTGTGGCGGCGCCCGGTCTGCAATCACTTGATAGTGGCGACACGCGGGTCCGACATATACTAACGACCCGCGGCCGATTTAAAGGCTACCACCTAGCAAGTGTGGTGTCTGGCGGTGACACCACTTTCCTCCCCCGCAAATCGGCGTACGGTTGTGGCATAAGGCTTCCGCCCGCCGTGGGGAGGACCCCATGTTGACGTATGCGACGAGGTGGGGAGCCTAACAACAGGCGAGGCTGTGCCACCCGCACCCTGCCATTCGGACCGCTGGGAGCTAGGAAACGCCTGAAAACCTGCTCCAGGGTGCACGCCAACATGCAGTGTGTGCGCCCGCAAAGAGTCAGGAGGGGCCGAAGGGTCGACCTCCATCGGGCCGGGGCACCCGACGGGCGAAGACGACATATGGTCTGGAGCGGGCAAGAGTTCCATGTCAAAGGACAACTGGTCCCGGGAGGCGATCGGCAGCGCGTGACCCAGGGAGGCGCCCGGCGGTTGCAGCGACGCGTCCACTGCAGGCGTCGCCGGCGGGAGAACAGGCGGCAGCGGCGGCGGTGCGTCGCCATGGGGCAAAATGAAAGACAGTGTCGGTAACACCTGGGGCCGAGGCGAGCCAGTAGATGGGTCCCCAGGGCGCTGACCGGACGGCACCGTCGCTGAAAGCAGACGGGGAGTGGCAGATCCCATGCGACGACAGAGGTGCAGCTGATTAAGATGCCGGCTCACCTCACCAGAGGCCCCCAAAACCAGATACATAGCGCGGCCGAGGCAGCGAAGAATGCACCCTTTGAGCCAACGCCATGAACCTCGATAGTGGTGGTAGTAGACAATGTCGCCTGGGGCAAAAGCAGGTGTCTGCCGTTGCACAGGAACCTGATGCGCCGGATGTAGCAAAGACATCAAGGTTCGATGAGGGCGACCGTGGAGCAACTCAGCCGGCGAGCGACCATCTCGGGGCTGAGAGCGATACGAGGACAAAAAGAGCAATAACGCGTCCTCCCGAGAATGCGACTCTTTCAACTTCAACATCTCTGACTTGAAAGTCCTGACCAGTCGTTCAGCGGCACCGTTTGACTGTGGCGAAAACGGCGCGGACGTCAGATGTTGAATACCATTGGCCTTGCAGAATGACTGAAATTCTGCGGTCATGAATTGTGGGCCATTGTCGGAAACAATAGTCAGTGGAAGACCTTCAATGCAAAAGTTAGCAGATAACGCTTGGATGGTGGCAGATGGCGTCGTGGAAGACATCCGGACAACAAAAGGAAAATTACTGAATGAATCTACCACAACCAACCATCGAGCATTCCAGAATGGACCAGCAAAATCGATGTGTAAGCGTTGCCAAGAGGAAGTGGCTTTTGGCCATGAAAAGAATTTCCGCGGTGGTGCTGATTGTTGTTCGGCACACACCATGAAAGAAGAGCACATATTCGTAATCGTGGCATCGATTCCGAACCAAGTACAGTGCTGACGAGCAAGTTGTTTCGTTCTCACTATAACCCAATGTCCTTGGTGGAGAAGCTATAAGACAGAGGACTGTAACGAACACGGGACCACGACCCTGGACTGATCATTATCAGAACGCAACAGCAAAACACCACGTCGTACAAAAAGTCTCTCCTGGTGAGCAAAAAATCGGCGAACCAACAGATCCCCGATCCGTGACTTTGACAAGGGCCATTGCGTAGGAACAAAACGCAGAACGGTAGCAAGGACAGGGTCGGCAGCTGTGGCTGTAGCTACACGACGAAAATCAATCGGAAACGATTCAACCACGTCATCGGTTTCCGAATCAATGAACATGCAACCAAGTTTGGAGGAATCGAATGCTCTATCCTCAGCAACAGGCAAACGGGACAACGCATCGGCGTTTCTGTGGTTAGCAGTGGACCAATACAAGATACCGTAGCGGTACTGCGAGAGGAAAATAGACCAGTGAATGAATTTCTGTGCTGTACGTGGAGGTACAGGCTTGGTCGGATGAAAAAGCGATGTCAAAGGTTTGTGGTCTGTGATGATGGTAAAGTGACGACCATACAAGAAATCATGAAACTTTGTAACACCAAATACGAGAGCCAATGCTTCTTTCTCGATCTGTGAATTATTTCTTTGCGCAGACGAGAGCAATTTGGACGCAAAGGCAATAGGGCGATCGTGCGATCCATCTTTGTGCGCAAGCACAGCACCGATCCCGAAATCTGATGCATGGCATGGAGGTGCTCGGGACTGGGATGTATGCCTTGGGCACTGAGTACATGTCCCAGGTAGGGCAAATTACGAGCAAAAAACACACATTTGTCCTTCCGCAAGCGAAGACCATTTTGTCGCAAGACCTGAAATAATGTTCTGAGATTGGCTAAATGTTCTTCTTCCGTCTTTCCGGAGATCACAATATCGTCCAGATAGTTTGCTGCAGTAGGGACCGATGCACAAACAGTTTGTAGATATTGCTGAAACAATGCAGGGGCGGATGCACACCCGAATGGCAGTTGTTTGAATCGATATAAACCACGATGCGTGTTAACCACCAAAACGCCCTGGGATTCTTCGTCCACCGGTATTTGCAAGTACACATCTGCTAGGTCCAACTTCGAAAAATATTTACCGGGGCACAGTTTGTCAAAAAGATCTTCCGGGCGGAGTAAAGGAAAAGTTGCAGTCACTAGTTGTGGATTCACTGTTGCCTTGAAGTCCACACAAAGTCTCAATTTTCCGGAAGGTTTTGGCAAAATTACTAAGGGTGACGCCCAGAGAGAAGCCTGCACACGTTCAATTACACCTTGTGTTTCCAAATCGTGTAATGTTTTTGCGACCTCATCACGCAATGCGTGGGGAACATTGCACGCTCTGAAAAATTTCGGTTGCGCGTTTACTTTCAGTTCCAAATGTGCTTTACAGTTCTTAGCGCAACCAAGGCCCGGTGCAAAAATGTCTGCAAATTCTTCACATAGACGAGAAACACTGTCTGAAGGTACAGTCTGGTTCACTGATAGGACCTCATTTACTATAGGCAAGTTAAACAACTGAAATAAATCGAAAACAAACAAGTTCACTGCAGAAGAAAAACGAAGGCTGTAAAATGACACAAGCTTTGTTTGTCCTTTGTATGTTGCGAGAAGGCTGCACTGTCCTAACACAGGGATCTCTTGACCTGAATAGCTAGTTAACTTAACATTTGCGGCACGCAACGGAGGTGTGCCCAGCTGTTTGTACGTGTCTTGATTGATCAGTGAAACTGTAGCTCCGGTATCGAGCTGGAATGGTATCACTTTACTGTTAATGTCCAAGTCTACAAAAAGTTTATTGCCCTGCCGACGACAAGAGCGACTGTCTCGTGCAACATGAACTGACACTGGTACAAAATCACTTGCGACTTGACGGGAGTTCCGGCGATGTCGACGCACACTATTTGTGGAACGAACACAGTCACTGTTAGAGAGAGTGGCACTTGGCGGAGTGGAATGGACTATATGAATTTCCATGGGCGAAGTTTCGCGAGCCTGAGTATCCTTGGTTCGATTCCGATTCCGGCGCAAAGCAAAGGGCCTGGAATGATTTTGAGTTTTCGATCTGAGCTTTTTCTGGCAAACACTTTGAACATGTCCTTCTTTATTACAGTAAAAGCAAATAGCTTGGCGTGACGGGCAATTCTCACGCGAATGTCTAGTAGCACACCACGGGCATGATTTTAGCACTGCATTTGCTTGCCGGTGCGGTACACGTGGCTGAGAGCCTGGCGGCAGTGGCGCGGCCGGGCGCGAGGGCTGTTTACTGTTCTGTGCAGCTCGCCCGGCGGGCCGGTTAACCTGACACACGGGTGGCGAAGTTTCAAATGATTCCTGAGCAAAGTCAAGTGTGTCCTGCCGATCCAATATGTCCATCACTTTTTGAAGGGAGGGATTGACTAGTTTCAAAATCTGTTCCCTTATACGAACATCAGAAACGCTCTGTGCAATTGCATCATGTACCATAGTATCTGAATAAGGGAGTCCACATTGACACTCAAAAGCACAATCCCTAGTAAGGCCTTGCAAGGTTGCAACCCACTCCCGATTAGTCTGACCTACCGTACGTTTTGTACGAAAGAAGGTATACCGTTTGGCAACTACATTGACTGATTCTTTGAAATATGCATCTAATGCAGACAAAATTTCGTCATAGGACAGAGTTGCTACGTTGCGTCATGGAAATAATTTGACTATCACACAGTATGCTTGTACGCCGACCGAAGACAACAAAAATGGCTGCTGCTCGTTACATTGATTTCTGTAGGCGGCGAGATGGAATCCAAATTGGCGTGACCACTCCGTCCAGCATTCCAGTGCAGCATCAAAAGGACAAAAAGTTGGTGCAACTGTGTGTTGTGGCTGCATAAGCGGTGGAGCGGTGGCTGCTGCGTCGTTTTGCATTGCACGTTGACCCTGGACGAGCTGTCCAAGGGCATCCAGTAATGCCTGCGTCTGCTGATTCTGTAAGCGATAAAATTCGGACAGTACATCTGGAGATGGTGGCGAAGCCATTACACAAGTAAATCAGGGCAGTATAGTTAAGAACGCGGTATTGCCTCGTCGCCAATGTTGTGGTTGGCAGGAGAGCCAACACCGTGTTACTAGAGGAAGCCGAAAGACATGCGTTTTAGCTCACGCAGGCTGGCGTGAGGTCTGGAACAGGACAAGGAAATTAGAATTTAGAAAAAACGGACGTAGCTGGTGGAATACTTAACTTTAATCCATTAATGGTGAACGTCGCTCTTGACGGTACGTGATTCACAGTATCAATAGTAACTGGTAATGGCGCCTTGCTAGGTCGTAGCAAATGACGTAGCTGAAGACTATGCTAACTATAGTCTCGGCAAATGAGAGCGTATTTTGTCAGTGAACCATCGCTAGCAAAGTCGGTTGTACAACTGGGGCGAGTGCTAGGAAGTCCCTCTAGACCTGCCGTGTGGCGGCGCTCGGTCTGCAATCACTGATAGTGGCGACACGCAGGTCCGACGTATACTAATGGACCGCGGCCGATTTAAAGGCTACCACCAAGCAAGTGTGGTGTCTGGCGGTGACACCACACTCGTTGCCAGTAGCTAGGATGAAATGTTGAGAAGTGGTACTGGAGCCAATGATGGTGCTGGAGCCAACGGAAAATTTCCTCTTCCTCATCACCAGTTGATGGGACGGGCCTTGATGCCAATGTAAGTGGTGGGTGGAATCGATGTTTATCCTTGTCACCAAATGATGAGACAAAACACAGAAGCCATCGCCAATAATGAGACAAAAATGGTAAAACCGTCGCAAGTGGAAGGATGAGAATGTTGATCTCTTGAGCCACAAGAAACCAATGTCTACCAGTGATGGACGAGAAACTGAGTTCAAAAGAAAATGCTTCATCACCAAATGTTCCCAGAGCTAACTAGGAGATGGCGATAGAGCCAGTGGATATTCTGGGGCCAGAAAAAATCCTTGTCGCCAACTAATATTGGTTGAAACTTGGAGAGGTGGCACTGGGACCAGTAAAACCATCTAGTCATCACCAAATAGTGGTATGGAACGTAGAAATCATCGCCAATGACGGAGCAAAAGTTGGAAAGGCACCACTGAAGTTAGGGAAAATGTTACACTCATCACCAAAGGTGGGATGAAAACTCACAAATTTTTGTCTCATCGTCAATAAATGACTTGGAGGAGAACTGTTTGGCAGAGATGGGGGGAGGGGGTGGGGCCAGAAAATTCCTCATTGTCAACTATGAGTGATGTGGGACACAAAATGAAAATTGGGGGGGGGGGAGGTGAGGTGGATGGAGCGGGGGGAAAAAATCCTAGTTGTTACTAAGCAGTGTATCTTGTGCCAGTGGAGGCACAATTCAAATGCTGCCTCCAGATAAACAATTTAGAACAAGTTTATTAATAAGCACATAAACAAAAGCTGCTGCTTGAAATAAATTATTTACAGATGTACATTTGGTGTGTACTTTGACGCCAAAACAAGGAAAGCAAATAGTGATTAAAAGGTTGAAGGCAAAAATGAGTAACAGAAAGTTGAAGTCCAGTTCACCTAGAATGTTCTGAAGTTAATAACACAATTAGTCTTGGTCTCACCAAAGGGAAACAATATGCATTTAGATGGTGTAAGGCTGAAGTCAGATGAAATAGGGTCGTTGCCGTAAGCTGGGTATGGATTAGAAGTTAAACATGCATGGCAACTCTCTGACAATGGTTCCTAGTGAGAGCTCTGACTGATGGGCTCTGGATGCAGTTAGTGCCCAGCCAGAGAACTCAAAGGAGTGACTTCATTGATAAGTCAGAACGAACTTCTGATCTATGGTTGAGTGCAGGCCTAAATACTGTGTGATGCACAGATATGGTGCAGGCACGTATGTGACATGGTGTAAGAAAATACTGCTCGGGGTCACAGTGCTGTGGTCATGGGAGTACGCTTTGCTGGCAATGGACTTGATACCTCTCGTGGTGACTCCCAGAAACTTTGTGAACAACAAATTGACATGTTTTTGTTATTGCTGTTTTGTTGCTGTTGTGGTTGTTGTCCAGAAAATTTACCAAAATGCAAGACAAGTGTGGATCAGTGTTTGACTTGCAGGTACTTATGCCTTTTGGTGCAGGCGATGCCTTAAGTGTGGCCACCTGCAAGAAGCTAGTGTGTTGCTGGATTCAAATAACTGTCTTGTGGGAGGGACATACCAACATTATGTTCTTTTTCCTAACAGTTTGATCTTGACCATGGCCTTTTTCTGCACTTGGCAGGAGACATACTTTTTGAGATTGAATGTTTACTAAGTACCAGTCACTTTTAGGTTATGAAATTCTGAAGTCAGACATCAGCAATTGCTCATTTGGAAGACACTAATGGTTATTGCATTCAGCTCCAGACACTGAATACATAGAGTACCACTACAGTTTTGCTGTGTGTTACCTTGGACACAGAGACACGAAATGACACCCAAGGTTTTAATGAGGTGTGAGCAATTGTTTCAGTCTGGAGCCTCATAGCAGCCTACTGGATGCTGCAAGCCACCTTCAACATCACCAGGTGGTAAGATGTTATGATCATCCCCATTTGTCCCTTCGAGTGAACTGTCATAAGCTGAAAATTGTGAGCCTTTGGAAAGAACCAAGCACATATGGATCTGAAGATATTCTTTTGTATGAGACAAGGTGAAGTCAACAACATAAGTTTGGAATATATTGCAATTGAGAAGAATGTTGCTAACTGTCTAATAAAGGGAATAAAAAGTTTACAGGGTCAATGACTGAGGAGGGGGTATCAGTGATGTGGATTACCTTTCTTATTAACTTTGAAGTATTGAGTGTCTCACTGTTATTATGTATTCTGAAAGGCAGGAATCTTTATATGTTAAAATAAATGTGTTCTTCCAACTGTGATGTGCTGTACATTAGTGTGTGCTCATTACTATTTTTCTAAAGAAGATTCATATCTATTCCATTATTCTTGCTAGTGTGTTTGATATGGATGTGTTTTAGAAATGTAAAATTTTGAATATCATAAAATGAAAAAAACCTTAGTATCCTGTGACTGCAATATTAATGAGTCACAGCTGGAATTGGGCACCTCATTCAAAGAAGAGTTGAACAACATATTAAATTCTCCCATGAGAAAACTGCAGAAATTAAATATCAGATGCCTTCACTCTGTTTGTGAGTGGAACAGACAAGGAAATGACTAGTAGTCACACTGCACAGTGGCTTGCAGAGAGATGTAGTTGTAGATGTAGATGTAGCTGTAGAAGTAAAAAATTAAAGTGATCTTTCATCCTCCCACCAAAGACAACAACACTTTTGAGTTCCTTCACGAATGACTTGCTGCTCCACGAGACTGGAGTTTACAAGATTTCCTGCAAGTGTGACCTTTCAAACATCATGCAGATGACTTTTACAGTTGATCATAGATGAACAGAACACCAAAGGTACACCTGGCTCTTATAGCTCAATAAATTGTCTGTGGAGCTTGGTGGTGAAGGAAGCAGTGGAAATTCATTTAGTGAAGGATTTTATTAATATAAATAGTGATTTCAAAATGAACAAAGTATGAACTCATCTTTCTTTGATCAAATCACGTAGATGTTGCTGAAGTACATGTGTACAGATAAATGTGTCAAAAATAAGATAAAACTTGGTGAAAAATTTGATTATTTTGGAACTAGAAAAAACATTACAGATGGGAAGAATCCCCCTGATTTGTTGCACACTAAACAACCTTTGTGTATTCAGTGGCTGCAAGCACAGCAGTGGTGGATGCAAATGTTGTAGTCTCAGTCTGTGAAATCGCTTGAAAGATGGCCGAAAGGTATACACCTGAAATGTAGCCCAAGTGGATAAGTTACCTGTCATAAATTTATATTGTCTGCAAATACCAGAACTTAGTAACAGGCAAAAGTCTACCTCTTCAACCAACGACAGTAAAGAATCTGAGGTGAAAAGGGTCACTACATTCTATCCCAATGATGTCCACTGGTATTATCCAACCCAATACACTGTAGCAGCTCTTTAGAAAATTCTGATAGGTGATTAAAAATAACTTGTGCTCAGTTCTACCAGTAAGGAGGTTCATCAGAAGAGTTTGAAAGATTTTACTACTTTGAAAGCTTTTCCCTGCAACTCAATTGGCATGAAAGTCATCTAATAATTTATAGTTGTCACTCATTTTATTGTGTACAAAGAGAGTAAATTATATAGTGATAGTTTTGTTCAGAGATTGTTCAGTTTTGGGCTGGGATTTATTGCTTGGTATTTTTGGCAATGCAGCAACAGTTTTTATTTGTCTAACATCTGTTAGTAAAGTATCATATAAAATATGGCAATGTGTATTTTTATATCATTTATAAATTGCAGGAAAGCATTCTATAGAGCTACAATATAGAAACTCTGGGAAATATTTTCTAATAAGTCATAAAAATTATAAAAAGGGAGTACAGATACACTGTAGTTTTAATAGACAACATCGATGAGGTTAGTAAGCTCATAACAATAAACCAAGTGGTTAGACAAGGCTGCAGTCTGTCACCAGCAATGTTCACCTTATACATAGATATTATGGGAAGATTTTTGGATGAATGAGTGAATAAATTTTGCCCACATCAGAAGACGACTCACATAAATCCATTTATCCGCTAAACAAAATTTATGAAAGACACAGATGAAAAATTTTGATGACAATAACTAAAATCATGGTGCTTTGAGGGAAAGTCTCCATTTCTTAAAAAAAATAGTATTGATAACATGCCGTTAGGAAAGGTCATGGTCTTTAAATACCTTGGGTGTAATGTCAACCATATATAGGAGGCACCAAGTCACACAGAGGCACAATGAAAAAGGCCGTTAAAATATTAAAACTTTTGAAGAAAGTCTTTCTGCTCCAATGAAAAACACACACACATTCACACAAGCACAACTCACACAGACATAGCCACTGCCCAACTGTGACTGTATCTGATGGAACAGCAATATGCTGGGATGGATGGTGTGAAAAGGAGGCAACATGAGCTGGGGAGGAGGAAGGATATCAGGGTACAGATGCTCCCCCACTGCCTGGGGGAGCATGCAGGGACGTGGTGGGGACAGGATAGGGCTATTAGATTAACTGTCAGGAGGCTGCACCAGTTGGATGGAGGTGGGAGGGAGAGGGGGTGGGGTGGAGGAAGAGTATGGAGAGGGAAGAGGAGAGAAATAAGAAAGTGAAAAGACTTGAAGGTGCATTGGTGGGATAGAAGACACTTGTAGTACTTGACTGGGAACTTGAGTGACAATTCAAACCCTTTTTTTTGGGGGGGGGGGGGGGGGGGAGGGGAGTGTGAGTCGGAAGTTTTGTAGTTCTGCCTCAGTTTTTTTAAAGGTGATTCGAGACACCTAGTGTTTCCTGATTTAACAGTCATGAAATTTTTGTATAGTTATTTCACATGAATAAGTTTTCTCATTTCAGCCAGAATCCTGTGCAGTTCTCAAATTTACACGTGTTCGTGGCATTTCTCTTCTGACCTGCAGGACTATTGCTGCTACTGGAAGGGATTTTCCCCCCACATGGTTTCCATGTTGAGGGATTTTGGGAATAATAGTGAGGCAAAGATCAAGGTTAGAAAATTCTGAAAAGTTAACAGGGGGTGATTTGGGGCAGTGGAGTGGGCCACAAATTGATGAAAAAGTGATCTGAGTCAGGCAGCATTCAGTATTGGTTTCAAATTGTGTCTGACTGGTAGAGTTGGTGGCGAAAAAGTGTTTCCACTGTAAGGATTGGGAGTCTTTAGCAAGCCCACCACAACTGAATTTTGGAGTGGGGGTGAAAGGTAAAGCCTTTGGAGAGGACTGATACTTTTGTGGGACTAAGGCTTCTGGAGGACAGGTTCACGATCATGTTGCAGGTCTGTTCAGGTTCTGGATACTATAAGGTAGTGGGAGGAAGTTTCTGCAAGTCAGGGTTTGGTAGCTATGAGGGGAGGTTTGATGGAGGCATTTGTAGAGGTGTTGGATAGTGGTAATCCAAAACAGGAGTATGCGGTGAACAGGTTGGAGAGTTTTTTAAGGTGGTATAGTGCATGGCACTCTAGTTCCAGGAGGGCAAGTGTTTCAATCTAGAAGATGGGATACAGGAATCTTATAAATTGAGAGGAGATATTGCAAGGACTATTGGGCCTGATATATACAGTTTTGCAGGACCAGGTTAGTGAGGGCTATGAACTGATGGAATTTGAACATGAAGAGGTCACTGTGGAAGGAGAGGATGCAGCCAAAGATGGGTGATCTGATGGTAAGGCCATTTGAGGGAATCCCCAGATCACATGATCTGGGTGTAATGTCACTTACACATATAACTGAGACATCAGAGGGTGTCATTTTCTTTAAAATGTATGGCAGAATGTGCAAGGCACTGGGAGAGCACTCCAGACAAGAAATGCAAACAAATACAGTAAAAGAATGGCTATCCCAGCTCTGTTGTGTAGGACTGAGATATTGATGATAAAATGTAGAAATGAATCCAAAAACCAAGGAGCAGAAATGAGGTTACTACATTAAGTTACGGCCTACTTAAAAACTTATCACAATGGTATTGAGAATATCAGAAATATGCTCATCAACCACGAGACTTTTACTGTTTATGATAAGCAGAGGAGAAAAGAAGATTGAATGAAGCACATTTCACCACCTATTTCTTGAGGAAGTGACAGATAGAATGTCTCAGAAATGCTTATCCAATGCCTGGGTAGATGATATGGAATAGGCACAGCACATCAACAGTTATAATTCAGAACAAATGCATTATGGTTCACTTGCTGTGGACATTCTGACCCACTGATCTGCATGCTGTTCTTTTAACTAACTGTACTGGGATGGATTTGGTTGAAATGCTGAGGAATTCTTGAAGGTCCTCCACATCGTGTTATCAGTATATAAACATGTCATTGACATAGTAATAAAGATATTGTTGCTTGTATTTGGAAGACTGTAATGCTCCAGTCTCATAATGCTCCATGAGTAAGCTTACAACTATTGGCAGTAATAAGCTACCAACTGCCACACCATCACTTTGTTCATAATCCTTCCTGTCGAAAAGGAAGTACACCATTTAGTTAGTCATATTCTTACATTCTTCTGAGCAGAAATGAACAGTAGCTGTTTTTTATCTGTTTTAGCAGTCTTATTTATTTTGTTGTAAGACTGTCTACTTTTTGATTATTTGAACAATGAGTTAATTTTGTAGTGTAGTTTTCTGCTGCTGTAATCACTAGTGTCACATTCTTTAGTTAATTTATGTGACCTTGGTGACCTAATTCTTTCTCAATTAGTATTTGAATGAATGGTTAGTAAATTTATTTGTGATTTTATTTAGCCTTTCACATAGTAGGAATGGATATGGATGTGTTTATTGTGTATGGCCACGAGGATAAATGGCTGTGGAAACTGGCAGAAGCTGCATTGGGCTGCAGCCCTAAGCTATGCTGACATAGAGGTACCAGTGGCTAAAGCTGCAACACTTCTAGTGCTGCTGGAATCCCCTGACAATCACAATATTATAGTGTCAGTCAATATGCATCCTCTGTACAGTTTGATGTTACTTGAGAGTAAGTAGCAGACTGTAGTGGGTTTGCATATTTGTGTGTGGGGGGGGGGGGGGGAGGGAGGGGGGGGGGGGAGAGATGAAAGTATGAATTGGTCACATTGGTGTCTACTTAAGCCTTAGCAACAGGTATAAACTGCTACCCAGTGTTGATAACATATCTGAGCCAGCACAGGATACCTTGCCTACTGAACCAGAGACTGATTTTCCTGCTAAGTCTGGACAATCACAAAGGGTGACTTTGTTTGTCATTAACAGCTCCAAAATTAGGCAGCCAATGGAGGCCCTCAGGGAAACTGCAGCCAGGTCAGGAAAGAATGCCAGTATGCACTTATTATACTTGCTGGGAGGCCTCATCTATGATGTGGAGGAGGCTCTGCCAGCAGCTATTGAATAGACTGGTCCAACTGAATAATGCCTTCCATTTGGGTTCTGTGGCCATCCAAGGTGGCCATCCTGAAGGCACTTGGGGTGCAGACTCACATCACTATTTGCCCACAGTCAAATTGCTTTCCTCTGGTTTGGAGCAGACTGCAAGGTCTAAATCAAAGCTCAGATGATTCTGCAGCAATATCAGATCTGAATTTCTCACTCTCTGCTATAAGGTGGAGTACTGTAGGGGTCCTCCACAGTTACTAAAGCAGCACCACATAGAGGTTACAGCTACTAGGGTAGTGGAGTTCATGTGATGTGCACATGGAAATTTTTCATGTCAGAGGACCTCCACCTTCCCATATCTTGGGCTCACTGATTAATTGCCTGTCAAAACCGAATACAGAACAGCCACTTTATTCTCAGAGAATATTCAACCTCACAGACTGGAAACAGAAAAAGTTAATGTGGTGTTAGTAAACAGCATCCATGGTAATGTCCCAGATTCAGTATCGCTTATTAAACGTAGTAATGCTGAGACAGTATTAGCAACAGAAAGTTGATTGAAACCAGAAGTGAATAGTAACAAACTCCTAAATTCATATTGGAATATATATTGCAAGGATAGGTTAGACACCAATGGTAGTGACATTTACTGCTGTAAAGAACTGAGAATATCTAGTGAGGTTATTACAAATTCTGAATGTGAAATAATCTAGATAAAAGGAAACATCAAAGGTTGGTCAAAAATGGGAACTGAATACTTTTATAGAAAAGGTACATTTGGAGATGTAGTGCTTCAGAGACAACTTGGGAAATGCATGAGCAAGTTTCCTGATCATGCAGTTGTAACAGAGGGAGACTCCAACTTGCCACCTATAGAATTCGAGAGCCATGCAATTAAAACTGATGCCATTGAAAGAGTTTAGTATGTGATCATTCTGAATATCTTGTCTGAAAATACTTAAAGCAGATTTTTAGAGAACCAGTGTGTGAGGGTAAGGTCTTAGACCTCCTAGAAACTAACAAACCTGAACATTTCAAATCAATTAACATTAAGGAGGGCATCAGTGATTTAAGGTTGTGACAGTGTCAATGAGTACAGATCTCAATGGGAATGTTAAAAAAGGTTAAGAAAATACACTCCTGGAAATGGAAAAAAGAACACATTGACACCGGTGTGTCAGACCCACCATACTTGCTCCGGACACTGCGAGAGGGCTGTACAAGCAATGATCACATGCACGGCACAGCGGACACACCAGGAACCGCGGTGTTGGCCGTCGAATGGCGCTAGCTGCGCAGCATTTGTGCACCGCCGCCGTCAGTGTCAGCCAGTTTGCCGTGGCATACAGAGCTCCATCGCAGTCTTTAACACTGGTAGCATGCCGCGACAGCGTGGACGTGAACCGTATGTGCAGTTGACGGACTTTGAGTGAGGGCGTATAGTGGGCATGCGGGAGGCCGGGTGGACGTACCGCCGAATTGCTCAACACGTGGGGCGTGAGGTCTCCACAGTACATCGATGTTGTCGCCAGTGGTCGGCAGAAGGTGCACGTGCCCGTCGACCTGGGACCGGACCGCAACGACGCACGGATGCACGCCAAGACCATAGGATCGTACGCAGTGTCGTAGGGGACCGCACAGCCACTTCCCAGCAAATTAGGGACACTGTTGCTCCTGGGGTATCGGCGAGGACCATTCGCAACCGTCTCCATGAAGCTGGGCTACGGTCCCGCACACCGTTAGGCCGTTTTCCGCTCACGCCCCAATATCGTGCAGCCCGCCTCCAGTGGTGTCGCGACACGCGTGAATGGAGGGACGAATGGAGACGTGTCGTCTTCAGCGATGAGAGTCGCTTCTGCCTTGGTGCCAATGATGGTCGTATGCGTGTTTGGCGCCGTGCAGGTGAGCGCCACAATCAGGACTGCATACGACCGAGGCACACAGGGCCAACACCCGGCATCATGGTGTGGGGAGCGATCTCCTAACCTGGCCGTACACCACTGGTGATCGTCGAGGGGACACTGAATAGTGCACGGTACATCCAAACCGTCATCGAACCCATCGTTCTACCATTCCTAGACCGGCAAGGGAACTTGCTGTTCCAACAGGACAATGCACATCCGCATGTATCCCGTGCCACCCAACGTACTCTAGAAGGTGTAAGTCAACTACCCTGGCCAGCAAGATCTCCGGATCTGTCCCCCATTGAGCATGTTTGGGACTGGATGAAGCGTCGTCTCACGCGGTCTGCACATCCAGCACAAACGCTGGTCCAACTGAGGTGCCAGGTGGAAATGGCATGGCAAGCCGTTCCACAGGACTACATCCAGCATCTCTACGATCGTCTCCATGGGAGAATAGCAGCCTGCATTGCTGCGAAAGGTGGATATACACTGTACTAGTGCCGACATTGTGCATGCTCTGTTGCCTGTGTCTATGTGCCTGTGGTTCTGTCAGTGTGATCATGTGATGTATCTGACCCCAGGAATGTGTCAATAAAGTTTCCCCTTCCTGGGACAATGAATTCACGGTGTTCTTATTTCAATTTCCAGGAGTGTATGTTTGGTTAACAAGAGTGACAGATGATGCATTGAAGAGTAAGTATTTATCATCAAAAATTTAACTGTGAGGACAAAGATCTTCAGCACAACTAACATTGCACAATATGCCTTAGACAAGCATGTGCTGAACAAGATTGTGAGGGTTGGAAAAGACCCACTGTGGTTAAATAGATGTGTTAGAAAGTTGCTGTAAAAGCAAACAGAACTTCAACCCTGATTTAAGTGAAGTTAAGACTCAAAAGATAAACTGAAGTTGAAAAAAGACAAAATGAGTGTGAGGAGAGAAATGCAAGAAGCATTCAGTGAAATTCAAAGTAAAATTTTGTCAAATAATCTGACTAAAAATCCTAAGATGTTTTCATAGTATGTGAAGTAAGGAAGCAGCTATTATTCTGCTGTTTCTTTATTTCCACATGTGCTTCTTACTAACTATGTACAGTGTGTCAGATTCTGTGCTCCCTCATCACATTGTGGAAGTGAACTGTGAATCTCAAATTTGTCATCTTCCATATCCCACTGTTAAACTGGAGTAGGAACAGTTCTGCCCTTATGAGTCTCAAACAGACACTCTAACCTCACTGACTATACAATGGGGCAAAAACAGTGAACTGACTTCAGTGTTTCCACACAGCAATGTAAATTTTGGCACTTCGCATGTCAGACAACGTGTTCACAATGTTTGTTCTGGACATGATGTTACCTTATGATGTGCAGCTTCTGTACTACATACTTCACCACTGTCACTCAGCATCAAGGAATCTGTGCACTACTTGCCTGTTGCAGACTCTGCCCACTCCACATTTCTGTATGTTCTGACTTCTACAGCTGCACCTGTACCTCTCAAGATGGTCAACCGCAGTTCTGCACCACCCATGTCACAAGTCTTCAGATCTCCCAAGCAGGCCTCAGGTGACACATCATGTCATTTAGTCTTCTGCATGTTCACATATATCTACCTTCAACAACTGTAGTGATCCCTACTGCACCAACCTACTGCACTCTCGTGCCTACCACACTGCATGCTGTCATCACATTGACCTCCCCACAATGACCTTGCGTAATGCTTCACTGGGACACCTGCAACTGCTCAGTCAAGATTTCACCACTGCCAGTGCTGTACCTCCTTCACCAGTCACCACAGGTCTACGTGATATGCCACCACCTATGTAAATCATTTTATCCAGCAGGTTTCCAAAATTGTCCTCATCACTGAAGATCAATCCAAGTTTGTGGTTCACCTGGCAGATAACATCTTTGACCTTCATGGCATTATGGACAAAGACTCCTATTTTATTTGCTTCATTAGTCATTTGCCCAAATGCACAGGCCTCATCAGTGACCTGTTACTCTCTGCACCTGCCAATCACCAATTCTCTGTGGCTAAAACTGCTATTATTGAACATTAGTTGCACCCCTTCTGAGAACATGCTTCACATGCTACATGACAAGAACTTAAGGTCTAGGACCCCATCCCAACTTAGGTGGCATCTTCAAGTGATGGTGGATGTTGAATTCATGCCAGATATTGTGTTGTGGACCTTGTGCCTCATTAAACTCCCGTATGAATTGCAATTACAGTTATTGTCACATGCTTCCGATACACTGGAAAATAAGTTACACCTTGTGGATCAAGCTTATACCTTCCTATGCCACAGACATACTCTCACTAGCCTGAACGGTCATTCGAATGTTACTGTCGGCACTACGGGCGACCCTCCCACCCCTCTCCCCCACCCGCTCCACTTCACTTGGTAGGCAGAGGCCATGTGAGTGCACATACCATTTCCTAGGATGACACACAGGCACCTGGTGGCAACTTTCATGCACTATCTGCATTGACTCCCCAATTGCTTCCAACCTCTCCTGAGGAAGCAGCCAAACAGCAAGACACCTCTTCACAGAATCCAACAGGGGGCATGCATGCAACATAGCTTACTCCCCATCCTGTGTACCTCCTCTGTTGGTCCTACACTACATTTTGAGACACCTCTCAGAACTCCCACACGCCCTGCACAGTAAACTCTTTGCATGGTCCAGTTTAGGATCTTCATCCTCCTACATCACACCTCATTAAATGATAATTGCCAAACGCCTCCTCATCTTGGTTGGTTGGTTGTTTGGGGAAGGAGACCAGACAGCGTGGTCATCGGTCTCATCGAATTAGGGAAGGATGGGGAAGGAAGTCGGCCGTGCCCTTTCAGAGGAACCATCCCGGCATTTGCCTGGAGTGATTTAGGGAAATCACGGAAAACCTAAATCAGGATGGCCGGACGCGGGATTGAACCGTCGTCCTCCCGAATGCGAGTCCAGTGTCTAACCACTGCGCCACCTCGCTCGGTCCTCATCTTCCACTAGTCGTTTTTACATGACAGACCACATGTCCGGTCTCCAATTTGTCATCAATACTGGTGACGAATCTAGTGTTATACCTACAGTGCTAGGCCTGCCTTGCACATTCCCTACCAAATTGCCATTGTGCACAGTGAACAACTCCCACCTTGGAGTACTGGGCACTGCTGGTCTCCAGGCCCATCTCATGTCCAAACTGTGTTTACCATGAATATTTCACATTCCTGATATCAAAGAACTGTTGCTCAGCATCAACTTCCTTAGACATTTTTTACTTTCACCCAGCATACAGTCAGGTTCACTGCTACAACATACATGTGGCACACTAATTTTGAACTCAATTGGCACTGCCCCTTCCATGCTGCCTATACAAGAGCCACTCCCACATTCCCTATCAATGCTCTATGTTATTGGCCCAGCTCACCATTTCATTAGTTGAGCCTTCGCTCAGGCACTCTGCCATCAGATGCTCTTTAAGCTCACAATTACCAGCAGTGGTATAGGGTACCATCCACCACTTTCTGTATGGTGACTTGAAGAGTATCTATGTGGATGTAGATGTAGACTGCCTCAGTACATCAACAGATCAATGCTGCATCTGCAAAGCTGGCACATGCTCTTCACATAGCACTTGAACTCTCCAGCATGATTTATTCACAACCAGGTGATGTGGATACTATCAAGTCTGCTCTACCTTCACCACCACTGACATCTCAGGACTCCAATGTCACTGACATCTGTCTTCCCAGTGTCTCTCCCTCACTCTCTGACAGTGACGCCCCTTAGAAGAGCTGCAAAAATGTGATCATGGCAGCAATTTCTAATGGCCCATGTAACAAAATTAATACAACAGGAGGTCCATCACGCATCATAAGGCCTTTACACAACGAGGCCTGGACACACTGAGTTCATTTGCAACGTACCTTTATCTACAGACTATCGTAAACTATGTAGGTACCATGGTATCATAAATTTCTGCCACAACCACCTCCAGCTTACCACCTCTACTCAGCACCGCCCCCCCTTTGTCGATGCCTTCATTGGTCAGAACACCATAGGTGCTAGGAAGGTGCCTTGAACAAACAATATGATTGCAGCTTTCGAGACTCTCAAGACTGCCCTCTCACACACTGTCACATTGACTCATCAGGTGCCCAGTGCTCACATCTTGGTTACCACAGACATGAGCAACACATTGATTGGTGCAGTACTGGAGCAGCATATTGGTGACACACTGAGCCTTTTTGTTTCTTTTATAAGAAACTTTCACCCTCTTAGTGCAAATGGTCAATATTTGACCACAAATTTCTCATGGCCTACAAGGCAATCAAACACTTCTGCAATTATATCAAGGGATATGAATTCACCATCTTTACAGACCACCACTCATTGGTAGTTGTCATTTGTAACCCCAGAAAGGACATTCCTCCTTTATGGTTCCAGCACATGGACCTCTTATGCCAGTGTTCCATGAATGTGTGCTATGAATATGGGTCCAACATCACCACCACAGACTATTTGTCCCACATAAACATTATCTCGGCTCCTCTGGCCATGAACAAGTTGGCACGCTTACAGACAGATGATCCTGAGCTAGCTAAAATGTTGACAGACTCAAAACGCTCTTTAGTAATAAAATATTGTTTCCTCTGGGTTCCTCCCACACCCACTGTGTGCAACACCTCAACAGGCATGCTCCAGCCAGTTGTGCCTGCTCCTCTATGCCAAACAATCTTCACATCCCTACATGGGGTGGCTCGCCCAAGTATCAAAGCTACCATGAAAACAATCACTGAATATCTCATTTGACCAGGAATAAAAACGATTTTAGGGATAGATGCAGCTTACAAGGAGGAAGTCCAGGTGTCACTCACAGACATCTTGTACAGTGAGGCCTAGTCCTACCTAACGAATTCATCACCCCTCTTACTCCCCCACAGGATGACAAGTGTCTGGCTGTGTTTGATCGCATATATGCGCATATTATGCACATTTGTATGCCATCTCCATAACCACATACTCTACCCCGTGTTTTTATCCACAAAGAACTGGCTACTTGCCATTATGTGATGCTCCATGATGACTCTGTTCACGCATCACTCGTTACTCAGGCCCTCACAAAGTCCTTACACTTATCACCCTCCTGGACCTGCCCAATGACCCTTCCATGCCTTCTGTGACTTCAGCTTTGTCTTTCAGTGAGGTGATACATGGTGCATGTGCTGACACTCCTTGAGGTTCCCATCTCGGCCACCAATGTTTTGAGTGACATGTGCGACATAGTAAAAAACTAAGTCAACCTCGCCTCTGCCTCTGCATACCTAACTCCCACTGTTTTACTGTCGATGTCATGGATGTCAACATCGACAAACTCTCTATTGAGGTCAGGAATGGCACAGCCTTCGTCTTTGTCATCTCATCATCACCTCAAGATGATGCCTCCACCATGCATATCTGGCTCCTGAACTCTTTCAAGCTTCCTCCCAAAACTGAATAAGATCTTATTTCAGTAAAAATTTCGTCCAATAGCAGACTCTTTATAACTGTCCCTGTCTGATCTCTGATTACAGACATTGCACTGGCCAATGACCTCCCCTATTCCTGCACTGAACGTCCTTCTGTCCACCTGAATAGATGCATGGAACAAGATTTTTTCATCGATGGCTTTGCATGTTCTGAACCTCCCCTGTGTTCTGCACTTCCAAGGAGGGGGGAGGGGGGGGGGGGGGGTATTGGTCAAGCTCTGTGCCAACCGTTAAACACACAATCAGTACTGTTTATATTTGAGGTTATTATCTTTGACTGTGCTCTCTTTGGCTTTTGGTCCACATGCCATTAAGAATTGTTCAATTGTATTGTGCTTCTAAGTTTATTTAAAGATTTTGATAATAAATCACTTGTTGGAGGACTGGATTTACTGCTTTCGTGATGCTAGTCCATTTGTGTGTTTTCATGTTGCTTCTGCTAATTCCCATCATGCATCTCTGAATTGCCCACAGTAAAATCTTACTGCCATAAGTCAAAACTGGTAATTAACACAGGTGGCAATTTTCCTAGTTCAGAAACATAGCCAGCACATTTTTTAAATTTCTATTGAGCTTATCAAAATAGCTTCAAACCATTTTTAATCATATGATTTTTATTTTGCTGCCCCAAGGATTTCTAGAACATTCCAATAACACAAGGAAAAACTGAGCAAGCTAAGGCTAATAGTAATCAAAGGGTTAAGAAGATCATAAACATCCTTCTACTATGGAACAGTGATGTTAAAGGAATGTCCAAATTAATGTGTAAGTACATAGCTAGTGAATACCTGGTAGCCAGTAATTTTTAAGTGAGTGCAGTAGTCAGGGATAATATCTGTAATTTAGGTTCTCTGGAAAAAGACAGTGGTAAAGAAGATCATGTAATGATCAGTGCATTTGTGTCTGGGGGGGAGTGATCAGTTTTAGGTGTAAGATGTGTCAGTGACACATCTACATCTATACTCTACAAATCATGGTGAGGTTCAAGGCAGAGTGTTCATCCCCATTGTATCAGTTATTAGGGTTTCTTCCTCATCCATTCTGTGGCATTAGAAACATGCTTATTCTGGATAAGAAGTAGTAGTAGATAATAATAGTGATGCTGTAACTGTTGGTTGGTAATATTTAGTGGCAAAATGCAACCTAACACCAGACTGCATACTTACGGCTATCCTGTGTGGCCATTTTTCAGTATGACTTGAAAAGAGAGAGAGAGATTATTAATTGATCACCAATGCAGCAGTTCTCGATTGTGTTCAGGAGACGTATGGATCGATTGCACGAATAACTGACCTTTTGACCTGGATTGCCTTCATGCAATCGGAATCTTCAATGAAATTACCTAAGGGACCTATTTGAATATAAAAATGAAAATGAAAGCAAATTAGTGGAATTTCGTAAGAGAAAGATTAACAGATTGGATGTTGAACACATTACTGGTCTCCCAAATACAATTGAGACACCACGATAAAGAGCGAACATGTAACAAAGCTCATACACAATTTGAACATCATTTTTGGTTAGAGAAAGAAAAGAATAAGAAAAAAATTACTGCATCATAAAGTATTAATATATTTTGAACAAATTGGCTTTAAACTACTAAACATTGACAAATACACACTAAATGCATGACTTACATCTGATATTCCTTTTGTGCATGGCGCAGTTGAATAATCGCTACTCTGTCAGTCCATTCCTTCCTAAAATTCAATGTCCTTGTGTGTGCGTATGTACACTGTATCCTCACCTGAGTTACCGAAATGTTTGTTTGTCATTTCACATAGTTTTTACACAAAATAAAAATACAACTTGTAGCAGTGCTATGCAGTACATCTTAACATGTCAGTGACCAAAAGTACAAGGGATAATGAAGTCTCTAGAATATTTCTTAACAAAAGAGAGATTGTACTTTCTTCTGTTTCACAGCTTCTTGCTATCAAGCACTGTGGCAATGATTTTAAATATCTGCACCCAGTGGGTCATAGTGGAGTATTTAAACGCAGGACGCACATTTTGGTATAGGCGCATATTAAAAAAATATTTCATCTCTTTACTCTCGCACAGTGATGCTTAGCATCTTTATGAACTACAGCTCATTGACTGTCCTTTTCTTTAATGACAAAGTATTTCACATGCAAAGTAGCTGAAATCTAATAAATTACAATTCACATATGGAGCACAGTAAGAATGATTGTTCGAATGCCTCTGTGAAAGCAGTAATTATTCTAATCTTATCCTCACAATCCCTGTGTGAGCAGCATATAGGGGGTTGTAGTATAACCCTAGAGTAATCATTTAAAACCAATTCTTGAAACTTTGTTAATAGACTTTCCTGGGATAGTTTGCATCCATCTTCAAGAGTCTGTCAGTTCAGTTCCTTCAGTATCTCTGTGACACTCCCCCATGGGTTAATCACACCTGTGATTATTCGTGCTGCCCTTCTCTGTATATGTTCAATATCCCCTGTTAGTCCTATGTGGTACCAGATCCCACACACTTGAGTAATGTTCTATGATGGGTCACACAAGTGATTTTTAAGCAGTCTCTTTTGTAGACTGATTGTGCTTCCCCAGTATTCTACCAATTAACTGAAGTCTGCCATCTTCTTTACCGACGAATGAGCCTATGTGATCATTCCATTTCATATCTCTACAAAATGTTATACACAGATATTTGTATTTCTGAACATTTAAAGCAACTTGCCAATCTCTGCACCATGTGAAAATCTTATCAAGATCTGACTGAATTTATGCAGCTTCTCAGCTAGTACTTCATTTTGTGTCCTCTGCAAAAAGCCTGATTTTACTATTGATGTTGTCTGAGAGGTCATTAATATACTACATGAACAGCAAGAGTCCCAACACACTTCCCTGGGGCATACCGGAAGTTACTTCTACATCAGACAATGACTCTCTATCCAAGATAACATGCTGTGTCCTCCCTACCAAAAAGTCCTCAATCCAGTCACAAATTTCACTTCATACCCCACATGATTGTACTTTTGACAATAAATGTAAGTATGGTACTGAGTCAAATACTTTTCAGAAATCAAGGAACACTGCTTCTACCTGGTCACCTTGATCCAAAGTTTTCAGTTTGTCTGTGAGAAAAGTGTAAGTTGGGTTTCACATGATCATTGTTTTAGAAATCCATCCTGACTGGCGTTGAGGAGGTCATTTTGCTCAAGATACCTCATTCTGTTTGAGCTAAGAATATGTTCTAAGATTGTACAACAAATCAGTGTCAAGGATATTTGATGGTAGTTTTGTGGATCACTTCTACTGCCTTTATTCTTTATTCTTTATTTGTCTGTGGATCATTTCTTACAATGATATTGGACACTTTCATTTTTATACAAATCTTGCATATACATAGCTAGTTACAAAAAGATTTATTCGAAGATATTCTTTAACACTGTAAGGACAAATATGGATCAGATGTCTTTTTAATTTTCTTTTAAAAAGAGACATACCTTCTGTCATCCTTATACATTGTGGTAAACTGTTGTACAGCATGTGCCCAGAATTTACAGGTTCTTAGTCTGCTGATTTTAGCCTGCTTCCTTCTATATGATAGTCATTTTTTATTCTTTTATTATGTTTGTTATATTCTCCATTTAGCGATGCAGTGCAATTAGTATATATATATGCTACTGTTAAAATTTTTAGCTCCCTGAATTTATTTCTGCAGGGTTCTCTAGGTGATACTTATGTGATTCATCGTATGGCTCTCTTTTGTAATCTTAATGCCCTTTGTGTGTGCACATTTGCAGCATTTCCCCATGCCAGGATGCCATACGAAAGGTGTGAATGGAATAGTCCATAGTAAATTGTTTGTAGAGTGTGTCTGTTTACTAACTTTGACATTTTTCTCATCAGAAATATGCTTGAACCTATTTTGCTGCACATGTCATTTATGTGATTCTCCCATGTCATATACCTATCCTCTGTTATGCCTAAAAATTTATAGCTGTCTGTCTCCTTTAGTTCTAGGTCTCCCAGCCTGACTGTGATGTTGTCCAAAGTGTGTTGTTTGTTTGCATGTATCTGTATATATGTTGTTTTGGTTCCATGTATAAATAGATTGTTTTCCCTGAAATAATTGTTTCCGTTTTTCATATTTAGCAAAGCCTTCTCTTGCAGGTCATCTGTTGTAGAACTGGTAACAACAATTGAAGTGTCATCTGCATACATGACTACACTATCGGATACTGATTAGGTCATATCATTGACATACAAAATGAAAAGTAGTGGACCAAGGAGGGATCCTTGGGGAGCTCCATATCTAAAAATTTCATAATTTGAAAAGACACGTGTAATATTATTTTTCACTTTTTGCTTTATTTCTACATGCTGCTTCCTATTTTCCAAAAACATTTTAATGATGTCTACTGCTTTCCCCCTTATACTATAAAGATGAAGTACACAATCAAATGCGGAGGTCCAGGAACATACCACAGACTTTCTTCTGTTTATCAAGTGCTTTAGTTACCAGTGTTACAAATTCAGCTGTTGCTGTCTTTCTTGTAGATGGGTCGATCTGTGTATTTTTCCAAGAACTAAGCACACTTTTTTGTTCTAGGGGTCTATGATAGATTGTAATTAGAAGAGGGGCTAATTCATAGCAAATTCAGTGTAGAATCTGACAAGGATACCATGAGCCACTGGAGCTTTGTTCAGTTTTAATGATTTCAGCTGTTTCTTAATGCCACCGACACTAATACTTATTTCGTGTGTCTTTTCAGTGGTACAAGAATTAAACTGGGGCAAGTCTCCTGGGTATCCTTTGTAAAGGAACATTTGAAAACAGAGTTAAACATTTCAACTTTTGCTTTTCTACCCAAAAATTCGGTTCCTGTCTCATTCACTAGGGACTGGATACTAACTTTGCTGCCATTAACAGCCTTTACATATGACCAGAAGTTCCTTAGATTCCATGAAATTTCATTTGACAATATTCTGCTATGGTAATCATTGAAGACTTCATGCATTGTTCTCTTGACAGCCAAATGTATTTCATTCAGAATCTCTCTATCTACAGCCTTCTACTTTGTTTAGTAATCTCTGCTTCTTTAGAAGTTTCTTTACAGTGACTGTATACCATGGAGATTCCTTCCAAATTATGAACTGTTCTATTGGGTACATATCCAGTGCACAGCCAACTGTTCTTTTAAACTTGAGACAGAGTTCCTGACCTGTTCTGAAATTTTCAATTTCCTCATTGAGATATGACATTACTGATTTTTTTATGTAATTTACTGAACACACATACCTTTCTGCTTGTTTCAGTTGTCCTTTGTACTTTGGTAATCATTGTTGTCACAACCGTGTCATGGTCACTGATACTAGTTTCAGTGCAGATGTCCCCAGAGAGGTCAGATCTATTTATTGCCATTAGATCCAGTATCTTTCCACCATGACTGGGGTTTCTAACTATTTGTTCTAGGTAGTTTTCAGAGAAGGCATTTATTGAAGTTTCACAGGATGTATTATCACATCCATCACTAACAAGTCCATAATTTCCCAGTTAATTGTTGGATGATTAAAGTTTCAATCAATGATTACAGTATCTACACCTACATCTACATTTATACTCCACAAGCCACCCAACGGTGTGTGGCGGAGGGCACTTTACTTGCCAGTCATTACCTCCCTTTCCTGTTCCAGTCGCATATGGTTCACGGGAAGAACGACTGTCTGAAAGCCTCCGTGCGCACTCGAATCTCTTTAATTTTACATTCGTGATCCGCTCGGGAGGTGTAAGTAGGGGGAAGCAATATATTCGATACCTCATCCAGAAATGCACCCTCTCGAAACCCGGCGAGCAAGCTACACCGCGATGCAGAGCGCCTCTCTTGCAGAGTCCGCCACTTGAGTTTGCTAAACATCTCCGTAACGCTATCACGGTTACCAAATAACTCTGTGACCAAACACGCTGCTCTTCTTTGGATCTTCTCTATCTCCTCCGTCAACCCGATTTGGTACGGATCCAACACTGATGAGCAATACTCAAGTATAGGCCGAACGAGTGTTTTGTAAGCCACCTCCTTTGTTGATGGACTACATTTTCTAAGGACTCTCCCAACGAATCTCAACCTGGTACCCACCTTACCAACAATTAATTTTATATGATCATTCCACTTCAAATCGTTCCACACGCATACTCCCATATATTTTACAGAAGTAACTGCTACCAGTGTTTGTTCCGCTATCATATAATCATACAATAAAGGATCCTTCTTTCTATGTATTCGCAATACATTACATTTTTCTATGTTAAGGGTCAGTTGCCACTCCCTGCACCAAGTGCCTATCCGCTGCAGATCTTCCTGCATTTTGCTACAATTTTCTAATGCTGCAACTTCTCTGTATACTACAGCATCATCCGCGAAAAGCCGCATGGAACTTCCGACACTATCTATTAGGTCATTTATATATATTGTGAAAAGCAATGATCCCATAACATTCCCCTCTGGCATGCCAGAGGTTACTTTAACATCTGTAGACGTCTCCCCATTGATAACAACATGCTGTGTTCTGTTTGCTAAAAACTCTTCAATCCAGCCACACAGCTGGTCTGATATTCCGTAGGCTCTTACTTTGTTTAGCAGGCCTGGGGAACTTATATACAAGTGAACTCAGGTTTTCTCTGAAGTTTTCAGTTACATCAGGAGATGAGTCTGGTGGGTGATAGAAGGATCAAATTATCATTTTACGCCCACCCCCGATACTGAGTCTTGCCCAAATAATCCCATATGCATCTTCAATTTCTATCTTGGTGAATTTTAGTTTTTGTCTTCTGAGACAAATGCACCACCTCCATTTCCCATTTGTCTATCCTTTTGATACACACTTAAATTTTCCCCAGATGAGTGTGTTGATGTGCCATTCATCACATGCACAAACCACATACAATATGGTTTACATCTGAATGTTTTCAGTGAGTGGTTACTTGCACAACTGATTTCCGGAAGTATTCAGTCCAACTAGAGCACTATTTTTTCTACTTTCTAATATCCAGTAATATAAATAGGGTGAATAATTTATGAAAGACACAGCTGCTTCATAACTAGAGGCAAAATAGCAGCAGTTAATTGAAAAACATAAAAATAATTGCTCAGATGGCACGAAATGTAACAATCAAAATACAATTGGGCTTTTCATCAGATTCCTCATTAGAAAGAAAACTAAACTTCTCATATCAACATATTTAAAGGTGTTTCTATAGTAGTCTTGTGCACAACAAAACATCGAGTCAAAAATCACAGATATTGAACAGATGTGCTTAAACTGGTACAAACTAATATCACATTACTCTAGGTACAATATTAAGAAAGGGAAGTGACTGTATATGATGGAAGTGGAGTTAATTATTTATTTGCATGTTCTGTGGATAATAATTGTGGCCTCTCACTGTGATTTGGAATGAATAAGTTTTACCATTACTAGAACAAAGTTTGAGGCCATGTGTCTAAATGAGCACTGTGCTGAACAGCTCTATGAGTGCTGTAGCTCAGTCATAGATTTGGAAACATATAAGATAGCAGTCCCCCCTATGAACCATGGACCTTGACATTAGTGGGGTGGCTTGTGTGGCTCAGCAAAACAGGTAGTCTTACCATAGGCACAACCACAATGGAGGGGTATCTGTTGAGAGGGCAGTCAAATATGTGGTTGCTGAAGACTTTCCGCAGCCTTTTCAGTTGTTGCAGGGGAAACCGTCTGGATGATTCACTGATCTCCCTTTGCAACATCAACCAAAATGGCCTTGCTGTGCTGGTATTGGGAATGGCTGAAAGCAAAAGGGAACTAAAAGTATAATTTTTCCCCAGGGCATGTAGCTCTACTGCATGGTTAAATGATGATGACATCCTCTTGCATAAAATATTCTGCAGGTAAAATAGTGCCCCATTCAGATCACTGGATAATGACTACTCAGGAGGATGTTGTCATCAGGAGAAACAAAACTTGTGTTCTACAGGCCAACACGTGGTATGTAATATCCTTGAATTGGGCAGGTAGGTTAGAAAATTTAAAAATGGAAATGGATAGGTTGAAGTTAGACATAGTGGGAATTAGTGATGTTCAGTGGAAAGAGGAACAGAACTTCTTGTCAGGTGAATATACGGTTGTAAACACAAAATCAAATAGGGGTATTGCAGGATAGGGTTTAATAATGAATAAGAAAATAGTAATGCAGGTAAATGACTATGAACAGCATAGTGATCACTTTATCATATTCAAGATACAGACATAGCCAATGCATTCTACAGTAGTGCAAGTTTATATGCCAACTAGCTCCACAGATGATGGATAGACTGAAAAATGTGTGATGAGATAAAAGAAATGTTCAAATAGTCAAGTGAGATGAAGATTTAATTGTAATGGGTGACTGGAATTTGATAGGAGGAAAAGGGAGAGAAGGAAAAATAGTGGGTGAATATGGGCTGGAGAAAAGGAATGAAAGAGGAAGCTGCCTGGTAGAATTTTGCACAGAGCATAATTTTATTGTACTAACACCTGGTTTAAGAATCATTAAAGAAGATTTTATACATGGATGAGAGCTGAAGACATCAGAAGGTTTCAGATTGATTATATAATGGTAAGACAGAGATTTAGCAACCACATTTTAAATTGTAAGACATTTCCAGGGATGGATGTGGACTCTGACTGCAATTTATTGGCTATGAACTATGGATTAAAACTGAATAAATTAGAAAAGGTAGGAAATTAAGGAAACGAGACCTGGATAAGTTGAAAGAACCAGAGGTTGCTGAGAGTTTTAGAGACAGCATTAGACAATGGTTGACCAGAACAGGGGAAAGGAATACAGTAGAGCACGAATGGGTAGCTTTAAGGCATGAAATAATGATAGCAGCAGAGGATCAAATATGTAAAAAGACCAGGCCTAATATATTTTGGATAAGAAAAGAGATATTGCATTTAACTGATGAAAGGGGAATGTATAAAAATGCAGTAAATGAAGCAGAGGGTGGGGGGAATTCAAACATTTAAAAAATGAGATTGACGGGAAGTGCAAAATGGCTTAGCAGGAACGGCTAGAGAACAAATGTAAGGATTTAGAAGCATATTTCACTAGAGGGAAGATAGATTCCTCCCACAGAAAATTAAAGAGACCTTTGGGGGAAAAGAGAAGCAGCTGTGTGAACATCAAGAGCTCAGATGGAAAACGAGACCTAAGCAAAGAAGGAAAAGCTGAAAGGTGGAAGGAGTATACAGAGAGTCTATGCAAGGGGGATAAACTTGAAGGCAATACAGTAGAAAAGGAAGTGGATGTAGATGAAGATGAGATGGGAGATATGACATTACAAGAAGAATTTGACACAGCTCTGAAAGATCTAAGTTGAAACAAGGCCCTGGGAATAGACAATATTCAACCGGAACTACAGATAACCCTGGAAAAACCAGCCATGACAAAAAGACTTACATCTGGTGTGGAAGATGTATGAGACTGGTGAAATACCCTAAGACTTCAAGAAGAATGTAATAATTGAAATTCCAAAGAAATCAGTTGCTGACAGGTGTGAAAATTACTGAACTGTCAGCATGATAAGTCATGTTTGCAAAATACTAATCTGAATTCTTTACAGATGAATGGAAAAATTGGTAGAAGCTGACCTCAGGGAAGATCAGTTTGGATTCCAGAGAAATAAAGGAAAATGCAAAGCATTACTCACCCTAGAAATTACCTTAGAAGATAGGTTAAGGAAAGGCAAACCTATGTTTACAGCATTTGTAAACTTAGGGAAAGCTTTTGATAATGTTGACTGAGATACTCTCTTTGAAATTCTGAAGGTAGCAGGGGTAAAATACAGGGAGCAAAAGGCTCTCTATAAATAGTACAGAAACCAGATGGCAGTTATAAGAGTTGCGGGGCATGAAATGATAGCAGTGGTTGAGAAAGGAGTGAGACAGTTTTGTAGCCTATCCCTGATGTTATTCAATCTGTACGTTGAACAAGCAGTACAGGAAACTGCAGTAGCCACCAGGAAGATTGCGGGAGGCGCACATTGGCACGGCGCGTCACGGACAGTAGTTGCCGCAAGTAGAGTCCCGTCCACCAGAGGGCACGCGAGAATTCGGACGCGACCTCTGCCGGCATAACAACAACAACAACAACAACAACAACAACAACTCTGGCAGCATGGGCCGTGCCCAGACAGTTAACATCGGGCATGCCTAGGACACAGTCCCGGTCTACGCTAAGTGAAGTGCGACGTAAACGTGAACAGTGTTACTACACAATTGGCGGCGAGTAGGGTCATTCTTTCGCGTGTTGCGTCGTTGTTCCGGTTTCGCAGCTTCTCCATGGCATGGAGGATTTGGTGCGGGTTTTGGTTGCGCAGCAGACGGAGCTCATGGCCACCATGAAACAAGTGCTTCCGGCGTTGCTCTCCACGCCGTCTGCTCCAGCGCCGTTCCCTCCTCCCTTTCCCCCGTATGACGAGACGGCGGAGGATTGGGACGCATATGAACATCGCCTTCGGCAGCATTTCCAGGCATTTCATGTTGCCGATGCGGAGGTATGTCGTGCTCTCTTCTTGTCTTGGATATCTCCCTCAATGTATCAAGTTTTGCGGCAGCTAGCGCCGTTGCAGGAACCCTCGTCCTTGTCTTTTGACGCTTTGTGTTCATTGCTGTCTTCATATGATCGCCGCCGCACGCATGTTGTGGCGGCTAGGGTCGAGTTCTATCAATGCAAGAAACAGCCCCATCAGTCTTACCGGGCGTGGGCCGCTACCCTGCACGGTCTTAGTCGCAAGTGTCATTTTTTCACGGAGCAGTCGCGAGAGTCGTATGCCCACGTTATGGTACACGACGTCATTGTTCGTTCGGCCCCTGATAGGGAGGTCTGGCAACGGGCCCTGCAGTTAGAAGACCCTTCCCTCGAGGAAGTCCTGTCCATTGCTCAATCGTATGAAGTCTCTCACGCAGCAGGTCAACAGCTGGAAGCGTGGTGTGACGTCGCAGCAGTTCAGGGCGGCCGCGTCCACTGTGTCCGGGGTGGATGACGTGCGAGCGGTACAATCCAGCCGTTACGGCCGCTCCCGCACGGCGCGTAAACAGAATTCCGGCCTCGGCCCCTGTTGCCGTCCTGTGCGTCATGCTATATACATCATGATCGGTCAGAGTGACCCCAGCGTTGGGCTGTTTGTCGCAAATGTAATAAAAAAGGTCACATTGCTAAAGTTTGTCGCTCAGCCTCAAAAGAATCGAAGGAAGCAGGTACAGAGGACATGGACGTTGACATTCAGGAAGTTTCATCGGGCCAGGCTCCCGACGCATCGGCACGCAAACTCTTTATCGACGTGTCAGTTCGGTCGCGCCGGTTACAACTGCAAGTAGATACGGGCGCGGCAGTTTCGTTGTTGAATGCACAAACTTATTCCGACCTTGGATCGCCCCCACTGGCGCCAGTTTACCGGCATCTACGCGGTTATGGTAAACAGTTCATTCCCCTACTGGGTCAATTCACTACCGACGTGACTTACAAATCGGTCACTCGGCCTATTACTTTTATTGTTGTCAGTGATGCGAGCTCCGCTAACCTTTTTGGCCTGGATGCCTTTCAAGCTTTTGGTTTTTCTATTGCTGACACCATACAGTTGGTCTCCGAAGACGTTCCCTATCAATCATTGGAATCTTTGATCTCAGACTTTCCAGATATTTTTGAGGAGGGCCTGGGGCATGTTTCAGATTTTGAACCTCATTTAACGTTGAAGGCATCGGCTCGCCCGCATTTTCTACGCGCGAGGCAGATCCCCTTGGCTCTCCGCCCTCAGGTAAAGGAAGAGCTAGACCGGATGACAGCCCTAGGGGTCGTTCTTCCCATCTCTTCCAGTGAGTGGGCTTCGCCCGTCGTTATTGTAAGGAAGCCCTCGGGAAAATTACATCTTTGTGGCGATTTCAAGGCCACCATTAATTCCCAATTGGTGGTGGACACCTATCCTTTGCCTCGTGCTGATGAATTGTTCTCCGCCGTGGCGGGAGGCCAATATTTTTCGAAAATCGATCTGTCGGAGGCTTATCATCAGATACCACTTGATGAGGACTCCAAACTGCTGGCGGTCGTCAACAACCCGTTTGGCCTTTACCAATACCAGCGGTTGGCCTTTGGAATATCCAGTGCCCCGGCGATATTCCAGCGTTATCTTGAGCATGACAATCCCTCATTGTATTAATTACTTGGATGACATAATTGTCACAGGCCGCAGCACGAAGGAACACTTTCACAACCTTCGCTCCCTCTTTCTCAAATTCAGGTCTGTGGGCTCATTCAGCAGGGGTGGTCATCCCGCCCTCCGGGCCGGATCTCGGACCCTCTTCGTAATTATTTTCTTCTACGAGACTGCCTCTGGGTCTTGGAAGGAGTTCTCCTTCTGGCTACCGATGATACAGCTCCTCGCGTGGTTGTTCCTGCAAGTTTACAAAGGGAGGTCCTCACGTTATTACATGCGAGGCACTGGGGTGTTTCCCATACTAAAACCTTGGCTCGCAGACATGTGTACTGGCCCGGTATTGACAGAGAAATTGAGCACTTGGTGGCCGCCTGTTCCCAGTGTGCGAGCCAACAAGCATCGCTCAGGGCAGCGTTCTGTTCATGGCCGCCGACAACCTAAGCATGGGAACGTGTTCACATCGATTTTGCGGGCCCGTTTCTCGATGGCTTTTGGCTCATTGTCATTTATGCTTATTCCCGATTCCCATATGTGGTTCGCTGCTCCTCAACCACTTCAGAAGTTGCAATCCAGGCACTAGCAAAAATCTTTTCTGTGGAAGGTCTGCCAATCACCCTGGTCTCGGACAATGGACCGCAGTTTATTTCGCAGACCTTCCAGGATTTTTGTAGGCGCTTCGGTATTCGGCACGTTTGCTCTCCCCCCTACCATCCACAACTGAATGGGGAAGCCGAGCGCATGGTGCGCACATTTAAGACACAGATGAAAAAGTATGTGCACGAATTTCCTGCGGAGGAAGCATTGACGTTTTTCTTGACGGCATACCGGACTACACCAATGGGAGAATGCAGCCCCGCAGAGCTCCTCCATGGGCGTCAACCTAGGACTCTGCTGCACCTCCTCTGGCCTGGTCCTTGCCAGTCTTCACAAAACGGAGTACCTGGCTTTCCACTGGGTATGTCGGTCTGGGCCCGTGGGTTTGGTCGCAATCCACGTTGGATACCAGCAGTGGTCCTGCGCCGAAATGTCCGCCGGCTCTATATCTTGCAGGCGGGGGACCAGGTGGTACGTCATCACCAAAATCACCTATGTCCACGTTTGGGTACCTGCCCTCCGACCTCTCGGACACCGGCTTCCCCATTGCCGGCACCTGAGTTGGTTTCGCAGGGGACGTTACCTCCTCTCCCCGCTGTGACTCTGCCGCACTGCGATGGTTCTCAGCCTTGGCAGCCTCCAGTAGCTCCAGCACCGGCATCGCCATCATTCGAGATGCCCCAGCGAGAGCCGGCCCCCCTAGCAGGCCTTGTTTCTCTGGAGGCTGGTTCACCTGTGGTCGTCCCTTCCCCATCGTCCCCGCCACTGGGTCTTGCCCCTCCCGAGGTGGAACAGGATCCAGAGTTCGACAGCTTGTCGCCCGTTCTGTCCCGGGCTCCAGTTGTGGTACGACGGGGGCCTCTTCATGTGGGTCACTTCCAGCCGTATTCGAAGGTTCCGGCTCGAGGGTTGGCAGATCCCCTCGACTCCGGCCTTCCAATGGATGTGGAGGTCATCGCTCCTGCCCAACGTTCCACCTTCCGATGCAGTGGATCACAGTGGCTTCACCCCCCCCGAAGGAGGAGGAGTGCAGTAGCCACCAGAAAGATCGCGGGAGGCGCACATTGGCACGGCGTGTCACGGACGGTAGTTGCCGCAAGTAGAGTCCCGTCCACCAGAGGGCACGCGAGAATTCGAACGCGACCTCTGCCAGCATAACAACAACAACAACTCTGGCAGCATGGGCCATGCCCAGTCAGTTAACATCGGGCATGCCTAGGACACAGTCCCGGTCTACGCTAAGTGAAGTGCGATGTAAACGTGAACAGTGTTACTACAGAAACCAAAGAAAAATCTGAAGTAGGAATTAAAGTCCAGGGAGAAGAAATAAAAATTTTGAGATTTGCCAATGACATTCTAATTCTGTCAGAGATTGCAAACGACTTGGAAGAGCAGTTGAATGGAACAGACATTGTCTTGAAAGGAGGGCGTAAGATGAACATCAACCAAATCAAAACAAGAATAATGGTATGTAATTGAATTAAATCAGGTGATGCTAAGGGAATTAGATTAGGAAATAAGACACTTAAAGTAGGAGATGAGTTGCTATCTGGGTAGCATAATAACTGATGAAGTCTGAAGAAGAGAGGATGTCCAATGTAATAGCAAAAAAAGCATTTCTGAAGAAGAGAAACTTGTTAACACTGAATATAGATTTAAGTGTTAGTAAGTCTTTTCTGAAAGTATTTGTCTGGAGTATAGACATGTATGGAAGTGAAACATCGACAATAAACAGTTTAGACAAAGATAAAATAGAAGCTTACGAAATGTGGTGCTACAGAAGAATATTGAAGATTAGTCGTGTAACTAATGAGGAGAATAGAACTGGGGAGACTAGAAACTTGTGGCACCACTTGACCAAAAGCAGGGATCAGTTGCAAGGACCATTCTGAGACATCAATATATCACCAATTTAGTGTTGGAGGGAAGTGTGGGGATCAAAAACATAGAAGGAGACCAAGAGATGAACACAGTAAGCTGATTCAGAAGGATGTAGGTTGCAATAGTTATTTGGAAATGAAGAGACTCACATGGGACAGAGTAGCATGGAGAGATGCATCAACCCAATCTTCAGACTGAAGACCACAATAACAACAAGGTAGCACTTCTAACAGTGTACAGAATATGTTATAGGTTTAGTCAGGCAACTGGAGATGGTATTAAAGAGGAAGTAAATTAAAGTAATTGTATGCAGCAATTTCAGTATCAATGTCACCTCTCACAGTATTGTTTGATGGCACCAAAAGCTGCTGTACTGATTTCAGCTTTGATTTGTTCAGTAACAACAGTAGGATGTGGTACAGTAGCAAAATATAGTTTCCTTCTGAAATCAGTTGTCTTTCAAGAAATAGATGTGAGCCCCTTAACAAATTATTTTTCTAACCTAGATCTACATCTGCATCACATTTATACTCCACAAACCACCTGATATGCATGACAGAGGCTACAACCCACTGTACTAGTTATTTGCATTTCTTCCCATTCCATTCACATATGGAGTGCAGAAAGAATGATTGAATGCCTCTGTGAAGGTAGCAATTATACTAACCTTACGATCCCTATGTGAGTGATATGTAGGGGATTGTAGAATTTTCCTTGAGACATCGTGTAAAGATAATTCTTGAAACTTTGTTAACAGACTTTGTCAGGGTAGTTTACAACCATCTTCAAGAGCCTGTCAGTTCAATTCCTTCAGTATCTCTGTGACACTCCACCACGGGTTAAACACATCTGTGATAATTCGTGCTGCCCTTCTCTATATACGTTCAATCTCTCCTGTTAGTCCTAGGTAGTTCAGATCACACACATTTGAGTAATGTTCTATGATGGGTCACATGAGTGATTTGTAAGCAATCTCTTTTGTAGGCTGATTGCGCTTCCCCAGTATTCTACCAATAAACTGAAGTCTGCCATCTTCTTTACCCACGAATGAGCCTATGTGATCATTCCATTTCATATCCCTACAAAGTGTTTTACCCAGATATTTGTATATGTTGGCCAATTCCAACTGTGACTCATTGATATTATAGTTACAGTATACTATATTTTTTTCATTTTCTGAAGCGCACAGTTTTATATTTCTGAACATTTAGAGTAACTTGCCAATCTCCACACCATATTACAATCTTATCAAGAATTGATTTAATTTATGCAGCTTCTCTCAGATAGTACTTCATTTTGTGTTGTCTGCAAAAAGCCTGATTTTACTACTAATATTGTCTGAAAGGTCATTAATATACAATATGAACAGCAAGAGACCCAACACACTTCCCTGGGGCACACCAGAAGTTACTTCTACATCAGACAATGACTCTCCATCCAAGACAATAAGCTGTGTCCTCCCTACCAAAAAGTCCTCAATCCAGTCACAAATTTCACTTCATACCCAAAACAACTGTACTTTTGACAATAAATGTAAGTATGGTACAGAGTCAAATCCTTTTCAGAAATCAAGAAACACTACTTCTACATGGCTGCCTTGATCCAAAGTTTTCTGTTTGTCTGTGAGAAAAGAGTATTGGGTTTCACATGATCAACTCACTATGTTTGAGCTAAGAATGTGTTCTAAGATTTTAGAACAAATCGGTGTTAAGGGTATTGGATGGTAACTTTGTGGATCACTTCAACTACCTTTCTTGTAGATGGGTTGATTGGTGCTTTTTTCCAAGAACTGGGCATGGTTTTTTGTTCTAGGAATCTATGATAGATTGTAGTTAGAAGAGGGGCTAATTTGTTACAAATTCAGTGTAGAATCTGGAGCTTTCTTCAGTTTCAATGATGTCAGCTGTTTCTCAACAACACTGACATTAATACTTATTTCATTCAGCTTTTCAGTGGTATGAGGACTAAATTAGGGCAATTCTCCTGTGTATTCCTTTGTAATGGAAAAACTGAAAATGGAATTAAGCATTTCAACTTCTGCTTTTCTACTCTCAACTTCCGTTCTTGTCTCATTTGGTAGGGACTGGACACTAACTTCACTACCACTAACAGCCTTTACATGTGCTGCCACCAGCCTGCAAAGTACACAACCAAAAATCTGTAACTGTGTTTTAAATGCACAGCTGTAAATAATTTTTTTGTGTTAATCTATGTATATTTTTAAGTAGATCTTAATTTTAAAAGTATTATGAACCTTTGTAGTTAAAGCTGTGACAAGTCATGGCTTTAGGTTTAAGTTAAAATCTAAAGGAACTTCCTTGCAGGAAGGTAATGTGGGAGAAATGTTGCACCATAAAGTTCCAAAACAGTCTTATTTGTGAGTCAGAAGAGTTGTGCAGTAGCATGTGGTGAAATGCCCACGTACAGTGTTGTGTGGTGATTAAAACGAGCACAGTATTTCTCAAACAGCCTCAGATGGATGGTAAATTATTGCTACACGTAATTCTACAGTATAAGCAGCTATTTGTCAACCTAACAGAAGTGGCAATATTATTATGAGGGTCTGTGGGAAGTTGTTGTTTGCTGTGAAGAAGGCAGACATTATGTGGCAGCATTACCCACTGTACTGATCAATTTTATGATGGGAATTAAGGCTTGGAAGCCATTATGTGAAAGCTGCCATACTATCCATCGGTAGAAAAATCACATCAGAGGCAGCAATAAGTTGCTGACCACCACAAAAGGACTAAAGTATTTATTTCTATGGTGAAGTTTAGAACATTCTATTTTTCATAGTGATGGACATACCATAAAAGTCATGATTTCATTGTCCTCTTGTACAAATTAATACAAGTTAAGTGTTTAAAAGCAACAGCTTTATCACAGTGTTGTTATTTCAGTAGATATTTAGTGTGTCCTTTTTACATACTGTGATATTTAGTCAGCAACAATTTCAGATCATAAGCTGGTTATATGTAGGCCTATACAAAGGGGGTTAAAATTATTATTGCAATATTAAGCAAAGCATCAGATACTGTACAAAAGTACCAGCTATTTTATTATATTGGCAAGCATAATAAAAGCAGTTGCAGAGGAAGATAACAAAAGGTATTGTCCACATTTTCAAGACTACGAAAAAGATTATTACTGTGGAGTTCAGAACATATGATTTTACTAATTCATGGCATGTGACAAACTAAATTTATGTTTCAACAAAAGTGCAGGAAAGTGTTTTTGTTATGTTCCATTGAAGTATTATCAGTTTAAAAGTTCTTCACATTGAAAATTATCAGAAAACATCAGTGTAAAAACTCATTTTCAGTCAGAAGCCATTTCAGCGTAAAGATAATGTTAAAGAAACATGTTTCTTGGTTGCAAAAATTACAATTATGTATACTATACATAAAACAAAGATGCTGTGACTTACCAAATGAGAAAGTGCTGGTAGATAGACACAATAAAAAACACACAAACACACACACAAATTTCAAGCTTTCGCAACCCAAGGTTACTTCATCAGGAAAGAGGGAAGGAGAGGGAAAAACGAAAGTATGTGGGTTTTAAGGGAGAGGGTAAGAAGTCATTCCAATCCTGGGAGTGGAAAGACTTACCTTAGGGGGGAAAAAGGACAGGTATACACTCGGGCTGTGTGTGTGTGTGTGTGTGTGTGTGTGTGTGTGTGTGTGTGTGTGTGTGTGTGTTCCCTCTCCTTCCCTCTTTCCTGATGAAACAACCTTGGGTCATGAAAGCTTGAAATTTGTGTGTGTGTTTTTTACTGTGTCTGTCTACCAGCACTTTCTCGTTTGGTAAGTCACAGCATCTTTGTTCTTATATATATTTTTTCCACGTGGAATGTTTCCCTCTATTATATTCGATTATGTATACTGCTATTTCAAAGTGGTTATGACATACAATGTGTGCTCTGCTTCCTCTTGTCTGCTTGTCAGGTTCCTATATCAGTTCCAATTATTGAAGATTGTGTGATAAGAGCTTAGCTTCGCAATGCTTAGAGCGATTAGTGAAATCAACATTGAGGTCTTACTGCATGTGAGTGTCCACCCATTATAGTTATGAGTCCAATCGCCAACCATGGTCATTTATAGATGGAAACTGATCCACATAAGGGTAGAACTGGGTGGGGCATTACAGGGTCCACAGAGTGACAACAGGTAGCTCTTCAAGTTGGACTTGGGCAAGGAGATGACACCACAACTGAAATGAAGGCTGATCATGCTGTTGTACACCACGTATAATTTAGTGAATTGCTTGAGCAGGAGGAACAGGTGCTTGATAATGTGAGACTGAGCTGTGGCATGTTTATATTGTGAGGGCAGATTCAGCAGTATGTCACTAATGAAATCTGGCTTGTCATGAAGTGGTTAACTAAACATATGAAGTGATCATTATTACTCAGAATTCCATGGATAACCAACAGGTTATTGATCAAAGTGAATCACCACATTTTTGATTCTGTTTCTGCAGGTGAGTTAGCTTAGGAAAACATCCAATAGGCACCTGTTGCAGTATCACAAGAAGAGGTGAGTGGCAGTATGGTACAGTGGTGGCACCATGGATCTAGGAAGTGGTACATCAACAGGAGTCTGCATGGAGAAAGTAGGGATAAACTGTCCACACAAGACACACAGAACAGTTGGAAAGGATGGAGCACACAATTGTCGCAAATGAAGTAACCGCGGTTGTGAATGGGTGAAATGTAATGTTGTCAATACAAGGGATGCATGAAAGTACATGTCCATGCATAGTGAAAGAGGAGAGCAAGTCCACATTATGTACATATATCTGGTGCAGTGGCTCTGGGGAAGCGGCACATTATGAAATTGCACAAACTGAACACAGGTCCAGGCCCCAATGGAATCCCTGTCAGATTCTTTTCTTAATTTGCATCTGAGTTAGCCCCTGTTCTATCTATAATCTATCATAGATCCCTAGGACAAAAAACCGTACCCAGTTCTTGGAAAAAGGTACAGGTCACACCCATCTACAAGAAGGGTAGCAGAAATGATTCACAAAAGTACCATCCAATACCCTTGACATCAATTTGTTGTAGAGTTTTAGAACATATTCTTAGCTCAAACATAATGACGTATCTTGAACAGAATGGTCACCTCAATGCTGACCAGTATGAATTTTGAAAACATTGATCATGTAAAACCCAACTCCCACTTTTCTCACATGAAATACACAAAGCTTTGGATCAAGGAAAGCAGGTAGATGCAGTATTTCTTGATTTCCAAAAATAATTTCACTCAGTACTGCACCTATGCTTATTGTCAAAATTATGATCATATGGGGTATCAAGTGAAATTTTTGACTGGATTGAGGACTTTTTGATAGGAAGGACGCAGCATGTTATCTTGGATGAAGAATCACTGACAGATGTAGAAGTAACTTTGGGTGTGCCCCAGGGAAGTGTGATGGGACCCTTCCTGTTCATATTGTATATTAATGACCTTTCAGACAGCATTAATTGTAAAATCAGGCTTTTTACAGAGGACACAAAATGAAGTACTGTCTGAGAGAAGCTGTGAAAATTCAGTCACATCTTAATAAGATTTTAACATGGTGCAGAGACTGGCAAGTTGCTCTAAATGTTCAGAAATGTAAAATTTTGAACTTCATAAAACGAAAAAGTTTTGTATCCTACAATTATAATATCAATGAGTCACAGCTGGAATTGGCTGACTTATACAAAAATTTGGGTATAACACTCTGTAGGGATATGAAATGGAATGATCACATAAGTTAAGACATTGGTAAAGTAGGTGGTAGACTTCAGTTTATTGGTAGAATACTGGGAAATTGCAATCAGTCTACAAAGGAGATTGCCTCCAAATCACCCATGTGACTGGTTCTAGAACATTGCTCAAGTGTGTGGGAACTGTACCAGAAAGGGCTAACAGGAGATACTGAATATATACAGAGAAGAGCAGCATGAATGGTCATAGGTTTGTTTAATCCAAGGGAGAGTGTCATAGAGATATGAAAGAACTGAATAGGAAAATTTTTGAAGATGACATAAACTATACCAAGAAAGTCTACTAACAAAGTTTCAAGAAACAGTTTTAAATGAATACTCTAAGAGTATACTATAACACCCCATGTATTGCTCACATAAGGATCATGAGAATAAGAGTAGAATAATTACTGCATGCACAAAGGTATTCAAATAATCATTCTTCCCATGCTTGAAATGTGAATGGAATGGGAAGAAACCCTAATAACTGGTACAATGGGACATACCCTCTGCCGTTCACCTCATTGTGGTTTGTAGAGTATGGATGTATATGTAGATGTAGCTGTCCTGTGTGTGGTGCATGCCAAGGTGGCTGCAACCTGGAGAGGTTAGAGTTCACATTCGCAGTTGAGTGCTGGCTGGTAGGGACACAGCAGTGCATTTGTAGAAGTGTCACAATTGGAAAACATTGACCGTGCACTGACAGTGGAGCCAGAGTCGCAGAATTGTTGCTGGTCCATTGTGTAGGCCTTGGTGTGAAGACATAAATGAATCACATGAAAATACAGTCATGGAAGATGATAGGATTCACCAATGTGGCATTTCCTATTCCCACAGTGAATTGATGAAGAAAGGAGATCACCAGCCTAAAAGTGAAGGTATGGAGAAAGCACTTTTATTAAAGCTAGCACAATACAACAGGAGGTGTAGCACATACAATGATGGTTGAAACCATACTGAGTCAAAGATAATCACAAAATCTGTCATAGTAGTTCTTGTTACAACCAATCTTTAAATGTTTTATACTGCTGGTCACCACAGTGCTATGATGAAAATATAAAAATTCAAAACTCTGAGAACAAACTAAACATAATCTGGAGCATTATCAGGCATGAACGTGATAAACTTGGTAAGGTAAATGATGTTCAACTCTCTTATGACAATAGCTACAAAATAATCATTAGAATCAAACAACTGGCTCATAAATTCAATAAATTCTTCCTGACAGTAGCTGATAATTCAGGGAGAAACAAATGAATCAGTGAAAGAAGAACTAGTAGATGTACTTAGAAAGGCCATACATACTCCATTAACAGACATCACTTTTACAAACCCAGCTATTAGAGAGATCACAAAAATCATTTGCTCACTGGAAAGTAGGACTTCTTCTGACTATTCTAATATTTTACCTAAAGTACTAAAATCTTATGCTGACTTAATAATGCCTTCTTGATTTTCCTTCCTAATCAGTCAATGAGTCAAGTGTGTTTCCCAAATGACTGAAATATGCAATAGTAATGTTTGTTTATAAAAGCAGAGACCTCAAATTATAGACCCACCTCCCTCCTTCTCATGTTCTCAAAAAAATTTAGAAGGTATCTTATAACAGAATACCAGATGAATTTCTTGACAATAACATTTAAACAACTGCTCATTTGGCTTCTGTACAGACTTCTTTACAGGGAAATCAATATGTGATCTCAGAAGATCAGTTCCAGTAAAGATTAACAAGATAAATTGCCTTGTTGGCATTTTCTGGAAGCTTTCAAAGGCCTTTGAGTGTGTATGTCATAATATTCCCTAGGAAAATGAAAATGTTATGGCATAATGCATCCCCCTTGTATTCTTAACAAAAGAAAACAGAGTGTAATGTTAATATTCGTATCACAGAAACAAAACTAAATTTGGACTGAGAAATCATTAAATATTGGTTCTTTACAACATTCAACAATATGAGCTGCTCGAGGGAACAAAATGGTAAGCGCCAAAATCACAGTTTCGAGATACAGCACATCTAAAGTTTTAAATTGATCTGCAAATCTGAATAATTTTTTTTTAACAGTCCTTTTATTCTTTAGTGATTCAAACATCTATCTTTTACTATACAGACATAAATGAAACTCAGAACTGACTAAAACAAATGAAATATACAAAAATTATTACATTACCATACACCATTAACAACACATAGTGATAGAACATTACATATTAAATTTTGCAGTAAGTCTTCAACACTTTACTGAAACTGCAAAATCATTCACCACTCTCATTACTAATGTCTTTTTCATCCAAAACTGTTGGCTTTAGTGACAGGAAAAATCCATGGTGGACAGGAGGTATGTAATTTAGGAGCGACAGGACGTCAGCAACTTTCTTCTTTTCAATAAGCCTTGGTCCATTGTATTTAAGTCGAAGCGTACGAACTGGTCCTTGCCTTCCACGTTTCCTGTAGCTTATTTCATGCCAAGTGTCATGACAAAATGTCTCGCTGATGAATAAAGACGATGGATATCCGGAGGTCACCTTCCACCTACATACTTTCCTTAGGTTGACATCTTGACCATCAACTGTCTTCTTTCTGAAGACAAACGCTTCTTTAGAGTGTCGTGTTTGATAGAAATCCTCTCTTTTCATATTATATACAAGCAATGGATTCTTCTTAGCTAACTTCTTGATGATCTTGCACCACTGATCTGGACTGTACACATCTTGTACTTGTCGGCGAACGTAATTTTCAATTGTACTTCAGGAACATAAAATGGTATGTACAAGCACTTACCATTATGTTCATGAAACGTACTAAAGACAGTATGTTTACAAAATAACATACCTCTTAGTCATCTGAATTGTTAGGAATGTATTCTGGATCCCTCTCGAAGATATTAGTATCATTGGAAGTATATTCCTCGTCTTCTGTCAAGTTCACTGTTGCCATAATCTTGGAGATGTTTTTACTTGCTGCCTTTCTCTCAGTCACTTACCATTATGTTTCCGCAACCGACGGACAGTGGTGCTTACCATTAAGCTCCGCCCTGACATCTATTGAGTGAATTTGGAACTACTAGTAAGTTTACTGCATTGTGCATCCCACAGGTGGTGTCATTCATTAACCATCTACCACAAAATACATGGCGATGGCGCTTACCATTGTGTTCCCCCGAGCATACTTTAACTCAATACTGACCTATGGAATGTAGAAGCCTCTTTATGGATTTTGGGAGTCTTACTCATACATTTCCTCCCTAATGGGTTTTGTGATTAAGAATAAGACTGTGTTCTTGATGAACTGTGAAATTCACATCCTAACACAAAAGCAGAAATAATTTCCATATGAGCTTGGCATCCACGTATAGGAGGTCAAAATGGAGTTCGATATTCTGCTGCAAGGATCTCGAAGGGATTGCTGGCAGACATCACATAGGAAATTTGAAGTCCCCAAATAGTTTAACCTAAAGTAACGACACTGTAAGGAAAAGATACATCATTACTTACCCTAAACGTGACACATTAAGTTGTGACAGCACAATTAAGACACACATTAGATTTCAGCTACAGCCTTCATAAGAAAAAGAAGACACACAAACACACACACACACACACACACACACACACACACACACACACACACACACACACATTCCTTCACACAAGCAAAAACATCTCATGCACACACGACCACCATCACCAGCAGCTCTGAGAAGAATACCCTAAAGTAAAATGCTCCTTATAATTTATCAGAATATTTGAATTATGGGATGTAAATTACGGATAATTCATTATTAAATTTTTAAATTACTATTAAATTAATTCATTATTAAGTTATGGGTACTTCATGTTAAACCAGTGTGTAGTTCCTCTCGTATATAGAAAGTTGGTAACATTCTCTGAAATCAATAAAGTTACATAAATGTTTATTATCAGATAGTACATAAAAAAAGGCAGACGAGAAGTGTAAGAGAGACAGCAGCAGCTCCTTGCAGAGTAGCCATTTTTCTATCATTATCAGTGTGAGTTGATAGCATTAGTCATAATTTGTTGTTAGTATATATACAAGAGTTATTTGTTTACTCATTCATAGCTCATTTACAAAATGATATCAGACACAGTATCTTAATTCGAAAGGAAACATTTTTAAAATACTGTCTAATTTATGCAAAGAGTAAATTTATTTAAATAATTTATTTAAATTATATTATATTTATATTATATTATATTTATTTAAATAAATAAATAAGTAAATTAAAAATATGACAGTATTTAAACTCTGTAAGAACTGTCCCCTTACTTCCTTCTTCAGAAAGATACTTCCTAATCAATCATAAATCATCATGTTGATAGCATTCCGCCTTCCTTTTACTCTTATCCTGATATAGGATATACCTTTATTGTGTCCATCTCATCTTTTCCTCAAACACTTTAGTTTTTTTTTAATTTATAGAACGTACAATACACCATCCATAATAAAGTATCTTCCTACTTTCCTTTTTATTTTCTCTAGGTATTTTCTTCTTTAGGTAGTACCTACCCTGGACTATATTATTTGCTCATTGGCACCAGCTACCCTGCTCCTCTGAACTATAAATCTAATGCCTATGTCTTACCCTCAAGCACTTTTGTGTATGTTAGGACATCACGTGACTCACCTAGTGGGTACGAAACCTTCTCCAAGACAGAAAACAAAAAGTTGTCTTGAATAGCTTGGGTGGAGTATGTGACACTTCCTCAGATTCTGAATGGAGTTCCATTACATGTGGAGTGCCTCAGGGCTCAATTCTTGGGCCACTAGTATTCCTGATTTTTATAAATGATCTACCATCATGTACAAGCCTGCCATGTAAATTTACATTATTTGCCGATGATACCACAATTTTTATGAGCAGTAGAACAGACAACAATCTTGAGGAACTCATTAATCACATACTCTCAGATGTGGTTAATTGGTTCAAGGTGAATGGTCTCTCATTAAATTCCAGTAAGACATGCTTTATTCAGTTCTGTACAAGTACAGAAAAAGAGAGAGAGATAAGTGTGACATGTGGTAATCAACCAATAGAAAGAATGGAAACAACAAAATTTCTTGGAGTGCACATTGACAAGAAAATGAACTGGTCTTCACATATTATTGATCTCTGTAAGAGGCTTAGCTCTGCTACCTATGCTTTACGGGTTGTCACTACATGTGTAGAACCAAACACTGCAAAAGTGGCATACTATGGCTATTTTCATTCTCTCATTGAGTATGGAATTATTTTTTGGGGCAACCAGCCATTAGCAAGGAAAGTGTTCATTGCACAGAAGTGAGCTTTAAGAATTATATGTGGATTGCGCCCAAGAGACTCGTGTAGAAATAGTTTTCATAAACTTAAAATATACACAACTACCTGCCAACATATTTTTTCTCTCATGTGTTTTGTTTGTAAAAATATAGATATATTTCAACCAAACAGTAATTATCATGAGCATAACACATGGAGGAAGAATGACATACACAGAGAGCTCAGAAATTTGAGCTTGGCGCCAAAGGGTGTCCACTACACTGGAGCAAAACTCTTCAATGCCCTTCCTCCTGAAATAAAGACAGAGATTCATAACAAGAGTAAGTTTAAGAAAGCATTAAAAATACACTACTGGCCATTAAAATTGCTACACCACGAAAATGACGTGCTAAAGAAGCGAAAGTTAATCAACAAGAGGAAGATGCTGTGATATACAAATGATTAGCTTTTCAGAGCATTCACAAGAGCTTGGCGCCAGTGGCGAAACCTACAACGTGTGACATGAGGAATGATTCCAACCGATTTCTCATACAGAAACAGCAGTTGACCGGTGTTACCTGGTGAAACGTTGTTGTGATACCTCCTGTAAGGAGGAGAAATGCGTACAATCACGTTTCCGACTTTGATAAAGGTCGGATTGGAGCCTATCGAGATTGCGGTTTATTGTATCGCGACATTGCTGCTTGTGTTGGTCGAGATCCAATGACTGTTAGCAGAACAGGGAATCAGTGGGTTCAGGAGGGTAATACGGAATGCCATGCTGGATCCTAACGGCCTTGTATCACTAGCAGTCGAGATGACAGTATCTTATCTGCAAGGCTGTAACGGATCGTGCAGCCACATCTCGATCCCTGAGTCGACAGATGGGGACGTTTGCAAGGCAACAACCATCTGCACGAACAGTTCGACGACGTTTGCAGCAGCACGGACTATCAGCTAGGAGACCATGGCTGCGGTTACCCTTGACGCTGCATCACAGACAGGAGCGCCTGTGATTGTGTACTCGACGACGATCCTGGGTGAACAAATGGCAAAACGTAATTTTTTCGGATGAATCCAGGTTTTGTTTACAGCATAATGATGGTCACATCTGTGTTTGGCGACATCGCGGTGAACGCACATTGGAAGCATGTATTCGTCATCGCCATACTGGCATAACACCCTGCGTGATGGTATGGGGTGCCGTTGGTTACATGTCTCGGTCACCTCTTATTCGCATTGATGGCACTTTGAACAGTGGATGTTACATTTCAGATGTGTTACGATCCATGGCTCTACCCTTCATTCGATCCCTGCGAAACCCTACATTTCAGCAGGATAACGCACAACCGCATGTTTCAGGTCCTGTACGTGCCTTTCTGGATACAGAAAATGTTCGACTCCTGCCCTGGCCAGCATATTCAACAGATCTCTCATCAATTGAAAACGTCTGGTCAATGGTGGCCGAGCAACTGGCCCATCACAATACGTCAGTCGCTATTCTTGAGGAACTGCGGTATCGCGTTGATGCTGCATGGGCAGCTGTACCTGTACACGCCATCCAAGCTCTGGTTTACTCAATGCCCAGGCGTATCAAGGCCGTTATTATGGTCAGAGGTGGTTGTTCTGGGTACTGATTTCGCAGGGTCTATGCACCCAAACTGCGTGAAAATGTAATCACATGTCAGTTCTAGTATAATATATTTGTCCAATGAATACCCTTTTATCATCTGCATTTCTTCTTGGTGTAGCAATCTTAATGGCCAGTAGTGTATTTCTGCAAGAAAAAGATTTTTACAGTCTAGATGAATTTTTAACTAAATAAATTGTAATATTTTAATATTATATAATACAAGTTGACATAATGCCACTAAGAATGTTATTTAAACTGAGCTCTGTATCTGTTTTCTGTAGTGTTTTAATGATTCTAAGAAAATATGTATTTTCTTATTCTGTATTGCTGCCCAAAGAATTTACTGTATAAATGTTTATATAATTATGTACTCAAATTTCTGTATATGCTATAAGATTATCAGACTGAATTTGTAAAAAACTGACTTGTTCCACGTCCTTGTGTATCCAACACCGTTGGACATATGGAACACGAAATAAATCAAATCAAATCTTCTCCTTGTTAAATGTGATTATGCTGTTGTCTGCACATACTATCTGTCTCACTATCAAAAGGGCAATATAATTTTAATCTTTTACTCTCATCTTTACCATATATCCCATGTACTGCATTAACTTTATTACCTCCATCATCAGTTCTCATTGACCATTTTGTTAAGAGCAGTTTTAATATTCATCTGTTGCATATTTGAAATCTGTCATGGATACATCTTTCAAGAGGAAAAAACTACCACGTTTTTCTATGTGTACCATCCTTTTTAAACCACCTGTGAGAGGCAATGGGGTGCTTACCTACTGATGTTGCAGTAGTGTTACATCATCTCGCTCACTTAAATTTAAGGGTTAAATGTAATTTAACTGTTAGGTTATGTATGACTAGTAATTTTAACACTTCATAGCTTAAATGTATATCTATATTACATAAGTTGGTCTCTTGGTGTAGGGAACATCCACTATTTTATATGGATGATTGTATTGAGGAAAGAACTTACTAGTAAGGGCATCTATATGATAGTTTGTAGGCAGTGGCCAAGGCCTAGGGGTGTGGAGTATTTTTAATATTCTGGAAGATGAATGGAAACTTGTAAGTAGCCATAAAAAAGTTCCATTTATGACCCTGTAAAAATCTGCATAATACCAATTTTTCAGTTATTTTCTTCAAAGAAAAACACCTGGCTATAACATTTTTTTCCATTTCCTGTGAGCTGGAGGGAAACTGCAGCCTGCCCATTGCCCCTAGGTATGGGTACCCTTGCTTACCAGTCTCTTTTTTCAGGTTAGAACTAGAATAATAAACTTTCACTAATACAAGGTCATTCACAGCTAAACATAGATGTAGTTGCCTTTTGGACATGTTTTCTCTCTCTAGATTTCACTTACAATCTTATGTGTCCTCCCACATGTTTTTGGATATCTTCTTCGTTTATATCTTCTTTCTCTGGCCAACTAAACAGTCTGAATAGAGGTTCCCTGATAAATTTTTAATTCATTGTTTCCACTGGGTGAGCCCAGTAGATAAATTGGTAAGTCACTTAGCATTACCCATAATTCATGAATCATTGGACCCATGTCATAATCTTCACATTGCAATACATTCTGCATAATCTACCAGTCTCATTCCTTACACAAACAGATGGGTCTGACTGTATATGGTACTTGGAAATGGTAACATGCTTGACTCCTTCCTGAGCTAGCAACTCCTTAAAACTTGTACTTGTGAACAATGATCCTGTATCAGACAATAATCTTTGCAGTTTTCCTACATCTGTAACATATTCTTTTAGACAATTGATAACTGTAGCTGTGTTGGCTAATTTTATTGCATAAAGTTTCTCCAATTTAGAGCAACATGCCAGTAGTAAAAAAATATAGCCAACATCATCCCTACATTTAGGCAAAGGGCTGAATAGATCCGCAGCTGTTAAATCATCCAATGTCTTAGACATCATTGGATGTAACTTATATAATACTTGATTGTTGTACTTTATTTGGAACTCCTGTTGAAATAAAACCCAGCACATTAGTCTGCTGTGCAACAGTCTACTCTCCATCAAGACACTAAGGCTTGATGATCAGCATTTGTTACTACCCTCGATCCTCATATTAAAGTCTGGAATTTATGCGGGCTCTACACAATGGCCCATAATCCCTTTTTTATTGCTGCATGATTCAGGTCTTGCTTGTTCAGGCTCTTACTGGCAAATGCTATTGTATTGTGTTCCTCATCTTCAAGGCCCCACTCACCTTGGAACAACTTCCATGTTACACAATATTCCAATGTGAAGTGCTGATGCCTTACATGCTGTTTTAAAATAAATGAATCTACTGAAAGATGTTTGGAAAAGCTTACACTGCACCTTCATCCCATATCCATTTTTCCCTTCGATTTAACAAGTATAGTAAACATGGGTCATTCATTGGTTGTCCTTTCATAAATCATCAATAGAATTCAGCTAGTCCTAAAAATAAATATAACTGTTTCATGTTATATAGTTCAAGACAGTCTTTCATTGCTCTTATATGTTCAGGCTATAGCTTTACTCCCTGCATATACTGAGTATATTGCCTAAAAATTTAAGTTCATCCTTCCCAAAATGGGATTTTGATAACTTTATTGTAATGCCCTTTTCATACACTCTGTAAAGTTTTACTTAACAAAGTACAGTGCTCTTGCCAGATCTTCAAGGATATTAATATGCCATTTACACATATAATTAGCTCCTGCACTAAATCATCTCTTGAAGCTTTGTTTAAAGCTCAAATGAATACAACCACAGAGATATTTAATCCAATAGGAAGCACTCAGAAGTGATAAGACTTACCTTCAAATAGAAATGCAGTATATGGCCTCAAGTCCTCAAGGCAGTTGCCGTTATCCATCTGTTAAGTCCACTGAAATGAAGAATTGGGCTTATTGAAACTGAGACAACACTTCTTCAGTACCAGCCATCCTGTCTCTCTGTCTCTGTATGATTAAGAGAGTCTGAGCATTAAGTGCAAGGTCTCTGGCTGATTTTCTTACAGTTAACAATGGATTATTGTATATCTTTTGCTATGTTCTGTAATCACATTATCAACCATTTTTTGGACTTCCCATGCACTGCTGACTGTAAACTCATAGGCACAGAAGAAGGCTTATGGATGAACGATGTGGCTTTCTTTATCTTAAATTTACATATATATTCACCTATCATTCCTCGATTATTGGAAAACACTTCTTTGTATCAAACTAAAATACGATATAACTTTGGTTTTGTCTGGTCGTTAAGACATTGGACTCCCAAGACTTTAACTACATTTATTCCATAAGAACATCAGCATCTTCCACTGTATTATTGATAGTCACCACCTTAGCTGTTGCTAATAAATAAACAGGATTGACTACCAATTCTGTTTAACTGTTACTGAGTTAATTTTTAATAATACTTCATATGTACAGCCTTCACTTTACCGGTATACTTCCTCAGTTTTAAAATCTAACAAAACTTTATGAACCAGTAACCAGTCTAAACCAAGCAGTATCTCCAAGTTTATATAAGGTAATACCATAAAGTCTGCATGAATGTAAAATTATTTATTACTAAAATAGAAAGAAACATTCCACATGGGAAAAAATATATTAAAAACAAACATTCCATGACTTACCAAACGGGAAAGCACTGGTGGATAGGCACAATAAAAAAAAAACACACAAAATTTCGAGCTTTCACAACCCCCGGTTGCTTTGTCAGGAAAGAGGGAAGGAGAGGAAAAGATGAAAGGATGTGCGTTTTAAGAGAGAGGGTAAGGAGTCATTCCAAACCCCGGAGCAGAAAGACTTACCTTGAGGGAAAAAAGGACAGGTATACACTCGCACACACATATGTGTGGATGGATATGTATGTGTGTGCGAGTGTATACACTCGCACACACATATGTGTGGATGGATATGTGTGTGTGTGCGAGTGTATACCTATCCTTTTTTTCCCCAAGGTAAGTCTTTCCGCTCCCGGGATTGGAATGACTCCTTACCCTCTCCCTTAAAACCCACATCCTTTCATCTTTCCCTCTCCTTCCCTCTTTCCTGACGAAGCAACCGGGGGTTGTGAAAGCTCGAAATTTTGTGTGTGTGTTTGTGTGTTTTTTATTGTGCCTATCTACCAGCGCTTTATTGTTTGGTAAGTCATGGAATCTTTGTTTTTAATAAATTATTTATTACTGTAGATAACCTAGTTTCTTCCTTTATGAGTTCCCTTTGTCCCTGGTTATTCCTACCTCAAAGACACTGGTAACTGGTAGTACTGGACAAACATTTTTGTGTCACATGATTGTCAGCAATTTTTGGGATACTAATGATACTTCATTACTCAAGCCTAGCTGAATATCTGCTTCTGTACTGCCAGTTTAATTTGTTCTTCACCATCTGTTCTACTTTCTTATAATAACTGCTTACATGTCGGAACAGTATGTGCAAAGGCAATTGTCCTTTCCACATAAGGGCCTATAACTCCACTGTAATGTACTGAAGCTTGGTACCTGAATCAGAACATTCTATGTTTCCTGACAGTGGAATCGGAAATGATGCACTTAGAGGAACATGGTTAACAGAGTTATTCATACTATGAGATGTAAATACTTGCAATGGATTATTCAACTGATTCCTCCCAGGCTTATTTAACCAACTATAATTATAGTGAAGGCAGCAGAGGATCAAGTAGGTAAAAAGACAAGGGCTAGTAGAAATCCTTGGGTAACAGAAGAAATATTGAATTTAATTGCTGAAAGGAGAAAATATAAAAATGCAGTAAATGAAGCAGGCAAAAAGGAATACAAACGTCTCAAAAATGAGATCGACAGGAAGTGCAAAATGGCTAAGCAGGGATGGCTAGAGGACAAATGTAAGGATGTAGAGGCTTATCTCACCAGGGGTAAGATAGATACTGCCTACAGGAAAATTAAAGAGACCTTTGGAGATAAGAGAACCACTTGTATGAATATCAAGAGCTCAGATGGAAACCCAGTTCTAAGCAAAGAAGGGAAAGCAGAAAGGTGGAAGGAGTATATAGAGGGTCTATACAAGGGCGATGTACTTGAGGACAATATTATGGAAATGGAAGAGGATGTAGATGAAGATGAAATGGGAGATATTATACTGCGTGAAGAGTTTGACAGAGCACTGAAAGACCTAAGTCGAAACAAGGCCCCCGGAGTAGACAACATTCCATTGGAACTACTGATGGCCTTGGGAGAGCCAGTCCTGACAAAACTCTACCATCTGGTGAGCAAGATGTATGAAACAGGTGAAATACCCTCAGACTTCAAGAAGAATATAATAATTCCAATTCCAAAGAAAGCAGGTGTTGACAGATGTGAAAATTACCGAACAATCAGTTTAATAAGCCACAGCTGCAAAATACTAACACGAATTCTTTACAGACGAAAGGAAAAACTAGTAGAAGCCGACCTTGGGCAAGATCAGTTTGGATTCCGTAGAAATACTGGAACGCGTGAGGCAATACTGACCTTACGACTTATCTTAGAAGAAAGAATAAGGAAAGGCAAACCTACGTTTATAGCATTTGTAGACTTAGAGAAAGCTTTTGACAATGTTGACTGGAATACTCTCTTTCAAATTCTAAAGGTGGCAGGGGTAAAATACAGGGAGCGAAAGGCTATTTACAATTTGTTCAGAAATCAGATGGCAGTTATAAGAGTCGAGGGACATGAAAGGGAAGCAGTGGTTGGGAAGCGAGTAAGACAGGGTTGTAGCCTCTCCCCAATGTTATTCGATCTGTATATTGAGCAAGCAGTAAAGGAAACAAAAGAAAAATTCGGAGTAGGTATTAAAATCCATGGCGAAGAAATAAAAACTTTGAGGTTCGCCGATGACATTGTAATTCTGTCAGAGACAGCAAAGGACTTGGAAGAGCAGTTGAACGGAATGGACAGTGTCTTGAAAGGAGGATATAAGATGAACATCAACAAAAGCAAAACGAGGATAATGGAATGTAGTCGAATTAAGTCGGGTGATGCTGAGGGAATTAGATTAGGAAATGCGACACTTAAAGTAGTAAAGGAGTTTTGCTATTTGGGGAGCAAAATAACTGATGATGGTCAAAGTAGAGAGGATATAAAATGTAGACTGGCAATGGCATGGAAAGCGTTTCTGAAGAAGAGAAATTTGTTAACATCAAGTATAGATTTAAGTGTCAGGAAGTCATTTCTGAAAGTATTTGTATGGAGTGTAGCCATGTATGGAAGTGAAACATGGATGATAAATAGTTTGGACAAGAAGAGAATAGAAGCTTTCGAAATGTGGTGCTACAGAAGAATGCTGAAGATTAGATGGGTAGATCACATAACTAATGAGGAAGTATTGAATAGGATTGGGGAGAAGAGAAGTTTGTGGCACAACTTGACCAGAAGAAGGGATCGGTTGGTAGGACATGTTCTGAGGCATCAAGGGATCACCAATTTAGTATTGGAGGGCAGCATGGAGGGTAAAAATTGTAGAGGGAGACCAAGAGATGAATACACTAAGCAGGTTCAGAAGGATGTAGGTTGCAGTAGGTACTGGGAGATGAAGAAGCTTGCACAGGATAGAGTAGCATGGAGAGCTGCATCAAACCAGTCTCAGGACTGAAGACCACAACAACAACAATTATGTTTTCTTAATTTACAAAATTTACTTTCATTTACAGCCCTTCCAGTTTCGCTGGTATAGAATTCCTCACAATCACACATCACATCGTATACTCCGGCAGTGAGGAGGCAGTCAGGCACATCTGTTGTAGGTCAAAAGAAGTTTTTCATCTTGTGTTGGCTGAAAAATGTAGTCCTTATACAATTCTTCCAAAGGATTCTGCCCATGTGTTTGGTTACTCTAGTCACAAGCAGTAACCTTACAGATTGTGCATCAGTTTCTTTGCTCTTCTTGCTTGGATTATTAATATTATTATTATTAGTATCATTAGTTTATTTGAAGGGCCTATTTATGAAAATGTGATCATAACCATTGGCCTTCAGTGTTTCCCTTAGGAAAGCTAGTGTTGGTTGCAGGGTCTTACAGTCACTGACGTATAGTGCGCATGGAGACAAAATGTTCAGAGTGGCCTGCACTGGTGCAAAGCAGCATCTAGATACCTGCTTGTGTTAGTAGGTTTTCCTACAAACTCTGCCTTAGAGTATTGTCAATTGCAGATCACCACATCTAAAAACAGGAAGCCGACATCACCACCATCTCCATGATGAAACTGATTTTCAGTTTCATGCAATTTATGTGGCTCTTCACTGTTGGGTGGCCACACAGAGAATGTGTCGTCTAGATAAGACAGCTAGCAGGATGGTTTTCATTCCCCTTTATTTAAAGACTTTTGTTTGAAATACTCCATAAATATGTCAGCTGCTACAGGTGAAAAAGTTGCGTCCATAGCAACCCTATCACATTACCCATAAAATTCCTTATACACTGAAAATAACTTAACCACAAGCATAATACACCAGATCACATACAGGATGAAGAAAAATTGATGCACTCAGACTTCACAGAGCATTTTCTCATATACTAGCAATACAAAAAGGTCTCTCACAAAATTTTGCCATGTGCATGTTTCCAGCAGTAAATTGGCAACCTGGAACACTGTAATCACATGTATGGTAACTACCTCTGTTGGCATATAGGAGTAGTGCTGTGCAGTTGGTGCAGTGGACAGCACTTACGGTTAGCCTTTTGCGTACTTGTGGAGATATTTCCATAGCAACTTTCATCCCCTAACAGATATTTCTTTATGTCTACCAAAGAAGAAAAATACCAATTTTCATAAATTTAGCTTTAAATTCTTTTGATGTAAGAAAATGTTTTCTCAAAAATTTTCATCCCCAGTTTCATTCCCTTAGGAGCTGAATTTCCACAAAAAAACTGAAACACATTTTTTTTTAATTTTTAAATTAGAAGGCAATTACCAATTTTCATAGACGTAGCCTTAAAATCCTTTAGTAATTATTTATTTTAAAAACAACTTTTACCCACTATTTAACCCCATTAGTGGTCGAATTTCCAAAAATTCTGAAACACATATTTTTTATTTTCTGACTGAAAAACCAAATACCAGTTTTCGTAGCTCTAGCTTCAAAATTCCCTTAATAGCTAAATACTTTCAAACAGCTTTTCCTCCCCTATTTCACCCCCTTAGGAGCAGAATTTTGGTCAATCCCTTCTTAAACACACCTACTGTATAAGACGCATACCCTCTCCAAACTTCCCAAGTTTCTATCCTTAGTGGTTTAGGTTGCGCGATGATGAGTCACTAAAAAGTCTGACCCAACGTCACCCCCCTTAGGGACTGAGTTTCTAAAAACAGTGACACATGTATTTTTTCATCTCTAACCAAGAACCCAAACACCAGATTTCAAAGATTTAGTGTTGAAAATGCTTTCACAATGAAATATGTTCATAAAATGTTTTGCCCCATATTTTAGTGCCTTAGGGGTTGAATTTCCAAAAACAGTGGCATGAGTATGTTTTATGTATAACAGAGAAGCCAAATACAAATTTTCATAGGTTTAGCTTCGAAAATGCTGGCACAATGAAATATTTTCATAAAATCTTTCATTCCTCGTTTCACCCCCATAGGGAATGAATTTCTAGAAACATTGAAAAACACATTTTTTTTAAATTTCTAACTGAGAAGCGAAATTATCATCTCCTACTTCAATCCCTTTGGGGTTCAGTTTCCAAAAACACCGAAACATAGTTTTTTATTTGTAATGTGAAGTCTAATACCAATATTCATAGATGTAGCTTTAAAAATGCTTTAATAGTTATTTAATAATGATGTGTTTTCAAAAAAAGCTTTCATCCACTGTTTCACCCCCATAGCATTAAGCGTCCAAAAATGCTGAAACATGTATTTCTTTACTTCTGACTGACAAACCAAATACCAGTTTTTGTAGGTCTAGCTTCAAAATTGCCTTAATAGCAATATTTTTTAAAAAAGATTCATCCCCTGTTTCACCCCCTTAGGGTTGGAATTTCGAAAAATCCCTTCTTAAACAATGCCTACAGTGTTACATACACCCCTTATCCAAATTTCAAGTCTCTATCCTTAGTGGTTTGGGCTGGGTGATGAGTCAGTCAGTCGGTCAGTCAGGACATTACCTTTTTCATATAGAGATTTCACTCTGCTGTAGTTCACCTAAAATTTCATCTGTTAGGTTAAATATAGCCCTGTCTGTTGAGGAGCCCTTACGAAAGCCGAACTGGCTCCTACACAGTTCGGCTTTCGTAAGGGCTCCTCCACAGACAGGGCTATATTTAACCTAACAGATGAAATTTTAGGTGAACTAAATTACAAAAGGTATCCAATGGGGATATTTTGTGACCTTGCCAAGGCATTTGATTGTGTAGATCACAACACACTCTTAAAAAAGCTTCCACATTCTGGCATTAAAGACAAATCTTTGACTTGGTTAGAATCATACTTACAGAACAGGAAGCAAAGGGTTGTCTTAAGGGGGACAGGAACAGCATTAACATCAGACTGGGGAAATATAAAGTATGGAGTCCCACAGGGCTCAATTCTTGGGCCATTAATTTTCCTGATCTACATTAATGATCTACCAATCACAATTAACAACAGAGCATAAATAGTAATGTTTGCCGATGATACAAGTATCCTTATAAAAGGACCCAACTCCACAATGCAGGATACAGCCCTGACAGTCTCTACTCAAGTACACAAATGGTTCACTGCAAATAACCTAACCTTAAATATTTCAAAACCCAATATGATACATTTTCTGACAAAAAATAAAAAAAATAAAGCTCCTGAAATACATGTTAACAATCACAAAATTAATGAAACCACACATACAAAATTCCTAGGTATCCAGATAGACAGTCACCTAAGATGGAAAGAACAAATTGATCAGCTGGTCAAGAAACTTAGCTCACCGTGCTTTGCACTAAGAGCTCCCCATCAGTTAGCAAACAGAGAAATAATGTTGTTGTCATGTTTTACATATTTCCGTTCTGTTCTCTCCTATGGCATGATCTTCTGGGGAAATGCTGCAGGTGTTGAAAAAGTCTTCAGAATACAAAAAGGAGCAGTGAGGCTAATATGTGGGGTCCCTAATGGGACATCTTGCAGAGGTCTCTTCAAATCTCTCAGGATACTTACCATCACAGGTCAGTATATATACTCACTGATGTTATTTGTAGCCAACAACAGGGAACTGTTTCAGAAAAATTGTGACATCCACAACCATAACACAAGACAGGTGAAAAATTTTCATCAAGGCTCTGCAACTCTCACTAAAGTACATAGGGGAGTTACTGAGTCAAGTATAAAGGTCTTCAAAAAGCTCCCCATCAATATAAAAAAGGAAATAAATAATGTACAGGTTTTCAAAAGGAAACTAAAATTATTCCTCACCGAACAAACTTCCTATAAAATGAATGAATACTTAGAGTTATGATGTACAAGAGTGGGGGAAACTGCCTAATAAAAGCACTCCCTTAAAGATAAAGTGTGATGCTGCTACTTGTAGTTTAACTGATATGTTGTTGTTGTTGTGGTCTTCAGTCCTGAGACTAGTTTGATGCAGCTCTCCATGCTACTCTATCCCGTGCAAGCTTCTTCATCTCCCAGTACCTACTGCAGCCTACATCCTTCTGAATCTGCTTAGTGTATTCATCTCTTGGTCTCCCTCTGCGATTTTTACCCTCCACACTGTCCTCCAGTACCACATTGGTGATCCCTTGATGCCTCAAAACATGTCCTGCCAACCGATCCCTTCTTCTAGTCAAGTTGTGCCACAAACTCCTCTTCTCCCCAATTCTATTCAATACCTCCTCATTAGTTATGTGATCTACCCATCTAATCTTTAGCATTCTTCTGTAGCACCACATTTTGAAAGCTTCTATTCATGTTTCACTTCCATACATGGCTACACTCCATACAAATACTTTCACAAACGACTTCCTGACACTTAAATCAATACTCGATGTTAACAAATTTCTCTTCATCAGAAACACTTTCCTTGCCATTGCCAGTCTACATTTTATATCCTCTCTACTTCTACCATCATCAGTTATTTTGCTCCCCAAATAGCAAAACTCCTTTACTACTTTAAGTGTCTCATTTCCTAATCTAATTCCCTCAGCATGACCTGACTTAATACAACTACATCCCATTATCCTCGTTTTGCTTTTGTTGATGTTCATCTTATGCCCTCCTTTCAAGACACTGTCCATTCCGTTCAACTGCTCTTCCAAGTCATTTGCTGTCTCTGACAGAATTAGAATGTCATTGGCAAACCTCAAAGTTTTTATTTCTTCTCCATGGATTTTAATACCTACTCTGAACTTTTCTTTTGTTTACATTATTGGTTGCTCAATATACAGATTGAATAACATCAGGGATAGGCTACAACCCTGTCTCACTCCCTTCCCAACCAATGCTTCCCTCTCATACCCCTCGACTCTTATAACTGCCATCTGGTTTCTGTACAAATTGTAAATAGCCTTTCGCTCCCTGTATTTTACCCCTGTCACCTTCAGAATTTGAAAGAGAGTATTCCAGTCAACATTGTCAAAAGCTTTCTTTAAGTCTACAAATGCTAGAAACGTAGGTTTGCCTTTCCTTAATCTTTCTTCTAAGATAAGTCGTAGTGTCAGTATTGCCTCACGTGTTCCAACATTTCTCCAGAATCCAAACTGATCTTCCTCAAGGTCAGCTTCTAACAGTTTTTCCATTCGTCTGTAAAGAATTCGCGTTAGTATTTTGCATCCGTGACTTAGTAAACTGATTGTTCGGTAATTTTCACATCTGTCAGCGCCTGCTTTCTTTGGGATTGGAATTATTATATTCTTCTTGAAGTCTGAGGGAATTTCGCCTGTCTCATACATCTAGCTCACCAGATGGTAGAGTTTTGTTAGGCCTGGCTCTCCCAAGGCTGACAGTAGTTCTAATGAAATGTTGTCTACTCCCGGGGCCTTGTTTCGACTTAGGTCTTTCAGTGCTCTGTCAAACTTTTCACGTAGTATCATATCTCCCATTTCATCTTCATCTACCTCCGCTTCCATTTCCATAATATTGTCCTCAAGATCATCGCCCCTGTATAGACCCTCTATATACTCCTTCCAACTTTCTGCTTTTCCTTCTTTGCTTTCAACTTGGTTTTCATCTGAGCTCTTGATATTCATGCTTGTGGTTCTCTTTTCTCCAAAGGTCTCTTTAATTTTCCTGTAGGCAGTATCTATCTTACCCCTCATGAAATAAGCCTCTACATCCTTACATTTGTCCTCTAGCCATCCCTGCTTAGCCATTTTGCACTTCCTGTCGATCTCATTTTTGAGACGTTTCTATTCCTTTTTGCCTGCTTCACTTACTGCATTTTTAAATTTTCTCCTTTCATCAATTAAATTCAATATCTCTTCTGTTACCCAAGGATTTCTACTAGCCCTCGTCTTTTTACCTACTTGATCCTCTGCTGCCTTCGCTATTTCATTCCTCAAAGCTACCCATTCTTCTTCTACTGTATTTCTTTCCCCCATTCCTGTCAATTGTTTCCTTATGCTCTCCCTCAAACTCTGTACAATCTCTGGTTCTTTCAGTTTATCCAGGTCCCATATCCTTAAATTCCCATCTTTTTGCAGTTTCTTCAGTTTTAATCTACAGTTCATAACCAATAGATTGTGGTCAGAGTCCACATCTGCCCCTGGAAATGTCTTACAATTTAAAATCTGGTTCCTAAATCTCTGTCTTACCATTATATAATCGATCAGAAACCTTTTAATATATCCAGGGTTCTTCCATGTATACAACCTTCTTTCATGATTCTTGAACCAAGTGTTAGCTATGATTAAGTTATGCTCTGTGCAAAATTCTACCAGGCGGCTTCCTCTTTCATTTCTTAGCCCCAATCCATATTCACCTACTACGTTTCCTTCTCTTCCTTTTCCTACTGTTGAATTCCAGTCACCCATGACTATTAAATTTTCATCTCCCTTCAGTACCTGAATAATTTCTTTTATCTCATCATACATTTCATCAATTTCCTCATCATCTGCAGAGCTAGTTGTCATATAAACTTGTACTACTGTAGTAGGCATGGGATTCATGTCTATCTTGGCCACAATAATGCGTTCACTATGCTGTTTGTAGCAGCTTACCCGCACTCCTATTTTTTTATTCATTATTAAACCTACTCCTGCATTACCCGTATTTGATTTTATATTTATAACCCTGTATTCACCTGACCAAAAGTCTTGTTTCTCCTGCCACCGAACTTCACTAATTCTGAAATTGTGGTGATAAAATATAAATTAACTATTTCATTACGAGAAAATGTGAACTCCCATGTATCCTACTCTCTTGAGCATTCACTTAAACCTCTTCTTAAGGAATGCAGTTAATACTTGTATTCATTCAAACCATGACCATGAAGAAAATTTACTTCCTTATATATGTCAGTAGCATAAAAATATGCTCTGTCACTTATTCTACTATTTTAAACAATCACTTAAACTGTTTTTGGCATAACACAGGCTTTAATAATGTATGCAAGTAGTTGTTCTTGTAAAATAAACCAATGTCTGTGCAATGTGATGTATAAATGTTAATGTACTACTGTAATTGCATCAATTGACTTGTCCTATATTACTTGTACACTGGCTGTATAATATGTAATCAACAGGACCAAATAAATAAATAAAAAATAAATAAAAAATAAAATGTATAATAATTTAGTATACACTGTTTCTTAAGCCACATGTATCCAACATTTACATATATACAGCGTTTTGTAATGGTGAAAAAATAAAATTGTAGTCAGGCAAGTCAGAAACAGACAGCTGAAACAAATGACCTGTCATAGGACAGAATAACAACAAAAACAGTATCAATTTTGAGATGCGAAAGATGATTGCACAGTTAAATAACTCATCATCAACTAGTCATTTGTACCAAGTGCAGTACGTTTGCTCAGATGTAACACATAAGCAACCAGTGACAATTATAATTTCCATATGAATGACCGCATGACATTTACAAAAGAATACACTGTCCTTAGGGCAGATGCTGAAAGCGACCCCTGCACATCCAAACACTGTGCGACCCACTGGATCATACAGCTCTGCACTCATCACAACATGGCTGCATCCACAGATACAAGGGCAGGATTAATACACACTATCAGCTCATTCTCATGTGTTGGCAGAGTAGAATACAAGTGCCCCTTCAAGTATTCCCACAGGAAGAAATCCAGGGGATTTAGGTCAAGTGAATGCGGAGCCATACAACTGGACCTTCCTCTCCAAGCCATTTCCCTGGAAACATTTTATCTAAACACTGTCACACATTAATTCCAAATTGTGGAGGTGCACCATCATGTTGGAACCATAACCTCTGCTAAACGTGAAGTAGATCATTTTCCAGTGCAGCAGGCAAATAGTATGAGAGGTATGCATGATATCTCCATGCAGCCAACTAGTCAGGCAACAAGTAGGGACGCAAACTCCTGTCTCCCAATACTCCACATTGATGCCAAAGTGAATTTGATATCCACAGTTGCAGGTGACGTGCGGGTTAATGTCACACCAATGGTGGCATTGTGCATACTGAAGATGCCACAAAAGTGAATGCTGTTTCATCCAATCATGTTACAGTGTTTGTGAAGTCATCGTTGGCTTCATGTTATTGTTGGAACCATTTACAGATTTGCATCCGTAGATGGCGGTCTGCAAGATGTTGGTTTTGAGTAAAAGAATAATGCTAGGGATTTGTGCAGCATGACAACAACCATGCATTGCAAGACACACAGCTGCCTTGCTATGCTACATGTGCTTCACTGGGGTATGACCTCCCAAGTAGCTTCCTCAATAGCTGAAGTATGGCAAGTCCATAGATGACCTCTGTCATGTGAAAGTGAAAGGAGAGGACCTGTTTTCCAAAGACGAAGTTCCAGACAATGAAACACAGAGGTATGATATGATCCCTGTGGCAAGGGATTTGGAGTGTTTGAGTGTAAGTGGCATAAGGCTAGACCAGAAGATGTGTAGGATGGGTGGCTGATGAATTGTCACTTTAGGTGAGGTGAGAAGGATCTTGGGTGAGATGTCCCTCATTTCTGGGTCTGATGATAGATAATTAAAGCCCTCGCAATGCTATTCCAGGGTGATACTGAGTGACAAGGGGGATGCTCCTTTGTAGTTGGTGGTGGGGGGGGGGGGGGGGTTCGGAGTGTGTGAGGATATGGCACAGAAAATTTGTTTGCAGGCTTGGATTGGGGGGTAGTGCCTGTCTGTGGAGTCCTTTGTGTGACCTTCAGCATACTGGACAAAAGACTTCTCATCACTGCAGATACACCACCCATGTGGGTGGCCAGGCTCTATGGGAGTGATTTTTTGGTACTGTTGGTGGTTAGTGCATTTAATATGGATAAAAGTGAAGATGCAGCCATCAGAGAGGTGCAAGTCAACAACATGCAGAAAGGTGGCACACTGTGTTGAGGAGGACCAGATGAAGCAGATGGGAGGGAAGGTCTTAAGATGGCAAGGATATGGGCAAGAAGGGTGTTGGTGTATAGGGAGGTCGAGTCAACAGTAACAAGTAGGGATCTGGAGGTAAAGGGGTGGGTACAATAGCAAGCTAGTGAAGGGAGTGGTTAGTGTCTTTGATATGAGGGGCTTGGTTCAGGGCAATTGGTTGGGGGTGTTGGTCACCAAGAGCAGAAATTCTTTAAATAGGGGCACAATAAACTGCTACAATGTGTCATCCAGGATTTGAAAAGGAACTAAAAAATGTTGTAATTTAATCTCAAAGATACAAGAACAAAATTTGTTCGACTGTCATACCAGAGGAATACTCTTCAGACTTTTTTATCATTGAGAGACAAAGGAGTAATTTCGAGATTCTTTCATTACTTCTAGTATTAACTACCTTTTTGTTCTGATGTGCTGGCGTAAAGACGTATTGTATAGTTTCATGTCTATGTGTGTGTTAAATGAAGGTGTTAAATGATGAAACATGTGTTTTATAATTTCTGTCAAGATCAAGCCTAAATCCCATACCAATGAAGTACAAATTATTCTGTTAATTCGAGAAGGCGAATTTTGGATGGAGGCGACGATCTTTACGACGGCACTGCTCAACAATAGAGGTACGTGATTGTGCTCACTACTTTCCTTTGGTGGCCGCTAAGATTAATTTCGATGTGTTTTTTGCCGAGACATTCAGATCCTGCAATCTTCCTTTTCGTATAAAAAATAGGAGTCCGATTGAAAAAGAAATATTCTTAAATTTAAATAATTGCAATTCATTTACCCGGGCCACGGGGAATGATAGAAAGTACGTGCCTCTACCCTGATTGTACGTTCACAATTCTCCGAGTGTGTTACGACGTAATTATTTTACACAAAAAAATTTAAGATAGATCTTTCTCATCAGAGCGCAACCACGTACGCGAATGTACGTACCCTCTGAATGTGTCTAGTCAGTCGTGCGCATTGTCCTAAAGCTTTTCTGTTAATATTCTGTGGATTGCATCTCCGCAATTAATTTTTGTTTATGCCGCAAATCGCACTTCACGCGAAGTATTTAATACGCAAGTTTCAGGCTCCATTCAATGTCAAAAAATTCCGAAGTACGGCTGACTAAGCAAACCGCTACAGTAATTTCATATCTCTACAACTACAACAACAACAAAAAAACAAAAAACAATAACAGAGAAGAAAAACGTTACAGTGGCGACCGAGTGCCATGACGATTATTTCAGTAAAAATCAGTAGAAATTTTAGTTGAAATTTTTAAGCCATTTTTTGCCATCCATTATTGCTATTAAAACTCATTGTTTCTGTTGCATGTTACGCAAGCTGCGTACCAAAAATGAAAAAAACCATAGAAATTACCAATTTTTGAGAGAAAAGTGTTGGACCATTTAATGTTAATTCTTCTGACTACAAAACCGTCCGAAAAAAAAAAAACACGTAAGGTAAGAGCAGCAGCACTACTTACGCTTTAGTTGAAAGTAAATGTGGGATTGTTTTTTTCATTTTTTTACACCCATTGCGTGGAACGCACCAGTTCCTTTTTTCCAAATTCTTGTCCATTTTTTTGCGCAAAAATTGCAATAGTTCATTTGCTATTATATGTAAATGCATCACAAGGTGGCGGACAAAATTTATTAATTGCGCGCGTAAAAGAAAAAAGTCATTTATCTGTCTTCTGTTTTGCCAGAGACATATTTTACTACGTGAATTACATGGAGGTAAAAATAATACCTCCATGGTGAATTTCCACGGACGAGCGCAAAGCCATCTGTGATTTATTTACGTGTAGTACGAGCTGTAGTGATAGTGAAGTTCGGCTGCACACTGTTCTGAGTTGTGAATCAGCATGGTGAAACTCAGATCTCAAACTAAAACCATGGCTAGTTCGTCAGATGAGGAAACCATAGTCCAACCTTTACATAACCTTGAGGCAGACAGTACTGCGAATACTGAAAAAACAGTCGCTAGCGACGGGCGACAACATGTCGACTACAGAAACAGACACGAATACTGACAATAAACAAGACCCAGTAGAACCAGACCTCATGCGCATGTTTAGAGAGATGCAGACTAATTTAATGTCACAGCTCAAATAGGCACTGTTAACACACGTGTAGAAAATGTTGCAGCACAAATGCACGCTCAACAGAAAATGTTACAGCACAAATGCACGCTCACACAGAAAATGTCACCACGCAGATAGATAATGTTGCAGCACAAATAGGTACTGTAAATACACGTGTAGAAAATATTACGAGACAAATGGACAAAATAGAAAATGACGGGAAGAACCTGACCGACATGCATAACAACCTGACGACTCAACTGACCCAGTTAAGAAGAGAGGTAGCGGATCAAGTGATAGAGGTAGTACGCGAAGATTTAAATTACATGAGCCAAGACATTGACAACTTAAGGTCCACAGTTAAGGATATGCCAGGACAGATCCGTACCTTAACCGAAAATTTTGAAGCTATGAGTTTACAGCAGACCGAGCTTAGTGTCAAAATGCAGGAGGCTGTAGATCAAGTTGATGACATGACGAAACAACAAAAACAGCAGTTTGACGAATTTTTAGAGGAAAAAGACAAAGCTCGGTTACAAAAGACTCTGATACAAGACTTACCTGACTGGAAAAAAACATGTAGACGAGCAACTAAAGAGTAAACACCCTACACAGATCGAGAGAGAACAACATCCAGAAGAGGAATTTGATGACAGACACACAGGTAAGAGTGACGATTGCGGCAAACAGCTATCTTTATCCCGATGTACCCGTGTTTTCAACCAAGGTCGTAACGGTAACCAACATTACCGCGACGAACGAGAGAGACACCAGACAACCGAACCAACTTTGTCAGCTGTTCTGTTAGAGGAAAGCCTTATAAAACACAGGCAGTTCCAAGTGTTTATGCCAGAAAAAAAATCCGTCCACCCGGTAATTTTTATAAAGTCATTTAAGAATGTGTTGCCTAAGACCTGGTCTGAAAAGCAAAAACAAAATACAGTATGTAACTGGATATATACAAGGCGATGGTGCCCTATGGGCAATGGAAATGTCGGAAAACAGTCAGACTTTAGAACAATTTGAAGGTGCATTTTTATCTAAATATTGGTCACAAGGTGTATAAGAGAGATTAAGGAAAGCTTTGTTCAACCCAGAGCAATACAATCCAAAATTTGGATCACTCCGGAAGTATTTTGAAAAATACTTAAATAAAACGCGGTTCTGGGACGAGCCCGTCACACACGCAGACGTCGTACTGCGCATCCTGATGGCAAAATTACCGTTCAGTATCCGAGAAAAATTAGTACAAGTACTAGAGAGCAATCTCGAATATTTCCTATATGTATTAGATTCTATCGATTTAATTAATGAGGATGCCAGGCAAAATCAAGCCCACCAAAACAACTTTCGTGGCAGCGGTAGCAACCAGCCTGCGCAGCGCCAACCGCATTTCGGCGTCAACAATGTAGCGTGCGCGGCTGAGTCGCGACCGGCTTTTGTCGATCGCGCCCCGACAGCACAGACGCCAGGCCCGAGTTCGGGAGGAAATTACGACAACAGCAACAACCAGACCTACCATCCACGGTACAATAGAAAAAGAAAAAACGGTGATAGGAATTTTTCTGGTTATTCTGATGAAGGAAAACGTAACTGGAACAGAAATGGCAATAGTAACCACTGGGGAAACAGTTACAATAATTTCCAACCTAAATTTAGCCGCAACGACACGGGGGATCATCAAAGTAGGCAGTGGCAATATCCAGTTAACAGCCAAGCCTATCAATCTCAAACACTAGGTGACAATATGCCGCTAAACTCAGGGCAAAACCACGACAGGAATACTCAGCTAAGGAACAACACGTCAGGGGTACATATAATTGAAGTCGCAAACGAAACACAAACAGATGTGAACCGCGGAGCGTTAAACTAAGCAGGACCTCATTATGCTCCCCAATGTTGACCATGGATAGTCGTGGGTGTTAGCTAAGAAAAACGCTAAGTGGCAAATAAAATATACTGGTCCGTACCTAACTGTACGTATTCCGCACGACAGATGTTATTTACTGGCATACCCTCACAATGGCAAGGTCAAAGGACTGTATGCACACAGAGACTTAAGAAAATTCTACTATAATTATCACACGCCATACCTATTAATGCACACGTATAAAATAAGTTACTGTGAAAAAGAGAACAAACACGATTAGGATAAAGAAAGTACATCTTATGCAGATAAGTGAATAAGAACTTTTCACTATTATTGTTTACATTTGTCAGTGAACGTGGACGCAAGACACAGGTAAGCTAGGACATAAGCGTCAGTTGGTGACGCGATGTTTAACACGAAGTGTACTTGTAAGTTTTGACGGAATGCTTTTGTTTGGTCACAGTGGTATTTTAGTTTTAAGTTTATATACGGAGGTATCTGGGTAGAACAATTAGCACAGACCTCGGAACAATATAGATGTAAGTTATTTTTTATGCCATTTGTGTATCAAAGCAATAAGGTACAGGCTAAGTTACAGAAAAATATTGGACTCCCTAAGGTACAAAGGATAAATGTGTGACGCAAGTACACTATAGGTTGCTGAGAAAGTATTGTGTGTTTTTGACGTATCCACACCACGAGGTTTTATCTATAAATGTATCGCATGGAAAATGATGTTAATTTTTTTTTGGATGCTGCAATTATAAAAATGATTTCTAGCTGTTAATGAAAGTTTAGCGTACTATCATACGCACAGTAACCTAATCTAAGGAAAGTGCACCTAAAGATAGGATTCATGGATAACAACTTGTGTGATCTTACTGTCATACAGATTTTTTTACTTTATATACATGTTTGAATGCAAGTACGATGTTGAGATACGATTAGTGAATGTTAACTGAGGCAAACATAACACCGTCTCTTATAACAAAATAAAGGAGTATGTACAAGGTAAGTTACAGTAAACCAACTAGCCGAAATGAGGTAACGCCGAAACAAACAATTATTTACAGGTGGCGATCGGCGAGATACTGCGAGACTTCAATCGGCGGAGAAAAGCCATTAAGTTCCATTAATGTCACTATGACTGACGATTGACGTAATAAAACATTACCAAGATCACTGAGAAATACACTACGTGACACTAAGTAACGCCAGAGGATTTTAATAATTTATTTTTTCAGTATGAAAACACTAAGGATGTATGTTGACTTTAGAGGGATGCAGTACACTTATTTCTTTTTTTTTGCTATGTTTATAATATTTTGTCCAATCTGAGCAGAAGATATTTGATGGAAGGAAAAAGTAACACAAACATGAACACAAAGAAACACCATATACGCAAGCACAGACTTTAGAGGCAGTAGCGCACAGCAGCCAAGCTTCATTATTAATCTTTTGTTTGTACTACCTAGCAATTTAAGTATAGTGATTCATTTATGTATGTATTTTATTATTTTTTATTATTTGTTTGTTTATAATGTGTGTACCATACGTTGTTACAAACTTGGGTGACGAAAGGATGGAAAAGAGAAAAAAAAATCCCCCCCCCCCCCCCCACATAGGAACTCGCGGGTAGAAAATGAACAGATTTTGCCCATTTGCAGACAACTTCAAAAAAAACACTTATAGTGCGTTCATGTCCTAGTGTTGTCACTTCAAAACATAGGTGCATTAGTAGTACGACATAAACTTAGAAAGTGCTGTTGTTCTCAAGCGTGTTCTCCTATGCTCTATGAGATGTCAGGCAGTGTCGCGACCGCAAAATGTAGTATTAGAGGCACGTACTCTCTGAGAACACAATCACCTACCAATTTATGTAATAAAATGTTGTGAACAAAAAAAGTACGTCGACATAGATCCGTATAGAAGCACAGGAAAAATAACGAACGTGGGCATTTATCATAAAAGACAAGCTAGTGGTATCATGAGCTACAGTTTTGTTTCTGAACGAACTGGATAATGAACGGGACAGTGTATATTTACCCAGTGACAATGAGTTATTCAATGTCAGTGACTTGTGAGCTATATGCAAATAGACAATTGAAAATACATTTCATATCACGAACCTTTTTCTTCGAGGTAAAAGAGATATAGTGAATCGAGGAAGCCTGCTACAGTATGAGTGTTTGTGCACTATACAGTCCAGTGTGCTGTTGCAAGCCATATAGCGAAGTGCAGTACTTACCTTTTGTGCAGTAAACTTAGAAGGCACCCAGTGGTCCCCTCCCACAGCCAAGGTGTACGGCAAGTTGAAACAAGTGCGGTTGGTTTTTCACAAACTCTGCGAACACTGCACGAGACACTGAAAAGTATGGACCGGAACGCTAGGCATCGCTTTACGGCGGTGGGCCCACGCAACTGCTGAGCTCCAAACGGCGCACAGCGCGCCATCAAACTGATTGTTGCGTCTGCAGTTATGCGCATCTGACGCATTATTGGCTAACGGCGTAACATACGAGGACAATGTAAATGCAAAGCAATATCTACGTTTAAATGGACACCCAACAAAGTGCCAAGACATGTAGAAAAACAGTTCCCTGACACACTAAAGAAGTCAGACTTATTTAGTGTGTCAGGGAACTGTTTTTCTACATGTCTTGGCACTTTGTTGGGTGTCCATTTAAACGTAGATATTGCTTTGCATTTACATTGTCCTATATATTAATTACTAATCCATTTGAATTTTTATTTGTTACATGTTTATATTACCCATGATGAGACAATAGTAAAATGCGAAAAGGATGTCACTAAGCAGATCCTGGTGTAGAAGAGGGAAGCAGTGGAAAGCACAAGCAATTCTAAGCAAGAACTAATGCCTCTTGCTGCCCCAGACACCTCTGCTAGCCCCACACCCTATATCCGTACACTCCAATAAATACACTCCTGGAAATTGAAATAAGAACACCGTGAATTCATTGTCCCAGGAAGGGGAAACTTTATTGACACATTCCTGGGGTCAGATACATCACATGATCACACTGACAGAACCACAGGCACATAGACACAGGCAACAGAGCATGCACAATGTCGGCACTAGTACAGTGTATATCCACCTTTCGCAGCAATGCAGGCTGCTATTCTCCCATGGAGACGATCGTAGAGATGCTGGATGTAGTCCTGTGGAACGGCTTGCCATGCCATTTCCACCGGGCGCCTCAGTTGGACCAGCGTTCGTGCTGGACGTACAGACCGCGTGAGACGACGCTTCATCCAGTCCCAAACATGCTCAATGGGGGACAGATCCGGAGATCTTGCTGGCCAGGGTAGTTGACTTACACCTTCTAGAGCACATTGGGTGGCACGGGATACATGCGGACGTGCATTGTCCTGTTGGAACAGCAAGTTCCCTTGCCGGTCTAGGAATGGTAGAACGATGGGTTCGATGACGGTTTGGATGTACCGTGCACTATTCAGTGTCCCCTCGACGATCACCAGTGGTGTACGGCCAGTGTAGGAGATCGCTCCCCACACCATGATGCCGGGTGTTGGCCCTGTGTGCCTCGGTCGTATGCAGTCCTGATTGTGGCGCTCACCTGCACGGCGCCAAACACGCATACGACCATCATTGGCACCAAGGCAGGAGCGACTCTCATCTCTGAAGACGACACGTCTCCACTCGTCCCTCCATTCACGCCTGTCGCGACACCACTGGAGGTGGGCTGCACGATGTTGGGACGTGAGCGGAAGACGGCCTAACGGTGTGCGGGACCGTAGCCCAGCTTCATGGAGATGGTTGCGAATGTTCCTCGCCGATACCCCAGAAGCAACAGTGTCCCTAATTTGCTGGGAAGTGGCGGTGCGGTCCCCTACGGCACTGCGTAGGATCCTACGGTCTTGGCGTGCATCCGTGCGTCGCTGCGGTCCGGTCCCAGGTCGACGGGCACGTGCACCTTCCGCTGACCACTGGCGACAACATCGATGTACTGTGGAGACCTCGCGCCCCACGTGTTGAGCAATTCGGCGGTACGTCCACCCGGCCTCCCGCATGCCCACTATACGCCCTCGCTCAAAGTCCGTCAACTGCACATACGGTTCACGTCCACGCTGTCGCGGCATGCTACCAGTGTTAAAGACTGCGATGGAGCTCCGTATGCCACGGCAAACTGGCTGACACTGACGGCGGCGGTGCACAAATGCTGCGCAGCTAGCGCCATTCGACGGCCAACACCGCGGTTCCTGGTGTGTCCGCTGTGCCGTGCGTGTGATCATTGCTTGTACAGCCCTCTCGCAGTGTCCGGAGCAAGTATGGTGGGTCTGACACAGCGGTGTCAATGTGTTCTTTTTTCCATTTCCAGGAGTGTATGTGACTTTCCTGTAAATTTTTTTTTTACTCAATACACAAAGACTTATGGAAAATGAATTTTATTGTCAACATGCGAATTAGAAGGCTGTTTATATGGCAATATATTATTATAAAACAATGTAATACCCTTGTATAATGCAATGTACAAAGAGATAATGAAAATAATTTTGTGTATAATGTACGACATAAAAAAGAAAGAAAAGAAGAGAAAGAAGTTAAAAGGAGTATGTAACAATTCTGTGTATAATTATCCAGATGTGATGATTTTATGTGAAATACGATGTAAAGGCAATGTAAAAGATTTTGTGTGTATAGTATGTAAGTTGGTGTGTTTTACGTGTGTTCTGTATATCCTAATGTATATGTTTTGTCCTCATTGCCTTGTGTCAGAACTGGCATCAAAACCATGTTTGTAGAATGAAGATATGGGAAGAAAGACACTGACAGTGCAGTCCTATTACGTGTGTATAACAGGCAAGTGTTAAGTGTTTGAGCTTTTTTCCCAGAAAATTGACATTTCTTCGGACAATTCGCCCAAGGGGGCAATGAAAAGAAACTAAAAAATGTTGTAATTTAATCTCAAAGATACAAGAGGAAAATTTGTTCGACTGTCATACCAGAGGAATACTCTAAAAAACTTTTTTATCATTGAGAGACAAAGGACTAATTTCGAGATTCTTTCATTACTTCTAGTATTAACTACCTTTCTGTTCTGATGTGCTGGCGTAAAGATGTATTGTATAGTTTCATGTCTATGTGTGTGTTAAATCAAGGTGTTAAATGATGAAACATGTGTTTTATAATTTCTGTCAAGATCAAGCCTAAATCCCATACCGATGAAGTACAAACTATTCTGTTAATTCGAGAAGCCGAATTTTAGATGGAGGCGATGATCTTTACGACGGCACTGCTCAACAATAGAGGTACGTGATTGTGCTCACTACTTTTCTTTGGTGGCCGCTAAGATTAATTTCGATGTGTTTTTGCCGAGACATTCAGAACCTGCAATCTTCCTTTTCGTATAATAAATAGGAGTCCGATTGAAAAAGAAATATTCTTAAATTTAAATAATTGCAATTCTTTTACCCAGGCCACGGGGAATGACAGAAAGTACGTGCCTCTACCCTGATTGTACGTTCACAATCTCCGAGTTGAGTTACGACATAATTATTTTACACAAAAAAATTTAAGATAGATCTTTCTCATCAGATCGCAACCACTCGTACGCGAATGTACGTACCCTCCTGAATGTGTCTAGTCAGTCGTGCGCATTGTCCTAAAGCTTTTCTGTCAATATTCTGTGGATTGCATCTCCGCAATTAATTTTTGTTTATGCCGCAAATCGCACTTCATGCGAAGTATTTATTACGCAAGTTTCAGGCTCCATTCAATGTCAAAAATTCTGAAGTACGGCTGACTAAGCAAACCGCTACAATAATTTCATATCTCTAAAAAAAAAAAAAAAAAAAAAAAAAAAAAAAGAGAGAGAGAGAGAGAGGGTACGTTACAGATTGTTGGTTTATGGATTTTGGGTTCACGGCATGTCATTGGGGTGAGGAATGAATGGACTTGAGGGAGAGGCTCCAGAATGGTACTAAGAATTTCAGAAGGGATTGAAGGTTATGCCAGACATCTGGTATAGAATAACTGTGGCAGATCTTGTAGGTGGATTCAGACAGTTAGTGGAAGCCTTCAGTCAGATAGTCACATCAGTGGTGGACCCTTTAGGTCACGGTCTGTTTGGGGCGTGTATGATTGTTCTTCAGTTGAAAGCTTAATGTTCACCGCCCAGCACTTCTTACTCCAGTCAGGTCGTAGGCTTATCCTCCCCCATCAGAGACAGGGGCATGTGTGTAGGCAGCAATGTTATATATCAACTCTGCTGCAATCACTGCACAGTGTTTATGTAAGCATCCCCCAGAATGAATATCCACTGCCAAACTGTGACCAAAAACAGAGTGGACCACCCAGTGGCACAACATGCACAATTTCAATGGCTGATTTACAACCCAGGACATCTCAGTCCTTGCCTCCACCACTAGGTTTTCCAAACTATTCAGTTAAGAGTTATTCTTTCAACACATCCTTTGCTGCTGTAACTTTCCTAGTCTCAATATCTGTTAACCCACTTCCTGCACATCTCCACCCAACAGGTTCCTTTCCTTCTGCCCTATCACCCCCTTCCAACTCACATCACCATCATGTGCCACTCCCCAGTGGCTCTGCACATGCGCATCACGTGCCTTGCCTGTACATCTGCTGCTCCTCCCTCTCACATTTCTAGCCAGCAAACCAGCTGCATTCATCCAAGCCACTAGCTACCCACTCCCAACCCCTTTTCCTACCTCCCACCTCCCTCCTTCTCTAACCATCCCATCCGACACAACCTCCATTGCACCCAGTCCATCTGCTAAACTGCAATCATGACATATTGCACCCAGCTGGCACTCTGTAGGGACATAGGCAGTTTGAGAAAGGATACTGATTTGGAAAGTTATCAAGTTTTGTTCCTCTTTTGCATGTGCCTGTCAATTATTCAAAAGCTTCTGATATTCAATGAGTGGTCTCCTTTACTCCTGAATTATTTGGATAATGTAATTCTTCAGTTTTGTAGTATTTTACTTGATTGTGAAAAATTAGGGTTTCTAAAAAATAAATTGGAATGGCTGTAGGAAAATGTACAGAGAGAGTGAAGTGTTGTTTTTTCTGTTATTGATGGTTTATTCTCTCATCACCAAATCTCCATAAACTAATACCCTGTAGCTCAACACATAATACATTACAGCCTAATTGCTGTAGCAGATTACTTCTGAAGTAGGAAGTACAGATAAGAATAAAATAATATCACACTAAACTTTCAGTACACAGCAATTCTGTACACAGGATATTTTTCCTCTTGTCACAAAAATGAGTATCTGTTTTAATAAAATATTTATTATTGTTTTATTGCAACTTTAAAAATACATATTTTTATCACTAAATCATAAATAATAGTATGACAAATGAATGCACAGACATTATAGACAATATTGCCACAAAAACTCTCAACAAGAGGAGCAAAAATGGAATACATTTACTGAAGTTAAATGTCTTCAAATTATAAACTCATTTACAAGTGAAAATGTCATCTGCATCTCTCATAACTGTTACAAGCCTTTTTGGAATAATAAATTAGAATTGTGCTTCTTTTGTTTAGCTGCAATCCAGTTAGTCTGACCAGCTGCATCCTAAATTATGGCAGTGGCAATAGTCATATCAAATCTGTATAGCAAATACTTTTTCTCTTCTTTTTAAATCTCTTGGAACTCCACAAGCGTTTGTCTAAGAAAGAAAGCCCCAAGTAACAAACAGGTAGATATAATAATACTTCTGAATTCCTTAGCTACTGTATTTTTTGTCTACAGAAAAGCAACACAGAAATATTCCAACTTCTAGACTTAGAAAAGAATGTAAATTAAGAAGATAAATAATAATTTACCTCTATTCCATATCTGTTATTGTGATTTTGTCTTTATGGTAAGTGGTGATCTACCACTATATTTCACAATAATAAAACTGTGTTAAAATGAAAATAAACTCAAATCACTGCATGTGTTTAAATGTATCTAGGATATACATTCTTTCAAACAGAAATGAAAATTCAGTTTTGGCCATTTAACAATGCTCACATTTTACTATTATGTATCTAAATGAAATAAAAGGATGCTGTTAATTTAAAAGCGTTTTCTAAATTGTTAACTCATTGAAGCACTGGGGAAATTTTGTGTCGTAAGATGAATGTTCCATGACCCAATACTCTATTGAAAATTATTTATCACATGGAAATAATTCTCTTGTTAAGCGATACCAAATACTGAACATAGCTATCATCTATGAAAGTTTACAAGAACATCCCTCCAGTATGCTTGATTTGAAGAGAAACCCAAGTTACATTTTCAGCTACCATAATAATATAAATAACATGTGCTTAGTGCATTACTTGATACTACAACAATTAACCATCAAGTAAGTTGCATAAAATGTGTGTAATAATCTCTCACTATAAATAATAACAACAAATTCAGGGACATGACAGAATCTCACTACATAACAATCTAAGAATGTAAGAGTAGGATTATGCTCCTCTGAAATATTTTAGCATATTGAAAAAGTATAAAAACATATAAAACAACATAAATAATTAACATGAATAAAATGGAATAAAGCAACAGGAGCCACTCATTAATTCCTATTTAATTATGACAAAAGACTTTTGAGGAAATAAGACATGTTACATAGGAGTTACAGAACTACAATACTAAAACATTACAAGTCATTGCATAGCAATGATATAATTTCACTGTTATTTGATGATAAATCAGGTGGACATGTACAGATATTATACACCATCCTAATATAATAGGTTGCGATGTGATACACCATCCTAATATAAGAGGTCAGTGATATTCTGGAATAATTTTTTTTCCTTCCTATAGTGTATTTAGACAACCACATACTGAAATACACAACAAACAAATCCTCAGGATCTCCTCAAACATTAACAAATCAAATTCATGTGGACACTCACTACAGCCACAGTCAAAGTTCTGGTCTTACTGTAGATGTGATGGAGGGCTCTACTTCCCTGAAGTTTTCTTTTTTAATTTTTTGAATAAAAAAGATGTTATTAAGTTTAGCTATCAACTACCAGAGATCAACTATCTCCTGCAATGTATTATTCTGCAATGTTAACCACATTTTCTCAATATCACATTTTTATGGTGTTTCTTATGAATTTTCCTTTGTAGGATATTCAAGAAATGTTTTGTGTGGTCTTGCAGACACCACAGTGAATCACTCACAACATACAAAACAGCTTATCTTATAAAGATGTTTGTGACTGTATTGCAGAGAATAGCTACAGGCATAAAACTCTTATATTAACTATGGCTTCACACCAGAGCTTTTGACCATCAGAATTAAAAAATAACAACAAACAAAGTATATTGCTTTTCACTGCTTGGTTCTTAAAACTTTAGTTGGAATGCAATGTTGAAAAATCTGAAACTTGCATTTTCTTTCTGTCAGATTATGATTTCCATTTTTTATATAATTTGACACACTACCCATAATACAGTATTCCAACAACCATCATTTATTCTGTAATTTTGTTGCACTAGTGCCTTAAAACTACATCTTTCACAGAAATAAGTTATAAATAAGCACAGGATGGATGGAATGTGTTAGTGACAATGATCAAACTTGACACTATATGAAAAGACAGGCAGAAACTGCTTACTTGTACAAGAAACCACTTTTAAAGAAAAATTTTTTTAAAAAAAATAAGAGAGGGTCGTGTTATAGGAGATAAAGAAGAAAGGACAACAAATTTTGTGTGCCTTAGTGAACTACTGCAAGTCTTTCAATTTCACATCACTATGGTGACTTGCTTGTTCCTATCCTACCTCAGTTATGCAACCAGGGAAATAATACTGCAGTTTAATGTGGAATCTGACCCACATATCATTTCTGATGAAGCTCCACATCACTGAGAGGTGCGTACTAGGCTAAAAGGCAGGCTGAAAAATCTGTGGTGGGACCAGGATTTGATCCCAGACTTTCAGTTTCCAGTCACACACTTGTATACTAGATCACCAGTCCCAATGTACAACAAATTAAAAACAGTGATATAAGAAGACAGGGAGGTACTGATGACATGCAAAATGGAACAAAAGAGACTAGGGAGAAACTGGTTTCAGTCAATACCAGGTGAAAAGCATGAGCAAATACTGGTATGGAAGACTGGATCTCATCAGTTGCTAACCCCATATGCTAGGACATTGGCTTCAGGTGAGCCACGTAGCAAAACAGATTTGAGGATAATGAGCTACATGCTGAATTCATGTTCAGTAACAGGATGCTGGAAATTTGTAGTGTATAGAGCTTGTGAGTCTTGGGGTTCCATGCCATAGTGTGCATATTCTTTGTCAATCATCTCCTTAACAACGTATATATTTTTTAGTAGTGAGAACAGAATAAGTGGTTCTGGTAGTTATAGCAACAGATCCAGGTCCAGGAATAAATTCCCAACAGCCAATGGATGGGTCAGTGGAACATAATATATTACCCACTCATCTGTGGACTACTCAAGCACCTGCTTAACTTATGTCTGAGTAGCTGGTTTAAAAGCTCCAAATTGAGTTTAGTGTAATGCTATCATTGACTGTTTATTCTCCTGTGATATATGTAACAATCTGTCCTTTCATGATTTACTATTCTTTCACATCTTTTCTCATCATTTAACATCTGTGTAACAAGCACATAAGTCTTTCATTAACAACATAGTACATCATCACAATCTAAGCAATTCATCATGATTTTACAACACTTTCCTTAGGAAAGATTCACACATCATTCCTCAAGCCAAAAATACTTTTTGACTCCTACCAATGATTTTTTCCTCATATTTGAGCACCAATGATCAAAAATAAATACATGTAATAATAAACAAATATCTGCTTCAAGCTGGTTATGGTGTAACCACAAGTTTGAATAACAGATGTAACATTATTAAAGAGCAGAGTGCTTAAAACAATACAGACAGTAATGTCTTAGGTCACAGCTCATCAATAGCAAGTACGTAGACATTCCACTGGTCATATAAGATGGGGTCCATTTGCTCTCATGCCTACAGTACCACCATTTTCAATGGTTCTTCTATTTGTACGTTCGGTATGTTGCTGGCAAACAGCAGAACTGATACTTGCAAAATTTTTAGCTATCTAACTCACAGCCTCATGTCATTTGCACAACCATGATTCATGCGAAACTCTACGTATTTGATGCCAGTGTTGTGCCAGTAATATAGTGCAAGCACCACAAAAAGATGCCACCACTGATGAGATGATCCAATATAATCAACTTTTCCTGAAACAAAAAACACATATAAAGGATATGTAATAAGTAAATCTGTAATAACACATGATCTAAGGTAAACTATGGATACTGTATCACTCTTTGCAAACAGTGTATAGGCCACCATCTGTTATCAAAAACAGAAGAAGCATACGGCATAGTTGGCTTTGAGACATTCAGTTCTGTAAAAAGTAAAGGTTTTCTGTCATGCTGTTGCAGCACTGATATATTTCTTTGGCAACTGCCCAGAACTGTTAACTGCATTGGATGAAATATCTTTCTTGTTTCCTTCCAGTTAATAGATAACTGTCACTGTTGTCTTACACAGTCCTTTCATGAGACTCTAAGAAAAGATGCTGAACACCAAAACGCACCATCTCATGATCAGAAACAGCATATTGCCAGATTCTTTCCCATTTCTGGAAACATCGTGATGACAAAAAAAATTTCAGTAACATTTTTTAAATTGGTTACTCATGAGTCCGGTGCTAAGACAACACTGCAGTTCAACAAATTATAGATATAGTGCCCAGTATTGGATATCAGAGTCCATCTCATAAACCATTACTGCCATTAACTAGGCTCTGTCCACAGCTTGCTAACTTTATACCGTACATCTGTCTCTCCCAACTGTACTTTACCCAAATTGGATATTACATCTGCCTCTTTCAAGAATAAAGAGACACTGAGGCTACAACTTGAAAGAGAGTTTGAAACAGTCACAGAAGACTTCGTTTTTGCAATGTACAGATTTAGGAAGTAGCATTGATCATGAAGTAAATCAATCTGTTTAAAATTCTGAACATTTATTGTCAAATCATAATATGAGGGTTGTACCAAAAGTAAGGTTCCCAATAAGCTACAGCCTCGAGGGAAAGTGCTACGCTAAATCCGACAACAGTGACATAAGCAGTGCCTCCACTCTCAAGCACGCCCACCTGTGATTCACAACATTGCTCAGTTTTGGCTTGGCAGCCGTCAGAGGTGAAAGTATTGATCACCACTCCCATCAAGTGTGAGGTTTGAGCAGTACTCCGGTTTCTCCATGCAAGGAAGTTACCACCAATTGAGATTCAACAACTGACTGAGGTTTATGGTGAAGAGTGCATGTCTGTTCAGCACAACCTCAAATGGTGCAGGGCTTTTGCTGAGGATCGCACGAAGTTCATGATGAAGAACGAAGTGGAAGACTGCCGGTTTTGGATGTGATTGTCCAGATCAACAGTGAGCTGCTCAAAGATCGGAGGGTTACTGCCCCTGAAGCTTCCCATGGCACAAATGAAAGAACTTTAACAGAAATGTTGGGTTATCGCAAGGTGTGTGCTCGCTGGGTCTCCCAGATGCTGACTGACGGACCCAAGGAGCAACGCCTTGATTGTGTTCACAAGTTTCTTCAACAATGTGAGGGGGGAAGCAACAAGGAGAAGTTGTCGGACTCCATCATCACGGGAGATGAAATGTGGGTGCTTCATTATACTCCCGAAACAAAACAACAATCTCGTCAGTGGCGTCACTCCAGTTCACTGCCACCAAAGAAATTCAAACAAACACAGTTGGCAGGAAAGGTTATGGCAACTGTGTTTTGGGATCGTAAGGGGTACACCTCATCGATTTCATGCAACCTGGGACAACAATAAACTCAAGACAGGTACTGTGAAACATTGACCAAACTCCAGCGAGCAATCCAGAATCACCGGAGAGGACGACTCACGGAGGGAGTAGTGCTTCTTCACAACAATGCTCAACCCCATGTCACTCATCAAACAAAGGAGATTTTGAAGAAATTTGGGTGGACTGCTATGTCCAATCCCCTGTACATCCTGGACTTAGCCACCAGCGATTATCACCTCTTCCCCAAGATAAAGGAACACTTAAGTGAAAAATGCTTCAAGAGCGATGATGAAGTCCGATCAGCAGTCAAACACTTCCTCAGCAGGTTGGCAGGAGACTTCTTCGACTTAGGAATACAAAAGCTGGAGCATCATCTTCAAAAGTGTGTCGAAAACAATTGGAGACTATGTTGAAAAATAGACAAAGGTGTTAGATTTTCAATTATGTATAAATTAATAACAATAAACAATATCTTCTATTTGTAAAAAATATGGTAACCTTACTTTTGGTACAACCCTCGCACATATAGCATATAATAAAGCTGGTTGAAGGGATCAGTTAGCTGTGTGCCAGTTATGCTCAGTATTAATTTGGGCATGCTTATTCACTCAATTTATGCTCAGTCACATATAACAATGGAAAGCTATTTAATAAAACAAATTTTTATTACTTTTTTTTTTTACAACAGTTCTGGCACTTACATAAATGTTTGTTGCCTTATTATTCAACACAGTCAACCTTACTTTGCAACAAACTTGGTTCATTTGTCCAAAAGCTTGCCCCCCAGAAAAAATTCTGTTCAATAGTGCTTGTATCGTATCACATCTTCAAGCTGGCTCCTAATCTCTTACTTCACAAATATTCTTTCAAAGCTCTGCAAAGTGGAAACTTGATGCTGTCATGACCATACCTTATGGAAGATGTCCCAACATCTCTCATTTCACATAATATAGCGAATGTTATTACTACAAGCATATGAGGGCACATGTTGTCATGGAGCAGCAGTATTTCTTGTGAGGGCATTCCTGGGCATTTTAATCATAAGACAGGTTTCAAATGCCTTACCAACAGATAAATGAAGGGAGCACTAATTCTAGTTTTCCTGTCCTCTTGGAACTGTGCAGCATAAATAACTTGTCATCTTAATAACTCATCAGTATAGCTTTGCTGCTGAATGACTGTATCTTCAATATGTTAAATGGATCCAAACAACACAAAAGCGTGTAAAGTTCAAAGTGGCATAAATAGTTCCCGCTTACAGTGTTTGCTGCCATGTCATTAAGGTGATCATCATAGATGTTGTAAAATCTCCATTTGGAAACATCATCTAATACCCCCCCCCCCCCCCCCCCAAGAACCATGGATCTTGCCGGTGGTGGTGAGGCTTGCGTGCCTCAGCGATACAGATAGCTGTACCGTAGGTGCAAACACAACGGAGGGGTATCTGTTGAGAGGCCAGACAAACGTGTGGTTCCTGAAGAGGGGCAGCAGCCTTTTCAGTAGTTTTGGGGGCAACAGTCTGGATGATTGACTGATCTGGCCTTGTAACACTAACCAAAACGGCCTTGCTGTGCTGGTACTGCGAACGGCTGAAAGCAAGGGGAAACTACAGCCGTAATTTTTCCCAAGGGCAAGCAGGTTTACTGTATGGTTAAATGATGATGGCGTCCTCTTGGGTAAAATATTCCGGAAGTAAAGTAGTCCCCATTTGGATCTCCGGGCGGGGACTACTCAGGAGGAAGTCGTTATCAGAAGAAAGAACACTGGCATTCTACGGATCGGAGTGTGGAATGTGAGATCCCTTAATCAAGCAGGTAGGTTAGAAAATTTAAAAAGGGAAATGGATAGGTTAAAGTTAGATATAGTAGGAATTAGTGAAGTTCAGTGGCAGGAGGAACAAGACTTTTGGTCATGTGAATACAGGGTTATAAATACAAAATCAAATAGGGGTAACAGGAGTCGGTTTCATAATGAATAAAAAAATAGGAGTGCGGGTAAGCTACTACAAACAGCACAGTGAACGCCTTATGGTGGCCAAGATAGACATGAAGCCCACACCTACTACAGTAGTACAAGTTTATATGCCAACTAGTTCTGCAGATGACGAAGAAACTGAAGAAATGTATGATGAAATAAAAGAAATTATTCAGATAGTGAAGGGAGACAAAAATTTAATAGTCATGGGCGACTGGAATTCGGTAGTAGGAAAAGGGAGTGAAGGAAACATAGTAGGTGAATATGGACTGGGGCTAAGAAATGAAAGAGGAAGCCGTCTGGTAGAATTTTGCACAGAGCACAATTTAATCATAGCTAACACTTGGTTCAAGAATCATAAAAGAAGGTTGTATACATGGAAGAAGCCTGGACATACTGACAGGTTTCAGATAGATTACATAATGGTAAGACAGAGATTGAGGAACCAGGTTTTAAATTGTAAGACATTTCCAGGCGCAGATGTGGACTCTGACCACAATCTATTGGTTATGAACTGTAGATTAAAACTGAAGAAAGGCAAAAGAGTGAGAATTTAAGGATATGGGACCTGGATAAACTGAAAGAACCAGAGGTTGTACAGAGTTTCAGGGAGAGCATAAGAGAACAACTAACAATAATGGGGGAAATAAATACAGTAGAAGAAGGAGGGGTAGCTTTGAGAGGTGAAGTAGTGAAGGCAGCAGAGGATCAAGTAGGTAAAAAGACAAGGGCTAGTAGAAATCCTTGGGTAACAGAAGAAATATTGAATTTAATTGATGAAAGGAGAAAATATAAAAATGCAGTAAATGAAGCAGGCAAAAAGGAATACAAATGTCTCAAAAATGAGATCGACAGGAAGTGCAAAATGGCTAAGCAGGGATGGCTAGAGAACAAATGTAAGTATGTAGAGGCTTATCTCATGAGGGGTAAGATAGATACTGCCTACAGGAAAATTAAAGAGACCTTTGGAGATAAAAGAACCACTTGCATGACCATCAAGACCTCAGATGGAAACCCAGTTCTAAGCAAAGAAGAGAAAGCAGAAAGGTGGAAGGAGTATATAAAGGGTCTATACAAGGGCGATGTACTTGAGGACAATATTACGGAAATGGATGAGGATGTAGATGAAGACGAAATGGGAAATACGATACTTCGTGAAGAGTTTGACAGAGCACTGAAAGACCTGAGTCGGAACAAGGCCCCGGGAGTAGACAACATTCCATTAGAACTACTGACAGCCTTGGGAGAGCCAGTCCTGACAAAACTCTACCATCTGGTGAGCAAGATGTATGAGACAGGCGAAATACCCTCAGACTTCAAGAAGAATATAATAATTCCAATCCCAACAAAAGCAGGAGCTGACAGATGTGAAAATTACCGAACAATCAGTTTAATACGTCACGGATGCAAAATACTAACGCGAATTCTTTACAAACGAACGGAAAAACTGTTAGACGCTGACCTCGGAGAAGATGAGTTTGGATTCCTTAGAAATATTGGAACATGTGAGGCAATACTGACCCTACGACTTATCTTAAGGAAAGGCAAATCTACGTTTCTAGTATTTGTACACTTAGAGAAAGCTTTTGACAATGTTGACTGGAATACTCTCTTTCAAATTCTAAAGGTGGCAGGGGTAAAATACAGGGAGCGAAAGGCTATTTACAATTTGTACAGAAACCAGATGGCAGTTATAAGAGTCAAGGGACATGAAAGGGAAGCAGTGGTTGGGAAGGGAGTGAGACAGGGTTGTAGCCTCTCCCCAATGTTATTCAATCTGTATATTGAGCAAGCAGTGAAGGAAACAAAAGAAAAATTCGGAGTAGGTGTTAAAATCCATGGAGAAGAAATAAAAATTCTCAGGTTCACCGATCACATAGAAATTCTGTCAGAGACAGCAAAGGACTTAGAAGAGCACTTGAACAGAATGGATAGTGTCTTGAAAGGAGGATACAAGATGAACATCAACAAAAGCAAAACAAGGATAATGGAATGTAGTCGAATTAAGTCAGGTGATGCTGAGGGAATTAGATTAGGAAATGCTACACTTAAAGTAGTAAAGGAGTTTTGCTATTTGGGGAGCAAAATAACTGATGATGGTCGAAGTAGAGAGGATATAAAATGTAGACTGGCAATGGCAAGGAAAGCGTTTCTGAAGAAGAGAAATTTGTTAACATCGAGTATTGATTTAAGTGTCAGGAAGTCGTTTCTGAAAGTATTTGTATGGAGTGTAGCCATGTATGGAAGTTAAACATGGATGATAAATAGTTTGGACAAGAAGAGAATAGAAGCTTTCGAAATGTGGTGCTACAGAAGAATGCCGAACATTAGATGTGTAGATCACATAACTAACGATGAGGTATTGAATAGAATTGGGGAGAAGAGGAGTTTGTGGTACAACTTGACTAGAAGAAGGGATCGGTTGGTAGGACATATTCTGAGGCATCAAGGGATCACCAATTTAGTATTGGAGGGCAGTGTGGAAGGTAAAAATCGTAGAGGGACACCAAGAGATGAATACACTAAGCAGATACAGAAGGATGTAGGTTGCAGTAGGTACTGGGAGATGAAGAAGCCTGCACAGGATAGAGTATCATAGAGAGCTGCATCAAACCAGTCTCAGGACTGAAGACCACAACAACAACAACATCCAATATATTGTTGCAAACTTCCAGCTACAACCATGATAAAAAAAAGGGAGGGGGGGGGGGTCATTTAAGGTCATTTAAGTTGAGAAATTAACTATTACTAAAAATTACTTCCATATATTGCAACTGCAAACTACAGACAAATACAGTTAATCTGGCACTTGAAATTCTAGCTATTCCTTATATGTAACATACATGTCCTTCACTCATAGTTATGAAAGTTATAGCAAAGGACAATGCCTTGACTTGAGTTAATGAATTTCAACATACCTGAGAAAAATCGTTCTGGTATTTTTGACATGTAAATGAAGAATGCCAGTCCACTTATCGCATACATGCCAAGAACACGGGGCAGCAGCAACTAGAATGAAAGACAATGCCTTTACTTGGTAAATACAAATGGTTTAGTGGTTGTTTTCCAAAATTCTATAAGACTGTAAAATTTCATTTACTCAAATATAATAAAAAATTTCAAAGAATTTCTCTATAGTTATAGTGAATGTTTAGAATATACTGAAGTAAGTGAAACAAAATTTTCATGAAATGTATTCGCAGTTGCAAATACAAGCAACCATCATCTGCATAAGGGAATGAATAACAACACAGGCACTGCAATAATGTAAAATGAAATTTAATGAATGAAGTACACCCACATCAATAACAATTGGCATTAGGCACATTTGAAAGCACACTGCTGGATCTATTTCATAGCTGAAATAACAAAATACTCATCCTTATAAGCACGATCAGTTTTGCAGCAGCATATGAATTAGGGTTCCAGTGGCAAAAATGTGTGTTCTAACTATAGTGCTTAATGCTGATTAATTTTGTGTATGTTCTTTTTTTTGTGTAACTTCTTTTCCCAGGGGTTACTTCCAATAATAATGTATTTGGCAAATGATGCTTTACCTTGTGATGATTTCAGACTTAAATTAGCTCACATTATAAAGTAAATGAAAGATCAAAAGTTAGCAGGTGAGTAGCAGGCTGTCCACATTTTTTGAAAGAAGCATTTGATACACTGACTTTATATCATACTGTCAAACTCTATGTACAAAAAGTTGTCATATACAGGATCCATAAATAAACAACAAATGAAGAAACTGAAAGGTTAACTTCATTTTGAACCTTCATGGCATTCTGAATAAAGCTTCAAGATGATCTTTACACTTGTATGATCTAACTAACGTTCCCAATGAAAACAATAAAATTTTATGCAATCATAATCCTTGCATTTCATCAACACAGACACTGCCAATTACAACTTACTAGTACTTAAACAATGTTAGTAGAGTGGATTATTCAATATACAGTTATTACTCATTTATCATCAGGTACTTGCATATGCACAGCAAGAAAAACACGTGTGCAATGAATGAAACAAAGCTACAAAAATACAGAAAGTCCCTGGAGGAATGGTCAATATTCAGGTATATGACAAGAGTGCTCATCTGAAGCAAAAATCTTCAGGCCTATTCTGAATGGTTTCTGAGATAGAACACATTTAATGCACATTTGTTTTTAGTCTAGTGGGGCTGTAATGGAGCAGCTATGTCATATACATAATAATTTTTTTTAATGCTTTTGATACAAATATTGATCAATTAATCTTGAAATTGTACGTGCAAGTTGGCAGTAGATATGCCTTTGTAAACTTGTCAAATGTATTACTTTCTACATGTGTATTATTTTAAAAAAAGATGAAAACAATGTACTAGTTATTTATCAAAATGTAAGCAACTCCTCTATCCTGAGGGTTTAGCTGATGCTGTAATTAAGAGAAAAATTAATACTGTAAAAATCTAGCGATTCAGTTGAACGACTGGACTGTCATGCTTAGAGGTGCCATGCACAACCCTAGTGTGAAGAGGAGACATTGGAAAGGTATTGAGTGGTGTGAACAATTGTTGATGGCCGCAGATGTAAAATTATTATGGTGTTAAAACTCCTCAATGCTTCATCAAAGTGACATGGCTTCTCCCTTACATGCTTTTAATTCATCACTGCAATCATCAAGTCGTGGTTGCAAGAATTTCCAGACTTATGATCCTGTGAAGTTTCAGAGTCATGGTTATCGCTGGGAAAATGGCTCTGGGGAGTGTCATGTTGCTTGGCATGTATTAAGGTATCAGAAACATGAAGAAGCTATGTGAGATCATCATCCACCATCACTTCAATCATATAACCACAATCATGCTTCCTTCAACACGCACCTCGACAAGGTAATAGATTGTTTTTATTCAGTGAAGTACTTTTGGTAATGGATTATCAGTCATATTAGGTCAAAGTGAAATAACATTTAATTGGAACATTGCAGTTTACGATTTGACTTTAGATTTCCTATCAATCCAATGCGAAGAGCTCTCTGGGTGAACGCCTGTTACAGTGGTTGAATTATAAGTACTTAAAGCATTAAATATTTGTTAAAGCAAAGTTCCCTATCTAAGTCCAGGCTATTTAGATCATTACATTAATCACTGTGCTGTCGTGTTACCCTGTAAATTGCTATTATCTGCCACACTGAATGTCACTTGGTAGGTACAATTTAAAAACAAATCAGATGTTTAAACTACAGTGGACCTGACAATCTTAAATTCAGTTCTTTTCCTTCATAATTTAACGAATCTTTCACTTTGTTGATATGACAGCTGGCTTGTTTATATCATCCCTGCATACATCTATGGGACACCAAAGGAAATAAGGTAAGTTTCTTGCAAACTTGAACTTTTAAAATTTGCATTTGACTTGAAAAAGCAACAAATACAAATCGGTGCCTCTAAACTATCAGTCATTGCTTTTGGAGTTCTGGCTTTATCAATTATCAACACAAACACAATGAAAGTGAATAGAAATGGATTACGAAAGCACACTTTTCATAGCACATACTTCTCTTCTCAGTTATTCTAAGTGTGTAAACAAAAAGGAATTACAGTACTGAGGTCAGAAGCGTAATATTTTAGTGTCGTATTACTGTATCGAATACGCATTTAAGACCATAAAAACGTTTGAAGTTGTGTTCCTTAGGCTGTGTTGTTCACTAAAACAATGTAACATTTACTATATAAAACAAATATCACATGCACACGACAGAAATAACAAACAAGAAGCAATTGTAAACACTCATCTGCTAACGTATTGGGGGATCCAAGATGGCGGCAGACCCTACCCACTGGCTTCAAAGCGACATACAGCGTATGTCTGTAGCGCCATCTCCCCTTATTCTACCTCCATGATTCTACAACTGAGTTGGCATAAGATGATCTCTGACAGCTACTAGCATAGTTGCCAACTTTCAACTGCAAATTGCAAGCAGCTGCAGGTGAAAACAGTAGCCATTAACAGACCTGTGACAACACTGAGGTGTTGCCATAGATACATTGAAAACTGTGTACAAAAAAGACTATAGGTATGCTAAGAGTATTGTAAATAATGCAGTCCAATTTTTGTAGATGTTATGATGCTAGCATAACATGGCATAATGGAAACTCATAAGAGTATCACCACACCATAAGAAAAATATTCTAAACAGAAGATATATATAAATTCAAATGACATCCATAGTAAAGACACATAAGCATATTGCTTCTTTAAATTTATAATGAATAACACAAGTAAATAAAATGTTAATGGTTAGCTAAAGTTCAGCTTTTGAAAGTACTGATGCCTTGCCTACTTGGAATTTCACTCACAAAATTGAACTCCGTGAAATTAACAATAGCTCTATTAAAGCAGCTAATGCTGAATCAAGTAATAATGTAAACCCATGACTGTTAGTAAAAAATAACTAAAGACAGGTAATGCTAACTGTATGGATGAAAGCCTTATTCATAATGTGAAATGCTTCCTCAGTTATCAATGCTTTGTCACATTAGTTAATGAACCCTGAACCTTAAATGAGGAATCATTGCAAATAACAAATCATACGACTGAAGACAACATTGTACAATAATATGTTAATAAGTTTGATACAGAATTTTTAATGATGGTATCAGAGAGTAACATAATATTAAGAATATACAAAATTAGAGTAATGCATACCTGAACAACTGGATTAGCATAACCACCCATTATCACAGTCCAATGAAATGTTGGTACAACTCCATAAGCAGCCCAACAAACAAAAACAATGAGCTTCATATTTGCATCAACCCTCAACCTGGGAATTTGAATGACCATAGCAAACAGGAATATCAGGCTAACTGTGAGCAAATAGAATAACTGCAGGTTCTGAAACAAAACCCATAGAAATAAAGCTATATAAAAATAAAACAATGGAGATTTCAGGATGGAAACATATAAAAATAATTTTTATTTATTTATACAAATTTTATATAAGCTTTCAAACAGATCTTCAGAGAAACTTAAAGGAATTTATGTAACGGAACACCGCAGTAGATATTACGTTACTAGCACTTAACAGTATATGTAATGAATGAAAGGTGAGGTGTCTCAAATAAATAAAAGAGTCAATAAATAAAGAGTCATTCATGCCATAACTGTACATGAGTGCAGACATAGAAAAATAAGCACCTTTACACAACGTACATGTTCAAGTAGGTAAAGTCTGACATTACAAAAAACTGAAGGTAAAAGAGAAATTGTTTAGTAACTATATAGAAGGCTATACTTCTAAATACAAAGAAATTTACTTTGTACACATCAAAACAACAAGCAGTTACCACTGGCGTACTTTCGAATCTTTCAAACAAGTTCCTTTTCACTCAGATGTTAACCACAAAACACAACTTGCTGAACGTTTTAATGTAACATAACTTCAAGGCACAGTTTACACAAATAAAAAGAACTGATGATTGCAGGAAATAGTACCTTACTGTAATTATTAACAGGTTAAACAAAAATTCACAATGAACACAACATGAGGTAGTAGTATGTTATTAAATTTAAAGCAGATTTTGTTTCAGCCAGATAAGAAGGAAAAAAATTTACAAACACAAAAAATATTAAAACAAATAATAAACTGCCCCATAATTCAGAATGAATATTAATTATGATGAATATGATGACAAACTGACAGATTTCATCATGAGGAAACAAAGTTTGCATATGGAGTAAAAAAGCAATGGTCTCCTCTTCTGATAAAAATATTATTGGTGTCAGGATGACAAATAGTGGTAAGATAACTTAAAACAAAAACCAAAACAATGAAGAAAACATAGAATAACACTCATTACATGTAAGAAAATTAACTCACCATTAGAAGCAGAAATAAAGATGGGAAGGGTAATTTTCTACTGATCAAGGGTTTCAAATATGTGGATCCATGTTGCTCCTGCAAGCTTTCAGATTTCATCCAACTGCCTTTCAGCCAGGTGGGCAAGGGCACAAGGTGGGAAACTTGGCAGCCAGGTCATAGTGTACATGACTGTAGTCCACTGGCCGAGCTCTGGTGGCTACAGGTGACCTATTAAGTCATGCATGTAACCACATCATGCATGTAACCACATCATTTGATGGGCTGCCTACACTGCCTCCCCCTGCCCTTGGGTAAGCTGAAGAGTGCTTGTGTGCACCCATGTTTGATGGCACATCATTGGAACAGTCTGCTCTATCTGTTCAAAAGTATCTGGACACTCCATTGTAATGTGAAATAGACCACAAGAGGTGGACCCACCACTATGAAAGGAGGCAGGGAGTATTGTGTTGTTAGTGGAGAACCAGTAACAGCAGAAAGAGTGTCTGGAGATCTCTGGGACTTTGGACATTGGCTAATAATTGAATGTCACCTAAGTAACAGATCCATCAGGGACATTTTAACCCTTCTAAAGCTCTCCGAGTTAACTGTTGGTGATGTGATTGTGATGTGGAAATGCAAAGGGTACAGCTAAACCAAGACCAAGCAGATCTCATACACGGAAGAACAGGCACCATCGAACATTGTGGAGGTAATAGTAAAAGAATCACATGAAATCAGCATAAGGAAACACTCATGAGTTTCAAACTGATACCAGCAATCCAGCTACCACAATGACTGTGCAAAGGGATTTAACAGGAATAGGGTACAATGGTCGAGCTGCTCCTCAAAAGCCACACATTTCTGTAGTGAGTACTACGTAATGCTTTACATGGTGCAAAGAGCAACACCTTTGGACAGCGGATGACTGGAAACAAATGATTCGTAATGATAAATCATGCTATACTCTGTGGCAATTTGATGGTAGGGTTTGGGTTTGGTGAATGCATGGAGAAAGTTACCTGTCATTATGTGTTGTGCCAACGCTGAAGTACCTAACAAAACACTATATGCAGAAGGATATGAATACATTTTACAGTCTTCTGTACAATTCACATTAGCGGAACAGTTCGGAGATGATGACTGTTTGTATCAATATGACAATAGATACTGTGGTAAAGTAGCATCTGTAAGGCAATGGTTTGTGGACAATAACATTACTGAAATGGACTGGCCTGCCTAGGGAGCCAACCTGAATCCAATGCAACACCTTTGGCATGTGTTAGAATGACAACTTTCCTTCACACCCCAGAATCTACCATCATTACTTTCTCTTGTTTCAGCTCTTGCTCTGGAGGAAGAATGGTCTGCTGTTGCTCCAAAGATAATCAGACATCTCATGGAAGTGCCCCAGCAGAGTTAGACAGATAAAGGTGAAGGCTGGACTCATCCCATATTAATGCCCACTAAAGGTGTCCAGATACTTTTGATCAGACAGTGTACTTGTTCAAGAGTATAACAAAATAGGAAAATGGATACAATCAATAATGGTATTTTTGATTTCAGTTTGACTTACACTAGTGACAGATGATGGCTCTACGTAATTTGGGCAATCACATTAAATTATTTTGCATCAAACATCATATTAACGTACTGTTTTGCAGAAGTACACTGAAGAATCGTAAAGAAGGGTGGAAACAAGTAAACCTTCACAGACAGAGCCATTATGTGATGTTATTTCTGTGGTTACAAATTTGAGTCAAATTTGCAAGAACTTGGCAGCATGCACTTGCTTATCAGTATGACATCGCACCACCTCTGGGGCCTGAATGAATGCACTAATTTGACTAAGAAGGTATTGTAAAGCCATTGTATCCTCCCTTGAGGCAAGCTGGTCCACAACTGCTGAAATGGTCCTGGATATACTAGTACTGGGACTGTGCTGGCGCAAGCTGTCACCAGCACACCGGTTGACAAAGATGAAGTGCAAAGGTCAATTAGTAGGCACTGGCTTAAGCACGCCTATTACAAGAGAAGCCAGAGACACATTCACAAGCAACACACCACCAACGTCTTCTCAACAGCATGTATTTAGGCCACTGCCAACCAGAGGGCCTCACTCACTCACTGACTCAGTCATCCAGTTGGCATCCGTCAGTTTATTTGCAGAGCAGGTTTAGTTTGTCACAGGCTACAACAGTACAAAGTGACCAAATTAGTGACTATAGCAGTACTACTACTTTACATCAGTCTGCAAGAGGTCTATTACTGATGAGCTTGTACCACAAAAAATGGACTCTAAGTAAAACTTCTAGTTCATGTAAATAAAGAACAGTATTCATCCATGTGTGCATTTGTGTTGTAGAAAGAGGCTTCTGGCCACCAAAAGCAATATCCTCTCCATTGCTTCCTTGCAGTACAATACTCTACAGGGATGGAGTTTATGTTCAAGCTAATTCTATACACACTGTATTGGGGACAGATCTGGTGATCTTGCTAGTGATGGGACAACCTCAACATCATGTTGACAGTTCATGTGTAGATGAGCACTGTGCCCCGGTAAAATGATATCATGATGCTATCACATGAGAGATAATGGATGAGGATGCAGGCTATCCATCACATTCCTTTGTGCCAGCAGAGTTCCCTCAATCACTTCCAGCCATGACCTGAAATCTTACGGGATGGCTCCCTACACCATAACTCCAGGAGTGACACAGCTATGCCCCTCCAAAGCATGGGATGATACTTCCTTATTACAGCTGCTGCTAGTCTCCAACCAGTGTTGCAGGATGACACAACTCAGATGACAGGCACAGATGTTAAGGGGTTACCAATGGCACAATATGGCAATCCTCCCTTGTGGTGGTGTGAGGTGTGGTCAACCGGAATCTTGATGAGGAGTATGGCTGTCATCACATTCCCATGCATTCCAACACTGGTCCCTCTGTCATGTCCGAATACTCCACAAATCTGGATACTGCATGATTTGACCAGCTGGCCGAATGGAGACCAACAGTGTAGGGTGCAGATAATGCTGCCTCAGAGAAGTACATGGCATCTTCACATCCTTCACAGTAGTGACTCGAGGTCTGATGCTGTTCACACCCCTCACCAGGCCTGGTAACAACACTAATACACTCTGGTGGTTGACCTAACTGTCACAGAGATTTGTAATTCTTAATCATTTACATATTCACTGATGGAGTGTACCTGTACAAAGTTACATTGACATCCGATCAAGTCTTTGGAGTGCTTCACTTTGTCAGGCAGAGTATGATATGAAATATGAGTGCATAATGTCACCCATGCTACCAATATGTCTGAATAATATACTTAAAAGCATGTTGCAGAATTGAATGCTTAATTTTTTTTTTTCAAACTATGTAAAATAAATTGATCAGGACAATTTGCTTATGTATCAATTTTGGCGGCTCAGACCGAGGTCAGACAAATGAAGCACTATCTATTGATTGTTTACAAAGCCACAGAAGTTATTGTTTTGGTCCAGTACTGATTTGATTGTGCACAAAAGCTAGCAATAAAGCTTTTGAAAATCATTGCCATCACCAGTTGTAATACGTTTTCTGTGTCCAAAAGTATATACAGCTGCCTCAGTTCATCATGAGGTGTACTTACTCTATAGGCCTATAATAATGAGTGAAGAAAAGATTAGACAACAGTGTCATGACAATAAAAACTGGCCATACCAATGTCCATGATGAAAAGCAGAGTTGCAGATCCAGTATTGCCACTGATGAAACTGGGCAACAAGTGGATAAAAAGCTATGATCTAATTAGGAGCTGGTGCTTTGGGTGCTGAATTTCCTCACACTGCATACACCAGTATATACACAACTGTCACAGAAAAGCTGAGATCACAAACTGTATGCAACACTGGACCTGACCAACATGAGGGGCAAAAATGACAAGCAGACAAGGATTTTTGGACTGCTATCAACAAGTCCCAATCCATACTCAGCAACTCTCTTGCACTGGAAACAGTAATGACTTAGTGGACAATGATGTGAAGATGATGAGTGTTTTTGGACTGCTATCAACAAGTCCCAACCTCATACCCAGCAACTATCTTGCAATGGAAACAGTAATGGCTTATTGGACAATAATGTGAATGTGATAGGAATAAGAAACTAGAGCAATGTTACAAAAAATGCTTAGAGATGAATGGTGATTATGTCGAACCATGAAGCAGATTTGTAGGAAACTAAAACTGTGAATAAAAGCTCTTTCTGAACAAACATTTCCCTTTTTATGACCGAGCAACCTTTACTTTTCAAATACACCTCATGTATGCACAAGGTGTACGACCATGCCCATACAGCTATTTTACAGATGTACAAAAATTTGACTGCTTCATACTTCTCTGCACAAGACTTCTGTTTGCATTCAAATTAACCATATAACATAATTACATTAATTATCACATTTAATGTAGCCATTGTTCTTTGTAAATCTATTTTGTTATTGTCCAAAAAAATGAATGCTTTTCATAAGAACAATCCTTACCTTATGACACCAAAATGCGTAGTAGACCCCAGACATGTAAATTGCCAGAAGACTGAGAGCTATGCCAAAAAGATCAAATGAAAGGAAGCAAAGGTAATCTTTTTCTGACCGGCAAGAAAAGGTATGATAAAGTGATGACAGTATCATACATATCTGGAACAAGAAAAAAATACATTACAGTATAACACACATGGTATTAAGACTTGATTCACAGTCAACATATTCTAGTCTCTCATTCAAAGCAGCACTATTTGCTTTAAAATTTTGTAACAACAATCCTCTTAGAGGGACTTCAATGCAGATATTTTCTTCATGAAAACAACAGTAAAGGATTGTTGTTATAGGCTCATTTAATTAACTACTGCGGGTGGATTAACAAAACACACATTACGTTATGTAAAGGAAAACTTCTAAAAACTATAGGAAATATTTGCATGCAGGATTATAGCACATAAAGCTCCCACATGAAAAGCTCTGAATCAAAGCAGATTATATAACCTCATGTTGTTTCTTAGTAAATGAGACAGTTCATAATTTGATGTATGTCAGTCGATATTTGCAGCCAAACTCTAACTAAACTTCTACTTCTGCACATTAATCAAGTGACACTGTATCATCCTGCAAGATTACCGAATAAGCACACAATCAAACACTTCTAGCCCTCTATGGAAAGAAAAATTGAGACAAACTGTATGCAGAAACATTCTGCAGCCTTGTAATTTCAGATCATCTTGTTTTCCTTTGTTTGTAGCCTCTTATTAACAAGATGTGCTAAGTAATTTACTAGTAATGATCACTCTGATGACAGAACATTATTTATAACACCTCTCACATGTAGCTGCTTGATTTGCACTGTGTAGGGGCATATAATACAGCATGTTCATATTAATTTTCAAACTACCATTCTTTTTCTAGTTTTATGTACAAATAAACACACAGATCCACAGCGGCAATGACACTGATTGTTTATGAGAGGTTGACCAGGCTGACAGGAGTAGTGGTAATGGGAATGAAGATTTGGAGGGGAAGAAGTATGGGCCTATGAAGAGCTCGGGGGAGTGATGTGGGTACTGGGAGATTGGTACAGGAGAAGACAAGTGGCTTTTAGCAGCGGTGGTAAGATGTGGACTGAAGCAGTGCATGTTCACAAACCAAAGAGGGAGGGGCCTGGAGGATATGTAGAAGGTTGAATATTGGGGAGGAATGGCGTGGGAAATGACAAGAAAAAGTGAGGGTAAAGGTAAGAGGATGATGAAGTTCAGTACATTAAGAGCACCGTGAGAGGATGATAATGATATGGGCAGTGAAGTAGCCATTGAACTCTTTGGTATGGATGTGCAGCGTGTCCAGCAACTGGGTGGTCAAGTTTTGTGGTTAACAACAGTTTGGCAGTAGACATTTATTCGGGAAGGCAGGTAATTAGCTGTCAGTCCTCATAGAATGCAGCAATGTAATTGCAGCACAACTAGTATGTAACAAGGATGCTTTCCCATTTGGGCCTATATTTTACAGAATACAAAATGTCTATGACTGGACTGCAGTAGGAGGTAGGAAGTGGGTGCATAGTACAGGTCTTGAGTCTAGGTTCTCCATTTGAGAATGGTGCAGGGCTCAGAGCATCGTATAGGTTATTGCATAGGTTGGGTGGGCAACAACCTTTCTTCTTCCCATCTCTCCTCTCTCCCCTCCCCCTGCCCCAAAACTCCTGTCAAATTTAGCACCACTCTCAGTCACTATCATCACAGCTGCAGGTGAAGCATTTGGGTGTCTGTGTGTCTGTGTGTATGAGTGTGTAATCTTACATTAAAATAAGAATAATCACTCAAAACCAAATAACATTCTTGGGTGTTACTTGTGTCTGTGTATCATATTAATCAGATAAAGGTGAATGGTGGCCTTTCCTAACTTCTGTTTGCAGTGCCTATCATGAAAATTATGTTCTGTTTGCAAATTATGTTAATGTAATAAACAAGAAGTAAATGACATGTTCTCATTTATAATTGCATAAGAGACACTCTGCTAATTTAACCACAAGTTACTCATGGGGAAAAACAATAATAATAGTGATCATCTCTAACAGCATTGTTTTGAAAATCCCGTTAGCCTTATTGAAGTTTCAACATGAATTCAGTATCACGTACTATTGTTTCAACTTTACACACAATTCTTTCTTTCTTATTGTGTTTATTGTTTCTATATAAAGAATAAAAAGTCTCAAACAAAAGAAAGAAAGGAACTAAAAGTAACTATTAATTACATGAAATAGTACCATAAGAAATAATAAGGCATGCCTTCCAATGCTACATGACATATTCTGTTGCAGGCTGTTGCAATTATAATGTAACAAAAGACAAGGATCTGATTGTTTTTGTGGTGCATAACAACCTTATATTAACTTAGCCTATTAATATATTACTAACTTATTACTTTTTTAGAGAATTTATAAGGAGATTTCACTAACTTACAGCAATTCAAATTAAGAATTAGCTTACAATTTTATTTATTATAACATAATAATTCAGGCTGCTTATAAAAGGCATACAAATATGTACTTGTTGTTCCACTTCAGGCAGCTTATTAAGCTATTAACCCCTTGTTTTATGCTGAAATGAGGGGAAAGTAGTTCAGAAAAGTTATGGTAAAGTACCGTACATTATGCCATATTTCATTTTTGAGTGATGGTACCTTTGTGAAAATTCTGTTTGGGCCCTGTATCATGAGTGTTAGTTTCATAGTTTGTTTGGTGAGGATGTCTGTTTTTTGCTGGAATACTAGCAGTGAGTACATGTAATATTACATAGTATAGAGATCCCTAGAACCCTAAAGAAGCCACTACATTCACTACATCACAATATTACTCCTTGAGGAGCCTGGAAATAGAAATATCCAAAGCATGACAATTTTACTTGCCTACCTGTAAAGCTCTTTACACAAAATACACTGAATAATGTTTGTCCATCGATTGATCAATAAATTATTCCATTCTGATGCATATGAATTTGATATGTGAGTTACACTAATTTTAATCAGTCCCCATTTCAGACACATGTGGGTTATTATGCACTGTATGCAACTGCATAAGATTTGAAATAAAGTAGCTGTAAATTAAATGTAGTGAAATCATTTGTCCATTTAATTTATGTTATTTCAGTCTTGTATTTTCTTGTATTTCAATCTTGTATTTTCTTGTATTTCAGTCTTGTATTTTCTTGTATCATTATTACAAATTGCAAATTCTTTTGATTAGAATAGCATAAATTATTAAAGCATGGAAAATGCCTACCTATCTGATAAACAGTGTTCTTGAGCTACCTCTGTAATCTGTTTTACATTTTTTGGGAAACAGAAAACTCGTAAGTGAAGACTGTCAAGTAACTAACTTCCCCTGATTTATTTCAATTTTAACAGCCTTCTGCAAAGTTTCTGAAGGAGCAATCCAACAGGAGCAGAACTTAGCATCTAAAATAAAATAATTCTCAGTATGTCTTACAACTGGACTTCACTAACGAAGTTTTGTGTGAGCAGAGTATTGTTAGGCAATCCCAAATATTAACTGCATACATCTGACTGGTCATATACTAACACATTTCACAGCAAGCTAGAAATCATTTAACTGTTCTTGGAGCAGTAATGGGCCTGAATTCATAATGTAAGGTCAAATACTTTTCATCTCATTCTGTAAAATTAAATTATTTCACTTATACCTTTCTTTTAACATAATTATGAAAAGCAAAGTTGCTACTCACCATATAGCGAAGATGCTGAGTCGCAGATGGGTACAACAAAACGATTGTCATTAAGACCTTCTCCAACAACACACACAAATGCAAATGTGTGTTCATTTGTGTGTGTGTGTGTGTGTGTGTGTGTGTGTGTGTGTCTACATTTATTGTTGATGAAGGCCTAAATGGCTCAAAGCTTAATTTGTGACAGTCTTTTTGTTGTTCCTACCTAGCATCTCCGCTATATGGTGAGTAGCAACTTTCCTTTTCATAATATTGTTACATTCCATCCTGGATTTCCCATTGTTTGGTTTATACCTTTCTTTTAAACTGAAGATATAAGTTAAACATAATCTTATCTGTAATAACCTAATCAATAGTTAAATTAATTTTTCAGAATGAATCAGTTGGTTAGACTGCGCGATACGATAGTTTTGTGGATCATTTCAGCTATCCTTGTAGACGGGTGTAATCTATACTTTCTTCCAGTCAGAGGGCATACGCTTTTGTTCCAGGGACGTTTATATATAATGGTTAAAATTAGAGCTAATTCAGCTGCAAATTCTGTACAGAGCCCCTGAAGCCTTGTACAATTTCTGTGATTTCAGCTATTTCTCAATGCCACTGACACTAACATCTATATCACGTATCTTTGACATGGTGAAAGAATTAAACTGGGGCTGTAGTTCTGTATTTTCCTTTGTAAAGGAACTTACGAAAACCAAGATCACCATTTCTGCTTTTGCTCTACTACCCTCAATTTCTCCACTCAGGATGCAAACAATAATTGTGTACAACATACCACAGTGGTGTAGGTCAAGTCGAGATGAACAAATTGATATAGGACACTTGTGCTTTATCATACCAGCGAAATGCCTCAAATTGACCTACAAAAGCCACCTAAGCTGAAGTGCACAACAGATGCTTGAGATTTTGGCTAAAATTGCCCTTGAATATTAAAGGAAACTTTAACAGCATAAAATAAACAATTGGCCTTAAATCACTTTGTTTGTCTGGCCATCTTACTACAAAACTACTGTGCTTTTAAGGGTTAGGTTTGGATCAAATTGGTAATGTAATTAGTTTTTATGTAACTTTTACAACAGTCCTCTTTTTTCTTTTTGTCCCAATATCCTCAACAGTAAGTTAAGGTGACTTCTGTAGATAAAAGTCAAGTTGTTCATTTCGACTTCCCCTACTCCAGTGCGGTACATTGTAAACAGTTATCGTTTATAACCCACAGAAATCTATACAGATATTCCTTATAATTTCTGTATTTTTGAACATATAACTACTTTTCATTAATTTGACAACACATTTGTCCATATTTGCTCTATATAAATATGCAGTTAATTTATAACTACTTATTCCAAGATTTCTTACCTCTAACATTATATGGTGATCATAAAGACAAATGGCATCAGTTTCTTTCAAAATTCCTGGGATCTCCTAAGCAAACAAACAATCCATTTACTTTATTTTCTTCTAATATTCTGACTGAACTGATCTGTTTCTGTCTTCAAAAAAACTTCTGAAACTTTGTCCACAAAATTTTTCTACACTTACATTTTACTTAATGTGCAAAGTCTCCTTCCAAATATTCTCCACCACAACTGATACACCACTCCCAAAACCATTTCCACATCTGGAAGAGGTCTTGGTATGACTCTTGCTGGATCATCTGTGAATTTTCTTTTACCTCGTCTGTCATTGCAAATCTGCCCCTTTCAACAAGGTTTTTAAATTTGGGAATAAAAAAAAGTACGCGGCCAGATCTGGAGAGTACAGAGGATGAGGCAGCACAGTGATATCACTTTCTGTGAAATAGTCACACACGAGCAGGGATGAATGTGTGAGTGCGTTATCCTGATGCAAGACCCGTGAATTGTCTCACTACATTTCAGTCTGTTTCCTTCTCACATTTTCTTGCAGGCATCACAACATGTCCTGATGGTACCATCAATTAACAGTTTGTCCCTGTGGCACAAATTCATAATGAGCTAATCCCTCAAAGTCAAAGAAAATTAACAGCATGGCTCTGACATTTGATCTGACCTGGCAAGCTTCTTTGGGTCTTGGAGAACCTTTCCTGACCCAATGTGAAGAATGAACCTTGGTTTCAACATCATAACCATAGACCCACATCTCATCATTAGTTATGGCTCTTTTAAGAAACATCTCATTTTCATTTAGGCAATCCTGTGTCAGGATTTCATGACATGATCCAACTGAAATATCACATTCTTCTGTGATATCTTGGACAGTTGGTCTTGGATTGACATGCACAATTTCACTGACATTCCTGACATGATAATCGTCGATAGAAGTCGAAGAGCGTACTGAATGAGGGTCATCTTTAACTTCTGTCAGGTCATTTTTAGCCATGTGAGCCATTTGTAACACCGAGTACAGCTTAAGCACTCATCACTGTAGGCTTCTTGCATCATTTGGCGTGTCTCTGTAAAGGTTTCCTTGAGTTTCACACAAAATTTAATGCAGACGCATTGCTCCTCTAACTCTGTCATATCCAAATTCGCAAACTGAACAATAACTAATAGACACGTAACAATGAAAGTTGTGGCAGTTATACATTAAACACATGGGTGTGCATGGAAGCAAACTGCATTTCACTCCAACACCCCAATGGCGCAAAATTATGAATGTTCCGGAATTTTTTGAACAGACTTTGTACTCTTATGAGATGAATAATAGTCTGTCATTTAATCATCTACAATACTGTCTATATTTAACATGTAACAGTTGTCTTGCCACACACCAATAACTAAAGGCACTTGGCTTGGTGTGCCCCCCCCCCCCCCCCCCAGATCTGCTGACATATGTATAATGTTTGACATATGTATAATGTTTGAAATACCTGGAAGCATCCAAGAAGAACTCCTACAATGAATTTGTCTGCGAATGATGCATGGATGTTAAGGAGAACTAAATCATACAGTGTCAGTCCTAAGAATAACATCCATCCAAATATGTGACTCCAAATGTTTATTGTCTCATTTGTCCACCAAAACACACTGGAAAAGAAAAAATATTAAAATAAAATCTTTATTTTAAAAGATAACATAATAAAAATACAGCATAAAATGCAAATTCCAAAATGTTTATTTTAAAAAATTAACATAATAAAAATAGAGCATAAAATGCAAGTGCAAGGTAATGTAAATACGAATGTCTACAGAAAAGTTAAGCCATGGTCACAGTGGCATCAACAATGGTTACCATGTCTTCAGCAGAGGTTGTCCCATAACATCAGTCGACAGCTTGGTCTCAGTAAGTGAGCTATTCCTCAGTTTTTAAAATTATTATTTACGTTTTTTGGGGGTGGGTCGCAGTGGTTACAACCTATTCTAACCCCTTTGAGTGTGATGGGTGCCATGGTGCCTCTGTGCTTGGAGGCAAGTGTTGCATTACTGGTTTTGCTATTAACCCTACAGCAGGTGTACCTATGGATAAAATGTGCCAACCACAAATAACAGTCTTGTACTGTTCCACTGATGGTTTACAACTGCAAGAACACACCTATTTCTTTATTATTGCTTCAACTAAAACAGTACTGAGTTGTGCTGTCATATATCCAAGTCAGTGGTAGCAATATAAAATGAACAGTGAGCTATGTGAGAAAAAAATTCATGATCCATGCAAGAAAATGAGCCAGATTCCAAGCTAGCGGCACAATCCAACAATGAGGCAGTTGCCTATGAGATAATTAGCAATTGGATAAGTGACTGTCTGGGATCTGATGCAACTGCGCTGTGTAATACATTGAGTGGGTCATTACTGTGGGGGTATGTGGCAACAGAATAATATGACAGTTTATTTTATTACTGTTTATGTGCAGTCACAATATGTCACACAGCCACTACACATTAAAAACCTGCACCATTGTGTGGCATACATGGTTGAGCAGCTTTTTTTTTTTTTTTTTTTTTTTTTTTTTTTTTTGTGGTTTTAGGGCGCAAAACTTCTATGGTCATTAGCGCCCAGCCCGTGACTTAAGACAGTAAAAAACCGAAATTGAAAACCAGCAGCAATGGGAACAAAGTCAGAAAATTGGAGAAACTAAAAATAGAAAAATGCTTAAAAATCTGCTACAGAAAGGGGGTGGTTGTCCCCAAAAAAAGCTTCAAATGACTGACGTCATTTCACTGTCACTAATAAACTGGAGAACGCGGTCGGCTGAGCGCGTGTCATCTGCTAAAATCGACGATAAATCAGGCGATAGCTGTAGACGGGAGCGTAACGGATTAAAATAGGGGCATTCAATTAAAAGGTGTCTTACCGTCCACAGCTGAGAGCAGTGGGGACAGAGTGGGGGAGGATCGCCGTTTAAAAGATGTCGATGGCTAAAACGACAGTGCCCTATCCGGAGTCTAGCTAAAATTACCTCCTCCCGACGACGCGTTCGGGAGGAAGAGGTCCAAGCGCAAGGAAGGGCTTTCACTTCCCGCAATTTATTACGGGGAAGTGCCGACCAATGCGCATGCCATAAACGAGCAACTTGGCGACATAAACCGCTCCGTATATCGGTGAAGGGAAGCGACTGAATAGCTGGCCGAGGAAGAGAGACTGCAGCCTTGGCCGCTATATCGGCCGCCTCATTCCCACATATACCAGCGTGTCCCGGGAGCCAGAGGAACGCCACCGAGACGCCCCCCAGGTGGAGCAAGCGCAGACAGTCCTGAATCCGGTGGACCAGAGGGTGCACAGGGTAAACAGCTTGGAGACTGAGGAGAGAGCTGAGAGAATCTGAGCAGATAACGTACTGTATCCGCTGATTGCGGCGGATGAAGTGGATAGCCTGGAGAACAGCGTAAAGCTCCGCAGTATAAACCGAACATTGGTCAGGAAGCCGAAAGCGATTTGGGGTGTCGCCAACAATATAGGCACTCCCTACACCTAACGATGTTTTCGAGCCATCGGTGTAAATAAATGTGGCGTCCATCATTTCTGCACATAGAGCAGCAAATGCCCGACGATAAACAAGTGTAGGGGTACCATCCTTGGGAAATTGACAAAGGTCACGGAGCAGGCAGATCCGGGGACGGAGCCAAGGCGGTGCTGTACCCCAAGTTGTCAAGAAGGTTTTAGGAAAGCGGAAGGAAAGAGAATGGAGCAGTTGACGGAAGCGGACTCCCGGGGGTAGTAGGGAGGAGGAGCGGCCTGCATACCCTACATCAAAGGAGGCGTCGAAAAAAAGGTCGTGGGCTGGATTAGCAGGCATGGAAGACAGATGGCTAGCATAACGACTCAGGAGGACTGCTCGCCGATTGGATAGCGGAGGTTCAGCAGTCTCAGCATAAAGGCTTTCCACAGGGCTAGTGTAAAAAGCTCCAGACACTAAACGTAATCCACGGTGGTGGATAGAATCGAGACGCCGAAGAATAGACGGCCGAGCAGAGGAGTAGACTATGCTTCCATAATCCAATTTCGAGCGCACTAAGGCGCGATAGAGGCGTAGAAGGACCACTCTGTCCGCTCCCCAGGAGGTACCATTCAGGACACGGAGGGTGTTAAGCGATCGCAGACAGCGAGCCGAAAGATAGGAAACGTGGGAGGACCAGCATAGTTTTCTGTCAAACATAAGACCCAAGAATTTAGCGACGTCTGAAAACGGAAGGTTGACAGGACCTAGATGTAAGGAGGGCGGAAGAAACTCCTTACGTCGCCAAAAATTGACACAAACGGTCTTACTGGGTGAGAAACGGAAGCCAGTGTCGATGCTCCACGAGTGGAGGCGATCGAGACATCCTTGAAGACGTCGTTCAAGAAGGCTGGTCCGTTGAGCACTGTAGTAGATCGCAAAATCGTCCACAAAGAGGGAGCCCGAGACATCAGGAAGGAGACAATCCATAATTGGATTTATGGCGATGGCAAACAGTACAACACTCAGCACGGATCCCTGGGGTACCCCGTTTTCTTGGGAGAAAGTACGGGAGGGAGTAGTGTTCACCCGCACCCTAAAAGTGCGCTCTGCCATAAATTCGCGAAGAAATAGGGGCAGCCGGCCTCGAAAGCCCCAAGAGAACAGTGTGCGGAGGATGCCTGTCCTCCAACAGGTATCGTATGCTCTCTCCAGATCAAAAAATATTGCTACCGTTTGGCGTTTCCGGAGAAAATTGTTCATGATGTAAGTGGAGAGAGCAACAAGATGGTCAACTGCTGAACGATGCTTTCGGAATCCGCATTGGGCAGGTGTGAAAAGACTGCGGGATTCCAGCCACCAAGCTAAACGGTAATTCACCATACGCTCCAAAACCTTACAGACACTACTCGTGAGGGAAATGGGGCGATAGCTAGAGGGGAGATGTTTGTCCTTTCCAGGTTTCGGAACGGGAACGACAATAGCTTCCCGCCACCGTCTGGGAAAGGTACTGTCGGTCCAAATTCGATTATAAAGGCGAAGGAGGTAACGCAGACTATGGGTTGATAAATGCAGCAACATCTGGACATGGATTCCATCCGGTCCTGGGGCGGAGGAGCGAGAAGAAGAGAGGGCATGTTGGAGATCCCGCATGGAGAAAACAGTATTGTAGCTTTCGTGATTTGGAGAGGAGAAAGCAAGATGTCGCACTTCTGCTGCACGTTTCTTCGGGAGAAACGCTGGCGGGTAATTTGAAGAGCTCGAAATCTCAGCAAAGTGCTGACCCAACGAGTTAGAAATTGCGACGGGGTCCTCTAAGGTATCATGCGCGACAGTGAGCCCAGAGACCGGGGAGAAACTAGGCGCGCCTAAGAACCGTCGAAGCCGACTCCAAACTTCCGAGGAGGGAGTGAAGGTGTTAAATGAGCTAATAAAGAATTTCCAGCTTGCCTTCTTGCTATCGCGGATAACGCGACGGCATCGCGCACGGAGCTGCTTATAGCGGATACAGTTGGCCAAAGTAGGATGGTGACGGAAATTGCGAAGAGCACGTCGCCGCTCACGTAGTGCGTCACGGCATGCCTCGTTCCACCAAGGAACTGGGGGGCGCCGGGGCAATTCGGAGGTGCGTGGTATTGAACGTTCCGCAGCTGTAAGAATAACGTCGGTAATATGTGTGACCTCATCGTCGACACTGGGAAAGCGACGGACATCGAATGTCGCGAGAGACGAAAAAAGTGTCCAATCGGCTTGGGCAAATTTCCAGCGTCGCGAGCGCATATGTGGCAGTGGAGACTGCAGTCTAAGGACACATGGAAAGTGGTCACTCGAGTGTGTATCATCAAGGGCGAAACATTCGAAGCGCCGAGCTAGCGGAACAGTACCGACCGCAAGGTCCAAATGAGATAAATTTGTCGTGGAGGCAGACAAAAATGTGGGGACCCCAGTGTTGAGGCAAACTAGATCTGCTTGGTGGAAGACGTCTAGCAATAGAGAGCCACGTGGACAAGGATGTGGAGATCCCCAAAGCGGGTGGTGGGCATTGAAGTCCCCAACCAGCAAATAGGGGGGTGGAAGCTGACCAAGAAGATGAAGGAGATCAGCTCGTGCCATTGGTGTGGATGATGGAATGTATACAGTACAGAGAGAGAACGTGTATCCAGAAAGGGAAAGACGGACGGCGACAGCTTGGAAGGAACTGTTTAAGGGGATTGGGTGATAATGGAGAGTATCATGGAGAAGAATCATGAGTCCTCCATGGGCTGGAGTGCCTTCAACAGAGGGGAGGTCATATCGGACGGACTGAAAGTGAGGGAGAACAAGGCGGTCATGGGGACGCAGCTTTGTTTCCTGAAGACAGAAGATGACCGGCGAGTAGGAGCGTAAGAGGACCGACAATTCATCCCGATTGGCTCGAATGCCGCGGATATTCCAGTGGATAATGGACATGGGGTGAAAAGAAAATGGAGGAATGTGACCAAAGTTGCTGTCAACTCAAAGACTGCTCGGAGCTAGCAACCGACAGCATGGAATGGCATTCAGCCGAACGCAGAAGATCCTGATCCATAGGTTGGTCAGGAGCAGTCCCTGCCACCAGCGATCGGCCGGTTGACCGGCCACCAGCAGTGCGCCTCGGCGACACAGAAGACGGCCGAGGGCGATTTCCGCCAGGTGGTGCTGTAGAGGGGACACGCCTTGGCGGAGAAGGAGAGGAACTGGGTTTCTTTGTAGCCTTCTTGGAAGAATGGTGTTTAGATGAAGGAGGAACCAATGGTTGTGAAGTTGCGGTACGTAAAAACTCTTCACGAGTATGCTCTTTTTTCGAAGACTTGGCGTCCGACTTTTGGGCTCGAGATTTAGCAGAACCCGACGAAGGGTGAGCCATAGAGTGGGCAGGCGAAAGTGGTGAGGTTGAACGAGCGATCTTTGCACTGGCCGATCTGACGACCGTGGTACTAAAGGTGAGGTCGCAAGTCTGCGTGGCCGCCTCCTTTGTTGGCCGAGGAGAAGCAAGGACAGTGCTGTATTTTCCTGTCTGAGGCACGGTGGGCTTGCGACTGGCGAATAATTTTCGAGCAGCAAAGGTCGACACCTTTTCCTTCACTCTTATTTCCTGGATGAGCTTTTCGTCCTTAAAAATGGGGCAATCTCGAGAGGAAGCAGCGTGGTCACCCATACAGTTGATGCAGCGAGGGGATGGAGGTGGACAAGCACCCTCATGGGCATCCTTGCCACACGTAACACATTTGGCTGGATTGGAACAGGACTGGCTGGTGTGATTGAACCGCTGACATCGATAGCAACGCGTAGGGTTTGGGACGGAAGGGCGAACGGAAATTATCTCATAGCCTGCTTTGATTTTCGATGGGAGTTGAACTGTGTCAAATGTCAAGAAGACAGTGCGGGTTGGAACGATGTTCGTGTCAACCCGTTTCATTACTCTATGAACTGCTGTTACGCCCTGGTCAGACAGATAGTGCTGAATTTCTTCGTCAGACAATCCATCGAGGGAGCGTGTATAAACGACTCCACACGAGGAATTTAAGGTACGGTGCGGTTCCACCCGGACAGGGAAGGTGTGGAGCAGAGAAGTACGCAGCAATTTTTGTGCCTGGAGGGCACTGTGTGTTTCTAACAACAGGGTGCCATTCCGTAATCTGGAACAAGACTTTACAAGACCGGCAATTGCGTCGACACCTTTCTGAATAATGAAAGGATTGACCGTGGAGAAGTCGTGACCTTCATCAGTCCGAAAAACAACAAGGAACTGTGGCAACGATGGAAGAATCGTCTGTGGCTGAGACTCAGTATACTTACGTTTGTGAGCAGACATAGTGGAAGGTGAGGAAACCATTGCGGAAGAATCCCCCATGATTACCGGCGTCTCCGATGGCGCGCTCCTCCCTTGTGGGGGCCCTCTCTGAGGGCACTCCCGCCTTAGGTGATTGTTCACACCTCAGGTCACACCTCCCGACAAACGGACGGAGGGACCAATCGGCATTTTCGGAAGGTAACAGCTCGGGTAATCACCCCTCCCTGGGCCTGGCCGTTACCAGGGGGTACGTACGTGTCCTACCTGTCTACCCGGGGCGGGGAATTACGCGTTACCCCGTCACCGGCTACGCACAAATGGCGTGGGTCGGCCTTCAGACATGCACAGGGAGGAAGAAAGAGAAAGGGAAAGGAAGGAAGAGAGGTCTCAAACGCCGCAGCGGAGAAAAGGGAAAGAGAAGAGGTATGGAAAAGAGAAGGACAAAGGAAGGAAGAAGACAGAGAAGGACAAAGGAAGGAAGAAGACAGAGAAGGACAAAGGAAGGAAGAAGACATAAAAGCAAGGAAGGCGAAGAATGCAGTACATTTACGAGCGTCCGTCTCCGGACGTAGGCACAAACCATACTCCCAGATGGGGAGAAAGGGAAGGAAAGAGCCAGAGGTGAGGGGAGGAGGGGCGAAGATAGGGATGGGGAAGGATGCGGAATGGGAAGGTATGCAGCCCGGAAAGGAAGGAAGGCCACATTAGCACGGGGTCCCGTGCTCGCTACGCACGTATCCACAAAAGAGTTGTGGACCCCCTGGGGGGGGGGGTTGAGCAGCTTGTTGGCAGTGCTGCACCAATTGCATTACAACATAGGTGCCAGCAAGTGAACCTTTGCTGAAAAGATAGCAGTATGAGGGGATCTAGTTTTGGATGGCAAATGAGTATCTACCAGGGCTAGAGCTCAGTCGTGGAAGTGGCAGTGCTGCACCAATTGCATTACAACATAGGTGCCAGCGAGTGAACCTTTGCTGAAAAGATAGCAGTATGAGGGGATCTAGTTTTGGATGGCAAATGAGTATCTACCAGGGCTAGAGCTCAGTCGTGGAAGTGGCTGTTGGATTAACTGCATACCATGGCTGCAGTGGTGGATGGAAAAACACAAGAAACAGGGTGATGGCCGGAGACCTGCGATACGGCGGGACTGGGAGCAGTTTGCCTCAGGGCTATTTGGCTGGCTGTTACTGTAGCAGAATCTGGATACAACAGAATTGCCTGTGTGAGTCTGTTACTAGACAGTGCTGTTCTCTTGTGTTGGAGGTCTGCAGATGTTATTAAGTGGTGTGCACTGCTGTGTGTACTGTGCGATTTCACCTGTTAAGCACACATTATAAAGCCAGTATTTGCCCTCTAACTGTGCTTCATATCTGTCAGTTCCAGATTCTCTAAATTTTTCAGATGCATATTGTTTGGCCACTGGAATTGACGTCATTTGATTTTTTATTATGTTCTATGCAATCAAACCGCTCCTTATTTAAATGTCGTGCTGCAGGTGATGCTTATTTGGATTGTATTTTTGTTATAAAAATTCTCTTAAAGATTGAAAATAGAATCTGCTCCTTGTACAATGGTTTTGTGTGTAACCTTTAATACGTATGTATTTTATGTCAATTTTCTTTGTTATGAAGTAACACTGATATTTTACTTGTTTTACTGTAGTGGAACTTCATACTGTTACATTAGCATTTTGGTGTTGCATAAATTCTTGTTGAGTACCTACAAAGCTGATTTGCTTGCCCTTACTGTAACAGTTTTTGTCTTAAATAAAGCAAGCAAAGTTTATGAGAAGCCTACAGGATTTATTGCTGGCCAACTCCTTCTACTGCACTGATGACTTAGTCAAATCAATTGATATGTATTCGTCACACCAAATAATGTGAATACCAGTATAATCTGACTTCTGTACAAATTCAATGGGATAATGTGATTAGTTTAAATATGTGTTGTAAAATAATTTTCCTATTTGATGATGCATAGCTACAACAGCCTAAGAATTATCATATGTACCTGGCTGTATTGAACATTTACTTGTTTTGTGACATTATATTTTAAATGAAAATATGTTTAAGATTTGTTGACTTATTCCACAGCCACGATGAACATTTCAGTTTTCTGAGGGTCTTGCACTGAGGGTTGAACACTGCGACCATGACTTTGTCTACTGATGCCATGATCTTGAACTTTTTTGGCATTGGTGATCCTTTTTGGCTGAGCTCCATTGGTGCTCTCTTGTTGTTGGGACAAAATGCTGAAACCTGCTTTAATCACCTGTCACCCCCCCCCCCTTTCCCCACTCAAAACAAATGCAAAAGCAATTGTTGACAGATGTCCAATCTTCTCCGTTGTGAGCATTCAAGACACCCACAGGTTTTTGTACTGCTCTTCTTGAACGATGGCCGTACACATTTCCGTGATATACCATCCTTACCTGAGAGATGTTGCTGTTTTTTCAAATGATTTTCGCTGATTATTTCATCAACCTAATTGCAACGAGTCTCATTAGTTGCTAACATAGTCATCCACTCCGAGCTCTGTCACACATGTTGAGGTTAGCACCACCATAATCCTAATTATGAGCACGAACTACCCAATGTTGCACATTACTGTTGTCGATAAAGCCCTCAACCCTCACCGTACAAGCATTCATTCTTTTATGGATTTCAATCAGAGGCACATTTTCTGTGCTCAGAAACTCAACTAAAGCAAGTTGTTTCTCATGCACCAACATAGTTAAGTTACGCATGGCCATGTTACACTCTACAATTTGGAGGCCTCCAGCAGCCGAGGGTTGCAATTTACATCAGCAAAATGGTAATGTCAACTGAGTAATGTGCATGACTGTAATAACTCAGCTGATATTGAGAAACGAATGAAAAATCTGGAGGCATTAATTTTCAGCACACAATCATACTTGTCATTGTCACAATGCTGCAAACTCCATCTATCTTGCACTAAACTTAAAATTTTCACAGAATCCACATTTTGTGTACGGGAACATCATCCAATTACACCAAAGAAAATCAACTGGTTTGAATTGTGCTGACTTTCATCCAAAGTCTGTACAACTGGTCAATGTAATCAGTTGCGTGAAGACTGTGCACCTCCTGGCATACTGATTTGAAAGAGATCTCATTTCTTCAGTCAATATCGGTTGTCAATGGATTGCCCTGATGTCTGTGCCACTGTGACTGCAGTCTATTAGTAAAACAATAGTGTCCATCTAACCTGGGAGATATGAAAGAAGTTTGAAACTAGACAATCAACTTTTTCGCAATGTGTGTGATGATAAGTGAAGTCATTAGTACACAATAAAATGCATTATTCTGTAAATACCTTGCTATATAGTATTTAACATTTTATTTTCAGTGGGCAGTTTCAACTGACATCAAATTAGAAATGCTTATTTGGTTATACAGAACAACAAACGAATATTCTTGTCAGTTCTCATAAATGATCACCAGCAATATGATGAGCAGTATTTGAATTTGTAGTATTTAGATACGGCTTCCATAACCAAATATTGTAGAGCAACAGTTTTTCCACCGACTGATGTGCATTTCTGTGGTTGAGTAATGCTGAATTGGATCTCTGGAAAACTGCTAACAACAGTAATGGCACCCACTTATCATTCAATGACTGGACCTAACAATATCAGACCTAATACACCCACAAAATAAAAATATGCACATCAAATTTTGAGTTCTTTAAGCTAAAAAATGGTTCAGCATGAGTAAAGGCAAACAGAAAACAAACAAGGTACATGAAAAGTCTAGATAAGGATAAAAGTGTCACTTAAAATCCTGGGTCAGAAGTTGATATATCATTCTTCTCATTTTTTACTACCACAGTAATGTGTTGAAATCTGGTAACATATAACCTCCAACAAACACATAATTTGAGTTCAGCAACAGTTACTGTATACAGGACACATCATAATGAATATAGTAATTACAAATGACTACAGCTATTTAATGCATAGTAATATACAAAAGCTTATTTTGAGTTCTGGAACTGTTTTCAGCAAAGGAGGCACATATACAAGGTTTCCCGTGTAATCCTACAAAAAGGAATCATATGGTGTCAGGTTCAAAGATCTGTGCAGCTAGGAACAGAACACAGTGTCATCATACCCACTGCAATTCGTCCAATGGTTTTGAGATCTTGATTTGAAAATTCACTGCACTTGTGAACAATCAAAATCTTAAACTTTCTTTTAAGTTGTCTAGAATTCCTATTGATGTATCACTAGGCTACAATGATTGGTAAAACATTCCATTTGAATTGCCCTGTACTCTTGAAACCATATTAAACACTAGAATCCCAAGTAAAGAATAATTAGGAACAAAAGAAAGTGGAAAAAAGGATGTGATTGATCAGTGCAATTGACAATCAAGCTGGTCCCACAAATGAGAATTGTCCAATCTGTATAGGGACTTGGTACCACTGCTTTGAACAGCCACATCTTTCAAAGATAATAAAAAGTAGTTCACTAAACTCAGAATGATTCAACCGTTTTGCCCATTCACTGTGAGTAGAGTAGTCTCTTACTGAAATTTACAGCATAACTTCACAAAGTGCAACCACATGGACAACTTTTTACAAATGCAAATAATGCACATATATATCAAGCTGCTATGAAATGGCTGTGGGGTCTCAGGATTTAAATCCTATTGCGGCATCTTTGTGATGGGGTAGAGAGATGGACTTCAGCCTACAACTTGTACGAAGTGCTATTCCTGGACACTACACAACTCTTTCTCAAGAACACAATCAACCACCAACAAAGAATTTGGGCCCAAGTCACAAAGGGCATTACACACCACTGCCTACCACATTTGATGGCTAGGAGTAACCACATACGCTATCAACTGAAGAAGGTGTTTTTAATGGATATGTTGATTCCAGAATTTTTCTGATTACAGTGTTTCACAACTGTTATATGCCAAATGTCTTCTAGTTAAGTTTTGCCTGGTTCTGTGATCCTCTGACATCCCGTTCATGAAAATGTTTTCACTTCTTGATTGTGCAAACTGCTTTATACTAGTTCACTTCAGATTCCATCAATTAACACAGACTGGTACAGTGATGAAAAAATTGTTATATACTATAGTTAACAACTACTGTTTTGTTACAAATAAATCAACTTAAAGATACTACCACATACCTCTCCAGGCACATCTTCGTTGTAAGATATCCACGATAACCAGTCCGGATATAAGGGTTAAACTTAAGGTATGAAGGGGCATCATTAAAGTTGAGCAGTGAATAACTAGAATGATCCAGTCTATCACACTCATCTTTCTCACATCCTGCACTGCAGCCATTATCACAGACTGAGTTCGTAATGGAACCATTTCTGATCTGTAAAAAGAAGGAAAAAAAGAACAATCATTTTTTATATCTGAAAAAAAGTTTGACTTCTAAATAAGTAAATATTATTTCTTGACAATATAACTGTGGAAAGTCAAACAAGACAACAAACAAGTCTTGTACAAAATATTTACATGAATAAATATGACAACAATGTTTGAGCACCAAGAATGAAATTTTTTGAATCACTGTTTAAATGTAGGTACAAAACAAAAAGATACAGCAAACACAGAACAGACTTATAGGCACATAAGTATACTGAATAAAAGGATACCTTTGTGCTCTACTGTTTCCTAGACACGATAGCTACTGATGAGATCTGAATAAAAACTGAACTGGAATCACATCAAGTGATTAAAATTACACGAGCTTTCGGCCAAGCACCCCCTGGCCATTGTCAATGATATGATTGCCAGTGTGCTGCTGGTACACCATTATATACACCAGCTGCTGGCTGTGACATCACTGGTGCTAACAGCATTACCATATATAGGTATACATTGACTCGTCACATAATGTGCTCACCTCAACCACAAAATTGCTGGATCCCATGCCACACTGAGCTGTGGGTTGCCATCTCTATCAAAGGTCATGATCAGTGATTTTTATTTCAATAGCTTCTTTAAGCACGCAATCCCAGAAACTGTTAGTGTGAGCCATGACAGAGGTGTTATCAAAACTAATATGATGAGTGTTTTCTAAAGCATGCTCAGCTACAGCAGATTTCTAGGAGTAGGTGATAAAATCTCTTACGCTCCTTCCTGTGTTATTCCATAGTGGACATTGTTTGTCCAGTGTAAGATTGGACACACTCACATGGTACCTTGTTGACCTCCAGGTGCTCTTGACATGGCCAAGGAGAGCTCAACTGATATTTCATGCAATTTCAATCACTTGACATGGTTAGAAACCCAAAAACTTTTTATTCAACATCATCGCTGCAAGACTCTGCTTCTTACATCAAGTAGGCAAGATTGTTAATAATATTGAAGGCAAACTGCCACCCCTGTCATTCAACTAGTAGAATACCCATGAGCAGAAACATTACTTTCACATACTTCATTAAAATAAATATATGTAAACCATTAGCTCCAACATATGCGACAATCAAAGAGACCAAAGGTAAGACAGTTGTTTAACCATGAAAATATCGCTAACCAGTATGCCATCAACTGTGTTCATATGTAACAGTTAATACCATGTGCCAGCATAAACCTCAATGTGTTACACAGACTCATATAAAAGTATCAAACAACAAATTTTTTACCAATGGTTTAACAGTGTTCCAACATTTTTGTTCATAAATGTGTGACATATTATTTTGTGTTGTATAGTATATTATGGTATCCTTTGTTCCTTTCACAGACAAAGCAAGTGAAGAATTGACCTTCGATGTACCCCATTAAGAATTATTAGTCTAATTTTACCTCCACAATCCTGTAGGAGCTGTATGTACATAATAAGAATATTCATAGAGGTCAATGTGAAAATGAATTTTGTAAACAGATTTTCTGGTGATTTTAGGAGACTTTTATTGCAGTCTGCCAGTCCAGATTTTTTAATTTAAGCCCATAACAAGAAATTAACCTGCTTCTGCCACACTGGATGTGTGTAAATACTATGAAAATGCAACTAGCAATGCATATCCCTAAAAACCGCCTTTCATTATTATTGCAATTTTTTTATCAGAAGACATTTCCTCATAGATAAATGCATCATGTGATAAAACCGATTTGTCCTGTTATCGAAGATACTGGATTTGTCACCGGTAAATGTAGGCTAATACACTCTATTACAGGTGGTTTCCTTAACATTCCATTTTATTTTTCTAAGAAAATTTGTAGCACTTTCACAAGTATGTTTTTGATCATCCATGACTTAGGACATTATATAATTTTTTCAGTCTGTGTGGAAGGTGGGGGGCAGGGGGAGGGGAGGCGAGAGAAGGAGGGCAGGAACAGGGAGGGGTTGAAACCCTCCTCTTTGAGAAGACTATGGTGTATTTTTATTAATGAACTGAAGATTTCAGTCTTCTGTAGACCTGTCTGACAATCATTAGAAGGCACCACTCATTTCTTTAAATCTGCTGTTTATTGTCATACTTGCCCAAACAATAATTACTAAAGTGGATTTTAATTTAATTCCTTATTGATGGCAGCAAATACACCATCTCATAGTAAATGTTGTTTGCTCCTGCATTAAGTATTTGGATTTATTCCGGTGGATTCATTTGCTGTCAATTTCTGGTTTAAACCAACTTTCAATATCCCTTATTACTGTATGAGAGCATTGCATCTGAAAACAATTCAGCCAGCGAGGTGATGCAGTAGTTAAGCCCCTGGCATCAGATTCAGTAGGCGGGGGGATTGACATCCCCATCTCACCACCCAGTTTTAAGCTTTCCGTTACTTCCCTAAAATGCTTAAGGTCAATTTCCTTCCGCCGCCTTCCTTATCCAAGTGTGTGCTCTGTCTCTAATGATTGTCATCAATGAGATATTAACCCCTACTCTTCCTCCTTTCCTTCTGAATTCAAATCCCCATCATTTCATTGACTTTCAGCATTGCCATGATTTCATTAAATCCCTTACAGCAAACGTTAGGATGGCTCAATTGAAAAGACCATGGTCGATTTCCTGCCCTGTCAGAAACGCCTTTTCTAATAACCCAGACCTCACCCTTTCACTTTCACTTTGGAAACAGTATCTGCACTCGCATTGCATTCTAAATTATGTTAGATCACTCAAATTTCAGGTGTAGTAGTCTCTCTCAAGCTGGACCACAGGTTTTAATTTTGCCTTGGACACTGTACACCTTCCATCTACAAGATAATGTCTTATGACGACATCTGTGCACTGTGGTAATGGTTACATTACCACATAGTCCTGCTATGGTTCAGTGCAGATAAATACACGAAGAGATAAATGGAATAAAGGGCTATGAAACAAATTAAGGTACCTTATAGTTTCTTCCTTGTTCAACTGCTAACATCTTTTGGTAACCTTTCAGTAATATTTATCGAACATATCCACCTGCAAATTATTCACTGCCATGTGTAATTGGATCTCTACGTTCAGCCTACTGTAGCAGCTAATATCTACATTAAGGTGACAAAAGTCATAGGATAGCAATATGCACATAACAGATGGTGGTAGTATGGTATACACAGAGTATAAAAGGGCAGTGCATTGATGGAGCTGCCAGTTGCATTCAGGTGATTCGTGTGAAAAGGTTTCTGATGTGATTATGGTTGCGCACCAGGAATTAGCAGACTATGAACGTGGAATGGTAGTTGGAGCTAGATGCAGTGGACATTCCATTTCGGAAATCGTTACGGAATTCAGTATTCCGAGGCCACTATGTCAAGAGCATGCCGTGAATACCAAATTTTAGGCATTACCTCTAACCACAAACAACACAGCGGCTGACGGCCTTTACTTAACGACTGAGAGCAGCAACGCTTGCGTAAAGTTGTCAGTGCTAACAGACAATCGTGAAATCATGGCAGAAATTAACGTAGGACGTACGATGAACTTATCTGTTAGGACGGTGCGAATAAATTTTACGTTAATCGACTATAGCAGCAGAAAACCGACGTGGGTGCCTTTGTTAACAGCACAACATCGCCTGCTGCACATCTTCTGGGCTCATGACCATATCAGTTGGATCCTCATGACCATATCAGTTGGATCCTACACGACTGGAAAACCGTGACCTGGTCAGATAGGTTGGGATTACAGTTGGTAAGAGCTGGTGGTACGGTTTGAGTGTGCTGCAGACACCACAGAGCCATAAACCCAAGTTGTCAACAAGGCGCTGTGCAAGCTGTGGTTGGTGCATAATGGTGTGGGCTGAGTTTACATGCAATGGATTGGGTCCTCTGGTCCAAGTGAACCGATCCATTGACTGGAAATGGCTATGTTCGGCTACTTCGAGACCATTTGCAGCCATCCATGGACTTCAAGTTCCCATACACTGATGGAATTTTTGTGGATGACAACGCATGTCACCAAGCCAAATTGTTCACGACTCGTTTGAAGAAGATTCTGGACAATTCGCGTGAATGATTTGGTCACCCAGATCGCCCGACATGAATCCTATCTAACATTTTGGGGACGTAATCAAGAGGTCAGTTCGTGCACAAAATCCTGCACCGGCAGCACTTTCGTAGCTATCGACGGCTACAGAGGCAATAAGGCTCAACATTTCTGCAGGGGACTTCCAACGACTTGTTGCATCTATGTCATGCCGAACTGCTGCTCAACGTCGGACAAAACGAGCCCATGACTTCTGTGACCTCTGTGTGTCATTATGCGTCATGAACGAGAGCTGTGAGCACTCACAAATTAAAATTGATACTATGCTGAATGCTTCATCTATAAACAATATCGAGTCAAACGTCTACTAGCTCAATAGTGCAGATTTGCATTTACAGAGCTTTAATTATTTTGTAAATACTGAAAATGTTGAAGAGGATGAGAAAAGAATCAGCGACAGAGAGGTTCTGCTGATATGTGGCTTTTAAGACATTCTGTAATAAAGATTGCAAATTCAGTTTCACATTATGATGCTTTCCCAACACAGAAAGCTTGTGTTCCGTTCAATTCGCATATGCGCAAATCACCTACCTCTATCCAGCTGCCCATGTAATTACTCCACTTCTGATCATGTATTTTCCTCACTATTTCCTGAACCTTGCTCCTTATTCTAGTCCGGTATTCGCATAGTTAGCTCAATGCCTTAAATGTGTATTATGTGAATGACAATAATGACTGTTTACAGTGGGTAAGTACTAGGTCGGATGAATAAAGGAGCGCGATATCTTATAGAAGAAACCACGCTGGCTTCGTTTAAAGTGAGTAGGCCCTAACATCAACCTCATAATAATTAAAACAGATTAGCTGTATGTGGACTGAAAACTCAGATCTCTCCAATACGAGTCCAGTGGTTCCGGAATGAATTACGCTGGTGTCAAAATGCCTATTACTGATGTTAAAGGGTAGTACAGACTGCAATGGTATGCTCACTGGAAGAGAACGGAGAAATATAAAGCAGCGTCACAAAAACATTACGTAGGACTAAAACGGGGAAAGTCCACATGAAACGCTAACTAAACTCATTAAAGACAGTGAAATCAGAGGTGGAGAAACTAAGCTGGAACTGGGAAGGTACCATAGACAAAAAATTGAACAATGACAGAAAGAAACGGCGAACGCACTGCACCTGAGAAACTGAAGTTGGGAAATGATGATGATTATGTTGAGGACGATTTCAACGATCTGGTCACAATTCGATACTGTCCACTGGTATGCAAGTGCATTATTATCAAGTACCGGAAACGATAAAAGAATCTGAATGTTACATATGCAACTGTCAGATGCCAATTTTGCTTCAAAATAGAAAGGGAAAAAAAGTGGAAAATATTGGGGTGAAATTTTACCTACGACAGAGGCGGCGTAGTGTCCTGACGTTGGCAACGACAGGTCATGAAGCAGATAATTAATGCTATTCCTGCTCTGTGGTTGACAAGTTCTTGTATTTACCCTTGTCCGCTCAGCAAATTAATTATTCTTGTAAATCGAACATTTCGCAACAAAAAGTTTTCAACTTTCCTTCCTGAAAATACATTTCAGTGACCTATCTCCGATTACACTTCGAGTCACATTATGTTAGGAGCTAGGGGTAACACATACTATGAATGGTCACTTACTAATTACTGTCAACAGTTTATTTATCACTCACTGTTACTTTTCGTGTTTGTTTAAGCATGGATACAACATAAGGGAATGTGAACGAAATTCTGTAACATCCTTTGCTTATACAAAGCCACAGAGGATAAAAATCCATTCTGCAGCAAGATGATGTTTGTGCATGCAGCCCGATAACGTGGTATATGATGTGTCCCACTATATACTGTTCTTCCATTTGGTCAATTCGTTTCCTTGAAAGAGCATTTGGATTGTGACGATGCAACCTCCAGTCAGCTGCACAAACAATGGAACACAAAAATATGTAAAAGTAACTACGGGAAAAGAGCAAATTCTGTAGTTTTTAAATGTATACGGCAAGAGAACGCCATTCAGATTGTAAGCAGATGGCATGATACAAATTTTACACTAGTTTCTGACTGCAGGCACCTGGAAGAAGCACTGAAGATATAAAGGCACCGCATCACTAACAGTAATCACCAAGAGTCAGTGGATAAAGCACGTAAGTTTTCTGTGGTCGTTGCAAGACCAAGAATGTTACTTGTTACTATATGATAGTATCTTAAGTTTTAAAATGTTGTTTTGTGTGGATCCACTGCCTCCAAATGCTTCATAAAAGAAAACATGCTCCGTTTTAGGCAGTAAAAGTAAACGATCTTTTATTTAAATCGTGCGACTGGCAAATTTCGACGACCTGTCATTTTCCGGCAAATGTCGAAATTGCCAAATTATTTTTCACTAGACGTCTACTTTTTACGTGTAGCGAAAAATAATTTGATAATTAAGATACGCAATACGTAATATTAAACTTGTCCTTGAAAATGATAAGTCGTCGAAATTAGCTAATCGCACGATTTAAACATATATCGTCTACATTGCAGACTTTTATATACCATATTTTATTTTCTTAACTTGTAGTTGGCAGCCCGGTCCAAGTCCCGAATGGTCAAAGTTGGTAGAAGCGGGAAAGCTTCGGCCAGCAGTCTTTTTGGTTTTTGACTGCAGCCAACGTTTAGGTACGGTATTTAGCTGACCGTGTTGTATGAGGTAGCCATTGTCGTCTGCTTCGTTGTTGTTTTGCACAACTCTTCTGAATGTTTTCTTGTTTGTAATATGTTACCAAAAAGAGCGATGAGGCAATTCCTGGGGTTTCTCGGGAGACGCTTACAGCGCCTACTGCTAACAGTGTTACGTAGTTATGGCCGTAAAATTATACTGCCTGTGTCTGAACGCTGCGAAACGCAAAGGGAGTGGAAAGAATGTCTCCATCCGATCTACCTATCTTCCTTGAGAGTTGCTACATACACAGCACAGAACATGTGCGTACATCAGGAGTTCAAAAAGTTTCCAAGCATCATCCTGGGGAATCACCGTAGCCGCCTGGGACGAAAAGATGAGTTTCCATTTCAGATATTTTGTTAGAGATCGCTTTGGGCTTTCATTACTGCATTATTGCTTGTTATTAAAATATCCCTGGTTACTCTATACTTCGAAACACAGTCATATTACTGTACAGTCCCATTGTCGATGAGAGTATCATTAATTCAGCCACATCTGATGTGAGAAAGAATCCCAATGAATGGAAAATTGTTTTTGGCGTTTATTAACGCTGTCACACTGTTTTAAAAACATTTCAAACCATGTCGTCTTTCCTTTTCACTGTCATGACTTCCGTCTTCGTGTTGTTCTTCACTTAACATCTCATGTAGCTGCATTAATCATAATTTCATCGACAGTGGAGCTGTACTGTAGTAGGAATGCGTTTAGAAATAAATTAATACAATAAACAGCGTTCTTTTCATACAAAGCACAATACGGCAGTAATGTAAGGTACACCGACTGTATGTTCCGATACTCCGGTATAACAACATGATTTCTGTTGATTATCTGGAACAACTGCATTCGCTTTCATTTTACACCTCAGTGATGGTTACATAACTATCACACTAAAAATTCAACGGTTTTTTCCATCAGCTTCAATGTAATGTTCTGAACTTCGTATGACAAGAGTATTACCACAGTCGGGAAAAAAATGACACTGTTAAAATTAAAAAGAGCAAAAACACTGAATTTTTACTATCGGCTGGCGTACCGTATAAGTTGAAATTTTCAATCAGCAGTCAGAACATTTTATAGAGCTCGTCTGATTGTTTTAAAAACAGTTCGTCATTAACTGGAAAAGCTGGGGTGCAAACAACTGTCACCATCGGCTTAAACACACGAGGAAGAAACCTTTGCTTCCTATCTCTTTAAGCTTCCATCGCAAAACCAGAAATGCGGAGTATCATTCACGAAACAAAATAAAACATAAACAATATGAAAGTTTCGCGTACCTAATGTCAAACACTCATCCAGTGTCCTTAGTAAGGAGAATCATTTTATATACGGTATCTAAAAGTTATTCCGGGAGTAAAAAAACAGCATATCAGCTTCTTATGGAGTTTGTTTTTGTCATTATTTTCAGCAGCTATTCGCATCTCCACCATTTTGGATACAAATTCTAGCATAATACACTACGTCTTAATTACCGGCTTCCGTACAGCAAATAACATGTGGCATCGTCTGCATTTGTAGCTTACGGCCGCCAGAACCCGGAATTTCTAGACGCGATTCCTGCGAAGACAAGGGCATCGTTCGCATGCAAATGAAAGAATGTGCAACTGGTGGAATATGAAAATGAAATATGCCAAACTTTACTAGTGTAAGCTAAGCAAATTGGCTCGTCTACCACATTTGATAGGATTGCTGACGCATTGTTGCCGGACGGCATGTTATTAGTTCAAGCGAAGGGGTGACACCTTCTCGTTAACAGACATGTAGATGAGTAACAAAGATACCAACGTAATAACAAAATACGCCGGTATATCGAGAAAAGACTGTGTCATATAACGAAAGAAGTGACAGCCACGAGCATTAACAGCAATCCTCTTTCATGCGGCTCCCATCTATAAAGAGATCATGTCATAACCTACAAAGCACTCTATTAAGGGCGCTGTCAAAGAGTCCACGATGCGCACTGCTGTAAGCTTCGCGATGCGTTGCGAAATGAAACCAGACCCGGCCAAACCTGCAGCGCGAGGATCCAACCACCGCTGCATCCATCGTTGAGGGTAAAAGACACGCACTTTTGCCGGCAAAACAGTTCACATCGTCTGCTGCCAGCTGCTGTGTGCCGCCCTGCTGCGATAATCGATCTGGCAGCGATGCTGCCAACCGCCGAGCAGCGCATCTCAGCACATATTTTGCCGTTAAGGACACATTTCACAGGTAATCTGCCGCATACGAATCTCGCGTGAGATCGTTACCTAGGATATCGAAACAATTGCCGCAGAATTAAACCGGGGCAAAACAAATGCAGGCAGGAAACAGCTGAAAGTTTTTACAAGCAAATCGCAAATCATCTTCCGTATTACTCTCTGAATTTCCCAACCAGAAGACTGAGCGCTGAAAATAGCTTATGTGTTCTAACACGGTGAACAATTTGCTCTTCTGTTTCTGAAAGTAGTACTAGTTTTTATAAATACTCGGAAACTATTTAGAGCTGTTTTGCACGCACAACTTCCTTCGATCTCTGAACCCGGTGGAAAATTCAGCAGAGTAATCTCTATTAGAAGTTAATTTAATGAAAAATTCGTACTCAGAAAAAATATAAAGTGATACAATGCTCATCAAATGTGTTCGACGTTACTCATTGACACTGGCGGGTCGTTCTTTGTCTCACAATAAGTTAAGCTGAAGTAGCATCCTCAGCCTTAACTTCTCAGGGTTCCACTTATTCTTCGCAGCAGCCTTCTTCAGTTTTTAAAATTTTTATTTCTATTTTTGCTGTACGCAAACTGTGATCGCTATTAATACCTTGAAGCTCTACTGTCGCTGTGCATAACAAAAATGTGCAGGGGTGTAGCGACTGTATGTGTTAAGACTGTGGTGGTATACGTACGATTCACATTACATGAGAAGCTGACAAATAACATACCTGTCTCATTAAACTTCGTAATACAAGCAAATACCATTCTTAGCCAGACTGGCATCATCACAAGATAAAAAAAAACCATGATAATACTACGATGTAGGGCATACTGTTCTTACAGCTGCAATGCAAACAACTACCGGGGGTTGGCCGCTACATAAAGCATTTCGCTGACTGTGTGCACGGTATACAATTGGATTAAATAAATTAGCGGTCAAAGATTGTTTTCGTTTCTACGAATTCTTGGATACTGAATCGCTGCAATCTTCAAGGTGATCATATCATCCCTCATTCTATGTCAGTGGTTTCCAACCTTTCCGAGACCGTTACCCATGAGTGCAATGTGATATAAGATAGTATACCCCGCCTCCCATCTCCACCTCCACCCCCGCCCCCAACTAAGCTTTAAAATGAAAAATAATTTTCTTTGCACACTTTTATTTTTAAAATAAGTGAAGGTAAATGATATGTAGCTTTCATGGGTGTTTTATTAAACCACGAACTAATGAGCCAATGTGTTAGTTGGTAGTGTATTTCTAACAACCTCTTTTTAGAGAATAGTTAACCAATTCTCAGCGCATTGTGAGTGCTACCTGTACACAACTCCTTCTCAAGAAAGAAAGCTAAGTACCCACACGGCAAGCAGACTCTTGTTACAAAAGATGCTTTCTATGCACCAATCCTCTTCCTAGTGACACCTGCTACACTCACACCTTATATCTCCATTTGAAATCAGCCATGTTAAAATTTGCAGACTATATTTATTGTTTGTAAATCACTTGATTGCTGAACTTCTTACTTATGAGCTAACAGAAATTGGAAGACTTCATCCTGCTAATACTTGGTGTATATGTCCACTGCTAATAATAATACTCATAATAATAACAATACGGTGTAGGCCCCAAAGTGATGCAATAGTCATTATATAATTACTATTCTGTTGTACTGTCAGTTATTTCGTTTATGTGTTGCGAAGTGAATAATAAGCAATCTCTGGTCCATTGCGGGAACTACCTACAACTCAGGAAAGTCAGTTTCGTGAGATATGACGTACATGTTTCAAATGAAATTACACAGGGTGTACATAAAGTTCGGGAACACTTTCAATTATTTATTTTACAAGAACCAAACATTGTACAGATCTCACACGTACATCATTTCGAAGAGAAACCCTGAATTTTTTTTTTCATGTTTACCGCCACAGCATAGTTTGGCAATTTGCCAATAGTCAGGGCTAGTCGCAAACATGGCGAGTTGGTGCGGAGTGAGCTTGTGTGTGTTGGAGTTCGACAAAACAAGTGTGCTACAGCTGTTCAACGGATGTTTAGAACCAAGTACGGTAAGAAGCCTCCAACAAGGAAGGCCATTTACCACTGGCACAACAAATTCGTTACGACGGGTTGCTTGTGCCCGACAAAGAGAAGCGGACGTTCCAGTGAGAGTGAAATGAATGTGGAGTGCATAAGAGAGACATTCATAAGGAGTTCAAAGAAATCGGTGCGTCGTGCATCCCGTGAACTCGAAATGGCTCCAGTGACAGTGTGGAAAGTCCTGCGACAGAAGCTGCCTATGAAACCATTCAAATTGGAGCTAGCGCAGAAGCTCAATGACGACGACAAAGACATGCGTTTGGAGTTTTGTTCGCAGTTGCAACAACTGAATGAGGACGGGGATGGAATTGTTGATTGCTTAATTTTTAGCGACGAAGCCACTTTTCACACTAATGGGAAAGTGAACGGGCATAATTGTCGAATCTGGGGTACAAAGCATGCACCGAATGCATTGAATTTGAGCATGATTCCCCAAAGGTAAATGTTTTTTGTGCCTTGTCAAGTCGAAAGCTGTACGGACCATTCTTCCGAGAGCACTGTCATTGGCTATTCCTACTTGGACACGTTGCAGCTATGGCTGATGCCTCAAATCCAATCGGACTCTTCGTTCATCTTTCAGCAGGATGGGGCTCCACCCCATTTTCATCTGTGAAGTTCGTGGGTACATGAACACGGAGCTGCCGCATCGATGAATCGACCGTGCTACAGAAGGGGACAGCTGTTTCACGAAATGGCCTCCCCGATCACCAGATCTCACTCCGTGTGACTTTTTTCTGTGAGGACACATTAAAGATCTGTTGTATGTACCGCCTCTACCACGTGATATAGCAGAACTATGGGAGAGAATATGGGAAGCGACTGCCACAGTCGATGGTGCCATGCTGGGATGGGTATGGCAAGAATTCGATTACTTTATTGATGTTTGCTGGGTCAGTCATGGTTCGCCTATCGAATGTTGGTAAAAAAAACTTTCAGAGTTTCTCTTCAAAATGCAATATGTATGACATCTGTACAACGTTTAGTTCTTGTGCAATAAATAATTGAAAGTGTTCCCAGACTTTATGTACACCCTGTATACTTCCAGAGATGCTTTCAAGTCTGAAACATCTGTGATGTATGTACGAAGACTGAAGAGATGAATGAAAATTTGTACCAAGGCCAGGATCCAAACCCAGGTTCCCTGATCATTAGGCAGATTCGCTAACTATGACGTCACCCTGGCACAGTGGCTTTCCATAAGTGCTGTAGGAGTTTAGGGGGAACACCAAGTGGGCTGAGGCGTGAATGGGAATTTGGATTGGGAAAGGAGGTGTGCGATAACCTGGCAGGTTAGCTGAGAGCGCTAATGCGCTGCTTCCTGGACTCGGGTAGGCGCGCCGGCCCCGGATCGAATCCGCCCGCCAGATTAACGACGAGAGCCGGTGTGCCGGCCAGCCTAGATGTGGTTTTTAGGCGGTTTTCCACATCCCTCTAGGTGAATACTGGGCTGATCCCCACGTCCCGCCTCAGTTACACGACTCACAGACGTTTGACACACATCCGCACTTTTCCATGATTTCCACTAGACTCAGACAGATGGTGTACTCTGATTCCGCCCCGGGGGGTACAGGGTGGCGGCAGGAAGGGCATCCGGCCACCCCTTCAAATTAAAATGCCAAATCCGATTTAACCACGCCAACCCCACACACAATGCGGACAAAGGCGCAAGCGATAGAAGGTAGGTGTGCAATGGTAGTTCGTGCACCTCTGCAAAGCCACTGTGTCAGGGTGGCGTACTGCTTAGCACATCTACCTAGTGAGTAAGAGAGCCAGGTTCGAATCCTAGCATTAGAACAAATTATCATTTGTCTCTTCACTCTACATATAAGTGTCCTAGATGTCTCAGACCTGAAAAGGTTTCTGGGACCATATGGTTTCATTTGATTAAAGAACCATTGCCTGGGTTTCAGGCAGGATTCCCCATTTCTTTCAATGCTGAAGTGCTGTTCCGATACGGTTGGAGAACCTCAGCAATGCTGTTCGAATTCAGGGGGAATACCTGGTGGGCTGATGTGTGAATGGGAATTTGGACTGAGGAGAGAGGCATGCTAGGTTAGTCCGTGCAGCAGTGCAAAGCCACTGCGCCAGGGTGACGTAGTGGGTAGTGCCTCTGTGTAGTGAGCAGGAGACCCTGCTTCGAATCCTGGCCTTCGTACAAATTTTCATTCGTCGCTTCAGTCTGCATATAAACAGTATATATTTCAGTTTTACTGTCATAGGTGCATGGCCCAAATTATGTGTATAGTGGGTGGACTATGTGAGGAAGATGTTCTCAGATTCGTTTCACAAGCTGTAACCCCAATCACACTAGCATGCTACTATTTGAAAAAAAAATGATATTATTCGTCGCTTATGTATTCAGTTTTATACTGTTATGAAATAGTGATAACAGTAACGAAATTTTAAAAATAAATTTAATTTCGTGAGCAAAACAATCAAGCCCTTTTGTTTTTACTGTCAGAAATATTAGTTTTACCCCTCAGGAGTTAATTACCCCCAAGTTGGGAAGCACTATTCTATGTGATGCTCTATACTAGTATGAGTTTTATTAGGTATATTTTCTCCATTCAAATTTTAAGGCTTAAAAAGTATCACCCCCTGCTACTGAAAATGTATATTTGAAATGCAGCTTCACTGTTATAAAAACGTCTGCGACATTCTCTTGTCAAGTTAACAGAAAAACATCATAGAACCTGCTCAGTAAAAACGGCCCTCGCTACCACTGCATAAACTTCATTTCACTTTAAGCCACAACCGTGAAAAGAAAATTGGCAGCGAGTTATTTTTGAAAATTTGTCTCCAATAGTCTTTTGCCAACGCCGAGAAGAGCTACTTTCAGGCACAAGCGACTGCATGTTCGGTACCGTCGAAGCCTCTTGTAATTGCCCCTACCGTGGATGAGGGGTCAAGGGCCTACTGTGACGCACGAACTGAACAAGTGTTGCGTAAGGCAAAGCTTGTCTCTGCGATGTGTTCTTCTGAAACAAAACTAGGTCTGTACCACCTTCTTGAGAATGGAGACGAATCACAAGAAACAAGATGGGATCGCCCGTCACTTAGCCAAAATGGTTAACGTGCACTCCGTCTGAAGGCAGCCAGTCTGAAAGTTGTTATTAGAAGAAATCTTCATCATCATAATTTGTCAGGAAAATGGAGAAAATATAATAGTGTTCAGTTGCTAACAGACAGACTGCGCAGCCACGTTTTTTTTTTTTTTTAATTGCAAACCTTTCCACAACGTGACAATGTGACAATGTTAACGGTGATTCTGTCAGTCAGTTGGGGACATTAAGCTCAGTAGCCGCTTGAAGCTATTCGATACGAAATGGCGATATGCCATACTGAATGTCATCCTCTTCCTTAGTCTCATTGGCCGTACATGAAAACATAAATCTGCACTGCACTATTCAAGCACTTTTCAAAGGTATCCATACGAAACAGATGCATAGTTGACATATAGAACACATTCGTTTAAACGACACAGCTCTTCGTTGAACATTTTAGCAGTATCCAATCGGTCAGGAGTGAAAAGCAGCATGAACAGACGAGCAGTGTATGAGGTGGAGCATCACACAATATTCTTGGAAGCCACTTCCTTAACAGAAACGTGAGCTCTCTAGAAGTTTCCCAGTAAACTGCAGTCTCAAATAACACGACGTTCTACCCGCTGAATACATCTCTCGTGCTTTATCGTGTTACCATAGTATATTTCCGTGTTGAGGTGCATTTTTCTCCCCACTTCTATTTCTACATGTCCTGCACTCCAAATTAAGGTGTGCACACTCTTTTACCACTAGTACTTGTCGCTGACAACAAGAAGTATTTTCACACGGAAGATTCGATATCTCTGTCAATATCGCACAGCAGCCTTGGAGATCCAGCACCACAACCCAGCCTTCACCGACAAAAGTGAACACTTGACCTTATTGCCATGCGTTTAAACACTAGTCAAGTGGAACCAAACCTTGGAAGAACTTCTCAGAACCTACGGAGAAACAAATGTCTCGCAGAATGCCAGAATAAAATTTTCGGGCAGGAACGAGCATCCACATATGCTCTTTCGCGCATGTACTGGAAGTATGAAGTTAACTAATTGTGTACATTTGCCCAAGAGCAGTGAATCTGAAACTAATTAATGGTGCACCATTTTCGTACAGTATATACTGTCTTTCTGTATGCAAACGCAATAAACGTTTATTCGGGCTACAATCATATCGCCAATGAATTCTCCAAATTTTATGGACCCTAAGCCACCCCTGATATTCATACAAGTGCTTCTCTTTTCTCCAAAGGTCTCTTTAACATTCCTGTATCTATCTTACCCCTAGTAATATAAGCCTCTACATCTTTACAGTTGTCTTCTAGTCATCTCTGCTTAGCCACTTTGCGCTTCCTGTCGATCTCATTTTTTAGAGACTTTTGTATTCCTTTTTGTCTGCTTCATTTACTGCATTTTTATATTTTCTCCCTTCATCTACTAAATTCAATATCTGTTCTGTAACCCAAGGATTCCTTCTAGCCCTCGTCTTTTTACCTAGTTGATCCTCTGCTGCCTTCAATATTTCATCTCTCAAAACTACCCATTCTTCTTCTACTGTATTTATTTCCCATGTTCTTGTCAATCGTTCCCCTTATGCTTTCTCTGAAACTCTCTGCAGTCTCTGTTTTTTTTTTCAGTTTATCCAGGTCCCATCTCCTTAAATTCCCACCTTTTTGCAGTTTCTTCAGTTTTAATTTATAGTTCATATCCAATAGATTGTGGTCAGAGTCCACATCTGGCCCTGGAAATGTCTTACAATTTAAAACCTGGTTCCTAAATCTCTGTCTTATCATTAAATAATCTGTCTCAAGCCTTCCATTGTCTCCAGGCCTCTTCCACGTATACAACCGTCTTTCATGAGTCTTAAACCGAGTGTTATGCTCTGTACAAGATTCTACCAGGGGTCTTTCTCTTTCATTCCTTACCCCCATTCCATGTTCACCTACTAATTTTACTTCTCTTCCTTTTCCTACTATCGAATTCCAGTCCCACATGACTATTAAATTTTCAACTCCCTTCACTATCTGAATAATTTCTTTTATCTCATCATACAATAATGCGCTCACTATGCTGTTCGTAGTAGCTTACCCGCGTTCCTATTTTTTTTTATTCATTATTAAACCTGCGTTACCCCTATTTGATTTTGTATTTATAACTCTGTATTCACATGACCAGTAGTCTTGTTCCTTCCGCCACCGAACTTCACTAATTCCCACTATATCTAACTTTAACCTATCCATTTCCCTTTTGAAATTTTCTATCCTATCTGCCCGATTAAGGGATCTGACATTCCACGCTCCGATCCCTAGAACGCCAGTTTTTTTTTTTTTTTCTCCTTATAACGATGTCCTCTTGAGTAGTCCCCGCCCGAAGATACGAATGGGGTCTATTTTACCTCCGGAATATTTTACCCAAGAGGACGCCATCATCATTTAACCATATAGTAAAGCTGCACGGCCTCGAGAAAAATTACGGCTGTAGTTTCCCCTTGCTTTCAGCAGTTCGCAGTACCAGCACAGCAAGGCCGTATTGGTTAATGTTCAAGGCCAGATCAGTCAATCATCCAGACTGTTGCCCCTGCAACTACCGAAAAGGCTGCTGCCCCTCTTCAGGAACCACACGTTTGTCTGGCTTCTCAACTGATACCCCTCCGTTGTGGTTGCGCCTACGGTACGGCTGTCTGTGTCGCTGAGCCACGCAGGCCTCCCCACCAACGGCAAGGTCCATGATGTATTGGGGGGGAGTGGGAGAGGAAGAGAAAAGTTATATGAAATGGCAAGGAATTTGATTATATCTTTGGAATAAGTATTCCCAAAAATCAAATTTAAATTTTTATTTAACTACCTCATTCTGCCTAGAGCTTAAAAACTTTAATAAAGCGCCAAGTTGTTCCATGAATACTCAACCAAAACCAGCTACTTTCCACGAAGTTCTACTTCTACGGCACAAGCTTCAAATTACTGATCACTGCAAAATATTTTTGAACTCCTTAATGTGACAGCTGCTGCTTCGTTTTCTAACATAAATTTCTTACTGCAAGGGGCCACTGCGAAACGAAAGTAAAGTATACAACAACTTCAAGTAGGTCGCACTCAGCTAGCCATATTGCCGCACGCAAGGGATTTGTCTGCGATCCGTCGTGCGCGCGCGTGTTTGTGTGAGTGTGTGCGGCGGGGAAGGGGGAGGGGGGGGGAGGCGGGGGTCAGCACAATCAGCAGCGACACTGGCAGTTGAAATGTATTTGTACTCTACGGCTCTACGGACAGCTGGATCGACACTACAACCCCGAGCGGCGAAATGGCCAGCCGTAAAATTGTTGTTGTTGTTGTGGTCTTCAGTCCTGAGACTGGTTTGATGCAGCTCTCCATGCTACTCTATCCTGTGCAAGCCTCTTCATCTCCCAGTATCTACTGCAACCTACATCCTTCTGAATCTGCTTAGTGTATTCATCTCTTGGTCTCCCTCTACGAGTTTTACCCTCCACACTGCCCTCCAATGCTAAATTTGTGATCCCTTGATGCCTCAAAACATGTCCTACCAACCGATCCCTTCTTCTAGTCAAGTTGTGCCACAAACTTCTCTTCTCCCCAATCCTATTCAATACCTCCTCATTAGTTACGTGATCTACCCACCTTATCTTCAGCATTCTTCTGTAGCACCACATTTCGAAAGCTTCTATTCTCTTCTTGTCCAAACTAGTTATCGTCCATGTTTCACTTCCATACATGGCTACACTCCATACAAATACTTTCAGAAACGACTTTCTGACACTTAAATCTATACTCGATGTTAACAAATTCCTCTTCTTGAGAAACGCTTTCCTTGCCACTGCCAGTCTACATTTTATATCCTCTCTACTTCGACCATCATCGGTTATTTTACTCCCTAAATAGCAAAACTCCTTTACTACTTTAAGTGTCTCATTTCCTAATCTAATTCCCTCAACATCACCCGACTTAATTTGACTACATTCCATTATCCTCGTTTTGCTTTTGTTGATGTTCATCGTATATCCTCCTTTCAAGACACTGTCCATTCCGTTCAACTGCTCTTCAAAGTCCTTTGCTGTCTCTGACAGAATTACAATGTCATCGGCGAACCTCAAAGTTTTTACTTCTTCTCCATGAATTTTAATACCTACTCCGAATTTTTCTTTTGTTTCCTTTACTGCTTGCTCAATATACAGATTGAATAACATCGGGGAGAGGCTACAACCCTGTCTTACTCCTTTCCCAACCACTGCTTCCCTTTCATGCCCTTCGACTCTTATAATTGCCATCTGGTTTCTGTACAAACTGTAAATAGCCTTTCGCTCCCTGTATTTTACCCCTGCCACCTTCAGAATTTGAAAGAGAGTATTCCAGTTAACATTGTCAAAAGCTTTCTCTAAGTCTACAAATGCTAGAAACGTAGGTTTGCCTTTTCTTAATCTTTCTTCTAAGATAAGTCGTAAGGTCAGTATTGCCTCACGTGTTCCAACATTTCTACGGAATCCAAACTGATCTTCCCCGAGGTCGGCTTCTACCAGTTTTTCCATTCGTCTGTAAAGAATTCGCGTTAGTATTTTGCAGCTGTGACTTATTAAACTGATAGTTCGGTAATTTTCACATCTGTCAACACCTGCTTTCTTTGGGATTGGAATTACTATATTCTTCTTGAAGTCTGAGGGTATTTCGCCTGTCTCATACATCGTGCTCACCAGATGGTAGAGTTTTTTCATGACTGGCTCTCCCGAGGCCATCAGTAGTTCAAATGGAATGTTGTCTACTCCCGGGGCCTTTTTCGACTCAGGTCTTTCAGTGCTCTATCAAACTCTTCTAAAATTAGTGTACTTCAAATTATATTCCTACATCAAGAAATATTTTTTTATATATTTGCGTTCGGAGCATCATTGAATTATCAGGACACATCAAGGATCCTTAAATAAACATAAAAAGTGCTGGATCCAACTGATTCCTAAATAAAGAAGTATTTTTTATATTTTTGCTTTCGGGGTATCATTGAATTATCAAGACACATTAATGAGCCTGAAATAAACGTAAAAAAGTGCTGGATCTAACTGATTCAGTGGCATAATCTACAACTTACACATGAAGAAATACTGTCAAATATGTGTATAACCGCAGCTTACTCCGTCGAATACAAGAGAATATAAACACTGTATTTTTAGCAGGAGAAGCATTTATTTCTGTTGCTTTCAGTCCTCATTATGGTGGCCACTTTTCCTGACAAGTAACAATTTTGTATGAAGTCTACTGAGTTCGCATATTCTTACACATCACTCGACCTTCTAATACACGAATATTTGCGTAAATATAATTACTTTTTCTTCGAAAGACGACTATGTTGAAGACTCATGACGTTGCTTCTCAGAGATAGCAACAATTGCTGAATTTGTTTCCTCTGTGTATCATTGTCATGTGGTGTTCTCTTCAGCTACAGACGTGTTGGCTCATTTGGTACGTTAAACAATGTAGGTACCGCATTCCATACAATTTTCCCGCGTTCCGCATTCACTGATTTGTTTGGAAGTGTACCGAAGAAAAATTTAAATTGTTGGGCCGATATACGACGTCTTTCTGCTGGGTTTTACATATTGAATGAAGTAGTTGCGTACACCGAGTGCATGTCAGAAGTGAAAAAGACAAATTTTACAGGAAAGAAGTCGTGTCAGACGAATTACTATTGGTGTGACTAGAGCAAACGCTACACGAGAATATCCACATAGAGGGCAGACAATCTGAGCATGAAGATGTCGGCACAGCAACAGGGCAGGCTGACAACAATTCTGAAACTGGCAAAGTCTCATTCAGCAGTGTAGCTGCTCTGAGCGCTGTTGTCTCCGTGTATAACAAACATGAGTAGGGGTGTCTGGCTTGGGGGTCGTCTGAATTATAAAACAGAAGAGCAGCAAGCTCTGAACTCAAGGGGAAACTTCGTTCAGCGATATCTATGGAAAAAAAATGACAACCGTTTTTCTGAAGTCTACGTTATACGGGAAGCAGAGCGCAGCTACGGAATGCCAGAAAGTGTGTGCTCTTCTTCCGAAAAGAAGAGGCGTGTTGAGGAATCCATTGACAGTTCAAATATTCGGAAAAGATTATTCTCCGAAATTCCCAAACATCGAGGAGTAGACGGTGGGAACCAGAAGATTTTACGTCCTTCTAATAGCCCCTCAGAACAAGTATCACAGAGCGAAAACAAATTCGCTTCCTCTGCCTGCAGTTACTGGATGAGTGTCGTGGAAGAAATACGGAAAGAACGTGAAAGTCTTTCGGCCAAAGCGCAGGTTTGTAGAAATATGCTCATGGAAGATGCAGCCTTAAACAGACAGATGCTTGAGAAACTTCGTGTCGAGGGTCCCGAGAATGTTTCACAGGAAATGAATGGTGATGAAGACGTCGACGACCGCATTCCCAACATAGAAATTTCAAGTAAGTTATTTTTTTCTCATGTTTCTTTTTTTTTTTTTTTTTTTTTTTACTTACTGCAACAATGCCTGTTAGTTGTACATTACGTGCATTGCTAGAACCTACTTCCCAGTCGCTAGTAAACAGTCGCTTATTCTGGTGTTTTCGACAATACTAGTTAGTAGGGCCTATTCGTATGTTGCTAATTGTCCCCTTTGTATATTTATTGAATTTATAGATGGCATTTAAAAAGAATCGTAAATGCTCTTAACAATCTTCAGTGTCACTTAAAAATAAAATTTAAAAATAAGCATTAATTTTCTCGTGCTCTAAAAAAAAATGACGTGCACGAAATAGCTGTAGCAAGATCCCAAACCCCTGAGACTGTAATTGTTGTTCTCACGGAGTGTTAACTGCGAAACTTAGTCGTGTAATTTCAAAGGCTGGTGCCTTATTGAAAATTGGTAATTTCCAAGAATGTTTGCCTATCGAAGCCGCAGGGTGCAAACTATATATATCGAATTTGCGATTCTAAATCGATCACGGGACTGGTGGTGGGCGTTATGATAAATTATTTGTCAGATGCTAGGAAAACCCAAACGATTTACGACGGTAGTGAGTAGGATGTCTTAGCATTGTAGACGTTTCTTCGGCCGATTGCCTCACGAGGAAGAATATAATTCCGTGCTTATGCAATGTAGAAAATTGTTTGAATTGTTGTCGGAAATGTGACTCTCTACCCATATTTTTGCGTTACATTCGCAGTCTACTGGCAAAAAGGGAATGCTTCCCGTAGCATACGCATCAAACGGACTTTCTCATGACAATGTCGACAACGAGTGAGATAAGTCGTTTCCTTTGTAATTACAACTATTTTAGTATCGCTCCTTTGTCGTTGCTGTAGTGACCACTATAAACATACTCATAACGCCTGCCACCACAGTCGCCTGATCGATTTAGAATCGCACGTTCGGTGTCTATCGTTTGGAGCCCGCGGCTTCAATAGTAAACATTCTTCGAAATTACCTGAAAATTTATTACAGAGCTTGGAAGTGATTATGCCCCGTCATTATTCGGCAAAGCGAGGGAGCTACGATATACAGATGGTTGCAGTAATACACACAATAAGTTTTCTTAATCGTAGTTCGCTCAATCATTTCTGCCGTCAATTTTCAACAATTTTGGAGAACTATGATAACAATAATGATATGGTATGAAGTGAGGTTTCCGCTTCGTGAATCTGTTCATGTATTTTATTGATGTTTAGGGGCATGCCTACATTTATTTGTTAGAAGCCTGTGAAGAATAAAGAAATAGCTAATACATATTCCTTTCCCCATACTAAACGCAGCTTATTGTCAAAATACATCTCGAAAACACCAACATAAGAGCCCTTTTGGGTGGACGACGGACACAAATATTTTGCCCAGCGGCTTAACAGTTAATTCGTTACCGCCAAATAATTAGCTGCTAACAATACCTTTATGCAAGATGGTAACTCACCACATACTTATAGCACACCTTGCTGGAAACAAGTTGTTCCTTCAAAGAAGAACGAATAACCACATGTAAAGAGGGGTTGTTGTTGTGGTCTTCAGTCCTGAGACTGGTTTGATGCAGCTCTCCATGCTACTCTATCCTGTGCAAGCTTCTTCATCTCCCAGTATCTACTGCAACCTACATCCTTCTGAATCTGCTTAGTGTATTCATCTCTTGGTCTCCCTCTACGATTTTTACCCTCCACACTGCCCTCCAATGCTAAATTTGTGATCCCTTGATGCCTCAAAACATGTCCTACCAACCGATCCCTTCTTCTAGTCAAGTTGTGCCACAAACTTCTCTTCTCCCCAATCCTATTCAATACCTCCTCATTAGTTACGTGATCTACCCACCTTATCTTCAGCATTCTTCTGTAGCACCACATTTCGAAAGCTTCTATTCTCTTCTTGTCCAAACTAGTTATCGTCCATGTTTCACTTCCATACATGGCTACACTCCATGCAAATACTTTCAGAAACGACTTCCTGATACTTAAATCTATACTCGATGTTAACAAATTCCTCTTCTTGAGAAACGCTTTCCTTGCCATTGCCAGTCTACATTTTATATCCTCTCTACTTCGACCATCATCGGTTATTTTACTCCCTAAATAGCAAAACTCCTTTACTACTTTAAGTGTCTCATTTCCTAATCTAATTCCCTCAGCATCACCCGACTTAATTTGACTACATTCCATTATCCTCGTTTTGCTTTTGTTGATGTTCATCGTATATCCTCCTTTCAAGACACTGTCCATTCCGTTCAACTGCTCTTCCAAGTCCTTTGCTGTCTCTGAAAGAATTACAATGTCATCGGCGAACCTCAAAGTTTTTACTTCTTCTCCATGAATTTTAATACCTACTCCGAATTTTTCTTTTGTTTCCTTTACTGCTTGCTCAATATACAGATTGAATAACATCGGGGAGAGGCTACAACCCTGTCTTACTCCTTTCCCAACCACTGCTTCCCTTTCATGCCCCTCGACTCTTATAACTGCCATCTGGTTTCTGTACAAACTGTAAATAGCCTTTCGCTCCCTGTATTTTACCCCTGCCACCTTCAGAATTTGAAAGAGAGTATTCCAGTTAACATTGTCAAAAGCTTTCTCTAAGTCTACAAATGCTAGAAACGTAGGTTTGCCTTTCCTTAATCTTTCTTCTAAGATAAGTCGTAAGGTCAGTATTGCCTCACGTGTTCCAACATTTCTACGGAATCCAAACTGATCTTCCCCGAGGTCGGCTTCTACCAGTTTTTCCATTCGTCTGTAAAGAATTCGCGTTAGTATTTTGCAGCTGTGACTTATTAAACTGATAGTTCGGTAATTTTCACATCTGTCAACACCTGCTTTCTTTGGGATTGGAATTATTATATTCTTCTTGAAGTCTGAGGGTATTTCGCCTGTCTCATACATCGTGCTCACCAGATGGTAGAGTTTTGTCATGACTGGCTCTCCCGAGGCCATCAATAGTTCAAATGGAATGTTGTCTACTCCCGGGGCCTTGTTTCGACTCAGGTCTTTCAGTGCTCTGTCAAACTCTTCACGCAGTATCTTATCTCCCATTTCGTCTTCATCTACATCCTCTTCCATTTCCATAATATTGTCCTCAAGTACATCGCCCTTGTATAAACCCTCTATATACTCCTTCCACCTTTCTGCCTTCCCTTCTTTGCTTAGAACTGGGTTGCCATCTGAGCTCTTGATATTCATACAAGTGGTTCTCTTCTCTCCAAAGGTCTCTTTAATTTTCCTGTAGGCAGTATCTATCTTACCCCTAGTGAGACAAGCCTCTACATCCTTACATTTGTCCTCTAGCCATCCCTGCTTAGCCATTTTGCACTTCCTGTCGATATCATTTTTGAGACGTCTGTATTCCTTTTTGCCTGCTTCATTTACTGCATTTTTGTATTTTCTCCTTTCATCAATTAAATTCAATATTTCTTCTGTTACCCAAGGATTTCTATTAGCCCTCGTCTTTTTACCTACTTGATCCTCTGCTGCCTTCACTACTTCATCCCTCAGAGCTACCCATTCTTCTTCTACTGTATTTCTTTCCCCCATTCCTGTCAATTGTTCCCTTATGCTCTCCCTGAAACTCTCTACAACCTCTGGTTCTTTCAGTTTATCCAGGTCCCATCTCCTTAAATTCCCACCTTTTTGCAGGTATCACCTTTGAAAGAAACAAAAAATGTTTTGGTAGGTACCTTTCTCTTGTTCTTAGGCCAAGAAAGTAATTTTCGTTCCTTAAAGTTACATTAAAAGCTGGAGAATCCGTTGTAACATTGTAGGGCGATATATGAATGCGTAGCGCAGTGTACTAAATTCCGGGTCTAGTGCAGCAGGGGATACAACCCGTCGGCTTTGAACAATGACGTCATTCCTTAGTCATAGATCGTAATGTCTTCACTTCGAGGCATAGATAATAAAGCAGTTCTGTGTTCTAATAAGCACTATCATTAAAATAACTGAATGTAAATCTAAAAGCGATCGCTTGATATTGGAATAAAGTAGGATCAGTTTATTCTATCTCGTGAGATCTTTTTTTTTTTTAAAGCCAAAAAACACTTATTACGTACTGAAGGAAGCTGCTTAATAAAGTAGGATCAGTTTATTCTATCTCGTGAGATTTTTTTTAAAGTAAAAAAACACTTATTACGTACTGAAGGGAGCTAGAACATTAAGAAGAATCGCTTACTGAAACGTAACAGCAAAAGCGAAAATGGTAAACCGCAAATAGAATAGATTAGCCATGCATAACACCCACCCACCTCCCCAGGAGTCGGAACTCGCGCACCCATTAGAATATACACATGCGTCAGTACGTAATAAGAGCTTTTGCTGTTATGTTTCAGTTTCGTTTCTTTACTGATTGCTTAATGAAGTAGGATCAGTTTATTCTATCTCTTGAGATTTTTTTTTAAGCCAAAAAACACTTATCAGGTACTGAAGGGAGCTGCTTAAGTAGGATCAGTTTATTCTGTCTCGTGAGATTTTTTTAAAAAGTCAAAAAACACTTATGCTTTTGACAAGATCAATGTTTATCTCTCTCGCATTCCTTTGTTTCTCAACATTCTCCTCAGCTCTTTCATCTCTGTAATACATGCTCTCTGGCGACTTGTGACGTCATTGTTCAAAGCCGACGGGTTGTATCCCCTGCTGCACTAGTCCCTAAATTCCAATGTGTCAGCTTATATTGTCTTTGAAACAGAACAGCGTAAGATTTTCTCGTTAAACGGAAGGCTTGTGACAAGAACTTTCTACGTTAAATAAAATGAGAGTGTAATATACTTCTATCTTTGCAGGTAATAATTTGAATTAATCTGGTGTTGAAATAGAACGAGGACTTGAAGACAAAGCCGTCAACTGGAAGATCTTAATACTGAAATGTAATAGGGAGAGCCATTGCTTGACTGAAATGTATTCATTGTTATTAAAAAGACAAAGGAAATGTTTACCAGCTCTATTAAAGAACAGTTGTAATCCACTCTGAAGTCGCCTATTATTTTATTGGATATAATTTCTTAAATATTTCTGAAGCCTAATCTGCCTACAACATACACAAACGTATGGAAACTAAGTATTTGCCTACTGTATTAAATTTAAAATGTAACTGTTTTGCATTATGTGTCTAAAGTGTAATTTCTTTATACACTGCACTGTCTTAGGGACGCAATACTAAGGTGATTTTAAGGGCTAGTGAGAAAGCTTCAATGGCATATAGTGCAAAAGAGTGGAGCCGTCCTTCAATGCATACTGTCTCTTCATATCCTGAGAACTTCTAGTCCTATAGTCGCTTTCAAGTGCATGCTCTTGCTGTAGTTATGTTGCTAGTACTTAAATATTTTTCTTTCACCGAGCAATGATTAAGGCTAGATGGGGGAGCTTCTAGTTTATTCGACTTTGTCGATTATTTTTACAACACTGTTTAGAACGTCAATAAGGATGTAATTTATCATAAGTCTAACTTACTTAAAAAGTCTCTGGAACTATTGTTGCAAACAGAGAAAGGAAAGACAACGGTTGACGTAAATCAATTTCACAACAGAAAAAAAGTGAGAAACATGTCCCATATCAGTAAGACTAATTATAGACAAAATTAAGCAACTACCCCTCACGAAATCGATTATTATGAATTACAAGTATTATCACAACTTACTTGTAGAACAGTTGTTAGTTGAATGTTTTACTTCTCCGAACGGGTTTTTGGGTTTAAAAAGGCAAATTAGAGAAAAACTGCAATAGACAAATTTAATTACAGCTGACGTCTGAAAGGATCACTCAGATAGCAGTTGCGATAGATTCTGTCTGCTGAAGTAATGCGGTCAGTCCCACACTTCCGGCCAAATACACCAACAGAGCATCCAACATCAAATATAGAAATTATAGCATCATTTGTGATTCGGCCAGACTGTTAACAAGCTGTATAGATACAAAATTCATACAAAAAAAAAATCAATGCTTAAAAATGTGGAAAGTAACCCGGCACCTAAGGAGAAGTATGTTGAAAAACAAAGCGTACTCACTGAATTTAGTCACTTTCTATACCTAAGAATTAGCAAGAAACCCTTTCTTATGCAGAGGACAGAGGAATCAGAATTACGTTGCAGCTTCCAGTAATTCCGCAACAAAGCCAACACAAATGAATTCGTAGCAAAATGTTAAGCGATTGTACTTACCAGACAAATTAAAGACCTTTTACACGCTCAGTCTTATGAGTAGGCCATGTTTGGCATGACCGTTTGCACATGTGATCTACAGAATTCAATTCGAATTTACACCTTAGACATTAACAATCGCAATGCAGCTTTCACACCGTCCTGAATCGGTAGTTAGAGACGGCAGAGTATTTTCTGGCAATGGCCAAATTAATTCGCTTATAAGATAGTTATTCTGTCTAGTGTTATTATGTCGGAAGTTATAAAAAGATAAATATCAGTACAGAGAAGACGGTCAAAAGAATGGCTGCTAAAACGCGGAAGGCCTTGTTAATCTTTCGAAGGAGCTAAAAATGGAAAAAGAGGCTCGTTTAACGACCTAGGACGAAGAACATTCTTTGTGTAGCTGCAGTATGTTCTACCGTTTATAAGGAGAAGTGACACTGTGATGAGAAAATCGATACGTGCTTATGAAAGACTTGTAGTAAGATCAATCAAGTGCAACCTGCAGAAGGAATGCAGATTTTAAGTTTTCAGCTGTGATAACACCTTCATCGTTGAACCACACCATTCCGGGGAGATGTTGTGCCATATGTGAAGTATTAAAACCACTTCGTCTGGTCTGCGTCAATTCAAGCGCCGTCAGACTTCGCACAGGCCGAACACAGAACATACAGGCAAATGTTTTACTCGACGGTCCATTCACACGCAATGATATGTCTGTACTTTACAGATTCAAGTCGGTGCAAATATCGGAGTTCATGGAGCGATTTACCGACAGTCGGTTTTCGTGCGCCAGTTGTGAATGCAAAAGGGGAACATGATAGTGCCCCCCCCCCCCCCCCCCACCGCCTCCATCACCACTACATGCCTTAGGTGGCTTGTGTTGTGTAGATGTGGGTGTACCACAATGCTGTTTCCTTTCGTCCTAAAAGAGCAGGTTCTAAGCAAAAATGTGTCTTACGCAAAATTAATTTTTAATCAATATACGCACAGTACCTACTTTTTTCCGGATCCCACGTTATACTCTATGTCCCCTCTATAACTGTTTAAGTAAGTCAGCAATGCGGCATTATTCAAGTGAAAGTAGATTTTTTTACTGCGATGAAAAAGAAAACAAGAAGAAGGAACTTTGACTTGGAGCACCGACTAACAAATGCAGCGGCATAGGACCGTTGCTAGAAAAGCATTGTTGTGGTGATCAAACTAATCTTTGGATTGAGGACAGCGGTGCCTCAATATTTTCACAAATAAGCTGACGTAAGAGAACATATATCACAAGGCCTGTGGTATCCAACCTTTCTAAGACCTTTACCCTTGAGTGGAACCAGATATTAGCCAGTACTCCACTTCCCGCTCCCCATCACCACCGTGATAGCACCTAACCAAACTTTAGACTGAAAAAGACTCTCCTTTGAATAATTTTATTTTTTAAAATAGTAAAATATAAATAAAAACTATTTGTTGTAGGTGTTAGACTAATAACTAATGAGTCAATGAGATGATAGGTACCGCTTATTTCTAGCAGCCTTTTTTACGCTTGGTTTGTTAGTCGGTGCTCCAAGTCAAAGTTCCTTCTTGTTTTCTTTGTCATCGCAGTAAAAAATCTACTTTCACTTGAATAAATCTGGATGTAACATTTCCATGGACTGTGTTCTGGTGATGTGTGTGGGTGGGTGGGTGCGCGCGCGGCTATGCGTTTTTAGAATAAATATGAAGCAATTGTTGGTGAAGTGCTAGCTACATCTCTTTCTCAAAAAGAGAAAGCTAACTATCCACGGGGATGGGATAGACACTTGTTACAAAATAAGCTTCCTCTGCACCACTCCCCTCCCCACAGACACCGCCGTCATCCCACACCCTCATTTAAAATCAACCAAGTTAAAATGTGTGTACTATAATCACTGTTTGTAAACCATTGGACTGTTGGACTCCTTACTTCTGAAGTGGCAGAAGTTGGAAGACTTCAGGCTGACAATTCTTTATGTCTGCCACTGGCATTAATAATAAAAATAATAATAATAACCATGCTGTGTAGAGCCCTATAGTAGCTATTATGTACTTATTAGCGTGCAATGTTGTCAGCTAGTTCGTCTGTTTAGAAGTAAGGAAGTACCTACTGCTCGAAGAAGACATTTTCGTGAGACATGATGACAAATTGCTAGAAATACTATATACCGTAAAGTGTCTAGGAATAACTATCCAGAGCGACCTTAAGTGGTATGACCAATAAAACACATAGGAGGAAAAGCAGATGCCAGACAGATGCATAGGAACAATTTTAAGGAAATGTAACTCATCCCCGAAATGAGAGGCTTAGAAGGCGCTAATTCGACCGATCCTTGAGTAGTTTTCATCAATCTAGGATTCTTACCATGCAGGATTGACACAAGAAATTGAGAGGATCCAATGAAGAGCGACGCGTTTCGCTATGGGTGTGAGAGATGCTCAACGAAGTCCAGAGGCAGGCGCTACAAGCGAGGCATTGTGCATCATTGAGAGGTTTGATACTGGAATTTCGAGAGAGTACTTTCCGGGCAGAGTCGGATAACTTGTTACTTACTCCCACACACTTCTCGCGAAATGACCACTACGAGAAAGTTCGAGGAATTAGAGCTGATACAGAGGTTTACCGACAATCATTCTTCCCATTCGCGAGTGGAACAGAGAAACGATGATCAGTTACTGGTACCAGACGTTCCCTACGCCACACACCGCCAGGTAGATGCAATCATTTCAGTTCAGTATTTGTAAAACATTTTGGTGGGGTTGTTATTTGACCCACTCTGAGATTTTCTATGGTAAATTCTGCTAAAATAAGAATGTACTTTTACGCTGCTGTGGTTACGGGCAGCCTGGTAAAGCAAGTTTGACATCTGAGATTCGGTTGTCTAGCTGTTTGTAATAGTGTTTACGTTAGTATGAGTTGTGCGATTCGTTACTTACGACTAGTGTGTTACTGCAAGACATGTTTTTTCCATCTCAAAACAGTGTTTAATGACGGTTCCTGCTGCATAATTAGTACAAGTAACTATTTGCCAATTAATTTTGGAAGCATTTAAGCTTTATTGGTCTTCTCATTCCTGTAATAAGAGTGCTACCAGCTGTTAAGCGCTTTGTTGCTTATCACCATATTCTCTGACTGGGCAAATGTTTGTTTCTGTTTGTCTAGCTCTTAAATGGTAGTTTAATGAAATATGTGCCGCCGTTTGTAAAGCAGTGCACTGGTACACGGTTCAGAGCACGCATTTCGTGTTTAGTAGGTGGGCTGTGTGAGGAAGTGGTGTTCATACAATTGTTTCACGAGCTGTAGCGTCCACCGCATTGGATCACACATTAATGCTAGTATCTGAAAAATGAATAATAATAATAATAATAATGGTTACTGTATCGCACAACTTCACAATAGCCTTCCAACGATAACTGTTAAACCACTGTTGCCAGTTGTAATTTGGAATCCGCCTAGCGTCAGTCGTAACTAACTTTTCTATTACCAATACAATATTTCAAATTTCCGGTGATAACTCGCCGTAAAAGAAAGTATACTGAAACATACAGAACTTCGAGACACATTATGCGATGGCTATAGTTGTCACCAGTGCCGTTACCGAAAGATTATAAGACAGAACAATGGTTCAAATGTTAGGTGCCTCTCTCATTACTTTCTTGATAAGGTCTTAGTGAAAATGTTGTATCTTGGTCCTTTTCAGATTTGGGTGCGAAAAGTAACAAGTATAGCCAGGGATCGGAGGCGGGACCGCGTGACGTTTCAAGCCCAACGGCAATGAAAACCTCTTGGGCGTTAAACTCTCTCGTGAGCTGACGAAAAGCATTGTCACAGCTCTTGCGCCTCGGACTGCTATTTGTTCACATCACAATCACATGGTAGCCGTGTTATTGGCTTTTGTGAAATGGATAACTTTTTTCTTTAAATGAATACGTAGCGAAAACTGAGTTTCGCATTTTCCTTTTCCTTGGGTTCATGCAAAATTGACTAATTACTTGCGTTCCTGCTTTCCAAAGTTTTACATGACACGAATAGAAATGTTTTGATACCTCTCAGATTCAATTATTCTAATTCCTCTATGGTTACATGAAAAGGAAAATTGTAAACTACAATGTTTCACATGGATGGACATGATGGGTGCAATTTTGTACTAAAATGCTTCGATATGTTGCTGTAAACACAGCGGACATAATTCGCCATTTCAAGTTAATCGATGAATTCATTAATGAAACAGAGGCATCAGTACGTATTGTCCACTAACAATGCAGCTGCTGTAAAACGCACTGGTATAAATTGTTTTCAACAATGTATTTTTTGACAGGAATTTAGAGTAAAAATATATGTCTTCCTTGTCAGACGGCAAGCACGTTACATTTATATAAGAGCTGACAATATTCTAGCATGAGTTCATAACCGGCGTTCTAAAACTCACAAACGTTTCAGAATAGGAACATATTCCCCATTGACCAAGTAAAAGCCTAACAAGCTCCTGTATCAGCATAAGGACAGCTTACAAGACATTGAGTTACGAAAATATTACTTAATATCGGCTGAGTTTTGTGGGTATTGTTTTAAGACATTGAAAATATATCTCATTTGCATAAGTCAAAACAGTTAATCTAACTGCAAGGCTCTTTTGGCGCGTTGTTGTTTAACATGGACGTTCACGGAGCGAAGCATTGACGATGTTTTCTCAAAAATCCCGTCTCTGGCCGTATCATGCAGCTGACTGATCTCACTGATCGTCGATTCTGCGGCGTAATATAGTGTCAGTATAACAAATCAGTATTAAAATCTTAGAAGTCAAATGGTTAGAAAAAGTTGCGAACATAAAGTGTTGATCGCCTCGAAAAGCGCCGAGGTGAGTGTCTGCATCCGACTGAGTGACCACTATTAATAGCGCCTTATTCCGCTCTTCTACCACACAGCACAGAAAGCACAGATATTGGACGACCAGATAGTAAGTGACCAGTTTCTTCTGGCCTTGCTCAACAAATTCTGGATAACATTTTGGAGATGAAAATGTCGACTTACTTTTCCTATTTTCATTTACTTATGTCCTATCGCATCATATTCTGTGATAACTCATTGAGAAAAAGAAGTGTTTGTTGCACGGAAGCGTGTAGCAAGGATGACATGGGGTGTCCACCACAGAAACTCTTACAGAGAACTCGAGTTGGGCGTACTGACCACAGTCTCACAGTACAGGGTGATTCAAAAAGAATACCACAACTTTAGGAATTTAAAACTCTGCAACGACAAAAGGCAGAGCTAAGCACTATCTGTCGGCGAATTAAGGGAGCTATAAAGTTTCATTTAGTTGTACATTTGTTCGCTTGAGGCGCTGTTGACTAGGCGTCAGCGTCAGTTGATGTTAAGATGGCGACCGCTCAACAGAAAGCTTTTTGTGTTATTGAGTACGGCAGAAGTGAATCGACGACAGTTGTTCAGCGTGCATTTCGAACGAACTGAGAATCCGCGGGAAACAACTCAGTATGAACGTGACTCGCCTAAGGTAAACGTTTTCTGTGCCATTTCAGCCAATAAAGTTTTTGGTCCCTTTTTCTTCGAAGGTGCTACTGTAACTGGACTACAGTATCTGGAGATTTTAGAGAATTGGCTGTTCCCTCAGCTCGAACAAGAAGCACAACAATTCATATTTCAGCAGGATGGAGCGCCACCACATTGGCACTTATCTGTCCGTAACTACCTGAACGTCAACTACCCGAGGCGATGGATCGGCCGCCAGGCAGCCTGTGACAGAGCACTTCATCACTGGCCTCCAAGAAGCCCTGATCTTACCCCCTGCGATTTTTTCTTATGGGGGTATGTTAAGGATATGGTGTTTCGGCCACCTCTCCCAGCCACCATTGATGATTTGAAACGAGAAATAACAGCAGCTATCCAAACTGTTACGCCTGATATGCTACAGAGGGTGTGGAACGAGTTGGAGTATCGGGTTGATATTGCTCGAGTGTCTGGAGGGGGGCATATTGAACATCTCTGAACTTGTTTTTGAGTGAAAAAAAAACCTTTTCAAATACTCTTTGTAATGATGTATAACAGAAGGTTATATTATGTTTCTTTCATTAAATACACATTTTTAAAGTTGTGGTATTCTTTTTGAATCACCCTGTATATTAACCCACGTACGTATGTCAACAATCAGTCACAGTTTGTAAACAACAGCCGGCCGGTGTGGCCGAGCGGTTCTAGGCGCTTCAGTCTGGAACCGCGAGACCGCTACGGTCGCAGGTTGAATCCTGCCTCGGGTATGGATGTGTGTGATGCCCTTAGGTTAGTTAGGTTTAAGTAGTTCTAAGTTCTAGGGGACTTATGACCTCAGAAGTTAAGTCCCGTAGTGCTCAGAGCCATTTGAACTTGTAAACGACATACACTTTAATACAGTACTTACGCTTAATGTTTACTATTTACACTTTAATATTGAGGGTGGCAGTTACTAAAATATATGTTTTTGAAATAAAATGTTTGACAGCAATAGTCCTATTGTTTTATAGCCATACCTCGTATAATAAAAACTGCGTGCAATGCAATGTATCAGTTCACAGTAACCGAGTCGCAATCATGTCGTCGAAAACCCTTTAACATGCGAAATGGCTTGTGACATGTGTTTTGAAGGGAACTAATTATGAGTATATCCGCGTGCTTGTCAAGTACTTTCCGATGCTTTACTTCGACCGTAGTTCGTTTCAAGAATTTCTTTACGGATTTCAAGGTCGTTTTACTAGGCACGAAATTTACATTCTTGGGCCTTAGCTACTATTTATTCTTATAAAAGACCTTTTGGCTTCGTTTTTGCTTCTATGTCTTTCGTATACATATCAAGTTTCACTTTCCACGCTGCAACATTTACTCCTCTGCCATGTCCGCCTGTGACGCTTTCTGCATATCTCAGCTTTCAATTAGCACATGTTGCACTACATTTAGCACAAACTCAATTCCTATTCACTTGCAGCTAACACTGCTGCATCACCAGTGACTTGACAAACGACAAGAGTTCGTTTATTTCCTTTTCAGTGAACAAATAAACCACGGTAATGACAATGAACTTGCCTTACATGTTTCCTGGTTTTGACTTCTTACACAAAATTCTCAGCGCCGGCTATTCTAATTCGCTTTGAAGAAAGAGAGTGGGTTTCCATCTCCGTGCCTAAAAAGGGAAAAACATTTTATTTCGTCCCAGATTATAAACCGTCTTTCCATATTTATGCTTCTCCATTCCATATACACAACACACAATCGTTCCACACCGTGTGTATACATGCCAGTCGCTGCAGTAAACAGAAGACGATTCCTTACTTTGATCAAATCTAAGGCGAGGCGCTAGGTCTGATCAAATTAATTTGATAAAAGTTCCCTACCTCACTACGTTAAATATATTTGACAAACCAACTTTGTCAAAGGAGTTTGACAGTGTAATACTGGTCTAACACAACTATCTCCACATTTAGGAGCAGAGGTGTAGCTAGGTCACTGTCGGAATCGATGCTGTCCGCACTGGGTACATGCTACGGGAGGGGGGCATGACAAAACTTTCTATAATCCGATTAAAATTACTTCGTACACTTAACACGTTGGAGCTAGATTCTTCCAATCAAAGCGCTCAACGTCAGGCCCGAGCCGTTCGCCATTGCCAAACTGCCACCACAATTGGCCAGAACACTTTCAGTTCCGTGTCCGGGTTTCTTTCTTGGTGTGTTTGCATCCAGAATCCTGGCTGTGGCCTTTCCATTTCGTATTTCATCACACATGATACCCACATCAAAAGCAACACAAACACAATGTTGCTAATGAAACACAAGTTTCATACACAGAACTAAAACTACTGGAGCCTTCCACAGAAAATCGGCTTACATTAGAGAGATTCGCACGAGATTGCATTAAGCCGAATTTTAAGAGGCTGAAATTCATCGCTGCGAATATGTCACTGGAGCCATAAAATATGTAACAACTTTACGTGTTGTAACGGTGTAGCGCAGTGGTTAGTGTAGAAACCTAACTTATAGGAGGTCCTAGGTTCGAGTGTAGTCACATTCAACGAATAAAGGAATGTGAATTCACATGCATCGTGAATCTAATCAAAAGACTTTGATTATTATTTTTATTTAGTTAATTGGTTTAAATGTATTTTTTTCTGTTTCTAATACTTTGGTGCGTCATTTTCATCGTCGTATCGACTTTTTTTATTTTCTCTTATTTTTCTTCCTATTATTCCGATTTCGTTTGGAATCTACCTGTGTCTCCTATAATCGCCAGACAAGTGCTAACCAGGACTGCCCATCGGTTGTTAACACGGGAGTTCATGTCACCAGTGTGAGAATAGTTTCAGATAACCAATCATAACGAGAAATTTCCGTTTGCTTTTAGCGCTGAAACTGAACTTTCTCTGTCTTGAGTTCGCTGGTACAGATTAGCCTTAAGCGTTAAAGCGAACGTGATTTCAGTTCTGCCGCAGATTGTCAACAGCCATTTTCTCCGATACACAGCACATCACAATGTTGTGGCTAGGTTAGGACACGATTTTAAATTCAGGGCTACAAAACGCGTCATCTGCTGCAATTCAATCACTGTCGCTTAAAATTGGCATTTCGCATTTCTTTCATAACTCGCCAGGGCGCTTCCAACACTGCTCGCCGTATTTGTGAGTCGTCTATTAGGCGAGCGGTCGCCAGCAGCCGATGTGACAACACTGTAGCAACAAGTGACAGACGTCAACCGTCAAGTAATTTTAATTAGTCTATAGGTACTGCTGTACGAGTTGCGAAAATATTTTTTGTCGTTTCTGTTCAGATATTTAGGGGAGTGTGTGGGTAACTAGACAGCTTGTGGACTGGGCCTCACTCTTTCGTATGCCTGTGCATATAAACAAAAATTATTCTCACACAGTACTTGAGGCAGTGATTTTAACGATTTCAGTTTGATATGGTGCAGGGCCCATTTTTACCATAGCTCGTCAATCACTAAACTGTTTTTACGATTTGGTTATGCTATGATGGTGTTCATGCTGTTTTTATTTTGTGGTACGTAGAGGGCTGCAGACGAAACCCTGACTTTGCACCAGGCACTGAGATAGACAATATTACAGAGCCTTAGCAGGTTTCTGCAAGTAATCGATATATGTTGCAGAACTATGGAACATATATAAGACCTTTTGCTGTTTTAGAGCGCAGAAATCTGGTTAAACGCTCAGAAATTGAACTTCCTACGGTTGTAGAAAGTTTGACTACGATGAGATGTCTGAGGAAGATATAACCGAAAAAATTCAACGCCTAAGAAGATTTCTGCAATCTGCCAAATTTCCGAAAGAAGACTATCAAAGTTGGGCATCTTTAATATTATTACAGTTGATGGCTGAATACAAATTTTCCTAGCGAAAATAATTTTTTTTTAACTTTGCATGTTTCCTTTGCGTGTTTCGATAGCGTCATGTGAGAGGAGTTTTTCCGTAATGAGTCAAACATGACTCTGTAGTTGGGCAGTTTATTCAGTCGAAAACAGTGTAGCTAAAGGTGTCGATAAAACTCCGCATCCGGTGTTACTACGCCACTGATTAGGAGGCCACTATGTATAAGTATTGATGAGCTCAGTTTGCAGCAGTGCCTTTACAGTCGGAGAGGCAATGAAACGGAGCCGCTTTCCCATTTCTATCCTTCCCATTTCTATTCCCTTTTCTTCCTTCCCTCTCTTGCATCTCGTTCCTTACTTTAGCCAAACCTCTGAAGAGAACCCTTTTTCAATTATTTAATTTATTTTGCAACGAATTACAGCCGCACGCTCCAGTAGTACCAGTGGTAACGAAACTTTGCATACACCAGGGCATTGTCCTTGTTATTATATTATCCGTAGGTTGGTGGGAGTGTTGTCACTTACTTATTTCATCCAAAGTTGAGATTGCTTTGCCAAGCCCAGTGTTCACTTTCAGTTTTATGTAAATAACTTCTGTAATACTATTTCACCAAAAGTTTTATAACATTAAGTTCAAGTTTCGGTTTTATGCAAATAACTTTTATATTACGTGCAGATTTTAATTACGCATTTTATGGAGTGGCATAATTATTGATATTAATTTTAATTGTTAATTTATTAATTTTCCATTTCCAAAGATATTAATGATTGTCAATTGTTCGTTCTTTGGAAAAGATAGGCTGGAGGGGGGAGAGGGGTTTTGGAAGCAAGTTTTAATGGCAGTTAAATGCACGTGGTTCGTTGTGAACATTTTGGAAGTGGAATGTTGTTTGTATTATCCGTAAATAAAGGACGATGATTCACAGAAAAATTCTGCAGATTATTATTCTGTCATACACATATAGAAAGACCAGCTGCAGTAAGACGACCTTGGGCATCCTTTGCCAACGGAGCAATCTACATCCCATGGAATTTAAGTATCGCCTTTACTAGGAACACATACAGCAACAGAGAATTGACTTTAGCCGGCCGAAGTGGCCGAGCGGTTCTAGGCGTTTCAGTCTGGAACCGCGAGACCGCTACAGTCGCAGGTTAGAATCCTGCCTCGGGCATCGATGTGTGTGATGTCCTTAGGTTAGTTAGGTTTAAGTAGTTCTAAGTTCTAGGGGACTGATGACAGCTGTTGAGTCCCATAGTGCTCAGAGCCATTTGAACCATTCGAATTGACTTTATAAATACAATCCTTTTAGCTTTTCCGTATGTTTATGTGGTGTCACCGCCAGACACCACACTTGCTAGGTGGTAGCATTTAAATCGGCCGCGGTCCGGTAGTATACGTCGGACCCGCGTGTCGCCACTGTCAGTGATGGCAGACCGAGCGCCGCCACACGGCAGGTCTAGAGACACGTACTAGCACTCGCCCCAGTTGTACAGCCGACTTGCTAGCGAAGCTACATTGACAAATACGCTCTCATTTGCCGAGACGATAGTTAGCATAGCCTTCAGCTACGTCATTTGCTACGACCTAGCAAGGCGCCATTTATCCTTTGCTATGTATCTGATGAAGCATGAACCATCTGACCGATGTACACCAATTATGGAATAAAGTTAAGTATTACTTCAACTACGTACTTTATTTGCTACTATAAATTCCCTTAACTGTTCCAGACCTCACGCCAGTCTGCGTGAGCTTGCTCGCGAGCATTTCGGCCTCCTCTAGTAACACGGTGTTGGCTCTTCTGCCAACACTACAGTTTATCTGGTGGTGGAGGAGACAAACACGTATGTGTCTAATTCTGTAAGTGCAGACATTACTATTCGATGTAATCTTTAACGTGTGAAGAACCGTATCATCACATCGATAGTAATTGGAATGCTTCCCAAAGTAGCGGAAACATTTCAGCAAGCGCACAGGAAGGCGGAAGGAAGAGGGTGTGCCAGTCGCTTACGCTACGACGGCAAGGTCGACCGCTTGGCATTCAGTGGCGAAGGTTTCACAATGTGCGCCACGCAACAACGACGTGCGGTAGGCCGCTCAGCGTAAGCAAACAGCCGGAGAGCGTGCCGGCTGCCTGGAACACACGTGTTGCTCTTGGCCACTCGCCGCCACTCGATCTATTTACAGACGGCAATGACACGTCTCTCGCGAAAGTGCGCAATGCCAACGCACGTACGTACGACAAACTTGGGTGGAGGGCCTGGACAGAATGTTGTGAAAACCCAAACCTTAGTTCCAGAAATTGTTTTCTGACTTTCTATGTTGGACAATCCTGCGGAATTTTCGTGTTGGGCAATCCTGCGGAATTTTCGGAACAGAAGGGAAATACTTCTAAAGAGCACTGGAATCTCGTTTGTCCGTATAAGAGAACATCGGTCATCAGGAATAACATAACCCGGAAATTCAGAAAAAAATTGAATTGCATAGTTTAAATGCCATAAAAATACACGTTACATTTATTATCACGTAAACACACCAATTATGCATTTTTTGATATAAATAAGTCTTGGCAGTTGTCATACTATACATTGCTTATAGAATATGAGACGTGTGGTAAGAATAACTTACCGTCGCAAGTACAGGGTGTTTCAAAAATGACCGGTATATTTGAAACGGCAATAAAAACTAAACGAGCAGCGATAGAAATACACCGTTTGTTGCAATATTGGGACAACAGTACATTTTCAGGCGGACAAACTTTCGAAATTACAGTAGTTACAATTTTCAACAACTGATGGCGCTGCAAGTGATGTGAACGATATAGAAGACAACGCAGTCTATGGGTGCGCCATTCTGTACGTCGTCTTTCTGCTGTAAGCGTGTGCTGTTCACAACGTGCAAGTGTGCTGTAGACAACATGGTTTATTCCTTAGAACAGAGGATTTTTCTGGTGTTGGAATTCCACCGCCTAGTACACAGTGTTGTTGCAACAAGACGAAGTTTTCAACGGAGGTTTAATGTAACCAAAGGACCGAAAAGCGATACAATAAAGGATCTGTTTGAAAAATTTCAACGGACTGGGAACGTGACGGATGAACGTGCTGGAAAGGTAGGGCGACCGCGTACGGCAACCACAGAGGGCAACGCGCAGCTAGTGCAGCAGGTGATCCAACAGCGGCCTCGGGTTTCCGTTCGCCGTGTTGCAGCTGCGGTCCAAATGACGCCAACGTCCACGTATCGTCTCATGCGCCAGAGTTTACACCTCTATCCATACAAAATTCAAACGCGGCAACCCCTCAGCGCCGCTACCATTGCTGCACGAGAGACATTCGCTAACGATATAGTGCACAGGATTGATGACGGCGATATGCATGTGGGCAGCATTTGGTTTACTGACGAAGCTTATTTTTACCTGGACGGCTTCGTCAATAAACAGAACTGGCGCATATGGGGAACCGAAAAGCCCCATGTTGCAGTCCCATCGTCCCTGCATCCTCAAAAAGTATTGGTCTGGGCCGCCATTTCTTCCAAAGGAATCATTGGCCCATTTTTCAGATCCGAAACGATTACTGCATCACGCTATCTGGACATCCTTCGTGAATTTGTGGCGGTACAAACTGCCTTAGACGACACTGCGAACACCGCGTGGTTTATGCAAGATGGTGCCCGGCCACATCGCACGGCCGACGTCTTTAATTTTCTGAATGAATATTTCGATGATCGTGTGATTGCTTTGGGCTATCCGAAACATACAGGAGGCGGCGTGGATTGGCCTCCCTATTCGCCAGACATGAACCCCTGTGACTTCTTTCTGTGGGGACATTTGAAAGACCAGGTGTACCGCCAGAATCCAGAAACAATTGAACAGCTGAAGCAGTACATCTCATCTGCATGTGAAGCCATTCCGCCAGACACGTTGTCAAAGGTTTCGGGTAATTTCATTCAGAGACTACGCCATATTATTGCTACGCATGGTGGATATGTGGAAAATATCGTACTATAGAGTTTCCCAGACCGCAGCGCCATCTGTTGTTGAAAATTGTAACTACTGTAATTTCGAAAGTTTGTCTGCCTGAAAATGTACTGTTGTCCCAAGCATATTGCAACAAACGGTGTATTTCTATCGCTGCTCGTTTAGTTTTTATTGCCGTTTCAAATATACCGGCCATTTTTGAAACACCCTGTAAATGTGATGAATAGCGAGATACCACGTAGACGTCTCACAGAAATGAAAACAATAAGTAAACGGGCGTGAACTATGTTACAACGAATTCAAGAGTCAAGACCACCAAAACGGAACGCAACTTCAAAAACGTTAAAAACATATGTTTTTTTACAGAGCACAGACAAACTGTGTGATTGTGAAACTGTTTCGTTCATTTGTTGCAGCTTACATGACAAACTATTTCCTTGGGAGTGACCACATTCACATTCATACGAACACCTGTTACTGGGAAAGGAGGCATATCTCACACCTTCACCAGTCGTACAAATAAGGTGCGTCGATAACTGTCATTATAGGTCCCTACCTTACACGTCGCTGTTGAAAACGGACGTCACACACCACACAGACACAAATCTGAATAAAGCGAACAGCAAAGAAGAAAAAAAAAAATCAGGAGGGAGGCTTGAAAACGCCTCGCCTGCTTGGTAGTCCAGTGCTTTAACCACGACGCCACTTCTTTTGTACATTGCTCTGTACTGCACTTGTTCTTGGACCGTTCACTGGTTCTATTTCGCTGTTGTTCGAAGCTACGCTCAAGCAACATGTAAAAACCCAACGAAAATTCGTCTTGCAGTTTTGGAGGTTAACGTGTTCAAGCAGAGAAAGGTTTTAAAAAGAGTCTTATTGTATTCTGTTACACTCCCTACATCATCCACAATAAGGGTTTGGCAAATATTTTCAGTGTACAAACGATATGGTTTTACAGATTTATTATTGGTGTAGATAGATGATGTCTTTGTCTCATGATAATGTATACCTTGATTCACCCCCGAAGGTTTTCCTACTTGATGGGAAAATACAATGAATGAATGAATTATTATCTGAGACAGCGTTAATCGGCTGTGGAGTATTAATCAGCTAAATGATCTATTACATGTCAAAATAGATGCCAACGATACCGGTACACGTCATTAGGTTGTCTGTTTCCTCCTAGTACGTACAACATTTTCTTTCGTCTTTTGATAAAATAAGGTGTCAATGTATTTATTGTGTTTTACTTGTGCCAGATAGTTTTCCGTACTACCGAGTTCTTAATTTTCAGTTCTATATTTCCTCACCCTTCCAAAAAAAATGTTACATGATTATCCACCATATTGCATTTCGGGACTGTGAACTGTATTATCTACAGAATATATGTACATCCAAGCAAATGCCGACGCCCCAAACTATTGTCCTATAATTTCCCCATAGCCACATTATGCTCTTTTTGGCGATATTTGCACACCACCTATGACGAATCGCCACCAAGAACACTTAAGGTTTACCTCCACTGCTCATCTCTACTGTCAAGTTACGTCCACTATCAACATTCGTAAAATTGGGTAGATTGTAGAACAATGACGGCTTTAAGTAGGAGCCCCGTGCGATCTGCTTAGGAGTTTGGCCACTGCCCCGAATGGCTATCCGATGTTATTGATCCTCATTAACAGCACGGAGCGGGACAGTAGCACTTGAATATGGTACTACATGCAGGTGATGGCGTTGGGCTTTGTGCGCGAGAGCTATTGGCCGTTGCTGGGCTGTCGGCGCTTTCCCTGGCTGTGGCGGCACGATTCTGGTTCTTGCACAATTACCTCCCGTTGCTCGCTCCTGCTTGTTGCAATGTGCCTCCCAGGGACCGCTTTCTAGCCTCAGAAATCGGAAACCGCCGACTTATCTTGCTACACACAGACTGGCCTTTCTGATCCCAATCAGGACCCACGTGTCCGCAGAGGAAGAACAGTAACGCAAAGGTTCGCCGTGAGCACGCTGTGGAAATGCTAAAGAGCAAGGAAAAAACGAACGTCTCCAACCGGCGAGATAGTAAAATTTGAACTATGTACAAGGCAAGAGCTACCACACTTATTCGAATCAGCGCCACGTGATCTGACATCACTACGAACTGGTCGTCGGAAGCATAGCATTCTTTTGTAAGGAAAAAGGGCTAACCAACGTTCACAATTTCATGTAATAGCTACCAACTTGACATAGCTTCAGATAAAAGAAATCGCCAAAGAATTTTGCAAGTTATGGATACAGTACTAAGGGATGAAAACAAAATGGATTAAAATACCACAGAAATACTCCTGTGCTCCAAGGAAACAGAAGAAATAAACATTAAATATTAGAGAAAATAAAATAAAACAAACAAGAATATACACATATTTAGGAAGTACGATACCTGAAGTTGGAAGAGGCGAAGAAGACGTAGAAGAAAGAATTAGGGAATCAAAAGCAATGTTCAAGAAGAAAAGAAAAATAGTTCGTAGAAACAACATAAATTCTGAAGTGAGGGAATGGCGGCTGAGAACTGCTTTTGGAGTGTAGTATCGTATCGCTGTGAAACACTGACAGAAGGTAAAAATGAAATTAGAGGGAATTGAGGTATGGTGCTGGTGGCGCCTGTTAAAAGTAAAGTGGACAGACATAAACAGCAAGTAGGAAGGATATGGAGAAAAAGGTCATTTAGGATCTAGGTGGAGAGCTGCCAGCCAATCGAAAGGTTGATGATGAATAAGAAAAAGAGCAACCTACACAAGAAGTAAGCCGTATTGTGTTGTTTACAAGCTGTAATGGGGGAAGCATTTTATCTTAGTGGGTTTACACGAAGGGAGATTTTGAGTACTGTGTTCCTTATCTAACGCCTTGGTTAGGACCTGAGCAATGTTGGCAGCATCCTCTTTGGACAGGCGAGCCCCGATGGCCACATTATAGATCGGGGACAACAACAAAAATGAGATATTTTCTTTAAATGGGCGTGATGTACGAAGTTACTCAAGTATTATATGAAGGTACAGGGTAATTAACTCATCAGTGAACTGAAAAATAATCTGGCTCATGATAGTCCGTAGACATAGACGTTTCGTCAGTGTTTCTAGTGATTTCTTCGTCGTAAATGTGTGAAGCAAAGTCGTTCATCGTCGTCACTAATATTTCATTTGTATATTTAAGAGACAACGATGGAAGTAATGGACTATTACGGCGTAAGAATTGACAGTCACGGACAAAAACATCAGTATGACACGGCTTGCTGTTGATACGGCTGTGGTCGCCGAAAGTGAACGGGAATTGAGTAAGGGGGGAGGGGGGCCACAGTTCCCACACAAACAAAAAGTAATAATTAAGTTATAAACCACAGCTCTTAACTTCATAACTTGTATCATGTGGCGCCCGTAGGTCAGTATATGATTTATAACTACTGCCTGACAAAAAAGGCGAATTCCACGAAGGATGGCGGGATGAGGAGGGGGGAGCAAACGAAATGGAACCTCACAGGTTGAGGGTTATATGATGTTACTTCCGTGATTATAAATTCGAGTCAAATTTAGTAAGAACTCGGCAGTACCAGCCGACGGTGTTGACGTCCGAACTGTTCCCTCACATATTCTATCGGAGACAGATCTTGGAATCTTGCTGGGCGCGGAAGTACCTCAACATCACGCAGACGATTCATAGAGATACGTGTCTTGGGTGGACGAGCATTGCCCTGTTGAAAAATGGCACAACGATACTGTCGCAAGAGAGGTAACACACGAGGATCAGGATTTATGTGACGTAAACTTGCGTCGCCAGTGTTCCCTCAATTACTACCAGCCGTGACCAGAAGTCATACCGATTGCTCCATACAGAATGAAGCCAGGAGTAATACCACTGGGTGAATGGGGCCTCTCGCCATATCGCCGCCACACCCGCCGACAATAATCAACTGGGGTAGTGCAGAAGCGCAATTTATTTCGGAACAAAATTCAACGCTGTTCATCAGTAGTTCATTCCTCCCGGTCATGGCACAATTCCAATCGTTCGTGTTGTGGTGTTAATGGCAGCGTTTATAGTCCGGCTAGTCTCCGAGTCCATTTCTTGTACTCGGGTGGCAGACGCAGACGTGAAGAGGTTACGAGAAGCTTGGTGCACAGTATGATAGTGAACCTCTCTTGTGGTAATTCAGACATGGTCGACTGAAACCTTGACGATGCGTATGCTTCTCCCCACGTTTCCATGCAGTCCAACGTCCGGCAACTTCACTTCCTAATTAGGACTGTTGATATTTTGAAAACTGTTGGGTAGCCGATACATCGATATTTAAAAGAATGAAAAAATCGTCGAGATATCGAAAAAAATAAGGACATATCGATGTATAGAAGGTAAAAATATCGACCTACGAACGAAAAAAAAGGCTGCAAATTGTAAATATTCTGCCAGTTTCAGAGCTGTAAATTTATGTACTGATTTATTATTAGATATTCTGCACATCAACAAGCTAGCAGCCTGATTATACCCCTCAGAGCAAGAATTGAAAGGAAAATGGTGCACGTTCACGCTTGACAGTAACTACTTTGCTAACAATGGTAACTTCAGGGACCGAGCAGTGGTTAGCACACTGGACTCGCATTCTGGAGGACGACGGTTCAATCCCACGTCCGGCCATCCTGATTTAGGTTTTCCGTGATTTCCGTAAACCGCTGCAGGCAAATGCCGGGATGGTTCCTTTCAAAGGGCACGGCCGACTTTCTTCCCTATCCTTCCCTAATCCGATGAGACCGAATACCTCGCTGTCTGGTCTCCTCCCCCAAAACAACCAAACCCTTCCATAGTTCCTCCATGCTATCGATGGATCTGCAGGTAAGTGGCACAAAACAGATATCCGGAAGGGGCCATCTTTCGGTTTCGTCACATACCAGATTTGCCTGGAGCACTTCATGTCGACGTCTCTGATATTTCATTTCCGCAAACGCCAACGACCTAGCAGTTGCAGTATCAAAATTGCGTGGTGAAGTTAAATCGTTGCAGTTTCTGCTGGAAGCGCCGAGCGCCGATTTCGTCGGCATCTCTCCTCACACGTCTCCGCCCGTCGGAAAGTCCACTCATGCCATTTACATTTTTGTTCATCAGTTTCAGCAACTGTTTTTGAAGTATGCTGATGTGAAGAACAGCACGCTAGTTGTATTAAAATAGTTTTACGACGTAACTGGTATGCCATTTCTCTACGTCGGAACACTTGTTATTCCATTCCACTCACACCGCCGCCACCCACCCCTCCTTCCCCCCTCCCCACAGGGCAATCGGACTTCTTCTTTGTGCCATCTGTACTTGCTTCATGAAATCAGAGATAAAGACTGGACGTGATGAAAGCTGAAAATGTAGTAAGACTCCTTAACACAGTGAAATTAAATTTATGTTCTACTACAATTTCAAAAGAACAGTTTCAAATATTTATCGAACATTGCGAAAAAGTAATATAAGATAGAAATATCGGCATTCGATTGCCATTCTGATATCGATAAATCTAAGATATTCGCATATTCCATATACGTATCGATACTTATCGAAAAAGATATTGATATAGCCTATCAATATTTTACACAGCCATAACCCGAATGCTCCAAATAAATATAGTTACTGCACGAGTAGACCAGCCGGCCAAATGGAGAGCCACATTGTGGCCCATTCCAAACTCTGTCCAGTGCTGATAATGCTGTCTCAGATGAGTACGCTGCATCTCCAGGTCCTTCACAGTATTGATCTGACGCTGTTCGCGCCCCTTATAGATCCTACCGAACCTGGTAGCAACACTTATGATGAACAATATCAGTGCCCTCTGGTGGCCGTTCTACTCGTCACAGACAAATGCAACTCTTATCAATTACACACCCATCGATGATGCGTAAGTGCACGAAGTTACATTGATATCCGACCGTCTCTTCCGGGTACTTCACTTTTCTGTCAGGCAGTGTATATTACATTGCACTTGGAGGGTGACCAACCGGTATGCCGAGCGCTGTTGGCAAACGGGGTGTACTCAGCCCTTGTGAGGCAAACTGAGGAGCTACTTGATTGAGAAGTAGCGGCTCCGGTCTCGTAAACTGACATACAGCCGGGAGAGCGGAGTGTTGACCATATGCCCCTCCATATCCGCATCCAGTGGCGCCTGTGGACGGAGGACGACACGGCGGCCGGTCGGTACAGCTGGGCCTTCCCAGGCCTGTTCGGACGGAGTTTAGTTTAGTCTTAGTGTGTATTACATTGTACCAGTTATAATATTACCTGTGCTTATGGGGCTATTTTACGTTGCCAAATAGATGTAAGATATCATATAAAAAGTCACATGTAGATGCTGTAAGAACTTAAGCAGTTAATGTTGAGTGAATAATTCTCGGCCCCATGGCCAGATTTGTGTGCCCAGCGGATCCATTAATGCGGCAAGCGACCTTGTTGCCTTAGGTGCATAGATCAACAGTCGTTTTCCAAATTACTCTGTCCGCTGGCCACAGGAATCTAGCCCTACTCCGAGAATTATTCTCTTGCTATCAACGCCGAAAGAAACGAAGGAGTTACATCACTTAAAGATGAATCCGTACGGTTTGTAATCTCGTAGTGCTAAAGTAAAATAAAGTTAACGAGTTTCTTTGCGTGGCAGTCCACCACAGCAAGCACAGAAATATTTGCTTTGTAAATAAAAACCACCTTTTCTTGCTACACTGCATTTTATTTCTCCCAGACGTGTTTCGCCTTTTTCAAAAAAATGGTTCAAATGGCTCTGAGCACTGTGGGACTTAACATCTGAGGTGATCAGTCCCCTAGAACTTAGAACTGCTTAAAACTAACTAACCTAAGCACATCACACACATCCACGCCCGAGGCAGGATTCGAACCTGCGACCGTAGCAGTCACGCGGTTCCGGACTGACGCGCCTAGAACCGCACGGCCACCGCGGGCGGCCGCCTTTTTCACTTTAAGGTATCATCACTGAGACAGTTCTTCGCATTTTTGGTGGGTATATGCGTTTCCTGTCTTCTGGCCACATATTGTAGGGTTGCATTACAGCTCTATTTACGAAACATAAGCATTTTTTTAATGTTCCGTGCTTTTTTCTTCCCATTTTTCATTTTGTTTGCCCTTATTGCTGTTAAGCACTGTCATTCGTCTGCCGCTAATAACAGATATTTGATCGAAAACTGTGATTTCAAGACGTAGCTACTGTGTGTCATATCAACAGGATGACACGCATAGTGTCGTCACAGTAGGTACGTCTTCAAATAACAGTTTTCAGTCAAATATCTGTAATTAGCGGCAGACGAATGACATTGCTTAACAACACAACAATAAGGGCAAACAAAATGAAAACTGGGAAGAAAAAAGCACGGAACATTAAAAAAAATGATTATGTTTCGTAAATAGAGTGTAGTGCGACCTCCGTCATCTGACCAGATGACAGGAAGGTCAGATGCCAACCAAGAAGTGAACAACTATCCCAGTGCCGACGCCACAGTGAAAAAGGCCAAACGCGTCTGGGAGAAATAAAATATTAGCGTATCAAGAAAAGGCGGATTTTATTTACAAAACAAATAAAATAAAGTTATGCAACTGAATACAGAATTTATATAAACAGTTAATTGGATGACAACATTCATCGGAAAATGAAGCTGAACCCGTGCATACTACCTTCGTGTCCGCATTTGGTCAATACATCATCATAAATTTTCACTGTATCTTGCCAGATACGCGTATACTCAATCCCTGAAATCTTCGCTTTTTTCGATAGAATCTGTGCAAAAGAGGCTAGAGAAAGTTCTTACAATATTTTGCAGAAATCGAGTGAGGAATAACAAAGGACACTGTACGAGAAAACTAGACGGCCAGCAGCAATATTTACTATCTATATGAAAAGTCAGAAACCAGAACAAAATTTAAGAAGGTAAACAAATTTGTTCTTTAACCCTGATCGTTCTTACCATCTTTCATGCCCCATAATCACAACGTTGAAATGCTATTGGGTCGTTCGACTGCTAACATAGATAAAAATTTTCTGTACTCTTATAAAAAAACAAAAACCACACACACACACACACACACACAAAGATACACACTCAAATGAGGGATCCCACGTCGATGGTGGCCCGGGAAAGGCCAGTGAAAGCTATTCAGCTGGACCCGAAGGGACAGCGCGAAACGGTGGTCAACAGCCTTTCATCGCCGGAAGCTACGCCATCAGATACCGTTATAGCCTCTCTTCCAGTCATAAGTTTTTTTATATATATTTTGGACGGGCGGAAGAGAAAGTACTCGTATCTCAGTCTCCACAATCGAAACGCAATTGAGGGGAGAGAGGACCAGTAATGTGTAGCTCAGCAGTGAAGAGTAAGCACGTTTTGGCAGCACCTAGACATTGTCGCATTACAGGAAAGTTTATTCGTTTATTCAGCTGCAGCGGGTAGTAAATGGCACAGACTAGACAAGAATTATCGTAAATAGGCGAATGCATTACTGAGTATGGGCAACCTTGAAGAGAAAGGGAGTTGAAAAGCAAACACTTGAAGTCATCCAGGCAATGTATGATAAAAGATCTAGTTGTGTGCAGACACCAGTTGGAAGAACTGAATGGTTTAAGAATGTTACGGGACTAAGACAAGGAAGTGTGATATCACCACTACTATTTATAATGGTGATGGATGAAATAGTCAAAGAGACGGAAGAAGCACACAGAAGAAGGGGGATGAAGCTGTTACTATTTGATGATGATATTGTGGTGTGGGGAACAAGCAGTAAGGAGGTACAAAAACAAATAGACATCCTAAATGATAAGGTCGGGAAACACGGAATGAAATTTAGTGTGGAGAAAAGCAAGACCATGGTGGTAACCAGAGGGGATAAAGGGGGCAAGGGACAAATTAATATTAAGGGCCAGGATATAGAAATAGTGGACAACTGTAAATATTTCGAAAGTGTATTAATGGGGAATGCTCTTTTGGAGACAGAAATTAGCAAAAGAATACAACAGAGTAGTACATTTTACCAGTGTGTGAGGGGCTTGGCGTGGGGAAGGGAACAGCCAATGAGGTGCAAGCTGGCGCTACACAAGATTTACCTCACACCCATACTATTTTGCGGCTCAGAGACCTGGACTATGACTAGAAGAGAGGGCAGTAGGATACAATCCAGTGAAATGAAGTTTCTGAGAAGTATGCTAGGGAAGACGAGGAGAGACAGAGTGAAAAATATAGATGTTAGGAAGGAAATTGGAGTGGAGAAGTTGACTGAGAAAATTGAAAAGAATAGATTAAAATGGTTTGGGCATGTGAAGAGGATGGGAGAGAGAAAAGAGGATGGGAGAGGGAATAATACCAAGAAGAATGATGCAGTTCAAGATTGAGGGCAAGGGGCCAAGAGGAAGACTGAGAACAAGATGGACTGATACAATAAAAATGAGTTTAAGGAGGAGAAACCTGCTATGGAACCAAATTGTGGAAGAAGAATGGTGGAAAGACCGAGTAAAGTGGCGAAGTACCATTGATACCTCAACCTGACCAGATGTTGGATAGAGGGGAAATGAAGATGATGATGATTACTAAGTAATCGTCCATGAGTGGCAAATTTTATGTAAATGTGCATTTTTATCTACATTAATTTTTGTGAACATTGGAACACCCAGAAAGAACGGCCCGGTCCATATGAGGATGTATGGAACAGTAATACGTGACTGAGATGTCATAAAGATGCAGAGAACTTACGCGCCAGAACGAGTCTTGTATGAACGGATGATACTTGGTCAGCTCTGTGCCAAGAACCACTGGTGTAGAGCCGTCAAACAATGTGGGAATGTTAAAGCAAGTGCCAGTGTGGCTTGACATCAGGAGATGTGGTATCAGCGTGTGAGGGAACTTATACGAGAGAGAATGAACAAGTTTGCCGTACCATAGTATTCCCGATAGAACAGACCACGCCAGTACGACAGTGATGCGTGTGTAGAATCAGTGGATAGAAGAAGAAGATGCTCTTACGTTTAAGATTCTTAGCAGCATGGTTATCAGCGCTCTTACTGAAGACCCAAATACATACACTATGTGATCAAAAGTACCGGGACACGCCCAAAAAAAAAAAGTTTTTCATATCAGATCCATTGTGCTGCCACCTACTGCAAGGTACGCCATATCAGCGACCTCGGTAGTCATTAGACATCGTGAGAGAGCAGAATCGGGCGCTCCGCGGAACTCACGGACTTAGAACGTGGCCAGGTGATTGGGTGTCACTTGTGTTATACGTCTGTACACGAGATTTCCACACTCCTACACATCCCTAGGGCCACTGTTCCCGATGTGATAGTGAAGTGGAGACGTGAAGGGACACGTACAGCACAAAAGCGTACAAGCCGACCTCGTCTGTTGACTGACAGAAACCGCCGTGTTCGTGCCAGGCCTCACCGACCGACATCGACACCTCTCCTCAGTGCAGCACTCCATGAAGCAATGGCTGCCATTCCCCATGAAACCTTCCAGCACCTGACTGAACGTATGCCTGCGTGAGTGGAAGCTGTCGTCAAGGCTAAGGGTGGGCCAACACCACATTGAATTCCAGCATTACCGATGGAGGGCGCCACGAACTTGTAAGACATTTTCAGCCAGGTGTCCGGATACTTTTGATCACATAGTGTATCTTCTGATTTTAGCAATTTCTGTTCACATAAGCGAAACTGCTCCGACAGATTTCCAGTAACACATACTATAAGCAGTTTTCTTCAGAATGTCGGGCTACGTAGACCCATATATGTTGTACGTCACATAAAATAAATTTATCAATTAACTTGTCGATGCTAAAACCTACCAGTCGTTTGGGAAAACACCCTAAAGACACAGTGGAGTTTGACACAATATTCTGTTCAATACTTCCACTATGGTGGTTAATAAGTGTCTTTTCAGTTGAAGAAACCTGTGCTGATACTAACAGAATGAATATCAGGTGAATAAAAAAAGCTTAACAGTTTATTATATTTGGTTTAATGTTACATATCATTTCGGATGGGTGATACGTAGCCCTACGACGTCTACCTTTCCGACGAATGATGTTCGCGAACAAAGAAAACGATTTAATGAATTTATTAATTGAAGGACGCAGTTTCCGTGCGAATTGTTATGTATTTTGCATTTGGCGAGTTATTTCGAGGGACGGCGGGTACTGTTCAAGGTGGGACGACGTCCCCATTAACTTCAGGAGAAGTTCCTAAGGGGGCATCCGTGCACGCTCCAAGGATAGTCGCCCCAGTCAGAGCAGCGCGTCGGCTCTGGAACAAGAGCCACAGTCGACGATATGGAAAGCCATTGAAGAAACAAATGAGCAGTTTAAATGTATTTGTTCTCTTGTGATATATCGAAGTGTCAATTTGGCATTCACACTCTGTCAGATCTGGAGGGAACAGAAATGTGACGTTCTGTATAATAGAGTTGTCGAAGAATACATGAGCAACGTCTTTGGAGAAATTCTTCATATTTTTTCCAAAGACTTTGATGTTATGTTGAGTCATATTAGTTCCAGATTTAAACCGACTGCACTATCTACAAAAAAAGAAGTTGTAACGTAGCAGATGCATTTTTCCCATCTATTGTGTTTTTCTGCTCCCATAAACAACCAATGTTATTCGTAATTTTTTGTCTCATTTGCAATACATTTATCTATTGGCATGCAAAACTTACATAAAATCTCAAGTTCTTTTTTAGAGCGAATTTACTGGAATTTATTATTCAGATTATAATTTTGGCTGTTCTAGTTCCATTGCTGTAACTGATATTCATTAGGGCACTATTAATTATAAGTTACAATTAATTGAAGTTAGCACTACAGTTCGCTACATGGAAAATGCTGTGAACTAACACTTAAATTTGAGTAATGTGACCTACACCATTTGAACGTTAAGCATTCTGGCTTTCCAGTAATGTATTTTAAAGCAGATAAGACTAATTGTCTTCTGCAATAATTAAAGTTGAATTTCTCAAGCACCCCAGTTTTCTATCGAAGATTTCGTCAGAACCGTTGTTAGATTCCGAGCTTTGACCATATAATTTCGTTACCCTCAAAAGTTGACGTTAGGCGCGGTGTCAATTTTGTTTGCGCGTACGATAAGCTGCTCTAATTTGCAATACGGTTGTCATTCATATAAAGAAGGCATTTAAACCGTGTAAAGATGAAGAGTTCCACGTATTTTTCTAATTTTTCACCAGCAACATTTTCTTCTTCTTCTTTCGATTTCGGCCATCTTTGGACCACGTTCAACAATTCACTTGCCCGGCTTTTTGATCTTTTTTTCTCTCTTCCCAATATTTCCTCATCATTTTCGAGTGGTTCCTCCTCCGCTCTTCCGACCATTTCCTGTTATTATTCTTTAGTTTCGTTTCTTCTGGAAAACACTTAATTTCGTTCACTATTTGTCTAAACTTTTCCCTGTCCCTGATTGACTCACGGGTGACATTAAAATAGGCCAAATCCTTTTTCACCATCTGTATCCATTTATTGTTGGTTTTTTCGTTCCTGTTACTATGTTCAAACACTTTTCTTGTTAGTCTGTTTCCATCCATCCTCGACAGGTGACCATAAAACGTTAGTCTGCGTTTACGCATTGCCTCACTCACTTTCTCAATAGTTTTGTATATTTCCTTATTACTCTTTAGCTTGTACTCTTCTCCAATCTTTCTCGGTCCTAATATTTTTCTCAAAATTTTCCTTTCTTTCTTTTCCATGTTTTCTATTTCCCCCTTTTTGTTAAGAGTTAGGCACTCCGATGCATACAGGCATTCTGGTCTAATGACAGTTTTATAATGTCTTAATTTAGCTTGAATCGAAATGTTTTTTTTGTTATATATGTCTTTGGTTTTTTGAAAAGCAAATTCCATTTTCCTTGCTCTCGCCTGGTTTGCACTCTTGTCTAAACCATTCACTTGAATTATTTCACCTAAATACTTAAATTTTTCTACTCTCTTAATATTGCCGTATTTAGTAATAAGATTTTTCTTGTTATTTCTATGATTAGACATATACACGGTTTTTTCAAATGAAATCTGCAGTCCAGCTCTGGCCGAAACTTCTTGTAGTTTCTCCAAGTAGTTCTGAGCTATTTCTTCGTTTTCTGTAATTATTGCCAGATCGTCTGCAAAAGCTAAACAGTCCACTTCTATGTTTTCTTTTTTTGTTCCAATTCTGATGTCATTCTTGGTGCCTTTGAGTTCTTCTTTCCATATTCTCAATATCTTTTCCAGTACGCAGTTGAAGAGGATTGGGGATAAACCATCACCTTGTCTAACACCTGTTTTAATTTCGAACTTCCTTGAAATTTCACCCATAAATTTAACTTTGGCCTTACTGTTTGTTAGCGTCTGTTTGATAATTTGAATTGTTTTCTTATCGACCCCAAATTCTTCCAATACTTTCAGTAATGTTTCTCTATCTACCGAGTCGTATGCTTTTTTGAAATCTACAAATACTATTGCAAATCTCTGGCCTCTTGAGATTCTGTAACGAATTAGTGTTTTCAGGTTAAATATTTGTTCAACACAGGATCTACCTTGTCTAAAACCTGCTTGATATTCACCTATTTTTTTATCCAGAACTGGCTCCACGATTTGAAGTAATTTCCTTGACAAAATTTTGTATCCTACTGGTAGTAGCGAGATCCCTCTATAATTATTAACATTCATCTTATCCCCCTTTTTGTGTAGTGGGTGTATCAGGGCACACTGCCAGTCTTCAGGAATTCTTTCTTCGTCCCAGATCTTCTTAAACATATGTTCCAAAACAGCAACATTTTATTTAAGCCAAAATCACGTTAGTTCTTACGGTATTTTAACAATAGTAAAATCCAACCCAGCGGAATTTCAAAGCTTTGTGTAGTTTTATAAATAACAGTTTATTATTACGCCCTTCTATAAGTAGTCGGACGCCACCCAAAATTGCTAGACCGCGGTTGGAAAGTACTAGAGTAAGATCTACTGGATGTTCGAGTGCCTTCTCTTGTGTTGGCTCACGCCACAAGTATGTTCATTCTGATCACCGCGAAACTCAATAACTCTTCTGATTAGTTATTTTCAGGTGAATTTTAAAATATAAATAAATGAAGAGTTTCACTGAACTAGGTTGTGGTCAACAAGTACTCTGGAATGTAACTGTTGTTGGGTTGAGTGATTGTTGGACATGGCGAATCTCATTAATGATTGAGTTAACTGAGCTGCCACGCTGTGATCTTCAATAAAACAATGTAAAACAGTGTTCCAGATGAACTACTTATTTTGTTTCAGAACTGAAATATTAACTTCACTTTAGGGTGCTGTTTCTGGATAGTTCGTTAATAATTTTTCGTAGTGTAGAAACTGGTCACCGCGATTAATAACCGAACTTTGAAAGGAATTACATATGCGTGTTAATGTCATATAAAATATGTATTTGTGTACGTCTTTCGGCATACACCACTGCACTCATTTAAAATAGCGATTTTGGTCAAGAATAAATACAAGATCCAGCAATGACGGCTCACGAGAAATTATATACCAACAAACGGGGTATCGCAGTGGATGGCATACTACTTAATAAAAATAAAAAATAAAACAGGGGTCGCCGGCCGGGGTGGCCGTGTGGTTCTAGGCGCTACAGTCAGGAACCGCGCGACCGCTACGTCGCAGGTTCGAATCCTGCCTCGGGTATGGATGTGTGTGATGTCCTTAGGTTAGTAAGGCTTAAGTAGTTCTGTGTGCTATGGGACTGATGACCTTAGAAGTTAAGTCCAATGGTGCTCAGAGCCATTTGAACCATTTTTTAAAACAGTGGCCGTGCCATCCACTCGTAGCCAACTGACTCTTCTTGGGGTAGGGGCGTGACAATTGGCAAGTTTTAAAATGCTTGTCACATAGTCGCTGTTATCGGCTGGGATAGGAGTCAGGTCTCCAGCCAAGCAGAAGAAGGAAGGAAGGAAAGGACAACGAGATCATTAGAGACGGAGCACGAGTTCGGATTAGCGAATGATAGAGAAGGAAATCGGCCGTCTCCAAGCGAACGAATCATCCCAGCATTTGCGATTTAGGGAAATCATGGAAAACCTAAATCCGGATGGCAGGAAGAGGATTTGAACCGTAGTCCTCCGGAGTGCGAGTCCAGCGTGCTAATCACAGCGCCACCTCGTTCGGTAGCCAGAGGACTGTTTTTATGTCAGCATACGAAACACATGTAGCTGAAATATGCCGTTCAAAAATTGGCATTCCACAAGCTTCACATTTTGGTTGCTCTTCCCGCTGAAAGAAAAAAAACTTGTCAGTGGACAGTATCGTATTCTTAACACAGTGAGCTTCGTTTCTTCCCATCGGCGGGACTGGCACGACGTTCGTCACGCCTAGGAGGTCGATTTGATTGACCATAGTTGTTCTACATACCCTACCAATCGTCTTCCAACTGACACGGGTAGTACACAGAGATAAGCTGTTACGGCACTATGCAGTGTCACCGCAGCAACGGACGACCGTTGTCCTATCCGCGGTGAGCTAATGGGCAGCATACACCGATGAATAAAAACGGCGGCAGCCATCCTACGTGGCACGGATTCCACAAGTCCTTGGTAGGTTTCCGGAGGTGTGTTCCACTAGATATCTACTATGACTGTTGATATTTTAAAAATAACCGGAATACGATATATCGATATTTAGATAAGCGTCAGTAACCGCAGGCGATATATCGTAAAGTATCGATATGTCGTCGGAAAAAATATTGACGCACCGGCCAAAAAAATATCGGCTGCACATTGTAAATATACTGCAAGTTTTTATTATTATCAACAAGCTAGCAGCTTGCTTATTCCCCTGAGAGCAAGATTTGGAAGAAAAACGATGCACGTTCACGCTTGGCGATAACCACTTTGTTAACAATGGTAACTGCAGGTAAGTGGCACAATAAAAGGTGTTAGATGGGTCCGTCGTTCGGTTTCACCACATATCGGATTTGCCCGGAACACTTCATGTCGACTTCTCTGTGTTTTCATATATTGCAAACGCCAGTGACCTAACGGTTTTAGCGTTAAAATTGTGTGGAGAAGTTAAACGTTGCAGTTACTGTTGGTAGCACCGAGCGCCGATTACGTCAGCATTTTCTCTCATACGTCTCTGCCCACCGCAAAGACCAATCTTGTCATTTAGATTTTTGTTCATCAGTTTCAGCAACTGTTTTTGAAGAATGTCGATGAAGAGAAATAGCACACTAGTAGCATTATAAATTGTTTTTTAACGCAACTGGTGTGTTATTTCTTCTCACCGGATATTTTGTTATTCCATTCACACACACCCTCCCCCCCCCCCCCCCCCCCCAGTGCAATCGAACTTCTTTGTGCCATCTATACTTGATTCACACAGTCAAAGAGAAAGACTGAACGTGATGAAAGCTGAAAAAAGTAGTAACACTCCTTCACACAGTGAAAGTAAAATTATTTTCTACTACAATTTCAAAGAACAGTTTCAAATATTTATCGAAAATTGCAAAAAAATATAATACAAAACAAAAATATCGGCACTCGATAATGCCATTTCGATAACGATTTGTCGAAATGTCGGTGAGAAAATATAGTGCCGATATAAAAAGATGCTTTTGTAAAAAATATCACTATAGCGATATTTTGTCAACAGCCCTATGGACTATACAATTGTAATCGAAGAAAACACTGACAAGAACCTTCGCATGTGATCTAATTTGTCGAATTTCAGACAGTCGGCAAGCCATGGTAGAAGGGATCACTGTGTCAAAAACCTACGGATACCAGTCGCTGAAAGCTGGTCCCTATTTTGATTGGACCAGAGGTAGGAGTCTTCCTACACGTCGACCAAGGGGCCTCAAGATCGCGTAATGTAGCTCCGAAACTAAATGCTCAAATTATGGAACTGGACATTTAGACGACTGAAGGTATTTCTATTCGACATTTTATATTGAACAAGCCCAGGGGCCGCAACAGACTGTTTAAAGATGGTGTTACAGATTATTAAATGTTATTTGTCATTGTATTCTGTTGAATGACTTGTCAATGATAACAAACATATTATGAGGTATATTCAAGTTATAACTCCTCCGAGTTTTTTGTACACAAACTAATTGGACGAAAACTCTGAAAATTGTGTCTCCTCTCGACGTGATCTCCCTGCAGCCGTACACATTTTTCACAACGTCAACGTAATGATTCAATGGCCGCTGTGGACGCATCTTTAGGAGTCTGATTAGACCACTGAAAATCGCATCCTTGTCTCACCCATTGTTACAAACGATGAAAATTAAATCCCATTCACCCCGTTATCAAGCGTCAACTTCGACTGGCGCATTCACGTGCGTAGCCAAGTGATCTTCCCTTGCCTTTCGTAACATCCATCTGAAATAAATTTTCGTATTTTTAAGTATAAAAACCAATCCTCATTCTCCCCGCTGCTGCTAGATTTGAGTGTGCCGTGCACCGCTGTCATATCTGTCACGCATTCCCAACGAGAGTACGCATGTTTTAAAACAAACCGCTTGTCTGCCTGTTTCCAGCCCTGATAAAAATATCGGAGGTGTTATAACTTGATGTACCAAGTACAGATAGCCAGACAGAATGAGTAAAGCTGTTAACTTCTAGAAAATATGCTCATTTCGTAAATGATTAGCAATTATTATTCGGACATTCTTCGAAGGACGTGAAAATGAACATCATTCAATTTCTGTATTTCTCTATATTCATGTGCCCTCAGCCATTCAGTCTCTATATTTCTCGATATCGGTTTGCAATTGTTGTCCGTTTTCGCGGAAAGGGGAAGAAGAATATGCCTTCCTTCTTCCCTTAATGTCGAAAGCTGAATGTCATACACAAAATAGCGTTTGAAGCTGTTGGCAATTGATATAGCTCTCTGCTAAGACAAGTGCGAGTTTTATTCGAGTAAACATGGATAAACAGTTTAATTAAACAATACAGCGCGGAAGCACCATAGTTTAAGAAGGCCGCGCATAGAATCGTGGTGTGGGGGTCTTGGTGCTGGTTCAGGTTTGAGCTATGAGCGTGGGCTAAAAAGTTTTTGGTTTAGCCCGGACAAGTGACCATTTGTACAGCCATTCGAACATCCGTCCTACGGCAGCTATGTTAAGTATATTAGGCAAATTGTCAGTATCGATTAATTACTTTTACAAAATATGTTAATTGCGCTGAAATTAATGCTCAGCTAATGGCACCATTTGTATGTGCACAGTTCTGCTTTTACGTGAAAATACGTGCAAAAGAAGAGTGCCGCATCTATATTTCAAACTTGCACGAATCGGTTCAATCTTTGTAGTAAGGTAGATAAATTTCCGGGCGGGAAAGTGTGCCGGTCCCCGGCACGAATCCGGCCTGCGGATTAGTGAGGAGGTCCGGTCTGCCGGCCAATCTGTGGATAGTTTTTAAGGCGGTTTTCCATCTGCCTCTGCGAATGCGGGCTGGTTCCCCTTATTCTGCCTCAGTTACACTAGGTCGGCGATTGCTGCGCAAACACTGTCTCCACGTACGCGTACACCATGATTACTCTACCACGCAAACATTGGGGCTACACTCGTCTGATGTTAGACGTTCCGGGGAGGGTCCATTGGGGGCCGAACCGCACAATAACCCTGGGTTCGATGTGGGGCGGCGGTGGGGTGAGTGGACTGCTGTAGCCTTTTGTGGGGTTGTGTACCACTAAGGGCTACGGCGGGGACGAAGCCTCTCCGTCGTTTCTAGGTCCCCAGTTCCATACGACACAATACAAAGGTAGATAAATGAATAAACTCAAAGTGAAATTTTTTCACTCAATAATCTTTATCCATTGTCGAGATACGTTGGTTTAAAACCGAGCTACATGTAGTACGTAAAATTCATTCTTACGTGAACTGAATCCGCGGAAACGGTTTAAAGTGTTTCAAATAAATAAAAAATGCATTCTTAGGGTAAAATTGGAAACTCAGTTTCAAAAATCTATTTTAATACTCATAAATGGGGAAAACACGTTTTTAGTGAGTTTTTAGGCGCGCCACTTCTGTGATTCAGACATGTACGAATCGGTTCAAATTTTGTACGAAGGTAGACAAATACATGTTTTGTGAAAGCTTTATCCGTTGCCACGATATAAACAACATGGTTCGCAACATAATAGATAAACGTAAATGTATCAGTCTTCGCCCAAGTCAACAAATATCTAGATCGGTTGCCAAGCTATGGCGGTCTAACGTCAAAATTATGGTAGCGTAAAAGTTTGAAACGGTTATGTAAGATGCATCTACAATAGGAAGTATCTGAGAGTGAGGACACATGCATCCTAAAGTTTAATGACACGTAGTGTCTTACTGCACATGACAAATGCCTTGTTGGATGACATGATGGCTTGTGTCTTGTTATTCGACATGATATATTATTACTTTACTTGACACGATGAATTATACATTGAACACCCAAAGAAACTGGTACATCTGCCTAAAATTGTGTAGGGCCCGCCCGAGCACGCAGAAGTGCCACAACACAACGTGGGACGGACTCGACTAATGTCTAAAGTAGTGCTGGAGTGAACTGACACCATGAATCCTGCAGAGCTGTCCATTTGGGTGGAGATCTTTTCTGAAAAGCACATTGCAAGTCTTTCCGGATATTCTCAAAAATGTTCATCTGTGGGGAGTGTGGTGGCCAGCGGAAGTGTTTAAACTCAGAACAGGGTTCCCTGTAGCCATTCTGGACGTGTGGTGTGTCGCATTGTCGTGCTGGAATTGCGCAAGTCCGTCGGAATGCACAATGGACATGGATGAGTGCAGGTGATCAGACGGAATGCTTACGTACGTGTCACCTGTCAGAGTCGTATCTAGACGTATCAGGGGTCCCACATCACTCCAACTGCACACGCCCGACACAATTACAGTGCCTCCACCAGCTTGAACAGTCCCCTGCTGCCATGCAAGGTCCATGGATTCATGAGGTGGTCTTCATACCCGTACACGTCCATCCGCTCGATACAATTTGAAACGAGTCTCGTCCGACCAGGCAACATGTTACCAGTCACCAGCAGTCCGCCGGCCGCGGTGGTCTCGCGGTTAAGGCGCTCAGTCCGGAACCGCGCGACTGCTACGGTCACAGGTTCGAATCCTGCCTCGGGCATGGATGTGTGTGATGTCCTTAGGTTAGTTAGGTTTAAGTAGTTCTAAGTTCTAGGGGACTGATGACCACAGCAGTTAAGTCCCATAGTGCTCAGAACCATTTGAACCATTTTTGAACCAGCAGTCCAGAGTCGGTGCTGACGGCCCTGTCGAGGCGTAAAGTTTTGTGTCGTGCAGTCATCAAGGGTATATGGGTGAACCTTCGGCTCGGAAAGCCGATATCGATGATGTTCCGTTGAATGCTTCGCACGCTGATACTTGTTGATGGCCCAGCATTGAAATCTGCAGCAATTTGCGGAAGGGTCGCACTTCTCCCACTTTGAATGATTCTCTTCAGTCGTTGTTGGCACTGTTCTTACAGGATCTTTTTCTGGCTGCAGCAATGTGGGAGATTTGATGTTTTACCTGATTCCTGATATTCTGGGTCATACGGGAAAATCCCCACTTCATCGCTACCTCGGACATGCCGTGTCCCATCGCTTATGCGCTGACTATTAACACGACATTCAAACTCACATAAATCTTGATAAGCTGCCATTGTAGCAGCAGTAGCCGATCTAACAACTGCGCCAGACACTTGTTGTCTTATAAAGGTATTGCCGACCGCAGCGCCGTATTCTGCCTGTGTCCATGCATCTGTATTTGAATACGCATTCATGTACCACTGAAGCGCTTCAGTGTATTACATGACAAGGTTGTTAATACCAACAACTAAAAATGCGTAAATATCTCAAGATGTTTAGATTCAAATGTCTTGGAAGGTGCCAAATTAGTCGAAAAGCTAGTTCCCTTGTTTTACATCCCTAACTCTGCGCAGGATGTCATCGCCTTTTTTTGTGCTACGATAGGAGCAATTTTCGTTCTGGTAAATAAGTAGACCCGTTCAAGGGATTTCATGATTTTAACTATTCCGTAATTTTATGGTAACTGTTCTGCAGTCTAAATGCGTAGGCATCAGCGGCCTGTCAGTTTTATCACTCTGACCAGAACCGCTGCAAGACAGTAGGAATGTCGCTTTTCGGTTTACACACTGCGTCTATTTTACAGAACGTGCCGACGTAATGTCCGAAAGGATGTCGTCATTCTAATTTTTCACAATGCTTGCTGGTCATTCGAACACTTGTTTCATGTGTCAATACTCAGCTCAAGAGCTCTTGGCGTGTTGAAGGTGTTACGAATGGCCTCCAGCCACACGGCCGACAAAAACTTGCAAGTCATTCCCTCTGACGCTCTGGAACCCCGGCAGGGCGGCTGTGGCGGCGGCCGCCTTTCCAGTCGGCCGCTGACCTGACCGGTGGGTGGGAGAGCTCGGCTCCGACGTACATATAGCCTGCGGTTTCAGAACGCCGGCCCGACCATCCAAGTGGGTCGTGCCGGCTTTCTCTCTCTCTGCCGACTGCAGGCGTCAGCTGCGGGGGTCGGGACAAAGAAAGGAGCTCTGTTCCTCCAAGGTGAAGTAGCTCCGAGCGAAAGATGCGTACACGTCTCGAGGTGTTTCAGCTTGGCTTGAGCTGCGTGGTGGTTTGTTATGCTTCACCTCATGCACCAAATACTTCAACAGGTTGCCACCTGAACAATCCTTTCAAATACAATGAATGTTGCTCGCTGAATATTCGGTCACCGTTAATTAATCAGGGTCGAGCTATTCTGTGCCCTGAATCTGTATGCTTCTCCCTCCAACTTGGGTCAGACTTCGCCTCCTTAACCTTCCGTCGGGCGCGGCTGTTCAAATTGATACACCTCGAAGTTTACAGTAAATTATTTGTCAACGAATGGCAGCAGTGGCGCCTACTCGCTAGTAGCTAGCCTTTTCCGAATTCTTGTCATTGTTGTGCGCTTCAGTGTCGTTACGACTGCTCTGTTGTCGATATATGTGCTGATTGATCAGTTTGATACACTGCGCCCGTTCGTGTTGCATTTCAACAATTCATTTCTTTGGTTATCAACATAACTTAGTAAGTAGTACAATGTTAATATACAATGTGTAATGCACTTATTTTCTTTTTGGACCGTTTAATCGTCAGTTAAGAATGTTTGAGTATCAGGTATCAAATTGATACACTGCACCTGACTGCGTTATTTTATAGGAATTTTATCATTTTAGGTGTGAGACACTTGATCATGGCAGGCTACAGTAAGGCGTACAACCTCCTTGACCCAAATCATGTTGCAGAAATACAAAAAATGTTGTTCGAAGAAGATAATGATGAAGTTCAAGAGGATTTTGAAGATGAAGTAGACACAGATTGTGATGACGCAGTTGAAGTTCGGCAGGAAGATTCAGAAACAGAGGAAAACGACAGTGAAAACGACGAGGAAGTACTTGAAGAAAGCCAGCATTATTATACTGGAAGGGACAAAGAGACAAAATGGAATAAAGTTCCGCCATTGCAGAGAGTACGTTTCAGGACCCACAATATTATTCGAAAGTTACCTGGTCCTATAGGTGCGGCGAAAGCATTGAGAACGCCTTTGGAATGTTGAAATTGCCTCATAGATGACGACATTTTGTCGATTATAGTTCTGTATACCAATCAGTATACTGAGAGCATCAAAGCTTCTTTTCAGAGAGAGAGATCCGTGAAACCTATAGATATTATTGAATTAAGAGCTTTCATTGGTCTTCTGTTTTTGGCTGGTGTTAACAAAAGTAACAGACAAAGCTTAGAAGATCTGTGGGGAAGTAATGAGGATGGAATTGAAAAATTTTGTCTCGTTATGAACATAAAACGTTTCAAATTCATCATGCGGTGCCTTAGATTTGACAATCGTTTGACTCACGATGAAAGGAGAAAATTAGACAAGATAAGAGCGATTCGGGAAATATCTTCTCTGTTTGTACAGAATTGCCAGAAATCCTACACCCTCGGAGAAAACGTTGCAGTAGATGAGAAACTTGAAGGATTCCGTGGAAGGTGCAGTTTTCGCCAATACATACCTAGCAAACCAAACAAATATGGAATTAAGTATATGCTCTTGTGGATTCCTAAGTATTTTATCTCTATAATCTGGAAATATACGCTGGGCTGCAGCCAGAAGGATTGCACTATGTTAGCAATAAACCTTCATACGTCGTTCTGCGACTATGTGAACCAATTTGTCAGCTCTAAATGTGACTGCAGACAATTTGTTTACTAGTATTGGTTTGATAGAAGAGCTAAGAAGAAAAAAATCTTTCTTTTGTTGGGACGATGAAGAAAAACAAGCGTGAGATTCCTCTGGAGTTTGCTACCAGTAAAGGCAGGGCTGTCCATAGTTCACTTTTTGGCTTCAAGAAAGGCTGTACTCTAGGTTCCTACGTTCCTAAAAAGGGGAAGTGTGTTATCTTGGCACCAAGTTTGCATGAAGATAATTCAGTAGATGCTGACACCGGAGATAAACAGAAGCCATCCATTGTACCATTTTACAATAGCACCAAAGGTGGAGCCGACACTACAGATAAGTTGACCGCTTCATACAATGTAGCAAGAAATGTGTGCCGTTGCCCCATGGTCATATTTTTTGCAATGATCAATATGAGTGGAATCAATTCACAAGTAATTTACTATGGCAACAACGAGAATTTTATCCGGAGAAAAGGATTCCTGAAGCAACTCTCACATGCATTAGTTCTACCTCACTTGGTTCGTAGATGCTTGGACACCTCAGGAAATCACAGAGATCTTCAAATGCGGCTACAACAATATACGCCAACGTTTGAAGAAGAAGCAGAAGACACAAGCAAAAGCGAAGAACAAGGGACTGGGATCAAGAGGAAGAGGTGTAATACCTGCACAGAAAAAAATACTGACAAAATATTGTTGCAAAATGTGTCAGAAGCCAATCTGTGTGATACACATTGAACCTTTTTGCTCTGAATGCGGAAAAATTCAGCATTTGTTACCACAGTCAAAAAGTGACGATGAAACAAATGAATGAGTTGTAATATCATTGTTGTTCTGCTCCAGTGTCATAATAGTAAAGATAATTGTAATTTGTAATGTGTTTGATTAGTGAAATATAATAAAGAAGCAAATGAAAAAGCGACGTTTTTATCATTTTTTACTAAAGCCCAACATTGACGATAAGAAATCTGAATGATGAATATTTCTACTGCAGTTGTGCTCGTATGTCATCTTTGTCTTTCTTTAAATATATTTGGCACTTATAATATGTTTTGTGAACAGAATTTAATAAATGATCACGTGAATAAACGGTGTGATCAATTTGATACACCACGCCCGATCTCGCTGCGACAAACACCGCGCCCGACAGAAGGTTAAAGGCTGCAGATAAAGCTGCTGAAAATTAACTTCTCATTCACTCCAACACATTAACAAGCCGTGAGATTCAATTCACCTACTTGTATTATCTTCAAAATTACTACTCAATACATGATCAATGAGGACAGCTACCAATTCGTATACTGCCTCTCTGTACTACGTACATAACAGCTCTAACACTCAACTTCATATTTAAGAATTACAATAGATTTATTATCTTTGACATTTCACGTTCTTAGATTTCATGGAGCTCTTTCTTCCGCCCCAGTCGCTCCTTGGAACTCCTATCTCCACCTCAGCAGGTAGGGTCGTCTAACTGCTATCCGCTTCCGCGGCCGCGGTGGTCTCGCGGTTCTAGGCTCGCAGTCCGGAACCGTGCGACTGCTACGGTCGCAGGTTCGAATCCTGCCTCGGGCATGGATGTGTGTGATGTCCTTAGGTTAGTTAGGTTTAAGTAGTTCTAAGTTCTAGGGGACTGATGACCGCAGCTGTGAAGTCCCATAGTGCTCAGAGCCATTTGAACCATATCCGCTTCCGTATAGTTACTGATATGAGGACCTACAATTTGAAACTCCTCCCAACAATGGGGTGCTCACCACTTATCGACTATTCTCAGTCACGAACATCTTTTCTCTGACACATATATCTAGGGATGTGATACTTCTCATTCAAGGAATGGGCTGTATCACTACGGTCTGGGTAGCAGGTGAACCTCGTGCCACTGCACTGCGTTGTAATTGCTCTCCCTCTGGGGCACTCATCGGGATTTCAGGGTAATTTTCAGACAGGGTAAATTCTTATGTGGGTAAGGGATCATGAACTCAGTGTGGCGTGTTCGCAAACAAAGGGCTGGACTCATGCTATTAGTTTAGGTGTAACCAATGTATGTAATGACTCTCTGTACTTTACGTCCTAATAGCTTGATTGAGGACTGTAGCTTACGTTGTAATAGTATGCAAGTACCTGAAGATGAAGCTGTAAGTTTCTTTGGAATCAATAACGAATGAAATAGACAACAGACATAACTAAATGGAACATTAGTATAAAAATAGCCTCCAACGTCATGAAAGCAACAAGATGAACTCGATGTAATTTCCCATTGAAGGCAACGTCAATTACTGCAGCAAATGTTCCTTCGATATTCTCAGCAATAGTGTGAGCTACGAAAGGAACTGATGGTCCCTGTAGCCTATTGTCATTCGTATGAAGATCGCGAGATCGGTCCTTGGTCTTTACTTCTGATTTTCATTTAGTGGAATGAGCTAGAACGGATCTCATTCAGGCTCTCGACACTCTCTGAGGATTTCCGCGGACTTAACAAAACAGGGATGACAATGAATGCAAGGTACAAAAATGAAATATAGTCGAAAGGTTTGCACTCTGCTGAGGGTTAATTATCACTACATTTTCCTTTTTCTCTTCCAGAGTCCAAGACATGTCGAAATGGCGGTAAGGAGTACCAAAAGTAACAGATCGACTTCGTTATGTATTCTTCTTCCAGGGCAAATGGTATAATCTTTTTTGGAGTAACTGAACTGACATTTTGGAGGAAAGAATAGGCAAAATTTCTATGAACTGCAATAAAAACGTCCTAAAACGAATTCAGCAAATCGCCATTTGAACAAGTATGTTATATTTGGATATAACATTCAGCAGAACAATTCCTGCTGCTATAAAAGAGCTTCAGCGGTACACTGCAAACAGGAGTGTGATGGTTCACTAACCACACCTGAGTGCATTGGTGTTACTCGTGTTTAGTGTTGTTACTAGGCTTGCAGGGTCTATAGGGGACATGAACAGCGCCAGTTGTTCAGTGATCGTTGCGAAGGACACAAATATACTGCGTACTCGTGTAGGACAGCATTATCAGCACTTGACAGAGTTTGAAATGGACCTCATTGTGGGTCTTCATTTGGCTAACTGTTCAGTATCCAGATTTCTATGGCATTTGGATGCGACAGTGGCCCGTTGTGGGCCGCATGAGAACGTGGGTGCAGGCACACTCGTCGTCAAGGCGCCAGTCGACCACGTCTCACCAGCACGAGGAAGGACCGATTACATCGTATCCCCTCGACATTTGCGCCTGCATCCGAGAACAGGTAATGGACCCACTGCAACATTCTGTGTCATCTCCCACTATTGGTAGGAGACCAGCAGCAGCTGGATAAGAAATTACTGTCCCATCCGTAGACTGCTGTTAACACTACAGCACAAATGGCTGTGGTTGGATTGCTTTCGTGACGGGGAAGCATGGACTGCTAATGAATGTAGTAGCAATGTGTTCAGCGATGAATCGCGGTTCAGCACTAACCTGAGTGACTAATATGGCGGCGACCTAGTGGGAGGTCTCACTCTTCCAATCGTTTGGACAGACACAGCGGTGTTACTTCTGGTGTTATGGTTTGGGGAGCCATCGTGTATGACTATAGATTGCGACTGCTAATGATTAAGAGAACTCTGCTGGCAGAACGGTACATCACGGACATCCTAGGTCCTCATGTGTTACCTTTCATGCGACAATATCGTGGTGCCACTTTTCAACAGGGCAATGCTCATTCTCACATGGGACGTGTCTTTATGAACTGACTGTGGAATGCTGAGGTACTCCCGTGGCCAGCAAGAGTCCCAGATCTGTCCCTGAAAGAACATATGGGGATCAGCTCAGACATCAACTCTGTCCCACTGCCAATATGCAGGATATCAAGGAGTAGTTACAACAGGATACAACGGCTTTGTTACACTCTTTCCAACCGAAGAAGTGCGTGCACTCAGGCCAGAGAGGGCGCAACTTGATACTGATAAACAGACTCTCAGTGCCTAGGTCTTTGGAATCTGACTAGATTTTGTAATCACTGAGATCTCAATATATATACCCTCTCAATCCGTCACGTTTCATTTCCTTTCCTCCTGCCGTTTCAGTCCTCTTTTATTTGTTAAGCAGTGTATAATTATAAATGACCTAGTGGAAAAGTCGAAAGCTCTATGACGCTGTTCGAGGATCAAGCTGTTATTTACGTGAGGCGTTAAAATTGCAGCGAAATCCAGACAGAGTTGCGTAGGACTGACACCTGTTGCATGGACTGGCAGTGGACCCTCAACCTGAACAAAAGGAACGTGTTGCTTTTACATAGGCGGATAGATTCTTTATGTGTCGAGTACTTGGTTTCAGATCAGTCACTGATATCAGTCATATCGATCAAATATGTAGCGGGTGGATTCAGAGCTGTCTAAAGAGGAACAACCAAAAAACATTCGTTGTATGAAAGGCAGATGCTAAGCTGAGAGAGTTTGGAAAAATCCCGAGGAAATAGCTAATAATGTTCTCGTTCGACTGATTCTTAAATAAAGGAAAGGAAAGGAAAGGAAGGAAAATGAGGGCTTAACATCCCGTCGACGATGAACCCCACTGCAGACTGTTAACAAAGGCCCGAGAATACAGATTAGATTCCTAGAGAGGGTAGGGGCTCGAAGGCTTCTAAAGTAGTAGAACCCAATACGTTGTTCTGGACGGCGAGTGTCCGTCAGAGACAAGGGTATCATCAGGAGTGCCCCAGGGAAGTGTGATGGGAGCGCTCTTATTCTCTACATACGTAAATGATATGACGGACAGCGTAGCAACAATCTGCGACTGCTTGCTGATGCTGTAGTACTAGGAAATTATCGTCGTTGAATGACTGTAGGAGAATGCGGGATGACTTAGATCGTATTTCTAGTTGGTATGAGGTATGACAGCTTGCTGTATATCTACACTCCTGGCCATTAAAATTGCTACACCAAGAAGAAATGCAGATGATAAACGGGTATTCATTGGACAAATATATTATACTAGAACTGACATGTGATTACATTTTCACGCAATCTGCGTGCAGAGATCCTGAGAAATCAGTACGCGGAACAACCACCTCTGGCCGTAGTAACGGTCTTGATACGCCTGGGCATTGAGTCAAACAGAGCTTGGATGGCGTGTACAGGTACAGCTGCTCATGCAGCTTCAACACGATACCACAGTTCATCAAGAGTAGTTATTGGCATATTGTGACGAGCCAGTTGCTCGGCCACCATTGACCAGACGTTTTCAATTGGTGAGAGGTCTGGAGAATGTGCTGGCCAGGGCAGCAGTCGAACATTTTCTGTCTCCAGAAAGGCTCGTACAGGAGCTGCAACATGCGGTCGTGCATTATCCTGCTGAAATGTAGGGTTTCGCAGGGATCGAATGAAGGGTAGAGCCACGGGTCGTAACACATCTGAAATGTAACATCCACTGTTCAAAGCGCCGTCAATGCGAACAAGAGGTGACCGAGACGTGTAACCAATGGCACCCCATACCATCACGCCGGGTGATACGCCAGTATGGCGATGACGAATACACGCTTCCAATGTGCGTTCACCGCGGTGTCGCCAAACACGGATGCGACCATCGTGATGCTGTAAACAGAAATTGGATACATCCGAAAAAATGACGTTTTGCCATTCGTGCACCCAGGTTCGTCGTTAAGTACACCATCGCAGGCCTTCCTGTCTGTGATGCAGCGTCAAGGGTAACCGCAGCCATGGTCTCCGAGCTGATAGTCCATGCTGCTGCAAACGTCGTCGAACTGTTTGTGCAGATGATTGTTGTCTTACATACGTCCCCATCTGTTGACTCAGCGATCGAGACGTGGCTGCACGATCCGTTACAGCCATGCGGATAAGATGCCTGTCATCTCGACTGCTAGTGATACGAGGCCGTTGGGATCCAGCACGGCGTTCCGTATTACCCTCCTGAACCCACCGATTCCATATTCTGCTAACAGTCATTGGATCTCGACCAACGCGAGCAGCAATGTCGCGATACGATAAACCGCAATCGCGATAGGCTACAGTCCGACCTTTATCAAAGTCGGAAACGTGATGGTACGCATTTCTCCTCCTTACACGAGGCATCACAACAACGTTCCACCAGGCAACGCCGGTCAACTGCTGTTTGTGTATGAGAAATCGCTTGGAAACTTTCCTCATGTCAGCACGTTGTAGGTGTCGCCACTGGCGCCAATCTTTTGTGAATGCTCTGAAAAGCTAATCATTTGCCTATCACAGCATATTCTTCTTGTCGGTTAAATTTCGCGTCTGTAGCACGTCATCTTCGTGGTGTAGGAATTTTAATGGCCATTAGTGTATAAAAAACGTAAGTTAATGTAGATGAACGGGAAAAACAATCCTGCAATGTTCGAATACAGTATTAATTGTGTGCTGCTTGATACAGTCACGTCGATTCAATATCCATGCGTATCGTCGTAAAGTGATATGACATGGAACAAGCACGTAAGGTCAATGGTAATGAAGACGAATAGTTGACTTTGGTTTGGTAGAATTTTAGGGAAGTGAAGTCCATCTATAAAGGAAACCGCATATGGAACAATAGCACGACCCATATTAGAATATTGCTCGAGTGTTGGTGATCCCAACCAAATCAGATTAAAGAAATTGATCGAAGCAGTTCAGAGGGATGTTCCTATATTTGTTACCGGCAGATACGATCAACGCAAGAGTATTATGGAGATGCCTGGTGATCTCAAATGCTAATCCCTGGGAAGGGATTCTACGTTCTGCTCGCGAAACACGCTACTTAGAAAATTTAAAGAACCGGCATGTGAGGCTGACTCCGGAACGGTTCTACTGCCGACAAAGTACATTTCGCGTAAGGAGCACGAAGACAAGATAAGAGAAATTAGGGCTCATAGGGGGACATGTAGACAGTCGTTTTTCAGCCGCTTCATTTGCGAGTGGAACAGGAAAGGAAATGACTAGACTAGACCAAAGCACCCTCCACAATGTACTGTATGGTGACTTGCGGAGTATGGGTACGAGCGCATGCTGAAAAGTAATGCCTCCGAATTTTTATTCTGTTCTCAATATCGGTTGAGGTATGATACGTCGTGCACATTACTCGGTCGATTTTCGCGCTTCGCAAGTTACAGTCTTCTGCTGCTAGAGGGTTCCAAATGGTTGGTGCAGCCAGACAGTGTGTTAACGTAACTATGTCGCTGTGAAAGACACAACATGCTGTAATCGAGCTGCTAACAGTCCACACATGCAGCATCCTCTCCTTCAGTGCGACAATGCCAGACCATGCACAAGCGCTGCAACATCGCTAACAATCCGACGCCTTCGGTTCGCTGTCATCGATCATCTGCCATACTGTCCCGACTTGGCCCCATCCGAATTTCATCTTTTTCCTACACTTAAAGAACATCTACATCTACACTCCGCAATCCACCATACGGTGCGTGGCGGAGGGTACCTCGTACCACAACTAGCATCTTCTCTCCCTGTTCCACTCCCAAACAGAAAGAGGGAAAAATGACTACCTATATGCCTCTGTACGAGCCCTAATCTCTCTTATCTTATCTTTGTGGTCTTTCCGTGAAATGTAAGTTGGCGGCAGTAAAATTGTACTGCAGTCAGCCTCAAATGCTGGTTCTCTAAATTTCCACAGTAGCGATTCACGAAAAGAACGCCTCCTTTCTTCTAGAGACTTCCACCCGAGTTCCTGAAACATTTCCGTAACACTCGCGTGATGATCAAACCTACTAGTAACAAATCTAGCAGCCCGCCTCTGAATTGCTTCTATGTCCTCCCTCAATCCGACCTGATAGGGATCCCAAACGCTCGAGCACTACTCAAGAATAGGTCGTATTAGTGTTTTATAAGCGGTCTCCTTTACAGATGAACCACATCTTCCCAAAATTCTACCAATGAACCGAAGACGACTATCCGCCTTCCCCACAACTGCCATTACATGCCTGTCCCACTTCATATCGCTCTGCAATGTTACGCCCAAATATTTAATCGACGTGACTGTGTCAAGCGCTACACTACTAATGGAGTATTCAAACGCGATTCTTTTTCCTATTCATCTTCATTACTTTACATTTATCTATATTTAGAGTTAGCTGCCATTCTTTACACCAATCACAAATCCTGTCCAAGTCATCTTGTATCCTCCTACAGTCCCTCAACGACGACACCTTCCCGTACACCAGAGCATCATCAGCAAACAGCCGCACATTGCTATCCACCCTATCCAAAAGATCATTTATGTAGATAGAAAGCCGGCCGGAGTGGCCGAGCGGTTCTAAAAAAATGGTTCAAATGGCTCTGAGCACTATGGGACTCAACTGCTGTGGTCATAAGTCCCCTAGAACTTAGAACTACTTAAACCTAACTAACCTAAGGACATCACACACATCCATGCCCGAGGCAGGATTCGAACCTGCGACCGTAGCGGTCGTGCGGTTCCAGACTGTAGCGCCTTTAACCGCTCGGCCACTCCGGCCGGCCCCGGACGGTTCTAGGCGCTACAGTCTGGAACTGCGCGACCACTACGGTCGCATGTTCGAATCCTGCCTCGGGCATGGATGTGTGTGATGTCCTTAGGTTGGTTAGGTTTAAGTAGTTCTGAGTTCTAGGGGACTGATGACCTCAGAAGTTAAGTCCCATAGTGCTCAGAGCCATTTGATTTGTATATAGAAACCAACAGCGGACCTACCACACTTCCCTGGGGCACTCCAGATGATACCCTCACCTCCGATGAATACTCACCATCGAGGACAACGTATTGGGTTCTATTACTTAAGAAGTCTTCGAGCCACTCACATACTTGGGAACCAATCCCATATGCTCATACCTTAGTTAGGAGTCTGCAGTGGGGCACCGAGTCAAACGCTTTCCGGAAATCAAGGAATATGACATCCGTCTGATACCCTTGATCCATGGTTCGCAAGATATCATGTGAAAAAAGGGCGAGTTGCGTTTCGCAGCAGCGATGCTTTCTAAAGCCGTGCTGATGCATGGTCAGAAACTTCTCTGTCTCAAGGAAATTCATTATATTCGAACTGAGAATATGTTCGAGAATCCTGCAACAAACCGATGTTAAGGATATTGGTCTGTAACTTTTAGGATCTGTCCTTCCACCCTTCTTATATACAGGCGTCACCTGCGCTTTTCCAGTCGCTCGGGACTTTACGTTTGGCACTTCACTTTGATAGTGAAGAAGAGGTGCAACCGGACCTGAGGTTATGGCTCCGTCAACAATGTCGAACAGTCTAGGATGACAGTATCAAGAAACTGGGCTCTAATTGGGAGAAATGTGTTCGTCGTCACGGTGACTGTGTTGACAAATAAATATGTAGACATAAGCAATAAACATGCAGAATGTTAATAATGTTTGTTTTATTTAAAAAGCTTTAAGAGTTTCCACGTAAAAAGTTCGGAGCCATTACTTTTCAGCACGCCTTCGTAGATGTAGATAGAGGTCATTAGAGATGAACTTCTAACTGGGATTGGAAAAGCATAGGAAAAGAAATCGGCCGTAGCCTCTAGAAATTAGCATCTTGACAATCGCCTGAAGTGCTTGGGGAAACTATGACCAAGCATACTATTCGCTTAAGGAACAAGAAAAAAGGGGGGAGTACGATAGCGGTACACGATGCACTCTCCTCCACGTCCCATATGAAGGCTTGCCCAGTTTATAGGTGGGATGCCTCTGCTAAACTACAAATAAACTAAAAATAACTGAATATGTCCAGTCTGATTCAAACGTAAACTAACGATTGAGTAACTTTCGTCGCTCATTTTGGCAGGTCGTCCTTGAACGACTCATACGCGAGAACAAGTTTTTCAACTTTCTCGTGGAGGGCGATAGACTGTAGCCCATTCACCACTGACAGCCGGAGGCATTCCTCGACATTTAGTTCTTCGTGTCGAAATAAGAGTTTAGCTACGACATAGCAAGACCTCCTTTGCGGAGAGAGAAGACAGATTACCAGAAGACGGTAATAAAGTTTGCAGTAGAGCATCTTCATAATGCATTTATTCACTTGTGGAGCTTTCAGTTAACAACTGGTCAGAATGTGACAACAACATTACCGTTCACAAACGTAACACTTCACTTGCAGTCGCAATCAGGTACAGGGGAAACACGCGGTGTCGTAGACCACAGTAGCTTCGTCCTCTGGTGTCATGTGATCGTAGTAATTGAGTGCAATGTGTACCGCACACCTCATCCGAAACCGGACCTCTGCGAGTCCTCAGAGTAGGTGTTCAGTTGTTCTCATGCACTTTACTCTAGTCTTCCCACCAGTTAGGTATCCGGTATGGAATCTAGGTCCTCCATTTGACTGACAAGCACCTAACCTGACATACGCGGAAAGGGGATAATATGCAGCCACTCAAACACATTTTCAGTGAACAAAGAGTGCTGATCGACAATAAAAATCATTTAATTGTGATTTTTGAATGTCGAAACGTTCTATAACCGAAATTATAATATTTTTAATAAATAGTATTTTTGTAACTGTGTTTGTTTTTGTTTCACTTAGTCAGTCAAACTCTGATGAATTTTATATAGTGAGAAATCACTCATATAAGCAGTAAAGTCATTAAGGCGTTATTGGAATCGAGGAGTAGGTTCAGCCGAGTAAAAGGGAAGGCTCACAATGGTATTAATATTTGCAAAGTGCCTTAAGTATAATTATTTAGTGCAAGTAACCAATTCCAAAGAAAGTAGTTGTTGACAGGTCTGAAAATTACCAAACTATCAGTTTAATAAGTCATGGTTGCAAAATACTAACACGACTTCTTTACAGAAGAATGGAAAAGCTGGTAGAAACCGACCTCGAAGAAGACCAGTTAGGATTTCTGACAAATGTAGGAACACATGAGGCAATACTGACCCTACGACTTACATTAGAAGATAGGTTAAGGAAATACAAACCTACGTTTATAGCATTTGTAGACTTGGAGAAAACTTTTGACAGTGTTGTCTGGAATACTCTCTTTGAAATTCTGAAGATAGCGGGGTTAAAATACAGGGAGAAATAGCTGGGTTAAAATACAAGGAGCGAAAATCTATCTGCAAATTGTACAGAAACCAGGCGGTAGTTAAAAGGTCAAGGGGCAAGAAAGGGAAGCAGTGGTTGACAAGGGAGTGAGATAGGGTTGTAGCCTAGCCCCGATGTTATTCAATCCAAACAGTGAGGGAACCAAAGAAACATTTGGATTAGAAATTAAATAAAGATCACGGAGAAGAAATAAAAGCTTTGAGAATGAGATTTTCACTCTGCAGCGGAGTGTGCGCTGATATGAAACTTCCTGGCAGATTAAAACTGTGTGCCGGACCGAGACTCGAACTCGGGACCTTTGCCTTTCGCGGGCAAGTGCTCTACCACTTTTTTTTCTCTCTCTCTTTTTGTTCGCTTCTGTTTGTTCCATCTGCTCGTGGCGGACGTCGTAAGACATCCGTTTAAGTTCATTGTTGATCGATTAACTCAGTTTTTTATTACAGAGGGCAGCTAACCCTCTGACCGAACACGTTGAGCTACAGTGCCGGCGTCCACTGAGCTACCCAAGCACGACTCACGCCCCGTCCTCACAGCTATACTTCTGCCAGTATCTCGTCTCCTACCTTCCAAACTTTACAGAAGCTCTCCAGCGAGCCGGCCGAAGTGGCCGTGCGGTTAAAGGCGCTGCAGTCTGGAACCGCAGGACCACACGGTTCGAATCCTGCCTCGGGCATGGATGTTTGTGATGTCCTTAGGTTAGTTAGGTTTAACTAGTTCTAAGTTCTAGGGGACTAATGACCTCAGCAGTTGAGTCCCATAGTGCTCAGAGCCATGTGAACCATGTCTCCAGCGAACCTGCAGAACTAGCATCCTGAAAGAAAGGATATTGCGGAGACATGGCTTAGCCACAGCCTGGGGGACGTTTCCAGTTTTTGGAAGAGCAGTTGAACGGAATGGACAGTGCCTTGAAGGGATATAAGATGAAGTCAACAAAAGCAAAAAACGAAGATAATGGAATGTAGTCGAATTAAATCAGGTGATGCTGAGGGATTTAGATAGGGAAAAGAGACACTTAAAGTGATAGATGAGTTTTGCTATTCGGGCAGCAAATTAACTGATGATGGCGGAATTAGAGACGATACAGAATGTAGACTGGCAATGGCAAGACAAGCGTCGTGAAGAAGAGAAATTTGTAAACATGGAGTACAGATTAAAGTGTCACGAAGGCCTTATTGAAGGTGCTTTTCTGGTGTGTATCCGCATACGGAAGTGAAACAGAGACGGTAACTACTTCAGACAAAAAGAGAAAATGAGCTGTAAATATGTGCTGCTAGGAGAATGCCGAAGATTAGGTGGGTAGATCACGTAACTAATGAGGAGATACTGAACAGAATTGGGGAGACAAAAAATTTGTGGCACAACTTGACTAAAAGAAGGGATCGGTTGATACGACACATTCTGAGACATCAGGGTTTCACCACTTTGGTATTAGAGGGAAACGTGGGGGGATAAAAATCATAGAGAGAGACTAACAGATGAATACTGGATGTAGGTTGCAAAAAATCAAATGGCTCCGAGTACTATGGGACTTAACTTCTGAGGTCATCAGTCCCCTAGAACTCAGAACTAATTAAACCTAACTAACCTAAGGACATCACACACATCCATGCCCGAGGCAGGATTCGAACCTGCGACCGTAGTGGTCGCGCGGTTCCAGACTGTAGCGCCTAGAACCGCTCGGCCACTCCGGCCGGCACGATGTAGGTTGCAGTAGTTATTCAGAGATGAAGGGGCTTGAGCAGGATAGAGTAGCAAGGAGAGCTGCATCAAACCAATCTTCGGCCTAATGATCTTCCTCGAGGTCGATGTCTACTAGTTTCTCCATTCTTCCTGCAAAACAGAAGCAAGTTCAGGTAACGAGGTGGATTACGGTCACACGCCCTTCTCTCCAAAGCTGACCAAAAACGCTCGAAAATATGGTAATCTGGTGACTGTGTTGGCCAGAGGAGATGCGACAGTTCATCCTCCTGCTCACAAAACCAGTCCTGGAGATGCGAACACTGTGAGTAGGGGCCCCATCGACTTGAAACACATCATAACCACTCGCGAGCAAACTCAAACTTTCTAGCATGGGATGGACCTGATCAGCCAAAATGGTCGCAAAGTCCTTGGCAGTAATACGATATTGCACAGTAACTAAGAAGCCTTTGAAATACTCGATGTAGCTGCCCAAATCATCACCGAACCCCCACCATGTTTCACTCTTGGGACATAAACTCGGCCAGAAGGTGGGAACAGTGAGAAACCAGACTTATCCGAGCAAATTACTTTCTTCCATTTTCCCATAGTCCAGATTTTATGACTTCGGCACCACGCTTTCCCGTTCCCGGCAATTGCGACACTAATGTGTGCTTTTGGAATACCAGCTCGTCCTGCATTGTCGGCTTACAGAGCTCCCTACGTGTTGCTTTGATGTTGACAGTGTTTGCGAGTGCGACATTCAGTTCTGCAGAGACTTTTGCAACTATTATCCTCTTATTTCTCGTCACAATCCTCCTCAATGACCATCTGCCACGATGATACAACGCTCACTTTCGTCTGTGCTGTGACTTAGCGGATGATGGTTTCCGCTTTCTCTATATGTGGCATAAATCTTCGATACGACGCCTCTTGAAACACCAAGCACTTTGTCTCCCTTGGTTACGGAATCACCCTCCATACGAACACCAACAATTTGTCCACGTTCGAATTCTCTTAGCTCCGATGTAATAGAATCACAACTACACAGAACACTGCACTCACCACGATTGAAAGTTAAAACGTATACCGAAGGAAAAAAATCTCAACACAAAAAAATAATTAATGTAGAGTAATGAAATTTCGGAAATACACTGGTACGGGTAACATATTTAAGTGATTCTGATTGCAAGACCACAGTTTAATACATGCGCGAGATAAGCCACTGCAAGTGTGAAATGCCGTTACATCAATAATCGGCGTAACTGCCAGAGTGTTGAATGCGAGCATGCAACGTGCATGCATTGTGCGTACAGGTGCTAGATGTCAATTTGTGGGTTGGAGTACCATACTGGTTGCACGTGCTGGGTTATGGATGACGCTGGAGTTGTCGTCCAATGATGTCCCATATGTGGTCGATTAGGGACAGATCTGGTTATCGAGCAGGCCAAAGCAACGTGTTGACGCTCTTGTAGAGCATGTTGCGTTACAACAGCGGTTTGTGGGGCGAGCGTTATCCTGTTGGAACCCCCCCCCCCCCCCCCCCTAGAATGCTGCTCGTGAATGGGAGTACAACAGGTCGAATGACCTGACCATCGTACAGATTTTGGGTCAGAGTGCGTGGGAGAACCACGAAAGTGCTCCCGCTGTCGTAAGAAATCGCACCCCAGATCGTAACTTCAAGTTTATGTCCAATGTGTCTCAACACGCTGACAGACTGGTTGCAGGCCTCCTCCTAGCCAACACACGGCCATCACTGGCAACGAGGCAGGACCATTTTTCATCAGAACACGCAACGGACCTCCACCCTGCCCTCTAATGAGCTCTCGATTGATACCATTGAAGTCGCAAAGGGCGATGGTTTTGGGTCAGTGGTACACACGCTAGAGTGCGTCTGGCTCGGAGTTGTCCTCGCTGTAACCGATTTGTAGCGGTTCGTTGTGTCATTGTAGTGCCAACTGCTCGTCAAGCCTCCGAACATTATTCTCCTGCGAATCCACCAAGGCAACATCACCGCCCACGATTACATCAACTCCACAACGTTCATTTCAAAATCATTTCAAAATCATCATAATCAGATTAATATCACCTGTGTTAAAAATAGCATAAGTATGTTTTCCATCAGAACTGTGCAGCTGAAGAATAATATTAAATCCTGCAACTAGACACGCCTCCTACCCTCTTTCACGATAAAAAAAATGCAAACGTTTATCACTAACAGGTCGCCTACGTCATAATAGCAACTACCCACAAACAATGTGTAACATAGAAGTTAAGAAGATTTAACATAGAAGTTAAGATTTTTCTAGGTAACCAATAAGTGACAACTGATGTCGACTTTCCGACTTATTATAACTGATGGTGTATGCTATATGTGTGTGTATATGTATATAATAGAAATTTTTATGCGGCATACGCAACAACAAAAAATAAATTTTGATAAAAATGTTTTTATGAAATACCTTTTCCTGAAACAACTGTGTAGTTAATATTAAGCTAGTTCTGTTTTTAGGTAGTTATATTTGATTTTGGAACTACATGTTCCGAAACCACTTTTGCTTTAAGAGATACAATGCTGGTAGCTGTATGGAAAACAGTTTCTCACATATATCTACAGTCAGACAGCTGCGGACTCACACGACAAAGATAAAGAAATAATAACTACACATAGTAATTAATGAAGTCCTGCCTCCTCATTAAAGTGTAACCGGGGCATGTGAATCACAATGAATCCTCGCATAACCTAAATAGTGCCTTGCAACGCCGCTAAACAATAAGTTCAAATGTGTGTGAATTCCCAAGGGAACAAACTGCTAAGGTCATCGGTCACTAGACTTACATACTACTTAAACTAACTTATGCTAAGAACAACACACACACCCATGCCCGGGGGAGGACTCGAACCTCCGGCGGGAGAGGCCGTGCAATCCTTGACATGGCGCCTCAAACAGCGCAGCCACACCGCGCTGCAACGATAACTAATGAGTTGTCGACAGTGACGGAGAAATGAAAGGATTTGTCTGTGTCTGATGCAGGACAGATCAATTCCAGCGTCTTTAAAAGAGAAAAAAAGAAAACAAAAAATGTTTTATGTCCAACCTTTTCATACTGCGCGAAAACGATCTTCGATTACTCGTACATCCCGAGTAATTACTGAACATCTGTTACGAAAGAGGAATAATGGGTTTCGGATATTTGCATTGTGTTCACATATGAGATAAACCAATAAAAATCAGATTTTGTAACAAGTCATCATCTATTGGTAAAAGCTAGGACAGTATCTTTTTCGCTCCTGTTCGACAAAACTTATTAAAATAAGGTCAAGCTACCAGAAACCTCGGATTCCAGACTGCATGTTTTCGGTTCCACACTGACACACGTAAACAAGAACAAGACTACGGTACAATGACACGTACTAGGAAATGAGCTGCGAGGCTGTTCTAGACATCACACCTTTATGAAAAGCAGCTGTATAAGCGGAAAGAATCGACACAGTTACAGCGACAGTAACTCAGCGGACCAAGATGGAGGGCCAAAAGCGAAGACAGTATTTTGGCATCCCGAACGTTGAGGCCGCTCAGTGGACCGCTGGCTCTGACCTCCAGCTTAACGAGCTCATGGCTGTCAGCTCTGTTAATGACGTAGATTTTCTGATGCAAAACCGAACGGTATCACTTTTCAGCCTACACCTATAGACATCTCAGGGAAGTCGAGTGTTGCCCGAGTTGCTATAACGTAAAAGTCAGCGTTGAATTACTCAAGGTCGTCTTGTTTTCATGCCAGTCTCTGCGAATACAGCCACATTTTTATCGTAGAAGCGTAATTGAATATTTCACTGAAAGAGTGAGGGAGTTCATATACCGATCCGTGCTGACGAATTACGTTAACAGTCTAGACAATGGCGCATGCTCCAGATACGACCCAACTTTTTATCATCATCCTTTCCCATTACTCAACTGTGGCTATTAAGGAAGAAAATAATTCCTCTCCATACAGCTACCATCACTTCTCTTTTATAGCAGCACTGCAGTTCCATTAGTTTCTTCCTTTGAGACCTATTCATTTGTCTTGGGGATCTGCTTGAGTGGTCTTTGACACGCCTTCAGCTCATTCTACACATGCTGTCTTTTTTTATTTTTAGACCTCTTTCCCGCAGTCGCAGCTATACAAGTAATGTAGATCATTTGCGACTGTAATAAAGTCTTATTTACACTATAAGCGTTTCATTTCATTTTGAAGCATCTTCAGCGGTCACGGTAGCAATTTTGTTTTTCTTACAAATCTGTTTGCCAAGGTCGTACAATTCTCATGTTTTAAATTACTCCTGTTTAACAGAATTAAATTACTATTACTACTCATGTTTTTTTGTTTTCTCCTAACGTTCTTTCTACACAAGCGAGCCCATCATTCCCCCCCCCCCCCCCTCTTTCTCTCTCTCTCTTTGCTCCCCTGCCTTTCGGGTTACACACAGACACTGAAGATCGCATTCTCATTCACCCACACAAGCTGGAACATACCATCCCATCCACAACCTCAACTAAAAAAAAAGAGTCGTAAGGGACGCTTCCACAATCTCAAAAGCAAAACAAAAGACCACAGCATTCCGTAACATCAAAACAAATTACGCAAGGCGTAAGTGGATTTACACAGCATAAAAATGCACTTCGTGTGAGCGAAGTGCAGCCAACTAAAGATCGAACGCTTACTGTATGGCCGGCCGGTGTGGCCGAGCGGTTCTAGGCGCTTCAGTCTGGAACCGCGCGACCGCTACGGTCGCAGGTTCGAATCCTGCCTCGGCCATGGATGTGTGTGATGTCCTTAGGTTAGTTAGGCTTAAGTAGTCCTAAGTTCTAGGGGACTGATGACCTCAGAAGTTAAGTCCCATAGTGCTCAGAGCCATTTGAACCATTTGAACAGAAAAATGCCGAAAAGTATATGGATAGATCGAGTAGTTAATGAGCGAGTACTGAGTAGAAATAAGGAACTTTGTAGTACGACTGAAAAAAAGAGATAGTTTGGTAATGGGGGGGGGGGGGGGGGAGTGTGGGTGGTCAAAATTGTAGATGGGGTTAAATGGATGCAGGGTTCAGTAGTTATGCGCAAGAAAAGTTTTAACACTTTCGCTGGCCACCAAAATCCCCAGACATGAATGTTATTGAGAATATCTGGAATGCCTCGCAATGTGCTGTTCAGATAAGATCTCCACCCCGTCGTACTCTGTCGGATTTACGGACACCGGGGTCATGGTATCAGTTCCCTCTAGCACTACTTCAGACATTAGTCGAGTCCATGCCACGCCGAGTTGCGGCACTTCTGCGTGCTCGCGGGGGCCCTAAACGATGTTACCAGTTTCTTTAGCTCTTCAGTGTAAAAACGAGAAAAGTTATGTAAATACCACAAAAACGCTAAGTAATAAGTTTAGCTGCCGAAATGGTACTAGGAAAATTATCCATGCATTGTCTATGTTTACACTACGTGTGATTTCGTTACTGTAGTAGTGTAAGTACATAATTTGCATTCTCACGGCTAGGAACATTGATAGGGGTCTGAATTAATATCATTCCGTTCTAGTTCTAACAGGCGATAACGGCTAAATAACACATTGACTTAATGTACTGTGCCTGTGGAAGTTAGTCAGTCAGAAAGACTGCGAAACTCGTCAGCATTCTATAAAACGAAAGGACTTCTCACTTCTAACATCTTCGTCACTGAGGATAAAAGGGATTTTGTCTTTCAGCTCTGTTTTCTCCATTGCGCGAAAGAGACGTGAAGTCTTGCAGCAGGAGTCAGGTAGAAAGGTTCTGCTTGTGATATTTCGGATATTACTCAGAATACGAGTGTGGTTTGATAAGTCTGGTCTATTTCCGTAAAAGAATTGAATATTTTTGTTGCACCTTCATATTGGTAAACTTGATTATTACAAGGATCGTATAAGGAATTTCAACAACGTAAAGCTTACAGTTCATTGTTGATAACTGTCTGAATTGGTCAGTGTGTCGACTGCTACTAAAAAAGGAGAAAACCAAGTTTCGTGCTGTTATTAAACATGTCCATTTGAAGGATGCAGTGACGCACAAATCAAATCAGAACTGGATGAAATTCACCCGGACACTGCACCATCATTTGAAGACCATTTACTTTTGGATTACTGAATTTAAACGTGGTCGGACAAGCACCGAAAACGAAGCACGCACCGGCTGTCCAGTTGAGGTCACCACAAAGGAAACCAATGACAAAACTCAAAATATGGTCATGCAGTGCCGCCGAATAAAAATTCCTTGGATTGCTAAGACTGTAGCGAGCGAGTACATATCTTGCACAGATAACTGGCTATGAAGAAGCTGCATGCGAGATGGGTGCCGTCACCGCTCACAGTCGAGCATAGTCGGTACAACGCAGTCTGGCGATGTTTAGTTGCAATCCTAAAGATTTTTTGCGTCGCGTCGATTTTTGATTGTTTATGAAACCTGGATTCACTATTAGCTAAAGCGGCAGTCAAAACAATGAAAAAAGATAAGTGAAAGTGCACCGTAGAGGGCAAAGACCATTTTGTCAGGTGGTAAAGTGAAGGCCACTGTTTTTTTGGGATTCGCAAGGAAAAATCCTCAAGATTACTTGGAAAAAGGCAGAATAATAAATGGACACTATGAATTTTCATTGCTGGATCGTCTGAAACTTGCGTTGGCTGAAAAAAGACCAATGTTAGCACGCAAAAAAGTGCACCATCCCATACACCAGCCGATGGCGAAAGTGCATGAACTGGGCTTTGAATTGGTTTATCATCCACCCTGTTTACCATACTTAGTCCCAAGTGACTTCTTCCGAATCCCTAGTTTGTAACTTTGGTTTGCTGGGAAGAAATTTTCATCAAATGAGGAAGTGATAGTTACAGTCAACAAGTATTTTGCACAGTTTGACGGGACCTATTTTTCCAATGGGATGAAAAAGCTGGAGGATCGCTGGACTAAGTGTGTATTCCTCAAAGGCAAGTATGTCAAGAGTAAAATGAAGTGTTTACGAAGCGAATATGTTTCCTCGCTCTTTTACCAGATTTACCAAAGCACCCTCGTATTGTGGGCCCCTAAGAAATTTCACAGATATGGAATGATTCCAGCGCTGTGGAATACCATTAAAAAAGAAGCGTGACATCTAGTTAGGGCGCATATTCAAGGCATTCACATCTGATCTCTTTCAGTTAGGAAGTTCCCTAGAACTGAAAATTGGAAAGTGTCCATCAAGAAATGAAATGTGAAAGTACACCACTGGCCATTAAAATTGCTATACCAATAAGAAAAGCAGATGATAAACGGGTATTCACTGGACAAACATATTATACTAGAACTGACATGTGATTACATTTGCACGCAATTTGGGTGCATAGATCCTGAGAAATCAGTACCCAGAACAACCCCTCTGGCCGTAACACGCTTCAACACGATACCACAGTTCATCAAGAGTAGTTACTGGCGTATTGTGACGAGCCAGTTGCTCGGCCACCATTGACCAGACGTTTTCAATTGGTGAGAGGTCTGGAGAATGTGCTGGCCAGGGCAGCAGTCGAACATTTTCTGTATCCAGAAAGACCCGTACAGGACCTGCAACATGCGGTCGTGCATTATCCTGCTGAAATGTAGGATTTCGCAGGGATCGGATGAAGGGTAGACCCACGGGTCGTAACACATCCGAAATGTAACGTCCACTGTTCAAAGTGCAGTCAATGCGAAGAAGAGGTCACCGAGACGTGTAACCAATGGCACCCCATACCATCACGTCGGGTGATACGCCAGTATGGCGTACAAGCTTCCAGTTTGCGTTCACTGCGATGTCGCCAAACACGGATGCGACCATCATGACGCTGTAAACAGAATTTGGATTCATCCGAAAAAATGAAGTTTGCCAATCCTGCACCCAGGTTCTTCGTTGAGTACACCATCGCAGGCGCTCCTGTCTGTGATGCAGCGTCAAGGGTAACCGCAGCCATGGTCTTCGAGCTGATAGTCCATGCTGCTGCAAACGTCGTCGAACTGTTCGTGCAGATGGTTGTTGCCTTGCAAACGTCCCCATCTGTTGACTCAGGGATCGAGACGTGGCTGCACGATCCGTTATAGCCATGCGGATAAGATGCCTGTCATCTCGACTGCTAGTGATACGAGGCCGTTGGGATCCAGCACGGCGTTCCGTATTACCCTCCTGAACCCACCGATTGCATATTCTGCTAACAGTCATTGGATCTCGACCAACGCGAGCAGCAATATCGCGATACGATAAACCGTAATCGCGATAGGCTACAATCCGACCTTTATGAAAGTCGGAAACGTGATGGTACGCATTTCTCCTCCTTACACGAGGCATCACAACGTTTCACCAGGCAACGCCGGTCAACTGCTGTTTGTGTATGTGAAATCGGTTGGAAACTTTCCTCATGTCAGCACGGTGTAGTTGTCGTCACCGGCGCCAGCCTTGTGTGAATGCTCTGGAAAGCTACTAATTTGCATCTGACAGCATCTTCTTCCTGTCGGTTAAATGTCGCGTCTGTAGCACGTCATCTTCGTGGTGTAGTAATTTTAATGGACAGTAGTGTAGATATTAGTGGCGTGAAGAGACTGCCTAGTGTTTAGACTAGAAAACATAACTGCAGCGCGAGCACTTTTAATCGACGTAGGAAGGAGTGGCAATTGGTTGACCACGTGTTGCACACTAACGAGTCATCTTTCACGACATACGACCTTGACCGTTAAGGCAGCGCGAGCCAGCACTGTGCTGCCGTAAGCGGCGTGCGACCATTGGGTATGGAGTCGGACGCCTGTTACGATGTGGAGAAACAGGACACAGTGGGCATTGTTTGTACGAACGGGCACGTGGAGTTCCCGATTCTGATTGCGTAACGTGTTACTTGAAGTGTACGATCCTGGCGTAACATCGAAGGTAACGGTGTTACGGGACGGCTGCCGTTGCGAATCGGACCCAGGACTTCAATGGACGATTTGTGACCAACGATGGTGAGTCCTAGGCGGACATAACAGGCATTGAGGTGGAGAATACTGAACGACTGGGTGAGTGGGAAATATTTTGCGACATACACAGAATCAGTCTGTTCGCAAACACATCAAACGTTGCTCACATTTGTGTACTTTCGCAAGTTCACTCGCATTGGAACGGAAGATATGAATATCTTTGAAACAATATTTCTGCGGTACGTTGTTTATTATGCTTTGTGATGAACTTGCTGTTGCATGCTCGTTGTCTGGAGTGTAGACTTATATGGAAGTGAAAGTGGATGGTAAACAGTACAGACAAGAAGAGAATACAGGCTTCTGCAATGTTCTGATACAGAAAAATGGCCGGCCGCGGTGGTCTAGCGGTTCTAGGCGCTCAGTCCGGAACCGCGCGACCTCTACGGTCGCAGGTTCGAATCCTGCCTCGGGCATGGATGTGTGTGATGTCCTTAGGTCAGTTAGGTTTAAGTAGTTCTAAGTTCTAGGGGACTAATGACCACAGATGTTAAGTCCCATAGTGCTCAGAGCCATTTGAACCATTTGAACAGAAAATTATATGGATAGATCGAGTAGCTAATGAGCGAGTACTGAGTAGAATTAAGGAACTTTGTAGTACGACTGAAAAAAAAGAGTAGTTTGGTAATGGGGGGGGGGGGGGGGAGTGTGGTTGGTCAAAATTGTAGATGGGGTTAAATGGATGCAGGGTTCAGTAGTTATGCGCAAGAAAGGCTGACATGGAAAGCTACACCAAATCAAATCGTAGCACTGATGACTGTAGTATCAAACAACAACTATTTACTATCACAAATAAATATACAGGGTGTCCCATTTATTTGGACCACCCCAAATAACTATTTGTCCAGATGCAAATTACAAAATGTTTCAAGCAGAAGTTCTTTAGCCGTCAGGGGGCATCAGTGAGCATGATTGCCTTCGTTGTAGCTTTATTTTTTACAAACATATGAACAGCGGTATGACTTTCTTAAATGGCACCCTGTGTTTTTTATTTGGTAATTCATTTCCTCTGCTAAAGACCCATTCAAAAACGTATCACAGTGTACCATTCACTGAAACACAACGTTATTAATTACATAACACAACATTGACTTAGAGCCCGGGATCACAAACTCGTCCACTTGCTAGAGTCAGAAATGAAATGAAAATCAAGGAAAAACATAACACAAAATTGACTTTGACTCTTCTGTACGATTTCCCAGGAGTAGAACATTCAAAGGTGCTCAGAGTGGTTACCCTGGGCAACGATACACTGATGCACTCGTTGAATGAAAGAATTATTTACTGCTTTTGCTGAAGAAAATTACAAGCACGCACGATACGTTCCTGCATGTCCTCTGGAGTTGTTGGAATGTCGCAATAGACAACGTATTTAATGCATCCCCAAAGAAAAATGTCCAGAGGACTTAAATCAGGAGACCTAGCAGGCCAAGTAACTGTTCCTCCCCGACTAATCCATCTGGCAGGATACCTTCGGTTCAGAACACGAGGTGCACGCAAGGCATTATGTGCTGGACTTGCACCATGTTGATACCACATAAGCATTCTGGTTCTTAGCGGAACTTCATCCAGAAGAGGAGGAAGAATCGTCTGAGAAAGTTCGCATACGCTGTGCCGTTTAGACTACCATTGATGAAATAAGGGCCAATAATTGTAGTACCAAGCATCCCACACCAGACTTTAACTCTCCATTGACGCTGATGTTCCAACTGTCTAAGCATCGTGGTAGTCACTGGACCAATAATGCATATTCCTTGTATTTACCTCTCCTTTGAGAAGGAAGATTCATCGATAAATAGAACATTGGAGAGGAAGTTAGGGTTGGCGAGGATTTGCTGCTGTGCCCACTGACAGAATTGTACACGATTCTGGAAATCATTCCCCTGCAATTCTTGATGTAGGTGTACATGGTAAGGATGGAACCGATGACGTGTAAGAATACGATGTACACTGGTTTTAGGATTTCCAATCTCGTGTTCAAGTTCTCGTGTGCTCACATGTGGATTAATAGCAACGGAAGCGAGAACAGTAACTTCAGCAGCTTCGTGTGTGCGAGTGCTACGACAATTGCATTGTCGTGAGTTGAAACTTCTCGTTTCCTGAAGCGTCGCAACAAGACGAGAAAACATCCGTCGGGAAAGTGGGTTCTTGTCAGGATATCGTTCTCTGTACAGTGCCGCTGCCTGCGTAGCATTTCGCCTACCTTCAACAACAACAACAACAACAACAATAAAAGAAACGTTACATCGATGCTGTTTGTAGGAAGGACAGCCTTTACTGTATGCTTGATCTACAAAACAGTATTTAAATCGTCTGAACTACTATACTAAATGTACCCGTACATAAGAAAACATTATTGCAATTACTGTTCTGCTAACTTACATTCCCCATAGATGAGTAGCATTTCTACCTTCTCTTCGTTGGTGTACATTCTACTCACATAACTCTTCAACTGACGATGGTTGACGGATTGACGGGTGTGCATTCTACTTATATTTACATTTGTCCTCTGTCAACGTCAGCACGTGGATGTGTTCCATTACCCCGAGTACCTGCACTAAGTGCTGGGAGCCTCAATGTCAATGTTGTGTTATGTAATTAATAACGGTGTGTTTCAGTGAATGGTACATTGTAATACATTTTTGAATAGGTCTTCAGGAGAGGAAATGAATTACCGAATAAAAAATACAGGGTGCTATTTAAAAAGTCATACCGCTGTTCATGTCTTTGTAAAAAAACAAAGCTACAACGAAGGCAATCATACTGCCGACTGTACCTACTAGGTGTAAGCGGCAAATTTCCAATTAAACTTCTTATTCGTCGCCTCGAAAGTCCTCTCAATACGACAACTGTTATAGTGGTAGTCAAAATATATGATATGTTGCATGAAGATTTTGCACAATCGAAAGCAAGAGTACATGAAGGTACAACAAGTTATTAGTAAGTTCCTGTCTGTTTCTAAATACTAACGTTTTACTCGTTCAGCTAGAAATGAGAATGTAAAAAAAAACATGTGGTTGTTAAACTACTTTTTTTGTTGTGTCCCGTAGTTGCATTATACAATCATAGCGTTTTTAGCATGTTTTGTCCACACTCTCGATCTTAATTTGACCAATGAATACAGCATTACTAAATACTTCTTCAGACGTTACTCTACGTTATTTCTTCACGTCTTCGTTTCAAATTTGCTCTTAAAATGCCACCAATTAAGAGTGACTTGTGTCTGCTGTGCATCTGCTACACTTAGTTACAAATGTACAGCTGCACATTACTAGTATAAACAAAGCTCGGCGTTCATAACAGACGTTAAACCATTACGTGAAGGTTTGGGCTCCGGACACAATGAATGCGACACAGAAGCGAGTTGCGACTGAGTCTGGATTTCCACGAAGGTTGAGGAAGAGAAAGGGGCTCATGAGAATGGGACAGTGCGGAACATGGAAGACGGATAGTTTTGGAGACTGAAGAGGAACCTTATTTGGTGAATTTTGATATGAGAATGTGCATGGTGGTGCGACTCTGGAGTTAACTTAGTGAGCTATTGCAGTTTATAGGTGTGACTTTATGATCTTGAGAACCATAAGCATTTTATGTCGCAAGCGCTGATGCAAGCTGGAAATGAGCTGGATTTTGTAGAGGATGGTCACGCAATGCTGTCAGAGAGAGCTTTCATTACACAAGAAATTATTATTATCAGCACCTCAATCTACTTTCCGTTGCCACTCAGAGGCAAGAGGAAAAAGAAAGAGATTAGAGAACCTTAAATTGGTAATCCTCGTGTGTGAATTGGAAAGAAGAGTCATTAGGCTGCAAAAGGCCACTTATTCTATTAACTGCCATTAATTAAAAACGAAAATGGTAACTGGAACGACAAAAACATTCGTGAAATCTGAGTGTTTCTCCTCATTACGTAATAATTTCTTGTTTCCTAGGGATGATAGCATGATACTTGACATCTTGAGCCAATGGTGGGAACTTCCGGAAGGTTTAAACATTCTGTTCAGAATACGAACGAGGTTTTTAGCAGTCTGAAAAATCTTTTAAACTGTCCCTCGAGGTTGATAACGCGAATGGTGACACATGATAGAGGAGGATATTAATGTAGGTACATTTACAGTTTACTCGTATACTGATTTTTCTATTGACTTAATATTAACCTCTGTCCATTAAGATGAATCTTGGTAACAAACAAAATACCTATTGCTCTGGACCATCATATCAAATGCTCGGGTAATTTATCTGAATAAACATGTTTCTTAACAGGGTTATTTTTTAGTCTGTATAAGCCTGTGAATAAACAAGTATTAATATTCTAATCAGATCAAAAGTCACTCAGACGGATGTTGATTATTCTACTGGCACTTAAGAATATTATCATCAGCGCCTTTGAAGGATCCCAAACTATCTCATGGTTTGAAATACGTCAGCTCTGACCAGCGAAATTGCTGCGATGATTCCCCGGGAACACATATTAGAAGTTTTCTTCAGATTGTCGAGCTATATCAACATGGATAAAATCAGTTAATCAGTCACGTTGTCATCTACTAAAATCCACTAACCGTTTGACAAAAAGTGCTTAAGACACACTAAACTATGACACTTAAACTATTCAGCTCGCTGTCCCTGTGATTGGTGGTTAATTAGTATCTCCGTAGATGAATAAAACTGTACTGATGCTCACCTTGGATATTACGTAATGCAAAGAGAATCAGCTGAACAAAAAAGCTAAAACTTTCTCTTTTAGCTTATTAAGACACAAGAGACCGAGATATCCACTCACACATCACGGATATCCTTTCCGTAACACTCACATCTCGCCTGGCCGTGCACAAAGCGTTCGGATATTACAAGCACGAAACAAAGCGGCGAGCGGAGCAGAGTGAAACAAGCAAATAATACTAATAAATCTCATAATTAAATTTTCCTCCAAACATTTGAGTCTCACCTTTATCTACGATAATGACGGAAGCTGAAGAAATGAATTAAAAGTTCTGCCACAGATAGGACTTGAACCCAGATCTCGTTGCTTGTTTAGGCATAAATGTCGGTTGCTACACCACCGCAGCACTACACTACCAGTTCTGCATGGACTACTCAAGTCCAACGCCTTCTCCAACGCAAACCTTAATTCGCGTCTTCAGCTTATTTTCGCCTTTTTAGATCGCCACTACACATCACCTACACCTGATGTAAAGGATTTCCCCATGACGTCCAACGATGGGGTGCTGTTCCAGTGTTGGGGAACTTCGGCAATAATGACGATCTAAAGAGGGGAAAATAAGTCAGTGCAGCATTGTTAGCTGTAGTGTTGCATTGGTGTAAGGGCTCGCATTCTGACTACTCGGCAAGATGAGCCAGGTTCAATTACCGATCGTTGCACAAATTTTTATTCATGTCTTCAGCTTCCATCATTACAGTATTCCTAATAAACATAGGTCTGGAAAAGAGTGTTTCCCTGGTACGCCTTATTACGACTGAGTACGTGAATACGGAGTTCCTGAGGATCCTAACTGCAGATACCCACTTCAGAACAAACACATTAGACCAAGTGTTCCACGAGGCCACGGTTCAGGTGAAGACGTGGTTTATCGCGTCTCCTTATCGATGACCGTACACGTTCAAAAATGCGAGGTGTGTACGAATGCAATGCCAACCATCCACAATGCGTTCCTGGAGTTAATCGACACTATCAACAGACATGGAATATGCCACAGCTTTGAAATATCCCCACACACAAAAAAAATCCAATGGGTTCAAGTCGGGGGATGTGGACGGTTATTGCTTTGACGAGCTACTATCGATGCACTTGTTGCCGAAGCTTCGCATTACGCATTTCTGAACAGCCACATGAAAGTGTGCCAATATGCACATCTTTCCACGATAAGAAACATCATCCAAAACGTAACCTTAGATATTAACAGTGTTGTAACGTTCATGACTGCACCTGCACCTCTTTCGAGGAAACCATTGGTTTCCGGACCTATATTTCTCCTTCTTCTTTTTCTTATGCCTTCGTTCCGCATCGGCGCAGGGTCGGCATGGTTATTAACTGATTTGGCATGGTTAACTTAGGGGTTACCGGTTGTCCTTGCTGTCGTCACCCTGTTACCCCCTGGGACGTAATATGTGTACCCCTACTACCTGCGTGTAGTTTATTGATGTGGAAGAGAGCGAAAGTTTTCTAAATATTTGCGAACCGAGTAACTGAGGCGGAACTTGCGTAGTAGCTCGGTATTCACCTAGTGGGACGTGGAAACCGCCTAAAAATCACATCCAGCTTGGCTGACACGTAGACCCTTTCGAAGACTGCTAATTACACTCCAGAATGGTTTTCCAGCAGCTTGACCCATAGTCTCCAACCTGTTTCCAAAGTCTTCCCAAGATTTCTTCTGGGATGCTGCAATTATCTGTTTGGCTTTGTTTCTTTCTTCAACATAACTTTCTCTGTCTACCTGAGTTCTAGTACGTAGCCATTTTTGATACGCCTTTTTTTTCCTTTTACAGGCTGCCTTGACTGTGTCATTCCACCAAGCTGTTTGCTTCACCCTACTTTTACACACTACTGTTCCAAGACATTCTTTAGCCACTTCTAGTACTGTGTCCCTGTACCTTGTCCATTCCTTTTCCAATGACTGTAATTGACTACATTCAACTAACTGGTACCTTTCTGAGATCGCTGTTATGTACTTGTGCCTGATTTCCTTATCCTGAGGTTTCTCCACTCTTATCCTCCTACATATGGACCTGACCTCCTGCACTTTCGGCCTCACAATCCCAATTTCACTGCAGATTAAATAATGATCACTGTCGTCAAAGAATCCCCTGAATACACGTGTCTCCCTCACAGCCTTCCTGAATTCCTGATCTGTTATTATATAGTCAATGACAGATCTGGTTCCCCTGTCTTCCCAAGTATACCGATGAATGTTCTTATGTTTAAAAAAGGAGTTTGTGATTACTAAGCCCATACTGGCACAGAAATCCAAGAGTTGTTTCCCGTTCCTGTTGGCCTCCGTATCCTCTCCAAATTTACCCATAACCTTTTCATACCCTTCTGTTCGATTTCCAATCCTGGCATTAAAATCCCCCATGAGCAGAACACTGTCCTTGTCCTTTACTCTAACAACTACATCACTGAGTGCCTCATAAAAACTATCCATCTTATCTTGATCTGTCCCTTCACAATGCGAATATACTGACACAATCCTATTTTTCTTGCTAGACACTGTCAAATCTATCCACATCAGCCGTTCGTTTACATACCTTATTGCAACTACACTGGGTTCCATTTCTTTCCTGATGTAAAGCCCTACACCCCATTGTGCTATTCCTGCTTTGACTCCTGACAGGTAGACCTTATATTCTCCCACTTCCTCTTCTTTCTCACCACTTACCCGAATGCCACTAACAGCTAAGACGTCCAGCCCCATCTTACTTGCAGCCTCTGCCAGCTCTACCTTCTTCCCAGAGTAGCCCCCATTGATATTAATAGCTCCCCATCTCATTACCATTTGTTTGCCAAGTCGTATCTTAGGAGTCCCTGGTTTGTCAGTTAGAGGTGGGACTCCGTCACCTCCAAAGGTCCGAAGCATTTTGCTCTGATTGTTGCCAGTATCATAATTAAAGTACCAGGGAAGCAGGTTGCTAGCCTTACTTGCCCCGAGTCCCATTGAGTTTTACCCCTAACGGTTGAGGGACTAACCGGTGGATTTGGTAGTCTTTGCCGTATGAGCACAAAGGTGACCACGACTCAGAATATGTCCGAGATGCCCAGCCTTCTTCCAAAGTAACTGGTATCCCGACTGTCGGGACCACTTACTTGGCCACTCATACGTTGCCCGTGGTTCATGAACTAGGACATGACTACAGGAACCCACACCATGAACCACTCATAAATTACTTTAATTATTAAATATAAATACAGAAAATCGGTGACTTTGGCGCCAAGATGGTACTTCCCGTCATGTATATTTCCCAAGCTGACGCTTGTTGCTACGGTCCAGCGCCGAGCCCCACCCCACTACGCGCGACATATGGTCGCTTAGTCACCTAGCCGGCCAGTGTGGGAAATGCTCTCCGACTCATGACCGGCTACGGACTACAGCACTTCCTAACTATCGTGAATACATCAATAAGAGACAATAATTTATTAAAACTGGTAAACATGTCTTCCTCACGTAAGAGGCACCTTACAACTTCCTTTCGGGATGAAAATGAGCTCCGAATATGGCTCGACAAGTTCTTCGCCTCAAAATAACATATTTTCTACAGTTGCGGAAGCGAAAAGTTACCTCAGCGTTGACAAACTACTGTAAACAGTGGAGGTGAATACATTGATGACTAGTCTCTGCTACATTTATCTGTTGTGTTTATTGTTGGAAAAACGCTACGAACTCAGATTATATTATATCATATTAATACTTGTTCCATAGATCATGAATACGACACTTCGTAATGATGTGGAACGTGTCAGGTTAATAAAAGATGTCTGTACAAGATATTACATTACACAAAATATTGCATGACACTAATGTTTAAGTTTTTTCCCCTTAATTTATATCTAAAAATTCAGCCAATGAGTAGAAGGAGTTGTCATCTAGAAATTCTTTTAATTTATTTTTAAATGCTAGTTGGCTTTGTGTCAGGCTTTTGATGCTGTTTGGTAGGTGACCAAAAACTTTTGTGGCAGCATAATTTACCCCTTTCTGTGCCAAAGTCAGATTTAACCCTGCATAGTGAAGATCATCCTTTCTCCTGGTGTTATAGCTATGCACACTGCTATTACTTTTGAACTGGGTTGGATTATTAACAACAAATTTCATAAGTGAATATATATACTGTGAGGTTACTGTGAGGATCCCTAGATTCTTAAATAGATGTCTGCAGGATGACCGTGGGTGGGCTCCAGCAATTATTCTGATTACACGTTTTTGAGCAATGAATACTTTTCTACTCAACGATGAAATACCCCAGAATATGATGCCATACGAAAGCAGTGAATGAAAGTAGGCACAGTAAGCTAATTTACTGAGATTCTTATCGCCAAAATTTGCAATAACCTTAATAGCATACGTAGCTGAACTCAGACGTTTCAGCAGAACATCAATGTGTTGCTTCCAGTTTAACCTCTCATCAATGGACACACCTAAAAATTTTGAAAATTCTACCTTAGCTACAGACTTCTGTTCAAAGTCTATATTTATTACTGGAGTTGTGCCATTTACTGTACGGAACTGTATATAGTGTGTTTTATCAAAATTTAAAGAGAGTCCGTTTGCTGAGAACCACTTAATAATTTTGTGAAAAACATCATTTACAATTACATCACTTAGTTCTTGGTTTTTGGATGTTATTACTATACTTGTATCATCGGCAAAAAGAACTAACTTTACATCTTCATCAATGTGGAATGGTAGCCTAAGTCATTAGTGTATATCAAGAACAGTAAAGGACCTAAGACCGAATCTTGTGGAACCCCGTACTTGACAGCCCTCCAGTTTGAGGAATCAGCTGTTGTTTTAACATTAAATGAACCACTTATTTCAACTTTCTGCATTCTTCCAGTTAAGTATGAATTAAACCATTCGTGCACTGCCCCACTCAAACCAACCCAATAGTAAAGCATCTTCTACTACTCTTTAAGGGTATCGTCTGGCTTTACTAGAATCTGTGGCGAGAAATAGCACAATAAACTCAATTTCGGTGCGGGCAGTAGCGGGCTAAGACCGCTGTTGTTTATTCTCCCTGCGCCAATGAATAATGAATCAACAGACGCAGAGGGCGAGTGCGCCGTGCCTACCTGTTTGCCGTCTTCTATCAGGCGCTCCTCCGGCGACGCGGAAACGGCGGTGGAGTCGGCGGGCGGCGCGGCCTTCTCGCAGACGGCGGCGTGCAGCTTCATGGCTGGGCACCTGCTAGCTGGTGGCTGGTGGCTGGGACCTGGAACACAGCCAGCGGGCAGCGCGCTGTCAGACCACACCGGCTGTTGCACTTGACCAGCTGGCCGCGATTGCGCCTGAGCGGCAGCCGGCGGCCTGCGGCCGGCCTGTGACGAAACCCGGGGCGCGGCTTTCTCCCGCCAGCAGACGAGTTGCAGCAACGCGACACGCCGGCCGGCGTCATCACGCTACTGCCGCTTAAGGCACTTAGATGCTACTGATGCGCCGCGAGTATATAATACACAGTTATCAGCCGCCAGCAATACCGGCGCTCATACCATTGAACACGTTTCCATTAAAAAGCCACAAAACAGCACAATCCATCTCACGAAAACACTTAAGGGCGTAGGACGTCAAACGGGACGACTTGGAGCAGGAGAGGCACCACAGGAAACTTTATTTTCTACTGTCTACAGCAGTACCGGCGCTCAGACCATTGAACACGTTTCCATTAAAAAGCCGCAAAACAGCACAATCCATCTCACGAAAACACTTAAAGGCGTAGGACGTCAAACGGGACGACTTGGAGCAGGAGAGGCACCACAGGAAACTTTATTTTCTACTGTCTATACTTTTACAAATAAATTCATAAAACTTTGTCAGCTTGACCAGGAAGGATTCAGGATTCATACTCATAGCAGTGGAAGTGCAAAAACATAACAAAATAAATTTTTTTTAGATATGAAATTTCATCATTTTTTCACTTACTGTTGGCTGCACTTGTTGCTATAGGTACATTTTTATTCACAAGTAAGAGAGATTCTTTGATGAATTTTGCACGGCATACAAACCATACTAACAGGTGCATGAAACTGTAGAATTTTCCACATCTATTAAAAACTGTGGTAAAAATTGAGATAATTAACTACAAAATTTGATTTTTTTTCTAAACATAAAGTTTAAAACGTAACAGCTCATTCATTTTTTCATAAATTAATTAGATTCTAGAGTTTCAAACACCTGTAAGTATGGTTTGTATGCTGTGCAAAATTCATCGAACAGTCTCTCTTACTTATGAAGAAAAGTGTATCTATAGCAACAAATGCAGCCAATAGTAAGTGAAAAAATGATGAAATTTCACATATAAAAAAAATTACTTTGTTTCGTTTTTGAACTTCCGCTGCTACGAGTGTGAATCCTGAATCCTTCCTGGTCATGCTGACAAAGTTTCATGAATTTACTTGTAAAAGTATAGACAGTGGAAATTAAAACGTCCTGTGGTGCCTCTCCTGCTCCAAGTCGGCCCGTTTGACGTCCTACCCCCATTAATCACTTGGGTTGCGTCGTAGGTAAAGCAGGTAGAAGACTTAAGTTCATTTGTAGGAACTGGGAAAATGCAGTCAGTCTACAAAGGACGTCACTTACAAAACACGCCTGTGAACCATCTGTTGACCAAAGAGACAGAATACCGCAGAGAGGTAACATAGTTACGAGAGTGAAGCAAACTGAACAACCTTCTGCCATGTTTTGAATATTCAAAAGGGAGGGGCATAGTACACGATAGTGCATAAAGAAATTACGGAAAGTAGGGTAGAATAATGAATTCACATATTCACGTAAAGTTAAACACAGTGAAGTCCTTTTTGTGCTGGTGTATAACACAAATGTACGAAACCACTGACAGATAACATTTTTACTCTGTACGCACTTGAAATAAGATATATTCGTAGTCTTATTGTTCTTCGGGTACAGTTATACGTTGCGCTAAAGTTGGGCATGATTTGGTTCAAATGGCTCTGAGCACTATGGGACTTAACATCTGAGGTCATCAGTCCCCTAGAACTTAGAACTACTTAAACATAACTAACCTAAGGATATCACACACATCCATGCCCGAGGCAGGATTCGAACCTGCGACCCGTAGCGGTCGCGCGGTTCCGGACTGAAGCACCTAGAACCGGTCAGCCGCAACGGCCGTGTAGGCATGATTTAAAAAAGAAATTCGGCAACTGCTTGTCTTATAAGTATGTACCCTTACTATCTCGCCACAGAATCACGAGTGGCTTAACTGAGAGGGCCACATCGGCTTTCGGCTGAAATCTGTCACGGGACGTCTCTCGCTCGCTACTTTTGAGAGGCTTAATCGTATTTCGTTGTTTCCGTAATACAACTTGCGTGTTATGACTATATGCCGTTTTAAGGCAACGGAGCAGTGAAGATTTATCACAAGCTCGTCACACTAGGAACTTTTGCTATAATTAAATGTCAGTTAGAGGTGTATTTGCTGTAAAATTCCTTAGGAGATTCTGAGATTAACGCGAATAATGTTCGAAACTATATGTAATAGCTGTCGTCATGTGGTTAGACATGTGCAGTTATGCAGTCGAAAGAACTGGTATACGATAATTTTTTTCATCTTCTCGTTTGCAGCACATTCTGGGATTTTCTTATTCTTGTAACAGAAGTACGTTCTGCAATTTTCTGTGTTATTTTCATATAAATGCTTGCTCTATCAGGAATAAGATCCTTCTATTTCGTGACTTTAGTCTGATTAAGAAACGAAAGAATAAAGTGGTGCGAGTAAAATAACCTGCAGTGACATTTATGTTCTTTCTTGCCACAAATATTTGACCGTTTCCTCCCGAATATGTCGCCATTTCTGAGGGTGTGATTACACAGGAATCTAACAGCACAGCTTAAATTGCTGCTAGTCTAGTGAACAGCAATGACATTTACATTCTTGTCTGTCACAAATATTTGGCTGTTTGTCTGCGAGTATGTCACGATTTCCGAGAGTGTGGTTAGGCAGGAACCTAACAGAACAGTTTAAACTGCTGCGAATGAAATGAGCAGCAGACATACACTGAGAGCCAAAACATTACGACCACTGCCCACCGCAATGTTGTATGGTGCCTGGTGGCGCTGAAGGCATGTGACGCGGCAAGAGAAGTAGATGAGCGGACCAGAGACGAATGGAGAATCATTCTATGGACGGTAAGCATATTGACCGTATACAATGAAGGACTTCACGAATCGTCGTAGGTTTGTTCAACGAATTGGCCGAGCGCCTCGAAAATTCCGAAAAATTACGAAATGCTCTTTGCGAAGTTTCAAGAACCAGAATTATCTTAGGAAAGTAGGAATCTTCTAAAACTCCGTACATACCGCTCATGTACGGACTGCGAAGACAAGGTTAGACTAATTGCAGCGCACGCAGAGGCATTCAAGCAATCATTCTTCCGGCGCTCCATACGGGAAGCAGCCCTAATATGTGATTCAGTGTGAAGTACCCTTCGCCATACATTTCACAATGGTTTGAGAAGTATAGATTTAGAGATACACACAAATATTTAGATATAATACTCGACCAAAAACTTGTTCGAAATCCCCTCATACTAACTATAGAAAACAAAGGCCACAATAGACTTAAATTAATAACCAGCCGAAGATCAGGGCTGAATCACTTGACCAAATCCACACATACAAGATCGTCAACCGCCCCATCCTTAACGATGCAAATGCTGGACGGGCCTCCGTTAAAGTTTTAAAGCTCCCTTCAAATTCTTGGACGACACGCACACCGTCTCGCTTTCTGTAACTGACTGTCTTCTCACTCCCACGCCTTGTTCCAGCTAACATTTCCCCATCCCCTCAAACGTCAGGAATACTTTCGCCTGACCTGCACCTCCCATAAATCTGACTGCCTATACGACGTTGTATGGCAACTTGGAAACCTGATCCGCTGCCGCGCAGATGCCAGCACAATCTATCCGTGTCCGAACACTCCGCATCTTTTCTCTCCAGTTGTTTTAACGCCTTCCACTCTCAGAAGAGGCAAAATGTGCATCTTAGTTATATGTAGTTTGCCTGGTGTATCAATTTTCGGAAGCGTCTGTCCATTTGGTTTTGTGCAGCGTTTATTCCGTAGAGATTTAGTGTGAATCATAACTTGAATAGTGGGTTTTCGTGAAGGAGTGGAGAGTGTCACGTGTGCTGCAGAATCGGGCACGAAGAAGAGAAAGCGCGTCGCCGGAAGAAGGCTCTGCTTGTAGAGGATGGGAACTGGGACGCTATGTCGACAATAAAAACTGAACAAGCGGGCCAGATGGAGACAGCACCGCTAACGATTGAGCTATACTGTTCACCAGGCAACATACGACAAACGTCAAACTGGCAGGAAGCGTACTGAAATGAGGTGACAAAAGTCATGGGATAGCGATATGCACATATACAGATGGCGGTAGTATCGCGTACACGAGGTATAAAGGGGTAGTGCACTTGACGGAACTGTCATTTCTACTCAGGCGATTCATGTAAAAAGATTGCCGACGTGATTATGGCCACACGGCGGGAATTAACTGACGGAAAGGTACACTAGTGGCCATTAAAATTGCTACACCACGAAGATGACGTGCTACAGACGCGAAATTTAAACGACATGAAGAAGATGCTGTGATATGCAAATGATTAGCTTTTCCGAGCATTCACACAAGGTTGGCGCCGGTGGCGACACCTACAACGTGCTGACATGAGGAAAGTTTCCAACCGATTTCTCACACACAAACAGCAGTTGACCGGCGTTGCCTGGTGAAACGTTGTTGTGATGCTTCGTGTAAGGAGGAGAAATGCGTACCATCACGTTTCCGACTTTGACAAAGGTCGGATTGTAGTGTATCGCGATTGCGGTTTATGGTATCGCGACATTGCTGCTCGCGTTGGTCGAGATCCAATGACTGCTAGCAGAATGTGGAATCGGTGGGTTCAGGAGGGTAATACGGAACGCCGTCCTGGATCCCAACGGCCTCGTATCACTAGCAGTCGAGATGACAAGCATCTTATCCGCATGGCTGTAACGGATCGTACAGCCAAGTCTCGATCTCTGAGTCAACAGATGGGGACGTTTGCAAGACAACAACCATCTGCACGAACAGTTCGACGACGTTTGCAGCAGCATGGACCATCTGCTCGGAGACCACAGCTGCGGTTACCCTTGACGCTGCATCACAAGCAGGAGCGCCTGCGATGGTGTTCTCAACGACGAACCTAGGTGCACGAATGGCAAAACGTCATTTTTTCGGATGAATCCAGGTTTTGTTTACAGCATCGTGATGGTCGCATCCGTGTTTGGCGACATCGCGGTGAACGCACATTGGAAGCGTGTATTCGTCATCGCCATACTGGCGTGTCACCCGACGTGATGGTATGGGCTGCCATTGGTTACACGTCTCGGTGACCTCTTCTTCGCTTTGACGGCACTTTGAACAGTGGACGTTACATTTCCGATCTGTTACGACCCGTGGCTCTACCCTTCATTCGATCCCTGCGAAATCCTACATTTCAGCAGGATAATGCACGACCGCATGTGGCATTTCCTGTACGGGCCTTTCTGGATACAGAAAATGTTCGCCTGCTGCTCTGGCCAGCACATTCTCCAGATCCATCGCCAATTCAAAAAGGTCTGGTCAATGGCGGCCGAGCAACTGGCTCGTCACAATACGCCAGTCACTACTCTTGATGAACTGTGGTATCGTGTTGAAGCTGCATGTGCAGCTGTACCTGTACATGCCATCCAAGCTCTGTTTGACTCAATGCCCAGGCGTATCAAGGCCGTTATAATGGCCAGAGGTGGTTGTTCTGGGTACTGATTTCTCAGGATCTATGCACCCAAATTGCGTGAAAATGTAATCACATGTCAGTTCTAGTATAATATATTTTTCCTATGAATACCCGTTTATCATCTGCATTTCTTCGTGGTGTAGCAATTTTAATGGCCAGAAGTGTAGTTGAAGCTAGACGCATGGGACACTCCATTTCGGGAATCGTAAGGGAATTCAATGTTCCGCGATCCACAGCGTCAAGAGGGTGCCTAGAATACCACATTTCAGGGATTACCTCTCACCAGGGACAACGCAGTGGCTGACGGCCTTCACTTAACGACCGAGAGAAGCGCCGGTTTCGTGTAGTTGTCGGTCCTAACAGAGAAGCAACATTGAGTGAAATAACCGCAGAAACCAATGTGGGGCGTACGAGGAACGTATCCGTTAGGACAGTGCGGCGAAATGTGGCGTTAAAGCTCTGTGGCAGCAGTGTCTAGCTCATATTAATTCCCAGGCACGCAATACTCAAGAAAAATGTTAGCACGTGGCACTGTACAGTATCAAAAAAATGGTTCAAATGGCTCTGAGCACTATGGGACTTAACTTCTGAGGTCATCAGTCCCCTAGAACTTAGAACTACTTAAACCTATCTAACCTAAGGACATCATATACATCCATGCCCGAAGCAGGATTCGAACCTGCGACCGTAGCGGTCGCGCGGATCCAGACTGTAGCGCCTAGAACCGCTCGGCCATCCTGGCCGGCTGCACAGTGTCAGCCAAAGAAATGGTCAGTTATCCGATAAACCATCGTCAATCACGATCTCATATAGAATGAAATATGCAAACGAAATCGTATAATAGCACATGCATGGAGGCAAAATATTGCCGCCTCACAGCCTCATTCTAAATATATACGTTGTATATACGTAATTAAGTTCGCGCGTAACCCTCAGTGCGTGAGCCCTACTCGCAGTTTGGACAATTTTTTGCTAAGATAAAAGTATCATACAAAACATACTACACACACACACACGGAAGAATTACAGTGGATTGTGAATCAGTCTCACCAGCCACCTACACCAAAAAGATCATTGTTAACATCAACAACCGGCCGCGGTGGCCGAGCGGTTCTAGGCGCTTCAGTCTGGAACCGCGCTGTAGCTAAAGTCGCAGGTTCGAATCCTGCCTCGGGTATGGATGTGTGTGATGTAGTTAGGTTTAAGTAGTTCTAAGTTTAGGGGACTGGTGACTGTTAAGTCCCATAGTGCTTAGAACCCAACATCGACAAGGAACCGACAATTGCTTGTTTATTTAAAAGAAATATACTACTTCAAAGAAAAAACATGTAATTAATGTATCTCGTTCACATGTGATTTCGAAACACATGTAGTTGTAATCATGTCCCTAAGTCAATGAACTGGAGTTTGCTATTCATCGAAGAGAGATTGGATGCGGTATGCTACACTAACGCAGTTCAGGTTTATGAACTGATTATGACAGTGGCCAGGCTGTATAGGCAGTGAACGTACACAGGCTGAAGTAGTGCAGGAGGGAATTGTCAACAAGAATGCTACAGGGCTGTCCATAAATCCTTAAGAGTACGAGGAGGTGGAGATCTCTTTTGAACAGCACGTTGCAAGGCATCCCGGATATGCTCAATAATGTTCTTGTCTGGGAATTTTGGTGGCCAGCCGAAGTGTCTAAACTCAGAAGAGCGTTCCTGAAGCCACTCTGTACCAATTATAGACGCGTGTCGTGTCGTATTATCCTGCTGGAACTGCTCAAGTCGTCGAAATGCACAGTGGACATAAATGGATGCGGGTGATCAGACGGGATGCTTGCGTACTTGTCATCAGTCAGAGACGCATCAGAGGACCCATATCACCCCAACTGCACACGACCCACACCATTACAGAGCCCTCACCGGCTTGAACAGTATCCTGCTGACATGCATGGTCCATGGATTTATGATGTTGTCTCTATACCCATACACGTCCATACACTCGAAACAATTTGAAACGAGACTCGCTCGATCAGACAACATGTTTCCAGTCATCAACAGTCCAATGTCGGTGCTGACGGTCCAGGCGAGGCGTAAAGCTTTGTGACGTGCAGCCATCAAGGATACACCAGTAGGTCTTCGGCTCCGAAAGCTCATATCGATGATGTTTCGTTAAATGGTTGGCACGCTGACACTTGTTGATGGCCCAGGATTGAAATCTGCAGCAATTTTCGGAACGGTTGCGCTTCTGTCACGTTGAACGATTCTCTTCAGTCGTCGTTGGTCCCGTTCTTGCAGTATCTTTTTCCGGCCACAGGGATGTCGTAGATTTGATGTTTTACAGGATTCCCGATATTCACTGTACACCCGTGAAATGGTCTTACGGAAAAATGCCCGCTTGATGGCCACCTTGAAGATGCTGTGTTCCGTCGCTCGTGCGTCGACTATAATACCACGTTCAAACTCAGTTAAATCTTGATAACCTGCCATTGTAGCAGCAGTAACCGATCTAACAACCGTCTTGTATAGGCGCTGCTGACCGCAGCGCCGTATTCTGACTGTTTACATGTCTTTGTATTTGAATACGCATGTCTACACCAGTTTCTTTGGCGCTTCAGTGTAGTACGAAATTCTATACCGCCGTTAGTCTTCATCCGCGTTGCAGTCCCCACGTGTAGAAACAGCTGCTTGTATGTCATTCTCGTATTTGATACCGTACATAGCCTCAACAGATGCTGCTACCGTTGCTGGGCTCTCGCCCTCGTAGTTCTAATGATCTTTGGCCTAACTAAATTGGCCCTGCGTTGTGTACTTCTAATCCTATCCTTGACATCTGCCCGATCGGGAGTTCTGGCATATGCCAGTATGAAAATCGAATTGCTTTAGCATATATTTTGCGTTTTCTGTTCCTTGTATGTGCATCCAAACATCCTGCGTCCTCAGACTTCTTCATTGTAGTTTTCAGTGAAGAACATGCTCCCTTTCGCCTTCTAGTATGCCGCGTTGTACGATAGGACCGCGAAGATGTCCTTTAACTATAGAAGTAGATGTCCTTTAACTATAGAAGTTATGATAACAGACATTCGTTAAATGAGCTCTGTGTCGTAAAGATAACGTCTCAGCTTTCCGGAACGTTTACGTTCAGTGATAAACGTTAATCGTAGGTAGTTTGACTTGAATATTCCATGAAACACATATCTATGTTACCACATCAACGGCCCTTTGACCAATGTCCATATTCATGAAGCTATAAAGAGCGACATACAAAATCTTCACAAGGACAGTATACTTCCTCTTTTGTGCCTGGAGATTAACAACTATTAAGTCTTTCCTATTCTATTTATTTATTTTTGTAACATTTATAGTTTCTATTCTGTTTTTTTCCGACGTTTTCTATTGTTTTTTGATGAACAAATGCCGGAAAATAAGGTGAAGTAACAGACAACAGTTCAATAATCGCCAAAGCGTCATATGTGAATGGAAAATGTAGCTATAGCGTCAAATAATACTTTCATCTTTACGAAATAATCCTTTTCTTTCTGTACACTTTCGTGAAAGAAATATAACGCAGCTAACAATAATTTTTCGAGTTACTGAGTTTTCTCTTAGTGTGCTACTGTTGGAGCATTTCAGATCGGAGTGCTACCAGAAAAGATTGTTTGTAGCATGAAGAAGCTGTAACGGTCACGGATACGATGTCTCTCTGTCTAAGACATTCCGCTCCTTGATGAACCGAACCATGGAAGTTCTTAATCATAGATTATATCTGTTGCCAGAGCGGTTTTCCTAACATCGCACGTCTTCTGAGTTCCAAGCCATGTAATTCAGTACACAGAGCTGTCACGAGATCCGAAAAATTGCCTCAATCAGAAAATGATCCAGTCCGTTCGAACCCGAAATGTCCTGATGATACATTCGACCACTGTATCAATATAAACAATGCGCTTTTACATGTTACTCTACTGGGAAAAACAATGTCTCGTGAAAGTAGGCAGAAGAAACGTAAAGGGAAATGCAAAATGTACGGGAAACGGGTGTGAGGCGAGCCGATGTGGTAAGAGGCGGAGCGTGTTTGGTACAAACAGCGCAGTGTATCGTGAAGGCGGCGAAAGTGAAAGTGTTCAGCGGTAACATACTCGTAATCTAGCCGCGGCCTTGGGACTGTCAGTGCTCAAGTGGACTGCCGGCTCGAGTGGGAAACTGCATCGCTAAAACAAGGCTAGTCCGGCGGCCTTTAGGGGTGATTGTATTGTATTGTCTTATATGTTAACCGGGGCCTAGAAACGACGCAGAGGCTCCGTCCCAGCGGCATCCGCAGTGGTCCACAACCCCACGACGACTACCGCAGTCCACTTCAGCCCTCCGCCGCCCCACACCGAACCCAGGGTTATTGTGCGGTTCGGCCCCCGGTGGCCCCCGCAGGGAACGTCCCACACCAGACGAGTGTAACCCCTATGTTTGCGTGGTAGATTAATGGTGGTGTACGCGTACGTGGAGAACTTGTGTGCGTAGCAATCGCCGACATAGTGTAGCTGAGGCGAAATAAGGGGAACAAGCCTGCATTCGCCGAGGCAGATGGAAAGCTGCCTAAAAAGATCCACAGACTGATCGGCTCACCAGACCTCGACACGTGTCCGCCGGGCGGGTTCGTGCCGGGTACCAGGGGCTCCTTCCCAGTCTGGAAAGCCGTGCGTTAGACGGCACGGTTAACCGGGCGGGCTTGGGGGTGATACTCTTCACACATCTTTTCTGGGGCGAGATAATGCGTGTTCTTAAGAAAAAACCTAGTGGAATATAATTGGTAAGGGTAAGCAAGGTCAGTTGAAGGCTTCCTCCTCCTTCTTCTTCTTCTTCTTCTTCTTTCTCTTCTTAGAGGAATTCGGAGTTAATGAATTTGGTCATTGTGTAGATGGCACTCGGTTAAACGGATATACGAAAATGTTAGTTTTCACATTTCTGCAAAATTAAGGCCGTTATTTATCGCTAGGATGGTAAAATTTGCCTACCTCTTACATGTGTCGTGGGCTTAATGTCAATACAAAATGGTTCAAATTGCTCTAAGCACTATGGGACTTAACATCTGAGGTCATCAGTCCCCTAGACTTAGAACTACTTAAACCTAACTAACCTAAGGACATCACACACATCCATGCCCGAGGAAGGATTCGAACCTGCGACCGAAGCACCAGAGCGGTTCCGGACTAAAGCGCCTAGAACCTCTCGGCCACAACGGCCGGCAATGTCAATACGCCTTCAGTGTGGTGGTGGTGATTAGTGTTTAACGTCCCGTCGACAACGAAGTCATTAGAGACGGAGCGCAAGCTCGGGTTAGGGAAGGATTGGGAAGGAAATCTGCCGTGCCCTTTCAAAGGAACCATCCCGGCATTTGCCTGAAACGATTTAGGGAAATCACGGAAAACCTAAATCAGGATGGCTGGAGACGGGATTGAACCGTCGTCCTCCCGAATGCGAGTCCAGTGTGCCAACCACTGCGCCACCTCGCTCGGTACGCCTTCAGTGTGAAATATACTCAGAACGATTTTGTTCTCATTCTTTCGTGTCCTACTTTTTTAAAAGTTTACTTATGTTCCCCCTTAACGGAGGGAGCTCAGTCGCCCACATTATACCTCAGCATTCTTGCCTTTACTAATGTGGAATAACATGAAAATAAATGTTTGTAGGATAAAGCAGCGATGAATTCATGCCATGATGATGATGTGAGTTCTTCTAATTTGTGGAGAATATCATGGTGAGGGCTCGTGGTAATTGTATGCAAGAAATTTTCCTAAGTAAAGTATTGGAGATGATACTATAGTTATGGAAAGAGATGTGGAATATACATAGGAGCTACTAATTGTTGCGATGTAGGAATTAAGAGTTAGGAAAATATCTGTTTGGCAGGAAGGCGGTGAGTTGGAGGTGTCATTTGGAATTGGTGGGGTGAAATTGCTTACAGGTGATATTATGCGTATTTCTCGGGGATTATCTCATGGTCTGGGAAAGGGAGTTAGTTATAATTGCCTGGGGAAAGAACGTGGAGTGTTGATAGCAGGCCAGATTTCTCAAGGATGGGGATAGCTTGGGGTATTGGGGTACACGTTAAAAAGAGACGTAGAGCAGTAGAAAGTGTTCTGGTACCTAGGTGTTTGAGAAATGTAGGAAGCTTATGACATAGTACAGAATACGGGTGGCAAGACAGAGTGCATGACTTTCTAGGATCTGGAGGGAATGGCTCAAATGGCTCTGAGCACTATGGGACTTAACAGCTGTGGTCATCAGTCCCCTAGAACTTAGAACTACTGAAACCTAACTAACCTAAGGACATCACACACATCCATGCCCGAGGCAGGATTCGAACCTGCGACCGTAGCAGTCGCGCGGTTCCAGACTGAGCGCCTAGAACCGCTAGACCACCGCGGCCGGCTCTGGAGGGAATGATAAAACTTGAGGAGTCAAGGTCTATGCAACGGATCAGGATAGGAACATCTTTGGTAATACACTTTTATACAGCATGATAAGAATGTGGAGCAGAGGCACAAGCTAAACTTGCTGACAGCCAAAATATCAGCATACGAAGTGCAAGCATAAATAGTCGCGAGACAACCGAGATGAGACCATACTTCGTGACACGGACACGCTCCACGGCAGAACATCCACGTACAACAAATTTCCGGATTCAGCGAGGAGATGAGCCTTGTAGAGACACTGACAGCCATCTCTCAACCTCTACACTTGAGTGGAGCGGCAGTACAGCCGTTGTGAATCCTGAGTTGTCCCTCAGCACGTCAGGAGTCAACTGTCCACAAATGTGAGGAATTATACTTACGTTCTGATACCAAGTATAGAAGTGTAATGTAGTATAGCACTGTATTGTAGTCTAGAAAGCTTCTTATTCTTCTTTTGCTAGTGCCTTGTCCTGCGGTTTCGCAGGGTCGGCATTCTTAGGAACAGATTTGGCAACGTTAATTTTTCGGGGTGGCCGGATGCCTTTCCTTCCTGCCGCCATCCTGTACCCCCCGGGGACGGAATATGTGTACCCCAGCTGTGTGCGTCGAGTGTAATCCATGGAATAGTGCGAATGGGTTCAGATGTCTGCGACTCGTGTAACTGAGGCGGATAATGGGGACCAGCCCAGTATCCACCTAGCAGGATGTGGAAAACCGCCTGAAAACCACACCCAGGCTGGCCGGCACACCGGCCGACGTCGGTAATCCGCCAGGCGGATTCGATCCGGGGTCAGTGCGCCTACGCAAATCCACAAAGCAGTGCATTAGTGCTCTCGGCTAACCTAGCAGGTTATTGTAGTCTAGAACAGGGGTCTCCAAACTTTTTAGTCCGCGGGCCACATTGACTCCTCCACGAAGTCATAAAGGCCAAGATATAGCTAGTGGGATTAAAGCACCCAGCACTCCATGATCACCGTAATGTAAAGCTAAAGGAAAGATGAAATCGCAAAAATCTAAGGTTGTGGGAATAGCTAGCACTGAAACGAACTACGATTTTTATTTAATTACATAATTTTGATTGGTGGACGTACCTGACCAAAATCCTGGCGCATTTTATTCTGGCGACTTTCACCGACAAAAAAGTATGTCACTGCACATTCTTCACGAAAGCGTCCTGCAAAGTTAACGAAATCTCAAAATCATTGTCAGCAACATTACTACTGCAAGGCGTAACAGAGGTAGAGTATGTCAAAGCATTGTTATTTCAAGCAGCGCAACAATAAGTTTAGTTATGTAGTCTTGTAGCGAGTAGCAGAGCCAGAGCATATATTTGACAGTTCTGTTGCGTGATTGTGTCTATGTTGCGAGTGTCTCACGAGTTTTTTAGTGTTTTATGCGCTGTTACTAGTAGGTGAATGGTCTGTCTGTTTATTGTGTATAGCCACAAGTTTAACCATGACCTTCCGCTTTGCAAAGCTAGAGCTCCGACAATGTCGCGTTGTATTGGTCGCAATAGGCCTCGAAACTCAACTGTTGGCAGTATAGGTACGACCTCAAATATTTGGCGGGCCGGATACCGGGGATGTCCGGCCAGCTAATGCAGGCCGGTTTGCCGGCCCTCGCGGGCCGGTTTCGGCCCGCGGGCCGTAGTTTGGAGACCCCTGGTCTGGAATTACAGATCACAAAATTAAGGATGTAGCAATGTAACATAGTACAGTAGACCAATAGCATGTGCCTCCTGGATTGCAGATTAAAATGTTGGTGCCGCTACTAATCGGTCAAGAAGCTCCTTAGTTCGCCTCACGAGGCTAAGGGCATCCCATATCAGACCTCCCAGCAAGTGTAAATCTTTGTCAGTACCAGGAATCTAACCCGGTTCCTGCAAATGGCAGTCAGCAGCGCTGAACATTCAGCTACTGAGGCGAGCTTCTAAGTAGATATTTTATGTAATTTTTTTCCTTAGACACTTCAATGTTTAGTTATACTAACACATTTGAAATAATGTTAAAATATTATGTGTTGTATCCATATACACCAATCCATGTGCTTCATTTCGTCTGTTCTTGTATCTGGAAAGCAGACTAAAGGAAAGTAGCAAATAACTAAGTAAATAAACAGATTTCTATTGAGTGGCTAGCAGGTACTTTGTGTCTTCACCTGCTCCTGTCATGTACTGCATTTGACAATATGTAGTACGTTAAGGACCAAACACAGGTCGCTGTAGCTGGAATAGAATCTAAATAATCTCAAATGGCTTTTCATGGTAGCAGGCTTATGAGAGAAAGTGAAAGAGCAGTGGGTAGGGATGGCGACTGCGAGACGGGATTGCAAGATTTCCCTATGACGTGCGCAATATGAAGGCTTGGATGCCCTTCTCGGGAAAACCACTGTTAGCCGACCAGCGTATTTGCCTCGACATTGCTATTCATAGTTGGCTGAGTGCAGGCAGTTCTAGGGAGCTGTCGATTTCGACGCTTTACCCAGGTGACGGAAAAATAAACATATGATCGGGGTTGATATATCTATTCTTCAGCATATTTAGACTATTGACATAGTCGTCTTCGACTGGTGATGCGAGCAACAAGGACCGCAGTTCTGTATGGAATGAGTGAGATTCGATCGTTTGACCGCTGTATTATGTTTTCAATCAAGTGGTGAGAATGCATCGTTAATTGTGAAATGGCTTGAATAACACTGTGGAACATGCCTAATATCCCATTTCGTTCATTTTCTGAGATCATTTTTCAATATCTCAATACAGGTATCGACTGGACACCAAGACCGTGGAAAGGTGACAGATAAGGTTCTATTGAGAGTTAGTGACGTGCAGTTGATACATTCTGACAACCTACATCCTATTGCCAAAAGGATAAATTACAGCAGCATTTATGTCGGCTGTCGCTTTGATTTATTCCCCAAAGCAATGTTGTAATTCAACCTGACCCAAAAAAGCCATGAGTTTTCTTTAAAACCCCATTTAAGAAAAACCAATAAAAACGTAAAATAATCACAGGCATTTAAACTGAACTAGTTAATCGCCAATAAGAAAAAATCCTAAAAAACAATAAAACGTATAAAAACCAAATTTTCCCACTGGGTTGTTATTTTCTTTAAATACATGGGTTTTTCTCAACCCTTCCCCAAAGTTACTAAAAACGTTTTCCGTTGCAACAGTACGATCAAATGCAACCTTGGCACATGTTTAAATGACACTGTGTTTCGTATGCCTGACGTTGAACTAGACTATCAAATTTATTTGTATGTCCTGTTTAATTTATTCCAACTGCTTTCGCTCTACTGGGGTAAGCATGTCTCGAGTTAATACGTAAAGGAGAAAACCTGTATCCCAGCCAAACTGACAATTAATTCTAGCTGCTAGCTTCTCATCTTTACGTACGCGAATGCTACAATTATCGCGATTGTCGTTACGCACTAGAGCAAACTGACTTTGATACGTAACACCAATACCTTCAAAATGGCTGGTTCAAATGGCTCTGAGCACTATGGGACTTAACATCTTAGGTCATCAGTCCCCTAGAACTTAGAACTACTTAAACCTAACTAACCTAATGACATCACACACATCCATGCCCGAGGCAGGATTCGAACCTGCGACCGTAGCAGTCGCGCGGTTCCGGACTGAGCGCCTGAACCGCTAGACCACCGCGGCCGGCCCAATACCTTCAGTTACAATGAATTATTTAATTCACCGGAAGAATATGCAAATAAATCACGTGTTCCATTCCTGCAGTCAGTTACAGTTGGGACCGAGCAACTGCGACTTACCATCCTTTCGTTAGCATGCCACTACAGTGCTGCTAGCTGTCGAATTTCGGCTTGTCACCACATAGCGCAGATGCAGAAGGTGGAGTGGTTGTTACAAATGGATTTCCCTCAGTGGTATCAAGAGAATGACGGGCTGGCTGTTTCATCAAGGTCCCTTTTGATTACGTGCCCATAGTGATCCAGTTCTTCTCGATTGACGTTTATCATCTAAGGTTTCCTCTTTCTGGAATGATTTCTTTTGTCTGACAACAACCAAAAACCCTCCAACAGCTGAAAGAATGCTTAGTCATTGGATCTTTACAGACCGATACCTTAAAACATCCCTCTCCTTATCTTTCCAGACAGAGTAGACGTTTGGCTACACTCGGTCGTAATTACGGATAGAAAGAGGATTGTCTCCTTTTGCACCACAAACAGGCTGTTTAACTGTCGGGAAAGCTCGCACCGTACTCGTGAGCGAGAGATTTGAAGCACGCCGTTATGTTTACCAAGAGGGCGGGAGGTGCGCTAAGTACGCGGTTTCAAGTACCGACGACTTTGCCTGTTACGCCAGTTGAGAACCTATTCGGTTTTGCCCAGAACTTCGCCGTTTAAAAAGTCTCGAATGGATAACACACAAATGAAACATAAAATTTTTGGCAGTGTTTGGTGGCTTCTATATGAGTCGATAGTTTAAAGAAAGAATATTAGTGTTTACAGACGAAGCACAATATAGAATTGGGGAATGTTGGGAAAGAATGGGAAAGAAAATCGGCCGTGTCTTTCAAAGGAGCACTCCGACATCCACATTGAGAGATTTAGGGGCATTACGGAAAACTTAACTCTGGATGACCATTTTGCTCACAAGAATCGTAGTGTCTCGCGTACTTCAACCTCCCGGTACGTTTCCGGTTACTGCACCATTTCAATTGCACACTGCGATGCACCTGTTATCCGTACTGCAATGGGACCGTGTATATCAAGTATTCTCATATGACAAAGCACCGCTCTTGTAGCGCAGTAGTCTTAGCTTGGGACGATGTTGTAACTACACACATAAAAAAAAAGTTTTGCTTCACCTCCGTTCCTAGAACTCCTGAAGTTAGACGTTGACTGTGGATATTGTATCACAGACACAGTCCCTTTGACTGTTCAGAGATGTCACTAAACCCGCCCAAAGATGTAAACGACCATGCATGAGCAGCGGCTGTTAGACGGAGGTGGTCCGACAGCCGATCAGTTCCAGTCATTCCACCAGGAAGGAGGTACACAGCTCGTGATGTCTGAAGTTCAACCACCCCTAGACGATCAATATTGCGGTTCGATCGCGTCCGCATTGATACTTTGTGCCAGGAAGGGCTCTCCACAAGGGAAGTGTCCAGGTGTCTCGGTGTGAACCAAAGCTATGTTGTTCGGAGATGGAGGAGATACAGAGAGACAGGAACTGTCGATGACATGCCTCGCTCAAGCCGCCCAAGGGCTACTACTGCAGTGGATGACCGCTATCTACGGATTATGGCTCGGAGGAACCCTGACAGCAACACCGCCATGTTGAATAATGCTTTTCGTGCAGGCACAGTACGTCGTGTTACGACTCAAACTGTGCGCAATAGGCTGCATGATGCGCAACTTCACTCCCGATGACCATGGCGAGGTCCATCTTTGCAACCACAATAGCATGCAGCGCGGTACAGATGGGCCCAGCAACATGCCGAATGGACAGCTCAGGATTGGCATCACGTTTCTTCACCGATGAGTGTCGCATATGCTTTCAATCAGACAATCGTCGGAGACGTGTTTGGAGACAACCCGGTCAGGCTTAAAACGCCTTAGGCACACTATCCAGCGAGTGCAGCAAGGTATAGGTTCCCTGCTGTTTTGGGGTGGTATTATGTGTGGCCGATGTACGCCGCTGGTGGTCATGGAACGCGCCGTAATGGTTGTATGATACGTGAGTGCCATCCTCTGACCGATAGTGCAACCATATCGGCAGAATATTGGCGAGGCATTAGTCTTCATGGACAACAATTTGCACATCTTGTGAATGACTTCCTTCAGGATAACGACATCGCTTGACTAGAGTGGCCAGCATGTTCTCCAGACATGCACCCTATCGGACACGCCTGGGGTAGATTGAAAAGGGCTGTTCATGGCGACGTGACCCACCATCCACTCTGAGGGATCTGCACCGAATCGCCGTTGAGGAGTGGGACAATCTGGACTAACAGTGCCTTGATGAACTTGTGGATAGTATGCCACGATGAATACAGGCATGCATCAATGCAAGAGGACGTGCTACTGGGTATTAGAGGTACAGGTTTGTACAGCAATCTGGACCACCACCTTTGAAAGTCTCACTGTATGGTGGTACAACATGCAATATGTGGTTTTCATGAGCAATAAAAAGGGTGGAAATGATGTTTATGTTGATCTCTATTTCAATTTTCTCTACAGGTTCCGGAACTCTCGGAACCGAGGTGATGCAAAACTTTGTTCGGTGTGTGTATTTTCAACCCCTTTAAGTCTGGTGTAGTCTATGCAATTAGTAAAAGATATTTCTTGTTTTCATAAGCGTCTTATATTACTTGTTAAACCATCATTTTCAGTAAAAAAATCTTTCTACATTGACCATTACAACATGTTAGCAACTAAGGTATCGGGTGTCCCTCCTAAGAGACCAGTCTGATTTTCCTGGGCAGTTCGGCACATATTTGCAGTTCAGTTTTTTCAATGTGTAGCTGTAATCGACCCCAAGAATTACTGCTCATCAAGCCTTCCATGCGTCGCCCAGCGTCGGTTTCTTTCCTGTTACAAAAAGAAAATGATTTTTAAAGCGGATTTTTAAATGCCCATTCGACAGAGTGATCCAAAATTAGTCTAGTGTGATATTTGTTTTATCGGCATGTATTAACAGGTACAGTGAAACACGAAGAATAACCGGTACTACAGCAGCAACAGCACTGCCATGACGCGGGCTCCCTGCTACTACTATGCAGCAGCCATCTCTCTCTAAGAGCCGGCCGAAGTGGCCGTGCGGTTAAAGGCGCTGCAGTCTGGAACCGCAAGGCCGCTACGGTCGCAGGTTCGAATCCTGCCTCGGGCATGGATGTTTGTGATGTCCTTAGGTTAGTTAGGTTTAACTAGTTCTAAGTTCTAGGGGACTAATGACCTCAGCAGTTGAGTCCCATAGTGCTCAGAGCCATTTGAACCATTTTCTCTCTCAGATGTACGTCAAGAACCTCAAGAATCACCCTAGCATCTTGCCTAAGAGGGGATTTAAGTTTGCGCGCAGTTTCCATGTTTCTATGTGGCAGCCCGGTGTTTTAAAGCGGCAGTAGGAAAGTACACGGATTGACGCGCATACCTTGCGCAAACGCCTGACTCACCGCTCGCTGGCGAGCCCAGAAGTGAGAGGGACGTTTCAGTTTTCGTTCGCTGCGCGTTCGGTAGAATATGAAATACCTGCGGTCCTGCGCGTTCTGCGGGGAACCTCATGTGACTTGCCCCTGGATAAATAAAAGCCACAGTGCAAAATAAAATCGAGCACTGTGGCAAACAAACACAGCACTGTAGTACCATTTGGGAAGAACTGACTTAAAATCAGTGTCCTGCCATCCTGATTAAAGGTACCCGTCACCCACTAGCCACAACAACGGTGACAAAGGTCTTTTCAGTGATACAGCGTTTGAAATATTGCTTAAGTGTAAGTGGTACATAAGAAGCTGACATAAAAGTGGAGATTAATTTATACGAAGAATAAGCTCACAGTTAGAAAAATTAGTCAGCCCTAGAGAAGTCATTACAAGCATAGTTTAATACAGTGTAATTTTGCTACTGGAATTGCTTGTAAACCTCAAACTTGTGCAGGTACGTCGCATCAAGGTAAAGTCAGTCGTGGAGAATTCTATTCTATTGCTTGAGCCTTGTCCCACAGTTACGCAGGGTCAGCCATCGTTAATCGGATTTGGCATGTTAATGTTTCAGGGGTGCCCAGATGCCCTTCCTGCCCCCCCCCCCCACCCTTGACGATATTAGTGTACCCCAATGTCTGCGTCGAGTGTAATCCATGGAATAGTGCGATTGTGGTCAGATGTCTGCGAGCTGTGTAACTGAGGCGGAACATGTGGACCAGCCCGGTATTCACCTATCGGGATGTGAAAAACCGCCTAAAAACCACATCCAGGCTGGCCGGCACATCGGCCCTCGTCGTTAATCCGCCGGGCGGATTCGATCCGGGGCCGGCGCGCCTACCCGAGTCCACGAAGCAGCGCGTTAGCGGCTACCCTGGCGGGTCAAGCCAGTCGCGGAGAATCTCACTCATTTGTTACATAGTTTAATTCTTAATTTCTTTTCGTGTTTTTGGTACTTGCATTGTTTAATTCATAAATTTCGGGCGTATTATAGTATTTGAGAGTTGTAGCATCACGTTTTAGTACTCGAATAGTGTTAAATCGCTTACTCTCCTTCCGCCGCCGAGCAGATATAGACTGGGACACTCAGATGTTTAGGACGGGTGGTAGGGACAGAGCATCGAGTGACATTATACTGAGTGCACTATCCGAAAATAGTGATGCCGTTGCAGCATCCCTGAATATGGAAGTTAATAGGAATATAAAAAAAGGGAGGAAGGTTGTATTTTGACAATGTTGAGTGTTTATGGAAAAAGTTCAAGGCAATCGTAAAATGCGTTTTAGACAGGTACGTGCCGAGTAAAACTGTGAGGGACGGGAAAAACCCACCGTGGTACAACAACAAAGTTAGGAAACTACTGCGAAAGCAAAGAGAGCTTCACTCCAAGTTTAAACGCAGCCAAAACCTCTCAGACAAACAGAAGCTAAACGATGTCAAAGTTAGCGTAAGGAGGGCTATGCGTGAAGCGTTCAGTGAATTCGAAAGTAAAATACTAGGTACCGACTTGACAGAAAATCCTAGGAAGTTCTGGTCTTACGTTAAATCAGTAAGTGGCTCGAAACATCATGTCCAGACACTCCGGGATGATGATGGCATTGAAACAGAGGATGACAAGCGTAAAGCTGAAATACTAAACACCTTTTTCCAAAGCTGTTTCACAGAGGAAGACCGCACTGCAGTTCCTTCTCTAAATCCTCGCACCAACGAAAAAATGGCTGACATTGAAATAAGTGTCCAAGGAATAGAAAAGCAACTGGAATCACTCAACAGAGGAAAGTCCACTGGACCTGACGGGATACCAATTCGATTCTACACAGAGTACGCGAAAGAACTTGCCCCCCTTCTAACAGCCGTGTACCGCAAGTCTCTAGAGGAACAGAAGGTTCCAAATGATTGGAAAAGAGCACAGGTAGTCCCAGTCTTCAAGAAGGGTCGTCGAGCAGATGCGCAAAACTATAGACCTATATCTCTGACGTCGATCTGTTGTAGAATTTTAGAACATGTCTTTTGCTCGAGTATCATGTCGTTTTTGGAAACTCAGAATCTACTATGTAGGAATCAACATGGATTCCGGAAACAGCGATCGTGTGAAACCCAACTCGCTTTATTTGTTCATGAGACCCAGAAAATATTAGATACGGGCTCCCAGGTAGATGGTATTTTTCTTGGCTTCCGGAAGGCGTTCGATACAGTTCCGCACTGTCGCCTGATAAACAAAGTAAGAGCCTACGGAATATCAAACCAGCTGTGTGGCTGGATTGAAGAGCTTTTAGCAAACAGAACACAGCATGTTGTTATCAACGGAGAGACGTCTACAGACATTAAAGTAACCTCTGGCGTGCCACAGGGGAGTGTTATGGGACCATTGCTTTTCACAATATATATAAATGACCTAGTAGATAGTGTCGGAAGTTCCATGCGGCTTTTCGCGGATGATGCTGTAGTATACAGAGAAGTTGCAGCATTGGAAAATTGTAGCGAAATGCAGGAAGATCTGCAGCGGATAGGCACTTGGTGCAGGGAGTGGCAACTGACCCTTAATATAGACAAATGTAATGTATTGCGAATACATAGAAAGAAGGATCCTTTATTGTATGATTATATGATAGCGGAAAAAACACTGGTAGCAGTTACTTCTGTAAAATATCTGGGAGTATGCGTGCGGAACGATTTGAAGTGGAATGATCATATAAAATTAATTGTTGGTAAGGCGGGTACCAGGTTGAGATTCATTGGGAGAGTCCTTAGAAAATGTAGTCCATCAACAAAGGAGGTGGCTTACAAAACACTCGTTCGACCTATACTTGAGTATTGCTCATCAGTATGGGATCCGTACCAGATCGGGTTGACGGAGGAGATAGAGAAGATCCAAAGAAGAGCGGCGCGTTTCGTCACAGGGTTATTTGGTAACCGTGATAGCGTTACGGAGATGTTTAACAAACTCAAGTGGCAGACTCTGCAAGAGAGGCGCTCTGCATCGCGGTGTAGCTTGCTCGCCAGGTTTCGAGAGGGTGCGTTTCTGGATGAGGTATCGAATATATTGCTTCCCCCTACTTATACCTCCCGAGGAGATCACGAATGTAAAATTAGAGAGATTAGAGCGCGCACAGAGGCTTTCAGACAGTCGTTCTTCCCGCGAACCATACGCGACTGGAACAGGAAAGGGAGATAATGACAGTGGCACGTAAAGTGCCCTCCGCCACACACCGTTGGGTGGCTTGCGGAGTATAAATGTAGATGTAGATGTAGATGTAGATTGCGCAATTCCACCAAATTGCATGAATGCTGATGTTGGCGTTTTACGCGCAGTTCCATGTCCCACAGACTTTATATGGGGTCAAGTCAGGTGATTTTGCAGGGCAATCGCGATGTAATAGGTTGGGGGAGTGTTTAGAAAACCAGTCACATATTCCTCCTGACGGTGAACTTTTCTGTTGTCCTCTTGATGTGTCTGTACGAGCAATGGCCTCTTACGAGGTGACCGACTCCAAATGTTCATTGCATGCAGTTCTCGTCGCCATGAGCTCTTGCTAAAAGGTTGCGATGGGCCTTCGTTCACTGCTTGGAGCAATTCCTGTCGGGTTTGGTCGCAATTTTGATTCAAAAGCCGTGAAACGTATCTCCGGCCTCTGTAAGTCAGGATTTTTTTTTCCGATCACTATTTTGACGTCATGCCTCGTGGCCACGTATGTTGCCTCGCTACTTCTAGACACGCTAAACTGCCCACCTTGAAACACCAAAAAATCCAGCAACTTCACACACCCTATGCCCATGATTACACGAGTGCGCCTTTTTGCCACTCTGTCGCATCCTTGACTTTATCCGTATTTACATACAATGTCCGCTTGAAACATAAATGTCTCCCCGATCGTTTCTGCCCTATGCTCACGTAAAGGCAGTGCGCCGTCGGCTGAGCACGTGACTCGATTGCTGGAACGTATGTAAAGGCTTAACGATTCATCTGTGCGTGTGCACTCGGGTTACTAATCTTTTGTCCGGTCAGCGTGTGAATCGCAACTGTCGACGAACGTTTTTCACTGACAGAGGAATGGCACAGTGATGATGAAAACTCTCAACTGACAGATATTCAAGGAAGGACGCTGTACAAAAGTCTGTTTGGAAAATTTCAAGAACAGATTTTCAGGGAGAGTTTTAAGAATATCTTACATATTTCCTTTGCAAGCCACTGTGTAGTGCCTGGCGGAAGCTATGTCATACCAATATTGCCGACTTTGTGTCCTATTCTATTTGAGAATTGAGCGAGGGAAAAGTTACTGTCTATACGTCTACATCTACATCTACATGGTTACTCTGCGATTCACGCTTAAGTGCCTGGCAGAGGATTCATCGAACCATTTTCATACTACTTCTCTATCATTCCAGTCTCGAATGGCGCATGGGAAAAAGGAACACCTAAATCTTTCAGTTCGATCTCTGATTTCTCTTATTTTATTATGATGATCATTTCTCCCTACGTAGGTGGGTGTCAAAAATAGCTCTGACCACTATGGGACTTAAAATCTGTGGTCATCAGTCTCCTAGAACTTGGAACTACTTAAATGTAAATAACCTAAGGACATCACACACATTCGAGCCTGGGACCATAGCAGTCGCGCGGTTCCGGACTGAAGCGCCTAGAACCGCTCTCCCACCGCGGCCGGCTAATCAGATTCGAAAAATACTATAACAAAGAAGTACGTACAGTTTATCACTGTACCGAATAATGTATACTCGTCTATCTTTGGGGTTAACAGTTACTAATGAAATGCTATACAGTTGTAGGCGAGAAATAAAAAATACGTTCCGCACCAAAAGGAAGTACAAGTAACAGAGAATGCGTGTCTGAAACAGGTACGTGCCACTGTCGGTTCTAAGCAGTACTTCTAGTCGCCAACAGAATGCGTTTGGTGGATGTCGTAAGAGACTGAGAATTCGAAGAGAGCCAACTGCGGCAACTTTCTACGCCTTACAGACCTCTTGTATTTTATGAGCGGCGTCGCTTCGTCTTTATAGCACTGTGGAATAGATACACGAAAAAAAGGACGTGTTGCAAGTCCTCCACATAAGAAAGAGAGCATAAAACAGAAAAAGGAGACTCATATTCCCCCCCCCCCCCAAGAAAAAACTTGAAATACAACTATTTAATATTGCACTGAAGGAGGTAAATTGTAGCATTCAATAAAAACGAGCCGCGCGGGATTAGCCGAGAGGTCTCAGGCGCTGCAGTCATGGACTGTGGGGCTAGTCCCGACGGAGGTTCGAGTCCTCCCTCGGGCATGCGTGTGTGTGTGTTTGTCCTTAGGATAATTTAGGTTAAGTAGTGTACGCTTAGGGACTGATGACCTTAGCAGTTAAGTCCCATAAGATTTCACACACATTTGAACATTGGAATAAAAACGAGACCCAGACTTCAGAGCACATAGTTCTTTTGCAGTATATTCTTAATATTACAGAGGTTTTTCCGAAATTGTTGTTTTCAGGATTTTTTTAAGAAGAATATTAATCAACCAACCTATAAGGAAAGACTTAACTTTCAAAAAATTGGCATAATAACATAAATATAATATTCATGACATCAACACATACTGTTCTTCATCGATAGGAAATCTTCTTTAATCTCTTGCAAAACATTATTAGACAATAGATTTTTCTCATATGCAATTAAATTGAGATTAATCCGAGGAGTCTACAGGTTAACAAGGATCTAGTCTGGTGAGCGTCGAGGGCAACTTTAAACAATGGCGTGGTCAACACTTGTGCTAGATATGGATCTAATACTGCATTGACGTATTTGTGCCAAGGATCAGATGGTTCAAATGGCTCTGAGCACTATGGGACTTAACATCTTAGGTCATCAGTCCCCTAGAACTTAGAGCTACTTAAATCTAACTAACCTAAGGACATCACACACATCCATGCCCGAGACAGGATTCGAACCTGCGACCGTAGCAGTCCCGCGGTTCCGGACTGAAGCGCCTAGAACCGCACGGCCATTGCGGCCGGCTGCCAAGGATCCTTCACGAACAATACCAGTATTTCAACAGTTCCTTAGAAGTAGAGTCCACAGACTGTACGAAATTCTTAAGTTATACCATGGTTCCTTAAACAGCCTAATTAAGGAAAATTGGTATTGTGTGATGATACCAGAATACTGAGATTAATTATTAAAACAATGTACCTCAACATTTCTCCAGAGGGCGTCATCATTTTATGATTCGATGCCGTATAGAGACGTAGGGCCTCATCGTGCGTGATGGGGCTGCATGGCGGAAGGGGAGGGAGTGTTTTTCCGCGATCTTAAGATCTTAATTACCCATTCCAGGACTTCTGTAGTACTTATGTTTGCCTGTCCCATTAGAGCTTCATAGAGGTTAATTGGATGAAACCCAAGTAGCGTCACGTTTACGTCAGTCATAGCAGTGCAACAATTTTCTGTTCTTATGTTTCTTCCACCCTCCCATTCACGACGCTAGCGCGTGCTTTCCAGCTATAAGAGATAATCTTGCTGGATTAAAGAATGCAGACGCCGCACCAAGGCGGTTTCTATATCCTCATGATGCCACTTCAGTTTCACAAGCGGCGAAACGCAAGACAAAAGACAGAATTTACGTTTACTGCTCACGCTTCACGCTGAATGTATACAATTACAGAAGCGTCGAAACGAAGCACAAAAACTTTCACGCCGCGCAGGGTAGCCGCGCCGTCTAGGGCGCCTTGTCACGGTTCGCGCGGCTACCCCCGTTCCAGGTTCGAGTGCTCCCTCGGGCATGGGTGTGCGTGTTGTCCTTAGCATAAGTCAGTTTAAGTTAGATTAAGTAGTGTGTAAGCTTAGGGACCGATGACCTCGGCAGTTTGGTCCCATATAACTTACCACAAATTTCCAATTTTCCAAAACTTTCACTTTCTAGGGAGAAATAAACGATGAGAGCAATGACGCCCTATCTGACGTTAGGACATATAAATATGCTACTCGGCCAATGTTAACTCAACCACGAATATGAAAGTACGTCCCCTAGCTTAAATTCAAATTTCGCTCCAAATAGACGATTGGTTAAAGATATCAGACAAGTATTCCTGCAACATACAAGTTTCGTCCACGTTATCAAACCAGTTCTTTCAAATGATTAGACGCTATGTATCGCAAAATAACTGATGCAGTGGCGGTGTTCTTACATCCTTCGTCGACAGGCCCAGCTACTGATATCCCGACAATTCTACTTTTCTTGAGAGTAATGCCTCCGAGTTCCGGCTCAGTCTATCGTAGACGCCAAAGCATTTAACTTCCCACAAACAGAAGTGTCGTTAGAGCGATACGTTAATGTTCCTGAGAGCGATACCGGATTTAGATTCTCTCTCTCTCTTTTACATCGTCTAAATAATTCTATCCCAACCTAGAGACTGTTTTCATTTCTTCTAGGTCGGTGAAGAGGAAAGGGGCGACAGGGTAGGGGGAGAGGGGGGGGGATTTTGTAACAAAAACTTGGGAGAGGGCGTTTGGTGTTTGCTTTGTTGATTTTTCTTTTAGCTACTCGTGTACAAAAATAGATGTGTAATTAATTTCCTGAATGTTTCCTGAATATTGGTACAAAAAATATGTTAGCCGAAATATTATTTCTATTATCAGTGTGTATGAAAATGTAACCAGACTAGCTTAAAAAAGATCTAAATACGAAGAATGTTAAATATACACTGTTCAACAAAAGTTTGGAATACTGCAGTAAAATGTAGTCCACGATACTAGAGGTCTCATTGACCAAGGCACTTCATGCATAATACAGTTCGAGCCCATACACTGGACGGTATTTACTGCTGGCATGCTTCTGTGGCCGTTTCCCAGGCATGTAAACATACCGCAGCCACAGCGGCACACCGCGAGCAGTCCAGTATCAACAACAGCATCATTCATTTTGCATTCAGCAGTGCAGTAACACGCCACTTAGAGGCATACAACAGTTTGTTAGAGTCTGAATAGTAGCTTTACTGCCAGTAGGTCGTACACAGCAAGATGTTGCCGATCGGTTACATGTCACTCAAAGTGGTGTGTCTAAGGTGTGGAGGAAGTACAGAGAGAGACAGTATATTTGAACGATAGACACCCCCTCCCCCCCCCTCGCCACTGGTCGTCCTCGTGCGACAACATCAATGCAGGATCTTTTCCTACAACTGTCGGGGGTTGGCAGGTGCCCAACACCAACTATCAGAAATATTGGATATGACTTCTCCTGGCCAGCGGGGATTCGTTCCTCAGACCAGATTGTTCAAATGTTCAAATGGCTCTAAGCATTATGGGACTTAACATCTGAGGTCATCAGTCCCCTAGACTTAGAACAACGTAAACCTAACTAACCTAAGGACACCACACACATCCACGCCCGAGGCAGGATTCGAACCTGCGACCGTAGCAGCCGCGTGGTTACGGACTGAAGCACCTAGACCAGATTGTATCAGGGTGTTCTTCATTCCAGAAGACAATGAGAAGTTTTGCATTGAACCAAAAGAACCGACTCAATCGAAGGACCTAGACTCTTGCACATAAACATTGGATCACTGCAGAATGGAGCAATGTCATGTTTGCTGACGAGATCAGGATTGGTTTGCGACCGGACACTAGACGTACTAGGGTTTGGAGAAGCACTAGACGACCCCAGGAACGCCGATACGTTTAGGAAGTCCATCCGTTTGCAGGAGGAAATGTAGTGTTCTGGGTGGCAGTAATGAAGGAAAGGCAGACCCCTCTTATTTCCATCTACTGCAATTTGACTGGTCCCCGACACCTCCAAGAGATCCTACAAACGAGTGTAAGATCCTGCAGACGCGAAATCTGTGATAACTTCATCCTAGTCGATGACAATGCAAGACCGCACCATACTCTAGCAGTGTTTCGGATCTTCAGAATTGCACCATCAACCGAATGGATTGTCCAGCACAGTCCCCAGACATGAATGCAATTGAGCATGCATGGGATCTGAGAAGTGGGACCTCACACCCCAAGATAAACTTGGTCCATCCAGAGCATGCCTCGCAATGTGGGAGAGGTCATCCGTGTGCGGGGAGGACATACTCGCTACCGAAGACTGATAATCATCATCATTAGGTAAATATTTTCACTGCTTTTGTTTTCATGCTGTACACTTAAGAGAGAGCCTGCTTTGTTTTGTAATGATTTTTTGTAACTAACCAAAATCGTTCTTGTTTTCAGAAGGAATAATGTTTGTTTTGTTGATAAGATATTGTACAAACCTCAATGTGTTTACAATAAGAAGACATTGTACTAAACTCAACGATATTCCAAACTTCTGTTGAGGTGTGTACTTTTTTAACAATTCCTAGTTCAACTTACACAAGACGCTGATTTCTTGTGACGACAATAAGAGTCACAGCGTCCACTGAGATATAATCTACCTAAATATTCGGTCAAAGCTGTATTTCCAGTTACACTTGGGTAGTGAAAGCACCTTCTGTAGCACAGTGGGTGCGGGAGTGGTTCAGGAGAGAAAGTAGCAAGTAATTCTTTTTTTGGTGACTGAGATGGCAACATCTGAAGTAACATATGAGTTCATAAAATGCGTTTATTGCAACTGGAACTTCCATTTCAACCTCTCACGAGAAATATTCAAACATTTAAAAATATTTAACAGTTATTACATTAAAACTTTTTAAGAACTTTCACAATGTCGGTAGATGTTTTGTCTGGCGGTTAGAACGTAAGGGAGAAGCGGACGTGTTCTGATTGAGCCGCAGCCCAGGCAAGGAAATTCCATGCACCGACGCATACGGGCCGCCCCTTTAGCAACAGTGACGTGTCAGTATTTGATACTGCCGAAACTGCTTGTTTATTATGTTACGAATGCATTGTACCTATATTCGGTGGAGTTCTGTAAAAAGCTGTGGCGTTTAGTCAGTTACATAACCGGTGCATTCTGGAGGCATATTTTCCCAAAATGGCTGAGCAAAACTAATGCTGTCAACATTCCAAATATTTGAAACGTAGATTCGTCCCCTCTCCTACAGATCGACGACAGCTATAGTCCCTCATTTCTCAAGAGACTATTCAAATAAATCTATAAAGCACTCCAGACAAAGTGACCATCTTGGAAAAATTACAGTCTGTCAAAGTTAATAAGCTAAGTTCATTTTTTTTTCAAGCTGTAAAGCCAAACTATTTTTTTTTCACTGAGAACTACAAAACTGGAGGCAAGTTAAGCGAAAGATCTACGCTCAGTGTTGTCAAAGGCCCCCTTGCCTTCTGTAAAATCTCATTATTAATCGCGAAATGCGGGAAATCACATAAAGTCCTGAAAACTCTTGTATTACCCACAGTTAGAGAAATTGTCAGTACTACGGGGTGTGATGCATGTGCTAGAACGAAATCATTTCCTGTGCGTAATGAGAATTTCGAGATAAATCGGTGAGATAGCCATTGACGTGAAAAATATGGAATTTTGCAGAAATATGTTCAGTGTTATGAAATAAATGATTTGGAATTAAAAAGTAAACTTTAGAAACTGAAATCACAAAAATTATTTGAGATAATCAAAAGTAAATTTACAGTTATGTATAAATTATGGAAGTGCTAAGTACGTAATACGGTTTGTAGACAAGGAAAACAATGATAAGATTCGCCGAAGACGTTGCTATGCTCAGTGATAATGAAGAAGAATTACAGAACGTGTTGGGTGGAACGAACAGTGTAAAGATTACTGAATAATGATTGAGAGTAAGCCGAGGAAAGACGAAAGCAGTAAGTGTATTTCTGGCCGAGAGAGGTCTGCTACTCCTAGTATCAAATAGTTGTATTAATCTCAGGAAGTAATTTCTGAGAATATGTGTTTGAGCACAGCATTGCCGGGTAGTGAATCAGGGACTGCGGGAAAACGGGAAAAGAAGAGAATCGAAGCGTTTGAGATGTGGTGTTTTCGAAAGATGTTGAAAACTGGATGATCTGATTAGATAAAGAATGAAGAGGTTCCCCGTAGAATCACCAAAGAATGGAACACGTAGAAGACATTCACAAGAAGGAGGGACAGGATCATAGGACGTGTTAAGGCATCAGGAAATAACTTCCATGATACAACAGGGAGCCTAGAGGGTAAAAACCTGGAGCGGAAGGAAGAGATAAGAAGTAATTGAGTGCATGGAATGCATGTGCTATTTTGAGGCAATAAAAGCTCTTGAGGATCAACATTAATTCACACACATTTATTTTAATACATTATAGTATAATGGGGTATTACAGGACTAGGTTTAATAATGCATAAAAAAATAGGAACGCGGGTAAGCTACTACGAACAGCTTAGTGAACGCATTATTGCAGCCAAGATAGACACGAAGCCCACTCCTACCACAGTAATACAGTAATACAAGTTTATATGCCAACTAGCTCCGCAGATGATGAAGAGATTGAAGAAATGAATGATGAGTTTAAAGACGTCATTCAGATAGTTAAGAGGGATGAAAATTTAATAGTCATGGGGGACTGGAATTCGATAGTGGGGAAAGGAAGAGAAGGAAAAGTAGTAGGTGAATATGGACTGGGGGGGGGGGGGGGTAAGGAATGAACGAGGAATCCCCCTGGTAGAATTTTGCTCAAAAAATGGTTCAAATGGCTCTAAGCACTCTGGGACTTAACATCTGAGGTCATCAGTCCCCTAGACTTAGAACTACTTAAACCTAACTAACTAAGGACAACACACACACCCATGCCCGAGGCAGGATTCGAACCTGCGACCGTAGCAGCAGCGCGGTTCCGGACTGAAGCGCCTAGAACCGCTCGGCCACAGCGGCTGGCTAGAATTTTGCGCAGACATAACTTAATCGTAACTAACACTTGGTTTAAGAATCATGAAAGAAGGCTGCACACATGGAAGAGGCCTGGAGACAATGGAAGATTTCAGATAGTTTATATAATGGTAAGACACAGATTTAGGAACCAGGTTATAAACTGTAAGATATTTCCAGGGGCAGATGTGGACTCTGACCACAATTTATTGGTTATGAACTGTAGATTAAAACTGAAGAAACTGAAAAAAAGGTAGGAATTTAAAGAAATGGGACCTGGATAAACTGACTAAACCAGAGGTTGTGGAGAGCTTCAGAGAGCGCATTAGGAAACGATTGAGAAGAACAGGTGAAATAAATACAGTAGAAGAAGAATGGGTAGCTTTGAGAGAATAGTGAAGGCCGCAGAGGATCAAGTAGGTAAAAAGACGAGGGGTAGTGTAAATCCTTGGGTAACAGAAGATATATTGAATTTAATTGATGAAAGGAGAAAATATAAAAATGCAGTAAATGAAGCAGACGAAAAGGAATACAAACGTTTAAAAATGAGATCGAAAGGAAGTGCAAAATGGCTAAGGAAGGATGGCAGGAGGAATAATGTAAGGAGGTAGAGGCATGTATCACTGGAGGTAAGATAGATACTGCCTACAGGAAAATTAAAGAGACTTTTGGAGCAAAGAGAACCACCTGTATGAATATGAAGAGCTCAGATGGAAAACCAGTCCTAAGCAAAGACCGGAAAGCATAAAGATGGAAGGAGTATATAGAGGGTCTATACAAGGGCGATGTACTTGAGGGCAATATTATGGAAATGGAAGAGGCGTAGATGAAGATGAAATGGGAGATATGATACTGCGTGAAGAATTTGACAGAGCACTGAAAGACCTAAGTCAAAAAAAGGCCCCGGGAATAGACAACATTCCATTAGAGATACTGATAGCCTTGGGAGAGCCATCCTTGACAAAACTCTACCATCTGGTGAACAAGATGTATCAGATAGGCGAAACACCATCAGACTTCAAGAAGAATTGCAATCCCAAAGAATGAAAGGTGTTGACATGTGAAAATTACCGAACTATCAGTTTAATAAGTCACGGCTGCAAAATACTAACACGAATTATTTACAGACGAATGGAAAACTGGTAGAAACCGACCTCGGGGAAGATCAGTTGGGATTTCGCAGAAACGTTGGAACACGTGAGGCAATACTGACCTTACGACTTATCTTAGAAGAAAGATTAAGGAAAGGCAAACCTACGTTTCTAGCATTTGTAGACTTAGAGAAAGCTTTTGACAATTTTGACTGGAATACTCTCTTTCAAATTCTGAAGGTGGCAGGGGTTAAATATAGTGAGCGAAAAGCTATTTACGATGTATACAGACACCAGATGGCAGTTATAAGAGTCGAGGGGCATGAAAGGGAAGCAGTGGTTGGGAAGGGAGTGAGACAGGATCGTAACTTATCCCCGATGTTATTCGATCTGTATATTGAGGAAGCAGTAAAGGAAACAGAAGAAAAAGTTGGAGCAGGAATTAAAATCCATGGAGAAGAAATAAAAGTTTTGAGGTTTGCCGATGACACTATAATTCTGTTAGAGTTAGCAAAGGATCTGGAAGAGCAGCTGAACGGAATGGACAGTGTCTTGAAAGGAGGATATAGGATGATCATCAACGAAAGCGAAACGAGGACAATGGAATGTAGTCGAATGAAGTCAGGTGATGCTGAGGGGATTAGATTATGAAATGAAACACTTGAAGTAGTAGATGAGTTTTGCTATTTGGGGAGCAAAATAACTGATGATGACAGAAGTAGAGAGGATATAAAATGTAGACTGGCAACGGCAAGAGAAGCGTTTCTGAGGAAGAGAAATTTGTTAACATCGAGTATAGAGTAAGTGTCAGGAAATCATTTCCGCAAGTTTTTCTATTTAGTGTAGCCCTGTATGGAAGTGAAACATGGACGATAAATATTTTAAACAAGAAGAGAATAGAAGCTTTCGAAATGTGACGATACAGAAGAATGCTGAAGATTAGAAGGGTAGATCACGTAAGTAATGAGGAGGTACTGAATAGAATAGGAGAGAAGAGGAAATTGTGGCACAACCTGACTAAAAGAAGGGACCGGTTGGTAGGACGCATTCTGAGGCATCAGGGGATCACCAGTTTAGTATTGGAGGGTATCGTGGAGGGTAAAATAGTAGAGGTAGACCAAGAGATGAATACACTAAGCAAATTCAGAAGGATGTAAGTTGCAGTAGTTACTCAGAGATGAAGAGGCTTGCACAGGAGAGTGTAGCATTAAACCAGTCTCTGGGCTGAAGACCACAACAACAACAACATAGTATAATAGTGATACGCACTGCTTTTGAGCGTAGTCGCCAAACTAGTCGAGATGTTTTCTACTGATAAGGTAAGGAATGAGGAGGTTCTACGCAGAATCGGAGAGGAAAGGAATATGTGGAAAACAATGATAAGGAGAAGGGACCGGATGATAGGACATCTGCTAAGACATGAGGGAATGACTTCCATGGTACTAGAGGGAGCTGTAGAGGGCAAAAACTGTAGAGGAAGACAGAGATTGGAATACGTCAAGCAAATAATTGAGGACGTAGGATGCAAGTGCTACTCTGAGATGAAGAGGTTAGCACAGGAAAGGAATTTGTGGCGGGCCGCATCAAACCAGTCAGTAGACTGATGACCAAAAAAAAAAAAAAAAAAAAAAATAAAATAAAAATGTTTTCTACGTCATTGTAGTAAGGAATATAAAACGTCTGTGTTAAGCTACTACAACAACGTCATGAGGACATGCTTATAATCACGTCACATCATCTGTGAATCGCTTAAGACTTTAGCGGTATGAAGAGAGGCTAGCTTAGAGGATGCATTTAAGGCGGGTGAAGGAAGAAGTCACCGACCGTTCATCCAGGGATTTCTCTTTTTTCAGGTCAGTGAAGAAGCGCTTGGACGGCGGATAATATATAACGAAAACCGACCCTCAGAACGCCAGCATGACTTATTTGTAGCATCATGGCGTAGGTTTCTTTAATTAGTTGTCGATTTCTCGCATACCGACAACACAAGTAGTTGAACACATCTGGAAATTAATTTAAATAAAAATAAACGTCGGTACCATGTTATAATGTATGAGTATAGATGTCTGCAGAATCAAAATTGTCTATGAAAGGTCTCCAATGCAATTTTTTTTGATCAAGTAGGAGATTCGAGTGAACCGGAATTTGTTCTTTTTCATTTTCCGTTTTCTGCCCGTTGCTTAATTCATGAAATGTATTTTAATACCCACAGTTAACCTAAGAATTAATATGCGGTGTCTTAATTTAAACAACGAACAGAAATAAAAGTTATCAATAGAAAATAACAAATCCTGACTCATGTTGAGTTGCGCGTGCGATCCAAAACAATAAGCTCAGAAGAGCTGTTTTGGTCGAACGTTGTTCCGTGTCGTGCGCTGTAACGCTCGTAATTCTCCTATGACTGTTCAAACCGAGTAATGAATAACGACGTCCTGCAGCGAGTCAACGAGGAAAGAAACTAATGCAGAACATAGCGAATCGACGAGATTGAATAGGTGGACACGTATAACGCCATGAATCTTTCCCGAAAATTATAGCTGAAGCGACTAGTGGAAGAATGTTATCGTAGGTATGGGCCTACATATCGGTACATAAGGCAGATCATCGATAATGTAAAATTTGGTAATTATGCTGACTTGAAGCGAACAGCGACCAAGCGGGAGAAACAGATAAGAGCATAAAACCAACCTTATGGAGTTGATGACCGAATCGGTAACAGCCCTGCTTATTATTTTTAGTTATGTTCTGGAAATTAAATTAATCATATTTCAGCATCTATTGGACTGCTGTAGACATGATGGATTATCAGTTTTTAATACTGTTTGTTGTACTGCTACGTTAACATTACGAAAATACTGGATCTTTCCTGCCAGTCGATAACATGTTAGCTTAATGTTTTGACGCGTAAGGCGCTACCAAGACACTCCATAGCTACCAATGAAATCCGCGAATTGGTCTACCCATTCGAAACCGACAACACCTTTCGGTACCCCCTGAGCGGTGGGAGGTACTCTGTAGAAATAAGTGAAGCTGTACTCTTATAAGATATCTCGAAGGTACATTGCATTCAAAACTACTATCTTTTGACACTGTTGCTGCGCAGTACTTACTGAATGAATGGCTGCGGCTTGCCATCGACATGAGGAGCATAAAATAAAATTTATTAACGAATACTTAAGTATACGAAAGTATCTAAATGTTTGTCGGAATGTGGTTTCTAGCAAGCTGTTACCTCAGCACAATCTGAACAGCACCAAGAAATAATTTCAAATGTTCAGATGTGTGTGAAATCTAATGGGACTTAACTGCTAATGTCATCAGTCCTTAAGCTTGCACACTACTTATCCTAAATTATCCTAAGGACAAACACAGACACCCATTCCCAAGGGAGGACTCGAACCTCCGCCGGCAAGAAATAATTTGTGTAATGGTTGTGCCACGTACTCCGTGTTTGGAAGGAAACTTCCCGAAGTCTGCATTTGTAATTACAGCTACGTAATTGGTTGCAGACATGATATAATTGCCGAAGCAATTAATTTAGAGACTTTCGCAAGCAGATAACTATCTTCAGGCAACGTTGATGCAATCTTCCGCCGCTCCTTGCCGAAATGTTTCGATATTTAGTAACTAAACACTCACCGAGCGTTGTTACGGTCACGCGAACGTTGCTCAGTTCTTCACATTATGAGAACGTTTTACAGTTTCTATTAATGAGCGTCATGTACTTAGTTATTATTACCGAAAAACATTGGGTGCTAAGTTTGTTTTGCCATGTTAATTAAAAGTATATGCATCTAAGTAATGACAGCAGTGCAACAGGAAGGAGGACTAGGGCTTTACGTCCTGTCGTCCCGGAGAGGTCATTAGAGACGGAGAAAACTCAGAACGGATACGCGAGGAGAAAGAAGCTGGACGTGTGCTGTTTTAAGGAACCATCCCATTAATTACCTATAGCGATTAGGAAAACCACCGAGAACCTAAATCTGGATGGCCGAGCGGGAAACTGAACCCCAGTCCTGCCGAATGTGATTCCGGGGTCTTTCCACTGCACTACCATGCTTAGTCCAGCATCCTTTCTGGCAAATGCAGTGCATTACAAACAATACACACCACGTAATAATTAAATTTTGACCAACCCCTGGTATGCCAACAGCGGCTCGGCCTCTGCAAGTTGTTGGTGCCCACCGGAAGGTAGAAAACACCGGATATCCACGCACAGGTAACGAAACTGCTGTAGATGGCGAATATAGTTTAAGAGCCCTGAGACCTAAGTTCTAGGGGACTGATGACCATAGATGTTAAGTCCCATAGTGCTCAGAGCCATTTGAACCATTTTTGAACCATTGCCCACTTCCTGTACAACAAGTCTATCGAATGATTTGCGTGCGTTCACACCAGATATTGTATTCATTTCGTACGGCCCCACATGGTTTACCAGTGAACGTGGATTGCTTCTTCCCACAGCTGAGAAGACGCCATACCAGATCAGTGGTTATGCACAACAAAGTTCCACAGCAGTTTGCCGCGTGCATTATGTGTCGCGAGGGCATTTGATGCTTGACGCAAAGTACGTTTCTTACTGCAGCTGCTTTTCAACTTTCTCATTCTATTTTCACACAATACGTAAAAAAACATATTCCTCGCCGCTTCTGGACGTGAACGAATGTGTCAAATATTATTGTTTTAAAAGGACTGTGGAACTGCAACATTTCAATATTCATTTAAGTTTTTTAAGCGATAAACAGTCGATGTAAATTGTAGCTCGCTGCATTACATTGTATAATATGTAAAACAAAAATGTGTTCTAACCGATTTCCAAAAACTTTTATTATTATTATTACCACTACACTTCATACACTTCATAAAGGACAAAAAATTCAATGGTTCAAATGGCTCTAGGCGCGATGAGATTTAACATCTGAGGTCATTAGTCCCCTAGACTTAGAACTACACAAACCTAACTAACCTAAGGACATCACACACATCCATGCCCGAGGCAGGATTAGAACCAGCGACCGTAGCACCTGCGCGGTTCCGGAGTGAAGCACCTAGAACCGCTCGGCCACAGCGGCCGGCAATGTCAATACCCCTTCAGTGTGAAATATACTCAGAACGATTTTGCTCTCATTCTTTCTTGTCTCCGAGCACTATGGGACTTAACTTCTGACGTCATCAGTCCCCTAGAACTCAGAACTAATTAAACCTAACTAACCTAAGGACATCACACACAACCATGCCCGAGGCAGGATTCGAACCTGCGACCGTAGTAGCAGCGAGGTTCCGGACTGTAGCGCCTAGAACCGCTAGGCCACAGCGGCCGGACAATAGGACAAAAACAGATCGACGTCATGGTGCCGTTAAAAGAAATAGTCTCCATTGAGATCCAACATTCAGACTCTTATTCATCACAAAATTACGCACTTAAAGACAACATGCAGTAGTACTCATTGCATATGTACTCGTAATAAGAGAACAATCGCTGAAAATTTCAGAACCATTTGACTGAAGTCAGTTAACACAGATATACGTGAACTTAACATTAACTTTGGTAGACATTTTGTGTTACCAACACTGTCAAGTTCACCATTCCGCTAGGTGTTACCAATAATCCCGCGAGTAACAATGGTTAGCGCATAGTGAGGCGAATTTCTGCCAAGTGAATGACAAACAATAATGTTAGCTTAGGGAAGACTGACTTGCGGAGCCATTGTTTAGGTGTTTCGGATTCTGATTCTGCCATTCCTGTACGTATACTCCTTCACAAAGTTTGTTGTTCAGAATATTAACTCATTCGGCAGAAACTATAACATCGTTAAGCGAACACTAGCCGAGAAATTCTTTCGTAGTCGGATAACACTTCCCAAAGCACTGTACACAAACTTGTACACTATTCATCTACATGTAGATGGATACTCTGAAAATTACACTTGAGTGCCTGGTACGCGGTTCATCGAAACACCTTCACAATAACTCTCTATTATTTCATTCTCGAAAAGTATTCGGAAAAAGGAACACCTATATGTTTCCGTGCGAGCCCTGATTCCCTTTATTTTATGATGCCCTGGTTTCTCTTATTTTATGTATGATGATCATTTCTCCCTATGTAGGTGGGTGCCAACAGAATGTTTTCGCAATCGGAGGAGAAAACTGGTGATTGAAATTTCACGAGAAGATCCATTCGCAACGAAAAACGCCTTTGTTCTAATGATTGCCACTCCAATTCACGTATCATGTCTGTGACACTATCTCCCCTGTTTCGCGATAATACAAAACGAGCTGCCCTTCTTTGTACTTTTTCGATGTCATCCGTCAGTCCCGCTTGATGCGGATCCCACACCGCACAGCAATACTCCAGAATAGGGCGGACAAGCGTGGTGTAAGCAGTCTCTTTACTAGACCTGTTGCACCTTCTCAGTGTTCTGCCACTGAATCGCAGTCTTTGGTTTGCTCTACCCACAATATTATCTATGTCATCGTTCCAATGTAGGTTATTTGTAATTGTAATCCCTAAGTATGTAGTTGAATTTACAGCCTTCAGATTTGTGTGACTTATCGCATAATCGAAATTTAGCTGATATCTTTTACTACTCATGTGAATTAACTTCACACTTCTCCTTATTCAGGGTCAATTGCCACTTTTCGCACCATACAGATATCTTATATAAATCGTTTTGCAAGTCGTTTTGATCATCTGATGACTTTACAAGACGGTAAATGACAGCATCATCTGCAAACAAACTAAGGCGGCTACTCAGATTGTCTCCTGTGTCGTTAATATAGATCAGAAACAATAGAGGGCCTATGACACTCTCTTGGGGAACGCCGGATATTACTTCTGTTTTACTCGATGACTTTCCGTCTATTACTACGAACTGTGACCTTTCTGACAGGAAATCACGAATTCAGTCGCACAACTAAGGCGATACTCCGTAGGCACGCAGTTTGGTTAGAAGACGCTTGTGAGGAACGGTGTCGAAAGCCTTCTGGAAATCTAAAAATATGGAATCAATTTGACATCCCCTGTCGATGGCACTTATTACTTCATGAGTATGAAGAGCTAGTTGTGTTTTACAAGAACGATATTTCAGTAAATCGTTTTCTTCGAGTTACTTCATAATGTTCGAATACAGTATGTGTTCAAAACACTACTACAAATAGACGTTAGTGATATAGGCCTGTAATTGAGCGGATTACTCCTACTTCCCTTTTTGGGTATTGGTGTGACTTGAGCAATTTTCCAGTCTTTAGGTACGGATCTTTCTGTGAGCGAGTGGTTGTATGTATATAATTGCTAAACATGGAGCTATTTTATCAGCATACTCTCAGAGGAACCTGACTGGTATACAATCTGGACCGGAGGCCTTGCCTTTATTTAGTGATTTAAGCTGCTTCGTTACTCCGAGGATATCTACTTCTATGGTTCTCATCTTGGTAGTTGTTCTTGATTGGAATTCAGCGCCATTTAGCGCCTAGTAATAGTTTCAATGTTCTTCTATCTCTTTCCGTAGATGCGCACGACAGTAACATGTGAACATTCGACCATCTTCGCCGTTTTCGAGATACTTGTTCAAGGGTTTTGTGTACTAATAATCTGCCCTTTGTCAAAGCTGCTTATCTCAATGGATTTCATCACTTGCAGCCCATATCTTCGCAAGGATGAACCCCAGTCCGTGTCTTCTTGCTTACATAACTTTTGTTACTGCGTCACGTGCCCCCAACGTCACTAGGCGGCATCCAACGTCGCGATGGGTAGCGGTCACAATGGTTTGACTGATTTAGTGTAGATTATACGTAAATGTATGTGTGGCTATCTAAAATCTCGTTGCAGCTACTGTTGCTTGTCGTCAACTGAAGTATAGAATCATCCACGGAAAGCAGTACATATTTATTTGCTTATTACGAGGTCTACCGTATATTTACACAATATAACTTACAGATAACTGTTCTACACACATTTCCATTACTTAAAAGCGAAACACAAGTTCATTTCTCAAAAAATACAACACACAAACGGCTTTTATCCCAGCGATGCATTGCTTAACTCGTTCGCGGAAGCTCATCACATTTGCATTCATTTCTTTAGGGACAGCTTTAACTCTTTCCCGACTGTGGCTTTCAGCTCATCTGTTTTGTGGAGCCGGAGCGAAAAATCTTTGTTCTTCAGATGCCCCACACTAAAAATTCAAAGGCTTAATCTCAGGTGATGTAGCCGGTCGTGGGATATCACCAAATCGCCTCGAGATGCCAATCGACGAGCTACTCGACCGAATAGGAGCGGCTTCGGTCAAGAATACCATCATAACGACCGGGAGAGCGGTATGCTGACCCCACTCCTCTCCTATCCGCATCCTCCACTGAGGATGACACGGCGGTCGGATGGTCCCGTGGCCTGACGACGGAGTGAGTGGTCAATTCCGTCTAGCAATGTTATGCAGAAACTGTTCGTATTCACATTATCTCCCGGCCGTAACTGTTGAGCCACGCAGCTTCAAAGCATGTCTCTTTAAACCCTGTATCACAATCCTATGCAAAGACGTGCGATGGATGTGTAATTTTCTGGAATGGCGGCGGACAGATGGCTGTGGGTTTCGTTGCAGAGGTGCCCGAAATCGTCGGATATTTTCCGGCGTTCAGACTGTCATTTCAGGTCCCTTATGTTTCACACTGGTTACAGAATCCCTTCTCGCGCTATTATTTTATCCACCTGGATAATGTCACTCTGTGTGAAACACGAAGTGACGGTCTCTTCCACGGCTCTTTGCGCGTTGGACAGCCGCGACGCTCAGTACACGAAAATACTCCTCCACTGCCTCAATACGCACGTGCACTGGTCAACGCTCCATACTGAACTGAATGGCGTACTGCATGGGTTCCATCAGATGCCGTAGATGAAGCGAGCACATCTACTTCTTAGCATGATGGCCAAATGACTATCGCATAGACTCCCGTATGGAGCACATAGTAATACGCATACCTGGTGTAGATAAACAATTGAAAGAGTTGAAAGCAAATAATTCACCAGATCCAGATGGAACCCCAGTTCGGTTTTACATAGAGTACTCTACGAACTGGCCCCACACTTAGCTTGCATTTCTCGCGAATCTCTCTCCCATCAGAAAGTCCCAAGCGACTGGGAAAGAGCGCGGGTGAGTCCTATACATAAATAGGGGAAAAGAACGGACCTCAAAATTAAAGACCGATATTCTTGACATAGATTTAATGCCGAATCCTTGAACATATTCTCAGTTCGAATATAATAAATTTTCTTGATACGGAAAGGCTTCTGTGCACAAATCACACGGTTGTAGAAGGCGTAGCCAGTACGAAACGCAACTTGCCTTTTCTCACATGATATCCTGCGAACTATGGATCAAGGGTAACTGGCTGATTCCATAATCTTAAATATTCGTAAAACATTTGACATGGTGCCACACTGCCATCTCTTAATGAAGGTACAAGCATACGAAATAGGTTATCAGTATGTGAGTGGCTCGAAGACTTCTTAAGAACAGGATCCAGCATGTTGTTCTCGGCGGCGAGTGTTCATCAGGATCAAGGGTATCGCCAGAAGTGCACCAGGCTAATGTGATAGAACCGTTGTTCTTTTGTGTAAACATAAATAATCTGCCGGACAGAGTAAGCAGCAGTTTGCAGCTGTTTGATGATGATGCTGTGGTGTATGGGAAGGTTTCAAATGTTTCAAATGGTTCTGAGCACTATGGGACTTAACATCTGAGGTCATGAGTCCCCTAGAACTTAGAACTACTTAAACCTAACTAACCTAAGGACATCACACACATCCATGCCCGAGGCAGGATTCGAACCTGTGACCGTAGCGGTCGCGCGGTTCCAGACTGTAGCGCCTAGAACCGCTCGGTCACACCGGCCGGCTGTATGGGAAGGCCTCGTCATTGAGTGACTGTTGTAGGATACAAGATGACTTAGGCAAACTTCTAGTTTGTGTGATGAGTGCGCCGGCCGATGTGGCCGTGCGGTTCTAGGCGCTTCAGTCTGGAACCGCGCGACCGCTGCGGTCGCAGGTTCGAATCCTGCCTCGGGCATGGATGTGTGTGATGTCCTTAGGTTAGTTAGGTTTAAGTAGTTCTAAGTTCCAGGGGACTGATGACCACAGATGTTAAGTCCCATAGTGCTCAGAGCCATCTGCCATCTGTGATGAATGGCAGCTGGGTGTACAAGTGGAAAAATTTAAGATAACGCAGATGTGTAGGAAAAGCTAACCCACAATGTTTTGTATCCCGTCTGGAAGGCGCCGCGTGGGTCTGCTCCTGAAACTGAAAGGTTGGCCGAATGACGAAAGCGTGTAGGAGCGGGAGAGGTAAAACACTTCGGTACTGCGTGTAAAATTATAGATGTTTACTATAGGAAAAAACCAAGTTAATAAATAGTGACATAACTTTGCAATGATGAGCACGTAGGTGCGACGACTTAGACCCGTCGTAAGTAGTGCAAAGTCTCTATATGAAGCGAAGTGTCCCGGCCGTCTGCTCTTGATCAAATGGGATTAATCTGGAGCGACGCTCGTAGAGCTCTACAGCGTCGGCTAGAGGGCGCTGTCGTCGTAGTGCCAACCTAAGAACCTGCACCTACGCCGTGGCATCGTAACTATCGATACCAGACAATGTTCGAGAACAGCATTAGTAGTGTGCCGCTTGACACAGTCACTTCGGTTAAATATTTAGGCATAACGTTGCAGAGCGATGTGAAGTGGAATGAGCATGTAAGGGTTGCAGAAGGGAAGATGAATGGTTGACTTCGGTTCATTGGAAGAATTTTAGGAAAATGTAGCTCATCTTGAAAGTAGACCACATGCTGAACACTGGTGTGACCCGTTCTGGAGGACTGCTCGACTGTGTGGGGTCCCTACTAGGTAGGATTAAAGGAAGACGTCGAAGCAATTCACAGGTGTGCTGCTAGATTTGTTATCGGTAGGCTTTATCAGCAAGCAAGTCTTATGGAGATGCTTCGTGAACTCAAATGGGAGTCCCTGTAGGGAAGGCGACGTTCTTTTCGAGGAGCGCTATTGAGAAAATTTAGAGAACCGACATTTGAGGCAGACTGCAGAACGATTCTACTGTCGTCAATGTACATTTCGCGTAAGGACCGCGAAAATAAGATCAGAGATATTAGGACTCACAGGGGGGCATACAGACAGTCGTTTTTCCCTCGCTCTGTTTGCGAGTGCACAAGAACGGAAATAACTAGTACTGGTACAGAGTACCCTCCGCCAGGCACAGTACGGCTGCTTGCTGAGTATGTATGTAGATGTAGATGTAGATGTAGACGTAGATGTACTGTTTCCCGTGATGTAGTGCTATTTCGGTAGCGGAGGAAGCAAATGCGAAGCTATACCTACACTGAAATGTACTTCTATGTCCCAGGTACATTCATTACAATTTGTAAAATGCACAAAAAGCAAATAAATATTACGGCAAAAATAATGAGAAAACTGTGTGTGTGTGTGTAAAGGCTGTCGTTGGTTCAATGGCTTTATAGAGGACAGTGCTATTTGCAGTGCTGCAGTTGTTTAATTCGGTGGATACGACCATAGATTGGCATTGAGGACATGGCGCAACAGTCGCTACGACGAGTTTTTAGAGACGAAGAGGACTGTACAGTCCCAAACTAATTTGGGATGTATATACTGAGATCTAGATGGTGTTATTCAGACAATGCAAGCTTTACGTTGAGACATGTCGAAAGTTTGAAAGTAAATGAACATTTTTAGAAGCAGGTAATAAAAAACTGTAAAAATTAAAAAAAGTATGATAATAATTTGATGACAATAATAAAGTGATAAAATAATAAAATAATGATAATAAAAATAACGTGTGGCATTTGAGAATTTTGCTAGTGGGTCTTAACTCTGTACCTCTGACACCTCCAGTCTATGAACATAATGCTATTTTGTCTAAAACTGACATGGTGAGACCGTGGCTGTGTACAATTAATGTAGGTTGATTCTTACAAAGAAGAAGACAGCAAATGACTGGTTGCTTCTTCTTTGTAAGAATCAACCTACATTATGAACATACTGTTCCGTATGGTCGTGAAGTTTCCAATAATGATAAAAGCGAATTGTGACCACGGCCGAGAATGAACTCTTGTGCATTTTGATTACCGCATACCACATTAATGCAGGTTCGCGCATTAATGTGATGTTTTGAAATGCAGCCAACCTTGCACGGTGTTCGGAATAAGAATGTGCGAACGGAACTGACAATGAGAGACCGTTGCGTGCGACACAAGTCACGAATAATTGCCCGGAACGCTGTGACGTGCATAGCGATGCCAGACTACTTGACCTACGTTGTGCACCAACTGCGTGGAGCATAACTTATCTTCATAAGCGTTCGCGCATCCATGTTTTCCGAAAGAGGCTTCTGCGAACAGAAATGCGTATACTTATATATCATTGGCGTCTGACGTGTTAACAGTAAGATGTTTAAAATCAGTAATCAAGGAGGTGACGAGTTTTCTGGTATCACCATCCACTGCCTGACAGAACAGTGGCCAAGCGAGGTGGCGCAGTAGTTATCACACTGGACTCGCATTCGGGAGAACGACGGTACAAACCCGCGTCCGGCCATCCTTATTTTTGCTTTCCGTGATTTCCCTAAATCGCTTCAGGCAAATGCCGGAACCTTTGAAGGGGCATGGCCGACTACCTTCTCCATCCTTTCCTTATACAATGAGACGGTTGACCACGCTGTTTGGTCCCCTCTCCCAAATCAACTAATCAACCAACAAAACAGTGAAGCACCTGAAAGACATGGTCGTTAGTTCATTCACCTGTACGCAGTCGGTAGATATGTAAATGATTACGGTCACAGTTCTCTGCAGTAGGTGGAACGGTCACCAGAATGCATTAGTGTTTAGATTTGTTACCAGGCCTGGTAGGATATACACTGAAGTGCCAAAGATATGTAAACAGGCAGAGAGTACGGCGCTGCGGTCGGCAACGCCTATATAGGACAGTAAGTGTCTGGCGCAGTTGTTAGATGGTTAGTGCTGCTACAATGGCAGGTTATCAAGATTTAAGTGAGTTTGAACGTGGCTTTATATAGTTGGCGCACGGGCGATGAGACACAGCATCTACGAGGTAGCGATGAAATGGGGATTTTCCCGTATGACCATTACACGAGTGTACCGTCAATATCAGGAAGCTGCTAAAACATCAAATCTCCGACATCGGCACTTCCGGAAAACGATCCTGCAAAAACGGGTCCAGCGACGACTAAAGAGAATCCTTCAACGAGACAGAAAAAAATGGTTCAAACGGCTCTGAGCACTATGGGACTTGACTGCTGCGGTCATTAGTCCCCTAGAACTTAGAACCACTTAAACCTAACTAACCTAAGGATAATACACACATCCATGCCCGAGGCAGGATTCGAGCCTGCGACCGTAACGGTCGCGCGGTTCCAGACTGTAGCGCCTAGAACCGCTCGGCCACTCCGGCCGGCTCAACGAGACAGAAGTGCAACCCTTCTGCAAATTGCTGCAGATTTCAATGCTGGCCCATCAACAAGTGTCAGCAGGTGAACCATTCAACGAAACATCATCCATATGGGCTTTCGGAGCCGAAGGCCCACTCGTGTAACCTTGACGACTGCACGACAAAAAGCTTTACGCCTCGCCTGGGCCCGCCAGCACCGACATTGGACTGTCGATGACTGGAAACATGTTGCCTGGTCGGACGAGTCTCGTTTCAAATTGCATCGAGCGGATGGACGTGTACGGGTAAGGAGACAACCTCATGAATCCATGGACCCTGCATGCCAGCGAGGGACTGTTCAAGCTGGTGGAGGCTCAGTAATGGCGTGGGGCGTGTACAGTTGGATTGATATGGGACCCCTGATACGTCTGGATACGACTACGACGGGTGACACGTACGTAAGCATCCTGTCTGATCACCTGCATCCATTCATGTCCGTTGTGCATTCCGACGGACTTGGGAAATTCCATCTGGACAATGCGACGCTCCACACGTCCAGAATTGCTACTGAGTGCTTCCAGGAACATTCTTCCGAATTTAAACACTTCCGCTGACCACTAAACTCCTCAGACAAGAACATTGTTGAACATATCTGGGATTCCTTGCTACGCGCTATTCAGAAGAGATCTCCGCCCTGTCGGTACTCTTACGGATTTATGGACAGGACCAGGATTCATGGTATACCAGTTTCTTTGGCTCTTCAGTGTGTATCACTTCTTTCTATTACCTTAAAATTTTTAAACGATGTCAGTAATAACTGATAAATACAACCACTGCATAAATGGCAAGACATCGTGGTTTAGGCAGTAGCTTTGCATACAGTCGTATCTCAGACATAACATATTGGAAATGCACCCGTACACCTGCAGCACCTACAGGACACCTCTGATGCGGACAGCTGATGAGGGCACGGCCTCGTGGCAGCGTGTGCAACGGCTAGGACAGAAACTATGGCGGTGACCCATAGCTCAACATGTTTTTATTTTGTGAACGCCGCAGATGTGTTGCTAGACGTTTAGTGTTTTAACCATAACTGGTTTTAGTGTTCACAAAGCGAAGATGAGAATAATGACTCTCTAAGCGATTTGTTGATTTGTAGCCGGCCGCGGTGGTCTAGCGGTTCTGGCGCTGCAGTCCGGAACCGCGGGACTGCTACGGTCGCAGGTTCGAATCCTGCCTCGGGCATGGGTGTGTGTGATGTCCTTAGGTTAGTTAGGTTTAAGTAGTTCTAAGTTCTAGGGGACTTATGACCTAAGATGTTGAGTCCCATAGTTCTCAGAGCCATTTTTTTTTGTTGATTTGTGTTCAGTACGATTAGTGGTTGAACGCTACCAATTGTTATAATTGATTAAATACAGGAGCCTCTATATCGCATCCGTAAAATGGCTAATGTTAAATTTAATCGATGTGACGCACTCCTTAAATTTACCACCATTAAGCTGCTATCGGATACTTTTCTTTCTCTTTGTTGTGAAAACTGTGTTACATTTATAGATCGAAGACTATCTGAAGCGCACAAAAGCGGCATTATAACTCGTCATTCTCTTGCTAAAGGATTTGGGACGTTAATTTATAGAGGTAATGATTGTGTAAATCATCAAACCTTTCAAGACAAAATCAAGGAGTATGAAATATATTTGTCGACGGAACAATAATGTAAATTTCAAGTTGTCGTGCGTTTTCTGAACGGGTCAGTTTTTTTTATATCATCAGTATTTCAGTGATCTAAATAAATAAGGGGCTAATTCCACATGCAGTATCGTTTGCTCTAGTTGCTTACGGAATTTTAATTAATTATTGTCAGAGCGGACCTCGAATCCAGGTCCACCAACTGAGACTTCTTGCGTGCTTCACAGCCTGACTCAAAGCTCGAGTCTGCCTAAACATTTCGACTGCCTTTTGCAAAGTCCAGAGAGGAAATGCTGCACAGCCTGCTGAATTAGCATGACTTGGAGAAAGGTTCTGGCGAAGAATGGTTCCGCTGCGACCTAGATCGAAACTTTCACCCGACAGCGGGGTGCAGGCAGTAATGAAACTTCCTGATATATTATTTGTAATGAAGCTTCCTCGGAGATTACAACTGCAACGCATTAACATTTAAGAAACTAGAAAGGAAGAAGGAAAATTAGTTTTTAACGTCCCGTCGACAGAAGCCTGAATGGGCAATCGGGGATTTGAAGTACTCGGTAAAGTGTGTTGACCACTATTCGCGACTAGACTCGAGTCACGCCTGCAGTCTACCAGTATGAAAGAAAGTTGACTGAGTGAATGGTTGTGCAGAAAAGCCAAGTTTGTGACACGCACAAAAGTTTACCCTTAAAAACATTGGTGGCTGATGCATTGAAGCTGGCAGCGCATGGTAAATTCACTTTGTGTGTTTATACCGCAATAACGCAGGCTTTTGTTTAATTATTCAAGTTTTAGAGATTGTACGTCTTATGCCTACGACGTTTATCATGTCCTAAATAAAATATCGGTAGTTTCGGTATGAGTAAAAACAGCTAATAAAGTTTATTGTATAATCATAGCATGAACAAGAATTTTATCTCCGGAACTGCGGATTCTAAACAAGCGACTCACGTGTAACTGCTCTAGAACTTACAAGACAGCTGTTTTGTAGTCCATCCAGTCTCCCAAGGCATTTAACAAGGAAAGCAGCCAACATCTGTATGTTAGACAGCTACAAATATCCAGCACAAGAGAAACAGCGAGTGCGAATGTTGCTACTTGTCAAACTGTCGGATTTTTTCGGATAGTCCTGCCTATCGTTTTAACAGCAAGAATGTCGCCTATGAGTTGAAGATTAGGTACGAGAGTTTCAGAGACATTCTCCCAGTCTAATTAACTGCTTCAATTTTTTATGGGGCTCCATACCGCAGTTGGTAAAACGGAACCCTTATAGAACCCTTGTCCGTCTATCTGTCCATCTCTAAAGAACCCTTTTTCTCAGGTATCAAATTGAAATTGATGTCACACACTAAGTTCTGCAGTCTCTTAGGGGTGTAAAAACTTTAAGCTTCTAAGTTAATACGATCGAAAGATACGACCGTTTACATCACATATTTTGGTACTCGAAAACGCCCTCATAAAATCCTATAGATGAATTGCCTATAGAAATAAGTTTGTGCGGAAGGCTCAGAGCGCGTGTTCTACTCGCTCTCCTTTTTAAATTACTAGTAATGTTTTAAATACTGCATCTACTCAAAGACGATACAAGGAGAGAGGTTCAAGGGTCGGCATTACATTATATGCTTGTTCTTTCCCTCGTGATACACTACAAAACGATACAAAGCGATCATATCTTAACAACATTTAAAGACTGCACTTCTTGCCTGGCTAGACGGAAGCTCGAACTGTGTCATAGTCCATTAAGGGGGGACGTTGATGAAATTAAACCAAAATGTCAATCTTCGATTTTTTTATTTGTTAGTACAACTCATGGACAATCAGTTCCCAAAGTTTCCATGTTTAAATCGCACCCGAAGTGTCTGAAAAATAATTAAAAGTGTGACGCGGCCTCCCTGCCACGCCAAGCTCAGAGGGATAACTACCCCTACATTCACAAGGACAGGTTTCCAAATTGTATCCTGGATTTTGTCAAGCCCACTTACAAGTTTCTGGCCGATCTTGCACTTCTCAAAAAGTGTATTCATGGCAAAACCCAAAATCCAAATGAGTCTCTAAATTCACTCATATGGAAACGTTGCCCTAAAAACACATTTGCATCTGCTACAGTTGTCAGAATTGCAACTTATGATGCAGTTATTGTATTTAATGATGGGAACGTCGGGAGGATGAAGGTATTGGAAAGAATGGACTTCAAGATAGGAAATTTTACTCAAGACATCCTGAGAAAAATAGATTTACAGCGCATCTCTACAGCTGAAAAGTCAGTTGAAGACCTGGTAAAGGAAAGAAGACAGACAACAAGAAACCAGAAGGGAAGCCTTGAAGGGAAAGACGACCCAGAATACAAATGTGGTGCCTTCTGAAGAAGTGACGTAAGGAAAAAAGTTAGGTTGAACTTTAAATTGCGTTTCCTGAAAAGTTTGTTTTTTAAAGTTTATGAACCTTTTCTTCAGATTCTATGAATGCTAGAATTACGAAATTTTGTACACATATTTCTGTAAACCTAATAAACTTTGTCTCAAGAGCAAATTTTGAAATTCTGATTGCAAGCTGAGATATGGAACAAAGTGCTTGGAATTTTGCATGAATTTAAAATTGTACTTGTGAAATTACAATTAAAAAATTGTGAAAATTCTCCTGTTTGACCTATTCCAAGAACCTCACGAGACACATTTCAACATATATAGAGATGAAGCAGTGAAATTTTTGTAGGAATCTCTTGAATGCTTTCTGAGAAAAAGGGAACCTACATTATTTTTTGAAAATAAAACTTCATATTTCATTCAAAAAAAGTTGAATATCTATAATCAAAGGATTTTATACGTAAATGTGTTACTTTCATGTAAAGTGTGGTACAAAATTTCATTGCCATATCTCCAAAACTGTAGATTTGATGCATTTTTGAAATAGTGTGTGTTTTCCATCAACGTCCCCTCTTAGTGCTTTCTCTCATCTGCCACGTATCAGTACCACACAGAGGCACGTTTCATGGTGTATTTCCTTTTTACTCTAAGTATACGTGCACTAATACTTTAGCTGTTACCTTTTCATTAAGAACACATAACGCGAGAAGTAGAAGTTAAAATCTTTCTTTACTGTGATCTGCTACTTTTGTGCCCCTAAATAAATGCTGAAGATCTGCTACTTTTGTGCCCCTAAATAAATGCTGAAGATTAGATGGGTAGATCACATAACTAATGAGGAAGTATTGAATAGGATTGGGGAGAAGAGAAGTTTGTGGCACAACTTGACCAGAAGAAGGGATCGGTTGGTAGGACATGTTCTGAGGCATCAAGGGATCACCAATTTAGTATTGGAGGGCAGCGTGGAGGGTAAAAATCGTAGGGGGAGACCAAGACATGAATACACTAAGCAGATTCTGAAGGATGTAGGTTGCAGTAGGTACTGGGAGATGAAGAAGCTTGCACAGGATAGAGTAGCATGGAGAGCTGCATCAAACCAGTCTCAGGACTGAAGACCACAACAACAACAACAAATAACTTAGCGTTGTCAAGTTACAGTAGAGCATGGCGATATACACCGAAGAGCCAAAGAAACAGGTACGCCTGCCTAATATCGTGTAGGGCCCCCGCGAGCACGCAGAAGTGCAGCGACACGACTCGACTGATGTCTGAAATGGTGCTGGAGGGAATTGACACCATGAATCCTGCAGAGGGTGGATATCTCGATCTCTTCTGAACAGCACGTTGCAAGGCATCCCAGATATGCTCAATAATGTTCATGTCTGGGGAATTTGCTGGCCAGTGGAATTGCTTAAACACATAAGAGTGTTCCTGGATCCACTCTGAAGCAATTCTGAACGTGTGGGGTGTCGCATTGCCCTGCTAGAATTGCCCAACTGCGGTGTAATGCACAATGGACTTGAATGGATGCAGGTGATTAGACAGGATGCTTACGTACGTGTCACGTGTCAGAGTCGTATCTAGACGTATCAGGGGTCCCTTATCACTCCAACTACACACCCCCCACACCGTTACAAAGCCTCCACCAACGTGAACAGCCCCCTGCTGATATGCAGGGTCCATGGAAACATTAGGTTATCCCAATGCCCGTATACGTCCATCCGCTCGATACAATTTCAAACGAGACTCATCCGACCAGGCAACATGTTTCCAGTCATCAACAGTCCAATGTAGGTGTTGAGGGGCCCAGGCGGGGCGTAGAGCTTTGTCTCATGCAGTCATCAAGAGTACACGAGTGGGCTTTCGGCTCCGAAGGCCCATATCGACGATGTTTCGTTGAATTGTTCGCACACTGACACTTGCTAATGGCCCAGCATTGAAATCTGCAGCAATTTGCGGAAGGGTTGTACTTTTGTCATGCTGAACGATTCTCTTCAGTCATCGTTGTTTCCGTTCTTGCAGGATCTTCCTCCGGCCGCAGGATGTCGGAGATTTGATATTTTACCGGATTCGTGATATTCACGGTACATTCGTGAAACGGTCGTACGGTAACATCCCCACTTCGTCGCTATCTCGGAGATGCTGTGTCCCGCCGCTCGTGCGCCGACTATAACACCACGTTCAAACTCGCTTAAGTCTTGATAAACTGCCATCGTAGCAGCAGTAACCTATCTAACAACTGCGCCGCTGACTTGTCTTTTATAAGTGTGGCCGACCGTAGCGCCTTATTCTGCCTGTTTACATATCTCTGTATTTGAATAAGCATGTCTATACCAGTTTCGTTGACGCTTCAGTGTAAATATTGACAGTGACTCTGGGGCTATTAATCATTTCATAATACAGTCTATAATAGACAATAAATATAAGTCAAGAGAAATTATACTGAAGGAATTGAACACAACTATTTAAAAAAGCTTCGTAGTGATCATCTAACATCACGTAATAACTTAAATTCCTATCTTTCTTCGTTGTTTTTACTTTTCCTGTACTCCATATTTACTCTGTGTTGTCTTTTCCTTTTCTTCTTTTCTTCTGTCCATGCTGTTTCAGATTAATTTCTTCTGCCTTCAAAGATTTCTAAATTTAGCATTTTATTCTTTAAAAGGTTTCTTTCTGTAATTTCCGATTCTTTGATGTTATTTCTTTCTATGCCTTTTCTTATTTCTGTAATCTAGGCTATTATTGATTTCTTTTACAGAAATGCGGGGTATTTGTTTCTGTTGCATGTCCTCATTCATGCGGTAGAGCTGTCAAAAAAAAAAGCCTTGCCATTACTTGTGATGTTTTCTGTTTACTTGGTTAGTTCTCATTTTCCAACGATTTGAAGTGTGAATTGCACATTCACTTTTTTTCGCAAGGTATTCTATCACCAGGTGGGTTAATGACAATTTAGAAGGCATAGATTTATTGTATGTACGACTTTTGGTAACGTATGACGCTGTCTTTTAATCATAATTTTCGGAAAGGCGTAGTCGTAAATATAATAAACATCACTGGTTGGAACAATTTATTGTTAAAACTAACGTTTGCCTCTCTTTTATACCGGCTGTCGACAGGACTTTTTACTAAGGCCAGTAATATTGTTGGCGTACAATGTCGTCGACTACTAAAAGCGTCACTTGCTTCTATACTTATTCAAAGTAATGCAATATGTTATATTACAGGTATAATACTGTAATAAAATAATATTGCTTTCTCGAAAGTTTAAGGCAACCCATATAAATTTTTTTGTGATTCCTAATATTCTTTTTTCTTATTCTACCGAAATTTTCAATTTTTCTGTGATTTAAGTAAATTTCATCCATTGTGAATAAAAAAATTTCAAAAAAGGAAAAGAGTGGAAATTATATGCAGGGTCTGCCAGCATTTATACAGACTGTGAGGAAAACCGAACAAGTGTACACAGGCAAGTATTGCGAAAGGCTCCATCCTAATTAGAAGAAATCTATCGGTGCAGATAGAAACTTCCGAGAAACTGGATCGTTCAAGGAATGGAAAGCTGAGCAAGGTTCTCGAGAAAGAACTGTTCGCTCAGTAAAATTCATCCCTGTCACAAATAACGCGGCAAGTAACAGTGCCAAGTGATTCTGAACCGAAGTTCAGCACTGTCAATGGATTACGTCGTGACGCATCCTTTGGGATTGGCTATCGTTATTCCGGGCTGTTGTCATGAGCTGAAGGTAGATAGAACTAATTTGTTCATGTCAGTATTCATTTCCGACCTTTAGTTGCTTATCTCATATTACTCAGTTTACGATGCTCTATCTTCTGTGTACTTTGTCCGCCAAGTGCGTGGGGTACTCCTATATCTTCACCAAGAATTGTGCTGGGTTCGAAACCGGTTGTGAAACAAATACCAGCCGAGATGATTGTAACCGTGTGATGTTTTATTCCATTGCAAACATAAATCAATTCTTACTAAGCTAGAACGTACTCTGACCAGTGGAGCTGAATAAACTAAAAGACGATAATCAAATACTGCCTGGTGCAAGGTACATACATAGCCAATTTTCTATCATGTAATTATTTCGTGCTTTGATATTTTGTCCGAGATTATTGCCTTGAATGTGGTACTGTTGCGTATTGCTGACGATTTACAAAAATCTTTTCGAGGTCTGGTACAATCCCCTTGTAGAAGTATCCTTTTTCGGTTGAGCAGGCTACCCCTATAAATTAATTTAGATAATCGTTTTATGTTGTGTAGAACAGATCCGTAAGTATTCCATTTAATTAATATAGTGAAGAAATTGACAAACGCCGGCCGAAGTGGCCGTGCGGTTCTAGGCGCTGCAGTCTGGAACCGCGAGACCGCTACGGTCGCAGGTTCGAATCCTGCCTCGGGCATGGATGTGTGTGATGTCCTTAGGTTAGTTAGGTTTAACTAGCTCTAAGTTCTAGGGGACTAATGACCTCAGCAGTTGAGTCCCCTAGTGCTCAGAGCCATTTTTAGCCAAATTGACAAACAGTAACCGCTGGAAGTTTCCTTCTCTTTTATGTCATGAATCTTAAAGAACTTCAGAAATTATCTTCCAGCCTCAGCCGAAACGCATTTTCTTTTACTTATAAAGTGACTTTTTTGGTGCAGTCACTTTCTGCTAATATTTATGAGCACGATTTGTTTCGACAGCATCGTGCCATAATCAAGTGCTTTACAGTTACATGTACAATGATTTTTATTATACCTTCTTTTGGAGTGTGATCAGGGCTATTTGCTGGGTCTCCAGTGAAGTTACGTACAGAAATTTATCCCAGTACACAAAGACTGATTTACTTCATTGTGTACCTTGAGTGATCTGTACGTTTAAATTATCTCATTAACGTATTTTCTTACGTTTTAGATGAATATGTATTTGCATCGCTCACATATAAAAATATTACATTTTTGTTTAGTATATTTAAGATGTAGCGCATGTAGTATGATAATTAATTTTTGTTGGTTGTTCAGTGTTGTTAAGTCTTTTTTCAGTTAACCAAGCCTCTTTATATAAATAAAACAAGCATTCCAAATTGGAGAATTTTTTTAGAGAATTACATTATTAATCTCTAGCTTATCAGTCAGAAATCTGTTCCATGTATTGTGCCAAGAACGAAATTTTTACTTCTTCATATAACTCTATTTTGTGTTACTTGCCTATTTGATGCAATATATGAACAGTCCCAGAGGGCTTTGCATATACTAAACACTCTTTTGTAAATGCCTGACTTTGTATGTTTCTCTACGTGTATTTTTATGTTGTATCTCAGTGTGCTGCAGTTTATTATGTGTTGTGAAACTGGTGTTAATGTTGTGTGTCTGAAGATATTTGTTATTTTGTAGGAGAGTCTGTGAGTGGTATCTACGCAGTGGGTCTCTCTTCTGTTTTCTGTGTAGCATTTTGTTTATTATTCTTTCTGTCATGTACGGGGTTCTCAATATCTGTGTCTTCATAGCCATTTGTTGCAGCTATTTGTTTGATCGCGCTGAGTTTGTCGTGCTTCGCATATTTATCCAGTGACACATAACTGACTCTGTTAACTATAGTGCTGTGTGTACAGCATGTTTGTGTGTTGTAGGATGGTAAGATGGACAGTGTATGGTCGTGTCTCTCTGTGGATTTTCAAGGTGTGTCTACTGTTTTCTTTAGAGATCTTCAGATCTAGGAAATTCATGCTACAGTTGTATTCATATTCAACGGTAAATTTTATATTACTGCCCTGTGTATTACGTTAATCACGTATGTTGCTAATATCGTTTGTGTCACCATCTGCCAAGAACAATGTATTACCGAAATATCCTTTTGTAGTAAATGACTTTATCCATAGAGGACAGTTTCACTGCAGAGGACAAGGTACAGACCGAAGTAAATTTTTCTTTCTGTACAGATATAAATTTTAGTAGATAATCTCACTAGTACAACCAGCAAATAGACCTCACCACACTCCAAAATAATCTATAGTTAAGAATTAATGTATATGTATCTCTAACTGTATGTAACTGATAACGATAGCATGTTGCCGAAATGCACCAACTATTGGTAAAAAGTGGATGAAGAAGTTCTTTATAAATTTTGTAATATACCTGCGGAATCTAGAAAATTCCATACAACGCGGATAAATGGAAATTTTCTACTGGGGTTCAACTATCTATTTCAGATTCCACCAATCCAATATGACTCGCTTTGTATGTAAATAATAATGCTAAAAATTAAAGTAACTGCTGATTTATTGGCAAAAAGAAGAAGTAATTTTTGTGAAGACAGGTGTATCGATGGTCTTAGAATTTTACTTCTTTGTAATGGCTGGGATCGTTGCGGACACAACTGACTCGTTTTTAACGCGGATGTCAACAATTTTTTAATGTGTATAAAAACGCAAACACCAGTAACGGTTGTGCCTTTTACAACAATTGCATTTCTTCAACTTTTATAGTCCTGTCTTCCTCATTTGCGTGTAATATTTGGTATATTAATAATATGCCTTGCAGAAAATAAAGGCGAAACGCGTATGGCACTAAAATTGTGTTTTATTCAGTTGCTATCAGACGGTCCATAAGTAAAAATTATTAATATACCGTAATTGCATTTCTGCCTGGTGAGAAATTTTTGAAACGAGTCACGTGCATAAACCAGCGGTTCGAGAAAGAGAAAGAAACACATTTATTTAGTACTCCGACTCCCAACCTAGGTGTGCAACAACTGTTTTATTATGCTGGCAGAGAATGATGCAGACTGACACAAAAGAACGTGTACATCACATGCAGACGGCATATATGGTCCGAAGGATACAGTTATTAATGAAGAAAATGAGAAAACGTTTTATCATTTTTGTCCTTTACCATGAATTATTTGTTTCAAAAAAATTCCTTAGGCGTCTCACATTTCGGATACTTGAGTACAGTCTCGAAACTATGGAAGCACTTATCAGGAAGAACGTATTGCACAATATGGCGGAAGACTAATTACAGTGCTAGAAATTCTCCGCAGGAAACGAGAGTTTCTGCATTTATTTTGCGTCATCATTGTCTTGGGCCACGTGTTACAGTACCGAAGGATACTTCCGGGATGAGAGAACCTGCCGTCCTCGCTGGTGCAGCCCTGAGGAGCGGTCATCGGTGCTGGCCTTGGACAAGGATGACGTCAAGGTCGCCAGCTGACAGAGGGACGCGTCTGGCCGTATCACAGCGGCACTTGTTTGCTTCCAGGCGTCTGATAGCCATGCGCATGCCATTCTGATTAGATACCTTTGTTGTTATCAAGCCAGATTGCAAGTTGACGTCGTGTATGTTTTTTAAGGATAAAAAGAAAGAGACGCACTGATATTCTGTAAATTAACAACCGCTCCCACTGTAGTCTTTTGTTTATTTGTCAGAGAAGCATTTATAATTTTAGACTCGTTGATGGCTTATTGCCAGTGAAAGTAACTCATTAGTTCCACTCAATCGAAATACTGTTTACAATTTACTAATATGCTACATGTCGCATACCACGAATCTCTGTCTTCTGAATTTCTGTATACCTCCACAAATATATACCAGACTGGGAAGTGGGAAAACATGCTGAAGACGTGTGGAAGAATAAGTAATTGTCAGCGCCGGATAGATTTGGAGAATGTTGACTTACGTCCATGACTAAGGAAATCGTCGTACATTATGGAAACAGCAGTAAACATTTATACAGGGTGATCAAAAAGTCAGTATAAATTTGAAAACTTAATAAACCACGGAATAATGTAGATAGAGAGGTAAAAATGGACACACATGCTTGGAATGACATGGGGTTTTATTAGAACAAAAAAAGTTCACAAAATGTCCGACAGATGGCGCTGGACAGCAAAACTGCTACCGTGACGGGTGAGAGGTACGCCAATGTCACAGAATCACATCGTCCCCAGCCTGGCTGATAAACACCTGCTGGAACGTACGATGTTTATGTAGGATGGCGCTCTACCCCATATTTCTAGACGCGTGAAAGATCTCTTGCGCGCGTCGTTTGATGATCGTGTGCTCAGCAGCCACTTTCGTCATGCTTGGCCTCCCAGGTCCCCAGACCTCAGTGTGTGCGATTATTGGCTTTGGGGTTACCTGAAGTCGCAAGTGTATCCTGATCGACCGACATCTCTAGGGATGCTGAAAGACAATATACGACGCCAATGACTCACCATTACTCCGGACATGCTGTACAGTGCTGTTCACAACATTATTCCCGACTACATCTATTGTTGAGGAATGATGGTGGACATATTGAGCATTTCCTGTAAAGAACATCTTCTTTGCTTTGTCTTACTTTGTTATGCTAATAATTGCTATTCTGATCAGATGAAGCGCAATCTGTCGGACATTTTTTGAACGTTTGTATTTTTTTGGTTCTAATAAAACCCCATGTCATTCCAAGAATGTGTCTCTATTTGTACCTGTCAATCTACATTATTCCGTGATTTATTCAGTTTTCAAATTTATACTGACTTTTTGATCACCCGGTATATAAAAAATGGCAAACTTCAAAGCAAACGTATACTATGCAATTGAAACGTTTCATGCAGACTAGATCAGGGATGGGAAAATGGAGTTGCATGTTGTCTGCAGCGAAACTCGAGGCTACAGTCTTTTCTCCTTTTTTAAAAATTTTATTATTATTCTCAGGACTTTTAGTGCAGAAGATGCAAGGATCCATCACTAACTGAGAGGTAAAATGTATTAAGAAACTACTTGTTCGTCTCATCTTTGTTTCATAGTGTCGTTAGCTCTGGTTTCCTTTCGCAACCTCTAAAATGTTGACATTTCAGCTGATTTGTGGGGACTACATCTCATTGCACCGATCTTAATCATCTATCTCGAACACCATTGGCCTTCCAGTGTGGACTTCTCATAGAAATCGGCGAATGTCAAGTACTGACCCGCCTGAGACAGAACTGGGCCGGGCTGTGTTAGCATGATTCCTAGACCTTAGACTCTTACACATTTTCAAAAACATTACTAATATTTTTTGATTTAAAACCACTGTAAGTTAGGGTTTCTTTGCTCACTTCAGATAATGCATATATTCATACTGAGAATGGGCGGTGATAAACCTTCGTTCGCAGCATTATAATCAGCATCTTCACCATATGCATTGATAGGCTGTGGATGCTTATCAGACAGTAATAGCTATGTTACAAATAATATTCCTTTAAGAACTCGATAATGAGAAGAAACGTCGGCGAGAAACAATGGGGAGACATGAAACAGCCGAAAGTTCTTGGGGGTGTCCCCCTTTTTAACAATCACACGTTACTATCCGTGACGAGCATAAAACTGTTTCGGGTATGGAGTTGTGAGGCGCTGCATTCAACGAAACTGATATTGTTGCTTTTTAAGTTTTATTACAGTATGTTCACTATTTCTCGGATGGGCAATTCAGACCTTGGGTGACAGAAGAAATAAATAAAAAAGGTTTAAGAAATATACGTAAAAACGTAAGAACGTGAACAACATGTTCTCCGGAAGTAACGTAGTCTACGCGATGTACACGACCCTTCCACACTTTGTAAGAGAAGGTCGAGAAAGACAGATTAACATCCCGTCGACATCGAGGTCATTACAAGCAAAACACTAGTTTCTGCTTAATTACACGAAAATAATCAAAGGACAATTACGGCGTGAGCCTAAAATTATACGTAGTATCTGAGGAAATCTTATACTAGGATAGTTGGTGAGGGATTTTAACCCTTAGCGTGCCACATACGATATCGGTGCATAACCCCGCTCTGTTTCCAGAACTGTCGTGACTTTCTTCTGAGAGTTCAGTGACAACAAATAAATAACTGTAAACCGTTGTCAGCAATTGGAGACTGTTATTTAACACAGTTCTCACGCAGGTATTCATATGAGTCTCCCACGTTTGTCAATTCATGCGCGTCACTGAACAACTAAAAACAATGGCCAGTGGGAGAAAAGGTAAGCGGAGGTATTTTCCACTTGGAAGACACCAGACGCGCTGTTTTAAGCAGAAAAGTAGTAGGATCTGCAAACTCGTTAACGTAGCGACCTCGTGTTTTTTCCAGACTAGTCAGAACAGCCCCGGCAGCAGCCGTAGCTACGCGCAACTAGCAAATTGAATATTCATATCAGTCGACGGAAGAAGTACGTTGCTTCTTGCGTTAGCAACCAGCGTCCTCCGTTAACAGCAGCCCTTCACGTTCAAAGACAGAGCGGATAATAAGTTGGTAGCATACGAGAGGTATCGCGAAAGGTTCAACGGTAATCGTTAGGCCCGTAATTACACTGTAAAAGACACGTAACAAAACTTTTATGAACTCTAGTACCGAGCGCCAACTTTCATCAAAGAACTGAATGTGAATAAAGATAACTACGACATGACTCACGCATTGTTTATTTATGTCCCCTAACTACTATTATAGTCTTTTTGGAGGTTACACATCAGTTGCACATGCTGCATGCTGGCGCATTTCTGGTGACTGTTCGCAGCGAACAGTGCTTAGTTCTCTGGCCGCAGGCAATTGGAATGGAAGCTGCTACGTGAAGCAGTGGTTGGGAAGGGAGTGAGACAGTGTTGTAGCCTCTCCCCGATGTTATTCAATCTGTATATTGAGCAAGCAGTAAAGGAAAGAAAAGAAAAAATCGGAGTAGGTATTAAAATCCAAGGAGAAGAAATAAAAATTTTGAGGTTCCGTGATGACATTGTAATTCTGCCAGAGACAGCAAAGGACCTGGAAGAGCAGCTGAACGGAATGGACAGTGTCTTGAAAGGAGGATATAAGATGAACATCAACAAAAGCAAAACGAGGATAAAGCAATGTAATCGAATGAAGTCAGGTGAAGCTGAGGGGATTATATCAGGAAACGAAACACATAAAGTAGTAGATGAGTTTTGCTATTTGGGGAGTAAAATAACTGATGATGGCCGAAGTAGAGAGGATATCAAATGTAGACTGGCAATGGCAAGGAAAGCGTTTCTGAAGAAGAGAAATTTGTTAACATCGAGTATAGATTTAAGTGTCAAGAAGTCGTTTCTGAAAGTATTTGTATGGAGTGTAGCCACGTATGGAAGTGAACCATGGACGATAAATAGTTTGGACAAGAAGAGAATAGAAGGTTTCAAAATGTGGTGCTACAGAAGAATGCTGAAGATTAGATGGGTAGATCACATAACTAATGAGGAGGTATTGAATAGAATTGCGGCGAAGAGGAGTTTGTGGCACAACTTGACTAGAAGAAGGGATCGGTTGGTAGGACATGTTCTGAGGCATCAAGGCTTCACCAATTTAGTATTGGAGGGCAGCGTGGAGGGTAAAAATCGTAGAGGGAGACCAAGAGATGAATACACTAAGGAGATTCAGAAGGATGTAGGTTGCAGTAGGTACTGGGAGATGAAGAAGCTTGCACAGGATAGAGTAGCATGCAGAGCTGCATCAAACCAGTCTCAGGACTGAAGAGCACAACAACAAAAACAACTTGGATAATGACTCCAATACCGTTCACACTGCCACAAGAAGCGACCCCGGGTACACGGTCCCACGCTGAAAACAAGAATATGTAACTTCTTCATGCTCCATCAGAAGAGGAGCCTCTAAAGGGTGGGAAACATTTCAGAGGAAATAAAAAAACGTTCCATACTTGACTGGTTATAGTTATCTGTATTTACGTTCTATTCTGTCATAGAAGTTGGAGTTTGGTTCTCGAATTCATACAAGTTTTGTCACTTACCTCTTACAATGAAATTGAGGTCCTAGCCACCATCATTGAATCTTTATTATACTTAACCTGCATCTCACATCCCACTAAGTTACTTTCCTCTTGAAAAACTGCGTTTTCTACAATATTCAATACGCACACGCTTAATTATATCAAAGATTTCACGTAATACCGCACTGCAGGAAAGACCATTTTCAATGGAATATATGCGTTAACAACACCCACTCTTACTAAAAATTGATAAAAATTTCGTTGCAAACAGAAACCAACTGCATTCAGAAATTTTCCATTATTATTAGTGTACAATACGATCTGTACCCTGTGGATTCACCACAGAGCATTTGCGGTGCCTGTTTTAAATAGCGTAGTCCCAAAATGCAATCATTCAGGGCAGAGTCTAAAGCTTTCACAGTGATTTTTTACAACGGCGACGCGAAGGAAAGAAGTGAAATTTTCAACAATTAAAACGCGAAACGATCTTGGGCTAGATATGAAATATGTTATAGCAGAACCAACAACATGATGGTGAAGCGAAGTTATTCGATACGCGTAGTGCAGTTATAAAAGAACTCCTGCCGTTCAGAAAGGTTGTTATTTGTAGGTCCTGTCGAAGTGCCGCAGTGGACACTGGACCCACAGTTGGGAGGACTGGTGTTCAGATCCCCGCCACCAGATTTACGTTTTCCTCGGTTTCCGTACACCATATCGCTTAAGGCAAATAGCGGTGTGGTCCCTTTGGAAATGACAAAGCCGAATTCATCCGAGTTTGGGCGCCGTCTTTAACGACCGAATCGTCGACGTAACCTTAAACAAAAACTTATCTCCATCCTTTTTCCGAGATTTAGAATTTTAATTAGTCGACCTGATAAGCGTTTTCCGTGACTTCCCTCAATCTCTTTACTTCTTCATCTGCACGACTGCCTGCAACCTGCAGTTCACACTTAACTGTTTGCAGAGGGTTAGTCGAACCACTTTCAAGGTATTTCTCTACCGTTCTACTCTTGAACAGCGCGCCGAGAAAAACGAAAATCTTTTCGTGGGAGCTCTGATTTCTCTTATTTTATTACGATGATAATATCTCCCTATGTAGGTGGGAGCCAATAGCATATTTCGGAGGAGAATGTTAGCAACATAAATTTCGTGAAAGGATCTCGCCATAACGAAAAACATCTTTGTTTTAATGATTGCCATCTCAGCTCCTTTATCACATCTGTACACTCTCTCCCCTAGTTTTGCGATAGCACCAAAAGAGCTTCCCTTCTTTGGACTTTTCTGATGTTCTCCGTCAATTCTATCGGCTACGGATCCTATACAGCGCAGCAATACTCCGGGAGAGCACGGACAAGCTTAGTGTGCAGTCTCTTCAGTACATTTATCGCATCTTCTAAGTGTTCTACCAGTAAAACGCAGTCTCTGGTTCGCCTTCCCATGCAACATTTTCTGTGTTTTCGTAAAGGTTTAAGTTGTTCATAATCTCAATTGCTAGATATTTAGTTGAATCGATAACCTTAAAATTTGTGTAATTTATCGTGTAACCGAAATTTAATGGAACCCCTATGATACTTACGTGGAGGTTCTCATACTTTTTATTATTCAGGTCAGTTGTCACTTTTTGCACCAGGCAGATATCTTTTGTAAATCATTTTGTAATTCGTATTGATTTTCTGACGACTTTCGTAACTGGAAACGATAGCATAATGTGCAAACTACCTAATAGGGCTGTTCACATTGTCTCGTAAATCGCTTATATAATTATGAACAGCAGAGGGCCTATAACACTTCCTAGGGGAACAGCAGCTATCTTTTCCGTTTCGCTCTATGATTTACCGTCAGTTGCTAACGTGACCTTTCTGACAGGAAATCATAAGTCCAGTGTCACAACTGCGATGTTTTCGACAGGCACGTAGTTTGAGTAGAAAACGCTTAAGAGGAGCGGCATTAAAAGCCTTCTAGATATCTAGAGACATGGAATCAATTTGAAATCCCATTTCGATGTACTGATTACTTCGTGTGAATACATAGCCAGTTGCTTCACAAGAACAATATTTTCGGAATCCGCGCTGGTTGCATGTCAACAGATCGTTTCCTTCGACGTACTTTCATTAAGTTCGGCCACAATATACGTCCCAAAATCCTGTTACAAATTGACATAAGTGATATCGGTCTATAGTTCTGTCGGTTACTTCTGCCGGCCGGAGTGGCCGAGCGGTTCTAGGCGCTTCAGTCTGGAACCGCGCGACCGCCACGGTCGCAGGTTCGAATCCTGCCTCGGGCATGGATGTGTATGATGTCCTTTGGTTACTTAGGTTTAAGTAGTTCTAAGTTCTAGGGGACTGATGACCTCAGCTGTTAAGTCCCGTAGTGCTCAGAGCCATTTGAACCGCTTTTTTTTCGTTATTTCTGTTTCCTTTCTTGTGATTGGAGTGACCTGTGCAACTCAGCTCTACGCCGAGATGGCGTACACTTATACGCATACTTAGCCGTATCCAGTTGAGTTAGCCCAACGCCTGTAGTAACGTTGATGTCGACGGGACGCTGAATTCTAATCTAGCTTCATTTAATCTCTACTGAACTGAATCATGGTTAGGAACAGCGTCGTAAAAGATTCACAACACACGTTTAGTGGATCATGAGCCTGTTGGTAGCAGATGAGTGAATTGTTTTCTGTTACTTAAACAATGATTTTCAACAACTGAAGAAGCACTGTAGAGCACGGGATGGGGTCACACTCACGTGGGCTGTGATGGCAGTAGGTTGCGGTCTGGAGCGAGTGCCGTGTCCCTCAGGTGCGTGCGGTCGCGCGAGCTGACACGAGCCCAGCTCCCAGCTCGTAACCCAACCTCCCACGTGGCTACCGCCGACAACACTGCGGCTGCGTTCTGCCTCTGCCTGCTCGCTGGAGGCGGCCACGGTTGGCGCCCTCGACGCCAGCGCCGCGATGCGGCGGCCGTACGCACTCGCGGAGGGACCAGACGCTGCGTTGCATCCTTCCAAACGACTTCTTTATCGCAATCCGGCGAACGCTCTCGGATTTTAAATTTCCTCTGTTCTTAACTCATCAAACAGATCCGCGCATTCGGGAAGTGTTCGCTCCCTTCATGTTTTTTGTCTCTTTCTGCCGAGCAGCGACGAAGGATTCAGTTTAAAGAAAGCAAATCATAGCTTGTCCATAGGCTATGACTGTGACACAGCGAATCAACTGGAAAATGATGCTTCTTTATGCTTTCTTGACTTTATCGATGGAAAATCAATAACAATACATCGAAATCTGTTACTACTCAAAAATGCTCGAACATAACTTCGGTGAGGTTCATAATGTTATTCTTTCATTAAAAAAAAAAAAAAAAGGTTCAAATGGCTCTGAGCACTATGGGACTTAACAGCTGAGGTCATCAGTCCCCTAGACTTAGAACTATTTAAACCGAAGGACATCACACACATCCATGCCCGAGGCAGGATTCGAAACTGCGACCGTACCAGCAGCGCGGTTCCACACTGAAGCGCCTAGAACCGCTCGGTCACAACGGCCGGCGCTTAGGGAGTTGGAAAGAAGTGTGATTCTAGGCAATTTTAGAAGGCTAGGTTAGATATTTGAACGAAACACATCATAGTTGTGGATACTTTCGTTTTCGTATGTAAGTTAGTTAAATACACTACTGGCCATTAAAATTGCTACACCAAGAAGAAATGCAAATGATAAATGGGTATTCATTGGACAAATATATTATACTAGAACTGACATGTGATTACATTTTCACGCAATTTGGGTGCATAGATCCTGAGAAATCAGTACTCACAACAACCACCTCTGGCCGTAATAACGGCCTTGATACGCCTGGGAATTGAGTCAAACACAGTTTGGATAGCGTGTACAGGTACAGCTGCCCATGCAGCTTCAACGCGATACCACAGTTCATCATGAGTAGTGAATGGCTTATTGTGACTAGCCAGTTGCTCGGCCACCATTGACCAGGCGTTTTCATTTGGTGAGAGATCTGGAGAATGTGCTGGCCAGGGCAGCAGTGGAACATTTTCTGTTCCAGAAAGGCCCGGACAGCACCTGCACCATGCGGTCGTGCATTATCCTGCTGAAATGTCGGGTTTCGCAGGGATCGAATGAAAGGTAGAGCCACGGGTCGTAACACATCTGAAACGTAACGTCCACTGTTCAAAGTGCCGTCAATACGAACAAGGGGTGACCGAGACGTGTAACCAATGGCACCCCATATCATCACGCCGGGTGATGCGCTAGTATGGCGATGACGAATACGTTCACCGCGATGTCGCCAAACACGGATGCGACCATCATGATGCGTAAACAGAACCTGGATTCATCCGAAAAAATGACGTTTTGCCATTCGTGCACCCAGGTTCGTCGTTGAGTACACCATCGCAGGCGCTCCTGTCTGTGATGCAGCGTCAAGGGTAACCGCAGCCGTAGTCTCCGATCTGATAGTCCATGCTGCTGCAAACGTTGTCGAACTGTTCGTGCAGACGGTGGTTGTCTTGCAAACGTCCCCATCTGTTGACTCAGGGATCGAGACGTGGCTGCACGATCCGTTATAGCCATGCGGATAAGATGCCTGTCATGTCGACTGCTAGTGATACGAGGCCGCTGGGATCCAGCACGGCGTTCCGTATTACCCTCCTGAACCCACCGATTCCATATTCTGTTAACAGTCATTGGATCTCGACCAACGCGAGCAACAATGTCGCGATACGATAAACTGCAATCGCCATAGGCTACAATCCGATGTGTATCAAAGTCGGAAACGTGATGGTACGCATTTCTCCTCCTTACACGAGGCATCACAACAACGTTTCACCAGGCAACGCCGGTCAACTGCTGTTTGTGAATGAGAAATCGGTTCGAAACTTTCCTCATGTCAGCACGTTGTAGGTGTCGCCACCGGCGCCAAGCTTGTGTGAATGCTCTGAAAAGCTACTAATTTGCATATCACAGCATCTTCTTCCTGTCGGTTAAATTTCGCGTCTGTAGCACGTCGTCATCTTCGTGGTGTAGCACTTTTAATGGCCAGTAGTGTAATTTTGGTGATGTTCATAATGTTTTTATTCTGTCGTTTCATACTTCGTTGCTCTTCTTTTTTTCTGCGATGTTAACATTTTGACTGCCCAAAATTACTTAAAATTTAGAAATTTTGTTTAGAGTAACATATTTTTTGAACTTTTTATTCGACCTGGTTTGTATCATTAAAATGCTTAGGGAATTGGATAGAAGTGTGATTCTAGGCTATTTTAGAAGGCTGGGTTAGATATTTGAACGAAACACATAATAATTGTGGATACTTTGGTTTTTGTATGTAAGTTAGTTAGTTAATTAGTTAGTTACATGTCCAATAGATCATCTGAACGATTCTTTTGTCGCAATGATGTGGAACGAGTCAGTTTACAGGGCATGCATACACGATTAGTGTCAACATCAATGAACACGTTACCATTTCATTCTTACTCATAAAATTACACTTAAAATGTTAGTAAAACAGTATGCAGGAATTGTTTTCAGCCATAATGGCTATGTTTGTGGACCGTGACTGTGTGGGATAATTATTTATTTCAAGTTTCTGCTACCAGTCACTTTTTATTTTATGCTTAATCTAACATAATGCAACGCGTTTCGAACATGTTTTGTTTATCTTCAAGCGTTTATACATACTTACATACATAGAGAAATGTTACTTAAAAATAAACAGTCTTAAACTAGATTAATCTAGAACACTTTGTCCATTGTATTTTACTGTAGCTGCTGGTCTGGCATTTGGGGGGAAGGAGGGGGGCAGTGTATGGCTAGAAAGAGGATGGCTGAAGATGAACAAAACATGATCGAAACGCGTTCAATTAGGTTAGATTAAGCATAATAACTTTTCTGGAGACTAGAAATCTACTCTGTAGGAATCAGCATGGGTTTAGAAAAAGACGATCGTGTGAAACCCAGCTCGCGCTATTCGTCCACGAGACTCAGAGGGCCATAGACACGGGTTCACAGGTGGATGCCGTGTTTCTGACTTCCGCAAGGCGTTCGACACAGTTCCCCACAGTCGTTTAATGAACAAAGTAAGAGCATATGGACTATCAGACCAATTGTGTGATTGGATTGAAGAGTTCCTATATAACAGAACGCAGCATGTCATTCTCAATGGAGAGAAGTCTTCCGAAGTAAGAGTGATTTCAAGTGTGCCGCAGGGGAGTGTCATAGGACCGTTGCTATTCACAATATACATAAATGACCTTGTGGATGACATCGTAAGTTCACTGAGGCTTTTTGCAGATGATGCTGTGGTGTATCGAGAGGTTGTAACAATGGAAAATTGTACTGAAATGCAGGAGGATCTGCAACGGATTGACGCATGGTGCAGGGAATGGCAATTGAATCTCAATGTAGACAAGGGTAATGTGCTGCGAATACATAGAAAGATAGATCCCTTATCATTTAGCTACAGTATAGCAGGTCAGCAACTGGAAGCAGTTAATTCCATAAATTATCTGGGAGTACGCATTAGGAGTGATTTAAAATGGAATGATCATATAAAGTTGATCGTCGGTAAAGCAGATGCCAGACTGAGATTCATTGGAAGAATCCTAAGGAAATGCAATCCGAAAACAAAGGAAGTAGGTTACAGTACGCTTGTTCGTCCACTGCTTGAATACTGCTCAGCAGTGTGGGATCCGTACCAGATAGGGTTGATAGAAGAGATAGAGAAGATCCAAAGGAGAGCAGCGCGCTTCGTTACAGGATCATTTAGTAATCGCGAAAGCGTTACGGAGATGATAGATAAACTCCAGTGGAAGACTCTGCAGGAGAGACGCTCAGTAGCTCGGTACGGGCTTTTGCTAAAGTTTCGAGAACATACCTTCACCGAAGAGTCGAGCAGCACCATGAGGATAAAATCAGAGAGATTAGAGCCCACACAGAAGCATACCGAGAATCCTTCTTTCCACGAACAATACGAGACTGGAATAGAAGGGAGAACCGATAGAGATACTTAGGGTACCCTCCGCCACACACCGTCAGGTGGCTTGCGGAGTATGGATGTAGATGCAGATAAAATAAAAAGTGACTGGTAGCAGAAACTTGAAATAAATAATTAAGAATGCAAGAAACTGAGAAAGAAATGGGTCACATAAGAAATTATTTTAAAAAGAATGTTAAAATGCAAGAGTAGACTGCCGATGCAAATACAGGATACCAATGATACCATAAACACAAAACAGTACCATATACAGAAAAATACCTTAAAAATGACAGCAAAGTAATTGCATGGATATTGGTCAGAACCAAAAGGAAAAGTGATAATGGGACTGGTTAAAGGCGCTTCAGTCTGGAGCCGCGTGACCGCTCCAGTCGCAGGTTCGAATCCTGCCTCGGACATGGATGTGTGTGATGTCCTTAGGTTAGTTAGGTTTAAGTAGTTCTAAGTTCTAGGGGACTGATGACCACAGATGTTAAGTCCCATAGTGCGCAGAGCCATTTGAACCAATAATGGAACTGGAAACACAGAGACGGTTAAGGAATTAAGCTGGATTCCCACGGAGCGTGAACACGGATGTCTGCCGTACTTTCACACTCGCTGTGATGCAGTGTATGGAGTGACCCCACCAGTCGTGTGTCGTGGGCTGTTCACATGGATTGAAGTGCCAACGAAGGCGTGATTCAGCTGATAGCGCGAATCTGGCCATGGAAAAGTTCCTCACTGGGAGTTGTTCAGTGGTGAGTTCGGTTTCTGCTGCTGTTTTGGCACAGACGATGAATCGGTTGAAGGAATCGCAAGAAAGATGGAGGAAAAGACGATGGTGGGTCAGGAAGTTGATACTTTAAAGAATATCGGGGGCACACAGTTTGATTGACATCGAGCTAAGACATCATTACCCTGAAGACTTCAAAAACGTATTACTAATGTCTCAACCTCAGTTTGACTATCTTTTGGAACGCTCTTCACCACTGATTTCGAAGTCAGATACCAATATGAGGCAAGCAGTAAATGCAAAAATTAAAAGTCAAGGAACTTTATGCTGTTTAGCCACTGCAGACTCTTTTAAAAATTTGAAATATTTATTCTGTGTTCCAGAAAATACAATTAGTAAATCTGTACAGGAAAGTTCGAAGTGGTCCACAACGTACTTATGGAATTCATACCGGTACTTACAGTAATATTTACTACACGTCTTTTTCAAAAAATGGTTCAAATGACCCTGAGCACTATGGGACTTAACTTCTGAGGTCATTAGTCCCGTAGAACTTAGAACTACTTAAACCTAACTAACCTAAGGACATCACGCCACACACATCCACGCCCGAGGCAGGATTCGAACCTGCGACCGTAGCGGTCGCGTGGTTCCAAACTGTAGCGCCTAGAACCGCTCGGCCACTCTGGCCGGCACAGGTTTTTCATTTGGCTTTATTTATATTATTTTGTTTGTATTTTCAACATAATGCGTTCTAGGTCCAAGCATTTAAAGAGTAGAAAGAAATAATAACATGAAAATGGTCGAGCAGCATAATAATATGAATCGTTGAAATTGTTGCTAGTTATCAAATGGAAAGTAACCTTTTGATTATTAAAAATAAGATCGACCTATACACTTGTAAATAAATACTCATCTAAAAAGTCGTAACTCATATCTAATTCTTTCTCGCTTGGTAGTTAAAAATGTTGTATTTGCGGGGATCCACAATCTAAAGATGTTTAATAAACGTAGTAGGCTGTAATGTGATTTTTATTTAATCGTGCGATTAAATAAAAATCACATTACAGCCTACTACGGACCATGTTTACGTTTATTAATCACTCAGTAGTGTTGACTAGCTGGAGGGAGATGGGGGTAGTCACACTGAATTTGTTATTTGCGACGTAATTGACTCTTGAAGCTCCATAACGATTGGAGGTCCAATACTGCTTAGCACTGGTACAGCATACAGTACGTGCCGAAATAGCCATAGGAGCCTTCTTGCTTAATTGCGGCAGCGCGATTTGAAACGGCTTGTAATTTGTCAATCGCACATGAAAAAAAAGTCGATTAGGCGATCTTTAAAAAATTTGCTGATTTTTCATGATGAAGGCTGCGATGGAGTTGAAGGCATTTTTCGTTTTAGTTCTGCCATGGGCGTCTTAGTTTCATCTGAGATATATGATGTGCTTGATGTGGTCGTGTTAAGATCGCCAACAGCACGTAAACCTACAGATGGGGATTCGTGACTTCTCCAGTTGTGGTTATTCATTTGGGTTTATTAGTGACATCTCAAAACACTAATTCTGTTTCAGGCGCCGGCAACATCAGACGAAAGGAAAAAAATATAGAGGATGGGTTTAGAGAGCGATGGAACGTTCCAGGCTGTACAGGAGCTTTGGATGGAAAAAAATACATTGTTATTCGTGCTCCTCCTACTACTGGATCCGATTATTACGATTACTGTCCCACTATTGTATTACTAGCTTTAGCTGATTCCGATAATTATTTCCTGTATGTTGATGTAGGGGCTGAAGGAAGAAGTTGTGTTGGAAGTACATTTCAATACAGCTCATTGTACAACGCTTTTGAAACGAATTCCCTTGCAATGGCATCTGATTTTTGTTGTTGTAGGGAATGATGCGTTTCCGATAAAAACGTTTTTGATGAAACCATACAGTCTGCGTAACGTGGCTGGGCAACTACAACTATCGAATATAAAGGGCTTGAAGAATTGTAAGAATACTTTTGGGCATGCTTTTGTTTAAATTCAGAGTATTTAAAAGAGCAATATCTTTCAAAATACAGTCGGCGGACAACGTAGTATGAGCCTGCTGCTCGCTGCACAATAGGCTGCGGAAAACAAATCCCGCCTACTTCTATCGAGGTTTAGTTGACTTCGAGGATGAAAACCATCGTATTTTCCCTGGATTTTGGCGTCAAGAACAAATTACTGGCCTACAGAACCTTCTGCAAACTGCCCACAGACATCCACGTCGATAGGCTCAACAAATTCGGGATAGATATTGTGATTATTTTAATAATAAAGGTGCTGTGCCCTGCCAAAGTGTACTGCTCACTGACGTTGCAAATAGAGAACTGTAAAGCACTTCAGTCTCGACATTGTGCTCAGTGAATTTGTAGGAGGTCAACTTCAATTTGCATGCGCTTCAAAGTAAATGCATTGTTACATATATTTTATCAGATGCTGAAGATTAGATGGGTAGATCACATAACTAATGAGGAGATATTGAATAGAATTGGGGAGAAGAGGATCTTGTGGCGCAACTTGACTAGAAGAAGGGATCGGTTGGTAGGACATGTTCCGAGACATCGAGGGATCACCAATTTAGTATTGGAGGGCAGCGTGGAGGGTAAAAATCGTAGAGGGAGACCAAGAGATGAATGCACTAAGCAGATTCAGAAGGATGTAGGTTGCAGTAGGTACTGGAAGATGAAGAAGCTTGCACAGGATAGAGTAGCATGGAGAGCTGCATCAAACCAGTCTCAGGACTGAACACCACAACAACAACATGAATGTAATGTTTATAGTGCCAAATATCGCCGTATTAAAGGTAGGTGGTACAGTTTCTCTAATATCCATACTGTTTTGTGTAGTCATTTTTGTTGTAATAATGTAAATGTAAGAAACAATTTTGAAAAGATAAAAAAATGAAAACATAAACTTCTGTTTCGTTTACGACATTTGATAGATTAGGTCGTTGTTGAACGAAGGGGCGAATGAAAGAATTCATCTCCTCAAACCAGACGATTTTTGGTTTATAAACATCGTCAGCGACAGTTTCAGACCGTTCGCTTTTGGCTTTTTTTTCAATTCTTGACAATACGACCTCCTCAAGTTTTTAAATTTTTTACTCCTTTGGGTCCGATCTTGGACTGTGGAGCGCATCACGAACTCTTTCGGCAGCTCCCATTATGATATCTCGAGCCCTGTACTTTTTGTTACTTACATCATACAAGACTTGCTCAACAGCGTACAGTTCCAGAACTCGTAAAGTTTCACTGTCTTGCAACTAGATCACATGAGTTTTCTACATCTACATTTTCGTTACTCTGCAATTCACACTTAAGTGGCTGGCAGAGGGTTCATCGAACTATTTTCATACTACTTCTCTACCATTCCACTCTTGAATGGCGCGTGGGAAAAAGGAACACCTACATCTTTCCATTCGAGCTCTGATTTCTCTTATTTTATTATGATGATTATTACTCGCTATGTAGGTGGGTGTCAACAAAATATTTTCGCATTCGGAAGAGAAAGTTGGGGACTGAAATTTCGTAAATAGATCTCGCCGCAAAGTAAACCGCCTTTGTTTCAGTGACTGCCACCCCAACTCGCGTATCATATTAGTGACACTCTCACCCCAATTGCGCGATAACACGAAACGAGCTGCCCTTCTTTGCACTTTCTCGATGTCCTCCGTCAAGCCTACCTGGTAAGGATCCCATATTGCGCAGCAATATTCCAGTAGAGGACGGACAAGTGTAATGTAGGCTGTCTCTTTAGTGGGTTTGTCGCATCTTCTAAGTGTTCTGCCAACAAAGCGCAGTCTTTGTTTCGCCTTCCCTACAATATTATCTATGCGGTCTTTTCCAATTTAAGTTGCTCGAAATTGTAATTCCTAGGTATTTAGTCGAATTGACAGCCCTTAGATTTGTGCGGTTTATCGTATTCCCAAAATTTATCGGATTTCTTTTAGTACCCGTGTGGATGACCTCGCACTTTTCTTTGTTTAGTGCCAATTGCCACTTTTCGTACCATACAGAAATTCTCTCTAGATCATTTTGTAATTGGAATTGATCGTCTGATGATTTTACTAGACGGTAAATTACAGCGTCATCTGCAAACAATCTAAGGGGCCTGCTCAGATTATCACCTAGATCATTTATGTAAATCAGGAACAGCAGAGGGCCTATGACACTACCTTGCGGAACGCCAGATATCACTTCTGTTCTACTCGATGATTTACCGTCTCTCACTACGAACTGTGACCTCTCTGGGAGGGAATCACGAAACCAGTCACACATTTGAGACTATACTCCACATGCACGCAATTTGATTAATAGTCACTTGTGAGGAACGGTATCAAAAACCTTCTGGAAATCTAGGAATGTGAAATCGATCTGAGATCCCCTGTCGACAGCACTCATTACTTCATGGGAATAAAGAGCTAGCTGTGTTGCACAAGAACGATATTTTCTGAATCCGTGTTGGTTATGTATCAATAAGTCATTTTCTTCAAGGTGATTCATAATGTTCGAGTACAGTATATGCTCCAATATCCTACTGCAAATTGGGGTCAGTGATACGGGTCTGTAATTCAATTGGTTACTCCTATTTTCTTACTTGAATATTGGTGTGACCTGTGCTGTTTTCCAGTCTTTAGGAACAGACCTTTCGTCAGGTGAGCGGTTGTATATCATTGCTAAGAAAGGCGCTATTGTGTCTGCATACTCTGAAAGGAACCTGATTGGTATACCATCTGGACCGGAAGACTTGCCTTTCTTACGTGGTTTGAGTTGTTTCGCAACACCTAAGATATCTACTTTTACGTCACTCATGCTGACAGCTGTTTTAAGGGCACTAGTCGTCATCTTGTTGTTCATAGCACAAAGTGTTGTAATATAATGGAACCATAGAAGAGGCAAAGTCACGACTGAAAGTCAAACACTTTTGATTCGAAGAGTGAGCCTTCACGCGAGCCTGTGACCTCAGGGTCAAATTGACGGCCCTTCGTTGACACGGGTAGCGTACACAACAGTAGGCATCACGCTAGCGTTTCACGTACCATGGGTACCCACTTTCTGATGTCAGAATTTCGACAAGGAGTGAAACGAAGAAACTAAGAAGGCCTTCAGTACAGTCGTGGGAAGTTAACTTCAAATCGACGAAAAAGAAATAAGGTTGTTGTGTGGAAGAACTACAAGATTCTCAAAATTAATAGGGATGAGCGTAGTGAATTAGAAGAGGAGGAGGACGTAAGAGGGATGGAAATGGCTGAAATAACACAAAAAGCAGAAACTGAGAAAGCCGTAGCACATTTCACAGAAAGAAAGACAATGGGCAGTGATAAAATACCATATGAAGTACTGAAATTTCTAAGAGAAGGTGTAATAAAGAGGCTTACATTACTCATAAACGAAATAAGCAGTGTAGGAAAATCTTCAGATGATTTTCTTATGACAATCACAGCTCCTTACCAAGGAAGAGAAGTGGAAAGAAGTGTAAGGCTTACAGAATAAATATTTTTGTATCTCGTACTGCAAAAACAATTGCTAGTGTAGTATCGGGGAGCCTGGAAAACGAGTTAATGAATAACTTATCAGAGGATCAAATTTTATTCAGCAAAACTAGCGTAATTGGAAGCTTCATAGGTTGTGTGAACATGTTAATGGCAAGAATGATGGCAGTCAGTAGGAAGATGTAAGTACGTGTCATAGACTGAGAAGATCGAGTGAAATGGAGGAGAATTTTTAAAATAATGACGGAAAGAGGCTACCTGACCGAAAGTATCCAGACAGCTATTAGTGGAGAGAATATGCGGTGCGTCCATCCTTCTCCTTTATGGCAGCTTGAACTCTAATGGGGACTCTTTCAGTAAGGTCTGACTACCTGTGGAGGAATGGAAGTCCATTCTTCGTCCACAGCCGACAGCAGTTAAGTCAGTGATGTTGGATGCTGGGTTGTGAAGCGAAATCGACGTCTTAACTCATCCCATTGGGGTCAGGTCGGGACTTTGGGATTGCCAATCCATTTCAGGAATGTTATTGTTCACAGATCATTGCCTCACAGATGTTCTTTAAGGTCAGGTGCATTGTCAAGCCCATACAAACAATTATCATCTACGAACTGTTTATCCAAGCTGTACACACCACTGTAAAATTTGTTCACACCCATCTACATTTAACGTTTTCTTAAGCACAATAATGGAGCCATGCCCTAACCACGATAATTACCCCTGTACCGTAACACAACTTCCCCCATACTTCACTGTTGTCACTACAGTTGACGGCAGGTAACGTTCTCCACGAATCCGCCAAAACCAAACCGTTCCATCGGATTGTCACATGGTGTAGCATGAGTCAGTGATTCGTCACTCCAAATCACTTTTTTCTAGTCATTTGTAGTCCAGTGGTGTAGCTCTTTATACCACTTCAAGCGTCGTTTAGCATTGTACCCCATTTTGTTTAACTTCCTACCCATAGTCATTGAGTCAGATGGACTGCTGGCAGCACTTCGGAGCTCACGGGCGATTCCTTCTGCCGCTTTCACGCATTTTTTTTTTTTTAGAAAATTTTGTTACTGTATTTGTGTTTCCCGTATTCTGCATTGCTACTGCATACATTGTAAGGTAAATCTGTTCGTCAACCCGAAGGTTGAGTTTAACACAACAGCGCTGTTCTAGGCAAGATTCTACCGGGGGTGGTATGCTATTCCATCCCTCCAACGTCTGATCTGACGTACCCAGCCAATTGTAGGGAACGTACAGTGAAATGTGGGAACGGAATCAGGATGCAACTCAAAGTTTTTCACATTAACAAGCATAACCACATATGGTAGAAAAGATAAGCAACAGACAAAATCCTAGTATTGATCGGGTATCGAACCCGAGACATTTGGATCTGTAGTCTCTCATTTAACCAACTGTGGTCAAACTAGTAGTGAAATACTATTATTTCATTTAACACTGTTCTATACTTCCGATACTCACACACATATTCTCTCTGTAGTAGTATTGAAGTCACAGGTATCGAAATAAAACAGTCGACCATATGTACAGACTGAAGTGACAAATGAAAATTTGTACCAAGGCTGGAATTCGAACCCGGGTCTCCTGCTAAATAGGTAGATGCGCTACTACACTCATGCTAATAAATTAAGGATAACTGCAGAATGTGGTCCCACACAACGTGGCACTACACAAAACTGGCGCTAATAGCATAGACACATAGGGAACACACACGATACAGATCTGTAAGTCCACGGTATTGGTGATAAGTTGAGAAAAACGTCCCGAAACACATCATCATCATCATCATTTAAGACTGATTATGCCTTTCAGCGTTCAGTCTGGAGCATAGCCCCCCTTATACAGTTCCTCCATGATCCCATATTCAGTGCTAACATTGGTGCCTCTTCTGATGTTAAACCTATTACTTCAAAATCGTTCTTAACCGAATCCAGGTACCTTCTCCTCGGTCTGCCCCGACTCCTCCTACCCTCTACTGCTGAATCCATGAGTCTCTTGGGTAACCTTCCTTCTCCCATGCGTGTAACATGACCCTACCATCTAAGCCTGTTCGCCCTGACTGCTACATCTATAGAGTTCATTCCCAGTTTTTCTTTGATTTCCTCATTGTGGACACCCTCCTGCCATTGTTCCCATCTACTAGTACCTGCAATCATCCTAGCTACTTTCATATCCGTAACCTCAACCTTGTTGATAAGGTAACCTGAATCCACCCAGCTTTCGCTCCCATACAACAAAGTTGGTCGAAAGATTGAAGGGTGAACAGATAACTTAGTCTTGGTACTGACTTCCTTCTTGCAGAAGAGAGTAGATCGTAGCTGAGCGCTCACTGCATTAGCTTCGCTACACCTCGCTTCCAGTTCTTTCACTATGTTGCCATCCTGTAAGAATATGCATCCTAAGTACTTGAAACCGTCCACCTGTTCTAACTTTGTTCCTCCTATTTGGCACTCAATCCGTTTATATTTCTTTCCCACTGACATTACTTTCGTTTTGGAGATGCTAAACTTTACACCATAGTCCGTACATTTCTGATCTAGCTCTGAAATATTACTTTGCAAACTTTCAATCGAATCTGCCATCACAACTAAGTCATCCGCATATGCAATACTGCTTATTTTGTGTTCACATATCTTAATCTCACCCAGCCAGTCTATTGTTTTCAACATATGATCCATAAATAATATGAACAACAGTGGAGACAGGTTGCAGCCTTGTCTTACCCCTGAAACTACTCTGAACCATGAACTCAATTTACCGTCAACTCTAACTGCTGCCTGACTACCCATGTAAAAACCATTAATTGCTTGCAAAAGTTTGCCTCCTATTCCATAATCTTGTAGAACAGACAATAACTTCCTCCTAGGAACCCGGTCATATGCCTTTTCTAGATCTATAAAGCATAGATACATTTCCCTGTTCCACTCATAACACTTCTCCATTATTTGCCGTAAGCTAAAGATCTGGTCCTGACAACCTCTAAGAGGCCTAAACCCACACTGATTTTCGTCCAATTGGTCCTCAACTAATACTCGCACTTTCCTTTCAACAATACCTGAGAAGATTTTACCCGCAACGCTGATTAAAGAGATACCTCTGTAGTTGTTACAATCTTTTCTGTTTCCATGTTTAAAGATTGGTGTGATTACTGCTTTTGTCCAGTCTGATGGAACCTGTCCCGACTCCCAGGCCATTTCAATTATCCTGTGTAGCCATTTAAGACCCGACATTCCACTGTATTTGATGAGTTCCGACTTAATTTCATCCACCCCAGCCGCTTTATTGCACTGCAATCTATTGACCATTTTTTCCACTTCCTCAAATGTGATCCTATTTCCATCATCATTCCTATCCCATTCTACCTCGAAATCTGAAACATTACTGATCGCATTTTCACCTACATTGAGCAACTCTTCAAAATATTCCCTCCATCTGCCCAAGGCATCCACAGGATTCACCAGCAGTTTTCCTGACCTGTCCAAAATACTTGTCATTTCCATCTTACCTCCCTTTCGAAGACTGCTAATTGCACTCCAGAATGGTTTTCCAGCAGCTTGACCCATAGTCTCCAACCTGTTTCCAAAGACTTCCCACGATTTCTTCTTGGATGCTGCAATTATCTGTTTGGCTTTGTTTCTTTCTTCAACATAACTTTCTCTGTCTACCTGGGTTCTGGTATGTAGCCATTTTTGATACGCCTTCTTTTTCCTTTTACAGGCTGCCTTGACTGTATCATTCCACCAAGCTGTTTGCTTCATCCTACTTTTACACACTACTGTTGCAAGACATTCTTTAGCCACTTCTAGTACTGTGTCCCTGTACCTTGTCCATTCTTTTTCCAATGACTGTAATTGACTACATTCAACAAACTGGTACCTTTCTGAGAACGCTGTTATGTACTTGTGCCTGATTTCCTTATCCTGAAGTTCCTCCACTCTTATCCTCCTACATATGGACATGACCTCCTGCACTTTCGGCCTCATAATACCAATTTCACTGCAGATTAAATAATGATCAGTGTCGTCAAAGAATCCCCTGAATACACGTGTGTCCCTCACAACCTTCCTGAATTCCTGATCTGTTATTATATAGTCAATGACAGATCTGGTTCCCCTGCCTTCCCAAGTATACCGGTGAATGTTCTTATGTTTAAAAAAGGAGTTGGTGATTACTAAGCCCATACTGGCACAGAAATCCAAGAGTTGTTTCCCGTTCCTGTTGGCCTCCATATCCTCTCCAAATTTACCCATAACCTTTTCATACCCTTCTGTTCGATTTCCAATCCTGGCGTTAAAATCACCCATGAGCAGAACACTGACCTTGTCCTTTACTCTAACAACTTCATCACTGAGTGCCTCATAAAAACTATCCATCTTATCTTGATCTGTCCCTTCACAATGCGAATATACTGACACAATCCTATTTTTCTTGCTAGACACTGTCAAATCTATCCACATCAGTCGTTCGTTTACATACTCATGTGCTACAAAACGCCACTGTTTCCTGCGCATGTACCACGACATCAGTATAGGAAATGATCACCATGCACACGCACATGGGCCGCAGAAAGGGTTGGCATACTCTGGATCAAGTGGTCGAGCAGCTGCTGGAGTATAGCCTCCCATTCTTGCACCAGTGCCTGTCGGAGCTTCTGAAGTGTCGTAGGGGTTTGCAGACGTGCAGCGATACCTCGACCGAGAGCATCCCAGACGTACTCGATGGGGTTTAGGTCTGGAGAACAGGCAGGCCACTTCATTCGCCTGATGTCTTTTATTTCAAGGTACTCCTCCACGATGGCTGCTCGTTGGGGCCGTGCGTTATCATCCATCAGGAGGAAAGTGGGACCAACTGCACCCCTGAAAAGGCGAACATACTGGTGCAAAATGACGTCCTGATACGCCTGACCTGTTAAAGTTTCTCTGTCAAAGACATGCAGGGCTATACGTGTACCACTCATAATGCCACCCCACACCATCAAACCCCGACCTCCTTAAGGGACCCTTTCAAACACATTAAGGGGTTGGTATCTGGTTCCTGGTTCACGCCAGATGAAAACCCGGCGAGAATCGCTGTTCAGACTATACCTGGACTCGTCCGTGGACATAACCTGGGACCACTGTTCCAATGACCAGGCTTTACGGGCTCTCCTGTGACCAGGGGTCAGTGGAATGCACCTTGCAGGTCTCCAGACGAATAACCCATGTCTGTTCAGTCGTCTGTAGACTGTGTGTATGGAGACAACTGTTCCAGTGGCTGCGATTAGGTCCCAAGCAAGGCTACCTGCAGTACTCCGCGGCCGTCTGTGGGCACTGATGGTGAGATATCGGTCTTCTTGTGGTGTTGTACACTGTAGACGTCCCGTACTGTAGCGCCTGGACACGTTTCCTGTCTGCTGGAATCGTTGCCATAATCTTGAGATCACACTTCGTGGCACACGGAGGGCCCGTGCTACGACCTACTGTGTTTGACCAGCCTCTAGACGCTTTAGTATTCTACCCCTCGTAACGTCATCAATATGTGTTCTTTGAGCCATTTTCAACACACAGTCCCCATTAGCATGTCTGAAAATATCTGCACATTTACTCGGTGCACCGTACTCTGACATGCACCAACACTCCTCTGGGTATGTGGACTGCTGCCAGTGCCACCATGCGACGATCGCAGGTCAAACGCACCGCATGGTCATACCCCGAGGTGATTTAAACCCGCAAACCGCCCAACAGAGAGTTGTTTCACCATGTATCAGCATTATCCTTAGTTTATGAGGATGAGTGTACTAAGGCACCCTGGTACAGTGGCTCTGCACAGCTGCATGGGTTACTCTAGCATGTCTCCCTCCTTAATAAAAATTCCCATTCACGACTCAGCTCACTTGGTATTCCCCCTAAACTAGAACATCATTACAGAAGCACTGCCGGCCGAAGTGGCCGCGCGGTTCTGGCGCTGCAGTCTGGAACCGCGAGACCGCTACGGTCGCAGGTTCGAATCCTGCCTCGGGCATGGATGTTTGTGATGATCTTAGGTTAGTTAGGTTTAACTAGTTCTAAGTTCTAGGGGACTAATGACCTCAGCAGTTGAGTCCCATAGTGCTCAGAGCCATTTGTACCATTTGAACAGAAGCACTAATACTGTACTGGAATAGCATCTCAGCATCGAATGAAACGGGAGATCCTGTATGCAACCCACGCACACGTGCTTTAACCTAATGAAACTATATGGTTCTAGAAACATTTCCAAGTCTCAAACACCTATAATGTATATATGCAGGCTGAAGCGACGAGTGGATGAGGCGTGAATGGGAATTTGGATTGAGGAGGGAGGCATGTTGGGGTAGTCCCTGTAGTTGTGCAAAACCACTGTGCTAGAGTGACATAGTTGCCAGCACATTTGCCTAGTAAGCAGGAGACCTGGGTTCAGATCGCGGACTTGGTGCAAATTTTATTCGTCACTTCAGTCTGCATATGTACATCGTACGTGTCTGAGACTTGAAAAAGTCTCTGGAACCATATAACTTCATTTGATTAAAAAATACTTTATGCTTACTCATGTCAGTAATACCGAAACGCTCCCACCACTGTGCATATGTGTCTAATTCCTTTGTTCACGACTCTTAAATATTCAGCTAATTTAACACATACCTGTTTTTAGCAGTCCGAGAAGGCAGCAGTCGGTGCTTATTCGACACTGGAGTCGCGTTTAGAGTATTATGCGGAATACTGGAACCAACTCCAACATGTAACGGCGATATGTGGACCAAGGTGTCGAACAGCTTGCGCGAGGTCAGTGTGTCGGTTTGTTGGCATCCGTAAACAGGTTCCCGCGGCCGTGAACAGCTACTAATGCGTCCAGCAGCAGTAGCAACAAATCTGACGACGAGCTCCTGTTTATCTTCTCGTTGTTGGCCGACGCCGAAAAGCAGCGGCGCTGCCGCGCGCATGTGACTGAGCTAGAAAACTTATGAGCGAAAGTGCCATTAATTACCTAGCTAATTTGAGTGTAAAGCCGATATACTATGGTGGTAAAATCTGGTAAATTACCATGAAAGAATGGAACATTTTTGTTGTGTCTTCATGGTTAGTAAACTTGATTAATCCAAAAAAATGGTGCAAATGGCTCTGAGCACTGTGGGACTTAACTGCTGTGGTCATCAGTCCCCTAGAACTTAGAACTACTTAAACCTAACTAACCTAAGGACATCACACACATCCATGCCCGAGGCAGGATTCGAACCTGCGACCGTAGCAGTCGCGCGGTTCCGGACTGAGCGCCTAGAACCGCTCGGCCACCGCGGCCGGCGATTAATCCAAAGATCGTACAAAAATTCAACAATGTACAGCATACACTTCATTGTTGACAACCGATTGAATTTGTCAGTGTGTTTACTGCTCTTGAAAATGGAGAAAACCGAGTTTCGTGACGTTATTAAACATTTTCAGTTGAAGGGATGGACTGCCGCAGAAATCAAAACAGAATTGGATGAGGTTTTATAGACGTGGTTGGACGAGAACCGAAGACGAAACGCGCTCCAGTCGTCCAGTTAAGGTCAACGCAAAGGAAATCATTGACACAATCCATGATATGGTAATGCAAGATTGTCGAATAAAAATTCGTATGGTTGCTGACACTGTAGGCATCTCAAATGAGCGAGTGCATAATATCCTCCACGGAGAATTGGCTATGAATATGCTGTGTGCGAGATGGGTGCAGTGATTGCTCACTGTCGACCAAAAGCGCATCCGGCACAACATTTCAACACATTGTCTGGCGATGTATAATCGCAATCCACCAAGACTTTTTACGCCGATTTGTGACTGTTGATAAAACGTGGATGCATCATTACACACCAGAGACAAAACGGCAGTCAGAACAGTGGGCGATGGCTGGTGAAAATGCACTGAAGTTGGCGAAGACCATTTTGTCAGGTGGTAAGGTGATGGTCACTGTTTTTTTGTTGTGGATTCCCAAGGAATAATCGTCATAGATTACTTGGAAAATGGCAGACCCATGGCTGGACCCTATTATGCTTCATCTTTGGATCGTTTGAAATATGCGTTGGATGAAAAAAAGAGCAAGTTTGGTACGCGAAAAAGTGCTCTTTCAACAGGATAATGTACCATCGCACACATCAGCGATAGCAATGGCAAAAGTGCATAACTGGACTTTAAACTGGTTCCTCATACATCCTATTCACCAGACTTAGTTTCAAGTGACTTGTTCGTGATCCCTAACTTTTATACATCAAGACCTGCGAGCACTTTTTCGGTATATGTGTTTCACAGGAGGATGAACAAATGCTCATAGCTCGTAAGATATGCACTGTAGAGTCCATGTTTATTGAACTTTTTTCTTGCTTTTGGTCCATACTACCACTTCGCAAAATATGGAGAGCAAAGAAGTTGCAGTAGATTTGCTTCACAGTTTCGAAGATGAAGAAATGCTCGTAGCTGGATCCTCTTAGGCAAATCTTCATCGAGCCAATCACATATTTGCGAGTGTACTCTGTATAATCGTACCTTTGCTACCAGTGGATGAGAAGATACAATGCCACGCCTCTGGGAAATATGGGAAGGCGGAATCTACCCCTTCAGTTGCATCTACTATTTGTAAGATGTGTACGAATGAATCAAACAGTGTCTCACACGACTGGTTCCTGAATCCGTGCTTATTCTCTGAGAGAAGCCTGTTTTCTTCCAGGAACTTCTTATTGTTTCAGCTTACAATATGCTGCAGGAACTTGCAACAGGCAGACCTCAGCCACATTGGCCTCTAACTCTGTGCATCCGTTCTTTCACCCTTTTTCGTAAATAGGACAGACCTGTGCTATTTTTCTTCAAGATTCGCCTCAGAACCTTCCGTTTGTGTTCTTCATCTTCTGTGCAAGTTACAACATCATTACAATTTACACATTTTTCACTGTATTTATGCACAGGCAGCTATCACACTGTATCTAAGACATATACAAGAAGTTAGCATTTGAAAATGCAGTATCTCATTTACACAAATATTTTCACGCTGGTTCCCACTTTCGAAGAAAGTTTCACCTGTTTGTCTCACATCGTTCAGTACTTGTGTAGTTACTCGTAGTTTTACAGCTTAGAAGCAAAATCAGAAAGATAAATTAAAATTTCACGGTGAAAAAAATCCGCAAATTATACATTTACCCCACGTTTAATACATCTACATCTATACTTCCCTAGCTACCTTACGTTGTGTGGCGAAGAGTACTTTCTGCACCACTTTCACTTCCCTCTCTTCCAGTTCCAGTCATGAAGTGGTTCACGGGGTGAACGATTGCTGGTAAGCCTTGATGTGAGTTCGAATCTCTCTAATTTTACCATCATGACCTTTTCACGAGATATACGTAGGAGGAAACAATGTATTAGTTGACCGCTAGGAATGTACGCTCTTGGAATATTCAAAGTAAACCACACCTTGATGCAGAGTGCCTCTCTTGCACTATCTGCCACTGGAAGTGGCTGAGCATCCGCGCTTGCTAAATGAACCTGTACAGAAACGCGCTGCTCTTTTTTGGAGCTTCTCTGTTTCCTGTATCAGTCTTATCTGATACAAACCCCAGACTGATGAGCGATATTCACGCACTGGTCGAACGAGGGTCTTGTATGCTACCTCCTTTGTGGATGCTCTTCATTTCGCGAAGATCCTTCCAGTGAATCTCAGTCTGGCATCTGCCTTGTCTGTGATTACGTTTATGGACTGATTTACGGTCGGCTGGAAATGGATGCACCCCCCAGTATTGCTGTACCCAAACCAACCAGAGACCATAGGTATTCCAAAAATTACAGGATAATTAGTCTCTTATCATCTATTTCGAAAGCAGCGGAGCGGGTCATACTTCTTCCACTCCGCAAAGCATGCAACGACAAATCAGTTCTCCCAAATACGCACGTTGGATTTCGTCCAAAACATTCAGCTCTACTGCAACTGCTGCGGCTAGTGGAAGCAATTATAGGTATTTATAATGATGCTCAGTCCACCATAGTAATATACCTGGATATTGTTCAAGCCTTCGATAGGGTATGGCGTAATGGTTTATTCCATAAGTTAACAAAATTACATTTCCCACGGTAAGGTGTCAGATTAATTAGTTCGTATCTTACAGACCGTACTTTTAGTGTATTCATTGGTGACATTGCTTTGATGTCTACCTTGTAAGTGCCAGTGTGGCTCAAGGCTCCTTCTTGGGACCGACATTGTTTAATGTGTATGTATCAAATATACCAGACTTGTGACAGATCAACATAGCTTCCTACGCTGATGATATATTCCACTGACAACAACGTACCGAACATTCATAATAAACTCCAGCGGGCTCTACAACTGTTTGAGAAATGGTTTTCTGCATGTCGGGTCAATATAAATGTGGGCAAAAGTCAAGCCATGTTTTACACAGAAAAAGACAGGATTTAAATACCCCGCTCCTGCTATTCAATGAAGGAATTTCTTGGGTTGATTCCGCCAGTTATCTTGGAGTTCACCTCCATAAACGTCTTACCTTTAAGAAACATATAACCGACGCCGCGAATAAAGCACACAGTCCTGCCTTGTGTCCCTTAATAAACCGAAGGTCTTCTCTGAACTGGATAAATAGTCTCCCACTTTATACACTCCTAGAAATTGAAATAAGAACACCGTGAATTCATTGTCCCAGGAAGGGGAAACTTTATTGACACATTCCTGGGGTCAGATACATCACATGATCACACTAACAGAACCACAGGCACACAGACACAGGCAACAGAGCATGCACAATGTCGGCACTAGTACAGTGTATATCCACCTTTCGCAGCAATGCAGGCTGCTATTCTCCCATGGAGACGATCGTAGAGATGCTGGATGTAGTCCTGTGGAACGGCTTGCCATGCCATTTCCACCTGGCGCCTCAGTTGGACCAGCGTTCGTGCTGGACTTGCAGACCGCGTGAGACGACGCTTCATCCAGTCCCAAACATGCTCAATGGGGGACAGATCCGGAGATCTTGCTGGCCAGGGTAGTTGACTTACACCTTCTAGAGCACGTTGGGTGGCACGGGATACATGCGGACGTGCATTGTCCTGTTGGAACAGCAAGTTCCCTTGCCGGTCTAGGAATGGTAGAACAATGGGTTCGATGACGGTTTGGATGTACCGTGCACTATTCAGTGTCCCCTCGACGATCACCAGTGGTGTACAGCCAGTGTAGGAGATCGCTCCCCACACCATGATGCCGGGTGTTGGCCCTGTGTGCCTCGGTCGTATGCAGTCCTGATTGTGGCGCTCACCTGCACGGCGCCAAACACGCATACGACCATCATTGGCACCAAGGCAGAAGCGACTCTCATCGCTGAAGACGACACGTCTCCATTCGTCCCTCCATTCACGCCTGTCGCGGCACCACTGGAGGCGGGCTGCACGATGTTGGGGCGTGAGCGGAAGACGGCCTAACGGTGTGCGGGACCGTAGCCCAGCTTCATGGAGACGGTTGCGAATGGTCCTCGCCGATACCCCAGGAGCAACAGTGTCCCTAATTTGCTGGGAAGTGGCGGTGCGGTCCCCTACGGCACTGCGTAGGATCCTACGGTCTTGGCGTGCATCCGTGCGTCGCTGCGGTCCGGTCCCAGGTCGACGGGCACGTGCACCTTCCGCCGACCACTGGCGACAACATCGATGTACTGTGGAGACCTCACGCCCCACGTGTTGAGCAATTCGGCGGTACGTCCACCCGGCCTCCCGCATGCCCACTATACGCCCTCGCTCAAAGTCCGTCAACTGCACATACGGTTCACGTCCACGCTGTCGCGGCATGCTACCAGTGTTAAAGACTGCGATGGAGCTCCGTATGCCACGGCAAACTGGCTGACACTGACGGCGGCGGTGCACAAATGCTGCGCAGCTAGCGCCATTCGACGGCCAACACCGCGGTTCCTGGTGTGTCCGCTGTGCCGTGCGTGTGATCATTGCTTGTACAGCCCTCTCGCAGTGTCCGGAGCAAGTATGGTGGGTCTGACACACCGGTGTCAATGTGTTCTTTTTTCCATTTCCAGGAGTGTATGTTGGTAGCACGACCAGTCGTGTTGTATGCCTGCCCCACGTGGGGACATGCCGCGTCTGCGCATCTCCACAAACTTCAGGCTGTTCAAAACAAGGCACTGCGTATCATATTAAATGCTCCATAGTTCGTTAGGAATATCACAATTTACAATGGCTTACAAATAAAGACAGTTCAAGGGGAGATACGATCCATATCTGAAAGCTTATATGCCAAACTACCTTCCTCTAACAGCACACTAATTCGTCAGTTAACCACGTATGATCTCAATGGCCAACACAAACATAAACATCCAAAATTGGTGTTGTTACCGCGTCAGTAACCTAAACTAAGGCTGAAATCGGGCATGCAGTGTCTTAACCGTTGTTCTCACATATTTATGTATGTGCCGGTCATTCATCATTGTAAATAATATTTTGTAATATTGTTAAAGTCTAATGTTATAATTGTAATACTGTGCATCGTAAATTACGTTTTGCTCTTTTATTTCTCAGTGTATGTTAACGAAAAGTTATGTACAAGGCTATTTGTAAATATTCCATTATTGATAGTGCCAATGACTTAGTTCTTCATTTTACTTGAGGTTTGAAGCTCCTCTTCTCGTTCTTCTGTGTTTGCGATTTAAAACTGGGTTATTTTGGAAATCAGCCTTATGCAAACACAATTAGTTTATTTTTATATTTCAGTATCAAGGAGAACTACCACATACAAAAAGCAATAATACAGTGAAAGAGAGTTCTGAATGAAAATACAACACTGTGCAACAAAATACTGTTTGGAGCACTCAGTGAACTACACAAACGTAACTCCCTATGAAAAACAACAGAAAAAGAGAACTTCTGTTATCTTGGTTCTCTCCCCCACTCCTCTTTCCATCTCTCTCTCTCTCTCTCTCTCTCTCTCTCTCTCTTACACAAACACAAACACACACACACACACACACACACACACACACACACACACACATGCAAAATCAGCACCATAACACACACAAGACCAACGATGAACAAGTGAGCAACGACAATAACATGACACATCGCACTGAGTGTATTGCCAGAAGTGTCAGCTCAGATCACATTTCGCCACATTTTGTGTAAGTGCATGTGAGGTGAAGTAGTGAGCGGAAATTTATGAAGAACTGAGTGAAAGCAATGCACTAAATAGTAACTGATTGAGTCATCAACCAGGGACACGAAACAGGATGGAGAATGTAAGTACAGAAACGTACTTAACCTCTAACCTCGAAACAGCTCTCCGCAAATACGCAATAATTTTTCTTCATGGCTAGTTTGCAGATGACATGCTGTCAAAAAAACGACGAAAACGAGCACTAAAATCGATGTTTAATAATACAGTTCAATTAGCGATGTAATTTTAAGGTGAGTGTCCAAAGAAAACGAAGCAAATTGCAAATATTGTATTTCTTAGGCATACAGTAGTTAAATTATTACAAATGTGATATTGTACTTTACAGAAAATAAAAATTTAACCCATAGAAGATGACACATTGCTGTCGAAACATGTCTGGGGAAATATATACACAAACTAATTGTGTTTGCATAAGGCTGATACCCAAAATAACCCAGACTTAGTTCTTGTAACGCAAAAATTGAAGCCATATTCTATACTCAACTGTACTTTGCCATGTACAGGCTAATATTTCGCCGCATTACTGTCATATCCCGCTACATATATGAAATGTTATGTAGTTTGATGTAAGGACCCTCGGGTGTGGACCCTTTAAAATAAAAAGAAGTGAAGCAAACAGTACTATTTCGCAGTTTTGGGACTCCAATGAAGTGACTGCTTTTAATTTTGCTTAGAAGCAGTGATCAATTAATTTTTCGTAAGAAATAGTAATAATTTCAGTGAAGGACTTGGAACAATAATTCCTGTTACGATAAACGATGTGTTGAGGCCAACTGCGCTGTTACGTTCTGTGCCTAGGACTAATTTTGTGTTGTTTACTATGCTGTTTGTGTGTTGTTCTGTATGCGGTTTGGACTCTACCTGCTATAAGAGGTGAAGTGAGATAGAAAGTGTATATCTTATTCGTACTTTGAATGTGGGTACTTGAGGAGAAGATAAAACCCAATGCCAGTGCAACAGCTGGTATGGAAAATCTGAATTATTGTGTTAAGATTATGATAAGATATCTAAAAACAGATTAGTGTCGTAGAATCGGCATAGTAGATAAAGCAGCCGGTGATGAATACAAAGAGTGCTATGCAACGGTGCCAATGTTATGGAGAAACATCGGTCAAGTTTTGGTTCTACCTTCCAGGCTGGTACTTTCTGTAGTTTTCCTAAACCATTAAGTTGAAAGCCAGGCCAGTACCATTAACGAGTTAGATCATGAGTTCTTTGCTATCCTCCTCATTCAGATGTTGTCACCTCCAATGATAAGAACCAGGCAATTCAATGATTAAAAAAAAAACACTTTCTTTCGCTGCATGTGTGTTAGTGATATGTGCTTGCGCGCTGGTGTTGTTATAGTATGCCGGAGGCTTCACCACTTGTTTAAGCACATGAGCGGAGATAGAGACAGAATACAAACAAGCTGTCTGAAGGGATCCGTTAGGAGAGATGGTAAATACAGGGTGTTTATAAATGAATATCGGGGTTTTAACGCTTTATTATATTTATTATATTAAACTTACAGTTATAAATGATATGTCAAATTAAAGAGCAACTCAAACAGTTTTGCCAAGAACCTCAGAAATGTTCAATGTGAGCACCATTTGTCACGCGGCACACATCAAGTCTATAGCCGAGTTCTTCCCAAACGTTTTTAAGTGTGTCTTCAGTGATTGTAGCAACAGCTGCTTCAATCCGGTTTCTTAATTCAGGGAGGTCTGCTGGTAGCGGAGGCACGTACACACGATCCTTGATGAAGCCCCAAAGGAAAAATTCGCATGGCGTTAAGTCGGGTGAACTTGGAGGCCATGCAAAGCAAGCCCTGTCATTGGGCCCCTTGCGGCCTATCCAGAGCTTGGGTACAGTGAAGTTCAACCAGTCGCTTACTTCGCTACATTAGTGAACATTTTTAAGGTGCCTGGTAAAACTGTTTGAGTTGCTCTTTCATTTGACATATCATTTGTAACTTTAAGTTTAATATAATAAATACTATAAAGCGTTAAAACCCCGATATTCATTTATAAACACCCTGTATTCAGGGATATGTTAGGAACGATCATTTGACGCAAAAAAACTTCTTACCGACATTTCCCTTGTTTCGAATGATTTCCGAGACAGAACACATTTAATGTATATTGTTATTTATTTTCTAGGTTTTCAATACGTTGTGAGTTTTATGCGTGTACACACGTACAACAGTTAATAAACATTACAACATACGTTTTATATAGTATCAACTGAAAAATACGTATTATTGACACATTTGCATATAATTGCAAGCATTATCGTATACGTCCCATTACAGCTGTTGTACAAAACATGGCTCTGAGCACTATGGGACTTAACATTTGAGGTCATCAATCCCCTAGAACTTAGAACTACTTAGACCTAACTAACCTAAGGACATCACACACATCCATGCCCGAGGCAGGATTCGAACCTGCGACCGTAGCGGTCGCGCGATTCCAGACTAAAGCGCCTAGAACCGCTGTTGTATAGTTCACAATAAATGTTCACGTATCTCAATGTCAACTTCACTGCATTTATGAATTCTCGGGGTAACATGTCGCGTTGTTTGTCTGAGTGCTTCTGTAGGTTCGCTAATGAGCACAGCAGCGTCCATGATGCGACTAAGCAGTTCATCTCGCGTATTCATCTTTCGTTTGTACATCTCAGAGTTCATCCAGCCCCATAACCAAAAATCTAACGGCGTAAGGTCTGATGATCTAGGTAGCGCGTTAATTGTACAAACATTACCCATCCAGCACCTAGGCTAAGTGCGGATGAGATATTCTCTCATACGTCTGGTAAAATGTGAAGGGTCGCCGTTATGCTGGAAATGCATTGTTGTCCGATTGCCCACAGGAACGTCCCCAAGGTAATCAACAAACAAATTTTCTAAAAAATGCAAGTAATTCTGTCCCGTCATTTGGCCGTCTAAAATGACTGAACATATCAGCATGTTACCAACCATACCGCAACAAACGCTGATCGAAAAACGATCTTGGAAATTGGTTTTCACTGTAGCGTGTGGATTTTCCTGCGACCATCGATGATTATTACCCGTGTTGTTGCTTCCATTCAGTGTGAATGAAAGGATTCTTCGATAGAAGCAGGTGCACTACCATCGCCGAAGCCACAAACGTACACCAGATCTGCATACTCCTCATTAGTGTAGATGTGTGGCATTTTACCCAGCGTGTGTACAAACATAGGTAACCGATACTTTTCTCTGATACACTCACTGTTCCTCGCTCTACTTCACTCACGACACACCATAGAAACTGCTCTTTCAACTGGCTAATTTAGTGGCAGAAGACATCCCGAGCAAAGAGGTTGATAGCAACGATGTAGGTTGGGCTAGAATGAAACTTCAAAGAAATTGGGTGGGTAACACACATACACGCGCACCATTATGGCTATTTCCAAGAATGATTGCCTATCGAAGTCGCGGAGTCCAAACGATGCATATCGTACGTGCGATTGTAAATCGATCATGCGAATCTGGTGGCGGGCGTTATGAGTATGTTTACGGTGGTCACTAAAGCAACGAAAAAAGAAGAGTGTTACAAAAATACTTGTAATTACAAAGGAGACGACTTACTTTACGCGTCGTCGGTGCTGTCATGTGAAAGTCCATGTGATGTGTACGCTACGGGAACAATTCCCTTTTTATCATGTTGTTGTTGTTGTTGTTGTTGTTGTCTTCAGTCCTGAGATTGGTTTGATGCAGCTCTCCATGCTACTCTATCCTGTGCAAGCTTCTTCATCTCCCGGTACTTACTGCAACAACTAGAATAAAACTCTGCCAATATCACACAAAAATATGGCTAGAGTGTCACTTGCATTAACTTTTCCCTGCAAACGCAACTTGTGGAGACAGAGGTACTCACAAAAATATGGCTAGAGTGTCACTTGCATTAACTTTTCCCTGCAAACGCAACTTGTGGAGACAGAGGTACTGAAACAAGTGTAGTTAGTCTCTTTGTCCTGGACGCCATTCTCTTTTAATGGAAGACTTGACAGATTTGCATAGCCGCTCGGTATTCCGCGTGTGCACACTGGTGTTATCCGAAGACACGGATTCTACAGAGTGGTAGACGAACTCGTGGTCGAATCCTCCTTCTTTCAGTGTCTTGCAGGCCTGAAACCCGCTTGTAATGACTTTACTACCAGGCACTATGAAGTGCTTTGTCAGACGCACTAAAGTGACCTTGTCTGTCGACAATACTGTGACAACGAAACACTTCCGGGACTCTCGTTCTATTCAAATGGCTCTGAGCACTATGGGACTTAACATCTGAGGTCATCAGTCCCCTAGAACTTAGAACTACTTAAACCTAACTAACCTAAGGACATCACACACATCCATGCCGGAGGCAGGATTCGAACCTGCGACCGTGACGGTCGCTCGGTTCCAGACTGTAGCGTCTAGAACCGCTCGGCCATCCAAGCCGGCTCGTTCTATTCCACCGAATACCCAAATATGATCAATTTCACTCTTTGAAGGTCGTCCACTCTGCTTCTTCCTTCTTTCTATATGTGAGATTCGTCCACTTCAACAACTTTATTCGGTCCACTGTCGTTCGTCACTACCACATAGCACATTTCTCTGCAAAACCCGCAATAGTCGCACACGGTTGCAGCAGACAAGTCAGTTCCCGGTGTTGTTACTTGCAAGGTGTAGTCTCGAATCCAGCAAGATAGAAGAATTAAGCTGGTCTGGATGGATAATTTGGAAGAGTCGAACCATGTATTCTTCCTGATAGTCGTTCGTTTCCCGCACTGTCGGCAATAAAATTGTAACGGCATTTCAGCATCGAAACTCTTCTTACAAAGTTTTACACACTTCGCACCCCCACAGTATACGCGGTCTCTCCTTTCCTCGTCCGGTAGTACTCCATTTGCGACAAAAAGTGAAACAATTTTCTACGCTGGATAAGTATGGAATTCGATTTTTCCATGTAAGAGAATCCGCCGAAGAAACGTCAAGAACACCAGACATCCCACTCGCTAGCGATATAAATCGTCTGGGTTTCCCTAGACACTCACAAATAATTCGTGCAGGTATGTAACTTAGAGCAACTAAGGGAACGACAGGAAACAGATAAAAATGACGATCACAAATAATTGATCATAACGCCCGCCACCAGTCGCATGATCGATTTACAATCTCACGTTCGATATATGTCGTTTGGACCCCGCGACTTCTATAGGCAATCATTCTTGTAAATTACCGCAACGAGGTAGGTTGTGCTAGAATAAAACTTGAAAGACATTGGGTGGGTATCATACATACACGCGCACCATTAGGCCCCAAACAAATGTACGTTGTAAGTGTTTTGTCTCGGAAATATTTCGGAATAGGACCTTTACACACAGAACATTTTTGGCTTTAAATGAGTGTTCCTGTCATATTCCTTATTATTGACCAGTCCTTCTGCGGCATTCTGTATACTGAAACTTCGTGCCATTGCATCAGGTTATGAGTGATCTTAAAGTTCCCATTATATTTTAATACTGAATCGTGTGGAAAAGGAAATGCTACATAGAAAACAGAACTGCATGCAGGAAAACTGTTAAGTCATAAGAAAATGAAACTATTTAACTTACCTTAGCTAAAAACATATGTGTTTATGCAACCGATTTGAGGTTGTCACATATTAAAACAGAAGCATCTAAAAGAGACTTGCCATGGCAGCAAAGAGTTTACACTAACGGTCCGACACCAAATCACTGTTCGCACAACTGTGAGACGGAGTCTTTCCTCGACGACAGTCTGTAGCTACATGTACTAGCACGCTCCGTGACCATTTGCGTTGCTGGGCATCCGTTCATGACGATACGAACATTACAACAATGTCACCACGTCGATATCTGTATCGACGCCACTTGTTTTTATCGTCACGGAAATACACTGTGTCCTATATGCAATTAATTTCATATATACTGTGGTGTATCTGAATGACTATTCGCCGTCTGGGAGTAAGTGTATTTGCTTAAGAAGTAATCGCTGTAAGAAGGGCATGTACGAGCACTATTATCAGTGTTGAGGTACTTTTGTTTGATATCTTATTGCTAAAAATAGTCAGTCGTACTCCCTCTGTTCGCTATTGCCTATTGTCCTATAGAGAGGTACTTGGCTATTGTGCTAATTACGGCCGTTTTGCGTAAAGCTCATTACACCGTATTGTACCGACGCTACTGGAAATGTACATAATTTTTCTGGCCAGAAAAATATTCCTACACACTATTTTGTAAATAGTATATTTTTCTGAATTAATCCCCATTTGCGTTTCAAGTCCATCCGGCTGCTACATGTGGTATGGTATCGACATGGCTCACGGTCAAGTATAATAAGGCGTGCAACTTAGAAAAGGATGAACTTTTCTACTACTGATTTAAAACTGGAACCAAATAAAATTATGAAACTTGACGCTAACCATTAGCCGAATAACGTGGGTTATGGACCGAGAACTGTGTCATAATGAAGGGTATCTGAAACATTTTCGGTCTAATTGAAACAAGTGATAGTGGATCCAAAAGCGATTATAATGACATAGGAAACCAGTGGTTGGAAATGCATTTTATTGCGTTATGGACTTACACGCCCCATGAACCATGGACCTTGCCGTTAGTGGGGAGGCTTGCGTGCCTCAGCGATACAGATGGCCGTACCGTAGGTGCAACCACAACGGAGGGGTATCGGTTGAGAGGCCAGACAAACATGTGGTTCCTGAAGAGGGGCAGCAGCCTTTTCAGTAGTTGCAGGGGCAACAGTCTGGATGATTGACTGATCTGGCCTTGTAACATTAACCAAAACGGCCTTGCTGTGCTGGTACTGCGAACGGCTGAAAGCAAGGGGAAACTACAGCCGTAAGTTTTCCCGAGGACATGCAGCTCTACTGTATGATTAAATGATGATGGCGTCCTCTTGGGTAAAATATTCCGGAGGTAAAATAGTCCCCCATTCGGATCTCCGGGCGGGGACTACTCAGGAGGACGTCGTTATCAGGAGAAAGAAAACTGGCGTTCTACAGATCGGAGCGTGGAATGTCAGATCCCTTAATCGGGCAGGTAGGTTAGAAAATTTAAAAAGGGAAATGGATAGGTTAAAGTTAGATATAGTGGGAATTAGTGAAGTTCGTTGGCAGGAGGAACAAGACTTTTGGTCAGGTGATTACAGGGTTATAAATACAAAATCAAATAGGGGTAATGCAGGAGTAGGTTTAATAATGAATAAAAAAATAGGAGTGCGGGTTAGCTACTACATACAGCATAGTGAACGCATTATTGTGGCCAAGATAGACACAAAGCCCATGCCTACTACAGTAGTACAAGTTTATATGCCAACTACCTCTGCAGATGATGAAGAAATAGATGAAATGTATGACGAGATAAAAGAAATTATTCAGGTAGTGAAGGGAGACGAAAATTTAATAGTGATGGGTGACTGGAATTCGTCAGTGGGAAAAGGGAGAGAAGGAAACATAGTAGGTGAATATGGATTGGGGGAAAGGAATGAAAGAGGAAGCCGCCTTGTAGAGTTCTGCACAGAGCATAACTTAATCATAGCCAACACTTGGTTCAAGAATCATAAAAGAAGGTTGTATACCTGGAAGACTCCTGGAGATACTAAAAGGTATCAGATAGATTATATAATGGTAAGACAGAGATTTAGGAACCAGGTTTTAAATTGTAAGACATTTCCTGGGGCAGATGTGGATTCTGACCACAATCTATTGGTTATGAACTGCAGATTGAAACTGAAGAAACTGCAAAAAGGTGGGAATTTAAGGAGATGGGACCTGGATAAACTGAAAGAACCAGAGGTTGTAGAGAGTTTCAGGGAGAGCATAAGGGAACAATTGACAGGAATGGGGGAAAGAAATACAGTAGAAGAAAAATGGGTAGCTCTGAGGGATGAAGTAGTGAAGGCAGCAGAGGATCAAGTAGGTAAAAAGACGAGGGCTAATAGAAATCCTTGGGTAACAGAAGAAATATTGAATTTAATTGATGAAAGGAGAAAATATAAAAATGCAGTAAATGAAGCAGGCAAAAAGGAATACAAACGTCTCAAAAATGATATCGACAGGAAGTGCAAAATGGCTAAGCTGGGATGGCTAGAGGACAAATGTAAGGATGTAGAGGCTTGTCTCACTAGGGGTAAGATAGATACTGCCTACAGGAAAATTAAAGAGACCTTTGGAGAGAAGAGAACCACTTGTATGAATATCAAGAGCTCAGATGGCAACCCAGTTCTAAGCAAAGAAGGGAAGGCAGAAAGGTGGAAGGAGTATATAGAGGGTTTATACAAGGGCGATGTACTTGAGGACAATATTATGGAAATGGAAGAGGATGTAGATGAAGACGAAATGGGAGATAAGATACTGCGTGAAGAGTTTGACAGAGCACTGAAAGACCTGAGTCGAAACAAGGCCCCCGGAGTAGACAACATTCCATTTGAACTACTGATGGCCTCGGGAGAGCCAGTCCTGACAAAACTCTACCATCTGGTGAGCACGATGCATGAGACAGGCGAAATACCCTCAGACTTCAAGAAGAATATAATAATTCCAATCCCAAAGAAAGCAGGTGTTGACAGATGTGAAAATTACCGAACTATCAGTTTAATAAGTCACAGCTGCAAAATACTAACGCGAATTCTTTACAGACGAATGGAAAAACTGGTAGAAGCCGACCTCGGGGAAGATCAGTTTGGATTCCGTAGAAATGTTGGAACACGTGAGGCAATACTGACCTTACGACTTATCTTAGAAGAAAGATTAAGAAAAGGCAAACCTACGTTTCTAGCATTTGTAGACTTAGAGAAAGCTTTTGACAATGTTGACTGGAATACTCTCTTTCAAATTCTGAAGGTGGCAGGGGTAAAATACAGGGAGCGAAACGCTATTTACAGTTTGTACAGAAACCAGATGGCAGTTATAAGAGTCGAGGGGCATGAAAGGGAAGCAGTGGTTGGGAAAGGTGTAAGACAGGGTTGTAGCCTCTCCCCGATGTTATTGAATCTGTATATTGAGCAAGCAGTAAAGGAAACAAAAGAAAAATTCGGAATAGGTATTAAAATTCATGGAGAAGAAGTAAAAACTTTGAGGTTCGCCGATGACATTGTAATTCTGTCAGAGACAGCAAAGGACTTGGAAGAGCAGTTGAAAGGAATGGACAGTGTCTTTTAAGGAGGATATAAGATGAACATCAACAAAAGCAAAACGAGGATAATGGAATGCAGTCGAATTAAGTCGGGTGATGTTGAGGGAATTAGATTAGGAAATGAGACACTTAAAGTAGTAAAGGAGTTTTGCTATTTAGGGAGTAAAATAACCGATGATGGTCGAAGTAGAGAGGATATAAAATGTAGACTGGCAATGGCAAGGAAAGCGTTTCTCAAGAAGAGGAATTTGTTAACATCGGGTATAGATTTAAGTGTCAGGAAGTCGTTTCTGAAAGTATTTGTTTGGAGTGTAGCCATGTATGGAAGTGAAACATGGACGATAACTAGTTTGGACAAGAAGAGAATAGAAGCTTTTGAAATGTGGTGCTACAGAAGAATGCTGAAGATAAGGTGGGTAGATCACGTAACTAATGAGGAGGTACTGAATAGGATTGGGGAGAAGAGAAGTCTGTGGCACAACTTGACTAGAAGAAGGGATCGGTTGGTAGGACATGTTTTGAGGCATCAAGGGATCACAAATTTAGCATTGGAGGGCAGTGTGGAGGGTAAAAATCGTAGGGGGAGACCAAGAGATGAATACACTAAGCTGATTCAGAAGGATGTAGGTTGCAGTAGATACTGGGAGATGAAGAAGCTTGCACAGGATAGAGTAGCATGGAGAGCTGCATCAAACCAGTCTCAGGACTGAAGACCACAACAACAACAACATGGACTTACACAGCGTAACAACAACGTAGCTCATAGTAATTGTTCAAAGCGATGACTGCCATTCTCAGAGCACGTATTGCAACTGCGCATACAATTCTCGCAAAGATCCCGGGTGCCTGTTGTACACCGTTACAGGCAGCGGGTGATAAACAGCGTTCAAGCCTGACCACCACAGACATACTGTACACAACGTAGCTCATAGCAAGTGCGTCATGTGACGACCGCGTGCATCGCACCCGCGCATTAACCTGTGCCGCACGCACACCGCTATCTCTCGTGTCAGTTGTCCCTTGCAACAGACAGCTTGCGATGTGTTTACGGCGAGGTGTGCCACTGTGTTCAGTGCATGACGCGTTGTCAAAGGGGGAACGTTACTCGTCAGGAGAGTTGACAGACATGCATTTAATGTACGGTGCGGCAGGATGTAGTGCCCGTAAAACAGCACTGATGTGCAGAGAACGCTTTCCCATCAGACATCATCCTAATTGGAAGAAGTTTATCTCCGTGGATACCAACTTACGAGAGACGCAGTCGTTCGCGCCACAAATAGCCGGTCAAGGTTCCCGCCAAAGACATGTTCGACCACCAGACTTTGAGGAGACGGTGTGGATCGTGTGGCCGATTATCCAACAATAAGCACCTTCAACTTACCCGCGAAACGCTCACTTTGAAGGATACTGTGTGAAGAGTATTGATGGGAGAGGTATTACATCACTATCACAAAGAACGAGTGCTAGCACTGGGACAAATGGATTCTGAACCCCGCCTTCACTTCTGTCAATGGACTATCCGCCGCAGTGCTGTTATGCTGAACTTCGTACAGTTTGTATTGTTCATGGGTGAGGCCTCTTTCAACAGCCACAGCCACAGCAGCCATGTCCTTCGTGATGTGCTACTACAGTTCTTGGATGCTGAACTCCTTGTTGACCGCAAAAGGACGTGGTTTCAACACGACGGAGCACAAGCCTACTTCAATGTTAATGTGCGCGAGGATCTGGACGTATCCTCGTTGTTGGATTGGAAGGGGAGGTCCTGTCCAATGGCCAGCGCGATCCCTAGATGTCACACCTCGGGATTTTTTCCTCTGGGGCTTTGTTAAAACGTTGATGTACGCAATCCCCACAGAAACGGATAAAGACCTGCTTCGTAGGGTCCAAGCTGCCTGTCTCCTGGTATGACGGACACCAGAGATATTTGAGAGATCGCAGCAGAACTATATGCGCCGTTGCTCTGCATGCAGTGAGACCGGCGGTCGTCACTTTGAAAGATTACTGTGAGCTACTTTGTTGTTACACGGTGAACGATGTGTATGTCCAAAACACAATAAATGTGCATTTCCGATCGTTGGTTCCCTATCTCATTGCAGTCGGTTGTGGTCCCACCTTGACCTGTTTCAGTTTGTCCCAAAAGGTTTCAGACACCCTGCATAGCAACGGAACCAAATGAATACCATAAGCTTAGGGGTGAAAATCAGTCAGAGAGAGAAATCTTTCGATTTCCCTTAACTTGAGAAATAAAGACAGTGATTGATAATTTGTTTGTGAATTACGCCATAGGATCAGATGGTTCAAATGGCTCTGAGCACTATGGGACTTAACTTCTGAGGTCATCAGTCCCCTAGAACTTAGAAATACTGAAACCTATCCAACCTAAGGACATCACACACATCCATGCCCGAGGCAGGATTTGAACCTGCCACCGTAGCGATAGGATCAGAGTTATTGCTTGAAAATATGTAATAGTAGTCATAATATCTCATGAGCTTAAACGAAAGCATTAGCTAAAGATTCCATACGGAGTGTTCCAGCCGGCCGTTGTGGCCGAGCGGTTCTAGGCGCTTCAGTCTGGAACCGCGCGACCGCTACGGTCGCAGGTTCGAATCGTGCCTCGGGCGTGGATGTGTGTGATGTCCTTAGGTTAGTTAGGTTTAAGTAGTTATAAGTTCTAGGGGAATGATGATGTCAGATGTTAAGTCCCAAACTGCTCAGAGCCATTTGAACCAATCTTTTTAAGAAAACAGTTTTCTAATTTTTGCATGTTAAAGGTTAGGAAAACAGTGAATGGATTATTAAATAACAGGTGTAAACGACCTGTTGCCCTGGAAGACGACAGATTCCCGACCTCCCATCGGCATGATAAACAAGTTATCGGGATTCATCAGACTATGCAACGCTCTGCTACTGCGCCTACGTCCGATCTCGATGATCACACGCCCATTTCAGTCGTAGTTGCCGATGTCGTTGTGTTAACATTGACACATGCGTGGGTCGTCGGCTGCGGAGGCCCATCGTTACGAGTGATCGGTGCACTGTGTGTTCAGACACATTTGTATTTTGCCCAGCATTAAAGTCTGGTGTTAGTTCCACTACAGTTGGCCGCCTGTCCTGTTTTACCAGCCTGCTTAGCCTACGACGCCACACATCTGCAATGAGGGGCGGCCGCCCAACCCCAAGATGTCTGAACGTGGTTTTACCCAGGTTTCGCCACGTGTTGAAGACACTCACCACAGCACTCACCATTCTACACAAGGACTTAACGCTCACTGATACTACATCCACCGTGAGTGTGTCTGACTGGCAGTCATCCCACTCTAGGTGACGCTGTTATCGTCTGGACGGGTTTATATCGATAGTTGGTCGCTGATCATAATGTTCTAGCTGATCAATGTACATACAGTAATGTAAATAAAATGGTAACACTGATTTGATTGAAAGTTCTCCTGTATACATTCATAATTTCCAATCTCTTTAGCCGGCCGGTGTGGCCGAGCGTTTCTAGGCGCTTCAGTCTGGAACCGCACGACCGCTACGGTCGCAGGTTCGAATCCTGCCTCGGGCATGGATGTGTGTGATGTCCTTAGGTTAGTTAGGTTTAAGTAGTTCTAAGTTCTAGGGGATTGATGACCTCAGATGTTAAGTCCCATAGTGCTCAGAGCCATTTGAACCATTTTTTAGTGTTCCAGGAGGAATGGATTTGACAGGAACGATCATTCGAAGGAAAAAAAATCTAGTAAACATAGGGTCTAAAATGCACATCTTAAGAGCTATGAGCACTTCTTCGTCTTCTATACCGTGAAACACACTAGTCAGTAAATGTCTGAAGATGGCCTTTTAAAGCCGAAAACCGGTTAACACAATAAAATTAATACTGTAGAACAAAGCAAACTAGCCGTTTTCATTTATTGAAACAAAATTCTTCTGCTGCGAGCTCTTTGGTTTCCAGATTTTGAGAGCTGATAGTATACACGAAAACAAGAAAAAATGTCCCTTAAATATGGGATTTAAACTGCCCATCATAAGAGATATGAACACTTTTTCATCTTCGTTACTGTGAAACTAATTTCTTATACTTAACAAATGCTCATAGCTCTTGAGATACGAATTTTAGGACCCACGTATACTACGTATTTATTTCTTGCTCTGGTCCATACTACCAGCTCCCAAAATATGGAAAGCAAAATCTTGCAGTAGAAGAAATTTGTTTCACGGTATGCTCATAACTCTTAAAGTATGCATTTTAGGACCTATGTGTTTTAGACCTTTTTGCCACGAATAATTGTTCGTGTTATATCCCTGAACACTGACTCCCGGGACATCCCCTATAACGATTAGTTAAATGTTTTAAAAAGGTAGCGGGCAATAAGAAATCCTATAAAGTGAAAGAAAATAAATACGAAGATTAAATCAGAACACGCTCATTTACAAGTCAAGATTTGCGTCATTTATTTACATGAGACAACAAATTACAATTTCATACTCCGCAACGGCTGCTCTAGGCACACGACGTACCAGCGTTTGAGATTCTACAGGACCTTATTAAATGTCCATGATAGATTTCGAAAGTGACCACAATCAGCTACAATCTTGTTAACTACTGTAGTTCTATGCCGATGTCCGCTGAAGCTTGATACATTACACAGTTCAAATAACCCCACACCATGCGATGAAGATGATTAAGGCAAGTGAGCTGATAGAACATGTAGTAGTGCTTCCTTTCGGAATAGAGAATCCAATAAATAGTCCATTAGATGAATGCGGACAGCTACAGTGCAGTTGCGACGCAACCGTCTCATCAGACAAATATTGAGGCCATATAGGAAGCACGCGGTGATTAGATTAGATTACATTAGATATTTCGTAATGATGTGGAACGAGTCAAATTTTCCAATACACGAAATAATTAAGTTAATTTAACAACATGATTAAATTAATATAACAAATTTTTATTTTATTTTTTTATAATTTTTTTCTTTTTTTCTTAATTTATATCTAAAAATTCCTCTATGGAGTAGAAGGAGTTGTCATTCAGAAATTCTTTTAATTTCTTCTTAAATACTTGTTGGTTATCTGTCAGACTTTTGATACTATTTGGTAAGTGACCAAAGACTTTAGTGGCAGTATAATTCACCCCTTTCCGTGCCAAAGTTAGATTTAGTCTTGAATAGTGAAGATAATCCTTTCTCCTAGTATTGCAGTTATGCACACTGCTATTACTTTTGAATTGAGTTTGGTTGTTAACAACAAATTTCATAAGAGAGTATATATACTGAGAAGCTACTGTGAATATCCCTAGATCCTTAAATAAATGTCTGCAGGATGATCTTGGGTGGACTCCAGCTATTATCACGCTTTTGTGCAATAAATACTTTATTTCTCAGTGATGAATTACCCCAAAATATGATGCCATATATCCGAGCGGGCGTTATCTTGGATCCTGGAAGCTGACTTCTGTTTTTGGAATGCTAGTGTGATGAACGGTGTACAGAGGCGTTCTAGGAACGTGGCTGATCCCTTGACAGGATTGGGATGTCACGTAATAAGAGATAACGGGAGTATCTCTCGAATTCCAAGAAAGAGTGGAGTGTTGAGCCATGAGCAGTACGTACTGTGATTCCACACTCCTGAGGTTGTGAAAGATGAATGGAGGGACGTTGGGCATTCATGCAATACAAAACAAAGGTGTTACAACGTCAACAGACATTTTAAAGTGAATAGACGGCTAGAGAGCTTCGGGAATTGCGACGTAGTTAAATGGAAGCGGAAACGTAGAGGTATCTGCATGTATGGGATTTGACAGGCGCAACTACGACTAACCATTTTTATTTTTTTGAATCGTCGATCTTCTGACTGGTTTGATATTGTCTGCCACGAATTACTCTCCCATGCTAACCTCTTCGTCTCAAAGTGGCACTTGCAACCTACGTCCTTAATTATTTGTTGGATGTATTCCAGTCTCGGTCTTCCCCTACAGTTTGTACCTTCTACATTTCAGTGTGTAACATTTCCCTGATGTCTTAACAAGTGTCCTATCATCCTGTCCGTTCTTCTTGTCAGTGTTTTCCATATATTCCTTTCTCCCCTTTTTTCATATATACCTTTCACCGCGGATTCTGTGGAGAACCACTTCATTTCTTATCTTACCAGTCCACCTAATTTCCAACATTCTTCCGTAGCGCCACATCTCACACGCTTCGATTCTCTTCCGTCCATGACAGACTATCGTACAATACTGTACTCTAAACGCACATTCTCAAATTAAGGTCTATGTTTGACCAGTAGACTCTCTTTGCCATCAATGCCATCTTTTCCTGTGTCAGGAACGTAAGACTGCATTTTTTAAATTTTTATTTTTAATCCAAGACATATATAACACTACATAAAGATACGACGTTGTTTAACGTTGGTCGGCCGCTGTGGTCGAGCCGTTCTAGGCGCTTCAGTCCATAACTGCGCTGCTGCTACGGTCGCAGGTTCGAATCCTGCCTCGGGCATGGATGTGTGTGAAGTCCTTGGGTTAGTTAAGTTTAAGCAGTTCTTAGTCTAGGGGACTGATGACCTCAGATATTAAGTTCCATAGTGCTTAGCAATATTTACAAGATCTTCCAATAAATATTCAGACGGTTAGCCATGCGGTTTTTTTTTTAAACAATGATATACAGATTTACTTTTAAACCCGACTGCGAGAGTGAAAATTCTGTGCTGCACTGTGTTGTGCTGTGAAAATGTGTGTGTGTTTTTTTGTTTTCTTTCTTGCAGTTTTAACTACCTAGAAGCACACTTAAACCATTACACAGATGGTGTCATCCATGTGTGTGTTCTTTTAAGTGGGGTAGAATTTTAACTCGCAGTCGATTCTAACAAAAAACAGGAAAATTTTGCTTATGGTTTATGACTTGAGTAATACAACGGAAAATACCGAAACTTTGTAATTCACCCCGTTCGCAGACTAAAATTGTGTGAAATACTGTCATTGAAGCTACTAGCCTCAGAGATCCAGTAGCTGAAGAGGTCCCTTTCATACTCCTATATCAATTATTCCAAGTGATTTGCACATTCATTTTAAACGACTTCAGTTCCCAATCACGGTTTCGTTTGTAATAACAGTAAACAAGGCTAAAGGTCACAGAGAGGGGGCAAGAGGAGATGTGTAGAGAAGGTGGTGAGGAAATGTTTATTGAGAGGCGAAGGAGGAGAAGGACAGAGAGACGGACGAAGAGACGATGGACAAAGAGGGAGGAGAAGGAGTTTAGGACATACATCCACTTCATAATAAACCATAAGATGTTGATCACATGAGCAATCTACGTACAGGACCTCGCCGTATGCAAGACAGCTAAGCATAAAAACAAAGTTGTATCATATGATCAGTGCATTACTCAGACAATAGGCAGTCTGTAAATAGAATTCCACCTTGTTAAAGGCAGAATATTAAACTGTTTTTTGGAATTAATCAGGACAGGTTTGAGGAAAGAGTCGCAGAACTTTTAATGGGGTATTTTGCAGGTATTGGTGTCCTGTAGGAAATCATCAGTCTTCTGACTAGTTCGTTGGGCTCGCCACGAGTTTCTCTCCTGTCCCAGCTTCTTTATCTCAGAGCAACAATTTTAACAGACGTCCTCAATTATTTGCTGGATGTATTCCAACTCTGTCTTCCTCTACAGTTTTTACCCTCTACAGCTCACTCTAGAATCTTGGAAGTTATTCCCTGACTTTACACATGTTCTATCATCCTATCTCTTCTTCTTATCAGTGTTTTCCATATAGTCATTCCTCGCCGAGTCTGCAGAGAATCTCCTCATTCCTTACCTTAACAGTCCATTTAATTTTCAACACTCTTCTGTAGCGCCGCGTCTCAAATGCTTCGAGTCTCTTCTGTTCTGCTTTCCCCACAGTCCATGTTTCACTACCATAGAATGCTGTGCTCCAAACGTACATTCTCATAAATTTCTTCCTCATAGTAGATTTCTCTTGACCGAGAATGCCCCTTTTAGCCAGTGCTAGCCTACTTTTTATGTCCTCCTTGCTCCATCCGTCGTATGTTATTTTGCTGCCTAGGTAGCAGACTTCATCTGCTTCGTTATCAAGAATTCTGATGTTAAGTTTCTCACTGTTCTCATTTCTGTTGCTTCTCAGTACTTTCGTCTTTCTTCGATTTACTCTCAGTCGAGATTCCGTACTCATTAGACTGTTCGTTCCATTCAAAACATCCCTTAATTCTTTTTCACTTTCACTGAGGATAGCAATGTCAGTAGCCAATATTATCACTCATATTCTTTCACTTTCAATTTTAATCTCATTCTTGAACTTTTCTTTTTTTTCTGTCATTGCTTCTTCGATGTATATACTGAACGGTAGGGGCGAAGACTATATCCCTGTCTTACAATCTTTTTAAACCGAGTACTTCGTTCTTGGTCCTCTTGCCCTATTGTTCCATCTTGGTTCTTGTATATATTGTATAATACCCGTCTTTCTCTATAGCTTACATCTGTTTTCCTCAAAATTTCGAACATCTTGCACCATCTGACACTGTCTAGCGCCTTTATCAGGTCGAAAAATCCTATGAACGTGTCACGATTTGTCTTCAGTCTTGCTTCCATTATCATCTGCAACGTCAAAACTGCTTCTGTGGTGTCTTTGCTAAACCCAAACTGATCGTCATCTAAATAGTTTTCTTGTCGCTTTGGAGCACTGTCGAAGGTCTACTCTGGTGCCTGGCGGTCATGTGAAACACCCCTGACATACACTATGTGATCAGAAGTATCCGGACACCCCCAAAACATAGGTTTTTCGTATTAGGTGCATTGTGCTGCCACCTACTGCCAGGTACTCCATATCGGCGACCTCAGTAGTCATTAGACATCATGAGAGAGCAGAATGGGGCGCTCCGCGGAACTCAGGTTCTTCGAACGTGGTCAGGTGATTGGATGTCACTTGTGTCATACGTCTATACGCGACATTTCCACACATCTAAACATCCCTAGGTCCATTGTTTCCGATGTGATAGTGAAGTGGAAACGTGAAAGGACACGTAAAGCACAAAAGCGTAGAGGCCGACCTCGTCTTTTGACAGACAGAGAACGCCGACAGTTGAAGAGTGTCGTAATGTGTAATAGGCAGACATCTATCCAGACCATCACACAGGAATTCCAAACTGCATTGGGATCCACTGCAAGTACTATGACAGTTAGGCGGGAGGTGAGAAAACTTGGACTTCATGGTCGAGCGGCTGCTCATAAGCCACACATCACGCCGGTAAATCCCAAACGACGCCTTGCATGATGTAAGGAGGGTAAACATTGGACGATTGAACAGTGGAAAAAGGTTGTGTGGAGTGACGAATCACGGTACACAATGTGGCGATCCGATGGCAGGTTGTGGGTATGGCAAATGCTTAGTGAACGTCATCTGGCAACGTGTGTAGTGCCAACAGTAAAATTCTGAGGCGATGGTGTTATGGTGTGGTCACGACACTGAAGTTGTTATGTGTATACCAGGCTGTATAGCACAATAAGATATGGCCACTCGGAGCGGTGACAGAATGGCAGAAAAGACCTGTCGTGTTTGGACGTGCTGAAGACCACACCATAAATGACGGTGAACTATTTGCTGGGGTCTCAAAGCGGATTGTTTTCAATGCGTATACTAGGAATAGCGTAACAGTAGCAGCCACGTAACACAGGGTAAGAATATTGGTCATAAAAATATCCTAATTGATAGGGAACAGAGAGGAATTTGAAGACTTCTCAGTGACAATCGGATCAAACCTGACAGGAATTCCGGCTTTCTAAACTGATTTACGAGAACGCATTACGAAAGTTACTACATACAGTGGCCTGCATACTGCCATTATTCCAGCGCCACGTAAAGCTGCCCATCTTGCATGGGCCAAACAACGCACAAACTAGGCAGCAGCATGGTGAAGGAGTGTAGTGTAGTCCAACGAGTCGCAGTTTTGCTTCTTTCCATGAAACGTAATGCATAAAATACACGTACGTCCCAATGATGCATTTAACTCACAGCGTACGGAGGGTGTATTTCAGGCCAGACGACATTCTATGAGGTTTATATGGACTTTCTCGTACCTTGATTTGGCCCCACTCATTCAGGTTACCGTAAACACGAATCAGGGTTTGAAATTCCCTGGCAGGGTCTCTGCCCTGGGCCCTTTGCCTTTTGTCTTTGCCTTCCGCATACCTAGTGGGACAAGCACTCCTGGATGAAAGGATATTCCAGAGATGTGGCTTGGCCACATCATGGTGGATTGTTTTGCACAGTGAACTTTCACTCTGCAGCCGAGTGTGCGCTGATTTCAAACTTCATGACAGATCAAAATGCTGTGAGGTGGGTTCGTGAGTCGTGATTGGATAGTTCGGTTGGTAGGGGAGCACTTGTGCGTGAAATGCAAAAGTCCCAGGTTCGAGTCCCGGACTGGTACACAGTTCTATTCTGCCAGGAAGTTTCGTATCAGAGCACACTCCGCTGCAGAGTGAAAAATCAGTCTGGAAACGGGGCAGGATTATGTTACTGCGTGGTGTCTGTTCTTCCAGATATGTCCGAAAGAGCAGACACCTCGCAGAACCCACAGCTGTGATACATTATACAGGTATGTAAATTTAAGGTGGAGGGAAGGCGGGGGGGGGGGGGGAGAAAGGGAAGGGAAGCGAAGGGATTATTTATGTTAGTGAGTACGCTGTGGACTCTCGCGTCTCCTAGGATGACAACAACCTGCTCACAGGGCTGCACGAATGCATTTCTCGTTTGACGAAACTGAGGCACCTTTCCACACCCCGACGAGATCACTAAATCAAAATGTTCAAATGTGTGTGAATTCCTAGGGGACCAAACTGCTGAGGACATCGGTCCCTAGTCTTGCACACTACTTATACTAACTTATGCTAAGAACAGCACACACACCCATCCCCGAGGGAGGACTCGAGCCTCCGGCGGGAGGGGCCGCGCATTTCGTGACATGGCGCCTCAAACCGCGCGGCCACTCCTTGCGGCATCACTAGATCAGCCGATCTTAAGCCACAAAGAATGTGAGGGACGATTCTGGAACAACGGATGTAGTGTAGCAGTCAGAAACCAACCCCCTTCCCACCTTGCCCAGTTTGGTAGCTCTACGAGATCCAGTCAGCAATGCACGGCTATAGCTAGATAGCATACCGGAAGAAACTTGTGGAGTCTCATACTCGTTGCCTTGAGTCATCAGGGCTAGAGGCGGTGTTACACGACATTGGCGAGATGCCTCCTGGGGATGATTAATTTTTGTCCACTATGAGTATTGAGCGCCCGCCTTATCTAATACCTCAACTGACTACCGCGACAAGTACGCCAAAACAGACAGGAAGGACTGTGAAACACCTGCCCCTGATTGATACTAAATCTCAGGCTGGGACAATGTGTTTACTTTTTCCTTACGTCATTTTTAGGGTTCCGTGCCTCAGTCGGTAAAAACGGAACCATTACAGGGTCACTTGGTTGAAACGTGGAGGACGTTAGAAACATTGAAACGTCCCCTTTGAACAATTGTACAAGACTGTGCTTAAAACTTGCTTAAACTTGCTTAAACTTGCTTAAAAGCAAAAACTCACATGGAATTGATGGCATTTCCAGCAAAATACTAAAAGCTTGTTCTCAACAGATAAGTAAGATTCTCAGCCACCTGTGTAATAGCTCTCTGGAACAGGGCATTTTCCCTGATAGACTGAAATATGCTATTGTTATACCTTTGCATAAAAAGGGGGATAGATCTGATGTCAACAATTACCGCCCAATCTCCCTTCTAACAGCTTTATCCAAAATTTTTGAGAAAGTAATGTATTCAAGAGTAGCTTCACATATCTGTAAAAATGAAGTACTAACAAAATGTCAGTTTGGTTTCCAGAAAGGTTTTTCAACAGAAAATGCCATATATGCTTTCACCAGTCAAATTTTGAATGATCTGAATAACCGAAAACCACCCATTGGGATTTTTTGTGATCTCTCAAAGGCTTTTGATTGTGTAAATCATGAAATTCTGCTAGACAAGCTCAAGTATTGTGGCATGAGTGGGACAGTGCACAAATGGTTTAATTCGTACCTAACTGGAAGAGTGCAGAAAGTTGAAATAAGTGGTTCTCGTAACATGCAAAGATCAGCACATTCCTCAAACTGGGGAACTATCAAGAATGGGGTTCCACAAGGGTCAGTCTTGGGTCCTTTGTTGTTCTTATTATATATTAATGACTTGCCATTCTATATTCATGAAGAGGCAAAGTTAGTTCTCTTTGCTGATGATACAAGTATAGTAATCACACCTGAGAAACAAGAATTATCTGATGAAATTGTCAATACTGTCTTTCAGAAAATTACTAAGTGGTTCCTTGTAAACGGACTCTCACTGAATTTTGATAAGACACAGTACATACAGTTCCGTACAGTGAATGGTATGACGCCATTAATAAATATAGACCTTAATCAGAAGCATATAGCTAAGGTAGAATATTCCAAATTTTTAGGTATGTCCATTGATGAGAGATTAAATTGGAAGAAACACATTGATGATCTGCTGAAACGTTTGAGTTCAGCTACTTATGCAATAAGGGTCATTGCAAATTTTGGTGATAAACATCTTAGTAAATTAGCTTACTACGCCTATTTTCACTCATTGCTTTCATATGGCATCATATTTTGGGGTAATTCGTCACTGAGGAATAAAGTATTTATTGCACAAAAGCGTGTAATCAGAATAATAGCTGGAGTCCACCCAAGATCATCCTGCAGACATTTATTTAAGGATCTAGGGATATTCACAGTAGCTTCTCAGTATATATACTCTCTTATGAAATTTGTTATCAACAACCAAACCCAATTCAAAAGTAATAGCAGTGTGCATAACTACAATACTAGGAGAAAGGACGATCTTCACTATTCAAGATTAAATCTAACTTTGGCACAGAAAGGGGTGAATTATACTGGCACTAAAGTCTTTGGTCACTTACCAAATAGTATCAAAAGTCTGACAGATAACCAACAAGTATTTAAGAAGAAATTAAAAGAATTTCTGAATGACAACTCCTTCTACTCCATAGAGGAATTTTTTGATATAAATTAAGAAAAAAAATTATAAAAAAATAATAAAAAATAAAAAAAATAAATAAAAATAAAAAAACACACAAAAAAATAAAGTTGTTATATTAACTTAAGTATGTTGTTAAATTAACCTAATTATGTCATGTATTGGAAAATTCGACTCGTTCCACATCATTACGAAATATCGTATTCATGATCCATGGAACTAGTATTAATCTAATCTAATCTAATCTAATCTAATCTTAAACTGACACACAATATTTTTAGCGCAACGCAATCTGACTTTCAATAATCCCTACAAAACAATGGCCCTGACTAACATTAACCTATACCTTTCACAAATCACTTACCTCACCAAAAATCTTCGTTACTCGAACTACTGCAATACAGCGAGCGCCACTACTGCCAGCTAAATAAAAGATTCAAACTACTGAAGGCACTAACTACTGATAGGCATAGTTATCAAATGAAAGATTTTAATAGAGAACAAACAATGTATTTACCTTGATAAGCATAATATATATAGCAGTTCATGACATCCATTCTGTACTCAAAAATCCGCCATCTCATTTCCCACATCCACCACTGCTGGCGGCTCACCTCCAACTGCCCAACGCTACGCGCTGTTCACATCCAGCTGCCCAACACTACAATGGCAGACAATAATGCAAACTAGCCACAGACTGCACACAGCACAGCCAGTGATTTTCAAACAGAGCGCTACGTAACGTTGCCAGTAAGAAAACATAAACAGCCTACTTACAACATACCCTGTTCTCAGTGGTGTGCGTCAGGTAAAAACTGAACTACGGAAACACGTGCCTTCCTACTTTTCAGAAATTTGTGGTAAGTTCTTATGGGACCAAACTGCTGAGGTCATCGGTCTCTAGGCTTACACATTAATTAATCTAACTTAAACTAACTTACGCTAAGGACAACGCACACGCCCGTGCCCGAGGATTCGAACCTCCGACGGGGGATGCCGCGCTACTGTGGCAAGGCTACCCCGCACGGCCTTCCTACTTGATTATTACTGGCTGCAGGGCTGTCGCCATGTACGACGCCCAGCCCCGCACCTGCTCAGGTTGTGGCCAGGAAGGTCATGTCCGTTCTGAATGTCTCCGACGTAGACTGGTTCAGACGCCGATCGGAGACGTCGCTCCTCCTGCGGCGCCCACTGTGTTACCTCTGTCTTAAGGGTCTGCGGCGGTGCTGCCTGATACGCCCCCTCTGAATTAGTCGGTATCCGCGTCGACTCCTCTCGACGACGCGATGGACATTTCGCCTGTCTCTCCTACACTCCTGCCGAAATACAAATGAACGATGACCGTCAGCAGGCACAAGCTGCCTGTCCCGACCCCGTGGTTGTTGATGATGGAGCTGTATCTACCTCAGCTTACGCGACGCTATCCTCGCTGATACAGTTTCCTAAAGGTGAGAACGCCAGGATCGTCAATGTCTATGCGCCATCTGGTTCGGGTCGCCGCCGTGAACTTTCCACCTTCTTCTCAGTGACAATCACGCTTCTCTTCTTGGATCGGCAAGATGCATTGATCATGGGAGGCAATTTAAACTGCACCCAGGCACCCAAAGAACAACTACCACGTCACTCTCGGTGTGTGGCACCTCAGCCTAGTGGATTCTTGGGAGCATGTTCACGGCGATCGTCCCGGGTTTATACATGTCACTACCCATTCTTCCAGCCGACTCGATCGTGTTTACATCTCCCACGATATTGTCAGTGGAGTGCAGGCTGCTGAAGTCTGGCCTGTTGCGTTCTCTGATCATGATGCATATACACTCCTGGAAATGGAAAAAAGAACACATTGACACCGGTGTGTCAGACCCACCATACTTGCTCCGGACACTGCGAGAGGGCTGTACAAGCAATGATCACACGCACGGCACAGCGGACACACCAGGAACCGCGGTGTTGGCCGTCGAATAGCGCTAGCTGCGCAGCATTTGTGCACCGCCGCCGTCAGTGTCAGCCAGTTTGCCGTGGCATACGGAGCTCCATCGCAGTCTTTAACACTGGTAGCATGCCGCGACAGCGTGGACGTGAACCGTATGTGCAGTTGACGGACTTTGAGCGAGGGCGTATAGTGGACATACGGAAGGCCGGTGGACGTACCGCCGAATTGCTCAACACGTGGGGCGTGAGGTCTCCACAGTACATCGATGTTGTCGCCAGTGGTCGGCGGAAGGTGCACGTGCCCGTCGACCTGGGACCGGACCGCAGCGACTCACGGATGCACGCCTAGACCGTAGGATCCTACGCAGTGCCGTAGGGGACCGCACCGCCACTTCCCAGCAAATTAGGGACACTGTTGCTCCTGGGGTATCGGCGAGGACCATTCGCAACCGTCTCCATGAAGCTGGGCTACGGTCCCGCACACCGTTAGGCCGTCTTCCGCTCACGCCCCAACATCGTGCAGCCCGCGTCCAGTGGTGTCGCGACAGGCGTGAATGGAGGGACGAATGGAGACGTGTCGTCTTCAGCGATGAGAGTCGCTTCTGCCTTGGTGCCAATGATGGTCGTATGCGTGTTTGGCGCCGTGCAGGTGAGCGCCACAATCAGGACTGCATACGACCGAGGCACACAGGGCCAACACCCGGCATCGTGGTGTGGGGAGCGATCTCCTTCACTGGCCGTACACCACTGGTGATCGTCGAGGGGACACTGAATAGTGCACGGTACATCCAAACCGTCATCGAACCCATCGTTCTACCATTCCTAGACCGGCAAGGGAACTTGCTGTTCCAACAGGACAATGCACGTCCGCATGTATCCCGTGCCACCCAACGTGCTCTAGAAGGTGTAAGTCAACTACCCTGGCCAGCAAGATCTCCGGATCTGTCCCCCATTCAGCATGTTTGGGACTGGATGAAGCTCGGTACATGGTTTCCCCCGATCAAATGTCTTTGGGACGTGCCAATAACACCGCACTGCCCTCTGCCGCTATCGGGATATAATCGCTCTTGCTCATGCTCGTCGTATGCCTGGACTTTGGCAGCTCTTGTTTTAGCCAGGCGTTCGATCGGGTCGATCATGACTACCTTGAAGGGATGCTCCGCAATATGGGCTACCCTGTTACTACCGTCGACGTTGTGATGCGTCTCCTTCATGGAGCTTCATTTCGTGTATTGTACAATGGTCGTCTTTCTCCTCCCACCTCGAGCTGTTGATTAGTGCATCAAGGCTGCCCGCTCTCTGCACTGTTGTATGCTTTCGCCATGGAACCGTTGCTCTGCGGCCTCCGTCAACGCATCTCTGGGATGTCTCTCGGTGACCATGTAGTCAGCTGCACTGCTTATGCAGACGATCTCGTCATCGTTCTTCGTAGCGATGCTGAGGTCAGGGAGGCACTGGCATGGGTTACCACCTGTGTTGAAGCTTGTGGGCGCTGCCTTAACGTCCGCACTCTCACACTGACGATTGAACACAGAAATTGCGTCGCTATTCAGTACTAACGAATCGATGCCGGCTTCTCCCCGAGCGAGTAACGCGCCTACGGTCATCGTATGGAACTTCTCGTGGGAGTCATGGCTATAGGTGCGGGGTTTCCTGCGGATAGTGCTGTTCCGTTGTCTGGTATAGCTGATACTATCTGATGCTTAGGACTCGATTTCGGCGGACAATTGCCCTCAACTGTCGACGTCCATTTTCGCAGCGACGAGCTGGACTCTTAGATCACCGTTTACGAGCACTCGATCTTCTGCAACGGACACAATACGTAAATGTATATTTAACGTCACGTATCCCATATATGGCACAGACACTTCCTATTCCGTCATCCATGGCCCGCCGCATGCTAGCGGTATTGGGTTCATCTGTTTGCCACGGTTTGCTGTTGAAGGTAAGGTACGAGACCCTCACCCTTTCACGCTGCAGAGGCGGTTTAGGTCTATATCATGTGCCTGACAGAGCGGTAGCCCTTTTCATTGGCTCTCACATGATGTTTTGGCGCCGTAGTCCTACGTGCCTTACCAGCCTAATGCTGGAGGCCCTTGCACCACACTCTCTCTCAGCACCTATCCAGCTTTCGGATGTCCCGCCGCCCTTCTCTTACTTCCGCCACTTGTTCCTTGAACTGAGCTGCGCCTGTATGTTATGCTGCCAGCACACTTCACATTCACGAAGGCAATCTATGGTTTCCTTCAGCAGCACAATCACCGACTGTGGTTGAGGGGAAGTATCCCCACGACGACTGGCGTGCCATTTGGCGATCGATGTGCGCTTCGTAACTTGACGCTGACGTCAAGTCCGCATGGTACCTTACGGTCAGTGGGAAGCAAGTATGCCGGCCACGCTTTTACAAGATTCATCTCGCGGACACCCCGTTGTGGGTCGCTTGTGACGCTTCGGACACAGATGAGCACCGTCCGGTGTACAGATCGGCAAGAGGTATCTGGTTCTTGGTGCGACAGATGTTGTTCCTAATTACCTGAACGACTCCCCATCAGGTACCTACCCAACTACACCTCTTTCCAGACGCGAGATACTTCCCGCAAGCGAAGACGAAGTCTGTGAAGTGAATTTGTGGACACGCAGCTCACTACTTGTTTGGCGAGGACGAGAAAAGTATCCTTGATTTTTGGCACTTCCTTAATGAATGCCATTGTGCAGTTGTCCGCAATCCAAAATACAGATAATTTTTCTCCAGTTTCCTTTGCAGTGTCTTCCCTAACCCACACCAGAGCTGGGGTGTTCCTGTCATGAAGAGTTGATTCCCTCTTCTTCCATACTTAGACCCGATATATTCTCTGGTCATCGGAATTTTCTTCTGGGAAAAGCTATACGTTGATAGTCTCAATGAGTCTGACGTTTCGCTGCGCCCTCCTCCTCGCGGCGCCGGTTTCCTGCTATTCTCGCTGGTACTAATGTTAAAATAAAAATAAATAAAAATAAAAGAAAGAAAAGGTAAATAAATAAAACGATGTTCATTGTACCTCCACCCACGTTCCCTACACTTTCCTTGGTTCCTGGAGAGTGGGAATGGGACATTGTGTCCAGACGCCTGCCCATGTTGCCCCTATCCTTCCCTTTGCGCGCCGAGAAGGTTCCTTAAAAAAAAGTGGTGTCCAAAAGTCAGGTTATATGTATTGTCGAAGGCAATTTCAATACGTTGCAGAACCAAACATTTATTAACATATAGTTAAACGCGAAATTATTTTATCAGGTTTTTTAAAAAGAATTTCTCTCTACGCCTACTTATTCTGCTTCAAATTATGTTTGATATTTATTTTGTGGTGATCTAATTTGACGGTGTGTCATATTGCAAAACTGAAAACGACGACATCGACAACGGTAGTGAAAAAATTCCCTCACATATGATGCTGTGAGTTCCTGCGGCAACCAGTAATGCGAGGCCGGCCTGCAATCGCTCACGCCTTGCAACTGTGGTTCCATTAGGCGCCATTACTGCCACAACACTTTCACCGGACAGTGTATTTCGCTAAACATCGAATGTTCTGTGATGCTGGGTCTTTTCCACTCGACAATTGTAGCGAGAGTCAAGTTGTTTCCATCTTTATGTTCTGTCGACTGTGCCGTCATTAGTAACAAAACTCGTTCGCAACATTAGTACCGTTAGAGTTGCACGTTATATTTTAGTTCTTTTTACGCCATCTCTTGCGTTTAGAAGTGTAATTATTAACTTTACTAAGCGTCGTACTACAGTGCTGGCCACTACAATTGCGCGTCATGTAAGCGATACGTATCCACAGTCCAATTGATATGAAGTGAACTACGAGCTTGGATTTGGCAGTGACTAAAATTTCAACGCAACCGCACAAAAATGATAAGAGTAACGTCATCTGCAGTCTATACAGGACGTCTCAGCGGGAATAGTCAGTGTATTCATAGATATGACAGAAATTATAATTTGAAGTAAAAAACTTCCGAAATGGAACATATTCAAAGTACGTTGTTATTTATTTTCGTACTGTGAAACATATAGTCTGGTTTACACATGTACACATATAAAACAGTTAGTAAACATTACAACATGCGTTTTATAAGGTATCGATTGAACAAATACGTGTTTTAATACATTCGTGGGGCACTCATACGTGCTGGAAGCCGCCGTGTTCTGGTAGTAGGACTACGCTGCACCAGTAATTGCTTTCTCTCCACAGGTTGTTGAACTTTCACATACAGAAGAAAAATGGGAACTTCGAGGTTCAAATGGTTCAAATGGCTCTGAGTACTATGGGACTTAACATCTGAGGTCATCAGTCCCCTAGAACTTAGAACTACTTAAACCTAACTAACCTAAGGACATCACACACATCCATGCCCGAGGCAGGATTCGCACCTGCGACCGTAGCGGTCGCGTGTTCCAGACTGAAGCGCCTAGAACCGCTCGGCCACACCAGCCGGCGAACTTCGAAGAATACGTGTTTCATGCAGTATGCTGCAACCTCTGGGTGTTGTGTGCTGTCCTTAGGTTAGTTAGGTTTAAGTAGTTCTAAGTTCTAGGAGACTGATGACCATAGCTGTTAAGTCCCATAGTGCTCAGAGCCATTTTTTGCAACCTCTGGTAAACACTCCACGATCGGGAATTTGACGCGTCGTACAGTGCACGACGCTGTTCTTCGACAGCAACAGGTGCCGCAGAAACCGTAAACTTACACCATATCTGCCTGTTCTTCTTTAGCGTAGATGAGTGGCATTTTAGCCAGTGTGTCCAGAAGCACAGGTAACCGGCGTTCCTGTCTCGTACATACTTCTCGCTCTACTCCACTCACAACACACCATGGACAACTGCGCGTGCGGTGGACTAGTTTAATGGCTGAATGACACCCCGAGCGTAGAGGCTGAAAGCAGCGAGGTAGGTTGGGCTAGAATAAAACGACGAAGAGGTTGGGCGGGTAAGGGACATACGTGCGTGCCACTAGCCCAAGAACAGATGTACACCGAATATGTTCTATCTCGCGAACCATTCGGAGCACGCATACGTCCATACGACGTTTTACTTCAAATGAACGTTCCTGTTGTATCCCCGGAATATTAACCATTCCTCCTTGGGACTCTCTGTATACAAACAAAAATTATGAATCGAGTTCATCATTCAGAAATCGCTCCTGAATGTTGCATATTTGTGAGAAGATCGGGTTACGCCTCTTGTACGAAGAAGAAACGTCTACCAACATGTGTGGGAATTCACCAGCGGCAGGAGCGCTGTCTAGTGAGACCGCAGTTTGTCATTCCGCGGTACTGCTGCTCCCGTTGGTCGGGATCCTACAACTTCAGTGCGAAAGTGGACTTGATGGATTCAGGAGGGCTATACTCAGCGGTACGCAGGATTCCAACACGACCAGCTCCCGAGAATTGTTCGCTCGGTCGTGCGTGATTGTACAGCCACGCCACGAACATTCAGTTAGCAAATGGACTCGTTAGCATGTATCGAGACAAATGTCACCATGGACAGTCCGAGTCTGGTACATCAAGACAGTCCGCAAGCCGACCGTTGTTACGGGTTCCCTTGACACGGCAGCACACAGAGACACGCCGACAGTCACTCTCCTGACCGCAGATTGGACACAGGAGTGACCTGATAGTGGGGTATGCGGTGCCATTGGGGACACAACACGATCGATCACTTTTGGTTCGCATAGTTGGTTATTTGGACAGCAGCTGTTAAATTACTGAGTGTTAATGCCTGTGGCTGTATCCTGTATTCGAGATCTCTTAACGTTATCTTTCAACTAGATAGCGCAAGACCGTAAACTGCCAGTATTGTCGTGATCTACTTCAATATAGACTGTGTTCGACCTTTGCTCTGGCCGCAAAGTTAGGAAGATCTCTCACCCACTGAAAAATCTCGTCTTGGATTGCCGAGAGCAGACATGGCGCGATTCGGCGCTCCCGTATCCGTTATTAAAGCTCAATTCGACTCGATGTCGACCTGTGTTAGGGCACTGTTGTCGCCGTAGGTTCAGCCCTGTCTCCTGTATTTCGTACCCTTTCACCTCCAAATAACATAAATTTGTGACATCGTCAGCATTACCAGCGGAACAGGTTTGCAGCCAGATCTTGGTGATTAGGTGACACAATATGCTGACGAGCCACCTGGCCGCCACCTTCATTGGAGATGCTGCGCTTCGTCGAACTGGTGCTAATGTGGAGCCGGCGCGCTCACGGCACTTGGTGTGTGCGCTGAGCACTCTCTGCTGGTCTCCATTGTTCCGCCAAATTCATATTTACCAAAACTAGACATGATTGTCTTAATGGGATTTCCGCGATCGTTCTTTAAATAAAAATATGGCAGTTCAGTCTTTGATCGCTATTTTTTATTTTCAATGACCGGTTTCAGGCTAGCTGCCCATCTTCAGATCTGTTAGACAAAGTTAAAAATATAATTAACAATAGAGATACATTTACTGATAGAAATATCTTAGTTTACAAAAAGAAGAAATTTTGGAATGTATTAAATACCAAAATACCATATTTTGCAGTTACAGAGTAACTTGTTAGTACAGAACTATCGGTTCACTGTCATAACTAAAGTAAATTTTAATCTGCTAAAAGCTTATATCGCAGTTTTGGAGAAACCTGATTGGAAACAGTAAAAAGTGCCCTCTACCTATAAAAATTGTGCATATGTTATTTTTCACCTTACATATTAATGTCGAATATACTTTTTAACAAAACAATTTTTTCCTTTATGAGTGGGACATGAACCGAAATAATTTACACTAATGTAAAATTTTTTTATAAAGAAACTTAAAAATATGATGTAGATATTCTTTCGAAAATGTGCGTTTCCTCTTCTTTGTATTGATTGGTGGTGGAGAGTGTTTCCCTGCGTCAGAATGTACACAACGCCACGCCAAGTCCTCTTCCGCCGCGCCCAATTCACCTCGCCGCCAGTACGCTGTGGGTCGTTCCGCTGCAGCTTGTTCTTACTGGAGCGTGCTGTTGCATTCAAGAGTAAGCCTAAAACAGGTCTTTAAAAATCTCATAATAACTTCTGTGCATAAAATCACATTGCTCGTTAAGTAGTAGATCTGGGTTTTTTCTTTGATTAGCGTATATTTCAATCTCTTCGAGCACGTTAAGATAGAGGCTCTTTGGAGCTTTATGTAGCACCTCCATTTGTTCATTTATACTACTCACTTCATGTTTACTATCTTTTACGTGCGCTCCAAATGCTCTCCGATTGCTATGACTGCAATGTTCCCCGTATAGAATTTCAAAATTCCGCCCTGTCTGTCCTATATAATAACTGTCACATTCAGCACATTTAATCTTATATACTCCGGAATTGTTGTATTTCATTTGTTTTGTCGTTGCTGGTTTATGTCTTAGTCTATGTGCCATTTGCCCTTCATTCTGGAATGCCTCAGTGACGTTCTTTGGAAAGCATTTAGCAATTCTTTCCGACACACGCCCTTTGTATGTCATAGTGACAAACTTCTTCTTAACTTTAATTTTCCTAGAATCATTATTAATACCCGCAGATTTGTTTTTGATCTTGTTAAACATACATGTAACATCTTGTGTCCTGTATCCATTAGCTGCTGCAACTTGCTTAATAATACCTAGTTCTTTCTGCAACTCATCTTCCTTTAGTGGCAATCTCAGGGCTCTGTTGCACATTGCATGAAAGTAGGCTCTTTTATGCTGTTCCGCGTGGTGCGACGTCTCTTCTATGATGTTGTCGGAACAAGTGTCTTTCCTATAGACGCCGAAAACGTGCCTACCTCCCTCCTTTCTGACGGTCAATGGGAAGGAAGCCGTTAATGAGTTCTTGAATAAGGCTTTGTACCATAAGCTAAAATCTGCGTATAAATACCAGCAAGTTTACAACGTAAAAAATAGTGTGTGTTTCGCGAACGAAGTGAAGGGCATTTCAATTCCAGAGGACGCCATCCTAGCTTCATTGGACGTCACTCAAGTTCTTCAGCTTATCTTCTAGTTCTTATATTGTAGGTGGCTACTCGTATATATTTACTCTCTATCCTCGAATTTTGCCTCCTCCAGAATCCGTGAGGCGGACTGATGAATTGTCAGTCACAGATTCTGAAAATTTCACTCTACTCGCCTGGGGTGGCTTCGTTTTAAAATTCAAAGCCATCATTTGAATTTATGGAAGACGAGCGGCATTTAAAACATCGCGCTTGCCAGGCGTGTTGATCTTTTTACACTAGATCGCCTAAAATATGCTGTCTGAAAAAAGGTGAAGCACCAGAAGCTGAGGACGAAACGAAATAAAAACTTCACGTTTGAGAGGGTATTTGATGTTATTTCAGAGATTGGAAAATCGAGCCAGATTTACGAAGAACTTGTCGTCATAAGCTCACTTATCAGTATGAGGTTCCACACCCTCTTGTCTGAATTCATACACTGATTCCGTTGCGAAAGGTCTCATGAAGCCGTTGCATTTTCTCCTGAGGCGAGCCGGCCCACAACTGTTGTAACTGGTCCTTAATATCCAGGATATTGGCACTAGGACGGAGTTGAAGTCCAGTCTGGTCCTACACACGTAACATCAGGGATGGATCGGGATCTTTTTGGCTACGGGAGGATCTCAGCATCACGTAGACAGTTTATAAAGACACGTGCCACATATGGACGAGCAACGTCCTGTTAAAAAATTGCACCGCGATACTGTCGCATGAGAGGCAACACACGACCGCGCAGGATGTCCCTGACACACCATTCTCCCTCGGATTCCCCTCAGTCACCACCAGCCGCGACCTGTAGTCATACCCGCTTGTTCTCAACACCATAACGCCAGAAGTAACACCGCTGCTCGTCTACAAAACATTGGAGGAATGGAATCTCTCCCGAAATCATCGTCGTACTAGCTCACATTCACCATCCATAACGGCGCTTTATCGCTGCATACATAGCGACGTCACTCATCAGCAGACGAAGCACCACTCCAAACGCAGTCGTTTGTGTTATGCTGATGGCAGCCTACGCACGATACAATTCCATACTCCGGTTACTGCTAGTCTCCGATCAACGGTGCGGAGTGACACAGAACGTTGCAGAGAGTCGATTACTTGTTCTCGGGTGACAAATGTTGATGTGATGGGGTTACGATGTGCCTGGTGCAGGATACAGCTATCCTCCCTTCTGGAGATCAGACGTGATCGAATGGAACCTTGACGACGTGTATGCTTGCACTCACGTTCCCACGAATCAAACGTCGGGCCATTGTCACATCTGAATGCTACCACAAATCTTGATATTGCATGATTCGACCAGATGGGCAAATGGAGATGCACAGTGAGATCAGTTTCAAACTCTGCCAGGTGTTGTCGAACACGTAGTCCAACACGAATACTCGGCATCACCGTGTCCACCACAGTGATCAGTCAACGTGCGACGCTCTACAAGTCCCTTGTATTGCCTACCAGGCCTGGTAACAACTTTAAACAAGAAAAACACTAATGCACTATGATGGTCGTTCTACCTATCACAGAGATTTGCAGCTCTAATCATTTATATACCCATCGATGGAGTTGTTCGTGTATGAAGCTACGTTGACATCCGACCAGATGTTCTGGATGCTTCACTTTTTCTGTCAGACAATATACACTCGTGCACATAAATTAAGAATAATGCTGATACATGGTGAAACAACGCTCTGGTGGGCGATCTGTGGGTTTAAATCACCTCAGGGTATGACCATGCGGTGCATTCGATCTGCGCTGGTAGCAGTCCACATACGCAGAGGTGTGTTGGTGCATGTCAGAGTACGGTGCAGCGAGTAAGTGTGCAGACGTTTTCAGACGTGCTAATGGTGACTGTGTGTTGAAAATGGCTCAAAGAACAATATTGACGACGTTATGAGGGGCAGAATACTAGGGCGACTGGAGGCTGGTCAAACACAGCAGGTCGTAGCACGTTCCCTCCGTTGCCACAAAGATTATGACAACGATTCCAGCAGACAGGAAATGTCTCCAGGCGCTTCACTAAGGGACGCCCACAGCGTACAACACCGCAAGAAGACCAATATCTCACCATCAGTGCCCGGAGACAGCCACGGAGTACTGCATGTAGCCTTGCTCGGTACCTACCGCAGCCACTGGAACGGTCTACAGACGAGTGAACAGATCTGGTTTATTTGCCCAGAGACATGCAAGATGCACCCTACTGTTCCACTGACCCCTGATCACAGGAGAGCCTGTAAAGCCTGGTGTCAAGAACACAGTACATGGTTCAATGATTCAAATGGCTCTGAGCACTATGGGACTTAACTTCTAAGGTCATCAGTCCCCTAGAACTTAGAACTACTTAAACCTAACTAACCTAAGGACATCACAAACATCCATGCCCGAGGCAGGATTCGAACCTGCGACCGTAGCAGTCGCGCGATTCCAGACTGTAGCGCCTAGAACCGCTCGGCCACATCGGCCGGCACAGTTCATGGTCACTGGAACAGTGGTCCGAGGTTATGTTCACGGACGAGTCCAGGTATAGTCTGAACAGTGATTCACGCCGGGTTTTCATCTAGCGTGTACCAGGAACCAGATACCAACCCCTTAATGTCCTTGAAAGGGACCTGTATGGAGGTCGTGGTTTGATGGTGTGGGGTGGGATTATGTTTGGTGCACATACACCCCTTGAATGTCTTTGGGAAAGGAACTGTAACAGTTCAGGTGTATCGGGACGTCATTTTGCACCAGTATATCCGCCTTCTCAGGGGTGCAGTGGGTCCCACCTTCCTCCTGATGGATGATAACGCACGGCCCCACCGAGCTGCCATCATGGAGGAGTACCTTGAAACAAAAGACATCAGGTGAATGGAGTTGCCTGCCTGTTCTCCAGATCCCATCGAGCACGTCTGGGATGCTCTCGGTCGACGTATCTCTGCACGTCTTCAAACCCCTACGACACTTCAGAAGCTTCCGACAGGCACTGGTGCAAGAATGGGGGCTATACCCCAGCAGCTGCTCGACCACCTGATCCAGAGTATGCCAATCCGTTGTGCGGTCTGTGTACGTGTGCATGTTAATCATATCCTATACTGATGTCGGGGTACATGCGCAGGAAACAGTGGCGTTTTGTAGCATATGTGTTTCGGGACGGTTTGCTCAACTTATCACAAATACCGTGGACTTACAGATCTGTGTCGTGTGTGTTCCATATGTGCCTATGCTATTAGCGCCAGTTTTGAGTACTGCCACGTTGTGTGGCACCACGTTCTGCAAATATCCTAAATTTGTGAGCATGAGTGTATACTGTTTAATCTCTCCAAATTCAAATGGCTCTAAGCACCATAGGACGTAACATATGAGGTTATCAGTCCCCTAGACTTAGAACTACTTAAAGCTAACTAACCTAAGGACATCATACACATCCATGCCCGAGGCAGGATTCGAACCTGCGACCGTAGCAGCAGCGCGGTTCCGGACTGAATCGCCTAGAACCGCTCGTCCACAGCGGCCGGCGCTTAATCTCTCTGTTATCATTTGTTTATGTCTTTGATAAGTAACGTTGATCAGATATCACTTTGATTTTTGCAGCTTTCCCTTTTCCTTCTTTTTAAACAATGTACAGAACTGCCTCCAGTCTTGTAGCGTATAAAATAATTTCTTACAGGAAAGGGAGAAAAAGCGATTGGCGATACTAAATTGAAATTAGTTTTTGCTCTGTGATATGAAATGGGAACCATTCGCCTAATCTGACGAATGAGTGTAATAAATGTATCCAGAAACTGTGTTGTTCGGTTCAGACTGATGGGATGTTATTATTTAGCGCTCTTCGGTGTTTCACGCGCCAGAAACGTTGCATTGAATGTTAACAATTACTTATTCACTCACAAGAGGCCCACTGGATCTCATTCGGGTGTAACGCGACAGGAAGGAAGTTGCATGTCTAATTCATAAGATCTAGTGTCGCATTGTTGATGGGACATTGAGATTTTTAGTTGACAGAACCGTTTAGTAGCAGCTGGAAGACGTATTGTCCTTTGGAGCAATTTAGCAGTAGGAGCGGGGGGGGGGGGGGGGGGGGGTCGTCGCCCTGCCTCGAACCAAAGACTTTCACTTCCGCAGGAAGAGGCTTGCTTTGTTCGGGAGAAAGCCCCGAGCTGAGCGTGTTCGCTAGTGCGAGGCAGTGTCTCCAGTACACTAAGGTCTGTCCTATCTGGCAGCTTCGTATCGGGCCGGCGGAGACCATTTAACGTCCGCGTAACTACCGGCGATAAACCTGTGGAATGCTTATTATGATTCCCCCACCCACTAACGAACGGCTATGAAGCAAGCGGTGGGACTGGAATGTCTGTCTCATTACCACCGCGCACGCCTTGGGAGAATGGAGGTTTCTGAAGTAACTTCAAGCAGTGCTCTTCTGGAGAAGGGTTCTGTGTAAAGCTTACGAAATGTCCATAGTTGTAGGTAGGTGTAGTCGAGCATCGTCTTGATGTCACAAATGGCAGTACATACGTAGCAGGAGACCGCAAGAAGATCGGGCAGAAGACACAATGATGAACCAAAATATTGTGACTATTTTTTTAATAGAGCGTTGCTTCCTCTTTGGAACGCAATACACCAGCGATTCTGCCGGCATGGAGTGGACAAATCCTTAGTACGTTCCCAGAGGTATGTGGCAGTAGATGCACGCACAGGTCACACAATTCTCTTCAGTCACAGGTTGGAGGCTTCTGGTCGCTGTGCAGGGAACCTGCCATAGTGTCCCAGATGTGTTCCACCGGTCTACGATCACGCGAAATTGGCCTTGTGACACGGACTGTTATTCTTTGGAAGATGCATCGCCAGAAGGGAAGATGTCAAACATGAGAAGCTGCAGGTGGTCCGCAATAATGGTCTCGTGTTTCATAGCTTTCATGGTGCCTTAGATTACTACCAAAGCTCCAATGGAAGCCCAAGTGAATGGTTCCTGCAGCATAATACAGCCCCACAGGCCTGCGTGTTTTCAACAGCCGTTCACCTGAGTGATTTAACGTTCGCCTACGGGTATGTCATGAAATAAGCAGCTGCAGTGTGTTAATCAGGACGAATTCGTGATAAAAGATTCTGCATACGATATGAGGCTCAGTCATAGAAGCATAGTTGTCATGACATCACGAAGTTGACGTCAAACTCCACCATATTAGTAGCCCCAAACATCAGCTTCTGGTGGAAGTGTTTTTATAACGAACGTCAGCTAGCATCATTTACAGATGCACTAGTCATTCTGATTATATTTAATTCACATGTGGATTAGTTCAGGTGATATTTTCTTTTATTTACATGAATTTTAATTGCTCTCGTCGTTTTTGGCAAACGACTCCTCACTTGGTATAAGGGGCGTGAACATCGGACGATTGAACAGTGGAAAAACGTTGTGTGGCGTGACGAATCACGGTACACAATGTGGCGATCCGGTGGCAGGGTGTGGATATGGCGAATGCCCAGTGAACGTTATCTGGCAGCGTGCGTAGTGTCAACAATAAAATTCGGAGGCGGTGGTGTTATGGTGTATCCATGTTTTTCATGGAGGAGGCTTGCACCCTTTATTGTTTTGCGTGGCACTATCACTGTACAGGTCCACATTGATGTTTTAAGCACTTTCTTGCTTCCCACTGTTGAAGAGCAATTTGTGGATGGTGACTGCATCTTGCAACACAATCGAGCACCTCTTCATAACGCACGGCCTGTGGCAGAGTGGTTACACGGCAATGGCATCCCTGTCATGACTGGCCTGCACAGAGTCCTTACCTGAATCCTATAGAACACCTTTGGGATGTTTTGGAACACCGACTTCGTGCCAGGCCTCGCCGACTGACATCGATACCTCTCCTAAGTGCAGCACTCTGTGAAGAATAAGCTGCCATTCCCCAAGAAACCTTCCAGCACCTGACTGAACGTATGCGTGCGAGAGTGGAAGCTGTCATCAAGGCTAAGGGTGGGTCAACACCATATTGAATTCCAGCTTTACCGATGGAGGGCGCCACGAAATTGTAAGTCATTTTCAGCCAGGTGTTCGGATACTTTTGATCACGTAGTGTAACACAGCCCCATACCAGCTTGCGCCCGTGGCGCTGCGCATCTCTCGAACAGTCGTTCGCCTGGACAATGGGGTATCAGGACACGGCCATCGACCTGCTGTTCTTCCGACCAGACGACAGATTTCCTTCCATCTACTCTCCAAACCCGACTATCCAGAGCCCACTGCAATTGTAACTGGCGAGTTTTTCCGAGCGGTCTGAGGCGCTGCAGTCACGGACTGTGCGGCTGGTCCCGGCTGAAGTTCGAGTCCTCCCTCGGGCATGGGTGTGTGTGTTTGTCCTTAGAATAATTTAGGTTAAGTAGTGTGTAAGCTTAGGGACTGATGACCTTAGCAGTTAAGTCCCATAAGATTTCACACACTTTTTATTTTGGCGAGTTGTTATCTATCAGGAGAACACGTAAGGGTCATTTCCTGTGAAGCCCGTGTTAAACAATGTGCGCTGAACGGTGTCTTTTCAAACACCTGTGCCAGAACCAGTCGGCAGATCTGCCACAGATCTCCGCCAATCTCACTTTACTGAGTCGGTAAGCGTTCAACCTTTACTTGCTGTTGTCGTCCAACACCTTATCGGCGACTCTGATTCCACCATCTCTGAATCACTTCAGGAGATGCTCAAGACAGTAGAACGCTAACAGCCTACGAGCTTCGCCGTTGCCGAAATGCTCGTTCCCAGCCGCCAGGTTGTAACAAGCGGTCCTATGTGAAAATCGCTTATGTCAGTGGATTTCCCGATAAGTGACTCTAAAATGATTCCCCAATCGTCTCCGCTTATACAGGGCGGTCCATTGATCGTGACCGGGCCAAATATCTCACGAAATAAGCGTCAAACGGAAAAACCACAAAGAACGAAACTTGTCTAGCTTGAAGGGGGAAACCAGATGGCGCTATGGTTGGCCCGCTAGATGGCACTGCCATAGGTCAAACGGATATCAACTGCGTTTTTTTAAAAATAGGGACCAACAATTTTTATTACATATTTGTGTAGTACGTAAAGAAATATGAATGTTTTAGATGGACCCGGTCACGATCAATGGACCACCCTGTATACACTCCCTGGCCTGTTAACGAAATAAAGACGAACACCAACGCGCTTTGATGGTCGTTGCACACCATTTAGATACCCATCGATGTTGTGTAAGTATGCGAAGTTTCATTGACATCGGACCATGTCTTCTGGGCGCTTACCTTTTTTTGTTAAACATTGTATTCTTACATATTCATTTGCCGTAAGTGCCACGCACGGTAGGCTCATCATACAAACTAAGTGCAGTTATCTTTCGCAGTCCGTGGGCTACCGTATTTCGGCAGTGTGGGAAAAGTACTGCCTGAAGTGTGTTGTTAGGCTCCTATTCTTTCCGTTCCTCAGAGTTCCTCCACTGCGTTGGACACAGGTGATGTGCCTTTGGCGGCGATGGCTGCCGTCAACTGCTCCGTGCTCGCCCAACCGTCCACCCGTCACGGTGCGGGAGTCCCCCACGGACTCAAGAAACAAGGAAAACTTCCTACCTGTGGTTCCTGATTCGCGCTCTACTTAACCCCGTAAACCACGGTCGTTTGTGCGAGGCACTCCGTAGAGACCAGGTGGTGGTGACAAGAGTAACCGCCTACATAGCTAGTTACATAACAATTTTAATGTGAGGAACATTGAATAATGAAGCAGACAAACAGGCCTAGAAATGAAATAGTTTGTAGAAGAAGTTTTGTTTTATCATGACTGTAGGTTGGAATCATCGAAGGACAATTTTTTTTATAATTTCAATATTCCATTCAACGACGCTGTGTCCACTTGAAGTGTCCACACTAATTGAACAACGTTCAGCGATACTTTTTTTTTCTTTCTGAAGGGGAAAACTGGCTAAAATATTTTCTCGAATGATTTTACAGTATGGTGAAATTGGTATGAACTGCGGAAATTTTTATAAGTGGGTAGAACAGTGCAAAAAACGGTTGAGCCTCAGTGACTGACGAGCAATGTCCTGGTCGACCAGTTAAAGTGTCAACTCCTTCCTTCGAAACCCTCATCGACAACACTATTCGTGAAAACCGACATGTTACATTTAACTATATAGAAAAAAACAGTTGCAGCAAGTGTTGGCACAATTCATAACTTTGTCAGTAACATGTTAGAGTGCTGCAAAACAAGTGTAAGGCGCGTCCCGAGAGAGTTAACGCAACAATACAAGTAAACAAGGCTCAAAGTGAGCACAGATTTGAAAGCATATCTTATAAGTGAAGATGACTATTTTATAAACAAGATGTATGTTGAAATTTGGGCCCACTCAAGGAGCTATTACGTGAAAAAAAGATGAGCAACAACGGGAAGGCCAAAGAATTAGTGGAAAATAGCTCAAACAACAAGACAAAGACTTGTTAGCAACGCGTATAAAACATACTAGTTTATCGTTGGGACTTTGCAAGAAAATCGCACTCGTATTAACCCTCCACAAATGTCTCAGTTTAGCCAGTGAGCCCGTAGATGGTGGTATAAGGGGCGTTTAGTATAACTGGCCACGCTTTCCCACCAAGTTTTGCGACAATTAAGCCAGTCCGTCTTTGACGTGACTTAGTGAGCCCCGTGTAGGAATTCTTCCTACATGTATGTGGTGAAGCTCTTGTAGTTTCATGTCCCCTTTAGAGAAGTAACAGCGCCGTTGGCGAATTCTGAAAGTACAATACTGCTGTCTATGTTTTACGTAATGAAGCGGGAAGAAGTTTCCTTTGTGCAAATAATTTTTACACTGAATGCCATTATGATGCGTTTATTTACGACACGCCGTAAAATGAACTTGTTAACACTGATTACAAGCTAACTATTAACGGTACGACAGCATGGTCCACCGCAAGACTAGTTCGAAAGGCACCCTATCGACTATAGCGCACAGTCTGTAACATACAATCGGTGTAGTTCATATAAGATCGTTCATCTTCGGAAGTTATTCATTTATTTATTAATGTCAACGTTTCCTGGGATTGTAAAATTACTGAAAGATAGTATTTTGACCTGTAGACTCCTCCTAATGTCTGAGTGGCCAAAGTCAAATATTTATTAATAACAGTTTCTTGATTCGCGCCAGAATAAATGTACTTTCTCTATGTATCTCTTTGCTGACGTCACGGGCGACTTCTGCACCAGCTCTTCATCCCACTGGCTCTGAGAGCGCCAGCATGGGAGCGTACCGCTCGCTCCTTACTCCGTATATACTGCTCGTCTGATACATTCACTCCCAGTACGTGAAACAGCAAAACTGGAAATAAAGTAAAATGCGCTTTTATCTGCAAATAAGGGGTAGCTTGCAACATGTGTATTAATATTGTTGGGGACTTAGCTGAGAAGCAGTAAAAGTCTCATTTTATAAAAATACACAGTTTCTTTCTACATCAACTTCTGTTTTTAATTTTTGAGTGTCCCTCATAGTCAAAGTGTCTAAAACTGTCCTATCACTTAATATCGTTCACGTAATTTATATCGTGCTTGGCCGGAATGTACTCGGTTTATACGGTTTTGCGTACAGAAGTTACATTCCCAAGAGCTGAAAATATGATTTGTGGTCACTAGATTGCATTCCTTGGATATTTGCGCTATAGAGCCTAAACTCTATAGGCAGGCTGAGACCAGCAACGATATCCTAAATGTCTGGGAGCCCATGGCGGCTTATTTTTACTTGCCTTCAGTTCGCATACGCTCCTGTAATATAGTGATGAGAGAAAACTTTATGATTACTACGCACCACGAGATAGAATGCAGCCTGGTGCAGCTACAGTCGCGTGACGCAGTGATGAAAGTACGAATGTACAGATTGGTCCACCGATAACGCCTGACAGCATGCGTGAGCGCATTGTCAATGCATTTGCGAACATTACGGAAGGCGAACTACTAGCTGTTGAGAGGAGCCGCGCGGGATTTGCCGAGCGGTCTCGGGCGCTGTAGTCATGTACTGTGCGGCTGGTCCCAGCGGAGGTTCGAGTCCTCCCTCGGGCATGTGTGTGTGTGTTTGTCCTTAGGATATTTTAGGTTAAGTAGTGTGTAAGCTTAGGGACTGATGACCTTAGCAGTTATGTCCCATAAGATTTCACACACATTTTTGTTGTTGTGAGGAATCTCGTTGCACGTATTGCCAAATGCATTGAGGTTGACGGACGTAATTTTGAGCATTTATTGCATTAATGTGGTATTTACAGGTAATCAAGTTCTAACAGCATGCGTTCTCAGATGTGATAAGTGCAAAAAAATGGTTCAAATGGCTCTGAGCACTATGGGACTTAACATCCATGGTCATCAGTCCCCTAGAACTTAGAACTACTTAAACCTAACTAACCTAAGGACAGCACACAACACCCAGCCATCACGAGGCAGAGAAAAATCCCTGACCCCGCCGGGAATCGAACCCGGGAACCCGGGCGTGGGAAGCGAGAACGCTACCGCACGACCACGAGATGCGGGCTGATAAGTGCACAAAGGTACATGTATCACATTGGAACAACCGAAATAAAATGTTCAAACGTACCTACGTTCTGTATTTTAATTTAAGAAACCTACCTGTTACCAACCGTTTGTCTAAAATTGTGAGCTATGTGTTTGTGACTATTACAGCGTCATCCATCACAAAGCGAAAAAAGTGGTCCAACTAAAACATTCACACTTCTTTACGCACTACACGGATATGTAATAAAAAATGGGGGTTCTTATTTTAAAAAAACGCAGTTGATATCCGTTTGGCCTATGGCAGCGCCATCTAGCGGGCCAACCGTAGCACCATCTGGTTTCCCCCTTCAATCTAGACGAGTTTCGTTCTTTGTAATTTTTTCGTTTGACGCGTATTTCGTGAAATACTTGGCCCAGTCACTATCGATGGACCAACCGATATAAAAGGCGTGAAGAACAACGCCAGATGTAGCAATTTCTAGGTTTATGGGGCAATCGGGTGTTGTAACGACCCGACGTTGGACTGAACAGGAACGTGGGGGAGGTGTACATGTCGGCAAGGTTCCGATCGACCACGTCTGACCTCCTGAATAGAGGATCGCCATGTTGTGCAGCAAGCAAATCGTAACCCCGTCTGTAATGTTCTGTCATTCCACACCATTGGCCGGAGACGAGCAGCAGCCAGACTACGAAGTTATCGTCCCATGCGTATGCCACTGGTAACACGACAACACGAACGGCTGCGTCTGGACTGGAGTACTGTTGGTATGTTAAAAATTTCGGAATCCGATATATCGATAGTTAAAAAAACCATGATCCGTTACAGATTGATGGGAAAAATACGATGTATCGACGGAAAAACTATCGACGAACGGCCTACAAAAGTATAGGCTGCACATTGTAAATATACTGCCGGTTTTAGTGGGTATGTTTAAGCTTTGATTTATAGTTAGATATTCCGTACATCAACAGGCTAGCAGCCTGTCTATCCCCCTTACAGCAAAAATTGAAAGGAAACCGATGCGCCGGCCAGCGTTGCCGGGCGGTTCAAAACGCTACAGTTTTGGACCGCGCGACCGCTACGGTCGCAGGTTCGAATCCTGCCTCGGGCATGGATGTGTGTGATGTCCTTAGGTTGGTTAGGTTTAAGTAGTTCTAAGTTTTAGGGGACTGATGACCTCAGAAGATAAGTCCCATAGCGCTCAGAGCCATTTGAACCATTTGATTTGAAAACGATGCACGTTTACGCTGGTCGATAACCAGTTTGCCAACAATGGTAACTGCATATAAGTGGGTCAATAGAAGGTGTCCGATGGATCCGTCGTTTGGTTTCGTCACATGCCAGATTTATCCGGAACACTTCACGTCGACTTCCCTGTTTTTTCATTTGTCCCAACGCCAGCGACCTAGCAGGTGTAGTGTCCGAATTGCGTGGTGAAGCTAAACGATGCAGTTTCTGTTTCTAGAACCGAGCATCAATTGGTCACACACCTCCGCCCACCGCAATGACCAGTCTCGTCATTTACATTTTTGTTCATCATATTCGGCAACTGTTTTTGAAGAATGCCGATGTGAAGAAATGGCATACTAGTTGTGTTAATTTTTTAAGCGCACCTGCTGTGCTATTTCACCCCATCGGAAATCTCGTTATTCCATTCACACCGCCACACCCCGTTGCAGTCCGACTTCTTCTTTAATGACTTGTATGCTCAAAAAGTAGTAATACTCCTTCATATAGCGAAAGAAAAACTGTGTTCTACTACAATCTCAAAAGAACAACTGTAGGCTGTTTAGATTTTTATGTTGGTAACTCCACGTAGTGCTCTGTACGAAAATCGCTGACTGCGCTGTGTGCAGTCTGTGGTTGGTTGGACTCACTGTTGGAATATTTCCTTGTGTAGTGTTGGCCAGTTGGATGTGAACAGCGCGCAGCGTTGGGCTGTTGGAGCTGAGCTGCCAGCAATGGTGGATGTGGGGAGAGAAAGGCCAGAGTTTTGAGAGCGGACGATCTGGACGTGTGTCCGTCAGAAAAAGGAAATTTGTAAGACTGGATGTCATGAACTGATGTAAATATTATGACTTTTGAACACTATTAAGGTAAATACATTGTCTGTTCTCTATCAAAATCTTTCATTTGCTAACTATGCCTATCAGTAGTTAGTGCCTTCAGTAGTTAGAATCATTTATTTAGCTGGTAGTATTAGCGCTCGATGTATTGCAGTAGTTCGAGTAACGAAGCTTTTTGTGAAGTAAGTGATTCGTGAAAGGAATAGGTTATAGTCAGACAGGGCCATTCTTTTGTAGGGATTATTAAAAGTCAGATTGCGTTGCGCCAAAAAATATTGTGTGTCAGTTTAGCGATGATCACAATAAGTAAAGAGAGAACTGTCTGAATACGTTCTGTTTTGCTCAGCTGTTTGAAAATCAAATAACGTAGAAGTTTACCAGCACAGTCATTTCTAATTTTTGAAGGGGGAAGTTTCACAACTTCAAATATTTGGAGAAAATTGTGAAAAAAATATACTATCAAATAGAAATGTCGGCGTTCGATATTGTGTGTCAGTTTAGCGATGATCACAATAAGTAAAGAGAGAACTGTCTGAATACGTTCTGTTTTGCTCAGCTGTTTGAAAATCAAATAACGTAGAAGTTTACCAGCACAGTCATTTCTAATTTTTGAAGGGGGAAGTTTCACAACTTCAAATATTTGGAGAAAATTGTGAAAAAAATATACTATCAAATAGAAATGTCGGCGTTCGATATTGTGTGTCAGTTTAGCGATGATCACAATAAGTAAAGAGAGAACTGTCTGAATACGTTCAGTTTTGCTCAGCTGTTTGAAAATCAAATAACGTAGAAGTTTACCAGCACAGTCATTTCTAATTTTTGAAGGGGGAAGTTTCACAACTTCAAATATTTGGAGAAAATTGTGAAAAAAATATACTATCAAATAGAAATGTCGGCGTTCGATATCACCATCTTGATATCGATATATTCGTGAATAATGTACCGCGGATGTGTATCGACATCTTTTGTAAATGTTTGTCGAAGTATCGGTATTTTGTCGACAGTCCTAGTCTGGGGTAGTACCGTGACTGGGAAGCAAGGACAGCTGCTGCATAGCGTGGCACTGTGACGGCGATGAACCGCGGTTCTGCGCTGCCCAGAATGACCACCGTCGGCGAGTGTGGCAGCGACCTGGGAACAGGTCACATTCTTTGAATAATTTGGAGAGACGCAGCGGTATGGGAAGTCATCGGGTACGACTTCAGGTCACGGCTGGTAGAAATTGAGGGAACTCTGACGGCACAACGGTACGTCAACGACATCCTGTGTCCTCTTATGCGACAGTGCTGTAGTTCCATTTTTCAACAGAGCACTGATCGTCCACACATGGCACTTGCCTCTATGAACTGTCTGCCTGATGTTGACACCCTCTCGTGGCCAGTAAGATCCACAGATCTGTCTCCGATTTAACATGTGTGAAACCAGCTCGGACGTCAACTACATTGACGAGACTGTATCCAAGATGTCAGTGACCAGTTACAACAGCTGCGGGCCAGGTTGCCTCAGGAGAGGATGCAACGGCTTTTCACACCCTTCCGAACCGCATCAATGCGTGCACCCAGGTCGGAGAGGGTGCAATGCTATATTAATAAGTGGGCTAACGCTACCAACAGCCCACGGCCTTGCCTTAGTGGTAACACCGGTTCCCGTTAGATCATCGAAGTTAAGCGCTGTCGGGTTTGCCTAGCACTTGGATCAACGTCCGTGTCTCCAGAATGCTGTTGGCAAGCGGACTGCACTCAATCCTTGAGAGACCAATTGAGAAGCTGCTTGACCGAGAAGTAGCGGCACCAGTAAAGAAAACTGACGACATGGTGCTGGCCACACGCTCTTCTGTCTCCGCAACCGGTGACGCCGAAGGGCTGAGGATGACATGATGCCCGGTCAGCACCGTTGGGCCTTCAAAGCCTGTTCAGACGGTCTTTGTTTATTTGTTTTTAAATACTGCCAAGTTCTTCGTAAAACACACTCTATTATATAATCACAGCCAACGGCCTTGCCGCCGTGGTATCACTGATTCCTATCAGATCACCGAGGTTAAGCGCTGTCGGGCTGGGCTAGCGCTTGGATGGTTGACCATCCGGTCTGCCGAGCGCTGTTGCCAAGTGGGATGCACTCAGCCCTTGTGAGGCAAACTGAGGAGCTACTTGATTGAGATGCAGCGGCTCCGGTCTCGGAAACTGACATACGGCCGGGAGAGCGGTTTGCTGACCACATGCCCTTCCATATCCGCATCCAGTGACGCCTGTGGGTTGAGGATGACACGGCGGACGGTCGGTGCCGTTGGGCATTCATGGCATGTTCAGGAGGAGTTTATAACAGCACATACCCTCTCAACCAGTGAACTATCTTTCCGTTTCCTACTCGTCTTCTGGATGCTTCAGTTTTTTCTGTCAGGCCGTGTAACATCCATCACCCGCTAGCCTGAAGACCGGCGAAATGCGCTGACGGGATGTCTGCAGAACTAGTGAATAGCTTCACGGAAATTATTTCGAAACCTGAATGGGAGAGCACATTGATAAAGACGCTGGACTCGCATCCTTGAGGACAGCGGTTCAAAACGCGGCCGACAAACCAGAGTACTTTACCGAGGTTTCCCTAAATCGCTTAAGGCAAATGTCGGGACGGTTTCTTTGAGAAATGCACTACCGGTTTCTTTCCATGTACTTCCCCAATCCCAGCTTACCCGCCGTGTCTAATGATACCGTTGTAGACGGGGCGCTAAATCCAAAATTTTCTACCGATTCCTGAAACAGTACAGATAGTACATTATTTTTCACAGTTAACTCGCACTCCTTGCTGATTTGATAGCGTACACAATATAACCACCTTTTTCATATACATGTGTCTGTCCATATTGATTACTGCGTACAGTATGTAAATGAAGTGCGGCCGATGTGGCCGTGCGGTTCTAGGCGCTTCAGTCCGGAACTGCGCTGCCGCTACGGTCGCAGGTTCGACTCCTACCTCAGGCATGGATGTGTGTGATGTCCTTAGGTTAGTTAGGTTTAAGTAGCTCTAAGTCTAGGGGACTGATGACCTCAGATGTTAAGTCCCATAGTGCTGAGAGCCATTTGAACCATTTTTGTAAATGAAGTCCCTTTCTCTCTAGATTGGCATTGCTATTTGATGTTAGACTTCCCATGTTAGTAAAAACTATAACACAGTACATATACGTCTTCGTCTACATGATTACTCTGCTATTCACAATAAAGTGCCTGGCACGGGGTTCAATGAACCACCTTCAAGCTGTCTCTCTACCGTTCCACTCTCGAACGGCGCGCGGGAAAAACGAACACTTAATTTTTTTCTGTGCGAGCCCTGATTTCTCTTATTTTATCGTCAAGATCATTTCTTCCTATGTAGGTGGCTGCATACAGAATGTTTTCGCAATCGGAGGAGAATACTGGTGATTGAAATTTCATGAGAAGATCCCGTCGCAACGAAAAACGCCTCTGTTTTAATGATTGCCACTCCAATTCACGTATCTTGTGTGTGGCACTACCTCCCCTATTTCGCGATAATACAAAACGAGCCGCATTTCTTTCAACTTTTTCGATGTCATCCGTCAGTCCCACCTGATGTGGATCCCACACCGCACAGCAGTACTTCAGAATAGGGCGGACAACTGCAGTGACTGTATGTGACTGTTACACACTACTGACCAAAACAGTGTTCTTACAACCTGTCTGAATATATCGGTGCGTCATCAACGTCTCCCAAATCACAACTGCACTTACCGAAAAAATATTTCATCACCAACAAGGAGGTGTGGGGCATAAACGAAAGTTTGTAGGCGTGTTTCACATCTGAAAGATGGTACCTGTCCAAATTTCGCGCCAATCTCATAAGACTTGCGCTAGTAGCGCCACTATGAGTATGCAAATCAGATTTGCTTTAAAAACGCGCTGTGACGGTCGTGAGCGTTAGTTACCTTTGAGGTTGACCCAGCGACATCGGCAATTACGACAGCAGTGGGCACGGGACCCTAGGGATTCGACCGCCACTCATGGAAACGTGTTGGCTCTTCAGGTGAATCACTCTTTTTTGCTGCACTAGGTCGATAGTCGTCTCCACAAACGCCGTCATCGAGGTGAACGGCGGCTACAGTCGTGCAGCACGCCACGGACATAGGGTGCTGGGAGCAATATTGTGCTACGGGAGACATTCTCCTGCGCCTGTATGGAACCTGTGGTAGTAATCGAAGACACGCTGAGAGCTGCAAACCACCTGCATCCCTTCATGCGTGATGTCTTCCCCCACGTTATTGTCATCTTCCAGCAGTGTAATTGTCCATAACTCGGAGCCTGAACCGTGCTACAGTGGTTTGAGAAGCATTATAGTGAACTCATGTTGGTGTGTCGGCGACCAGATTCGCCTGATGTAAACTCTATGGAAACCATCTGCGTCACTATCGGACGCCACCACCAACGCGTACGAAAATCAGCGGTCCGTTATTTACGCGAATTGTATGACTGTGCATAGACATCTAATGCCACACACTCCCACAAACCTACCAACAAATTGTCGGATAGCCGATAAGCAAAATCAGTTATGTATTCCTTTCCAAAGACTCTCCGATGCTCAGACATGAACTGAGACGCCGTAAGGAAATGCGAGCTGCGTGTCAGTTCCGTGAATCGCCGTTTGATTTTATTAATACCAAGCACGAATCTCGTCTCCGTCGATGAAGTCGCCACTGACAGAACGCCTCAAATGGCGCTTGAGACAACGCATATTTATTTGGTACGGAAATGAGCTGCAGCTCATAAAAAGGGAATAACAACCCGAGACTTAATTGATACTAGTCATTATCTAAAGCTTTTTTGCCTGTAGATAACAAAATGAGGGCCAAGCACCTGTCGCTCTAAGAAAACGAAACATATCTTGCAATACGCCATGATATCCCGTTAACTAATCCAAAATTGTTGAATGATGTCGCTAAGCGTATTTTAGGTGCTTGACAGACCTGACTTGCTTTCAGTACACACCAAATGAATACTGAAACAGTGCTCTATTCCGAGACCCTTCTTCACTCTTCTGCACTCCTCTTGTACCCGACGTTCTCAGCGCGGCCTTCCACAACAGCAAATGTGGCGCAGTATTAACCGAAATCACCTAGCGTATCTTCCAAGCCAAACGATTTGTTTCATTTATGAGTACGTAAGACATTGTCGAGAGAAGCACCAAGATACTGGCTGCTTACTCACCTCCGCTCTGGTCCAGCGCACCGATATCACTGTCTTACAGAGAATTTCCTGCTGTACTTCTGTCGCGCTGTCGGCCCTGCTGAAATGCATACGCGTTTGGCCACGCCAGCTGACCCTGGCGGCAGCGGCGTTTTACCCGAGTCGAGACATTCGCGGCAGATCCTTGACACGGTAACCCATTAAATGCCCCCGACTTCATTGATTGGTTGCCACAAGTATTGACAGTGAGGCAGTGATGGTTAGTACAATATATTTGGTGCAGCTGTTAGGTTTTGTTAATTTTCAGTTCGATGAGTGCAGTATAAAGAAAAACGGTAGGGAATATAAAGACATGAAAATTTAAAAGAAGGTATTTGAAGGCGTCGGATCTAATGTGCCTATATTACAATTTTCAACACTACCATCAGCTGTAATTTCATTATGTATTGGCAACCGGTTTCGACGATATACTTCATCATCATCAGGTGCTCTAAATATATAGTGGCTGAATTTTTCCTAAAGACATGTGTCCCAACCGCACACAGTAAGCAACCACACACAGTCAGACTGCAAACAGAGGTACTTCAGTCCTTGTAGTGAGCAACCACACACGGTGAGACTGCAGACAGAACTACTGTATTTCTGTCTGTTTATATTTCCAGTAATAAATACGAAATTTTTCATCCAATTAGGAACCAAATAACTAAATATATTTTAAAATATAACCGTTAAATGTGTAAAATATACTGTGCTGGTCATTAAAATTGAAACCCCCAGGAGGAGAGCATTTTACGACATTTTAATTATTAGGCGAATACAGTATACTTAGAAAATTATACTGCTGAGCAAAAGTTTGGATTACTATCGTAAAATGTAATCTACCATACTAGAGGTCCCATTGACTTAGGCACTTCATGCATTATCCAGTTGTATCCCATGTACTGGACGGTGTTTACCAGTGGCATGTTTTGTGGCCCGTTCCGGCGGCCGGAGTGGTCAAGCGGTTCAAGGCGTTTCAGTCTGGAAAAGCGCGACCGCTACGGCCGCAGGTTTGAATCCTGCCTCGGGCATGGACGTGTGTGTCGTCGTTAGGTTAGTTAGGTTTAAGTAGTTCTAAGTTCTAGGGGGCTGATGATCTCAGGTGTTAAGTCCCACAGTGCTCAGACCCATTTCAACCATTTTTTTGTGGCCCGTTCCCGAATCGTGTAAACATACCGCAGCCGCAGCGCCACACCTCGAGTAGTCCAGTACCAACAACAGCTTCATTCAGTTTGTGTTCAGCACTGCATTAACAAGTCACGCAGAGGCACACAACACTTTGATAGAGTCAGGATAGTGGCTTTACTTTCAGCAGGTCATACACAGCAAGATCTTGCCTATCGGCTACGTGTCACTCAAAGCAGTTTGTCTAAGGTGTGGAGAAAGTATATAGAGACGGGAAACGTGAACGATAGAGCTCGTAGTGGTCGTCCTCGTATGGCAACATCAATGCAGGATCGTTTCCACCAACTATCGGCTCGCAGGCGCCCAACATCAGCTGCCAGAAATATTGGAAATGACTTCTCCCGGGCAACAGGATACATACCTCAGACCAAACAGCGAGTAGAAGATTGGATCAGAATGGTCTTCATTCCAGAAGACCAAGGAGAGGTTTTGCACTGAAACAACGGAACCGACGCAGTCGAAGGACCTGAGCTCTTGCACATCAACGTTGGACCATTGGAGAATGGAGTAATGTCATGTTTTCTGACGAGACCATATTGGTTTGCAGACGGACACTAGCCATTTTAGGCTTTGGAGAAGCGCTGGACGACATCAGGAACATCGATACGTTTAGGAAGTCCTTCCGTTGGCAGGTGCAAGTGTAATGTTCTTGGTGACAATAATGATGGGAAATAGGACCCCTTTAATTCCGATCTATGGAAAATTGACTGGTCCGCGATACCTCCAAGACGTCCTACAAACGATTGTAAGGTCCTACAGACGTGAAGTCGGTGACAACTTCATTCTACTCGATGAGAATGCTAGGCCGCACCGTACTCTAGGAGTGTCTCGGTATCTTCAAAGATGAAATATCAACCGTGTGCGTTGGCCAGCTCAGTCCTCAGACATGAACGCAACTGAGCTTGCATGGGACCTGTTGAAGGTGACCATAGCACAGCATCCGAATCCAGCTGACAATCTTCAGCACTTCAGTGAAGCTGTAACCCCTTTGTAAACTTGATGGTCTCATCCAGAGCGTGTCTTGCAGAGTGGAGAAACTCATCCGTGTGCGGGGAGGACATCCTCACTACTAAAGATTGATAATCATCATCATGAGATAAAGATTTTCACTGTTTTTGTTTTCAATATGTTCTCTCAGGAGAAAGGATGCTTTGTTTTGTAATGATTTTTTCTAACTATTCAAAATCGTTTCTTGTTTTCAGGAGTTTTTTTTTCTTTATTGTGATTTTGATCACCTTACACAAAGGCGGGCTGTCAGCAGCATAGTACGCTGCTCTTCAGCCTTGAGTTTTACAATAAGTATTACATGTAGGTGGCACAGAGAATACAATCAGAACGGCGGGCAAAAAATGTAGGGTGCCTAAAGGAAAGGATACAGGAAGTGGGGGGGGGGAGGATCAAAGTTGATAGGAGGGGTAGATGGAGGGAAGGATGATATCATCAGGGAGGGGGAGCTGGCGGAAGCCACCTTGGGAGAGGGTAAGGAGGGTGGAGAGATGGAGACCGGGTGGGACATGGGAATACAGGCGCGGCAGTGGGCGGGGGTGGGAGAGGATGGGTGAGACAAGCGGGTGAGGAGGATCGAGTTTGTGGGAGGTGTACAGGATCCATATCCTTTCAAGGAAAAGGAGGAGGTGGGGGAAGGGGATGAGATCGTACAGGATCCATGTGGGGGAGGGGAGACTGATGCAATAGGCGAGGCAGAGAGCATGGCGTTCAAGGATTTGGAGGGATTTATAAAAGGTAGGGGGGGGGGGGCGGAGATCCAGGTCAGATGGCATAACAAAGGATAGGGCGGATGAGGGATTTATAGGTGTGGAGGATGGTGGAGGGGTCCAGACCCCACGTACGGCTGGAAAGGAGCTTGAGGAGACAGAGTCTGGAGCGTGCCTTGGCTTGGATTGTCCGGAGATGGGGAGTCCAGGAGAGGCGACGGTCGAGGGTGACGCCAAGGTACTTAAGGGTGGGAGTGAGGGCGATAGGACGGCCATAGATGGTTAGATAGAGATCTAGGAGGCGGAAGGAAGGGGTGGTTTTGCCTACAATGATCGCCTGGGTTTTGGAGGGATTGACCTTGAGCAACCACTGGTTGCACCAAGTGGTGAGCCGGTCAAGATGGGTTTGGAGAAGGTGTTGGGGGCGCTGCAGGGTGGGGGCAAGGGCAAGGAAAGCGGTGTCATCGGCAAACTGGAGAAGGTGTACGGGGGGTGAAGGTGGCGGCATGTCCGCCGTATACAAAAGGTACAAAAGGGGGGAGAGGACGGAGTCTTGGGGCACACTGGCCGAGGGGAAAAAGGTGTAGGAATCTGTGTTATGGATGGTGACGTAGGAAGTACGGTGGGAGAGAAAGGAGCTGATCAGACGGACGTAGTTAATGGGAAGGGCGAAGGTTTGGAGCTTGAAGAGGAGACCGGAATGCCATACGCGGTCATAAGCATGTTCGAGGTCCAGAGAGAGGAAGATTGCGGAGCGATGGTAATTAAGCTGGTCGGAAAGGAGATGAGTGAGGTGAAGGAGAAGGTCGTCGGCAGAGAAGGACGGCCGAAAGCCACACTGTGTAACGGGAAGGAGGCGGTGCTGGCGGAGATGCTGGTGGATGCGTCGGGTGAGGAGAGATTCCAGGACCTTGCTGAAGACCGAGGTAAGGCTGATGGGACGGTAGGAGGAGACGGCGGACGGCGGTTTGCCAGGTTTAAGGAACATCAGGATAAGGGAGGTTTTCCACAGGTCGGGGTAGTAACCGGTGGACAGGACGACATTGTAGAGCCTGGCCAGAGTGGAGACGAAAGAGACAGGAGCTTCACGAAGGTGACAGTAGGTGACACGATCGTGACCAGGAGTGATGTTGCGTTTTGTACAGATTGTAGCAATGAGATCCTGTGTAGTGATAGGGGCATTGAGTTCCCTGTGTGCAATGTTGGCCAAGTACTGGAAACCAGGTGCGAGGGGAAGGACAGAGGTGTCAGTTCGATCGCGGACATCTGGGAAGACGGAGTAATCGAACTGGGGATCATCGGGGATGGAAAACACATCGGAGAGGTAGGAGGCAAAGTGATTGGCCTTACTAAGGGTGTCAGGGAAGGGGTGATCATATGGAGAAGAGGATGGTAGGGGAAGGGTTTAGTTCCGGTAAGGCGACGGAAGGCTGACCAGAACTTGGACGAGTTGATAGGTAGGGTAGCATTTAAACGGATGCATGTCTGTCGCCAGTCCCGGCCTTTCTTAGCCACGAGCAAATTACGAATGTGTCGCCTGAGTTGCCGGTGGCGTCGTAGTGTGTCCGGGTCACGCGTGTGGAGGAAGGCACGGTAGAGACGGCGGGATTCACGGAGGAGGAGGATGGCCTGTGGGGGTAAGGTAGGACGTTGGGTGTGGATGGCGACATTAGGGACATGAGCCTCCACGGCCTCAGACAAGGTCTGCTGGAGAAAGGAAGTGGCATGGGTTACATTGTCAGGGTGGTGGTAGGTGAAGGGGTGGCTATCGACCTGGGTGGAGAGGGTATCTCGGTAGGCATTCCAGTTGGCATGGGAATAGTCATGGACGTACTTAGGGGGAGGGTCCAAACGAGGGTCGGGGCAGGGGCGACGACTGCCTGAAACAGTGAGGAGGACAGGGAGATGGTCGCTACCAATAGGCTCCACGACATCCACCATTATGCGGCCAAGGAGGTTGGGGGAGGAGAGGATAACATCGGGAGTGGAGTTGGATTCTGGATGGGTGTGCTGGGGGATGGGGATGAGGTCGCCTTGAAGGGAGGAGAGGAACCGATGCCACCGCCGTAATTGGGCGGCAGAACGACTATGGATGTTGAGGTCGGCGGCGATCACGTAGGAGGAGAAGGTACGGTCAATGTGGGAGAGGAAGTCGAAGGGAATAGGGGCGTTAGGGCGGACATAGATGGTGGTACAGGTAACGGTAAGGCCGGGGAAGAAGAGACAAAGGATCCAGTGTTTGGTGTGGTCGGGAAGGAGAGGTTGGAGCCAAATGGGGATCTGGCGGTGGTGACCAATGGCAACTCCGCCACGCGCAATCGGGAGGGGATTATCAGAGTGTTGAAGGAGGTAGGGCGAAGTGTGGACGGTGTGGTGGGGTTGGAGGAAGGTTTCATTGAGGAGGAAGGCAACCACACGGTGGGTGGCAAGGGTGTGCAGGAAGAGGTTCTTGTTGGCAGGAAGGGAGCAGATATTGTTGAAAACGATACAGTGCTGTCGCTGCATGACAGGGTTTTAGACGAGGGTGTCAAGACGGGAGAAGGTGAAAGGGGCCTGGTTGTTGGAGTAGGTGGTGTATATTTTTAGTTGGAAAACAGAACGGGTGGCGAGGGATATCTGTTGGAGGGTGTGGGGGCACTGAAAAGGATGAACATTCTGAAATTCTGAAGGACGATGGTGAGGAATCTGATGATGTCCTCAGCGGTAGGGGGTGGGCAAAGGGAATTGACGGGAGGGGTGGGGGCGTCCAGAGGGCGGACAGGAACGGTGAGTTCAGGAGCGGTAGGAGGGGGTCGGGCCTTACATTTCTGGGAGTAAGTAGGATGAGGGAGGTTACAGGTATTACAGGAGGGGGGGGGACTGGAGATTGGGGCACTGCCGTAAAAAGTGGGCTGGCCTACAGTGCGGGCAGGTGGGGGCCTCGCGGCACTCAGATGTTGGGTGTGCATTATACCGCAAGCACATTTGGCAGTGGAGGGATTGAGGAGGGGAACGGGATGGGTCAACTTGGTAACGTTGGTGAAAGAGAAGGGCACCCTCCTTCAGGAGACAGTCGATGGAGGGGGCGTGTTCAGAAAAGACCCGCATAAGGCGGGTGGGGCCGGCTGAGTTATGGATGCGGCGAACCGCACGCACCTCCAGATGGGGATGCGCCTTGAGCTCCGCCAACACCTCCTCCTTCGTGATCACTGGACTAAGCCGAGTGATCACGGCGGTGAGGGTTGGTGGGCGACGCGGGGGCTGGGGTTGGCGGGAGGAAGGCGGGGAAGGAGGAGGGGTGAGGGAGGCATTCGGGTCAATGCAGGTGACAGGGATGTGGGAAAGGAGATCTGTGTGGAGGGTAGGGCTGGGGGAGGAGATCAGCGAGGAGTGAGGAGGGAGATGGGGGCACCAGGAAAATTCTGGCAAAGGAAGAGGGTGAGATTCCGGACCTCAAGAAGGGTGGGATCAGGACGGGAGAGGAGGTAGCGGTAGGAGGAGGGGGTGGAGGAGGAGGAGGAGGAGGGGGCAGGGACAGGCGGGGAGACATCCATGGCATCATGGTCTGGGGAAGGGGGACGAGGCGGAGCCTTTTTGGGAGTAGAGGAGGCAGGGGTGCCACTGGGGCACTTGACAGCGGCAGAGGAGGTGTGGGGGATGGGAGCGACTGGAATGTGGCGGGGAGTGGCAGGTCCCAGTGCTGGAGTCAGCGCCAGAGATGGTGAGGGCGATGGCGAAGGCGACAGTGAAGACTATGATGATGAAGGCGAAGGGGAGAGTTCAGCGTGGGCCGTAGCCCGCCGGGCGACCACCCTAGCGGGGGCCGCAGAAACGGAAGGAGCAGAGGGAGGGAGTGGAGGGAAGGGATCAGAGGAGGCGCGGGAGGGAGGAGCCAGGGATGGGGCGACAAATAGTGAGGGAGATGGGAGACTGAGGAGTGGGGGGATGGACTGAGGGGGGAGTGATGCGGCACACCACGTGATAGTGGTGGCGGCGGCGGAGGGGGATGTGTATATTATGGCAGTGGTGGTGGCAGTAGTGGTGGTGGTGGGGGTCGACATTACGAGAAGGGGGAAAACATAGAACAGGACAAAGAAGCAAACGAGGGACGGACAAGGCGACGAGAAACACAGAGTAAAAGGGACGGAGAAACTATGAAGGAGACTGGGGCCAAAGCCCCACTATGCTGCTGCTGGCGGGGGAGGCGACCTGGCTGGCTGGCCGGTGGGGACGCTATTGCTGCTGCTGCTGCTGCTGCTGGACGCTGCTGGCTGCTGGACGCTGCTGGCTGCTGGCAGGAACCGCTGCTGGCTGCAGGCTGCTGGCTGCTGGCTGCTGGCTGGACCGCTGCAGGGTGGCTGGCACCTGCAATATACCTAACACTTCGATTAGAACCGAAAGGCCAATCGAAGGGCGCTATCCTTCCGGGTTACCGCCGGAGATCCGTTTTCAGGAGGTTGATCGCGGTCCTCTGGTTTGGAGCAGAGTGGAAGGTCTAAACCAGAGGCTCAGACGGCTCTGCGATCTCGGGTGCAGAATTGTAGGGTTCCCCATAATAAGTCAGTGGGTGTACAATACTAAGTCACTGTAGTATACAGGGTGGTACATTGATCGTGACTGGGCCCAATATCTCGCGAAATAAGGGTCAAACGAAAAAACTACAAAGAAAGAAACTTGTCTAGCTTGAAGGGGGAAACCAGATGGTGCTATGGTTGGCCCGCTAGATGGCGCTGCCATAGAAAAGGTCGATATATGTATGGCTATTGTGATCAAAATGCCCAACGGGCGTGTGCTATGTATGCTGCTCAGTATCCTGGACGACATCATCCAAGGATCCAGACCATTCACCGGATAGTTACGTTATTTAAGGAAACAGTAAGTGTTCAGCCACATGTGAAACGCCAACCACGAACTTCAACGAATGATGATGCCCAAGTAGGTGTTTTAGCTGTTGTCGCGGCGAATCCGCACATCAGTAGCAGACAAAATGCGCGAGAATCGGGAATCTCAAAAACGTCGGTGTTGAGAATGCTACATCAACATCGATTGCATCCGTACCATATTTCTGTGCACCAGGAATGGCATGGCGACGACTCTGATCGCCGTGTACGGTTCTGCCACTGGGCACAAGTGTAATAACGGGACGATGACAGATTTTTTATGCGCGTTCTATTTAGCGACGAAGCGTCATTCACCAACAGCGGTAACGTAAACCGGCATAATATGCACTATTGGGCAACGGAAAATCTACGATGGCTGCGACAAGTGGAACATCAGCGACCATGGCGGGTTAATGTATGGTGCGGCATTATGGGAGGAATGATAATTGGCCCCCATTTTATCGACGGCAATCTAAATGGTGCAATGTATGCTGATTTCCTACGTAATGTTCTACCGATGTTACTACAAGATGTTTCAGTGCATGACAGAATGGCGATGTACTTCCAACATGATGGACGTCCGGCACATAGCTCATCATGACAGGTGGATTGGTCGTCGAAGCACCATACCATGGCCCGCCCGTTCACCGGACTGACGTTCCCGGATTCCTTTCTGTGGGGAAGTTGAAGGATATTTGCTATCGTGATCCACCGACAACGCCTGGCAACATGGGTCAGCGCATTGTCAATGCATATGCGAACATTCCGGAAGTCGAACTACTCGCTGTTGAGAGGAATGTCGTTACACGTATTGCCAAATGCACTGAGGTTGACGGACATTATTTTGAGCATTTATTGCATTAATGTGGTATTTACAGGTAATCACGATATAACAGCATGCGTTCTCAGAAATGATAAGTTCCTATTACGGCTGTGGCACCATCTTTGTAAATCAAGTATCAGTACACTTCTCCCAAAAGGTCTCTTGTTTTATAACGTAATCATTAATGCAATAGAATATATCTTCCCCCGCTGTTTTCTCATGTAAATATACACTCGTGAGTAACGTTTTTCATTGCTGTTATCAAATTATAACGAAGAAATACTAATGCACAGGTAGTCCTGCTACATCAGTGGATTCATCCATTTGCAGTACATACTCACTCTAAAGCCTATGTGGATAAAGTAACTCCTTCTCTATGGCAGTAGAATGATCTTTGATGCGTTGGGAAACAGTATTATTAGATAACAGTACCGCATCTATTTTTTGGCTGTCTGTTCGTTAATAACGTATGACATATGGCTTAATAACGTTTCTCTAATACAATGAGCGCTCACCATTAAACATAATACGGTAACTTACACGGTAAGATGCTTGAGTTACATTTGCATTTTTAGTTTTGGCAAAAGCAATTTTTTGATGATTAGATTTTTCTGTTCAGTCACACTGTATTTTTAAAAAGTGAACATCTTTTCCTTTGTTACCAGTATGTATTGTTTCCAACTGCCTCTGAAATTTGACTATGGTGAAAATTGTTTGCTAGTTTTGTTTGATATAAAACACACACCTCTAAACAGGAGCTTCTGACTCACCAGTACACGTGAATCCAAATTTTAAATGACTTTCGTCGTCCATCCATTTAGGTCTACTTAAACGGGACAGATGATCTTAAATATTGTCTTTTGAACAAATTCCACTTTGTGCATCCTTCTCTTCTCCAGTAGTAGATGTATCAGTTGAATTATCACAACGTTCTTCCCTCAAAGTTCGTCTCCCAAACCATGAGTCCATAGATCCTATTTGGTTACACGTAACTTCTGTAACAAGAAATACAATTTTGTTGAAATATTGCCTTTCGCCTTAAACAGTATATAGGCCTATAACTGGTCAGTGCTAAGCCGAGGGTCAGCTTCGAGGGAGGGCAGTAAGTGGAGGAAGAACATGGTTGTCAGTGGACGTGGGAGGCCGACGTTGCTATGTTTGTCTTTCAGTTGCGACCATTCAGGACAGCACCTGCTCTATCAACTCTAGTAAAAATTACAAATGGAAGTAACACATTTCGTGAAAGCCCATCACAGAGACGTTAACGTTCAAATACAGCCATTATGTCATTTATTTCTCAGCTGACTCATACAACACGACTTCATGATGATAGTTAGATCACAGAAGTGGTTGGAAACATAAGCCAGTCAATGAAAAGTACACTTTTGATTTAATAATATCGCACTCCCCCAATAACTTTCACAGCATGTATGCCTGATCATTTGTTTCGGCAAGTCAGTGTGAAAATCCAGTTTCAGCATGCAAAATTGTATCACATATCATTATTTGTTTTGTCATTTTAACAGTAAATTCAGCTCTCAGGTGAATGCTTTGTTGAATTTAGGAAAGAAAATAGGTACCAGACTATTATTAAGTTACAGTTATTGTTCAACATTAACCAAGTCAGGGGAGAATCAAAACATGGATCAGTTGATCCACTTTTTCACTCTCCACTGAGTTGGTTCATTTCGAGGAATCTATTTTGCTACATTCACCATCAGGGGCTCACCAATGCACGATGATAAAATATTGAAAACGGTGTCCCAGAAATATTGAACCGAAGCTCAGAAAGATAATTCAACGATGATACAGAGCGTCGAAGTTATAGGCGTTGGCGCCTGCCACTAGTCCACACATTCAGCAGCAAACGTGACTCTGTATGCTGACGGACCATAGGTGGAACTTCTCGCAACGTTGTTTGATATTCAATGATCGCGACTGATTGCTACGACCGCCAGTGGAGAAGATGGTGCTAGTTGCTGCATAGACAGGCCTTGTCACCTGTGAATGCGATGCTCTTTTGCCTCGGTGGATGACGTTTTGGAATACGGGTTTCCACCTGTAGCTTGTTTCTCTGCTGTATACCGAAAAACGGAAGTTTTACGTGGTTCCATGAGAAAAACTGTGGATGGATACCCTAGCCACAACCGTCATCCAGCGAGGCAATAGTGCATCACATTTATAACAAAGGCTTTCTATGCAGGAGCTAGCTCCATCTTCTCAGCTGGGGATTGTCGCAATCAGTCGCCATCTCAGAAAATCAAACAACGTTGCGAGACGTTCCGCCTACGATCCGACAGCGTACAAAGTCACGTTTGTTGCCGAAGGGGTGGTCTGGTGGCAGGCACCGACGCCTGCCTATAACTTCGACGCTCTTTAGCATCGTTGGATGACGTTTCCAGACACAGGTTCCTGTCCTCGCTTTGTTCCTCAAGGCACCGTCTACAACCTCTCGAACTTGCGTCATTTCTAGGATGCCCTCTATATAAACGTATTATTAACTAAATCTTCCAGTTTCTACCGATCATTATTAATAAGGGGAAGTGACCAAGTTAATGGCAGGAGCGTAGTATCTACTTTCATAAAGAATACAAAGTGGAAAGAATGCCTTATGTTATTAGAAATTATGCACATATGACGTTTTATGGTGCCAGCAGCAATCGGTTATGGAATTTACGTCCTCTGCAGAACAGAGTTTGGAAAACTGTGCCCTAGAGTATAATTGAATTTGACATATTTGCCTTTCTTGCACAAACATCAAAGGTTGAGAAACTTCTGTACCACAAGGCCAGCACGAGATAAACGTTTGCTCCAAAATTTTGCTCACCCAACTCATTTGAGTTACCCGGCACCGTGCTTGGCGTGGAAAAGCTGAACAATCGAAGACACACTTCTACAACCCATTACCAACCTCGTGTTTGTTAATGTGAGTTTTGTATGACAGGAGTGGGAAGCTTCTGCTGCGCTCCCTTGTTTTCCATGAAGTAAGCGTTTTTCTCGTCCATCTCATTGCGAATAGCAATGGGTCGTCCCCTCAACAAGAGATTTTCGAAATTTAGACGATGGGGGGCCGTGAACTAGGGTTCTGCGCTATTCTGCTATGGCCCACTGCGCTGGGAGTTCCTCTGCGGGCTGCCATCTGATACTATTCTGCACATGCTAACTGTTGTTGGGGAAATGTATGTGTCACAATTTCGGTACTGCGACCAACACTCCGAGGAGATTTTTACTTGTTTAATTTGTCACACAACTTGCGTTGCTTAATTTGCTTACAATTTGTGGCCTCTGGTTGCTTCATAAACTTCGATTTCGTAAGCTACCCGGATGAGCAGATCTTGTTGCGTTTTTCTCCATACAGTGTGCCACACTTTTTGATACCTCCTCTCAGTGTTAGCGTCAATTTGTAATTTCATTTGAGTTTAGAGAACTTTGTTCTCTGATAATTTATTGTGATTTGTATCAGTCATTAGAGCGAATAAATATCTGTTCATCTCTGCCTTGACTTAGATTTCAAGATACTAAATTGTCCTACAACTTTCTCATGTTTCGGCGACCCAATAATAATAAATAAAACCTGGTGCAGTCTTAAGCTTGTTGTTTCCATTGTGATGGCGTTGTCCTTGTGCACAGTGGCCAGACTGAACGATCAACGATCGATTTTCCTGCCCAATCCAGACAAGTACAGAGGTTGGGTATGCTAGTCATTGGGAGCTCCAATGTTAGGCAGGTGATGGAGCCCCTAAGGGAGACAGCAGGCAAGGCGAGAAAGAATTCCAGTGTGCAATCGTTATGTTTGCCGGAACGTCTCATCCGTGATGTGGAGGAGGCCCTGCTGGCGGCTATCGAGAGCACTGGGTGCAACCGGCTGCGTGTATTGGCACTTGCTGACACGAATGACGCGTGCCGCTTGGGTTCTGAGGCCATCCTCGGATCCTTTCGGCGCTTGGCCAATTTGGTGAAGGCAACTAGCAACGCACTCGGGGTGCAGGCTAAGCTGTCTATTTGTACTTAGGGTTGATCGCGGTCCTCTGGTTTGGAGCAGAGTGGAAGCTCTCAACCAGAGGCTCAGACGGCTCTGCGATCTCGGGTGCAGAATTGTAGGGTTCCCCATAATAAGTCAGGCGTTCACTACACGCAGGGTAGCGGAGTACGTGTGCCGTGCACACGTGACTTTTTTAGGTTAGAGGACCCCTCCCTTGGGAGCAAACACGATTTGCCAGTTAAATCAGCCATAGTGACCTTAGAGAATCTTGGCCCTCGCAAATCAGAGACAGAAAAGATTAATATGATTTTAGTAAACTGCAGAAGCATCCAAAGAAAGGTCCCGGAATTAGTATTGCTTATTGAAGGTTATAATGCACAAATAGTATTGGGAACAGAAAGCTGGTTGAAGCCAGACGTCAATGACAACGAAATCCTAAGTTCAGACTGGAATGTGTATCGTAAGGGTAGGTTAGTCGCCAATGATGGCCACGAGTTTACTGCAGTAAAAAATTCGATAAAATCTAGCGAGATTATCACTGATTCCGAATGTGAATTAATGTGCGTGAAATTGAGTATCAAAGAACGGTCAGAAATGGTGGTCGGATGCTTTTATAGACCTGGGTCAGGATCTGTAGTTGTAGAGCACTTCATACAGAGCTTGAAGAATATCATTACTAATTTCACTGATCATGCCGTTGTAATAGGGGGTTACTTCAACTTGCCAGGTATAGATTGGGAGTGTTATGACATCAAATCAGGTGCCAGAGATAGGGAATCGTGTGGCATTTTTCTGGATGTCTTGTCCGCAAATTACGTTGAGAAGATAGAGAACCAACTCGTGAGGGTATCGTCTTAGACCTCCTGGCAACAAACAGACCTGAGCTTATCGAACCAGTTAACGTAGAGGAAGGTATCAATGATCATAAGGCTGTGACAGTATCTATGACGACGGGTCCTACAAGGAATGTCAAGAAAGGTAGGAATATACATTTGCTCGGCAAGGGTGACAGGATACAGATTTCAGAATATCTCAGCAGACAACATCAAATATTCGGTGATGAGGACGAAGATCTGGACAACAAATGGCAAAAATTCAAAGGAATCGTTCAATATGCTCTAGACAAATACGTTCCGAGTAAGGTTTTAAGGGATGGGAAAGATTCACCATGGTTTAATAGCCGTGTTAGAAAAGCGCTACGTAAATAAAGAGCACTTCATCTCAGATTCAAGAGAAGTAAAAACCTAGCTGACAAACAAAAGCAGAACGAAGCGAAAATGAACGTAAGGAGAGCAACGAGAGAAGCGTTCAATGATTTCGAAAGTAAGACGTTGTCAACCGACCTGAGTAAAACCCTAAGAAATTTTGGTCGTATGTAAAATCAGTAAGTGGGTCAAAATCATCTATTCATTCTCTCAGCGAGCAAACCGGCATGGAAACGGAAGATTACAGAGAGAGGGCCGAAATACTGAGTTCGGTCTTCTGAAGTTGTTTCACCGCGGAAGATGTAACACTGTCACTCCTTTCAATCGTCGTACGAACGTCGAAATGGCAGATATTGAGGTAACCGATGGCGGAATTGCAAAGCAGCCGCAATCGCTTAGTAGTAGAAAAGCTTCAGGACCAGATGAGATACCTATAAGATTCTATAAAGATTATGCGAAAGAACTTGCTCCCTTTCTGGCTGTAATTTATCGTAGATCGCTTGAGCAACGAAAGGTGCCTAACGGCTGGAAAAAACCGCAGGTCATTCCCGTTTTTAAGAAAGGCCGTTAGACAGATCCACACAATTAAAGACCTATATCGTTGACGTCAATCTGTTGTAGAATTATGGAAGATGTTTTACGCTCAAGAATTATGACGTTTTTGGAAAATGAACAGCTCCTCTATAAAAACCAACATGGATTCGGCAAACAGAGATCCTGAGAAACTCAGTTCGCTCTGTTCCTCCAATAGATCCACAGCGCAGTGGACAACGGCGCTCAGGCTGATGCCGTGTTCCTTGACTTCAGTGAGGCATTTGGCACCGTCCCGCATTGCCGTTAAATGAAAAAAAATACGAGCTTGCGGAGTGTCGGAGCAGACCTGCGACTGGATTCAAGACTTTCTTGCAGACAGAACTCAACACGTCGCTCTAAAAGTAGCTAAATCGACGGATGTAAAGGTTATATCCGGAGTACCACAGGAAAGTGTGATAGGGTCGTTGCTGTTCACAATATATATAAATGATCTAATAGAAAGCGTCGGATGTTCTTTACGGCTATCCACAGATGATGCACTTGTTTATACCAAAGTAGCAACTCCAGAAGATATTAAGAATTTGCAGAGCGACCTGCAGAGAATCGATGAATGATGCAGGCTCTGGCAGTTGACCCTGAACGTAAATAAATGTAACATATTGCGCATACACAGGAAAAGAAATCCACTACTGTACAGCTACACTATTGATGACAAACAGCTGGAGACCGTGTCTGCCGTAAAATGTATAGGCTTTATTATCCAGAGCGACCTTAACTGGAATGACCACATAAAACAGATAGTGGGTAAATCAGACACCAGACTCAGATTCATCGGAAGAATCTTAAGGACATGTAACTCATCCACGAAAGAAGTGGCTTATAAGGCGCTTGTTCGCCCGATTCTTGAGTATTGTTCATCTACCTGGGATCCCTATCAGGTAGGACTAATAGAGGAGATAGAGAAGAGCAGCACGTTTCGTCACGGGATAGTTTAGCTGGCTAGAGAGCGTTACAGGGATGCTGAACAAACTCCACTGGCAGACGTTACAAGAGAGACGTTGTGCCTCACGGAGAGACTTACTACTGGAATTTCGGGACAGAACTTTTCAGGAGGAGTCACACAGCATATTACTTCCCCCCACATACATCTCGCGTTTTGACCACGAAGAGAAAATTCGAGAAATTAGAGCCAATACAGAGGCTTACCGACATTCATTCTTCCCACGCACTATTCGCTAGTGGAACGGGGTTGGAGGGATCAGATAGTGGTACCGAAAGTACCCTCCGCCACACACCATTAGATGACTTGCAGAGTATGATGTAGATGTAGATCCTTCTCTTATTATTCAGTGAAGGTAACGAGCATTTTACTCGCTCACCTTGTTTAATTGTACATCTGTTTATGGGCCAGGGAGAGCAGCGTCGATTTCTCCTAGGCTTATAAGTTTGTTGCGTGCTGTTTCATGAATATTTTGCTAACAATCTGGCAGTACTCAGAAGTAATGAGCAATAACATAGCATACCGACAGCCAGGCAGAAACTTTCATCCTATCTACTTTCTGCAGTCGCAATGAAATGCTAATCATTTGCATATCTAAGCAAGTGGTAAACTTCATGCGGATTGAACTTTCGTTGTATACTATCTTCAGTGTGTTGCTATTTTGATGGCTAGCAGTGTAGTTGTCAAATATCACACCTGTTAGCAGTCAGCCCTTAGAAGAGATATTTCTTTAATTTTTTCCTGTATATCTGTATCGCAAGGCATCGGATTGCGAGTGTGAGGTGCTTATATGCTGTGCTTGATTTTCTCAATTTCGGCTGCAATCGTCGAATGTATCTGCATAAGCCCAATTTCTTCTTATACTGTGGTCACACGCAAGATTATACTTTTTATTTATTTATGCATTTACTTTACAATTTAGCTGACAATATTATGGTTTTCAGACCCTCTCTTGCATCTAATTAGAAATCCTCCAAGACAGTTTCAGTTAACATTGCCATGTGTATAGCATTGTACACGAACTGGACATAATAATAATGACAGTAATAATAATATACTGACGGTAAAAAAAACACAATACGAAGAAGGAGTTGTGCGACATAAACGAAAATTGGTAGGCATGTTATCACATCTGAAAGATGACGTCTATTCCAGTTTCGCGCCAGTCGCCTAAGTGTAGCCCTAGTAGCGCCGCTATCAGGAGCAAATCAGATTTGGTTTAAATGCACACTGTAACGGTCATTAGCGTTAGTTATCTGTGTGATTGGACGTTGTGAACACTCTCGTGGTTATCCTACACATCCTGACTGTTGTGCTGCCATTCATGAGCATATTTTCCAATAGGGTAACGCTCTCGCCTACATACCGCTGTTGTAACCCAGCATGTTCTACAGGGTGTCGACATGTTGCCTTAGCCTGCTCTATCAGCAGATTTGTCTCCAATCGAGAGCATATGGGACATCATTGGACGACAACTCCGAAGTAGTCCTCAAACAGCATTAGCAGTTCATTTATTACCGGCCAAGTGCAACAGGCATGGAACTCCATCCCAAAAACTGACAACCGGCACCTGTAAAATACAATGTATGCACGTTTGCATTCTTGAATTTAGCATTCTGATAGTTACACCAGTTATTAATGCCCCAGCATTTTACATTTACAGTGGCTCATCTCGCGCTTACATTAATTATTTCTTGTTGTGGCATTGTTTTCCGTCAGTGTAATAATAATAACTGTTGTACTAATGAACATAGGTATTACGTTGATGATAGTGATTGTGTTCAATATATTTCTCAGAAGATAACCCTTTTAATAGTATGAAAGACATACCAGAAGAAGTGCACTACACTGATGCAGTACAGAAAGGGTCAAATCTGGAAAAGAAGTAGATCAGGGAGGACAGCAAATTAATAAAGTTAGGAATGAGATGAAATAAAAATGAATGTGGAAGAGAAAAGCCGGGGTAGTGTTGACAGTGTGATAGAGTTAGTGGTTAACTGTTGGATAGGTGAACGACAGCTGGAGAATGACAAGAGGGAATGCACGCCGATGAGAACACGTACATCTTCCTTTTGAATACAGGATTGTTTTAGATCAGAAGCAGGATACTGAATAATTTGTTCCCGAGTCATATGAATGAAATGGGAAAGGAGATGGAGAAAGATTTAGTGTTACACATAAGTGCAGCCAAGATGATGGATGGTTCACATCTTGTACTGCAGTTGCGGAATGTTGATAGGTATCTGATATTCTAGGAGAAAAACTGCGAACGTCAGGGGATAAAAAAATATTCGATTAAGAAAATAGAGAGTGTGAAAATCACATCGTATATGGGATGGCATCCATGCTCACTAAGCATGGGGACTGAGAAAAGGAAACATGAATGAATGAGGGAATAAAGTGACCTCCTACTCGTCTTGGGACGTAGATTCTCGGAGGTTTTAGGATAAGACAGCAGAATACCTATCCTGCAGCGTCCTCCACTGCAGTTTTCAGCATTTCAGCGACGCTCTTGCATCGACCAGGCAACTGTGAAACGAGTCGTACAGAATTTCTTCAAATCCTCCTTTCTCTTCCTCTGTTCCTCCTTGTTAAGGTGTCCACAAATGTGAACAAAGGATGAATACCACAGACGAGAATTTAGTGAGCAAGCTACTTCCTGAATGAAATACACTTTCTGAATGTTGTTCCAGTGAATCTCAGTCTGGAATTCACCAGCCACACAACAAGATTTACATTTTCATAGCAGTTTATCGTGATTGAGGTTATGCCATATGATGTGTTACCTCAACACTATCGATAAATGTAAAAATACCGTCTGCATCACAATTTCTTTTCGTGGCGACTGCCAGTCTCGCTGTGCCCCGCAGATCATCTTTAGATCTACGTAGTAACAGGAAAAAGAGGCGACAACAATAAGAAAAATGTAAAATTACAAAAAATATAATCGAAACATGTGCGGATAAAAATTATTACGTCAAGATCTCAAATTTTCATTACTGGTTACCGGTTTCGGCTCATCACCGAGCCATTGTCACGTCCCCCTAAAATGTTGTTTATTGTGTGACACTAATTACAAGTCATTGCGTTTTTTTAGAGGTGAGCCGCCCTATTTCAGTTAAAAGTACTAAAGTGAAAAACTTAGATGGTTATTTAAATGGACAATGTTGATCTAAAGATGGCTCAGTAATGAGATGAAACTAGTAATCAGTAAAGAAAATTTGCGATCTAGATGTAGGATTTTTATTCACACATTTTTTAAATCAACAGAACGCGTATCAACTCCATTGACAACGTCAAAAAATAAAGTACCATAAAGGTAGAATAAAAAAATCTAAACGTAATGTACCTCAAACATGCCTGGTGCCGAAAGACGCAGTTTGTCAACAGTAGTAGAAATGCCATAAAACTGAAATAAAATGAAAAGAATGAGTGGAGAAAAAATTATGAAGTCACGTGACATGTACACTGTCATTGACTAATACATTCATACAGTGTTAAGGAGATTTTAGCATCATGAAACTAAAAATAATTAATAAAATTAAAACTTCAAAAATATTAAGAAATTAAAGAAGAGAAAACACTTCAACTAATATATTTCTATATATATGTGTTGAAAGGCAATGATAAAATATACTTGAAGAAAAAAAACGACGAACCATGAAGGAGTCATGCATATTGGTCACAAATTGATATTCACACAGGCATCGATGGAAAATGTAAAACTATAAACTTTGGCGGTCGATGTATGAAAGTGTGACACTACAACGCAATTTCACCATGCAGGTGGCAAGGATAGTAAACAGGGGTCATGTCGATATCAGGGCATAAAGATCAGTCACTCTCTCACATTTTCCATATTCAAGACTACTCATTGATGTTGATTTTATAACCAAGATATCAGTTTTGTGAACAACATGAGCAGACATTGATGGGAGCTTGCATGTTGTTAATGCATGCGGGATCTTTATGGTGGCTCTCCTTCGAATAGGATTTACTGGGGTTGAGAACAAGCAGGCAGTTTGGTGATTTAACAGTCAATCTTGCAGTGGACATTTGGGCTTTGGAAGAAAGAGCAGTTATTAGGGAAAGGAACATCTCGAAGCGCTTACCAGCGGCATAGTGCTGGTCCCAAGAATTTCTCACGTCAACATGCAGACAATGCTTTCGGCCGAAGAGGTGGAAAAAACCGCTACGTGGACCTACCTGTTAGGCGCCTCTAGCCACAGCAGGGGCAATGGCATGAGAGAAATCTAGGTAGTCTGGCCAACGCGTTTCGACGGTTTCCTAAACGCTCTTTTGAACAGGGATGACGGCCATGAAAATTCGCGAGTTTCCATATTCACCGCGGACTGGACGCTCTCGAGGAAGCCATCAGGTGGTGCCATTCCTCTGCCTGCAGAGTCTTTTGGGGAGCCTGAGGGCTTTGAAACAATTTCAGAAAGAAACACAACATTTATAGCGGCGCTGAAACAGTCTATGTTGGGACACAAAAGCATTTCTCTTAGTTTAGCCAAGGATGGTAGGACATTGTAACACCTCGGTTCAGCTTACAGTGATAAAAGCTATAGAAAGAATAATTTAAAATTAATGATAGAATTTTTAGAGGGGAAAATAGTGTAGAATCAGAGTTCGGTAATTGCAGATCAAAATTATAGTATATCAGAAAGTAGTTTAACGTCTAAGTACAGCAAAGCCACGGAAGCTCCGTCATGGAGAGGGCAGTGACGTTAAACTCTTGTGATGAAAAACCTATAAAAAGGCCTGATCGTCATTATTGCCGCCTTTTTTCTTTGATTGTTTCGTTAAAGGGCGGGGAACCCGTGTCAGTCAGCGAGACAATAATTAGATTGGACTTTATCGTGTTAAGATTCACGATAAACTGTTAGAATATTACGGAGATTAAAAGTGATGTAGTGTACGATCTCTGACTCTTGGTAGCAACGGAGTACTAAGGAGTTTTTAGGACTTTAGTGCTAGATTGGAACTTTACGGACATATAGACGACAGAAACTCAAATTATCTGCTGATACGAGTGAATTCAGAGGTACTGGTATTCAGATATTAACGTGTGGACTTTTGAAAGTGTCGTGTGCCGTTAGTTGCGAATTTGGACGTAGAGAGCGTGCATATCGGCATTTGCGGACTATTTGGATTCCTCTAGGCTAGGAATCTTTTAAATAGACCATCATCCATCACCATCTTAATCCTTGAATATAGAGTGAAAGTGAAATACAAGAGTGTTGTACTTATTTTATTTACCTAGTACTAATCAGTGAAGGTTTTACGGAACCAAAGCTATTCAGCAGTAAGTCAGCACCATCTAGCGGAAAGCGTAGGCATTAACTAACACGCTAACTGAAGTGAACGTTTACGTGTTTTACGGACTGCTTAATATGAACTTTTGTGACTCTTTGACGTCCCCACTCCCTCCGAAAGATGGCGCAGGCTGTCTTCATCATAAAAGGAGTTTTAGCCTGGCAAATTACTAAATAAAAGCGATATTTACAAGACTCGCAGTAATAGCAAAACACAAGGCCCGCACCTCATCGGAGAGTCGTCGCTATCACGTCGGGAAGTAAAGCCGGAAAACCTACCGACGATACGAGCAGACGTCGACGTGGAGTACCTAAAAAGGGAATCACCAGAGAGTTGGAGATGCTTCAACATGCTGTAATGTTTGTGCTGTCCGGATAATGATCTCTGTGATAAATGTGTTGTTCACTTTAGCGCTAAAGGGAAACTCAAAACCTGTTGCCTAAATGGCCGCGTGGAGAAAACGAGTCGGGAGCACAAGATCTCCCTTTCTGTGCGGGAATTTATGAGTCAACGATTGGCTGCTTCTCTGGGAAAGAATGTTGTTAACTTTGATTAGGATTGGCTGATGGGTAGAGCAGACAAGTTAGAGGGGAGACATGGAGCTCGTGAAGCCTTGTGATTGGTATGAAACTCGTGTGGGGGCAATTGTGTGAGTGCTTTTGTGGAGTTTACTGAGGTTTTATGGAAAGTGAGGAGAGGAGAAACTGATCCTTCTGTACAGAATCCAATCTGGAGAGGATTCTGGTCTTGACTCTTGAGTGGGTTGCACTTGGGACACGTGTCTTGAGCGTGACTTCGCACTAGCACTGGTCTTGACTGGGCAGCTTGTGGTGAGGACTTAGCAGTACCGATAGTTTGGACCTCAGTCATCTCAGACAATTCACTGTGTTGAGGGCAATTCGTGACAGTTGTGCCGCCTTGACGTTTGACCTCCTTGTGCACACTGTTGTATAAATGAGTCAGATTGGTCCATCATATCACCACCAGCAAACAGGAGTGTCACGCTCTGGAATCTGTCGAGATTTCAGGGCTCCATTAGGGAGTAATAGCGACCCGTTTAACAGATCACCAGCCGCGACTTTGCATATTTCGTGCCTGCTATAACGAATTACATGAGCCGCACGTTGCTGCTCTGCAACACGACCGTCATCTGGGACAGCGTTACACATCGAGGAGGAGGAGGAGATTAGTGTATAACGTCCCGTCGACAACGAGGTCATTAGAGACGGAGCGCAAGCTCGGGTGAGGGAATGATGGGGAAGGAAATCGGCCGTGCCCTTTCAAAGGAACCATCCCGGCATTTGCCTGAAGCGATTTAGGGAAATCACGGAAAACCTAAATCAGGATGGCCGGAGACGGGATTGAACCGCCGTCCTCCCGAATGCGAGTCCTACACATCGAGAAAGGGATATAGTATTGCTGCTCCGGCTTGTTAGGGCAAACAGAATCACAGTCTCGCCATTATTTCTCAGCTGCATCACATAGTCTAACTTCTGGGTAGAACAAATCCATCAAAGTATGTTCAGCGTTAGATAATTTCAGATTGTGTTATCCACGTTTTGAGCCGGGATAAATATTTTAATGTGACAAACCTTAGTTTTTGCCAACCAATCCCCACGCAGTGGAGTGTTAGCTATGTGGTACATCTATTTGTGTTGCCAACAGTTCATGATTTATTTGTCATCACGGTATGCATGTATTAAACATCACATGCATGTATTGTTTGTCCTAATTTATAATCAATAAAATTGTGCCACAACACTTATAAAACATGAATTATGAGTATATGTATCAATCACCCATCAACAACTGACTACAGTAATGACAGGGCCGCTGTTTCATTAATGTTAATTTAGCATTCAAGTTTATTTAGATTACGACAGCTGTGAGAACCTCTAATGGAGGCTAACGATAACAAACACAGTCAAAGAACAAAAACGAAATTAACACACACAAGGGCAGGTAATCAAGTGGAAGGCACATTAGTTGAAGTGATGCTGTCAGGGTGTAAACTCATAGTCGGCTGCAACCTTTCAGATCATACCGCAAGCCCAGTGTAGTGTTGCAAAGTATTTGCAATTTTCATTCCATGTACTCAGTTGAATAGCAACTACACCTTGCAGACAGTTGCGTGGAGAATATAAACAGATGTCAGTATTTGACAGAGGACATGAAATTGGGCTCAAAGGAGCCGGTTGGAGTAATCGGCTAATCGCTCGACATTTGATTAAGAGGGGTAACACTATCCGACTATGTTAGCAGGAATGGGTGAATTACGACTGACCACAGTGTCAAGAAGGAAGCGGTCGACCTAGAGGGACGAGAGTACGTGAGGATTCGGCAATCGTTAAAGGGGCGCTCAGAGCTCCGGATTCATCATTATCGTCGATATGATGTACAAGTGGTGGATCAGTGACCACAAGGACCATTAATAGGCAGCTTACACAAAGGAACCTGAGCTCACAGCATGCGTTGCGCGGACTATAATTGACCTCTGTACACCAAAAAGACCGTTTGCTGTTGTGTTGGACACATTCGGTGTGGAATCTCATTGGCGAAAAATATACCTTCAATGGTCTTCAGTGATGACTTTCGCCTTGAACTGAGCCCCGATGGCCTCCAAAGATGTGTCTGGAGGCGCTCAGGACAGCAGTTGGACACCAGTCTGACTGTAGCCCACTGTATAACCCAGCAACCAGAAGTTATGGTTTGGAGTGCCATTTCTTTTCATAGAAAGACCCTTTTGATTGACATCCGTGGCACTCTTACAGCACAGCGATACTTCGACGATATTTTACACCCTATTTTGGTGCCCTTCGCTGGAAGCCAACCTGGGCTTGCATTTCAGCAAGTTAATGCCGTGCCACATACGGCAAGAATTTGTACTGCTTGTCTTCGTGCTTGCCAAACCCTACCTTGGCAAGCAGGTCGCCGGATTTCTCCCAATTGAGAATGTTTGGAGTATTGTGGGCTTGAACCTCCAACCAGCCGTGGGCTTTGACAACCTAACGCGCAATAGGACAGTATTTGGCAACGTATCCCTGAGGAGGACATCCAATAACTAACAGTGAACCTCAGGCTAAATAATTGCTTGCTCAAGGGCCAGAAGTTGAGCAACACGTTATTGACTTGCTCATTTTGTGAAGCTCTTTCTGTTGAATAACTCATCCAGTTTTTCTGAAATTTTGATCATTCGTTCGTACATGTACATCACATCTATCGATTTCCGTTCCATTAGGATAATCCCTTCGTGGTGCGTTGGTGTTTATTGTCTTAGAGTGTGTCAATGTGGGAAACAATCTGTAGGAAATTGTAAATCGTGCATTTTTTCTTCTTTGCAGAACAAAGCGAAATGTATAATTTCCTAACTGTGCAACTCATGACTGAAAATGAAATGTATTAAGTCAAGTGTTTATTTTTTATTTTTTAACATCTTTAGGGTTTTAATTTTAGTAACAGCCTTCTCCATAACCGAACAGTCAGCATCGATGCTTGCGGTGCAGAAGGACACGGGTTCCATTGCCGGTACACTCTCAGTTCTCTGGTAGGTGTTCCGGTACATGTTCCACTCAGCCGCTGTGGGGCCAGATGATGAGCTGCTTGAACGAAGAAATAGAGGCATCGTCAGTATTCATCTACTACCAACAACGGATGGAGAGACTGGCGGCATGCTGATCACATGTCACACGACGATACGTCACTTCACGTGCTGTTTTGTAGGCAGCAGGCGGCAGTTCGGGACAAGCCTAAGGCCTAGTCCATAAGTGGTCTTTACGACTACCTTTAAATTTTATTAATTATTCTTATTTTTTGACGGAAGAATCTCCTTTACGTCGCATTACTGTTCATGTACTGTTTAATGGGTGTGCACATGTCACGTGACTATACAATATTTTACCCACTCCATCTTTTGTATTTTTACGTTAATTTTATGGAACTCGTACCACTTTTGACAAACTGCACCTAGTATTAACTGGTGCGTTTGGATTACGTTGTGTTTGGATGCATTTCTATGCTGCCTTTGATGATATTGTGCATTATGTTATTCTTTTATAATTTTTTTGCTTCTTTTATATGTTCCAACGTAGACCCGATAAAGATGTGCAACGCTTACTGAAACAGGTATTCGTCAATCAAAGAAACTGTCATGCAGACTGTGCCTTCTCATTTATTAATACCAGCTTACATTCGCTCCGGATGGATACCCCAGTTGAATGTGATTACAGAAACGAAATGATCGTATGCTGTTATTGGGCGGGAGACCCCATTTGGAGCTTTCCGACCACCTAGTGCAAGTTTTTTTTTTTTTTTTTTTAATCTGGGGCTATTCTGACGACTGGCGCGTCGATGATGACGATGAAATGATGATGAGGATAACCCAACACCCAGACTGCAAGCCGGTAAAATCTCGGACATGGCAGCAACGGTAACCACTTTTTGTTTGTCGTATGTCTTTCCGTCTGTTTCGTCGTTGCTGTTCGTCAGTGATTCCGCGTGGATGCCACACATTTTTGAAACTCCATCGATGAGAACTTCAGTCAGTTTAATTTTACAGAGGATGACTAGTAACCCTTCACCCCCTCCCCAGTCCCTGTCCCCCGTTGCGGACTCTGATAACAGTGATTCATAAGCGTTTGTGTGATCAAACAATGTAGATTATTTTACTACACTACTGGCCATTAAAATTGCCACACCAAGAACAAATGCAGATGATAAACGGGTATTCATTGGACAAATATATTGTACTAGAACTGACATGTGATTACATTTTCACGCAATTTGGGTGCATAGATCCTGAGAAATCAGTACCCAGAATAACCACCTCTGGCCGTAATAACGGCCTTGATACGCCTGGACATTGAGTCAAACAGAGCTTGGATGGCGTTTACAGGTACAGCTGCCCATGCAGCTTCAACACGGTACCACAGTTCATCAAGAGTAGTGACTGGCATATTATGACGAGCCAGTTGCTCGGCCACCGTTGACCAGACGATTTCAGATGGTGAGAGATTTGGAGACTGTGCTGGCCAGGGCAGCAGTCGAACATTTTCTGTATCCATAAAGGCCAGTACAGGACCTGCAACATGCGGTCGTGCATTATCCTACTGAAATGTAGGGTTTCGCAGGGATCGATGAAGGATAGAGCCACGGGTCGTAACACATCTGAAATGTAACGTCCACTGTTCAAAGTGCCGTCAGTGCGGACAAGGGGTGACCGAGACGTGTAACCAATAGCACCCCATACCATCACGCCGGGTGACACGCCAGTAAGGCGATGACGAATACACGCTTCCAATGTGCGTTCACCGCGATGTCGCCAAACACGGATGCGACCATCATGATGCTGTAAACAGAACCTGGATTCATCAAAAAGATGACGTTTTGCCATTCGTGCACCCAGGTTCATCGTTGAGTACACCATCGCAGGTGCTCCTGTCTGTGATGCAGAGTCAAGGGTAACCGCAGCCATGGTCTCCGAGCTGATAGTCCATGCTGCGGCAAACGTCGTCGAACTGTTCGTGCAGATGGTCGTTGTCTTGCAAGCGTCCCCATCTGTTGACTCAGGGATCGAGACGTGGCTCCACGATCCGGTACAGCCATGCGGATAAGATGCCTGTCATCTCGACTGCTAGTGATACGAGGCCGTTGGGATCCAGCACGGCGTTCCGTATTACACTCCTGAACCACCGATTCCATATTCTGCTAACAGTCATTGAATCTCGACCAACGCGAGTAGCAATGACGCGATACGGTAAACCGCAATGGCGATAGGCTACAATCCGACCTTTATCAAAGTAGCAAATGTGATGGGACGCATTTCTCCTCCTTACAACCGAGCGAGGTGGCGCAGTGGTTAGCACACTGGACTCGCATTCGGGAGGACGACGGTTCAAACCCGTCTCCGGCCATCCTGATTTAGGTTTTCCGTGATTTCCCTAAATCGTTTCAGGCAAATGCCGGGATGGTTCCTTTGAAAGGGCACGGCCGATATCCTTCCCAATCCTTCCCTAACCCGAGCTTGCGCTCCGTCTCTAATGACCTCGTTGTCGACGGGACGTTAAACACTAACTACCACCACCACCATCCTCCTTACACAAGGCATCACAACGTTTCACCAGGCAACTGATGTTTGTGTATGAGAAATCGGTTGGAAACTTTCCTCATGTCAGCACGTTGTAGGTGTCGCCACCGGCGCCAACTTTGTGTGAATGCTCTGAAAAGCTAATCATTTGCATATCACAGCATCATTCTTCCTGTCGGTTAAATTTCGCGTCTTTATCACGTCAGCTTCGTGGTGTAACAATTTTAATGGCCAGTAGTGTATATTTAGTAATATTTTATTATATCGGTTTATACTTTCATTCAATTGCCAATACATATACCACGTGGTATATGCAAACACGAGGCTATGTTGAAAAGTAACGCCTCCGAATTTTTTATTTTGTTCTCGGTATCGGTGGAGGTATTACTTATCACGCATGGTACTCGAGCGACTTCCTCGCTCCGATGGCGCATGTTGCAGCCCTCTGCCGGTACAGGGCTCCGACTTGTTGCGTATAACACGTAGGTTTGTGACGTAACTATGTCGGTTCGTGAGAAACAGCAAGCTGTAATCGAGTTTCGAATTCGAAGAGTTCGTCCACACACGGAGTACCCTCTCGTTCAGCCTGACAATTCCATACCACACACGATCGCTGTAGCACCTGCAGCAGACCGATGTGTTGGGTTCACTGTTATCGATCATCCTCCACACAGTGCCGACATGGCTCCATTCGATTTGCATCTGTCTCCAGATAATAAAGAATAACTTCGAGGATTTCACTATGGGAGTGATGACAGGGTGCACTCAGAGGAGACGTTGTGACTCCGCCATTAAAGTCGAACAACGTACGGTAATCATACATCTACTTGGAAGAAATGTGTTCGTTATCACGACGACTATGCTGTGAAATACGAGGGCCACTCCAAAAGATGCACAATATTTGTGTAAAAATACAGTTTTCATTCTGCATGTGTGAAAGTTTTACAGTGTGTAGATACATCCTTCCCGCTTGTTTTCAAACTTAGTTCAAACTGTTCGCGTGAGTGGCGCCGTCACAGCATATCTTCAAGATGGCTGCTACACTTGACATTCGTTAGAATCAACTTGCTGTCATAGAATTCCTGGGCTGTGAAAACGAGACAGTGGGAAACATCTACAAGAGGTTGAAAAAGGTGTATGGGGATGCTGCTGTCGATCGCAGTACAGTTAGTCGGTGGGCGAGCAGGTTACGTGATGAAAGCGGGCACGGCAATATTGAGGATTGTCCTCGCAGCGGCAGGCCTCGTACTGCACACACTCCAGACAATGTGCAGAGAGTTAATGAATTGGTGACTGCTGACAGACGCATCACAGTGAACGAATTGTCACACTACGTTGGGATAGGGGAAGGAAGTGTTTGCAGAATACTGAAAGTGTTGGCGTTAAAAAAGGTTTGTGCCAGGTGGGTTCCCAGGATGTTGACAGTGGCTCACAAAGAACAAGAAAAACGGTATGCAGCGAACTTTTGGAACAGTACGAGAATCGTGGAAATGAATTGCTTGGAAGAATTGTGACAGGTGATGAAACATGGCTCCATCATTTTTCACCAGAGACGAAGAGGCAATCAATGGAGTGGCATCATGCAATTTCACCCAAGAAAAAAAATTCAAAACCACACCTTCTGCTGGAAAAGTTACGGCTACGGTGTTTTATGATTCCGGAGGAGAAATCATGCCAAGTGGCACCACCATAAATTCTGATGCGTATGTGACGACACTGAAGAAACTTCAAGCTCGACTGAGTCGTGTTCGACCACATCGGCAAAAGCAGGATGTTTTGATGTTGTATAACAATGCACGGCCACATGTCAGTCAAAAAACCGTGGAAGCGATCACAAAACTCTAATGGACAACACTGAAACACCCGCCTTACAGTCCTGACCTGGGTCCATGTGACTACCACCTCTTTGGGAAACTGAAAGACTCTCTTCGTGGAACAAGGTTTGCAGATGATGACTCCCTTGTGCACGCTGCCAAACAGTGGCTCCAACAGGTTGGTCCAGAATTTTACCGTGCGGGTATACAGGCGCGGGTTCCAAGATGGCGTAAGTCAGTTGAGAAGGATGGAAATTATGTGGAGAAATGAAAATATTGTTCCTAAAGGATGTATCTACACACTGTAAAACTTTCAAACATGTAGAATAAAAGATGGATTTAAAAAAATAGTGTGCATTGTTTAGGAGTGACCCTCGTAAATACGTAGACAGGCAAAATAAAACTGTAGAATGTTAAGTTTGTTTTATTCGGAGACATTACTTTTCAGCAGATCGTCGTATCTTTGTTTTAAATTTTGTTCCCTAACTACACGCTCGCCTTGGGTAAGGTGAGGGGAAGGGATGCCAGGGTCGGCAGAAACGAAGCGCGGTTTCGGCTGTCGGCCCAGCGGCTTGCGCTTTCGAGCGCCGGAAAGTGAAACCGTGCCTGCGAGGAATCAGCGAAGGCCGCACCAGGAGCAAGAGTAGGAGGAGGTCCGGGGCTATCTTCGCGCAGCGTTTGTTGGCGGCCGCTTTCACCCGCTGCCGCAGGCAAATGGCCGTCTGCGTCGCTCTCTCTCCTCATTGTCACTGGCGTCCTTTTTTTTTTCTTTGTGCGTGAAACTTTTACCTGAAGCTGAGTTGGACGGCCAATGCTGCAAGAGGACGTCCGTCGTTGTTACATACTGCAACAAATATACTCTACAAAAATTAACTGTTCATCCGTATCGTTCAAAAATGGTTCAGATGGCTCTGAGCACTATGGGACTTAACTTCCAAGGTCATCAGTCCCCTAGAACTGCGCCTAGAACCGCTCGGCCACCCCGGCCGGCTTCCGTATCGTTGATAAAATTAGGTAATGTTTGTGTTTTTGAATTTTAAAAGTGAATACGCGTACTTACTTGTCGTGTGAAACATAGCTTGCTTCATTCATATACATTTTGGAAACAATACGAAGTCTGAAACTTCCTGGCAGATTAAAACTGCTTGCTGGACCGAGACTCGAACTCGGGGCCATTGCCATTCGCGGGCAAGTTTTCTACCATCTGAGCTATACAAGCACGACTCACGCCCCGTCCTCGTAGCTTTACTTGTGACAGTATCTCGTCTCCTACCGTCCACACTTTACAGAAGCTCTCCTGCTAGCCTTGCAGAACTAGCAGTCCTGCAAGAAAGGATATTGCGGAGACATGACTTAGCCACAGCCTGGGGGATGTTTCCAGATGAGATTTTCACTCTGCAGCGGAGTGTACGCTGATATGAAACTTCCCGGGAGATTAAAACTGCGTGCAAGTGCTCTACTATCTGAGCTACCCAAGCAGGAGAGCTTCTGTAAAGTTTGGAAGGTAGGAGACGAGATACTGGCAGAAGTAAAGCTTCGAGGACGGGGCGTTGAGTCGTGCTTTTGTAGCTCACATAGTAGAACACTTGCCCGCGAAAGGCAATGGTCCCGAGTTGAAGTCTCGGTCCGACACACAGTTAAAAATCTACCAGGAAGTTTCATATCAGCGAACACTCCGCTGCAGAGTGATAATCTGATTCTGAATACAAAGTCTGTTCAAAAAACTCTGGCAAATTGGTAATCTCGCGTCATTGGTGTCTTGGAGAGAAATGCGGTTGGCTTCCCTGCACACGCCTTTGCTTAACATGTAACTGCCGCAAGTTTCAATGTTGTATGTCTGTTAGTTGTCGTTCAGTGCTGTAGTGAGTAGAAAGTTGTGTCGCATAATTTGCGAATTTCGAGGTGGTGTCTGCATTAAATTTGCGTGAAACTGAAGAAAACATTTACAGAGATATGCCAAATGATGCAGGACGCCTACGGTGATGTGTTCTTAAGCCGTTCTCGGTGTGACGAATCGTTTACACGGTTTAAAAATGCCCAGATGGAAGCTAAAGATGGCTCTCGTTCATGACGCCATTCAACGCGTACCGACCTCCCGACTCAGCAGCATTAGTGGCAGAACTGAGGGAAAATCTGGAATACATTTCACATAAGTTTCCTCAGCACGTTGTAGTCTTATGTGGAGATTTCAATTTACCAGATATAGACTGGGACACTCAGATGTTTAGGACGGGTGGTAGGGACAGAGCATCGAGTGACATTATACTGAGTGCACTATCCGAAAATTACCTCGAACAATTAAACAGAGAACCAACTCGTGGAGATAACATCTTGGACCTACTGATAACAAACAGACCCGAACTTTTCGACTCTGTAAGCGCAGAACAGGGAATCAGTGGTCACAAGGCCGTTGCAGCATCCCTGAATATGGAAGTAAATAGGAATATAAAAAAAAGGGAGGAAGGTTTATCTGTTTAGCAAAAGTAATAGGAGGCAGATTTCAGACTACCTAACAGATCAAAGCGAAAATTTCTGTTCCGCCACTGACAATGTTGAGTGTTTATGGAAAAAGTTCAAGGCAATCGTAAAATGTGTTTTAGACAGGAACGTACTGAGTAAAACTGTGAGGGGCGGGAAAAACCCACCGTGGTTCAACAACAAAGTTAGGAAACTAATGCGAAAGCAAAGAGAGCTTCACTGCAAATTTAAACGCAGCCAAAACCTCTCAGACAAACAGAAGCTAAACGATGTCAAAGTTAGCGTAAGGAGGGCTATGCGTGAAGCGTTCAGTGAATTCGAAAGTAAAATTCTATGTACCGACTTGACAGAAAATCCTAGGAAGTTCTGGTCTTTCGTTGCATCAATAAGTGGATCGAAACAGCATATCCAGACACTCTGGGATGATCATGGCATTGAAACAGAGGATGACACGCGTAAAGCTGAAATACTAAACACCTTTTTCCAAAGCTGTTTCACAGAGGAAGACCGCACTGCAGTTCCTTCTCTAAATCCTTGCACGAACGAAAAAATGGCTGACATCGAAATAAGTGTCCAAGGAATAGAAAAGCAACTGAAATCACTCAACAGAGGAAAGTCCACTGGACCTGACGGGATACCAATTCGATTCTACACAGAGTACGCGAAAGAACTTGCCCTCCTTCTATCAGCCGTGTACCGCAAGTGTCTAGAGGAACGGAAGGTTCCAAATGATTGGAAAAGAGCACAGGTAGTTCCAGTTTTCAAGAAGGGTCGTCGAGCAGACGCGCAAAACTATGGGCCTATATCTCTGACATCGATCTGTTGTAGAATTTTAGAATATGGTTTTTGCTCGCGTTTCATGTCATTTCTAGAAACCCAGAATCTACTCTGTAGGAATCAACATGGATTCCGGAAACAGCGATCGTGTGAGACCCAACTCGCTTTATTTGTTCATGAGACCCAGAAAATATTAGATACAGGCTCCCAGGTAGATGCCAATTTCCTTGATTTCCGGAAGGCGTTCGATATAGTTCCGCACTGTCGCCTGATAAACAAAGTAAGAGCCTACGGAATATCAGACCAGCTGTGTGGCTGGATTGAAGAGTTTTTAGCACATAGAACACAGCATGTTGTTCTCAATGGAGAGACGTCTACAGACGTTAAATTAACCTCTGGCGTGCCACAGGGGAGTATTATGGGACCATTGCTTTTCACAATATATGTAAATGACCTAGTAGATAGTGTCGGAAGTTCCATGCGGCTTTTCGCGGATGATGCTGTAGTATACAGAGAAGTTTCAGCATTAGAAAATTGCAGCGAAATGCAGGAAGATCTGCAGCGGATAGCCACTTGGTGCTGGGAGTGGCAACTGACCCTTAACATGGACAAACGTAATGTATTGGGAATACATAGAAAGAAGGAGCCTTTATTGTATGATTATATGATAGCGGAACAAACACTGGTAGCAGTTACTTTCGTAAAATATCTGTGAGTATGCGCACGGAACGATTTGAAGTGGAATGATCACATAAAATTAATTGTTGGTAAGGCGGGTACCAGGTTGAGATTCATTGGGAGAGTCCTTAGAAAATGTAATCCATCAACAAAGGAGGTGGCTTAGAAAACACTCGTTCGACCTATACTTGAGAATTGCTCATAAGTGTGGGTTCCGTATTAGGTCGGGTTGACAGAGGAGATAGAGAAGATCCAAAGAAGAGCGGCGCGTTTCCTCACCGGCTTATTTGGTAAGCGTGATAACGTTAAGGAGATGTTTAGCAAACTTAAGTGGCAGAATCTGCAAGAGAGGCGCTCTGCATCGCGGTGTAGCTTGCTGTCCAGGTTTCGAGAGGGTGCGTTTCTGGATGAGGTATCGAATATATTGCTTCCCCCTACTTATACCTCCCGAGGAGATTACGAATGTAAAATTAGAGAGATTCGAGCGCGCACGGAGGCTTTCCGGCAGTCGTTCTTCCCGCGAACCATACGCGACTGGAACAGGAAAGGGAGGTGATTACAGTGGCACGCAAAGTGCCCTCCGCCACACACTGTTGGGTGGCTTGCGGAGTATGAATGTAGGTGTAGACGACGTTCATGTCAGAAACGCCAAGGAATTTGTGAGTGCTAATCGAAGAATCACTGTCCTAGTGATTGCAGAAGAATGTAACATTTCAGTTGGATCATGTCATGAAATCCTGACACAGCATCGTGGAATGCATCATCTTGCCACAAAGTTCGTTCCACGGCTCATGAGCTAGGACCAGAAACATCTTAGCGTCGCAATACATGAAGAACTTTTGGATCGCGCAAATCAGAAGGAAATGTTTGTAACGCCGGAAATGCATATCCTCCTATTTCCATCTATTGTACTATTTTTTTCCTTGCTTTGTTACCTCAAGATATGACATTTCTGTCTCTTTGTATATTGTAATTGTTTTACTATTTGTATATTTATGCATTTATGTCGATGTATAATTGGTTTGTTTCGTAAATATTATTTGTATTTTTACGCTGGGTCTTGCCTAGGGAAAACTGCTATCGAACGATTACATCGATAGGTCGTGTGAAGATTCAAAGTGTGTAGGATCTTTGGTAGTGTTAACTCTGCCGCGTGGAGCGCGGGCTGAGCAGAGAGAGAAAGAGTGTGGCGGGAGTAGCGAGTGGAGCAGGTGTGTTGTGTGACGCTCCCGCGAGTTGCCGCGCTTTCGGGGTTTGGCAGCATGTAATTGCGCTCGACTTGCGATGATAGTTTCTGACATGGTGTCGCGGACGGGAAACATTAACTAGCGCACATCAAGAGCCCGTTTCGCCTGGTGACCGTGTCGAGAAGAAGGCGCGCCAACATCCAGCTTCTGCAACAGCGACGGCCGACAATGAGTGACTGTCGCCACCTCCTCGATCGACGGCTTCAAACCTTCAATCCACCAACAAGGAAGACTGGAAGCAAGTAAAGTTTTAGAACTGTATGGCAGACCTCAGCTTTTAATCTTGTTCCATTTGCCTCGCAAAATTACAGCAACTTAGCATGAACCTTTGTTGCTCATTGTCCCAATTGCATTACCAAGCAGGGTCACTTCCTTTTCCGAAATGAACCCGAGTGTCGTTGAAATTCAAACGCCAGCATTAAAATTATACCATTCGATTTCACTGCTTTAATTTCAGTTAGCTGGCTACAATATTCAGATTACACAAGCACAAATTAAGAGTGCGAGTTTTGTTACCATATTTTAGCTTACCTGTGACTGCAGCTCAGCTTGGTACGTACTAAATTTTACTATTGTTAATTGTTCAGAATCATTTAATTCAGGCTCAAAGTTAAATCTCTTCTTTCTAAATTGCGTAGATTCAAGTAGCTTTTGAAATGATTGTTGAGGTAGTCCAAGACTAACCGTATTTTACTGAATTTCGATGTGCTTCAGAAAGAAAGCTCACTATTAACTCCAGTCACTAAATTAACTTTCGATTTTCCGGTTTTATTAATTCTTTTGCTAAATTAAGTCAGGGTGTAGCGAAATTTATTACTTCTGACAAACTTTCAGTTTTCACACTACACGTGTCAACCTTCAGTTGCCACGCTCCTAGTGCTAATTATATGTGTAATAACCTTTCTTTTTCAGTTACTATAGTAATTGTCCTTAGGACTGGCGACCGTGATTTCCCCCAAATCTCAAATACCTAATTACCGCTAGTTAATTGTTAACGTAACGGCTGCACATTTACTTTCTTTATTAACTTTACCCCTTTTCAAAATTAATTTCCACCAGTTTCATTAGCACATTTCCTTTCATTTAGATGTAACCCTTTCCTCCCTCTTTACCGACAGGTTAACTTCGGTGACGATTGCTTTTCCAAAACTCCCATTAGGTACACGCGGTTTCATTTTTCACTGTCATTAAGGTCGGTAAGTGAGGGGGAGGTTACACGTGGCGACCTGGTGACAGGACAATCTTCGGATTTGAGGTTGTTCTGGACACGAATTTTGCATTGTGCAAATCTCGTAACAAAGTACTGGTTACGTACAGGCCGTTACGTCAGCGAGAATAAGTAGTGGGAGTAATCCTAATTATATTTGAGGTTTGGCATTTATATTGAAAATTATTAAAATGAGTGAAGGCAACAATTGCCAAAATTTGGTAGACTTGGATACGGAACAATCGGTCGAACAGTGGGAAACGCGCACCGCGGTACCCATTGTTCAGGGGCAGGCGGCTAGCATGAAAGACGCGACCGCCGAAACGCAACAAAGAACAGAAATGGAATTCCACACTTTAGAAAATGTTTCGGAATCGGAAGTGAAAATCAGATGTGAATTCCTTGATGACGAATACGGGGGGACAATTAAAGAGGAAGCCGCTACGGAAGTAAAACCGGTAGTTTCCGGGAATTTAACTGATTTATTGAATGTTTTGATTAACGAAATCAAGAGTCAATCGGCAGAAATTAAAGCTCTGTCTGCCAAGCAAGAAGATCAGGCTGCCAAGCAAGAAGCTCTGTCTGCCAAGCAAGAAGCTCAGGCTGTCAAGCAAGAGGCTCGGGCTGCCAAGCAAGAAGCTCAGGCTGCCAAGCAAGAAGCTCAGTCTGAAAAAATTGAACGGATGCTAGACAATCAGAACAAAGCTATTAACGTTGTTAACAACAATGTTGGAGTTGTTAATACAAAAGTTGATAAAATCAAAGAAGATATTGTTGTAATTAATACCGAAATCGGTAATCTTAAACAGGAAATGATAGGTGTTCAGGCGGAAATTGCGAGCATAAATACTCGTTCTGATTCCGAAATTAGCAGAATCGAGAAAAGTGTAGGAGAAGCAGTTGCTCCGATCATCGAGAATAAGGTGACGGAACAAATTCAATTAGGGAAAAAAGAGGATCAACAGAAGGTGGAAACTTTAAAGGCTTTAGTGTCCGAAGTAGACACTAAAGTGAGGGAGCAGGCTAATACCTGCGAAGAGAAAAAGAGGGAAGTGGAAACGCTTGTGACAACCACTTGCCAAGTAATTACGAGAGTGTCGGAATTAGAAAAGAAACTTGACGAAAAACAGAGCTATGTGCCAATCTGTGCACATAGTTCGGAATTGTTGACGAAAGAGGAGCGGTTCGACCCCTTGAAAAAAGGCGGTATACACGCGACGGATTTCATTAAAAATTGTGAAAGAGTTTTACCCAGATCATGGACTAATGAGAGAAAAATTAATGCGGTTATTGATGTGCTGGCTGGTGATGCCAAGCGTTGGGGCTTAAACCTCAACATTACGAACCTGACTTTTGACGAGTTTAAAAATTTGTTTCTGGCTGAATACTGGTCAGAGCAAAAACAGCAAAGTGTCTGGCGCGAATTTGTCGTATCGAGGCCTTTCGATGCGAATTCGCGCGGCTCGATGAAGGAGTTTTGTGAGGGCTGGATCCGCAAGTTGGAATATTTGCGTGATCGCCGCACGGAATCCGAAATAGTCTGGGAACTCTACAAGAAGCTTCCAGATGATACAAAACGCTACGTAGGAAGCAATTATAGGACAGTGAATGATTTCCTGGAAAGAGTTGAGGACGAGGACAATTGGCGCAATAATCGCGACAGTGGTAGAGGCCGTGGTAACAACGGGTACCACAGCAACCACAACAATGATAACTATGGGAATAATGCATACCGCAATCTTGGCAGCAATAACAATAATGGTTCGGACCGTAATAACAATCGGTACAATGCAAATAATAACAGGAATGACAGAAACCAGTATCATACTAACGTGATACGGGCTTCACAGAATAGTAATAACGCCAGAGGGCGTGATCAGCCGCCTCAGCGGCATCCGGGGAGCGTATCTGCTGGGACGAGACAGGGAAACCATTAGCCGCGCCGGTGAGGGGCCGAGCGGGCGTGGAGAAATTTTGGCGGCCCAATAACAAGAGAAAACCCAGGTGTCGCCGTTATGAAAATTCCGTATGGAATAATCAACGGCGGGAGACTGTGCCAGTGTTAAGAGAAAAGAGTGCGCCCACAAGTAGTAGATCAGCTGTATACACGGCAGTAGAAAATACATTCGCTGTCAGTGAGAACAATTTAAGTAGTGTTCCGGAAATCGATCATAAAGTGGCAGCTGTAATACCCACAGCGGAACTGGAGATTGAGTTTAATAATGATTCACAAGTGTTGAGAGAAGATCAGATGTCGGATAAAACTTCCGTCATCGAGCGAGGGGATGCAGAGAGGGATGAGGTCTGGTTAAGGCAGTTCGGTCGCTTATACGACGAACTAAGAGATTATAGGGGTCTGTATGGGAGAAGCGTTTATGGGGAGCGCGTGCAGGATTTTCCGCGTCTCGTCCCGCAGGAAGATAGTGTTTGTGAAATGATAGAAAGTTCTGGCCCTAATCGGCAGACTTTACTAGAAATAGTTGATGTTAAGGGGGAGCACGAGCAAGATTCGTCGTGTTTCGTCCCGCAGGAGTTAGATGTTGAAGTAGTAACGGAATGTTCTGGCCCTAACCGGCAGACCTTACCGAAAGTTTCAGTGGTAGAAGTAACCGACCCATCCGACGCAAACCTCCAGTTTAAACATTGCGAGAGTATTAAGGAGAAAGATTGCGAAAATTTTAGTGATAGCCGGACACGATTGGTAGAAAAGCATATAGATTACAACGTGTATGAGGTTAGAGCTGACATTATACGGTCAGACGATAGCAGTGTGGGTTGCGCAGATCTAGCGGAAGTAATTGCAGAAACTACTGGACACATTCCTCCAGGTAGATTGGCGGATGAGATTAATCTGACCAAAGTGGAACCAACGAAGGTGACGATTAATGAATTGATAGCAAAGCAACACTCACTAGTTGACGAGTTACAGGAAAAGGTTTCGGTATTGGAGGCGAAGCTACAGGCTAAGCCTCAGGACAAACGTGTTGAAATTAAAACTGTATGTGAACAGAGGCTGAAAAAGCCGCCAGATAAGCCGGATTTAGGGTCAAAGCCGGATGGTTTTTTCTGGAATGACCTGGATATAGACGAGGATTTACTGTGGGAAAATAAAGAAACAGCCGAGGACAAGTGTAGACAGATAGTAGTGTCTGTTAATATGCATGACCTACAACTAAACGTGTTGATTGACACCGGTGCAGAATTGAGTGCTATATCTGGGAAAATATTTGAGTTACTGAAAGACAGACCTGGCATCGTAGTTATGCCAGTAGCAGGAGTGAAAATTATCGGTGCTACTGGGAAGGCCAGTAAACCGGTCACAAAACAGATTTTTGTCAACTTCGAGATATGTGGGGCACGATTTGAACAAGAGTTTGTCGTCGTGCCAGACTTGACTACGGAAGTAATTATCGGGTTAGATTGGCTATTAAAGTACCGTGCAGTGATTAATTGCGAAAGCAAAATTTTGACATGTACGTCACAAGATAAAAAAATAGTAGTTAGTTTTGACGAGGCAGGAGACGGTGTGCATAGGCAATACCAGCCTATACACATTGTTAACTGGCCGGATGCTATTGACGTAGGTATGAATTTGAACTACTGTAATGTGAGGAATCTCGGAATTGACAATAGTGTAGAAAGTGAATTGGAAAGTATTGTAGACGGTGTGTCAAACGTAACACACGAACAAAGACGAGGCCTGTATGAAGTAATAATGAGGAATAAGAGTGTGTTTTCAGACAAACCGGGACTTGTGGAAGGATATAAATGCAAGTTGCATGTAATTCCGCACGAACCATTCTTCGTGAGACCATATGCTATACCGCTGTCCAAAAAGGAAGCAGTGCAACGAGAGATAGATAAGATGATCGAATGGGGAGTGATTGAAAAAAGTACGAGTCCATACAATAACGGTTTGGTCATTGTAGCAAAACGGGATGGTAGTGTGCGTATTGTGATTGACGCACGCACGTTGAATAGGGTCGTTCAACGTGAAACAGACAGACCAGAGAGTATGGAGGAGGTTTTGCAACGTTTTCATGACGTTAAGTTCATGACTAGCCTCGATCTGACGGCTAGTTACTGGCAAATAGAACTCGAAGAAGAATCTAGGCCATACACCGCCTTCTTGTTTGCGGGCAGGTGTTATCAGTATAGAGTACTGCCGTTTGGACTTAATATATCTGTGTCCGTATTCATCAGGGCCCTAGATAAAGTGCTAGGACCGGCTTTGAGTTCAAGATTAACTGTATACGTTGACGACCTATTGTTGGCCAATGCCACTTGGCATGACCATTGTGACCTGTTAGATGAAGTTTTTAGAGCATTGCGCCGTGGCGGAATGACTCTAAAGCTAAAGAAATGCGAATTTGTGAAGCAGGAACTGAAATTTTTAGGGCATGTAATTACCACTGCTGGTATTACGAAGGACCCAGAGAAAATAGAGGCAATAAGGAATTGTCCTCCACCCAAGTCTAGGAAACAGTTAAAAGGTTTTCTAGGGGTAACAGGAATTTACCGCAAATTTGTAAAAGGACAAGTATTTAATGATGAAAATTTGAATAACCTCTTACGCAAAAACGTTCCGTTTGTGTGGACTGACGGGTGTCAGGCCGCTTTCGAGAGATTAAAAGACGAGTTGTTAAGATCTAACATACTATTTCATCCTGATTTATCGCTACCCTTCCACCTGGGAACGGATTCGTCCAATTACGGGGTGGGGGTAGAACTGTTCCAAGAAGTTGGTGAAGGAGAGGATAAGGAACACCGGACGATAGCGTTCGCGAGTCGAACTTTATCAAAAAGTGAGCGAAACTACACGATTTCTGAGAAAGAGTGTCTCGCTATCGTGTGGGGATTTAAGAAGTTCAAGGGTTACCTATGGGACCGTAAGCTGATTATTCATACGGACCATAAGGCGCTCACTTATCTGAAGGATTGTAAACTACTTCACGAAAGACTGACTAGGTGGTCGCTGTATTTACAGCAATTTAACTATGACATCTGTTACGTAAAAGGGACCGACAATTGCGTAGCGGATGCGCTGTCGCGGTTGCCCGAGTCTAATCAAGATGTATTGAAAGATGAGTCAGATGGAGTGGTCAAATTATACTATTTTAAAGAAGTTGAGGGACGTAAATTAGTAGTGAACATCTGTAAGAATCTACGTCGTCATCAGAACGAGGACGGTTGTTTAAATATGGTGAAAACCCGATATGACGAAAGGAGTCCAGAAGGAGAGAAATTAAGAAAGTATTACAAGATATACGATCATATCTTGTACATATGTAAGGGTGAAGATAGTAATATTTGGCGGGTATGCTGGCCCACCAAATACGTCACGGAAATAATAGACTACTACCATTTGGCGTATGGTCACTGTGGACCAAAGAAATGTACGGAAAAGCTGAGTGAAGTAGTGCATTTTAACAACATGTTAAAACGCGTTACCGACAGAGTGAAAACTTGCGATTTATGTCAGAAGGTGAAGGTTACCAACTGTACGAGTCGTGGTCCTATGCAAAGTATAAGGCCTAACGACACCTTTGAATTACTGTGCGTGGACTTGTACGGACCTTTGCCCAAGTCATCCGGAAACTTTGCCTACATTTTAGTAGCGCTAGAAGCTTTTTCCAAGTTCGTCAAGCTATACCCGATTAGGAAAGCTACAGCCAAAGCGGTCTATAGCAAGCTTGTGAACGATTATTTTGTTCATATTGGCACGCCCAAGGCGATTCTATCAGATAATGGGGCACAATTTACTTCTAAGTTGTGGAATGAAGGCATGGAAAGTAATGGGGTCGAGGTGATCCATATTTCAGCTTACTGTCCGGCTGGGAATCCCGCTGAGAGGTATATGCGCGAGCTAGGCCGACTTTGCCGTACCTATTGCCATCACAATCATAGGGCATGGGGCAAATATGTAGCAGTATTTGAGAGAATTATGAACACCTTGAGACATGAATCGACGGGATTTTCTCCAGAGGAAATCCTGTTGGATGACAGAAGTAAAAGTTTAGTGGAAGAGATAATCAAATTCCCTCCACGGATTGACATTAGTATTGGTGTGAAAAAAGATCGTTTGCGAGAAGTAATGAAGCTAAAAGCCGATGCTCGCATACGTCGTTATGACGCTAAAACGCGTTTTGCTAAGTTTGCAATCGGAGACTTAGTACTTGTAAAAGCTCATGAGAAATCGAGCGAGATAGACAATGAAATCTCTAAATTTAAGTTTGTTTATAATGGACCATATAAAGTCATTGGTATACCTCACACAAATGCTTATTGCTTAGAGTATCCAAGCTCTGGAAAACGATTAGGTATACGGAATATTGTAGACTTGAAATTGTACCAACCTAGGATCGATTAATACCACAATGGGTAATTTGTACAGTATGTAAATATAGAGTGTAAGATTTAAGGATGTGCCATGTTACGATGCTTTTGCCTGACCTAGAGGTCATTAAAGAAGTTGTAATTAATAAGTAATTAATTTTGACTAAATGATTTAAGAGTAACTGATTAGTAATCATCTGAAAAATCCAAGCTGCTAGTTTAAGTTTTCAGCTGAGTCACAGTAGATTAAGGAATGTAAATATGATTTTGTAACTTTCTGTAATATTTCATGAAAGTGTGTTTTTATTAGTCATTGCCGATGTACTTAGACGCTGTTTTAAGTTTCAGGCTAGTACATGCGTGTGATGATGGACAGTGTTGAGTTATCCACTGTGATAGTGTTTATGGACTCCTTGAGATTACTCGGGAGTGAGTTTTTCCGAAAGAATTCAGTGAAACGTACGTTCTGGAAATGCCGTTACGCAGGCGAGTGAGATCAAGCGTGCCGCACAGGCGGGCGCAACAATACTTGCGAGGCGAAGCCGCTATCGGCTCTTGTGTCGCTGTCGGCATTTGTACCGCTGTCGGCATTCTTTGTACTCGCGAGTACGGAATGTGGAGTTGCTTTTCTTACCCTGGCAGCTGATGTGAAAGAATTCTGCTGTCAATATTTATGTTTACTTCGATCTGCTGTATATTATTTTCTTGTTTAGCGTTAATTGGACATGACGAGAATATTAATTATGAAAAGGTTACATAAAAATGTGTATTCTATGTAATTAATTATTAGTTTGCGTATTTTGATATACCTGTTTTTTATGACCATGTACTCTGATTAATTTTGCAAATAGTATTCCATTTCTTATAGTGTTACGAATTTTAATGATTTTGGAATAGCTAAACCATTTTCTATGATTTCTATGAATTTTGATATGTTGTCAACCTGTTTTATTTTGTGCAAGATGACAGAGCGGAGTAAGATTAGGAGTGTCTCCACTCAATTATTATCGTCTCAAAATTGGTTTACGATTAATTAGACGAATGCTGAATTTTGTTATGTTTTGAGCATATGCATTTCCGCTGTTTCTTTTTTTGGGACATTTTCTGAGTCTGTTTACATTGCACGAACATCCTCAGACAAAGTGGGGCACGTGTAACGCCGGAAATGCATATCCTCCTATTTCCATCTATTGTACTATTTTTTTCCTTGCTTTGTTACCTCAAGATATGACATTTTTGTCTCTTTGTATTTTGTAATTGTTTTACTATTTGTATATTTATGCATTTATGTCTATGTATAATTGGTTTGTTTCGTAAATATTATTTGTATTTTTACGCTGGGTCTTGCCTAGGGAAAACTGCTATCGAACGATTACATCGATAGGTCGTGTGAAGATTCAAAGTGTGTAGGATCTTTGGTAGTGTTAACTCTGCCGCGTGGAGCGCGGGCTGAGCAGAGAGAGAAAGAGTGTGGCGGGAGTAGCGAGTGGAGCAGGTGTGTTGTGTGACGCTCCCGCGAGTTGCCGCGCTTTCGGGGTTTGGCAGCATGTAATTGCGCTCGACTTGCGATGATAGTTTCTGACATGGTGTCGCGGACGGGAAACATTAACTAGCGCACATCAAGAGCCCGTTTCGCCTGGTGACCGTGTCGAGAAGAAGGCGCGCCAACATCCAGCTTCTGCAACAGCGACGGCCGACAATGAGTGACTGTCGCCACCTCCTCGATCGACGGCTTCAAACCTTCAATCCACCAACAAGGAAGACTGGAAGCAAGTAAAGTTTTAGAACTGTATGGCAGACCTCAGCTTTTAATCTTGTTCCATTTGCATCGCAAAATTACAGCAACTTAGCATGAACCTTTGTTGCTCATTGTCCCAATTGCATTACCAAGCAGGGTCCCTTCCTTTTCCGAAATGAACCCGAGTGTCGTTGAAATTCAAACGCCAGCATTAAAATTATACCATTCGATTTCACTGCTTTAATTTCAGTTAGCTGGCTACAATATTCAGATTACACAAGCACAAATTAAGAGTGCGAGTTTTGTTACCATATTTTAGCTTACCTGTGACTGCAGCTCAGCTTGGTACGTACTAAATTTTACTATTGTTAATTGTTCAGAATCATTTAATTCAGGCTCAAAGTTAAATCTCTTCTTTCTAAATTGCGTAGATTCAAGTAGCTTTTGAAATGATTGTTGAGGTAGTCCAAGACTAACCGTATTTTACTGAATTTCGATGTGCTTCAGAAAGAAAGCTCACTATTAACTCCAGTCACTAAATTAACTTTCGATTTTCCGGTTTTATTAATTCTTTTGCTAAATTAAGTCAGGGTGTAGCGAAATTTATTACTTCTGACAAACTTTCAGTTTTCACACTACACGTGTCAACCTTCAGTTGCCACGCTCCTAGTGCTAATTATATGTGTAATAACCTTTCTTTTTCAGTTACTATAGTAATTGTCCTTAGGACTGGCGACCGTGATTTCCCCCAAATCTCAAATACCTAATTACCGCTAGTTAATTGTTAACGTAACGGCTGCACATTTACTTTCTTTATTAACTTTACCTCTTTTCAAAATTAATTTCCACCAGTTTCATTAGCACATTTCCTTTCATTTAGATGTAACCCTTTCCTCCCTCTTTACCGACAGGTTAACTTCGGTGACGATTGCTTTTCCAAAACTCCCATTAGGTACACGCGGTTTCATTTTTCACTGTCATTAAGGTCGGTAAGTGAGGGGGAGGTTACATGTTCCTTAAGAGAATCGTAACTGGCGATGAGACGTAGATCTATGGTTCTGATGTTGAGACCAAGGTTCAGTCTTCACAATGGATCAGAAAAGGTTCTTCAAGAATAGAAAAAGCTAGTCAGGTCAGGTCAAATGCCAAAGCCATGCTGATAGTTTTCTTTGACTTTGAAGGATTAGTTCATCCTGAATTCGTGACACAGAGATAAACTGTTAATTGATGGTACTATCGGGACGTGTTGCGACGCCTTCGAGAAAATGTGTGAAGTAAACGGCCTGAAATGCACCGAGACAATTCATGGCTCTTGCATTACAATAACGCTCCCGCACATTCATCCCTGTTGGTGCGTGACTGCACAAAAAACGAAATCGCTGTGCTGCCTCGTCCTCCTTACTCTCCTGAGTTGGCCCCTGTCGACTTTTTTTATTTCCGAAGTTGAAACCCTCCTTAAAAGGACGAAGATTTGCAACAACAGACGAGATAAAAGAAAATTCGCAGACGGTGCTTCGCGCCATCCAGTAAGACGAATACCAAGACTTCTTTCGGAAGTGAAAACGGCGTTGGGAGCGGTGTATCAGTTGAGAAGGAGACTATTTTGTAGGAAACCATGCGCAATAAGTGAAAGATAAGCGTAGAAAAATTTTTTGGACGAAGTTCCGAAATTTTTTGAACAGACCTAGTAGATGCAAGTGAACAGGCAGATACAATGTTTCTAGATTTCTGAAAGACACCGGACCACTAGCAAAGAGACGATCATAAGTGGAGTCGTCGCATTTATAGGGGTTAGACAAAAAGAAATACAAACAACAAGACATAGCACATTCGTATTCCTAACATGGTGTAGGAAAAGCTGTTGGCGTTCAGAACAGCTTCCAGTCATGTCGTAATGGATAAATACAGGTCGTGCATAGCTTTCAAGGGAATCTTACACCATTCTCCAAGCAAAATTGTGGCAAGTCCTTGTAACGATGCTGGTGGTGGATAGCGAACACGCGTCGTTCTCTCCAAAGTTGACAACAAAGGCACAATAACACTGACATCTGGTGACTGTGGTGGCCAGGGGGAATCCGAAAATATTCATCTTCGTGCTCACTAAACGAGTCCTGGAAGATGCGAGCTGTGTCAACAGGGGCCCAGTCGTTTTGGAAGAAAGCATCACCATTGGGGAACAAATATTGTACGATGAGATATACACTACTGCCCTTTAAAACTGCTACAGCACGGAGATGACGTGCTACAAACGCTAAATTTAACCAACAGGAAGAAGATGCAAATGATTAGCTCTTCAGAGCATTCACACAAGGCTGGCGCTGGTGGCGACACCTACAACGTGCTGACATGAGGAAAGTTTCCAACCGATTTCTCATACACAAACAGCAGTTGCCTGGTGAAATGTTGTGATGCATTGTGTAAGGAGGAGAAATGCGTCCCATCACGTTTCCGATTTTGATAAAGGTCGGATTGTAGCCTATCGCCATTGCGGTATATCGTATCGCGTCATTGCTACTCGCGTTGGTCGAGATCCAATGACTGTTAGCAGTATACAGAATCGGTTAGTTCAGGAGGGTAATACGGAACGCCGTGCTGGATCCCAACGGCCTCGTATCACTAGCAGTCGAGATGACAGGCATCTTATCCGCATGGCTGTACCGGATCTCGATCCCTGAGTCAACAGATGGGGACGCTTGCAAGACAACGACCATCTGCACGAACAGTTCGACGACGTTTGCCGCAGCATGGATTATCAGCTCGGAGACCATGGCTGCGGTTACCCTTGACTCTGCATCACAGACAGGAGCGCCTGCGATGGTGTACTCAACGACGAACCTGGGTGCACGAATGGCAGAACGTCATTGTTTTGATGAATCCAGGTTCTGTTTACAGCATCATGATGGTCGCATCCGTGTTTGGCGACATCGCGGTGAACGCACATTGGAAGCGTGCATTCGTCATCGCCATACTGGCGTGATGGTATGGGGTGCCATTGGTTACACGTCTCGGTGACCGCATTGACGGCACTTTGAACAGTGGACGTTACATTTCAGATGTGTTACGACCCGTGGCTCTACCCTTCATTCGATCCTTGCGAAACCCTACATTTCAGCAGGATAATGCACGATCGCATGTTGAAGGTCCTGTTCGGGCCTGTCTGGATACAGAAAATGTTCGACTGCTGCCCTGGCCAGCACATTCTCCAGATCTCTCACCAACTGAAAAGCTCTGGTCAATTGTGGCTGAGCAACTGGCTCGTCACAATACGCCAGTCACTACTCTTGATGAACTGTGGTATTGTGTTGAAGCTGTATGGGCAGCTGTAGCTGTACTCGCCATCCAAACTCTGTTTGACTCAATGCCCAGGCGTATCAAGGCCGTTATTACGGCCAGAGGTGGTTGTTCTGGGTACTGATTTCTCAGGATCTATGCATCCAAATTGCGTAAAAATATAATCACATGTCAGTTCTAGTATAATATATGTGTCCAATGAATACCCGTTTATTATCTGCGTTTCTTCTTGGTGTAGCAATTTTAATGGCCAGTAGCGTACATTATTAGGCAAAACGGTCACATAATCGTTGCCAGTTATAAGACCTTGTAGCGTAATCGCTGATCACGTGCAATACCACGATATGGCTGGTTAAACCATCACTGAACACCTGCCATATTTCACTCTTGCGACATAAACTCGGCCAGAAGTTGGAGAAAGTGCGAAACAAGACTTATCCGACCAAATGAGTTTCTGTCATTGCTCCATAGTGCAGATTTTATGACTTCGTCACCAAGTGTTCCCGTTGCGGGCGTTTGCAGTACCGATAAGTGGTTCTGGAATTCCAGCTTGCCCTGCAATTCCCTGCTTACGTAGCTCCCTTCGTGTTGTTTTGGTGCTGGCAGGATTCGCGAGCGTGATATCCTGTTCTGCAGTGGCTTTTGCAGCTGTCGTCCTCATATTTTTCGTCATAATCCTCTTCAATGACCGTTCGTCACTATGACTCAATACACACTTTCGTCCGCTTTGTGATTTATCGGATGATTTTTTCCCCTTTCCCTGTATGCAGTATAAATCTTGAACGCGGTGCCACTTTAATCACCAAACACTTCGGCTCTCTTGGTTACAGAAGTACCCACCACACGAGCATCAACAATTTACCCACATCACTTCGAATTCACTTAGCTTCGACATAAGGCACACACAACAGCACAGAACTCTGTTCTCGCCACGACCGACATTTGTGATGTAATGAGGACATCGCACATGTGCCGTTCGTGGTCGAATAGAACAGCGCAACGTGCAGATTTGGCTAGCTTCTGCATTTATGTTCAAGCATGTATTTCTCTCGGTGTTTCCACATTTTTAGCCAATCCCTGTATGTGATTGGCGCGATGAATATTTAGCTAGCAGAATTCAGTATCTTACACTGCGCAATGGTGTTCCACAAAAACGAAAATAGTATCGAGCGTGTCCTAAGTAAGCGTACAAGAACCTCTAATGTTTTAGCATTATCCGGTGATAGTACTACATGAGTCAGGCAGGAAATTTTGCCTAACATGGGCAGGTGAAGGTGTGGGGGTGGGACTTGTAGTCCCATACCGTAGTCCCATATGTGATTGGCGCGATGAATATTTAGCTAGCAGAATTCAGTATCTTACACTGCGCAATGGTGTTCCACAAAAACGAAAATAGTATCGAGCGTGTCCTAAGTAAGCGTAAAAGAACCTCTAATGTTTTAGCATTATCCGGTGATAGTACTACATGAGTCAGGCAGAAAATTTTGCCTAACATGGGTAGGTGAAGGTGGTGAAGGTGTGGGGGTGGGGCTTGTAGTCCCATACCGTGCTGAGTGCAAGCGCTATAAAAGAAAGAAACAAATAAATACATCACAGTTTACAACTTAACTGTGAGAGTGTAACACGCCAATATGAAATATCCTAGGAAGAGTTATAAGTTTGACTGTTGTGACGTCGCCTCTCCCCTTTTTGTTGTCGCTGTGGATGCTGAGCTCTACTGCTACAGCTCGGTCGGTGGAATGGAGACGCGAGGCGCAGTGATGGTTGTCCCCATCGGATAACGTGGAACACCACCTGAAAATCTTCCTCACGTAATGTACGAAAGTGCGTTTGCGAGTCCGCACAGTCTTCTCAGCGATGCGAACTAAAATGGTTCAAATGGCTCTGAGCACTATGGGACTCAACTGCTGTGGTCATAAGTGCCCTAGAACTTACAACTACTTAAACCTAACTAACCTAAGGACATCACACACACCCATGCACGAGGCAGGATTCGAACCTGCGACCGTAGCGGTTGTGCGGTTCCAGACTGTCAGCGATGCGAACTGCTGATTTTAATTGTCTGTTATGGTTTTATGATGATTTGCTATGCCCGTTTAGTTAGTTATTGCAGTATTGAGTGAATCATTCATCACCTGCGTCGTTTCACGCCACTGAAGCGAGGAAAAATTCATTTGCGGTTCAGTATCAGTAGTTGTTGTTACGTTGCTAGGCAGAATTGTTCACTACGGCGCGACGCAAATCCAGAGATAATCTATAATACTATCTTGCTTTCGTGCGTCGTGATGTTATTTCGGCAAAACACTCCTTTCAATGATCAATGTTCATCAAGTCACTCTTTCAATTAAAATATTCACAGTTAATTAATTTTGATCATCAACTATCACACAGTTCAATTAATGATGGAGCCAACACGTGAGATTTCCATTACTGACGAACAATTTTATTGTTCCTTCTTAGCAATTAGTTTATAATCATCACACCACACGCACACCGAAGGATCAGATCAATTACGATTCTTTTCAGTTCGGTGATCGTGACAATTACAACTTTTACAATCGGCGTATTTGTATTATATTCGTGTGTTCGTATTAATGTTTCCTACCCCAGGCTCATCAGGTATTGCAGTCTTTGATACTATGTCCATTCTTCGTTGTAACTGTTCACTTTGATGAAGGTTGAGTCAAACAACAATATCTTCAATAATTAAATTTCATTAACTCGTCGTACACTATCAGATTATCACTTGAAGTTCTCAAGTCAGAATCACTGAGAACAAAGTCCGTGCAACTCTAACACACAATATTACTTTTTTTTAAAAAAAGAAACAATCTCGTAGCGTTCCGATTGTAGCACTATAACAAACGGTGCTCTCTCTCGACTTGATAGCAAGCAAGCTAGCAAGCGACTAACTTTTCCATGATCGAGCATTGTAGACGCATTGAATTTCCTTTTCGCCGCGTTTCCAACTCTCTTTCACAATAAAAGTTATCTCTGACCGACATATTACTTTGGACTTAACTTTCGCCGTACTGATTTGCAGTTATTACTAAGATGTTTGATAGCTAATTAAAAATAACATTTCTTTGTTTCTAGCTTTATATCATGACATACTCAGTATTTATTGAAATTGGTGTTCATCAAAACTTTAAGGTGTTATATTATTGTCAAAGTTGTCGTACCTGTCAGGATAACACTGTTTCCTACTTTAAATTATCATGAGATTCTTATTTGGGTTTTCGGGTTTCTTGGGGTGTTACACAGTATGTTTGCTGCTAGTTTTTACTTTTGATGGTGCCTAATGACACAGAAATTTTAAGGCATGCCGTACTACAGAAAGATTTAAATATTTTTATGTGGCTGTCAGTACGTGTAGCACAGCGATGTATTGATTTATTTCGTTGTTTTATGGCACTTGATAATTTGATAACGTAGTCACGAAACATGTTGTGGTAAAAATATCACATGCTTGCTAAACATTCACAGTACCGATTCATGAGACTGATGTACGATGGCTTCACAATAGATAACTGTAAGAAAATACAGAAAGACTTTGACAAAATTTCCACTTCAGACAATGAAACGCCAGTGAACATCTTGAGCAGGTCGTATCGAATAAGCATTTTGGTGTAATACGAAGAAGCGATATCAAATCGGATGACCACTTAAAATCAATACTGAGGGAGGCAAATGAAGGATTTGTTAGAAGGTATTTGGGGAAATGCAAAGCATCGGTAATGAAATACACGTGAAATACGCTAGTTCGACCATTTCTAGAGTATTGTTCCAGTGAAGGTAAAAACTAGGTTGTTAAGGCGCGTCATGTGCCTCTGCAATATTTTCTTATTCAATCGACGTTTCAGGATCTTCTGCTATTCCCAATTAGTTAAGCGTTCAGATAACCGGGAACATCAGAAGATCCTGATGACGATCCCAGCACAGGCGTCGAAACGCCGATCGTGTTGAAAAAACTAAAGTGGAACATGAAGTAGCCTAACAACCTGATAGTTTTTATCTTTAATGACATTGGCCACCAAAGCCTGCAGACTTACATAGTTTTTATCTTTAATGACATTGGCCACCAAAGCCTGCAGACTTACATATTCTTACAGCGTATGGAATCCTTACTAAGAAGAAGGTATCGAACTAATTCAGAGACGTTGTCCTATGGTCTTAACAGGAAAGCCCATATGAAAGTGCAACAGGAATATTCGGGGGATTCAAATGGGAACCTTTGGAACAAAGATGTAATTCTCGCGAAATCCTAATGGCTAAATTTAGAAAACCTATTTTCAACTAAGTCTGTGCGACCAGACTGTAGCCTCCATCCTGCGTCCCGCGTAAATATCATGATAATAAGATAAAACAGACTGGGGTTCCGTGCAGAGTCACGAATGGAGTAGGACAGGAAATATGTTTATTGATACGAGGCATCCTGCAACATGCAATGCACAATGTCTTGCCAAGTATATACGCTGTCTGACAAACAAAAGTGAACTGGAAAAGGCGGACACACAAATTAAAGATGGGATAGAGTAATTGAAAGTCCTCAGGAATTAGCAAATTTTGTAAATGTTTCCACAGCAGAGCTTGAACTAAGGAAGACAGTACAACAATCAAAAAATGAGGTTCAGCAGGTGTAGATGAGGCTGCTGTCTCTCTTCTGAAGGCATGCATAGATAGCATACAAGCCCCATTAACAAACATAATAAATAAATCCTTTAGTTCAGATTATTTCCCAGAGTATCTAAAGCATTCCCGACTAGTGCCCTTACTAAAGAAAGATAATGCAGAAAGCACTAAAAACTACAGGCTGGTTTCACTCCTGTCTTCCTTCTCAAATTGAATTGAAGCGTCATGAATTAGAAACTGATAAGCAAGTAGTAGAAAGATGGCCCTGCTGGTGCAATTTTGATATCAAATTGATATACAAATGAATTAAATTGATCAATTAATTACCCCAACCACCCCCACCCCCAACACCAGAAAACGTCATGTGTTAGTATCAGTCTGCACGTGGGTCCACGTAACCTCCCCACCCCTCCTCTTCCCCCTCCCCCACGATTCCAAATGGTACGGATTTCAAATTTTGGCGGGAATACCGCATTTTCGGGGAATTTTGAAATTTTGGCGGGAAATCCAAAACTGGTGGGTAAATCGAATTTTGGCGGGAATTCATTATCCCAGGACTGCGCTGACGTCCCACTCCAACCCCCACTTGGAACTGGTGGGTAATTAAAAATGTTGGTGACCTTTCCGGGACTCGAACCTTGGTTCTTTTACACAGAAAGCCAAACTGTACCCCACCTCATGGAACTGCCCAGATCAGGAGAGGAAGATTGGGTTATTGTACTTTATTTTGGTTGGGGAACTGAAGTAAGGATCGGTCATAATTACGTAATTAATCATACAGATCAGTCCTAATCACACAACTATGTGCATAGGGCTACACAAAGACTACCTACAATCGCAATACAGCTCAAAAGTTGACGATGCTATACAAGTGGTGCTATCCTCCTGGGAAAAAATTTCATAATAACACTCAAAACTAGTAGCAGACACACTCAAACTGTACCCCTCAACTACAAGCTGGCGGGAAAAAGGCTGGGGTGTCAGGTACAATCTTTATTATTTTGACAGTAATATAGTCAATTGATGAGATGCTGGTGTTGGACATAGAGGAGTTTAATAAGCGTATTACCTATAGGCATAAAGCTGAGGACTGTATCTATTGCTGTTTGACATCAGAGTTCACTACCCCTGCTCAGCAATCACCCTGCAGCCCAGGTAATCGAAGCAAATACACTCTACCACAACTGATGGAAAAATGCATCACTGTTCTAATCACACATCGAACGGGTCATAATGCAACAGATGTACTGGGGAAAATCTTCGTCCTAAAAGATTGCACAGTGGGCAGTGGCTGAATGTGCGTTCTTCTCGATGTGCAATTACCAGCTGTCGAAAATTAAAGGCCCTCTTACTTCCTCCAATCTCTCCCCCATCCCTCCCTTCCTCCCTCACTCCACCTACGGCGGACACAGGCTTTTCCAAACAGCCAGCTGCTACTGCCAAACGTCTCACGGTTTTCTGTGGCCTGCCACCATTCCACCGGCGGACGAGTGGGTTGCCACGATCTTACAGGCTCCTTGAGGTGATGGTCCTTTGCCAACACAAAAGCATGTGAAACCAACTAATCAATAGGAGACAAACGAAATCCGCCCCACCCCACAGGCCGCGGCCTGGTGCGACTACCCATACACACCCACACTGAACCGTCCTCCACACTGCCCCACCACAAACGACCGCAGTTCTGCACTGGAGAACACTTTCATTGAATGTCAACGCATGTCTTATGATCAAGCATCTTTTAAGAAGGAAAACACAATTGCGACGATAATAAACGTCCTCTTCCACAACAGTAGGCACAGTCCATTTTATCTTACACTACTAGCAATTAAAATTGCTACACCACGAAGACGACGTGCTACAGACGCGAAATTTAACCGACAGGAAGAATATGCTGTGATATGCAAATGATTAGCTTTTCAGAGCATTCACACAAGGTTGGCGCCGGTGGCGACACCTACAACGTGCTGACATGAGGAAAGTTTCCAACCGATTTTTCATACACAAACAGCAGTTGACCGGCGTTGCCTGGTGAAACGTTGTTGTGATGCCTCGTGTAAGGAGGAGAAATGCGTACCATCACGTTTCCGACTTTGATGCAGGTCGGACTGTAGCCTGTCGCGATTGCGGTTTATCGTATCGCGACATTGCTGCTCGTGTTGGTCGAGATCCAATGACTGTTAGCAGAATATGGAATCGGTGGGTTCAGGAGGGTCATACGGAACGCCGTGCTGGATCCCAACGGCCTCGTATCACTAGCAGTCGAGATGACAGCCATCTTATCCACAGGGCTGTAACGGATCGTGCAGCCGCGTCTCGATCCCTGAGTCAAGAGATGGGGACGTTTGCAAGACAACAACCATCTGCACGAACAGCATGGACTATCAGCTCGGAGACCATGGCTGCGGTTACCCTTGACGCTGCATCACAGACAGGAGCGCCTGCGATGGTGTACTGAACGACGAACCTGGGTGCACGAATGGCAAAACGTCATTTTTTCGGATGAATCCAGGTTCTGTTTACAGTATCACGATGGTCGCATCCGTGTTTGGCGACATCTCGGTGAACGCACATTGGAAACGTGTATTCGTCATCGCCATACTGGCGTATCCCTGGCGTGATGGTATGGGGTGCCATTTGTTACACGTCTCGGTCACCTCCTGTTCGCATTGACTGTACTTTGAACAGTGGACGTTATATTTCAGATGTGTTAGGACCCTTCATTCGATCCCTGCGAAACCCTACATTTTAGCAGGATAATGCACGACCGCATGTTGCAGATCCTGTACGGGCCTTTCTGGATACAGAAAATGTTTGACTGCTGCCCTGGCCAGCACATTCTCCAGATCTCTCACCAACTGAAAACATCTGGTCACTGGTGGCCGAGCAACTGGCTCGTCACAATACGCTAGTCATTACTCTTGATGAACTGTGGTATGGTGTTGAAGCTGCATGGGCAGCTGTAGCTGTACACGCCATCCAAGCTCTGTTTGACTCAATGCCCAGGCATATCAAGGTCGTTATTACGGCCAGAGGTGGTTGTTCTGGGTACTGATATCTCAGGATCTGTACACCCAAATTGCGTGAAAATGTAATCACATGTCAGTTCTAGTATAATATATTTGTCCAATGAATACCCGTTTATCATCTGCATTTGTTCTTGGTGTAGCAATTTTAATGGCCAGTAGTGTAGTTTATGAGCTAAATTGGTATAGTTTTTACGTTTGACTGCAGCACACAATTTGCATCTCATTATTTTGAGACGTCCAATGATGTGTATCACCACCAATTACATACGACCATATACCGAAGCCTATACATGTCCATCCTGCGTAAAATTGAAAAAAAAAGCTTCCACCATTTTGCTGTGAAAGGTACCGATCACCGCAGAATGTCCTCTTTATTTCGAAACCGTCATCAGAGTAAAGAAAAAGCAAGAATTTAAACTCTGAAGGAAAAATATCTGTGTTAAACGATTTCTTTCAGCTTGATGGACAAATTAAATGACCCGAGAGTATCTCTTGCGTTCAGATCAATAAGCTTCCACCATTTTGCTGTGAAAGCTACCGATCACCGCAGAATGTCCTCTTTATTTCGAAACCGTCATCAGAGTAAAGAAAAAAGCAAGAATTTAAACTCTGAAGGAAAAATATCTGTATTAAAGGATTTCTTTCAGCTTGATGGACAAATTAAATGACCCGAGAGCATCTCTTGCGTTCAGATCAATAGGACTAATGTGTTGTCCTTTACCGTACATACAAATAATACTCACAAAAGACTGTCTCCATCCTCCTGACCGACATCTAGCACACAAAATAGCGGAATTGGGATGATTATGTGCCGTCATCGAGGGTCTTTAAGGGTATAAAAGGAGGCATAATAGGCGCAGCTAGTTGAGACCCTAGACAATAGTGTTACGCAATATCGGTAATATAACTTGCATCGTAGATGTAATGCTCGTTAGCAGGATGAATTTATATGCGCTTTCGTCCCCTACAGAAACGTTTTGCGAAGGGTTTTTCGCTATTTTTGGGTCTGTAGCACTGTCGAAAATAACGTACAAGGGGTTGAAATCGAGGTTTCGCGACTGGTGATATACGTTCATAGTCCCTGGATGTATTTGTGAAAGCTGTTGGCGCTGGATGGTCAATGTTTGAATGCATAACTTTCTAACTGTCCGTCTATAAATTACGTTGCCGTGGGTAAAAGAAGCCTGAAATCTACAGCTTGTAGATATACTAACATGATTGTGGGGATGTATCATAGTTGGAAGGTGTAAACAAAGTAGCGAAGCTCATCTGGTAAACATTTAGAGCATATACTAATAGGAAAAAATAAATATCAGAGCAACAGTAGAAATCAACTCTGTACTCATGTCAACTCCCTGTTGCAGTTCCCTACATGGTAGAGGGGAAGTTAGATGAACGTGTAGAACTGTGTCAGACGGAGTTTCCATCAAGTGCGTCGCTGCATGAGTCTGCAGACGAGCCCTCTGACGTGCCGTAGCGGTACACGAATTTGTTTCCAGACTGCGAGTTTCCAATCTGTACCACTCGTTGAGTCGCATCTAGGTATGAGGCGAGTGTTACTACATTTTTCATGATCTCCCTATCCAAAATGCATGGATACAGATAATCGGGAAGAGTGGAGTTCTTAGGATTTTTAGTAGTCTGGTGTATAGGACACGCAAATATCCTGGAATAAAATGGGGAAATACGTAAAATTGTGGAACATATGGGCGAAATATGAAAAACTCGCGAAAAAACTTGAAAAATGACTTAAATTGACTCAGAATGTATAAAATTAGAGAAAAATTACCACGAAATGCGGGGAATTGAGGTGGCTTGGGGCTACCCGGACACTCAAGGCCGAGAAAAGCTTAAAAATTATGCTCTGGCCGCATTCCCATTTAACCTTTTCCCTCTCCATGTAAACTACGTGGGTTTTCTTAACACATACGCCAACAAAGGCGACTTACGTATTACGCAGAGGGGCCATATTGAAGCAGGCAAGACATATATATCAGAATCAATAACTGTGGTCTCACACATACAGTCGAATATATTTAGTACAGAATTACGTTTCGTTCTCACAAACAATGTTATTCCTTAAAAATTAAGAAGAAGAATCAGTGCGTTTATCAGACTTAAGCCATTCCCTAGAGTGTTTTGTAGGAGAGTGGAGCGATGTATCACCTTAAATAGTGTGAGTGGCATGTACTCAAGAGATGTGGTTTTAGGACGAAATTGCTATATTATCCTACACATGAGCAAAACTACTTGACATCAGACCAGGACCTCCTTGTGCCAAAAGAATGCTACCGGAACTGTGGTGATGCTACTGTAAACATCAATAAGACTGTTAAATCTCCTTTGGCTACTGATCATGACGCTTACTCCCTCATAAGAGGTTGCTGACTCTTCATGTGCATTTTCGTGCAGCAGGGTGTGGGTGGTACCTCAGTGTATCAGCTATCGAAAATACTCATGTCGGTTTTTCCTCGCTCTATTTCCTAGTACGACATAGCCATATCCATCAAACTGACACTATTAATACTAATGATATGCGCGACTTTAATGAAAAGTGTGACTGAGGATACATATGTTTCCAACTTAAAAAGACATATAAAATCTTTAATCTGATAAGAGATAGACCAGCACTCTCAGACATCATTCTAGTTGGTTTATAGACAGCTCGACTGGTTGATATAAACTGACGATACCACCCTAGAACACCAGAATAGTATAGAAGGAAGTAGTCTTATCATTTTAAAATTTGTCATCTTTGTGATTGGGGTGGCAAACTTGTGAAGTGGTTGTATGTCTGCCATTGGACAAATATATCCTGCATTGGAATATTACAAGCACTGTACTCCACACAAATAATACTTTATAAGCCATATGGCACTAACAATATAGCATTTTTAGGTGCAGAATCGTGTAACCATCAGAGTATGTGTTTATGCTCTAAGATCATTTTTCTCATGCTAGTACCTTTCTGGGACTGACTCCAGACAATGGAATAATGCTTCAGATTGATAGCGTGGTTGATTAATGTGAAACGTTTCAAACTTCATACATCTTGACATCCATAATGTATAAACTGCACATTTCTTCTTAACTGTCTGTTATATCATAGCAACTCACACACATCTGCTACGCACCGATAAGAGGCGCTTCCCCCCTTGACACGCATCATCTGGAAAGATCTTGTGCTTTTGGATGGGTGCTGTGGGTTAGATTGGTGTTGCAGCGAGGATTGGTCAAGGATAACATTGGAGGGATCTGTCAATCTCCGATTTCATCCTACGTTTTGAGAATATTCTGTGACGTCCATCCACACAGGGAAATATGGCCAGTCGTAATCGTAAATTCCGCTTAATGGAAGTATATAAAATTGCTGAAATTGATCATACTATCAACTGCACAGTGTCTTTCCCATCCCATCCGTCTACTGGTATGCTGTTGATTACTGCATAATGATTGACTGACACCACTTGGTTGAGATCAAGAGAGCCTTGGTGGAGACTAGATATCTGCTACTTTTCACTGTGGAGCATGGGATTAAATGTAGAGCACATCACCTTCAGGCAGTTGTTTGGAAGCGTTCTTCAATGCTGCAATCTTGACCTATTTCCATATGCTGTGATGCCCTCCACATGTTTTTTTTTTCACTTACAAGATAAGAGTACGTCTTTATTTCTACTACCTCACGTGATTTGTGAACAGCACCTTCCAGGGAACGTCAAGACCAGAACACTAATCATGTACATGACTGCAAAATGGAACACCGTGACATCTGCTACACCATTGCTGTGGAAGCTCTGAGATTAGCTGTATAGGTCATCACCTTCTGATAGCTGCTGGAAACGCTCTACAATGCCACAAACTCTTCCAGTTTCCATATGTTGGGATGTCTTCCACGTTTTGGTCAATGAGGAACATCGCTCCTGTGTTTTATTTCTACCAGCCTGTGTGTTGTGGAAGCCACATAGTTTACACCATGCAATGTTCATCTTTCTGTGGGAGCCAAAGGATCGAAATGTGTTAATATCGGTTTAGCAGCTGACACAGGCCTCGAAGTCGCGGTAAAAAAACAAAATGTACGGCGATGTACATAACTGTAGTCATACACTGCTTGGATGTGTTTCAGCTGAAAAAACAATCTATTAAACTGCTTATGAAGGACCAATACAGGAACCCTCTCTTGTGATTGATTGCCTGTTGGATATGGTCTTCCTCCAGTACAGCAGACAAAACCTTACACGGATCTGTTCAAGCGACTTCGAGCGCTGGCCACTTGCTCCAGTGGAGTAATATGCGTATACAACAGACAGTATTTGTTTTTTCGATATATCAGAAGAGAGAAGCAGGGTAAAATCTTATAGAAGGTTCTATTACAAGAAGTGGTATAACTGGTTAAAGTCTGGATGCAGGTAGTTCTCTCAAAATTACACCGATTTGCTCATAAAACTAATAAAAATCGGCTGTACCTATTCCCATTCTATCATGACTGTTTTTATTATTATCGTCACAACTGCATGTCTAAAAAACAGGTATCACAAGTTCAGCGTCATTTCATACTTCACGACCTCGAATTATAAAGTAGCCACCACTTGTGTTATATCTTGTTGTGGAACCTAGAAATGATAGTGTTTTTTCTCCAACAGTGAGAAGATTGAGTGAAATAGGCTGTGACAATCAAAATGCTTACAAAAGTAGAATGCCAGAATCTACTGTATGATAGAAAGTTTACAGATATGTCGGTAGACAGGAGTTATGGTGCAAAAATGTCAAATGTAAGCACGCAGACAGTAATTGGTTTCGATATAATGGAAGAGAAAGAGAGAGAGACAGGAAAATCTTGTAGGAGGTTCTATTACAAGACAGGTGCTCACGATTTATTTTGTAAACATTGGTAAAAATGGGACCTGTCGCTGTACAAAACAGCAACATCCTCTTTAATTAATAGCTTGTTGTTGTCAGATGTAATATGATTTGTTTTTTCTGGCATGTGAGCCCATGGTGTTAAAGATTGTGTTCTCTAATGTTATTCCACAGGTCTGAAATGTTTATAATACGCACTTGAATGGCAGTTTGTTTACAGGCACTAAGTTGAACGCGAGAGACGCTCTGAGGTCGTTTAATTTGTCCATCAGGCTGAAAGAAATTGTTTAACATAGATGATTTTTCTTCAGAGTTTAAATTCTCGCTTTTTCTTTGCTCTGATGACAGTGTAGACATAAACAGGTTATTCTGTAGTCATCGGTACTTTTCACAGAAGAATAGTGGAAGATTTTTTTACAGTTTTACACAGGGTGGACATATGTAGGCTTCTGAATTTTGGTCGTATGTAAACGATGGCGATACACATTGTTGGATGTCGCAAAATAATGAGATGCAAATTGTGTCCTGCAGTCAAACATAAAAACTGTACCAATTTTGCTCATAAACTAAAAGAAAATGGACTGTTCCTATTTTTGTGGAAAGAAGACATTTATTATCATCGTGATTGTGTTTTACTTTTTAAAAGATGCTTGATATAAGAGATGTGTTGACATTAAATGAAAGTGTCCTCTATTTCATAACTGCAGTCACTTGCAATGCGGCAGTGTGGAGGATGGTACAATGTTAGTGGTGGGCAGTCGCACTAGGCAGCTGTGTCCCTACCAGGTCATGGCCTATGGGGCGGGGTGGCCTTTATTTGTCTCCTACTGATTAGTTGGGTACACATGCTTTTGTGTTGGTAAATGACCATCGCCTCAAGGAGACTGCGAGATTGTGGCATGCCATCTCATCTGCGGGCGGAATGGTGGTAGGTCACAGAAAACCGCCAGGCGCCCGGCGGTAGCAGCTGACCGTTTGAAAAAGCGTGTGTCCCGTGTAGGTGGAGGGAGGGAGGAAGGGAGGGAGGGGAAGGGATGAGGGGAAGCAAGAGGGCCACCAATTTTCTGCAGTTGGTAACTGTACATCGAGGAGTACGCACATTCAACTATCGCCCCCTCTGCAGTCTTTTATCATGACGATTTTCTGCAGTACATGTGTTGCATTATAACATGTTCATTACAACGGCTGGTGTTTTTCAAGACAGTGTCGATGTGTAATTAGAACAGTGATGCTTTTTCCATCAGTTGTGGTAGAGTGTATTTGCTTCGATTACCTGGGCTGCAGGGTGACTGCTGAGCGGGGGTCTGTAGTGACCTCTGATGTCAAACAGCAATAGATACAGTCCTCAGCTATATGCTTGTAGGCTATACGCTTATTAAACTCCTCTCTGTCCAATACCACCATCTTATCAGTTGAATATACACTCCTGGAAGTGGAAAAAAGAACACATTGACACCGGTGTGTCAGACCCACCATACTTGCTCCGGACACTGCGAGAGGGCTGTACAAGCAATGATCACACGCACGGCACAGCGGACACACCAGGAACCGCGGTGTTGGCCGTCGAATGGCGCTAGCTGCGCAGCATTTGTGCACCGCCGCCGTCAGTGTCAGCCAGTTTGCCGTGGCATACGGAGCTCCATCGCAGTCTTTAACACTGGTAGCATGCCACGACAGCGTGGACGTGAACCGTATGTGCAGTTGACGGACTTTGAGCGAGGGCGTATAGTGGGCATGCGGGAGGCCGGGTGGACGTACCGCCGAATTGCTCAACACGTGGGGCGTGAGGTCTCCACAGTACATCGATGTTGTCGCCAGTGGTCGGCGGAAGGTGCACGTGCCCGTCGACCTGGGACCGGACCGCAGCGACGCACGGATGCACGCCAAGACCGTAGGATCCTACGCAGTGCCGTAGGGGACCGCACCGCCACTTCCCAGCAAATTAGGGACACTGTTGCTCCTGGGGTATCGGCGAGGACCATTCGCAACCGTCTCCATGAAGCTGGGCTACGGTCCCGCACACCGTTACGCCGTCTTCCGCTCACGCCCCAACATCGTGCAGCCCGCCTCCAGTGGTGTCGCGACAGGCGTGAATGGAGGGACGAATGGAGACGTGTCGTCTTCAGCGATGAGAGTCGCTTCTGCCTTGGTGCCAAAGATGGTCGTATGCGTGTTTGGCGCCGTGCAGGTGAGCGCCACAATCAGGACTGCATACGACCGAGGCACACAGGGCCAACACCCGGCATCATGGTGTGGGGAGCGATCTCCTACACTGGGCGTACACCACTGGTGATCGTCGAGGGGACACTGAATAGTGCACGGTACATCCAAACCGTCATCGAACCCATCGTTCTACCATTCCTAGACCGGCAAGGGAACTTGCTGTTCCAACAGGACAATGCACGTCCGCATGTATCCCGTGCCACCCAACGTGCTCTAGAAGGTGTAAGTCAACTACCCTGGCCAGCAAGATCTCCGGATCTGTCCCTCATTGAGCATGTTTGGGACTGGATGAAGCGTCGTCTCACGCGGTCTGCACGTCCAGCACGAACGCTGGTCCAACTGAGGCGCCAGGTGGAAATGGCATGGCAAGCCGTTCCACAGGACTACATCCAGCATCTCTACGATCGTCTCCATGGGAGAATAGCAGCCTGCATTGCTGCGAAAGGTGGATATACACTGTACTAGTGCCGACATTGTGCATGCTCTGTTGCCTGTGTCTATGTGCCTGTGGTTCTGTCAGTGTGATCATGTGATGTATCTGACCCCAGGAATGTGTCAATAAAGTTTCCCCTTCCTGGGACAATGAATTCACGGTGTTCTTATTTCAATTTCCAGGAGTGTATTTCTGCCAAAAAAATAAAGATTGTACCTTACACCCCAGCCTTTTTCCTGCCAGCTTGCAGGTGAGGGGTAAAGTTTGAGTGGTACTGAGTGGTATTGTGAAATTTTTTCCCAGCTGAATAACAGCAGCTGCAAGGGATCATCAATTTTTGAGCTGTATTGCGGCTGTAGGTAAGCCTTGTGCAGCCCTACACATATAGCTGTGAAATTAATACCTATCTGCATGATTAATTACGTAATTATGACCAATCTTTACTTCTGTTCACCAAGCAAAATAAATAAAGTACACTAACCTATCCTTCCTCCCCAGCATATGGGCAGTTAACATGTGTTGCGGAGGGTGCACTTGGACTTTCTGTCCAGAAGGACCAGGGTTTGAGTCCCAGAAAGGCCACCGCCATTTTTAATTCCCCGGCAGTTCTCGGATGGAAGGGAGGAGTGAGACGTCAGCACAGCCCTGAACAATGAATTCCCGTCAAAATTCGAAATTCCCACCATTTTTTAAATTCCTGTGAATAGGGTAGATGGGGTGTAGTGGGGAGGGTGCGGAGACCCACGTGCTGGCTGTTGGAAACATATGACGTCATCTGGGGGGTGGGCGTGGTTGGGGTAATTAATTGATCAATTTAATTAATTGGCATATCGATTTGTGATCAATCTGATATCAAAACTGCACTAGCAGCAACATCTCGCCACTACTTTAGTAGCGTGAGTACATTGAACCTGTTTAACGAAGTACGGTTTGATTTCAGAAGTGGAAGAATTCCAGTATCGGTAACTGCAGAGTTTACAAAAATGGTACACTGCTGAGTGCACGAAGTGAGTGCAAATACCAGTCTTTGGTGCGTATCAGGGAAAATATTACTACACACTGCACTAATAGTTTTGTACATAATCGTGGAACAAGAGCCAATTTGGAGTTATATTTACTAAGAAAGAAAACTAACAAAAAAACTGAAACATCGTTTATATCAGAGCATAAAATTGTATAATAAATTGCCAAACGGAGCGAAAAAGATTACGGAAACACATGTTTAAAAATGCAGCTAATACGTTATTCACAAGTAACGCATTTTACACAATTTAAGATTACTAAGAGGACTCAGAGTAGTAGATAGTGATGAAGGGAGATAATAACAACAGCTCGTCACATATCAGTACATGGTTATGGTTTACTGCTTTAACTACGATCATGTGTCAAGATGTGTAAGGAAAAGAAATACACTGCTGTAAAAATACATTTTTGATGAAAAATTTCTGGAAACAGTATCTACAGTAAAATATCTAGGAATAACTATACAGAACGACCTTAAGTGGAAGAAAATGTAATTGATTCACGAAGGAACCGGCTTGTAAGGCGCTTTTTCTGCCGATTCTTGACTATTGTTCATTAAACTGGGAGCATTACCTGGTAGGATTGACTGAAAAAATTGAGAAGATTCAACGAGGAGTGGCGCGTTTCGTCGCGAGATCGTTTAGGCCCGCGCGAGAACCTTACAGAGACGCTCAAAAAATTCCTGTGGCAGACCCTGCAAGTGACGTAATATGCATTGCGGAGAGGCTTACTATTCAAAATTTGTGAGAATACTTCCTGGTGACAGTCGGACAACGTATTACCACTACGAGAATATTCGAGAAATTAGAGCCAATACAGAGGCTTACAGACGACCATTCTTCCCACGCGTCATTCGCGAGTGGGAAAGAGTATGGGGATTGACTTATTGGTGCCAAAAGCACCCTCCGCTGCATACCGTTAGGTGGCTTGCGGAGCATGATGCAGATGTAGATAATGCGTTACTGTAATGTCGGTTGGTTTAGTTTCTCAGGTGGAGAGTCGCTTGGAGTCACCGGTGGGCCTTTTAGTATGAGCAGCAATGAAGATTGGATCCATCTTTTACACAGCAAGTGACTAGATACAGTCCAGGCGTCACCAACGGGTGTCCTCAGTGGGTGGGCAGTGAAGAACAAAACTATATTTTATACTGCAAGTTACCTGAGACCATATGGGTAAAAATGTAGGAACACTATACGACAGAGAATTAGCGAGTGAGGAAGTGAAGCTGTTAGGACACTTAACTCATATTTGGGAAGATGGAGCTGTTCTGTCAGGTCATTCTGATTTGGATATCCCGTGGTTTTCCTAGATCGCTAAGGCAAATGCCGGAAGGCCGACCACCTGGCCCATCCCCATAGGCTACCTGTCGTACCCTCTTAAAGTGTGTTCAGTATGCTATGATATTTTGGCCTGTTTAACTGGCATTGTGCTACCTTGACAAATCCTTCATAATTGTGAGATGATAATTTGATGAATAAAGATAAAAAAATAAAAACTTGGCCAGCTGCGAGTAGGAGACGAGCACTGAGGTTTCCGTATAAACTTAATTGCGTATATGGACAGGTCATCCGTTCTGGGACTCGAGGTTCTCGAAGATTTTTGCCCGCTGTCGACATTGAGGGTCCCTGGGATTCTAAGACTTTCGAGAATGTTTTCATTTCAAGCTTTAAGTCGGATAACGCAAGAGAAAAGAAATATTTTTTTCGTGCGATATGATAATAAATTAACATGTTTTTTCGGATTTTTCCTTTTACTTCTACTGTGAAACCTTTTCTTGGCGCCAAATTTCATGATGTCACGTCAAGGGAATATACCCTATAGGTTTTAATGAGTGAATTTGCGAGTATCAAAGTAAGTGAGATAAATGGGCGTATTGTTTGATTGTATTGACTTATAAACTAACGTTTATTATACCGCCAAGGAGCCACAGACATTAGTATGTGATATAAATGTAACCCCATACGTTTACCTGCTTCCCTGGTACTTTAAATATGATGCTGGCAATAAACAGAGCAAAATGCCTCGGACCTTTGGAGGTGACGGAGTCCCACCTCTAACTGACAAACCAGGAACTCCTAAGATACGACTTGGCAAACAAATGGTAATGAGACGGGGAGCTATTAATATCAATGGGGGCTACTCTGGGAAGAAGGTAGAGATGGCAGAGGCTGCAAGTAAGATGGGGCTGGACGTTTTAGCTGTTAGTGACATTCGGTGAGAAAGAAGAGGAAGTGGGAGAATACAAGGTCTACCTGTCAGGAGTCAAAGCAGGAATAGCACAATGGGGTGTAGGGCTTTACATCAGGAAAGAAATGGAACCCAGCGTAGTTGCAATAAGGTATGTAAACGAACGACTGATGTGGCTAGATTTGACAGTGTGTAGCAAGAAAATTAGGATTGTGTCAGTATATTCGCATTGTGAAGGGACAGATCAAGATAAGATGGATAGCTTTTATGAGGCACTTAGTGATGTAGTTGTCAGAGTAAAGGACAAGGACAGTGTTCTGCTCATGGGTGATTTTAACGCCAGGATTGGAAATCGAACAGAAGGGTATGAAAAGGTTATGGGTAAATTTGGAGAGGATATGGAAGCCAACAGGAACGGGAAACAACTCTTGGATTTCTGTGCCAGTATGGGCTTAGTAATCACAAACTCCTTTTTTAAACATAAGAACATTCACCGGTATACTTGGGAAGGCAGGGGAACCAGATCTGTCATTGACTATATAATAACAGATCAGGAATTCAGGAAGGCTGTGAGGGACACACGTGTATTCAGGGGATTCTTTGATGACACTGATCATTATTTAACCTGCAGTGAAATTGGGATTGTGAGGCCGAAAGTGCAGGAGGTCAGGTCCATATGTAGGAGGATAAGAGTGGAGAAACTTCAGGATAAGGAAATCAGGCACAAGTACATAACAGCGATCTCAGAAAGGTACCAGTTAGTTGAATGTAGTCAATTACAGTCATTGGAAAAGGAATGGACAAGGTACAGGGACACAGTACTAGAAGTGGCTAAAGAATGTCTTGGAACAGTAGTGTGTAAAAGTAGGATGAAGCAAACAGCTTGGTGGAATGATACAGTCAAGGCAGCCTGTAAAAGGAAAAAGAAGGCGTATCAAAAATGGCTACATACCAGAACCCAGGTAGATAGAGAAAGTTATGTTGAAGAAAGAAACAAAGCCAAACAGATAATTGCAGCATCGAAGAAGAAATCGTGGGAAGACTTTGGAAACAGGTTGGAGACTATGGGTCAAGCTGCTGGAAAACCATTCTGGAGTGTAATTAGCAGTCTTCGAAAGGGAGGTAAGAAGGAAATGACAAGTATTTTGGACAGGTCAGGAAAACTGCTGGTGAATCCTGTGGATGCCTTGGGCAGATGGAGGGAATATTTTGAAGAGTTGCTCAATGTAGGTGAAAATGCGATCAGTAATGTTTCAGATTTCGAGGTACAATGGGATAGGAATGATGACGGAAATAGGATCACATTTTAGGAAGTGGAAAAAATGGTCAATAGATTGCAGTGCAATAAAGCAGCTGGGGTGGATGAAATTAAATCAGAACTCATCAAATACAGTGGAATGTCAGGTCTTAAATGGCTACACAGGATAACTGAAATGGCCCTGGAGTCGGGACAGGTTCCATCAGACTGGACAAAAGCAGCAATCACACCAATCTTTAAACATGGAAACAGAAAAGATTGTAACAACTACAGAGGTATCTCTTTAATCAGCGTTGTGGGTAAAATCTTCGCAGGTATTGTTGAAAGGAAAGTGCGAGTATTAGTTGAGGACCAATTGGATGAAAATCAGTGTGGGTTTAGGCCTCTTAGAGGTTGTCAGGACGAGATCTTTAGCTTACGGCAAATAATGGAGAAGTGTTATGAGTGGAACAGGGAATTGTATCTATGCTTTATAGATCTAGAAAAGGCATATGACCGGGTTCCTAGGAGGAATTTATTGTCTGTCCTACAAGATTATGGAATAGGAGGCAAACTTTTTCAAGCAATTAAAGGTCTTTACATGGATAGTCAGGCAGCAGTTAGAGTTGACGGTAAATTGAGTTCATGGTTCAGAGTAGTTTCAGGGGTAAGACAAGGCTGCAACCTGTCTCGACTGTTGTTCATATTATTTATGGATCATATGTTGAAAACAATAGACTGGCTGGGTGAGATTAAGATATGTGAACACAAAATAAGCAGTCTTGCATATGCGGATGACTTAGTTGTGATGGCAGATTCGATTGAAAGTTTGCAAAGTAATATTTCAGAGCTAGATCAGAAATGTAAGGACTATGGTATGAAGATTGGCATCTCCAAAGCGAAAGTAATGTCAGTGGGAAAGAAATATAAACGGATTGAGTGCCAAATAGGAGGAACAAAGTTAGAACAGGTGGACGGTTTCAAGTACTTAGGATGCATATTCTCACAGGATGGCAACACAGTGAAAGAACTGGAAGCGAGGTGTAGCAAAGCTAATGCAGTGAGCGCTCAGCTACGATCTACTCTCTTCTGCAAGAAGGAAGTCAGTACCAAGACTAAGTTATCTGTGCACCGTTCAATCTTTCGACCAACTTTGTTGTATGGGAGCTAAAGCTGGGTGGATTCAGGTTACCTTATCAACAAGGTTGAGGTTACGGATATTAAAGTAGCTAGGATGATTGCAGGTACTAGTAGATGGGAACAATGGCAGGAGGGTGTCCACAATGAGGAAATCAAAGAAAAACTGGGAATGAACTCTATAGATGTAGCAGTCAGGGCGAACAGGCTTAGATGGTGGGGTCATGTTACACGCATGAGAGAAGCAAGGTTACCCAAGAGACTCATGGTTTCAGCAGTAGAGGGTAGGAGGAGTCGGGGCAGACCGAGGAGAAAGTACCTGGATTCCGTTAAGAATGATTTTGAAGTAATAGGTTTAACATCAGAAGAGGCACCAATGTTAGCACTGAATAGGGGATCATGGAGGAACTGTATAAGGGGGGCTATGTTCCAGACTGAACGCTGAAAGGCATAATCAGTCTTAAATGATGATGATGATACGTTTACCTCTTATTGAGAAAACAGGGGTCTTAACAGAAGGAAGAACAGACAGAGAGTCTGATAACAAATAAGGAAAAAAAATTGTGTGATGTAATTACAAATTAACAATTTTCAGATTTTCCTTTGGTTGTAGTGTGAAATCTTGCTTCTTGATGAACTGCTTGTTTCTAGGTTAACGGCTCGGATTATGTATGTTTTGACGAGTGAAGTTTGATAATGACTGGGTCCACAGTCTTTGTGAAATTTTTGAATGTTTGTATCGTTATTTGACCAGCTTTTTAACGTGCGTGATATATGGAACAGCAGATAAATTCACAACACCACATACAACTGCTCTTACACAGAATGTCACAGCTTCAGGGTACTGAGTGGATTGCAACATAAGTAGCTTCGAAATTTCCGCTTTAACGTTTGGAAATTTCATAGTTACGTGTACTATATTTGACGGCTGACTATTTTCAAAATGCTAAAAAATGACCACGTGTCGAAATTGCAGTCGTAAAAAATAATGTTTTAACAGCCTAAATCGGAATTATTTCATTTAAAAATTTGAAGAGTGAGCTTAAGAGTATCAAAATATGTTGCATAAACGGCCTATCTTTTGATTGCATCGCCAAGAGACCGCAGATCTTAATATGTGATATAAATTTCAAGTTCATACGTCTGCCCGTTCCCGAGAAAAAGTTTTTTGAGTTGTCGGACAGACAGTCGGACACCAAAGTGATCCTACGAGGGTTCCGTTTTTAGCATTTGAGCTACCGAACCCTAAAAAGCACGCGGAAGGGGAGGAGGAAACGGAATGAAATTTCACGGTTTGAAAGGGTATGTGACGTTATTTCTGTGATTACCCGATCGAGTCGAATTTACAAAGAACTTGATAGTAAGAGCGCACTTATCACTCACTATGACGTAGCACACCGACTTTCCTGGATGCCTACAATAATGCAGTGCCGATGTGATTCTGATAACGGTGCACTGCGGCGACCACAGTCGTTACTAAACACATCAGATGAATTCTCAATTGCGAATATTGACTACCATCAGCTGTAGAATGGAATGACGACAATGAAAATTTGTGTCAGGCAGGGACTCGAACCCGGATTTCACGCTTATCGCTAGCGGTCGCCTTACCATTTTATTATTATTATTATACAAATTTGGCCGTTAAAGACCGTGAAAACAGTTATTTCTTGCGCTTCTGGGAAGTCTTCTTTCTCTCAGTCCACACTTCTTTCATTCTTGCGCTGAAGGCGGCTTTTCTCTCTTCAGACCATTTAGTTCCACAAGTCTTCTTAATTTTCACACCGAAACCCGTGAATGAATTCAGTTTTTTTCTAAAAAGGTTTCTGTTAAATATTGTTTCCTGATCTATGTCCATTTCTTTTAGATCTCTTTCTGTGTTGATAAACCATAAATTTTTTTTTAGATTTGCGATGTACGAAAATATTTGTTTTGTAAGCCTATTCGGGTTCATCCTCATGATGTGAGCATAAAAGGAGCATCTTCTTTTTCTAATTTCGTCTGTAATTTTGCTGCACTTCGTATACACTTCTTTGTTGCTTTTTAGTCTGTATACAGGCTTGCCTTGATCATCTGTTACTTACCATTTTATTATTATTATTTTGCTTATCTCATTTAGTTCGTAATTGCTCGTTGGATATGTTCGGGGCGGACGTTTCGTGACACCTGTTTAGTTCACCGTTGATCCGTTCACAATTTTTTTTTTTTTTTGTATTACAGAAGGCAGCTAACGCTCTGACCGAACACCACTGAGCGGGCTACCATTCGGCTATACGCGCACGACTCACGGCCAGCCCCAAACGTCCAGAAGTCGTCGACCATACGTCTACGATCTGTACTCGTACATCCATTATGTGTATGCTCGTACAGGTCACACATTGTGCTGGAAAGTCGCATGGCCGGTATCGGCAGAAAAACACGATATTGCTGTTCTAGTTCCGGCCGGGGACCTTTTTTTTGTCGTCATTCTATTTTACAGCTGATGGTAGTCAATATTCGCAACTGAGAATTCATCTGATGTGATCCTGGATATACGATCTGATAAAGGGTGTTATAAAGCTGTTTTAGCCTCTCTTGTGGCAAGATGGTCCACAATTGTTGTTAGCTGGTCCGTGATGTCCTAAATACTGGCATAGAGAGTCAGAGAAGTTCCCACACATGCTCTGTCGGGATCACATCCGGGTATCTTGCTGGCCATAGGAATACCTCAATATCACGCAGACGTTTCATATGTGGACGAGCGCTGTCCTGTTGAAAAATGGCACCACGATACTGGCCCATGAGAAGTAACACAAGGGGACGTGGGATGCCCGTGACGTACCGTTCTGCCGTCAGAGTTCCATCAATCACTAAACGCCGCGATCGGAAGTCATACCCACGCCCGGGTTCCCGGGTTCGATTCCCGGCGGGGTCAGGGATTTTCTCTGCCTCGTGATGGCTGGGTGTTGTGTGCTGTCCTTAGGTTAGTTAGGTTTAAGTAGTTCTAAGTTATAGGGGACTTATGACCACAGCAGTTGAGTCCCATAGTGCTCAGAGCCATTTGAACCAGAAGTCATAGCCGATGGCCTACGCACTATGACGTGAGGAGCAACACCGCTGGGCTTCTCCAGGAGATTCGAAGAATGGGCCCGAGCTGCGACTTATCGCTGAAAACAATGTGACGCCTTTCATCAGTAGTCCATAATTCCCGGCGATGGCATCACTCCAAGCGTAACCATTTCGGTTGTGGTATTACCGCAGCCTACGCCTGAGACGCCTTTTCCTTAGTCCGGCTGCTACGAGAAGACACAATATATTGCAGGGAGACCATTACTTGCACTCATATGGCGGGCTCAGATTTGAAAAGGTTACGATGAACTTGAAACACAGTACAGTCATCTTCCCCTGTGATGGTCAAACGTGGTCGGCAGAAAGCTTGACGGCGAGTATGCCTGCCCCTCACGTTCCCATGCAGTCAAACATCGTGCCACTGTCACCGACCAGCTGGGCAAATGAAGACCCACATTGAGACCCCTTTGAAACTCTGTCAGGTGACGCTGTTCCACACGTGTACACGGCATCACGGTGTCGTCCGCGATCACTCAGTATCTGACGCTGTTGACGCCTCCTGTGTACCAAGCCTCGTAACAACACTAAATACGAACAACACTGAAGCACTCTGGTTAGCGTTCTACCTGTCATAGACAACCCGCAACTCTAATCATTTACATTCCCACCGATGATGTGTACGTGTACGGAGTTACCGTGACATCTGACCATGTCTTCCGTGCGCTTCGCGGATTTTTTTTCAGGCAGTGTATGTAGGAGTAATGTCTTTAATGTTGTTGGATTGTCGATCTTCAGTTGCTAGTAACATGTTACATGGCATACGTCGTTCTACTAGCCTTATTTCAGTAAAGTTAACTTTTTTGAACCTTAAAATTTTTGCGGCCACATTACTTTTCAGCCAGGCAAACATACCCATTTCAAGGTTGCTGGATAAAAGCTTCCTACTCGATGCTGCTCCGTGATTCCAGCTGGTTGTCGTTAACTGTACTTCTGTTTGTAAAAAGTGAAACATCAGAAGCAATGGTCTGCAACACGCCACGATAAGGGGACGCGTAGAACAGCGGAAACAAAGTAAGTGATCTAAATGGAGGAGAGGTCGCGTGCACATAGGTCCAGCAGCGCTTTGTTTTGTGTGGCAGGACAGGTCAGTATTATCCAATGCTCAGTCGGTGTGGAACCGTCATACGAAGTGGAAACATGTAACCAAGTGCCACTATGCCTCGTCAAGATCACAGCGTTGAATATCAGCATGTGAGTGCATTCGAACTGTGCAGTATGGCAGGTCTCCGGGAGGCAGGTCTGTCGTTCCTTGACGTTGAGGCTCATACAGGGCATGCTGCTTCAACAGTGTGACGTATTGGAACCAGTGGGGAGAAAAGGGCCGTACACAGCACCGACAAGGCACTGGACGATACAGTGTAACCACAGCGCGAGATGACGGCCGTCTTGTCCGCATGGCCGTAACGGACGGAATTGCCTGTGGTGGCACGCATGCCATTACGTCGTCTTCATCTGAACAGAATCCAACAACGGCGCACACTGCAATTTGTACGTGAACGCCGTGGCAAAATGTACTAGTTTCGGATAATTCTCACTTCAACTTGTCCTAGAGTAATGGCCATATGCGCGTTCGACGCAACCATGATGAACTCAATCGAGCAAACTGTATTGTTGGGGCCGGCCGGTGTGGCCGAGCGGTTCTAGGCGCTTCGGTCTGGAACCGCGCGACCGCTACGGTCGCAGGTTCGAATCCTGCCTCGGGCATGGATGTGTGTGATGTCCTTAGGTTAGTTAGGTTTAAGTAGTTCTAAGTTCTAGGGGACTGATGACCTCAGATGTAAAGTCCCATAGTGCTCAGAGCCATTTGAACCATTTGTATTGTTGGGCGGTATAGCGGTCAAACGCGAAATGTGATGGTTTGGGGCGCCATTGCCTATAACACGCGATGTCGCCTCCTATGTCTTGAGGGAATCTGAAAAGCTACCGCCGCATCAGCGAGGTTGTACAGCCAGAGCACTGCTCCTACTACAGACCGTTCCACATTCCATATTTCAGCAGGACAACGCCTGGCTGCATGTAGCGAGGAATATGCAAGCCTTCTTCGCAAAACGACGGATGCCACTGTTTACCTGGCCTGCCAGTTCGCCTGATATGTTGCTCATCGAACATGTCTGGGATATGGTCGGTAGGCCACTTGTTCGTTAAGGTCCTCCTACAGCCGCAGTTGATGCTTTGTGAACATGCCTACAAACCGCGTGGCAGAGTATTCCCCAGCAGCATATTCAGTCGCTCTTTGATTCCATCGTGCGGTTCTAGGCCCTTCAGTCTGGAACTGCGTGACCGCTACGGTCGCAGGTTCGAATCCTGCCTCGGGCATGGATTTGTGTGATGTCCTTAGGTTAGTTAGGTTTAAGAAGTTCTAAGTTCTCGGGGACTGATGACCACAGATGTTAGCCGGCCGCGGTGGTCTAGCGGTTCTAGGCGCTCAGTCCGGAACCGCGCGACTGCTACGGTCGCAGGTTCGAATCCTGCCTCGGGCATGGATATGTGTCATGTCCTTAGGTTAGTTAGGTTTAAGTAGTTCTAAGTTCTAGGGGACTGATGACCACAGATGTTAAGTCCCATAGTGCTCAGAGCCATTTGAACCATTTTTGAACCACAGATGTTAAGTCCCATAGTGCTCAGAGCCATTTGAATCATTTTTGATTCCATCCCCTGACGTCTAGCGCTTGGTGCACGTGGTGGCGCTACTCTGTACTGAACTTCCAGTCACAGTGCTTGTACAGGTCTGCAACGCTAACCATTTGTGTAGTGTCATGTCCCTAATCGGTGGAACAGATTTCATTGTGATAATAGCTCTCGTTCTTGGTGTTTCACTTTCTCCAAACAGTAGTGTAGCAAACACGATGTTTGATCTTGGCATCTACCATATATCTTCAGGTGAGCCATCCAAGACAGCTGACCTGCAGAAGTCTGGTAGGAGCATAGATGAAATAGAGTACCTGATAGTGAATGACAACACTTATAACCATGGAACAGCATCGGTTGTTCAGTACGCAGGGAAAATATCAAGATTCAAGTTGTTCTTATTCATCAGCCTTAGCTTTGCCTGGAGAGTATCAGGCCATGTGAAGAGCAGCCAATCAAAAAGCGAAGCGGCGGCTTGATACTTCACCGATTCACTTCTGTACTGGCTCTCCGAGAGAAAAGACTCTCTCTCAGATTTAATCCCGCTGTGCGCTGCGGCTCGCCGTTTTTCACCTTTCAGTTTGTGAGGCACTTGCCCAGGAGTTCTGTTCCCTAATATCAAATTTTGCCGTTATTAATCTGTGGCCGACTGGAGCCCACAAGTGGCGCGGGATGCACCATCAAACAGAAGGGATTTGGCGCCTATCATCTTGGCTCAGGGCAGTTGGTATGAGAGGGATTGAAGAATGAGTCGCAGGCGAACGGAGTGCGGAAAATAGGCACCATTATTAATAACTGTTGATTCACGTTACTTTTGTATGAAATGAAAGAACATACAATAGTTTACTGCGAACGGACTGAATTAGAAAACCAATGACTATCTGGAATGGAGTTGTGGATGACATGTAAACATCGTCGAGACGTGTTCTATAAACTTACAGTATTAGCAGCTTTGTAAAAAACCACGCTGGTCTTAGGTTAATGTTAGTTTGGCATCAGACTCTTGATCTTGACTTCAAAGGTACATGTATTTCTGTAATACAGTTACTAACCGTGTCCCTAAGTGAGACGCGTCCTGTCAAACTCCTAATCTTATTACTCCTATAATTGATTCAGTAACACATACAAATATGAGAAATGTATCTTGTAATCAAACACTTTGGGCTAACCACTGTGTTTATTCGTGTTACTAAGTCAAATAGTCATGAAGTAAGAATGGGAAGTTGATAGGGGACGTGTCACTTACTTGGTAATCACGTAATCTGAACGCTCATAATTTTTTTAGTTACATATACGTAATTAATTATCAAAATTAAGAAGTGGGAGAACGTGTGATAAAATATAATGTGATTTTATTACGGCTTTGTAATTTCAAGTATATTTTGGAAACTTGGTGTTAGCTACTCTAGTGTATGTTCCAGAAATGTTGCCAAAGACGGATGAGCTCGCCGATCTTCAACAGTAACATTCAGAAGCAAACGGAAGCTTTCTTTACCTGCCACCAGGTAACAGTACCCCTGATTCACACACTGCCGTCACTTTTAGCTCCCATTCGCCAAACACTTAAGACGGATGCGAACTCGTAAATTTTCCTCCGTAACACCTGGGAGGCGTAGATAGCCTTCATTTAAAGTTGGTTTATTTTGCGAGCTTTCAGCCAGAGTACTACCGGGATTTCTTCGCGTATTCCGGTATCGTTGAACAACTTGCTTTTTTTCGGTTGCTGAAAACTTTTGACCCTTATTATTATTTAACATTATTTACACCAGATGTACCAGATTACACTTTTTAACATTTCTTTCTTACCGGCGATGGCACTATGTCGCATTCATCGACGTCTTTTCCTAATGAGTAGCGGAATAAGTTTCATCTCTCCCCTATTTGTTTGGTAATCCTATTAGTATCAGCTATATTTCGATATCTGTAGTACACACATTTACAAGGATAGTAAACTGTCGTGGAAAGCGCACGCTCAGGATCTTGTCAAAAGACTTAATGCTGCCATTTTTACTATTAGAACGGTGTCTGAAGTACGTGATAGCTCGACACGAAAAGTAGTCTACTTTGCTTATTTTCATTCGCTTGTGACGTATGGTATTATATTTTGGTGTAGCTCCTCCCATTCTCAAAGGATATTTTTGGCTCCAAAACGGGCGGTTCGGGCAAATTCTGGTGTTACGTTCGCGGCCCCTGTTCATTAGTCTGGGTATTCTGACATTGGCTTCTCCATACAGATATTTTTTACTGTAGTTTCTTTTTATCAATATCAGCTTATTCCTAAGAATAGCAGCTTTCACTCAGTTAATACCAGGCAGAGATACAATCTGCATTTGGATCGCACTTCCTTACTCTTATGTAGAAAGACGTGCAGTATACTGCTGCATCCTTTTCAATAAGCTACCACAAGAATTCAAAACTCTTAGCAGTAATCTAAACTGAAGAGTTTCCTCATGGGTCACTCCTTTTTTCCAGACTAGGAGTTCCTTGAAAAATTAAGCTGATTCCTTTGTTATAATGTTGATAGCGTTTACATAAACTTAGGGCTTGTGGTTTTTTGTATTCATACACATTTTATTTTATTTTTTATTACTTTTCTGTTGTAGTTTCATGTACTGACACGATCCATGACTTTGAAGATTTGCTCCTCAATTTGGTCCTACGGAACTAGTACATATATACATCTGCTTCGTACTTGCGTAATACTGCTGAATTGTAAAACTTCTGCAGTAACATGATGTTATCTTTTCAGCAATTACTATGTATGCCTTCAATGGGTCCTGTTTGGTAGGCAAAGCTTTTACTATGTATCAGCTGATCGTTCTTCATGTCAATCGGTCCCATATGAATAATCGTAATGAAAGTGGGTTTGCCGTTCCTTTCCGCCAATCTGTTATGAAGCCTGACGGATATATTTATGTGTGTATGTATGTGAGCGCGCCATGATACAACTCGTAAAGGTTCGGTTCTTTATACAGGGCATTTACACAAAGAATGGCCACCACTGGGATTTGAACCAACTACCTCAAAGTCGATAACTGACCCATTACCGCCAGCTGCGGCCATACGGCAGCCTCTGGGAGGATTCCAGCGACAGCCAGTTCATTCAAATGACAGTACAGATCGACCAGGACATTTCAGACCCTAGAGGCTGGTTTAAAAGAGGAGGAATTTAGTATCCTCGTCAGCTATCGACATGAGCGCGGATGACGATAGACTCGACTCCATAGAGGGCGCCATCTGGAAGTAGCGCAAAGCTCCACCATCGTCCATGCCGGCAGCACGTCACCTAGGCTGATTGAAGACTGGCTGTTAGTAAAAGAGTCGCTGAGCATCTGCCGTCTCCAATGCTGTCTTCATAATTACTTCAATATTACCAAGTCAGCATTACGTGCCTGTGCTCTCCACAGTGCGGGCGTATGAAGTGACGTGCGGTTATGGCAAGGTATATATCGGCAAAACTGAAAGGACAATAAAAGAACACGTAAAGAACACAAATGCCACATACGTTTAGGCCAAAACGTAAAGACTGCGGTAGCAGAGCCAGAAGCAGAAGGCGACCAAATTATGGATTTTAACAACAAACGAGTACTAGCCAGAGAAAGTAATATTTACGGAAGAAAAGCCCGTGAGTAAATGGAAATATTGAAGCATGAACTCAGTTTCAAACGAGATGGGAAAATACTCTGTGTCTTTCGATTCGCCATATTTATCTCCCTTGATATCCGAAAGCCATTGACCACACATGGCATTCTGGACACATGTCATTCTGGATTGTTATTCAAGACACAAACCTACGCACTCACAGTCACCTATGCCCGCCTTATAGCATTCTTCACCACCGTCCTACATATGTCATAATCAACCACACCTTCCCCCAAGAATTTCACCCCACTGCAGTTGTTCCTCAAGGCGTTGTCCTGTGCCCCTTCCTTTACATCCTGTACGCTGGAGACCTTCCTATATCATCACACCCCACTTACCTCCAGCTGACCACAGCGCCAAACTAGCCATTCGCCACACCCTTCATCTGTCCCATGGCGACCCTGCCAGGACCCATATGAATCATCCCCTTAGAAAAATTATACATGACTGTGCTTAAACTGACACACAATATTTTTAGCGCAACGCAATCCGACTTTCAGAAATCCCTACAAAAGAATGGCCCTGACTAACATTAACCTATGCATTTCACAAATCGCTTACCTCACAAAAATCTTGGTTACTCGAACTACTGCAATACAGCGAGCGCCACTACTGCCAGCTAAATAAAAGATTCAACCTACGGAAGGCACTAACTACTGATAGGCATAGTTAGCAAATGAAAGATTTTGATAGAGAACAAACAATGTATTTACCTTAATAATCATAATATATATAGCAGTTCATGCCATCCAGTCTTACAAATTTCAAATCTCCGCCATTTCTCTCCCCACATCCACCACTGCTGGCGGCTCACGTCCAACTGCGCAACGCTACATGCTGTTCACATCCAGCTGCCCAACACTACAATGGCAGACAACAATGCAAACTAGCCACAGGCTGCACATAGCACAGCCAGTAATTTTCATACAGAGCGCTACGTGGCGTTACCAATAAAAAAACCTATACAGTCTACTTACAAAAGTAATTAAGACTACTCCTTGACAAAAAAACTTATATGATATGTATAACGGAACAACTATACCAAGCACATTATATAACAAATTTTTCAAAATCTTTTTCGATGCAACTGTCGATCGACTAATCTCGAAATAATATGTGAATATTGGTAATGGAGATACCTTTTAACTTATAAAATGTGTTACTTCTGTTGTGTCGGCTGCTAAGGGAGTCAACACTCACACAGACAAGGAAGGAAAGAAGTTGCGATGGCTGGTGACAAAGAGTCCAAAATGATCTGTACATTAAACTTGAAGAATAATTGAACATATTACTTTTAAAAAGAAGAGAAACTTAACTTCTTGATTCGTGCCCTTACTGTGCCTCCTGTGTACAAGTACTTTACTTTATATCACTAATCGCACAACGCAGTCTAAGTATCGTCTTCGTATTACTCAATACTGATGCTCTCGAAGTCTGCGACGAAATGGGACCGACCAGTGATGGGCGGCTGGTTAAGTCAGCTTTGACAGGGAGCGCTGAACCCTGTCTTCCTGGAGTTGTGACCCTGCCCGCTCTTTCAATTGGCGCGCAGGTCAGCACCTTCTTGACGCCGTTTCACGGCCTGCGCTGGGCGGTGTGCAGTCGATGCTTTAGTACTGCATAACTTTTGAATGTTCATTGTCATAAGAAGATAAAAAGGTGCAACAATTATTTTTACAATAGGAAATGGCAGCTGTACTCCAAGGGTTTAAATATTGACTGAATTAGGTGTAAAAATATTACCCTAAAAATCAGACAATTGAATTGGACGACTGGCTTGGCATACTCAATGGTGACGTCCGCAGCATTAGCAGGAAGTTAGGCAGTGGCGAGGCCTTGAGGTGTGTCGAAGCTATTTCGATGGCGGCAGGTGTAAAATTGTTGTGGTGGTAAACTAGGTGTCGAAACGGTTGTAACAGGTATGACTTTCACTTGCACAGTATTAAGTCGTCTCTAATAGCATCAAAACGCGGATACAAGAATTTGACACTGTGAAGTTGTGTGAACGATGGCTGCCTCTGGAAAAATCTCTCTGGAATCGTCAAACTTATTGGCTTATACTCATTAATCAGAGACATTGTAACACCCAAATTACAGAAACCCTAATAAACAACCCCTTGTTGTAAAAGAAGTACGAAAATTAGTCGTCCTGACAGTGACGACAGCTACTGACGATAAATTTTACACTTGTGATAATTTGATCAACAGGAATGTCATATGAATAATAATATTTATCATGAAATAGAGACTGAATGAAAGAATACGCTAGGATACGCAACAAAAAACATCAAAGAAAGAATTGCAAAATAATTAATAACGAAGGTTAAAGTCCAGATGGTAAATTGGCCAAAGATAACATTTGCCATAGAAGAGAGTTGTAGCCGCATCGAAAAGGAAGTTCGATGTGACTACAATGTAACTCGGATATGGAAATGTTAGCTTCAGTTGCTATCTAGTCGCTCTCTAGTACTATTGCCATCGTAGCATGCATGTAAGCGCTACTAGATTGATTTAAGCTAATCGGAAGTTTGAAAGTTTTGCGATATAGACTGAAGCATTATTCAGAAGTCATACTAAAGCAAAGTCATTTTTACCGTTAGCAAGATAACGGGATACGGAGATTCACGACGAAGTTAAATCGTGTGAGCTTTGTGATTGGTTTTAGCCTTCGTGATACTGAATAAGCACGAACATTCAAGGACACTGAAAAAGGAAAATCTCCGACAGAAAAACAATTATTAGTCTCGAGTAGGTACATACAAACGCCAACACGAAGAACGTACAATTGCGCCGAGTTGTCAGATGTTGTCGTCAACGACAGGATTACTCATGCAAAAGGAAGCAATTCCCTGAGTGAGAAATCGGTGTGCGTGCTCAGCATAGGGACAATTAATTACAAGGAACAATAAAATTGGTTTCAAACTTTAAATCTTCGTGTCACCTACATAATTGAATAGATATTATCAAGTGTATAGTGAAAATTAATTGGCTGTTAGAATATTATGAAGTGAAAAGTGAATTCTTGATTATTTAGCAGTGAACAGTCATCGATTTGTCCCAAGATTACGACGCATTCTGAACATTGCTTAAGAATATGCCATTCTGGAATTACGTCGTGTAGTTACTGAACACGCGACGTAGCGAAGTTTTGACGACGGCATAACAATTTATCAACTTAACATCCTCGCAGTTCCATAATGTGGCCACGACTTGGGTGATGGATTGATGATTGAAGACTTTATATTATTAATATTCAACATCCATTATCTAACCGGGCATAATAAAAAGAAGAACTACAGGTAGCCAGTTCGTGCAAGCTCAGAAGTCTGTCGCGGACTCACAACAAAAGAGAACCACGCGAGGAGTTTGTGTTTTTCTATTAGTTGCAGGGTGGCGCTGTCGTAGGCGACGGACGCCGTTCCACGTCATACCGACTGGGTCAACCGTCACCGCCGAGCCGTGTCGACTCTAAAGAGACGCAAACGCCACAACATGAAGCCATATGAGACCATCGTCCACCACACTTCCGATGACACAATCACGACGGATAAAACGAGCTAAATGTGATCATCAGGTGATGACCTCGTCCCGTGTCTGAAAGGTTTCTTACTGACACTGCCAACGAGCTTAGAGAGGTTAGTGATTCAGATTTCTCTTTAAACGAGAAAGCTGTCCTTGGAGACACTGGAATGAGCCAACAAATCGGAACGAGAAGAAAATGATCGTTTCAAGGCCTGAAACTGTTTACCTCTCCCCACTTCTGACTTCTTTGTAGATAAAAATAAAATATTCACCAGTTTTCTAGTTTCCCAAGTTTATCTTTGCATGTTAATTGCCTGCAGAAAGGCTGTTTGAACAGTGGAAATGGGAAACGTTCTAAGAGCCAAATCTGACGCTTGTCAGGGGAGTGAAAAAATAATGTGTATCTGTTTGTACATAACAGATTTGTATCCAAAAAACAGAATTATGCTGCTCACCACTTCACAGCAAAAATAATGGGACAAATTAGAAGATATACACTGTATTAAGGAAGTTATAAGTACCATACCAGGAAACCGACCGGTTCTGTATGCCAATATGCAAGTCTTTATAAGTCGATTCTTGTAAAGAAGAAAACAACAACCAGCTACTGTTAACAATGCTATAGGGTCATTACCTGTTTTGATCTGACAGGTTCATTTTCAGATGGCTGATCACTTCATATTACGTTTGTTGTTGTTTTACATTATTTGTTGGCCGTTTTTTTCCAACAGCTAATGTAACAGCGCTTTTCATGTAATTGAACAGAATTGTTAATAACGCTGGTTGCTATTTCCTTCTTTGCAAGAACCAGCTTGTATTTTATGCACAGTTACGGTCTCAGAAATGTCAGTTTTCGACAAAATAGTAGGAAGAAAGTCTTTGTTCCAAGCGCAATTAATATTGTGGCACCATGTTTATTCATGATGATTCAAGTACAGAAATACACATTAGGTTTCCAACTAGCAGAAATATAACCAACGAAAACCACTTCTCATATTCTCTCAATACTGAAACTCCAGTGGGCATAGCTTGACACAAAAACAATGTGCCACATACTAACGCACATTTGAAAGACTTTCTCCATGGTTTCGCATCTGGATGAAATCTAGGGATATGCAACAGAGTACTGAGAATACAGCAGCACTGTAAAAGCGTTTTGTGGAAACACAGCACTTAGAACGTTTTCCATTTCGACTATTTCAAGGACAGCAGACATACAAAGCAAGCATTTAACGAGTTCAGAAAGGAACTGTAGCAAAGAATAAAGAATTTAAATAACATGTGGCACACTAAATAATTACACAAAAGAGATGTACCAGGTGAGACATTAAATCCCAGTAAAGGTGCCATAGAAATAAAATTAACAACATTGATAGGTAAAAGAGGCACATAAGTAGGGGAGCCTGAGGCACATTTACGTGGATTTCTTTTCGCAATTTAAAAAAAATTGTAGTTGGATTTATCGTGTTTAAAATTGTTTAGTCTTATAACATGGTTATTAATTTGGTATATATGCTTTCAAATCAACACTACACCTAAGAGTGCAAAATGATTTTATGTGGCCTCAAGTCGAGCATATCATAGAACACAATAATGAGTTAACAAAACTTGCTACTAAACTTTTCAAAATGTTTTGTTGGCAATAAAAAAATGCAGTCTTACTTACACCAGTTAACATGGTAAAACACAAGAATTTCGCTGGCATTCACTTGCAAGAGAATGAAAATGTTAAAATTTTACTTGTAATACTGGTTGATCCATAGGGAAAGTAGGTTTGTAATCATATAAAACTTGGGGGAAGTCAGTGCGCAAGGGAATTGGCTAGGTGAGAATAGAAAAGGGGGAGCTGGCGATCGAACTGCAAGACTCCTGTGTGGCGTGAGTCAGTCGGTGGCTAGCAGGCAAGGTGTGTGCATCTTGTGGACTGAAAGAGGCGAGAAGAACCGCAAGACGATATAATATAACGTCTGGTACGTCTAATATCTTATCAGCAAAACAGAATTTCAGATCAAGTAAAGTCAATCCCAATAATTAACTTTCTTTACGAATCATGTTAATACTCGGTATAACTTTGTCTGGTTAGGCTGGCGACCGTTTCCTTTTACGTAATTACAGTTTACTTGATTACTAATAGAACCATGGTTCGATTCCCGTTAGTTCTGCTATTGCTTCCTTTCTACAGAAATCTTTAGAGATACAAAAAAAAGTCCGATACCTTTCTATTACGGACGACCACAGTCAAATAAGTATTCTTTCACAAGAGTAACATTATCGGTGTATTTCTAATTTAGTATTAGCCGGTAGTATTAAGTGCTCCCTAGCAGCTTCAATATTTGAGTAACAAAAATTTACTCATCTTGCACAAAAATAGGAATATGATCTTTGCGCTAAGAAGTTCACTCAACAGGTACCGTGAAGTTTGTGAGAGCTCTCAATAGATGGCAGTACTAATCTATTGGCAGTAGCACTCTAGTAAGAAGGCTCGAGTAAAGTGATCTGGGTAAACTTGCTCCGGTATCCCCTGCTTGAAACGTGTTTAGAAGTACTTTGGATTTTTGCTTGTAAGGAACATAACAGGTATCGATAGGAAGTACGCAGCTAGTCTTAGCTGGTGTCTGATTGAAAGACCCAGGCACGTGTGAAAGAGAAACAATACAAAATTGCAGCTGTTGATTTGTGGGGAATTAAAAAACTACTTGCAAAATCGGTAATAAGAAACAAGACCATTGTTCGGATTTTTCGCTACTGGTTCCCTATTCAGGTTGCACATTTCGTACGATCATAGTTTTTACGCAATAAACTGACAATAATGCAAAATATATTTTAAGGCACAGTATTATGGAGATTGTATTTGTACAGTATTCATAAAGGTACTATATAATTTTCGTCTTGTACTTAATAACGACGTGCCGCGCGGGATTAGCCGAGCGGTCTCGGGCGCTGGAGTCATGGACTATGCGGCTGATCTCGGCGGAGGTTCGAGTCCTCCCTCGGGCATGGGTGTGTGTGCTTGTTCTTAGGATAATTTAGGTTAAGTAGTGTGTAAGCTTAGGGACTGATGACCTTAGTACACATTTGAACATTTTAATAACGACGGAATGCTTTTTATTGTAATTGTAAACACAATTCTGGGTGCTTAAAATGGGGCAAATGATAAGATAAGAACAGGAAAAGACATTTTATTACACTATTTACAACAAAAATAGACAAACAAATAACTCAACTGAAAAAAGAATCAGAGGAAAACTTGCTAGGTGACTTACATGTTGAGGGGAATAATAGAAAAGGTAAACAAAACTGTAATTGTTAATAACGACGTGACACTGAAGGATAATACGACAGCTCGAAAAATCTGAAATCTGTACAAAGGCAACAAATATGTTGACGATAAATTACTGAACTATGATATAATACATAAAAATATCACGCCATGACGATAGTGATTATGGCACGGTGCTTTACAAGCGTAGTGACTGTATTCATTATGGTGCTGGAGGAGAAATTAAAATAAATAAGTATAATGGTAGTTACAAATGAACCTGCAATATATGATACAAAGCATTACAGAATACTTCAGGGATATAAGACGAAAAGAGAAGAACAGGTTGAGAATGGAGAGCTGTATCACGTGACTTGGGAAACCCGTTTGACGTTATGAGGTAAACAGGTGTCAGTGCACAAGGGCAGCAGGTAGAGGACGAGCGGCTGTTGGTTCTGGGGCTACAGCATGCCCGTGTAGGCGGGGCAGCCGTGCGTGATCCGGAAGACGACGTAGAGGGTACCGGTGTTGTACCAGTGGTACAACGCCAGCACGACCAACGCGTGCCAGATCTGGTGCGACGAACCCACCACGTCCAGACGACCTGCAACCAACAACACACGTTATTCTCCCTAGTTCAATACTACTTGTTTGTGATTGTGTTGAGTTAAAGCAAAGAGGACTCTAGCGTAACTCTAGCGTAGTACAGGTTTTTGACAATGCAGCTGAACGTCATAAAATGTGCATGAATTTTAATTTTATTACAGTGTTTAACACATCACATCGCTTTAATTTTATCCATAGCTGAATGAATGTTAGGTCGCCGTTGTGATTCAACAATTTAAGAGGGGTAGGACGTCAAACGGGCCGTCTTGGAGAAGGAGAGACACCACAGGACATTTTATTTTCCACTGTCTATACTTTTATGAATAAATTCAGAAAACTTTGTCAGCATGACCAGGAAGGATTCAGGATTCACAATAATAGCAGTGGGAGTTCAAAAAAATAACAAAATAATTTTTTTTACATTTGAAAGTTCATCATTTTTTCACTTCTATTTGCTGCGTTTGTTGCTATAGGTACACGTTTCATCATAAGTAAGAGAGATTCTTCGATGAATTTTGCACAACATACAAACCATACTTACAGGTGTATGAAACTCTAGAAATTATTTAATTTTTGAAAAAATGAATGTGCTGTTACATTTTAAACTTCATCTTTAGAAAAGACTCAAATTATATATGAAACTTCCTGGAAGATTAAAACTGTGTGCCCGACCGAGACTCGAACTCGGGACCTTTGCCTTTCGCGGGCAAGTGTTCATATCAGCGCACACTCCGCTGCAGAGTGAAAATCTCATTCTCAAATTATATAGTTAATAATCTCGATTTTTACGACAGTTTTTAATAGATTTGGAAAATTCTAGAGTTTCATACATCTGTAAGTATGGTTTAAATGCTGTGCAAAATTCATCCAAAAATCTCCCTAACTTATGAAGAAAAGTGTACTTATAGGAACAAATGCAGCCAATGATAAGTGAACAAAAGGTGAAATACAAATGTAAAAAATAAATTATTTTCTTATATTTTTGTACTTCCACCACTATAAGTGTAAATCCTGAATCCTTTCTGGTCATTCTGACAAATTTTTATGAATTTATTTTTAAAAGTATAGACAGTGGAAATTAAAAATTCCTGTGGTGTCTCTCCTGCTCCAAGTCGTCCCGTTTGACGTCCTACCCCCTCAAAGGTATATTTAGGCACAACCACAGTTATGAAGTTACGATCACCTTAATACCTGATCACATTAAAACTAGGGATTCGGCAGAGCAAGCTTCCAGTTTCACGCATGACGAGAATCAGAATATCTTATCGAACAAGAGCTTCAAAACACATATTATGTGTACAATTTTGCTTCCGCCGTTTTTTTCTCAAAATTTGAGGCTTTGTTACGAAAAATTTACAAAAAACTTACGATTCGAAGTGTTGGCCATCGCTGGTCACTACTGTCTCCCACCTTTCTGTCAGCAGACGAACTGAGAATAAGTCGAAGAAAGACGAAAGTAATAAGAAGTAGCAGAAATGAGAACAGCGAGAAACTTAACATCAGGATTGGGGCTCACGAAGTAGACGAAGTTAAGGAGTTCTACTACCTAGGCAGCAAAGTAATCTACACTCCTGGAAATTGAAATAAGAACACCGTGAATTCATTGTCCCAGGAAGGGGAAACTTTATTGACACATTCCTGGGGTCAGATACATCACATGATCACACTGACAGAACCACAGGCACATAGACACAGGCAACAGAGCATGCACAATGCCGACACTAGTACGGTGTATATCCACCTTTCGCAGCAATGCAGGCTGCTATTCTCCCATGGAGACGATCGTAGAGATGCTGGATGTAGTCCTGTGGAACGGCTTGCCATGCCATTTCCACCTGGCGCCTCAGTTGGACCAGCGTTCGTGCTGGACGTGCAGACCGCGTGAGACGACGCTTCATCCAGTCCCAAACATGCTCAATGGGGGACAGATCCGGAGATCTTGCTGGCCAGGGTAGTTGACTTACACCTTCTAGAGCACGTTGGGTGGCACGGGATACATGCGGACGTGCATTGTCCTGTTGGAACAGCAAGTTCCCTTGCCGGTCTAGGAATGGTAGAACGATGGGTTCGATGACGGTTTGGATGTACCGTGCACTATTCAGTGTCCCCTCGACGATCACCAGTGGTGTACGGCCAGTGTAGGAGATCGCTCCCCACACCATGATGCCGGGTGTTGGCCCTGTGTGCCTCGGTCGTATGCAGTCCTGATTGTGGCGCTCACCTGCACGGCGCCAAACACGCATACGACCATCATTGGCACCAAGGCAGAAGCGACTCCCATCGCTGAAGACGACACGTCCTCGCCGATACCCCAGGAGCAACAGTGTCCCTAATTTGCTGGGAAGTGGCGGTGCGGTCCCCTACGGCACTGCGTAGGGTCCTACGGTCTTGGCGTGCATCCGTGCGTAGCTGCGGTCCGGTCCCAGGTCGATGGGCACGTGCACCTTCCGCCGACCACTGGCGACAACATCGATGTACTGTGGAGACCTCACGCCCCACGTGTTGAGCAATTCGGCGGTACGTCCACCCGGCCTCCCGCATGCCCACTATACGCCCTCGCTCAAAGTCCGTCAACTGCACATACGGTTCACGTCCACGCTGTCGCGGCATGCTACCAGTGTTAAAGACTGCGATGGAGCTCCGTATGCCACGGCAAACTGGCTGACACTGACGGCGGCGATGCACAAATGCTGCGCAGCTAGCGCCATTCGACGGCGAACACCGCGGTTCCTGGTGTGTCCGCTGTGCCGTGCGTGTGATCATTGCTTGTACAGCCCTCTCGCAGTGTCCGGAGCAAGTATGGTGGGTCTGACACACCGGTGTCAATGTGTTCTTTTTTCCATTTCCAGGAGTGTATGAGGGTCGGTGCAAGAAGAACGCAAAAGCTGACTAGCATCGGTAAAAAGGGCATTTCTGGCCAAGAGAAGTCTACTGGCATCAAACCTAGGTGTTATTTTGAAGAAGAAATTTCTGAGAATGTACGTTTAGAGCACAGCATTACACGGTAATGAGACATGGGCCATGAGAAAACATGAACAGAAGAGAATCAAAACATTTTAGAGGTGGTGCTACAAATGAATGTAGAAAATTAGGAGAACTGATAACGTAAGGAATGAGGAGGTTCTCCACGGAATCGGCGAAGAAAGGAGTATACAGAAAACACTGATAAGAAGAAGGAACAGGAACTTCCATGCTACTAGAGGGAACTGAAGAGGATAAAAACTACAGAAGAAGACCGAGATTTTAGAATACATCCAGCAAATAAATGAGGACGTAGTTTGCAATTGCTACTCTGAGATGGAAAGGTTGTCACACGAGAGGAATTCGTGGCGGATCGCATCAAATCAGAAAGAAATCGAATTGGGCGTCTTTTGAGGAGGTCCATCAGTCGATTCAATTTAGCATTTTTTCATATGATAAGAGATACTGATCAGCCAGACCGTGTGCCTTGGATCGAAAGAGGTGGTAGCCAGAGGTAGCATTGTCTGGAGGATGCGGTGGATGGGGAACGATTTCCCATTTCAGCGTTTCCAAGTATGTTTTGACCGGACATGGGGCCGAGCATTGACATTCTGCAAAATCTCCTTTTCTGCATCTACATCTACGTGATTACTCTGCTATTCACAATAAAGTGCCTGGCAGAGAGTTCAATGAACCACCTTCAAGCTGTCTCTCTACCGTTCCACCCTCGTACGGCACACGGGAAAAACGAGCACTTAAATTTTTCTGTGCGATCCCTGATTTATCTTATTTTATGTGTGATGATCATTTCTCCCTATGTAGGTGGGTGCCAACAGAATGTTTTCGCAATCGGAGAAGAAAACTGGTGATTGAAATTTCATGAGAAGATCCCGTCGCAACGAAAAACGCCTTTGTTTTAATGATTGCCACTCCAATTCACGTATCATGTCTGTGACACTATCTCCCCTATTTCGCGATAATACAAAACGAGCTGCCCTTCTTCGTACTTTTTCGATGTCATCCGTCAGTCCCACCTGATGCGGATCCCACATCGCACAGCAATACTCCAGAATAAGGCGGACAAGCGTGATGTAAGCAGTCTTTTTAGTAGATCTGTTGCACCTTCTAAGTGTTCTGCCAATGAATCGCAGTCTTTGGTTTGCTCTACCCACAACATTATCTATGTGATCGTTCCAATTTAGGTTATTTGTAATCGTAATCCCTAAGTATTTAGTTGAATTTACAGCCTTCGGATTTGTGTGACTTATCGCGTAATCGAAAATTAACTGATTTCTTTTAGTACTCATGTGAATAACTTCACACTTTTCCTTATTCAGGGTCAATTGCCACTTTTGGCACCATACAGATATCTTATCTAAATCATTTTGCAAGTCGTTTTGATCAACTGATGACTTTACAAGACGGTAAATGACAGCATCATCTGCAAATAATCTAAGACGGCTACTCAGATTGTCTCCTATGTCGTTAATATAGATCAGGATCAATAGAGAGCCTATAACACTTCCTTGGGGAACGCCGGATGTTACTTCTGTTTTACTCGATGACTGTCCGTCTGTTACTACGAACTGTGACATTTCTGACATGAAATCACGAATCCAGTCGCACAACTGAGGCGATACTCCGTAGGCACGCAGTTTGGTTAGAAGAAGCTTGTGAGGAACCGTGTCGAAAGCTTTCTGGAAATCTAAAAATATGGAATCAATTTGACATCCCCTATCGATTGCACTTATTATTTCATGAGTATAAAGAGCTAGTTGTGTTAAACAAGAACGATATTTTCTGAAACCGTGCTGACTATGTGTCAATAAATCGTTTTCTTCGAGGTACTTCATAATGTTTGAGTACAGTATATGTTCGAAAACCCTACTGCAAATCGACGTTAGTGATATAGGCCTGTAATTCACCGGATTACTCCTACTTCCCTTTTTGGGTATTAGTGTGACTTGAGCAATTTTTCAGTCTTTAGGCACGGATATTTCTGTGAGCGAGTGGTTGTATATAATTGCTAAATATGGAGCTATTTTATCAGCATACTCTGAGAGGAACCTGACTGGTATACAATCTGGACCGGAGGCCTTGTCTTTATTACGTGATTTAAGCTGCTTCGTTACTCCGAGAATATATACTTCTATGTTTCTCGTCTTGGCAGTTATTCTTGATTGGAATTCAGGAATATTTACTTCGTCTTCTTTGGTGAAGGAGCTTCATGCCGATCGCTGTGTTTTGGCCGTTTGTCTTTCAGTGCTCTGCTCAAACGCATCAACAGCTTTGGACAACGATCTCCTGCCATTGTTGGTAGCTTCGTAAACCTTCTTACTTCCGTTGCCATGCCGGTCTTCGATGACAAATTCACTAATGTTGAAGCTTTGAAACCAATCTCTGGACGTTCTTTCACTAATAGGAGCCTCACCATAGGTATCACCCAGCATTTTATGAGCCTCAACCGCAGATTTCTTCATGTTAAAGAAGAAAATCAGCACTTCCCGCAAATGAAAAGTATTGGTCACGAAGTTGACATATGCAATCGAGAATAACCTTATGACGCAATCACAAATCGTCTAATACTTCGATGGCGTTATGTTTACAAATGCCTAAGCTTTCTGCTTGACACTTACGATCTACCACATGCAACACCATTTGCCGCTACTGACATCTACTGCAAAACGGCAGAAGCAAGATTGTATACATAGTAAAATAGTCTGAATTTTTTACTCATGAATAATTTTTGTAGCTCTTATTTGACGAGGGATTGAAATTTTTGCGAATGATAGCTTGCTCTTTCGAAAGGACCAGATTTAATGTAATCATATTTTAAAATGATTAACAGTAACGGAAACCAAGAAAAAATTGGGGAAAAGGAAGTGAAGTTCGTGGAGAAGAGTTAAAAACATTCATCTTTGTCGATGACATCGTAATTCTCTATGCGACTTAAAAAAGCTTGGTAGATCAGCTGAAACGGATGGATAGGTCTTGTACACAGGTTGTAAGATACACAGAAAGAAAAGTGAAACGAAGGTAACGGAGTCGTGTCGATTTAAATCAGATAGCACTGAGGGAATTAGGTTAAGAAATGGGACAACAGTAGCAGTAAACCAGTTTTGATATCTGCACAGAAAAATAACTGACTATGCACAAGTCACAAGTAAAGAAGACGTAATACGCAGACTGACATGTAAATACAAGAATTAAGAAGTTCTCTCTAAAAGTATTTGTCTGGAGTGTATCCTTATATGGAAGAGAATGTGAAACATAAACAGTACATGGACAAAAACGACAAGTTTTCCTGTTATTAATCACTGTTTGTTTATATCCACAGTGCGTTTCAAAGGTTTAAACCTCCTTCATCCGCTGGATTCATATGTGTTAAGATGACGTGTGTGTTGTATTACGACTTTGGGGTAACCTGTGGCACTGTCTAGTGAAAAAACACAATTTCAGAACACGGCTCTGTGGAGGTCTTCGACTAAAAACTAAACGTAAATGTAAAAGTGAAAAATAAAAAAAAAACAAAAATAGAATGTCTCCACTGGTCACGGGTTCCTTTCACTGTCGTAATGAATCACACATAATTTCAGATGTTTTATTTTTCACACTTACAGTTACGTTTAATTTTCAGTCGAAGGCCTCCACAGAGCCATCTTCTGAAATAGTGTTTTGTTACTCCACTAGACAGAGGCACAGGTTACCCCAAAGTCGGAACACACATGCCGTATTGGCACATATAAATCCACCGGATGATGGAGGTTTAAATCTTTGAAACGCTTTGTGGATATAAATGAACAGTGACTGGTAACAGTAAAAGCTGATATTTCATTTGATATCGGTAACAGTCACGGTAAAGCCTAACACAAAATGTTCGCGTAAAAAATAAACAGTATAGACAAGAATAGAACAGCCGCTTTGAAATGTGATGTTAGACAAGAATGCTGAAGGATAAGTGGGTACATCAAGTAAATAACGAACAGATACTCAATCGAATTGAGAGAAAAGAGCTTAATGGCACAGTCTAACTAAAGAAGAAGTTTATACGACACACCCTGAGGCATCAAGGTATAGGTATTTTGCTAACGGGGGGAAAATTTTTTTGGGGGGACGGGTAAAAAATGTAGAACGAGACCAGGATTTGACTAGAGTAAGCATACTCAGGGGGATGTGAATTGCAGTAGTTATGCAAAGATAAAGAGAGTCACATAGGATAGATTATCATGGAGAGCCGCATCAAATCTTCTTCTAAATGAAGATCACAACAATATTATCATCTACTACGTTAAACATTTCTATATTTTAAAGCTTCCGTGATGTAATACCTCGTAAGTTGTTCCCGACGTTATGCTAATGGCATACTTTTAGTTTTGGATCCTCATTTGTTGCTGCTGCATGTTGGTTCTCCTTCGAGAGCTATGATTTCATGCATATACTTAGCAGACGTAATTTCGCATTAATCGATTGTTCCACTGCTTCTCGGCAGAGCAGTTACATACTGAAGATCGAAAAGCAAGCAAGTTGTACTTTGTTCAATTAACGTATGTTTATTTTCAACCGGATTTCACCATATTATGCTATCATTTGGTAACAATCGAGTAATGTCTGCAAAGACAGAAGTGTGCAATAAAGCAACCCTTGAAAACTAAACGCGTTAATAACTGCACTGGCCGCGCGGGGTAGCCGCGCTGTCTAAGGCGCCTAGCCACGGTCCGTGCGGCTCTCCCCGTCGGAGGTTCGAGTCCTCCCTCGGGCATGGGTGTGTGTGTTGTCCATAGCGTAAGTTAGTTTAAGTTAGATTAAGTAGTGTGTAGGCTTAGGGACCGATGACCTCAGCAGTTTGGTCCCATAAGACCATACCACGAATTTCCGAAAATAGCTGCACTGAATTCTTGATCACGATATTAGACGGGAATGCCAAATCGAGAGTTCACGACTCGTGTTACGTATCGAATATGTTATGACCAGATCGAGGCTTTTACTCTCTGGTGCGTGGTACAACTGTATGGGGAAAAAGAAATTGATACTAACGGACACATTTAAATACAAACAACACATGAAGTCTAATTTTTAACATGAGACAGATATTGTAAGTTTCCGGAGATATGTGGTTCCAGATTTCCACCCATAGGTCACGAAAATCCAGTACATTGCGGGTGGTTTCCTTATACGCGAAGAGATGGGGCCTGCAGAATCGCAGCTGTATTGCTTTGCCCGATAGTGTCCCAGATATGACCCATCGGATTCAGATTGAGCGAACATAGTAGACAAGACATAAACGTGAATACACTATCGTGCTCCTCAAACTACTGTGGCACTAGCCTGGCCTTGTGACAGGGACAATAATCTTGCTTGAAGGTTCCGTAGCAGTCGGAGAAGACATCTACATCTGCATCTGTACTCCGCAAGCCACCTAACGGTGTATGGCGGAGGGTACCCTGAGTACCTCTATCGGTTCTCCCTTCTATTCCAGCCTCGTGTTGTTCGTGGAAAGAAGGATTGTTGGTATGCCTCTGTGCAAGCTCTAATCACTTTGATTTTATCCTCGAGGTCTCTTCGCGAGATATACGTAGGAAGGAGCAATATACTGCTTGACTCATCGGTGAAGGTATGTTCTCGAAACTACAACAAAAGCCTGTACCGAGCTACTTAGCGTCTCTTTTGTAGAGTCTTCCACTGGAGTCTATCTATCATCTCCGTAACGCTTTCGCGATTACTATATGATCCTGTAACGAAGCCCGCTGCTCTCCGTTGTATCTTCTCCATCTCTTCTATCAACCCTATCTGGTACGGATCCCACACCGGTGAGCAGTATTCAAGCAGTGGACGAACAAGTGTACTGTACCCTACTTCCTTTGTTTTCGGACTGCATTTCCTTAGGATTCTTCCAATGAATCTCAGTCTGGCATCTGATTTACCGACGATTAATTTTCTATGGTCATTCCATTTAGATCACGTCTAACGCCTACTCCCAGATAATTTGTGGAATTAACTGCTTCCAAAACGAGGATAATGGAATGTAGTCGAATTAAGTCGGGTGATGCTGAGGGAATTAGATTAGGAAATGAGACACTTAAAGTAGTAAAGGAGTTTTGCTATTTGTGGAGGAAAATAACTGATGATGGCCGAAGTAGAGAGGCAAGGCAATGGCAAGGAAAGCGTTTCTGAAGAAGAGAAATTTGTTAACATCAAGTATAGATTTAAGTGTCAGGAAGTCGTTTCTGAAAGAATTTGTATGGAGTGTAGCCATGTATGGAAGTGAAACATGGACGATAAATAATTTGGATACGAAGAGAATACAAGCTTTCGAAATGTGGTGCTACAGAAGAATGCTGAAGATTAGATGGGTAGATCACATAACTAATGAGGAGGTATTGAATAGGATTGGGGAGAAGAGGAGTTTGTGGCACAACTTGACTAGAAGAAGGGATCGGTTGGTAGAGCATGTTCTGAGGCATCAAGGGATCTCCAATTTAGTATTGGAGGGCAGCGTGGAGGGTAAAAATCGTAGAGGGAGACCAAGAGATGAATACACTAAGCAGATTAAAAAGGATGTAGGTTGCAGTAGGTAATGGGAGATGAAGAAGCTTGCACAGGATAGAGTAGCATGGAGAGCTGCATGAAACCAGTCTCAGGACTGGTTCAAATGGTTCAAATGGCTCTGAGCACTATGGAACTTAACTTCTGAGGTCATCAGTCCCCTAGAACTTAGAACTACTTAAACCTAACTAACCTAAGGACATCACACACATCCATGCCAGAGGCAGGATTCGAACCTGTGACCGTAGCAGTCGCGCGGTTCCAGAATGAAGCGCCTAGAACCGCACGGCCACCGCGGCCGGCCTCAGGACTGAAGACCACAACAACAACAACTGCTTCCAGTTGCTGACCTGCTATATTGTAACTAAATGATAAAGGATCTTTCTTTCTATGTATTCGCAGCACATTACACTTGTCTACATTGAGATTCAATTGCCATTCCCTGCACCATGCGTCAATCCGTTGCAGATCCTCCTGCATTTCAGTACAATTTTCCATTGTTACAACCTCTCGATATGCTACAGCATTGTCCGCAAAAAGCCTCAGTGGACTTCCGATGTTATCCACAAGGTCATTTATAATTATTGTGAATAGCAACGCTCCTACGACACTCCCCTGCGGCACACCTGAAATCACTCTTACTTCGGAACACTACTCTCCATTGAGAATGACATGCTGCGTTCTGTTATCTAGGAACTCTTCAATCCAATCATACAATTGGTCTGACAGTCCATATGCTCTTACTTTGTTCATTAATCGACTGTGGGGAACTGTATCATACGCCTTGCCGGCCGGTATGGCCGAGCGGTTCTAGGCGCTACAGACTGGAACTGCGCGACCGCTACGGTCGCAGGTTCGAATCCTGCCTCGGGCATGGATGTCTGTGATGTCCTTAGGTTAGTTAGGTTTAAGTAGTTCTAAGTTCTAGGGGACTGATGACCTCAGATGTAAAGTCCCATAGTGCTCAGAGCCATTTGGACCATTTGGATCAAACGCCTTGCGGAAGTCAAGAAACATGTCATCTACCTGGGAACCCGTGTCTATGGCCCTCTGAGTCTCGTGGACGAATAGCATGAGATAGGTTTCACACGATCGTCTTTTTCGAAACCCAATTAGTTAGTATTAATAACGCTAGTCTCCAGAAAAGTCATTATACTCGAACATAATACGTGTTCCAAAATTCTACGACGCATTAAGGGATGCAGGAGGTCCACAATAATGTTCACGTAGTCCGCAGCTTTCATGTGTCCTTCGATTGGTAACACAGATGTCATCGGAGCCCAGATGGATGTCGTCCATGGCGTAAAACTGTCCCCATCGGGCTGCTTCCATGGAGCAGTGCATTGTTCCGAACAGGAGCTCATCCTGGCGAGCTGCATATGCCGGCACGGTCATCGAACTGCTGTAACAAGAAACGTATCGTCCGACTAGATGACACATTTCCATCGATCCATGGTCCACTCTCAATGATCCTGTACCCACTGACACATTAAGGTCGTAACTGACGATATCGTACGATCAGCATGGGAACACGTAGGCGGCGCCAGCTGCAGTTCCCTGTGTTCAATAATGAGCGCTGAACGGTGACTTCCGAAATACTTGTCGTGAGATCGCTGCCTATCCTGCATTACAGAGTGGACAAGCCTCAGGTCTACTGTACTGATGTGTGGATGTCCAACACCTCGTCGCCTACGCGTAGCCTCAACATCTTTCAACCTCCTGTAGAAGATTCAAGAGTAGCCATTTCGGAGATATCTGTTCCCAGGCATCAGACCATAACAGTCTGTCCTATGTCAAAGTGGTTTTCTTCATTTCCGTACTATCAGTAGAATCATTCATCATTCGACTCTGGTACCTCACATGCTTTCCTTATGAGGTTATGTACTGGTTATGTACGCCACCAGGTGGCATTCTGCGTCGCCTTGCGCTGCGGGCATAATGTTTTATACACTCCTGGAAATTGAAATAAGAACACCGTGAATTCATTGTCCCAGGAAGGGGAAACTTTATTGACACATTCCTGGGGTCAGATACATCACATGATCACACTGACAGAACCACAGGCACATAGACACAGGCAACAGAGCATGCACAATGTCGGCACTACTACAGTGTATATCCACCTTTCGCAGCAATGCAGGCTGCTATTCTCCCATGGAGACGATCGTAGAGATGCTGGATGTAGTCCTGTGGAACGGCTTGCCATGCCATTTCCACCTGGCGCCTCAGTTGGACCAGCGTTCGTGCTGGACGTGCAGACCGCGTGAGACGACGCTTCATCCAGTCCCAAACATGCTCAATGGGGGACAGATCCGGAGATCTTGCTGGCCAGGGTAGTTGACTTACACCTTCTAGAGCACGTTGGGTGGCACGGGATACATGCGGACGTGCATTGTCCTGTTGGAACAGCAAGTTCCCTTGCCGGTCTAGGAATGGTAGAACGATGGGTTCGATGACGGTTTGGATGTACCGTGCACTATTCAGTGTCCCCTCGACGATCACCAGTGGTGTACGGCCAGTGTGGGAGATCGCTCCCCACACCATGATGCCGGGTGTTGGCCCTGTGTGCCTCGGTCGTATGCAGTCCTGATTGTGGCGCTCACCTGCACGGCGCCAAACACGCATACGACCATCATTGGCACCAAGGCAGAAGCGACTCTCATCGCTGAAGACGACACGTCTCCATTCGTCCCTCCATTCACGCCTGTCGCGACACCACTGGAGGCGGGCTGCACGATGTTGGGGCGTGAGCGGAAGACGGCCTAACGGTGTGCGGGACCGTAGCCCAGCTTCATGGAGACGGTTGCGAATGGTCCTCGCCGATACCCCAGGAGCAACAGTGTCCCTAATTTGCTGGGAAGTGGCGGTGCGGTCCCCTACGGCACTGCGTAGGATCCTACGGTCTTGGCGTGCATTCGTGCGTCGCTGCGGTCCGGTCCCAGGTCGACGGGCACGTGCACCTTCCGCCGACCACTGGCGACAACATCGATGTACTGTGGAGACCTCACGCCCCACGTGTTGAGCAATTCGGCGGTACGTCCACCCGGCCTCCCGCATGCCCACTATACGCCCTCGCTCAAAGTCCGTCAACTGCACATACGGTTCACGTCCACGCTGTCGCGGCATGCAACCAGTGTTAAAGACTGCGATGGAGCTCCGTATGCCACGGCAAACTGGCTGACACTGACGGCGGCGGTGCACAAATGCTGCGCAGCTAGCGCCATTCGACGGCCAACACCGCGGTTCCTGGTGTGTCCGCTGTGCTGTGCGTGTGATCATTGCTTGTACAGCCCTCTCGCAGTGTCCGGAGCAAGTATGGTGGGTCTGACACACCGGTGTCAATGTGTTCTTTTTACCATTTCCAGGAGTGTATATAACGTAGCTATAAATTGAACGAAACGTTAATCTAAGCATGTTTTTGGACTGGTACTGTCACTGCAATAAACTTAATTTTCATTGCACTGATACGGTCGCTCTATCGCCTAACACGGTAGTAGATACCGTCGTTATCTACTTAACGCCTTTGACGGAGGTTTCGTCTCATCTCTGCACTGTCTCTAACCAGCGATCGGACATTAAAATTTCAATTCAAAAGCTAGATTTCTTGTTTTGTCAGGATGCTTAACGCTCGTAATAAGCTATCATCATGAATAAAATTACATACACTATACGCTAGTGGGTTGATCCGCCTCTTCCAGATGGAACAACTCCTTAATTAAGACTAGTTTTCAGCTCCTGTCTCGTATGGAAGCAATTAAAGCCTTACTGGCATAAAAATTAAAAGCGGAGCATTAACGAAGTTTCGGACAAAGACGGGAGACGCTTGAAAGAAACACTCTGACAAATCAACGCCTTAATATACTTCCCTAAAAGTGTGTCTAGTTAGCTGTATTATGTAAATGGGTGCTTGTAGAGTGTAGTGTTCGTTATGGATGAAAATAAGAGGGAGGGTGAAACCCAAAGCTGTCGCAAAGCGTTCATGGATCTCGACATCTCTATACGATAGACGGATGATCCGACAGTGTAACTTGTCCGCACAGTGGAAACGCTTAGAATTTTACCCTGGAAATTTACGAATAGCATGGAGATCAAGAACTGTACACCGTTTCTGGTCAAATAACAGGGATGAAACTCATCGCCTCCGAATTTTGCTGTTCGCACCACACACGCTGGCAGATGACGTTCGCCGGGCATTCGCCATACCCACACCCTGCCATCGGATCGCCACATTGTTTACCGTGATTCATCACTCCACACAACCTTTTTCCACTGTTCAATCGTCCAATGTTTACCCTCCTTACATCATGCAAGGCGTCGTTTGGGATTTACCGGCGTGATGTGTGGCTTATGAGCAGCCGCTCGACCATGAAGTCCAAGTTTTCTCACCACCAGCCTGTCATAGAACTTGCAGTGGATTCCTATGCAGTTTGGAATTCCTGTGTGATGATCTGGATAGATGTTTGCTTATAAAACACTACGACCCTCTTCAACTATCGGCGATCTCTGTCAGTCAACAGACGAGGTCGGCCTGTACGCTTTTGTGCTGTACGTGTCCCTTCTCGTTTCCACTTCACCATCACATCGGAAACAGTGGACCTAGGGATGTTTAGGAGTGTGGAAATCTCGCCTACAGACGTATCACACAAGTGACACCCAGTCACCTGACCACGTTCGAAGTCCGTGAGTTCCGCGGAGCGCCCCGTTCTGCTCTCTCAAGATGTCTAATGACTACTGAGGTCACTGATATGGAGTACCTGGCAGTAGGTGGCAGTACAATACACCTAATATGAAAAAATGTTTTTGGGGATGTCCGGATAGTTTTGATCACATAGTGTAATTAATTCCCACGCTAAGGTTTTCTGCAGGGATCTGAAATCTGCCACTTCAACCTGTTACGTTTCGTCGAAATACAGAGGCGACTTTACTTTCCGTTCATTCGTAACTATTCATAATCGTTACTATTATTTTGAAAAGCCATTGCCGGCCGCGGTGGCCTAGCTGTTCTAGGTGCTTCAGTCCGGAACCGCGCTGCTGCTGCGGTCGCAGGTTCGAATCCTGCCTCGGGTATGGATGTCTGTGATGTACTTAGGTTAGTTAGGTTTAAGTAGTTATAAGTCTAGGGGACTGTAGACCTCAGATGTTAAGTCCCATAGTGCTTAGAGCCATTTGAAGCATTTGAAAAGTCATTGCAGGTCTGATAATAACCCTTTTGAAACTTTCTGACAGATTAAAAGTGTTTGCTTGATCGGAACTCGAACCCTGAACTTCGCCTTGGACGGACAACATTGTTAGCGTCTGAGCTTTCCAAGATCGAGTCACGACCCGCCCTCACAGCTTCAGTTCTGACATAAGTCATTCCCCACATCCCAAACTTGGCAGAAGCGCTTCCACATACCGTGCCGAACTAGCACTCGTGAGAGAAAGGTTGCAGTGGATAAATGACCTGGCCACAGATTAGGGATTGTTTCCATCATGAATATTTCCCTCTGCAGCAGAATATACACAAGAGTACTGCATCCGCACATTGAACCGAGTGACTGGCAGTTTGTTCGCCATCATCGATATCCAAGCGATTTAGCCAGGTCAGCGAAAGAAAATCAGGGGAAAGAATTCGTGCAGTCAATTTTTGTGCAGTTGTAAGGGGAAGTGTAATGAATAACATATAAAAAAAGCCCTCTCCGGAGTGGGGTGTGACCGTGGGGGTGGGGTTGGGGCTGTAACACCGGAAATGCATATCCTCCTATTTCCATCTAGTGTACTGTAATTTTTTTCCTTGTTTTGTTACCTGAATATATGACATTTCTGTGTCTTTACATATTGTAATTGTTCTACTATATATATATATATATATATATATATATATATATATATATATATATATATATTTATGCATTTATGTCGATGTATAATTGGTTTGTTTCGTAAATATTATTTGTATTTTTACGCTGGGTCTTGCCTAGGGAAAACTGCTATCGAACGATTACATCGATAGGTCGTGTGAAGAACGAAAGTGTTTAGGATCTTTGGTAGTGTTAACTCTGCCGCGTGGAGCGCAGGCTGAATAGAGAGGGAGTCTGGCTGGAGGAGTGCAGTGGAGCAGGTGTGTTGTGTGAAGCTCCCGCGAGTTGCCGCGCTTTCGGGGTTGGGCAGCATGTAATTGTGCTCGACTTGCGATGATGGTTTCTGACATGGTGTCGCGGACGGGAAGCATTAGCTGGCGCACATCAAGAGCCCGTTTCGCCTGCTGACCGTGTCGAGAAGAAGGCGCGCCAACATCCAGCTTCTGCAACAGCGACGGCCGACAATGAGTGACTGTCGCCACCTCCTCGATCGACGGCTTCAAACCTTCAATCAACCAACAAGGAAGACTGGAAGCACGTAAAGTTTTAGAACTGTATGGCAGACCTCAGCTTTTCAAACTTTTAAAATTGTTGCATCAAAATTACAACAACTTAGCATGAACCTTTGTTGCTCATTGTCCCCATTGCATTACCAAGCAGGGTCCCTTCCTTTTCCGGAATGAACCCGAGTGTCGTTGAAATTCAAATTCGATTTCACTGCTTTAATTTCAAAGTTCAGTTTAGGTATTCATAGCTGGCTACAATATTTAGATTACACAAGCACGAATTAAGAGTGCGAGTTTTGTTACCGTATTTTAGCTTACCTGTGACTGCAGCTCAGCTTGGTACGTACTAAATTTTACTATTGTTCAGAATCATTTAATTCAAGTTTAAAGTTAAATCTCTTATTTCTAAATTGCGTAGATTCAAGTAGCTTTTGAAATGATTGTTGAGGTAGTCCAAGACTAACCGTGTTTTACTGAATTTCGATGTGCTTCAGAAAGAAAGCTCACTATTAACTTCAGTCACTAAATTAACTTTCGATTTTCCGGTTTTATTAATTCTTTTGCTAAATTAAGTCAGGGTGTAGCGAAATTTATTACTTCTGACAAACTTTCAGTTTTCACATTACACGTGTCAACCTTCAGTTGCCACGCTTCTAGTGCTAATTATATGTGTAATAATCTTTCTTTTTCAGTTACTATAGTAATTGTCCTTAGGACTGGCGACCGTAATTTCCCCCAAAACTCAAATATCTAATTACCGCTAGTTAATTGTTGACGTAACGGCCGCACATTTACTTTCTTTATTAACTTTACCCCTTTTCAAAATTAATTTCCACCAGTTTCATTAGCATTTTTCCTTTCATTTAGATGTAACCCTTTCCTCCCTCTTTACCGACAGATTAACTTCGGTGACGATTGCTTTTCCCAAATTTCCATTAGGTACACGCGGTTTAACTTTTCACTGTCATTAAGGTCGATAAGTGAGGAGGAGGTTACAGGGCGACCTTTTTAAGTTCACGTTTTTATGTTTATCTTGACCATCTAGAAAACCGCGGCTTCTAGCGAAAATGTTTCCCAGTGAAAAATTAAACTGCATTAAATTTTCTACAGTACAGGTCCCATTCATGTTTTCTCTAGGACTAATAGTCTCGGAAAAGTGCAGATTATTAAAAATAGTGTTTCGATGGTATAAAATTGACGTAAAAGATTATTCTAAATTAGTTACCCAAAAAGAAACAGTTAATAATTTCGAAACCATTGATTGACAGTTCTCCGGGAGCTCTTCAAGCCTCGTGCCGTGTTCTCAAGTTTCAGTCCTACGCCTGCAGATGTCGCTCGCCATGCGGACACAGTGTGACCGCAGTTGCAATGGAGACGTATAGCGATGCGGAACATGCTAACAATGAGCTGCTTGTGGTACCACGAAATGCAGTTACCTACTGTTGTAAGAAGACGCTCCAGAACGGAGTACACAAAGCTCCGCCTCAGGCAAAGACTATAAAAGCTCGGTATCATCAGTTTGTGGAAACAGGTTGTGTGACACATAGAGAGAAAGGTCAAAGTCGCCTACGGGTAGCAGATCACATTGTGGAAGCTGTGAGGGAGGAGTATGCACGGAGTCCAAGGAAGTCCACAATGAGAGCAAGTTTGGAGCTAAATGTTCCTCATGGAGAATTTTACGACAGTGACTGCAGTGTAAATCGTACAAGTTCCAACTGTTTGTTTGATCGGGACACGAACTAGTGCTAACAAGGGGGCCGCACAAACTTCCCCTCACCTGAGAAAATCGAACTCCAAAAATTATAGGTGTGCTTATGCTGTATGTGTTGTAGGGCGCCTAATGCTCGTGGAGTGAACAGGCGAGGGAGTCGCCGGCACGGTAGCTCAGCGTGTTCGGTCAGAGGGTTAGCTGCCCTCTGTAAAAAATCTCGCTGCCGGTACTACTTTTTTTGTGCCTACCTGCGCCGGTATTCGGTTCTACGCTTCGATATACGTGACGACCAATAACCGTTCATGATTATAAAGCAAGTTGTAAGAGGTATGCGATGTATGCGCTGCCTGCAACAGGCAAGACTTAGGAGAGTCTCTGACCAGAGAGCAGTATGTAGTTAGTTGTTGCTTGTCGCTAGTCGACAGTAGTCTGCGTGAGTCGGCAGTAGTCTGCGCGTGTCTGCGCGTGTCGGCAGTCTGCTCTGGTCGGGACTCTGGAGGATGAGTATTATTGTAGAAGGTAAAGAAGCAGCGTTGCGCATATCTAGTAATGTATGTTAACTGTCATCCAATTTCTTTCAAAAAATGCCCCAATAATAATTTTTATAATATAAAGTAATTTTTTTTAAAAAAAGGCATTCATTTCAATTTAAAGATTTTATTCATGCCGGCCGCGGTGGTCTAGCGGTTCTAGGCGCGCAGTCCGGAACCGCGCGACTGCTACGGTCGCAGGTTCGAATCCTGCCTCGGGCATGGATGTGTGTGATGTCCTTAGGTTAGTTAGGTTTAAGTAGTTCTAAGTTCTAGGGGACTGATGACCTCAGATGTTAAGTCCCATAGTGCTCAGAGCCATTTGAACCATTTTTTGATTTTATTCAATAGATTATCTTTCCTTTCATGAATCACAAAGCATAGGCCAGTATTGCACGGAGCTGAGCCGAAATTTTTTTACGTAAGAGCAGATATATTCGCAGTTTTTATTGAGGTAAGAATTTTTGCTTTTTTATTCAGAGTACAGGGCCGTGGCGCAGCGTTGCTGTCGTCATAAAATTTACCAGGTTCCTGATTTTTTTTATTATTTCCGGGTTCAGGAATTGAATTTTGTGGTTACATTAAATGTGAATGCATTTCTGCACAGAGATTATAAATGGGAGCCAATTTTGTTCAGAGGTTAATTAATATTTCCGTGGGGAGGTTACAAAGTTTGTTTTGTAATAGACACACTGAAAAAATCCACGGACATGCAAAACTTTGGCGTTTCTTACATCTGCTGTACGTCGCGATAACTACTGTTTTTCATGTTCCTACGGTCAGTATAATCCTGGTTCGCACAGTGCTGCGTAGGCTACGCATAATACTTGTCACAAATGTAGATTCAATAATGTAAATAAAATTATTACACTGATTTAATTGAAAGTTCTCCTGTATCCTTTCTTCATTTAGAATCTCTTTCAGAAAAAAAAGTTTTCTCCTTTTTTATGTTAAGGATTAGGAAAATAGCGAATGGATTATTAAATATTGATACTTTGTTGTTGTAAATACACCGGAATGAATGAAAAAGCAGCAATATTAGATGCAGAGATGAAACAAAGCGCTTGTTCGTTCAGCTGATGTGCCACCGCTGTCAACGTTATTGGCCCCACGAGGCATATAGCACAAGCAAGCCTACAATTTTCAAACTCAGTTTTCTCAAACAGATTGAGAGTTGCGTCTTCCTGTTTATATATGTTCAAGTCCTAGTCATGTTTTGCAGACACTGCCAATATGAATCAAATTGTTGAGGGGCAGTTAGTACGGTCCCCTTGCAGTCAGAGACGTTACGACTTCTATATGGACATGATGAACAGAATTGGAAAATAAAGAAAAATTTTCTTGACAAGACAATTTTCAGTGGTATGGAGGGTACACAGAACCGGAATGAGGTCTTGGAAGATACACTCGACTCGCTGAAAGTGAATGACTTTTATGCATTGACGACCGTCAAAGTGTACCAGCCATATTTTTCAGTCAGCAGATGTCAACGCAATCACACATCTAGATATGTTGCAGAAGTACCTGATACCACAAGTTCAAGAGGACAAGGGTGTATTCACTTTTCACCGAACTGGGCCCCTTCCACGTTACCACCGAGCGGTGACAGCATACCTACGAGGGTGAGTCAAATGAAAACCTTAAATATTTTTTAAAAATATTATTTCATGTGCAGAAATTGTATCACTTTTCAACATAATCTCCCCCACGTTCAATGCAAGCCCTCCAGCACTTACAAAGTGCATAAATTTCTTTAGAAAAAAATTCTTTTGGTAGTCCGTGCAACCGCTCATGCACCGCGTGGCGTACCTCTTCATCAGAACGGAACTCCTTTCCTCCCATTGCTTCTTTGAGTGGTCCAAACATATGGAAATAACTTGGGGCAAGGTCTGGTGAGTATGGTGGATGAGGAAGCCACTCAAAATGCAGGTCTGTGATTGTCGCAACTGTTGTACGGGCAGTGTGGGGACTTGCATTGTCATGTTGCAAAAGGGCACCTGCTGACAGCAATCCACGTCGCTTTGATTTGATTGCAGGCAGCAGATGATTTTTTAGGAGATCTATGTATGATGCACTGGTGGCAGTGGTCCCTCTAGGCATGTAATGCTCGAAATGACGCCTTTTTCGTCCCAAAAGAGAGTCAGCATAACCTTCCCTGCTGATGGTTCTGTTCGAAACTTTTTTGGTTTCGGTGATGAGGAATGGCGCCATTCCTTGCTCACTCTCTTCGTTTCCGGTTGGTGGAAGTGAACCAAGGTTTCGTCCCCAGTAACGATTCTTGCAAAGAAGCCATCACCCTCTAGTTCAAAGCGCCGAAGAAGTACTTCAAAAGCATCTACACGTCGTTCTCTCATTTCAGGAGTCAGCTGCCGTGGCACCCATCTTGCAGACACTTTGTGAAACTGGAGCACATCATGCACAATGTGATGTGCTGACCCATGACTAATCTGTACACATGCTGCAATGTCCTTCAGTGCCACTTGGCGGTTTTCCTTCACTATGGCTTCAACTGCTGCAACGTTCTGTGGAGTCACAACTCGTTGTGCCTGACCTGGACGAGGAGCATCTTCCACTAAAGTCACACCATTTGTAGACTTGCTGCTGTGACAAACATGCATCGCCGTACTGAACCTTTATTTGTCGATGAATTTCAATAGGTTTCACACCTTCACTACGCAAAAACCGAATAACAGAACGCTGTTCTTCCCTGGTGCAAGTCGCAAGTGTGGCGGCCATCTGCCATTCTGCCCGCTGTTTGTAGCACGCTTACCAACTTACAGGATAACGGCGCGAAATGTTATTACAAATTTAAGGTTTTCATTTGACTCATCCTCGTATATCGAACTGTTCCCGTCTGGATTGGACGAGGTGGGAACATAGCTCGGCAAACCGAGGTCTCCTGATCTGATACCGTCAGACTTTTATCTGTGGGGATATGTTAAAGAAAAGGTGTACAACGCCGCACTTTCTGCAACTATCGATTAACTTCGCAAACACAACGGAGCGTTGGCTGAGTTTGATGCTGGCATACACTGAGGTGACAAAGATCATAGAATACCTCCTCCTTATATCGTGTCTCACCTCCTTTTGCCCGGCATAGTGCAGCAGCTCGACGTGGCATGGACTCAACAAGTCGTTGGAACTCCCGTGCAGGAACAGTTAGCCATACTGGCTCTGTAGCTGTCCATAATTGCGAAAGTTTTGTCGGTGCAGGATTTTGAGCACAAACTGAGCTCTCAATTATGTCCCATAAATGTTCGACTGCATTTATGTCGGGCAGTCTGGATGGGCAGATCATTCGCTCGAACTGCCCAGAACGTTCTTCAATCGAATGTGAACAACTGTTACCCAGTGACATGGCGCATTGTCAAAATGGTTCAGATTGGTTCAAATGGCTCTGAGCACTATGGGACTTAACATCTATGGTCAGCAGTCCCCTAGAACTTAGAACTACTTAAACCTAACTAACCTAAGGACATCACACAACACCCAGTCATCACGAGGCAGAGAAAATCCCTGACCCCGCCGGGAATCGAACCCGGGAACCCGGGCGTGGGAAGCGAGAACGCTACCGCACGACCACGAGCTGCGGCGCATTGTCATCCACAAAAATTCCAACGTAGTTTAGGAACACGAAGTCCATGAACGACTGCAAATGGCCTCCTAGTAGCCGAACGTAACCTGTCCTGTCCTACCTGATACGTTCATCGTACTTCCCATTTTGATATCTACGGTTGTTTCAAGAAATGTTGCTTGTCTGTTAGCACTGACAACTCTACGGAAACGCCGCTGCTCAGTATCGTCAAGTGAAGGCCATCGGCCACTGCGTTGTCCATGGTGAGAGATAATCCCTGGAATTTGGTATTCTCTGCTTACTCTTGACACTGCGGATCTCGGAATATTGAGTACACTAACGATTTCCGAAGTGGAATGTCCCATATTAAATGTATGTACCACATCTAACCCCCCCCCCCCCCCCCCCCATGAACCATGGACCTTGCCGTTGGTGGGGAGGCTTGCGTGCCTCAGCGATACAGACAGCCGTATCGTAGGTACAACCACAACGGAGGGGTATCTGTTGAGAGGCCAGACAAACGTGTGGTTCCTGAATAGGGGCAGCAGCCTTTTCAGTAGTTGCAAGGGCAACAGTCTGGATGATTGACTGATCTGGCCTTGTAACAATAACCAAAACGGCCTTGCTGTGCTGGTACTGCGAACGGCTGAAAGCAAGGGGAAACTACGGCCGTAATTTTTCCCGAGGGCATGCGGCTATAGATATAGTGGGAATTAGTGAAGTTCAGTGGCAGGAGGAACAAGACTTCTGGTCAGGTGACTACAGGGTTATAAACACAAAGTCAAATAGGGGTAATGCAGGAGTAGGTTTAATAATGAATAGGAAAATAGGAATGCGGGTAAGCTACTACAAACAGCGTAGTGAACGCATTATTGTGGCCAAGATAGATACGAAGCCCACACCTACTACAGTAGTACAAGTTTATATGCCAACTAGCTCTGCAGATGACGAAGAAATTGAAGAAATGTATGATGAATAAAAGAAATTATTCAGATTGTGAAGGGAGACGAAAATTTAATAGTCATGGGTGACTGGAATGCGAGTGTAGGAAAAGGGAGAGAAGGAAACGTAGTAGGTGAATATGGATTGGGGCTAAGAAATGAAAGAGGAAGCCGCCTGGTAGAATTCTGCACAGAGCACAACTTAATCATAGCTAACACTTGGTTTAAGAATCATGATAGAAGGTTGTATACATGGAAGAACCCTGGAGATACTAAAAGGTATCAGATAGATTATATAATGGTAAGACAGAGATTTAGGAACCAGGTTTTAAATTGTAAGACATTTCCAGGGGCAGATGTGGACTCTGACAACAATCTATTGGTTATGACCTGTAGATTAAAACTGAAGAAACTGCAAAAAGGTGGGAATTTAAGGAGATGGGACCTGGATAAACTGAAAGAACCAGAGGTTGCACAGAATTTCAGGGAGAGCATAAGGGAACAATTGACAGGAATGGGGGAAAGAAATACAGTAGAAGAGGAATGGGTAGCTTTGAGGGATGAAGTAGTGAAGGCAGCAGACGATCAAGTAGGTAAAAAGACGAGGGCTAGTAGAAATCCTTGGGTAACAGAAGAAATATTGAATTTAATTGATGAAAGGAGAAAATATAAAAATGCAGTAAATGAAGCAGGCAAAAAGGAATACAAACGTCTCAAAAATGAGATCGACAGGAAGTGCAAAATGGCTAAGCAGGGATGGCTAGAGGACAAATGTAAGGATGTAGAGGCTTATCTCACTAGGGGTAAGATAGATACTGCCTACAGGAAAATTAAAGAGACCTTTGGAGATAAGAGAACCACTTGTATGAACATCAAGAGCTCAGATGGAAACCCAGTTCTAAGCAAAGAAGGGAAAGCAGAAAGGTGGAAGGAGTATATAGAGGGTCTATACAAGGGCGATGTACTTGAGGACAATATTATGGAAATGGAAGAGGATGTAGATGAAGATGAAATGGGAGATACGATACTGCGTGAAGAGTTTGACAGAGCACTGAAAGACCTGAGTCGAAACAAGGCCCCCGGAGTAGACAACATTCCATTGGAACTACTGACGGCCTTGGGAGAGCCAGTCCTGACAAAACTCTACCATCTGGTGAGCAAGATGTATGAGACAGGTGAAATACCCTCAGACTTCAAGAAGAATATAATAATTCCAATCCCAAAGAAAGCAGGTGTTGACAGATGTGAAAATTACCGAACAATCAGTTTAATAAGCCACAGCTGCAAAATACTAACACGAATTCTTTACAGACGAATGGAAAAACAAGTAGAAGCCAATCTCGGGGAAGATCAGTTTGGATTCCGTAGAAATACTGGAACACGTGAGGCAATACTGACCTTACGACTTATCTTAGAAGAAAGATTAAGGAAAGGCAAACCTACGTTTCTAGCATTTGTAGACTTAGAGAAAGCTTTTGACAATGTTGACTGGAATACTCTCTTTCAAATTCTAAAGGTGGCAGGGGTAAAATACAGGGAGCGAAAGGCTATTTACAATTTGTACAGAAACCAGATGGCTGTTATAAGAGTCGAGGGACATGAAAGGGAAGCAGCGGTGGGGAAGGGAGTAAGACAGGGTTGTAGCCTCTCCCCGATGTTATTCAATCTGTATATTGAGCAAGCAGTAAAGGAAACAAAAGAAAATTTCGGAGTAGGTATTAAAATCCATGGAGAAGAAATAAAAACTTTGAGGTTTGCCGATGACATTGTAATTCTGTCAGAGACAGCAAAGGACTTGGAAGAGCAGTTGAACGGAATGGATGGTATCTTGAAGGGAGGATATAAGATGAACATCAACAAAAGCAAAACGAGGATAATGGAATGTAGTGGAATTAAGTCGGGTGATGCTGAGGGAATTAGATTAGGAAATGAGACACTTAAAGTAGTAAAGGAGTTTTGCTATTTGGGGAGCAAAATAACTGATGATGGTCGAAGTAGAGAGGATACAAAATGTAGACTGTTAATGGCAAGGAAAGCGTTTCTGAAGAAGAGAAATTTGTTAACATCGAGTATAGATTTGTCAGGAAGTCATTTCTGAAAGTATTTGTATGGAGTGTAGCCATGTATGGAAGTGAAACATGGACGGTAAATAGTTTGGACAAGAAGAGAATAGAAGCTTTCGAAATGTGGTGCTACAGAAGAATGCTGAAGATTAGATGGGTAGATCACATAACTAATGAGGAAGTATTGAATAGGATTGGGGAGAAGAGAAGTTTGTGGCACAACGTGACCAGAAGAAGGGATCGGTTGGTAGGAGATGTTGTGGGGCATCAAGGAATCACCAATTTAGTATTGGAGGACAGCGTGGAGGGTAATAATCGTAGTGGGAGACCAAGAGATGAATACACTAAGCAGATTCTGAAGGGTGTAGGTTGCAGTAGGTACTGGGAGATGAAGAAGCTTGCACAGGATAGAGTAGCATGGAGAGCTGCATCAAACCAGTCTCAGGACTGAAGACCACAACAACAACAACCACATCTAAGAGCAGTATATCCGTATTAAGGGAAAAATTGTGAATTAGAGGTATAACATAGTGGAAAGATGGCGGTGGTAGTTAGAAGCGTCAGGGAAGGGGGTTGCCAGATGCACTTCCCTCCTTCATAGTTCTGCAAAATGAAGAGCGAGCAGGAAATTCCCCATTTTTGCTACCGCACTACGTCATAAAACGCAACTACAGGGTATTTCACAAAGTTATATTTATAAATCACTAATTACGCAGTGTGCAAATATTCCCAGGGTGTTTATTTTCTGCAAAGTGCGATAAAGCTACATGAAAGAGAGATATGAATCACTAATAATGCTAACGCAAGAAACACATGTATGGACAGAAGCTACGTAAATCTCTGCAAACTGTTCTACAATACTACACGGAAATTGATTCTTAGTCGACCTGTGCGGCAGCTATAACGTTGTTCCGGGAGAGGCAGCTTGCCCTACCACGATTCCGGATCGCTTTTCAGTTTACAGAGAGACTATAGCTCCCAACATTTCCTGTACAGTTCTCTCACGCGAACAGACAAAATAACTTCACTAAGCTAGTGTTTATATAGTACAGTTATTTTGAGTTTAACGAGTAATAACCGCAACAACTGGAGCTGTCAACTGCCTTCTACAACGAAGAGCCTTCGCCAAGTGTAACATGCTGTCAACATGTGTTCGACAATGTCGATGTCATTGTCTCCGCTATCAACGACTGGAACACTTTTAGCAGCTTGAGAGTATCAGATTCATCACCCCGGCCTCAGATCTCCCAACATATGAAGGCTCTCCCTCTAACAGAGGTAGGTCACCTAGGTGTTATGGAGCTTCAAATCTTTCAAAAAACGTCAGACAGTGCATTACAGCAGATTACTATTCTTGATTTAAACGTGATCAGCCCTGTTTCATGAAACTTATTGACAGTCACCTTTAAAGATATCTACATATACATGGATACTCTGCAAATCACACTTAAGTGCCTGACAGAAGGTTCATCAAATCACCTTCACAATAATCCTATGTTATTCCATTCTGGAACAGCGCGCGGAAGAAACGAACACCTATATCATTCCGAGCGACCTCTGATTTCCCTTATTTTATTATGATTGCCATTTCTCCCTATGTAGGTCGGTGTCAACAAAATATTTTCGCGTTCTGAGGAGAAAGTTTGTGATTGCAACTTCATGAAACTATCCCGCCGCAATACTGTTTCACGTCAGTCACACTCTCCCCCTATTTCTCGAACTTTCTCGATGTACTCCGTTAATCCTATCTGGTAAGGATCCCACACCTAACAGCAGAACTCGAAAACAGGACAGAGCGTAGTGTAGGCAGTCATTTTAGTAGGTCTGTTGCATCTTCTAAGTGTTCTGTCAATAAAACGCAATCTTTGGTTCGCCTTCTGTAAAACATTTTGTACGTGTTCTCGCCAGTTTAAGTTGTTGGTAATTATAATTTCTAGGTATTTAGTTGAATTTACTGCCTTTAGAGTTAATTGGTTTATCGTGTAACCGAAGTTTAACGGATTCCTTTTAGCACTCATGTGGAAGACCTCACGCTATTCATTATTTCGGATCAATTGCCAATTTTCGTACCATACAGATATATTTTCTAAATGGTTGTGCAGTTTGTTCTGATCTTCTATATCTAAATCGTTTTGCAGTATGTTTTGATCTGCTGATGACTTTACCAGGCGGTAAACGCCAGCGTCACCTGAAAACAACCTAAGACTGCTGCTCAGATTGTCTCCTAAGTCGTTTATATGGGTAATGAACTGCAGAGGGCTATAACATATAGATGTTTTGTGTGTGAAAGTGGCTCGCCTCAGCACAGCCCACCCCAAGTGCCAGCAATTTCTGAGTGGAAGAGTTTTCTGAAGTCTACCAGTAACACAATTAATGGTGAGAGAAGTGCAATAACTTCACGGTCATACATTAATTCAGCACCAAGTTATTTCAGCACAATTACGTGGCTTAACAATATGCTATCAAAGACAGATGCCAGCAAGATGTCACATTTAAGAAAATGATTAAAATGGCTCTGAGTACTATGGGGCTTAACTTCTGACGTCATCAGTCCACTATAACTTAGAACTAATTAAACCTAACTAACCTAAGGACATCACACACATCCATGCCCGAGGCAGGATTCGAACCTGCGACTGTAGCGGTCCCGCGGTTTCAGACTGTAGCACCTAGAACCGCGTGGCCACTCCGGCCGGCGATGTCACATTTACCAGTCAAATCCCTTTTCCACTAACGTTACATAAGTCACTGACAACATCACACAAATGTAGCACTTGTCAGCCATTGTTTACAGTGACGTATTTTCCACAATAGCCCACTTAACTGTAAGTAAGTACTCACTAAATGAACTGAAATAACGCCACTATGTAAACACGAGTTCAGAGATTCTGTCCATTCGCATGAGAGAACTGGATAGGAAATACGTAATAAGGAGGTATAGTCTGTCCGTTAACTGAAAAGCGAGCGGCGCTCAAGGTGGAGGAAGTCGCCTTTTCCGGAAGAAAACTACAACTGCTAAGATGCAGTTTCCCCTACAGCAGTGCAGAACAGTGTGCAGAGATTTACGTAGAATCTGCCCATATGCTTGTCTTGTGTTTGTATTATTAGCAACTCATATCTGTATTCAATGTAGTGCCAACACACTTTATGAAAAACAAACACTCTCTCCGGGAGTGTCTGCGCAGTGCATCGACAGTGATTCATCTGCGAAATTCTGCCTCGTTAGACATAAAACTTTAAACGAAAAGGAAAAAGAGATCCTCGCAGGCTGAGAAAATGATGAATACCGTAAGAGTTTGCTGTTGACCTTCTATGGGAAGTACATAAAAACAAGAAGAAGAATATCCATATTTAAGGAATGTAAAGCGAAGTATGGAAAATGTGTTTCCTGTTTGCGGAACAGGTTAGCTAGTCTCGTCTGCTCTTACCTGGAAACCAACGTTCCGGGATCTTGGTGCAGTAGATCAAGAATGCAGTGCCACCAATCGCATAGAGTTCGAGGATTCTTGGTAGGAATATCTGAAACACAGAAAGATGCCAACCTTCATTTGTATTGTAGCTTTTAATACTGTACAACATTAGTAGGTCTTACTTGCTATTGGCTAGAATGCCAATTAATAAATACTCCAAAAAGCATAGAACCGGTTATTGATCCATAGCTGCTATAATCTGGGTGTAAAACAGCAAAAATATGTTCGTGTATTTTGTGCTAGTCTGCCTTATGATTTTTACCAAACTGCTGGATCTGTGTTTGAATAATTGTTCTCCTTCACGCTGTATTATGATCGATTATGATAATTATACGTCGAATGCTTAGTAGTTACGTATCTCATTGCCGGCCGCTGTGGACGAGCGGTCCTAGGCGCTTCAGTCCGAAACCACGCGGCTACTACGGTCGCAGGTTAGAATCCTGCCTCGGGCATGTATGGTGTGATGTACTTAGAGTAGTTAAGTTTAAGTAGTTCTAAGTCTAGGAGACTAATGACCTCATATGTTAAGTCCCATAGTGCTTAGAGCCTTTTGAACCATTTTTACGTATCTCATTACTGTATATTCAACTACAGAAAAAAATTATAAAGTTACATAACATTTTATTGTTACTGCTATTTCGCAGTTTCCCTGATTTACTCAGAAAATGGCATCCACTTTTCTATTTCGTATCTTGCCTCACAGGAAACTAAATTTCCTTCGTTACTGTCTCAGTGTAGCTATCCACCTATTATTTTGCTGTGTAACACATTGCTACTGTTTTGTCTTTAGATATAACTAAGTACAAACGTTTTATTTATTTGCGAATATCAGTGCACTCCTTTAAAAAAAAAAAAGCACTCCGTCTTCAGGCCACAAGTGGCCTACTGGGACCATCCGACCACCGTGTCATCCTCAGATGAGGATGCGGTTAGGAGGGGCGTGGGGTCAGCACACCGCTCTCCCGGTCGTTACGATTGTATTCTTGACCGAAGCCGCTACTAATCGGTCGAGTAGCTCCTCAATTGGCATCAGGAGGCTGAGTAAATCCCGAAAAATGGCAACAGCGCATGGTGGCCTGGATGGTCACCCATCCAAGTGCCGACCAAGCCCAACAGCGCTTAACTTCGGTGATCTTACGGGAACTGGTGTAAGCACATTATTTATAAGAACCGGTTATCATAAAACATGAAGTAATTTCCGGAAGGCTCTTCTAGAAAATTGTAAGTGTTCAGCTGTTGTTTCCACTGATCTTGCTTCTCCCATTTTAAAATAGAGAAATTTGTAACACACTGCAACCTTGGCTCACGCGGAAACGCCACATGAGTCCCAATCTATTATCTGTTAGAGCGATTGAAATGTCATGTATATTACCGATGACGAATAGCCGTTCAGTATAGCACTATTCACAAAACCATCTGCTTTTATATTGTCTATTGCACTTTTTGATTGTTAATGTTAAATTCCTTATTGCTTTCAGTTTCCAGGCGTGAAAATTTTCCACCGCCATGTATGTTTTCGTAAAGACCTGGTTTTGCTTCATAATAGATATACACTACTGGCCATTGAAATTGCTACACCAAGAAGAAATGCAGATGATAAACGGGTATTCATTGGACAAATATATTATACTAGAACTGCCATGTGATTACATTTTCAGCAATTTGGGTGCATAGATCCTGAGAAATCAGTACACAGAACAACCACCTCTGGCCGTTCAAATGGTTCAAATGGCTCTGAGCACCATGGGACTCAACATCTTAGGTCATAAGTCCCCTACAACTTAGAACTACTTAAACCGAACTAACCTAAGGACATCACACACACCCATGCCCGAGGCAGGATTCGAACCTGCGACCGTAGCAGCCTCGCGGTTCCAGACTGCAGCGCCAGAACCGCACGGCCACCGCGGCCGGCTTCTGGCCGTAATAACGGCCTTGACACGCCTGGGCATTGGGTCAAACAGAGCTTGGATGGCGTGTACAGGTACAGCCGCCCACGCAGCTTCAACACCATACCACAGTTCATCAAGAGTAGTCACTGGCGTTTTGTGACGAGCCAGTTGCTCGGCCATCATTGTTCAGACATTTTCAGTTGGTGAGAGATCTGGAGAATGTGCTGGCCAGGGCAGGAGTCGAACATTTCCTGTATCTAGAAAGGTCCGTGCAGGACCGGCAATATGCGGTCGTGCATTATCCTGCTGAAATGTAGGGTTTCGCAGGGATTGAATGAAGGGTAGAGTCACGGGTCGTAACACATCTGAAATGTAACGTCCACTGTTCAAAGTGCCGTCAATGCGAACAAGAGGTGACCGAGACGTGTAACCAATGGCACCCCATACCATCACGCCGGGTGATACGCCAGTATGGCGATGACGAATACACGCTTCCAATGTGCGTTCACCGAGATGTCGCCAAACACGGATGCGACCATCATGATGCTGAAACAGAACCTGAATTAATCCGAAAAAATGACGTTTTGCCATTCGTGCACCCAGGTTCGTCTTTGAGTACACTATCGCAACCGCTCCTGTCTGTGATGCAGCGTCAAGGGTAACCGCAGCCATAGTTTCCGAGCTGATAGTCCATGCTGCTGTAAACGTCGTCGAACTGTTCGTGCAGATGGTTGTTGTCTTGCAAACGTCCCCATCTCTTGACTCAGGGATCGAGACGTGGCTGCACGATCCGTTACAGCCATGCGGATAAGATGGCTGTCATCTCGAATGCTAGTGATACGAGGCCGTTGGGATCCAGCACGGCATCCTGTATTACCCTCCTGAACCGAACGATTCCATATTCTGCTAACAGTCATTGGATCTCGACCAACGCGAGCAGCAATGTCGCGATACGATAAACCGCAATCGCGATAGGCTACAATCCGACCTTTATCAAACACTGGTAGCAGTTACATCTGTAAAATATCTGGGAGTATGCGTGCGGAACGATTTGAAGTGGAATGATCATATAAAATTAATTGTTGGTAAGGCGGGTACCAGGTTGAGATTCATTGGGAGAGTCCTTAGAAAATGTAGTCCATCAACAAAGGAGGTGGCTTACAAAACACTCGTTCGACCTATACTTGAGTATTGCTCATCAGTGTGGGATCCGTACCAGATCGGGTTGACGGAGGAGATAGAGAAGATCCAAGGAAGAGCGGCGCGTTTCGTCACAGGGTTATTTGGTAACCGTGATAGCGTTACGGAGATGTTTAACAAACTCAAGTGGCAGACTCTGCAAGAGAGGCGTTCTGCATCGCGGTGTAGCTTGCTCGCCAGGTTTCGAGAGGGTGCGTTTCTGGATGAGGTATCGAATATATTGCTTCCCCCTACTTATACCTCCCGAGGAGATCACGAATGTAAAATTAGAGAGATTAGAGCGCGCACGGAGGCTTTCAGACAGTCGTTCTTCCCGCGAACCATACGCGACTGGAACAGGAAAGGGAGGTAATGACAGTGGCACGTGAAGTGCCCTCCGCCACACACCGTTGGGTGGCTTGCGGAGTATAAATGTAGATGTAGATGTAGATGTAGAATGTCGGAAACGTGATGGTAACCATTTATCCTTCTTACACGAGGCTTCACAACAACGTTTCACCAGGCAACGCCGGTCAACTGCTGCTTGTGTATGAGAAATCGGTTGGAAATCTTTGTCAGCACATTGTAGGTGTCGCCACCGGCGCCAATCTTATGTGAATGCTCTGAAAAGCTAATCATTTGCATATCACAGTATCTTCTTCCTGTCGGTTAAATTTCGCGTCTGTAGCACGTCATCTTCGTGGTGTAGCAATTTTAATGGCCAGTAGTGTATGTTATCATATGTTCATGTCTTTATGGAATATCTACAAGATAAAATGTATCTGCGTCATTAAGAAGACTGTGGATTATTTTCATCAAAACATACACATGAGTGGAAATTTTCTAGATTGACTCTGTCTACAATCTAGAAAAACGCAAGAAGTCTTTTTTCGGATGTCGAGTTTATTAAGCAGTGTGTGGCAGAATGTCCAAGCATATTGTGGCCTGTTCTTAGCATCAAACTTGAAAGCACTCATTGTCAAGAAGATCTACAGTGCGGCATAAGGATTGAGTTAGTGATGGACTCACAGAACAGTTGAAGACTGCGAGCAAAGATTTTGTTGTGTCTTCTTTGGCAATAGATGAGAGCACAGATAACGAAGACACTGCACAATTACTTATCATTATCAGTGGAATTAATGAAAACTTCGTCACCACAAAGGAGTTACTTGGTCTATAGTCAATGACAGATAGAATCACTGTTTGGGACTTGCTAGAGCGTGCTGTGTGTAGAGAAAAGAAGCTTATTCTGGGTCGAACCGGCAAGCATACAAAAAATGAGGCCAGAGTGTTCTTTGGGAAAATTGTAGGTATATTTCAACTTTAAAAAAAAAACAAGATATATGCATAAGACACACACTGTGGCAGTTCGTATTTTTCATTGTATTTTGCATCAGGAGAGCCTTTGTAAAGCAGTACTGGACTTAAAGTATGTGGTAGAGATATGTTCTAAGTTGGCGTGGTCCACACAATAAGAGCAAGGGCGTTACAGCATTGACATTTCAGATCTTTTCTTGAGGATGTGGAGCCACAGCGGCAAGGGGTAATTTATCACTACAGCTTGAACTGCTTGAGCCTTGTCAAAGTGATAAAAGGAGTTTGGGCATTTCAGAATTTCTGGACAAGAAAGAGATAGCTTATTAATTTGTGAGATAGTGTTTGCAGCCTGATATATCCGAGATATTGAATGAAATGACTGTGACATTCCAGGGGAAGGAATTGTTTGTTCATCAAATGTGGAAGAATGTAATATCTTTCAATGCAAAAGTAGGTCTACTGGAAAATCAAGCAGATAAAGGCAATTTTTGTCATTTTCTTCATTAGGAATAAAGAAAGTGCCTGAAAGTGATTCGGTTAATATTAGCGGTTTCTGCAGAGTCTGTAGGAGTAGATTACAAGAAGATCTCAGGACTTAAAGAAAGCCAGCCGGTGTGGCCGAGCGGTTCTAGGCGCTTCAGTCTCGAACCGCGCGACCGCTATGGTCGCAGGTTCGAATCCTGCCACGGACATGGATGTGTGTGATGTTTGGTTTAAGTAGTTCTACGTTCTAGGGGACTGATGACCTCACATGTGCTCAGAGCCATTTGAACCATTTTTTTTTAACTTAAAGAAAATTATGCCTAAATTCAGTTCTCTCTCTCATCCCATCACTGTTGATTTTCACACAGCGCCTGAGAAAATACAACTAGAAATTATTAATATGCAGTCAGATCACACTGTGGAAGAAAAGTTTAATGCTGTGATGTTCATGAGTTTTACAAATCTTAGTTTGCTAAAAGATTTCCATACGTGAAGAAGTTTTCTGTACTTGGCTCAACATATATTTGGTGGCAAAGTTTTTCTTGCTTCAGGATCAACATGGATAAACAGAGATGGCCCTTGAAAGACATTATCTAGTAGGCAGTGATGAGTATCTCAACAAGAAAAGTCACTCCTGATTACAAGAAATTGTAGAAAATGGTGACAGGATGCATTTGTTTAATTAAACTGATTTTAAATTAAATGCGCTTGAAGCTACAGATGATATGAAATTAGCACAATAAGTAAACTGAATATAATTGTCAGCGTTTTATTTTTTTTCACTTATTGACTTTCATGGTGCAATTTACACATTTCCTTAAATACAAAGTTAATTATCAAATTCAGTCTTTCCAAAAGGTGCAGCCCTTCGCTAATCTCCGCTTCCACAATGTGGCTCCCAAGTCAAAATAATTGCCCACCCCTGCTTTACTGAATTATCCATATTGCTATCAGTTCACATAACAGTCACAAATTTCCAAATACTAATTAAGTTTAATAACAGTGTTTCAATTGTTTTAACATACTGTTATGAACACTTCACACTCCTTTATTCACAAAAATATGATAATGAAGCCTAAATAAACTTTTAACGGTTTATAAGAAACGAAGTATCTCAGTTTCAATACTCCAACCAAAGGATATCTGACCAATTCCTCATATCTATTCAATGTAATTTTATTTCTATAGTGACTTTATTACTTTCTTATTTAGGTATTTCTGATCTTATTGTTCGCAAGACCTAAAAATATTTCACATATGCCACAGTGGGCAAGACAGGAAAGGAACGTATCAATATGTTTCTGCCAGACTGAACAGTAACTGATTATATAGAGCATAGTTAATAATAATTAATTTTTGTGATATTTTTCATTGGAAGTTCACCAATTCATACTGTATTGTTTTTTTCAAACCGTCTGTTTGAAATTCTTCTGAGTGAACTTTTCATTAGTCAAGGGTAAGACTGCTACCTAGAAAAAACCTGTAGTCTTTGATCTGTACTGTTGTAATTCTGTTTATCTAGCACTGATACATAGAAAAAGAAGAAATAATTGTTTCCTAGGACAAAGTAACCTAAATTTGCCGCAAAAATCTTTTCCCTACAGATAATTGCATTCCCATAATCCGTATATCCTGCTAATGCATGGATTGAGTGTTCAATAAGGAAAAAATGATAAACAATATTATACAGCAAAGAAGATTGAAGTTATGCAATTCACAAAACTAGAAGCATAATGTAGATGAAACATACAAATTTTTAAGTGTAAAAAAATAAGCATATAAAATGGTGAAACTAGCAGTGAAAAACTCTTATGAGTGTTGTAAATAAATTACACCAAGGCACATTAAACACAAGTAACTGGCATTTATATAGTAGAAGGAGGAAACACAAATTAAAAGAAAAGAAAAATAAAATTATTATGCAGAATGTTTGTATCAATATTACTTGTAGGTTTCATCCCAAAAAGAAGCAATTGGTGAACATTCTGTTGTGAAGGAGTATACAATTTGATTAAAAAGATGAACCAGGACTGCAGCAAAATGAAAATGAATGAAAGTACTAGTAAAGATTAACATAACGGTATCCAGAGGAAAGCAGGCAAATGAACTGATAAATTTAACAGATTAATATATATGATCACCGACTATTACATGAAGTTTGGAGTGGTGTTCTGCTTCCTACACTTTCTTAAAGGTTCTCTGTAGCTAACCTGTATTCTGTCTCATAGTCAAATGACAGTGAGCGAGAGGTAATAACTGCTTCTGTTTATCGTTCCTCACTGCCTTAATAAACTATCAATAGGGCACATGCTATAGATTTTTGGCAAATTTCGTTACTTGCATCAAAGTGAGGGATAGAACAGAACACGGACAACTTCTTGAACTCCAGTACGTCAGTTGAGCCCCACTTATGTGTTCACCAAATTGTCCTAGACAACTCGTTCTCCTCAAGATGTAGTACGAGACCTTGACTGACCGTAGTTTGAACAATGGGGTTGTAAGCAGGTGTCTGCCTGCCTTAACAACGAGCGAGTGGGGACTGAGACTGAACACTAACAACCTCTGGAACCCCAGTACACGAGTTGCACCCAGATTACGTCACATGTCCACTGAACTGTCCTAGATGCATCATTCTGCTCATACTATTGTAGGGTAACTCGACTAACTTTGAACTGATTGATGAGGTTTCAAGCAGCTCTCCGCCTACCTTGACAACAGGCGAAGCCCACCCGCCGTGCATGGCGGCGAGGTGTACGGTGGGCACCATGCCGTAGCCCGCCCACGCCAGCAGCACCCCCTGGCGCACCAGCAGCGGCACCCGCAGCCACGGAAGCTGCGCCACCAGCGCCACGCCCAACATCAGAGCCACCGTCGCCGTGTAGAAATGCCGCCACCACTGCCGGCACCACAGACACAGTCACTATAGTTCAGTTCTTTTATCTTGGCGGCTCGCGCATGCCCGCCCAGACGCGGGACATTGCTGCGTTGCCAGTTGCACACGACGCACGCGCCAATGGAAGCAGCGTCTAGTATAGCATAGTTCGCAAGCTTACGTTTAGGGGGGAGCGCGCAGTTCATGAAGTAAAGCCACCACGGCCGCATTAACCCTTTCGCTGCTACAGAGACGTGCTCCCTGCATTCCGCGCTGTGCGCGATTTTGTCACTGCACTGCTCGCGTGTGCAGACACATGGTGCTCCGACTGCTTTGACACTCTTATCATTCGCGCCCGGTGTAAATAAAACTTTTATTACAGTCGCAAAAGACGGAATATTTCTCAATATTACATACGACACCTATGTGGTACTTAAATTAAATGAGATATTGTTATACAGTAAATTTTATATGAAATTTAGGTATCTTGTCCACATTTCATTCTCAACATTGTGGCAATTAAAATCGACCATACGGAAAGTATATGCTATGGACTTTTACCTCTGCAAACTCTTCAAAATTTCGTGCAATGGTTTACTACATTTAATGCTGCACAATAACTGCGTTGAACATCGAAACAAAATTAAGACATTTATGGGGGGAAGGTATCAGTCAACAAGATGTGTAAAAATCAAATTTTCTGGCCAAATAGTTTTTGTGAAATCGAATGATAAGAGTGTCAAAGCAGTAGGAACACCATGTGTCTGCACAGGCGAGCAGTGCAGTGATGACAAAATCGCGCACAGTGCGAAATGCGGGGAGCACGTGTCTTCAGCAGCAAAAGGATTAATGAAGAGACAAAGCATTAGAAATTTCAAAAATTGCATTCAAACGAATAAAATTCGTGAAGTAAGACACTTCGATATTGTTTTTAAATAATGAAAATATTAAGCATCACACAAGGATCGAACCCACACCCTTTCACTTCATAGCCCAATACCTTAACCATTACGCTCACACAGCTCGTTGGTGGACCCCAACACGTCACGCAAAATACTGTCAAACACTGTTGGCATGACTATGAATTACTCATGCTTCATCGAAGTACAATAGGAAATAAACAATTACCACTGTTCTTTATTGCGAAAAACAGTTCGTGAGATTGATACAAACACCTTTCCTTGCTATCGCCTGAATTAGGAGGCTTATTGTTTGTTTGGTTTAATTAATTAATAAAATATGAAGCAATTGGTATAAAGAATGCTTTTTCCAAACTTTCTATAAAAGAAAGTCTGCTATCAAGACATTGCTTTTGTTCTATTACTTTATTTATGACTGAACGTTTCTAAAACTGAAGACACTCGTCTGTGCTCTGCACTGCAGTCGAGATCTGGCAACGTCGTTCTCTGTTCATTGGCTGACTGTGTTTTGTGACGTCAGATGCGCAGAACGCACCTAAACTCGGCCGCCAACATAAATGATGCGCACTCTAGTCGCCTCCTGAACTTCGCTTCTTTGCGCAAAATCCGTGTGGCGTAAAGTGTGTCAAGTGTTTCAATTCTACACTCTGAGACACAGAAAGCGACAGGCCACGAAACAATGATCCGAATCTGATGGAAATCTGTATATCCAATGTGCATATACAAATAAACGAATGATTATAGTTTCAGAAAAATTGTATGATCATACAGGAGTAGTTTCACAAAGTGAACAAGTTTGGCCTTTATACAAGCAGTTACTCGACTTGGTACCGATTGTCTGCGTTGTTCGATATCTGCTTGAGGGATATAGTGCGAAATTCTGTCCTATTTGCACGTTACATCGTCAAAATTCCGAGCTGGTTGGAAGACTCTGCTCACAAGGTTCCAAACGTTCTCTTACTGGACGAGGTAGCGTTTGGCAAGCACGAAGACAAGCGTTACAAATTTTCACTATGTGCGGTCGAGAATTATCTTGCTAAAATGTAAGCCAATTATGGCTTGCCGCCAGCCGCTGTGACCGAGCGGTTCCAGGCGCTTCAGTCTGGAACCGCGCGACCGCTACGATCGCAGGTTCGAATCCTGCCTCGGGCATGGATGTGTGTGATGTCCTTAGGTTCGTTACGTTTAAGTAGTTGTAAGTTTTAGGGGACTGATGACCTCGTATGTTAAGTCCCAGGTTCGTATCCTGCCTCGGGCATAGGTGTGTGTGATGTCCTTAGGTTAGTTACGTTTTAGTAGTTCTAAGTTCTAGGGGACTGATGACCTCATATGTTAAGTCCCAGGTTCGAATCCTGCCTCGGGCATGGGTGTGTGTCCTTAGGTTAGTTACGTTTTAGTAGTTCTAAGTTCTAGGGGACTGATGACCTCGGATGTGAAGTCCCATAGTCCTCAGAGCCGTTTGAACCATTTGATGGCTTGCCGTGAAGGGCAACAAAATGGAGAACAGAATATCGTCGACGGATCGCTGTGCTGTAGGGTGCCGCGGATGACAACCAAACGGTGTCCTGCTATGAAATGAAGTGTCATCCCAAACCGTGTCTCTTGATCGTCGGGCCTTATGCCCGGCGACGGTCAGGTTGGTATCTCACCGCTGTCCAGGGCGTCTCTAGACACGTCTTCGGCTTCGATTCTCATTGATTGGAATAGAATTATCTCCAGTGATGAGTCCTGCTTCGAATTTAGCCCCGGCGACCAGAGACTTTGCACTCGAGACGCCCCAGATACCAGTGGGTACCAACCTGACTGTCGCTCGCCATATGATCTGACAGCTACAAGTGATGGTCGTGGGTCCCGTTCCTTTTCATAGAAGGACACCTTTGGTTGTCATCCGCGACAGCTTTACAGCACAGCTGTAAGTCGATGATATTTTTCACCCCGTTTTGTTGTCCATCATGACAAGCCATCCTGGGCTTACATTTCATTCGAAAGGTAATTCTCGGCCGCACACGGCGAGACTTTCTATTACTTGTCAGCGTGCTTGTCAAACTCCACCTTGGCCTGCAAGGTCGCCCGATCTCTCCCCAGTTGAGAACGTTTGCATCATTATGAGCACGGCCCTGCAACCAGCTCGGCATTTTTACGATCTAACGCACCGGTTGGACAGAATTCTGCATGATATCCCTGAGTATCCAGCAACTATCTGACAGTCCCAATCCGGATAAATGCTTGCATAAGGGCTAGAGGTGGACCAACGCGTTACTCAATTTGTGAAGCTCTTTCTCTTTAATAAATCATTCAACTATGCTCAATCTGTAATAAGCTGTTTTCCTTACGGTGATTATTAACGAATCTGTCAACTGTTCCAGTAATTATATTTAGCGACTAGTTTGAAGCCTGGCCTCCTGAGGCTGCGCTGAAAGAGCCTGGTCTTAATCATGAACATCAAGCCAAAACCAAACTGTTGACAGATTCGCTAACAAACGCTTTATGAAACCGAATAAAATTGCTGGTTTTCAGTCAACAAAAGTGTTGAAACTGAAAAATTTGTTTTTCTGTACATGTACATCACTTTTACGATTTCTGTCCCGTGCGGTTAATTACTTCGTGGTGCACGCTATTTTTTCCCCTTAGAGTGTTTTTTAATGATTTAAAATGTGTTGCGATAGGAGATAAGTATCAAACGTAGAGTGGTATATGTAGATTATGGGCTGAAATTTGACTGGGGCGACTGCAGTGAATAACTGAATGGGGAATTCAGCAAGATTCTCCCACGGAACATTAGGCTCTGGAGAAAAAGACAGGAGAATCGCCGAACAGGAGACAAAGACATGTACCTTTCAGGCAGAATTAGACTGCGTGAAATTTGAAATGAAAAGGTTCAATTGGGGGGGGGGGGGGGGAATAGATCGTGTGAACTGGGTGAAGGTAACAAGTAGTGGACGAACGGGAACAGCTCTGTGACTTCATTTGCATTTGAGCTAACAGTATCGAAGCCTCATCCAGCTATAGGTTACAATAGAGTGCAGCAGACTTCTAACGAAGAAATTAACTGTAGGTCAGTAATAAAAAAAGAGGAGGTCGAAAAGAGTCTTGATGTTAGGTACTAGCCATGAGGGGGATGTAGGCTAGATAATACAGTATAAACTAGAAACAGGGTATCAGATCACAAGTACTACGACGCCCAAGTGCTAACCTTGACAAGTAAATCTTTGTAAAGATTACGACAAGGAGGATCCGATTATCATATCAGGTGTAGCAGGGAACAGCCTCGTTAAAGACAAAAATTACAGAATTAGGAGTGACCTGGATGCTCTGTACACATAAACATGAGTCTTGTGGAGGTCCAGCAGTGCCATGACCGTGCCTGGGTTAGCACTAATGTGAGCTGTGTGAACACAGAGCTGCGCGGGCAGCTGCTGACCGAAATGAAATCGTACGTGAGTGCAGTGCCTTGTTGCTATAATTGGGAAATGGGGATATCATAGACATGACGTACATCTGAATAGCATAGGGAAAGATGGATTAGCTGAGATTCTTGCAGAAAATGTATGGTGCACCACTCAGTGCAACATCCCTGTGGTTACTGGTATCAGAATCAGCATTCAGCCACCCTGTTATGAAAGAAGTCAAAATAGCGGAAGACCCACCCAAAATGATTAAGGACTCACAGAAATGTAACGTTAGATTACTTCGTCACAATATTAGAGGACTAAGTAATAAGGTAAAAGAAAATTTAGACAGCTCTGAAAAGACAGATATCGTGTGCCTATTCGAGCACCACACAACCACCAGACTAGAGAAGTTAAATATAAAAGATTACGTTCTAGCGCCTTACTCACGCAGAACTAATGTGGGAAAAGGAGGCACTGTAATGTATATTAAGACAGTTTTTATTTTGATTAGTACATATAAGTCTGTACTTGTAAATTACTGGCCAAATAACAGGGTAACAACACTACTGAATTACATAGAAGGCCTGTAAATGACGAGTCGCAGACACGAAGTGCAGTTAATAATCCTTTCTTAAATATTGTGGAAAATATAGGACAAACAGTTCAAGATAAAAAGCACAGCAGTATTCTGAAAAAGCAATTCATAAAATTCAATCAAATGAACGTATGACAGACTTTTCCCTCTGAAATTAATAAAATGGTTTATTTCCTCAATAATATAAGCTCATACGGATTTGATGTGTTTCTAAGTATTAAAGACGGAGCATAAAAGATTTGCTGCTATATAATAAGTCCAGTCTTATCTGAAATATGTAATGCATCACTTACTTAAGGCATTTTCCTAGAGAACTTGAGATATTCCATTGTCAAACCACTCTAGAAGAAAAGTGAAAGAATAGATGTCAATAATTACTGTCCTATTTCACTACTGACATTTTCCAAATTTTCTGAGCAACAATAATACCCTTAGTAAATCGCAGTATGAAATTCAGAAGAGTTGTTCTACTGAGAATGCCATTTACATGTTCACTAACCAAATTTTACAAGCATTAAATAACGAAATAGCATTGGTTAGTATTTTCTGCGACCTGTCGAAGGCATTTGACTGCGTTAACCACAATATCCTCCGAGAGAAGCATGTTTTATGGATTTGATGGTACAGCCTAACAGTGAGAAATGTAATATCTAACTAAAGAATGCAACTGTTCGAATAGACATCACCTCTCAGGTGTATAAACATGCCTTCCAATTTTCGTTTATGTCACACAACACCTTCTTGGCGTTGCGATTTTTTTCCGTCATTGTATTAAGACAGAACACAAGTTCAAAAACGATGAGACAAGTAGCTTTTGCAGTGATCAGCACACAGAAGTGTGTGGCTGTGAATTAACACTGTTCGCTTCTAATTGTAACTGTATATAGATCCCCACTGGGAAATTTTGAATTGTTTATGAGAAATTTGTGTTCCTTACTATGCTATCTGTCAGACAGCAGGAAGCAGTTAACAGTATGTGGTGATTTCAATGTAGAGTTTCCGAAGGATTATTATAACAAAAATGATCTGGGAACCTTATTTAGATCCTATAATTAATTAATTAACTTTCCAGTACAGGTGGATAAAGACAGTAGTACTCTAGTAGATAACATTCCCTCTGATGAAGCTTAAATCAAAGAAACAACTATATATCCAGTACCAAATGCTCTCTCTGATCATGATTCACAGTGAGTTAGAATAAATGAGACAGTGCCTTGCAGTATAGTTCTCCCGAGTGGAAATCAGTTGTAACAAATGTTTTTTGGAGTAGTTTACAGGAGATAACTTGGGATGAAATTTACAAGGAACCAAATACAGACAAAAAAATTAATTTATTCAATAATAAATTCATCTCATTAGATGAAAATATTTTTCCACATAAACCAATCACAAAAAATATAAAACAGCCTTGTAAAAACTATCGATCACTAGAAGGATTGAAATAACCTGAAAAAAAAGGAATTGTATCTATTCGCAAGAACAAGTAAAGATTCTGCGGTGGAAGCACACTACAAAAACTATTCAAAATTACTAAGAAAAGTTAGTAAAAATCAAGGAACATGCATATTATTTCAAAACTCCGTAATTTTGAAAACAGTAAAACGAGAGAAAGGACAACTAGCCAAAGAGCATGATGATAGCACTATTAAACCGAATGGAAGGACTATAAATGATAAGTCTCATGCAGCAAATTCATTTAATGATCATTTCTTAAATAGCGTAGAAAGTACATGGACACACAGTTCAAGAGAAAAAGCACAGCAGTATATTGAAAAAGCCACTCTCATAAAAGTCAGTAATATATGTATTACCAACTTGTCCCTCTGAAATTAATACAATTGTGCATTCTCCCAACAATAAAAGCTGATATGGAGCTGATCGTGTTTTCAACAGAGTACTCAAGATGTCCTCCAGTATAATAAGTTCTGTGTTATTTGAAGTTTGTAATGCATTACTTAAGCAAGGCATTATTCGAGAGAGATTGAAATATACCATTGTTCAACTCCTCTATAAGAAATGTGATAGGAGGAAAGTCACTGAATACTGTCCTGCTTCACTGCTGGAATAATTTGCAAATAACAGGTCGGATTTCAGAAGAGTTGCCCTACTGAAAATGCCATTTACACGTTCACACATCAAATTTCGCAAGCATTCAATAACGAAATACCCCTAGTTGGTATTTTCCGTGACCTATCTAAAGAATTTGATGTTGTGAACAACAATATCCTGCTAGATAAAGTGAGGTTTTATGGAATTGCTGGTATAGCCAATCAATGGATAATGTCATATCTAACCAAAAGAATCTAGAAACTCGTACTTAGTAATCCAACTTTCGTAATCAGGTGAGATTCCTCTGAGTGAGGAGAAATCAAATACAGAGATCCGTAAGGAACAATATTAGATCCGAAATTACTGCTGGTATATGTAAATGATGTTCCATCTAATGTAGAACTAACAGAATTAGTTCTTTTTGTGGGTGACACTACTACTATAACCAATCCAAGAATACGTAGAGCATCAGAAGAAATGGTAAACAGTGTTCTTAACAGTGCCATTGACTAGTTTTCTGGGAATGGTCTCACTCTCAATTTTAAAAAGACACGGCGTATTCAGTTCCGCACATCTAGAGATACTACACAAATGATATTAGCAACACGCAATGCGGAAATAATAGGAAGGGTTGGAACTTAATAATTTTAGGTATCCATACTGATGAGAATTTAAACTGGTAAAAGCTCATTTCGGAACTCCTAAAACAACTTAGTTCAGTCACATTTGCAATGAGAATCACTGCAAATCTTTGCTAGAGGCAGTTCAGTAAGTTGACATATTTTTCATATTTTTGTCAATAATGACATATGGAAAATGTTCTCGGGTAACTCATATTCAAGAAAGGAAGTCTTCATTGCTGAAAACGAGCAGTAGACATATTAATGTATGTTTTGCTCACCCCAATCATCTTGTAGACATCTGCTTAAAGAGTTGGGAATTCTGACTATTGCATCAGATATATTTATTCCCTTATGAAGTTTGTGGTAAATAACCCACTGCAGTTCAAACGGAACAATGAGATACATAACTTCAATACCAGAAGGATAAATGACGTTCACTACTCCATGTTAAACTCTGTTTTAGTACTAAAAGGGGCGGACAATGCTAAAAGGTAAACCTTTTGATCACTTACCCAGTGATATAAATTGTCTGACAGACAGAAAAGTAAAATTTGAAAACAAACAAAAATTTTCTACTTGACAGCTCCTATTCCATAGCAGAACTTTTGTTATTGTAATGTGTAATAGGTGTTTGGTACATGCTTAATAATAATGACCATAATAATAATAAAACTTATAAATATTCAGCATGTAGCCATAGTTACAAATTAATTTGTGATGTGAATGTAAAATCACTCGTTCCACATCATTACGATTTATTGCGCAAATGATCCAATGAACAAGAACCTAACTAATTATTAACTAACTAACCAACCGTCTTTGTAAGAGCTGATTTTGGGCCCAGTCCTATATTTAAGCTTTTTAATTTTCTTTGAGAAGAAAATATTGGTAATTGCTAAGGACAAGCAGTGATTGAAAAAGAAAGAAGGAAGAATAATTTTTAATGTCCTGTCGACAACGATCACATTAGAGGATCACAACCTCCGATCGGTGAAGCCTGGAGTAGGATATCGATTAGCCTGGAGTAGGATATCGATTGTGCCCTTTTGGAAGAACCATCCAGGCTTTTGTCTTAACTGGTTTATGGAAACGGTAGAAAATGTAAATCAGGGTGGTCGGAAGGGGATTTGAATCGTGATCGACCCACGTCCAACGTGCTAATCACTGAGCACTCTCGAACGCTGTGGCTGAGAAGGGAGTGAGCCAGTATTGTACCCTATCCCGATATTATTCAATATGTACAATGAACAAGCAGTGAAGAGAACCAAAGAAAAATTTGGAGATGGGATTAAAGTACAGGGAGAAGAAATAAAAACTTCAATGTTTGCCTATGACATTATAATTCTGTCAGAGACAGCAAAGGACTTGGGAGAGAAGTTGAACAGAATGGACAGTGTGTTGAAAAGAGGATATAAGATGAATATCAACAAAAGAAAAACAAGGTTAATGGAAAGTGGTCGAATTAAATCAGGCGATGTTCGGGAAATCAGATTAGGAAATGACACACTGAAAGTAGTAGATGAGATTTGGTATTAAGGCAGCAAAAAAAAAAAAAACTAATGATGGCCGAAGTAGAGAAGATATAAAATGGAGACTGGTAATGACCAAAGAGTCTTTTTGAAGAAGAGAAATTTGTTAACATGAATCATAAACTGAAGTGTTAGGAAGTCCTTTCTGAATATCCTCTTGTACGGGAGTGAAACGTGGACGATAAGAATCTCAGGCAAAAAGAGAATAAAAGCTTTTGAAATGCGGTGCAACAGGATAATGCAGATCGCGTATGTAATGAAGAGGTATTGAACAGAATTGCCGTGAAAAAAAAATTGCGACACAACTTGACAAAGAGAAGGGATCGGTTCTTATGGTGCATTCTGAGACATCAAATAATCACAAATTTAGTACTGGAGGGAAATATGGAGGTTGAAAATTATATAGGGAGCCCAAGAAATGAATGCAATAGCAGATTCAAGAGAATTAGGTTGCAGCACTTATTCGGAGATGGAGAGGTTTGCGGAGGACAGAGTAACATGGGGAGCTGCATCAAAAAAGTATTCAGACTGAAGAACGAACAAAAACAGTGAAACTGCTGTCAAAATAGCGTAATTTTTAGGAAGTATCTGCAGAATGTTCTTGAACTAATACCAGATATTATTCTTATACCAAGCTTCTATACACTGAAAATTTCATCGCTGCAAGTGCAGTTTCCCATAAAGTGATGGTATAAGGCATTAGTGTATGATAACATGCAGAATAAACTAGCAGTAAATATACGTATTGTAAATGTAACTGATCTAAGATTCTCCATCCAATCTAGGCTCTGAGTTTTCTAATTAAAATTGTAAATTATGTGCAGTCCATAAAAGTTAACATTTTCTGTTTATTGTATTTAGTCTTGTAGCTATCGTCAACTATTTGTCTTCTTTGGAGCCAGCAGCTTAATATATACCTCATAACAACATGGTTATTACAGTAGATGCACCAAATAACTGCTTATAATAATTAATCTGTATTCACGATAGACTGTTTCAGCGTTATCGCCATTGGCAAGTACGTCTAGATTGATGTGACGTCCGTATTAAGTAGTTAGTGGACTGTCTTACAATTTCCACTGTTTTCATAAGATGATAAATGATAACAATATTTTGAAACTAAAATGTTAATTACGATGTGACAGTAGTCTGACAATACCACTCTTACGACGCTATATGTTTACCAACCGGAAGAGTGGAACTGTCAAACTACTGTCACATCGTAATTAATATTTTATTTTCAACATATTGACATCATTTACCATCTTATGAAAACAGTGGCAGTTATAAGACAGTCCTTAACTACGTAATATGGACATAACATCAGTCTAGACGTACTTCAAAATGGTGATAAAACCAAAACAGTCTGTCGTGAATACAGATTACGTATTATAAGCAGCTATTTGATGCACCTATCGTAATAAAAGGCTTGTAGGTTTCTATTGGAAGCACTATGCCTACGGATGGGCCAATAAAAGACCTACAAACAAACATTTCCCGACAAAAAGGTGAAATATCCAGAAGACATGATCAGCTGTCAGCGTAACTTTGAACACCTGCACACTGTAGGTGCGTATGTAAATGATTAGATACACAATCCTCTGTGACACGTAGAACGGAGACCAGAGTGCATTAGCGTCGTTCGAGTAAGTGTTGTTACCAGGTCTAATGCGTGAAGAACGTCAGATGTTTGGCGGTCACAGTAAAGGACCAGAGATGTCGAGTACCCGTATGAGACAGCGCTATCAGCGCCAGACTTAGAATTAATAGAAAGAAGAAGCCTCTATTCTGATTTACAAAATAAATTGAGAATTTTAATTTTAGTGTGTGCCAAGTTATCGACAGAACTTAAATTTACCTAACATCAGGAGTCACGGTAGCTCGCAGTGAAAGATCTGGCCTCCTGTTGGAAACCGGCGAGCTTTTCGTGATCTTTCTCTAGATCAAAAATAACAACAACAAAAAAATACCTGAGGTGGACGCTGTCGCAAAGCAGGCTAATGAGTATATATCTGATTTGTGTTGAACCCGATGTCCGTATGAAAAATACTGATATCGTCAACGTTTTTGCGAATACTAAGGCTACGAAAGAAAATTTTCTGCGAATATGTTTGTTATTTTAAAACTGAATGACTATTTGTATATATGTTAGTATTGTACGTAAGAGGAATTTGAAACAAAGAAATGGAGCTAGATCATAAATAATAGATAAACAACTTACTATAGCTATTATAACATACCAACAAAGAAGTTAAAAGGCACAACGGACCTTGATTACGATACAGTGATATACAGAGGAGTAACTAAAAACATACGAGCGAGATACGGGTTGCCAGTCCTAACAAATAACAAACGGAAAAGAAAAATTATAGAATATTCCTTCATCAACGAACGATTTGTTAGATGTAAATTCAAAACTGACAGAAGATGTTTAGGCATTATAGGTGTATATGCACCTGAAGCCGGGAAGAAAACAGAAGTAAAACTGTTCTCTGACAAACGGCAAAGGGTGCTAAATAAAGTAAATAGGAGATATCAGGTTCTCATCTGCGGATACCTAAATGCTACAGTCGGTAACATACCCACCTCAGGAGCTGTGGGTATATTCGGTGAACAACACATCCATGAAAATGGTGAAGAACGTAGACAGTTTGCAACCTTCAACCAACTTAAGATCACTAACGCGTTTCTTAGGAGAAAAGCGGTACACAAGTTTACATGGAGTGCGTAATCGCAAACGACAGGATATGTAATCAGGTTCAAGATGTACACATACGCTGAAGAAGCGATATCTGATTTGATTAGTCTTTAGTTGTCACAACACTTACAATGATAGCTAAATGGAAGAAACTTAGGCCAAGACGAGAAACAAAGGTTGAGGATGTCTTTAAGCTGTACCATCCGGAACAAGGGAGTATTAGGAAATTTTTTCAAAACCTTCTGCAGAAATATCTGCTAGTCATTCCAGCTGTTCGGGATATAGAGAAAGAATGGCAAAATATTTAAGAATGCTTAAGCGACATATCAGATATTGGGGAAAAAGAAGAAATTAAGGAAAAAGAAAGGAAATAACTAGGTTAGCACACCAAGAGCCATGGGACCATTTCATACCTAAAGGAGAACAAGATATACACGGGAGGTAAACTTTTGCCTGTAAACTAATGAATGATACTGCAGAACTAAATACAATTAGCGAAGATCAATGGAAATTATTTTATAAAAATTGTGCCAAATAGATCTAGAATTGGAGGAGGAGGGGATAAGATTACGTAATAGTATGGTAAATTCAATAAGAATACAAGAACTGTAAGTAGTTCTAAAAAGTATGAAAAAACAGAAAAGCAATTGGATCGGATGGTATTAATATGGAACTTTTAAAACACGCTTGTCCCTTCTGTGATTTTAGATCATTAAATTTATTTAATGAATGCTGACACTGATGTAGAACCTCGGACTCTTGAAAAATATCAGAAATTATATTAATTGCTTAAAAAGGTCAGAGACACAATTCTAAAACTTATAGAGTAATTTGCCTTCTAAACTCAGCCTATGAAATATTTGGAAAAATAATCAATTATCATCTAAGAATCATAACAGAGACTCTCCTATCAGAAGAACGATGTGAATTCCGGTAAGGCCGTTCATGCAGTGATAACATATTCATCATAAAAATAACTTTAGAGAAACAATGACAATTCGGTTTAGAAACACATATGGCTTTTATTGTCTTCGAAAAAACTTTTGACATTGTGAGCAGAAATAAGCTAAAGGAGATGACGATTAAAAATGGGTACCCTAGACATCTTATTGAAACTATAAAAAGCTTATACATGGACACAAAAATAATAATATACGAGTAATTTTGTAGTAAAAAACTGAAGAAATCACTATCAATAAGGTGTTCTGACAAGGCTTAACCTGTCATCGACCTTATTCAATGTATATATAAATGACATTAAAAATTGGAGTCAAGGAGAAAAACCAGGTATACAGATTAATAGAAATAAATCTGTTAATATTCCTACAATATCTTTACGTACGCAGGTGATGTTACCGTTTTCGAAGAAAGTGAAGATGAGCTACAAAAAGCAGTTTACAAAATATCAATTAGCGATAAGAGATTATGATCTTCGAACATCAACAAAGAAAACTAAAATCATGGCTCATCACAGGAAATGCACCATGTGCTCAAAAATAAAGCAGAAAATTCGCGACTTGAGCAGGTTTCCTACTGTAGGCTAATTTTTTAGGGTTCCATGCAAGCTAGACATGGTCAAGGACATAAAAAATAAGATTAAAAAATGGCAGTCAATATGCAGAATAATAAATAAAACAACCAAAATAAAAAAAGAAGGAAAGAAAATTAAAATTTTATAAAACCATGGCTACACTTGAATTGCCATATGGAAGTCTGTCACGGATCTTTAAAAACGCGATGAAAGCAAACTACAAGCGGCAGAAATGAGATTTCTTAAGAAAATGGGAGGTGTTACGAGGGAAGACTGTATAATAAATGAAGTAATTAGGAATCTAATAAATTTTTATAACATTAATGAAAAGAATGAACAAAACAAAACATTATAGAAACATCGCCTACAAAGAATAAATGCAGAGAATTCCGCCTCTGGGCATGCTATACCAACAAAGAGAAAGAAGGGGCATAGGAAGATCGAGGATGTGATGGTAGTGAAAAGTGAAGACGGAACAGTCACACTAGCCTAAGCCTTGAAGTGCAGAAGGAGAAGAAGTATTGCATGTGTAATAAATGAAGATTTAACAAAACCTGTTTTTCTGTAAACACTTAAATAAAATTGATATACCATTAAATTTTTGAATATTAGGGATGGATTATGTAATCAGTCTAGCTTCAACATCAGCTGGGGGCATCATGTATTGCTCGCAGTCCTGTGACGAATAGGCTACAGCCGTCTGTACATATGGCTGTGCCGCTGCGGAACAGATAGTAGGAAATATTGTGGAGAAATTCTCGCTCTGTGCATTTAAAGGTGGTCGCAAGACTTGCAGCAAATCATACATAGTGCTGCCGCCTGTTGGTCAAATTTAAACATTAATCTGTAAAAATATTGTGTACACATATGAGAATGTTGTGTGATGACATACAATAATAATAATAATAGGACAATGTTATATATGAATGGATAGTTCTGCAGCGATATGTACTGAAAAAAATCCCTCAGGCCTGCAGTCGCTTCAAGTGGTTTACAATCCACGAGCTTTCGACGGAGCTGTCACCGGTGAGGAGTCCAGCACCGTACAAGCAAACGTTTTGGTCACAAAACCGTCGCGCCCACTTCAACCTTCCGATGGCCAGATCCGAAGCTGTGCTTAGCTGTATTTGGGGGCTATTCAGAACTTTTGTACTCGATCGCTTCTTTTATGGCAGACGTTTTGTCGAATGCAACTCGGTGTGCCATTTGCAGAGCATGCTTTGCTACTGCTGATTTCTCGGGATACCGTAAGTCCGAACAACTCTTATTTTATGTATGACGCTGTTCAGTCGTGCTCACAGACGGTCCAATATCCATACGGTATTCCCTATATTCCCGGCATTCTGAGGCCTGATGTGTTGCCGATACTGAGCCACAGAACGCCAAAAACACAAGCTTCTTCCTGTCCTTCTCAGCGGCCTTCTGCTTGCGAGTCTTCGGTGAGATTGCTTGCGTTCTTTTTATTGTTGTTGTTGTAGTACCCGTTTTCTTTCAAATCTTTCCGTATGTGGCTCAGATTTACAGCGTCTGAAACGTCTCCCGCTCGATGTACCAAGGTCATCAGAACAGAATGTTTATGTGCTGGATCGTGGTAGCTGGTAGTGTGCAGATACCGGTCTGTGAGGATGTTTTCTATAAACATTCTGGCTCAGGCACTATTTTGCTTTTCGGTGGACAAGGACATCAAGGAATGGCAAGACACCGTCCGTCTCTATCTCGTCGTGAATTTGATGTGGCCATGGATATTGTCGATATGGTCCAAGAACTCTTTCGATTTTTCAAGTCCATGAGGCTGGAAGAGTTCTTGGACCGCAGCAGATATATTCAAGATCCGTCAAGTTCACTACGGAGGTAGAGATAGGGTACCTCAATCACAGTGTTTACAGAAAAACCACCCACACGAACCGGTGTCTGCATGCAACCAGCTACCGCCACCTAGCATAGAAACATTCTGGTCTGAGGACATTGATACATCGATCGGGAGCGTTTCAGACGCTGTAAACCTGTCGAAGGAACTGAGCCACGTACTGAAAGTGAGGAGGAGGAGATTAGTGTTTAACATCCCGTCGACAACGAGGTCAGTAGAGACGGAGCGCAAGCTCGGGTGGGGGAAGGATGGGAAGGAAATCGGCCGTGCCCTTTCAAAGGAACCATCCCGGCATTTGCCTGAAGCGATTTAGGGAAATCACGGAAAACCTAAATCAGGATGGCCGGAGACGGAATTGAACCGTCGTCCTCCCGAATGCGAGTCCAGTGTGCTAACCACTGCGCCACCTCGCTCGGTCGTACTGAAACTTTCACCGAAGACACGCAAGCAGAAGAAGCTTGCGTTTTTGTGGTTGTGTGGCTCAGTAACAGGAAAGAATAGCCGACACAAAATCGATTCAGTCTTCAGGAAAGCAGCATAAATCTGACAACACAAGAGGCCTCAGAACGTCAGGAATACGCAGTATACCGTGCAAGTGTGAACAGTTTTATGTTTGATCAACAATGCACACTGCCGGCCGAAGTGGCCGTGCGGTTAAAGGCGCTGCAGTCTGGAGCCGCAAGACCGCTACGGTCGCAGGTTCGAATCCTGCCTAGGGCATGGATGTTTGTGATGTCCTTAGGTTAGTTAGGTTTAACTAGTTCTAAGTTCTAGGGGACTAATGACCTCAGCAGTTGAGTCCTATAGTGCTCAGAGCCATTTGAACCATTTTTTTAACAGTGCACACTATTGAACAATGCCGTATAGAACATGAGAGGTGTTTCTGCTTACAGTATCCCAAAAAAGTCAATAGTATCAGAACGGACATTGAATATCATTCGAAACAACTGTTATTAAAAGGACAAATGGTTTCTGGGCTAGCATTAGGAAAAAAGCCAACGAGATTAAGCACAGCATCGGATACTCCCATCGGAAGGTTGGAACGGGTACAGCGGTCGCGCGAGCGAACCATTACCTTGTATGCCACTGGACTGGGCACCAGTGACGTCAGCAGGCGGCAGCGCGGCTATGTAAAGATAACAATGGTAACCTCGTGACAGTCACCACTTGACAAAGTACGAACAATACTCAGCCGAAAGCTTGTGGATTTTAAACCGCTTGCCGCGGCTGGAAGCTGGAGAGAATTTTATTTACCTCGTGACACCAGAAACCGTACTGTACTCCGGACAGGAACATGGAGAGCAGCGAGATGATGATGCCCAGCATGTCCAGCGTGAGGAAGAGCTCGTGGCAGCGCTGTGACGCGCACACGAACACGTGGTACAGCGTCGACAGCGCCATCGTTATCTGCAACGCGGGCACACATTCTCTCAATTAAATATCAGATGCGGTTCATACTGAGACCCGTGATACGACATGTTCCCATAATAGTTGAGCACGCTTATCGGTGTGACACTCGTGTTTCTGCTAGGATGAATTACTTATTTATTTATTGACTGATTGATTTATTTTTGAGTCATCAGTCTTCTGACTGGTTGTTGCACCACCCTATGATATCCTCTTTTGTACCAATATTTTAATCTTAGAGTAGCTCTTATAACATACGTCCTCAATTATTTGCAGTATGCATTCCAATATCTGTCTTTCTCTACAGTTTTTAGCCTCACAGATGATACGATATGAACTATGATACACGATGCAACTCGCCTTACAATAAGAAGCAAGACAGCATGAATCATGTTTCTGTTTCAGTTTCGATAAGAGCTCACCTGAAGAGTACGACATTGTGGTTTATCATTATTTTAAAGATCAAAAACCTGAAAAAGAAAGAAAGTCGTGGCTGCACCAGTACAATGTTATAAATGTCTAACATAGTTCAGCTATGACATTTATAGCATTGTACCGGTGCATCCCGGCCCGCAGGTTAGCTGAGGGCACTAACGCGCTGCTCCCTGGACTCAGGTAGGTGCGCCAGCCCAGGATCGAATCCGCCTGGCATATTAACGACGAGGGCCAGTGTGCCGACCAGCCTGGATGTGGTTTTTAGGCGGTTTTCCACATCCCCTCGGTGAATACTGGGCCAGTCCCCATGTTCCGCCTCAGTTACATGATTCACAGACATCTGCAACACGTTTTCGCTATTTCATGGATTACACTAGATGCAGACAGCTGGGGTACACTAATTCTATCCCGTGGGGGGGGGGGGGGGATGGGATGGCGACAGAAAGAGCATCCGTCCATCCTTTGAGGCTGTCATTTCCAAATCCATAATAACAGGGCCGACCCCGCTTTGAAAGTGGGACAAAGGCCCCAGGAAATGATGATGATGTACTGGTGCATCCAGGATTTCAGGAGTTCAGCTGTGGATTTTCGGGAGATCTCCCAACACGAATAGAAATTCCATGAGTTCTACAGAATGACCACAGACAGTTTCCACTTTTAGGAGCAACTAGTATCAGCTACTCTGATGAAGCAGGACACAAATTTTCGAGCTGCGGCTTCTCCTGCTGAGACGCTATTCTTTACATTGAGCTTAGTTGGTGGTAGTGTTTGAGTGACGATAAAAATGCCGCCAAGAAAAGTTTATTTTTAGTAAGGCCACCTAGTATGGCACTTCATTCAGTATGTATATATACACCCTGAGTTTACCCAGTAACGCCACCTCGTATGGCACTATATTCAGTATGTACACACTGATCAGCCGGAACATTATGGCAGTCTACCTAACAGTCGGTATGTCCACCGTTGGGACGGATAACAGCGGTGCCACATTATTGCATGGAAACAATGTGGTCTTGGTAGGTCGCTGGAGGGAGTTGGCACCACGTTTTACACTCACAACTCACTTAATTTCCGCAAATTAGCGATGAGCTCTTAAGCCACGTTCGATCAAATCCCAGATGTGTTCTATCGGGTTCAGATTCGGCGAGTTGTGAGTCCAGCACATCATTTGGAACTCACCACTGTGTACCTCGAACTACTTCATCACACTCCTGGCCTTGTGATATGGCACAATATCTTGCTGAAAAATTCCACTGCCATTGGGAAACATGACTGTCATGAAAGGTGCACGTGGTCTGCAACCTGTGTACCATATTCCCTGGCCCTCATGCCAGCTTGCTCCAGCTCTATTGGACCCACGGATGGCCACATGAATGTTCCCCAGATCATTATGGAGCTGCCGCCAGCTTGACTTCGTCCCAAGCACAGATGTCTAGGAGCTGACAGATTCACGCCCTCCCATCAGCATGATGAAGAAGGTATCGGGATTCGTCAGGCCATGCAAGACTCTGGCACTGCGCCAATCTCCAGTGCCGGTGGTCACGTGCCCATTTCAGTCGTAGTTGCCGATGTCGTGGTGTTAGCATTAGCACATGCTTGAATAGTCGGCTGCAGGGGCCCATGGTTAGGAGTATTTGGCGCGCTGTGTGTTCAGACACACTTGTAGTCTGCCCAGAATTAAAGTCTGATGTTAGTTCCAGCGTTGTGGGTAAAATCTTCTCAGGTATTGTTGAAAGGAAAGTGCGAGTATTAGTTGAAGACCAATTGGATGAAAATTAGTGTGGGTTTAGGCCTCTTAGAGGTTGTCAGGACCAGATCTTTAGCTTACGGCAAATAATGGAGAAGTGTTATGAGTGGAACAGGGAATTGTATCTATGCTTTATAGATCTAGAAAAGGCATATGACCGGGTTCCTAGGAGGAAGTTATTGTCTGTTCTACAAGATTATGGAATAGGAGGCAAACTTTTGCAAAGCAATTAAAGGTCTTTACATGGATAGTCAGGCAGCAGTTAGAGTTGACGGTAAATTGAGTTCATGGTTCAGAGTAGTTTCAGGGGTAAGACAAGGCTGCAACCTGTCTCCACTGTTGTTCATATTATTTATGGATCATATGTTGAAAACAATAGACTGACTGGGTGAGATTAAGATATGTGAACACAAAATAAGCAGTCTTGCATATGCGGATGACTTAGTTGTGATGGCAGATTCGATTGAAAGCTTGCAAAGTAATATTTCAGTGCTAGATCAGAAATGTAAGGACTATGGTATGAAGATTAGCATCTCCAAAACGAAAGTAATGTCAGTGGGAAAGAAATATAAACGGATTGAGTGCCAAATAGGAGGAACAAAGTTAGAACAGGTGGACGGTTTCAAGTACTTAGGATGCATATTCTCACAGGATGGCAACATAGTGAAAGAACTGGAAGCGAGGTGTAGCAAAGCTAATGCAGTGAGCGCTCAGCTACGATCTACTCTCTTCTGCAAGAAGGAAGTCAGTAGCAAGACTAAGTTGTCTGTGCACCGTTCAATCTTTCGACCAACTTTGTTGTATGGGAGCGAAAGCTGGGTAGATTCAGGTTACCTTATCAACAAGGTTGAGGTTACGGATATGAAAGTAGCTAGGATGATTGCAGGTACTAGTAGATGGGAACAATGGCAGGAGAGTGTCCACAATGAGGAAATCAAAGAAAAACTGGGAATGAACTCTATAGATGTAGCAGTCAGGGCGAACAGGCTCAGATGGTGGGGTCATGTTACACGCATGGGAGAAGCAAGGTTACCCAAGAGACTCATGGATTCAGCAGTAGAGGGTAGGAGGAGTCGGGGCAGACCGAGGAGAAGGTACCTGGATTCGGTTAAGAATGATTTTGAAGTAATGGGTTTAACATCAGGAGAGGCACCAATGTTAGCACTGAATAGGGGATCATGGAGGAACTGTATAAGGGGGGCTATGCTCCAGACAGAACGCTGAAAGGCATAATCAGTCTTAAATGATGATGATGATGATGATGATGTTAGTTCCAGCACAGTTCGCCACCTGTTCTGCTTCACCAGTCTACCCAGCCTACAATGTCTGACGTTTGTTATGAGAAGTGGCCGCCCAATTCCACAACGTCTGAACGTGGTTTCACCTTTGCTTTCGTCATGTGTTGAAGACACTCACCACAGCACTTCTTCAGGCCATCACAATCTGCCTTCGGTCAAACCTAGTTAGATGGCGCGCCTTCCCCATTTTACACACGGACAACACGCTCAGTGATATTACATGCACTATGCGTGTGTCTGACTAGCAGGCATTCCTCGCCAGGTGATGCTGCTATCGCCTGGACGAGGTTATATCGATAGTAGGTCGGTGGTCATAATGTTCTGGCTGATCAGTGTATACACACACAGAATATATACAGGGTGTGTCTCGCATGAGTAGTTGGACGCATTTAGTTTGGTGTTTCGGCAGATATTAGTAATGGTTACAAATTACTAAAGCTGGGATAGAATTTCTATAACTGTTTAACTTCGTAAAGTAATCCATGATTCAGGTTGAGGAGTATTCAGAAGAAACATTGCTGGATCTGAAGAGAAATCAGATACCATCGATGGTGTAGCAGTGGATGATGAACTCTGCCTAGGGGTAGGCAACGTGTTTTAAGAAATGGGTGAAGATAACGATGGTAAAGAAAATCTCGACGTATATTTCTCTGCTTCGTCCACCTGTTTCTCTAGAAGTAACAGGAATTTAGTTTTCAGATCAATTCTACGGTTGTCACAAAGTATTGTGAAATCAGGGAGCATAGACTGAAACACCATCCAGTCAGCATCATCAGCTGATGAGTCCCTGTGTCTCCTCGTTCCAGAAAGTTTTCCATCTCAAGCTTCGGCTTGACTAGGCAGCTTATGAAAAAGGGAAAGACGAGGTAGCCCCCAACTCTGCATAGCAGGCCACAGCAGCCAGCAACCTCATCACGCACAGCCTTCAATAAATCTCAAGTATTTTCTCGAGAACGAAAAAGAGACATGGCTCTCCTTCCACAGTCAAAAATAATTTCGACAAGTTAGCTACATTACGTATCCAGACATGAATTCCAGAAAATACATCAAACGTAAACTGGCCAGTGACTACCTTTTTCCACTGCTAATTTTCAAAATATGTGGTGTGTTTGGCTTCAGAGTATCACAATGACTATAAGCAATAACTAAAAAATCAATTTTATTTATTGATAAGTTTCCTCAAAATCGAACGAGTATGACTGCATAGTAGAGAATGTGCATGAATCGCACACCGGGGGCTTTTAATTTCTTATGTGAAAAGTAGAAGTTTTACTGAAAATGGTTCAAATGGCTCTGAGCGCTATGGGACTTAACTTCTGAGGTCATCAGTCCCCTAGAACGTAGAACTACTTAAACCTAACTAACCTAAGGACATCACACACACCCATGCCCGAGGCAGGATTCGAACCTGCGACCGTAGCGGTCGTTCGGTTCCAGACTGTAGCGCCTAGAACCGCTCGGCCACTCCGGCCGGCGAAGTTTTACTGAGAAACTAAGTATAGTGACCGATGTAGGATTGCTTCATCTACACAAAACAATTTTCTTAAGCACCTAGGATTCCATGACTCTAGCGTCTCTAGACGTCTCAGCGGATCAGGTTACCGGACAGATTACATCAAATGGTTGTAGCATCAGCACTTTCTGCTAAAAAAAAAAATCATTCGCCGTATTTTTTTTATCACGCCTCGTGCATCCATTCTCTTTAAATCATGTAAAGTGTATGGAGAAGGACGCTGTTGATTTGAGCGTAGCAGTTGTTTCTGTTTCTATTACAGGTGCTGCTTGCTAAGAATAGCAACTGATTTGTCTCTGTGATGGCTGTGACTAATCTAATACTATATTTTAGAGAACTGTACTAATAACCCTCCGTGAGAGACAAGGCAGTTCCAGATTTTTCTCTGAAAAACAGCGATAACATTTTCGTATGTGCGTTATATGGAATATAAATTTCCTTTGATTGGTTGCAGTGCAGATATTTTTATTCCTCCACTTCATTAGTTGAGCAAACAGCTGTTTTATAACACTGTTCCGCTACCCTGTAGTAGTTCAGTATGTCTCCCGTTAATAGAAATAATACGGGATATAAAAATTACGCCAATATTTGAGTACAACTGTTATAAATACATTTTTCAAACAGGCAGTCTTACATTCATATAGAGTATACAATGAAATTATCCAGCCGGCCGGAGTAGCCGAGCGGTTCTAGGCGCTACAGTCTGGAACAGCGCGACCGCTACGGTCGCAGGTTCGAATCCTGCCTCGGGCTTGGATGTGTGTGATGTCCTTAGGTTAGTTAGGTTTAAGTAGTTCTAAGTTCTAGGGGACTGATGACCTGAGAAGTTAAGTCCCATAGTGCTCAGAGCCATTTGAACCACTTTTTTGAAATTATCCAGAAAACAAAACAATATCATTATTCAACTGAATGAAAGTATCGAAATCGATCATTCACATCTAGTGTTTTTAATACATTTGTTAAAAGTCCTAGACAAATTAGTGTCAAGCACTTCAGAAATACACTCCTGGAAATGGAAAAAAGAACACTTTGACACCGGTGTGTCAGACCCACCATACTTGCTCCGGACACTGCGAGAGGGCTGTACAAGCAATGATCACACGCACGGCACAGCGGACACACCAGGAACCGCGGTGTTGGCCGTCGAATGGCGCTAGCTGCGCAGCATTTGTGCACCGCCGCCGTCAGTGTCAGCCAGTTTGCCGTGGCATACGGAGCTCCATCGCAGTCTTTAACACTGGTAGCATGCCGCGACAGCGTGGACGTGAACCGTATGTGCAGCTGACGGACTTTGAGCGAGGGCGTATAGTGGGCATGCGGGAGGCCGGGTGGACGTACCGCCGAATTGCTCAACACGTGGGGCGTGAGGTCTCCACAGTACATCGATGTTGTCGCCAGTGGTCGGCGGAAGGTGCACGTGCCCGTCGACCTGGGACCGGACCGCAGCGACGCACGGATGCACGCCAAGACCGTAAGATCCTACGCAGTGCCGTAGGGGACCGCACCGCCACTTCCCAGCAAATTAGGGACACTGTTGCTCCTGGGGTATCGGCGAGGACCATTCGCAACCGTCTCCATGAAGCTGGGCTACGGTCCCGCACACCGTTAGGCCGTCTTCCGCTCACGCCCCAACATCGTGCAGCCCGCCTCCAGTGGTGTCGCGACAGGCGTGAATGGAGGGACGAATGGAGGCGTGTCGTCTTCAGCGATGAGAGTCGCTTCTGCCTTGGTGCCAATGATGGTCGTATGCGTGTTTGGCGCCGTGCAGGTGAGCGCCACAATCAGGACTGCATACGACCGAGGCACACAGGGCCAACACCCGGCATCATGGTGTGGGGAGCGATCTCCTACACTGGCCGTACACCACTGGTGATCGTCGAGGGGACACTGAATAGTGCACGGTACATCCAAACCGTCATCGAACCCATCGTTCTACCATTCCTAGACCGGCAAGGGAACTTGCTGTTCCAACAGGACAATGCACGTCCGCATGTATCCCGTGCCACCCAACGTGCTCTAGAAGGTGTAAGTCAACTACCCTGGCCAGCGAGATCTCCGGATCTGTCCCCCATTGAGCATGTTTGGGACTGGATGAAGCGTCGTCTCACGCGGTCTGCACGTCCAGCACGAACGCTGGTCCAACTGAGGCGCCAGGTGGAAATGGCATGGCAAGCCGTTCCACAGGACTACATCCAGCATCTCTACGATCGTCTCCATGGGAGAATAGCAGCCTGCATTGCTGCGAAAGGTGGATATACACTGTACTAGTGCCGATATTGTGCATGCTCTGTTGCCTGTGTCTATGTGCCTGTGGTTCTGTCAGTGTGATCATGTGATGTATCTGACCCCAGGAATGTGTCAATAAAGTTTCCCCTTCCTGGGACAATGAATTCACGGTGTTCTTATTTCAATTTCCAGGAGTGTAAATAGTAAAATGTAGGCATGCTAAATAATATTAGACATGTAGGGGGAAAAGAATTTTTTCTGCTGGAAGGCACAGTTCTACAAAATGTGATCTCGGATTCAGTATTGTTTCTCAAGTGTGTGAATTACCCATGTAGAAAAGACCATTTTGATTATAGCATGTATGTGAAATAATATCAGATACCTTCTTCACCACGTTCTTTAGGTTCTCTAAAGTGACTTGCAAGTACTGATAATGTGGAATGATTCAGATGGCTGAAAGTCTTAGATAACATATAACAGCACCGATTTTAGGTCAATGTCCTTCATTATAAAACATCCTTGAAAAGATTATTGTTTCTCTGCCTGCCAGAGAAAACCAACCTGGGCACACACGATGACGCCGATGAAGACGACGAGCTGAGCCGGGGGGATGATGTCCCGGTAGCCCAGCAGCACGCGAGCGCCCAGACCTCCCAGCAGCATCCAGCCGAACACGTGGCTCCAGATGTTGATCGTCTCATTGGTCCACCAGAACACGCTGTTAAACACACGCACCATCACCTCTCTTACCAACATTTAAAAATTACTTTGTAAGAACTCAGTGTACCCCTGTATGATTACGTTGTTCAGTGCCATGCTATGGTAATACACCAGTGTGTAAACTTAAGGACGAAAGTACGAGTAAATGTCGCACCATGTGTCACTGCCAAGTAACAAAGCTCGATGGACTTGGACCATACATAGAAAGAACAGCTGTAGTGTAGTGCAGAAGATAGGTGAAATAAATACTGAATCAAATGAGCAGCCGCACGGAGTAGCCGCACGGTCTAAGGCGTCTTGTCACGGTCCGTGAAGCTAACCCCGTCGGAGGTTCGAGTCTTCCCTCGGGCTTGGGTGTGTGTGTGATCCTTAGCGTAAGTTAGTTTAAGTAGAGTGAAAGCCTAGGGAGCGATGACCTCAGCAGTTTGGTCCCATAAGACCTTACCACGAATTTCCAATTTTCACACGAGCAGATATGTGTTGTCTGTTCTTTGTGACACGTCCGAAAGATCCTGAAGCCATTATAAAGAATTAATGACTTTACCTGCTAGTGGGCATTGATTTAATTCTATCGGACATATCCGAAAGAACACACACCATATATGTACTCGTAATTAAGGTGATGACGACCATTCACCATTTCAGTGCAGATTCACACCACACTCGAACCCTCACGGGAATCGGCGAAATGCCACAAAAATCTTCGTTACTCGAGCTACTGCAATACAGCGAGCGCCAATACTGCCAGCTAAATAAAAAGACTCTAACTACTGAAGGCAGTAACTACTGATAGGTATAGTCAGCATATGAAAGATTTTGATAGAGAACAAACAATGTATTTACCTTAATAGTGTTCAAAATTCAATATATACACTCCTGGAAATTGAAATAAGAACACCGTGAATTCATTGTCCCAGGAAGGGGAAACTTTATTGACACATTCCTGGGGTCAAATACATCACATGATCACACTGACAGAACCACAGGCACATAGACACAGGCAACAGAGCATGCACAATGTCGGCACTAGTACAGTGTATATCCACCTTTCGCAGCAATGCAGGCTGCTATTCTCCCATGGAGACGATCGTAGAGATGCTGGATGTAGTCCTGTGGAACGGCTTGCCATGCCATTTCCACCTGGCGCCTCAGTTGGACCAGCGTTCGTGCTGGACGTGCAGACCGCGTGAGACGACGCTTCATCCAGTCCCAAACATGCTCAATGGGGGACAGATCCGGAGATCTTGCTGGCCAGGGTAGTTGACTTACACCTTCTAGAGCACGTTGGGTGACACGGGATACATGCGGACGTGCATTGTCCTGTTGGAACAGCAAGTTCCCTTGCCGGTCTAGGAATGGTAGAACGATGGGTTCGATGACGGTTTGGATGTACCGTGCACTATTCAGTGTCCCCTCGACGATCACCAGTGGTGTACGGCCAGTGTAGGAGATCGCTCCCCACACCATGATGCCGGGTGTTGGCCCTGTGTGCCTCGGTCGTATGCAGTCCTGATTGTGGCGCTCACCTGCACGGCGCCAAACACGCATACGACCATCATTGGCACCAAGGCCGAAGCGGCTCTCATCGCTGAAGACGACACGTCTCCATTCGTCCCTCCATTCACGCCTGTCGCGACACCACTGGAGGCGGGCTGCACGATGTTGGGGCGTGAGCGGAAGACGGCCTAACGGTGTGCGGGACCGTAGCCCAGCTTCATGGAGACGGTTGCGAATGGTCCTCGCCGATACCACAGGAGCAACAGTGTCCCTAATTTGCTGGGAAGTGGCGGTGCGGTCCCCTACGGCACTGCGTAGGATCCTACGGTCTTGGCTTGCATCCGTGCGTCGCTGCGGTCCGGTCCCAGGTCGACGGGCACGTGCACCTTCCGCCGACCACTGGCGACAACATCGATGTACTGTGGAGACCTCACGCCCCACGTGTTGAGCAATTCGGTGGTACGTCCACCCGGCCTCCCGCATGCCCACTATACGCCCTCGCTCAAAGTCCGTCAACTGCACATACGGTTCACGTCCACGCTGTCGCGGCATGCTACTAGTGTTACAGACTGCGATGGAGCTCCGTATGCCACGGCAAACTGGCTGACACTGACGGCGGCGGTGCACAAATACTGCGCAGCTAGCGCCATTCGACGGCGAACACCGTGGTTCCTGGTGTGTCCGCTGTGCCGTGCGTGTGATCATTGCTTGTACAGCCCTCTCGCAGTGTTCGGAGCAAGTATTGTGCGTCTGACACACCGGTGTCAATGTGTTCTTTTTTCCATTTCCAGGAGTATATATATATATATATATATATATATATATATATATATATATATATATATATATATCGGGGCGGTTAGTAGACCCGCAACCGAGCGCCTCCGCAGGTGGCGGATAGGGGAATGCCTCCTAGATATAGGTGATACCGAGGAAATGAAATACTCGGGGTGGACCAAAACTACTAGTAGCGTCTGTTCCCACAGTGGGCGGCTACAAAAGGCGTCTGCCCCACATGTCAGTGGCGGCCTCAACCAACCTCCTGATCTGGAAAGTCAGGTTGTACTCGGCAGCATGCCATACATTCAGCTACTAAACATCATGATGGTACAACGAGAAAAATCTCATTACCCCGGGCCCCAGCCAATAGACTGGGATTGTCGTGAGCATCGGATTCCGGGGGCTCACGGACATCTTGAGAAGTATCGGAGCTTCTCAAACTCCCTCAAGACCAAACGCAAACACTACATCGGCACACTCAACGTGAACACACTGATGAAGACAGGAAAGATGAAACAACTGACAGACACTCTCGAAAAATTTCAAATCAAAATATGTGCACTGCAAGAAACACGATTCACAGACGAAGACCATTTCAACACGGAGAATTTCAGAATATACAAAGGAAAACCATCGAGACAACTGAAAAACCTAAGGTTTTTTGGCACAGGATTTGCAGTACACAGGTCCATCACGGACAGCATAATCGACTTTTCGTCACCAAACGAAAGAATCAGCACCATCACAGTGAAATCAGCCAATAAATCCTACACAATAATCAACGCACATGCACCGACTAATGACTACAACAGGAAAAACCCGGACGAAATTGATGACTTCTGGACGACAATGGAAGAAACTATCAGAAAAATTCCTGCACATAGAGTCAAAATAATACTGGGAGACTTCAACGTCAAACTCGGAAAAGAAAAGATATACAGACATATCACAGGAAAACATACTCCACACAAGGACACCAACAAAAACGGAAAACATCTGATAGACTTTTGCAAAAGCCACGACCTCGCCATTATGTCAACAAAATTCAAGAAACCAACACGAAAACTTACCACATGGAAATTCCCCAGCGGAAAGCAAGAACTACAAATCGACCACGTAATAGTGCAGAAAGACTCACAAAAAGAAATTTTGAACATAGACACCCGTAAAGGCTACTTCGACTCAGACCACCACCTACTACAGATCAGGATTCGTCTTTTGCCCAAGAAAAAGCTCCAGAAGAACAAAATTGTTAGACTAGATCCAGAATACGTTACTTTAAACCAGACACAAATATTACACAAAATTAAAATGGAGAAAACGACAGACTGGACACAACTTTCACGAAGAATCCGAGAGGCCATGAAACTAGCACAAGCACCACGCACACCGTTGGTGGAACCACACATGTGACCAAGCTATTGATCAACAAATCAGTGCATGGAAAAAATTTAGTAGCCATAAATCCCAAGAGAATTGGATGAACTTCTTGAAAACACAGAAGCAATCAAGCGAAATCACTCGCAGTGAAAAACGAAAGTATGACAAACGGCGACTGACAGAGATCGAATCGGACTTCATGAAGAACAATACAAGAAACTTCTACAGAACGTTCAGAGAAAATATGACTGGATATCGACCACCCAACTTGTGCTTCAGAAGACCGGATGGAACCCTAGAAACCAACACCAAAAACAATTGTGACATTCTGGCAAAGTACTTTGAAAAACTGCTCAACACGGACCCCCCCATGGAAGAAATGATGACAGAAACGAGCACATACAATCCAGATAGTGAACCTCCAACTCTAGAAGAAGTTAAAGAAATAATAAAGTCAAGAATCGTAGAGCACCAGGAGAAGATGGCATCATCGTGGAAATCTGGAAGTTACAAGACCCAGAACTGACCAAAGACATCCACAGGATCTTGGAGGACATCTGGAAGACCATGAAAATTCCTGACGACTGGAAAACTGCCCTGATACACCCACTACACAAAAAAGGTGACAAGACTGACCCGAACAACTACAGAGGAATATCCCTACTACCGGTCACATACAAGATCCGCTCTAAAGCTTTACTGAACAGACTAGAATGCCAGACCGACCACTTGATTGGGGAATACCAAGCAGGCTTCCGTAAAGGGCTGTCTTGTGCGGAACAAATTTGGAACCTGAAAATGATTTTACAACACAAACAGAACCTGATCATTACCTTTGTTGACTTCAAAAAGGCGTACGACTCTATCGACCGGAAAACTCTCTTCAAAATTCTAGCAGAATACAAAGTAGACAACAAAACACGGGCTATCATAGAGCAAACTTTAACCAACACGACCTCCAAAGTGAAGTTCTGTGGGGAACTATCAGAGCCCTTTGAAATTCGCACAGGTGTCCGACAAGGCGATGGCCTCTCACCTCTCCTTTTCAATCTGCTGTTAGATATGGTCATAAAAGAATGGGAAACATCACAACAGGGGATAACCTTAGGAAACCTACAGATTAAATGCCTGGCTTTTGCAGACGATTTGGCGATTGTCATGAAAGGTATAAAGGAAACAAAAGACGCTATTGAAAAACTGCACGAAATCGCTTCCAAAACTGGACTACAGATCTCTTACGAAAAGACACAGTTTATGAGCACAAAGAAACTCTCATCTCTGAACACAAAGTATGGCACGATTTACAAAACGGCAAACTTCAAATACCTCGGTGAAACACTACAAATGAGTGGACATAACAGAGACTCAAACGAAGAAAGAAAGACTAAACTGGACAAGGCATACAAAGTAGTGTGGAATCATTACAACAAGAAGTCTATCTCACAAAAAGCCAAATTATGCCATTACGACACGGTGGTGTTACCCGAGGCACTATATGCAGCAGAGACCACACTAATCCTAGGGCATACACGTATCAGACAATTAGAAAAAGTAGAACGGAAAATACTTAGGAAAATATTTGGCACAACTAACAACAATGGAATATGGATCAAGAAACCTACAGAGGAACTGTACAAACATACGGAGACAATCACAGAAAAGATTAGAAAACGCAGACTACAATTCTATGGACACCTACACAGAATGCCATCACACAGGCTGACCAAACAGATCTTTGACTGGGTAACCACTAGAAACAACAAATGGGTGGCAGAGGTAGAAAACGACCTGAACCAACTCAACATAACAGCAGACACAATAAACGACAGAATAAAGTTCAGAAACATCATTAAGAAAAGTAAACCACATGAGATACAATGTGACAAACGAACAGGCATAAAATGGACCGAAGAACGCAAGCAAGATCACAGCCAGAAGATGAAAGAAATATGGGCAACCAAAAAGGCAATCAAGATGAAGCCGAAGACACAAAGCCGACAAGAAGCATGGACAGAGGACCGGAAAGAGAAACACAGCGAGCGAATGAGGGAAGTTTGGGCAGCAAGGAAGGCAGCAAAAGGAACTGGCCATGTAGTTTAGTCCAAATGCGCTTATATCCAACTCTCCTACGAAATTCTCGTTGGACATGAGAACAGATAAGAGACGGTGCACCTCGAAGTGTAAAGCCGCGTGTTTGTTTTATGAGGTTTTATGAGCAAGAAGGTATTGCGTCTGTAATTTTAACTTTTCTGTAAATTTTGAAATAAAGAGTGTCTGAGTACAGGTGTCAGTGGTTAGATCAAGGACCTTCATGGATCTGTTGCTATGATGACTGTTTAAATTATGAAAAAATGTGTTGAGAGGTCTTGTAGTGCCTGGCCTCAGACACAGTACATTATCTTCAAAACAACAGTTTTTAATATTTACCCTCAAAGGCTATTTATTCAAGAAACGTAGTTCAGAATTGTCCATGAATATTTCAGCCAGAAGTGGACTAAGACGGAACTCCCATAGCTATGCCTTCAGTTGTTTATGTAGGATCCCTTTCAATTGGAAACAGTTTTGTGTTGAGCATGTCTGAGTGGCCAGGCTCAAGAACCCCTCAACTCCCGATTTGCTTATTCACCGTTGCACTTTAAGAATCTATTTAGCTGTGACCCATCTATGGCGTGTCTCATTTTGTGTCAAGAGATCAAAACCACGAAATTTACTTGAGAAATGTCACACAGCTTCATCAGTCATTTCGACTATTCACCAAGAGCGATGGAATCAGAAGGAAAGATCAAAACTAGGTAACTGTTATGGGATTCGGAATGACCTATGCTAAATTTTTGTTTAGTGCAACGATTATCAGCTAGCCTCAGGTGTGCTTAAGTGAAGAGTAATCAGGATTATCTGGAGAAATAATCCAGCTGTATCGGATTAATAATAAGCCTGTAAAATTAGTGAGGGCGATTAAAAATTAAGAATAACGTTATAAAATTTTATGAACTGTAATAAGACATACAAATTCAATTGTATGGGGAAGTGTAAGGAGTTTTGCAACACAAGAGGCGGAATGCTCTAGTGTGCTCGCGTGGGATCGTAGAGTATTCCTAATGCATCAGATTGGAGGAACGAGTCGTTCAACCACGAGTGGTTTATTTCTGACCTATAATACATGTGTATTTCAATAATGATAATCGACGTGACTGGAAACATGTGGCAGTAAACTGAATTCATATTTGATATTTTTCGTTTCACTAATAACTGTCATTGAAGAGGTGCATTGAAGAATTCCCAATATACTGTTTGTGTATTTTTTGCATTCTGTTTTACATATATCGAACTTTCCATCCCTTGGACGTTCGAAATGTGGGAAGCTGAATAAGACATCACGGGATTCCTTTTGCGAGACGCAGTCAAAATTAACGTTTATCAACAAGTGATAACGACACGTCGACTGCGACAGCCGTCGATACGGAAAATTCAGTACTAACGGATTTCCAGCATGCTGGAATGTTGAAGGCTCAACATCCAGTGATACTATTTCCATATGACAGTCAAAGTTGCAAACTAGCTCTTTTCATTACGTGATGAAGATTACTTTCGGTTTTTTATCATAACCCATTCTCATATCATCCTGTGAAACAACAGGCTAAATTTACAATTTGTTACATAAAGGGCCAAACAGTCCACGCGTGTCACAAAGTCCGATGTCTAGCGTATTGACATACGTACGATACAATCGTTACCCAAAGCAGTACAATGTAAGTGGCCATGAAACCGGGTCAAACAGAAACTCATACCGGACGTTTGGGGAAATCTTTATCATCAATACAACTAAATAATGAATATATGAGTGTGTAAGTCACACTACGAAGAAATTATGCATCGTGTTTTCTTCATACATAGTTTCTTAAATCGAAACAGGAGGTCACTTTATAAATAAGTCAACACACATAGCGCCACACTCGATGCGCAAAAGCATTACAAAAGCCATCGTATACAAACAAGCATAGGCCAGACCAAACAAATATAATAAAAACAATTTTATCTTTTTTAATGAAAAAGTGTCAAACTTTAAAATGAAAATCACAAATGGTCTAAAAACAAAATTTTATGATAAAACAGATTTCTTTATCTTTTCGTAATGAAGAAGATGTATTTTAAAATGAAAACCACAGTAACAACTATTAACAACGTTAACAAATATTAAACCCTTAGTCGGTTACTGCGTATTAATCAACATATTTTTCCACCATATGTCGAAACCTTTGGGCCTAAATCGAAAACAAGACCATCTGCCAACACGTATCACTGAGGTGTACTACCCCAGATACCAACGTGGTAAGACAGTAGGAGGGAAGAGAACATACTAACGGATACAACCACAATAAACGATTTGGGAGACAATCTGAGCAGCCGTCTTCGGTTGTTTGCAGTTGCCACTGTCGTTTATCGACTAATAAATTCATCAGAAGATCAAAACAAACTGCAAAACGATTGAGAAGAAATATCGAAATGGTGCGAGAAGTGGTAGTTGACCTTAAATAACGAAAACTGTGAGGTCATCTACATGAGTACTAAAAACTTCGGTTACACGATAAGTCAGTCTAATCTAAAAGCCGTAAATTCAACTAAATACCTAGGAATTACAATTACGAACAATTTAAATTGGAAGGAACACATAGAAAATGTTGTGGGGAAGGCTAACCAAAGACTGTGTTTCATTGGCAGGACAGTTAGAAAATGTAACAGACCTACTAATGAGACTGCCTACACTACGCTTGTCCGTCCTCTTTTAGAATACTGTTGCGCGGTGTGGGATCCTTACCAGATAGGACTGACTGAGTACATCGAAAAGTTCGAAGAAAGGCAGCACGTTTTGTATTATCGCGAAATATGGGAGACAGAGTCACAGGAATGATACAGGATTTGGGATGGACATCATTAAAAGAAAGGCGTTTTTCGTTGCGACGGAATCTTCTCACGAAACTCCAATCACCAATTTTCTCCTCCGAATGCGAAAATATTTTGTTGACACCGACTTACATAGGGAGGAACGATCACAAAGATAAAATAAGGGAAAGCAGAGCTCGTACGGAGAGATATACTCGTAGATGTTTATTCTTCCCGCGCGCTATACGAGATTGGAATAATAGAGAATTGTGAAGGTGGTTCGATGAACCTTCTGCCAGGCACTTAAATGTGATTTGCAGAGTATCCATGTAGATGTAGATGTAGAATAGTTAAGTGGCATATTGCGGCACAAAATTCTTAAAGCATTATTAACTTAAAAATAAACCTCACTCACCAACCACCGCTAGCTCTGCGCTGATAGTTCGTTATGAACGTGATTTCCCCGTAAAATACTGTATGACAGACAAATGTAAAATCATCCTCTTACTCAGAGTTACATTTAATTCTCTTACAGTAATTGGCCTCGAAAGGAGCATCCGGTTACCCCAGCAAAACACATATGTACAGTGGAAGAGCTGCAATCATTCAAAGTTGCGTCAAACATGAAGCATTACTATAAAAGGACCCAAGCACAAATGAGAGTAATTAAAATATAATTAAAAGAGTGGTAAAGGGGCTACTAATAGGGGACGGGACTGATTCTGTGGAGGAATGTGGGACTTTTCTACCGTGTTTTTTTGAATACATCCAAAGGATGCATGTTTGTAAACGGTGGCTCATAAAATGCTTCCGTGCGCCGAGCGTAGGGCTATGTGTTGTAGTGGGACGAAATTGAAGCGTCACCCATCTACCAGTGTCAGCCCAGTTTGCAGGTGAATATAAGTTTAATTTAGTTTTTGTTTATGTATTTTTGTAATATTTTGTAATGGTTGTGAATTGCCTAAAGTTTTGTATTTTTTTTATGTTTCATGTACGGAGAGGGCGGCGCAACGAACGGAGACAGCATCTTCGCTGCCGCGACCAGAGAGAAAATTGCTGGCCACTATACGTCGCGGGTCGACAGCCAAAGAGCAACAGAAGATCCTGGAACCGAGTTGTTGCGTCGTGCTTCTAAAAATCGATAAATGAAAATATGTAATTTTTTTGTACAACAATGATATCATATGAAGTTTAATCTTATTGAAAATGTTAGTTTTGTCTCGTCAAGGCTCAGGTTCACGTCTGTATGTAGGAAGATAATAAACTAGTGGATGCAACTAAAGTTGAAATACGTGTTCTGAGGATTTATTTATGAAGAATTATGTGAATGGATTAATAATATATTTGACAAGATTATTGAATTTTGACAGCGTTCATCGCAACTTTGAATCTCAAATGGTTTATTCAATGTGGTTCTAATATCGATTAAATCAGATAACGTGTATCAATATAATTTCTGAGGAGAAAAAAAAAAACGACGTCTAAAATTGAAAAAGTTTACGCAAACCAATTGGCCTGAGTGACGTAATTCTGCGCATACGACTCAAATGATGTTTTACAGTTTCGTTCAAGAACCATTCTGAGACAATTTAAAAAGAATATGAATAACTTTCAAGTGGGTTGTAACTGACGTAGGTGACGAAGTTACACATGGTCATATGTCAAAAGAAAATCGTTTATAAAAAACTTACGTCGTTACACTACAGTGTGTTGCCCTATTTATAAATTAACTCCTGTTTGGATTTAAGAAACTCCGTATAAAAAAAAGCGGTGTATAATTTCTTAACGCTGTGACTTAACACACTCCTGTATTTATTGTTTTGTTATACTGATGATGGTTATAGCACGCAATGAAGACTTCCCTAAACGTCCAATAGGGACGCCATCTGGAGGAAAATTTCGTCAGGTTAACTGAGTTCAGGCTGTCAGTTTCTGTTTGCATCTAGTTTCATGGGCACTTGCATTGTACTCCTAGGATAATGACTGTCATGATTTTTTGGTATGTGGAGTAATATTTATTGTGTGTGGATGGTACGTATGTTGATACGGTAGACATTGCTCTTTGTGACACCCATTGGCTGTTACGTACTTTATGTAACAAATTGTAATTTTAGCCTGCTGTTTCACAGTATAATTTGAGACAGATGAAAACCCGAAACTAATCATCATCAAGTAATAAAAAAAACTCTTTTGCAACTGTTTGTCATATCCAGAACATCTCATTGTGGCCAATTGCTGTTCCTCCACTGAGAGAATCTCTGCTCTCATAGACGATCACCTTCGGCTTATTATCCACAACCTACCCTCCTATATATAAGATACCAACCATTTCCTGCGCCGACTCTCCACAGTTCCTTCTTTTACCACACGGTTCCCTTCTCGTCACTACTGATGCCAGTTCCCTTTACACTAACATCCCTAATTCCAATGGCCTTACCGCCATTGAACACTACCTTTCCCAGTGCCCAATTGATTCCAATTTTTCAATTCATCTAAATGAGATGGCATGAATTAAATCTCAAACAAATAGTTATTAGGCAAACAGGAGTCGAGCTATTTTCTTACAAGTCTTCGTGCAGTGCTACTTGCAAAGTACTAAAACAACTGGAAAAGAGGTTAGTTTGCATGTTCACGTAATGTACTTAAAGGATTGTGTCGCGATGTGCCGTGCAGTGTTTGTTACCTTTCGATGCAGGCGGCTGGCGACAGTACGTCGCGGTAGCCGGTGCGTATGTAGGGGTTGAAGCGCATGTGCTCGGGCGCCTCATCCACGGTGAGCAGCCGCGGCTTGTTCGCTGGCGAGTCTTCTGGCGCCAGTAGCTTGCTGGCGGGGTCTTCGCCAGCCGGGGACGCCGACACCGGCCGCAGCTGCTGTCGGCAGCGCTGCAGTCGCTGGCGCTGGTAACACGACACCTGGCTCTTTATTTTACGTAGGCAATGATGCTCTTGGCACAAACACGGTACTTCTTTCCACTTCTACGGGGTATATAACATTACGTGACGGGAATGTAGAAGACAGTGCAAAAGGCTGAACTAGCAGGTCGCTTTCACTTCCTTGTTGGGAAGCACACTAACACGAATAACACTGGTTGAGAACGAAATATTTTCTTAAAGGTAAAAGGTGGCCCAAATGTAGTTTCGATTGTGTGTTTCAAATAAAATGCTTAAAATGTCTAATCACAAGCAGTTTTGACACAATTTGAAAATTTCTGTGCGGTATTGAAATTATAGCTATTTAAACATTATAATAACGCCAGTAGTATTTTGTGATGTTTGGCAATGCAATCTGCTATAAAAAGGTGTTTTACTTTATAGTCTATGATGCGGCTACCTTAAACTAGGTCTATTTGAACTATGGGGATTAACCTGACTCAAAAAAAAAAAAAAAAGAAGGGGCTGTTTGTGGGGATTTGAAAGTACTGTCCATCATGCTCAGTCAACACTAACCGTGCTTCTTGTGCAAATGGGACAGTCACGAAAAAGACAAGCACTGGTCTCAGAAAATCAGGCAAAGCAGAAGGCCAGAAATTGGATGGAGAAAAGTACTATTCGAATCTTTGATGGACCTTTCGAAAATACTCCTGTCTCCACTTCACATAAAACTTAGCATTACGAAACAATTTATTGAAGCCCTATCACTTTAAAGTATGTACCAAGTAAGTTGCCGCGGCTATCAGGAACTAAGCTGAAAGGTGTTATGGTCGGCCCTGACATTCGAGAACTAATGAAAGAAGGAGCATTTGAAGACAAAATGAAAATAAATGAACGATCAGCTTTGATATCTTTTAAAGAAGTTGTCAACAAGTTTGTCGGCAATTGCATAGCCCTTCATTATGAGAACACAGCAAGAAAATGTTGGATAACTTCAAAGTTTTGGGTGCGTTGATCCGCTTGAGATGCACTTCCTGGACTGCCTCGTCAACTGTTTTCCAGGAAATCTGGGTGGTAAGGGTGAGAAACAGGAAGGAAGGTTCCACCAAGATATCAAAGAAGTGGAACGGAGGTACCTAGGGCCGCTTGGATGTCAGAATGATAGCGGATTACTGCTGTATATTTCACAGGCAGTGCGAAAAAGAAAAAGTGCGTAACAGAGATTTGAGGCGAAAAAGAAGAGGCACTAAGATTTATGACACTGTATCAGTACTGAGTTGGGTAGTTACATGTTTCACAGATCATTTCAACGTTTCTTTTATCGGAATGATGAGTAATGAGTCAGAACATAACACTTCGTTATAATTTTAAGAGTGCGATTACTCTACCACTTTTTTAATAAAGATTTTTTTTAAATATATGTATTATGTAAGAATTTTCTGAGTCTACATCGTCGTTTTGTGACAAAAAAAACCTTTAGGTCGTAGAGAGAAACATTTAGCATTTCTGAACTTAGCATATCAAAACACATTACGGCCACCTAAAATAATTAAGAAAAAACTGCAATACATAAATTGCAGACCTGCCTAATGAGCTGTCTTTGCGCTTGCAGAAAGAACAACGTAACGAAGCAACATCAACAAATAGTTGAATTTTTATTAATGTTGTGAGGAATTTGTTGATGTTCTACTAACTTTGTAAAATAATTTTTCTGCTTTAGTCACTTTTTATCAGTAGTTGTTATCACGACACGCTTTGTCGACATGCTGCCAATATCAAGCGCCTTGCAGTTACATATATATTAATTTTTAAATATGAAATCTTGCATTGCACCAGCACCCCTTGCGCATTTATGGTAATATAATAAAAATATTTTAATCGTATTTTAATCCCGGTGTAAATTGCAGTAGACTTCGCGAAATTTTTAAGAAAACGCCTTTTTGCATGATGCACATGAATTTCTTATTATATTTATACACCCAAGCCATCTTCAATAAGTTTTCTGGAATATAACTTAATTTTGCCTCTTCACTTATTGCTTTTTGTATTTAATACAGTTCACGGATATATTTTCCGAGGAAATGAAAAGTAACTTGCAGGAAAATGTCTAATTTACTTTTAGACAATGATGTGATTTTCCCCTGTGGAAAAACCGCGTGAAAATCTCCACTTTTTCTTGTTGTCACTGTAGTTCCGCAGGATAACATTTTCGGTGTCATTTGTTCTGTAAGTGATGCCAGCTTTTCCTCTCTTTTGTTTTGACTCGTTCTCTTCCCGTTTGTACATGTGTTTATTTAAGTGTACGCGTGCGTGCTTGTGTGTACGTATGTGTACACAGGTGGAGTTCCTTACCAGGATTCCGCGGACGGTGTCCATTAGGCCGGGCCTCGACGTCTCCAGCGTCCTTTCCCATGGCATCAGCATCGTGTCCGCCTGCGCCCTTCTGTGGAAAAGTCGTTTTCACATCAGTAACGCACTAAACCAGTTTCTGGTGCAATGTCTGATTCATGAAGTGTCTTACAATGAACACTACGCAACATAGACTATCACATCCCTACAAATAATTCAAGTAATTACTTGTCTGAAATGTATTCGAGTTGCGAATATGGACAACCATCAGCTACAATGGAATGATGGCAGTGAAAAATTGTGCCGCACCGCGACTGGAACCTAGATTTCCCGCTTAGCGCGAGCGATCGCCTTGCCATTAACACTGGACTCGCATTCGGGAGGACGACGGTTCAATCCCGTCTCCGGCCATCCTGATTTAGGTTTTCCGTGATTTCCCTAAATCGCTTCAGGCAAATGCCGGGATGGTTCCTTTGAAAGGGCACGGCCGATTTCCTTCACCATCCTTCCCTCACCCGAGCTTGCGCTCCGTCTCTAATGACCTCGTTGTCGACGGGACGTTAAACACTAATATCCTCCTCCTCCTCCTCCTTGCCATTAGGTTCCATGATGCTACTCCAGGCAGGTGTAAAATACATGTGCGCAACAGAAAATAATAAACGCTAAAATGATGATTTGGCCCTGTCTGACTACCCCCTGAAGCAGATCTTTCGATCTCTTAATGTTTTCGTTTCTTTTTTTTTACATGTAAATTACAATCTAAACACAAATGAAGGCAAGTAATACTACTAAATGATAAACGTTGTTGTTCAGTATATTTATTATAGTTTAAAATCTACCGTTTAAGTACAATTCTCTATATTTCCTAACTAAAATTATTAATCAATTGCCCAACTCTGCCCCTTATTATGACTGCGCGGTCTAATATCACTCTCGCGAAATGACTGACATCATCTACGCAGCAAACACTAGAAGACAATACTTTCAAAAATGATCTACGGTGGCGTGGAACCTCAGTGGAAATAAACTAACGTGATCACAGCTGTTTAGCTTTATAGCCCTAATAAGCCGTAGCAATTTCCGATATCACAGTACGTACTGCGTCTGGTGCGTCTAAGTGATGGTTCTCGTTCTCGTCTGCGACGATGGAAGAACTCCGGCTTCAAATAGTCTTTCAAAACTAGGACGGCAGAAGGCTGTCCTCTGGCTAATATACTCTAGTACTGTCTTCTCCTCTCTGTGTTCTACAGACGAGAAACGCGAACTCCCAGCCACAAGGACGGAGTTCAGGTAACGTCTCAATGTAAGTATAGGCAGAAGAAGTGTTCTCAATTACTGAACGCTGTGTACTCAACGACGACTTCCAGCCCAGAGGTGAAGTCCAGAATCGTGTAGGTTCGCAACAGTACAGTGCCTAACTGTTTTAACTATAAACTCTCCTGAGAGCAAAGCCAGCAAGTCCGTCTGTACCAACAAAGCTGATACTGAGCGACCGCCACACACAGGCGCTCACAACGGAAGACCTCGTCTCTCCACCGCTGGCTTCCCAGCGAGGCTTGGCTCCCCGCCCTCGTAATTCCGAAATCGAATCACATTCCCGAAACCACGGAGTATTCTCCATCTCTACAAATTCTTTCGAACGCCGACCAACCATATTTTAGTCTTTTCTCGTCCAGCGCGGAAAGTTTGCGAGGAAAAATCTATACTCGTACAATGGTACGCTTCTGAGTAAAAGTCCTTGGAAATAACCCAGTCTGCGTGGTTTCCGAGGTGGCGCTTCTTCGTTCCTCTCACCAGCGTCCAAGATTTGCAGAGTTCCTGGTTATCCCCCTGCTCCTGCTACAATAGTGGCCGGCCGTCACCCTATTGTGCTCCAGAGCTCAGGAGCCATGACGTCCGCGTCCGTCAAGCTACTTCCTGTTTTTAAGCGGGACCAACACCTGTGCAGGTATTTTACCAACAGCTTGAGCTCTGCCTACCGTTTCATCTCCACTGGCGTTCCAACGTCTACTAGTATAGGCAATCATTCATTACGCCGTTCTGATAACAAAGACAATCCGTCCCGTTTGATGCAATAAAATTGAGATTTCCACTCTGCAGCGGAGTGTGCGCTGATATGAAACTTCCTGGGAGATTAAAACTGTGTGCCGGACCGAGACTCGAACTCGGAACCTTTGCCTTTCGCGGGCAAATGCTCTACCAAGGCTGTGGCTAAGCCAAGTCTCCGCAATATCCTTTCTTTCAGGAGTTGTGGTTCTGCAAGGTTTGCAGGAGAGCTTCTGTAAAGTTTGGAAGGTAGGAGACGAGGTACTGGCAGAAGTGAAGCTGTGAGGAGGGGGCGTGCGTCGTGTTTGAGTAGCTCAGTTGGTAGAGCTCCTGCCCGCGAAAGGCAAAGGTCCCGAGTTCGAGTCTCGGTCCGGCACACAGTTTTAATCTGCCGGGAAGTTTCAAGTGTTAACAATTAATTACAAGGCGTACGTGACAATGTCATTCTCATGTAAATATTCGTATATACGATGTACAACCTATCCAATCATACCTAATTGTGGTTTTAGTTCAAGGCAAAGTATGTGGATGAGTGCTTGTAAGGTGCGGAATTATACCCACCTTATAAGGCTATCCGAGCATGACTCATGGCCATAATCAGATTTACGTATGTCGTGAACCATGTGCTACAACCTGTATTCGTACATTCATTATGCCTATTCCCGTACAGAGGAGACATTTTAATTGAAAGTCGCTTGCCCGGTGTCAGTGGGTAAATACGATATTGCTGTACCTATGTATTCAGAAGTACTATGCAATGTCCCTTCGGACATGCATGTATGTAAGACATCTCACACGCCAACACTGTCCAAGAATGCACGCGTGTCCGAATGAACAGTGAATCGTACCTCTGAATACTACAGACACTGCATTCTCGATATTATATGACGAACAGACCGACAGAGCCGTGCTGCGGCTCGCGTTGGTGCCATGGCTAGGTTGGCATGGTGTAATTTGGATAGTGAGCTCTCGGTTCCTTCTTGTGTTCGCTGGCGCCACTACGTTTGCCAGCGTTCTCTGTCGCGAGTGGCAGCAGTAGCGCTTATCGATAGCTAACACTGCGCTACTATCTTTGGAGCGACCTCTAGTATTTCCGGGTCGTCGTGTGTCGGGGGGGGGGGGGGGGGAGGGGGGGAGGCAGATGGGAAGGAGCAGCAGTGAGGTCCGACAGCGCCAGTAGTCGCCGGGACAGCTGGCGATACATGCACTGCCCGATGGAAGGATGTGGTCGCGAGAGTGCACGACCACGTCGAGTTCAGGATTCAGCGGGTTTAAGTTCAAGTTCGAGTAGTGCAACCTTCACTTGTATCTGTGTGTGTGTGTATGTGTGTGTGTGTGTGTGTGTGTGTGTCCGTGGAAGAGACCCAATGGCGATAAACTGTCAGTCGACCATTCATACTGGCACCTTTTCCTTGCCTAACTTGAACGGGGACGATCGTAGGTTGGTCGTTCGGTCGGTCTTCTCATCGGACGACGTGTATTTCGTCTTCCGATTGCTTCTGGGCCCTCGGTCTGTGTCGACTTGTGATTCGTTCTTGTTGTTCCACAGAGACTGGTTTTCGTATTGTCTGAGTTGTTGGTGGAATTGTTTTCGCGGGTCCGTGTGTATCTGTTGTGTTTGAATGAGCAGTTATTTTAACGCTGTCTGCGCACTGCGTTTGTGAGGTAGTTCCTTAGGCCTTTCGGTGTTTTAAAAGCCAGATTCTCCAGACGCAGTGCTGTCTGTCACTTCACCCTCGCCTGAATTATTCCATCGTTGTATCGGTTACCTGAAGTTAGGTGGATTTGGTAAGAGGGTTAGTCGGAGTTTAAACTGTCCCTAGTTTGAGTTGCCATCCTGTTATGTCAGCATAACTCTTGGCTGCCTCACTCACTGCTTACGCAGGTGTAGGGACTTTTCTTAGGTCGATCCTTGGAGCACTGTCTGTGGATAACTCCCTTTTTTTATTTGGTATGATTATGTCAATTGCTTAAAAATAATATTTTGTTTAAATTATCCCTATTGATTGTGGCCTATAGCCGAAAAATAATTTGAATTCTTCTTAATAAGGCCTTCAGCCGTCAGTGCAGCTTGTGTTATTTATTTTGGTATTTTAAATGTGTAATTGTCTTCCTCACTTGTAATTCAGGCCTTCAGCCGTTAATTGTTCTGAAGTGTTGCTTGTAGCCTTCAGCCGGCAACTAATTTTGAATCCTTTCGTAATAAGGCCTTCAGCTGTCAGTGTAGCTTGTATTACAGTCATTTTTTTAAATGATCGTTTTTAAAAAAATTATTTCCGTAAATAAGGTTTACATGTTTACGGTGCAGCCAGCGGTAACTGTTTAGGCCGCTTCCACGCCTTTTCCTGCCTTCCCTAAGTCCCACATCTTACTGGTATTTTGCAAACTGAGAAAAATAGGAGTTAGAAATTATTCGTGCTATAGTAATAATTTCGTAGCACGAGTAAAAACAGCATCAAGGAATTTAATTTTCCATTTAGACATTGCATTCACACAAAAACGAAACTAATTTGCCAGAAATTATGGTTATCGTTAAATACACTGCCCGATAAAGGGAATGAAGCATCCAGAAGAGGAGAAGTAAACGAAATGAAACATTCGGCGTTGAGAGGTCATGTGATGTTATTTCGCTGACCATATAGTAGTCAAATTTACAAAGAACTTGGCTGCATGAGCCGACCCCGTCTGGCCTGATGCATGCTCTAATTCGACTGGGAAGGGGTTCGTAAAGCAGTTATACACTTTCCTGGGGCAAGCTGTCTCACAACAGTTGCAGCTGCTCCTCGATATACAGGATAACGGCACTGAGACGGAGTTGACTTCCGAGCTGGTACCACATATGTTCTCTCGTGGATAATGGGACCTTGCTAGCGACGGGAGTAACTAAGCACCACGCAGACAGTCCATACAGACAATTGCCATGTTTGGGAGGGCATTGTCAGATGGTTCAAATGGCTCTGAGCACTATGGGACTTAACATCTAAGGTCATCAGTCCCCTAGACTTAGAACTACTTAAACCTAACTAACCTAAGGCGAGGCAGGATTCGAACGTGCGACCGTAGCGATCGCGCGGTTACAGACTGAAGCGCCTAGAGCCGCTCGGCCACAACGGCCGGCAGAGCATTGTCCTGTTGAAAAATGGCACCACGACACTGCTGCATGAGAGGTAAAAAATCGGGATGCAGGATGTCTGTGACGTACCACTGCGTCGTCAGAGTTCCCTTGATCCCCACCAGCCGTGGGAGTAACACCGCTGTACTTTTCCAAGGCATTGGAAGAATGAGACTACTCTCTATGTAGCCGCCATAGTCAACGACGATGGGCATCTGGAGCAGTGCGGAACCACAGTTCATCGCTGGACACAAAGCGTCGGCGTTCATCGTCAGTTCCTGCTTCCCGGTCACGGCACCATTCCAAACGCAGCCGTCTGTGTTGTGGTGTTAATGGCAGCCTATGCATGTGACAGTAATTCCCTAGTCAGGCTGCCGCTAGTTTCTTGCTAATGGTGTGTGTGGTGTCACCTCCAGACACCACACTTTCTAGGTGGTAGCCTTTAAATCGGCCGCGGTCCGTTAGTATACGTCGGACCCGCGTGTCGCCACTATCAGTGATTGCAGACCGAGCGCCGCCACACGGCAGGTCTAGAGAGACGTCCTAGCACACTCCCCAGTTGTACAGCCGACTTTGCTAGCGATGGTTCACCAACAAATTACGCTCTCATTTGCCGAGACGATAGTTAGCATAGCCTTCAGCTACGTCATTTGCTACGACCTAGCAAGGCGCCATTATCATTTGCTATTTATCTTGTGATGCATGTACCGTCAGACCGATGTTCACCAATTATGGATTAAAGTTAAGTATTCCAGAAACTACGTACCCTTCTTTGCTACTATAAAATCCGTGTCCTGTTCCAGACCTCACGCCAACCTGCGTGAGCTTAAACGCGTGCCTTTCGGCTTCCTCTCATAGTGGCTTGGCTGCCTTGCCAAGTCACAACAGTGTGGATGATGCAGAATGTTGCAGCGAGTCTATTACGTGTTCTCACATGACAGGCACTATCACATCCCAGTGCCCCACATATCGGGATATTGCACGTTTCGTCCAATCGGCCGAATGGAGACCCACAATGAGGCCGCTTTCAAACTACGTCTAGTGCTGATAACGCTGTCTCAGATCAGTATGCGGCATCTCTGTGTTCTTCGGAGTGATCACTCGACAGCTGGCGCTGTTCACGCCGCTTGACGCCCTACCAGACCTGGCAACAACACTTAGCACGAACTACACTAAACGATTCCGGTGGCCGGCCTATCTGCCACAGAGAATTATTGCAAATCCAAATCCACCGATAGTTTTCAGGTGTACGAAGTTACATTGATATCCTACCATATCTTCTGGGCGATTCACTTTTTTTGACAGACAATTTATTTTCCATACGGCGGAAAATAAACTCAGAGGAATAACTCGGGCTATTGTAATACACTCCTGGAAATTGAAATAAGAACACCGTGAATTCATTGTCCCAGGAAGGGGAAACTTTATTGACACATTCCTGGGGTCAGATACATCACATGATCACACTGACAGAACCACAGGCACATAGACACAGGCAACAGAGCATGCACAATGTCGGCACTAGTACAGTGTATATCCACCTTTCGCAGCAATGCAGGCTGCTATTCTCCCATGGAGACGATCGTAGAGATGCTGGATGTAGTCCTGTGGAACGGCTTGCCATGCCATTTCCACCTGGCGTCTCAGTTGGACCAGCGTTCGTGCTGGACGTGCAGACCGCGTGAGACGACGCTTCGTCCAGTCCCAAACATGCTCAATGGGGGACAGATCCGGAGATCTTGCTGGCCAGGGTAGTTGACTTACACCTTCTAGAGCACGTTGGGTGGCACGGGATACATGCGGACGTGCATTGTCCTGTTGGAACAGCAAGTTCCCTTGCCGGTCTAGGAATGGTAGAACGATGGGTTCGATGACGGTTTGGATGTACCGTGCACTATTCAGTGTCCCCTCGACGATCACCAATGGTGTACGGCCAGTGTAGGAGATCGCTCCCCACACCATGATGCCGGGTGTTGGCCCTGTGTGCCTCGGTCGTATGCAGTCCTGATTGTGGCGCTCACCTGCACGGCGCCAAACACGCATACGACCATCATTGGCACCAAGGCAGAAGCGACTCTCATCGCTGAAGACGACACGTCTCCATTCGTCCCTCCATTCACGCCTGTCGCGACACCACTGGAGGCGGGCTGCACGATGTTGGGGCGTGAGCGGAAGACGGCCTAACGGTGTGCGGGACCGTAGCCCAGCTTCATGGAGACGGTTGCGAATGGTCCTCGCCGATACCCCAGGAGCAACAGTGTCCCTAATTTGCTGGGAAGTGGCGGTGCGGTCCCCTACGGCACTGCGTAGGATCCTACGGTCTTGGCGTGCATCCGTGCGTCGCTGCGGTCCGGTCCCAGGTCGACGGGCACGTGCACCTTCCGCCGACCACTGGCGACAACATCGATGTACTGTGGAGACCTCACGCCCCACGTGTTGAGCAATTCGGCGGTACGTCCACCCGGCCTCCCGCATGCCCACTATACGCCCTCGGTCAAAGTCCGTCAACTGCACATACGGTTCACGTCCACGCTGTCGCGGCATGCTACCAGTGTTAAAGACTGCGATGGAGCTCCGTATGCCACGGAAAACTGGCTGACACTGACGGCGGCGGTGCACAAATGCTGCGCAGCTAGCGCCATTCGACGGCCAACACCGCGGTTCCTGGTGTGTCCGGTGTGCCGTGCGTGTGATCATTGCTTGTACAGCCCTCTCGCAGTGTCCGGAGCAAGTATGGTGGGTCTGACACACCGGTGTCAATGTGTTCTTTTTTCCATTTCCAGGAGTGTATTTTATAAGACGCGTAAAAACAGCGTAAAAGCATTGAATTTCCATTTAGGCATCACATCCGTGCAAAAACGGAACTAACCTGCTACATATTCACGTTATCTTTAAACAAGAAAATGTAATATATGAGATGTATTCACAGCTGCGAATATGAACAACTATCAGCTGTATAACTGAATGACGACAATAAAAGATTTGTACCGCTCCGGGATTCACACACAGATTCTCCGCTTATCGCGAGCGGTCACGTAACCATTATGCTATTCGAGCACGATTAAAGGCTAGATCCAAACTGCCATATATCGTCAACCATGTGTCTACAACCTGCACTCTTACGTCTATAATCGATTTTAATTTAAAGTCGCTTGCCCGGTGTCGGCGGATAAATACGATATTGCAGTGCCCGTGTTGTTAAAAAGTACGATGTAGCGCAATGTCAATATCATCTTGACGCACTTTTGCAATGCGTTGTACTTCAGAATAACATAGGCACTGCAGTATCGTATTGTATAGCAAATGCAATATTAGTAAAAACGTAAGTAGCACTGCTTAATTTTATATATTAATAGCATCAGCATTCGTTTATGTGAATGTGGTCTCCGTAAATAACCGACTAAAACTGTTTTGAAGAAACATACGTGAAGCTATCAGACAAAAACTTAAACTTAAGTTCAGCTCAAAGAATATAACGATGGAGTGGAATAGAAAAGTGTCCAGTTTCGTCGTCTTGTCGCAATTTTGCTTCATGCTTTACATCACTTGTCGAAGAGAGACACTACCCGAGTAACTTAGGCTCGGCACACTGCTCTCCCATTCACTGTTGTCGCCTTTTGAAATGGAACTACTACTACTTGCATTTGTATTCCTGAACGGATCCTGTTACAGTCATCCCACGAAGGAAAACTCCTTGGAGTCATCAGGGACCGGACCATTGTCTCCTACGTGGCAGTCACACACCCTAACTGCTCAGTCACGTTGGTGGACAAGGGAATGACAAGTCATGCCTTTGGAGACGTCCAAGCAACTGTGCTGTCAATTTAAGGCTGCATTAATAGTCTTCGCACACACTTCAGGAACTTGATGTCAGAATCAACGCACGTTGGATCTTGAAGCTGTACAGCCGTTCACAAACATAACTGTCACAGAATACAAAAGTTTAGGGTACTAGATAACATAGTTTCGTTTAAAAAGAAAAAGGAAAAAAAATTAGCCTCGTGCGAATTGGACTCACTCTCTGAGGTTTCCGCACAAAATGAATTATGTATACAGACAGTTCATCCATGCCGGGAACTGAGAATCTCGACGATTTTTACCTTTATCGACATGGGTATTGGCAAAATATCGGTCACGAGAATTCCAAGCCTTTCGAGAATTTTTAATTTTGAGGTCGAATAACAAATGACAAAGCAAATATTTTTTTCGTGTGATGCAATTACAGATTAACAATGCTCTTATTCTTTTCCTTTATTTGTACTGCGAGACCTTGCTTTTTGCCAAACTTCATGATTCTAGGCCAACGGGAAGTACGCTACAGGTTGTAATACCCGAATTTGCGTGTATCAAAGTACGTGACATACATGGCCGTATCTCTTGATTTCACTGACTTAGAAACATTGGTTTTTTGAACCGCCAGAGTACCATAGACTTTAGTATCTGACATAAATTCCAACTTGATACGTCTACACAAGCAATTCAAGTTCGGGAGCCTTTTTCTCCTTTGATTAATTTTGTGATCTAATTGTAGTGCTCAGATATTTTCAGATACGTTCCAGCGAGCAGAGATTGTGGCGGAAAAGGTTCCCAACCGGCAAATATTTTGAAGGAGATTTCCCATTCCAGCATTTGGCTTAGAACCAAGGAAAACTTCCTAAAACCATTGTCAGAACCGAGGGTTTGGTTAAGTCAGTTTGTTACTAGGACAACTTGTGTGTGTATCAAAATGGAGATGTGAGAACGTGCTCAACTTGGAATGAAGTGTATTTTGCCTTTCAATGTTCAGTCTACTTTTTTTCCTTCATTCCCTAACCATGAGAGCAGGATTGGTTACAGCAAAATTTGGTTCATGTATATATATATATATATATATATATATATATATATATATATATATATATATATATATATATATTCTGTCCATCTGTCTTTGTTGGGAGTTGGGTTGTTTTGGGGGAGACCAAACAGCGAACTCATCGGTCTCACCAGATTAGGAAAGGATGGTAAAGGAAGTCGGCCGTGTCCTGTCAAAGGAACCATCCAGGCATTTGTCTGAAGCGATTTAGGGAAACCACGGAAAACCCAAATCAGGATGACCGGACGCGGGATTGAACCGTCGTGCTCCCGAATGCGACTCCAGTGTGCTAACCACTGCGCCACCTCGCTCGGTACTGTCTTTGTGGTAAATGGAATGGCTACCACTAGTTTACTGACACTTGTACGAAAGTCATTCTTCCTATTTTCCTCTTGCGGGCGTATATACACTGAAGCACCAAAGAAAGTGGTACAGGCATGCGTATTCAAATACAGAGAAATGTAAGCAGCCAGAATACGGCGCTACGTTCGGCAACGCCTATATAAGACAACAAATGTCTGGCGCAGTTGTTAGATCAGTTACTGCTGCTACAATGGCAGGTTACCAAGATTTGAATGAGTGGTGTTGTAGTCGATGCACGAGCGGTGGAAAAGAGCATCTGAGATAGCGATGAGGTGGGGATTTTCCCGTACGACCATTTCACGAGTGTATCGTGAATATCAGGAATCCGGAAAAACATCAAATCCCCGACATCACTGTGGCCGAAAAATAAATCCTGCAAGAACGGGACCAACGAAAACTGAAGAGAATCGATTAACGTGACAGAAGTGCAACCCTTCCGCAAATTGCTGCAGATTTCAATCCTGGGCCATCAACAAGTGTCAGCGTGTGAACCAGTCAACGAAACATCATCAACATTAGCTTTCGCAGCCGGAGGCCCACTCGTGTACCATTGATGACTGCAAAAAATGGCTCTGAGCACTATGTGACTTAACTTCTGAGGTCATCAGTCGCCTAGAACATAGAACTAATTAAACCTAACTAACCTAAGGACATCACACACATCCATGCCCGAGGTGGGATCGAACCTGCGACCGTAGCGGTCGCTCGGTTCCAGGCTGTAGCGCCTAGAACCGCACGGCCACTCCGGCCGGCTTGATGACTGCACGACACAAAGTCTTATGCCTCGTCTGGGCCCGTCAACACCGAGATTGGACTGTTGATAAATGTAAAAATGTTGCTTGGTCGGACGAGTCTCACATATTGTATCGAACGGATGGACGTGTACGGGTATGGAGACAACCTCATCAATTCATGGGTCCTGTATGTCAGCAGGGGACTGTTCAAGCTGGTGGAGACTCTGTAATGGTGTGGTGCGAGTGTAGTTGGATTGATAGGGGACTCCTGATACTTCTAGATACGACTCTGACAGGTAACCCGTACGTAAGCATCCTGTCTGACCACCCGCATCCATTCATGTCCATTGTGCAAGAAGGACTTGGTCAATTTCACCAGGACAATGCGACGCCCCACACGTCCAGAATTGCTAGAGTGGCTCCAGGAACACCCTTCTGAGTTTAAACACTTCCGCTGCCTACCAAACTCCACAAACATGAATATTATTGAGCATATTTGGGATGCCTTGCAACGTACTGTTTAGAAGGGATCTCCACCCCCTCGTTCTCTTTCGGATTTATGGACAGTCCTGGAGGATTCATGGTGTCAATTCCCTCCAGCACCACTTCAGACATTAGTTGAGTCCATGCTGCGTAGTGTTGCGGCACTTCTGCGTGCTCGTGGGTGTCCTACACGATATTAGGCAAGTGTACCAGTTTCTCTGGCTCTTCACTGTAGTTCCATACACTTGACGATGATTTGCCAAGTACAGCTGTATATTCAAAAAGAAAAAGTTAACTAGTAAAAATTATCTGTGTTACCAAAAACTGCTCGAGTTATATTCAGTTGGTTCTTGAGAGCACAAATGAGGGAGGTATTCTGCGAACTAAGTATTTTCTATAAGATTTTTAAGCAGGAACAGTTTCAAGCATACTACCAAATGCGCATCCAGTTCCGTGAAAAAGTTCGAGGTACATACATGAAGGCTCATTATTAATAGAGAAAACAGGCAATAATAATAGCAGCAAAAAAGTTCCAGTAATATTGTATTCGCAGACGAGTAGTTTTAGAGGTGACTGATGTGTGTTTAATTACGAGCCAACATGGACTGTAGTATGAGATATTGTGCTAATAATTACAAACGTAGCTCGAATGTTAACTTTTCGATTAAATCCCCATCATATTTGGTTGAACAACAAGTGCAATACTAGTCAGTAAGACTGTATGTTACAATTCACTATATACAGGGTTATTACAAATGACTGAAGCGATTTCACAGCTCTACAATAACTTTATTATTTGAGATATTTTCACAATGCTTTTCGCATACATACAAAAACTCAAAGAGTTTTTTAGGCATTCACAAATGTTCGATATGTGCCCCTTTAGTGATTCGGTAGACATCAAGCCGATAATCAAGTTCCTCCCACACTCGGCGCAGCATGTCCCCATCAATGAGTTCGAAAGCATCGTTGATGCGAGCTCGCAGTTCTGGCACGTTTCTTGGTAGAGGAGGTTTAAACACTGACTCTTTCACATAACCCCACAGAAAGAAATTGCATGGGGTTAAGTCGGGAGAGCGTGGAGGCCATGACATGAATTGCTGATCATGATCTCCACCACGACAGAGCCATCGGTTTTCCAATCTCCTGTTTAAGAAATGCCGAACATCATGATGGAAGTGAGGTGGAGCACCATCCTGTGGTACGTTTAGCTCCCTGCTTGCTTTATTCGTCGACTTCCGCGGGCTACGCATGAAACTTGGCCGCACGCGTTCAACCGTTTCTTCGCTCACTGCAGGCCGACCCGTTGATTTCCCCTTACAGAGGCATTCACAAGCTTTAAACTGCGCATACCATCGCCGAATGGAGATCTTTGTTGAACGTCGTCCTGAAGTGTCGTTGCACTGTTATGACTGACTGATGTGAGTGCATTTCAAGCACGACATACGCTTTCTCGGCTCCTGTCGCCATTTTGTCTCACTGCGCTCTCGAGTGCTCTGGCGGCAGAAACCTGAAGTGCGGCTTCAGCCGAACAAAACCTTATGAGTTTTTCTACGTATCTGTAATGTGTCGTGACCATATGTCAATGAATGGAGCTACAGTGAATTTATGAAATCGCTTCAATCATTTGTAATAGCCCTGAACTCTTGCCCGTTAGAGGAGATATATCACGAGGCGCCCTCATCTTTGGATGCCATACTGCACTTGTCTCTGCAGTGAATTACGAATTCTTTCAGGCATCTTCGGATCACCTCACAAATCTTGAGAAGACTGGCCATTCGCTGCTTCTGTTCTTCAGCCATATCATTGGAAGTGCTACACACTTCAACACACTTCATTTGTTACATAGACAGAAAAAAAAACAGAGAACTGAGCTCAGGTGATCTTGGAGGTTAAGGTTCAGTCCCTATTCGACCTATCCAGCTTGTGCCATGTTGTCGCGCGACAGGTAATACGTCCGGTGCAGACCAGTTGCACACGAAAGAGAAAAACATCATTTTAGCGTACCCATGCTATTTACCATATACCCGAGTTGTGTATGCCCTTGAATATTAAGATATCCGAGAGCCTTGTTGTACATTTTCCTTCCCACTTAACCAGACTGAGGACTGGCCACCAAATGCACTACGACTTGGTAAGTGTGGTTAAAATGTAACTTTTACGGCAAATTTGTTTGCTTCGTCTTCTTGTACGGCATCATTTTGTGTTTCCTTCTATGTTAGAAATTTGTGTGCTACACCTCTGATACACTGTAGTCTGCTTATTTCGCCTTGTCTAAATGGGATCATTTTCAGTTGTAGAAGTTCCTCCTTGTTCACTGTTTTCTTAGTTCATCTTACGTTTTTCAAATTCGCGCTATTTAATTTTTGCGTAAGCGGTTGTTTGTACCTCAATGATGACTTCCAGTAATTGAAATACTGGTATGTTGGGGTGTGAATTACAGAACATATTGTTCAGCTCCGAATGAAAACTTCCGCACGCATTCGTCGTTCGTACCAGAGATGAGGAGAATTCTGCCCATTGTGATGGTGAAAACCGGCAGCCGGCTGGATGTACTATTCTAACACATAATCTGGAAACTGACGTGCGGCCTCTTCGTCTGGTTGAATGACCATACTCTCGTTTACGAAACAATCGTCTACATCGCCAGGTGAGAGAAAAAGAAGACCTAAAGTATCTTTAGAAAGTATGAAACGTCACCCTGACTATTATATTTCTTTATGTGACCCAAAGATTTATTTTGCAAAACCAAGTCCGAAAAAGGTGGAAACGACATCCTTTCAGAGACGTATTTGGCCAAAAAGCGAAAACAGCAGAACGAATACCCACTTCAATGATAACATAAACAGTCCTGGGGAAAAAAATTACTGGCAAATTATTACTTAGATGTTGAAGGGGCCGCTAGCAGGAGATTTCCTTGTCAATGAAGTAACAAATAACGGTAAATATGTACAATTCTTAAAACCATGGACCACGAATGTGTTTAAGAAGGGCAGCTTGTAAAAGCACCGTCTATAAATACCGTATCAAACGTTCTTAAAGACGACAGATTTTTTTGCTGCGGCCAGTCCTTCAATGCTGTTCTCAATATCGTTAAGAAATAACTAATTTTAATGTTAAGTAGTTACTTGGGTACTAAGGTACAATCACGTGCAACTCCGATAGGTCCCCTGGCGGCTTACGACAAAGCTTCATACGAGCAGAGTGTATATTTTTTGTAATCAGAATGACATCTTTGTTATTCAAGCTAACTATATCATCGCTGGAGACCTGCGCCACGCTTCACTGTAGATAACCAAGGTCGTGCACGCAACTAACATGTTTACGGTTGAAACTTCCTGGCAGATTAAAACTGTGTGCCCGACCGAGACTCGAACTCGGGACCTTTGCCTTTCGCGGGCAAGTGCTCTACCATCTGAGCTACCGAAGCACGACTCACGTCCGGTACTCACAGCTTTACTTCTGCCAGTACCTCGTTTCCTACCTTCCAAACTTTACAGAAGCTCTCCTGCGAACCTTGCAGAAGTAGCACTCCTGAAAGAAAGGATACTGCGGAGACATGGCTTAGCCACAGCCTGCAGCTGCAGAGTGAAAATCTCATTCTGGAAACATCCCCCAGGCTGTGGCTAAGCCATGTCTCCGCAGTATCCTTTCTTTCAGGAGTGCTACTTCTGCAAGGTTCGCAGGAGAGCTTCTGTAAAGTTTGGAAGGTAGGAGACGAGGTACTGGCAGAAGTAAAGCTGTGAGTACCGGACGTGAGTCGTGCTTCGGTAGCTCAGATGGTAGAGCACTTGCCTGCGAAAGGCAAAGGTCCCGAGTTCGAGTCTCGGTCGGGCACACAGTTTTAATCTGCCAGGAAGTTTCATATCAGCGCACACTCCGCTGCAGAGTGAAAATCTCATTATGTTTACGGTTATCTGTGTATCCGTTACTCGGACGGTTATTACAGCGCTTCTCGTGGATCCATCCGCAAATAGTATCCGGCTTTTACATCAACAACAAAATGTCCACCTATCCCATCACACATTTTGTACATCCCAGAACCACGCGAAATGGATGGAATTTCAACCATATCAAAATTTTATAATTTAAATGTATTTGCGCTAACAAGGGCAATATTGCACACTGGCAGCAATGGTGGCTCGTAACCACACATTAGCAAATATCTCGCAAACTGACCGTTTCTGGACCGATATTTACTGGAACGTTCCTGCTTATACTGACGTATTCTTGCACCCGTGTCAGTTTTCCTATTAATTATGAAACACCGTAAATAAATTCAAACACTCACCGACTACCCAACGAGCACCTACCGACCTTTGCGGACTCTTCCCTGCGCGCTGAAAAGAAACCTTGTCCCACTGTTTCTGCAGACCGACTACTGTGCTCAGAACGTAGCTGGATTGCCACGTTATCCCCAGAAAGCTCCTCTCTCTCTTTCCCTATTTGAAGACTTCAGAATACAGCGTGAAGACGCAAGCCTGACCGCAGCAGACAACCATTGCGGCGTTGACTGCGGGTTATTACGGCGCTGCCAGTGCTGGATGCCGTAACCGCGATTCGGCTTTGTCTTACTAATAGGGACTACGAAATACTGCCGTACGCCATTGTCACGAAAACGATTACTTCTCTAAAGGTGCCAAAACTGCAAGTGCTCCTTATTAACTCTAATGAGACACCCTGTCGTTATCCACATTTTGTGGTGTACGCGTCATGACTCCTTTGCCGAATTCTTAAACTCTTCGTGTGGCTGAGGGCAGGGAATGATCTTTGAATAGCAGAATCAGGAAACTGTACTTTGGCATCCTTCAGTTATAAGGAACAGAATACTGTCGCTGTCATTGAACGTGGCGTATAACAGTAAAGGCAGAAAATTAAATACAGCCAGCAGAACATACACTGAGCCAGAGTGTTACTACATCTACATCTACATGGATACTCTGCAAATCACATTTAAGTGCCTGGCAGAGGGTACATCGAACCACCTTCACAATTCTCTATTATTACAATCTCGTATAGCGCGCGGAAAGAATGAACCCCTATGTCTTTCCGTACTAGCTCTGATTTCCCTTATTTTATCGTGGTGGTTAAAAAAAATGCTTCAAATGGCTCTGAGCACTATGCGACTTAACTTCTGAGGTCATCAGTCGCCTAGAACTTAGAACTAATTAAACCTAGCTAACTTAAGGACATCACACACATCCATGCCCGAGGCAAGATTCGAACCTGCGACCGTAGCGGTCGCTCGATTCCAGACTGCAGCGCCTTGAACCGCACGGCCACTCCGGCCTGTCTATCGTGATGGTAGTTCCTCCCTATGTAGGTCTGTGTCAACAAAATATTTTCGCATTCGGAGGAAAAAGTTGGTGATTGGAATTTCGTGAGAAGATTCCGTCGCAACGAAAAACGACTTTCTTTTAATGAAATCCTGTATCATTTCTGTGACACTCTCTCCCATATTTCGCGACAATAAAAAACGTGCTGCCTGTCTCTGAACTTTTTCGATGTACTCAGTCAGTTCTATCTGGTAAGGATCCCACATCGCGCAGCAGTATTCTAAAAGAGGATGGACAGGCGTAGTGTAGGCAGTTTCCTTAGTAGGTCTGTTACCTTTTCTATGTGTCCTGACAATAAAATGCGGTCTTTGGTTAGCCTTCCCCACAATATTATCTATGTGTTCCTTCCAATTAAAGTTGTTCGTAATTGTAATACCTAGGTATTTCGTTGAATTTACGGATTTTAGATTAGACTGATTTATCGTGTAACCGAAGTTTAACAAGTTCCTTTTAGCACTCATGTGGATGACCTCACACTTTTCGTTATTTAGGGTGAACTGCCACTTTTCGCACCATTCATTTATCTTTTCTAAATCGTTTTGTAGTTTGTTTTGATCTTCTGATGACTTTATTAGTCGATAAACGATAGCGTCATCTGCAAACAACCGAAGACGGCTGCTCAGATTGTCTCCCAAATCGTTTATATAGATAAGGAACAGCAAAGGGCCTGTAACACTACCTTGGGGAACGCCAGAAATCACTTCTGTTTTACTCGATGGCTTTCCGTCAGTTACTACGAACTGTGACCTCTCTGACGGGAAATCACAAATCCACTTACATAACTGAGACGATATTCCATAAGCACGCAATATCACTACGAGCAGCTTGTGTGGTACAGTGTCATAAGCCTTCCGGAAAACCAGTAATACGGAATCGATCTGAAATCCCTTGTCAATAGCACTCAACACTTCATGTGAATAAAGAGCTAGTTATGTATCACAGGAACGATGTTTTCTAAAACCGTGTTGACTGTGTGGCAATAGACCGTTTTCTTCGAGGTAACATGTTGTTGTTGTGAAGTTACTGCGGTTGTTTTCAGTCTGGAAACTGGTCTGATGCAGCTTTGCACGCTACTCTACATTGTGCTAGCCTTTTCATCTCTATGTAACTACTACAACTTAAATCCTTTTTAACCTGCTTACTGTTTTCATCCCTTCGTCTCCCTCTACTGTATAATTTCTCCCCCCCCCCCCCCCTCACGTACACACAAACACACCCTACTCCCACGCTTCCTCCACAACCAAATTAACATTTCCTTCACATATCAAATGTGTCCTTTCAACCTATCCCTTCGTTTACTAATGTTGTACCATAAATTTCTTTTCCTCTAGTTCCGTTCAGAACCTTCTTATTAGTTCATAGGTCTACTCATATATTTGCAGCATTCTTCTGTACCACCGCCTTTCAAACGCTTCTATTCTTTTCTTGTCTGAACTGCTTATCGTCCACGTTCATTTCTACGAAAGGATACGCTACAGAAAAATACCTTCAGCAAAGACATCCTAAACTTAAATTACCTTCTTATTAGTTCATAGGTCTACTTATATATTTGCAGCATTCTTCTGTACCACCACCTTTCAAACGCTTCTATTCTTTTCTTGTCTGAACTGCTTATCGTCCACGTTCATTTCTACGAAAGGATACGCTACAGAAAAATACCTTCAGCAAAGACATCCTAAACTTAAATTACAGTAGGAAGATTTCTTCAAGTAAAACTAAAATAATAACATTTCCAAGATCAGAAGCAATAAGAGCAAAAATTGTATTAAATGAACAAATAATTGGAAGTGTAAACGAATTTAATCTCTGGGTATCATTATGAGTATGCAAAAGGATATGAAGCTGCAATGAAGCTTCAAAGATTTAGGCTTTTCTGTGGTACAATGCGACGAACATTAGAACGTAATATTCGAAAGGAAACGCTAATCAAACTCTACCAAGCTAAAGTTCTTCTGTTTTTGCTGTACGGATGCGAAAGCTGGACTCTAGCTTGTTACTAATTAACGTAAACTGGATTATCTGAAATGAGGTTTGTCCGCCATGTTGTCGCATACTCGCTTCTTGATCACAAGAAGAGTATTGACATTAGACAGGATTTAAAAGTGGAGTCAGTTACAGATGTTGCAAAAAAGTGCTTAATAAAGTGGAGGGAACATGTTCGACGCATGGAAGACGACAGACTCGCTAATGATGCTTTGCAATATAATGCCAGAGGAAATCGCAAGACTGATCACTAAAAAGCTGGCGCGAATAGTTCTGAAGCGAAGTAGGCTAAAATGCCCAATTCATGATGTCGGTTATGATGACCTATACTGTTAGTGATTAGACAATTAATGTACACTACCTGATCAAGAGAATCTGGGCACTTATTAGTGGATTGAATGTTCACCTTTCGCATTTATAACTGCTTGAACTCTCATGACTAAACTTTTACTGAGGTATCTAAATGTCTGTCGAGGCATGGCAGCTCATCCATCCTCAAGAGCCGACATCGCAGAACGTAGCGATACTGGACGCTGGGGCCTGGAGCGAAGGCGACGTTCTAATTCATCCCAAATTCGTTCTGTTGGGTTCAGTTTGGGACTTGGGCAGGCTAGTCCGTTCCAGGACTATTATTGTCCACAGATAATTGCCTAACAGGTGCTGCTTTATGACAGCGTGTGTTGTGTTGATCAAACAACAGTCGTCTCCGAAATGTTCCTCTACTTACGCAGTAGAAAACACTGCAAGATGTACACTACTGGCCATTAAAATTGCTACACCACGAAGATGACGTGCTACAGACGCGAAATTTAACCGACAGGAAGAAGATGCTGTGATATGCAAATGATTAGCTTTTCAGAGCATTCACTCAAGGTTGGCGCCGGTGGCGACACCTACAACGTGCTGACATGAGGAAAGTTTTCAACCGATTTCTCATACACAAGCAGCAGTTGACCGGCGTTGCCTGGTGAAACGTTGTTGTGATGCCTCATGTAAGGAGGAGAAATGCGTACCATCACGTTTCCGACTTTGATAAAGGTCGGATTGTACCCTATCGCGATTGCGGTTTATCGTATCTCGACATTTCTGCTCGCGTTGGTCGAGATCCAATAACTGTTAGCAGAATATGGAATCGGTGGGTTCAGGAGGGTAATATGGAACACCGTGCTGGATCCCAACAGCCTCGTAACACTAGCAGTCGAGATGACAGGCATCTTATCCGCATGGGTGAAAAGGATCGTGCAGCCACGTCTCGATCCCTGAGTCAACAGATGGGGACGTTTGCAAGACAACAACCATCTGCACGAACAAATCGAAGACGTTGAAGCAGCATGGACTATCAGATCGGAGACCAAGGCTACGGTTACCCTTGACTCTGCATCACAGACAGGAGTACCTGCGACGGTGTACTCAACGACGAACCTGGGTGCACGAATGGCAAAACGTCATTTTTTTCGGATGAATCCAGGTTCTGTTTACAGCATCATGATGGTCGCATCCGTGTTTGGGACATCGCGGTGAAAGCACATCGGAAGCGTGTATCCGTCATCGCCATACTGGCGTATCACACGGCATGATGGTATGGGGTGCCATTGGTTACACGTCTCGGTCACCTCTTGTTCGAATTGACGGCACTTTGAACAGTGGACGTTACATTTCAGATGTGTTACGACCCGTGGCTCTACACTTCATTCGATCCCTGCGAAACCCTACATTTCAGCAGGATAATGCACGAACGCGTGTTGCAGGTTCTGGATACAGAAAATGTTCGACTGCTGCCCTGGCCAGCACATTCTCCAGAACTCTCACCAATTGAAAGCGTCTGGTCAATGGTGGCCGAGGAACTGGCGCGTCATAATACACCATTCATTACTCTTGATAAACTGTGGTATCGTGTTGAAGCTGCGTGGACAGCTGTACTTGTACCCGCCATCCAAGCTCTGTTTGACTCAATGCCCAGGCGTATCAAGGCCGTTATTACGGCCAGAGGTGGTTGTTCTCAGGATCTATGCACCCAAATTGCGTGAAAATATAATCACATGTCAGTTCTAGTATAATATATTTGTCCAATGAATACCCGTTTATCATCTGCATTTCTTCTTGGTGTAGCAATTTTAATGGCCAGTAGTGTATTCATAGCCATACGCATTTAGCATTTTCTTAAGCGCAGTGACGTGACCACACTCTAAGAAATGGTAAACACTCCTGTACAGATACACTACCGCCTCCATCCTTCACTGGTAGTCCTACACATCATGGCAGGTAACGTTCTTCAAACTCAACCCCTTCCATTGGCTTGCCGCAAGGTACAGCGTGAGTCATCACTCGAAATCACGGACCAGTCAACCGATATGCAGTCTACTATAGAAATATGCGAAGTACGAGTAGTTGTCAGGGCATTGTGCCCATCACTGTGTTGTGCAAGCTGAACTGCTGGCATCACTTAGAAACTCACGAACGGTTCCTTCCGCTGATTTCGTGAGATTTTTTACAACCACCCTCTGCACTGCTAAACGGTTTCCGTCCCTAAGCGTATGAGGTCTCCCTGCTCTTGGTTTAGCTGCGGTTCTTCCTTCACGTTCCCACTTCAGAATCACATCACCAGCAGTTGTCTAGGGCGGGTTCAGAGAGACTGGAATGTCCCTGATGGATTTGTTACTCAGGAGACAACCAGTGACTAGTCCACATTCGCAGTGACTGAGCTTTCTTGATTGACTCATTCTGATGTTGCCGCTTCTGTAGTGACAACTCAATACTCCCCACCCACTTTTATATGGCATTTCTTTTGATAGTAAACGTGTAGTACGTACAGCTCAAGTACCCGTTCAGTATCGTCAAATACTTTATCTCTTCATCCTCTGCTTGCGATGTCCGCATGTATACCTGAACTATCGTGGTCGGTGTTGGTTTTTTGTCGATTCTAACGAGGACAACTGAACTGTTCACAGTAATTTATTCTCTGCCCTACCTTCAAATTCATTATGAAACCTACTCCCCCTATATTATTTTCTGCCGCTGTTGGTATTACCTTGTACTCATCTGAGCAGAAATCCTTGTCTTCTTTCCATTTCGCTTCACTGACCCCCACTAAATCTAGATTGAGCCTTAGCATTTCCCTTTTCAGATTTTCTAGCTTCGCTAACACGTTCAAAGTTGTGACATTCCTCGCCCCGCCTTATAGAACGTTATCCTTCCGCTGGTTATTCAATCTTTTTTTCTCATGGTCACCTCCCCCTTGTAAGCCCCGTCCCGGAGATGCGAATGGGGACTGTTCCGGAATATTTTGCCAATGGAGAGTACAGCATGACACCCGTTTTTTTTTTTTTTAAGTTACAGGCCACAGGTCCTGTGGATACACTTTAAGTGTCTGTAATGCATTGGTTTCCATTGCCTTCTGCATTCTCATGCCGTTGATTATTTCTGATTCTTCCGCCTTTAGGAGCAATTTCCCACCCCAAGTGCAAGAGAGCGTTCTGAAACTCTCTCCGCTCTTCCGCCCCCTTTGATAAGGTTGTTGGGTGCATGAGAATGATTTCTTACGCCGAAAGTATGCGTCTGCCATTGATGATAATTTTTATTCGAAATTTAATCTGTGGCGGGGTTCGAACCCGCGACCGAGCACGTTTTGATTACGAATTATAGACGCTACGCTTAGGCCACGAGTTGTAGGGGAAACAGCAAAAGGAAGGATGACGGGAGAATATGGGCACTACGAATGTGAGAGAATGAGGATTAAGTTCCGCAATAAATTTTAGTTAGTAATAGCGAATGCCCTGTTCAAGAGTCACAAGAGGAGGAGACATACTTGGAAAAGGCCGGGAGATACGGGAAGATTTCAGATGACATCATGGTCAGGGGGAGATTCCGAAATCAGATACTGGATTGTAAGGCGAATCCAGGAGCAGATATAGACTCAGATCACAATTTAGTAGTAACGAAGAGTAAGCTGAGGTTTACGAGACTAGATGGGAAGAATCAATCCGCAAAGAAGTGGGATACAGAAGCACTAAGGAATGAAGAGGTACGCTTAAAGTTCTCCGAGGCTACAGATACTGCATAAGGAATAGCTCAGTATGCAGTCCTTTTAAAGTGGAATGGACTTCTCTAAAAAGGGGAGTTAGAGAAGACGGAAAGAAAACCGTCGGAACAAAGAAGGTAACTGTGAAAAACTATGGGAAATAGAAGGAATACTTCCGTTGATCGGTGAATGAAGGAAGTACAAAACTATTTAGGGAAATTCAGGAAAACATAAATACAAGTCACTTAGAAATAAAATAAATAGGAAGTGCAGGGAAGCTGAGACGAAATGGTTGCATGAAAAATGTGACGGTATCGAAACAGAAATGATGGACGGAAGGACTGACTCAGTATATAGAAAAGTGACAACAGCGGATGTTGCTTTTGTATACAGAATAATAACTGGCCGGGTGCTCGTAGGACTCGCGCATGAGTGTTGCGTACAAACCTAATTACGTACGTAGACAGTTCATCCACTCTGGGAACCGAGAATTTCGACCATTTTTGCCCGTTCTCAGCATTGATACGGGTAAGATATCGATCCCACAGATTTAAAGATTTTCGAGAATGTTTTCATTTCAATAATATACATGTGACTTTTTAAGTCATGAAGGAGGCAGGCAACCATTACTACGAGGGTAATCCCAAAAGTAAGGCCTCCTATTTTTCTATAAGTACATAGACCTGTTTATTTCTACAATGGTTTACATCAGTTTACAGCTTGAACATTTAGCTATTTTTCGACATGATCACCATTTCTGTCGATGCATTTTTGTAGACACTGTGGCAGTTTTTGTATGCCCATGTCATATCAGCTCGCCGCCATGCCGTTCAGAAAGTTATGAACCTCTTCTTTCACCTCGTCGTCGGAGCTGAATCGCTTTCTGGCCAAATGTTCTTTTAACCTAGGGAACAGGTGATAGTCACTGGGGGCCAAGTCAGGACTATAGGGTGGGTGGGTGATTATGTTCCACTGAAACTGTTGCAGGAGAGCAGCGGTTTGCCGAGCGATGTGTGGGCGAGCGTTGTCATGGAGAATGTGTACGCCCTTGCTCAACATTCCTCGTCTTCGGTTCTGAATTGCTCGTTTGAGTTTTTTTCAGAGTCTTACAGTACCTGTCAGCATTAGTTGTGGTCCCAGTGGGCATAAAGTCGGCCAACGGCGCCCCTTTTCCATCCCAAAAAACGGTGTCATGACTTTACCGGCAGACTGTGTTTGTTTGAATTTCCGCGGCTTTGGCGGCGAAGGATGCCGCCACTTGCGTGATTGTTGTTTGGTCTCAGGTGTTAAGTGGTATGCCCAGGTTTCGTCACCCGTGACAATTGAGTCCAGAAAGTTGTCCTGTTCGGTTGCAAGGCGGTGGAGAAATGCGCGGGAAGCATCAACTTGTTGCCGCACGTGGCCCTCAGTCAGCATGCGTGGCACCCATCTTGAGCACACCTTCCGGTAGTTCAATGTTTCCGTTAAAATTCCGTGAGCGGTGCTTCGGGAAACCTCAGGAGCCAACGTGCAGAGATCATCCAGGGTGATCCGCCGATCTTCAGGCATGCTTTGCTCAACCTTCAACACTGTCTCCTCAGGAATTGACGCTCTCCCTCTCCTTAGTTCGTTGTGAATTTCGGTCAGACCAGCTGCAAACTCTCTACACCACTTATGAACATTTTTGACATCGATGCACGACTCACCATACACTTCCGTCAATTGGCGATGGATTTCAATCGGCGCAGTGCCCTTTGAGTTCAAAAACCGAATAACTGCGCGCAATTCGTACTTGGCGGAAACATCCAACGGGAGCTCCATTCTCAATGGCTGCCAAGCCAAGTCAGCGTCTCAGCGCAGCGTGCGCATGTTTACACACAGCGCGTGAAGCACTCTTCATAACAGTGTGACCAACTGCCACACAAACAGAATTCTGTACTTATAAAAAAACAGGAGACCTTACTTTTGGGATTAACCTCGTATAATAATCAGTAATCCTCCATTCAGGACGACTGCGTCGCAACGGTAAAAATCAAACATAAGGCAAGAAATGACTTTTGCACTCATATGACGCCTTTCGGAATTCCTTCATCATCAGATATCCAGGAGCAATTACTGCACGTAAATATGGCGTTTCAAGTTAAGTGTGAAACAAACAGTCGCAGAATATCTGATGAACAAAATTCCGAAACACGTGGTATGAGCATTGAAAAGATTCCTCATCTGATGTTTGACTTTCACTTTTGCGACCCAGTCAGCCTGAACGCACAACTACTGACTGTTTTAATTTCAAATTTGACTTCGGATAACAAATGAAAAAAGAAATATTTTTTCGTGTGATGTAATAAAAAATTAAGATTTTTCGGGATTTTTTCCTTTGGTTGTACTGTGAAACGTTGGTTCTTACCGAACTGCGTAATTCTAAGCCAACGGGAAGCATCTTATAGGTTTCATTAAGTGAATTTGAGAGTATCAAAATACGTGACTTACACTAATCACACTATGACCACATTATGACCACCGACCTACTATCGATATAAACCCACGCAGGCAATGGCAGCGTCACCTGGCGAGGAATGACTGCTAGGCAGACACACGCACAGTGTGTGAAGTATCATTGAGCGTGCTGTCCCTGTGTAGAATGGGGGAAGGCGTGCGACTGCACGACTTTTCAGGTGTTCGAGCAGTGCTGTGAGAGTGTCTTCCACACGCGGCGAAATCAAGGTGAAACCACGTCCATATGTCGTGGGGTTGGGCGGCTACCCCTCATTACAAATGCACCGAATCGTAAAACAGGACAGGCGGCGAACAGTGACGACACTAACGTCAGACTTTAGTGCTGGGCAATGTACAGTGTCTGAACATTCATAACGCTGGCTTCCGCAGCCAACAACCCATGCATGTTCCAATTTTAAGGGGGGCAGGACAACAAACGGGCTGACTTGCAGCAGGAAAGGCATCACACGACATTTTAATTTCCACTATCTATACTTTTGCAAATAAATTCATAAAACTTTGTCAGCGTGACCAGGAAGGATTCAGGATTGACACTCATAGCAGTTGAAGTTCAAAAACACAACAAAATAATTTTTTTTACATGTCAAAAATCACCACTTTTTCACTTACTATTGGTTGCATTTGTTGCTATAGGTACACTTTTCTTCATAAGTAAGAGAGAGTCTCCGATGAAATTAGTACAGTATGGCAATAACTATAATTCACCCAGGAACGGCAACAACTATTAAAGAGGGAATAACGACAACCGGAACGGGTACTGGAGAACCAATAGACCGACAAATTATCAACAAAGAAACCACTATCAACAAGCTGAACAAGAAAAGAGAATACAGATAGAAGAGGTGGAGGTAAGACCACTAAACCCCGATAAACGTTCGAATTGACAGCTAAGCGCCCATGAAAAGAGAATGACACACCGACCCAGGACAATTGCAGCACCTTGAACAGAAAAGTAAAAATCTAATCACGAGAAGAGAAGAAGGAAGAAACAAATCCGCAGGGACCAAATGAAAACGAAGACAAGAAAATAACAATATTGTGTTGGGACGAAATTAATTGGGAGGATACTGCCGAGGAAGATGAATTACCAGAGGCATGCACAACGACTGTAGGAGGAAAGGACGAAGTAATGATTATTGCAGAGCTATTTGAGATGGAAACCAGGGAAAGCGAATTCAGTGAGGGTAATGCGCAGTCGACAGAAGTTGAAAATAAGTTACGAGTGGGCACACAACGTATATAATGAATGAAGTTATGAAGCGATAATTACAGCATTTAGATGCGATTATGTGGAAGTAGCGACGAAGAAGAATAAGACAGACGAGGATGAGGAAAAAGTAGAAGATGTTGAAGAAAGCGTAAATGAAGGAAGAAATAGAGAAGAGGAAATAAAAGAGAGAGAAGTAGCAGTCGAAGCTTATCCTACAGAAAGTTCGAATTCACAAGGGAAATTCCTAAAAAGACTCATGTATGATTCAGTGGAGGATTCGTTGATGCAAGAAGAACAGAAACAACCCTTTCAAATTCAACCAATTGTGAAGGCCATGGTAAAGCATATCCCAGTCAATATTGTAATTGATAGCGGAAGTGAACTGACTGCGATCTCACAAAATTTATTCATGCAGTGTAATGCCAATGAGGAATTGCCAGTTCTGAAAACACATAAGATTAAAGTAAGAGGTCCTATTAGAAACAATGCTGCGGAAGTTACGAGACAAACAAGGTTAACTCTTTCGTGTCAAGGTCAAAAGATCGAAGCCAACTTCGTAATTATACCTAAAGTAACTGTAGATTTGATTATAGGTGCAGATTTTTTAAATGAGAGATAAGCAACAATAGATATGGGGAAAGGTAGCGTAACATTCGGGAATGTCACACTTCTCTTTGAGCAAAAGCTAAAATTAGATGAAATACCAGTTATAAACAAACAATTAAGAATGACGCGAGATAAAGAGGATGAAGAATTAGAATGGTATGCACAAAAGGGGGAATCGCATCAACTCATGTTAGAAGTCCATAAAGAACTCGACGAAAAATTGCAAGAAGTTCAAGGTATTTCGGAACACAGTAAAAGAGAATTAGAGGGTATTTTACAAGATAAAGCAGAGGTATTTTTACCTAAGACTGGCAGTATTAAACACTTTCAGTACAAGTTTGAAGATTAATTTTATTACTGATACATAATCAGCACAATATTTCAAGATTATGTTGCAGATAAGATCGTCAGGAGAAAGAAGAATGAAGAGAGAGGAAGGTGGGAAAAAGAAAGTAGTTTCAATAAAAACAAAAACAAAAATAACACCAATAGTACCATAGATTAAGGTGAAGGGATAAAGCGTAGATAGTCTAACAGAATGAAATACTAAAACGCTATACACCACGACACTACACAAAAATAAAAAACGAATTTGAGGATTCTTGTACACGTTAAGATTCAAAATATCTTAGAATGGTAACATGGAAAGGGCGCCAAAATTTGTAAAGCTTTTTAAGAAGGCATGAAACAATGTAGGTACTAGACATATGTTAGATGATTATAAGTAAAACTTTTTGTAAGAACCATTGTAAAAACTCCAGCAAGGACGAAATGCAACGACGCACTAGTTGCAACGAGAGAAGTATCAAGAAAGAAAAGGACGTAATTAGCAAGACACGATTCCTACAAGGCAGAAGTGTCGAGAGAAAGGAAAGGACAGTGAGACCAACAGAAGGCCCTTGTATCGAAAGTGGGCAATAAATCTGCCCGCTAGGTGGAACCCTGCTGGGACGGAACACAGAGCCGCACAGTGGCAGAGCCCTGCAGAGACGTGACAGGACGCCAAACGCCGGAAGGGTCTTCGAGTGCCCCGATTCGGTGGAGCGAGCAAATAACGGCCTGATGAGAAGACGGCTTGGGCAAGCCACCACTGGCAAAAAATATGTGTAAAAGTCACACTACTGCTATTAAACAGCACGCTGATGCACGAAACTGAAGAAAATGTCCACAAAGTAGATATGACATGTCCAAACCATTTATCAAACTGTTACTAGGAGGAGAACTTCAAAGCGACTAGTTATCAATAAATATTTCCATATCCTGCCCAGAGAAGAACCAAGAAGCAAGTAAGAAGCAGAGAAAAAGCAGAAAGAACAGAAGTTGAAGATTCGCAAGATTGAGACCAAGAAAGAAGATGGGTGAAGAATAGACGACATACCTTCCCAAATCCCTATCCTATTGTAAACTAGTTGTCTGCGAAGTATTACAACGAGAAACGACCGCTTTCAGTGACAAATAACGATGACTTTCACGCATACAAAGCCAGTAAATCCTGAGATTCTGCACTCACAGCTCCATTCCATTATGGGACCTCCACAACAGCAACACACACTTGCAAAGCCAACAAGGAATGATGAACGAAGCTGTACATCAAATACTTGCCCACATCCATCTCGCTCAAGTCCATCACCTTCATGCAAAAAACATTCGCCAACCTCATGCTTAAACATTCATAGGATTGTGTGACTGTGTGAAATCAAATTATTTGAGGTAGGAATTGTGCAAAAGAAACGTGTGAAAAACTAAATAAGTTAAGCACAGCAGACAGCTAATAAACTACAAAATAACAGTCATTGACTATGGACTTAAGTAAAAAATAGACTATCGATAAAAATAAGTCATTAGTTCTGAAATGGACAGTATATAAAGAACAAAAGTAAGGCATAATAAACACTAAAACTATATGCCACTTATTTTCTCCTCATAAAAATAAAAGAATAACTATATTTTACTTATTTTCTCCTTATAAAAACAAAGAATAAAAATTATCTTGATGGATGTTTTCTCTTTTTTTTAACATTTGTACCATTTGTTAGGATTATATCTCAATACTTGTGTATGTATATTTCTTTGTCAAAGCAATTCTAGGAAATAATTATTATTTGTTAGTGTAACAATGTTGAAATGAAAGTCTAGAAACAAAAACATTTTACTTGTACATGATATTTAGAAAATGTGTTAGGAATAGACTTTACTTAATTACTACATTTATAAAAAAAAAATTTCTAAGAAAATCGATGTGAAAGACTCCTCACTTTCGATAACAAACTTCTTAAAAAACAAACTTCACACTTAAATAAAGAAAGAAAATAATTAAAAATTAATAATAGCATAAACATATTCTTCTCTTGACATTTTTGAGAATAATGTGGAAGAATATAAAAATATAAATTAGTAATACAAACTAGCATAGAACCAGAATAACGTGGCTGAGCAGTAGGCAACAAAATTTAAATAAAAGAATATTTTTTGACTGACTTAGACAACGATTCAATCATTGCCTAAATTCAGTGCAAAAATTAAGTTCGAAGGGTGGTGATATGTAAGGTGTCAGGCAAATCCAACACCTTCCATGAAAACCCTGACATGATAAGCAAATCCAGTAGTATGTCACATAGCTCCGAATAAATCGAGACATTAAATTAACCAAAGTAATACGAGTAAAGAGTGAGCAAATGGAATACCACAGACTTACACACGAATGCCTAAATGCCTGTCATACCTTCCCACCGTGAGACACACCCAGTTCAGAGGGAAGAAACGAGAACAGAAGCCGAGAGCAGAACCGTGTTAAGCTGGAAGGCCCTACGGTAAGGGACGGACACCCACGTCGTCAGCTAACCGCTAGGACCACACCACCCGCAAGTTTTAGCGTGAGATTTTTTCGCGTCTCTGTTACGTCAGGACCACCCCCCAGCCCATGTTAAAAGATAGAGCCCTCCAGAAGAACAGTATAGATCTTACGATAACGCTAAAAGGACCACACCAGCTGCAAGTTTTAGCGTGAGACTTTTTCGCGTCTCTGTTACGTTGCAAACTTTAAAAACATTGCCCCACCACGAAAAGTATAACGTTTCTCATTGGATAGACAGAATTTTTGTAGGCGGAGCTTAAGGTTGACATTGAGACCCTGATTGGTCAGATGAAAACACAGCCAGATAGTTTTTTTTAAACCAACTTGGGTAAATTGTAGTAAGGAGAAGTTAGGAGAGAGTTGCTTCCGAGACGGCGAGGTGAGCGGAGCTGTGCTGCCCGTCGCCCCCTGACGAACACCGACAAGGTAATGAACGCACGCGATGCCGCATAACAGCGCATAAAGCTTCACTCAGAACTGCAGAAGTATCATCTGTTACACCCCCTTTTTGCGTAATACTAGTGTCGATCGTCAATTAAAGCTCATGGTGTTCACATTTGCCACTTGAAGTAAAAATCTGAAACGCGATGATTTTTCTGTTATATAGTTATTGAGAAGCCACATCAGCCACTGTAATTTATGACAAGTTAGATAAGTAATTAAAGATAATTGAGGGTCACTGTAGACCATTTTGATAGTTTTCTCTTTTGTGAAACTTAATTTAAACCTAGATTATAGATGTGGTATGGCACAGGTCATCCTTCGATCCATTGTAGAACTTGGAAACCCATTCAGGGAATATTCGTTCACATTTTTGTTGGACACAGTTGGTTTTTACCATCCTGTATTAAAACATTTCCTTTTATCAATAGTGCAATTTATAAAGAATGTTTTGTGAGTAGAATAAAATTTCCAATGGTAAACTTAACTGCTTTTTCGACGTTATTTTACCAGCTAACGAAAAACAGGAAAGCCTTGAACCCCTTCCACTAAATTTAGTTAGTATTAAGATTCTTTTACACGGAGTGCAGTGGAGCTGACACTGAAATCATTAAGTATTTGGTTATATCATCGCTAGTCTCACTGAACTCTTCTGAATTCTACATGTCATGTGTGGTCCGACGTCTCCTTACCAGCAACAGGTCCCAGGTTCAAACTAGTCAATTCCCTAAAAAACACACTCAGAGCGTCGTTGCGCGAAAGTGGTAGGGAGACACGATATAGAACAAAAAGACACCACACAGAATGTTAGAAGCATACAAACCATACTTACAGGTGCATGGAAGTCTAGAATTTATTTAATGCATGAAAAGATGATTGAGCTGCTACGTTTTAAATTTCATGTTTAGAAAAAACTCAAATTTTATAGTTAATTATCTCAATCTTTACCATAGTTTTTAATAGATTTGGAAAATTCTAGAGTTTTGGATTAATGAGTTTGTGTTTAATAATCAGTGCAAAATTCTTCGAAGAATCTCTTTTACTTAAGAAGTAAATTGTACCTATAGCAACAAATGCAGCCAATAGTAAGTGAAAAAATTATGAAATTTCACGTGAAAAAAAAAATTTTGTTATGTTTTTGAACTTCCGCTGCTACGAGTGTGAATCCTGAATCCTTCCTGGTCATGCTGACAAAGTTTCATGAATTTATTTGCAAAAGTATAGACAGTGGAATTTAAAATGTCCTGTGGTGCATCTCCTGCTCCAAGTCTGCCCGTTTGACGTCCTACCCCCTTTAACACCACGACATTGGCAACCACGACTGGAATGGGCGCGTAACTGTCAGCACCGGACGCTGGCGCAGTGGCAGAGCGTTACATAGTCTGATGAGTCCCGATACCTTCTCCATCATGCCGATGGAAGGGCGGGAATGCGTCGTCTTCCAGAGGAAACAGCTCCTTGACAGCTGCACTGCAGCGTGGAGACAACCTGGCGGCTGCTCCATTATGCTCTGGGGTACTTTCACGTGGCATGCATGGGTTTCCAGCGCAGCTCGTGCGAGGCAGCATGACGGTCAAGGAGTCTCGTACACTGGTTGCATACCACGTACACCCTTTCATAACGATCATGTTCCCCGACGACAGCGGCATATTTCAGCAAGATAATGCGCCATTTCACAAGGCCAGGAGTGTGATGGAGTTGTTCGTGGAACACAGTGGCGAGTTCCATTTGCTACGCTGGCCAGACCTGAATCGGATCGATCACATCTGGGATGTGATTGAACCTGGTGTCAGAGCTCATCGCTCCCTCCAGGAATTTACCGGAATTAGGTGACTTGTGTGAGTAGATGTGGTGTCAGCTCCCTTCAGCGACGTACCAAGTCCTCAATGCTTCCATGACACGACACGTCGCCGCTGTTAGCCGCGCCAAAGGTGGACATATCGACAATAAGGTAGGTGGTCATAATGTTCTGGCTGATCAGTGTAAACTACAGTATCTTTTGGTTGCATTGACTTAGAAGTTTACATTTATTACACCGCCAAGAGCCTATAGAGTTTACAAATGTGAAATGAGTTGACCCTGATACGCCTCTGTGTTCCTGAGAAAAAGGGCTCTTAACAGACGGACGAACAGACAGACAGATAAGAAACGATAATTTTTTTTCCCATGTAACATAATCATAAATTTTCAGTTTTTGGATTTTTCCTTTGGTTGTACTGTCAAGTCTTCCTTTCTTTGGCCGGCCGTGGTGGCCGAGCGGTTCTAGGCGCTCCAGTCCGGAACTGCGCGACTGCTACGGTCGCAGGTTCGAATCCTGCCTCGGGCATGGATGTGTGTGATGTCTTTAGGTTAGTTAGGTTTAAGTAGTTCTAAGTTCTAGGGGACTGATGACCTCAGATGTTAAGTCCCATAGTGCTCAGAGCCATTTTTTTTTCTTCCTTTCTTTCAAAATTTCATGATTTTATGCCGCCGGGAAGTAGCCTATAGGTTTTGAGGAATGAGTTTCTGAATATTAATTAAAATGTTTGACGTAAATGGGAGTGTCTTTTCATTGTGTTGACTTAGAAGTTTCAATGTTTTACACCGCCATAGATCTTAATGTGTGACATAAATTTCAACTTGATACGTGTACCTGCTTCTGAGAAAAAAGGTCGTTTAACATTCGGACTGAGAGACAGACGGACAATAAAACGGAGCTATAAGGATTCCGTTTCTACCGACTGTGGTATAGAACCCTAAAATTAGCAACACTAGAAAACTGTAGTGAAGTGCAGGAAGACCTGCTGTGAATCGACGCTTTGGTGCAGTGATTGGCAGTTAACCATGGCCCAGCATTACTAGTCAGTCTGAAGCCCTACCAAACATGACTGATAAAAAAAATAGACAAGATCCAAAGAAGAGCAGCACGTTTCATCGCAGGTCCGTTTAATAAGCGTGAAGGCGCCACGGAGACGCTCATGCAGTTCCGGAGGCAGGCACTGCAAGAGAGGAACTGTGCATCACGGCATGATTTACTTTTCAATTTCCGATAGGGCATGTTCCCAGAAACGTCAACTGATATATTGATTTCTCCTACATATATCTCGCGAAAAAACCATCAAGTTATGAGATCCGAGTTCACTCAGGGTTTACCATCAAACATTGTTCTCTCGCATTATTCGCGACTAGAGGAGGAAAACGGGGAAGTGCCATAGTGGTACACAAAGTATTCTTCAGACCCAAGTTTTTTTATTTTACATTATTTTTATAAACCATTCAAAAGCCAAGATCCCACAAAAAATTTGCTTTTGTTAAGGCGACCAGTTTCAACAGTGATTGCTGTCATCTTCAGCTCTTTAACATCTTTTTGCTGTAAAACATGTTCATTTTACGCTGAATCTCATATCAAGTGCATAAAACTCAGCACATTATAAACGGTTGTCCTCGCTAAAACATTTAAAACATAAAGCACCTTGTCCAAAAGACCTGAAGATGACAGATGTGACTGTTGAAACCGGTCGTCTTAAATAAAGAAACCTTTTTATGTGATCTTGGCTTTTGAATGGTTTTTTAACAACTGAAACAGATCACCCTTCAATGCTCTAAAAATGAGGAAATTCAATTGTCTCAGTTTATTAATGAGTCTCAGTCGGGCCGAGCCGAGCAAGGTCATTGCTGTAACCGAAATGCGCAATGAGGACTCATTTTTATTCATGATGTTTCAACTGGTGGTGGAACATCACTTGCCCTTCTATCTTTTTGGGGTGGGTGAGCTGGGGCTGCACGGGGGCCACCTGCGTCGAGTGTGGCAGAAAAAAAACGTGAGGAGGGCTAGGAAGGTTTTCCTGCGAATACAAGGGGGGGGGGGGGGGGGGGAAGTGCCCAACAGCGTGTGCCTGTTCTTCAGGGCGGCCGACTTGGGCCACTATGTTAGACATGAATGAACAGCGAGCGAGACTTTCTGGAGGCAGCGCTAAAAGTTTCACTGACGTTTGCCGTCTGGGCTTCGCTTGGCCGACGCCAGCTGTTAGTATTGCTGCCAGCGGTTGCCGGAATCTGAGGTATGAAGCCACGGGACGCCAGATATACCGGCACCTACCGTCTCGACGCCATTGTGTTCGGTTTGGGCTGCGTTTTTCAGTGCTGCTTTCACGCACCACGCGAAATGCAGGGAGTTGATTGGACAGCTGAAGGAGACGCGATGTTGAATCAGAATGCCCTAACGAAAATTGGCGGCAACGACCACGGTAGGTACAAAAATGTTGCTACCCAGCTTTTGGTGAGTGCACTAAAGACAGATGACTGGCGCATTTTCCCGCGGCCTCCTACCATTGGAAACATTCGAGAGTGGTGGCGTAGTGAAACGCTAGTTTTCGGTGTCGGTGCGCTGTGCACGAGATGCAGGGTCTCCTCTGGACCGCCAGGTGGAGTAGGTGTATTCATGGTCTCCCATCCTGGAGGTATTGTTGCACAGACTTAGGAGTGACATTGTCTCGGCGATGCAAACAGAAGTTTTGATTATTTCCAGAATTTATCTCATCGGATTTCATCCACGATAGTCAGAGAGCCCATTAGTACAGAGGTCAGCGGCTGCACCGTCCGACTGTTTTTTGCTGGCTACAAACTGTCTGAGATATTGGTGGTGAAGTATTTGCGGCAGGGGCGTAGTATGGGCCTGTAATTCTTCTCTGGTGGCCTCAGCGGAGTATGCTCTCGTCTTGGCGCGGGCCACCCATGATCTTTCATATGGATTTTTCAGAGTTCTCATTTCCAGTTGGAATTCTGTCGCACAGTCAGGATTTATCAATAGTTCTGTTGACTGACCTACGCATAATAGATTACTAAATTCAGTATTTCACAGTAGGTGCCCTTTTAAGAAACCTGGCAACTACTTATTCGCAACACCATTATTTTGTGACTTTTTCTATTAAAGTATTTTTCATTGATCGTATATTTACATGGTTATTAGATAAAATAAAACTGTTTTTGATACTTAGATTGTGTATCATTTAGAACTCAGATGATAAATTTCATTTTTACAACTGTTGAGCACAGAGACTGATTAGTAACTTTGCTAAATTACAGCGTGCAACCCTTTCTACTGTTCCTCTACAGGGTCATTTTATTAATTCTCTTAGCGTTCATTTCGAATCCAAGTGTTACACATACGTCTCCGCTCTGGCACCTCAGCAGTTTGCATTTTCCTGCATTCCCGGATGAGATAAAACTTGCATTTTACTGTTCCTTATCGTGCCGTTAAAGCCTTCAAGTCCAAGACTAGCATTTTATCCCTGAAGACTCCCAGCGTCAGCATCAGGCTCTGAAGTCATATCAGCAGAAAAATAGTGAATTGTTTAATATCTCGTCGCGATACCTTTCTCGCGTTATTTATAGCTTTTGTTTTGACTTCCTTAACTGATCGAATTATAAATGAGGTCTTACGTTGGAGAAATGCTAACGAATAATCCTTATTATAGTTCTATTAACAATAATCCAAGGCATAAGTGCGTGCTGTTATTGTATGTTACCACAAGAATGCATAGCTACGGCATTTTTACTGTTTGCTGCCCGTGACGTAATTTTCAGTGTAGTGCTCGTGCTGGCCGTTGTGGCCAAGCGGTTCTGGGCGCTTCAGTCTGGAGCCGCGCGAGCGCTACGGTCCCAGGTTCGAATCCTGCCTCGGGCATGGATGTGTGTGATGTCCTTAGGTTGGTTAGGTTTAAGTAGTTCTAAGTTATAGGGGACTGATGACCTCAGATGTTGCGTCCCATAGTGCTCAGAGCCATTTTTTGTAGTGCTTGTAAATGTGCTTTGAATTTTGTATGTGTGAATTATGAATAGGGAGCTGGGGTGGGGAGTTTGCTACTGTGAACAGTTCAGTGATGGGATTCTTCTCATTAAAATCGGCAGCAAACCTACACCGACAACGAAAGTTCAGGCTTACATGCCGACGTCGCGAACTGAAGACGAAGAGATAGGGAAAGTATATGAGGATATTGAAAGGGTAATACAGTACGCAAAGGGAGACGAAAATCTAATACTCATGGGGGGCTGGAATTCAGTCGTAGGGCAAGAAGTAGAAGAAAAGGTTACAGGAGAATATGGGAATGAGAGAGGAGGAAGACTAATTGAGTTCTGTAATAAATTTCAGCTAGTAATACCGAATACTCTGTTCAAGAATCACAAGAGGAGGAGGTACACATGGAAAAGGCCAGGAGGTACCGGAAGATTTCAGTTAGATTACATGATGGTCAGGCACAGATTCGGAAATCAGATACTGGATTGTAAGGCGCACCCAGGAGCAGATATAGACTCAGATCACAATTTAATAGTGATGAAGAGAAGACTGAAGAGATTAGTCAAGAAGAATCAATACGCAAAGAAGTGGGATACGGGAGTACTAAGGAAGGAAGGGATACGCTTCAAGTTCTCTAAAGGCTATAGGTGCAGCAATAATGCGTAGTTCAGTAGGAAGTTCAGTTGAACAGGAATGGACATCTCTAAAAAGGACATTGACAGAAGTTGGAAAGAAAAACATAGGTACAAAGAAAGTAACTGCGGAGAAATCATTTGTTACAGAAGAAATACTTCAGTTGATCGACGAAAAAAGGAAGTACAAAAATGTTCAGGGAAATTCAGGAAACCGACAATGCAAGTCGCTGAGGAATGAAAGTGCAGTGAAGCTAAGACGAAATGGCGAAAAAAAAATGATTGTGGAAAGGACTGATTCAGCATACAGGAATGTCAAAACAACCTTCGGTGAAATTAAAAGCAAGGATGGTAACAGCGCAACGGGAATTCCACTGTTAAATGCAGAGGAGAGAGAGAATAGGTGGAAAGAGTACATTGAAGACCGCTATGAGGAGTAAGGTTTGTCTGATGTGACAGAAGAAGAAACAGGAGTCGATTTAGAAGAGATAGGGGGCAAGTATTAGAATTAGAATTTAAGAGAGCTTTGGAGGACATAAAATCAAATAAGGCAGAAGGAACAGATAACATTCCATCTGAATTTATAAAATCATTGGGGGAAGTGGCAACAAAACGACTATTCACGTTGGTGTGTAGAATGTATGAGCCTGGCGGCATACCATCTGACTTTCAGAAAAATATCATCCACGCAATTCCGAAGATTGCCAAGAGCTGACAAATTCGAGAACTATTGTACAGCAGCTTAACAGCCCATGCATCCAAGTTGCTGACAAGAATATTACATAAAAGAATGGAAAATAAAATTGAGACTGCGTAAGAAGACGATCAGTTTCGCTTTAGGAAAGGTAAAGGCACCAGAGAGGCAATTGTGATGTTGCGGTTGATAATGGAAGCAAGACTAAAGAAAAGTCAAGGCACGTTCATAGGATTCATCGACCTGGAAAAAGCGTTCAACCATGTCAAATGGAGCAAAATGTTTGAAGTTCTGGAGAAAATAAGGGTAAGTTATAGGGAGAGACGAGTCATGTACAACATGTGTAACAGCCAAGCGGGAATAATAAAAGTCAAAGACCAATAAGGAAGTGCTCGGATTAAAAAGGTTGTAAGACAGGGATGTAGTTTTTCCTCTGCATCGAAGAAACAATGATGGAAATAACAGAAAGGTTCAAGACTTAAATTTAAATTCAAAATGAAAGGATAGCAGTGATAAGATTCGCTGATGACATTGCTATCCTCAGTAAAAGTGAAGAAGAATTACAGGATCTGCTGAATGGATTGAACAGTCTGATGATAGAAAATTTGGATTGAGAGTAAATCGAAGAAAGAGAAAAGTAACGAGAAGTAGCAAAAATTAGAACGGTGAGGAACTTAACATCAGGACTGACACTCACAAAGTAGATGAAGTTAAGGAATTCTGCTACCTGGGCAGCAAATTAATCAATGACGGACGGAGCAAGGAGGACATCAAAAGCAGACTAGCAGTGGCAAAGAGAAAACTCCTGACCAAGGGAAGTCTACTAGTATCAAATATAGGTTTCAATTTGAGGAAGAAATTTCTTAAAATGTACGTTTGGAGCACAGCATTGCATGTTAGTGAAACATGGAGTGTGGGAACACCGAAACAGAAGAAAATTGAAGCAGGTGCTACAGATGAATGTCGAAAATTAGGTGGACTGACAAAGTAAGGAATGAGGAGGTTCTCCGCAGAATCGGAGCGGAAAGAAATATATGGGAATCACTAACAGGAAGAAGGGACAGAATGGTAGGACATCTGTTAAAACATCACGAAATGACTTCTGTGGTGCTAGAGGGAGCTGTAGAGGTTACAAACTGTAAAGGAAGATAGAGATTGGAATATCCCGAGCAAATAATTGTGGATGTAACTTGCAATTGATACTCTGGGATGAAGTTGTTGGCGCAAGACAGGCTGCATCAAATCAGTCAGAAGACTGATTGAAAAAAAAAGTGAAGAATGATAGGGTTATTTATGAGCAAAAGATTATGGAATGGAAAACTGAAGAAAATAGAAGACATCTATATCTGTATTCCGCAGGCCACCTTGCAATGTGTGGTGAAGGGTACTTTGAATACCACTGTCACTTTTTCCATTTCATGTTCTAGTTGCGAATAGTTCTTGGGAAGAACGATTGCCAATAAGCCTTCATGTGGGCTAAAAGCTCTCTAATTTTATGTCCATGGTCTTTTCGCGAAATAAAGGCAGAAGGAGGCACTATATTTGTTGACCCTTGTAGGAATGTACGCTCTCGGAACTGTAACAGTAAACCGCTCCGTGGTGCAGAACGCCTCTCGTGCAGTGGCTGCCACTGGAGTGGCTGATCATCTCTGCGACGCTGTCGTGCTTACTAAATGAACCTGTAACTATAGGTAATGCTCCTCCTTGTATCTTCTCTTTTTGCTTTATCAATCCTATCTGGTACGGTTCCCATACTGACAAGCAGTATTCAAGTATTGGTCGAATGAGTGTTTTGTAAGCTGCTTCCTTTTTTTACAGACTTCATTTTCTGAAGATTCTTCCAATGAATCTGTGTGTGGCATCTATCTGTCTCTCTTGCGATTAGTTTTATTTGGAATATCACTAGATATTATCGTAATTCTTATGGCTGTAAACACACGTCCACTACCAGCGTTCAACCTGTCTTTGCGATATACTTTCGCATCAGAATTTAGAATTTAACTGCTGCTGGCATCTTTTTTTAGTCAGCTTTCTGTCCCTAGTTCCGTGTGGACATTCAGGGAGCATTTCGCCACGTAGAGGCGTAACAGAGCGCAGGGGACGATGCGAGAGACCCGCACCGCCGTACTAGGCAAGGTCCTAGTGCAGGTGGTTTGGCATTGCCTTCCTCCGACCGTAATGGGGATGAATGATGATGATGAAGACGACACAACAACAGCCAGCCATCTCGAGTCAGGTGAAAATCTCTGATACTGCCAGGAATCGAACCCGGGACCCCGTGATCGGAAAGCGAGGACGCTACCGCGAGACCACGAGCTGCGAACCGTTACCGTTTATAAGAGAGACTAATTCCAGGATCTTTCCATAGACGCTCCTGCAGGAAACTAATACTGTATTAACATTTCATTTCTCCAAACTGTTGTAATGAATGCTAACCTGTCGGGAACCAGAACATATGCTTTCGACATGTTCGCCTTTTTGTGTTTATACAGAAACGGAAGGTAGCTCTGATGCCCGAAGCATTCGTATCGTCTGTGGAGAGAACATCACTGTAAAAGCAAGGGAGCATTTCGCCACGTAGAGGAAGGCTAACCGCATTTAAAGATGATCTTGTGTACACTGATCCATGTGCAGTTGTGGTGTATGGTGGTGATGTTGCGCAAAATATAACATGGTATGTTAAACGTAGCACGGCAGTCTCATTAGAACGCCTTCAGTGAGATAAACAAACACAATTCAAAAAAGGTTTTTTTTTTTGGGGGGGGGGGGGTGCGATTAAAAAACTAAACGTATATCTAACAGTTAAAATAAAACAAGTAAAATAGAATACCTTCAGTGGTCACAGGGTCCTTTAACTGTCTAACACATTACAAGTAAACTGTCGTATTTTGTAAACAAAGATGGCTCTGGGAACTATTAGGTGCAAAGAAAATGTAGAAAAAGAGAAACATCACAAAGTACAAAGAATATACATCGTAACAACATTATTATTTAGGAATAAGTTTTAAAATAAGTTTTAAATGTCACGTGTTACACACATCTTCTAGCTTTCTGAAACAATGTGATTGGCAGATATTAAAATTACATTGACTTCACCATCTGGCTGTCCTGTACCTCACCAACACATCAGTGGATCCAGAAAACTGAGAAAATTAATGTATTATTAGAAATTTGCATATTAAGTTTGCCGACTTTCTAAATATCCACACAGTCGACCCGTGATTGCGGTATTAGATTTATGATTTCACCTCTTCCAAGAATTCGTGACTGGAATTACTATTAATCGAATAATTAGGTGCACCTTCTATGGAAGGGCTAGATGACACAGCCACTGACGCCTCTCGACGTGTATGTGGATTATAGTGGAAAGTCTCAAGTTTACACCGTCTACTCTACAAATACTACATGCAGAGGATTGTGTCCAGCCAACCAGTGCAAGGAATGTACACTTGTCGCACTGTGTTCCAAAGTACTTGCTTGCGAATAGATGAAACTTCTCCACAGATAAATTATTTGTGCGAAATTGGCACTATAACCCAATCCTGACCTCCTGTACACAACACTTTTATCAATTGCTGTGCTATAGGTTCAGGATCTAGCTCAACATTTTTAAAGACGGTTACAGGTACTGGCAGGAAGACTGAAGCTCAGAGATGGAATGTGAGTAGTACCTAGATAGCTCAGTCAAGATGGACATTGCCCTTGAAAGACATAAATCCGCCTTCGTGTTACGGATCGGAATCCGGTTTAAATCTGTCAAGAGATTTGATAGCAGTATATACGCTTCTACAGAGTGAACAATTCATTTTGGTAGCATGTGACAATTGCTCATGATTTGTTATCTCATGAACGACATATACGCGTACAGGATCTGGCAAATAAAAGTGGCCTGGACAAATGGATACGACTGGAATTGAATGTATACATATACGAGGGTTATTCGGAAAGTAAGGAACGATCGGTCGCGAAATGGAAAATACTGTGAAAATCTGACGAACCTTTGCACAGATGCGTTGGGCACTGTGTCTAGTACGCCCATCGATCGCATCATGTCGCTCTTTTCAGTTCTGAGCTCACAGTGAGAACGTAGAGATGGCTAGAAATTAGCGTCTGCCACCAAGTATGAGGGCTGACGAAAGATTTTGCCTGAAGCTATGCAATCCATATAACATAACTGTTATGCAGTTCGTTCTACACGCTAATTCTCGGCCGCACTCTGCAGGGGCAATGAAGATGCTCCTTCAGCTTTTTCGATGGGAAGTGTTTGATCAACCACAATACAGCCCGTAATTGGCTACCCGTGATGTTTATCTCTGCTCAAATGAACCGCTGGCTATGAAGACAATATTTTGACACAGACAACGAGCTGCAGTCCGGAGTATAAAATTGTCGGAAAGCACTGGCGGCTGTCTTCTATAAGGAGAGAATTGAAAAGTTGGTACGACAGATGCCTAAGTGTGAGCGGCGATCACGTAGAGAAGTAGCTGTAACGTGTAGATAACTGTTGCAAATAAAACAGTTTTGATTTTCAACGTGGTTTCCACTTCGCGACCTATCGTTCCTTACTTTCCGAATAGAACTCGTAACCACGCCCCGTGACGAACACACAACGTGTACGCCCGCCACGTGATCCACTCCGGTTCAGAGCGTAGTGTGGGTTGTGTCGGTGTGTGCAGAGGAGACAATGGTGCTCACAGTGGAGCAGCGGGTATTCGTTGTGTAAACTTACGTGACAACAAAGTCGTGGAAACGGCGTGGTCAGTTGTTTCCTGAGAAGCAAAGTGCCAGCAAAGAGTGCCATGCAATGCTTCGTCCGAAAACGGCTTCAGACAGAATCTGTTTTGAACAAGTCAAAAAACATTTCGAAACGAGCACCACAGCAGAAAATGTGACTGCGGTTCACCAGAAAATGCTTCCGTGTCCTACCAAATCCAGCCAACTCCCGTCGCAAGAGACGGGCATGTCACGTCCCGCATGGCGACGTGGACCAGCAGTCTGGTCGCGGCTCCACTTGGCCACCCAGGTCACCTGATCTGCCACAATGCGATTACTTTGTACAGGGAGACCTTCGGTCTAAGCTGTATCGCGACAGCCCTCATAATCTTCAATAACTGCCGCAGAACATTTCGGATGAGATTGCAGCAATTCCTGCATTCCAGCTTGGATCCGCCTTGAGCAACTTGCTGACCATGACCCAAAAGTGCCAAGAATGGTGGTCACTTTCAACATCTGCTATTGTCTGGATAGTACTGTATTTCATTTCCTCTGGTATGCTTCTTTGTACCCTGGAACTCTGGTCCCAGGGCCAATTTTCTTTGCACCACCATGTATATTCAACGGGACGGCGTGTAGCAAGAGTTTCTTCTGGTACCGCTATACCCACTCCCACCCCCCGCCCCCTCCCCCCCCTGCCCCCACAACCCTTCGCCCCTCATCCCCGCCCTCACTACCTCCTTCCCATTTCCTTCGTAAGATGTATGTGGGAAGAGTGACTGTCGATGAACCTCCATATTTCTCAGAGGACGTAATATGTTTCCCGACCCTTCCTGGAGCGTATGCTCTCGAAATTTCAACCGAACACCACTCCGTGATGCACAAAGCGTCTCTTTCATCGTTTGTCAGTGGAGTGTGTTCAGCATCTTTGAAATGCTCTCGCGCCTATTAAACAATCGCCAGTGCGACTCCATGTCCAGGGTTTTAACCGTCTGCCATCCTAGTTATGTGTTCAAATGTGTGTGAATTTCTAAGGGACCAAACTGCTGAGGTCATCGGTCCCTAGACTTACACACTACTTAAACTAACTTATGCTAAGAACAACACGCACACCCATGCCCGAGGGAGGACTCGAACCTCCGGCGGGAGGGACCGCGCAGTCAGTGACATGGCGCCTCAAACCCCGCGGCCACTCCGCGCGGCCCATACTGGTTACTGGAGCGGCCCAAAGTGATTTTAGATTTGGTGCGGTACAGGAGAGATAGCACTCCTGCTTCCGTTTTTAATGCGGTCTTTTCTGCCGTTTTATCTGAACACCACGACCAAGTAGCTGTTTTTACGGATGCGTCTAAGCAGGGTGACCCAGTTGGTTGCTCTGTCGTCTTCCCGGATCGTGTCCTCAAGGTCAGACTGCCTCCTGAATTTACTATCTTCGACGCAGAATTATATGCAATCTTGCGGGCACTGGAGCAGATGAGACATTCTCCCAGTGTTAGATTTCTCGTCTGTTCAGACTCTTTGAGCACCCTTTACTTTCTCCAGCGTTTGTACCCAGCAGATAAAGTAACCCAGACTATTCAGGACGCCTTCCTCCAACTACAGCGACTGGTGAAGGATGTGTCTTTCTGCTGGGTATCAGGGAACGTGGGAATTCTGGGGAATGAAAGGACTGATCGAGCAGCCAAGGAGGCGTGTCTGACCGACAGGTCTTTCAGCGTGCTATCCCCCTGCATGCCTTCACCTCGCTGTTGCGGTATAAAGTCCTGTGTAGCTGGGAAGACGAGTAGCTAGAAGTGACCGACAACAAACTCCGTGTCGTCAAGCCCACAACTCGGCCGTGGCGTACTTCCTTCCAGCCACGTCCACGGGACGAGGTCCTCCTTACTCGTCTTCGCATCCACCACAGCCCTACGACGCATGGATTTTTACTCCGGCGAGAGGACACTCCGACGTGTGGTGCTTGTGGCGTGCAGATCACGGTGCACCACATTTCATTGGCCTACATTTTATTTTCTGACCAGCGGACTGCAGCGGATTTGCCGGCGGATCAGTAGTCTATTTTATGCAATGATGAAACGAATGTGGTTCGCGTTTTAAAGTTTTGTGAACTGTCACACGTTTTTAACAAGATTTTGGGGAGATGATTTTAATGTGTCTAATGTGTCAACAGGGTGGCTGGCTCACTTAAGATTTTTGTAAGTGGTCAGCCGGTCACATTTCCCTGTGCTGTTCTTTTAGCTCTTCTGTGTTTTATTTTCCCTTTGTTTCAATTTCTTGATTAGCTGTCTTGCCTCCTCATTGGTTTTAGTGCCTGTGGGAGTGCCCGTGCTATAGAGTACTTGTGTGGTCATTTCGCTTGCATGCGTGTACGACAGTTTTCGTTCTTACCCACTTTCGTTTATTTTAATCATTGTTAGGGCGCTGATAACCTCGCCGTTGGACGCCAATAAGATCCACACACACACACACACACACACACACAAACAAACAATCGCGCGACGAAGCGTACCGCTGTTCTTTTGAACTTATGAGTCTCTTCTACTAACCAAAGATCCCAAACTGATAATCCACACTCAAGAATCGGTCGAACAAGTGTTTTGTAAGCCACCTGTTTCGTGGATGAACTAAATATCCGTAAAATTTTCCCGATGGATCCCACCTCGGCAATGGGTTTTGCTACGATTTTTTTGTGGTCATTCCAATTTGGATAGCTTTGTACAATTACTCCCAGGTATTTCACGGACTTTTCTCTTTCCAGTGATTTATTTCCAAGTGTGTAATTGAACAGTATTAGGATCTCTCCTATTACTTACGCACATTGTATTACATTAATTTATATTTAGGGTCATTGCCATCCCATTGGAACAGTCGTCTATCCTCTGCGTGTCTTTCTGCGTTTCTCTACAGTCTTCTGCCGTTGAACCTATTCACAACAGCCGGCCGCTGTGGCCGAGCGGTTCTAGTCGCTTCAGTCCAGAACCGCTCTGCTGCTACGGAGGCAGGTTCGAATTCTGCCTCGGGCATGGATGTATGTGATGTCCTTAGGTTAGTTAGGTTTAAGTAGTTCTAAGTCTAGGGGACTGATGACCTCATATGGTAAGTCCCATAGTGCTTAGAGCCGTTTGAACCATTTTATTCACAACAGCATCGTCCGCAAACAGCAATACGGAGCCTACAACGATATCTGCTAGACATTTGTATATATTGAGAACAGCAACGGCCCTGTAGGACTCAATTGTGGTAATGCCAACTACCTTAAGATCCGTCGATGTCGTTCCGTTACGCGAGACGCGTTGACTTCATTCTGCAATGTAGTTCTTGATCGAATCTAAGCTCGTATCTTGTTGGCTAAACGACATATTGGAACTTCATCGAAAGATTTGTATGACGCGCCATCAAACTGGGCGCCTATGTGGACGGTGTTTTAGATGGCAAGGCGAAGAGAACGAGTTAAGTTTACCAAGATCTCTATTTACTTATTCCATCTTGATTTTTTAGACGAAATTTTCGTTCTCCAAGAGCATCATAATAATTCACCTTAAAACATAGTCCATAATTCTACTTTATACAGTTCAAAATGGTTCAAATGGCTCTGAGAACTATGGGACTTAACATCTGAGGTCATCAGTCCTCTAGAACTTAGACCTACTTAAACCTAACTAACGTAAGGACATCACACACATCCATGCCCGAGGCAGGATTCGAGCCTGCGACCGTAGCGGCCGCGCGGTTCCAGACTGAAGTGCCTAGAACCGCTCGGCCACACCGGCCGGCTTTATACAGTATATGATGAAAAGTATCCGGGCACATATAAGTGGACATTAACAAGGGATGCGTCTACCTTTCGCCTTGTGACGGCTTGGCTCTTCTCGAGACACTTTCAGAGAGGTATCTGATTGTCTGTGGAGGCATGGCACCCCATTCTTCCGCAACCGCCGAAACCGAAGACGGTTGTGCCGTTGAACGATGGCGTCTGTAGTTAAGGCGACAATCCAACTCGCCCTAAATGTTTTTCCACTGGGCTGTGGTCGGGACACTAGGAGAGACCATTAGATTTCACCTGTATTAATGTCCACAAACCATTGCGTCACACATGCTGCTTTATGAGAGGTTGCACTGTCTTACTCATACAATTACCAACTCCGAACTGTTCCTCTAGCGTACGCGGTATACAATACTGCAAAATGTGTTTATATCATTCCACTCATAGAGTTTTCCTAAGCACATTAACGGGAACACACTCCAACCACGGAAAACACCAAAGTACGCAACACCACTTCCTCCGTACTTCACTATTGCACTACACAGATGGCAGGTAACGTTCTGCAGGCGTTTTTCACAGGATACAACGTGATTTATCACTCCAAATCACTCGTATCCAGTCATCCATTGTCCAGTGGCATCGATCAGGCCTCGCGTAGCATTGACTGTAGAAATGAGGAGAAGTGCAACCATTGTACCCCATTCTTATTAACTCTTTACGCACTCTCATTGTGCTAGCTTGGACTACTGGTAGCACTTTGGAACTCACGTCACGAGAGAATCCAGCCGCTGATTTCATCTGATTTCTTACAACCACCCTCCACAATACTCGACAGTCCCTCTCCATCAGTACATGTGGTCTGCCTCGTCATTGTATAGCTGTGTGACTGTTTCTTCGCATTTAAATTTCACAGTCACATCACCAACAGTCGATGTGAGCAGTTTAAGAAGTTCTGAAACATGCCAGATGTGGCCGGCTGCTGTGACCGAGTGGCTCTAGGCGCTTCAGTCCGGAACCGTTCTGCTGCTACGGTGGCAGTGTCGAATCCTACCTCGGGCATGGATGTGTCTGGTATCCTTAGGTTAGTTAGGTTTAAGTAGTTCTAAGTTCTAGGGGACTGATGACCTGAGAAGTTAAGTCCCATAGTGCTCAGAGCCATTTGAACCATTTTTGAATTCCGAAGAAGGCATGTGAATATACAGAACCTTGTGTTTAGTAAATCATACTTACAAAATAATTGAATGAATTATTTACATAAGAATATGTGTGTGTGTGTGTGTGTGTGTGTGTGTGTGTGTGTGTGTGTGTGTGTGTGTGTTTGTGGGTGGGTGGATTCCTAAGTGACCAAACTGCCGAGATCATCGGTCCGTAGACTAACGCACTACTTAAATTAACGTATGATAATAACAACACACACACACACACACACACACACACCCCTGCCCGAGGGAGGACTCGAACCTCCGGCGGGAGGGCCTTGCAATCCGTCACATGGCGCCTCTAACCACGGGGCCACTCCACGCGGCATACAAAAGAATGGGAAAACTGGTAGAAGCCGACTTCGGAGAAGACCAATTTGAGTTCCGCAGATATGTAGAAACATGCAATCCTGAGCGTACGCCTTATACTAGAGGACAGAAAGGCAAACCCGTGTTTATAGTAACTGTAGATTTAGGTAAAGCTTTTGACTCTGTTGGCTGGAATATGCTCTTATAAATTCTGAAGGTAGCAGGGATGAAAAACTGGGAGCTTAAGGCTCTCTACACCTTTTACACCTTTTATAGAATCCAGAGTGCAGTTATAAGAGTCGAAGGAGATTAAATGAAGGCACTGGTTAAGAAGGGAGTTAGACAGGGTCGTAGCTTATGCCTGATATTATTCAGTCGGTACAATGAGCAAGCAGTACAGAAAACGAAGGAGCAATTTGGAAAGGGAATTAAATTTCAGGAAGAAGAAATAAAAACTTTGAGATTTGCTGATGAGACCGTAATTCTGTTGGAAATGGTAAGGGACTTAAAAAAAAAAAACATTTCAAAATAATGGATGTCTTGAAGAGTTGTTATAATACGAACAGCAACAAAAGTAAAATAAGGGTATGGAATGTGTTCGAATTATATCGTGTGACGCTGAAGGAATTAGATTAGAAAATGTAACACTAAAATTAGTATATGGGTTTTCTATTTTTGCAGCTAAATAAATATTATCGAGTTAGAGAGAATATAAAATGCAGACTGGCAACAGTAAGGAAAGCATTTATGAAAAAGAGGCATGTGCTAACATCTACAGTAGATCTGTTAGGAAGTCTTTTCTGGTTTTGCTTAAGTGAAACGTGGGCAATAAACCGTTGAGGTAAAAGTAGAATAGAAACTTTTGAAAAACGTTGCTAACAGAATAATGCTGAAAATTAGGTAGGTTGATCGGTAACTAATGAAAAGGTAGTGAATCAAGTCGTTAAGAAAGGATCGTTGATATATCATTTAGTTTCTGAACTATGCTTATTTGTATTATAACTGTAACACTGTGCTGTGTTCTTGGAAATTTTTGGAGTGGTCTGATTTATGGGAGCAATGCTACAATGTTAAATGTTGCTTGGAAATAGGTTCAAATGGTTCAAATAGCTCTGAGCACTATACGACTTAACTTCTGAGGTCATCAGTCGCCTGGACTTAGAACTAATTAAACCTAACTAACCTAAGGACATCACACACATCCATGCCCGAGGCAGGATTCGAACCTGCGACCGTAGCAGTCGCTCGGCCCCAGACTGTAGCGCCTAGAACACACGGCCACTTCGGCCGGCGCTTGGAAATAGGGAAAACGTTTTCGGAAAAACTTGATTTTCTGCTGAAAATTTATGGCGATTATCTCTAGGTCGAAAGCAGTGTTAAGAAACGTTCTCTAGATTTTAATGTCGTCGCCAGTCAGTTGTAGATGACGCTGAGCAGGGTAGGAGTCCCACTTAACTGATTACGCCGACATCCAGAAACTCAGTTATCAAATGCGCGCCAACCGTCATCTGACAGAGAACTCGCAGAAAAACTTGGAATTTCATCCGGTTCACTTCATGATATTGCGAACGAAAAACTGAACAAGCAGCGAGTTGTAATAGTTTATTTCTCTTTCGATGACCGGACAGATAAAGGGACATCCAGAGAACGCTTGCAATTGGCCGCTTTTGTACCATCATCGAATGACTGTCCTCCCGGGCCACTGTACTACAAAGAACACAAATGCCGTGACATTTTCTTGTTTCCAGAATTAGTATCAGCGCTGAAAGAATGCCGTTTCCAAATGGCTTTAGACTGCATTAGAGTCCCGGTGATAATTTTTTATCAGATTTAGTTTCAGTCTATAGTTTTGTCTCATTACCGTTTAGATTATTCCTTACCCATTACTACCACTGGCAAGGTTCTGTTTTCTATTGTCCTTTCTGAAGACCGGCTACCTTTGTGAAGAAAAAATTCGATTTTGCTCATTTTATCTTGAAATTTGTAAAAAAATATAAAATTTGTTTGGCAGAGTAATTACTTGAATTCTTTCGACTTAAAAATTACTAATGTTCAAAATCTAAATTGGATTTTCAGTTAATTTAAATTTTCTTACGTTGTAGTTGTTCTGTATGTTTTGTGCATTGCCTAGTGCGCAGTTTTTTAGCGTTGTTTTGTCTTTTGTTGTTGAAAATATACAAAATGTAAATCTCTGAGTAATGTAAAAAAGATTTGACTAGGTTGCTTAAGTGCATTTTGTAACGACAAGAAAATGTGTACTGACGCTCCATGCATTATTGCGTGACAGTATTCACATACAGCAATAAGCTTACCTATTCCCAGTAGATATTTAATTCCAAAGCTACTGGTTACAATGTCTTTATGCACAGTTTTGGGATTCTGATAGAAGCAGAGATCTTTTTGTTGAATAAGCAAGTGCCAGAAATTACACTATACGTCGTGTATGCGTGACTTCAAACCTGTTGGTTGAAACAGTGTAATTCGTCTTCAGCAGTGTGGTGGCCACATTACTATTTTTCAGCTTCTGTACAACAATACATTCCATAAATTCACACCTAAAATGGTCTGCACAACTAATATTAATACGAATTAATTACAATTTTAGGGTTAAAAGCTTGATGGTAGGGCTGTCATTTATGACAATAAGTTGTGCACGTTTCTCTCTTCAATTCAGCTTGTTTCGGAACAAACGCTTTGCTTCCAATATATTCCGACGCACATTCGAAACGCGAACTTTTAGGTAGGAATGAAAAGAACAGAGCTTCGTTGCTGCTCGTATGTACAGTATCGTCGCAAAGGGTTGGAATCCGAGACACCAGAACCTGATAAATACTGGACAACCTAGAGCGAACAGCGCGAATGTGTCAACAAGGCCAGGCAGCAAGTCGTGGGCAGCCTTCAGCAAGGGACACCAAGACGCCCACCCACGGACTGTTTGTCCTTGAAATGGTGAATCGGAAGAGCGTGCTGTTTACGCGTTAACTGGTAACTAATCTTAGTCTTGACTTTGTCGTTTCACAGGAGACGAGATCAGTGCCTAGGACTGGGACAAGTGTAACTTCTGACAATACAATCTACAAAAACTGAAGAAGTGAAAAAATTACTCTCTGATACAGCGTTTCTGAATGTCGTAAAAAGAATCGAATCATATCGAATCGCACGAAGCGCCACGTTTCTGCTTTTCATGTGAAAACAGGGAGCTGCAAATACACTGCTGGCCACCGTAAATGCAACACCGTGAAGGAAGCATCCGAATCAAGTGAAATTTACACCATGAGTTTGCAGCGATGAGATATGCAACTGATTGGAATTTCAGCGCAGACGCACATCACGCGCGCCTGTGGCGCCACCTCATAGCGCCATTTAAGGCTTGGCGATTTCGACTAGTGTACGTTCGGCACGTGTGTTTACCTTGTGGTTGTTTCACAAGACGATCAGTTATGCCTCGTAGAAAACAGCGAACATCCTTTGATCAAGTATCCGAGTTCGACAGAGGTAGGATAGTGGGTTACCGATATTGTGGATTATCATACAGAGAAATCGCTAGTCGTGTTGGACGAAACCAAACAACTGTAATGCGGATATGTGACCGTTGGATGCAGGAGGGTACGACGGACCGACGTGGTCGATCGCATTCACCTCGGTGCACCACTGCACGTGCTGATAGGCAAATTGTGCGCATGGCAGTGACGGATCGCTCAGTGACATCCCGAACCATAGCACAGCACATTGCGTCTGTAACGCATCATCCAGTGTCTGCGCGTACCATTCGACGCCGTTTACAGCAGAGTGGTCTGTCCGCAAGACGTCCATTGCTTCGTCTACCATTGACGCAGAACCACAGACGTCTCCGTCGCCAATGGTGTGATGACAGACGGATGTGGACTGCAGAATGGAATGACGTTGTCTTTACTGACGAGGCACGCTTCTGTCTGCAGAACCACGATGGTCGGATTCGAGTGTGGAGACACCGTGGAGAGAGGATGCTGGACAGCTGCATTATGCACCGCCACACTGGTCTTGCACCGGGTATTATGGTATGGGGCGGTATTGGATATTACTCTCGCACGCCTCTAGTACGCATTGCCGGTACTTTAAATAGCCGGCGCTACATATCCGAGGTGCTGGAGCCAGTTGTCCTTCCTTACCTTCAGGGCTCGGCCACAGCCATATTTCAACAGGATAATGCGCGACCACACGTGGCTAGCATTGTCCAAAGGTTCTTCGTCCATAACCAGATTGAATTGCTTCCCTGGCCGGCTCGCTCTCCGGATCTTTCGCCGATAGAAAACATGTGGTCCATGGTTGCTCAACGAGTGACCCAGATTACATCCCCAGCTGCCACACCAGATGATCTTTGGCAACGTGTGGAAGCTGCTTGGGCTGCTGTAACCCAGGAACACATCCAACGTCTCTTTGACTCAATGCCGAGACGTGTGGCAGCGGTGATCTCCAACAATGGCGGCTACTCTGGCTACTGAGTCTGGCAGAAACCACATGTCACAGACGTCTGTAAACGTAATCATTAGTTACTTGGTCAACATGTTATCTACAAAATAAATTTTGTTGTGCTACCTCTTGTCTTTCTTGGTGTTGCATTTACGGTGGCCAGCAGTGTGGGTTAAAGATTAAAGGAGCAGATGTGGAGTGCAACATTGTCTCTCGCTTAAATGCTTGAGCATAGAACTGGACCTTATGCTGGCGTACAACACTCTGTGTGGACAATAAGAAAAATATTACAGCGACAAACAATGTTCTTCGCTAACCGTTAGCGGGCCACCTGGATACACATCCTTACACTCGGTTCATGTGATATTCAGCAGGCGAATACTCCACATACACCATATTGTTCCCCACACTTTTGCCTACAAAACCGTCTTTTTCAACGTAATCACTGTTCAATACGACGGGCTTACTCCACCTTACTGAGACTGCCTGTATGCCCTAATGGTACCACTCTACTGGTCGACGTCGGAGCCAATGTGTTACTACTTGAATAACCTCCCCACCATCCACGTACTGATTCCCGCGCAGTGCATCCTTCAGTGGACCAAACAGATGAAAGTCGTAAGGTGCAAGAAACGGGCTGTGGGGTGGATGAAGAAGGACAGTCCGATGGAGTTCTGTGAGCTCCTCTCGGGTGCGCAGATTCGTGTGTCCTTGCGTGTCATGGAGAAGGAGAAATTCGTTTCCATTTTTGTGGCGACGAACAAACTGCAGGATTGTTGACATCGGGCGGGTTTGTGCAACTTTGTTGCGATGACGACAGACGCTTTGCCCACCGACTCGCCTTGCTTTTGTTCACTGCCAGATCTCTGTAGAGTTCTGAAAGCGTCTTCGAATATCTGCGATGCTCTGGTTTACCACCAAAAGAAACTCAATGACAGCTCTCTGTCTGGAACGCACGTCTATTACAGACGCCATTTTGAAGGCTGTGTATACCTCTGCCACCTATCGGAACTTCATGAAACTATTGGGACTGAAGCGGAAATATATCGTGCATATGCATCAACAACTCTTATTTGCATTGACCATTCTTATCCAATAGAAAGTGCGTTAAAAATAGCTATTCTTTAAGCAACAACGAAATATTCTAGTGTTGGAAATGCAGTATCGGTCAGAACCAAGTACCCAAGTTTTTGATGTCTCATTCAGCTTCTAAGCTACGGTTATTTGAATGAAAACTGTTACACTGTGATGTGCTCGTGGAAACTTTTGGAGTGATCTGATTTACGGGAGCAACGCTACAATGTTAATTTTTGCATGGAAATAGGGAAAACGTTTTCGGAAAAACTTGAATTTCTGCAGATAATTTAAGGCGATTATGCTCTAAGTCGAAAGCAGTGCCGAGAAAACATGTGTTGCATTACTCATTGAACGCCCTCGAATTACTTCCTAATAACGGCCATTCACTGTTAAGATGTATACTCTCGATGAATTTAATGATTTTTATTTTTAATATATCAGCATCTCAGTGCAGCACGATCCAAGCTGCTCAGGCAAAGTCCATAAAATATTCTTTAAGTTATTCTGCTCAAGTGAAGTAATGCCTGCCATGAAGCTCCGGAGAAAAATAAATGCAGTCTCACAACAATACAAATGACTTAGCAAGTTACTCTATTAAACACAGCTTTAAAGTGAGTTCGTCCCGAACATAATTCAGTACTTATTTCCTCTTAAGTTATAACTCGAATAGCTTAACATCCTTTTGCTTTCATGAATGTTTACTGATGACGATTATCTGTACGCCAGCTACAGATAACAGTGAGGATCTCAAAACAGTCATTCTACTGAGACATTTGTTTATACATTTACTGAGCACATTAAATAAAATCTGTGAGATCTGTGACTTAGCCAAGATATTAGATATTCTCAGTCACAAAATCCTATTAGAGAGGTGAAATTTTTACGCAATATGTAGTTCAGTACATGTATGGTTTTGTTCTTATTTAAGAAAGAAAGTGAAGAACGTTACCTTTGACTGTTCGGATAATACACTGAAGAGCCAAACAAACTGGTATAGGCACGCATATTAAAATTGGTAGGTATATAAACAGACAGGATACGGAGCTGCGCTCGGCAAAGCCTATATAACACATTTGTCCGGTGCAGTTGTTAGATTGGTTATTGCTGCTACAATGACAGGTTATCAAGATTTAAATGAGTTTGAACGTGGTATTGTAATCGGCGCACGAAAACGATGGGACACAACATCTCCGAGGTAGCGATGAAGTGGGGATTTCCCCATACGACCGTTTCACGAGTGTATCGTTAATATCAGGAATAAGGTAAAACACCAAATCTCCAACATCGCTGCTGCCGGAAAAAGGTCACAAGAACGGGGCCAACGACGACAGAAGAGAATCGCTCAACGCGACAGAAGTGCAACCCTTCCGCAAATTACTGCAGATTTCAATGCTGGGCTATCAACTAGTGTCAGCGTGCGAACCATTCAACACCGACATTGAGCTGTTGATGACTGGAAATGTGTTGCCTGGTCGGATGAGTATTGTGCGGATGGACGTGTACAGGTATGGAGACAACCTCATGAATCCATGGACCCTGCATGTCAGTAGGAGACTGTTCAAGCTGGTGAAGGCTCTGTAATGGTGTGAGGCGTGTGCGTTTGGAGTGATATGGAACCCCTGATAGGTCTAGACACGACTCTGACAGGTGACACGTACGGAAACATCCTGTCTGGTCACCTGCATCCTTTCATGTCCATTGTGCTGACGGATTTGGGCAATTCCAGCAGACAATGTGACACACCACACGTCCATAATTGCTATAGAGTGGTTCCAGGAACACTCTTCTGAGTTTAAACACTTCCCCTGGCCAACGAACTCCCCAGACACGAACATTATTGGGGATATCTGGGATGCCACACAACGTGCTGTTCAGAAGAGATCTCCACCCTCTTGTACTCTTATGGATTTATGTGCAGCCCTGCAGGATCATGGAGTCAGTTCCTTCGAGCACTACTTCAGACATTAGTGGAGTCCATGCCACGTCGTGTTGCGGCACTGCTCACGGTGGTACAGCACGGTATTGGGCAGATGCACCAGTTTCTTTGGCTCTTCAGTGTAGAAAAACGAACTCCACATCATCTGCACTGGGAGATATTACGGTGGGAGTCCCACAGGGTTCGATCATTGCACCAATACTTTTCTTCCTTTATGCTAATGATCTATTTCATTTGCGTCAGGAGTTAGAATTAGTCCTTTCTACGGATAATACAAGCATTGTTGAGAAGTCTAGAAAAGAAGCATGAACGGAGAAAACAGAAACAACGTGTTTGTGAATGCTGATGACTGATTTTGGACAAACGGGATAGCTTTAAACTTTGGAAACCACAGCTCATCCAGTCTACTGCCAAAAATATTTCGCTTCCTATTATCCTAGCCCAAGTAATAAACTAGATAGAAAGTTCTAAGTTCGTAGGTGTACACTTTGATGATAACATACATTGGTGAAACCATATAGCAGACCTGCTTAAACAAGTGGATTTGGTTACTTTTTATATAACAATAATCACCAGTTTTGCTGATACAGAAGTTAGTAAGTTAACATATTTTGCATATTTTCTTTGACTAATGTCTTACGGGATAATATTCTGGAATAACTCCTTGCTCAGGCAGAAAGCATTCACTGAACAAAAGAAAGTAAACAGACTTACGTGTGGGGTTCACACATGTACATGTTGCAGGGTCTTTCAAGCAACTGCGAAAACTAACCACAACCTTTATTCACTCAAGAAAATCTGTTATCAACTATCAGTTCGAGTTTGAGAGTAACAGATACTCTCAGTACTAGAAGGAAAAATGATCTGCATTGCCGTTTAATAAATCAAAATTTGGCACAGAAACGAGTGAAATATGCTTTGACAATATACTCCACAGCAGGCGAATTCCTGAATAGAAAATTAGTCATTTATAGAGAAATAAACCTGTCAGTTTCCAGCACATATCCCTATTAATATTAGTTATATGTGTGTTTCGTTCGCACGTCCTATATCGTTTATCGTGAATGCGGTTCATGGAACACATAACTAAAGAATCAACTAGCTCTTACTCGAAAAAAGAAGGAAGACAACTTTCTTCCAGTTCAGACTGAACGCGAAGGCATCAAGGTTTGAAGGAAATGTAAAAACGATTACGATAAAAATAGTTATTAGATGGGGCCGTCTGAAAGTGTGATCGATCTATATTGAAGCCGAAGAATCTGCCTTACATCTACATCTACATCTACATCTATACTCCGCGAGCCACCTTACGGTGTGTGGCGGAGGGTACTTATTGTACCACTATCTGATCCCCCCTTCCCTGTTCCATTCACGAATTGTGCGTGGGAAGAACGACTGCTTGTAAGTCTCCGTATTTGCTCTAATTTCTCGGATCTTTTCGTTGTGATCATTACGCGAGATATATGTGGGCGGTAGTAATATGTTGCCCATCTCTTCCCGGAATGTGCTCTCTCGTAATTTCGATAATAAACCTCTCCGTATTGCGTAACGCCTTTCTTGAAGTGTCCGCCACTGGAGCTTGTTCAGCATCTCCGTAACGCTCTCGCGCTGACTAAATGTCCCCATGACGAATCGCGCTGCTTTTCGCTGGATCATGTCTATCTCTTCTATTAATCCAACCTGGTAAGGGTCCCATACTGATGAGCAATACTCAAGAATCGGACGAACAAGCGTTTTGTAAGCTACTTCTTTCGTCGATGAGTCACATTTTCTTAGAATTCTTCCTATGAATCTCAACCTGGCGCCTGCTTTTCCCACTATTTGTTTTATGTGATCATTCCACTTCAGATCGCTCCGGATAGTAACTCCTAAGTATTTTACGGTCGTTACCGCTTCCAATGATTTACCACCTATGGCATAATCGTACTGGAATGGATTTCTGCCCCTATGTATGCGCATTATATTACATTTATCTACGTTTAGGGAAAGCTGCCAGCTGTCGCACCATGCATTAATCCTCTGCAGGTCTTCCTGGAGTACGTACGAGTCTTCTGATGTTGCTACTTTCTTGTAGACAACCGTGTCATCTGCAAATAGCCTCACGGAGCTACCGATGTTGTCAACTAAGTCATTTATGTATATTGTAAACAATAAAGGTCCTATCACGCTTCCTTGCGGTACTCCCGAAATTACCTCTACATCTGCAGATTTTGAACCGTTAAGAATGACATGTTGTGTTCTTTCTTCTAGGAAATCCTGAATCCAATCACAAACCTGGTCCGATATTCCGTAAGCTCGTATTTTTTTCATTAAACGTAAGTGCGGAACCGTATCAAATGCCTTCCTGAAGTCCAGGAATACGGCATCAATCTGCTCGCCAGTGTCTACGGCACTGTGAATTTCTTGGGCAAATAGGGCGAGCTGAGTTTCACATGATCTCTGTTTGCGGAATCCATGTTGGTTATGATGAAGGAGATTTGTATTATCTAAGAACGTCATAATACGAGAACACAAAACATGTTCCATTATTCTACAACAGATTGACGTAAGCGAAATAGGCCTATAATTATTCGCATCTGATTTATGACCCTTCTTGAAAATGGGAACGACCTGCGCTTTCTTCCAGTCGCTAGGTACTTTACGTTCTTCCAGCGATCTACGATAAATTGCTGATAGAAAGGAGGCAAGTTCTTTAGCATAATCACTGTAGAATCTTAAGGGTATCTCGTCTGGTCCGGATGCTTTTCCGCTACTAAGTGATAGCAGTTGTTTTTCAATTCCGATATCGTGTATTTCAATATTTTCCATTTTGGCGTCCGTGCGACGGCTGAAGTCAGGGACCGTGTTACGATTTTCCGCAGTGAAACAGTTTCGGAACACTGAATTCAGTATTTCTGCCTTTCTTCGGTCGTCCTCTGTTTCGGTGCCATCGTGGTCAACGAGTGACTGAATAGGGGATTTAGATCCGCTTACCGATTTTACATATGACCAAAACTTTTTAGGGTTCTTGTTTAGATTGTTTGCCAATGTTTTATGTTCGAATTCGTTGAATGCTTCTCTCATTGCTCTCTTTACGCTCTTTTTCGCTTCGTTCAGCTTTTCCTTATCAGCTATGATTCGACTACTCTTAAACCTATGATGAAGCTTTCTTTGTTTCCGTAGTACCTTTCGTACATGATTGTTATACCACGGTGGATCTTTCCCCTCGCTTTGGACCTTAGTCGGTACGAACTTATCTAAGGCGTACTGGACGATGTTTCTGAATTTTTTCCATTTTTGTTCCACATCCTCTTCCTCAGAAATGAACGTTTGATGGTGGTCACTCAGATATTCTGCGATTTGTGCCCTATCACTCTTGTTAAGCAAATATATTTTCCTTCCTTTCTTGGCATTTCTTATTACACTTGTAGTCATTGATGCAACCACTGACTTATGATCACTGATACCCTCTTCTACATTCACGGAGTCGAAAAGTTCCGGTCTATTTGTTGCTATGAGGTCTAAAACGTTAGCTTCACGAGTTGGTTCTCTAACTATCTGCTCGAAGTAATTCTCGGACAAGGCAGTCAGGATAATGTCACAAGAGTCTCTGTCCCTGGCTCCAGTTCTGATTGTGTGACTATCCCATTCTATACCTGGTAGATTGAAGTCTCCCCCTATTACAATAGTATGATCACGAAACTTCTTCACGACGTTCTGCAGGTTCTCTCTGAGGCGCTCAACTACTACGGTTGCTGATGCAGGTGGTCTATAGAAGCATCCGACTATCATATCTGACCCACCTTTGATACTTAGCTTAACCCAGATTATTTCACATTCGCATTCGGTAATAACTTCACTGGATATTATTGAATTCTTTACTGCTATAAATACTCCTCCACCATTGGCGTTTATCCTATCCTTGCGGTATATATTCCATTCTGTGTCTAGGATTTCGTTACTGTTCACTTCCGGTTTTAACCAACTTTCCGTTCCTAATACTATATGCGCACTATTTCCTTCAATAAGAGATACTAATTCAGGAACCTTGCCCTGGATACTCCTGCAGTTTACCAATATTACGTTAACTTTTCCTGTTTTTGGTCTCTGAGGACGGACGTTCTTTATCAACGATGATAATGTCCTCTCTGGTAAGCCGTCAGGTATTTTATCGTTTCGCCCAAGGGGGGGTCCCTCTAACCTAAAAAACCCCCGTGTGCACGCCACACGTACTCTGCTACCCTAGTAGCTGCTTCCGGTGTGTAGTGCTGCCTTATGGGAGAAGCACTCTACCAACTGGAACACCAGACCACAGGTAACGGACTGACTCAACTCTTCAAACTGTCACTGTTTCCTCGACTTTCCTTCCTAATTTTTACCCTCGTCCGGTCCTCGTTGCCCGTCTGAACGTCACAGCTTGCAAACATACCTGCCGAGCGCTCTCAGCCTTACGTAACCTAGCGTAATGCCTGCAGGAAACGGGATCAGCACACTTTCTTTAAGCGACGTTCCGGTGATTAATGTCGGTCTAGTGTCGGTATTTACTACCTGTTTCAGGACATTCCACAGTATGTCGAGATGTTTTCACAGTGGTTATACCTGGTGCAGGATGTTCTTAACCTTTTTACTACTAGTTCTTCCATTATTTCGAACTTCTGAACAGACGTAGCACACGAACGTAATAGTGCATGTACAAAAGCGGCTACTTGCCCCGCTCTTAGCGACATGTTCCTCGGAAGTTCAATGCGCTTACCGGTTAATATTTATTCAATTTCACAAATTTGTTCATTACCTGAATTTTTTAAAAGTATGCTCTGGACTTTTTCCTTGACTATTTCACCAACTCTTCCAGGGAGAGAATCAGTTTTAGAGATTGTGGTTAGAACACGCTCAATAAATCACAAAGAGCAGAAATATCTATCTCCGTAGAAACAGCTGCCGCCGGAAGGTGATAAAAATAAGCAGATATACGTATACGCAAGATTAGCTACTATTTCTGGGTTGTTCAGAACATCTTGGGCAGCTTGAATTGAGGTTGCACTCTTAGCATCAGAGGTAGAAACAACGCATTTAAGAGTTTCTAAATGTTCGGTTTAAAGTAAATCTCTGCAGATAACAATTTGCCCCCGCTCTTATGACTGGTTCTCGTGGCACGGGAATATCAGGTGCTGCTGCTCTGAAGGCTTGTTTTCTATAAGGCGCTTTAACGAACACCTTCTTTTCAGCAGAGACCAACTTGTCAACAGGACGAAAACATGTACGCATAGTTTCAACAACGCAATGTAAACCATGAGCAAGACAAGTCAAATGTACTATATTTGGAAATATATTTTTGAGGGCAGGACCAGCTTTGATCACGTAACTTGCTGCATCAGCCACAAATAGGAATCCGTGCACGTCCTGAACGCCTTTTGGCCATGTGTTGTTGTTGTGGTCTTCAGTCCTGAGACTGGTTTGATGCAGCTCTCCATGCTATTCTATCCTGTGCAAGCTTCTTCATCTCCCAGTACCTACTGCAACCTACATCCTTCTGAATCTGCTTAGTGTATTCATCTCTTGGTCTCCCTCTACGATTTTTACCCTCCACGCTGCCCTCCAATACTAAATTGGTGATCTCTCGATGTCTCAGAACATGTCCTACCAACCGATCCCTTCTTCTAGTCAAATTGTGCCACAAGCTCCTCTTCTCCCCAATTCTATTCAATACCTCCTCATTAGTTATGTAATCTTCAGCATTCTTCTGTAGCACCACATTTCGAAACCTTCTATTCTCTTCTTGTCCAAACTATTTACCGTCCATGTTTCATTTCCATACATGGCTACATTCCATACAAATACTTTCAGAAATGACTTCCTGACACTTAAATCTATCCTCGATGTTAACAAATTTCTCTTCTTCAGAAACGCTTTCCTTGCCGTTGCCAGTCTACATTTTATATCCTCTCTACTTCGACCATCATCAGTTATTTTGCTCCCCAAATAGCAAAACTCCTTTACTACTTTAAGTGTCTCATTTCCTAATCTAATTCCCTCAGCATCACCCGACTTAATTCGACTACATTCCATTATCCTCGTTTTGCTTTTGTTGATGTTCATCTTATATCCTCCCTTCAAGACACCATCCATTCCGTTCAACTGCTCTTCCAAGTCCTTTGCTGTCTCTGACAGAATTACAATGTCATCGGCGAACCTCAAAGTTTTTATTTCTTCTCCATGGATTTTAATCTAATCTTCAGCATTCTTCTGTAGCACCACATTTCGAAAGCTTCTATTCTCTTCTTGTCTAAACTATTTATCGTCCTGTAACCTCCCCCTCACCTATCGACCTTAATGACAGTGAAAAATTAAACCGCGTGTACCTAATGGAAATTTGGGAAATTTGGGAAAAAGCAATCGTCACCGAAGTTAATCTGTCGGTAAAGAGGGAGAAAAGGGTTACATCTAAATGAAAGGAAAAATGCCAATGAAACTGGTGGAAATTAATTTTGAAAAGGGGTAAAGTTAATAAAGAAAGTAAATGTGCGGCCATTACGTTAACAATTAACTAGCGGTAATTAGATATTTGAGATTTGGGGGCAATTACGGTCGCCAGTCCTATGGACAATTACTATAGTAAATGAAAAAGAAAGGTTATTACACATATAATTAGTACTAGAAGCGTGGCAACTGAAGGTTGACACGTGTAGTGTGAAAACTGAAAGTTTGACAGAAGTAATAAATTTCGCTACACTCTGACTTAATTTAGCAAAAGAATTAATAAAACCGGAAAATTGAAAGTTAATTTAGTGACTGAAGTTAATAGTGAGCTTTCTTTCTGAAGCACATCGAAATTCAGTAAAATACGGTTAGTCTTGGACTACCTCAACAATCATTTCAAAAGCTACTTGAATCTACGCAATTTAGAAATAAGAGATTTAACTTGGATCTTGAATTAAATGATTCTGAACAATTAACAATAGTAAAATTTAGTACGTACCAAGCTGAGCTGCAGTCACAGGTAAGCTAAAATACGGTAACAAACTCACACTCTTAATTTGTGACTGTGTAATCTAAAGATTGTAGCCAGTTATGAATACCTTCACTGAACTTTGAAATTAAAGCAGTGAAATCGAATGATGCTGGCGTTTGAATTTCAACGACACTCGGGTTCATTCCGGAAAAGGAAGGGACCTGCTTGGTAATGCAATTGGGACAATGAGCAACAAAGGTTCATGCTACGTTGCTGTAATTTAGTTATGAAAATGGATCAGTTTGAAAAGCTGAGGTCTGCCATACAGTTCTAAAACTTTACGTCCTTCCAGTCTCCCTTGTTGGATGATTGAAGGTTTGAAGCCGTCGATCGAGGAGGTGGCGACAGTCACTCATTGTCGGCCGTCGCTGTTGCAGAAACTGGATGTTGGCGCGCCTTCTTCTCGACACGGTCACCAGGCGAAACGGGCTCTTGATGTGCGCCAGCTAATGCTTCTCGTCCGCGACACCGTGTCAGAAACTATCATAGCAGATCGAGCGCAATTACATGCTGCCAAACCCCGAAAGCGCGGCAACTCGCGGGAGCGTCACACAACACACCTGCTCCACAGCACTACTCCAGCCAGACTCTCTCTGCCTGCGCTCCATGCGGCAGAGTTAACACTACCAAAGATCCTAAACACATTGGTTCTCCACACGACCTATCGATGTATTCGTTCGATAGCATAGTTTTCCCTAGGCCAGACCCAGCGTATAAAGACAAATAATATTTACAACACGAACCAATTATACATCGACATAGATGCATAAATATATATATATATACAAATAGTAAAACAATTGCAATATATAAAGGCACAGAAATGTCATATATTCAGGTAACAAAATAAGGAAAATATTTATAGTACAATAGATGGAAATAGGGGGATATGCATTTCCGGCGTTACAGTCCACGTTTGACTTCCATACAAATACTTCCAGAAATGACTTCCTGACACTTAAATCTATACTCGATGTTAACAAATTTTTCTTCTTCAGAAACGCTTTCCTTGCCATTGCCAGTCTACATTTTATATCCTCTCTACTCCGACCATCATCAGCCGACTTAATTCGATTACATTCCATTATCCTCGAGTCAAATGTAATATATTTGGAAATATATTTTTGAGGGCAGGACCAGCTTTGATCACGTAACTTGCTGCATCAGCCACAAATAGTAATCCGAGCACGTCCTGAACGCCATTTGGCCATAGTAAATTCATGAAATCGAGAAAAAAATGAGGAAACTGCGGAGCTATTTGTGATCTGAAACCGCTGTATTAAAAGGAGATACGGCGTAGACCGTAAATTTTTGTTAAGAGACCCAGTTACAATATTTGAAATAAACCGTCCCTCACAGTCGTGTGTTCCGTCGATTGATAGCCATATAAAATTATTTTGGATCTGATCCCTTATTTTTTCATAGTTTGATCGTAGCACTGCTGTACGTAATTTTTATATATAGTGAATTCGTCTGGCACTTCACTCTGCGTATACTTCCTCAATGAAATTTCTCAGAACAGAATTAGTTAATTTCCACAGCGGAATATCCGCCGACGACAAGGCTTCGCACAAATCAAAAGAAAACTGCGAAAAGTACTGTTGAGCATTCACCTAAAAACACCTGCACGGGACCACTTTTTGTGGATTTACTTCTTACGTTCTCCTTGTGTTTATTAATGTCCATATGCTGAACGACTTTCAAACATTTTTCACTAACAACTGTTTTCTCACACGCACAGCAATAAACTACTTTGCCATCTGTCATTATCATCGCTCCTTCGAACTCCCGCTCATATTGTTGCAATCTAGACTGATTACTTGTTTTCGCTTTTGGCGTAGCACTTAATCGTGAAGAACTTAAAACACACCACCAAGCCATTAGCCAGTAGTTGCAGCTCACCGCAAATGTGAACTGATTTTCTTTAGACAGAACATCCAGTCAACTGAAGATAGGTAACAGAGGGAGGCTTCGAAAATGAGTCATTCGACGCTGTTGTGTTGTATTAATTTAGATGTAATGAATATTATGAAATGAAACATTTTAAAAAATCGTATACAAATTAAATAATAATGTTAAAACTTTTGTTTGGTGTTACACTGTAAGCAGGTCCAAAAGACACGGTTCCGACTAATCCCTTAACATCCATGTTGGTGCAACTCTGCGGGGGGACCGGGAAAGTGCCGCAACCAAGGCTACGTATTGTGAACAAGCGCGAAGGCTAGTCCTCAGCAGCCTACCGGGAAAGAACGCAAATTACAAACAAATAGATAAGCTTTCACAATGACCGAACTAATGAACAGAAAATTTAAAATGTTTTTTTTTTAAAGAATAAGTATTTTAATCAAAAAACACGCAAAATATGCAGCACAATTGATTTTCGAAAATATTATACTTATTCACAAAACACGCAAAATTTGCATTTACATGCACTATAGAACCATGCCTAAAACGTAAGAAAAGAAGCAATTCGTACATGTTACCCGAAGAGTACGCTTCTCGAATAATAGAAAAAAAGTATGCGTTTTCATGAAAATCCGGTCCCTAGTAATCACCAGGTTGTGTCCAGCCAGAGAATGGCCCGACTGCTGCTTCATACTTTGCCCTAAAGCGCGACTGCACGGCGTGTAGTTAGCACACCGCTCTCGTGCCTGTTATGTCGGCATTTCGAAACCTTCTCCTTGGAGCACCGCCTCAGTTGCCTTCACGGTGTCGAGTGGTCCCCCTTCAAGTCCGTCTACCGAGGTAAAACGTTTGGCGGTATCGTGAGTGGAATACCCAGATCCTTTGGCAGTCACACATTCTAAACCTCCAATTGCAGGGAAGCAGTTTTGCTTCATAATGAGAAACTCAGTCTCGGTAACGCGCAAGCAGTTCTGCACGGATGGTCCTAGCTCTTTAGGTCTGCTGTTAGGGCCGGCCGCTGTGACCGAGCGGTTGTAGGCGCTTCAGTCAGGAACCGCGTGCCTGCAGCGGTCGCAGGTTCGAATCCTGCTTCAGGCATGGATGTCTGTGATGTCCTTAGGTTAGTTAGGTTTAAGTAGTTTCTATGTCTAGGGGACTGATGACCTCAGATGTTAAGTCCCATAGTTCTTAGAGCCATTTGAACTTTTTTTTTTTTTTTTTTTTTTTTTTTTTTTTTTTTTTTTTTTTTTTTTTTTTTAAGGCTTAGAGGAACCAACGGGCACTGGTGGACGAGTGTGTAAGCACTATCGACAGAGACGTCCTGTTGAGCAGCGACGTGTTTGATTGTCGTCCGTCGATCATCATGAATGAGAGTGTCCGCACGTTCGAACATTGCAGGAGTTAGAGCTGTTTGTGGCCGACACGCAGGAGATCGGATGGGTTTGCGCGACCTTGTTGCGATGAAGAGACAGACGCGTTGCCCACCGACTCGACGCACTTCTATTCACTGTCAGGTCACCACATACATTCTGCAAGCGCCTGTGAATATCTGCGATGCTCTGGTTTTCCGCCAAAAGATACTTACAGCTCTCTGCTTGGAACGCACTTCCATTACAGACGCCGTTTTGAAGGCTATGTTTAGTGCCCCCACTTACCGGGACTTCATTAAACTAGGGGCTGAAATGGACATGATCCACGATGTCCCATAACAAATTCCTCATTTTTTTCAACCGAAATTGGCCGGGAAAAAATGTGTTGCATTACTTACTGAACGTCCCTCGCAACTTTACCACTAATAAAAACTGCACCTACTACGAAATGTATGCCTGTTACTGTAATAAGAACATCAGTTTTTAACTGCCACGTTCAACAACGCACTCCAACACTTCCCGGCAGTCTATACTGTCGATTCCTTGAGCGTTCCGGATGGCATTGTGGCTGCATCTGCATCTTCCGGCCGGCCGCTGTGGCCGAGTGGTTCTAGGCGCTTCAGTCGGGAACCGCGGGACCGCTACGGTCGCAGGTTCGAATCCTGCCTCGGGCAGGGATGTGTGTGATGTCCTTAGGTTAGTTAGGTTTAAGTAGTTCTAAGTTCTAGGGGACTGATGACCTCAGATGTTAAGTCCCATAGTGCTCAGAGCCATTTCAACCATTTTGCCGTCCGCAGCTCGTGGTCGTGTGGTAGCGTTCTCACTTCCCGCGCCCGGGTTCGATTCCCGGCGGGGTTAGGGATTTTCTCTGCCTCGTGATGACTGGGTGTTGTGTGATGTCCTTAGGTTAGTTAGGTTTAAGTAGTTCTAAGTTCTAGGGGACTGATGACCATAGATGTTAAGTCCCATAGTGCTCAGAGCCATTTGAACCATTTTGCCTCTTCCGTTGTCTGGTTCCCTAGTTGCAAGAGACAACTCCTCTGGCCAGAGCGAGCATTGTTGCTCCGGTCAGAAGTGTAGCCACACGCAGCCCACGTCACCTATCACTTTCACAAAGATTAACCCCTGACTCTGAGCTCATATTCTGATTACATCGATGTTTTGTATAAGGGGCAGTGATATGAAAACGAGATGGAAAAAAGCAGTAAACTATTTACTGTTTTAGAAGTAATTGCCGTAACGGTTAACACATTTATCCCATGAGCGACAAGATAGTCAATGCCTGCATAGAAAAATATGCCCAGACATTTAAACGACTTCACTGTGTCAAGCAGAGCACCAATTAGACTGTATCCAAACATTACAGGGTAGTTCTTCCTACCCATCCGCATTAACTTACATTTTTCCACGTTTAGAGATAGCTGTCATTCATAACACCAACTAGAAAAACTTTGTGTTCTGCCTTAGGACAGATCTGGTCATGGGGGAAGCCTTGTCAGAGAGGTCCACCGCATGAGCGTCTAGGGAAGTGATTCCTGTGGTGGTTTCCCGTTGCTTTCCACTGATGATGTTGAAATGATAATGAGGCCAACACAACACCCAGTCCCTGAGCGGAGAAAATCTCCGACCCAGCCGGGAATCGAATAGTCCTCTATCTTCTTACTGTCACTCAACTTCGTCACCTTACCGTACACCACAGCGTCATCAGCAAACAACCGCAGATTGCTGTTCACCCTGTCCAACTAATCATTTATGTATGTAGAGACACACTTCCCTAGGGCAGTCCTGACGATGCCTTTGTTTCTACTGAGTATCTTTGTAGATTCTCCTGTGTGAACGATTTCCTGAATTCGAAATTTAAACACAGCTCTCCAGATCACGATTTACAATTTTCTTAAACTTCGTCCATAATTCCTCTACTTTCATCTTACCGCAAATAAGTGTAGTCAGTTCACTGTCTAAGTAAGATGCTAACAACGACTTATCTACTCTATCTGGCACAAACACTCTCCTTGCCTTCTTGAGCGATTTATTAACTTTCGCAACCATTGTTGCTATAACGAGGTCATGATTGTTAATCACGTTTATATGCCGACTCTGTCGATAAGATCCGGCCTATTCGTAGCAACAAGGTCTAAGATATTTCGATGGCGTGTGGGCTGCTGAGCTAACTGCTCAAGACAGATTTCGGAAAACGTGTTCAAAAGTATTTCGCACCACTGTCTATCTGTACCCCTCCGCAATTAATCCGAAGACAGACATCTCAGTCTATACTCGGTTAAAGTCGCATGATCTGCGTATTTACGCGTACTGACCGTAGACGATCTTTGAATGACTCTAGAACTGTGAAACTTCTTTATTTAAATGCGTGAATTTGTACTTAAGTTGCTGAATGACTGAAAAGATGAAACTTTTACGTTATTTGATTCTGAAACAGCTAAGTAAAACTGAACGTACTGAGCCTACTTTCTCTTTACCTTTTCTTTTCATGTCAACAATGACCCACAATATTCTAGCGCATCGCAATCTGATTGCTCAAAAAAATTACAACCTGAATTCAAACAATTAATATAGAAGAATGGCCCTGGCTAGAAAGAAATCCTAACAATAACCTATACATTTCATTAAGCACCTCACAAAAATCTTCATTAAGCGAACTACTGCAATACAGCGAGCATCAATACTGCCAGCTAAATAAAAGATTCTAACTACTAAAACCACTAACTACTAATAGGCGTGTGGTAAGCAAAGGAAAGATTTTGTTGCAAACCAAATACTGTATTTTTTACCTTAATAATGTGACATCCAGTTCAAACACGAATATAAATCGTCGTTGATATCTAGCACAAAGGTATATAATCATGAATAATATTCCATCTCCAAGTCGAACATGTACAGATCGTTAGCCTACGCTAACACTTCAACCACTACCCTCCATCAATGCTAACTTCTCACGTCTAACATCACTGCTGACTGTTCACCTCCAACTGCCCAACAGTACTTCCATCACTGCTGGCGACTAACTTCCAACTGCCCAACTGTACTGTCGATTAACTTCCAACAACGAGTCCGACCAGCCACAGAGTTTCTTACAAAGAAAGCGCAGTCAGAGATCCAATGCAAAGCGCTACACAACGCTGCCAACACAGAAGCAGCCCACTTACAGTGTTACAGCGGAATCGAGTGGCCGTTAAAAACATCCAACAATTAACTTTGTTTTATCTATACCTGTTAAACGCGACCAGATAACTCCACTGTCATTCAAATTTAGTCTCAATAGAAACAATATTTTTGTCAACTGCAATGAACACTCCATCTCCTATGGCCTTCAATCTGTCTTTCCGATATACATTCCATCATTCGCCAAATATCTCAGAGCTATCCACTTCCGGTTTCAGCCAGCTCTCGGTCCCAAGAACGATTTGACCGCGAGGACTTTCCTGAAGGGCAGTAAATGCGGGAACTTTGTTACGAGTACTTCGACAGTTTACTGACGAAATTTTGACAGTCGAAGTGTCTTTACTCTGAACGCGGCCTGACTTCCCTTGCCACGTATCGACTGGCGAGTGTTCATCAGAGCACCTAAATCTGCCGTATAGTCTAAAAGGCTCCCATGTGCACTCTCATGCTGAGTAGCTGCTTCCTTTGTGGAGTGCACCCCCGACCTATCAAGGAGAATCCTACAAATCCCTACACGATAACACAGGTATGGAAATCTGCGCAGAGTCGACGAAACATCTGGCTGAGACCCTCCACTCGGCTCCAAACCAAAGGACCCCGATACACTCTGGGAACGAAGCTGTAAACTGCGAGCTCTGCTTGTACCCTGCGTGCGAGGCTAGCAGTCTTCACCACCTCCCCCAGCCGCCTGTATCACCTGAGGCTGGCGTCAGAACCCATGCGGCATTCGTCGTTGCCGCGCGGGATAGCCGCGTTGTTTAAGGCGCCTTGTTACGGTTTGCGCGGCTCCACCCGTCGGAGGTTCGAGTCCTCCCTCAGGCACGGGTGTGTGTTGTTGTCCTTCGCGTCAGTTAGTTTAAGTTAGATTAAATAGTGTGTAAGGCTAGGGACCGATGACCTCAACAGTTTGGTCGTATACGAACTTACCATCATGCGTCGTTGGCGCCGACGTGAGCCACAAAATGCAGACGACTGCACCCTGCACGCTCGATAGCCGCAGGCAAGGCCGCCTCCGTATCTCGGATGAGCCGCCCTCACCCCTCAATCCCTCCCTGGCAGACATACCGAGTGTACATTGGCTTTCTTTCGAACCTGTCTAAGGGGCTCCATGACGCACTAGCGTTGGTTCTCCCGATAACCAGTAAACCCCTCCCCGTTGTGCCTGCTCGAACCCTGCCTGAAGGGACGGCCACTTGCCCACTCACAGGGTGAATGGGCGAAGCCAAGCGGCCAGTCTTCACACTGGCACTCCGCCTTAAAGGGAGGTTTACTATCTTTGGTCCGAAGAAAGCATGTTCTTTGAGAATTATTTTCTTGGGATGTAGTATAGATATCAATGTCAAATTTGGTCAAAATGTTTTTGATGTTTGCTCTACAAACTGGAATTTTTTCGACCGGCAATGTCGAAGATAAAAGGCGGAAGTGCCGTCGGAACGAAACAAAATTTCGATGTAGACTCACACGCGCGGTATCACAGGTCATCCGGCTCGTCTGAAATCAAAATTGAGTTGACGATAGCGAAGTATATAAGATTCTTTATGAGTTGTACCTCGCTGAAGTTATTTGGACCATAGGAAAAAAATGGCAGCCATTTAAAGAAAAAGGGGGTTTTTTCATTGAGTTTTCGACTTCGTCGGGCAAATAAAACTATTTATAGTTGATGGATCGGAATAAAAGTGGTTCAACTCCTAGACAGTTAGCTTCGTCGGAAACAAAGAATCATGCCAATCGGTTCAGTAGATTTGAAGTTACCATACCGCGCGATAAAAAAAGAAAAAAAAAAGAAACATCATTTCGAGAAAAACGCGTTTGAAGTTTTGACCACATATAAATACAATATTATGCAACGTACGTTCAATCTGCTATTCCGGGTCCATAAACTAGTCCTTCCTCTTCCTCACAGAGCGCGTTCTGCTCGATCTGGGCCATCCTGCGCTGCTCCAAAGCCGCTCGTACGGCCAGTGACATGCGGTTATTGGCTGCTTGAATACGGTGGTCCACTGCGTCCACTGCGTCGAATAGAGTCCCAGTGTGACGTCCATCATTGTCATGGTCTTCGGAAGTGCTGAATATACTTCGTTGAATCTGCTCACTTCCAGGGAAGTCGCAATCTCCACAGTCTTCGCACCAGAATGCTTATGCTTGGGGGCTAACTTCCAAAGACACGCGTTCAAACTTTCATTTGAATTTTGTGTGTCTCCTCCCAAGCGCCGGTGCAATAACTCGTCCTCCGACAGAAAAAAAACTAGTGCGTGGAAAAGGCCGATTTCAGGCAGGTGCATTTTATTGTTCAACCGCGGATAACGAACATTTCTGTTCCGTAAACCGTTTCAGAGATGGATTCTAAACCCTTTTATGGATCCAAAAATGCAATTTAAAAATCGATTTTTTGAACCAAAAGATAGTAAACATCCCCTTAAGCGACGCGAATGCGTTACCAGCCGCAACTCACCCTGCTCCGAGGGCGGATCCAAGTACAGTTCTCCGGGTACACTAGGATGTGCCTCGGAGGCAGAGCCCATGGGCAACAAAGGCGACGCCTGAGCAGCACTCTTACAAAGCTTCTATTCTCTTCTTGTCTGAGCTGTTCTTCGCCCAGCTTTCTCTTCCATACAGAAGGGTTGCTCTACAGAGAATGCCATTTACATGTTCACACATCAGATATTACAAGCATTAAAATATTAACAAAATAACACCGGTAGGTATTTTCTGTGACCTATCCGAGGCATTTGATTGTGTGAGGCATTTGATTGTGTGAGGCATTTGATTGTGTGAATCATAATATACTCCTACGTAAACTAAAGTTTTCTGGCACTGATGGTATAGCCAACCAATGTATCATGTCATATCTAACCAAAAGAATGCAGAAAGTTTACTTAATAGTTATTCAACCAACAGACTGCAGGGACATAATTCTGACTGGGGAGAAATCACGTATGGTGTTCCCCAAGGCTCAATCGTAGGTCCACTACTGTTTCTCATATATGTAATTGATCTCCCGTCCAATGTAGGGCAAGCAAGATTAGTTCTTTCTGCAGATGACACCATTATTGTAATCACTCCCAGATACATACAGAAATGGAAAAAGTGGTGAACACAATTCTCAGAAGTATCATTGACTGATTTTCTACGAATGGTCTCATCCTGAATTTCACAAAGACACATCATATTCAGTTCTGAACCTCTGGGGCACTGCACCAGTGATACGTGTAACACATGGTGATGAAATAATACATAGGGTGAAAACTTAAAAATTCTTAGATGTCCATATTGATGAGAATTTAAATTGGAAAGAACACATTTTGGAACTCCTAAAACAACTCAGTTTTCAGTCACATTTGCACTTAGAACCATAGTAAATTTTAAGGAGAGGGAAATCAGTAAGTTGACGTATTTTGCTTATTTTCATTCAGTAATGTCATATGGAATAATGTTCTGGGGCAACTCATCTTTAAGAAAGAAGGTCTTCATTGTCCATAAACGTGCTTTAAGAATAATATGTGATCATCTTGTTGACATTTGTTTAAAGAGTTGGGCATTCTGACTACTGCTTCACAGTGTATTTATTCCCTAATGACGTTTGTTGTAAATAGTCCACTACAATTCAAAAGGAACAATGAGGTACGTAATTACAATACTAGACGATAAAATGACATTCACTATTCAACATCAAGGTTGCCTTTAGCACAGAAAGGGGTGCACAACGCTGCAACAAAAATTTTTGACCACTTACCCAGTGATATAAAATGTGTAATAGACAGCTAGATAAAATTTGAAAATAAATTGAAAAAGCTTCTCCTTGACAACTCCTTCTATTTCGTAGAAGAATTTCTATGTTTGTAATGTGTAAATGGTGGTGCGGATGAATTGCTAACTCAATCTGTATATCTTGTTTTCATTTCGTAAAAATAATAATAATAATAATAATAATATGGTGATGTTTAGAGCACAAATAGATGTACAAATTAATTTGCAATGTGAATGTAAAATGACTCGTTCCACATCATGACGCTTTATCGTGCAAAATGATCCATGGAACATGTAAGTAAGTAACTAACTAACTGACTAAGGAGGCTACGCTCCTGACAAATGTCTTCGGGAAAGAGTTCCTAACAACAGGAGCAACGTGGATTCATATAGTAAAGCTGCAATGCCTGAAGAAGTCTGGAGGGTAAGAGTGAAAGTAACATGGTTAACGAAGGTTACGATGACAATGATGATGATGTGATAATCGTGATGGAATTCAAGCCGCTCGAATCAAAATTCATAAATGCGTAGCTACTTACTTTTGCAGCAGAGCAGTTCCAAAAAGCTGATGTAAGAACTTGTTGAGATAGTAAATAGTGCCTGAAGACAAACTCACAAATTTCGAAAGCAGTGTAGATTAATAAAACACGTTTTGTGACAGTACGCGGATTTTGTTCAGCCACGAATATTGAGATGCAATCGTAGTCGTAACCATTCCCACCATGGATTAGACGAAATAAACGCCAGACTAGCCCTCGGTATAGGAGTGCTGTGGGGAAGTAGGACACTGCAGGTGAGATGTTTTTTCAAGCCCGTTGCCTCTTTGAGAAAACTAGCCTGGGCGATCGTAACGGGTTTCGCTCTCTACTTTGCTTTCACTTTCATATTCCCTCGTAACCACACAAAGATCACTTACGCTCCAAATCGACTTGTTACACTCGTCGACACGACGGGTGATTAACTACATGTAAAATACGCATATCCGCGGAAGACTATTACGGAAAATCTCCATCAGGAGGTTGCTAGACACCCAAAGTGAAATTCTTATGTAGTTGGCACACTCAGCTGCCGTAGTGTCACAATCGTCACTTTCTAAACGAGCACGTGAGGTGCAGACTCGTACGTGTACATTTAAGTAGCAGCTGTAAAGTGGCTCAGACACTCCATCTGATATAAAAGTTTTCTGGGTATGGTACCGCATCATAATGTATAAAACTACTGCTGCTGGAGAAAAACCAACGTTTCGGCCACGGTTGCAGCAGCCTACTTCTGGGTCTAATTATATAAACTCCATCTGGTGTGCACGTGAATAAAGGAGCAGCATCTCCCGTGTACAGAAACCCATAGCTGTGGGCGTCAGGTGGAATTAAAGTTTCCAAGACGTATATGATCTTATTGTAATCAGTTGGCATTTGAGAGCGAGCCTCTGGTCTGGTCCCACCAGCAATGCATCAACTGAACATAGCATTGCCAGCTCCAAATGTGTTGCTACATCCGCTGGGCAAAGCATTGTCCCCGCCTTTTTTAAACATCAAAGTTTTCCAGGCGCGAAAATTTCTCCAACTTCAAGAAAAGCCTAATTTCTGGCCCTGATTAAAGCGAAGAACTTTTTTTACGTACTTGGAGACAACCTAGAAACGTACAACACATGTGAATTTCAGAACTTTTTCATGATTTTTGTATAAGAAAGATTTTAAACTTCATGCATGTCACTAGTTAAATAAAGGCAATATTGCAAAAAGAAACACGCTTTTTTTTTCAAAAGGCTACGTATAGCAAACGCAGTGAGATACAAAACATTGGAAGGAAGCGTTGCAGAGCAAGATATTTTGGTAATCGACGGAAAAATAAAAATATTTACTTTCAGTAGTAATCGAAGTATGACATGATAAGTTTGAAACTGTTTTATGGGCTGGAGAAGTTCATCCCTTTGTAACAAAAATGAACACAACTCCAATTGTGATTATAATTATTATAACAGATTTTTGACAAGCTTGACATGATCGTATGGCATTGTTGGCCGGGAGGCCCCATGCGGGGGAGTTTGGCCACCGTATTGCAAGTCCTCTTTAGTTGACGTCACTTCGGCGACTTGCAGGTCAATGATGATGAAGGACACACAACAACCATTCCCTTGCCAGGGATCGAAACCGAGCTCCCTGCGTGGTAGGCAGTAACGCTACCGCTACGTTACAGAGGCGGACGACAAGCTTAGAGAAATTCTAGAAGGCTACATTACAAGTTACGTTAAGATACTTTATTTTTTTTTGTGTAGGGGAGACTTTTGTTACCACTACTGAGTGTACCGACCATTAGTAGCTGCCTGCAGAAATACAGGGGTGTAGAAAAATATGGAAACATAAAAAACACAAGGTATTACCGGGCCTAATATGGTGTAGGAAAACTGTTAGCATTCAAAACAGCTTCCAACTGTCTCTGGGCGGTTATATATAGAACCACTATTCCGGCAAAAATAGTGGCCAGTCCTGGTAACAATGAGGGAGGTGGACAGCGATAACACACCCTTCTCGCCAAAGTAGACCACAAGGGCTCAATAATATTGCTATCTGGTGCCCCGTCAGCTTTCGCTCTTGGATCGTAAACTGGACCAAAAGTTGCAAACAGTGTGAAATAAGACTCATCGGACCAAGTGCGATTCTTCCATTACTCTAGAGTACAGGTTTTATGGCTTCGCCACCATGCTTTCCTGTTACGAGCATTTGTATCACTGATGAGTGACTTTGAAATTAGAGCTGTCCCTGCAGTCCCCTACTTATAGGTTCCCTTCGTCTTGTTTTGGTGCTGACGGGGTTTGTGAATGCGACATTCAGTTCTGCAGTGAATTTTACAACTGTCGTCTTATTTTTCGTCACAGTACCCCGCCCACCCGTGACACCCACTCAACACGCACTTTCGCCCGCGTTGGGACTTAGCGGATAATGTTTTTCCTCTTTCCCTGTGTGCGGTATAAATCGATACGGTGCCTCTTGGAACACCAAACATTTCGGCTATTTCGGTTACAGAACCATCCACTAGCCGGCCGGTGTGGCCGTGCGGTTCTAGGCGCTTCAGTCTGCAACCGCGTGACCGCTACGGTCGCAGGTTCGAATCCTGCCTCGGGCATGGATGTGTGTGATGTCCTTAGATTAGTTAGGTTTAAGTGGTTCTAAGTTCTAGGGGACTGATGACCACAGATGTTAAGACCATAGTGCTCAGAGCCATTTGAACCATTTTTGAACCATCCACTAAACGATCACCACGTTCGAATGCACTGCGCTCCCACATAATGCACTCACAACAACAAAGAACACAGTGCCGAACACGGCTGACATTTGCAACGTATTGAGGACATTGCACAGGTACCGTTCGTCGTCAAATACAACAGCGCAACCTCCAGTTTTGGCTAGCATCTGCGTTTATGCTCAGACACGCATTTCTTGTGGTTTCCCATATTTTTGCCCCCCCCCCCCACCCTTGTAACTTATCGGAAAAACAACGCAACTTCGTACCTTAAACGCCAGATGTCAAGTAATTAAATTTGAACTATACAATGACGTAACAAAAGTCATGAGCTATCTCCTAATACCAGACCGGAACTCCTTTTGCCCGGCCTAATGCAGCAACTCGAAGCGGGATGGAAAGAACAAGTCGTTGGAAATCACCTGCAGATATACTGCACTATGTTTCCCCTATAGGCCTTTATAACTGTGCAAATGTTGCCGGTGCAGGATTTCGTGCACGAACTGACCTCTCGATCATATCCCACAAATGCTCCATGGTATTCATGTTGAGCGATGTGTGAGGCCAAATGATTCCCTCGAATTGTCCAGTTCTTGAAACAAATCGCGAACAATTGCAATTGTGGCACGGGGTGTCTTGTCAAGGTCCGCGCGGCTCCCCCGTCGGAGGTTCGAGTCCTCCCTCGGGCGTGGATGTGTGTGTGTTGTCTTTAGCGTAAGTTCGTTTAAGTTAGTTTAAGTAGTGGGTAAGCTTATGGACCGATGGCCTCAGCAGTTTGGTCCCATAAGATCGCACCACAAATTTCCAATTGTGGCCCGGTAACATGGCGCATTGTCATCCACAAAAATTCCACCTTTGTTTGGAAACATGAAATCCATGAATGGCTGCAAATGGTCTCCAAGTAGCCGAACAAGACCATTTCCAGTCCATGGTCGGTTCAGTTGGACCAGAGGACCCAGTCCATTCCATGTAAACACAGCCCACACCACTATGGAGCTACTACCAACTTGCACAGAGCCTTGTTGTCAATTTGGGTCCATGGCTTCTGCTCCAAACACGAACCCTACCATCAGCTCTTGCCAGCTGAAATCGGGACCCGTCTGACCAGGACCACGATTTTCGAGTCGTCGAGGCTCCAACCGATGTGATCACGAGGCCAGAAGAGGCACTGCAGGCGATCTCTTGATTTAGCATAGGTACTTGCGTCGGTCGTCTTCTGCCATAGCCAATTAACGCCAAATTTCGACGCACTATCCTGACGGATACTTCCGTCGTACATCCCAAACCGATTTCTGCGGTTGTTATTTCTACATCTACATCTACATCTACACCTACATCTACATGGATACTCTGCAAACCACATTTAAGTGCCTGGCAGAGGGTTCATATAACCACCTTCACAATTCACTATTATTCCAATCTAGCATAGCGCGCGGAAAGAATGAACACCTAGATCTTTCCGTACGAGCTCTGATTTCCCTTATTTCATCCTGGTGATCGTTCCTCCCTATGTAAGTCGGTGTCAACAAAATATTTTCGCACTCTGAGGAGAAAGTTGGTGATTGGAATTTCGTAAGAAGATTCCGTCGCAACGAAAAACGCCTTTCTTTTAATGATTTCCAACCCACATCCTGTATCATTTCTGTGACACTCTCTCCCATATTTCGCGATAGTACAAAACGTGCTGCCTGTCTCTGAACTTTTTCGATGTACTCCGTCAGTCCTATCTGGTAAGGATCCCATACCGCGCAGCAGTATTCTAAAAGAGGACGGACAAGCTTAGTGTAGGCAGTCTCCTTAGTAGATCTGTTACATTTTCTAAGTGTCCTGCTAATAAAACGCAGTCTTTGATTACCCTTCCGCACAACATTTTCTATGTGTTCCTTCCAGTTTAAGTTGTTCGTAATTGTAATACCCAGGAATTTAGTTGAATTTACGGCTTTTAGATTAGACTGATTTATCGTGTAACCGAAGTTCAACGAGTTCCTTTTAGCACTCATGTGGATGACCTCACACTTTTCGTTATTTAGGGTCAACTGCCACTTTTCGCACCATTCAGATATGTTTTCTAAATCGTTTTGCAATTTGTTTTGATCTTCTGATGACTTTATTAGTCGATAAACGACAGCGTCATCTGCAAACAACCTAAGACGGCTGCTCAGATGGTCTCCAAAATCGTTAATATACACTCCTGGAAATTGAAATAAGAACACCGTGAATTCATTGTCCCAGGAAGGGGAAACTTTATTGACACATTCCTGGGGTCAGATACATCACATGATCACACTGACAGAACCACAGGCACATAGACACAGGCAACAGAGCATGCACAATGTCGGCACTAGTACAGTGTATATCCACCTTTCGCAGCAATGCAGGCTGCTATTCTCCCATGGAGACGATCGTAGAGATGCTGGATGTCGTCCTGTGGAACGGCTTGCCATGCCATTTCCACCTGGCGCCTCAGTTGGACCAGCGTTCGTGCTGGACGTGCAGACCGCGTGAGACGACGCTTCATCCAGTCCCAAACATGCTCAATGGGGGACAGATCCGGAGATCTTGCTGGCCAGGGTAGTTGACTTACACCTTCTAGAGCACGTTGGGTGGCACGGGATACATGCGGACGTGCATTGTCCTGTTGGAACAGCAAGTTCCCTTGCCGGTCTAGGAATGGTAGAACGATGGGTTCGATGACGGTTTGGATGTACCGTGCACTATTCAGTGTCCTCTCGACGATCACCAGTGGTGTACGGCCAGTGTAGGAGATCGCTCCCCACACCATGATGCCGGGTGTTGGCCCTGTGTGCCTCGGTCGTATGCAGCCCTGATTGTGGCGCTCACCTGCACGGCGCCAAACACGCATACGACCATCATTGGCACCAAGGCAGAAGCGACTCTCATCGCTGAAGACGACACGTCTCCATTCGTCCCTCCATTCACGCCTGTCGCGACAGCACTGGAGGCGGGCTGCACGATGTTGGGGCGTGAGCGGAAGACGGCCTAACGGTGTGCGGGACCGTAGCCCAGCTTCATGGAGACGGTTGCGAATGGTCCTCGCCGATACGCCAGGAGCATCAGTGTCCCTAATTTGCTGGGAAGTGGCGGTGCGGTCCCCTACGGCACTGCGTAGGATCCTACGGTCTTGGCGTGCATCCGTGCGTCGCTGCGGTCCGGTCCCAGGTCGACGGGCACGTGCACCTTCCGCCGACCACTGGCGACAACATCGATGTACTGTGGAGACCTCACGCCCCACGTGTTGAGCAATTCGGCGGTACGTCCACCCGGCCTCCCGCATGCCCACTATACGCCCTCGCTCAAAGTCCGTCAGCTGCACATACGGTTCACGTCCACGCTGTCGCGGCATGCTACCAGTGTTAAAGACTGCGATGGAGCTCCGTATGCCACGGCAAACCGGCTGACACTGACGGCGGCGGTGCACAAATGCTGCGCAGCTAGCGTCATTCGACGGCCAACACCGCGGTTCCTGGTGTGTCCGCGTGTGCCGTGCGTGTGATCATTGCTTGTACAGCCCTCTCGCAGTGTCCGGAGCAAGTATGGTGGGTCTGACACACCGGTGTCAATGTGTTCTTTTTTCCATTTCCAGGAGTGTAGATAAGGAACGGCAAAGGGCCTATAGCACTACCTTGAGGAACGCCAGAAATCACTTCTGCTTTACTCGATGACTTTCGGTCAATTACTACGAACTGTGACCCCTCTGACAGGAAATCACAAATCCAGGCACTTAACTGAGACGGTATTCCTTGAGCAAGCAATTTCACTACAAGCTGCTTGTGTGGTACAGTGTCAAAAGCCTTCCGGAAATCCAGAAATACGGAATCGATCTGAAATCCCTTGTCAATAGCACTCAACACTTCATGTGAATAAAGAGCTAGCCGTGTTTCACAGGAACGATGTTTTCTAAACCCATGTTGACTGTGTGTCAATGGGCCGTTTTCTTGGTAATTCATAATGTTCGAACACAATATAAGTTCTAAAATCCTGGTGCATATCGACGTTAACGATATGAGCCTGTAATTTAATGGTGTTGCTTGTTTGTTAATACTGACTGAGAAAACGCTCTGCTCTCGGTCGTTAAGTAAAGGCCGTCGACCACTGCGTTGGCCGTGGGGAAAGGAAATGTGTGTAATTTCGTATTCTCAGCGCGTTCTTGACACTGCACAAAAAGCAGATTTCAGGGTACCTGACGGCTCAACACAAAAGTTTTGTCTCAAGTACAAATAGTGTTGAGGATCAGTGGACAAAGTTCAAAACCATCGTACAATATGTGTTAGATGAATATGTGCCAAGCAAGATCGTAAGAGATGGAAAAGAGCCACCGTGGTACAACAACCGAGTTAGAAAACTGCTGCGGAAGCAAAGGGAACTTCACAGCAAACATAAACATAGCCAAAGCCTTGCAGACAAACAAAAATTACACGAAGCGAAATGTAGTGTGAGGAGGGCTATGCGAGAGGCGTTCAATGAATTCGAAAGTAAAGCTCTATGTACTGACTTGGCAGAAAATCGTATGAAATTTTGGTCTTATGTCAAAGCGGTAGGTGGATCAAAACAAAATGTCCAGACACTCTGTGACCAAAATGATACTGAAACAGAGGATGACAGACTAAAGGCCGAAATACTAAATGTCTTTTTCCAAAGCTGTTTCACAGAGGAAGACTGCACTGTAGTTCCTTCTCTAGATTGTCGCACAGATGAGAAAATGGTAGATCTCGAAATAGACGACAGAGGGATAGAGAAACAATTAAAATCGCTCAAAAGAGGAAAGGCCGCTGGACCTGATGAGATACCAGTTCGATTTTACACAGAGTACGCGAAGGAACTTGCCCCCCTTCTTGCAACGGTGTGCCGTAGGTCTCTAGAAGAGCGTAGCGTTCCAAAGGATTGGAAAAGGGCACAGGTCATCCCCGTTTTCAAGAAGGGACGTCGAACTGATGTGCAGAACTATAGACGTATATCTCTAACGTTTATCAGTTGTAGAATTTTGGAACACGTATTATGTTCGAGTATAATGACTTTTCTGGAGACTAGAAATCTACTCTGCAGGAATCAGCATGGGTTTCGAAAAAGACGATCGTGTGAAACCCAGCTCGCGCTATTCGTCCACGAGACTCAGAGGGCCAGACACGGGTTCCCAGGTAGATGCCGTGTTTATTGACATCCGCAAGGCGTTCGATACAGTTCCCCACAGTCGTTTAATGAACAAAGTAAGAGCATATGGACAATGAGACCAATTGTGTGATTGGATTGAAGAGTTCCTAGATAACAGAAAGCAGCATGTCATTCTCAATGGAGAGAAGTCTTCCGAAGTAAGAGTGATTTCAGGTGTGCCGCAGGGGAGTATCGTAGGACCGTTGCTATGCACAATATACATAAATGACCTTGTGGATGACATCGGAAGTTCACTGAGGCTATTTGCTGATGATGCTGTGGTATATCGAGAGGTTGTAACAATGGAAAATTGTACTGAAATGCAGGAGGATCTGCAGCGAATTGACGCATGGTGCAGGGAATGGCAATTGAATCTCAATGTAGACAAGTGTAATGTGCTGCGAATACATAGAAAGAAATATCCCTTATCATTTAGCTACAGTATAGCAGGTCAGCAACTGGAAGCAGTTAATTCCATAAGTTATCTGGGAGTACGCATTAGGATTGATTTAAAATGGAATGATCATATAAATTTGATCGTCGGTAAAGCAGATGCCAGACTGAGATTCATTGGAAGAATCCTAAGGAAATTCTATCTGAAAACAAAGGAAGTAGGTTACAGTACGCTTGTTCGCCCACTGCTTGAATACTGCTCAGCAGTGTGGGATCCGTACCAGATAGGATTGATAGAAGAGAGAGAGAAGATCCAACGGAGAGCAGCGCGCTTCGTTACAGGATCATTTAGTAATCGCGAAAGCGTTACGGAGATGATAGATAAACTCCAGTGGAAGACTCTGCAGGAGAGATGCTCAGTAGCTCGGTACGGGCTTTTGTCAAAGTTTCGAGAACATACCTTCACCGAAGAGTCAAGCAGTATATTGCTCCCTCCTACGTATATCTCGCGAAGAGACCATGAGGATAAAATCAGAGAGATTAGAGCCCACACAGAGGCATACCGACAATCCTTCTTTCCACGAACAATACGAGACTGGAATAGAAGGGAGAACCGATAGAGGTACTCAAGGTACCCTCCGCCACACACCGTCAGGTGGCTTGCGGAGTATGGATGTAGATGCAGATGTAGCTGCTGATCTCGGAATATTAAATTCACTGACGATTTCCGAAATGGAATCCCCTAAGCATCTTGCTTCAACTACCGTACCGCGTTCATTCCCCTCTTGCGGCCATAATTCCGTCGGAAACCTCTGCACACGAATCGCCTGAGCACAAAAGACAGCTCCGCCAATGCACTGACATTTTGTACCTCGTGTACGCGATACTACCGCCATCTGTGCATGTGCTGTCCCAAGACTTTGGTCACCTGAGTGTATGCGAGCTGCGCTGAGGCAGAAGACGGGCGGCACGCAGCGGGAAGCAGTGAGAGTGGGCCTCGGTCGGCGGCCTTGGTTACCTGCCTGCTGCCGGGAGAGACGGACGCCCGCGCCGGTGGAAGCTGCGGCGGCGACTGAGACGCGTGGCGGCCAGCGGCAGTAAAAGTGGTCACTCTCTCCGCCTCTCCACTCCACGTCACACGCGCTGCGCTACACGACGCTGCTCACAACTCTGCCCGCAGGCGGGCGCTGCCTCGCACTCTGTGAATCAACTGCGACAACACCACCACACACAAGTGCGTGCGCTACCACTCTCTCTTCATGCTATAGTAACAGAGAATTTTGGAGGAAAGAGAGAGGAAACTGTATGAATATCAGAGCTCGGATGGAAAACTAGTGCTAACAGGCGAACGCGGCATGTGCCGCAACCTGATTTCCCAGAAACTTCGCTTAGTGGAATAGGACGCAAAACAAGCGAACACTTCTCTCGGCTTAGTAATATGTCACTTGAATGATGAATTCTGAGTAATACTGAATGATGTTTTCTAGTCACAGACCTTGATTAATAGTTACAGTATGTTACATTTTCAACATGTCCTATGTCACTGGAATGATCAGTTCTGAGTAATACTGAATGATGCTTTGTAATAATGCATAAATACTATGCCAATAATTTCTGTAAATAATATTTTTGTTATACTCTATAAATGCTATGCCAATAATTAACTCTCATTTTGAATGATAACTTCTGAATAATACTGAATAAGGTTTTATAAAAATATAAGAATACTTTGTAACTGCCCAATGAGTGCCAATAATTATTTTAAATATGTCGTATGTCACTTAAATGATGAAAAATGTTTTGTACTATTCAATACTTGCCATATGTTTAGTAACTGGCCAATGAATGGCCTGTTTCTTATTTTAATTTTCTGTTATGTCACCTACATGCTATTATATATGAATACCAGTAGCTTGATGCTACATTCATTAACTCCTGTTTTGAATGATAACTTCTGATGGTTTGTAACTAGCCAATGAGTACCAATGATTACTATAACTAGATGAATTATGCCATTAATTAACTCTTGCTTTGAATGATCACTTTTAAATAATGTATAAAAATGGTTTGTAACTGGCCAATGAGTGCCAATGTTCACTGTAATCAGGTGATTTATGAACATTATTCTGTAATACTTCATACATGGTACAGAAGTGTTCAGTAACTAGGCGATGAGTGCCACAAATTACTCAAATCGGTTGATAGACTAGTGTAATTCTCAATGATGACTAGCATGAGACTTAATGTCCTTCACCTTCTGACCTAATTACCAGAAATTACTGCAATATACGTTTGTCCTGTCTATCCTTATGATCATGGAGCACTATATTTGGTTTCTGCACTAATTCTACGTTGGTGAATGAGTGTGGTGTTGACACATCATGGTCTCCACCACCTTGAACAATGGAGATGTTACTATGGTTCCACTGTTTGGTGTACCTAATGTACTACCAAAATGATAACATGGGATATTAATACGACATTTCAGTGTCTTGGCTACACTGATTAATACTTCAGGGAGGAGAACTTCAGATTGTCTCACTTGTTGTTGTGCTTCTGCAGAAAGATATGGACTTTAAGTGCAGCTACGTGCAACCTAATGTGCTACAACCATGAAGCAATCCTTCCCTTTCCTATCCTAGTTCTAGTAAAATGGTAACAAAAAATACTACAGTGTGTATGCCCTTTATGTCATTTGTTAATATGTTTTGTACTCATTGCGTATACATTTTGTCATTGCTTGATATGTTCTGTACTACAGTGCGTATGCACTTTATGTCATTTGTTAATATGTTTTGTACTCATTGCGTATACATTTTGTCATTGCTTGATATGTTCTGTACTACAGTGCATATGCACTTTATGTCATTTGTTAATATGTTTTGTACTCATTGCGTATACATTTTGTCATTGCTTGATATGTTCTGTACTACAGTGCATATGCACTTTATGTCATTTGTTAATATGTTTTGTACTCATTGCGTGTACATTTTGTCATTGCTTCATATGTTCTGTACTCGGTGCATGTGCACTCTATTTCATTTTATGTTCTGTACTTATATATATGTATATACTCTGTGACTGTCAACTTAGTTAATTAAGTACAGTTTAGAAAAATTTGTTGCTCATGGCAAGTCCAATTGACTCACCATCGCTGCCAAATTTTTGCCCCCCAGAGGAGGATTATGTAAGAGGTATGCGCTACCTGCGATATGTAAGCTATAAGAGAATCTGAGACCAATGAGCAGTGTTGACTGCAGTACGAACTGTGTAGCAGTAGCAGTATGTTGTTGCTAGCGAGCAGTCGCCTGTCTGCGCTTGTCAGTCCTATCTGGTGTATCATGTTGGGTGGGCCGGTCGCGGTTCAAATGGCTCTGAGCACTATGGGACTTAACTAATTATCATCTGCAAAGAAAAACTTCATTATTCATGTTACCATAACTTCATTACTATCATCACCTGCAAAGGAAAACTTCATTATTCATATTACCATATTCTTCATCACTATTCATCATCATTCATTATCATCTGCAAAAAGACACTTCATTATTCATTATTCATATTACCATTTACTTCATACAACTATTCATAGTATAGAGTTCCGTATTTCTAGCATTTTTCATCACTAAAACTAAGATGTGTAGTTCTGTCTGACAGCCTGCATCAATCGCCTCGTATTCTGAAAGAAAAGATTAGTTAAGACTGCTATCATACGATGTGTATAGTATATTCATGTTAATGTTTGTTAATTCTGATCCATTTACTCTTCGTGACGAGGTACTGCATCTTCTTTCGTTCATTCCGAAGGTGAAATTCCCATTTCATAGTAATCCACTGTGGTTTGCTTCATTTATTTCTTTTACACGTTATTGCTTTCTGAAAATGATTAACAATGATTAATGTCTTGCATTTAAATCATATACCCAATAAATAAAAACTGGTTTCTAGTGATATAATTAAGCATACAGCATAGCACAACAAAAAAAGTAATATGTCAAAAACACAGACAGTGTGCAGGTGCAAAAATGTATAGAGAGTATCATAATGTAGTAGCAAAAAATGTAAAATAGTCACGATGTTGAGATATCATAAGGCAAAAATGTCAAAGTCAACTGGTGTTTGTTATATCTTAAAGATTTCATAGTGCATACAAAGAAACAGGAAAACAATCATACATACATAAAAAATGGAAAATATGCACGGTCTGATACATAACGACAATAAATGACTTTCTTTGTGTTCAGCTTGTATGTTGTGTAGTTGATAGAGGCGAGAGTTGAAGACTTTAATGGAGAGAGAATTTGATAAAATTAATATGTCACTAGATAGAATTGCATAGTTGTTCATAAAATATGTAATTTTATCTGGAAAAATGTGCACGGTCTGATGTGTAACGACAAGAAAAGCGACCTGCTAACCTTACCTTGCCGGGCACTTGCCAAGAAAAAATATGATAATCGTCAGTAAGTAGTCACATAAATATAATTGCATAAGTGGTCATAAAATGTGTAAGTTTATCTGGAAAAATGTGCACGGTCTGATGTGTAACGACAAGAAAAGCGACCTGCTAACCTTCCCTTGCCGGGCACTTGCCATGAAAAAATATGATAATTATCAGTAAGTGTTCATATAAATATAATTGTATAAGTGGTCATATAAAATTCAGGAAATGGCATTACAGTGTAATAAATCGTAAAGTACGTTCATTCAATAAAGGGTTTAATATTGGAGACATGGTGATTGCCTTTACTTTTTCTGGTTCTCAGAGTTTCAACGTTACGACATTGGGGTGAGGAATGCTGCGAATTCTATATGGACCTGCGTATAGAAGCTCAAATTTACTACATCTACTCTTTCCTCTGTTAGATAAATAGTGTGTACGCACTAATATCTTCTGTCCAATGTCAAAGTCACGGCGTGTACAAACCTGTTTTTGCTGTCTTCTCCGGCGCTCTGCGGCACGTTTGATGCTGTTCAGCGCAATGTCAATTATTTCATGGTGTCGTAGTCGACGAGATGTAGGAAAGGATACTAATTCTTTAATTTTGTTAGGTGGTTCAACATTTTTCAGTATAACAGTCGGAGATAGCATAGTAGATTCATTTGGTATGGAATTAATTACATCCTGGAATGAGAGTATTTGTGTGTCCCAATCAATATGTCTTTTATGGCAGTATATTCTACACAGTTTACCAATTTCTTTCATTAATCGTTCACAAGGGTTCGAAGAAGCATGATACTTGGATATATAGATCGGAGAAATGTTTCTAGTTCGTAGCATACGTGTCCATATAGCAGATCGAAATTGTGGTCCATTGTCGGAAATTACTTTCAATACATGCCCTACATGAAATAAAAAAATGTTTTAAAAATGCTTTCGAAACAGATTTAGCAGTAGCTTTGCGTAACGGAGTGAAGGTAACAAATTTTGAAGTGAGTTCAACAGCGACAAAGATGTAGCAAAAACCTCTATTAGTTCTGGGAATCGGATCAAAAATGTCTACAGCGGCCATGTGTCTCAATTTAACAGGTACAATGGGATGTAACGGAGGAATATGTGAAGTCGTGTCTGACTTATCTTTCTTGCAGATTTTACATGACGCTAAAACTCGTCGAATACGTTTCTCCATGTTGGTAAAATAACAGTTCTGTCTCAGTATAAGAAAACATTTTCTGGCTCCATAATGTGCGTGACTTAAATGAGTATACCAAATTAATTTGTTAACAAGCTCGTCAGGAATGCATAGTAACCAGTTGTTGCTGTCAGGGTGAGAGCGGCGAAACAGAATATTATTGCGTACAGTGTAATAGTTTCTAATGGTAACATTATTCCTATCTTGCCAAAGGTGTTTTATTTCTTTCCATACGTTGTCTTTACTCTGTTCTTGTGCTATGTCTCGTAATGACGACGAAATGAAATTTTCAAATGCAACTTGTTGAATATACATGACGCTGAAATTTGCTTTGCAGAAGTTGGTTGCGATGTCTTGCTGATTGTTGCTGAGAGAACGGGATAGTGCGTCTGCTACAATATTTTGTGTACCGGGAACGTGAACAATTGTAAAACTAAATTCCTGTGAATAAAGTTTCCATCTGCTTAATCTGTCGTGTGTAAATTTAGCGGAAAGTAAAAACTGTATAGCTCTATGATCTGTGTAAACGGTAGTGTGTCTTCCATAAAGAAAATGCCTAAATCTCGTAAATGCCCATACAACACATAATGTTTCAAGTTCTGTAACAGAATAATTGCGTTCAGCAGGTGACAGAATGCGACTCGCAAAGGCGGTGTTTTTAATTACTGTAGTACCATCATCTTCAATTTTCTGAAAAATGTGTACGCCCAAAGCGGTGCTAGAACTGTCGGTAGCAATGGAAAAATTTCTAGTAAGATCTGGATGTGATAAAAGTGGTGCATTCAACAAAGCTTCCTTCAGATTCACAAATTCAGAATGTGCTTGGCCATCCCAGGACCAAATAGTGTTTTTACCCGTCAACTGGCATAATCTAGGGGTGTCTAAAGCAGAGTAATGAATAAATTTACGAAAAAAGTTAATTAATCCCAGAAAGCTGCGTAGTTGTTTCTTCGTCGTAGGTACAGTAATGTCACGTAAAGCTTGAAGTTTTTTTCGGGTCAGGCGCAATGCCTTCGGCTGAAATTACATGTCCAAGAAATTTTATAGAAGTTTTGCCAAAGTGCGATTTGCTAAGATTAACTGTGAGTCCTTGTGCACGTAAAGTTCGTAACAGTTGTTCAAGAATCAGATTGTGTTCAGACCAGTTAGCTTCTGCAATAAGAATGTCGTCTACATACGTTGTGATTCTGTCTTTAAGTTCTGTCGGAAGTATAGTATTCAAACCGCGAATAAACGCTGCTGAAGAAATTGTTAAACCGAACGGTAATTTACAAAACTGGTAACAGTCACCAAAACAGAGACAAGCCGTGTACTTTCTGCAGTCCGGATGGAGCTGAATTTGCCAAAATCCCGATTTCAAATCTAACGTGGAACAAAATAGCAGTACCATGAAATTTCTGTAGAAGTTCTTCTAGTGTCTGTGGGCGATCTGTTTCATTAATAATAATGCCATTAATGTGACGCGAATCAAGTACGAGGCGAAGTGAATCATCCTTTTTCTTAACAATATGGAGTGGGTTTATGGACGGACTAACTGCCGGTTCAATAATTCCTTGGTCAAGCATAGCTTGAAATTCTTTCTTAACTTGTTCTCTGTGAATATACGGAATGGGATAATGTTTGGCTTTAAATGTGTCGTGCTGTTTAACTTGAAATTCATACATAAAACCGGACATAGTACTAGGGACGTTGTCAAAAACTGGAGCTTGCTGTAAAAGAATTTTGCGTAGTTGTGTGCGCTCGTCGTCTGTATTGGCACTGCTCTGTTTAACTTTATCAGAAATCATTTGTATAACGTCATAGTCGGCTTCGTCTGGAGTATTATAGTTGTGTACGTACGTATCTGTGAACAATGTGGAATGACAGTCTATGTTACGTGATGCGGAAATGACCTCTGTACGATTAATTGTTTGTTCTTCTGCAGATAAAGAGTGCTGAAATTCTAAAGCCAGTTGAACATTTTCATCCTTTAACATTAAATAGGAGTTTTGAAAGTCAATAATTGCGTCGTGTTGTACCAGAAAATTCGTACCTAAAATAACGTCTGTTGTCAATAAGTGAACAATCCAAAAATTTGAGTGAAATGATAAATGTGTCTGTAATTTTACATCTACTCCTTTATCAGATACTGCTCCTTTTACTTTAGTTTTGCCTAATGGTAACGTAGGATAGGTATTCTCTTTGTTACATTCGTTGAAATTTTCTTCATTTATAACTGACATAGGTGATCCAGAATCGATTACTGCTGAAAATTTAGATGATCCAATCTTTACTTCAATGACAGGGTGTGAAATAGTTATTTGAATAACTGTTTTTTTCTGCAAAAGAGTGTCTCGGATGTCGTCAAAAGAAATAACATTTTCATGAACTAGATTCTGCGTATCTGAAGTATTGCTTGCGTTGCTGGAAGATGCAACCTGTACTGTATCTAGTCAAATTCTATCTGACGTGCTATTATTTGCGGGAGGATGCTGTGGCATTTCGACTATTTGTACTGTTCTGTTATTTCTTCCTGACGTATTACGTTCGGGATGATATCTACTGTCTGGTTCATTCATGATAATCTGTTGTTGCGGATGATTCTGCTGCTGGTAAGACCGACTGTTATTAAACGTACGTTGAAAATTGTGCTCATTACTTTTACGTCTGTCATGATAGTCATTTCTATACGGTGCATTGCGATATGAGTTGAAATTGTGTGTTTTCTGTACGTACTGGTTTCCTTGTTGCGGTACGTTACTATTTGGTGGAGCCGACGCTATGCGTGTAGGCGGCGAGAACATTGAAGCTTGGTTAACCTTGTACATTACATTGTTGGCTAGGTATGCTAACCGGCTGGCTTTGATGCTGTTGCGGTGAAAAGCGCCTATTGTTACCAAAATGAGGTTCCTGTTGCTGATAATTTTGACGATACTGATAATTAAAATTTTGTCTGTTATTAAAGTTCTGGTGGTTGTCGTTCCTGGACCGTCTATTACCTTTGCTATTGAAATAGCGTGACTGATTTTTGTTTATGAAGGAATAATCTGATTCCTGAACTTCCAAAAGCTGTAACAGATCTCTAAATGCCGAAATATTTTCTTTCTGCTGCCCTGTTAAAAGTGATACTCTTAATGATCGTGGTAATTTAGAAATACATAATTGGATAAGTGCAGATTCACTGTATGGCTCACTTAAGTATTGGTTTTGTTGGACCATGTGTTCAAAAAATTGCGTGACAGTGGGAAAATTTGAGTTCTCATAATTCGGTAAACTAATTAGTTGATCCTTGATTCCGCGCCGTGTCGTCTTCGACCAATACGCTGACAGAAAAGCATTCTGAAATTCTTCTACCGAATAGCATTGTCTCGCGATCGGTCTCATACGAGTTGCCGGTTCGCCTTCCAAAAAACTGCAAATAAATTCAAGTTTATGTGTTACGGGCCAAGTCGGTGGAAAAGCAAAGCTAAATTGTTGTATCCAACCAATGGGTGAATCTGTGTTCTGTAATTTTTAAATACTTTAAATTTTCTCACGGATAGAAAATGCTTGTAATCAAAATTATCGTCTCTGTATGTCTGAACAGTTTCAGGATTGATTGAGAATCTATTTGTCTGTGACTGTTCGGAATCTAACTCACGTGCTCTCTGTAAATTACCTGAATTATACTGGCTGTGTGAGTGTGACAAATGTTCGCAAAGTGGCGTATGCTGTGATGTGTTAAAGGCTGAAACATTTTTCATCTCTGTCACTTCTTGCTGTAAAGTTGACAATTTTCTACGTAATATATTATTGGACGAACCTATCTCACTGATCGTCTGTTGTAAATTTTGAAATTCGGGTGTTTGATTAAACGAAACAGGTGACGTATCGTCTGATTTGGTGTCATCATTACTTTCGATAACATCAACACGACTGGCCAATTCATCATATTTTTCAGTCAGTGCTTTTACCTGATCATCGTTTTTATTATCACAAGCATTAATTTGTTTTTGTATTTTACGTGTGGTTTCGTTCAATTTTTTAACGTTTGCTTTGATGGCATCGGGATCCTGTATTAGTTCTAATTGTTCAAGTCTGTCGGTCACTGTCTGAAACTCTAATGTGTGTGTGTCTGTTTTTGTTTTAAGATCGGAAATTTCATCATGCAATTCGGTGTATAACTGTTTGATTTCTTCTGATACTGTAGCAATATTGTTGTCTACGTATGTTTTTGCTTTCGTAAACAATTTACGCTTATCTTCCTGTCACTGTGCAGTAATTGTTTCCATGACTTGTCGCTTTACTTTATTCTGTTCCTGTATAAATTTACGGTAACGCGTTTCACTGTTTTGTAGGTGGTGATTAAACCGTTCGTCAAAATTGGCTGTTCTGCTGGTCAAATTTCGTATCTACTTTCACGTCCAGTGTGTGTGAAAGTTCTGCTGACATTAATTTAAACTCGTCGCGTAACTGTGTCGCGCTTTCAGAGCATTGTTTAGCGACTGCACTAATTTCGTCTCTAAGTATTTTAATTGTGGCTGCATGTGTATTATTTAATTCTTCTGCCACAGATCTAATTTCTTCACTACTGTTCCTGGCACAAGCCTTAATCTCCTCACGTAATTGTTCTTTAGTATCATGACACTGCGCGGCAACGCCTGCAATCTGTTCACTAAGTTGTTTGTGATTGTTGTCTTGCTTATCATTCGACTGTTTAAGACTTTCATTAATTTGTTTATTCGATTCAGTAACTTGTAGCAATAACGCCATAACTTGATCCAAGCCAAAATTAGCGATTCTATTTTTTGTGCTGTGTGATGGTGTATCGGCATTTGTCACGTTTTGTGTGACCATTTGGTCATTCTCTGATTCTTGAAAAGGTTCGCCAATTGGATGTGCACTGTTGGTCACTACCTCGGAATCAAATAAATCTGACGTATTTTGACTACATTGTTTATCTTCATGAGAAAAATTTATCTGTTCACTACGTAAATTTTGCAAATTAGGCGTGTCAAACTGGGCAGCGTTCATTGTAACAGAACGTGCCGCGTCATCAATTGTTACATTTACTGTCGACATCATTGAATTTGTTTGTTCATCATTAGGATCAAAATCATTACTAGTGGTCAGTACGCACTGATGTCTGTAAATGGAGGATTATCATTAAGACACTGAGTGTCGCTAGTATTTATCGGTCAAATTATTCGAATCGGCTATCTCACTGATTGCACATCGCGATGTACTGTTAACAGTTTTTCGCGGCATTTTTCACAAATCAAAATTAAGCACAAGAAACAAAGACGAAGCAAAAATGGAACAAACACAATTACAACAAAGAGCAACAAATTGCCGATGATCTGTAAAAGAAATAGTGACCAATTAGTAAATGCGTTGCGCCAGATGCAAACTACATTTAAGTAAATAAGAGCAGATATATGACTACTTCTCAGAGGTTCACAAAGAAATACGATCCTAGCCGGATGTCGCCAAGTGTAACCTCCCCACGTATAATAATGTAATGAATAATTATTGGGTTAATGTGATTCTTATTTAGTGTAACCTCTCTACAGAAATTCTTTTTCATTTAACCTCCTCACAAAATTTGTTTCCCATTTAATGTAAGCTCGAAACAGAAAATTACCTAAACCTCGTAATAAAAAATAAATTCAGTAACCTGGTAAAATTTGGAAATTTTTTTTCTAGCAAAAAAACACAATCAAATGTGTGTGAATTCCTAAGGGACCAAACTGCTGAGGTCATCGGTCCCTAGACTTACACACTAATTAAACTAACTTATGCTAAGAACAGCACCCACCCACTCAAACACACACACACACACACACACACACACACACACACGCCTGAGATAAGTGCACGCCGAAAGAAAACTAAATCACATCGAACACTTTGACTGCCGCTTTCTCAGAAACGGTCGAGTATCTATGGGTTAGCCGACACACCTGTTCAGTTATTTTCACTCCTCTTCCACGGAGGGAAGTTTCTGAGAAATCGGGTTATGGCACCGTGTTTTCCTCGTATGCAAAGAAGGCAAAGCTGAAAGATGGAAGGAGTATATACAAGTTGTCAACAATCAAAATATGAACTTCAAGGCAATATTTTAGAAATGGAAGAGGACTTAGGCAAAGATGAGATGGGAGATATGATACTGCGAGAAGAATTTGACAGAACACTGAAAGACCTAAGTCGAAACAATGTCCCTAGAGTAGACGTCATTCTGTCAGAATTACGGATAGCCTCTTCCATGTGGCGTGCAAGATGTATAAGCAGGCGAAATGTTGTCAACAATTAAAATATGAACTTCAAGGCAATATTTTAGAAATGGAAGAGGACTTAGGCAAAGATGAGATGGGAGATATGATACTGCGAGAAGAATTTGACAGAACACTGAAAGACCTAAGTCGAAACAATGTCCCTAGAGTAGACGTCATTCTGTCAGAATTACGGATAGCCTCTTCCATGTGGCGTGCAAGATGTATAAGCAGGCGAAATGTTGTCAACAATTAAAATATGAACTTCAAGGCAATATTTTAGAAATGGAAGAGGACTTAGGCAAAGATGAGATGGGAGATATGATACTGCGAGAAGAATTTGACAGAACACTGAAAGACCTAAGTCGAAACAATGTCCCTAGAGTAGACGTCATTCTGTCAGAATTACGGATAGCCTCTTCCATGTGGCGTGCAAGATGTATAAGCAGGCGAAATAACCTTATATTTCAAGAATAATATGGGAACTCCAGTTCCAAAGAAAGCAGTTGCTGACCGGCGTGAAAATTACCGAACTATCAGTTTCATAAGTCATGGTTGCAAAATAATTACACGAATTCTTTACAGAAGAAAGGAAAAACTGATATAAGATGACCTCGGGGAAAACCAGTCTGGATTCCAGAGAAATTTAGCAACATGTGAGGCAATACTTACTCTACCACTCCTCATAGAAGATAGGTTAAGGAAAGGCAAACCTATGTTTATACCATTAGAGATAAGGTTTGACAATGTTGACTGGAATATTCTCTACAAATTTCTGAAGGTGGCAGGGGTAAAATACAGAGAGCAACAGGCTATTTACAACTTGTACAAAACCCAGACGGCAGTTACAAGAGTCGAGGGGATGAAAGGAAAGCGATACTTGTGAAGGGTGTGAGACAAGGAGTAGCCTATCCTAAATGTCACTATATCTATACTTTGAACAACCAGTAAAGGAAACAAAAGAAAAATTTGGAGTAGGAATGAAAGTTCCTGGAAAATAAATAAAAGCCTTGAGGTTTGCTGATGGCAATGTAATTCTGTCAGAGACGAAAAATACTTGGAAGAGCAATTGAACGGAATGGATATTGTCTTGAAAGCAGGATATAAGATGAACATCAACAAAAGTAAAACAGGATTAATGGAATGTAGCCGATAAATCGGGTGATGCTGAGGGAATTAATTAGGGAACGAGACACTTAAAAAAGTAGATGAGTTTTGCTATTTGGGCAGCAAAATAATTGATGATTGCCAAAGTGGAGAGGATATAAAACGTAGACTGGCAATGGGAAGAAAAGTGTTTCTGCGGAAGAGAATTTTGTTAATATCAAATATAGACTTAAGTGTTAGTAAGTCTTTTCTGATGGTATTTGTCTGGAGTGTAGCCATGTATAGAAGTGAAACGTGGACGACAAACAGTTTAGACGAGAAGAGAACAGAAGGTTTTGAAATGTGGTGGTACAGAAGAATGCTCAAGATTAGATGGGTGTATCGTGTAACTAATGAGGAGGTACTGGGTAGAACTGGGGAGACAATAAGTTTGTGGCATAACTTGACTAGAAGTAGGGATCAGTTGATAAGGCACATTTTAGGGACATGAAGGAAGCGGAGGCTAAATATTGCAGAGGGAGAACGAGAGATGAATACAGTAAGCAGATCCAGAAGGATGTAGGTTGCAGTAGTTATTCGCATGGAGCGTTGCATCAAACCAGTCTTTGGACTGAAGATCACAATAATAACAACAACAACGCGGTAATGGTAATTCAGAAGCGAATAAAAGTGGCGAGAGAGTAGGATTCACGAGTGCCCTGAAGCCCCTCCATCCTGCTCCCAAGCCACAAAAGCATTTTAGTAACAGCGTTTTTATCTTCTCAAAGTCCGCCAAAAAAAGCGAAGCAGACAGAAGAACGGGAAGAAACGTAATAAAAATTCACGGGGCATTATTTGATATTAGTTGAGGGAACACAGTACTGAGTCAAATTTACATAGAACTTGGCAGTACGAACCTACTTGTCAACATGACAGTCCACCCACTGTCGATGGGGTGCAGCGCTGATCCAGTTGAGAAGGGTGCCATCAAGCCGTTGTATTTTCCGCTGAAGAAATCTCGCCCACGACGTTTGTAACTTGACTTTTATATCGTGGATATCATCAATGGCGACACCCGAGCTGGTCCTGCAAATGTTCTATCGAGTGCAGATCTGGGGCTATTTCCAGTAACAGGAATACCTCAGTACAACGCACACGGTTCATAGAGATCTGTGACAGTGTTGACAAGCAAAATCTTGTTCAAAAATGACAGCATGATCCTGTGGCGTGAGAGGTAACACATGAGGACGCAGGATGTCTGTGATGTGCCATTGTGTCGTGGGAGTTGCCTCAGCGACTACCAGCTGTGACCTCAACTCATACCCGATGGCATACTACGTGACGAGGCTAAGAAAACAGTGTTGTACCACTCCAACACATTGAAAGGATGGGACCTATCACCAGAGTGAAGCCATCCTCGCCAACAATAGTCATCCAGGGTAGTGCAGAATCACGATTCATCACTGAACACCGAGTGACACAAATCACCAGCACCCCAAGCTTCCCGGTCACAGCACCACTCCTAACGCAGCCGTTTGTGTTTTGTGATGTTAATGGGAGCCTATGCAATGGGGAGGTAATTCCTTAGTCTGGCTGCGTAAATCTCCGATCAGGTGCAGGAGTACACAGAAAATTGCAGGGAGGCTGTTTGGCAGGCGCAGATATGAAGGGGTTACAAGGGGACTACACTGTCCTTGGTACACAATACAGCGATCCTCCCTTATAGTGGTCAGACGTGGTCGAAAGAAACATTGACAACGAGTATGCCTAACCTAACCTTTCCATGCAGTCCGATTCCCCCCCCCCCTCCTCTCATTTAGTATAAAGTCAGTTCGTTTTTACGCATCCTGTAAAGTGATCTATTGTTTTGTAAACAGTTTGATTTTCAATGTTAATCCATGACCTACAGTGCACAACTGCTTACTCTGTAAATGAGTGGTTTTTTAATAGAGGAAGTTGTAAGGGAACCTGGTATATCTATGTGACTGTTCTTCAAAAACGACATTTGCTTTTCCCGAAACCACGTGCTCATTTAGTATCATGGTCTGTTACAAGCCACACACAAATACAGGGTGTCCCAAAAAGAATGACCCGATCCTAAATAGAGTTATTTATCAGAAAGAAGGGCTTAACACCAACAAATTGCATACTAAATTACGCAGAAAAGACAGAAGTTTATAAAAATCCATCATAAATGTTCAATATGTCCTCCATTGGCTGCACGGACGACATCTAGCTGATAGCCAAATTCATCCCAAACTGAGCTTAAGGTGTCTTCCGTCACTGAAGCTGATATTCTGGTTTTTAGTTCATCAGTGTCACGAGGTAAGGGAGGAATGTAAACACATTGTTTAACATATCACCACAGGAAGAAATCACATGGTTTAAGTCAGGCGACCTAGGAGGCCAAAAGGGTAAAACCTGGTCTCGTGGTCCTGTATGCCCTATCCAACATTGACACACGTTGGCATTGAGGAAACTGCGCACGTTGTTGTGGCAATGGGTGGTGTCCCATCTTACTGAGAGATGAAATTGTCAGAGTCAAGTCGTGGGAATAACCTGTTCCATAGCATTGCAAGATATGATTGTCCTGTTACGATTTCTACCTTAAAAAAGTAGGGTCCACAAACCTTGCTTTGCGAAACAGCACAAAAAAACATTCACTTTTGGTGAATCACGTTCGTGTTCAATTGTTTCTTGAGGATTTTCGAGCCCCCATATACGCATATTGTGACTGTGAATCTAACCGCTAATATGAAAAGTTGCCTCATCGCTGAATATCAACCGTGACATAAAAGTGTCATCTTCCATGCCCTCTAGAATAGCACTGCTAAAATCCACTCGCTTCACTTTGTTGGTATCTTGAAGAGCTTGCGCCAGTTTTAATCGGTATGGTTTGAGGGCTAAATGACGCCGTTAACACACGCCACAATGTCATGCGCGGTAACGCAAGTTCTCGGCTAGCACGACGCGTAGACTTGCAGGGGTTCCACTCAAATGCTCGTCGAATTTGTTCCAACTGTTTGTCCAGGAACGTGTGGCCAGCCAGGACTTTCGCCTTTACAGAGGCACCCTGTTTCTTCAAACTGTTTATATCACTGTCGAATGTTCTTTGGTGATGATGGTTTAGCATGAAATCGAATATGAAACGCCCGCTGAATTGCGACCACTGATTGAGTACGACTAAATTCAGTAACACAATACCGTTTCTGTTGCGCGGACGCCATATTGCGCGAGACTGGCTGCACGCTCCAGGTCAGCTTTCGTAGCGATATCTTGCAGATTTTTTCTGAAACTCTAGCCCATGCCGATTACATCTAGCGCTGTTTCAGTTATCTAGTGACATCTGTCTCAATATTATTAAAGTTAAAATCGGGTCATTCTTTTTGGGACACACTGTATTTCGCAATTTTCCCAGCGCCATGAGTATTATTATACACTGTCTGACAAAAAAAAGTGAAGGACACACAAGAGGAGGAGGAAATTTAACATCAGTAATGGTTTTCTTTAAAGAGATGTCATTTATATTAAGAGTTTGTAATAAGTGGCCTTCCTTGTTCACTTCTTCATTTTCAGAGAATTAAGCAGCCACCATTATGTGTAATTATTATTTCCTGTTTGCCGTTGCGCTTGCGAAGATTAACTGCTGTCGGCACACATTTAACAGTCAGATACGTCTTCACAATGATCTGCGAGAAGAACGGCTGCAAACAACTGTAAATACACACATCAAAAAAAGTTTTACATTGCCTCGGTTCCGAGAGTTCCGGAACCTGTAAAGAAAATTGGAACAGAGATCACCATAAACATCATTTCCGCCCTTCTTATTGCTCATGAAAACCACACATTGCACGTTGTACCACCATACAGCGAGACCTTCAGAGGTGATGGTCCAGATTGCTATAGAAACCGGTACCTCTAATATCAAGTAGCTCGTCCTGTATTCTTCGTGGCATGCTATCCACAAGTTCATCAAGGCACTGTAGGTTGAGATTGTCCCACTTCTCAACGGCGATTCGGCGTACATCCCTGAGTGGCTGGTGGGTCACGTCGTCCATAAACCACCCTTTTAAATCTACCCCAGGGATGTTCGATAGGGTTCATGTCTGGTGAATATGCTGGCGACCCTAGTCGAGCAATGTCGTTATCCTAAAGGAAGTCATTCACATGACGTGCACGATTGGGACTCGATTTGTCGTCCATGAAGACGAATGCCTCGCCAATATGCTGCCGATATGGTTGCACTATCGGTCGGAGGATGGTATTCAGGTATCGTACAGCCATTACGGCGCCTTCTATAACCATCAGCGGCGTACGTCGGCCCCATATAATGCCACCTGAAAACAGTAGGGAACCTCCTCCTTGTTGCACTCGCTGGACAGTGTGTCTAAGGTATTCAGCCAGACCGGGTTGCCTCCAAACGCGTCTCCGACGAGTGTCTGGTTGAAGGCATATGCGACACTCATCGGTGAAGAGAACGTGATGCAAGTCCCAGGCGGTCCATTCGGCATGTTGTTGGGCCCATCTGTACCGCGCTGCATGGTGTCGTGGTTGCAAAGAGGGATCTCGCCATGGACGTCGGGAGTGAAGTTGCTCATCATGCAGCCTATTGCGCACAGTTTGTGTGGTAACACAATGTCTTGTGGCTGCACGAAAAGCATTATTCAACATGGTGGCGTTGCTGTCAGGGTTCCTCCGAGCCATAATCCGTAGGGAGCGGTCATCCACTGCAGTAGTAGCCCTTGGGCGGCTTGAGCGAGGCATGTCATCGATAGTTCCTGTCTCTCTGTATATCCTCCATGTCCGAACAACATCGCTTTGGTTCACTCCGAGACGCCTGGACGCTTCCCTTGTTGAGAGCCCTTCCTGGCACAAAGTGACAATGCGGACGCGATCGAATCGCGGTATTGACCGTCTAGTCATGGTTGAACTACAGATAACACGAGCCGTGTACTTCCTTCCTGGCGGGATGACTAGAACTGATCCGTTTAATAGGCGCTGCTCATGCATGGTTGTTTACATATTCGGACGGGTTTAGTGACATCTCTGAACAGTCAAAGGGACTGTGTCTGTGATACAATATCTGCAGTCAACGTCTATCTTCAGGAGTTCTGGGAACGGGGGTGATGCAAAACTTTTTTGGTGTGTGTATTTAACTTGGTCTCTACAGCTCTCTAATTTTTTTTTACATCATCGAAAAAAATAACAGAAAATGTGTTAACAAACAGACGGAGAGGCTTGCTTTCAACACTATTAATTGGGGACCAAAAGAGGATGGCTGAGAGAGCTGATGGAAAAGGCGAGAGAGTGTGCCCCCAGGATAGTGCGCAGCAGGAGAAGTTACGTGATTGTGATATCGATCTGTCTTCCGCAGAAACGAAATGTTCTTAATGTAAGTGTTCTACAGCGTTCTACATAAAGGCGGTATGCTGTATTACCACCACTGTGGAAACTACTTGGCAGCTTTTCTCTTAAAGCTGAATCAAGAAATAATCAGAAAGCTTATTCTGACATGATGAAGATCGTGATAAAACCATGGAAAGTAATTCCACGGGTATGATCAGCATAATGTTGAGAGAGCCAGAGGAAAAGAAAAGGTCCTGCTTGTAATAACTCGGCTGCCACGTAAGTAATTATTCACTCGAGTGGCGTGTCCCACGCTTGCTCGATAGCACACTGGAGTCTATTTGGATTATGGGCATACCAGACAAATAATTTAGTCACCCACAAGAGACAACACGCAAAAACCGCCTCTAATCCTCGTAATAGCCTCAATTCGGCGAGGAAGACAGATCACAAGTTTCTTCAGGTATGGGGAAGACCATTAATTATGCGAGGTTTTTTTTCTAATTTGGACCCCACCCCTTCCCTTTGGTGAGATTTCGAGAGATGTGGAGGGATCCCCCTCCCAAAGAATTATATATAATTGATATGTTCATGATTTTGCTTCATAACACTAAAAATACCTAAAATAGACATTTATCCTGTGAAATTATAAGTGAAAATCACAACTACGTGTAAGGTGCACTGCAACGAATTTAATTCACTGAAATGTCTTAAAAGCTGCCAGATGGCTGTCTACATATCCTGCAATAATTTTCGCAAATAAGCAAATACAAAGTAGGCTTTGACACCAACTAACCCTACTTCTTTACTCACTGCATGGGCATTCATTTGCTTCCTCTATTGTAATGATTGGACATATGAGATCTGTGTGGTTTTTTTTAGTACAGGAAGACAGTCGTTAGACGTATCTGCATCCTCTTCGTGCAGCCACTCCAGTCTGACGTCCACTGCTCACAGCAACATTGTTGGTAGTTGTCTGAGCTGGTCTTGTGTCTACTGCGATTTAAAATAAAGAGAACCGAGTTTCGTGCTATTATTAAATGTTTTCATTTGAAGGGTTGGACTACCGCACAAATCAAGACAGAATTTGATGAAGTTCACTCGGACTCTGCATAATCATTGAAGACTAAGACTTTAGGACTAATGAATTTAAACGTGGTCGGACAAGCACCGAAGACGAAGCGCGCCGGCCGTCATATTGAGGTCACCACAAAGGAAACCATTGACAAAAGCCGTGATATGATAATTCAAGATCGCAGAATAAACCTTAGTAAGATTGCCGAGACTGCAGGCGTCTCAGCTGAGCGAGTACATAATGTCCTGCACAGAGAATTGGCAATGAAGAAGCTGTGTGCAAGGTGGGTGCTGCGATTGCTCACAGTAGACCAAAAGATCATCCGGCACATTTCAGCACTATGTCTGGCGATGTTTGATTGCAGTTCGGAATACTTTTTGCTCCTGTGTGTGACTGTTGATGAAAACTGGATCCATCATTACACAGTAGAGTCAAAACAGCAGTCAAAACAATGGACAAAGGCTGGTGAACGTGCACCGAAAAAGGCAAAGATCATTTTGTAAGTTGATAAGGTGATGGTTACTGTTTTTTGAGATTCCCAAGGAATACTCCCACTAGATTACTTGGAAAAAGGCAGAACCATAACTGCACCCTATTATGTTTCATTGTTGGATCGTCTGAAACTTGCTTTGGTTCAAAAAATACCAAGGCTAGTATGCAAAAACTCGCTCTTTGTTCAGATAATGCACTATCCCACACGTTAGCGATGACAATGGCGAAAGTGAATGAATTGGGCTTTTAATTGGTTCCTCAACAACCTATTCACCAAACGTAGCCCAAAGTGACTTCTTCCTGTACCCTAACTTGAAACTTGGGCTTGCTGCGAAGAAAGTTTCATCAAATGAAGTCAACGAGTATTTTGCAAAATTTGACAGAACCTATTTTTTCCGATGGGATGAAAAGGCCGGAGGATCGAAGGAGACTAGATCGAGAAGTAAGGTGAGCTGTTCACGAAACAAACTTTTTTTTCTTTTTTACCGGATTTACCAAGTCACTACCTTAGATGCCAGAAGTCTTGCAGCATCTATTGAGTATAGTTTGATCATTCATCAAAAGAGACGGACAGTAGTAATCACGCGGCATTTGGGTATACCCCACATGTTTGTCATATACCCTGAGAGATTGCCGAAGAAGGAACGGTGCGAACGACTACCCATCGTGTTCCCCACGCTCGGGCACAGTCGGTCCTCTGGTCAGTTGGAGGATTGGTAAAGCGGAGGCACGAAACGTACGCGAACCATAGTAGGCGGTGCACTCCTCAGTGGAGCAGTCGCGCTTTTCATACTTGACCACCTGCTGATACGGACTAAAATTTGAGTATGAATTCTATAGTTTTAGTGGAGCATTTAATAGGCATTTTACAAAGAAGTGCATATACAGGGTGTCTCAGAAAAACAACGACAACGCTTAGTATGTTGTGCGGGAAGGCACACTGATCGCTTTTCAAGAAGGAGAAGGCTTGGGCGCTGGAGATCAGTGAAGTCATTACGTTAATAAACACAACTTGAGTTGCACATCGAACTGTCTACATTACAAATGGGCTTGGAACTGCGTACCTCCTACCTCAATGCAGAGCCTACATTGGCGATGCTGAGCCTCGCGCACGTGAGTCAATACTTTGAAGTATTTCAATCGCTCCGTTGACTCGAGCAATAAGGTCCTTCGCTGACGTCACAGGTGTGCCGTACACCATATTCTTCGTACTGCGCCGGCCGGAGTGGCGAGCGGTTCTAGGCGCTACAGTCTGAAACCGCGCGACCGCTACGGTCGCAGGTTCGAATCCTCCCTCGGGTGTGGATGTGTGTGACATCCTTAGGTTAGTTAGGTTTAATTAGTTCTAAGTTCTAGGGGGACTGATGACCTCAGAAGTTAAGTCCCATAGTGCTCAGAGCCATTTAAACCAATCTTCGTACTTCCCCACAGAAAATAGTAGAGAGGTGTCAGATCTGGCGACCGTGATGGTAATGGAAATGGACCACGCCTTCCAATCCATCGATTATGATATGCAATGTTGTGTTGATTCCGCATCTCGACATCAAAGTGCGCTGGAGCTCCGTCGTGTTGCATCCACAAGTCCATTCGAATATTTAGTGGCGGTACATCCAATAGGGTAGGCGGAACATCTCTAATAAATGTGAGTTAGTTCAGTCCTGTTCCTCTGTTTGGCAGTAGATGTGGCCCAGCGATAGTCACCAATTATCCGAGTCCATATGTTAATACTGATCCCGTGTTGGTCATTTTCAATCACCTATGCAAGCGGATTTTCGTCCGCCAAACATACATCTTGTGCAAGTTTAATATGCCGTCACTAGTTATCGTGCATTCGTCCGTGAATGGCACCAAGCTCGGGAACTGTGGCCGGAGGATGCATTGGTACCAGACTGTATCTGTCGTGGATAATCCTCCTCCCTTACGCCTGGACTTTCTGCAGATGGTACGGATGGAGACGGTGTTCATGTAGAACGCGACAAACGGCACTTTCAGCTGTGTGCAGCGCCTGTAACACCTGTCGAATGCTGGTGGCTTGGTCCTCGTCGAACATTGTCAGCAAGTCCTCCTCCGACTACAATGTTCGCCCGAGAATGGATGACAGCATCACGCTTCGGCACCTACCAGAAGGCAAACAATAGACTGGAGTAGTATCCGCAAGTCTGATGCACAAAGTGCTACTACTTTACTGTACAATGGACACAACTCAGGCAGAAAATATCTACGTACAACTTTCTGTCTTCTCTGGGGCATCTTCCGATGGCCGCGAACGTGTAACGATGTTGGACACGTCTGTTCGGAAAACTTCCCGCATACAACCTTGCAGCAGCTCTCCTACTACAATCCGCTTTGCCGTATGCAAGCGCCATGCCGTTTGTTTCGGCAGCTATGTATTGGTACATGTCCCAGTGCTGTCAACAACGTTACTGCACTGGCAGACCACACAAGGTCCGCGTTACGATTCGTCAAGGGGTGTGTGGAGGAATGTAGCGCATGTGTAGGAATGTTACTGGGCCATTCGCAGTACACAGATGCTAAAGGGTTGCATACCTTCCATATTCAGACAACAAAACGAGTCGGAACAAAATGTGACAACCGTTCGTTCTCAGTCTTCGACGCTCGCCGGCGCCTAATCCATGCGTTTTCGGATTTGAGTTCCTTCTTGAAAACTGACAGGTTTGCCTTCCCGCACAACAATCTAAGCGTTGTCGCCGCTTCTTGGAATACCCTGTATAAAACACGCAATAAGCACTGTCTTCCTCTAATACAGTCTGCATACCATTGTTCATTGGACAAGTCGGGAACTACAGATTGGCTCTTCTTTTGGCTTCATGTATTCAGCAACGCCTTTTTGCTCGTCGAGCTCCGTATTTCGCCCTGCTTTCTGGAAGTTCTCCAGCTCTAACCTGGGATTCACAGCTTTGCCTCTGTCATTTACATGCGATCCACAAAGGTCTTAAGAAAAAAATCAGGACTGTCGGATCTCAGCTCAAAGGAGCCATTCGCGTTTCTACTTTGTTAAAGAAATTTCCCCCTGGAGTATTGGTCGCTAAGAATATTCTGTCTAAGCCGTTCTTTTTGAAGTGATTCACAGCGTACGCGACCACTTTAGGGCAGCGCGAATTTTCATCATGCCCATCATCGCATGAAATAATAAGAATAGGATTCACTCTGCCCAGACTGTAATTCATAGATGCTTTAAAAGCCTCACAAGGTAAAAACCTAATGAAACGATCAGCGTGCGATTTCGCCGTAGATCAATAGCGCTTGACATTGTGGACAGCGATGTTCGTCGACTCACTGTAATAGCTTCAGTGCACCCCATCTCATTTGGCTTAAGTTCACAGATAACGTACACACTTGGAATTCATTTACGTCGAGAAGCTGTCACGAAGTCGTGATCCGGCAGAGAAACTTTGTATTCTGTGTGTGTGTGTGTGTGTGTGTGTGTGTGTGTGTGCAGTAGTGCCTGCTAGTTTACTATTGTTAGTCTAATGGGAACAGGCGGTTCATCATCCTGAGACAAATCAGTAACGTTAATTGGACCGAGTATTGAAGCGACTGTCTCCAGAGACTCTGTTGGAGACACACAACAAGGCTGGTCTGGGTGAGCAGTATGAAGATCAACTTGTGGGCGTCTGAGCTTTGCGGGAACGGTTACAATGTTCCTGTTCACCTCGGAGGTGTTGCTTTTCCTAAGGAGCAAGCGAATATATGTGCCACTTCCAGAATATTTGCATCCGAGCTCTAGGAGCTTCGCATGTACTTCAGATAGGATATGGCAGGTGCAAACAACTTCACACCGTCGGTGTTCTTCGGCAGAAGCACCGAATGTAGCTATGTCTACGATGGTCTTAAAAAGACGGTTGTTGCACCTCCAAGAGAAACGTCCAGCGGCAGATCGTAGTGTCATTGATTTGGCTGCTTTCGGATTCTGAGAGAAAAATATTTGCAGTTTAGTTTTATGAGGGTCGCGGTTCTTTTTTCGATAAAACAGTGTGCATTTGTTTCTTTTTAGGCGTTTTTCTCACACTGATCTATTTCACGTCGTAGCTATACTATTATTTTATGTTCGGCGCTGTCAGCAGTGGTAGGGCAAGGTTCGTGTCAGGCCACTCTGAATTGTTGCCAAATTTATTCAAGATGGTGGCGATGACGTCATCCAAGATGGCGGATTTTGGCGGGGAAATAGGCCAATTGTGCTACGTCCACTAACCTAACCTCAAGAAAAAATGGCGGGAAGTTTGAATTTTGGCGGGAAAATAGCCCACTTGGGCTAAGTCCACTAACCTAAGCCTCCAGAAGAAAAACTGGCGGGAAGTTTGACTTCCAACACGATAATGCATGCAACAATCGTACTTGTCTTTATTATTATTATTATTATTGATTATCATTTATTAACATCCATTATCATTTATTATTATTTGTTATTATTTATATCATGCATGTGTGTATGCAATCCTACTGTGTTAGTTCTTACCCTTGCCACCAGAGAGCGCCACTATGACGTCATTAAAGATGGTTGATTTTGGCGGGAAGAAAGCAAATTGTGCTACCTCCACTGAACTACCATTACCGTTCTCCTGCACATTCAGTCTTTGCTGAACCGTCGTTGCCATATGTTCGATCTTAGAGATGGATGTCTGTGACAGAGCAGCCTTCAATAACTGCATTTCACGTAGACATTCGAGGTAGGACAGTAGCCACAGTTCACTACATGAGGTGTGGAAGCGTATGATAATGGATGAGTGTCGGAGCAATAAGTACAAGAATTCTGTTCAGCAGATTTCGGCAATGCAGAGAGATGGAACCAGGATGCATCCTGTAACCAGCATATGCTCATGCGCATGCGCAAACTGCAGGCTTATTTACCATCAGACATTCACCCTTTCAAAACGCAAGAGACGTTCAGTTGACACCAACTCGCTTCGGCGTAAGCATACTCGTATACAACGTATATACCATTGAAGACCATCCTGCAGAATGTGAAACGTCCCCTTTGAACAAATTATACACGACTGTGCTTAACCTGACACACAATAATTTTAGCGCAACGCAATCTGACTATCAAAAATCCCTGCAAAAGAATGGCCCTGAGTAACATTACACTACACCTTTCACAAATAACTTACCTCACAAAAATCTTCATTACTGGAACTACTGCAATACAGCGAGCGCCACTACTGCCAGCTAAATAAAAGATTCAAACTACAGAAGGCACTAACTACTGATAGGGATAGTTAGCAAATGAAAGATATTAATAGAGAACAAACAATGTATTTACCTTAATATTCATAATTGACATCCAGTATTACAAAACTCCGCCATCTCTCTCCCCACATCCACCACTGCTGGCGGCTCACCTCCAACTGCGCAACGCTACGCGCTGTTCACATCCAGCTATAGCAGTTCATGACAACAATGGCAGACAACAATGCAAACTACCCACATACTGCACACAGCACAGCCAGTGATTTTCATATAGAGCGCTACGTGGCATTACCCATATAAAAATCTAAACAGCCTACTTACATAGCCCCCATGCTCCCCACAAAAAATTTTACAAATGGTGTTGGGCACTGGCCAATACAGATTTGAAAAAATTTTTCATAATTACAATCACAAAGATATCAAATGCACACACTGATTAATACAAAGTTGGTCAAAAGCTAAAATTTTCTCTCAGTCCATAAAGACAGTCCAGATTGTTCATCACAATAGTAATTACAGTTTTTTTTCATAAAGTCTCATTAGTAAAAAAAATTGCACACAGAAGTAGTGGATTTCCATGCAGTCTTGAAGAAGTAGTGGTGTCCTTCCAACGGAAAGACAGTGCTGACTCTTGACATGCTGACAGGTAATGGGCCACAATGGAGCAAACCCACAGCAGAGTCATTCGAAGTTCTGACGAATATTGGTAGGTAGGTCATCACAGAGCAGACCCACTGCAGTCCTGGTAGAGAGTATTGGTGCGCCACCAGAGATGCAGACCCACTGTAGTCCTTGTAGAAATTGTGGACAGGCCCACTGTAGTCCTGGTAGAGATTGTGGTATTGGTGGGCCACCAGAGATGCAGACCCACTGTAGTCCTTGTAGAGATTGTGGTATTGGTGGGCCACCAGAGGTGCAGACCCACTGCAGTCCTTGTAGAGATGGCTAGCAGCCATCCGTTGCGACTGTGCAGGTGCACAATCACCATTGAAGAGTCTTTCGGATAATATAGCAAGTCCATAACCACCACTTGTGCACTCACAAACTTTTTGGAGTTGTCCTTAGAACCAGCAATGCTGTTATCCAGTCCCTTGCTGAAGTAGTAACACACGTGCAAACACTAACAGTCCCAACTTCTCACATATTGTCCATATAGTATGACCAACAGAAACGTGTGCAGTGAAATGGAACTTACAAGTTACTTAATATGATTAACTGGTGTCAATTACAATATTATAACATAAGAATATAATTACAAAGGTACAAAATACATCATTAAAAACATAACAATACAGATAACATTTGTAGTACAGGCTTTACAACAGAATAGAAATAAACATATACATCAGTGTTACAGGAATTATGACATGAGTACAAAAATAAAAGATCAGAATCACTTTCGAAACATCAACTTCACACATGAGCATTAAAACAAAACAGAATAAATAATGTCTAAGCATCTTTACAAAGAAAATACCATATTATTAATGCAAAGTATATTTGAGGATAACAGTATTCCTCATCATAGTGAATGTAGCTTAATATTAAAAGAAGAAAAAAATTCTATGAAACTACACAGAGACAGGAAGAAAACAAATACACAAGGGTACACAAACACATAGTGGGATAACACAAAAGGAAAGGACAGGGTTTTTTTTTTGGCAGTATTTTGCATGGAGATCTCCCTTCGTTCATCATTATTCCCAAAAGTCCTATCTAAGCCTGCTTTCTGTATTCTGTTCAGATCCTCTGTCAAAAATAGTTTTTCTCCACTGTACAGTATCCCTTTTTTTTTTTTTTTTTTTTTTTTTTTTTTTTTTTTTGCCAGACCATTTTCTGTTAGCTTCTCAATGCATTTCTTCCAAGTCATCATAGTTAGTTTCTTATATAGTCTACCCCTTTTAAGCTAACTTAAATCTACTGAGCTCAGATATATACACCAAGGGACGAGGCAATGCAGCATCACATAAAACAGTTAATATAAACAGCAATGAAAAAAAACGCAGATTTGCGAAGCAAGCAGCATTAAGAAATTAGCAAAAGTCAAATTCAATAACACTATGCCTGGCAAACAGCAGCAACTTATACCTAAACATGACATAGCTCAAGCAGAAAAAAAATTACAGTAAAAACAACAATGCAGAAAAGGGAAATGCCTATTCACATCTTAATGTTTATGTAATTAAAGTGGTGCACCACAACAACTTATTGTAAAAAAAATATTACCATATACTAGAAAAGAAAATTATGTGTTACTGTTACTAGTTCCTTCTTATTGTTCTTTCCTTTCCAAGTGCTCCTTTTTTTTAAAGAATGTGGATCATAAAATAATTATTTCATAGATCTGTTGACAGAAAGTGTTCACATTAGCAAATGCATTTTATTTTATCAAAGCAATGCTGCAACACAGCTGGAAACCAGATATCAAATGAAATAAGCAATTACGCAAACCAAAGCATAAAAATATCATTCAATAGTCATGTGGCATTTCGTAAGTCAGTAGCACTCAACTCTCGGAGAAAGACACTTGTCATAATCAGGTGTGCAGATGTACGAATATTTCCCATCAATTCATAAGCATTTCAGTAATTAGCACAAAGTGCGAGTAATCATATGTTTTCAAGTAACGAGGGTGTCGCATTAGCGATGAAAGGCACACCCTAATGGCTTGTTCTCCAGGTGTTTGACACAGCTGTGTGCCCACAACGCATTACAAAACTCATATGTTTTCAAGTAACGAGCGTGTCGCATTAGCGATGAAAGGCACACCCTAATGGCTTGTTCTCCAGGTGTCTGACACAGATGTGTGCCGACGACGCACGTGCAGGTGGTCACTTAACTTTCTTATGGAAATATTTACGACATTTTTCCGCTACAGAGACAGTCTCATATAAACATTTCACAGTTCGAGAATTTACGTTGCAAATGTGTAGAAACAAAATCCTATGAATATAACATTGTCCAAAAAAAATTTTCGCCGCCATTGTGATACATTCACGCATTTACACGCACATTTCATAACTCTTAAAGTACGATTCTCGGTTTCCAACATCCTTTTTCACAAGTCAAGAGTCCTTAACTTCTATTCATTATTCATATACATATAAACACGTAATCACATTCCTCATATATGGTAGCATCATCTTATTGACATAAACATACCTCAACAGCATAATACGCATCGTCGTCGTAAAAATAACATCATAACACCTCAGTCAAATCTCAAAATCATCGTAGCTTTCTGCAATAATTTCAAAACCTAAAGAAAATTCTCTGCTCATGTCAATAGTGTCATCTACCTCGAACGTACTTTAAAAATCATGATCCCATACCAAATACATCATTCAAAGCTCTCATAGTATCACAATGGTCTCAAAAAATATGAACTGTTCACACAATACAGACAAAATACAATTTCGTAAGTGTGAAGTTACCCAACTGTGTAATTGCGTAAACATGTGTCACTGATGTAGTAAAAAGGTTTGTCTCTCTCAGTTAAATGCTCAGATAGCTGTGTAATTTATGTGTTAGAGAAATATGGTACCGATGTGTAAAGTTGTATAAGCAAATACCATATTAGCTAGGGCTCCTTGTGCTTGCCAAACACATGATACACAAAGTAGGTGTGTACCCCCCTGAGGATTATTGTAATTATACCCTCAGGTGTTACAGATTACAGCAATGGAATGAAATGTATCACGAAAAACTTTCTTTGTAATTCAAAAATCTTTAAAAATAAATGTTTTAAGTACAAAATTAATCACTCAAATACGTGTCCTGTAGCGCTAAATATGCGTCTTGCTGTAAGATAATCTCTGGGAAGTGTCGTAGTTATTGTCCTCCGAAAGCTAAGTTCTGCAGAAGTCAATGTACTTACCTCATGATACACAAAAGTGAAATGCTTTGCGTATAGATAACTTAGTTATTACGTTTATTGCCGTGATGAGGAAAGTACTGTGCTGTAACGTATTGTTGTCCTACGGAAAAGGCTGTCTCCTTGTAGCAATAGCACAAAAGTCACCACTAAAACATGTCTCACTTTATAGAAGAATTCAGAAAAAAACTGTGCAGATATAAAACAGATACACCGCAAAAGCAACATTGTAAATTGTCACGCATTAGCAGCGTCGTGATAAAATCGTGTAGCTGTCACATAAACTAACCACTGTGTCATCTGGCATTTCACAGAAAGCACCTCAAATCCAGAATCCACTCTCAAGCAAACAAAAATGTTGCATGAAAATTTCATTAGCAGTGCTGGTATATATTCTAAGTATGTAAGCCGTATATTCGTTACGTAATCGTGCAACTAACAAGGAGGAATGTATAAATAACAACACTGTGTCGTCTGTTTGCAATAACAATGCATTCGCAATTACTTGTCTAAGTTACCTATGTTCTTGACTGGATGGTTAGTTAGCTTTAAAACATAGTTGCATGTTAACAGTTTCTCAGTGTGACAAATTGTACAAGTAGCGTGAAGTGAAAATTGCAAAGACTAAGTTAAAAAGCAGATTATCTGTCAATAAATGGTTTTACATGTGAAATGTGGTGTAAACCTTTGCTCTTCTCAGTACGCAGAGTTTCAACTTGAATGCAATTATCATGCGGTATTCGTCCGTAAAGAATACTGGAAATTTTCTCAAGGTTAGCGTCTATGTTATTTTTCTCTGAGCCAGCAGGCGCAGGTGGCTGCCTGCGGTGCGAGTTATTGTCTGTTTCTTTGTTGGCGCGCGTCGTTACTGGGATTAGGAGGCCTAACTTCCACAAATTCGCCTTGCCGAGAGGGCCCAGCTCTGTTTAAAGCTCGCCAGTTCTGATGGAATTCAGGTCTGTTGTTTTGTCGGTAGTTTACACAGTTTCTTTCGTGTCGTTCACGTGGTGGAGAATTTCTCCCTGAGTCGTAACTACGCACTGGACCGTTGCGTCTAAAGTTATTCTGTCTCCCTTGATAATAATTATTTAGGTTCCCATATTGTCTGTTTCTCTGATTGTCTCTGTGATTGTCATTACTGCGGAGAGCTGATCTTTCCCTGTAATTATTACTACTCTGCCAATGGTTGTCATACGGGTGGTGTCTATTTTGGTCACGATTTGTGTGGTGAGAATAGCCTTGTCGCGTCCAGTTATCGGTTCTGTCGTCACGGAATTGTGACGGATGTGACCTGTAGTGATTGTTTTCCTGTTTTCGCATCCCTCGACTGTCTGTGTCAATTTCTAATTCTTGTAACAGTCCCTGAAAAGCTTCAATGTCGTCTTTGCAACGTCCTGCCAAAATAATATGCCGTAAATGTTCAGGTAATTTGATTAAGCAAATGCGGATGAGTTCTGAGGGGCTGTATGGGTTTGACAGGTACTGATTCTTGTGCAACATGTCTTCAAAATATTTGACAAGACTGGAAAATTCAGATTGTTCAAAGTGTTTCATCATCATGATGCTATGTTTTACCCGGTCTTGTGTGGCTTGAGACCAATATGCTGAGAGGAAGGCATGGTAAAATTCTCCTTCACTGTGGCAATCGTGAATGACCGATCGCATTCTTACAGCTGGTTCATTCTCTAAGTAGCCACACATAAATTCTAACCTGTGCTCCAATGACCAGTTGGGAGGAAAACAATGAGAGAATTGATGGAGCCACGCTTGTGGATGAATGTCGTTGGCAGAATTCTTAAACGTTTTGAATTTACGTGTAGTAATGAACAGCTTATAATCAAAATCATCGTGTCGGCGAGTAGCATATCGGTCATTGTTACGTCGTTTCGGCGGTTCCATCTCAAAATTCGGTGTACCTTGCTAATTTCTTTCATAATTACCGAAATGCCCTGTGTTATTATTTTGTGGCTTTTCCGTATTTCTATGTCCCTCTTCCCGTGTTGGAGCGTGAGTGTCCTCTGAAATACGTAATTCTTGTATTACCTGTGTCAGCTGATCTTGTACTTCCCGGATTTCTCTTTGGTGTTGCGTATTAATTTGATTCTGATTTTGTTTGAATTTCCTAATTTGTTCGCACTCTTCTGTGTCTTTAAAGACTACTGGTTTTGTGTCATTCAGATTATCATCTACCTTCGTAGATAAGTTAGTGACCTGATCCCAAAGTTCGGTTACTTTCTCTGATAATGAACTAATTTCCTCCATGTGTCTTTCTGAACCAATTTTCAGAGTATCTACTGTGTCCTTTAAGTTTTCCTGAGTTTTTGCAAGTTGCGTAACCGAATCGGTAGATGCATCTGAGTCCATTTTAGCTTGCAAGGTCTCATGATTTTCATGAACAATAGTTTGCAGTTCTTTTATGGCTGCTTCGTGATTCTGTAATGCATTTTCATGACGCGAAAAAATAGGTTGGAAATGCTCACAAATTTGTGCTTTTACGTCATTACAGATTTTTTGACATTTCGATTCGATGTTATGTAGCTCAGTAGTTAAATCTTCACGTGTTTGTTCAAGTGTGGTGTCTAACTTTTGAAGATTTTGTTCCATTGTGTCTAACTTTTTAAGATTTTGTTCCACTGTGTCTAACTTTTGCTGTGTTTGTCTCTGGTATTGTTCCATTGTGTCTAACTTTTGAAGATTTTGTCCCATTTGTTTCTGATTTTGTTCAAGCGTTGTGTCTAACTTTTGTAGCCTTTGTCCCATTTGTTGCATTAACTGTAATAACAATGCACTGGTGTCTGAAACATGTTCCTCAGTGCTTTTCGGCAGTGAATTTGCACCGGCAACATTCACATTTTGACAAGCGGAAAATGTGTCTTGACTCATTTGAGAAAACGGTGAGGACGCAAAACCTGAATCTACAGTATTTGCAAAATTGTGTCCTATCATTTCGGATTCCTGAGGCGAGCTGTTGCCGACCGATCGATCGATAATGCTTCCCTGTTCACTACCTGTTTCACTGCCTACGCCATTGTTTGACGCCCGCTCCATTTCCCTATGCACAGTTACCAAATTACTACTTTGAATATTAGTTAATTCATTACATGGTGGGGCCAACACACTGCTTTCGTCTTCACTGTCATTTCTCAGCTTACTTTGGAGCCGAGTGTTACGTTTTTCACACGCCATTATTGTCACAATATTTCACACGATAACACAGAAAAGCACAATTTGAATAGCAAAAATAAGAGAACACATTAACATAGCACTGAAAATAATATCTAGTTAATTGCAGCAGCGAAATACTTGGCGCAAAGCTACATGCATGCCACAACTGTTTTACTGTACAACAATGAAAGACTGCAACTACAAAGGAGATTCTCTCTACAATTACGCGCTAGCAATAAACAAAAGCTACACTAAATACACAAACTACAAGAACAAAAATCAGAAGATTCCAGTGAGGTATCCTCGGCTAAGGGTCGACATATGAAACGTCCCCTTTGAACAAATTATACACGACTGTGCTTAACCTGACACACAATAATTTTAGCGCAACGCAATCTGACTATCAAAAATCCCTGCAAAAGAATGGCCCTGAGTAACATTACACTATACCTTTCACAAATAACTTACCTCACAAAAATCTTCATTACTGGAACTACTGCAATACAGCGAGCGCCACTACTGCCAGCTAAATAAAAGATTCAAACTACAGAAGGCACTAACTACTGATAGGGATAGTTAGCAAATGAAAGATATTAATAGAGAACAAACAATGTATTTACCTTAATATTCATAATTGACATCCAGTATTACAAAACTCCGCCATCTCTCTCCCCACATCCACCACTGCTGGCGGCTCACCTCCAACTGCGCAACGCTACGCGCTGTTCACATCCAGCTATAGCAGTTCATGACAACAATGGCAGACAACAATGCAAACTAGCCACATACTGCACACAGCACAGCCAGTGATTTTCATATAAATCACTACGTGGCATTACCCATATAAAAATCTAAACAGCCTACTTACAAATGTGTTCAATCGATGAGTTATTGGTGTTTGACCGCAATGAGTTTAACAGCAGTGTAGTTTGCAAGGATACAGCCAAGGACTGCCCCCATAACCTCCTACATGCTGAATGCAAACGTGCATTAATCCCGGAACATATGAATAAGAACAAGAACACAGTCCTCCAAATAAACACCCTCCAACGAAATGCTTTAAAAATGCATTACTCATCTCATGGAAACATCTGCTACTGTTGGAACTGTCTACCTTTTCTAAAGCCCACATATAAGCTCCCAACCCACAAGAGACGACTGCCTCCGATCCAGCAGAGCGACGAACTGATCTAGTTCACGAGTTCTCCACTAGAGGGCACTTCGATAGATCACGTGTTAACCTCATTCAACCAATAGCAGCACATCATCATGATGACGTAGTTGCCTTCTATATAAGGAGCACTCGGCAGCTCCTCCATCTCTGTTCCAGTCGGTCAAGATGAAGCGTCAGTCACAACCACAGCAGAATAGGAGGAGGAGCAAGCAGTATCAGAAAAGTAAGTCCCCAAATTATTATTATTATTATTATTGCTATTATTATTATTTCTCTACCAACATCGCATCATTTCTTATGAATATTCGTCTTGGTCCTCCAGTAGCTCCTCCCATGACGCCAGCATCAGCAGGTCCCAGCATGTTCCGATCCACGCACTTGAAGGCCTCGGACTCGTCCACGAAGGATCCTGTAGCTCCGCTTCTCAACATGCTGGAGCAGGATAGCCAGGTGTTAATGTCGGTGCCAGAGGCTGCACTTGACGGGGCTTCACAGTACCAGGCTCCTTCGTACGCACTGTCCACTGATCATAATCTCACAAGGGACATCCCACCATCAGTGCAAGAACAGCAGGCTAGCAGCGCTGGTGTGGATGTCGTGGATGAGAAGATACCGACCGCCGCTGCACCTCAACCTTTACTATTCGCCTCAAGCTATATGTTAACAGTTAGTGGTTCAAAACGTATCCATGTAGGACTTGAAATTTCACAATCTGGTAGACTCTCAACTGTGTTAGTGCTAGAAAATGTGCTCAAAAATATTAAAGTGAAATTTTCTGACTACGAGTGGGATGAACTGTGTCGTTTAAAAACACACATCAAGAAGCATATGACTACCGAATATTACCCATCCCACTCCTACCAGGACATGTACTGTGGCAGTCTAACTGTGAATATTCTATCAATGTATGATGATACTACACTAAAAATTAAAAGTGCTGATGGTTCTAGTATTTTCATGCATCACCCCACTGTTGATAACTTGTTCAATTTAGACATGGCTCTGACTAGTACGATAGAGAGACTAAATAGATCGTGCCCATATGTTCAGGCAGTGTACACCGACATCATTAACTGTCTTCATACATGTAGCATCCATATAGATGATATAGAACATTGTTTTAGTATGTGTATAACACCAGTGCCCACGTCTTGCGCTATTCCTCGAATAAGTGTTGAAAATGTCGAACTCAAATTTACTGACGGAATACCGGACTATTGTAATTCACCCATAAAATTACGAGATATACGTGCTGAATTTCAAGCATACAAGAATCAGCTATTTTCCAAACACTGTACTTCTGCTGCACCGCTTAAAAAAGAATGTACAGATTTTTTCTCATGCTGATCATATTTGTAAATATTTTAATAAATAAATATACTATTTTATAATATTAAATTTGTCATTGCATGTTTTTTATTTGTCAAGACAAAATGTCACCTACGTTGATCAATATGACAGCCTCCTTTAACTATACCACCTGAAGTTCATTCTATTGTGTAGCCATTGTAGCTCAGTTGGTAAGGTGACTGCGCTGTAATGACTACACACACATTTTTTTTTAATCAGATAAAAGCGTATTCCATACCTTGACCTACCGCAGTAGGTATCATGGCGGGCTGGGTGAAACACCCTCGCCTCAAGGGCTTTGTTGTAGGTGACTGGTCCTGTGATGATGACCAAGACCAGAAGACCAACAAGAATGGACCACTCCTTCCTGACAACATACGAGCTATAATTGTAGGTCCACCCAGCTGTGGTAAGACAAATGTCCTCATGGCTCTGTTAACGCACATAGACGGAGACCGCTTCGAGCACCTTTTCGTCTTCTCCAAAACACTCTTTCAGCCCAAGTACCAGTTACTGAAGAAAATATTAGATGGAGTAGACGGTGTAACGTACAGAGCCTTCAGTGAAAGCGACGACGTCCCCCCACCTGAAGAGGTAAAGCCTAAAACTGCCTTCATATTTGACGATGTCGCTGTTGAAAAGCAAGGTCAAATCCGTAAATATACTCCTGGAAATTGAAATAAGAACACCGTGAATTCATTGTCCCAGGAAGGGGAAACTTTATTGACACATTCCTGGGGTCAGATACATCACATGATCACACTGACAGAACCACAGGCACATAGACACAGGCAACAGAGCATGCACAATGTCGGCACTAGTACAGTGTATATCCACCTTCCGCAGCAATGCAGGCTGCTATTCTCCCATGGAGACGATCGTAGAGATGCTGGATGTAGTCCTGTGGAACGGCTTGCCATGCCATTTCCACCTGGCGCCTCAGTTGGACCAGCGTTCGTGCTGGACTTGCAGACCGCGTGAGACGACGCTTCATCCAGTCCCAAACATGCTCAATGGGGGACAGATCCGGAGATCTTGCTGGCCAGGGTAGTTGACTTACACCTTCTAGAGCACGTTGGTGGCACGGGATACATGCGGACGTGCATTGTCCTGTTGGAACAGCAAGTTCCCTTGCCGGTCTAGGAATGGTAGAACGATGGGTTCGATGACGGTTTGGATGTACCGTGCACTATTCAGTGTCCCCTCGACGATCACCAGTGGTGTACGGCCAGTGTAGGAGATCGCTCCACACACCATGATGCCGGGTGTTGGCCCTGTGTGCCTCGGTCGTATGCAGTCCTGATTGTGGCGCTCACCTGCACGGCGCCAAACACGCATACGACCATCATTGGCACCAAGGCAGAAGCGACTCTCATCGCTGAAGACGACACGTCTCCATTCGTCCCTCCATTCACGCCTGTCGCGACACCACTGGAGGCGGGCTGCACGATGTTGGGGCGTGAGCGGAAGACGGCCTAACGGTGTGCGGGACCGTAGCCCAGCTTCATGGAGACGGTTGCGAATGGTCCTCGCCGATACCCCAGGAGCAACAGTGTCCCTAATTTGCTGGGAAATGGCGGTGCGGTCCCCTACGGCACTGCATAGGATCCTACGGTCTTGGCGTGCATCCGTGCGTCGCTGCGGTCCGGTCCCAGGTCGACGGGCACGTGCACCTTCCGCCGACCACTGGCGACAACATCGATGTACTGTGGAGACCTCACGCCCCACGTGTTGAGCAATTCGGTGGTACGTCCACCCGGCCTCCCGCATGCCCACTATACGCCCTCGCTCAAAGTCCGTCAACTGCACATACGGTTCACGTCCACGCTGTCACGGCATGCTACCAGTGTTAAAGACTGCGATGGAGCTCTGTATGCCACGGCAAACTGGCTGACACTGACGGCGGCGGTCCACAAATGCTGCGCAGCTAGCGCCATTCGACGGCCAACACCGCGGTTCCTGGTGTGTCCGCTGTGCCGTGCGTGTGATCATTGCTTGCACAGCCCTCTCGCAGTGTCCGGAGCAAGTATGGTGGGTCTGACACACCGGTGTCAATGTGTTCTTTTTTCCATTTCCAGGAGTGTATTTCTGCTTTGGCCGTCATATGGGTGTTGATGTATTTTATCTGAGTCAAACGTATTACAGGATCCCAAAACTGCTGGTGAGGGACAACGCAAATCTCATTATAGCATTCAAACAAGACAACCTCAATTTAAAGCACATTTACCATGCTCACGTAGGGACCGACATGTCATACAATGAATTTGTAAAGATATGTGCTGATTGCTGGAACCACTCACAATACGGCTTTCTCGTTACTGATAAAACTCGTAAACTGAATGACGGTAGGTATAGCCGGAACTTCCAAGACTTTCTCCATATATAAACGTACGAAAATACCTTATCCCATCAGTTAACACTTCACCATGGATAAATTCGCACGCATAGCGGACGCTCAGTCTGAGAGATTATGTGTGCAAAGACAGAGTGCCCGAATGTACACCGATATCAAATTTAAAAATCTTGAGTCCAGACTAGTTAAAGTTGCAAGGGAATTAAAGGACACCCAGAAACTTCTTGCCATTAACCAAAACCGGATAGAGAACAGAATTAGCGCAATTGAGGGCATGATAGAAGCCGAGGCCGTTGTTATTGAAGAAGGTGGCGAAGGAAAAATGGAAAAGAAGAAGTACAACAAAGCATATATATAACCACGTGATATTCAGAGCTCTGATTAGTATCCTTCGAGATGTCGACAAAGCATAAAGTCCTTCAGGCGCGCGAAGCAGTTCGAGAGAAATTACGTTTGCTGAAGTTGGGACATATAGACCCCGAGCAAACACTAAATGAAACTTTTAAACCTGTTACCGAATCTATCACCAAGATAGCTTTGCATAATAATGACCCAATCGCAGAATTCACCAACCAGTATCCGACCGTTAAGATAGATAGAACATTTGGTGTCAGCAGGGCGAGACTGTACATGCTGGGCTATCAAACTATAACTTTATCCGATAGCACAATACGCATTGGGGATACAGAGTTTAAAACAACACCTGGCTTAATGAACTTAATCTTCCTAAGACCATCAAAAAACTTAAAATACTCTGCCGATGATCGCAAAATCTATCGGGAAATACTTAACTTGATTGATCTGTACAAAAATCCCGACGGAACACTGAAAAAGCCTGAAAACTCTAAATACACTACCATTATACAACCTTTACTCAATGAGCAAGCTAAAAGTGTCGGTGAGGGTGTAGACTTTCAGCATAAAGTAGTGAGCAATCACGTCCCGCAGTATATATATTACGATGACCCAGATGAACTAGTAGACAGACTTCGACTGTTGAAGGCTTCGGCTGCTGCGGGCAATACTGCCCATTCGAATGAGGTTATATCCATAATCTCCGAGCTTCGAGAGAAAGGTATCATCGAATAAGCATGGAGACCGTGGTTTGAGAACTGCACAAGACAGCACGCAAAACATACCCTCGTAGACACGTCATGATTAAAGGGCTGTTGTCCTCTGGCAAGCTGATCTTGTAGATATGAATCGATATTCACCTCATAATAATGGATTCAAATACATTTTAATGGTTGTTGATACATACTCTAAATTCGCATGGCCATTACCTGTGAAAACGAAAACCGGTAGAGATATTGCTGTGGTGTTTGAGCGTCTGCTGCAGACAGGAACGAATCGATGCCCGACCAATCTTCAAACCGATCACGGTGGGGAGTTTTACAATTATAATTTCAAGACTGTCATGGAGCGGTATGGCATACACCACTACTCCACGTTTACTCACCTTAAAGCTAGTATCGTCGAGCGGTTGAACAGAACAATCAAAGCTCAAATGTGGATGCAGTTTAATCTTCGCGGTTCGTACAAGTGGGTAGATATTCTCCCACAGATAATTGCAAAGTATAATCGAACCAAACATAGTACAATAAAAATGAGACCGATCGATGTTGGCGATAATTCACTCATGGACACAGTATATTTCCGGATTAAAATGCTCGACCCTCGCAAACAAAGGTTCAATATAGGCGACTTAGTACGTATTTCAAAACACAAGACACCGTTCGAGAAATCGTACTTACCAAATTGGTCGGCTAAGATATTCACAGTATCCAAAGTGCAGCGAACCAACCCTAGGACATATATCTTAAAGGACGGCAAGGGCGAAGAAATTGCAGGATGCTTTTACACGGAGGAATTGCAGAAGAGTTCTGAACCAGATGTATTTCTCATCGAGCGCGTGATAAGACGTCGTGGGAATAGAGCACTGGTTAAATGGCTAGGATTTCCATCATCAGAAAACAGTTGGATCGAAGCTGACATGTTAGTATATAACAGGGAGAGTAGACCTCTATCTCCTCAGTAGCGTACCATGCACGATAGGAGGCACATCATAATAAGAGGTGGAGGTGGTGTTCTCGACAGGTTGCCTGTTGAATTGCACATTCCCGGATATAACTTCTGTGGGCCTGGAACAAAGCTTCAGAAGCGCCTGGCACGAGGCGATAAATGTATTAACCTACTAGACGAAGCCTGCCTTGAGCACGACCTCGCATACGCAGCAAATAAGGATCTCCCAGCACGCCACGTCGCTGACCGGATATTAGTAGATAAAGCCAAGCAGATAAGGCGAAGAAAAGATCTCGGAATAGGCCAACGCATTGCTGCATTCGTGGTTGATAAAACCATGCGTGGAAAAATTAAGTTGGGCTTGGGTATGATGAATTTCAAACGAATTATGAAAGCAGCGCGAACAGCTTTGCGAGCGAAGAAGAACAAGAAGAAGAACAACAAACCCGGTTGTTTGAAAAACTGTATTCTCACCTCGATGTCTGCAGCTAAACGTGTGTTAAATGGTGGGAACAAGAAGAAAAACACGACTTCAATTAAACCACCTAGGGTCCTACCACTACCAAAGACTTCGGGCGGAATTATCCCGTTCCTCGTTTCAGCCCTTGCAGCCCTGTCCACTGTAGGTTCACTCACAGGTGGTGCCGCAGCTGTCGCCAAAACGGTCAAAAACGCACAGAATGCACAAGCCGAACTAGAGGAAGCCATAAGACATAATCGCGCTATGGAGGCAGCAGCTATCGGAAAAGGTCTCTACTTCAAACCACACAGGAAAGGACTAGGTCTCTTCATAAATTAAAAAAAAGTCCGTTAGTTATCCTACGCGACCGAGCGCTCACGAATAAAGCTCTAGTTAAAATTCTTAAACAAAAACTTCACATTCGTGGATTCCGCGTTGTCTTTATGCGGAATACATTACCGAAGACCATGTGGCGGGCTAATGAGTGCGGAATTGTAAATTTAGATGTTGCTGGGGGTCCAGGGACCCATTGGGTTGCGTATGTTAAGAAAAGTCCAAATACAGTACAGTATTTCGATTCATTCGGCGATTTACAGCCGCCTGAAGAATTACAACGCTACTTCACCAGCAAAAGACGCGTCTTCTACAATTTCCGGCGGTATCAGGACTTTAACACATATCTCTGTGGTCATCTCTGCGCTATGTTCCTCATCACAGCGACGGCGAACCCCCTCTAGAATGCGTCATCGTCAGATCATGTGCGCGCGATATATAAAAGAGCTGTCATTGAACACACGACCATCATTTGATGTTTAGACGCAATGTCATACACTCTGACTTTAAAAGAGCGAGGATCAGTATTACGCACAAATTACTTTCCGCCGATTGATTTAAGTGCAGGGGACTGGAGTATTGCACTGATTGGTCTAGAGACGTATAACAGCATTCCAAATATTACACAGAGCAACAATAAACTACATCTTGAAACTGACGGCCGGAAGGAGATTCTACAAATACAACCTGGTGCCTACGATATTGATGATTTAAACGAACTCATAAAACAGTGAGAAAAAGGTATTGAACTACAGGCAAACATTAATACCCTTAAATCTGAAATACGGACAGAGAGTGCTACGATCGACTTTACACAGAGACATTCAATTGGCCCACTGCTAGCTTTTGCGAAGGATCGTGTTTTGGTGAAGCGCGGAAGTAAATTTTATGCATCAGATCATGCTGTAGATATACTCCCAGTGAGTACAATCCACGTTGAGTGTAATATTGCTACCAACTCATACCTGAACGATAAATTGATTCACTCAATTCACGGATTCTTTCCTACATTCGGCACAAGGTATTAAATAGTTCAAGCCGCCACAAACGCTATATATCTCCCGGTGACTGTTCAGACACTGGACTACCTTGAACTGCATATTGTGGACCACAATAATCAGCTTGTTAACTTGAGAGGAGTAGAGATCATTGTACGCCTGCATCTAAGGCGAGATGGGAATAAGGTACAAAGCTAGCACACCAGGCTCACAACCCGTTAATGCAATGCGGAAGGGCAAGGTGATAACACGCCTTAATTACGAATTCCTCATTTCAGCAGGTTTAAAGCCGCAGAATGACGTCGCTCAACGTAACTCAGTCAGTAGAGTATGATGAGCGAATTATTCGTCATGAATATTACTCACACAAACCCTACGCTTCAAGCACATTTAACAAAAATGATGAAATTAGGATTGTTATCCAGCATCAGGACGCGGTAACACTGCCTAGCAAGGGCTTCCTCTATCTGTACTACACATTCAAGAAAGCTGGCGGGGCTGCCGTAGCGCTCTCGAAGCTCACTCGAAATGCCGTAGCATTCCTGTTTCAAGAGATACGCTATGAACTCAACAGAATTGAAATAGACCGAACACGTAATGTTGATATTACATCAGCCCTTAAGACGTACGTTTCAGCCTCACCCTCTGATTCAAACAGTTTGGAAAATGCTGGGTGGTTCATAGGTGCAGCGGATGGGGAGGGTGGACAAAGCCGATTTACCGCGTGCGTGCCACTAAAAATGCTTATGGGTTATTTTGAGGATATGCAGCGAATAATTATCAACGCTAAACAGGAACTTATTTTGGTGAGAAGTGCAAGTGACGCGAATTCATTCTCTCAAACAGCTGCAGAGAATGTTCACATCAAGATTAATAGCATATCATGGAAAATGCCTCACATCACCGTTGCCGACGAGGAGCGCTTGAAGCTCTTAAAAGTTCTGAATGCTGGCACCTACCTACCACTAACTTTCCGATCATGGGAGCTTTGTGATGATGATGTTTGGTTTGTGGGGCGCTCAACTGCGTGGTTATCAGCGCCCGTACAATTACCCAATCTTTGCTCAGTCCAATTTCGCCACTTTCCTGGATGATGATGAAATGATGAGGACAACACAAACACCCAGTCATCTCGAGGCAGGTGAAAATCCCTGACCCCGCCGGGAATCGAACCCGGGACCCCGTGCTCGGGTAGCGAGAAGCTGGATGGGAGCTTTGTGAATACCCAGTCCTACCTACAGCGTCCACACATACTTGGGCTATTGAAACATCAGTGCAGTTAGAAGCACCTCAATTCATCATACTCGCATTTCAAACTCAAAGGCGCGCTAATGTATCAAAGGACTCAACTGAATTTGACCACTGCAAGTTAACTAACGCCAGAGTCTACTTGAATTCAGAATACTACCCATATGAGAATCTACATCTACAGTGGGACAGCAATGTTTACAGTCTGGCATTTGACATGTATGCGAGATTCCGAGCATCTTACTACGAAGGTGTTGAAAATGAAGGATGCCTACTCAGCCCACAGAGTTTCAAGAAACTAGCACCAATAATCGTGATTGACTGTTCAGAACAGAATGAGATAATTAAATCAGGACCTATAGATGCACAAATTGAATTTGAATCTTCAGCAAACTTCCCTGATCAGACTTCGGCATATGCTCTCGTTCTGCATGATCGTCTCGTTAACTACTGTCCGCTCACTGGTGTAGTGCAACGAGTTGTATAAATTAATACGCACTCTGCTAGCTCTAGCGTAGATCACGATGTTACCTGAAGGTGTGAGGATCGTAGCTGACGTTCAAGGATTTTACTATGATGAGTGCAGGCGTTTCATAATTAAAGACTGTGTATTAATAGCATTCACGCAGAGTGATGGAGTAATAGGAACATTTGTATCAAGAGTTGAATCGCCGAAACGATTTAAAGACGTCAAGTGCAATAAAACAGTCAGAAGCGCGATGTGGCTAACAAAATTTTATCATGGGATTATGTGGGATGCCCCTGGCATCTCTTATAAACATTTGCTTCAATTGCTGAGAGTATTTGATCACAAGGAGACAATAATCTACGTTAAAGGCGATGAGAAGAGTAGCTGGCTGCGTCGAATCTTCAAATATGCGGCTATCCAGAACCTGGAATACTACGATTGTCCACCTATCCATCAACTTAGACAGCGAACGTGTGAAGAAGAAAAAAATTGTTTTGTGTCTGCATCTGAAAAAGTAAAATTACTTTTAAAATGGCTCACAAATAAATAACTAATTTTTTTTTCTCCATAAGAATTTTTGTTGTTTTCTTTCTGTGACATCTATTTCCATAGAAGTAAGTTTATTGGCGATACTGTGCGTGAAGCGCATTCCACTGGAACTGTCTGAGCCAGTTTACCTGTTTCCACCTCGACAGCGAGGCGATGAGTCAACCGTTGAAAGTGACAGGAACTGAAAGAGAGAGTGCTGGGTTCGGCTTCGCCAGATGCCCGCCGTTTAAAGTGACAGGACCATAAAGAGAGTGGTGGGGTCTGTTTGTGACCAGCGGACGAAGTCCAGCATGCGCCATTCATATTTCATCTCTGTCTTTAAATCAGTAAAAACCTTATAGGTCTCTCTCTGTACCAGTTCAATGTATATGGTTCATGATTGAGGGTGAAATAATAACAAACTCGGGCAATTTTTTTTACAATAAAATAATTGAATTTATAATTCAATTCAGATTTTTTTTTAAACATTGTCTGCGACATATCAGTTTACAGTAAAATGATTCACTCTTTTTTTTCACATTATATGAGTTTAGAGATACATTATTTGTCTTCAAGTAAAAATATGAGAGTTCTGATCTTTGCAGATACGTGTTTTTACGTTATTCATAAATATATAAGCATTGTGCAGAGATAACTATATATATATATATAACTAAAGCAGAGGTACTAGAACGTAATTATAGTATCTTACAAGGTAAATAATATCTCTAGTGAAGTTCCACCGGAAACACTTTTTTAACTAATGGCAAACTTATTTTTAGTTCAAGACAGTGGCTCTAAAACATTTTCCACCAGCAATTTAATTTATGTTTTATTGAAGTAATTGGCTCTAGACATTTTCCACTACAACAAGCAGGTGAACACATATTTCTCGGTATAAAGATTTTTTCCACAGTCAGGTGAACATATATATATATATAAAGAATTTAATTGGTGGAACTCACATTCTTAAAAAACTAGTTCTGACTGGATGGGTAGCGGCAGGTGAAACTTCCAACTACTACTAAGATCAAAGCAGATACGAACTGCAAAAATTGTATTTTCGTCTTCTTCTATTTGATTATAAGAAGTGTAAAATTTATATCTGTTTTCAGTCATATAGCCATTGACTAGTAATAGTAGCGAAAAAATATACAAATATATATAAAGACTTTTTTTATAAATGGGTTTATTTTAGTTTTTTCAGTTTTTTATGAATTTTTTGTTTTTTCTTTGACAGAATAAATAATATTTACACACATGCACACTTAACACAGGCTCGCACACATTCACACACACTCAGACATACACGGAAGTACGCAAGCTGATACACACTACAAAACACTCTCATCCAGTACTCTCTCTCTCTCTCTCTCTCTCTCTCACTACCACTATCTCTCTCTCCCTCTCAATCAGAGTCCCCCACCCCTTCTCTCGCTACAAGTGAGTAGTGTGAGTATGGGCAAGTTTCAATGCCGTCATCACAGATGACCCTTTCATCGTCATGAAGCGACAGACCGATTTTAAACTGCAGCACAGTTTACACCTCGTGCGCTAGTTTGCCGGACCATATGCGGCGTCTGCAGCTCAGCACCGCGACCACCACCACATGTTGTTGTTGTTGTTGTTGTGGTCTTCAGTCCTGAGACTGGTTTGATGCAGCTCTCCATGCTACTCTATCCTGTGCAAGCTTCTTCATCTCCCAGTACTTACTGCAACCTACATCCTTCTGAATCTGCTTAGTGTATTCATCTCTTGATCTCCCTCTACGACTATTACCCTCCACACTGCCCTCCAATGCTAAATTTGTGATCCCCTGTTGCCTCAGAACATGTCCTACCAACCGGTCCCTTCTTCTTGTCAAGTTGTGCCACAAACTCCTCTTCTCCCCAATTCTATTCAATATCTCCTCATTAGTTATGTGATCTACCCATCTAATCTTCAGCATTCTTCTGTAGCACCACATTTCGAAAGCTTCTATTCTCTTCTTGTCCAAACTATTTATCGTCCATGTTTCACTTCCATACATGGCTACACTCCATACAAATACTTTCAGAAACGACTTCCTGACACTTAAATCTATACTCGATGTTAACAAATTTCTCTTCTTCAGAAACGCTTTCCTTGCCATTGCCAGTCTACATTTTATATCCTCTCTACTTCGACCATCATCAGTTATTTTGCTCCCCAAATAGCAAAACTCCTTTACTACTTTGAGTGTCTCATTTCCTAATCTAATTCCCTCAGCATCACCCGACTTAATTCGACTACATTCCATTATCCTCGTTTTGCTTTTTTTGATGTTCATCTTATATCCTCCTTTCAAGACACTGTCCATTCCGTTCAACTGCTCTTCCAAGTCCTTTGCTGTCTCTGATAGAATTACAATGTCATCGGCGAACCTCAAAGTTTTTATTTCTTCTCCATGGGTTTTAATACCTACACCAAATTTTTCTTTTGTTTCCTTTGCTGCTTGCTCAATATACAGACTGAATAACACTGGGGAGAGGCTACAACCCTGTCTCACTCCCTTCCCAACCACTGCTTCCCTTTCATGTCCCTCGACTCTTGTAACTGCCACCTGGTTTCTGTACAAATTGTAAATAGCCTTTCGCTCCCTGTATTTTACCCCTGCCACCTTTAGAATGTGAAAGAGAGTATTCCAGTCAACATTGTCAAAAGCTTTCTCTAAGTCTACAAATGCTATAAACGTAGGTTTGCCTTTCCTTAATCTTTCTTCTAAGATAAGTCGTCAGGTCAGTACTGCCTCACGGGTTCCAACATTTCTACGGAATCCAAACTGATCTTCCCCGAGGTCGGCATCTACCAGTGTTTCCATTCGTCTTTAAAGAATTCGTGTTAGTATTTTGCAGCTGTGACTTATTAAACTGATAGTTCGGTAATTTTCACATCTGTCAACACCTGGTTTCTTTGGGATAGGAATTATTATATTCTTCTTAAAGTCTGAGGGTATTTTGCCTGTCTCATACATCTTGCACACCAGATGGTAGAGTCTTGTGAGGACTGGCTCTCCCAACGCCGTCAGTAGTTCTAATGGAATGTTGTCTACTCCCGGGTTCTTGTTTCGACTTAGATCTTTCAGAGCTTTGTCAAACTCATCACGCGGTATCGTATCTCCCATTTCATCTTCATCTACATCCTCTTCCATTTCTATAATATTGTGCTCAAGTACATCGCCCTTATATAGACCCTCTATATACTCCTTCCACCTTTCCGCTTTCCCTTCTTTGCTTAGAACTGGGTTTCCATCTGAGCTCTTGATATTCATACAAGTGGCTCTCTTTTCTCCAAAGGTCTCTTTAATTTTCCTGTAGGCAGTATCTATTTTGCCCCTAGTGAGATAAGCCTCTACATCCTTACATTTGTCCTCTAGCCATCCCTGCTTAGCCATTTTGCACTTCCTGTCGATCTCATTTTTGAGACGTTTGTATTCTTTTTTGCCTGTTTCATTTACTGCATTTTTATATTTTCTCCTTTCATCAATTAAATTCAATATTTCCTCTGTTATCCAAGGATTTCTACTAGCCCTCGTCTTTTTACCTACTTGATCCTCTGCTGCCTTCACTACTTCATCCCTCAGGCACCACCACATAGGCACTGAAAATAGTCTTCGATAGTCAGAGATCGTGATGCCATCCGTCATACCCCCTTAGCCCGTCTCTGAGTGGGACCTTCCAGTGTGCGATATGCATACATCTTGGACCGAAGACCTACAAAATCCACAATCGGCAATCCATTAGACTCGTCTTTCATGAGACCGATAACCTTCTTGTTTTGCGGAACAATACCATAAGGATTATTGGCCGCATAAGAAGATGTGTTGCATTCATTGGCGTGGTACCTAATTACTTCATAGGATCGCAGTTCTTCACCCAATAGATGAAACTATCTGTATCCATATAAAGTAATTTAGGATCTGCGAAATGAGTGTTCGCGAACTCATAATGAAAGCGGTACGTGTGGGGTTTGGATAGGTCTAGTATGCACATCCCCACATAGATAGGTTTAGTAAACTCTACTGCAGTTTTAGCCATCTCCACAGCAACAAAATTCTTATTGAAAATGGTGACCCGTTTAAAATTTGGTCTGGCAATGCATTTTCGTACGCCAAAACGCCCATCCCATTGCGTTCTAATAAAAATTTCACGTCGTTCCCTCAAATTCTCCATAGTTTTTCCGAAAATTGAATTATTAATTAATTTATAAAAATCTTTCTCAAAGTCACACGACGCGGAAGTTCTCTGTCTCGTATTCAGATCAATATACTCTTTCAACCAGGGGGACTGCTTGAAGGAGATGGCCCGTGTGATTTTAACCAGCTCCATACCCAAGCTGAGGCGTTGCTGGAGGTTAAGATAGTGAATGATGTACCTCCGCTTGTCCCGCAGCGTTGTCATCAGTTTCAGTGTGGAACCTCCTCGCGGAACTAGTTGCTCTGGACACAGCAGCAAATCAGCATGCGCGTCGTGCAAACTAATAGGGTATTTGAGTTCTGCCTCCACAACATACCCTACATCAGAATCGGCGGCCATACACCCCCTGGTTTTTCCACTTAGTCCCTTGCATTCATCTTCGGACAGCCACATAAACTCGCCAATGGGCAGACATTGCTTCATAGTGTGTCCGTATAAGTTATTCACATCGAGATACAACATCAAGTTTGAATCAAGGGATGCGTTAAACCTGTCACCCATCTGTGGGTTATTTGCTTTCACATGTCTATGAATACATTGGCAGAGCCTCCCACGGATCCCTCGCTCAAAGAAAAGAAGCATGTCAGGATCGGTCAATAATTCGATACTGCACTTCGTTTTCTTGAGCATCGCGTCCCAAGACAACCTAGGTGCCGTGTAATAAAGGGCAGGGTCCAGAGAATATGTGGTCATACATGGACTCCGGAACTTCTCGAAAACGTCCGCAAGCAAGCACACGTCTGTGTCCATGTAAAGACGTGCGTACTGTCCTAAATTAGAAATATTGAATTCCTGCCATACATTCACGGCATGCTCATACTCTGCATTTGTTATTGTGTCGCCTGTGAGGTTGCTGGAGAATGCAGTTATGTCGGGTAGCCTGGTTTCGTCGAGTTTGGCCATACTAATCACATACTCGTATGGAAAAACCCCTTTCCTAATCACAAGTTGAAACTTTTCCGCGTCGGGAAATGCAGCTCGATTGATATGCATATCCGCCGGAGGTAGAGTTTGAAAGGTGGCTACACTGAGCCACAGCGCCAAAGATCGCGCCAGAGAGTATTGTTCCGCCGCCTCCACTGGCAGTTCTTATTGAGACGTAGCGGCAAGCAGTGCTTGCCGAGAAGTTGTGGTGGACACTGCTTGTCGTGAAGTCAGAGTGAGATGTGGTAATGGAGAGTGTTGTTCCATGTTTTATGCAGTGGTTTGATGGGAGAGATAGCAGATGTTATTCTAATGGAGATATTGTAATGGTCAGAGTGCATTTCGTCAATATATATGGAGGTATTTTCTTTTATTCTTTTATTCTTTCAGTGACCTGAATAATGTGTCATTACAGGTTCAGTCAACAAAGCATCTGGCGCGTGTTCTTGTATTAGAGTGTAATTCTGGTTTTCTTGCGCAATTATAGTATTTCCAATTTTCTTTTCTCACGTGAGTATAATTGGTATTTAAAAATTCTTGTCTTGTTGAAGAAGAACCGTGCCAGATGTGCGTTGAGTCATACTACCACATACAGAACAGCTACACTTGTTTGTTGTTTCGTAGGTTTTATAGTTGCTGGGGACTTAATTAATTAAGTGTGTTAACGAAAATTTTCTTACATTCTTTGTTGTCATTCTAAGCAGTCAGATTGCGTACTAATACTAATCAGGGCCAGCCGTTTACGAAACAGCGTAATCGGACATACAGCGACAGAAAATTAAAAAGTATTTGCATTGCATTCTTATATAATTATTTTAATTAAGCCCCATTGCACGTGGCGACCGCTGCTTTGGATCGTCCCTTGGAATCTTCTGATTGTAAAAATAGTAGACAGTAGTATTGTAGTAGTAATTTGTAGTTTAGTAATTGTAGTCTATTTTGCATGTGTAGATTTGGTAATTGGCATTCTTCTAATGGTATTTTTCAAAATTTAATTTTTATTGCCTTGTATACGCGTTTGACGATTTGGTGCAATTATTCCAATTGTTCGATTAATCGTGTTTGAGGGAAATATTTCGTGTGAATGGTATTGTTGAAGATGAGGAGTCATTGTGTGTAATTTTCGTACAGTGACGAATTTTTTATGTTTTGTAAATGATTACGCGATCGATAAAAAAGGCAAAAATGATGGATAGTGAGAATGGCGAAATTGTTAACATGGCGAACTCGCCAACAGAAGAAAACAGTGTGATGAATAATGAAGTGGAAAACAATGTAATAAGTCGGGAAAATAGTCCGGAACCATTTCAAAATTATTCTCAATCAGAAAATTTGCAGAATACGAGATTAACGATAGAAGATTCTGAAATAGTATCGAACACAGATAGCTTTACAGCTATGACGAAGGAAGCCGGTTTTGCGGGAAATGTTAGGGGCGAAAAGAATTTTGAAACAGTTAACATGGAGCAGTTGATGAGTGCAATATTAAATTTGGGATCTCGGTTTGACTCACAAAAGGGAACAATGGAAGCACGGTTAGACTCACTGGGATCACAAATGGGAACAATGGAAACACGGTTTGGATCTGAATTAAAAACAGAGATGGGAACTTTGGAAACACGGTTAGACTCACGAATAGGGACATGTTTCAAAAATATGAAAGATGAATTAAAGAAAGAAATCAGAGAAGAAGTACAACCAATTTTGAATGCTCACAATAATAGATTAATTGCAGTAGAAATCAGACAAAAGGAACAGGATAGAGAACAGGAAGAAAGAGATCGCGTGATAGTACAGAAATTTTCAGAGTTAAATTTACAACGTGCAAAAGATAAGGAAGAAATATTTGAGAGAATCGAGGAATCCGTACCAAATGACAGAATAAATAACCTAACACAACAATGTGAACAGTTAACTACCAAATGTGTTAATACTGAAACCCGAGTCGCGACACTTACGGAAGACGTAAATAAACAGAAAGAACAAATAGGTGACTTATCGGAAAGAGTTGAGGAGATTTCAGACAAATTGACAAGTCTTAGTTTAAATGGGGACAGAGATTCAGATGATACAGCACCATTGCCATTTGCAGAAACCGAAGAGTACCAGAACATAAATAAGCATGTTGAAAATCAGGGAAAATTTAATGAACGCGTTAAAAGGGAAGTTGAGGCATTACGAAAGCAAGTCAAACAGATCGAAGGCGAAATCGTAGGAAAAGATAGCAGAAGAAATTTAGAATCACGGATAGCAGAGGGCTTTGAAGAAAATAATTTCTTTCATTTACGGGATGCAACAAGAGATCGCCAGGCGCGCGAACTTGACAATAATCGACATTGGGACTGGGACAGACGCGGTAGGTCTTTGTCGCCACGAGGCGAAAACTTTGACTATAAACACTTTTTGACTGTTTGGAAATTTAAGATCTTTCGCAAATCTAAGAATGACATACATCCATGTTCATGGTTAGCTCAATTTCTGTACGCACTTCCGCCAAATTTGCCACTAAGTCACAAACTAGAAATTATGTACAGCTATTTATGTCCTCAGGGGATTCACTACTCTAAGTGAATATGTGCCGTAGCGAGCATAGGGCCCCGAGCTGTAGTGGTGCTATTTCTCTTTTAGTTTTCTGTACCGCTGCCTACTCTTTTACTATTCTTTGCATCTATCGAAACAACTCTTCGACTATCAATCTATCTAGAGAGCGTGTAAAAAATAACCGGATATGACTATTTTACCCAAAAGTGATTTCGGAAATTACCGTTTGGACTTACTATATTTTCTGCAGCATTCATTTGTAGTTTAAACGAAATTTTACCTGTTCATCTTCGTGACAATATTACTTCATATGTTGACGATATTCTTATTGGTAAACGTTCTTGGAGTGAGCATAACAAAATTTTGGATTCATTATTACGTATTTTTGCAAGAGTTGGCATTATAGTGAACTTAGAAAAATCTGAATTTGGTCGTTCTCAGGTGAAATTTCTCGGCCACATTATTTCTACAGAAGGTATTCTTCCTGATCCAGAAAAGTTAGACGCTATTCGTAATTATGGTGTTCCTACTACAAAACGTGATGTTCGTAGTTTTCTTGGTGTCTGTAATTTTCTTAGACGCTTTGTTAGATTGGACAATTTGGTCACACCTCGTTTTTGCGATCTATCTGGAAAGTTCTTTTCAAACGAAAATCGGTCGACAACTCTGTTTGGTTAGTTTGTATTCCTGATGAGTGGGTCAATAAGCAGATTTGGTATACGCATTTCAGTTATGCACACTTTGGTCCCAGAAAATGCTTCCATAAATTACAGGAAAATTGCTACTTCAGTAATATGGAAAAACGTATTCGATCTGTTCTGGCCAAATGCAAATTATGTCAAAAGGCTAAGCCGCCAACAATTTCTCACAGAGCACCGTTGTTTCCTATCATTCCAGCGAAATTAAAGGACATGGCTGCAGTTGATTTGTTCGGTCCAGTGGTTCGATCTACTAATGGTTTTGCGTACATTTTCGTAGCAGTGGAGTTGACATCAAAATATGTGTGTTTTACATCTTTACGCAAAGCAACAGCTCGTTCAGTATCTAACGCTTTCATCAAACATTTTCTTAAAGAAGTGGGTCATGTTGATAAGGTTATATCAGATAATGGATCACAGTTTCGTTCTAAAATTTGGCTTCGTACTCTACGGCGTCGTAAAATTAAACCAATCTTCATTTCACTTTTTCACCCCCAATCTAACGCTTCAGAGAGATGGATGAAGGAAATCAGTAAATTGTGTCGTCTTTATTGTCATCAGAATCACAGAACGTGGGATCAGTATCTTCATATTTTTCAAAACATTCTGAATGAACTCCCTAATGATTCAACTTCTTTACCGCCTATACTGATATTAAAAAACAAAGCACCGACAAATCGCATATCTGAAATCGTTCTTTTTCCGCCTTCACGGAAGCTGCGGTATTCTGAAGTTGTGAACCTGGCTTTGCAAAATATTGCATCTGCTGCTGCTAGAAGAGAGAAATCAGCTAAACATCCTGGTCGTTTAAAAATTTTGTCAGTTGGTCAGAAAGTGTTAATTAAGTCTCATCGTTTGTCTCATAAAGGAAAAGGCTTGTGTCGGAAATGTTTTCTGCTTTATAATGGTCCATATAGAATTCGCAAAATTATTCATGATAACACTGTCGAAGTAGAAACTCTTAAATCACGACGCTCTAAGGGAATACATCATATATCTAACGTTAAAATTTTTGTGGAATGATATACTTTTGAAAAATTTTTGTAGAATGACATACTTGTGAGAAACTAACAGCTACATGTAAACACGCAGAGAGTACAAGGATACCGCGCTGTGTTTTGCCGGCGGCATATACTCAAAGCAACAGTCAAGTCTGCGCGCCGCACAGGGCAGTCGTTGACTGCAAACAATCACTTTCTACGTCACGCGCCTACAGCTGATCGAGCGCTCAGTGCGAATGCACCGACAGCCGTAAACAAATACACAGTCTTTCTCCGAATAAAATCAGTATAAAGCTATAATGACTTGATGAATTATGTTATTAACATTCAGTATTTTTCAGGATACGGTTCTATAAGATATTTAAGAACTTCAGGTAAATTCTGTGTGTTTCCGACGTTAAGACGACTTGCTATCGAGAAATTTTCAGGAAGAATGTAATTTCCAAGAAGAAACTAATAAACAAAAAAAAGGTAACTGTTAATTGAGTTCATTTTCAGGTAACATATTTCCACTTAGGTACGTACTTTAGACGTAATTTGCTGCTCGCGATTACGTGATTCATACTTTGTGCTAATTTCATGTTCTATGAATTTACTTGTGAAGCGACGTGCTTGCGTACGTTAACTGATTTTGACAATGATTATTAATTAACTGGATTGTAACTTGTGTATATTATGCATCGCTTGGCTGCTATGCTTTTTCACTGATGTCATATTTTTTTTATTATGTGCCTGCTGTGCTTATTTATTTAAATTATAATTGTCACCTGATTAATTGTGCTGATGTGGTTAGGTATGTAAGTTATACTTTGTGATTTATCTGCTTGCGCCTTCATGTTTACTTATTTGCTTGCGCCTTCATGTTTACTTATTAAGATTACATATGAACATTATTTGCTTATGATGATATGATGCTAATGACTTGTTTAGTACGTAAGATATATGTTTGCTGCTATGCGTATGGATTGCATATTTATACATCTCTGTTTGTCGTCACAACTACTCTTTAATTTGGTATATAGAAATGCTGATATACTGTGAATGAACATAGAGTTTAGGTTACACTATGGTATTAGTTATAGATTGTTCGCTTGGCAGAGCCTCGTTGTAAGATTTGTGCTGCATCCACTTGTTGACATTCTGTTCTCTACTGGTGTATTTACTCGCTACTGCTTGTTTTGCTTACGCTCAGTGCTTTATATTTTTAAGATAAGTAAATGAACTGCTATAATTCGACGAATGACATTAGTACAAGAAACTTCATAGAAGTCACATGAGCTGGAGGTTTTATGAAAGCTGTATAAGTGTATGCCAATAGGAAGGAAGCTAACGACATGACATACCAACACAGTCATTACACTGCATTTTTCGTGAGCAATTGAAATAGGAATTGACACTTGACACAAGAAATACTCCACATGTTTGCTTCCGTTTGCTATAATTCTTGAAGTGGTGTACACACTGTGAAATATTATGATCATTCACACTCCGTAATCGTACTTAATTACTGAGAGTTATTCGAACTAAGTCTGTTAGAGGTCATGTATGCATTTCTTTTGTTTATAATTCGTAATGAGTAGAAGATTTGGCTCAGATGGATTACACAGAGGTTGTGTGTTGACAGTGTGTCTTCGGATTGTATGGGATGAGGAGGTTTGCATTAGGATTTTATCTGTACTTGTTCGAGGAGACTGACTAGAGGAAAGAGTTGTTATGGAAGTGAAATGATACTGGCAATAAGGTTTATATGTATCGACGTATTGAAGAGGTATTATTGAGGTATTGAGATTATATGAAGTTGATTGGAGTTTTGGTGTATAAGAGGTAAAATAAGTGAGGTGCATATTTTTTTTTTGTTGGTCTATATGGAACAAGGAGGATGAAGATAGCAGACTAGAACCTAAAATGGAAGGAAGATTGTCTACACACACTTTGTTAAATCACCAAGCAGTATGTACTTTTTTTTTTTGGAGAGAGGAAGTTGCATATCTTGGCACACTGACAGTTGTTCAGCAACCGTACATTTTGATCTGGCTTGGCAAACATTGGTCTTGACATGATGACTATGACGTTGACTTAACTATTATTGACTGTTATACATTGCTGTCGCTACTACTTGATACACATGATGAACATGAAATTTTGACAGAAGTGCATTCACACAGTTAACACTATTCAATTACACAATAGTACTTAATGTGGATGAAAGATGAGTGAGTGTGTTTTGTGTGTTTTCCTTTCCTAATCCTACCCACCTATCTCCTAAATATTATTTTATTTGTTTGTAGTGGCTTGCACTGACACCCATAAATATTATAGGTTTACTGATGTTTGTGTACTTGTAATAGTAATATGACAATTATCTGATATCATTTGTGTGTTTGTTATGATTTGTATGTTTAGTGTAAGAGCATTGTAAAAGCATTTGTATGTGTATTCAAACTATAGTTCATGCTTGAACTGTCTGATTAGTGATGGTGAATATTATGAACTGTTACCTGCACTTTTCAACATGATGTGTGACACTTAGAAATGTTTAATTTCTGCTGATGAACTGTGTGATCAGTGATAGTAAATATTATGGACTGTTACTTGTACTTTTTCTACATGATTGGTGCCACTAGGACATGTTTAATTTCTGCTGATGAACAGTGTGATCAGTGATAGTGAATATTATGGACTGCTTTCTGCACCTACTCAACATTGCTGGGTGCCATTGATGGACTGCTTCTACTAAAATGATGTCACCTGTTGGAGTCTGAACCTACTCCACATTGCTGGGTGCCACTGATGGACTGCTTCTACTGAAATGATGTCACCTGTTGGAGTCTGCACCTACTCCACATTGCTGGGTGCCACTGATGGACTGCTTCTACTGAAATGATGTCACCTGTTGGAGTCTGCACCTACTCAACATTGCTGGGTGCCACTGATGGACTGCTTCTACTGAAATGATGTCACCTGTTGGAGTCTGCACCTGTTCCACAATGCTGGGTGCCACTGATGGACTGCTTCTACTGAAATGAGGTCACCTGTTGGAGTCTGCACCTGTTCCACAATGCTGGGTGCCACTGATGGACTGCTTCTACTGAAATGATGTCACCTGATGGTGTCTGCACCTACTCAACATTGCTGGGTGCTACTGCTGGAACTGTCAACCACTTGTTGTGAAAACATTTTATGTGAATATTTGTATAAACTGATTTTTTGTGTATTACTGTTTGTGAAAAGCTATGAGACTCTTACCTGTACATATTCGTCATTGCTGACGCTATTGATTGAACTGTTTAACCACATGATATTTGTGTAAACTATTATGTAAAGTCATACGTATGAAAAAATTTGTATTGCTTACTGTATTTTATATATTAGGCTATTGAAAGGTCAGTGCAAAGCCAAAATTTTATCTAGTTATATGATATTTACGTATTAATATTATCTTTTATTTTTGTCTGTATTTTTTTGACGAATTTGGTGGTATTTTCACCACCAATGCTGGCAAAAATACCATCAAATTCTAGCCCGTGGAGGAAGGGCATATGAAAGGTGGCTACACTGAGCCACAGCGCCAAAGATCGCGCCAGAGAGTATTGTTCCGCCGCCTCCACTGGCAGTTCTTATTGAGACGTAGCGGCAAGCAGTGCTTGCCGAGAAGTTGTGGTGGACACTGCTTGTCGTGAAGTCAGAGTGAGATGTGGTAGTGGAGAGTGTTGTTCCATGTTTTATGCAGTGGTTTGATGGGAGAGATAGCAGATGTTATTCTAATGGAGATATTGTAATGGTCAGAGTGCATTTCGTCAATATATATGGAGGTATTTTCTTTTATTCTTTTATTCTTTCAGTGACCTGAATAATGTGTCATTACAGGTTCAGTCAACAAAGCATCTGGCGTGTGTTCTTGTATTAGAGTGTAATTCTGGTTTTCTTGCGCAATTATAGTATTTCCAATTTTCTTTTCTCACGTGAGTATAATTGGTATTTAAAAATTCTTGTCTTGTTGAAGAAGAACCGTGCCAGATGTGCGTTGAGTCATACTACCACATACAGAACAGCTACACTTGTTTGTTGTTTCGTAGGTTTTATAGTTGCTGGGGACTTAATTAATTAACTGTGTTAACGAAAATTTTCTTTCATTGTTTGTTGTTATTGTATGCAGTCAGATTGCGTACTAAAACTAGTCAGGGCCAGCCGTTTACGAGACTTGCGTAATCGGACTTACAGCTACTAAAAATATTTGCATTTTTTTATTTAAATTAAGCCCCCATGCAAGTTTCAACAAGTTTCTGTAGTGGTGCCTGCATAAAACGTAGTGTATCGAGGAAGTGCAGCGTAATTCTTGCCGTCATTCGTTTGGACAATGATATATACTTCTCGACGCTCTCAGGTAGGACACTGACCTGATTTTTCTCCCAACTGAAATCTGCCAAGTGCTCAACTAGAAAATGAGCGTCATTCCCACTTAAATTATGAAAGAAAACTGGTATGTGCCTAGGTAATTGGTACTTCAAATTGCATGCATTGTGAGCAGCGCCACGGAATTTCCCTGTAAGATGACAGTGGTCCCTACGAGGAGTTTCCACTTTTCTATCCAACGGCAGCCCACAAATATGACACTCGGTGGCTTTATTATACAAATCTTCATTCTCCTTTGATTTGATCATTGGAACGTTGCCGCTGTACAGCTTATCGATTTCCAGTGAAAATTTTTCAAGCTCAGAGAGCAACCAAATCGATGGATTATCGCCGACATAAGATTTGTATTGGTTAAGGTTGGTGTTATATGACGATACAATTTGGTACGCTGCCGCATAAGGTACGTGTTTTTCTGTAAAGCTGGCGTGGGAGGTCATAGGGCCACCCTCACAGCGGGTCACAGGAGCGAGGAGGCACTGAAAGTCAGCATACACAACAAACGGGCACCGCTCCTGGTGGTGAGCATTCCTAAACTTTATGAATTTGTTTTCCTGGGTAGGCGTAATAACACGTACTGCATCCTTGGAAGTACAGTCAACTAGATGCATAGCTAATAACTGTTCAGAGGAGAAATAATTGAGACACCTTAAACAAATATGTTTTACATTAGGATCAGCTGATGTCCTTGGTCCAGACATAGTGATAATTGTCACCTTCAGAAAAGGGAAGCATATTTACATGCAGCTCACGCTCACTGGCAAATTTTAAGGAATGGAGGGGGCCGACTAAGATATGCTAGTCTTGGTCGTCTGACTTGCTTTTCTTCTTCTCCAGGCCATAAACGTGTACCGATATTCCGTTGTTTTGTGCCTCGAATTTAGGTATGTCCTGGATCTTGACGGGGAACTCAATACCACCAAAGTTGTAATATGTGTTAATATCACTGACTTTGTATGTAGCTGGACGACAAGGGCGATCTCTATAATTATACTTTCTTTCACAAGCCAGGATTGACCATGTAAAACAAGCCTGATCTTTTCTATTTTGGACATTAATGCACGCCCTCTTGTTAACTATATCTTGAGGGAGCTTGATATAGCTAGACTCTCCATTTAACGGATCGTGGGCATGTATATGGATGTCCAGGTTTAGAATTCTGCTGAGTGCCTTAGCTGAGCCGTTGACTTCCATCTCGGAATACCGACCCAATATGACACTCAAGGTGGATTTACGAAACCATTCGGCGATCGATGTGCTCCGCGTTATCACGCCATTATTCACCCAAAGATAATGAATGCTGGTCCCTCCATCACCAGACTGATCTTTGGGGGGGGGGGGGGGTGCGATAACTCAATGCATAGCACTGCACTGCACTTAATGGCGGGATAACGCGGATTATCGACTACCTTGAGGAGATCGGTTTCTAGGACAGGGAGGCACGTGTTTAAAAATCCAACAGGATCGCGGTACCCCCCTGCAGGGTTTTTGATCCTAGTGACCGAGATACGTTCCTCGAAGACATCGGCAATCGCGTATGCGGTATGGTGTCACCGACCTGATCTACTTTACTAAAAGGGTGGGGGAGAGAATGCCACTAGCCACAGGATCACTAATACTAGAGCTATAAGTAGGTGTGGCTCGCTGTACCTCACACAATGGAGGTGATGCACATGCTGGCCACTGCGAGGGACCAGCGGGCGTGCCCCAGTGTGAGCAGCCAGGGGCGGGGCCCATGACAGCGGCTGACGCACGTGGTGGCCTGGGGGAGGTCCCAGCGGGAGAGCGGTCGGGCACGGCGACCTTGACAGAGGTGGCAGCTTCGCGTGAAGCGGCGACAAGGGGCGCGCTTTGACCGGAGATGCACGTCTCCGGGGGCACTGCTGATTTGCCAGTTTAGCCGCCGCGACAGGCACGCGCGCAACAGCGTGCTGAGAGTTGATCTCTGTAGAGATAAAGTAAATAAGTACATCGTATACGTAAGTGAATTGTAACGATCACACACATGGTTATAAGGAGAGGGACTAATTGCCTTTTTGGGACTGACTCCAAGGCGTGAACAATTCATCGGGGCAGTCTACTGCTCCCTCAAAAATCTCATCGAGCCCATCGTCCATTAATTGTTTATAATCATCTAGAACAAACAAACAACATATTTTATAAATAGAATTGTTAGAGAAAAAGAAATAAGTGTATTATTATTATTATTATTATTATTATTATTATTAAAGATAGGTATTTTTTAAAAAATAAGACTTACGAGTGGACTGTTGTTGTTCTATTTGCTGTTGAATGGTCTCGATCTCATGATCAACGGCTATGAGGTCATGAATCGGGTTTCCTATAACAGAACGACATAAAAATTTTAGTTATTAGATAGATAGAGTCAAACAAGATTTAATTTTCAGTATACTCACTTGAGTGGCGGTGTTCTGGAGCTGGGGGCTGAACCCAATTATGTAGGGGGCTACGTGGGACAGCACCGAGCTCTGCTTCTAGCTCGAGCTAAGTGATCTAGAAACAAAGAAAAAAAAATAACCAGTACGAAATAAGAAAACAAAATTTTAAATGGTTAATATAAATGATGAACAAGCTAGAATTAAAATTATACTCACAGGGCAACTCCGGCTGTAGCTGGAGCACGGGGGCCAGTTGGACTCCAGCCCACTCCTCAGACTCGATGATAAAGTCTGCGAGTTCAGCTATAACAATGAGGTATATAATTAATAAGGAGAATATATAAGATATAAAGGAAAAATGATAATGAAAAATAAAAATTATTTACTTACTCGATAATGGCGAATCCTGGAGTCTAAGTCTCTTTGCAGCAGACTCCTGGGTGTTGTTAACGCGCTTCATCTTAACAAAACAGATACAGCACACACACGAGAACAAACGAAGGATGCGGCGGACAACTGAAGAGTGAGAAAGGTGACCAGGGGGTGACTCCTTATTTAAGTGTGATGACGTAGTATGACATGATCTGTCATGGCTGTTGAGAATTCTGTGGGGGTGGCGAATGAGTTCACTAGCGTCCCTAGTAGCTGAAAGCTGAACTATTCAGATGGTTCCTGGACCTGGTGAAGGGCTGGTCATTTTATAAAATTATTGAAAAATAATTGATAGTATTTAGAATGGAGAGTGAATTGAGGTTTGAGATAATAAAGAGTGTTAGGATGGGTGATTTATTATTAAAAGTATGTTACATAGGTGTAATTGGATGTTGATGGTATTAAGAATGGCGCTGAAGGAAATGTTTTTGGAGATGAATATTGTTAGCAGTTTTTTTTTATTGGTAAAGAGAAGGTTAAGTATTTGTGAGCAGATATATAGAATTTGGTTGAGTTCTTATTTTCTGCAGATGGGGATTTGAGTTGTGAACTTCACGCTAGATCGGCTCGCAGAGGGGAGTAGCTACGAGCGTGCGATGGATTGCAGTAGTCGCGGTTAACTACATGTGGAACGAGCGATGTTGTCGGCTTAGGTACTGGAAGGCGTGCTCTGGTCATGTCCTAGATGGCGTGGATTGAACAACCGTATTCGGTTCATAGTTAGAATATTTACAGAGGAGTATGTGGGACAAGCACCTCAGGGAGTCACACCTAGTGATACGTGGCTGGCGACCACGGGGCCCCGAGCTGAGTCCTGGCATTGCTTCCACTTACTTATGCCAGGCTCCTCACTTTTATCTTTCCTATCTGGCCACCCTCGGCCAGCTCTTGTTCTTTTCCGGTCCTGACGCTATTAGGTTTCGAGGGCTAGGGGTCTTTCACTTTCCAACCTATACGTCTCATGCAGCGTCTGACCCGGAGCGGGCGGCTGCAAAAGGCGTCTGTATCCCATGTTAGGGGCGGCCTGCAGAACTGCGGAAGGCAACGGAATACCACCGCAGATTATCTTCCCTGCATAATGCAGTCTCCATTTTATGCACACAAAAAAATAGCTTCCTCTCATGTTAAATCAGTGTCCGGAGGTAAAATAGTCCCCCATTCGGATCCCCGGGGGGGACAACTTGAAAGGAGGCAAAAAATCAAAACGAGAATTGGTACCTGGAATGTCAGAATTCTGCTACAAGCAGGAAAACTAGAAAACCTTAAAAGAGAGATGGAAAAGCATCATATGGACCTCGGAGGAGTTGCTGAGGTAAGATGGAATGGACATGGAGAGTTGCAGTCAGATGAATATGTATTCTACTACTCAGGAGGAGAAGTAAAAGGAATTAATGGAGTAGGAATGATTATGACAAAGGAAATGGCTAAATGTGTGGAATATGTAGACTATGAAAATGACCGGGTTATTGGTGTAAGACTGAAAGAAGCACAAAAAGATTTACTGATTGTCCAGGTGTATATGCCAACTTCAGAACATGATGACCAAATTGTAGAGGAAACGTACAATGTAATAGAGAGAATAATGGACGAAAATAAAAAATGCTGCAAAATAGTAATGGGAGACTGGAACGCCATTGTGGGAGAAGGGAAAAAGGGAAACATAGTAGGCAGTCATGGTCTTGGAAAGAGAAATGACAGAGGTGAATGGTTAATTGACTTCTGCAGGAAAGGCAGCTGATAGCGGCAAACACATGGTTCAAGAACCATAAGAGCAGGCTCTACACTTGGAAATCACCAGGGGATAAATACAGAAACCAAATAGATTTTATACTGGTAGAAGAAAGATACAGGAATGGAATCAAGAAGGTGCACACATTACCAGTGACCACAACTTACTTAGGCAGAAATAGAAATAAGAATGAAAAAACTGAAAAAGGCGACAATGGTGAAGAAGTGGGATCTAGAGAAGATAAGGTTCAACAAAGAACAAATTACAGAAATGCTGTCTCGGGACTTTCTAAACACATTACGAGACAAAGAAGCACCTGATAATGCCAACGAGTACTGGAATATGCTGAAAGAAGGAATCATTAAAGCAGGACAGCAAAATATAGGATATGTAAAAGGGAAAAGGTCAGAAAAACCATGGGTCACACAAGAAATGATTTCCAAGATGGAGGAGAGAAGAAAATTGAAAAACAAGAACACTGAAGAGGCAAGAAAGATATACCGAAGGTTAAAAAACGAACTGCGAAGAGAAACAGAGCAGGCTAGGAAAAAATGGCTAAAAGAGGAATGTGATGAAATTGAAGAACTGGACAGGAAGGGAAGATACGAGTTACTATACAACAGAGTAAAGACTATGACATGGGAACAAAACAGAGCAGGAAGTGCTACTATGGAAATTTTGAGTAAAGACGAAGAGGTAGTGTACAAAGATCGTGACGATGTCCTCCAGAGATGGGAAGAATATATAAAAGAGCTATATGACACAAATAGCAAACCAGAAACTCTGGAACTTGAATCACACAACAGTGTAAGTGATGAAGAGAAAGGACCGACCATCATAATAGAAGAAGTAAAGTCTGCCATTGCTGCAATGAAAAATGGCAAAGCAGTAGGTACAGACACAATACCGGGAGAAATACTAAAATGCTTGAACCACAATGGAATAAGAGAAATATTGAGGTTATGTAATAAAATATATGACAGTGGTGAATGGCCTGAGGACTTTCTGACAACAGTAATGATTCCATTACCGAAAAAACAAGGAACCAAGAAATGCAGCGAGCACAGGACAATCAGCCTCATTTCACATGCAGCCAAAGTGATGTTAAGAATAATTAATAAAAGATTTGAAAAAGTAAAAGGAGAATCTCGGCGAGGAGCAGTTTGGCTTTAGACGGAATACGGGCACCAGAGACGCAATAGGGCTCCTACGAATCTTGGGAGAAAGGCTTATTGAAAAAGGAAGAGACCTATATATGTGCTTCATCGATTTAGAAAAGGCATTTGACAATGTGGTTTGGGACAAGCTGGCGACTATTATGAGGGAAAAGAGAGTGGACTGGAAAACCAGAAGACTTATAAACTCATTATATCTTAATCAAAAAGTTTCAGTTAAAGTGAAAGGAGAAAGTACAAACTGGATCAGACTAGGGAAAGGAGTAAGACAAGGATGCTGTTTATCACCTACTCTTTTCAACCTGTACTTGGAAAATACACTCATGGAAATTGAATAAGAACCCCGTGAATTCATTGTCCCAGGAAGGGGACACTTTATTGACACATTCCTGGGGTCAGATACATCACATGATCACACTGACAGAACCACAGGCACATAGACACAGACAACAGAGCATGCACAATGTCGGCACTAGTACAGTGTATATCCACCTTTCGCAGCAATGCAGGCTGCTATTCTCCCATGGAGACGATCGTAGAGATGCTGGATGTAGTCCTGTGGAACGGCTTGCCATGCCATTTCCACCTGGCGCCTCAGTTGGACCAGCGTTCGTGCTGGACGTGCAGACCGCGTGAGACCACGCTTCATCCAGTCCCAAACATGCTCAGTGGGGGACAGATCCGGAGATCTTGCTGGCCAGGGTAGTTGACTTACACCTTCTAGAGCACGTTGGGTGGCACGGGATACATGCGGACGTGCATTGTCCTGTTGGAACAGCAAGTTCCCTTGCCGGTCTAGGAATGGTAGAACGATGGGTTCGATGACGGTTTGGATGTACCGTGCACTATTCAGTGTCCCCTCGACGATCACCAGTGGTGTACGGCCAGTGTAGGAGATCGCTCCCCACACCATGATGCCGGGTGTTGGCCCTGTGTGCCTCGGTCGTATGCAGTCCTGATTGTGGCGCTCACCTGCACGGCGCCAAACACGCATACGACCATCATTGGCACCAAGGCAGAAGCGACTCTCATCGCTGAAGACGACACGTCTCCATTCGTCCCTCCATTCACGCCTGTCGCGACACCACTGGAGGCGGGCTGCACGATGTTGGGGCGTGAGCGAAAGACGGCCTAACGGTGTGCGGGACCGTAGCCCAGCTTCATGGAGACGGTTGCGAATGGTCCTCGCCGATACCCCAGGAGCAACAGTGTCCCTAATTTGCTGGGAAGTGGCGGTGCGGTCCCCTACGGCACTGCGTAGGATCCTACGGTCTTGGCGTGCATCCGTGCGTCGCTGCGGTCCGGTCCCAGGTCGACGGGCACGTGCACCTTCCGCCGACCACTGGCGACAACATCGATGTACTGTGGAGACCTCACGCCCCACGTGTTGAGCAATTCGGCGGTACGTCCACCCGGCCTCCCGCATGCCCACTATACGCCCTCGCTCAAAGTCCGTCAACTGCACATACGGTTCACGTCCACGCTGTCGCGGCATGCTACCAGTGTTAAAGACTGCGATGGAGCTCCGTATGCCACGGCAAACTGGCTGACACTGACGGCGGCGGTGCACAAATGCTGCGCAGCTAGCGCCATTCGACGGCCAACACCGCGGTTCCTGGTGTGTCCGTTGTGCCGTGCGTGTGATCATTGCTTGTACAGCCCTCTCGCAGTGTCCGGAGCAAGTATGGTGGGTCTGACACACCGGTGTCAATGTGTTCTTTTTTCCATTTCCAGGAGTGTATGATTGACCAATGCTCATTAGTTGACAAAGGAGTTGAAATTGGAGGAAGAAGAGTAGGGTGCTTGAGATTTGCTGATGACATGGTCCTTCTAGCCACAGGGGAAAAAGAATTACAGGATTTGGTGGACACCATTGCAACTAACGGAAAAAATATGGAATGAAAATTAACACAAGTAAAACAAAAGTATTAGCAATAGGAGGAAATAAGGAATTAAAAATTGTGCTGAATGGAGAAACACTAGAACAGGTGCAAAATTTTAAGTATCTTGGAAGCAGGATAGACACCGACTGGAAGTGCACCACAGAAATTAAAACAAGGATAGCAATGGCAAAAGAGGCGTTTTATAAGAAAAGGAGAATCTTCTGCAGCGGTCTGGACAGAGAACTCAGAAAGAGACTCATAAAATGTCTTGTATGGAGTGTTCTTCTATATGGCGCTGAAACATGGACTATGAGGAAAAAAGACAGAGAAAGGCTGGAGGTTTTTGAGATCTGGACACGGCGGAAGATGGAAAGAATAAGTTGGATGGACAGAGTAAAAAATGAAGAGGTACTGAGAAGAGTGGGAGAGAAAAGACAGTTACTAGATGTAATAAAGAGAAGAAAAAGAAATTGGATTGGGCATATATTAAGAAAGAATGACGGACTGATAAAAACAGTTTTAGAAGGTTATGTGGAAGGGAAAAGGAAGCGAGGAAGGAAGAGATTCCAGATACTGGATGACATGATGGACGGTACAACATACAGCAGCCTTAAGAAGGAAGCAATGGATCGCAAAAAATGGAGAGGCAAAGAACCTGCTAATATAGCAGATAACGGATGATGATGGTGTGGGACAAGAGTATAAAGGTGGAGACTGTGACGTGGGCGGCCTTGAGCTCGTGGCACGAGAGAGACAGGCAAAGTTGACTTAGGTTAGCGTCTTTGTTCGTTTGCTAGAAGTGGAGTACACATTAGTACATGTTAGCGAATAAACGTGGATCGGTAAGGGGATGTAGTGGTCGGTAGAGAGTTTAACTATTTCATTCGAAGTCCAGGTGGACGAAAATTGATTCGAGGTCGATGTGGACTGTGCATTTGCGGACGAGAGAGGTTAATTACTTGCTCGATTTAATAAATAGTGATGGGCAATTTGTGTTAAATTAAATTAATTGCGCACTCGACTAGGGACGTGCGATCTCTCATGTGTACAGGAGTGTGTTGGTAATGGAAGGATATTGTTTGGATAATGAGAATAGGGTGATCAGTTAAGTTGGGGCCTAACACACTTGCTGTTGTGGAAGTTTCTAGTCTTAAGGAAATAGCTTTTGGCGCGAAAAGCGTGGCAGTGGGTTCTTTGTGCGAGAAACACATGTGGTAGATGGTGAACGGTTGGTCTTGGTAGGTAGTAACTTGTTAGGGAAAAATAATTTTGGCGGGAAAGGTGTAGACAGCATCTGTGAGCAAAACAAGTTTTTACAAGGGCGGTCGTGAGGCAGGTATGGCCAGGGGGGGACGTGTCCTGCAGGAAGAAAACTGGCGGGAAAGGTGTGGGATGGCTTTCTTTCTTTTGTAGAGATGTGCAGGTTTCAATGTGCTGCTTTGGGGAGGGGGTGGACTCCCCTGTCCGGGAAAATATGTTGTTGTTGACGAGAACGCTGGACTGGCTGTGACGTGGGGGTATGCGGTCGCTCCCTTACCTGCGACGACTGTGGTGAGTAGGAGTAGGTCCCTCTGCTGGCGACGATTTCAACTAAACCAGTTCTTGTGTGAACGTCGTGGTGAGTGCACTGGGTGCAGCTGCCATCTCCAAGATGTGTGTACTAAGTGAGATGGAGAACAAGTGATGACCGTACTTACTGAAATAAAGACTTCCATCCTCTTTTCCTGCCAATTCACAGGAGGTGACTTACGTTAGTACAAGTGCAATTTATTATTATTTGACGCGATTTTGATAGGTTAACAGTGAAAAAAAACATGTGAGTGGGAATGTGGGCAATTTCATACGTGTGATAGTTTATGGTGTTGGAATTTGAAGTTGGGACAGATTTTTGTTGTGGGTGTAAAGTAAATGGTTTTCTGACTGCGGAAATCGGATATCTTGATTCTGTGTTAGTGGAGGGAGGCGAATAATAATAATAATAATAATAATAAATGATAAATAATAATAATAAAAGAGAGGTATGGTTTTGCACACATTATCCCGTTGGAATTTGAATTTGGGACCTATTTTTTCTGGAGGCTTAGGTTAGTGGATGTAGCCCAATTGGTCTATTTAAATAATAATAAATGATAGTGAATGTTAATAAATGATAATCAATAATAATAAAGACAAGTACAGTTTTGCATGCATTTCCTGTTGGAATTCAAACTTCTCGCCATTTTTTCTTCTGGAGGCTTTAGGTTAGTGGACTTAGCTCAATTGGGCTATTTTCCCGCCAAAATTCAAACTTCCCGCCATTTTTTCTTGAGGTTAGGTTAGTGGACGTAGCACAATTGGCCGATTTCCCCACCAAAATCCGCTATCTTGGATGACGTCATGCGATGTTGCCACGTTTACCTGCCGCCATCTTGGATGACGTCATCGCCGCCATCTTGAATAAATTTGGCAACAATGCAGAGTGGCCTGAAACGAACCTTGCCCTACTACTGTCAGGAGGTAAGGAATTTCTGCAACACTCTGTAAGACCAAGTTTTGTACGAAGCTGAGAAATTTTCTCCTTGAGTGTGTCTTGCACAGGAGTATGGCGTCTGGGAGCAGTTGAAGAGGTACCGATTTCACTTTTGTCGTCGCTAATTTCAACAGGTTATATTTCCCGTTTGATAGAACCTGAAATTTAAAAAAAATTTAAAAGAATGGAAAATTAAGACAGACTGGTAGGAGAAAATATTATATAAGTACTCCAAACAATCACCATGTTTCAAACGTTAATGTAGAAATGAATAAAGAAACAAAATCGACTTACATGAAAGACCCTCTTCATCTACGTTACCTATGTGCGTAAGATCGCCTGGCACAGATGTTAAACGATTTTCTTTGGTGATGACGGAGGGTTTCTGGCCTGATGTCCGTTTATACTGCTTAAAGAACCTTTCCCCTATAATCGAAAATAGTAAAACGACAGTGATAAAATCATTAATTTGATTGTTACTTGTCTTGTCTCCAAATATATGAGCCGATGCTTTCGGAGCTTTCAGAGCCGAAGGCCCACTCGTGTATCCTTGATGATTGCACGACACAAAGCTTTAATCCTCGCCTCGGGCCGTCGACACCGACATTGGATTGTTGACGACTGGGAACATGTCGCCTGGTCGAACGAGTGTCATTTCAAATTATATTGAGCGAATGGACATGTACGGGTATGGAGATAACCTCATGATTCCATGGACTGTTCAAGCTGGTGGAGGCGCTGTAATGGTGTGGGGCGCGTGCAGTTCGAGTTATATGGGATCCCTGATACATCTAGATACGACTCTGATAGGTGACACGTACGTAAGCATCCTGCCTGATCACCTGCATCTATTCACGTCCATTGTGCATTCCGACGGACGGACTTGACTAATTCGTGCTTTTCTCATAATGATGTTACAAAATTTACGTTGCTAAAAGCACAGTGTTCGAACAAATAGCTATATCTAGTGGCAAAAGAATAATAGTACACCACAAAAGAGAAGGAGAGACATGGAGAACAAATGTGAAAAAGTTCGGAATACAAAATTGTGCTTTTGTTTCGGAAACAAAGTAGTAGTGCGACCTCCAGACCAGATGAGAGAAAACGCAGATCACAGCAAACTATCCCACTGAAGATGCCCTACAGCAAGAAAAAGGCGAAACGCGTCAGGGAAAAATAAATTAAGTTGCAGCAAGAAAAGGAAGTTTTATTTACAAAACAAGTATTTCTGTGGTGGCTGCGCAGGATGGCCACGCAAACAAACTTGTTAGGATTGAAGAAAAAAATTAAATCGTTGCTAATTCTACGTGTACCCTCCCTAGCCGTGTTGTCAACACGATATACCCTCACGCAGGGGACCCGGGTTCGATTTTCGGTACTACCAGGGATTATTGTTTGGTGGAGGACTGGACCGGGATGCACTGAGCTACGTGATGCCAAATGAGGAGCTGCCTGATTAGAGACGACCGGATCCAAGTTGTTAACGTCGGCAACGGTCTGGAGTGCGGTGTGCTGACCCCATGCTCCTCCATATCACATCCGGTGATGAATAACTGAGGATGATACGGCGGTCGGTCGACTATCGCGTAGTCTTCAGGGCCTTTTTAGTAATTCTACATTACACTTCTAAACCATAAAGAGCGAAACAGCCTGTAACGCCATCCGAATCATCGAGAATGTTTAGCACACAGGGTCATGCCGTGATGATCTTACAAAATTACAGGGATGATGGTGAAGGGTAAATTATCAATTTGAGGCATGGAACCCTTGTCCGGAAACGACTGGCTCAAAAGATATAAGCGAAAACCGTCCTCATATCTCTGACAGTGGAATACATGTACCGGTACTGTTAAAAAATGGCTCTAAGCACTATGGAAATTAACATCTGAGGTCATCAATCCCCTAGACTTAGAACTACTTAAACCTGACTAACCTAAGGACATCACACACATCCATGCCCGAGGCAAGTTTCGAACCTGCGACCGTAGCAGCAGCGCGGTTCCAGACTGAAGCGCCTAGAACCGCTCGGCCACAGTGGCCGGCCCGGTAATGTTGTTGCAAATATTCTAGGCTAGACAATCCAGTCGAGCACTTAAGTGTAGAGGTTCGTTCTAGCATAGATGGAACCCACTTCCCTTTGGACTGAGGGTTCTTCAACACTTGAATCAGACATTCCTGCAAAGTGCGTAGGCACAGGAGATCCTGTTTCGTGGCAAGCACGTTCGCTTGATTCCGCCCCACTTGGCTTCTTCTGGAGGAGTCATGTGAAGAGTTGTGTACGAGACGCCTTTCGAGACCGAAGAGGATCTCCTGGCAAGAGCTCTCGCTGCCCACGGCACTGTTCGGACGACACCAAAGATATTAGAACTGGTACGACAGAACTTCATGCGACGATGCCATGCATGCATTGGCATAGGGGAACATTATTTTGAACAACTGTTGTAAATGTAGCAGGTGCAGGTAAATGGAATTCATTATTACTGCACCGTAGACGATTGAGGATTTTTGATCTCTTTGGAGTCAAGTTACGTACGCCGTTACAAGTCCAACAACAGTGGAAATTCTCTGAGCGTGCTGTGGAATACTCAGTAGGAATCCTGTACGTCTCGATCACATTTCGGAAGCTGAGTCCCTTAGTTTGAGCGCAGTACGGGGCTGAAGCTGAACTTAAGTCGATTTCTCCTTGTAACTTTCGATTCGGTCGTTTTCAGACTCGGGTCCCTTGCCACAAATCGATATGTTTACCATTCTGCACCGTCCCTGAAATTTTGCAACATCATCAGGGGATCGCCCTGTATATAACACGTACAGCGAGAGGCAGCAGCGATCACCAAGGACCGTAGATTTGTTTGTCTTGCGAGAGAAAGGCGCAGAAATTCTGAAACGTCGTAAGAGAAACAGCTTGGAACTGTCACAAGGATCTATCTGAAAATGAGAAAAATTTCTTCTGTCGATTTGACATATTTCTCAGATGTTAGACGTAGGTTCAAGTAGAAATAATGACAAATATACGAATACCTCATAAATCTACGGAAGAAAAAACGGAAGGGGCGACAAATATAAACCGAATGTGACGTGAAATGGGTTAAAGACCTCGGCTTCGAAGGCAGACTAAGCTAATATAGAACACAAGCAAGCAGAATTCAATAGGTGAGGCGATGATACTACACTGACACATTCGATAACATTTTAGAAACAATGCTCCATCGCTCAACAATATACCGAGTAAAATTAAATTATCTATAACATGTAGCCTCCTTGGATAATTGTATAAAAACAACTAACGAACCCCATCTTCACGGGTAACATGCACTTACTAAGTGATAGTAGCTGACAAAATACGTACAAATGATAAGCTCCTCAGGAACCACCGGAATTTCTCGTCAACCTATGAAGCATGTGACGTCACTGAACACTGATCCTCAGATTCACCGACGTCAAAGCCTCGTTGATAGTAGCAAATCGGTTCAGAAAATTGGCTGTCACTTACAGCACAACCTATAATTATGTAAATTTTTGGGATTTAACTATATATTGGAATCTCAGATATCGACAGAAGAAACATGGTGCTTCAATCTGGATCGTTATCAGTCGTTTTGTTTATTTTCTTGTATGACTCAAAATCTGATGCAGGCCTAGCCTCCTAACAACATTTGGGCGGCTATGGTGTCAAATGTATTAAGTATAACTGTTTAGGTAGGGGAGTTTGATGATGCATGTAAAGGGTAGTGTCTTGTTTGTTTTGTTGATTATAAGGAGGGGAGAGTGTTAACTCTGCGTCAGCTTGTTGCCTACTCCATTTGGCTGGCCCCAAGGAGACCTCAGAACATAAAGTCCCTTAGGGAGGACATATCATCAGCAACAATGCCTTTGACCACATACCTTGACGTGCTGAGGAGAGGTTTGCAACTTACCCACGACATTATATGCTGATCAGCAACCTGAAGCCATTCCTAGAGACGTACTGGCGACGAAATTTCTTTCCAGCACCTGGATTCCAACCCGTACCTACGAATTGTGCACTAACGTTCAAAAATAAGGTAATGAACTCGGCTTCGAAGGCAGAGTAAGCCAATGTAGAACACAAGCAAGCAAAATTCAATAGGCGAAGATACTACACTGACACACCCGATAACATGTTAGAAGTAATGCTCCATCGATCAACAATACACCGAATAAACTTAAATTATCTCTAACATTTAGTCTCCTTGCACAATTGTATAAATACTTATAAACATTTGTTTACAGAAAACATCAAATCCATGTGCCAAAATTATTAAAACTTTCAGAATCATAATGAGTCCTACTGAACATTTCATCATAACATCCATTCTTGCATTTTGTCATGAATTGTTCCATGTTTAGTATTATCGTTTGTTCATCACTTAAAATGTATCCGCGATGGCGCTGCGCGCTCGCAACAAAACTACTCTACACTAATAACACTCCTGTCTGCTACTTCTGTACCATAACCTCAATGCTAGAAACAGGTTGTGACATAAAACTATTTTGTAAAAGCAACTATGGCACAAAGCAACAGGACAGTGTTACCCTCTGAGAGGAAATTTGCTAGGTTGACCGTGTTGTACCTAACGGAGGTGGCTTATCGGAAGTGAAAGTGAGAATTACGTAAATATTTGAATAGTAACAAACAAAATTTTGCCTAGCTATACTGTTTATAGAATAAGGGAAACGGTCGCCAGCCTAATTAGGCAAGAGAAAGATTAACATTCTCGTTTAAGAAAGTAGGTATAAGCAACTATAATGGACAAACACAACCTAGACTTAACCACACGCGAGTGCAATGAACTCTGACACACACATACGTTTTAAGATTGAAGCTAACAGTTAGAGCAGCACAAACTATTTGCAAAATTATAACATATACCGAAACACACTATTACTTTCAGGGCTTACACAAAGTGAATGGTCTTTATAACATTACTCTTAATATGCGCTTCTAATACACAAGAGAGACAAACACTTAGCAATCATGAACATATAGTTTTCTACTATTGCAGTTTCCCACTTTTTACTACAGCGAAACACAATGTTGACAAAATTGCAAGAAACTGACTCACCTTTTAGAATTTACTACAGGCAACAATGTGATCATTTACTTTATAAGCCTCAGTCTTAAGAACTTTTAATTTTGAAGTTGACAACAGCACTTTAATAAGCAGTTTTAATAGGAATATTTTCAGCAAACAACATTTACTTTAACTCACTCTATTGCCCCATTAACTTTAACTTTCTTTTTACTAAGTTCAAGAGGCATTAATTAGCAAAACTCTAGGCTTTAATTTCTTTTAGTAAGGACACTCGGATATCACTTTAGCTCAAACGGAGAGGAACCTGAGAGGTGTTATGATGAGGAGAAAAATCAAGGTAGGTACATAAATTCAGATACAAATTACCTTATATTTCAGCACATTAGCACGTCCATTAAGCTGATCCTTCACTGTACATCATTATAGTATTACGTTGCAATGATTGCGCAATGTGGTGGCAACTGCATGTTGGTAGGTGGATTCGCAGACAGAATTGCTGGACTCTGTCATTTCTTGGTGGCGACGACAGATACCAATTCCAGAAGAGTTCCAGCTATTTATCCATCCATCCGAGGCATTGGAAAGTAGCAGGAAAAGCCTCTCTCGGAACCAGCGCAATATGCATCTGTTACATGGCAGTGCAGGGACTCGTAGCTCGTCTCCGACTCGTCGCTCGTCTCCGACTGGTAGCTCGTCTCCGACTGACTATCAGTTCCACCTTTTCTACCTAGGCCAACCACAATTTGCGCGCGCTACACAGTTCCGTTCCCGAGGGGAACCACTACACCTTTTACATACAGAATAACTAGGAGCCCTAAGTGAGGATCAGCAGTTTACATAACAGCAAACAAATATATTAAATAAGACAGAACATTTGCACATATTGACATTTCTAAAAAAAATTATTCACACAGAATTACAATTATATACAGTAAGTTTTGTTCCCTCCAAATGGGACAAAGAATTTAAATTAGAGATACACTACTTTGCATAGAATCAAATCACGACATCAAAGGTTTGACAAAGAAAAGAGTATACAATTTTGTGTTATCTGTTCAATCAAACACATTTACAGATACTCAATGTTATAACATTAAATAAAACAAAAGCAAAATAAATCTGTTCAGCAGAAGAGGTATGGTGTTACACACTCACTTCGTGCAGACTTTCCCACAGTCGCAAGATATTTTATAGCACAAGAAAAATACTTTATGATTTTTCTACCTTGATTTTTGTTTCGAAGAATGTAAAGAGAAATTTCAAGAAAGGATAAACAGAAACGGTAATGAAACCGGTATTACCTCGGCGTGTGATAAAACGCCCAAAGGACTAAGCGGAAAGACTGGACCTTGGGGCGGGGGAGCATTAACGTTTCATTGCTCACAATATTTATGAAAATCAATCAACAGATAACAGTTGTCACATTACAAGTGAGAACATTTGTACATGAAACCCATCAGTTAGTTAACAGATTCTTCCGCCAGTTCTTGATAGAACACCTTTATAATAAATGAAAAACATTAGTTTGCTTTTGTTCCACAGTATTACTTTTATTGTGTTAACCGGTTTTCGGCTTACAAGGCCATCTTCAGACATTTACTGAGTACTGTCACCAAAGACGTTACAATGTTTGCAAACAACATTGGACGTGAGGTAACACGTCTAGATTGAAGCAGAAAAGAAACATACAGTAAATGTAAATGTCGTGTGACTAGGGCCTACCGTCGGATAGACCGTTCGCCGGGTGCAAGTCTTTCGATTTGACGCCACTTCGGCGACTTGCGCGTCCATGGGAATGAAATGATGATGATTAGGACAACACAACATCCAGTCCCTGAGCGGAGAAAATCTCCGACCCAGCCGAAAATCGAACCCTGGCCCTTAGGATTCACAGTCGGTCGCGCTGACCACTCAGCTACCGGGGGCGGAGGGAAACATAGAGTAAGTAACATATTTGACAGTGTGGTGGTAATGCAATGAAAAAGTAAAAAATTGAACAGTAAACAAATAAAAATTGAGTACACAGGAAAAACTTTAACACAAAATAGGAACAGCATGCCTACATAACAGTTTCTATTAATAAACAAAACTAATAAAATAAAATTAGTGCTTGACAGGGCTATATCAGGAGGTATAAAACATGGAGAATGATTAGCCAACAGTGGGGTATATAAAATCACCTGTCCTGATTGTGACAAGCTTTACATTGGTCAGTCAGGCAGAGACATAGCAACTAGGCTGGCTCAACATAAACACAGCTGGAGGTTGCAGAATTCTGACTCCTCATTTGCTGAGCATGTGCTGACTGAGGGTCACAACTACCAGCCAGTGTCCCATGTACTTCACTTAGCAACAAAGACCATAAACGCAACCTGCTAGAAGCCCTGGAAATTGATAAATATCTAGCTCACAGTCAAGATCTAATCCTAAATGACCAGACACAGCTCAACACTTCCCCTCTCCTAAACGTCATATAATCATCTCTGTTGCTCTTTACTTCCCACACTGACTCTTCCTACATATTCCCATTTTCCTGTATCCATTAAGTTCTTTTGTTTTATTGAAGCTGTTTACGTATTCCATGTGGACAGTAGTTTTAATAGGTAAGGCTTTCTTTTAACTGGTTCTTGAATTACTGTCCAAGTTTAACACCTCTTGTAGTTGTCTCATCGGATAATGTTTATATTTTACTTGGTTCATTTATTTAATGCAAACTGTTACGGAGTCACAGTTCTGAATATAATGTTAATGTTAAAATGCTGTATCATGCCGGCCGGTGTGGCCGAGCGGTTCTAGGCGCTTCAGTCTGGACCCGCGCGACCGCTACGGTCGCAGGTTCGAATCCTGCATGGATGTGTGTGATGTCCTTAGGTTAGTTAGGTTTAAGTAGTTCTAAGTTCTGGGGGGACTGATGACCTCAGATGTTAAGTCCCATAGTGCTCAGAGCCATTTGAACCATTTTTGCAGTACCACCGCACTGTCAAAGATTGCATTTACTGTGTGTTCCCTCAAACTCCTCCATTTTCGTGCATTTATTTGTTTCTGTTTATCTTATTGAAATTGCTTAAGTTCCTTATATATTCTGAAGCCACATTGACAATTATTATAATTGGAAGGAGAATCAGCATTATATATATACATATATATGTGATCGCTCTAAGCTTGTTGATACGTATACGTAAGCTTGTTGGTATGTATATATTTGATCACTCTAAGCTTGTTGATACCAGTGCCTACCAATTTTAATTGTATATTACAGCACTGAGGATGGTCACTAAGTGACCGAAAATCGATTTTGCGGATAATAAAACAAAAAAATTCGAGCAATGCTGATTCTCCTTCCAATTATATCCATTATCTGGTCATGGTGCAGAGAACACTCCATGGAGTCGCCAATCAATTGATAATTGTTTCTTTCTTTTAATTGCTTTGTGTATCACTCTCCATGTTTTATACCTCCTGACGTAGCCTTGTCAAGTATTAATTTTATTTCTTTTGTTTATTAATAGAAACTGTTATCTAGGCATACTGTTCCTATTTTGTGTTAAAGTTTTTCCTGTCTACTTCATTTTTATTTGTTTGACTTTCAGTTTTTTACTTTTTCTTTGCATTACCACCACACTGTCAAAGATGTTACGTACTGTATGTTTCTGCTTCAGTCTAGACGTGTTACTTCTCTTCCAATGTTGTTTGCAAACATTGTAACTTCTTTGGTGACAATACTCAGTAAATGTCTGAAGATGGCCTTGTAAGCCGAAAACCGGTTAACACAATAAAAGTGATATTGTGGAACAAAAGCAAACTGGTGCTTTTTCGTTTATTCCCATCAGACAGCTTTCGATAGCAAAGCAGTTATCACTTTTCAGATGAGAGAGACAATACCTTTTAATATTAAAAAAATGGAATACACTGAACGCCTAAAGGGTTACAGTGAGTTCGCTTACAATTTTAAAACCTTGCCCAAATATACTCATTTAAAAGAAAAATTAACCTTACACATGAACAGTGATTAACTATTTTGCATTAACAAATAGTGACGAAATAACATTTACAATAATAAACTCCCAGTCAGAGAACATTTATACATGAAGCCTATCAGTTGACTTTAGTTACTAACAAATGTATAATAACTTTTCAAATGAGACAGGTAATACCTCTTTATAGAAAATAGAAAATACTGCACGCCCAAAGAGCTATCGTAAGTTCACTTACAGTTTTAAGACCTTGCCCAAATATATTCATTCAAAAGAAACAGTAGCCTTGCACACGGACTCTGAACCAGGCAGGCAATAATATACATTAGACACTTCTCTTTCAAATCGTTCCCAGCCCACGGAATCGGCCATGTGCGGGCATGAAAGTCCTGCGGAGCAGCCAACATGGGCCGCATCTGGTTGTGCCGCTCGGTTCCGATTTATCGGCCCGACCGAGGGCGCGAAGTACAGTAGGTGCTCCCGACTTCACTTCCCGGATACCGATATTCAAACCTCCGCACCAATTTCTCATGGAGTTAGCGTACTTTGGTACATCATACAGTTCAAGATGCACAATATTGTCTGGAACAAACTAAACACTTAATATTAGAACATTATACACAACAAGCCCCACGGCTTAGATGGTAAGGCAGAATGCCGACGCTACTAGACACCAAGCAACAACAGTTTGATCAGAATAGTGCAACAAATTGCGTAGTATCCGACGCCAACATGGATTACTAACAGATTTTCGTAACTGAGCACTTGCTTAACAGTTTGTCTCAGGTGAGGTACACTTGCAATAGGAAAGGCAGGAAAGTGCATGGCCAGTGAAGGACATAAACAGCCATTACAACTCTCGCCTGTACAGTGCCTTTTCAAAACACCTCCTTGGGCAATTGCACTGTCTTCTCTCCACCTCACAACTAACTGCTGCTGCACCTCGCCACGGCTCACAAGCGCCTCAAGTTTAGCACCTCTGAACAAATATCGATAGCCGCAAAGCCGGCATGGCTCAGGTAATTTTCGTGCACAAGAGAAAAAAATGAAAGTAGAAAGAGACAAAGCAAAGGGAGAATATACAGAACCGTCCAAGCCTCTTAGAAAGGGCATGAAAGAGGACATCAAAAAAAGTATGAAGAACATGCCCTAAAAGCCAGTCTTGAAAAGAAATCTACTTTTTAAATATCCAAATGGAAGCTTATGATCGGAAAGAATCAGCTAATAGCGTTAGACACAGACCAAGGCCGAGTTACGGATAAGAAAGAAATACTCGAACACATTCAGAGTTTTTGTTAGCCCGTACAATAAAATAATTGTAATACCCTAATCGGAGACGAACTGGATGCCTCGGTTTCCCAAATCACAGAAACACCCTCCCTCAAAAGTCAAACATGCTATAGACAAGATGAATGGCAGTACTAAAGATATAAATAATTATCGTCCTATCAGCATCCTGTCCACATAGTACAAATTTTTACTAGAATTTACTGGAATTTTGAGCACTACACTTGACCTGTCCCAACCCAATGAGTAAGCTGGTTTCCGCGCAGGATTTAATGCAATCGATCATATCTTCACTCTACGCTAAACAACCAGTAGAACAAATAGTACTATCACCCTCTTTGCCTTGCCTTCATAGATTTTAAAAAGGCATTCGATTCGATCAGTCTCCCAGCTGTGTTTAAGGTTCTAACAGAGCAAGGAATAGAACAGGCCAATCTTAAAGTTTAATACGCCATAAACAAAATATCCACAGCGTTTGTGAATGCAGTTGAAGAAACAAATGAATTTCCCTCCTGGCAGATTAAAACTCCTGAAAGAAAGGATATTGCGGAGACATGGCTTAGCCACAGCCTAGGGGATGTTTCCAGAATGAGATTTTCACTCTGCAGCGGAGTGTGCGCTGATATGAAACTTCCTGGCAAATTAAAACTGTGTGCCCGACCAAGACTCGAACTCGGGACCTAAGCCATGTCTCCGCAATATCCTTTCTTTCAGGAGTGCTAGTTCTGCAAGGTTCGCAGGAGAGCTTCTGTAAAGTTTGGAAGGTAGGAGACGAGATACTGGCAGAAGTAAAGCTGTGAGTACCGGCCGTGAGTCGTGCTTCGGTAGCTCAGATGGTAGAGCACTTGCCCGCGAAAGGCAAAGGTCCCGAGTTCGAGTCACGGTCGGGCACACAGTTTTAATCTGCCAGGAAGTTTCATATCAGCGCACACTCCGCTGCAGAGTGAAAATCTCATTCTAGAAATGAATTTCCCATCTAAAAGGGCATAAAACAAGGTGGCTCTATACATCCAAAAACTATTTTCTTCAGTCCTCGAAAAAGTAATGTCTAAATTAGATTGGAAAACAAAGGAAATCCGACTTCTAGGAAAGAGATTAAATAATCTGGGGGTCGCTGATGATATTGTACTATTTGAAAATATTCTAGGAGAACTCAAATAGTGGTTGGTGAACTCGCGCCAGTCTGCTCCTCGCGACGATTCAATGGGCACCAGAAGGAAGTATATCTGTTGGATGTACGGAACTTCAGAGGGTCATAGAATAATCTCTCTGGGTCAACTACTAAATATGAAAGGAGACTTAAAGCCACAAATATTTCGGCGTATTGAATTAGGCTGGCAAGCTTATAAAATAAACTCTCCAGTTTTGAAGTCCAAAACGTCGGCCGAGCTGAAGAAAACTGTTTTTGACCAATATATATTGCCGCTAATAACTTATGGCTGTGAGACATGAACATTAAATGAGTTCATTGTCATAAAACTAATAGTAGCCGAAAGAGGAATGGGAATATCGATGTTGGGCTGCACAAAGGAAGACAGAAAGAAAGCAGTTGATATCGAACAGATAAGAAAGGTGAGTGATATAATGGAAACAGTGAATACTCTGAAATGACAATGGGCTGGTAATGTTGCCCGAGGCAAAGATGGTAGGTGGTCAAAACCAAAGTACTACATTGGAGCACAATATACCTAAGGGAAGACCAGCAGACAGAGGGGATAGAGACTTAAAAAGAGACAGCAGCGCTGAAACGGCAACGGGAAGCTCAAGATAGGCAGAAATGGAAGAACCTGCACGGGTCCTATGTTACACGCCGATTCAAAGAGGCCACATCACCGAGTGATCGTATTGGCTGATAATGATGATGATTTGTGCTGTAAACCGTGTTTTAAATTGCACACCGGTTGTCTTCCTACAATGATTAGTTTTATTTTTGTCAATGGTGTTCAGTGCTCTATCATAGTTCACCTATCCTCTCATGAAGTCAGTTCTCCCAATGCAATGGCTTGTTCAATTGTTCCACGCTTTGCGAAGTATAAATACTATGATTTCCATTGTGTCAATATTCTTAGTTCTGTGTAGAAACTGAAAAGAATTCGTGCAGGAAAAACTACAAAACTTCTGAATTAAAAGAAATATATCACGAAAAATGACCATATTGTTAGTGATTTTGTGAGTTCTTGTTGATGGTGGAACATCCATGTGTTGCAGAACTTCGTCTTCCATGACGTATGGAAGTATTGGAAAGAACGGTATTAAGAAGCCGTTATAACGTTTGTCTTTTATCTCCTTATTTAGTAGCATGACCAACTATGGAAGCGTACCCACGGGCCACGACATCTCCTCCCTCACAAGAAACATACGTATGAACATGCCACTGACGTCATTTGCTTCTAGGAATGACCGTCAGATGGCAGCGGGTGTTGGGATCACCAGTTCATGCTTTAATCAACAGATGGTGCGCGAGACTTACTCGTGCTGTAGCGGCGTCTACATCGATTTACGTAACGTGCTGACTCGATAGCTCGACGCAGAAGTCCGCAGCGAGTGCGACGTTCCGCTGCGGACTCTGCGGAATGGGACCGCGTTAAAGCGGTGCTCCTGTGATAAATGTTTGTGGCTGGTGCCTTCCACGTGTATAGAGCGAGTGATCAAATGGTGAACTACTAGCTACCGCTGGGTGCGCCAAATTCTTTTTCCAGTAGTTTTCATGTACTTTTACAGCAAGTGTAAAGGAGTATAAGCCTTTCGACATATCTTTTTTCTTACAAAAAATGCTCTTTTCTTGTAAATGAAATTTGCGTGTACACCTGAAGAGTTCGGTTATTACATTCATTATTCTCTCGCAAGTAGTTTAATTGTTTTAACTTAAATTTTATCATTGCTCTGAAGTAAAACTCAGTAAAAGGCAACTGAATTAGCAAATATGTCATGTGGTTTGAAAATAAAAGAGAGTCAGTTAATAGTTACGGCATGGATTTGATGTTTCTATCGATGTAAGTTACCGTTATGAAAGGAAAATCCATGGCGTCTGTAAATGACGTCATGGAAATATCACAAGACATTCTGTTCGCCAACTTTTTCTGAGTCACGCTCCGACATTTTGCAGGCGATTGCTCTCTTTAGTAGCTACGGTATTTCTGCATTATGTAAGCGCGTCCGTAGAGGAATTATACTGCACAGTATTTATTGCCCGCTTCAAAAATAAGCCGTAAACGTTTAACGTTGTAATAACTACACATTAGTGACTTCAGTAGTACAGTTTCTTCAAAAGCACCGTAGAAATGAATATGTTTCCGAAACGTAAAGCTGTTATACATACAGATCTTCTAGCTTTGTTGCAGGCTCTACATTTTTTTCACATTGTCCACTGTTTTAAAATCATTTGTTCCTGAATGTAGATACAATAAAAAAACTTGTTGTTAGTCACTGCCTGCAACAACACACAGGATAACATTCAAATCAGTGGCAACTCTAATATCCAACACTGCGATTTGACCACTAGTGCAGCGTTTGCTTTCAGCCTCCGTCCAATCGATTGTAATGCATTATGTTTTCGCCAGAAGTTTGCGACTCTTAGAGAGCAAGACTACTGTAACAAACGTATTCACAATACACTCCGTGCATCTAAATTCTTCAGGCCATAACGATAAAATTACTCTCACAAGCATTTGAAGCCATGTTGGGGGAGAAAAGACCGATCGGCAAATGCGTAAGTTCAATACGATTTACCAGCCTGACTTCCCTAACTCAAATCGTAAATGTAAATCTTTTCGATTTTTTCCTGAATTTCCAGAACACGAATCGTACACTACAAAACAGAAAAACACTATCGCCGTTGGACAAAATAGTACGCAGGTCTTACGTTAAGTAAACAATGAACTGACTTGATAGTTAGAAATAAAAAAATTATACTGGGAATAACCACTACAACTACAGTGTGTTTAATGTCACCTATACGTGGGGAAAATAGACGAATAAGATAGACTGTAATGGTTGCAGAATTATTATTGTTGGTTAGTGCCTACAAAATATAATTAAACTTTACAGAAGAACAGTAAATTCAAAATTAATAATTCAACGTGTACAGAATATCTCAGAGAATTCAACAGTGCACAAGACCTGGTATCTGTTACAAACAATATTTTCCATAAAACGCTGTTAATTTGCTGCCTTTACGACACGTCAAATCCTATAGCCGACTAGAAGAGGGAAGCAAATCGTCGAACAAGAATGGAGAAACTGCTGACTTTAAATGAGGCAGTGAATAAATTAAGATATAGGTCGCCAAATCTGATCAGAACTGATCTTTTTGATTGCCCTCGGAAACACCAGTGTAGGCAGTTCAGATATAATAGAAGGCTGCATTTCCATTGATTGCATCGATACTTGTTTTGCACGAATTGCTGTGTAGTTTAAAATACACTAATGGAAAAGAATAGTAACACCGAGAAGGAGTTGTGCGACATAAACGAAAGGTGATATAAGTGTTTCTACACCTGAAAGATGATGTCTATTCAGATTCCGCCCCAGTCGCCTAAGAGTGGCGAAACAAACACAGATATACGCCACAGAAATCTTAAGTTTTAATTTGTGGGAAGGACTATGGGACCAAACTGTTGAGGTCATCGATCCCTAGGCTTATGCACTACTTAATCTAACTTAAACTAACTTATGCTAAGGACAACACGCACACCCATGCCCGAGGGAGCACTCGAACCTGGGACGGAGGGAGCCGCGCGAACCGTGACAAGACGCCCTAGACCGCCTTGCTACCTCACGCGGCCAAATCATAAGTGATCGATTATATTTTAATGCCAAAACAAGAATTTCAAGAGCAGTATGTAAATATTTATACACACTGCTGTCAGGAAGTTCTTGTTCCATTTTAATAGTGTCGTAAGTAGCCAGTCCGAAGCTTCTGTATCAAGAGCAGCCTAAGTATATCTGGTTCATGTTCCTGGATCTCCACGCCATCGTATGGTTAATGGTATCACGTGAATTCTACGGAGATGACATCGTAGAAACCATGGTCATTAGTAAAGCCTCTAATTGCCTTTATCAGAAGTGTGACATTTTATTTGCAGATTTTCAGCGTGCCCTTGTGCCTTAGGTATATGTGAGCAGATTTCTCTGCACCACTAGCCCTTGTGCAGATTTCCGTCTTCCACTCCTTGTTCCATTCCCATTTGTGGAATTTGATCAACAGCTGGAATGCAGGTCTTTTGTATTCCATTCATTGTTCCCGTTGTTATGAGGTTTTTTTAATTCACAAATGTTCCGAATATAACGTTAAATCGTCTTGTACGTACTGTTTCATGGCTGTGAACGTTCTGAGAAGTATTTGCTGTAGGTGTCACTATATTCATGTATTAATGTCGCTCTTGATAACAGTAATGTTTTAATGTTGTTGCATTAATTTGCGGTGAAAGCGGTGCTGATAACCAACAAAAGCGGGTTAAAAGCTGTGAGCTGTCTGGGAAAGTTAACCTTGCATTATTGCGCAACTGTTTCACCAGGTATCCAGTCTAGCTTACCAAATTCCCAACCAGACTAACATTAATTATAATCTTTTAATAGTCATATGACAACTGGTGATATATATATATATATATATATATATATATATATATATATATATATATATATATATATATATATATATAAGAGAATTTAAATAAAAAGAAATAAATCAGTTTATATTTGAAAATTTATTTTAACATTGATCATTGAAATTTCAGCATATTAAACGTGAGTCATAACTAAGCTGGTGTCTTATTTAGGACTGTGAAAATGTGAGTTTGTAATCTTACGGAACACACCAAATATGGAGCCAAGATTGGGAGACTGCATACAACACTGCATTCATAAAATAACACACGAAGATTGTTGGAACATATGCAAGAGGAAATTAACCACAACCAACCGATTCAATTTTCACCCAAAGAAGTTACGTTCGTAGCACAATCCTGTCCGTCATGTAATTACCACACACTGGTATACTAAATTCATACTAACTCTCTGTGAAATCTTCCCGAAAAGAATAGCTGAGGGCTACTTTGATGATTACACCACATGCTTCACGTGGGCAACTTGGTTTACACAAAGAGTGTAACTCCACAATAATTTTGATAATTAAAATAAATTAGATCGAAAAGCAATTTACTAAAGAAAAACCTCGAACTGGTTACTATCGTCTTACTATTAACCTGATGGGTCAAACAATTGTATAAGCACGTGGTACTGGTCTCACAAAGTACACCCCACGTGGGTTGAACATAAAGAAAAGTTGCTATATTGAAAAATATTGTCAAGACGAGACGTTATAATCTCACGCACATTCGCATTTAAGATTGATGAACTTAGTTAGAGTTACTGATCAACACGTGGTTCCACCTTACTCACAAAGTAGTGACAAAGCAACTACCGGAATATATTCTGAACTTCACACTCGAATTACATTGCGTTGCAATTTAAGATAACATTAGATATTTTAGAACTAAATCTGAAATAAAGGTGATTAAATTTTCAGTTAGGCTGAACTTAAGAAATCCATTGTCCTACGGACTTAGCAGACACGCGCTTAGCCGGAGATCTTACCACTTCAGACACTCGCCACGGACAGACTGCCCTGGTCCCTTCCTGAGGGTGGCTCACAGATACAAACGGAAGTGGCCAGAGGGGCAGCTTCCTATACCAACATGACAAGGGACGGACAGGACCATACTAAGGATAGAAACCACTCTGCTTTTAGAAAGCGTAGCTACCTGTTCCGACGTTGGTCCTACTGTTCTCTAGCAGACAGGCTTGTCTGCTACCCTCAAGCATGCAACTAGAAATACATTTGCTCATTCATCCTCTCACACAGAAGGGAAGGGGGATGACAGTATCTTATCATATACAGTATATAAAAGAAAGCGGATGTAGGTTCCGTATGAGACTGTGTGACATGAATTACATATAAACTGTGTTTTAAAGTGTAGTAGTGTGACAGATCGTTCTTGTTTATGTGTAAAAGTAACACGCTCCACTACTCAGTCTCCTCCCAGATAGTCAGAAACGCCACAGTAAATTTAGAAGAGGAAGTTATGCCGTAAATGACAACAGATTTTAGAAATTAACATGAAAGGAATCCAACAGAGGCCTTTCAATGTGATGAGAGAAAGTGAAGCCGAATTTCCAACGAGACTTACTTCAGTTTCGAAAATAAAGATGAATACATTACCCCCTACCCCCCTTCCCCCCTTCACACACACACACACACACACACACAAATGGTCTTACTAACTCAGCCGACAAAAAATTAGGCTGCAGTCACAATGACACCGACGTCGGTTGATTCCGCCGATGACCGACATCACCCGAAGGCGACCGACATCGGCCGAATACGGCTAATTTTTTCAAATAAGTACCCACTATGCGCGCGATTACAATGCAGCCCATCTCCTCGCCTCAAAGTACAGACTTCGGGCGAGAATCCGTGAAATTCAAATGCATGTGCTCAGACAGTAGGGCACTTGCAGCGAAAGGCAAAGGTCCTGAGTTCGAGTCTCGGTCCGGCACACAGTTTCAATCAGCCAGGAAGTTTCATATCAGCGCACACTCCGCTGCAGCGTGGACAACTCATTCTGGAAATGCTCCCCATGCTGTGGCTAAGCCATGTCTCCGCAGTATCCTTTCTTCCAGAAGTGCTAGTCCTGTAAGTCTCGAAGGAGAGCTTCTGTGAAGTTAGGAAGGTAGGAGACGAGGTAATGGCGGAAGTAAAGCTGTGAAGAACTGTTGTGAGTCGTGCTTGAGTAACTCGGATGGTAGAGCACTTGCCCGCGAAAGGCAAAGGCCACGAGTTCGAGTCTCAATCCGGCAGACGGTTTTAACCAGCCAGGAAGTTTCATATCAGCGCACACTCCGCTGCGGAGTGAAAATCTCATTCTGGATCAAATGCATGTTTCCTTCGGTTGAATCGGCAGACGTAGTCATGTACGAAATATGGACTGCGAGAAACTTGTGAGTTTATTCGGAAAAAGAACGAGTTTGTGGCTTTAAGGGAGAAAGAGGTTAGCACCCTCTATATCTAAAGCGGAACAGCCAAATTGTAATAACCATGCATCTGACTGATTTTTGGCGCCATCTATGAACTATTTAGTAAATATGATGAACAATATACTTATCAAGTTTTAATAAAGGGAGATATAGTATCAAAATAAGTATATTTACGCCATATCAACTAATAGATGTATACAGCACGTGTCTTTTATTAAAAAAAGTTTAAAAATTTAAAAAATGTTTTACTCACCTGACGTAATTTAAATGTTTTCATTATAATAACGGACTCACAAAGAGTGAACATGGAAATTTTATTACTTGATGATAAATATGAAATAAGTCGGACGACAATGTAAGAATTTTTCTTACGCTTCATTTTAGGTAATTAAATTTGAAGTGGTTTGCTTCCCTTGAGGTATACACGTAGTTCACATAAATGGCGCCATGTAACCAACCGATGTGTTCTCCATACAGCCCGCCTTCCGCAAACGGTAGTATTCAATGATCTGTGGATGAAGCCCGACCAACAGGCATTACATGCATTGATCAAAAATGATAGTGGTATGTAATATACAAACCATATGAGTTAAGCCATTAATTGCAACTTTTTTTATGACATCATTTAACTATGTACCTCTTGTATTCTTAGCATTGAGAATGGCTACTTTCTAGCTGAATGTAGATCTGCGAATAAAATTTAAAAAGGACGACCGATAGCTGAAATCTATTATTTACAAGTCAGTATAACAGTCGCTGCGTGCAACAGCCTTCTGAATGGAAGGTAACCTGATGAGAAACAGTAGTGTTAAAAAAAAGTACTAAATTGTATGATGTAATGAGCGAAAACTTTAATACTCTTCTTATTTTGTGAATGCACTTGTGGCTCCAAACTACTTCTTGTCCAGGGGAGCTTGTAAACGTCCAGGTATTGTCGAACATTAGCGAAGATACTCATTCACACATATTTATAAAAGTTAAGTTTTTTTTACTCGTGTATATTGGTCCTTATTCAATCACCCAATGACTATAAACACAGATCGATCAACCGATCGATAAGGTGCACCAATACTGCGAAACAGTATTAAAAGACCTACTACTACTACTACTACTACATGATCAGGCCCAGTGGACCGCACGCATCTACAAGTTTCCTCCTCCACTATATTCAGTCCATTGCTGCTATCCGCCATCCGTTCACATCTATTGACACTTGGTTTAAATCTTCATGGAGTCCATCCCTCCGACGCTTCTTGGGTCTCCCTGGCGGTCTCTTTCTTGTAGTTGTGAAATCCAGGAGCTTCCGAGGCCATCTGTGATCCTCCGTCCGGGCCACATGGCCGGCCCACTGCATTCGTTTGGCTTTGACTGTTCCTGTTATGTTGGGCTGCTGGTATAGTTCCTCAAGCTCTTGGTTGTATCTGATCCTCCATTCCCCTGTATCTGCATCCAGAACCGGACCCAAGATCTTCCGAAGCACTTTTCTCTCAAAACCTCGTATTTGTCTCCCACTGCTAAAATTTGAATCAAAGGTGCGGACTGCCTTCCTCTGTAATGGTGCAAAAGCGTGGCGTCCTGCGATGTCACCCTAGTAGTGATGGGGAGTTCGTGAATGAGTCGTTCAAATGAACGCTTCACTCCAGTGAAGTGTGAACTACCCACTCAATTTCAATGAACTGGTACTTCAAACTCTTCACAGGTAGCACACTCCACACCTTTTTCTAGTTCACTCACTGTCTTCCCCTCTCCCTCTCCCATCACATCGGCGCTACGTCACTCATCCTCCCTTCGCTTCAGTCCTCCCTCTACTGCCTGTCGACGAATCGCACGGTGTTTGTGGGGAACGAAAAGTTTACGAGGGGATGGGGCGGTGTGGGGCGAGTGGAAGGCAGCGTCAGATGCTTCCTGCAGTGCTGACGTCATTACCCGTGACTATTTGTGCAGTTAAACTTCGTGTTTACGGGTATCCTGCCGTTGGCAGCGCTTGCAGACCAATGAATATTAAAGATACAAACGAAGAGGCTGGCTGTGTGAGCACGCACAGCCAACGTGAATATAAAAGGTTTCTTAATAACACTGAAATAGGGATTTTACCTGAAATCGTACCAATGACTACAGGTGACAGTTTACGTTTTGAATACGGGGGGTTATTATTCTCAACAAAAATAAAATCTACTTGAAAACTTCTGAGTAATTACTTAACGTAGGTATATATACTTTGTGACAGTGGTAAACATACTCATTCTATTTTGGATTAAACTTTAAAAGGAACATAAAATTGGACTGCATTTCGTTGGTAGCCCAAGTTTACAGTCCATGAATACAACAAATTATGTTTCATTTGGCAGATAAAGACTTTTTTGGGGGCTTCACGAGAAAATGTCGAGCAAGATTAAATGTAATACTTCTTTATATGTGACAGGCTTCTCTACTTATCTTTCCTTCGTCCCCTTCGACCATGCTCTATTTCAGTTAACTCAGACACTGTAAGAGCATAAAACGTTGCGTGCACGTTACTGCATAGTTCGGCCATCTGTTGGTAAAATTATGAAGTATTACGAAGTTTTATTGCACGAGCGAGGCGAAGCGAGCGTAGCCGCGGCTGAGCGGCGAACTGGGCAACTTCGTCAGGCTTCCTTACTTCATGAATGAACTACTTCAGTTGAACGCTTCACGGTAAAGAGTGAAATGAATGAAGTAGTTCGCGGGAATGAACGAGTTCAACCCATCTCTACACCCTAGGGCTCGGCGAAGCTTCAAATAACAAGCCGTCGACATATGCGAAGAGAGGGCCGCAGCTCAGAAATTCATGTGAGGTGTTAGGCGGGTTAGTGATGTCACATTGGCCCTAAATGTCACACGATGGAAAGGTCGTCGTATCTCATCTTACCACTGTTTCACTCCTTGTTTTGACGCCTCAGCCTTCAAATCACACGGTTTTCTTATGGGTGACCGAGGAAAACATTTCAGACACACTGCCACTCAGAATCAACACGAAAAGCGCGTAGGGGATGGCAAAAAGAGCGTCAATGGAGCCACCCCTTCCCTTGGGCCGTTGATTCCCACCATTTCGCAGATGAAAACGACAGTTCGCAATGCGATGAGGAACAGGACGATGTTCTTGACAACCTTTGACGCTGCTGACCCCCTCCCCTCTCCCCCCTCCCCCCCCCACCCACACTTGTCTAAGGACATGGCGAGGCTGCAACCACATTGAAGGTGATCTGAATCCTTTGGAGTGCACTACGACCTCAATTTTTGCTCCGGTGTACAGGGTGGAACCAATAGAGAGCATTCGAAATCACTCGACGAAACCTGAACCCAATCCGAAAAGCAAAGGTGCTTACGCTTTGTCAGCCCTTAACAGACAGAAGCCTTGACGAGAGTCCGAGCGCCCGCCCTTGTGCCTTCTAGCAGACCATCCGGAATCAGAGGAGTGTCAAAGTCTTCGCTTGACTGCAAGCGCCTAGGACACGGGGGGACCAAGATTTCGGCTCGCGGGCCGTGCCTTGGCACGAGGGCCATACTGGCCAGCTTCGCTGCACATTTCCTCAACCGCCACAGCACGCTGTCAGAGCGGGAGGACGGGGAGAGAAGAAAAATTGCGAACGCACCGCATTTAAATGATAGACTACTCGCACTGCATACGACTTTATTTTATATTTCACGTTACTCAGCAACACAGATCACAAACGAAACAAATTTTTTGTATTTACTATTATTATTATTTTTTTTTTGAGCTTTTCCTCATCACAGAGGCTTATCTCCAACATAATAATTTACTTGGAAATTACAATACAAACAATAAACGTTCTTAAACTATATTTTCAAAATATTCCTCCAGGTGATTCTTGCCGATCTTCTCCAGAAGTCCATCTCTAGAGCTTGTAAACGGCTCGAAAACAGACGTAAGATAGACAGTGTCCTCAAAACGTGTAGGAAATTATTTTTGCAGTTCTTTCAAGGCGACGATGAATTCTTCAAATCTTTTTCCTTTTCTTTTTTTTTTTTAACGGCAGTGAGGTTGGGGAAATGGACCATGTTTAACAAAATGCGTCCTTGATATATCGCGATATTCTTTTTAAACAGAAAGAAGTTGTTTCTCACCTTGCAGTGTTTTTCTGTGAGCAATATGCAGGCGAGTCCGTTTCAAATGCTAGGTCTGCAATCCGTTCCGGACGTTCGTATTTTCGCTCGCGCATTACTCTGTCTACAAATTCAACAACAGCGAGTTTTAAATCTAAAATTTGTTCCAGGCTTGCCCCTTGACTTAACCGAAGCTCTTAGAAGTAATATATGGAGTCTCCAGACTCATTGTGTCCGCCAATGCTGTTGAAAGCACAGCTGCTTCTTCAGCAGCAGAAAAGTTGCTGTCATTGTGAAAGTCATAGTCGATAGCAGCTTCAGTAGTTCAAACATACATTTTCTTATTTATGTTTACGATGTTCCATATTACTTCCATTCTCGCTCTGACAGTCGTAAATTAAGACTCGGTAACTCACTTCCATGTTCACAGCACTTTTACGACACAAGCTGGCGTTATCCAACGAATTATGCTTTGCAACGATGTATTAGATGGCTTTACATACCGAAATGTGTCCATACGTTGCATTGTTGAGGTTTTTGCTGTATGTGCAAAATAAGAATAATAATGTTGATTATTGTTTTTAAAAATAATATCGAAGGCATATGTGAGGCTACTGCGCAGAAAAGTACAGTTTCATCAGTAGACTAAGGAACGCAGGTGAATAATGAATCAATTTTCATTCGAATCACTACCAGCAAGCAGCTTTCGTATGTACGTGACGCAGAAGTACGGCGCAAAAGCATAGCGCGGATCAAACGCAGCAGTGTACGCGGAAAACTTTCCATCACGTAATGGACTTCGCGGAGGCATCGTCTGACGATCTACATAATGGTCGTCACACACACACACACACACACACACACACACACACATTAGGGCGTGCGCTTGCGCACGAACGTTACATGCAGGTACACACACATGTACATATTTTAAAAATAATATTCCATGGAAGTTCCGCGTGCCTTCGTAGGGAAGGTCGGTAAGCAACACTACCCTAATCGTCTGCAGATAGCCAGCTCGAATTTTGGAGGCGAAAGAAATTTACAACAGTAGTATTTGGTCCTCAAGAGTAGAAAAGGTGCTGATACACACTTATTACCGAGCGGGGTGGCGCAGTGGTTAGACACTGGACTCGCATTCGGGAGGACGACGGTTCAATCCCGCGTCCGGCCATCCTGATTTAGGTTTTCCGTGATTTCCCTAAATCGCTCCAGGCAAATGCCGGGATGGTTCCTCTGAAAGGGCACGGCCGACTTCCTTCCCAATCTTTCCCTAATCCGATGAGACCGATGACCACGCTGTCTGGTCTCCTTCCCCAAACCAACCAACCAACCACACTTACTGACTACTTGACTACACCTGACATGGATTCCTAACCTTCCACTATTTTCACAGAGTAACAACAAGTGACACTGTTGATGGTGATTGGTCCGCCAAGTGAGTATGATGGACTCCTCTGGCCGCTGGATGATTTCAAGACATGCAGGAAATGTGCCAGGGTTTGGTTTCAGTCTATCGATTTCAATGTGTCCTTTGCTGGCATTTAAAACATACCCATCCAAATACTAATGCAAGACAGAATTACAAAAGCATTTATCGCACTTCATAACAGGTCGAATGGAGGCAATTATCTCCACTGGGACCTTCTCCAGGACAACAATGTTGGGTTCCTGTGCAGCATCCAAGGCAGGCTGATGAGTGAAGGATATAGTTCGACTTTTTTACTGCAGTTGTACCTACTGTTACTCGTTCGTAAACATAGAACCTTCAGTTAAGAACCTTCTTCTACTTATGAACAAGGCTTTTGAAATATGAGATTAATATTGGCATTAAAAATGATCATGAATTCTTCCAGAATCTCTGTTTTACGAAATATGGTCAAACAACTGATATCAGTTGGTGGCATAAACATCGACGGTTATGAGTGGCAGCAGATGAATAACACCTCGATGAATAATTGATAGAGACAAAAAAGTATTCTGTATCTTTTTCAGCATTAGGCATCGCAAGCCTCTAATCAGTACCAGTAGGTATTTTCGTCTTAGTCGACACTTCCTGAGATTTTGTGGCACATCCGTTGTAAAAAGATTTTGACAATGAAACTTGTTTTACTGAAAAATAAGTTTTCTGTCCATATTTACTACACTAAATATGGCACGACGACAATAATAAGCAATGTAAACACTCTTCGCCATGCCGTACCAACTCCCAGGCTGATTAAAACACATCACTGAACAAAGCAAATAATTACTCTTATGCAAACAAAAACTTGTACATAAAATGAACAGAACAAAATTCATTACAAATAAAGGAAACGAATTTCCGGTCTGAGTCCACGGATCATTATGAATATTTTATGAATAAAAGCGTCTAGATAGTTAAAGAAAATGTGTTATTTATTTATTCACAAAAAATAAAAAAAATCGTTTCAAAAGCCAAATCTTTGCTTATTAAAGTGCTGGATGGAACACAAAATGAAATCAAAATACTCGCACTCACCTCGTATACACTATTTGATCAATAGTATCCGGCCACATATTAGTGGACATGAACATGGGGTGTGCCCATCCTCCGCTGTCAGCCCCGAGAGCTGAGTGGTCAGCGTGACGGAGTGTCGTCCTACGGGCCCGGGTTCGATTCCCGATTGGGTGGGGGATTTTCTCCGCTCAGGGACTGGGTATTGTGTTGCCTTCATCACCATTTCATCCCCATCCGGGGCGCAGGTCGCCCAACGTGGCGTCGAATGTGATAAGACCTGCACCAAGGCGGCCAGACCTGCCCCGTAAGGGGCCTCCCGGCCAATGACGCCAAACGCTCATTTCCATTTCCATCCTCAGCTCGTATGATGAGCTGAACTCTGCTGTGGAGACTCAGTGAGGTGTCTGAATATCTGTGGAGGAGGGGCAGCCCATTCTTGCTCAACAGCCAAACCCAGAGAAGGTTATGGAGATCGGGACTCTGGGCAGGCCAGTTCATATCGGGAATGTTATTGTCCACAAACGTTTGCCTCACACATGGTGCTATATGACAGCATCCATTCTCATGCTGATACAGCCTCTTAACTGTTCCTCTACTGTACGCAGTACACAATACTGTAAAAAGCGCTTATATCCTTCTGCAATTAGCGTCTTCTATCACGCAATACGGGGACCGTATCTTCACAGAAATACCAGTCGCTGAGGAATGAAATGAATAGGAAGTGCAGGAAAGCTAAGACGAGATGGCTGCACGAAAAATGTGAACAAATCGAAAAACAAATGATTGACGGGAGCACTTAGACGCAGCATATAGCAAAGTCAAAACAACCTTCGGTGCAATTAAAAGCAAGGATGCTAACATTAATAGTGCAACGGGAATTCCACTGTTAAATGCAGGGGAGAGGGAGGATAGGTGGGAAAAGTACATTGAAGGCCTCTATGAGGGGGAAGATTTGTCTGTGGTGATAGAAGAAGAAACGGTAGTTGATTTAGAAGAGACAGGAGATCCAGTATTAGAATACGAATTTAAGAGAGCTTTGGAGGACTTAAAGCGAAATAAGGCAGAATGCGTAGATAAGATTCCAACAGAATTTCTAAAATCATTGGGGGAAGTGGGTACAAAGAGACTATTCACATGCTGGTGTGTAGAACGTTTGAGTCTGGCGACATACCATCTGACTTTCGGAAAAATATCATCCACACAATTCCGAAGACTGCAGGAGTTTACAGGTGCGAGAAATATCGCGCAATCGGCTTAACAGCTCAAGGATCCAAGTTGCTGACAACAAAGGTTCAAGAGTGGAATTAAAATTCAAGGTGACAGGATATCAATGATACGATTCGCTGATGTCATTGCTATCCTGAGTGAAAGTGAAGAAGAATTACATGATATGCTGAACGGAATGAACAGTCTAATGAGTATAGAATATGGACTGAGAATAAATTGAAGAAAGATGAAAATAATGAGAAGTAGCAGAAATGAGAGCAGCGAGAAACTTAACATACGATCAATGGTTACGAAGTAGATGAAGTTAAAGTATTCTGCTACCTAGGCAGTAGAATAACCAGTGACAGACGGGGAATAGGACATCAAAAGCAGACTAACACTGCCAAAAATATTTGGCCTATGAAACGAATTTTCTTATTTTTTATGAATAAATAGATAAATAACACATTTTCTTTAGCGATCTAGACGGTTTTATTCTTAAAATATTCATAATGATCCGTAGACTCCTACCGGAAATTCGTTTCCTTTATTTACAATGAATTTCGTTGTTTTCAAGTCCACTAGTCTCAAATATAGGCCTTAACTTGAGGAAGAAATTTCTGAGAATGTACGTTTGGAGCAAAGCACAAGTGAAACATAGACTGCGGGGAAACCGGTACAGAACAGAATAGAACCATTTGAGATATGGTACTAGAGACGAATGCTGAAGATTAAGTGAACTGATAAGGTAACGAATGAGGAGGCTCTGTGCAGAATCGGAGAGAAAAGGAATATGTGGAAAACACTCATAAGGAGAAGGGACAGGATGATAGGACATCTGTTAAGACATCAGGGAATGACTTCTGTGGAGCTGTAGAGGGCAAAAACTGTAGGTGAAGATAGATATTGGAATACATGCAGCAAATCATTGAGGACGTAGATGGCAAATGCTGCTCTGAGATGAAAAGGTTGGCACAGGAGAGGAATTCGTGGCGTTCCGCACAAAACCAGTCGCAAGACAGAAGACTAAAAAAAAAATAATAATAAAAAATCAATCAATCAATCTAAAACGAAAAACACCGCAATACTGTCACATCACCTCCTCCGTATTTCAGAGTTGGCACTGCACATGATGGTAGGTATCGTTCTCCAGATATCTGTCAAAGCCAAACCCTTTCACCGGATGGCCGCAGGATCACTCCGGATCACCCTACTCCAGTAATGCACCTTCCACTGGCGTCGCTATTTACAGCACCTCAACCTGCTCTTAGGACTGAGGAGTTGTTCAACATTGTATCCCGTTCTTACTAAGTACATACGCGCAGTCTTTGTGCTATCAGGTCTGCTGGTAACACTTTCCAACTGACGAGTGATTCCTTCCGCTCATTCTGGCCATTTCTTTACAACCAGCCTCGACAATGCTCGGCAGTCTGTCCGTCACTACATGAGGTCTGCTGGCGTTGGTTTACCTGACTTCGCGATCGTGTGAACAACAATCGATTTTAGCAACTTATACGATTGAAATGTCCCCTATGGATATTTTACTCGGCCACATACAATGGCTAGACCACGTTCGACGTCACTGAGCTCTCCTGACAGACTCATTCTGCTGTTCCTGCTTCTCTACTGACAATAAAATCCTCCCCGACTTCTTTTATACTGGCGGGCCCGCCTCTCGTAACATCTAGTGGTCAATTCTGCATTACGTGGTGGCGAGTGGATACTTTTGATCAGATAGCGTAGGGAGTTCAGGTAAATCTCATTCCTTTTGTACGAAAAACTCTTACAAAAAAAAAAAACAAAAAAAACAAAAAAAAAACCACCGAATGCCTTTTAGGCCATCAAGTCAAAATAAAAGACAGTTTTCACAGAAATATACAGCCAGTTCAACTCGTTTGTAAAGAATAGTTTCTATAAAGTAGCGTACAGGATAACCCTTAAACAAGCATGTAACATATACCAAGTGCATTTTCAAGACCACCCTTTACAACCATAAAAATAAGTTTCGCGATTCATCACCGTTAAACCCCTCCCCCCCCCCACTTCGTTTTTCGTTTTTCCACTCCTTCCCCCTTTTCTTTCCCATCATCTGTCCAGGTTCCACCCATCTGTCCTCGGCTGTGGGGTGTCATATTGGTGCCAACTTTTTAGTGCAGTGTTCAAGTGAGTGGTCAGTGTTGTGCGTCTTTTCCAAAGTGTTGCGAACAGATATCATGCTGTCGCTGGGTGTGATTTTTATATCTCTTGCGAACAGAAACCAGACTGTCGCCGTGTTTTTTAATTGCCTGTCTATTATTTTACCTGTCTGCTTCCTGTGTATTTTATTAGCATCGCCAACCCTTTGTTTTATGTTTTAAGTTCCACAATTTTCCGCCATTTTACCATTTAAGTCACCGATTTTATCGCCTGCTTTTATTATTTATTATTTTCATTTTAAAAAAAATTCTGTAGGCTGAAGAGCGGCGTACTAAGCTGCTGCCAGCCCGCCCCCTTCGGGGGGAATCGAATCTCAATAAAGGGAAAAAAAACCGTTGAAATAAAAGTAATGTAATATTTCTGCTAGGGAATTAGAAATGTTATGATCGGTAAAACGCTTTATTTTTTGCTGATTATTGTACTGTTATACAACTAACTTCTACAATTATAGTAAAATTTTGATTCTTTCTTATCTCTAAGAATCAATGTTTTATGTAACATATTGTAATAACTTTTAACACTCAATACGTGAAGAAGCATTAGTTATATCTTTGCTTTTGTACATTCTTCATGACAAATATCTACGATTGAATACTCTTTGATATGTGTACACTTAGCTGATGATCAGTTATAACTGTGATTTCAAGTCGGACATACCACCTCTTGTGCAAGGATACCTCTTTGGTTCGGTAAATTCAGATGGGGCGTTAATTATACGAATTGCCATAATGATAAGATTTGTTATCGTTCAAATGGCTGTAAGTACTATGGGACTTAACATCTGAGGTCATCAGTCCCCTACAACTTAGAACTACTTAAACCTAACTAACCTAAGGAATCACGCACATCCATGCCCGAGGCAGGATTCGAACATGCGACCGTAACAGCAGCGCGGTTCCGGACTGAAGCGCCTAGAACCGTTCGGCCACAGCGGCCGGCTACTACCTGTTATGGCAGCTGATTAATATTTAAACTAAAACAAATAAAATTATTAGTATTAATTGACACTGGTGAATCCGGCCTTGAGCTAAGTAAAGTTGGCCGCTTTTTTCAGGGGTTTTAGGGGTAAGTAGCGCAGCCACTGCGGGATTAGAGAATGTGAGAGGGGAATGTTTTTCTGTTTGTCTTCCAGTGTTGACAACTCAGTGGCGTATGTGCTTCGTACCGATCAGCTGTTATGGTGTAAATGTCAAACAAAAGCAACATGGATTCGAGATTGCGGATTATAGAGACGGCCCTCTTCAAATTCGGCACGTTTTTGTAGCATGGAATATGAAATTAAGTTAAAGCTGTCGTAAACAACGCAATGAGTAGAAAAAATGGCATTCAAAACATTTGTTAAACATTTGTGATGGTGCCCCTTATTTCATAACGGCTTTAAATACTGCTGTACACATTTGACTGTCAATCCCGTCAGCTGACGGGACGCAGAGATTCCGGTAGACTACCGGTCCCGGCAAGCAGCGGGATGCAATTTCTTCCGCTTTAAATTGCGAAACCACGTATATTGTCGGACTCGATCAGTCTCCACTGTGTTTTAAGGAACATGTAGCTTCTAAAACAAACCGCGTTTTGTATGATGTCAAGCTACTGCATAGTGACAGCTGTTCGTCCAGCGCGTAAAGAAACGAAAAGCATGGCTTCAGCTTATGTAACGGTTGAGAAACTTTCCCTGAATTGGAGCAAGATTTTGCTGAAATGGCAGTGATGATGACGATATCGACGAGTCAGGGGATGATCCTGAGCCGGCCGCGGTGGCCGTGCGGTTCTAGGCGCTGCAGTCCGGAACCGCGCGACTGCTGCGGTCGCAGGTTCGAATCCTGCCTCGGGCATGGATGTGTGTGATGTCCTTAGGTTAGTTAGGTTTAAGTAGTTCTAAGTTATAGGGGACTGATGACCTAAGATGTTAAGTCCCATAGTGCTCAGAGCCATTTGAACCATTTTGATGATCCTGACTCGTGCAAAAAGAACTATATCAAACTTCGAGTGAGAATTTCTCGTTTTGCTTTCGTAAATGTTTCGTTGAAACATTGCGTTCTTTTCTGATGTTTCTTCTTTTTCTGGAGCATGAAATAATTTTTTATTTGGTGTGGGCAAACAGGAAAGGCTACGAGGAACGGCTTTACATACCATTACAACGAGTGTAAAAAAGTCATGTAGAAGAAGCCTTGTGACAAAGTCTATCACACAAAAAATTATACTATGTCAAAGAAATGTCTAGCAGTGTATATATGTAATCCAAAATAAGATTAGCCTCACAGTTAAATGTTCGCTACTGTTCTTGGTAAAAAAAGATATTGAAGACCATACAAACGCTCGTTACACATTCCAACCGAGGTACTGCCCCATAATGTCAGTATTTTCTCATGAGCAAAAAAGTTTGACGACCACTGGTGTAAACCGTACTCTGCAGTTATAATAAAAGGCGATTATAAAGCTGCGCGTCATGCATTAAAAAATTATGTGGTTACATATAATGTAAATCCGCTGGTCAAATATTTGCGAAGTGTGAGGCGCTAGCGGGACGAACGCGAGCAGTGGTTTAGTGGTTAGCAGCAACAGAGGTCGACAGCGCGGGCTGGAGTGGAGTGGGCCAGTCACTCGTTAACCTTCGTGACACTTCCTAAGGCTTCACCACTCAGACGTTAGCGGGTTGAGGTGACCGCAAACACCCTCAACTAAACAGAGGGGGCAGATTGTGTTCCGCACACGTTAGTTGCATGTGAAACATTTTACTTACTCTTGAATTGTTTTGCTGCGTTACTCTTGAATAATTTTGCGTTTCAAACACGTTACCTCTTTCGAAACATTTCGATCTGGGACGTTAACAGAACAAATAATACTGGAAGATTCTTCTAAGTCCAAAATAAGTTTTACGTAATAAACCCGTAATTTCGTCATTGTCGTTTGAAGCAGTAATTGCTCCATTTCTTGCACATGACGTCAACAAAATGATTTATTTGTCCGTCGCACGCTTTTTATAGAGGGTGTCCCAAACATGTGTGGTAAAAATTATGCAGACAGTAGAGTATCCTGTTTTGAGCATTTTTGATATAAGATAGTACTGATCGGAAACAAATATTTAGTTTTTGTAGAACATAAGCGATTTACAATTTATGAAACAAGTAAACCGGGTAACTTAACCCATTTTTCGTTAGGGTTTGCGGAAGTTTGCTAGTTAAATCACATCGCGTTATGTATATGATTATTCGCTGTCTAGTAGTATATTCCAGGGCATAAACTTTGTTCACTCGTGTGTAGCTTCAAAAGAAGTAGCAGCTGGCAACCACATTCACCTATAACTGCCATTCGTTGCTCACACTGACTGGGATAATAGTGCTGCAGATTCCCACACTTCCCACCATAAGGAGTCAGTTTAATGAAGTCATCCGTTCGTTCCGCTACGGTAAATCAATGACACCAACAGTTTTTAAAAATGTGACGCAATACCAAGCCCAGCAGAGCGTTCATGACGGAATATCAGTGGGCCTCGACACCACGGTGCGGCAGCATAGGTACACTGCACACGTCGATCAAGTCACAGGCTTTACTCTTTACACACATAAACAAATACATTAGGCGTTCATATCTTATATCTGGAACATGCTCAAACCTCACTTCCTGAATAAAAACAATCCATCCAGAAGGGAAGGAGATAACGAAATAAAACTTCACTGGTTGAGCTGTTATGTGATGTTGTTTTAATCATTACAACGTCAAGTCAAATTTACAGAGCACTTGGCATTGTGAGTCCACTTATCAGTATAACATTGCACCAGCCTCTAGCTTGGATGCATGCACTGATTCAGTTGCTAAGGGCATCATAAAGACGTTGTATTCTCACTAAGCCAAGTTTGTCCCCAACTGTTGTAATTGCTCCTTGATATCCTGGACACTGGCAGCAGGACTAAATTGACGTCCGAGCTAGTCCGGACACTACTGGTCTCCGAGCAATGGTGCAGGATGACACAGAAAATTACAAGAAGTCCATTACTTGATCTTGGATGGCAGGCGCTGATGTAGCAGCGTTTCCACGTGTTCGTCCACAATAATGTGATCCTTCCTGTCAGACATGGTACCGGACCCCTTGACGATGAGCGTGCCGGACTCCGATGAATTACAACACAGCTCCGCTCTTTATCTCAGGTCTCGGATCTGGTTCACTAATATGTTTAGTTGGTAGCATACACTCATAAAAATATGGCACACAGCCTGATGCAAGGATTTCTATTTTATTTTGTTCATCTGCTTGGGCTTAAATTTTACTCCTTCATTTCTCAGCTAGCTCTTGACGCTCCTCACGAAACTAAGCGGACAGCGATAGAGATCTTCCTGTAGGAGAGACCGTCAGAGACGGAGCACCTCGTGCTCCTGGTGCCAATAATCATTGACTACAGCGATATTATCCTACAAGGCCTCTCTCAGGAAAATTCGCGACATCTGGAACTGCTCATGAATGCCTGCGTCCGATATATCTGTGACGTTCGACTTTTTGATCATATTTCACCAGCATATGCAAAATTGTCCTGGCTGCGTACAGACAAACGCAGAGATTTGCATACACTCTGTCTCATCTACTGCCTTATAAATGTACACTGTCCCTCGTATCTCTCCTCGTCCTTAACTCTTGTCGGAACAACATGACAGAAACACACGTTCCCATCATAATAAAATCCGCTCTGTTCCACTGCATCGCTCAGTCACCTTCTCCAAGTCCTTTTCAGTAGCGGGAACCCGACTCTAGAATAACCTCCCTCGTTATGTTAGAGAATTTAAGAACATGTCCAACTTCAAAAAACAGTCAACGACGTATCTACTTAAGCAACAGTAATGCCTTCCTCTGTACATGAATGCACTTCACCTCATTACTTCCCTCTTTCCCCCTCCTTAAATCGCCCCTCCCCAAAACTCGCTATGCTAGTAAAATCTACTTTACATACTAAGATATTAATGTACATCTGCACAAATCATTCATTACTATTGCCAATTTTTCTCATGTTTATCATTATTATTTGATTTTCTTTTTCTTTTTTTTTACTGTTATTATTATTGCTTTTATCATAATTTGTATGTATAGCACCTGTTTTAAAAATACTACCAGCTCTACTTTATTAGGTCTTAGTCATTACTCTTTATTCATATTGCCACTAGAGTCTAAGTTTCTTATTTAAACTATTGTCATGATGTAACTCTGATGTGTGAAATTCTGTGTGGAACACTGGTCCGATGTAAGAGAGGGCCTGATGGCCCTAATCTGATCAGGTTAAATAAATAAATAAATAAGGCGCGTACACCGTTCGTTTGTTATATTTTTTTACGAGCTTCCAAGAAGAGCGACTTATTTTCAGACACCTGTGTAGTTACTAGATTATTTTTGTAATGTCTTGCATGTTCGGCACAAGCTTTTATTTTAATAACAGCGTAGCACACAGTACCACTGTTGTTATCGACCTTGTATCGCATAGGCTTTTGTTTGTTTTGGTTAGTGTAGCTCAGTGTCGTTTAGACCATTAGTGAGAGAGCACTTTGAATTCCTGCTGCTAATAAGCTGAGTACACCGTTCGTTTGTTACACATTTTTACGAGCTTCAAAAAGGAACGACTGCAGTAATGGATAGGAACTGTGATTGCCGTGTACAGATGCGAGCTGAGATGGTGACCCTTCGCTCAAAGCTCCAGGCTGCGTTGACTTACATCACAGGCCAAGCGGTTCTAGGCGCTTCAGTCCGGAACCGCGCGACTGCTACGGTCGCAGGTTCGAATCCTGCCTCGGGCAAGGATGTGTGTGATTTCCTTAGGTTAGTTAGGTTTAAGTAGTTCTAAGTTCTAGGGGACTGATGACCTCAGTGTTAAGTCCCATAGTGCTCAGAGCCATTTAAACCATTTTGAACTTATATCACACTGCAGGGACGCGAGGGACGTCGAGCACGTCCCACATGCCCCCTATCAGTACACTGCTATGGCTGCCCCGGGTACTGCCTGCACTTAGGTTGACCCCTAACCTGTGGTCGAGTGGGAGATCATTCCAAAGTCTGGCAAGCAGTGAGAAACTTTCCGAGGGACCAACCATAGGGCGTCTCCGGTTTATTTGACGAACAGGTTTCGGGCGCTATTTGTGGCTGATGATGTCTCTGAGCCGGATGCAGTCGTCCACACTGTTCCACAGGACGCTTCTCGGCCCGCAAGGTCTGGGCATTCACAGAGGGTGGGTTTGCTGTTAGTTGGGAGCTTCAACGTTAGGCGCGTAATGGGGCCCCTTAGGAACATGGCTGCCAAGGAGGGGAAGGAAGTCAGTGTGCACTCTGTATGCATACTGGGGGGGGGGGGAGTCATTCCGGATGTGAAAAGGGTGCTTCCGGATGCCATGAAGAGTACAGGGTGCAGCCAACTTCAGGTTCAAAAATGGTTCAAATGGCTCTGAGCACTATGGGACTTAACATCTATGGTCATCAGTCCCCTAGAACTTAGAACTACTTAAACCTAACTAACCTAAGGACAGCACAGAACACCCAGCCATCACGAGGCAGAGAAAATCCCTGACCCCGTCGGGAATCGAACCCGGGAACCCGGGCGTGGGAAGCGAGAACGCTACCGCACGACCACGAGATACGGGCAACTTCAGGTGGTGGCTCATGTCGGTACCAATGAGGTGTGTCGCTTTGGATAGGAGGAGATTCTATCTGGTTTCGAGTGGCTAGCGGACATGGTAAAGACTGCCAGTCTTGCTAGCGAGATTAAGGCGCAGCTCACCATTTGCAGCATTGTCGATAGAACCGACTGTGGACCTTCGGTGCAGAGCCGAGGGGAGGGTCTGAATCAGAGGCTCACGCCGTTCTGTGAAGTGCGCCATCGGGTATTCGGTTTCCGGGTTCCACTTAATAGGTCAGGAGTCCACTACACACAGAAAGCAGCTACACGGGTAGCGGGAGCTGTGTGGAAGGGAGTGGGCCATGTTTTAGGTTAGAGGGCCACAGGTAACCACAGAAAGGTCGTCCATCTAAAAGGGGACAGGTAAAACACAGTAAGGTGGTTGTAGAAGCGATCGGTACTGTAGTTGTAAATTGTCATAGCTGTGTCGGGAAAGAACCAGAGCTCCAAGCCCTAATAGAAAGCACTGAAGCTCAAATAGTTATAGGTACTCTTACCAAGCTGTTGTTCGAAGTCATATTCGTTCATTGTACTCCGTCAGTATGTCTCCGGTATCATATAGGCCAACGATGTGATGTTTCTCTCAATAGAAAAGATTGAGATAACCTGCAGGAACATGTCCTTTGGCCATTCTGTGTTCCGGTCTCAGGCATATTGAAAATACTCAATACATGCTAGCATAAGGATGAAATTTTAATCTGATGAAAAGTATACGGATACCGATATGTAACTCCAGAATGACCAGTAGAAGTAACGAAAGGTGAACCCACCAATATCGTATTCTTAGCAGAGAAACAGCAACAGGAGAATGATTAAGTCTAGAGAGATCTTTGACTTCATACGTCGACCAGTCTTTGGATCTCACCTAAGTAAATTCCATCAGGAGCAGTTCAGCCCTTCTAAAGCCGCCCAAGTCGACTGTTGGTGATGTTACTGTGAAGTGGAAATGCGAAGGAGCAACCACAGCTAAAAGACGATCAGACAGATCTCATTTAGTGAGGGAGAAGGAATCACTCGTGAGTTTCAAATTGCTACCAGCAGCTGCTAGCGCAAGGACTGTGCGTATTGAGTTAAAAAGAATGGGGCACCACGTTCGAGCAACTGCTCATAAGCCATACATTGCGATAGTCAATGCTAAGAGCAGGTTGATGTGCTGTAAAAGGCGAGGCCACTGAACAGAATGATTAGGAGTGATGAACCATGCTATACCGTTTGGGTTTGGCGAATACCTAGAGCACGTTACCTACTTTCATGTTTATTGCCAACAGCGAAGTACGAAGGAGGTGGTGTTAGGTATGGGAGTGTTTTTCATGGTTAGGGTATGGTTCCCCTACAGCGCGTTAGAAAACGGTAAATGCGATAGGATACCGACACATCCTGCAATATTGTGTGCTGTGTACAGTAGAAGAACAGTTCGGGGACGATGGTTGCTCGTATCAGCATGACACTGCACAGTGTCATAAAGCAGCAATGGTTTGTGGACAATAAAATTACTGAAATGGACTAGGCTGTCTACCTGAACCCAATGGAAGATCTTTGGGATAGTTTAGAATGTCCACTTCAGAGCCCAGTGCCCTTCATCACTACCTTCTTTAGTTTTGGCTCTTTAGAAAGAATGGACTGTCATTCCTCCACTGACATTCAGACACCTCACTGAAAGTGTCCCGAGCAGAGTTCAAGCCGTTTCAAAGGCGAAGGGTGGACACACCACCATACCTCTCTCTGCGTCCGAACAGGCCTCGCAAGGCCGTGTGATCCTCAGCTGAAGGGGTCACTGGATGTGGATATGGAGGGCATGTGGACAGCACACCGCTCTCCCGGTCGTTGTCAGCTTTCGTGACCGAAGCCGCTACCTTTCAATCGAGTAGCTCCTCTACTGGCCTTACATAGACTGTGTGCACCCCAGCTGCCAACAGCGCTCGGCAGACATGAACGGTCGCCTATCCTAGAGTAGCAAACCCGACAGCGCTTAACATCGACGATCTGACGGGAACCGGTGTTACTACCGCGACAAGGCCGTCGGCTGCACCGCATCTTAACATCCACTAATTTGTTTTCGGATACATTTGATCAGATAGTGCACGTATTTCAAAGGCACGGTCAGTGTATCAGCAGCAAGCAACGGTAACCAGTGGATAGCAAGAGGCCGCCATCAGCGCCTAATGACGTTCCTGCTGAAGCTCTGAGCCACTGCTGTGCTGACACTGAGGACCCAGTGGTGAGAGGTGAGCGACCAAGGGCACGTGGGATTCGCGAGGCGCCGTGCGTGGGCGTGTGCTGGCCGCCGTCTCCCCCCGGCGCTATTTTTAGCGCATATGAGGGCAGCCGCGCCGCGCCGCGTGTCTCGCTAATGCGAGCGCCCTCCTCGCTCATTCCGCCTGCAGCGCTTGCACTGCGCACACGTGCTGACGCCCACGCCTCGCCCTGCGTGCTGCTGCTCTGCTTGCTGTTGGTATAGCAGACGCAGCCGGAAAAGATGCGCTGCGGATCGAGGTCTTGGGCTACAGGAAACACAGCTTGCTGGATACTAAATGAAGTCGTACCAGAAGCTTAAACAATTTCCTTTTGTGGCTTTCCAATAAAAAACTTCTGTTTACATACTCGTACTTTAATTATTTAATCGTATGGTGATTGTATACAATATACAGTTGATATAAGGCAAATGATTTTATACAATGTACATATGATATAAGATAAGATTAAACCTTAAAGTCCGTGTTTTTCAACCAGTTAATTAAGCTGGGTGTGAGAGTGAACAAGTCATCGGGAATTCCAGGGTATGAATGAAGTGGACAGCGTTGGACTAAATGTTCAATTGTCTGCTCTTCTTAATTACATTCGCACATTGGTGAACTGATCCAGCCCCATTTGTACCTGAAGTAGCTACAACAACCATGTCCAGTCCTTAACCTGCTGAGGCGGCACCAAAGTTTCCTCGGTAGGTCAAAACCTTTTGGCTTCTTTATGGGATCAAGGTGATGGGCTCTTGTTCCCAATGTTTTTGTTGACCATTCGTGCTTCCAACTTTCATTTAGATCAAAACCATCCGCGACGAGTTGTCCTGCAGTAACACTTTGCTGGCCTTCTTGATCGCAGTCGTTGCTGCGGCGGATGACGGAATTCCTGGTGCAGTCGTAGAGAAGGTGATGCAGAGATTTTCTTGGCCTCCCTCAGTAGAGCTTCTTTCCGCCTTAAGTGAGGTGGAGGGATGTGACTCAGTACAGGTAACCAGTGGCATGGGGTTGATTTGATGGAACCAGTAATGCAGCGCATTGTGTCGTTAAGTTTTTTTGTCTAACTTCTTCACATGTACACTTTCAAACCAGACATGTGCACAGTACTCGGCAGCAGAGTGCACAAGACTGATGCACAGTTAAACGCAGACAGCCAGCAGAGGTTCCCCAGGTGGTACCACTGAGCTTATGTACTATGTTGTTCCTTGCAGCAACTTTATGAGAAAGCTTGGTGATGTGCTCTTTGTAGCTCAGGGTTCTATCTAGAGCGATTCCGAGAAATTTTGGGAAAGGACTGTACCTCAACGTTTGTCCATTGAGCAGAACTCTTGGTTTGTAGTTCGCAGCACGATTCGCTAGGTGGAAACAAGAGACTTCAGTTTTTGATGTGCTTGGGATCAATCTCCAGATCTTAAAGAAAGTTGACATCTACTCCAGGTCTTCCGTAAGAATTCGTTCACCATCTTCGAAATTACTGCTCTGTGTTACCAGTGCAATGTCATCAGCATACTAAAAGTATTTAATAAAAACAAGATTTTCCAGGTACAAAAGCTCATCTTAAGGCCACAACGACAATACAAAAAATGTTTTACACAGATACACTAAGATATTACAGTTGTACTTTATAATCTTGGTATGTGTTTTGACCATCTTGTGCAGAAGGAGTACAATAACATAATATGAGGGTATATTCACTTGGTTTTTTGTTCTGCTCTACACAATTTAGAAAAAAAGTAATATCTAATTTTGTATATACGAAACGGCGTCTACTTGTGGTATGTCCAGTTACCTCCATTGCTATGACTCCATGGTTCTTGTTGACCATTCTTTATAAACTTGCAAGGAGCTCTGAAAACACGCCGTCATCGTCAGCTCTAGTGTGCAGTAGAAACAATACAGCGGTCAAAATAATGCTTGCTTCGATCCAACTATCGATCTGGAGATCCATGTGTTATCTGTCACTTGCAATATCTTCTGCAGATCTTCCTGGTGCATCACTGATACTGCTCGACGAAGTACAAGTGTAATACGTGTATATTTCTATTGTCTATTGTCAAACCACAATTTATGAAAGATGTTTATATTTTATTAATAGGATTAACTAGGAATGATTAATATTTGTCATGTTGGAAGTAATTGTGGTAGCAGGGAATGTCTACACCAAAGTTGTTGTCAGGAGAGACCGCACATTGATATAATTTTAAAAAGGGCGGGAGAGAGCGCGTATGGATACATTTTAAAAAAAGAGCGGGAAAGACCGCGCATTGATTCATTTTGTAGTGGTAGCAGGGATTGTCTGCACCAGGAAGCATTGTTGACGGGAGAGACCGCACTTTTGCGTTCGTAGGAAGTCAGTAGTAAGTGAGAAGTGAAGCGAGTCGGCGGCAGGTCTGAAGCGGGAGGTTGAGAGGAGTGGTGTGCCTGCCAGCCACCAGCTATGATTTACAAGAGATTATAAACGGTTGTACAGAGACATCAACTAACTATTATCATAAGAGGAACTAATATTATTGAATTATTTTTTGAGAAACTCAAAACTACTGAAGGTATGTTTGCGCAATGCTAGTTGTAAGATTATTGTAAAAAGTAACTCCCATTTGAACGTTTGTAAAATCATTTCATTCAGAATATAATTAATTTTTGCCAGCAATATTGCATTACTGATTATAATCGATCCCAAAAACCATCAACGTAAAACTTTGCAAAATTTTATTGTTGTCAAAAAAAGTTTAACTATGAATTAAGTAACTTCAGTCAAATTAATTCAAGAATAATGTCACCTTTGCTATTAAAGAATAACGTCAGCTTTGGTAATAAATGCAACCACTTATTATGACAGCCCACCAGCAGCTAATAGAGTATAGTAAAACAGATTAAGTATATTCATGTCGCAGTTCGATGTAGCAGTCAGATGGCGATCGAGTAACAAAAAAAGGTAAGGAACAGTTTTGGGTTATTGCAGGTAACGACTGAGGCCCACGACGACGACACATTCTATGCTTCGTCGAAATAATCAGAAAATCACTTTTAATAAGCAGGATTTAAATTTGTATGCAAAGATTGAGAAAGAGAATTAATTTCAAAGGGGAGATTTCATTTGTTATTATGAAGCAAGAGATAGAAATCCTAAGGGAAGGTTTTGTAGTTTATTGTAGAAGGGAAGGTTGCGTAACAAAATAAGGATATAGAGGAGACGGGAAGGATTCACAAGTACGTTATAATAAGGAAGACTGTGACAAGTTTGACGTTAACAGCGACAGTACAATGGGCGTTCAAAAAGTTTTGCACAGTCGTCTCTACTTTTTTTATTTTTTGCAGGAAGAGAATGAATTTTGTTTGTAAACATACTTGGAACATTTAGCTATTCATTGAGCCTACCCAATGTAGCCTCCATCAGCTGTGACGAATCTAGCCTATCGTTCTTTCCTTGATGTACATGCACTTTGGTAAAATTCTGGGGGTTGACTTTTACACCATCGCTTGACACAGGAAATAAGGTCTTTCTCACTATCAAATGTTTTACCGCGCAGGTGGGCATTCAGAAGAGCAAAGAAGTAAAACTCAGACGGACCCAAGACCGGACTGTAGGGAGGATGAGAAACAATTTTAGTAGTAGTAGTATTAGGTTTATTCATCCCTAGATCTCTTTTTCCAAGGATATAGGACATGTCAAAGTATTTACAAATTTAGATCAATTTAAAATAAGCTAATTCGTATACAAACATGTTTACGGACTTCTAGTTAGAGACGATCATTAGATTTACTCCTGGTATACAATACCTTTTTTACAAATAACTTATTAAACAATGTAATGCCACATTGTTCACTCATATCTCACTATCAATCACTGCACACACTATACACACATTGTTTCATTTGTTATCATAAAAATCTGGCTCAGCATCCCTCCATAATGAGTTAGATGTTGAGCTCAGAAAGAGGAAGAGGTGTTAGTATTGTGCCATGTATAGCTTAGGGGTAAGTATTTCTAGAAAGGAAAAAACAGAAGGAAAAAGACATAAAGTGAAGGTGTTATGTGGAGTGTTGGATATTTTATAATCATTATTATTATTATTATTATTATTATTATTATTATTTATATAACATTTTTATCAAACCCCTTCTCTGTTTTAGCTAAGTAATCCTTCAATCTTTAAAATGTATTGCATAAGAGATACTTTTTAGCTGCCTTTTTAAAAAAGTGTATTTTTACAATTTCTTTAGTCTCTTTTGGTAATTTATTGTACAATTTTATCCCTTGGTAGAAAATGCTGTTTTGAGTTTTATGTTTATTTTTTCTTGGTAAATGTGAGTCTATCTCTCGTTGCATGGTCGTGGACAGAGCTCTTTGTGCAGTAATTACCAATGTTATTTTTGATGTGTACAACTGACTGGTAAATGTACTCACATGGAGCAGTTAAAATCCCCAGTGCTCTGGACAGATCTTTACAATGAGCTCGACTAGTATTCTTGGTTATTATTCTTAAGGCTCTTTTCTGGAGTTTGAAAATTGTGTTCATATTTTGGGCATTTGTTCCCCAAAAAAGAATGCCATAGCTAAGAACTGATTGTACATACGAATAATATGTAACTAAAAGACACTGCATGTTACACACTGATGATAGGATTCTAAAGGCATAACATGCTGATGACATTCTGTTAGCAAGTACCTTTGTGTGTTCACACCACTTCAACTGAGAATCAATATTCATTCCTAGAAATTTTTCATTTGTTACAAGGTCTATAGAGGCGCCATCTACATTTAATTTAACACTGTCATATTTCCTCTTCAAACTGATATTCATGACATTAGTTTTCTTTACTTATTCACCAATCATAGACTTCCTTGAGAGTTTCATTTGCTTTCTCAGCAAGGAGTTATCTTGTTTTCTCAGAGACTATTGCTGTCGTCAGCGAAGAGGATTTTTTTCACCATGAGTAACACTACTGGGAAAGTCATTGATGTATATCAGGAACAGTATTGGTCCTACTTTGCTACCTTGCAGAACCCCTATGTTAATGCATTTTGGTTCTGATAAGTGTTTTACTAAATGTTTAGATCTATTTGAAGTATATGTTATCTCTACTCTTTGTACCCTATCTGTTAGGTATGATCTAAACCCGTCATTAGCTACCCCTCTTATTTCTAATGCTTCTAATTTAATTGAATCTTGTGGTCGACTGTATCAAACGCCTTAGAAAGATCCAAAAATATGCCTGTGGCACACTCATCTTTATGAAGAGCATCAAGTACAAACTTTAGTAAATTCTACTATGGCTGACTCCGTATTTTTACCACTTCGGAAACCAAAGTGTGATTCGCTTAAAAGATTGTATTTATTCAGGTAATTCATTACTCTGTCTTTCATAATTTCCTCTATTATTTTTGAGAATGCTGACTGCAGGGAAATGGGACAGTAATTTTCTATGTCTTCTGCATTACCTTTCTTAAGCAAAGGTACAACTCTTGCCTGTTCTAACTGCTCTGAAAATATCCCTGATGTGAAGGATTCATAACACCATTGTATTTATTTATTTAGTCCGCCGCTCGTGGTCTCGCGGTAGCGTTCTCGCTTCCCGAGCACGGGGTCCCGGGTTCGATTCCCGACGGGGTCAGGGATTGTCACCTGCCTCGAGATGACTGGGTGTTTGTGTTGTCCTCATCGTTTCATCATCATCCAGGAAAGTGGCGCAATTGGACTGAGCAAAGATTGGGTAATTGTACGGGCGCTGATAACCACGCTGTTGAGCGCCCCACAAACCAAACATCATCATCACTCACCATTGTATTTAGTGCAACATTATTTACAGGTGTTATATTTGTTTTGGGGAGTTTTTGCTGTAACTTCTCTACAATACTTGAAAAATGCTCGTTTACTTAATTTGCTAAGTGGATCATTTATTACTTTATCCCCCTCCCTTAGCAGTATCTTATTCGGCGTTTGTTTGCCTCTCCCCGTTTCCTTTTTTATAACTTCCCAAACTGCTTTGATTTTATTCTCTGCATTATATATTATTTAGTATTTAAATGACTTTTTTGCAGCCAACCGATTTTCCTGATTTCCTCCTGTGTCATAAGGGCTGTATTGGGTTTGGCATTGTCATGGTATACTCTGATGAGCTGACACTGAAGCAATGGTTTGTGGGTCTTGACGGCACGTCGCAGCTTGTCCAGTGACAAATAGTAACGGTCCCGGTTAATTGTGGAGCCAGGTTCCAAAAAGTCAATGAAAATGACATCACACTGATCCCAGAAGAAGGAGTCCATCACCTTTCTGCCTGCTGTTCGTGAAAGTCTTGATTTATTCTTCCGAGGGAACCCGGATGACGCCACTCCATGGATTGGGTTTCGCTCTCAGGTTCGGACAAAAACAACCATGTTTCTTCCTGGGTAATGATGCCGTCAAAACACTGTTTCCACTCTTCAGTGAATGACTTTATGAGACGCTTGCACACATTCCTCCTCATCATTTTCATTTCTCTTGTCAATAATCTAGGCACCCAACTTGCAAAGATTTTTCTGTATCCTAGTGACTGCACCAGTGATACCACACTGCCCAATGACAAACGAGTCATTTCAGCAAGCTATCGTGCCGTCACACATCTATCATTTTGGATTATTTGATCAATGGTCTCCGTATTCACATCGCTCACTGTCGTCGATGGTCCACCGCAACGTGGATTGTCCTGTGGAGGGAAATCACCTTCTTTAAACCTCTGCAACCACCGCTGGATACTTCTGCGATCCACTGTGTCCTCCCCATAAACAGAGAGCAACTTCATCTGAATCGATATGGCAGAGTCATCGCCGGTCTTGAAAAGGAACTGCATCACCGACTGTTGTCACAACCTGGCATCTACGTCACGGTCCATTATGGCTCATCTGTAAATAAAAGGAAGTACTTTTATATATCAACTTATAGCTAAATGTTCCAAGTATGTTCATAAAAAATTTCATTCTCCTTCTGCAAAAAATAAAAAAATTAGAGACGAATGTGCAAAACTTTTTGAACGCCCTTTGTATAATAATTACTTTAATGAATTGCGATGACCACATTATTGAACAGAATTCTGGATTGGTCCCTCATTTCCGTCTCTAATTCTAGTTTCATAAAGACGTAAAAAGTTAAACACGAAGAAGAAATTTACACTATTTTGAAATATGCGACACGCGCGTCGTCTCAGCGGCACATTTCTCTGTATCTGTTGCAATATGTTCATGTTACAAACCAGAGACGTGGAAGCGCAGCAGTGAAATTAGGATATGAAGAAAGTGTAGCCACATATTCCGTGAATTGGAAAATGGATCAACTGTAAGGGAATGTAAACACTAAAGGAGAGACATTTACCATTAAGTTCTTCCGCTATATTATCTCCGCTATATTAAGCAAGATACGCTTTCTGAACTAAATGTTTCACTTTGCAGTACAGAAATGATTATGGTCTCTTGTTACACTGAATTCGAACACTAATCTTCCGGCTCTTGAGACCACTGCTGCCTGTGTACGCTCCCAGGCTAATTAAAAGATTTTACTCTTGCATTAAGCGTCCTACTGCTCCAAATTTTGAGTTGCTCTTATGCCATTTACACAACATGCTTCATGACACCAGCATCGCTTACACATGGTACATAATTCTTTAATCTTTTAGGTTTCCGATCACCCAAATATAGATTATCACAGAATCATCCACTACGATAAATACAGTAACAAAGTCATTAATAACAAGCGACCTGTTACTAACTACGCTGCTTTTTTAATAAATCGTAAATACATTACAGCTGCAGATCGGACAGCCCTTCCCTATGCTGACAGGTAGTGGCAATTACATTGACAATACTTTCACTCCTACACATGCTGTGTCTGTGAAGCATACTATTCGTGCACTCCAGGCTGGCATTCGGAGAGATGGCTAAGGGGAGCGATATTAAATACACTCCTCTATGGTCGCTCGTATCAGCCACCTCACCGAGTTTCAACTTGGAATGCACGAGTACTACAAACCATAGTGGGGTTCAGCTACAACAAATAAATGCGAGCTAAGAAACTGGCAACAAAAATTGTTTTTATTGTATAGGAGAATGTCAATAATTAACTTTTTCAATGTATAAAATTGAAACTTTTTTAACAAAAAACATCACCATGTTTCATTATCTACGAATTCTTCTATCAGAAACAAGAAATATTAGTGTCTCTCTCAGAATGAGCACTGGATTACGGGAGACTGCACAAGAACTAAGAAATTTACACTGTAGCCATTACCATTTTTAGGAGTAGCAGAATCAGTGCCTCCATATTGTTAACCATGCCTAGATATTTTTCTTACATTTCTAACCAAAGAGACCATGTCTGAAAGGTGTTGTACAGAGGTACAAGGACAAAAATTTCCAATTATTTCAGTATATGCAATTGGAGATAGATAAAGCATTTCTGTTTGAGCTCAGACTTAAAAAAAACCAAAACGAAATTAAAACTATGACAGACGCCGATTTTAACTTAAATGTAAGGAATGGATCTAATGAGCCAGCAAAAGTCCTTGACCTAATACGAGGATGTAGTTTCAAGGTGAAGTTCATTCATTTAATTGGAGAAAATGAGTGATAGCTGCCCGTATAAATAACAAATTCTAACAAATATACGTTTGAGGACACAAGAAAGTTCTGTCTTGAGTCAGTTACTGTGGGTCGCATTACCTCACTTCTTGAATTACCAGTGTCTGGGCCAGGAATTAGGAAAACATATATGAGAAATGGAAGGAAATATGACTTTACTGTGGTGTAGACTATAAGATGTGAACAGGCCAATAAATTATTATATTAATAATTCTGAAATATTTCAGAGATTCCTTGAAATGTTCTTAAAATCTTTCTAGAAATAACTATCCTTTGTATCTTGCCGTAATAATTGCAAGCGAAATGAATTACTGCTGACATAAAAATGTAAAATGCTAAAAAAACATTTATTCAATGAACCAAAAAGACAAAACAAAATTTACCAATCATTTTGAAGTATATAAAAGCGTATTTAGAACAAGCTGTACATATGAACTGAAGTGGCACAGAAAAGCTGCATCAGGAATCATGAAAACAAAACGAAAGCACTTCATCATCTTTCTCACTATTTCAGTGGTACTTTTACTGCATATGTGCAGCTGCTAAAGCTTTTCCTGAAAGTAACGGTTCTACACGTAACCTGCTTCACTTTCTATTTTTGTAACTGTTAGTTTCAAGGCCAGAAACTACACTTACGGAAAAAATCGCATCACCAAACAACAATTAATGCAGAGTAATGAAATTTCGGGATTAAATTTGTGTAGATCACATGTTTAAGTGATTAATTGCAAGATAAAAGGTTAATGTAAGTGCGAGATAAGCCATTGCAAATGTGTAACCGCCAGAAGGTTGATTGCAAGCATAAAACCGCGGTGGTCTCGCGGTTCTAGGCGCGCAGTCCGGAACCGCGCGACTGCTACGGTCGCAGGTTCGAATCCTGCCTCGGGCATGGATGTGTGTGATGTCCTTAGGTTAGTTAGGTTTAAGTAGTTCTAAGTTCTAGGGGACTGATGACCACAGCTGTTAAGTCCCATAGTGCTCAGAGCCATTTGAACCATTTGAGCCAAGCATAAAAACGTGCATTCTCTGTGTTGTACACGTGCTTGATGTCAGTTTGTGTGGTGATGTTCCATGTCTGTTGCAGTTGGTCGGTCAATACAGGGACGGTTAATGCTGTTTGTGGATGACGCTGGAATTGTCCGATGATGTCCCATATGAGGTGTAATACAAAATTTTCGGGACTGGTGTTGCCATCTGGAAAGTAGGAGTACTAGATCTTTGCACCGCTAGGTGGCGAGAGCTGCATATCTGATGAGTCAGTGTGCGCAGTGGCATTCAGCTGGGAGGACGCGTTGCATGTCCACAGTGATTTCCGTAATACTCTGTTTGGTGTGTGTCGATTTAACGATGGATCCGCGAACAGAAGTGTGCACGGACCTTTATCAGACCACATCTGATGATCCAACCTTCTTGTCACAGGTTATCACCGGCGACGAGATCTAGATTTCGGTTATGACCCAGAGACAAAGCAACAATCGTCCCAGTGGAAGAGCCTGGGCTCTCCAAGACCCAAAAAAGCGAGACAGGTGAAAAGCAAAGTGAAGAGCATGATCATTGTTTTCTTTGATACCAAGGGAATTGTGCGCAAAGAATTCGTCCCACCCAACCAAACAGTGAATTCCGCGTACTACTGTGACGTTTTGCGACGGCTCCGTGAAAACGTGCGGCGACGACGGCCCGAACTTTGGCGCCAAGGGGCCTGGCTGCTGCATCACGACAACGCGCCCTGTCTCACGTCCTTGCTCGCAAGGACCTTTCTGCCAAAAAACAACATGGCGGTTTTACCCCACCCACCGTACTCGCCAGATTTGGCACCTTGCGACTTTGCGCTATTCCCAAAACTGAAACTCAAGTTGAAAGGCCGTCGGTTCGACACTCTAGAGAGGATTCAAGAAGCATCGCTGGCAGTAATAAACACCCTTAAAGAACAGGATTTCCAGAAAACGTTTGACCAGTGGCAGAAGCTCTGGGACCCATGTGTACGTGTGGGTGGGAACTACTTCGAGGGTGATGGTGACCATTAGTCCAAAGGTAAGATTTTCAACAGATGACAGCACCAGTCCCGAAAATTTTGGATAGCACTTCGTATGTGCTCGATTGGAGACAGATCTGGTGATCGAGCAGGCCAATGTTACATGTTGACAATCTGTAGAGCATGCTGCATTAAAACAGTGGTATGTGGACGACCGTTATCCGGTTGGAAAATACTCCCTAGGATGCTGTTCATGAATGGCGGCACAACAGGTCGAATCACCAGAGTGACGTACCACGCAGAGGTTGTGGGATAACCACGAGTGCTCCTGCTGTCATACGAAATCGCACCCCAGAAAAAAATCTCCAAATGTTGGTCCCGTGTGTCTAGCACGCAGAGAGATTTGTTGCAAGTCATCAACTAGTCTCCTCCTAACCAATATACGGCCATCACTGGCACCGAGGCAGAACCAGTTTCATCAGGAAACACAACAGACCTCCACCCTGTCCTCCAATGAGCTCTCGCTTGACACACTGAAGTCGCAAATGTCGGTGGTTTGTATTCAGTGAAATTCACGTTACATGGCATCTGGCTCGGAGCTGTACTTGAATAACATATTTGTAACAACTTGTTGTCAGATTACGGCAGCACACGCAGTACGATGCGCCAGAGCCATACGCCGAACGCGATGATCTTCCACTCGGTAGAGGCACGTGGCCGCCGGGAACCCGGTCTTGCGACCGTAATTTCTCGTGACCACCGCTGTCAGCAGTAATGTAAAGTGGCTGCATTCCTGCAAAGTTTTTGTGCATTAACGCAGAAGGATCATCCAGCTTCTCATAGCCCTAGTACACGACCTCGTTCAAATTCAGTGAGGTGTTGACAATGGCGTCTTCGTCGTTTTACTGGCATTCTTGAAATGGTTCAAATGGCTCTGAGCACAATGGGACTTAACGTCTGAGGTAATCAGTCCCCTAGAACTTAGAACTACTTAAACCTAACTAACCTAAGGCCATCACACACATCCATGCCCGAGGCAGGATTCGAACCTGCGACCGTAGCGGTCACGCGGTTCCAGACTGCAGCGCCTAGAACCGCACGGCCACTTTGGCCGGCCAGAAAAAAGATTGATATATCATGGTAAGCAGTAGAAATCTTTCAGTCACTCAGTACCGCTAACACGTCCAAATCCAGATTAACACGCCGATCTCATGAAAATACGGAATAAAGGGCAGGAGAAAACAGACAAAGGAAGACAATAAGCTTTAAGTCTGCACTTGAGACTGGGTAGTTCAAAAATCTCCAGATTTATAGCTAATATTTCGAAACTGCCAAGTATCAGAATATTTCAAAAAATTATTTACATTTACACCAAAAATTTGGTGTTACTATGGACATGTTTAAATTATGTTGGCCATAAATTCTGATTTAGTTTCAAAGACACCATGAAGAAGTAGAATCAGTAGTTGCGGGCTTTCCAATAAAAAATGAAATGAAATGAGTGGCCCTAAACTACACACCCTCCGACTTAGAGTTGAAATATTAAACGTTTTGGCCAGTTTCGTTGTCTAGGGGCTGGGATACGTGGTTGCCGCATTACAGGCCAAATACTGCTGAGTCTACAGTATACGATAAGAATACACACATGAATCGAAAGGTCGAAGGTTTCTATCACTCGACAATTGCAAATTGTGAATGTAACATATAAATATAAGAATGAAAGATTGCAATTGCATAAAATCTGCAGGTACTATCTTAACGACTTTAAATGATGAGTACAATAGTAGAAGTACTTTTGAGAATGCGGTATATTTCTGCAAAACACTTATTGGTGTCGATGGTCGAGCAATTAAATAAAATATAAGTTGAATAAGAGGGAAACAATAGATTCCTACTTCATGTAATTAGTTATGAACAACGACAAAGCTCGCGAGATATTCACTTCCAAACGCGCACTACGTCTTCACTGTAAAAGCGACGGAAATCTCAGAAGTGCATAAGTCAGCACTATGAAATATTTCTGTCTGCCGCGACCACGCGTAAACCGCTCCACACTCTCCAAGTCCCTCTCGCGACTGTGCGTCCGTCGCGCCGTCGCGTCCAGCGCCTCCCGTGTCCTGTCCGTACCGTCCAGAACTGCCTCGTTCCGGACTACCTCGTGGCCTCTCCGGACACAATGCTCCCCCCCAACCTCCATACGTCTCTCTTAGTAACGAGATCTGTGACTGACTAGTGCGCTCCCTCCATGTCTCTAAGCTAACGTACGAGGGCAGTTCAATAAGTAATGCAACACATTTTTTTTCTCGGCCAATTTTGGTTGAAAAAACCGGAAATTTCTTGTGGAATATTTTCAAACGTTCCCGCTTCGTCTCGTATAGTTTCATTGACTTCCGACAGGTGGCAGCGCTGTACGGAGCTGTTAAAATGGCGTCTGTAACGAATGTGCGTTGCAAACAACGGGCAGTGATAGAGTTTCTTTTGGCGGAAAAACAGGGCATCTCAGATATTCATAGGCGCTTGCAGAATGTCTACGGTGATCTGGCAGTGGACAAAAGCACGGTGAGTCGTTGGGAAAAGCGTGTGTCATCATCGAAGCAAGGTCAAGCAAGACTGTCTGATCTCCCGCGTGCGGGCCGGCCGTGCACAGCTGTGACTCCTGCAATGGCGGAGCGTGCGAACACACTCGTTCGAGATGATCGACGGATCACCATCAAACAACTCAATGCTCAACTTGACATCTCTGTTGGTAGTGCTGTCACAATTGTTCACCAGTTGGGATATTCAAAGGTTTGTTCCCGCTGGGTCCCTCGTTGTCTAACCGAACACCTTAAAGAGCAAAGGAGAACCATCTGTGCGGAATTGCTTGCTCGTCATGTGGCTGAGGGTGACAATTTCTTGTCAAAGATTGTTACAGGCGATGAAACATGGGTTCATCACTTCGAACCTGAAAGAAAACGGCAATCAATGGAGTGGCGCCACACCCACTCCCCTACCAAGAAAAAGTTTAAAGCCATACCCTCAGCCGGTAAAGTCATGGTTACAGTCTTCTCGGACGCTGAAGGGGTTATTCTGTTCGATGTCCTTCCCCATGGTCAAACGATCAACTCTGAAGTGTATTGTGCTACTCTTCAGAAATTGAAGAAACGACTTCAGCGTGTTCGTAGGCACAAAAATCTGAACGAACTTCTCCTTCTTCATGACAACGCAAGACCTCACACAAGTCTTCGCACCCGAGAGGAGCTCAGAAAACTTCAGTGGACTGTTCTTCCTCATGCACCCTACAGCCCCGATCTCGCACCGTCGGATTTCCATATGTTTGGCCCAATGAAGGACGCAATCCGTGGGAGGCACTACGCGGATGATGAAGAAGTTATTGATGCAGTACGACGTTGGCTCCGACATCGACCAGTGGAATGGTACCACGCAGGCATACAGGCCCTCATTTCAAGGTGGCGTAAGGCCGTAGCATTGAATGGAGATTACGTTTAAAAATAGTGTTGTGTAGCTAAAAGATTGGGGAATAACCAAGTGTATTTCAATGCTGCATAAAACAACCCCTGTTTCAGAAAAAAAATGTGTTGCATTACTTATTGAACTGCCCTCATACTATCACAAACATATTTAAACACATACGAAATACTGGAGTTACATTTAAATAACTTGAAATTAAATCAATATTACTATGGCTGGATCATAAACACGCTCTAACACACATTATTAAATACATAAACAATTAAACAAACGTACATCAAAAGAAAAGAAGCAAAACGTAGGCCAGGAGCCTAATGTCTCTGTGCTTTCTAACACGCAGTAAATATTTAACCAATTTCTTCATGAATAGTATATACCGGATATAAACAAAGACATAGATGAATAAATATATTTATCAGAGTGCTGCTATCGTTTTCTCGTATAACTGTGGAGTACTTATGGCCTGACGCGATTAATAGTAGTAGGCCACTTTGACCTCCATTAACTCATGTACTATTCAAGTTACATGCCTGTAATTTATACCAATTTAGATTTACACTAATAGCTTTCTAAAGACACGTCGATCGACGGAATCGGATGAAGCGTTTAGTTTTTGGAAATTCGTTGCTGGGTGTTACTTGTATAATTTACCGTCACATACTAAACTTTAAACTAATAAAGATATTGAAAATTGATTACACCATCAGAATCGTCGTGCAAATAACAGTAATGCACATGTCTCTTTTTGAGGTATCATGATTCATCTGGCTAATATTAATCTCCATACGAACTGTGGAATGTCTACCATTAAGGCTTCACGAAGTCCGCCATCGTTGGCCCTCCCGGCGCACAGCGTCACCGAGGAATTCCCAGCCACGTGCTCGATGGACCACGTGCTCCGGCCGTTGTGAGGCACCACGCGGATGCTAACGAGCTCGGCCCTGCCGCGCGGTCCGAGCGGTGGCCGCCAACTCTGAACTTAGAATACTTCCAGGGCGCCGCAACTCGCCCGTCACCTCACAAGTTAACAAAATCTTTCGGGTTTCCAGCCGCGTCAGGTGGTTAAAATTCCACGAGCTTTCGACCGAGCTCTCTTCGGCCATTTGCAAGTGGCAAATGACTGTCGTGTAGCCATGGGCTCGCCATTGTATAACCGCGCTGCTCGCTGTGACGTCACTGGTATTCTCTTCCTCGCTAAGTATGGTAATGTTTGCGTCCCTTGTCCATGGCGCCTGCTTGAGCCACAACTGCATCGAGACTGAGTAACATGCTTGAAATTATACACTCCTGGAAATGGAAAAAAGAACACATTGACACCGGTGTGTCAGACCCACCATACTTGCTCCGGACACTGCGAGAGGGCTGTATAAGCAACGATCACACGCACGGCGCAGCGGACACACCAGGAACCGCGGTGTTGGCCGTCGAATGGCGCTAGCTGCGCAGCATTTGTGCACCGCCGCCGTCAGTGTCAGCCAGTTTGCCGTGGCATACGGAGCTCCATCGCAGTCTTTAACACTGGTAGCATGCCGCGACAGCGTGGACGTGAACCGTATGTGCAGTTGACGGACTTTGAGCGAGGGCGTATAGTGGGCATGCGGGAGGCCGGGTGGACGTACCGCCGAATTGCTCAACACGTGGGGCGTGAGGTCTCCACAGTACATCGATGTTGTCGCCAGTGGTCGGCGGAAGGTGCACGTGCCCGTCGACCTGGGACCGGACCGCAGCGACGCACGGATGCACGCCAAGACCGTAGGATCCTACGCAGTGCCGTAGGGGACCGCACCGCCACTTCCCAGCAAATTAGGGACACTGTTGCTCCTGGGGTATCGGCGAGGACCATTCGCAACCGTCTCCATGAAGCTGGGCTACGGTCCCGCACACCGTTAGGCCGTCTTCCGCTCACGCCCCAACATCGTGCAGCCCGCCTCCAGTGGTGTCGCGACAGGCGTGAATGGAGGGACGAATGGAGACGTGTCGTCTTCAGCGATGAGAGTCGCTTCTGCCTCGGTGCCAATGATGGTCGTATGCGTGTTTGGGGCCATGCAGGTGAGCGCCACAATCAGGACTGCATACGACCGAGGCACACAGGGCCAACACCTGGCATCATGGTGTGGGGAGCGATCTCCTACACTGGCCCTACACCACTGGTGATCGTCGAGGGGACACTGAATAGTGCACGGTACATCCAAACCGTCATCGAACCCATCGTTCTACCATTCCTAGACCGGCAAGGGAACTTGCTGTTCCAACAGGACAGTGCACGTCCGCATGTATCCCGTGCCACCCAACGTGCTCTAGAAGGTGTAAGTCAACTACCCTGGCCAGCAAGATCTCCGGATCTGTCCCCCATTGAGCATGTTTGGGACTGGATGAAGCGTCGTCTCACGCGGTCTGCACGTCCAGCACGAACGCTGGTCCAACTGAGGCGCCAGGTGGAAATGGCATGGCAAGCCGTTCCACAGGACTACATCCAGCATCTCTACGATCGTCTCCATGGGAGAACAGCAGCCTGCATTGCTGCGAAAGGTGGATATACACTGTACTAGTGCCGACATTGTGCATGCTCTGTTGCCTGTGGCTATGTGCCTGTGGTTCTGTCATTGTGATCATGTGATGTATCTGACCCCAGGAATGTGTCAATAAAGTTTCCCCTTCCTGGGACAATGAATTCGCGGTGTTCTTATTTCAATTTCCAGGAGTGTATTTTGGTAAACGTAAATAGTTTAAAACGATTACAAAAAAGATTAAGTTAAAAAGAGTACGAATATGTTCCAGTCACCTTCCACAGAGGTAAATATTTTATTTATTCCACGCCTTTATATTCATGAATTGTCTATCTTAATGTGCAGCACTGTAGCGTTATTTGACTCAACACTAGAAGTATGATAAAGTCACAGAGATCACAACTTCATTCTCGGACTCTATATTTTTTGACCATGATAGTGTAGAAAAAATTAAATCACAGAAATAACCACAATATGGATTTAGTAGTTCTAAAAAGTAAGAAATTCTATCATTACAGAGAAATTAAATGGGTATTTAAGGTGATATACAAAGTGTCTCAGTGACATTGTGTATCTTTAAACGAACTTAACTTGACGAGTCTTCTGTTCATTCAATCAATGACCTAAATTTATATGTAAATAAGATAATAAAATTCAGATTCTGAGTGATATGATCTCGTAAACATTATCCACACGTCTAATGGAGGTTTGCTCTGTAGAAATTGAGTTAGACACAGCTACCCTGTTGGCGAGGAGAGAGCGCCTCTCACGCTGATAATGGAATAGTTCGATGTGATATAGGACGTGATCGCAAAGACTTTTTACCGGCTGTCTGATTCATAGGCGGACATAAAATGCTGTGCAAGCCACGAGATAGCTGTGCATTTGATCGCGACCATATATTCAGGACCTGATTCATTTCTGAACTCCTACGGGTACATCTGTACCTAGAGCTACACACTCCGCAATCTATTTAATAATGCAAAGTGGGTGGTACTCTGGACCACTATTAGCCTCACCCTAACCTTTCAGTTTGTGTTTTAAAGAAAAAAATACTGCCGGTGTACACAAAGGTCACTCAAAGAAAACATCGCCATTCTTCCAGCGAATACCTAAAAAACTATGTTGCTTTTTACTTTCCGTTAAACCGACATGTTAAACAACCTAGCAACGTGTCTCCAAGCTCCTTCAACTTCTTCCGTCAGACCTACTCGATAAGAACTCCAGTCGCTGGAACAGTATCATAGGACGAATTAAAATCGAGTGCCGGCCGGGGTGGCCGAGCTGTTCTAGGGGCTACAGTCTGGAACCGCGTGACCGCTACGGTCGCAGGTTCGAATCCTGCCTCGGGCATGGATGTGTGTGTGATGTCCTTAGATTAGTTAGGTTTAAGCAGTTCTAAGTTCTTGGGGACTGATGACCTCAGAAGTTCAGTCCCATAGTGCTCAGAGCCATTTGAAACTTTTTTTTTTTTTTTTTAATCGAGTGTGTGGTTTCGCAAAGAGCTGTGCTACATTTTTCTAGAATCCTTCGAAGAAAACCTTTCCTTCAGCTTTTTGTTGGGAAGCTCCTTCTACTTCATGAAAGAGCATCTTTAAGGAAGCTCTTAAAATTTATGTTTATTTCATAGCACTGTAAGACACTAATATTTCATAATTTTAGTCCACGTGGCACACGATATAGGAATGCGTAAGCAAAATTTATTTTAATTTGTGTAAGAGTCACATTCCCCGATCAAAAGTATTCGGGCACCTGTTAGTGGATATTAATGCGGGATGTGTCCACCATTCCCCTTTATGACTGATGGATCTAGGCTTAGGACACTTTAAAAGGGGTGTCTGTATGCCTGTTGAGGAAGGGCAGCCCATTCTTCCCCAAGAGGTGAAATCAGAGGAAGTAGTGATGGTGGAATTTGGAGTGACGCCGACGTTCTAACAAGTCCCGGAGATGTTCCACTGCGTTCATGTGGGGGCACTGGGCAGGACAGTCCATTTCAGGAATATTATTGACCACAGACGATTGCCTCACAGATGATATATTATGACAGGGTGCATTGTTATGCTGTTCGTCTACTGTACATAATGCTTTAAAATGTGTTCATATCCTTCCGCATTTAGCGTTTTCTTAAGCGCAGTAACGAGAAACACCCACATACCGTAACGCCAACGTCTCCGTACTTCGGTGCTGGCGCTACACATGATAGCAGAAAGTTAGAATTATATTACTGCTGACGGGTGTTGGTATATATCAACGGGGGCAGGTGAAAATGTGTGCCCCGACCGGGACTCGAACCCGGGATGTCCTGCTTACATGGGAGACTCTCTAGCCATCTGAGCCACCGAGCGCACAAAGGGTAGTGCGACTGCAGGGACAATCTCGCGCACGCCTCCCGCGAGACCCGCATTCTCACCTTGCACGTCCACACACTACATTCGTAGTGTCCCGCCCCAGCACACTCATTACTCGTGGAAGACATTCTTACCAAGTCCCATAAAAGTTCGGGGAATATGTGTGCATCCGCACAGAAGATGGTCATGGCCGGTATTGCCAGAACTATATACAGTACTTATATGGATATGGCGTCTGTTCTTTCGGGCATGACATCATATCCATGTAAGTATATTGATAGCAGAAAGATTTCCATCGGACTGACACAGGGTAAAGGGTGATTCATCTCTCCAAGTCGATTGGTTGATTCGGCAGAGGGGACCAAACAGCGACGTCATCGGTCCCTTTGGGTTAGGGAAGTATGGGGAAGAAATTCGGCCGTGCCTTTTCAAAGGAGCCATTCCGGCACTGACCTGCAGCGATTTAGAAAAATCACGGAGAACCTTAATCAGGATGGCCGGACGTTGGTTTAAAACGCCGTCCTCCCGAATGCGAGTCCAGTGTGCTAACCACTGCGCCACCTCGCTCGGTCGCTCCAAGTCGCTCGTTTCCAGTCACCCACTGTCCAAAGACATAGCTCTATTTACACCACCTCAAACGCCGCTTAGTTTTGACTTCAGAAATGTGTGGCTTATGAGTCGATGCTCGACCACTTCACCCCATTCTCTTTACACCATACGCATAGTAATGGCGCTAGGTCCAGCTTTCGTAGCAGTTTGGAGCTCACGAGTGACTACTTCCACTGATTTCACGTAATTTGTTTGCAGCCACCTGCTACAGTGCTCTACAATCCCCGTTCGTCAGTAACGAAACGTCCCTGGTTCAAAATGGTTCAAATGGCTCTGAGCACTATGGGACTTAACATCTGAGGTCATCAGTCTCCTAGAACTTAGAACTACTTAAATCTAACTAACCTAAGGACATCACACACATCCATGCCCGAGGCAGGATTCAAATCTGCGACCGTAGCGGTCATGCGGTTCCAGAATGTAGAGCCTAGAACCGCTCGGCCCATCCGGCCGGCAAAGCGTCCCTGCTATCGGTTTAGCTGTGGTTATTCTCCCGCGTTGCCACTTTTCAATCACATCGCCAACAGTGGATTGGGGGAGCTTTAGAAGGGTTGATGGATCTCTTATTCAGGTGATGCCCAATGAGTTGTCAACGTTCGAAAACACCGAGCTCTCATGATTGACCAAATCTGCTGTCACTGTTTCTCTACTGACAACACCGTATTCGCCGCCTCCTTTTATCGTCGCAGGTCCCCCTGTCGTGCCATCTAATGGAGAATTCTGCATCATGTAGGGATGTTCGCATACTTCTGATCGCATATTGTATGTAAGCGCAACGCTCTGGTTGTTCAGAACGAAGCTAGATTGTCCTGATTGTTCGACGCTGAAGGAAGCATCCAGCCCGCGCATACACGAATGGTGCCACGTAACATCTGGTTTCATTTTACGTAATATATTAGGGCTTGAGGTAGGCATTTTATTGATTGCCGTCCCTGATGATCCGGTTAAGTACATCTAATCACTGATATCAAGACTCTTTTACGCTGACTCTCTTCCCAGTGTTATCAGCTGCGCCACTTTTTTTTATTTTTGTTTCTATGTGCTGCCAGACGATTACTTAACGTAACGTTTTGTAGATGATATAGTAGTACTTGCTGACTCAGTAAAGGTAATGGAGTTTATGTTGCTAAAAAAAATTTGCCAAAATCCTAAGAGAATTTAATCTAAAAATAAATGAGAAGAAAACAAAAACTATGTTAGTAGGGAAGACAAAAGAAAATGGTAAAGCTGATTTTAAACTAGAAGAAAATGTTCTAGAGCAGATTGAGAACTTCTGTTATTGGGGAGCACAATCACTGACGACAACAAATGTATCACAGATATAAAGAGAAGAATAGCCTTGACAAAGCAAGCTTTCCAAAATAAAAGGAATTTGTTAACAGACAATCATATATGCCTAGAAAGTAGGGACAACTTTTGTTTGGAGTGTCTTAACATACGGATGTGAAGCGTGGACTCTGGGAAAGGCAGAGAAAAAGAGACTAGAAGCAGTGGAAATGTGGATATTGAGAAGAATGACGAAAATAAGCTGTTTGGATAGAAAAAGTAATTAACAGGTCTTAAGAGAAGTGAATGAGGAGAGAATGCTGCTAAATGATATAGGAAGAAGAAAATAAAAAATGATAGGGCACATAGTTCCTAAAGAATGTATTTGAAGGAAAAGTTTTAGGGAAAAAATCAAGAGGCAGGGCAAGAAAAACGTATTTTAATAACTTCAAAGAAGATATGGGGATAAAATCATATGAAGAATTGAAGAGGATGACAATGGAGAGAGCGTCGTGGTTAAATCTACGAGGCATAGCCTTTAGTTTATGATGATGAACGTAAGATACAGTTTTGGAACACTTCACTCAGCTGCTTTTTTTGATGCAATATATTCAAGGCACAGAGAAGGAGACTGAAAAACACTCTTCTTTTCCTAGCTAAGTGCATTAGAAATGCAGTGCCATTTCTTACGTGTAATTGAAACGAAACTACATTGTGCAGTTTGTCCAAGTGCAACCGTCCAACCAGTTGACTGCTGATTCACGTTCTACTTGAGGCATCAGTGGAAGTCTGTATTTAGGAAACTTATAGTAAGCACACTATTCTTCTGACCATTGGTAGCAATTTTCTAAATGGGAGCTGTTGGACCCCCAGTTTTCTGCTCAGCTGATCGCCTGGTTTCAATTGGGCACCCGTCCGATACTCACATTCTCGATAAAGAGAAGCGTCGAAGAATTTTAGATCACTATGACTACAGAATTCTTACTGCTTATTTTAACAAGTACCTGAAAAATGCCGCTTCGCTTGGTACTTTTTGCATTGGTTTTTTAACAAAGAGAAAGTGCAATTAATCTTCTTTTTTGTGTAGTATCTAATTTATTCAAAGTGATTTCTTACAAACTACATTTGGTGTTTTGCTTTCAGGTGCAAAGACGGATACGTTTTGTAGTTGTGCCATACACGAACAAGTTTCGTATAGTTGTCCGTGTGAGAAACATGATTCATCTAAATTCGCGGCGCAACATAGTAATGTTTGTCTTTTTGTTTCATTGGTAGTCATGCTGTCCGCCAATCTTACCCGAAGTTCGAGCCTTTAAAAGATGAAATGAATACTGAGTTTTGTTTCTTTTTCGATTAATTTTTCCGCTTCTATTATGCTGTTTAGAAGCTTTTATTGGCAGAGCATACCGGAAACAAAGAGCGAATTTCGAAATTCTGTTGGAAAGTTTGCGTTTTCCTTTTTTCTTCCCCTGGCATCAAATTTCGCATTCATTAATCTGTCATTTTTTGTTGCTTAAATTTTTCGGTCACACAACCCTTTTTTGTTCACGCAGTTTACGTCTACAATCGGATACATTTATTCTATAAATTGTTCCTCTGTCTTGCAACATTCCACGTCTCATCGGCTTATAGGAATTTTGCCGGAGTGTGGATTGGTGTGGTATGGGTCGTTTTCTGGTCGCATTCTAATACATTCGAGAATATTCTACAACGTTCGAAAACATTTGTTAACATTCGATTTTGTAAAAGCTCGAGAACATTATAGAACAGTCCAGAATTTTTTCCCCTTAAAATATACATTGATGTAATAGTGATAGAAGATGTGCTGGTGACCACTTTAAAAACGCGTATCCACACAAACATTAGAACTGACACCGTATAACCACAGTAGTTCACAAAGGGGAACAAAGGATAGCATCAGACACAAAAACCAGTGACCAGCAGTGGGTGATTTCGAAGGCATTGTCAACTTCAACCACAAATACTTTAGTTTATTTATATGTAATTACATTTTAGCAATAAAATGGTCATTGAAACCCGCGAATGTAAAAACAGTGATTACGTTTTCAACATGAAAAGGGTTTCTGCGAACAATGGCGATTTTATGAAGTTTATCATAACACATGAGGCAATACTGACCTTAAGACTTATCTTAGAAGAAAGAATAAGGAAAGGCAAACCTACGTTTCTAGCATTTGTAGACTTAGAGAAAGCTTTTGACAATGTTGACTGGAATACTCTCTTTCAAATTCTAAAGGTGGCAGGGGTAAAATACAGGGAGCGAAAGGCTATTTACAATTTGTACAGAAAGCAGATGGCAGTTATAAGAGTCGAGGGACATGAAAGGGAAGCAGCGGTTGGGAAGGAAGTGAGACAGGGTTGTAGCCTCTCCCCGATGTTATTCAATCTGTATATTGAGCAAGCAGTGAAGGAAACAAAAGAAAAATTCGGAGTAGGTATTAAAATCCATGGAGAAGAAATAAAAACTTTGAGGTTCGCCGATGACATTGTAATTCTGTCAGAGACAGCAAAGGACTTGGACGAGCAGTTGCACGGAATGGGCAGTGTCTTGAAAGGAGGATATAAGATGAACATCAACAAAAGCAAAACGAGGATAATGGAATGTAGTCGAATTAAGTCTGGTGATGCTGAGGGAATTAGATTAGGAAATGAGACACTTAAAGTAGTAAAGGAGTTTTGCTATTTGGGGAGCAAAATAACTGATGATGATCGAAGTAGAGAGGATATAAAAGGTAGGTTGGCAGTGGCAAGAAAAGCGTTTCTGAAGAAGAGAAATTTGTTAACATCGAGTATAGATTTAAGTGTCAGGAAGTTGTTTCTGAAAGTATTTGTATGGAGTGTAGCCATGTATGGAAGTGAAACATGGACGATAAATAGTTTAGACAAAAAGAGAATAGAAGCTTTCGAAATGTGGTGCTACAGAAGAATGCTGAAGATTAGATGGGTAGATCACATAACTAATGAGGAGGTATTGAATAGAATTGTGGAGAAGAGGAGTTTGTGGCACAACTTGAGAAGAAGAAGGGACCGGTTGGTAGGTCATGTTCTGAGGCATCAAGGGATCACAAATTTAGCATTGGAGTGCAGTGTGGAGGGTAAAAATCATAGAAGGCGACCAAGAGATGAATACACTAAGCAAATTCAGAAGGACGTAGGTTGCAGCAAGTACTGGGAGATGAAGAAGCTTGCGCAGGATAGAGTAGCATGGAGAGCTGCATCAAACCAGTCTCAGGACTGAAGACCACAACAACAACATCATACGTATGACGCGTTTAGGGAAATAAGTTTCATACTTAAACGCATGTTTTATTACATTATTACGATATGAACGCGATTCATGGTGTGTGCGAGCTGCTACAACGTTATGAAAGATTCAGTATAATGTAAACACGTGAACATTTCTTGTTACTGACGATTCTGGCCCAACAGATACCAGGAAAATGTAGAAATAAATTTACTTGCGGAGTGGCTTGTTATTTGGTATCTCAGAGCGTAATCATCACTTCCATCGTTCACTTGTCAATATTGAAAACAGAACCTTAAAACAAATATTCACGTATATACGATGCACAAGCGAGAACAGAAATATAAACAAACCAGAAACATGTAAATAACATTACAAGTGAACTACGCAAATGTTGATCACAGTATTTGAGTTTATCCATAATAGGAAACTGACAGTTTCTAAGTGAAATTACATTCACGTGTACAGGGACGTCGTAAGCAAAAAGAATTTTTGAGGTATTTACATTACAGTGACATTTCCAGAACGACGTAGCAACTGGAACACAAGAAACATATCTGAATCGTCACAACAAAATAAAAATGCAGTTCACCATCTGCATTAATATTCGTAGCGAGTAGGGCGTGACGTAAATATAAAAAATGATCAGCAGCTGCAAGGTTTCTGATGTTTGTAGCATACTAATGAATATAAACGTTATGAACTAAAATTGTCTCTTACCATAAATCACTGAAAATCTGTTCCGATGCTCACGGACGTATTTTGATTGACCAACCATAATCCTATAAACTAGTGTAATAAGGCTTTTTTAGCTCCGTTTTCGGACAATTTCACTACGAAATCTAGGTTGTAACCTCCCCACACAAAAATTACAATGAAAGTGAGCGAAGCGTAACCTCCCCAAAGAATTGTTTATATTTAAAATATGAACCATGCATAAACACCCCACAAAATAATAATTAAATGAATTTTAAATATTGTAACCTCTGAACAAAATTGGCTCCCATTTATAGTCTGTGCGCAGAAATGCATTCACATTTAATGTTCCCACAAAATTTTTTCTCATTTAATGTCAAGTTCGAAACAGAAAAATTCCTAAACACCAAAATAATAAAAAAGTTTAGTAACCTGATAAATTTTATGAGGACAGCAGCGCTGCCCTTCAGCCCTGTATTCTGAATAAAAAAGCAAAAATTCTTACCTCAATAAAAATTGCAAATATATCTGCTCTTAATTAGATATTTTTCGACACAGCTTCGTGCAATGCTGGCGTATATTTTTTTTTTTATTCTTGGAAGGAATTATCATGCATTGGCAATATTCTTTAAATTGAAATGAATGCTTTTCTTTAAAAGAGTTACTTTATATTATAAAAATTATTATTGGGGCGTTTTTTTGGAACAAATTAAATTACAATTAACATACATTATTAAATATGCGCAAGGCTGCTTCTTTACCTTCTACAACAATACTCATCCTCCAGAATCCTGACCAGAGTCGCGAGCAGAGCACACAGCTGACACATGCCGACTCCCGCCGACTCACGCTGACTACACCAGACTACTACTGTCGACTCGCGCAGACAAGTGCAGACTAGCGACAAGCAACAACTAACGACATACTACTCTCTGGTCAGAGATTCTGTCATGCCTCGCCCATCGATGGCAAAGCATACTTCTTACATAACCCTCCCTGGGGGGGGGGGGGGGGGGGGGGGGGCAAAATTTTGGCAGCGATGGTGAGTCAATGGGACTTGCCATGAGCAACAAATTTTTCCTAATGAACTAACTTTACAATCACAGAATATATACATATATATAGGTGCAGAACATGAAATAAAATATAGTGCACATGCACTGAGGACAGAACATATCAGGCAATGACAAAATGTATACACACTGAGTACAAAACATATTAACAAATGGCAAAAGTGCACACGCACTGTAAAACTCTTTAGCATTTTTTACAACAAATAAACATAATGAGTACAAATCATATTGACAAATGACAAAAGTGCACACGCACTGTAGTTCAGAACATATCAGCAAATCACAAAAATGTATATGCAATGAATACAAATCATGTTAACAAATGGTATAAAGTGCACACGCACTGTAGTACAGAACATATCTGGGAATCACAAAATGTATACGTAATGAGTACAAATCGTATTAACAAATTGCATAAACTCTTTAGCATTTTTACAACAAATAAACATATCAAGGAGTGAAATAAAGTGCACACGCACTGTAGAAGTCTTTAGCGTTTTTACATAACACATCATGGAGTGAAATAAAGTGCACACGCACTGTATAAGTCTTTAGCATTTTTACATAACATATCATGGAGTAAAATAAAGTGCACACGCACTGTAGAAGTCTTTAGCATTTTTACATAACATATCATGGAGTGAAATAAAGTGCACACGCACTGTATAAGTCTATCATTTTACAAGAATTTAAACGCATTGTATAAGTGTTTACCATTTTACAAGAACTAGGAAAGGAATGGGAAGGATTGCGTCATGGTTGTAGCACTTTAGGTTCCACGCAGCTGCACTGAAAGTCCATATCTTTCTATAGAAGCACAACACCAAGTGAGACGATCTGAAGTTCTTTTCCTTGAAGTATTAATCAGTGTAGCCAAGACACTGAAATGTCGTAATAATATTCCATGCTATCATTTTGGTAGTACATTAGGTACACCAAACAGTGGGACCATAATAACATCTCCATCGCCCAAGGTGGTGGACAGCATGTCGTGTCAACACCACGTTCTTGTAAAGTGCACCAACGTAGAATTAGTGCAAAAACCAAATATAGTTCTCCATGATCATGAGAATAGACAGGACAAACGGATATTGCAGTAATTTCTGGTAATTAGGTCAGAAGGTGAAGGACATTAAGTCACATACTAGTCTTCATTGAGAATTACAGTAGTCTAACAACTGATTTGAGTAATTGGTGGCACTCATCACCCAGTTACTGAACATTTCTGTACCATGTATGTACTATTACAGAATAATGTTCATCAATTATCTGTTTACAGAGAACATTGGCACTCATTGGCCAGTTACAAGCCATCAAAAGTCATCATTCAAAACAGGAGCTAATGAATGGCATAGTATTAACATAATTCACTTAGTTATAGTAATCATTGGCACTTATTGGCTAGTTACAAAGCATTTTTTTATGCATTATTCAGAAGTCATCATTCAAAATGAGTTAATTATTGGCATAGCATTTATACATAATTCATCTAATTAATCATTGGCATCATAGGTCATCTCATTACAGTAATCAGTGGCATTCATTGGCCAGTTACAAAACATTTTTTATGCATTATTCAGAAGTGATCATTCAAAACAAGAGTTAATTATTGGCATAGCATTTTTAGAGTATAACAAAAATATTATTTACAGAAATTATGCGCATAGTATTTATGCATTATTACAAAGCATCATTCAGTATTACTCAGAATTCATTATTCAAGTGACATACTATTCAGAGCTGATCAGTATTAATCAGAACTCTCTTAAACTGGTAGCATTATTTGGGACTGGTAATACATTTTTTTTGTGCTAGTAATGCATTGCGTTGGGATCGATAATTAATTACTGGGGCATAACAATATTTGCTTTTGAGTTATTGCTGCAAATGAAGATGTGTAACGTCATTCGTCATGAGTCAGCTGTAGCAAGGTTATGAAACCAGTAGAGTATATGTGATCACATTCATAAATGACATAGGTTTAATGAACAACTGCTTATAGCACATTAATTTCATGAATAATTTCTCCTGCAAAATATACAAAAATGGATTATTAAACTGAAAGAAGAAACGCATATTATGCTGAAAAGTAGTGAACTTCGAATTAACAGGTAGAGAAATGTGTATAAAAAATATATTATGTTCTCTAGCTGTCCTTTCCAAAACCTTCAGTCATCAAACCATGCGATATAAGACATACTGTCAAAACGAACTGCAACAAATACTTAAATAACTACATAGCATTTCTTAACTAACAGTAAATATATAAACTTCATCATTATCCTCATCTGTAAAGAAAAACTTCATTATTCATATTACCATAACTCCATTATTATCATCACCTGTAAAGAAAAACTTCATTATCCATAGTAGCATATTCTTCATCATTATTCATCGCTATTCATTATCATCTGCAAAAAAGTCACTTCATTATTCATTATACGACTATTCCTTATTTCTAGCATATTTCATCACTAAAACTAAGATGTGTAGTTCTGTCTGACAGCCTGCATCAATCGCTTCGTATTCTGAAAGAAAAAATTAGTTAAGACTGCTATTCTAAGATGTGTATAGTACATTCTTGTTAATGCTTGTTAATTCTGATCCATTTACTCTTCGTCACGAGGTATTGCATCTTCTTTCGTTCATTCCGAAGGTGAAATTCCCATTTCTGTTTAATTTATTTCTTTTACACGTTATTGCTTTCTGAAAATGATGAACATAGATTAATGTCTTGCATTTAAATCATATACCCATTAAATGAAAACTGGTTTCTAGTGATATAATTGAGCATACAGCATAGCATGACAGAAAACGTAATATGTCAAAAACATAGACAGTGTTCAGAGGCAAAAATGCACCCAGTGTATCACAATGTAGCAGCAAAAAAAAAAAAAAAAAAAAAAAAAAAGTAGTCACTATGTTGAGATATCATAAGGCAAAAATGTCAAAGTCAACTGGTGTTTGTTATATCCTAAATATTTCATAGTGCATACAAACAAAACAGGAAAACAATCATACATACATGAAAAATGGAAAATATGCACGGTCTGATATACGATGACAAGAAATGTGGCCTGCTAACCTTACCTTGCCGGGCACTTGCCAAGAAAAAATACGACAATCATCAGTAAGTGTTCATGTGAATATAATTGCATAAGTGGTCATAAAAAAATTAGGAAATGGCATTACAGTGTGATAAATCATAAAGTACGTTCATTCAATAAAAGGTTTAATGTTGGAGACGTGGTGGTTCCCTTTGGTTTTTCTGGTTCTCAAAGTTTCGACATGTACTACATTGGGGTGAGGAATGCTGCGAATCCGATATGGACCTGCGTATAGAAGCTCAAATTTACTACATCTACTCTTTCCTCTGTTGGATAAATAGTGTGTACGTACTAATATCTTCTGTCCAATTTGAAAATCACGGCGTGCACAAACCTGTTTTTGCTGTCTTCTCCGGCGCTCTGCGGCACGTTTGATGTTGTTCAGCGCAATGTCAATTATTTCATGGTGTCGTAGTCGACGAAATGTAGGAAAGGTTACTAATTCTTTAATTTTGTTAGGTATGTTCAACAGTTTTCAGTATAACAGACAGAGATAGCATAGTAGAGTCATTTGGTATGGAATTAATTACATCCTGGAATGAGAGTATGTATGTGTCCCAATCAATAAGTTTCTTATGCCAGTATATTCTACACAGTTTACCAATTTTTTTTCATTAATCGTTCACAAGGGTTCGAAGAAGCATGGTACCTGGATATATAGATCGGAGAAATGTTTCTAGCTCGTAACATACGTGTCCATATAGCAGATCGAAACTGTGATCCATTGTCGGAAATTACTTTCAACACATGCCCTACATGAAATAGAAAATGTTTTACAAATGCTTTCGAAACAGTTTTAGCAGTAGATTTGCGTAACGGAGTGAAGGTAACAAATTTTGAAGTGAGTTCAACAGCGACAAAGATGTAGCAAAAACCTCTATTAGTTCTGGGAATCGGACCAAAAATATCTACAGCGGCCATGTGTCTCAATTTAACAGGTACAATGGGATGTAACGGAGGAATATGTGAAGTCGTGTCTGACTTATCTTTCTGGCAGATTTTACATGACGCTAAAACTCGTCGAATACGTTTCTCCATGTTGGTAAAATAATAAAACTCGTCGAATACGTTTCTCCATGTTGGTAAAATAACAGTTCTGTCTCAGTATAAGAAAACATTTTGTGGCTCCGTAATGTGCGTAACTTAAATGAGTATGCCAGATTAATTTGTTAACAAGTTCGTCAGGAATGCATCATAACAAATTGTTGCTGTCAGGATGAGAGCGGCGAAACAGAATGTCATTGCGTACAGTGTAATGGTTTTTAATGGTAACATTATTCCTATCTTGCCAAAGGTGTTTAATTTCTTTCCACACGTTGTCTTTACTCTGCTCTTGTGCTATGTCTTGTAATGACGACGAAATGAAATTCTCAAATGCAACTTGTTGAATGTACATGACGCTGAAATTTGCTTTGCAGAAGTTGGTTGCGATGTCTTGCTGATTGTTGCTGAGAGAACGGGATAGTGCGTCTGCTACAATATTTTGTGTGCCGGGAATGTGAACAATTGTAAAATTAAATTCCTGCAAATAAAGTTTCTGTCTACTTAATCTGTCGTGTGTAAATTTAGCGAAAGTAAAAATTGTATCGCTCTATGATCTGTGTAAACGGTAGTGTGTCTTCCATAAAGAAAATGCCTAAATCTTGTAAAAGCCCATACAACACATAATGTTTCAAGTTCTGTAACAGAATAATTTCGGTCAGCAGGTGACAGAATGCGACTTGCAAAGGCGATGTTTTTAATTACTGTACAACCATCTTCTTCAATTTCCTGAAAAATATGTACGCCTAAAGCGGTGTTAGAACTGTCGGTGGCAATGGAAAAATTTCTGAAAGATCTGGGTGCGATAAAAGTGGTGCATTCAACAAAGCATGTTTCAAATAACATTCTCGTGAACAAGATTCTGCGTGTCAAAATTATTGCTTGCGTTACTGGAATATGCAACCTGTACTATATCTAGTCAAATTCTATCTGACGTGTTATTATTTCCAGGAGGATGCTGTGGCATTTCCACTATGTATACTGTTCTATTATTTCTCCCTGACGTATTACGTTCTGGATGATATCTACTGTCTGGTTCATTCATGATAATATGTTGTTGCTGATGTTCTTGCTGCTGATAAGATCGAGTGTTATTAAATGTACGCTGAAAATTGTGCTCATTACTTTTACGTCTGTCATGATAGTCATTTCTGTACGGTGCAGTGCGATAGGATTTGAAATAGTGTGTTTTCTGTACGTACTGATTCCCTTGTTGCTGTGCGTTACTATTTGTTGGAGCTGATGCTATACGTGCACGCGGCGAAACATTAAAGCTTGGTTGACCTTGTGCATTACATTGTTGGTTAGGTATGCTAACCGGCTGGCTTTCATGCTGTTGCGGTGAAAAACGTCTATTGTTACCAAAATGTGGTTGCGACTGCTGAAAATTTTGTACATACTGATGATTAAAATTTTATCTGATATCAAAATTACGCTGGTAGTTCTGGAGTGCCTAATGAAAATTGTCACTTTCGGTAAAACTTGTCTTATCGGGTTTTCTTTACTCATTCTTAATCCTAGATAGAGCGATAGTTGAAGAGCTGTTTTAATAGATATAAAGGATAGTAGAAGAAAAGGCAGCAGTGCAGAAAACTAAAGATGAAACTGCACTACTACGGCTCGGGGCCCTGTGCACGCTACGGCACATATTCATTAAAGCGTAATGAATCCCCTGAGGTCAATTACGCGCTACAAATAAATTTTAGCTTCTGCGTTACAGGCAATGCCGGTAAAAATTCAAAAGCAAATTGCTGTATCCATGCTAATTCTAGTTTCTGCATTTCAGGCAATACTGTTGAAAATACAAAAGCAAATTGTCGTATCCAGTTCAAAGCGTGTATCTGTGCTCTGTCATTTTCAAATACCTTAGATTTTCTTACGGATAAAAATTGCTTATAATCAACGTTATCGTCACTGAATGTGTGAACAGGTTCACGATTGCATAAGAATCTGTTTGTCTGTGTCTTTTCGGATTTTAAGTCACGTACTCTCTGTAAATTACCTAAGTCACACTGGCTGTGTGAGTGTGACAAATGTTCGGAATGTGCCGTATGCTGTGACGTGTTAGTGACCGAAACATTTTTCATTTCTGTCACTTTAAAACATTCGTCAATTTGGCTATTCTGTTGTTCACATTTCTTATCGACTTCCGTACCCAGAGTGTGTGAAAGTTCTGGTGACTTTAAATTAAACTCGTCGCGTATCTGTGTTGCGTTTTCTGAATATCGTTCTGTGACTGCATTAATTTCATCTCTAAGTGATTCTATTGTGGCTGCATGTGTATTACCTAATTCTTGTGCAACAGATCTAGTTTCTTCACTACTGTTCGTAGCACAAGCCTCAATTTCGTCACGTAACTGTTCTTTAGTATCATGACGTTGCACGGTAACGGCTGTAATCTGTTCACTAAGTTGTTTGTTCTGTTCATTAAGGTTGTCGTGTTTTTCGTTCGGCTGTTTAAGACTTTCATTAAATTGTTTGCACGATTCATGAAGTTGTTTGAAATGGTTGTCGAAACTTTCATTAAGTTGTTTGTACGATTCATTAAGTTGTTTGAAATGGTTGTCGAAACTTTCATTAATTTGTTTGAAATTTTCACCAAATTGTTGTTTGAGATTCTCGTTTTGTTCCTTCTTAAACTGTAGCAATACTGCCATAATTTGATCCCAGCCAATATTACCTGTACTGTTTGATGGCGTACTTGCAATTGTCACGTTTTGTGTAACCATTTGGTCATTCTGTAATTTTTGAAAAGGTTTGCCAATCGGATGTGCACTATTAGTCACTACCTGGGAATCAAATAAATCTGTCGTATTTTGAGTACTCTGTTCATTTTCGTTACAAAAATTTGTCAGTTCACAATTCAAATTTTGCAAACCGGTTGTGTTAAACTGGGCAGCGTTCATTGTAACAGAACGTGCCGCATCATCAATTGTCGTTGAATTAAAAGACGACACAATCGAATTTGTTTGCTCATCACTAGGATAACAATCATTACTAGTGGTCAGTACGCACTCATTGTCTGTAAATGGAGGATTGTCATCATTACACTGCGTGTCAAAAGTACTATCGGTCAAATTATTCGAATCGGCTATTTCACTCATTACACATTGCGATGTACTGTTAACAGTTTTTCGCGGCATTTTTCACAAAACAAAATTAAGCACAAATGAAACAAGGACAATCCAAAAATGCAACAAACACAATTACAACAAAGAGCAACAAATTGCCGATGATCTGTGAAAGAAAGAGTGACAAATTAGTAAAATGCGTTGCGCCAGATGCAAACTACATTTAAGTAAATAAGAGCAGATATATAACTACTTATCAGAAGATTCACAAAGAAATACAATGCTGGCAGGGTTGCCAAGTGTAATCTCCCACACAAAAATGACAATGAAAGTGAGCCAAGCGTTACCTCCCCAAAGAATTGTTTATATTTAAAATATGAACCATGCGTAAACACCCCACAAAATAACAATTAAATGAATTTTAAATATTGTAACCTCTGAACAAAATTGGCTCCCATTTATAGTCTGTGCGCAGAAATGCATTCACATTTAATGTTCCCACAAAATTTTTTCTCATTTAATGTCAAGTTCTACATCTACATCTATACTCCGCGAGCCACCTTACGGTGTGTGGCGGAGGGTACTTATTGTACCACTATCTGATCCCCCCTTCCCTGTTCCATTCACGAATTGTGCGTGGGAAGAACGACTGCTTGTAAGTCTCCGTATTTGCTCTAATTTCTCGGATCTTTTCGTTGTGATCATTACGCGAGATATATGTGGGCGGTAGTAATATGTTGCCCATCTCTTCCCGGAATGTGCTCTCTCGTAATTTCGATAATAAACCTCTCCGTATTGCGTAACGCCTTTCTTGAAGTGTCCGCCACTGGAGCTTGTTCAGCATCTCCGTAACGCTCTCGCGCTGACTAAATGTCCCCATGACGAATCGCGCTGCTTTTCGCTGGATCATGTCTATCTCTTCTATTAATCCAACCTGGTAAGGGTCCCATACTGATGAGCAATACTCAAGAATCGGACGAACAAGCGTTTTGTAAGCTACTTCTTTCGTCGATGAGTCACATTTTCTTAGAATTCTTCCTATGAATCTCAACCTGGCGCCTGCTTTTCCCACTATTTGTTTTATGTGATCATTCCACTTCAGATCGCTCCGGATAGTAACTCCTAAGTATTTTACGGTCGTTACCGCTTCCAATGATTTACCACCTATGGCATAATCGTACTGGAATGGATTTCTGCCCCTAAGTTCGAAACAGAAAAATTCCTAAACACCAAAATAATAAAAAGTTTAGTAACCTGATAAATTTTATGAGGACAGCAGCGCTGCCCTTCGGCCCTGTATTCTGAATAAAAAAAGCAAAAATTCTTACCTTAATAAAAACTGCAAATATATCTGCTCTTAATTAGATATTTTTCGACACAGCTTCGTGCAATGCTGGCGTATATTTTTTTTTTATTCTTGGAAGGAATGATCATGCATTGGCAATATTCTTTAAATTGAAATGAATGCTTTTCTTTAAAAGAGTTACTTTACATTATAAAAATTGTTATTGGGGCGTTTTTTTGGAACAAATTAAATTACAATTAACATACATTATTAAATATGCGCAAGGCTGCTTCTTTACCTTCTACAACAATACTCATCCTCCAGAGTCCTGACCAGAGTCACGAGCAGAGCACACAGCCGACTCACGCAGACTACACCAGACTACTACTGTCGACTCGTGCAGACAAGCGCAGACTAGCGACAAGCAACAACTAACGACATACTACTCTCTGGTCAGAGATTCTGTCATGCCTCGCCCATCGCCGGCAAAGCATACTTCTTACAAGGTAATGATAAACAGTGACTATAGAAGCGTGTAAATGTAACCAAGAGGATTATAAATGAATATCAAAAATGTAATGATTCTGGTTTTCTGCAAAAATCTATTCTTTCCCCCAAATATTTTGACAGTGCCTAGAGAAGCAATTTAATTAGTAACATGTTCCATAGATCAAGAGAACGATTGTTTTATAAATAATGATTTAGAATGAGCCAGTTTACAGTATACGTATACATGAGTAATGTTAACATTAATGACAACACAAAATTTTAGTCCTACTCGTGCAACTGTGCTTAGTTTTTTTTGTTTACAGAATAGTTGTCTATCAATATCACATAAAATTCGTCGAGGGAAAGGAGTCGTCAGCAGCAATGATTTATTGTAATGGGCAAATGACCAAAATTTTTTTCTGTATGCTGAACTCCTTTCTGAGCCACTGATAGCTTAAATAATGGGCAATGAATGTAATTTTTTCCTCTACTCACATAGATATGATAAGGACATCACTATTCCTCTCATATTGTGATGGATTATTTATGATGGATTTCATTAGGGATATATGTGTTGTGATGATGCAGTTAAAGAGTTTAACTTCTTGAAGAGGTGCGTAAATAATGACTGCCAGTGAACACCACATACTATTCTAACTGCCCGCTATTGTACAATTACTACTTTCTTTCTAACTGATGAGTCACTCCAGAAAATTACTCATAGGACATTATTGAGTGAAAATATACAAAATATGTCAGGGATTTGATCAGTTTGTTTCTACGACTAGCAGTTATAGGAAGACCTGAAGTTCACAGTTTGAACAGCTCGGTAATATGCTACGTCTAGTTCAATTTTTCATCAGTACGTACATTCAAAAATTTGTAGCATTATACCCTGTATACTGACCCATATCCATGTGCTGCGTCAACTGTTGGTGTATGTCTGTTTCTTGTACAGAACCAGATATAGCGTGATTTCCTATAATTAGAGTCCATTACTAGAGAACCACTTAATAATTATTTGAAAATCATGGTTAACTATCTCTTTTATTGCTTTCTCTGTAGTGGTATTTATTATAATACTAGTATTGTCTACAAAAAGTAACATTACTGCATGATAACTGTTATGTGGAAGGGCATTCATATAGGTAAGGAATAGTAGTGGACCCAAAACTGATCCCTGTGGGACTTCTTTCGTGATTTCTTCCTGGTCACTAAATCTTTCTCTCCTTTCTACATTGTTTTAATTATTCATCACAACTTTTTGCATTCTTTTCGTTAATTATGATGCAAACCAGTAGTGTGTACAGCCATAAATTCCATAAAAAGTTTTCTATGACAGTAACATGTTCTATGCAGTCAAACGCCTTGGAAAGATGACAAAAAATACCAACTGGCGATGTTTTATTATGTAAGGCTTGTAATATTAGATGGGTGAATGTATAAATAGCATTCTCAGACGAGCAATCGTTCCAGAATCCAAACTGTGATGTAGTGAGTAAGTTGTTTCTCATTCCATACTACCTCTTTTAAATTATTCTTAAAACTTTGTACCCTGTTATCATTAACAAGTCTCACTGCTTTGCATGAACGTACTTCAATATTTTAAGGTGCTACGGTGTTTATTTCCATTAACTGTGCATCAAAAAAGTGGTTCAAATGGCTCTGAGCATTATGAGACTTAACATCTGAGGTCATCAGTCCCCAAGAATAGGACTACTTAAACCTAACTAACCTAAGGACATCACACACATCCATGCCCGAGGCAGGATTCGAACCTGCGACCGTAGCGGTCGCGCGGTTCAAGACTGAAGCGCCTAGAACCGCTCGGCGACACCGGCCGGCAACTCTGCATCATGATCAGACAGTCCATTAACAGTGGGGTACATATTAACTGTTTCTGCCTGAGCACTGTTTATAGAAATGTTGTCATGCATGCGAGTTGGGAAATTTACCACTCAAATCAGACTGAAACAGCCAAATAATGACTTTAGTTCATTTTTCCTCTCAGAATCTTTTAAGGAATCTGTGTTGAAATCTTCGCTAGCTCCTAACTGCATATTCTTTTCTGACAGGTAATGCGTCTATATTTCCCATAAATAGCTGAAAGTGACTTGAAATTAACAGCTACCTGCGAGATCAGTGTCTTTCGCACAATTGCTGCCGTTACTTCGTGGTACGAGCGGAAACAAATTCCGACTTATAAGTACGGGAAACCATCCGTTATTTACAAGCCATCTGCTTAAGGTGTACGAGAATTCATCGGGAAGTTACATCGGTGAATGACCCTCATGCAGCATTACTTTGAACCAGATAAAAGTAAAAATACGTATGAAAGACTATTTTCTGCATGAAAAATAAAGTGTTGATTGGTCACAGAGAACTGCAGGGCTAGACTTTGAAATAGCTGCGATTAAAGAAATGAAAACAGTGTTCTCCGAAAAATCCCTTTCCGACTTCAGTCAATGTCTGGGGAAAGAAATACAAAATCTGGGATAGACGGAGGAATACAGGGATAGAGGATAGATCCGATGGTTTTGCCACATTTATGCTGCAATGCCACCTCTTTCACCAAACAATGTTGTTGAAGTGTGGATGGTGGTAGTGGAGGAAAGGTCTAGTGGATAAAAGGTCATGAAATTCATAGACCATATGGTTAATCAATTAATGGAAAATCCTAGTATATCAATTGAAATGTGTAATGTTTTTAACCAGCAGCATAGGACAACGAAAGTTGTATCATAGAAAGGGTAGCATAGAAACTAAACTCTTTAATAAATCAAAAACATCCGAAAGTATACTTTCTAATAAATAAGTTGCAGGAAAAACAGTAATGCTATATCTGAAATTAAAAAGAGACTCCATTGGTCTGCCTCTTCAGAAAAGAGGAAAGAAATATCTAGATCTAGACAGATGTTTAAAAGACTTAATCAGAATGTATAACGACTAGGTAGATTTAAGAACATGTTTAATACCTCTAGTTTTCTAAGAAAAGAGAGAGTGAGAAAATTCATAAAACGAGGTACAAAGTTAAATCATTTTCTGCAGTAATGCCGTAAAAAGATAGAAAGGTAAAAATAAAAAACACTGAAACATCCCTATGTACTATGTGCGTAGCCTGTCCTCAGTTCAGTTTAGATCTCGCAGCTAAAAGTAACTACAGTCTATTAGAACAGGACCAGACGAGGAAACCACTGCAGCAGCACATGTCCTACCTTCTCTGACAACCTCCTCAAAGAGAGGAAGAGTTGGTCCAATGTGATGGAGGAATAGGACGTGTTGCAGAGTAGTGAGAAGGCATGGAGGCTGTCAAAAAAGCCCAACAGAGATACGCCTACCTTCTCTGACAACCTCCTCAAAGAGAGGAAGAGTTGGTCCAATGTGATGGAGGAATAGGACGTGTTGCAGAGTAGTGAGAAGGCATGGAGGCTGTCAAAAAAGCCCAACAGAGATACGCTTATGAGTAATAGCTGCTTATAGAGATGGGCAAGCTGAAACACTTAACCGTTTCGAAACAAATGTAACAGTACAATGTAATGTTTCGATACGCTGTTTCGAAACAGTGAAACAGTTTGTGTTTCGTAATCTAATAAACCTACACATTTTATCATCTTGATCGTCTATTGTATAAGTATGTCCATATAAACACAAATGAGGTGCGAGAGCGCTAATCATATCGCAGAGCGTATGAAACTATCACTTGGGCGTATTGGCAGTTTCGTATTTCCTGCAGCAAATGCACTGCTTTCGTGTCGTGTGACTTTCATACTTTTCAATTGGCTGAGGACAGCCATAGCTGAAGACAGAAGAACCACCACGAACTGAACTGGAGGTGGGAGCAAACTGCAGAAACTACGGATATTCTACTGGGATTCCCACATTCCGTTAGTATGGGTAATATACCCATCCTGCTAATTTCCATACACACAAAGGGAATCATTGTGGATAATAGGTATACAACAGAAAAAAATTTTGTCTTTCATGGTGTTTCGAACCGTTACTATAAATTCACCATGCTCCCCAGCTGGGAGCAAACTGCAGAAACTACGGATATTCTACTGGGATTCCCACATTCCGTTAGTATGGGTAATATACCCATCCTGCTAATTTCCATACACACAAAGGGAATCATTGTGGATAATAGGTATACAACAGAAAAAAATTTTGTCTTTCATGGTGTTTCGAACCGTTACTATAAATTCACCATGCTCCCCAGCACTTCCCGTTCACCATTACACTGTAAGTGATATGTCAGACAGATTTATTGCAGTTATACCTACATCAAATTTATGTATATGTCTAATAACTGTCACTCTACGTCTTTTTTTTTATATTCAAAATGTAGTAGGCTTACTTGCGTTTCTTAATATGATTACTGTACATGAACAGAGAAGCGTGTGTTATAAAAAAAGTGTAATTTATTTGAATGATTTTCACATATTTATTATTTTGAATGTGAATAGTATGCGTTGTTTTATTGTTTGGTTAGTGTTTATAAAGTAGATGTTACGCCATTTCGTAATAGGACAGTCAGCTAGAAACGAAGATTTATTTTCGGATGCTTCATGCTATTGCCTGTCAAAAAGATTTCGACACTCTTTGAAAGTGTTTCATGAAGTGGTATGTTGTGTTTCAGTACCTGTGCCGAGCCCGAATCTCGTCCGACACAGAGCGGAATGAAACATCACTGTTTCGATACAATTAGTCCGTTCCAAGCACAGGTGGACTGAAACAGCCTTATTTTGAAACAACGATACAGTTTGTGTCTCGCTCGAGATCGAATCCGAGACAGGGGCGGAATGAAACACCACTGTTTCGAAACAGTGAACCACAGCCGTTCCGAAACACTGAAACAGTTGCATGTATCGATACACTGTATCGAAACATAGAAACAGTGGCCAAGTCTAGCTGCTTAGATGCAACTGCCAATCAGACTGCCCATAAACTCATGAATGGCAAATAAAACAAGAAGCTAAAGTCAGACGATCTATGTAGAATATACCTCCAGATAAAAACGAAGAAACGTCTGAATTAATGCAAAATTTTTAACATGACTGAATTGAAAAACGCAACGTAAGGAATGAACAAATAAAGAAATTCGGAAGATGTGCGAATGAATGGTTGCTACAGCTGTATAACTGCTTAAGAACATCAAAGACCCAAAATTATGGCGGAAAGCTCTGAAGCCTGAAAAGGAGAGTAGAGAACCACGGAACTATAGGCGAATTGCAATCCTAAAGCATAGACTGCATACAGACTAGCGCAGCGCTCCGAAACGGCATCCGCGCGCCAACGGGCAGGGCCACACCTCCAGGAAGACAAAATTCAGAACCAACAGTTTTGTACTGACAAGTTACTCTGTAACTGCAATATATGGTATGTTTGCATTTTAATTCATACCCAAATTTTTTTTTGCAAACTGAGTTGGTTCTATCAGTAATTTTATGATCTCCCTTGTTAATTATACAATCTTAAACTCTATTTAACAGATCTGACGATGGGCAGCTAGCCTGAAACCGGTTATTGGAAATAAAAAAATAGCGATCAAAGGCTGAAATGCCATATTTTTTCCATTAATATACATTACTGGTCATTAAAATTGCTACACCACGAAGATGACGTGCTACAGACGCGAAATTTAACCGACAGGAAGAAGATGCTGTGATATGCAAATGATTAGCTTTACAGAGCATTCACACAAGGTTGGCGCCGGTGGCGACGCCTACAACGTGCTGACATGAGGAAAGTTTCCAACCGATTTCTCATGCACAAACAGCAGTTGACCGGCGTCGCCTGGTGAAACGTTGTTGTGATGCCTCGTATAAGGAGGAGAAATACGTACCATCACATTTCCGACTTTGATAAAGGTCGGATTGTAGCCTGTTGCGATTGCGGTTTATCGTATCGCGACATTGCTGCTCGCGTTGGTCGAGATCCAATGACTGTTAGCAGAATATGGAATCGGTGGGTTCGGGAGGGTAATATGGAACGCCGTGCTGGATCCCAACGGCCTCGTACCACTAGCAGTCGAGATGACAGGCATCTTATCCGCACGGCTGTAACGGATCGTGCAGCCACGTCTCGGTCCCTGACACAACGCGATGGGGACGTTTGCAAGACAACAACCATCTGCACGAACAGTTCGACGACGTTTTTGCAGCAGCATGGACTATCAGCTCGTTGACGCTGCATCACAGACAGGAGCGCCTGCGATGGTGTACTCAACGACGAACGTGGGTGCACGAATGGCAAAACGTCATTTTTTCGGATGAGTCCAGGTTTTGTTTACAGCATCATGATGGTCGCATCCGTGTTTAGCGACATCGCGGTGAACGCACATTGGAAGCGTGTATTCGTCATCGCCATACTGGCGTATCACCCGGCGCGATGGTATGGGGTGCCATTAGTTACACGTTTCGGTCACCTCTTGTTCACATTAACGGCACTTTGAACGGTGGACGTTACATTTCAGATGTGTTACGACCCGTGGCTCTACCCTTCATTCGATCCCAGCGAAACCCTACATTTCAGCAGGATAATGCACGACCGCATGCTGCAGGTCCTATACGGGCCTTTCTGATACAGAGAATGTTCGACTGCTGCCCTGGCCAGCACATTCTCCAGATCTCTCACCAATTGAAAAGGTCTGGTCAATGGTGGCCGAGCAACTGGTTCGTCACAATACGCCAGTCACTACTCTTGATGAACTGTGGTATCGTGAAGCTGCATGGGCAGCTGTACCTGTACACGCCATCCAAGCTGTGTTTGACTCAATGCCCAGGCGTATCAAGGCCGTTATTACGGCTAGAGGTGCTTGTTCTGGGTACTGATTTCTCAGGATCTATGCACCTAAATTGCGTGAAAATGTAATCACGTCAGTTCTAGTATACTATATTTTCCAAAGAATACCCGTTTATCATCTGCATTTCTTCTTGGTGTAGCAATTTTAATCGCCAGTAGTGTGTATTGAGAACAATAAGGGGCCCAAGCCTGAGCCCTGTGAGACACCATTCTTCATACCTTCCTGGTAAGAGGACTCTGCTGATTTTTGCAGACTATCTGTACTGTTTATTTCAACCTCCGCAGACTATTTGTACTGTTAATGTCAACCTCCTGATTTGTTCCATTTAAATATGGATTAATACTGATGAGACGGATGACAGCAGATGCGGTAGCAGATCAGACGAGAGCGGCACAGGCGAAAACATTAAACATAGAATAGAATAAGGACTGAATGTATAGTCACCAAGGTGTCACGAAAACAAGTGTTCATAAAACATTAACATTAGATGGTAAGATAATTGCAGAAATAGGAGACAGCACACGCTAATATCCTAAATCGGGCGAAAGTTGCTCAGGAGCGAGATACTCAATGTCTTTTGAGGCACTCCGTCCTGGACTGCGTCGGTGATGGTGCTCTATAAACCTGAACTCTTCTTCTATCTTCCTACTTTTCTATCTTCTTAAAACATAAATTTAAATTTTAAGTATTTCCGTTTCCTAAAGTTTTAACTTTACAAGTATATAAAGCTGCAATATTGTTATACTTTGTTAAAGTAAGGTAAAATCAAAAAATCTTTATATTCTGTGTACGTACAATTTTGTATTGTGAAAGCACGACCTGTCTTAGCAACTAGGTGGCAGGTCATTTGTAAGTTTTAGTTTTAGTTTAGTTTAGTTATGTCATGTTCCGTAGATCATTTTCACGACTATTTTATCGATATGATGCAAAACAAGTCAGATTACAAAATACATATACACACATGAATAGTGCTAATATTAATACTACGGAATTTTTTAGTTCTACACATGCAACTACATCTAGAGGAATTTTTTTTTCACCAGTTCTGAAACAGAAACTCGTCCATGGAATAGATGGAGTTAACCAAAAGTAATGATTTTAAGCTAGATTTAAAACTTGATCTGCTACCTGCCAAACACTTTATGTTGTTGGGCAAATGATCAAAGATTTTTGTTGCTGAATAATGTACTCCTTTTTAAGGAACTGACAGCTTCAGTAACGGGTAGGAAAGGTCATTTTTTCCTCTAGTGTTGTACATATGAACTTCACAGTTCTTCGCGAATTGAGATGGATTATTTATAACGAATTTCATTGGCGAATATATGTGCTCTGATGGTACAGTTAAAATACCTAACTCCTTGAATAGGTGCCTATATGATGTCCTTTAGAGAACACCACTAATTATTCTCACTGCTCTCTTTTGTGCAGACAGTACTTTACGTCTAAGTGGTGAGTTACCCCAGAAAACTATTCCATAAGACATTACAGAGTGGAAATATGCAAAGTACGTTAGGAGGCTGATCTGTTTATCACCAAGACTAGCGATTATACGAAGAGCGAAAGAAGCTGAACTTAATTGTTTGAGAAGCTCAGTAATACGCCTCTTCAGTTCAAGTTGCCATTAATATGAACACCCAAAAATTTTGAGAAATATGCTACATCAATTGTCGGTATGACTCTATTCGGTGTACAGAACTGGATATAGTGAGTTTTTTTCAAAATTAAGGGAGAGTCCATTTTGTGAGAACCAGTTAACAATTCTTTCAAAGACATCCTTAACAATATCTTGAGCTGCTTTTTCTGGAATGGGATTTATTATAACAATCATGTCATGAATGTCATAAATGGCAGCATACAAAATAAAGTAAGTCCCACAGTATTAGCGAGACCGTGTACACATGCATTCCACAGGCCACGTCAGTGCCATGTCTCGAAATGATAATATACTGGGTGATCAAAAAGTCAGTATAAATTTGAAAACAGAATAAATCACGGTATAATGTAGATAGAGAGGTACAAATTGACACACATGTTTGGAATGACATGGGGTTTTATTAGAACAAAAAAAAAACAAAATTCACAAAATGTCCGACAGATGGCGCTGGACATCAAAACGTCAGTGACTGCGCATCACAGTCGTGTATAAAAGGAGCTGTAATGAGAGAGAGAATAAGATGCGCCAGCAGTCACAGCATGTTGACGTAACCTGAAAAGGCGCTTTTAGTGAAGCTGTATTATTAGAATGGGGAATGTGCTCGTTCAGCGTTACGATCCTATCACCATAGGAAGGGGATTCGAATGGGTAAAGGTCCGTTGACAAACGCAGCTGTGGCGAGAATGATTTCGAAGTTCGAAGCCACGAGTTGTTTAGACGATAGACCCCGTAGTGGCCGACCGAGCACAAGGCGTAATGCTGCTGAGACAGCTCAGGAAGAAATGGAGACTGTAGCGGGTTCGCCCATACATGGGGAAGTCAGCGCTCGTGCAGTCGCACGTCGCACCGGCATTCCATACACTACTGTTTGGTTGGCACTTACCCGTGCCCTCCGATGCTATCCATACAAAATCCATCGGCATCATGAACTGTTACCTGGCGATTTAGTGAAGCGGAGGGCAATTGCGGTGTGGGCGTTTCAAAAGGTGGCGGAAGATGACGATTGGTTGAGAAACGTGTTGTGGACCGACGAAGCTCATTTCACACTCCGAGGGTCTGCCAACGCCCACAACTGCAGTATTTGGGCTACCGAAAATCCTAGAATTGTCGTGGAAACTCGATTGCACGACGAGAAAGTCACGGTATGGGTTGGATTTACCACATCTACCGTTATCGGGCCTTTTTTCTTCGAGGAAATGCGTGATTCCGGTTTTGTAACTGCTACCGTGACGGGTGAGGGGTACGCCGATATGTTACAGAATCGCATCATCCCCAGCCTGGCTGATAAACACCTGCTGGAACGTACGATGTTTATGCAGGATGGCGCTCCACCCCATATTGCTATACGCTTGTAAGATCTCTTGCGCGCGTCGTTTGGTGATGATCGTGTGCTCAGCCGCCACTTTCGTCATGTTTGGCCTTCCAGGTCCCCAGACCTCAGTCCGTGCGATTATTGGCTTTGGGGTTTCCTGAAGTCGCAAGTGTATCGTGATCGACCGACATCTCTAGGGATGCTGAAAGACAACATCCGACGCCAATGCCTCACCATAACTCCGGACATGCTTTACAGTGCTGGTCACATCATTATTCCTCGACTACAGCTATTGTTGAGGAATGATGGTGGACATATTGAGCATTTCCTGTAAAGAACATCATCTTTGCTTTGTCTTCCTTTATGCTAACTATTGCTGTTCTGATCAGATGAAGTGCCATCTGTCGGACATTTTTTGAACTTTTGTATTTTTTTTTTTGTTGTTCTAATAAAACCCCATGTCATTTCAAGCATGTGTGTCAATTTGTACATCTCTATCTACATTCCGTGATTTATTGAGTTTTCAAATTTATACTGACTTTTTGATCACCCGATACATGAGTTTTCCAAAAGAATGTCCTCTTTCCGTGAGTGACACTTACTTTATGACTGACCCCCCAGCGTTGCCCCTGGCAGACGGGAGCTCTGTTGACGGACGCAGCGTGAGGCCCGGTAACGGTGCCTGCAGCTTTGGAGGCCGCGGGAGCAACGCCTCGCCGCTGCCGCTGCCGCTGCTGGATCCAGCCCCTCCTTGCGTCACTGGCCGCTGCGACCTCGCCGCTTGTCCTGTCCTCGCATCGCAAACCTCCATCCGGACAGCTGCACGCGGGCTTGATGCCAGACTTACGTCTCTCACACATGCTGCTGCCCTGACGGAAATGGAGACTGTCACACACAGACTGACCGCTACCCTACTAACTACACTACTGGCCATTAAAATTGCTACACCAAGAAGAAATGCAGATGATACATGGGTATTCATGGGACAAATATATTATACTACAACTGACATGTGATTACATTTTCACGCAATTTGGGTGTACAGATCCTGAGATATCAGTACCCAGAACAACCACCTCTGGCCGTAATAACGGCCTTGATACGCATGAGCATTGAGTCAAACACAGCTTGGATGGCGTGTACAGGTACATCTGCCCATGCAGCTTCAACACCATACCACAGTTCATCAAGAGTAGTGAGAGGCGTATTGTGACGAGCCAGTTGCTCGGCCACCATTGACCAGACCTTTTCAATTGGTGAGAGATCTGGAGAATGTGCTGGCGAGGGCAGCAGTCCAACATTTTCTGTATCCAGAAAGGCCCGTATAGGGCCTGCAACATGCGGTCGTGCATTATCCTGCTGAAATGTAGGGTTTCGCTGGGATCGAATGAAGGGTAGAGCCACGGGTCGTAACACATCTGAAATTTAACGTCCACTGTTCAAAGTGTCGTCAGTGCGAACAAGAGGTCACCGAGACGTGTAACCAATGGCATCCCATACCATCATGCTGGGTGATACGCCAGTATGGCGAAGACGAATACACGCTTCCAATGTGCGTTCACCGCTATGTCGCCAAACACCGATGCGACCGTCATGATGCTGTAAACAGAACCTGGATTCATCCGAAAAAATAACGTTTTGCCATTCATGCACCCAGGTGCGTCGTTGAGTACACCATCGCAGGCGCTCCTGTCTGTGATGCAGCGTCAACGAGCTGATAGTCCATGCTGCTGCAAACATCGTCGAATTGTTCGTGCAGACGGTTGTTGTCTTGTAAACGTCCCCATCTGTTGACTCAGGGATCGAGACGTGGTTGCACGACCCGTACAGCCATGCGGATAAGATGCCTGTCATCTCGACTGCTAGTGATACGAGGCCGTTGGGATCCAGCACGGCGTTCCGTATTACCCTCCTGAACCCACCGATTCCATATTCTGCTAACAGTCATTGAATCTCGACCAACGCGAGCAGCAATGTCGCGATACGATAAACCGCAATCGCGATAGGCTACAATCCGACCTTTATCAAAGTCAAAAACGTGATGGTATGCATTTCTCCTCGTTACACGAGGCATCACAACTATGTTTCACCAGGCGACGCCGGTCAACTGCTGTATGTGTATGAGAAATCGATTGGAAACTTTCCTCATGTCGGCACGTTTCAGGTGTCGCCACCGGCGCTAACCTTGTGTGAATGCTCTGAAAAGCTAATCATTTGCGTATCACAACATCATCTTCCTGTCAGTTAAATTTCGAGTGTAGCACGTCATCTTAGTGGTGTAGCAATTTTAATGGCCAGTTATGTATCTACAGACTTGACAGAAAATCATAAAAAACTCTGGCCTTACAGTAAACGGATCGAAGCCATCCGTACAGGCACTCTGTGACCGTAATCGTACTGAAACAGAGAATGAGACAAGAAAGATCGAAATATTAAACGTCTTTTTCGAAAATTATTTCAAAGAGGAAGGTCGCACTAAAGTTGCTCCTTTAAATAGTTAGGGAAATCACGGAAAACCTAAATCAGGATGGCTGGATGCGGGACTGAACCGTCTGTGCCACCGAGGACACAGAGGATAGCGCGACTGCAGGGACTAACTCGCGCACGCCTCCCGCGAGACTGACATTCTCACCTTGTATGTCCACACACTACATTTGTAGTGTCCCACCCCAACACACTCATTACTCGTGGATGACATTCTTACCAAATCCCGTAAGAGTTCGGGGAATATGTGTGCATCCGCACAGAAGAAGAAGGTCATGGCCGGTGTTGCCAGAACTACATACATTACATGGATGTGATGCCTGTTCTTTCGGACCCATTCATGGCTTGCAAAATCTACGTTCAGTTTTTACACGGCAGAGCTATTGTAGTAGACTCCGAACAACACTGCCATCTGCACTTAACCTGTTAGTCCAAATGCTTCAGTCGAAAAAGAAAATCCTATTATTTGCTCTAGAAGAGGGAAAAAGCGTGAAGTTTTTCAGTTGAGAAGGTGTCCTCTCCAGTAAATGCAACATTCTCAACTCTACGGGGCGTAATACAGTGCCATGTGCAGGATCGTGGAACTAGAAATTCAGCTGTCTAATTGTTACGGCTACACAAGAACGTATATGACAAACTGGAGAGACGAGGCTTAAATTGGTTCAGCCGCAGGCCGTTAAATGTCGGTTCTTGTGGCCAATTTGAGGGTGGTTTTGGAAGATTTCTCTCGTTCGTCTAGTCAATTTTTAGCCCTAAGTTATACTTCAGTTAACCAAGCCGAAAAAGGGATTTTGTAATTAAAGAAAGTGTTATAGTTGATACCAGCACTAATAAACCTTTGTTCATAATTTACAGCCTGATCCTCCTCTTCGAGGAGTATTTATGTTTGCCATTTTTAACTGAGATCCAACAGGCATTTCTCATTCGTTCCGATTTTTTCTGTTTCAGTTGTTTAATTTTCGTGTCATTCCGCATTATGGGTCTATAAATAATTTTGTTGTGAATATTTTCTAGTTTTTTTTTCATAACTCATCGGATACACTGGATTTAATCGTATATGGGGATGCAATTTTAAATAGCTGAAGAAGAAAAGTAGCAGCCATGTTCATAACACAAAACATGCATGCCTACGTTGCATACCGTTTCGACATGAAAGGGTCTATCTTAAACATATTAATTGGATGACTCTCGTTCGCTTAAGGTATAATAAATTTTGGTACCTAACGTAGGACAGGTAGCCGAGCTCATCGAATTAGTTACATGAAAACGGTCCCTTTCAGAACTTTTCTCCCTCTTGGGAAAATTCCGGCTGTCGCCCATCGCTGTAGCGCAGTGACGGCAGAAGGAGCGGTGCTGAGATGGACTGGGGACAAGAAAAGGCAAGAAGTGTTGGCAAGGCTCCTTACAGAAAGACTCCACTTGTAGGATTCTCCGTCTGGCTCGTCGTGTACGTGGATGACGGCTTCTGAAATCCAGGCAGAGGCCACACTGAAATCCAGGCAGAGGCCACTGGCAGCGAGTCACCATAAATAGTCGCAAATATTACTGAAAGCTGGGCTAACATCCCGATTTCCCATGCGTCGTTTGCCGCTGAAACTGCGTCAGAATTAACAGATACTTGCGTAGTGTTGATCCACAATGGAACTTTGAGTGGCATTCTGTTATGTATGGAGTACTGTTTCAGTTGTACACCTGTTTCGCGATTCCCTATCAGAAAGGTCGCAGTTCGTAGTATATTTGCCGGGAGGTTATCTAGTGAAAAGGAGTGTTAAGTGGCCACTGCTATCTTTAATCTATGTAAACGACTTAGTAGACAATCTGAACAGAATTATTTACAACATGCATGAGAAATGTGGCAGATCAACTTGCAGCAAGTTGTAAAAGTACTACAAGCTGAAAAGAAAATTGTCAAAATGCATAACATATTTATATACAAGTCATGGATCAGTGTTTTTAACACTACCAGGTACTTCTGGAATGTCTTGTTCTCCATAACAGATTGGTGCAACATTCCAGTTATTAGAATGTAACTCACTCACTATGTGCATTACACTCTGAGCTGAAAATATTGTTTAGTTCATATGAATACATACAGTTCTGCATTTTTATTACTTCTGCAATAGAGAGAAATTCAATTATGATCATGTCTGCACAAAAAATGAACTTTAGTAAGTGTAAACAGAAATAAGCAGAGAAACAAAATTTTTCACTGAGACAAATTTCATTCCACAACTTGGCAAAGCTAGAAAATTCGTCTCACATGTACAGATCTTTGTAAAACCATTAATACTCATTTCTCGACAGATTCATCCACATATGCAGTCTCGTCTTCGAACAGGTGATCAGAAAATGTGCCTTTGCAAGCGTTGCTGTTTCATATAGGTGAAATTTTCGTGTTGTAGACTTTACTATGTGTACAGCAGGTGTGATTTTTATCTCAAACTGTAATTCGTGTTCATTCCATAATCGATAGCTCTTACATGTCATAATACGACTCGTCAATAACAACAAAACTTCAATAGCACATTCCTCTCAAAAATCTCTTCACTACAAAATAAATCTCTCTTGAAAATATCACTGTGACTCTACTTTCTAACAAAGTGAGCCCAAACTGAATCTCCATGTATCTAGTACAGCTGTGGGTTGCTTCGTTTAAAGAGTGTACATTTCTTACTTTGTCTTGTTCCACAAATAACTGCAAAAAATGCAACAACATATTTCATTAACCTTCAGCATAATATTCAATGAATCATAATCAACTTCACATAATATACCATAATTGCACCATAATATACCATTGTTGTACCATAATAAACCATAATAACATCATAAGCCTCACATGGCAGTCCTTAAGCAAAATGCCTCATCACATTCCATCTCCATATCCCACAATATTCCATAGATTCAACATGTATGCCTACAACTCTGAAATTACCACTCTTTAAAATGTTTCCGAAACAGCAGAACAAGCATCAGTCAGAAATGTTCCTCGTTAAATTACTGCTTATCATAAATATCTTCCTCAATTCAGAACCACTCACACACTCATTCAAAATAAAGTCAGCAATTATACCTCTACAACTCTTAACCTACTTCACAAAATATGTATCTAGGAAAATGTCATTTTATGCACTTTCTTCAAAAAATAACGCAGTATTCTCTCTGGTAAAGGCAAAGCAAAACCCACTACACAAGTTACCACAAGTAACAAGAAACTTCATGATATTTGCAAACTACCTTCCTGCAGAAAAAATTATTTTCTTAGAACCATAAAACCAAGTTTGCTCTGCCATAGCAAGATCTCAAAAGAAAAGTTCCAAACTCAAGAAGTATGATAAACAGTATTACTTTTCATATTCTTCACCAGTAAACTCAGAAGTATACCAACTGAACTCAAATTGTTCTCACATGCCTTACCATTCCAAATTGTCTAGAGCAAACATAGATGCAAAAAAAAAAAAATGTTCTGCTTCAACTGTTCTAATACCTTGTCACACTATGCTTAGCAAGTTAAAGTACTTTTTCTTCAGACAATACATATCGTATATACTCACTATTTACTAATACTTCCTACCAAATATATTGCCAATTAAAAATATATTAACATATACACAGTTTATTTGAAAAGTGTGAAGCAGTACTGAAAGCTAAAGTAAGAAAATGCACTCAACAGCTGGGGTTGATATGCTTGCCGCTGCATGTGTTTACTAAAAAACAGTAAACTGCCTAGGGTGTTATTCTTTGTGTTCTTTGATACATGATGGAGAATCTAGTGATTTATGTGTGTGTACGGTTTCAAGTTCCACAGTATTTGCATGTGCGATTCGGTGTATGCGTAAAGGACCTTCGTACACCAAGAAAAGACAAAGACTCTCCGTTATGAGATAAACGATGCGATTTGAGCAACACTTTCTGACTTACCTGTAAGTTCTTGATGTTTACTCGTGGGTCCTTCTTCTTTTTCTCTGCGGCTTTCTTGATATTTTCCAATGCGGAATTAATTACTTCACTGTGTCTTAAACTTCGTTGTATAGGGAAGGCAATTAATTGTTTTATACGATCTGGCGGTGGTTTATTCTTTAATGCAAGAAGTGGAGGCAAATCATTTGGTAGTCAATTATATTTTGAAAATCAAAAAGTGCAAAACCCAGTTTTTGTGTTGACGATAGCAATACAATATGCAAAGTTTGCCTACTTCTTTTATAATGCGTCCAGAATGGTTACAGGATGGCATAAAACGTGAAATAAATATTGTTTTAATTTAACTACGTATCAAAGTTTGTAGCCGTGTGTTAGAACTAAATTGTGGGCCATTATCAGAAATTACTTTGTCAACATGCCATACTTCTTTCAGAAAATTCTTTACAAATACTAGAGAAACAAATTTTGCAGTTGCTTTCCGTAGAGATTTGAACGACACAAATTTAGAGGCAAACTCAACAGCTGTAAAAACAAATGAATGACCATGTTTAGATCTCGTAACTGGACAGAAATGTGAGCAGCAGCCAATTCTCTTAGTTTTACAGAAATGATCGGAACTAGTGGCTTTCTATGCGTAACCGTACGTGGTTTTTACCTTTTGGCACAGTTCTTCGATTCTAGCAAGCTGTTCTTTACCTTTCTCACGTCACGTTTATTTTGTTGATTAACTGTCATCTGACTTTCTTTAAAACGTTGCAGGGACTGAGATTCTTCGGTATCAGCGAACGGAACCGGCTGAATATCGTCAGACATTTTACCTCATTCTTTGTTCGTTTGCACCTCTGTCTCTGGTAATTCCCCGAGTCGTTTTGCAACTGTGGTCCACTGAAAGTTCTCTTCTTGTTTGTTACTAGAACGTTTGATCGCTCGTTAGATTTTTTAATCTCGTTATAAAATTCTCTAATTTTATTACTTGGATTTTCTAATCTCATCAAGTTGAGCTAGTGTTAATTGTGTAACATTACTAACGAAAGAGGTGAAGACAATATTGCTTTACTCTATAGAAGTAGAAGCCATACCTGAATCTCTCATAACAAAAACCCGATTGTGTCACGGTATTTTGCCGTACTGAAATGCGGGTAGTTCCCTGCAGTTCGTTAGGCACGATTGGCAAATAACAGCCTGCACTCTGATTATTCACAGTATTGTTCGAAAGTTCCCTGATTTCATCATCCAGAGAAGCATTTTCTACACTATGTCTCAAATTCTCCGAAACTTCTTTCGGAGCTATTTCTGCAGTCTTTTCCATTCCTGCCAGTGGTCTAGTTTTCATTACCGTTGTACCAATTAAAAAAAAGACACAAAAAACACAAATATCGTAACAGGAAACTGTTAACCTCACTGTTACGGAATAAACAAACAAATTCTGAACTAGGAAACTGCTGAAATTTAAGTATTTTGAATTAATGCGGAAGGACTAATGACCTTATCAGTTAAGTTTCATAAGATTTAATGCACAATTAATGCGGAGCAACGCTCAAGCAACAAAAATGCCGTGCGACAACTACTAGCAACCACTATTGCATAAAATTTTGCAAATGCAGCAGCAAAGGTGAAAGTTTTGACCATAAAAAATTATTATTATTAGCCTGGTGAAAGTTTTATTATCAAAAATTATTATTACGGCAACAGACGTACGAAAATGTGTAAAGCTATATCTCTGACAATGTTATTGTTATCTACACTTTTTCTCTAAAAATTGTTGGCTGTATAGCGAAACTTTATCGTCATTATCATAAATCTGATTTGTGGCCATTCAACTTGTATTATGAAAACTCTTATTCCGACGTGTCAGAATTCAAACATTTTTTGGAACTTCTTCCTATAGGACATGTCAGTTCGCACAGAGAACAAAAAAAAAAAAAAAGTAGAAATTAATTACTCTTCCTATAAATCATGAAAAATGAATTCTCTTGTAACTGACTGCGATTTCATAAAATATTCTCTAACATCTCCTAACAATTATACTGCAATGCTCCTGCACGCAACAGACGACTTACCTCGTCTTGCCACTGAAACCGTATGAATATTCTACATCCAGCAAAATGCTGAAACAATTAAAATGAAATATTACGATCCATGCAAAGTGCAACGCTTTGTCACAGCTGCTGATGCTATTATTCCCCTTTCTTTTTATTTTTCTATAGAAATTGAATGATAAAGAGGGGTTTAGTCAACAAGTCTTGAGCGCTGTCAAGAAATGAAAGGAAGCAATAAAAACTTTTAATTTACTATATTCTGAAAACTGACGATTCACGCACTGCCAAACTTTACTCAGTCCTTTCTCTTCTTTGGACAGTTTGATTAGCAAAAACTTTAATTATTCCACAGTGTCTTTAATCAATAATCACGTATTTGGTCACAATGAAGATACTAATATTACTTCAATGTATGCATACACAAACTTGACAAAATCCCTTCAGTGCGCAAGCGAGCAACAACTACGCGCAGCAGAAACGCAAATTACCAAAAATCCTCGATTAACACAAAAATCTCTGGCACCACTAGCACGGTCAGCGCAGTCTGCGACCTCTCCAGAGATGCGGCTTCACGCCAGGCTGCGTGCGACTACTCTCAACAACTGTTCGATCAACCAACCTTGATTCCATCAGGAACCGTTGTGCACAGCGACCGTAGATTGTAATGAAGGTGAGGTAAACAGCTCTCAGTCGCAACGCCATTAGTTTTTATTATGCTTGTTTAAATCTAGATTTCGGCTGTAAATAACCATCTTCAGTGCACTTTCGTTACAATTCAACAGACGCGCGGCAGTACATTTTCTTACAGGTGTATAGGCAGAAGGACACTAAGGCCAGTTCTTCTGGAAGTGGCCTTAGTGGTCAGATGCAAAAATATAAACTTTTATTTAGTGCCTGACAGTTATCAACAGTAACTGAGACTTTATGCTTTTCTCGCAAAAAAGTCCTTAACCAGACTGAAAATTCAATTGGTGAACATAGTTTTTCCCAATGACAAACTGAATCCTACCAGTATCGTAATTCTTTCTGCAGAGATTTTCCCATCTAATATGATTATCCCTTGGGCGATAAATTTTATCGAGCAGTCAGTGGTGAAACAGCCAGCTCCGTGGGTCACATCGTTCAAGCACTGAAGAAAACTTAGACTGCAACCAATCTGTAGTCATAATAGGTAAAACCAGGCTAATTTCCCCACAAAAATTTTCTTTAAATCACGTCATTTCTTTTACTGAAACGTTCCAACCAACCTGTATTTGCAGAATATTCCGTATCCGTTCGTTTTGTAAGTGCGTCACCTCCTTCCAGCAATACAGGTCCTGATGTGCGAACTTTCTGAGATCTAGCGTCCCTGAGCCAAACAAACAATGCAGTATCTACGTCATGTTTAGTTGTCCTCACTTGCCTTCTCCCTAGTTCACACACTGGGATGCATTGACCTCCATTTTTCGTTCAAATGGCTCTGAGCACTATGGGACTTAGACATAGACATCTGAGGTCATCAGTCATCTAGAACTTAGAACTACTTAAACCTAACTAACCTAAGGACATCACACACATCCATGCCCGAGGCAGGATTCGAACCTGCGACCGTAGCAGTCGCGCGGTTTCAGACTGAAGTGCCTAGAACCGCACGGCCTCACCGGCCGGCCCATTTTTCGTCAACTGCCTTAAATAGCACCATTTTATTTTAAGCGAAATAGCCGTTTGTTTCTTCCCCAATTTCTCTGCCATACGTAACTGTTTGACAAAAAAAAAAAAAAAAAATTGTTATGCAGCTCACCGCCTTCGAGACACACATCACCGAATTCTAAAACTAACTAAACTATTTTGATAATGGCAGTACCCAAGGATAAAAAATAACGTGGCAATACCTGATTACATAGTTCAGTCTAACGAAAAGAAGCCAATTAAACTGGCTGACACCGCTGCTGCAGTAAGGAAATAGTACGTTTGGTTGCCCGAGAAGCGAAATCTTGCGTCACAAAATTTTTGTATCACATTAAAATAAAATAAGCTGTACGAAAATACATAGTATTTTGTCGTGACCGCAATATTATTTCCTGTTAACCTGTTCTTGGTATTCAGCGTATTTCACTGCATTTTCATGAGGAAATTAATACTGTACCACACTGAGTCATTATTTCTTTAAACTACTTTGTGATACAAACATCGCTTGCGGTCGGTTTGGAAAATCTAAAAGTGCTTAAAAAGAATAACGCCCAACCACAATTTTCGCTTCATTAAAAAGGAAAAACCGGGACGTGTTTCCCTGGCGCAGATGACGTGTTCCGCTGCTGCTTTCTATTGACCAATGGACGCCTGCTTTTCAGTACCCCCGCGCCAGGAGAAGTCGCAGGAGCTTGTAGGCATATCAATTGCTACCGCCGCTACAGTCTAAACTACCAACATTAGCCCCGCCAATACCTCATACACAAAATTAAGAATTCCATTTTTGCTTTTGATTTTCGCTCCCTGAGGCCAAACAATGAATCTGACAGTAAGTTGTTAATACTGAGATGTGCTCGCGGTGTCCACAAATGAGGAAGAGGCAACTGACAGCACATTCTCCCCCCTCTCCCCTGGAAGGTGGAGGTTAGACTTCTTATTTGTTAGAAAATTCCTATACGCTTCTAGAAATGATCCTCTATGATTCCAGTAAACAGAGCCTCCAAACTTTTTCTTTTCGGTTCCTCCTGGCACGCGAAGACTGGTCGATTTGCAAAGGATATCGTTAGGCTGGCCATTGAAGAACGCGATCGAGTATTTTGAAATTAGTTCTAAAACAGTCTAGATCGTTAAGGCCCATTTATTGCAAGGTGGCTCATTTCGATCAGCACATGGCCAAAATGTGTAAGAGACACCAATTGGCATTCTCGAAAAATTTTCATTGTTGACCAGTGTAATTGAAACAGAGGGTACAACTTTATATGCGGTGTTTCCGTAAGAGCGTGCAAAAATGTAACAAGGCGTAAAGAATGCTCTACGGGAACCTGGAGGTAGGGAACCTGGGGTAGGAGATGCCAGCTTACGGAGATATGAAAGTAAGCTTGCCTACCGCGTTGTCTAACATTACCGTTTTCCAGCTTATTTACAACTAACATGAGTACAAGTTTACACGTGCTGTGCTGCTTATTTTCATGTGGGTTCTTTATTTCCAGCAAGGAAACAAGGAGGACCTGTCTGATTATTAGAAAGTCATGATGCAGGGTTTATTTACTTTATTTGTCCATGCGGTAGCTCTGTTGTATTTAGATTGTCCCATTACAGAACGTGCTATGAATCATCGACACACACATTCATTCACTACTTAGTGTTATTCAGAGACGTGCAGTACAATACGATGTAGCAGTATCGGTACGGTATTTCCTGGTCGCTGGATTAGACGGGGAGGCCTGTGAGGTCACCTGACCTGAATCATCTTGATTAATTCCTATGGGAGTGTCTAACGTCACTTGTGTATGAGACCCCAGTGGATGAGGAGATGGAATTAGTTGCCACAATTGTAGCTGCCTATGACGTGATTCGAAACACACCAGGGATATCTTTCACGGTGTGTCAGAATTTTGTTCGCCGATGTCATGCTTGCATTGAGATTGATGACCATCAGTATCAGCACATTTTATAAAACACAGTGGAAATGGTACGTTCATTGAGTCAATGATGGTACTTGCAGTTACTGTAACTAATGTAAATAAAAAAGTATACAGTAATGTGATTTTATTCCTATTACCTCCTTAAGCTGGCTTCTCAGGCCTCTCGTTCCCCCATCTCTAATTGTTTAGGGGAGCATCCTTCATGTCCTGTTAAATGTTTGTACGCTCTTACGGAATGACCCTGTGTAGTTACAGCCACGATACAAAAGTTTGATTTTCAAAGATGATTATTTTGCCTGGAGAATACGCTGCTCTTGACGCAATTAGTAAAAGGGCTTAGGAAAGGATTAATTTAGGTTTCTCAATTTGTATGTAATTGTGAAGTGCGTGGAGGTAGTGCACTTAACACAGAATTTCAATTCCCGCTTTCCTTAGCATTATTGTAAAACTGCACATGCGTCGGTTGAAGTTTTTCGATTGCTTACCATGACAGTTGAGGAGGAGATTTAAAAACAGAACACTAATTACCGACGACTAACATAACCTGAAGAAAGACTATCACTTACTCTCTGGTTATTACTAGCCGGAGACATTTGCCTCAGAGGTTCTTTCGGATGTCGATAGCTGCTGTACGTTAGACAGTTTATCGATGTATTCCGTGGCACATGCGGAGCACTTCAAGGATTTTATTCAGGGCACTTATAAGAAATGTAATGCCAATGAAATATAAACAATGAACTGTGAAATACGCACACTATCTGTCACGTAGTCTACTTGATAAAAACTGCTCAACGTGCAATAACCACTCAAAGACAGCTGGTTGCAGCACTAACAGTGGAGGGTGTATAAAGCATGTCCAGGTGACGCGGGCAACAGTGCAGTCGTCTTAATGCGGAAATGAAGCGATTTATCTGACGTCCAAAAGGGCACTATCGCTGGTTTTCTACATCTACATATACTCCGCTAGCCACCAAGCGGTGTGTGGCGGAGGGCACAATTCGCGCCAAAGTCATATTTCCCCCCCATCGGTTCCACTCGCGGATCATACGAGGGAAAAACGACTGTCTGAACACCTCAGTACGAGCTCGTATTTCCCTTATCTTTGAATGATGATCATTACTCGATTTGAAAGTTGGTGGTAATAATATATGCTCTACATCCTCGGTGAAGATTGGATTTCGGAATTTAGTGAGCAGCCCCTTCTGTTTAGCGCGTCGTCTATCTGAAAGTGTGTCCCACTTCAAACTTTCTAAGAGATTTGTAACGCTCTCGCGATGGCTAAATGTACCAGTGACAAATCTTGCCGCTCTTCTTTGGACCTTCTCAATTTCTTGAATCAGACGCAACTGGTAAGGGTCCCATACAGACGAACAATACTCTAAGACTGGACGATCTAACGTATTGTAAGCTATTTCCTTTGTTGAAGGACTGCATCGCTTCAGGATTCTACCAATAAGCCGCAATCCAGAGTTCGCCTTACCCGTTACTTGTGTAATCTCATCATTCCATTTGAGATCATTTCGAATAGTCACACCCAGATACTTGACTGATGTTACCGCTTCCAAAGACTGATCTTTTATTTTGTACTCATACATTATTGGGGATATTCGCCTTGTTATACGCAGTAGGTTACACTTACTAATAGTGAGGGATAACTGCCAGTCATTACACCACGCACTTATTTTCTGCAAATCCTCATTGATTTGTTCACAACTTTCGTGTGATACTACTTTCCTGTAGACTACAGCATCATCGGCAAACAGTCTAAGGCCGCTGTCAATACCATCAACCAGATAATTTATGTAAATCGTAAAAAGCAGAGGACCTATTACGCTGCCCTGGGGCACACCTAAAATTACTCTTGTTTCTGTTGGAGTTACCCCGTTCAGGACGACATACTGCTCCCTGTCTGTTAGAAAACTTTCTATCCAACCGGATAGGTCACTGGATAGACCGTAAGTGCGCACTTTTTGTAGCAAGCGACAGTGCGGAACTGAGTCGAACGCATTTCGAAAGTCGAGAAATATGGCATCAGCCTGGGAGCCGGTATCTAGAGCCTGTTGTATATCATGCACAAAGAGGGCCAGCTGTGTCTCGCATGACCGCTGTTTCCTAAAACCGTGCCGGTTTCTGCAGATGAGCTTCTCAGAGTCTAGAAAAGTCATTATGTCTGAACACAAAATATGTTCCATGATTCTACAACAAATCGATGTCAGTGAAATTGGCCGGTAATTATGTGCACCCGATTTTCTACCCTTTTCATAGATTGCTATGACCTGGGTCTTCTTCCAGTCCCAAGGTTGAAAGCATTTCCGAAATGGCTAAGTTTGCAAACTGTTCGCGTGCCGCCGTCGTTGGAAGTATACTATACATAGCAAAGTGGCGCTATCCAAAACCAGCGCCGAGGCAACTGCAGGATACCACAAGCCATACATACATGACAGCGGGTGAACGATGACTGCAGAGATGTGGAGGGGCGAACAGACGAGCAACTGTTGAGCACCTGACCGCCCAGATGAACCGGGGGCTACTACCAACAGCGTCTTCTCGACGACCGTTCAGCCGATGTTATGGTAAGAGGCACCCACATGCCTTGCTCATACTGTGGCATCAAGCAGTCAGGCCTGCAAGATGAGTGGTCTGCCAAGCGTGTGGATTCATTCTTATTTATCGAGTAACATGAACTCTCGTACTCACAATTAAGTTACAAATTATCCTCCGGTATGAATAATACGCAACGGAAACACGCATCTGACTATCAGTAATTTACAGAACTCTGACTGTGCACTACGCACTGGCAATACCACATTTTCTTTCCTTTTTTATTTAACGGCTTTTGTCTACACGTGGCCACCGCACTGAATATGAATGGCACACACATTATAAATTCGGGACATTATGGCAACATACAATTCAATGGAAAAGTCCACCAATCTTTTTCTTTTCACTATCTTATTTATTCAGATAAATTCTCTAACCTAAACACACAAATTCTATAACCTACAACAATAACACATGAGAAATTCCGCCCAGTGGCCATGACTTTACATTGGTGAATCTCTATATTATGGTCTCGTAATTATTAAACGCTACAGTGCACTTTCTGGATAGGATGGTGGATCTTTTATTATACCTCACACTTCGACTCTCACAATCATCATCACGAAACTTTCCTCCAGACCGAGCGGTACAGAAGGAACAAGCATAACCCACTAATCTTTTGAAACTACCTCGCTACACTCCCATGCAAACCACACATACCCAAATTACATGAGATACACCACACTACAATATAAAATACAAGACAGTGAATAGTCACAACATTATCACTTTCAGCTTTCCCACTTCAATTAATATTTATCCCAGTTTCACACGACACTGCCCCACTTTGTAATTCTACTTTCCTACTATGAACTCTGGAGATATATGCACGTCTTCCTGTGCAATGCAAGCCATGTGGCGTTGCTGGATAGACGGCCGACTCACCTTGCTTCTCTCTCAGAGTTTGAATCTAGCGTCACATGGAATCATATCACGCAAAGTAATATTAAGAACTGATTCATCACACACGCGAGTCCTCAACTGATACCACGGACGAGTACTTCTCTTTATCTTTTGTCTCATACACAGTTTGAGACTCACACAGTACTCACCACGTGGAAGTACTCGTCTCTAATTTCAAGTCCTGCACATGCCATTTCTTAAATATTTCAACTTATGGTACACACGCTATTTCTTAAATATTTCAACTTACTGGACACACGCTAGTGATTCAGCTTAACTTAAGCACACGGAAGTATTTCAACTTATTGCTACACGTGGTTTCATTGTGACCGTTGGTCACTTCCGAAGATTACTACAATCCCATTAATATTACCTGCCTGACATTTAATTCTCCCCACAAAAGTTCCTGAAGTAGAGAAATTATTATTTCAAACTACTCTTAAATATTCCACATGCATACCATGACTCCGTCATTACGGAGCACAACTAAAACAGGTGTTAACAGCACAGGATCCAGCGGCAGAGTGCCGAAACATGGCCATTCTCCAGGTCATCTCCCATCTCTGTCGAGGTGGGGGAAGCACCTTACTACCCTATTGGTCAGCCACATTTCAGGTGCTCAAAGCTCTGGTAAATTTCATCTCTTTGGTTCCACCAAAGGTGGCCAAAGGATCGACTCAAAGATGATCATATATTCACATTCACTATCTGCGGTTAGCAGACGACCATACATTCATTCATTTCAAAAGATCTCACCAAACTGGATGTAGGGATTTATTTTGTGGGAGTGCACATATGATAAATTAAATAAATAAATTGTCATTCTTTCCTACACTGGTATCCGGCTTCGCTGTATTAATTGAAATTGAGTTATTTTACAAAAAAAATGTGTTGTTCTGACAAAAATAATGAAGTATGTTGTACCTATTTTCAATGTCGGGCGGTACTGTACCCTTTCAATGGGACCTCCGCCAGGTTCATGCTCCCATGCCGACTGCAGTTCATTGGCGACGGAGGCTGGAATTTTCACGCGCAACTGGACGTGCACTGAGAGGCGACAGATGGCCTTTTCAGACGACAGATGGCCGTTGGCGTGGACGGTGTGAAACGTCTGAAAGCACACATCATCGTAGCGCTTCAGGCCGGAGGTGGGCGTGTTATGATCTGGGGAATGTTTTCGTAACGTCCCTGGGTGACCTCGTGATTCTGGAAAGCATGATGGATCGACACAAGTGTGCATCTATTCTTGGGAACCATGCAGTTTGTTTTTACTCGGCATGATGGCATCTACCAGCAGAACAATGCAATGCCACACAGTTCGTCGTGTACGTTCAAAGAGCACAAGGATCAGTTTTCCGTACTAACCTGGCCACCAAACTCCACGGACTGAAACCAAATACGAATTTGTGAGATCACTTCGATCGGGGTATTAGCGTCATGGATCCTCAACCGAGAAACCTAACCAGCGTGGATCCACATCCCACTCGGCACATCCAAGACAAGAGTGTAGCCCGGATTTTGTCAAAGGTGGGGGGTAGTGGTCAGATTTGTTAAAGAGGACCTTAAAAAGACTCATGTTTTTAATTTTTTCCGAAAATTTCCATAAGGAACAATAAACCATTTTATTCGAAAATGATCTTTCAGTTTTCACTAAGTGGAGATATGATCTCGTTACTTAGGAGTGCTATATTTTAACAAACCACTCCGAAGCAGTCACGCACCAGTTTCCTTTCACCCTCCCAGGTCATTTTACACTCTTCTTCTTTCAGCCTTGATTTGAGCTGAGAAAGATAGCAGGAATGCACAGGCGCTTATTTTTTGGGACACTTTGTTTATTACCAACAGGCTGGCTCTAAGCACTATGCGACTTAACTTCTGAGGTCATCAGTAGCCTAGAACTTAGAACTAATTAAACCTAACTAACCTAAGGACATCACACACATCCATGCCCGAGGCAGGATTCGAATCTGTGACCGTAGCGGTCGCTCGGTTCCAGACTGTAGCGCCTGGAACCGCACGGCCACTCCTATTACCGACAGGGTTCATGGAATAAAGGTATCTCTGTTCGACGGAGAAGCTAAAATATTGTTTGATAACGGAAATGCAAACGATTTGGGACTATTCAACATTACACTCTCCAATTTTCTCACTTAAATATGCATCTGTCATATGTTGCAATGTAAGGAAGATTATTTTTTTGCATTACAGAAGTCCTGGCAGAAAAATGCATGAGCCTAACTGAGGAGATTTTGGATTATTATTAATTCATCGTATGGCTTTTAGTGCTGGGAGTCTCCAAAGAGATGCTCAGCCCGCTTTCGAAGCAAGTCTTTTCATTTAAGCAGAGGGGCTGCATCTTGAAGTGTATTAGCATCTGTCAGGAAAGAAAGGTATCCGGAAGGAATTGGCTGTGGCCTACAGTAAGAGAAGGCCCCGGAATTTGCCTACATTGTAAATGGGAAACCACAGAAAATCATTTTCAAGGTTGACGGCGGATGGATTTAAACCATCTTGCTTCTAATCCGGGGATTGCTAGTTCAGTACCTCAACGCGCAGAGCTACGCCAAGTCGGTGGAGAATTTGGAAAAACTGGTTGTTGTACATTGTTTTAAAATAAAATGCATCATACGAAAAGACTGATTTCTGACCTTGCATGTTTTTCCTTTAATTGTGCATGTTCAGTCATTTGGTAATGCACGAATGCATGCGTATTTTAAGATTTAATTGTTCATACTGTTTTCTGTTGTTATAGTGTTACAAGAGCGTAAATAGATTTTGAACGAAGGAGGGAGGGAGGGTGCAGGGCGCAGTCGGCTCGGACCAATTCAAGACCGTTAAAAAATTATTTATAATCGAAAGAATGTGTTGTCATCACATACCCAATCCGATATCCACACACCCCTCCCTATAGTTCCATATCGGAATTGGTTTTCATAATTGACAAAGAAAATCCCCATCACACCCTCCTCCCCACCCCACCCCCCCCTCCCTTCCCCTCAGACTGAGTGGTAAGAAGGCCCAGTGGACAGCGCGTCAAAAACTGAACACAAATCAGTACTGAACTGTGAAAAAAAGTAAAACAGAAACAGTGAACGGTTCAAGCATAATAAGTGCAACATTGAAGAAAGTGAAAAAGCCCTGGCGTCGCGGTTAAGTGGCCACCGTGTTGGGCTGCAAAGCGGACGAGTCGTGTTTGAAACTCCCACGTGCCATTTGTTTTCTTTTCTTCCTCAAAATAATGAACTGCCCGTCCGGTCATTGAAACGTTTGTCCTCTTTCTGTAGTCTTGCCAGTTGTCATGCTATACTCTGTTCATAGAATGAGAGTCATGTGATAAGAATGCATTACCGTCGCAAGTAAATGTGGTGAATAATGAGAGTAGACGTGATACCACGTAGACGTACCACAGAAATGAAAACAACAAATCAACCGGTGTGAACTATGTTGCATTGTATTGTATTATATGTTAACCAGGGACCTAGAAACGACGGAGAGCCTCCGTCCCCGCCGCAGCCGCAGTGGTCCACAACCCCACGACGACTACCGCAGTCCACTTCACCTCTCCGCCGCCCCTCACCGAACCCAGGGTTATTGTGCGGTTCGGGCCCCGGTGGACCCCCCAGGGAATGTCTCACACCAGACGAGTGTAACACCTATGTTTGCGTGGTAGAGTAATGGTGGGGTACGCGTACGTGGAGAACTTTTTTACGGAGCAATCGCCGACATAGTGTAACTGAGGCGGAATAAGGGGAACAAGCCCGCATTCGCCGAGGCAGATGGAAAACCGCCTAAAAACAAGACTGGCCGGTTCACCGGACCTCGACACAATTCCGCCGGGGATTCGTGCCGGAGACTAGGCGCTCCTTCCCGCACGGCCAACCGGGCGCGCTTGAACTGTGTTACAACAAAGGAATTCAGGAGTCAAAACTTCCAAAACGGAACGCAACTTCAGAAAACGTAAAAAGCATATATTTTGACACATCACAGGGAAAAGTGTGTGATTGTGAAGCTGTTAGTTCATTTGTTGCAGCTTATGTGACAAACCATTATGTTTCCATCATTCCCTTGGGAGTGATCACATTCACATTCAAACGAAAACCTAATCCGGGCCGGCAACTGTGGCCGAGCGGTTCTAGGCGCTTCAGTCCGGAACCGCGCTGCTGCTACGGTCGCAGGTTCGAATCCTGCCTCGGGCATGGATGTGTTGATGTCCTTAGGTTAGTTAGGTTTAAGTAGTTCTAAGTCTAGGGGACTGAGACCTCAGATGTTAAGTCCCATAGTGCTCAGAGCCATTGAACCAGTTTTTTGAACCTAAATCGGGCAAGGAGACATACCTCACTCACTCACCAAACGTACGAGTTAGGTGTGTCGATAAGAGATTCCTATCACATGACACGTGCTGTCACTAATGCCGTGTATGCACAACAGACGTGTTTTCCAGTGTCATCAAGGGTTTGCGATTCCTTGTCGAAAGTCACTCCCTTTCGGCTGCTCATAGAGTAGTTTTGCAGAATGAAATTTCATTACAGGTCCCTTCCTTACAACTCGCTGTTGCAAACGGACGTTACACCACGGCACAGACAAGTTTGAATATAGCGAGCAGAAAAAAGAAATGGTTTTCTATGTTGCACTTTTTGTGCTTGGATCGTTCACTGTTTCTATTTTGCTTTTTTTTCCACAGTTGAGTACATCTGCTTCCTTTTTTCAGGCTTGACCTCGTTCAGTTTTTGACAGACTATCCATTGGACCACCTTATCACTGCCGACCGTTGTGGCCGAGCGGTTCTGGGCGCTGCAGTCTGGAACCGCGAGACCGCTACGGTCGCAGGTTCGAATCCTGCATCGGGCATGGATGTGTGTGTTGTCCTTAGGTTAGTTAGGTTTAAGTAGTTCTAAGTTCTAGGGGACTGATGACCTCAGAAGTTAAGTCCCATAGTGCTCAGAGCCATTTGAACCATTTTTGAACCATCTTACCACTAAATCTGAAGGGGGCGTGATTGGGAGTTTCCTTTGTGAACAGCGCCCAAGTGACCCATATTGGGCGATATTTTGTCATTTGGGTCGCTAATGATAGAATATAGACCAGATATTTTAAAAAAATGCAACCATCGTCATTTGGGCGATATTTTTGTTGATCAACGCGATTTTTGGGCGACACAGACAAATCAAAGTTTATTTTTATGCACTGTATTTAATATAATATTATTTATGGCGACATTTACCGCTCCACTGCCTTGTGAAATACTGAAATATTGCAACTCTATAAAGTTCTGCCAGCCTTCAAAATGGTTCAAATGGCTCTGAGCACTATGGGACTCAACTGCTGAGGTCATTAGTCCCCTAGAACTTAGAACTAGTTAAACCTAACTAACCTAAGGACATCACACACATCCATGCCCGAGGCAGGATTCGAACCTGCGACCGTAGCGGTCTCACGGTTCCAGACTGCAGCGCCAGAACCGCGCGGCCACTTCGGCCGGCGCCAGCCTTCAAATAACGATTGTAGTGCTAACGTTAAATTGCTATAAATTGGTAATTGGGCCGTTATAGTGGTGCGTACTTATTTTTAACCCACCATAACGCTAGTGGATGGATAAAAATCGCTTTTCCTTTTCTTTCTTGTTACAAACTATTCCATAATTAGAAACTATCACAACGGCACACAGCAGAAAAACGCTAGTACTCCGTCTTCAGGCCACGAGTGCCCTACCGGGACCATCCGACCGCCGTGTCATCCTCAGTGGAGGATGCGGATAGGAGGGGCGTGGGGTCAGCACACCGCTCTCCCAGTCGTTATGATGGTATTCTTGACCGAAGCCGCTACTATTCGCTCGAGTAGCTCCTCAACTGGCATCACGAGGCTGAGTGCACCCCGAAAAATGGCAACAGCGCATGGTGGTCTGGATGGTCGCCCATCCAAGTGCCGGCCACGCCCAACAGCGCTTAATTTCGGTGATCTCACGGGATCCGGTGCATCCACTGCGGCAAGGCCGTTGCCCTAATAACCGGTAGTACTTCCATTAAATTTAACTTCAAGTAAAACCTTAACTGATTAACAAAACAACTACTGAACTCTAACAAAGCCAATAATGGTCTTTGCTAAAGCAGGCATGGGCGATAGCTGATAGTGCTACGGATGCATAGATAGTTTAAATCTATCGTTCATTTTGCTGACTATAAATAGTGTGTATCCCTTTTTCGCCATATGACTGAAAATCAAAATTTCTTTCAATTTCACTATACGGCAACTAGGTCGTGTGTTAATTTAATCTAGGTGATACCAGGGGGGGGGGGGTAGAGGGGCAGGGTTCTCCCCTTTGACTACGTCATTGTTTCAGAACTTTAATGACTTTTCTAGTACATCACGATACGGTCTGTGCTGCAAAAGTTGGTTATTCAGGATTTAGTAGAGGTCACAGTATTGTGACTGGGCAGTGTAGTCTGTTAGAGGTCGAACAGCGTGATTTTCATTTTTCATCAAACATTTTTAACAACAGCCTTGTAATTACTGATATCACGAAGATAAGCAACGCATATGATCACGTCATTTGTATATTTTTTATTTTAATTAGCATAATATATACTTATTTGCGCTTATTTATTTACAAGGAATTTTATTTTGCTTTTCGTTTTAACTAGAGAGAATTACAAACTTGTGATAATTCACTCAGTCCCCTGCTGATGCAAGCATCTAATAAACTTATCGTCCTTCTCACGTCCCCGGCAGGCATTCGAGTGCTTAGGCAGTTCCTACCATTCACATTCCTTTTCCTTCGGACTTTGTGCTGTGGGTATCTTGGATCCCAGAAACGTGTGTAATATCCATATTCTTCTATCAGCAGCATTACGTTCTCTTCGGGCCACGTTATCGCTCACGCAGCACATCTCAGATTTTCCGTCAACGACAATTTTTGTCAAATAATTAATAATCGACAAACATGTCAAACAGCACCATAAAAGGTCAAATATTTGGCAAACATAGTAAAATTTGACAAATTGTTCGATCGTGTTCCGGGCCTATGAAAGTACAAAGAAAGACTTATTTGTGAATTTAAAGATGTTACTTAAGTTTGTTAATTATTGATCTTCACATTTATATCCGAGTGACTGAGACTAAGGATGTTATGTTTCAACTGTGAGATGAGTATTTTCTAGTTGAGGTTTATGAATACTTCAATGTTTTGTAAAATTCGCGAGTAATTCGGTAATTATTTTATGCTTTTACAGACTAAGAAAGGAAATACTTTTTCAATATGTTGGTGTGCTAAACAGAATCCTCGAAATCGAATAACTGACATTTATTTTCGGCGCAATTTGGTGTTTTGGACGGAATTGTACATTCCCTAAAAGGAACGTGACCACCTAGAAACATAAACGCAATTACACAGTCTGCATACAATTTATAATGCAGATAAAAGAATTTGAGGTCTCCGAGTATTCGCGCGTTTAACAATCTACATTTAAAAAAAATACGATTCTACGAACTGCACTGTTTCGCTGCTGTCTTATTTTCATTAAATATGTCTTGGTTCAAATTCACATAGATATGCCAATCGTGGTTTTCTTTGCCTTTAGTTATACAAAGACAAGAAGTGCTTGACCACGCAAGGTCCGTCAATAGCAGCAGTGAAGTGAATAAAATAAAACAAATACGAGTGCCGCTTCGTCAACCAGCTACGTACGTACTAGACAGTCTTTTGTTTTCTCGCGGCACCTCTTCCCGCTCACGCAGGCTGTCAAACCGCCGGGAGGCGGTCGCGCGCCTGAGTCCACACTGCACTGGACCGTTGAACCAGGTAGATGAAGGGGGAGGGCGTCTGCGCGCCGGAGGAGGGTCAACGTTTAAAAAAAGACCGCTCCTCTCGCAGACTTTCTTTTTTAAGTGTCCACTAGGCGCCTCCATTTATACTGTTTAACCAGCGAGCTTTGCCAAAACCTTCCGCGCCTTCCTGCCGGTATTGATGTCGCAGCACGAGCGCCGTCACGTAGTTTCGCTTCGCGCCGCTAGATGGCAAGCAAGTGCGCTACGAAAGCTGACAATTCTGACGTCTCGGGTGGCTGAAGGGGTAGGGAGGGTGACGGGAGGCGGGGGGGGGGGGGGGAGAGGCGCCAGTCAGCGCATTCGTATAAGGTCATTCAGTCGAGGAGCAAGCACAAGGTCGGAATGCTCCTCGACTGGATCGTTTACGGCTGATGCACTACAGCGTGAGTCATAACTCCAAATCATGCGTTTCCAATCATACACTTACCAGTGGCGTTGCTTTATACAAAACCTCAAGCTTCGTTTAGCGTCACTGATCACCAAGGCCGCTCATCTGCTGCAACAAGAAAGTAAGTCGGGACCGGGCGGTGCACGCAAACCAATAATGCCAAGGTCTGACCGCGAACCGCATGCCCTTCCTCGAAATACCAAGTTCGGTTCGTGGGTGACGTACAGCTAAAATTTGCACTGAGTAACTTTCATAACGTAAAATCGTCACACATAAGCACTCGCACACACACAACTTCTGTGTTAACGGACCCCAATTCAAAGGAAAGTACGGGGTTTCTGGGAAATTTATTTGTAAATTCAACCACTTATTATACACAAGGATGAAAAAATGTGTAATTTATTACAGAACGATACATGTAGGCTATCTGATCAAAAGTATCCGGACACAATTGGTGCGGACCTGGCCACTAATATCACGAGAGGTGGATCCTGACTTCGGATATGGACTGGATGTCGCCTGAGTAGCAAATTTATAAGGGATATTTCAGCTCTTATTAAGCTACCGAAGTCGACTGTTGGTGATATGATTGTGGAGAGGAAACTTGGAAGAACAACTACACCTAAACCAAGACGAAGTAAACCTCATGTACTGACAGATGGAGACCGTTGCGCAGGGTGATTGTAAAAAATTGCAAATAATCAGAGGAAAAAAAGTATGAGGTATAATGGTCGAGCTGCACATATCGCTTGTGAATGCTAAGCGACGCTTGAGGTACTGTAAAGAGCCAGGCCACTGGGTAATGGATGGCAGGAAACAAGTGATTTGGAGTGATGAGTCACGCTGTACCCTGTGGCAATATGATGGACGGCTTTGGTTGGGTATGCCGAATTCTTGGAGGGCGTTGTCTACCGTCACGTTTTGTGTTAACAATGAAGTGCGGAGGAGGTGGTGTTACTCGGTGGCATTGTTTTCCGTGGTTAGGGTGTGGTCCTCTTACTCAGCTTTAAAAAAAAAAAACGTGGAATCGGCGTGAAATGTCATTGAGTGGAGTACGAGGGTAATCCCAAAAGTAAGGTCTCCTGTTTTTTTTATAAGTACATAGACCTGTTTATTTTTACAATGGTTTACATCAGTTTACAGCTCGAACATTTAGCTGTTTTTCGAAATAATCACCATTTCTGTCGATGCATTTTTGTGGACGCTGTCGCAGTTTTTGTATGCTCATGTCATACCTGTTCGCCGCCATGGTGTTCAGAAAGTTATGAACCTCTCCTTTCACCTCGTCGTCGGAGCTCAATCGCTTTCCGGCCAAATGTTCGAACTGGCCGTGGTCCGTATCCAGAATACCTCCATCGGTTTGGTCTCAGCCGAACACCCATGTGCACTTGAGGAGAAATAGGAACTCCTGAACATGTCACTTTACACTGTGACTGACTCACACACATACGACCCAGAACTGAATATGACAACACAGGGCAAAGACTACGACAGCCGAACGACTGCACCATACGGAATGACATAACCGATAATGTATCACGTACGTTATACTAATTATGCAAACAAGAACAAACACGTACACAAATAAGGGCAAATACACAAACCTGAGAACGGGATACCTGGAATAACACGGAGACAGAAACAAATACAGAAACAGACTCACATGCTGAAACAGATGCAAAGATGCTAGATTAATATACAGACCTAAATGTAAGGTAAGTCTAAATTAAGGAAAACTGGACCAAATATAGTTTCAATGTATATAGAAATGTCTTGAGTAATAAATGTAATTTAAATGATTCTGGTTCAAATGGCTCTGAGCACTATGGAACTTAACATCTGAGGTCATCAGTCCCCTAGAACTCAGAACTACTTAAACCTAATTAACATAAGGATATCACACACATCCATGCCCAAGGCAGGATTTGAACGGGCAGTTCCAGAATGAAGCGCCTAGAACCGCTCGGCCACACAGGCCGGCATTTAAATGATACAATTATTTATTAAGCTTAGGTAAACTAATACCAGTAATGAAAATGATCCAATATAAGATAATACAACAAATATCAGGACATATAAATATCAAATTAGAATTAAAGATGTGTTTTGTACGCTACATCGAACGTGGGAGGCTCGATCATTTTCCAAGCCTGAGATAGCTAGGTGGTGGAATCTCTAATACAAATCTATGTAGTTTCTTATAATCTTTTATTTCTTCTTCTTCAAAGCAAGATCTCGCAGTCGCGTTCTCGCTTCCCGAGCACGGGGTCCCGGGTTCGATTCCCGACGGGGTCAGGGACTTTCACCTGCCTCGAGATGATGGATGTTTGTGTTGTCCTCATCATTTCATCATCATTCATGAAAGTGGCGATATTGGACTGAGCAACGGTTGGGAATTTGTACGGACGCTGATAACCGCGCAGTTGAGCGCCCCACAAACCAAACATCATCTTCATCATCATCATAATTCAAAGCAAGATCCTTGTTATTTTAGAAATTTTTTCACAATTTATAATACGTCATAAAGTAGTAGTATGTCATAATCTCTTTCTATCTTCCTAAATACACTCCTGGAAATGGAAAAAACAACACATTGACACCGGTGTGTCAGACCCACCATACTTGCTCCGGACACTGCGAAAGGGCTGTACAAGCAATGATCACACGCACGGCACAGCGGACACACCAGGAACCGCGGTGTTGGTCGTCGAATGGCGCTAGCTGCGCAGCATTTGTGCACCGCCGCCGTCAGTGTCAGCCAGTTTGCCGTGGCATACGGAGCTCCATCGCAGTCTTTCACACTGGTAGCATGCCGCGACAGCGTGGACGTGAACCGTATGTGCAGTTGACGGACTTTGAGCGAGGGCGTATAGTGGGCATGCGGGAGGCCGGGTGGACGTACCGCCGAATTGCTCAACACGTGGGGCGTGAGGTCTCCACAGTACATCGATGTTGTCGCCAGTGGTCGGCGGAAGGTGCACGTGCCCGTCGACCTGGGACCGGACCGCAGCGACGCACGGATGCACGCCAAGACCGTAGGATCCTACGCAGTGCCGTAGGGGACCGCACCGCCACTTCCCAGCAAATTAGGGACACTGTTGCTCCTGGGGTATCGGCGAGGACCATTCGCAACCGTCCCCATGAAGCTGCGCTACGGTCCCGCACACCGTTAGGCCGTCTTCCGCTCACGCCCCAACATCGTGCAGCCCGCCTCCAGTGGTGTCGCGACAGGCGTGAATGGAGGGACGAATGGAGACGTGTCGTCTTCAGCGATGAGAATCGCTTCTGCCTTGGTGCCAATGATGGTCGTATGCGTGTTTGGCGCCGTGCAGGTGAGCGCCACAATCAGGACTGCATACGACCGAGGCACACAGGGCCAACACCCGGCATCATGGTGTGGGGAGCGATCTCCTACACTGGCCGTACACCACTGGTGATCGTCGAGGGGACACTGAATAGTGCACGGTACATCCAAACCGTCATCGAACCCATCGTTCTACCATTCCTAGACCGGCAAGGGAACTTGCTGTTCCAACAGGACAATGCACGTCCGCATGTATCCCGTGCCACCCAACGTGCTCTAGAAAGTGTAAGTCAACTATCCTGGCCAGCAAGATCTCCGGATCTGTCCCCCATTGAGCATGTTTGGGACTGGATGAAGCGTCGTCTCACGCGGTCTGCACGTCCAGCACGAACGCTGGTCCAACTGAGGCGCCAGGTGGAAATGGCATGGCAAGCCGTTCCACAGGACTACATCCAGCATCTCTACGATCGTCTCCATGGGAGAATAGCAGCCTGCATTGCTGCGAAAGGTGGATATATACTGTACTAGTGCCGACATTGTGCATGCTCTGTTGCCTGTGTCTATGTGCCTGTGGTTCTGTCAGTGTGATCATGTGATGTATCTGACCCCAGGAATGTGTCAATAAAGTTTCCCCTTCCTGGGACAATGAATTCACGGTGTTCTTATTTCAATTTCCAGGAGTGTATCTATCTTCTATTCATAAACAGTTAATTTTAAGATTTTCATTTCTTAATGTCTTAAGTCTATAAGTATTTAAAGTTGCAATATTATTCATTCCTATTACAAATAAGAAGTATCAAATAAGTTTCACTTTCTGTACGTGTACAATTTCATATTCTGAAAATACGACCTGTGTTAGTAACTAAGTAGCAGGTCATTCGTAAATTACAGCAGCAAATAAAAAAATTTAAAAAACCTAACTCGCCAGTAGGACAGAATTTGGCACGATATCACTCAAGAGGACTTCCGACAACACTATCTATCAACCTAATGCGCCAATAGCACACGAATTTGGAACGATATCCCTCAGGAGGACGCCCAACACCACTATCAATCAACGCCAAGCCGAATAACAGCTTGCGTAAGGGCCAGAGGCGGAACGATGCGTAATTGACTTGTTCATTTTTGGAAACTCTTTCTGTTAAATAAATCATTCAGTTTTTTCTTAAATTGTGATCAGTTGTTCGTCTGTACATGTACGAGGATATCACATCTACCGATTTCCGCCCCATTCGGATAATTCCTTCGTGGTGCGTCTTTTTTTTTCGTAGATTTTATTAACTTCTGGACTTTTAATTCCCTAGTCACATAGCAAGTCTGCGATTCCCAGATTCTCACATTGTGTGTGTTCAGTTTCCCTGAAAGATGGAAGGTTGCTTTATCATTTATCGATCTCGGGTGAAGAATGTTTCACCCGAAGCCATTGGTTGCACCATGTTAACTGCGAACTGTTTTTGTCTGTTTTTTCATTCGGCTTCAGTGCATGTGTAATAATTGTCGTTTATAGAGAGCAATAGCAAATTCTGGAGTTAGACTTTGTGCGCTACTTAACGTGGTAACTGTGAATGTCTGGCTGCAGTATGGATAGGTTTTTTGGACTGAAGGAACTAAGATTTGTCTTTCTCGGATGTTCTTGGTCGTTCACTCCCCTCTTTACCCTGCACTGAATGCGTCTGCACAGATTTATTGTACCAGACACGAACTATCGGACGTGATGGTGGATCCCTTCCGTATTTACGTTAGTTCTGGTGTTTTGATGAGCATGCCGTTCGGACCGTTTCAGGAAACAATGCTACACATTGTGCCCTCTCCTGAGATGTATCTGTTATGTGTGGGGTTCGTTTCACAGTATCTCATCCATCAATAGGGAAGCAAAAAAAGGCAACGTGACTAAACTTTAGTAACACTGTGCAACACTGAAAATGTAAATCGAATGAAAATAGCCAATTCCTATCAATTCTAATGTGCTGATCGCGAGTATCACAAAGACAATCCAAAATTAGCTCTATTTTTCATTTTACACTGTTTTATTACTGTGAGATAATTACATACGGATTTTTATTTTAAGTTTAAAATCAAATATTGTAATGGTTTGTCAAAGTCATAATAAGAAGGGAATATCTAAGAAGAAGAAGAAGCGAACAGTGATCTATCCTAACATTCCATCTGCCATAAGTCCAGTTCTACATGGGGAAGGATTGCCAATACCTGAACTGCCGATACAGTACGAGATTACTTCTGATGGGGATTCTGAACGTCCTGAACCACATCACAAGATCCAGAGTTTCTTCCAAATTTATCATCAACTGATGATCCACAAAAATTGTGCAATTTTCTGGAAAGCAATGTAAATGTTTCGTTCTACAGCAGAAGAGAGCAACAATTCACTCCTTTTTTTACATGCAAGATAGTCTTGTGGCATGTGTACACATAAATGGTTTAATGAAGACTCTCGGGAATAATTACAACTCTGATGAGTGGAGACTCTTTATTGATTCGTCAAAGTTGAGCTCAAAAGCAGTACTTTACGTTTTAGTAATGAGCTTCCTTCTATTCCAGTTGGGCATAGTGTGCATATGAAAGAGTCATACCAAAACATGAAAATTTTACTAGAAGCCATCACGTATAATGACTCTCAATGGCATATTTGTGGTGACTTGAAAGTGGTTGTACTGCTATTAGTTATGCAGTTAGGGTACACTAAGTATTGCTGCTTTCTCTGTGAATGGGATAGCCGAGCTCGTGCATCTCATTACAGTAAACACGAATGGCCCACCAGAAAATCTCTTCAACCAGGTATAAAGAACATTAAGAGTGAACCTCTAATAGACCCTAAAAAGATTCTGCTCCCGCCCTTGCACATCAAGTTGGGTCTCATGAAAAACTTTGTTAAGGGAATGAACAAAGATGGTGACGCGTTTAAGTACTTAAGGCAAAAATTCCCTTACTTACGTGATGCCAAAGTAAAGGAGGGAATTTTTGTAGGACCACAGATTCGAGAGCTTTTGGGATGCCATACGTTTGATGGAATCATACAAGGTGATCCATCCTAACATTCCATCTGCTATAAGTCCATTTCTACATGGGGAAGGATTGCCAATACCTGAACTGCCGATACAGTACGAGAGATGCACTGTTTTAAGACAGTCTGTTTACAATTCTTAGGGAACAAACCAGCAATAAATTACAAGGAGACTGTAGATAACATGTTGTCATCTTAAAAAAAAACTTGATTGGAATGTGTCATTGAAAATGCATTTCTTATATAGTCATCTTGAATTCTTCCCCAAAGATTGTAATACAATAAGTGATGAACATGAGGAGCGATTTCATCAAGATATTGCCACATTTGAGAAGAGGAATGCCGGAAAGTGGAGTCCTACTGTTTTAGCGGATTACTGCTGATCTGTCATAAGGGATGTTCCCGAGTATGTGTATAAACGTCAAGCCAAGCGACAACGGTCATCATCTGAATTTATCTCTGAACAAAATATGTAATTGTACATATTGTACATATGGACATTTAACATTTGTAATCCTTTACATACATTTGTGACCAGTTAATTTATATATTTTCTTTTGAGAATTACATAGTTCTCGTACAAAGTAAGCTTACAAAGTATTTTCATTCATGTAGTATTATCGCCATTTTTTATTAATATTTTGCTTTTGAACTTCCAGAATGGTACTGAAATTTGTCAATGCATGACACATAACATAATCCGAGTAATTATTCACTTAAAATTTGTTATGCTGAATCTTGGAACATGAATGCACATTTAGTTAGTCAGTTATTTATACAAAAATGTAGATTACTTTAAAAAAAAACTAAAGCTAAATATTTATGAAAATGATGATTTTGTATCATTTGATACCGAAATAAACATAACTAATTCAAAATCCTGCAATTTACACACTTCCACTTCAAATTTGTTGTTCAGTGTAATCACTGAGTTCATTATGACAAATAAAAACCGTTTTGTGTATAGTGTCCTCCTGTACGGTGTTGAGACATTGAGGTTGATGAAGACAGATAGAGCAAGGCTGGAGGCTTTTGAAATGTGGACATGGCGGAGGATGGAAAGAATAAGTTGGACTGATAGATTAAAAAATAAAGAGATACTAAGTAGATTGGGAGAGCAAAGACAATTACTGTGATGAAAAGAAGGAAAACAAGCTTGATCGGACATACATTAAGAAAGAAGGAGATGCTTATGAAAACAGTCTTAGAGGGGTAAGTGGAAGGAAAGAGGAGGCGAGGAAGGAAAAGATCTCAGATTCTCTATGATGTGGTAGACGGTAGCCCATACCAAGCATATTAAAGAAGGAAGAAATAGATTGCAGGAAATAGAAATGCAAAGAACCTGCTAATATGACGGAAAACTGATTATGATGTTCAAATGTGTGTGAAATCTTATGGGACTTAACTGCTAAGGTCATAAGTCCCCAAGCTTACACACTACTTAAGGACAAACACACACACCCATGCCCGAGGGAGAACTCGAACCTCCACCGGGACCAGCCGCACAGTCCAGGACTGTAGCGCCTTAGACCGCTTGGCTAATCCCGCGTGGCGCTGATGATGATGATGATGATGATGATGAGTATATAGTACAATTCTGATGAAGATATCCCATCAGCTGATTTCCTTAAAATGTATCACACAAATAAAACATTAAATCACAGTCGCAGACAAAAATAAGAAGTGTCTACACTTGTTTGAAACGCACAAAATGGACGCTGATGTCCTCAAAGCTGTAGAACATCTCACAAAACAAGAATACATAGACATAATACATACGGAGTGTTAGATTATAAGTGCAGATGTTTCTATTGATGACTATGGACTGTGTACTGAACGACGTTACATCAGTATTTACTTACGTTGCAGACTAATAATTATAGCCATTACCACTAGCATGTTTTTAGGTTGGTTAGTACTTCCAACTATGTGTGGAATAAGCAAGCCACTAACATTTATTTTCCCCTGGTCAGCAGGTCGAGTATTGAAGTACGGACGTGCGGACTCAAAACGAATAGCCTATGCTGGCAGGCAGAGTCCACTTCATGGCACAGTTACGATCAGGCAGAAAACATCAGGTAGTAAATTATGTGAGTTTTTTGTGGGAAGACTGTTCGATACAAACAGAAAAAACAACTAACACAGTGTAGTGAGTAGATATCACGGTACCATTTATGAAAAAATCTATACCTACATCCCTAACACCTTGTATTTACACCAGCAAAAATAGGGGATACTGGTGGCAAGCCGGTCGGTGTGGCCGAACAGTTCTAGGCGTTTCAGTCTGGAACCGCGTGACCGCTACGGTCGCAGTTTCGAATCCTGCCTCGAGCATGGATGTGTGTGATGTCCTTAGGTTAGTTAGGTTTAAGTAGTTCTAAGTTCTAGGGGCCTGATGACCTCAGAAATTAAGTCCCGTAGTGCTCAGAGCCATTTGAACATTTGAACTGGTGGCCAGGGTGGTCTTAGACTTTGTACTTTTCCCCTTCCAGCGGATAAGCCACCATATTTTTGTTTAATGCTCAACGCTACTTAGCCTCTTCATTCGACTTAAAATGTATACGTTACAATAATTCTTTGTTCTTAATATACAATTCAAATCCTAGGATAACACAGTGCATGAACTGGTTGCTTGCGCTGATGCCCATTTTTTTCTCATTATTTCACTGCCGATCAGAGCAATGCTGTAACAAACAATGCGAAATATATTCTTTACTCTTTCGTTGCCTTAGCTTCAGTCGGATAACGGGAGTGGCTACACACAGAAGCCCAAAACGAGAAAGAAGCGTCTCTGTACCAGGGGCAGATAGGTCTTATGTAACTATTGCCCAACACAATCTAATTAGAATCTTGTCATAATTCCTTTTCACACATGTCCTCGCGTTTCCTATTTTAGTGTCCTCCGTTCCTTTCGTGTCCTTTCTCTTCGTCTACTTACTCTTTTTCTCCTCCTACTTCCTAAGTCCTGTTTCCTGTTTCTTTTGCCATCACTAATCTTACCGCCTGTCAAAAAATCCTACCCCCCCCCCCCCCAAATAATCGGCGACCAGAACAAGCATCTCGGCTGAGATACCCTACTTAAGTTACCCATATTTTCAAAGAAAATGAGAAACTATGTGATCAAAAGTATCCGGCACCTGACTGAAAATTACTTGCAAGTTCGTGACGCCCTCCTTCGGCAATGCTGCAATTCAGTATGGTGTTTCCCACCCTTAGCCTTGTGACAGCTTCCACTCTCGCAGGCATACGTTCAATCAGGTGCTGGAAGGTTTCTTGGGGGATGGCAGTCCATTCTTCACGGAGTGCTCCACTGAGAAGAGGTATCGATGTCGGTCGGTGAGGCCTGGCACGAAGTCGGCGTTCCAAAACATCCCAAAGGTGTTTTGTAGGATTAAGGTCAGGACTCTGTGCAGGCCAGTCCATTACAAGGATGTCATTGTCGTGTAACCACTCCGCCACAGGTCGTACATTATGAACAGGTGTTCGATAGTGTTGAAAGATGCAATCGCCATCCCCGAATTGCTCTTCAACAGTGGGAAGCAAGAAGGTGTTGAAAATATCAATGTAGGTATGAGCTGTGATAGTGCGACGGAAAACAACAAGGGGTGCAAGCCCCCTCCATGAAAAATACGACCACACCATAACACCACCACCTCCGAATTTTACTGTTGGCACTATACACGCTGGCAGATAACGTTCACCGGGCATTCGCCATACGCCCACCCTGCCATCGGATCGGCACATTGTCTACCGTGATTCGTTACTCCACACAACGTTTTTCCAGTGTTCGATCGTCCAATGTTTACGCTCCTTACACCAAGCGAGGCGTCGTTTATCATTTAACGGCCTGATGTGTGGCTTATGAGCAGCCGCTCGACCATGAAATCCAAGTTTTCTCACCTTCCGCCTAACTGTCGTAGTACTCGCAGTGGATCCTGATGCAGTTTGGAATTCCTGTGTGATGGTCTGGATAGGTGAGTGCCTACTAGATATTATGACCCTCTTCAGCTGTCTGCGGTCTCTGTAAGTCAACAGATGAGGTCGGCCTGCACTCTTTTGTGCTGTACGTGCCCCTTCATGTTTCCACTTCACTATCACATCAGAAACAGGGGACCTAGGGATGTTTATGAGTGTGGAAATCTCGCGTACAGACTTATGACACAAGTGACACCCAATCACCTGACCACATTCGAAGTCCGTGAGTTCCGCGGAGCGCCCCATTCTGCTTTCTCACGATGTCTAATGAATACTGAGGTCGCTGATATGGAGTACTTGGCAGTAGGTAGCAGCACAATACACCTAACATGAAAAAGTATGTTTTTGGGGGTGTCCGGATACTTTTGATCACGTAGCGTATGTTAGTGTTCCTTCCACAGAACCAAGGTCCATATGGATGTGAAAGAAGTAAAAAGTCAGAAGCATAGTTTCATGTAAGATGTGTCAACAAATGCGTCATAAAGATGTCAATGTATATTCACTGACGCGCATATTTGTGTGGCTTCAAACAGAAAGTAATTTGCAAGACTTACCTACAATGATCACAATAGGGTACCGATGTGCGGAAGTCAGATTTTACATAATGCCTTGTTTTATATTGTTGATAACACACGCCTGTGAGCGAAAAAAATAATGATCACCTGTTTAATGACGTATTGATTCGTCTTAGAAACGCAGTAGAACAACGTTTCACGTGGGACGGGTCCGACAAATCTTTGGTAGGTTTCCGGGGATACGTAGCATCAGGAAGATGAAATGCACATGTCACGCAATTCCTGCAAATTACGGGTAGTTGGTTTGTGGGCCCTTAACTAGCGTCCAGTAGTATCACAGATATATGTCGTCGGGATCAGATCAGGCTGGGATTTTCATACGGACAATTATTCAATATGCCGTCGCCATCGGATAAGACATCAAGCATGAAGGGATACAGGTGCTCCGCAATAATGTCGACTAATTTCACAGCTGTCACTGTGCCTTCGATTATTACCGCTTTGCGTTGAAGCCCAGGTGAACGCCAGCAGCGGCCTATGTCCGTGGCGCAGTGCATGTTTCAAGCAGCCATTCGCCAGTATGACGGTGTATCTGGAAACGACCTTTCCCTGGTGTAAGGCCCGTTTTACACGAGCGACTTTCTGGTGAAAATATAGCACTCTAAGTTTGTGCGTCTTTCGTGTCAGAGTGTAAATCAGCAACCAACCGCGACGCGATTATGTCTATGACGTCAATGGTCTATATATTTTGGTGAGTGTGGAGTTCTCGATTTCAGAGTATGCTGCACACTGCGCATGGGCAGAAACGAGAGATTGCGGCGGTGTCTGCATACCTTGAATGTTAACCTTTTCTAGCCGAGCTCACTCCTATTATAGAACACGATTTTGTGCCTTCGTGTATTCTTAAACTTTATTGTGTTGTTAGTTTTGTTTTAGTGACAAACTGAACTGTTACGGAAGGTTCTGGTATATTTGCTTTCTTGTCTTCTCCTGCAAGAGAGAACAAATGTTTGAAAGCAAAAAGGTGCTCACGTTTCACAGAGAAAAAGCTTACACTATACATAAATAAAAACTAAATAAAGAAAAGCTTTTTTAATGAAAATTATTTCAACAATGAAAAAGTCGAAAATATTGGAAGACAAAAATGATTTTCATTATTTGCCACTGAACAAAAAAAAGCAAACCGGCCGGAGTGGCCGAGCGGTTCTAGGCGCTATAGTCTGGAACCTCGCGACCGCTACGGTCGCAGGTTCGAATCCTGCCTCGGGCATGGATGTGTGTGATGTCCTTAGGTTAGTTAGCTTTAAGTAGTTATAAGTTCTAGGAGACTGATGACCTGAGAAGTTAAGTCCCAAAGTGCTCAGAGCCATTTGAACCATTTTTTTGAAAAAAAAAGCAGGATTGAGTGGGTAAATCAAAGGCAGCTGTTTATTGCGGTCTAGATATCGTTTGATACGTTCGCAAGTATGCACTTTCTCGAATAAATAAATGTGTACCGTATATTCTGAAATGTTCGGATGACACTTTTCCTATTCTTTCAGTTCTCAGAACAGTAAAGAATTTATCAAAGGACTTTGACAAGATCTTCCACTATAAATTCTGCTTCGCTCATTAGTAAACTCTATTATCATTGCTTTCTCCTATATTTTGTTACTACATGTCGATGTTTTCATAAGAAGGATAGTCACTCATAACATGACTTTCACCGTCAATAGGTCAAACTGCACAGCAGACAGCTCTAAAAAAATCATGCAGCTTTGGTGCTGACGAGTAAACGAAAATGACCACTCCAAATAGACGAGCCCTAGAACAGTAATAATACCCCAAGGGCGCTGCAGTAGAGTCCCTTGTCTCGAGTAGTCAACTAAAACAAGAAGTCAGTTGTGTAAAAGGCGCTTAACAAGTTAAGTGATTCATCCGACCAGGCGACAAGTTCCCCTGTACCCTAGGTCCAATCTCGATGACCCGTGCCCGCTGCAGTTGTTACTGACTGTCGTTTGGTAAACATGGATACACTGAGGGGTTGTGTCTGCTGCAGAGTCCTTTGTTTAACAATATGTGATAAGCAGTGTGCTCCGAAATACTTATGCCTCAAATAGCATAGTACTCTGTCGCCTGATCCACTCCAGCCGCCTATCAATGAGTCTTACAGAGTGGCCAAGCTTCCGACATCTACGTCATGTGATGGGAAGTGGACTTCCTTAGATGCTGGCGACAGTAGTACGCCAACAGCCGACCTGATTCGCCATTTTCTAAATGCTCGTTCCCAGGCACTGGGCCATAACAATTTGCCCTTCGTTTAAATCGCTTATGTTAGTGTATTTCCCAATTTTCAGTCGGTTTGTGTCGCTAGGATGATTTCCTATTCGTCTGTTCTCTGCTTACATACGTACATTCCTGAAGCCGTCCTCTCGCGGGACGTGAAAAAGCAAGTGGACGAGAATCTGGTGTATCACATTTTAGCGTCGTGGAGAGGAATGTGGCCAACAAAATACGGCATTGGTTTTACGTGAAAAACAGAACTTGGGAGACGCCATATTTTATGGAGCTAATCTTCGTATTTGGTGTTTTCTTTATTATGAAGTATGTAGTATGATCATAAGTTGTTTCGAAGCGTTAACACTGCGAGCATCTCTCGAAAATACGTCATTTTAGATACGATTTCTTATAATAAAATGACCGGAAACTAGTGTTGGTAATTAAATACTTCCTATATTTGATGTTTTCAATGTTATAACGTCTGTGCTATGAAAGTATACCTTTCCAATGTTACGGCGTAATGATGAACTATCAAAAGCGTGTCGTTCCTGGTAAAATTTGTCACAGATAAATATTAAATAACGACATTTGTAGATACAACCGTTACACAGTGCATACCACATAACTGAAGCACTTGTGTCAAGTCGAAACTGTAGCGTAGTTGATACCATCGCGAACTATAAGGAGACATGGTAGCAGGTTCGTATCTACCTGCTTCCAAATCTTTTTTCGCTTTTTGTTTTCTATATAAATATGGGTCTTTATTGTTAATTTAATAGAAGTATTATCCGCAATAGTCAATGTTATTTATCTTAAGTATTACATTCGCTTCAGTTCTTGCTGCACATGCCAACGACTGAAATCTTTCCCCAGCGGCTGAAAATTAATGTACTGTCTGTCTCCGTCAGAAAGTAAACACAAATTACACACTGAAAGTTTTCCCTATTATGAAACTTGGTGTAATATGTGCGAACTGACATTAGACTTAATACACTCCTGGAAATGGAAATAAGAACACCGTGAATTCATTGTCCCAGGAAGGGGAAACTTTATTGACACATTCCTGGGGTCAGATACATCACATGATCACACTGACAGAACCACAGGCACATAGACACAGGCAACAGAGCATGCACAATGTCGGCACTAGTACAGTGCATATCCACCTTTCGCAGCAATGCAGGCTGCTATTCTCCCATGGAGACGATCGTAGAGATGCTGGATGTAGTCCTGTTGAACGGCTTGCCATGCCATTTCCACCTGGCGCCTCAGTTGGACCAGCGTTCGTGCTGGACGTGCAGACCGCGTGAGACGACGCTTCATCCAGTCCCAAACATGCTCAATGGGGGACAGATCCGGAGATCTTGCTGGCCAGGGTAGTTGACTTACACCTTCTAGAGCACGTTGGGTGGCACGGGATACATGCGGACGTGCATTGTCCTGTTGGAACAGCAAGTTCTCTTGCCGGTCTAGGAATGGTAGAACGATGGGTTCGATGACGGTTTGGATGTACCGTGCACTATTCAGTGTCCCCTCGACGATCACCAGTGGTGTACAGCCAGTGTAGGAGATCGCTCCCCACACCATGATGCCGGGTGTTGGCCCTGTGTGCCTCGGTCGTATGCAGTCCTGATTGTGGCGCTCACCTGCACGGCGCCAAACACGCATACGACCATCATTGGCACCAAGGCAGAAGCGACTCTCATCGCTGAAGACGACACGTCTCCATTCGTCCCTCCATTCACGCCTGTCGCGACACCACTGGAGGCGGGCTGCACGATGTTGGGGCGTGAGCGGAAGACGGCCTAACGGTGTGCGGGACCGTAGCCCAGCTTCATGGAGACGGTTGCGAATTGTCCTCGCCGATACCCCAGGAGCAACAGTGTCCCTAATTTGCTGGGAAGTGGCGGTGCGGTCCCCTACGGCACTGCGTAGGATCCTACGGTCTTGGCGTGCATCCGTGCGTCGCTGCGGTCCGGTCCCAGGTCGACGGGCACGTGCACCTTCCGCCGACCACTGGCGACAACATCGATGTACTGTGGAGACCTCACGCCCCACGTGTTGAGCAATTCGGCGGTACGTGCACCCGGCCTCCCGCATGCCCACTATACGCCCTCGCTCAAAGTCCGTCAACTGCACATACGTCCACGCTGTCGCGGCATGCTACCAGTGTTAAAGACTGCGATGGAGCTCCGTATGCCACGGCAAACTGGCTGACACTGACGGCGGCGGTGCACAAATGCTGCGCAGCTAGCGCCATTCGACGGCCAACACCGCGGTTCCTGGTGTGTCCGCTGTGCCGTGCGTGTGATCATTGCTTGTACAGCCCTCTCGCAGTGTCCGGAGCAAGTATGGTGGGTCTGACACACCGGTGTCAATGTGTTCTTTTTTCCATTTCCAGGAGTGTAGTTTAACTTTATTCAATTTAAAACCGAAAATAAGATGGAGATTCAATTGCGTTAAAGAATCACTTCTATTAGGATGTATCTCAAATCGTTGTACAGCACTATGTAGTGTTCCTGTACCAGCTATTTTCTGTTCAAGCCGTCAACAAGACCAGAATCTTCTTCGCGATTTTCTCTGCGCTTCTTCGACAATCGGTAACAAATTAACGCAACTATTTTACGCCCGTCCATTTTCGTAAAGATAGTGCGTGACTGCGTTTCAAATGCAGCCAAGGACTACGTCAGAGAACGCTGCAGTCCCATATCATGATGAGCACTTTCCGTCACATGTAGCAGATTAGGCTACGGCCACACGAGTGTCTTTTTCGTGCAGCGGCTTGCCCCTCTTTTCACGCAACACGCGCGGCACTATCAGTGCTGGTCACTCGGTCACACTTCTCACGCAACGCGGAGCCCAGAGAAATCCAATCACAAAAGAGTCGGTGCAAGCTGCAGCAACGCTTACTGTGCGCTCTTACAACTATGAGCGGAGTTTCATTAAATAAGAATGCGGTCCTTGCATTATGCGCTGTGCTAGTTGTCCACAGGCGTCAGCAACTACGACATGAGAAAAAATACTAGATTCATCTATATTAAGTGAAAGATCAACAAAGGGACAAGTTTTTGCTCCTATACAGCAAACTGAAGGCCATTCCAGACCAGTTTCTCGTATACTGCAGCTGGATATCTGTAAACACATTTGAACTACTTTTGAGCAGAATTTCTATAAGGATCATAACCCTGAGGGACTGTGCCACTACATAAGAAAAACTCACAGTAACTTTAAGGCACATTTTACATTTCTTTATTCTTTGCAAAAGATTATGCTTGCAAAGAAATATTAAATAATATTGTTCTCACCAATGAAAAAATTCCTTGCACTCAAACAGTTATATATAAAAAGCCTACCTCGATTTCAATCAAATGGGCAAATTGGGCACAGAAACAACAGGCCTCACAAGTATCAGCACTTTGGGGTTTACAGCTTCCTAGCTCCAAACGTTTTGTCGAGCCTCTGGCACAAGGGCGTACCCAGGATCTGAACTGTGGGGGGGGGGGGGGGGGGGGGGCAGGTCATACTAGTCTCAGGAAACAAGGACTCGAGACAACATACAGCACTTATTAAATAAAACAGTAAACCAGTGAAAAACTGCTTTTAATAAACATTTTAAATACAAGAATGCACTTGTACAATCCGAGAAGACATGCAGCATTTCTTATTAAATAAAGCAATAAACTAGTGAAAAACTGTGAATATCTTCTGGGGGGGGGGGGGCAGCTGCCCCCCCCCCCCCCGCCCCTCCCTGGGTACGCCCATGCTCTGGCATATATGATACCCTGCATGACAGGCATGTTGTGTGGGAAAACTACTGGCTGGCCAAATTAACTTGCTATGCAGAGCAGCCTACATTTCAGAAGCAAGAAATGGTTTTCTGCACTGCAACATGTAGATTGCCGTATATGACAAGCATGCTGTGTTGGAGTAGTACATACCTGCTTAATTGATCTGCTTTGCATAGTAGCCTGTATGTCAGGGGCAAATAAATTATTTTCAAGCCACTGATCTGTAATATGCCAGCATGGCAGGCTTGTTGTGTGAATAGCATCAGCCTGCCTGAATGAACTGTATTGCAGGGACTACATGTGCTAGTGAACATGGCTGGGGACAGGTTGTGTTGGATGGAGGAGAGAATAGATAGAGTGATCGGGTGGGGGAGGGAATGGACAGAGAGGGGAGGAGAGGGAGATGCATGAGGCAGGTGGAGGTTGTAGAGGGGTTTTGGGTAGGGGGAAAAGGAAGAGGGGGCAGTGGAGATAGAAGGAGAAAGCGATATACTTAGGGGGAGGGAGGGAAGTATGTTCAGAGAGATGGGGTGGAGAAAATGGACAAAGAGAGAGGGAGTGCGAGATGAAAAGATGATAGAATGAGGAAGAGGAGATGTACAGAAGTGGGCTGATGAGGACAGACAGAAGGTAGAAGAGATGGATACAGAACGGTGGGAGGGGGGGGGAGGAGGAGGAGGAGGAGGAGGAGGAGGAGGAGGAGGAGGAGGAAGTGTGTCCAATACATGTGCCAAACGTATACGTGGGTGAAGCTGTCGGGAAAGGACTAGTAAATTTATAATCACCGTTAGTCAGTTACATGTTCCATGGATTATCTGAACGATTCTTTTATCTCTTTTATCGAAATGATGTGGAATGAGTCAGTTTACGGGATACATATATACTGGTGTCAAAAATTAAAGCAACAAACCGCTATTTCCCCGTCCTGTGTTTAATTCACGATATAATCATACAAACTGTCAACAGTTGTCATTACGATCCTGTCCTGCATGGACGATGCCATTCCGATCAATGGACAACCACGCCAGCAATGACATCAGGCCACCTGTCAAGCGGAGTAGCGTTTACAGGGTAGTCCCACATCCAAAGTCGCTGTGTACACAGTTACAGGCGGTGCAGTACTGCACAGAGAAGATGCCTACAGACTCCGTGCTGTGGACGGCCATAGGGAGAATGGAAGCAGGAGCGTCTCAAACTTATGTGGCCCAAAGGCTTAATGTGAGTCGTTCTGTTGTTTCTCGGATGAGTAGACAGTTTAGAGAGACCAAAACTGTATTCCGGAGACCAAGACACGGCTGTCAATGTGTGACATCAGAAAGAGTGGGCTTATTTGGCTGTAAGGTCACTACAGTACCGCCCTAGTACTGCATTGCAACTGGAATGTGACCACGCAGAATCCCCTGGACGTGTTGCACCGAGGCGAATGCTGTACAGAAGGCTTCAAAGGAGTGGCCCTTATTGTTGGAGACCTGCTGTCTGTGTACGTCTGGCGTTTCTTCATAGAAGGAAACGTCTAGAGTGGAGCCGTCTACATGCCACTTGGACGTTCGACCGGTGGGCCAACATTCTTTTCACAGATGAGTCCCGATTTAGTCTGGAGAGTGATTCTCGACGGATTCGCATCTGGAGGGCAGGTGGAACACGATTTCTGGAGCTAAATTTTGTGTAAAGGGACCAATATCGAGAAGCATACCTAATGGTGTGGGCAGGGGTATGTTGACCAATCATGAAATTTTATAGGTGAATCATCAAGATTTAACTGCTGTCAGGTACCGTTAGGAGATCTTGGGATCTCAAGCGCGATTGTTGCGAGGTGCTGTGAGCCCAGACTTCGTACTAGTGGACGACAATACTTGACCACATAGAGCATGGATGGCTGATTTATTTTTATTTTTATTTTTTTGCAAATGGAAGATATTGCAAGCATGGCGTATCCTGATCGCTCTTCCGATCTGAATGCCGTAGAGCATGTCTGGGACGCACTAGCGAGACGGGTTGCATCATGCCAGCAGCCACTAACCGCTCTCCAGGACTGCGAGCAGCTCTGCAGGAAGAATGAGGGTTATTGCCTCAGCATGAGATTGATGACATCATTCAGAGCATGTCCATCGTTGTTAGGCCTGTATTGGTGCCAGAGGTGATCATACCCAATACTGAGCACATGTGTGCGCAAAAACGTTTAGCTGAATAAAAAAAGGAACAACATTTTTGTCTACCGTTACGCATGTTGCAGTTGATTACGTTCTGTATTCTTTACATTGTGTCTACTTTACTATCGCCTGTTTATACTGTTTTGTGGCACAATAAACGAACCTTGCAAAATTTACTTTTGTTACATTAATTTTGGACACCAGTGTACATGATTAGTGTTATCCTTAATTAACACATATTACTGAAACTTCCTGGCAGATTAAAACTGTGTGCCGGACCGAGAATTTGCACGCGCAACTGGACGTCCACTGACAGGCGACAGATGGCCTTCTTAGATGACAGATGGCCGTTGGCGTGTACGGCTTGAAACGTCTGAAAGCACACATCATCATAACGATCCAGGTCGGACTCGGGCATGTTATGATCTGGGGAATGTTTTCGTAACATCCCTGGGTGATCTCGTCATTCTGGAAAGCATAATGGATCAACACAAGTAGGAAAGCATAATGGATCAACACAAGTATGCATCTATTATGGAAACTAAGCAGTTTGTTTTTACTCGGCATGATGGCATCTACCAGGAGAGCAATGCAATGCCACACAGTTCGTCGTGTACGTTCGAAGAGCACCAGGATGACAGACGCCCGCAAAAGCCAAAGGTCCCGCGTTCGAGTCTCGGTCCGGCACACAGTTTTAATCTGCCAGGAAGTTTCATATCAACGCACACTCCGCTGCAGAGTGAAAATCTCATTCTGGAAACATCCCCCAGGCTGTGGCTAAGCCATGCCTCCGCAATATCCTTTCTTTCAGGAGTGCTAGTTCAGCAAGGCTCGCAGGAGAGCTTCCGTAAAGTTTGGAAGGTAGGAGACGAGGTACTGGCAGAAGTAAAGCTGTGAGGACGGGGCGTGAGTCGTGCTTGGGTAGCTCAGTTGGTAGCCGGCACGGTAGCTCAGCGTGCCCTCTGTAGTAAAAAAAAACTGAGTTAATGGATCATCAACGAACTTATAGGATGTCTTACGACGTCCGCCCCGAGTAGATGCAACGAGCAAAAGTAAACGAAATGAGTTTTTTTTTTTTAAAGTTGGTAGAGCACTTGCCCGCGAAAGGCAAAGGTCCCGAGTTCGAGTCCCGGTCAGGCACACAGTTTTAATCTGCCAGGAAGTTTCATATCAGCGCACACTCCACTACAGAGTGAAAATCTCATTCTGAACACATATTATTCCTACTGCTTGCTTTTGTGCAATCAATACTTTCTTTTTGAGTGATGAGTTAAAAAATGGTTCAAATGGCTCTGAGCACTATGGGACTTAACTGCTGTGGTCATCAGTCCCCTAGAACTTACAACTACTTAAACCTAACTAACCTAAGGACATCATACACATCCATGCCCGAGGCAGGATTCGAGCCTGCGACCGCAGAGGTCGCGCGGTTCCAGTGATGAGTTAACCCAGAAAATTATTCTATACGACATTATTGCGTGGAAATATGCAAAATATGAAAGGAGATTATTTGTTCCCAAGATCAGCAATTATACGAAGAGCAAAAGTAGCTGACAGCAACTGTCTGAGAACCTCAGTAATATGCTTCTTCTACTTCAAGTTTTCATCAGCATGTACACCTAAAAATTTGGGGCATTCTACCCTACTTACTGCTTCCTGCTCTTGTACTACATCGCCGGCCGGAGTGGCGGAGCGCTTCTAGCCGCTACAGTCTGGAACCGAGCGACCGCTACGGTTGCAGGTTCGGATCCTGCCTCGGGCATGGACGTGTGTGATGTCCTTAGGTTAGTTAGGTGTAAGTAGTTGTAAGTTCTAGGGGACTGATGACCTCAGAAATTAAGTCCCATAGTGCTCAGAGCCATTTGAACCACCTTGTACTACATCAATTTCTTGTGTGAGTGTTGTACAGATCTGATCTAGCGTGTTTCTCCAAGACTTACGGAGAATCCATTTTCAGATAACCTCTCAATAATTCTTTGGAAAAAGTATCATTTACTAATTCTTCTGCTGCTCTCTCTGAAGGGATTTATTATAACACTAGTATCGTCTGCAAAAGCTACTAATTTTTTTGTTGCTAAATGGATGCTCATTCACAAATATAAGGAATAGTAGTGGGCCCAATTCCCTTTGTAATTTTACCCAGTTCACTAAAATTTTACACCTTTCCAACATTGTCTGAATTATTCAGCACATACGTTTGCATTCTGTTCGTCAAGTATGATTGAGACCAGGTGTTTGGAAAGCCATAAATTCCACAAAACTTTAATTTTTCTAAGAGAGTATCAGGATCTAGACAATCGAAGGCTTCACAGGAGGAGCAGACTGTGCCAAATGCCCTTTCAACACCTTCACTGCTTCATCGACCAACGAATCTTGGCTTCTTCGAATTTGGCTTCAGCGTATTATCTGTCGATCTCTCTGCAGTCTGAACACTTTCAGTAGCGTTCATATTCCTACCAGCTCAGAATAAATCGAAAAAATAGCTGCTAGACAGGTGACAGGTTCTTGTCATCCTGTACTTCTGTTCTTCCTGGGAAGTCCGCTTCTCACAGCGCGGCTCGCTGCTCAACTAACAGATAGTGATAAAAACGCAGTGCTTTTCCCGCACTTATAGTCATTGCCAACTGTAGCTCAGCCTGAAAGAAACGGAGAACGAATGCATCTCACTGAATGCACTCTGCGTGAACGTAGTAGTCGGTAGGCACGCAGCAAGCGAAAATACACCACCTAACGGTACAACATGCCTGCCGCTCTCGTTGTCGCAATAACCCGAGGATATGGAGCAGTGTGACTTGAGCAGACGTTCAGGATGCCTCGCATATGTATACTGCACATCAAATCAGTGAGTTTGAAAGAGGGCGCTTCATTTGCATGAGAGAACGTGCAGTATCCATCCGGGAAACTGCTGCTCGTCTGGGACGAAATGTTTCGTCAGTGCAACGGATGTGTACAGAATACTTCACGGAAGGCCGTAGAACCGTAGAACACGATGAGATGGGTCAGGTCGAGCCACCCAGACCATCGTCCCAAGAAGACCGACAGCTCATCCGAATGGCATTTGCAAGACAGATCTGTGTCCTCCTCGACTCTGGCGCAACAGTAGAACAGGGTAACACATCATACACTATCAGGGGTGACAATCCGTCACCGTTTATTACGGCATGGGTTACATGCATGTCGTCTCATTCTCAGTCCCCCTTTGACGAATGTGCAGAAACATGCTAGAAAGTAATGGTGTACGGAATGACGTCACCGTAGACAGGAATGGCACCAGACAGTGTTTTCGGGCGAATCCAGGTTCCGTTTGCTTGATAATGATGGCCGCAATTTGATTCGCTGCAGACAGGGGAAGCGGCATTGCAGTGAATGCATCTGCACAAGACGTACAGCGCCAATTCAAGGACTTTTAGTGTGGGCGGGTAGAACCACAAATTACAGTTGTTCTTGTCCAGGACACTGTGACCAGTGTGGTCTACGTGGATGACATCCTGCGACCAGTAGCCAAACCCTTTCTGTACAACACCCCAGACGCCATTTTTCAGCAAGGCAATGCACGCCCACAAGTTGCTGCACGAACACGTGACTTCTTGGTGGCACAGGATATTAGCCTTTTTCCCTGGCCCGCCAGATCTAGAGATGGGGGATCCGCTCTTGAACTGATTCATAGAGTTGAATCTTTCAAAGGAGTGAACAATCAGTGATTCAGAAAAAAAGAACGGTAGCTCCAAACGTTTCCCACGGCAGAGAGAGAGAGAGAGAGAGAGAGAGAGAGAGAGAGAGAGAGAGACGGAGCATATCAGCAGCGCCTCTGCTGGTCACAGCACAGTGCACGCCACACAACACAGCCAGCACCAGCCTCTGCCCTGCTTCTACCTTGGCTGCCTGCATTGTGCAGTGCCCCATTGGATTTTGTGTTTCACATATGCCGTGCCGTCTCTGTGCGTCGTCTGCCGCGTGCAGTGTCTGGCACAGCTTAACTTCGCATCGCACTCTGTCGGCGATCGTTTCAGTCGTACATCCTGCCCTCTGGGCAGTTGATGCGAGCAACAGGACAGAGAGCCACCTAGCGGATAACATAGGAACTACTTGCAACAACCTGCTCGCAAGGGAACGGACGATTTGTCTCGGAGCGGGTGAGTGGTGGCCGTTCACCACTCCCCCCACCCTCGGAACTCGCCCACTCAACGCTCACCCCACCATTCTCGACTCTAGCCAGAGTGTTGAGCAAAGCAACTCAGGTGTCACTCTGGTCTCTGCGGTCTTAGCTCACGCAGTAATACAGCTCGCGGCTCGACCTGCTCGACTCAGTGCTTCTGCATCGGAGTTCGTCTCTACTGGATATTGTTCTTCGTAGTAATACCGCTATGTATATTACATTATTATGTTATGTATACATCATTTGTTTTTATTTTATTTTTATTTGTTTAAACTGATCAGATTAGGTTCCTGACGACTCCTCTTACTATAGGATTTTTATTATGGACACTCGAATTTACGCTTTAATTACGAGCGAACCGATAAATGTATCGCAAAATGTGATACACCAATATTTTCCTTGTTTATTCTGCGTAAGGCTATATGCAGCACTTTCGTTTTACAGTCAAATTTATATTTTTTTTCTTATTCTGGTACGGATTTTGCGATTTTAGGCGTCTTCAGAAGGAAACGTTCACTTTAAAAATATATGGCTTGCGATGTATTTGTATGAGGTTAATGAAATTTTAATACATTATAGCCAAATATATTGTTAATGTAAATCTAAAGTTACAACATTTTCCAATCACCCAAAAAACCACGATAGTGCAAAATAAATCAATAATCAAAAACTTTGTCATATTGTGGAAATTTCAATAAACAATACAAAATTCTTACTCATTATCTGTGTTACTTCAAAATAGGATCAAATAAGATCAAAATACAGGTATAGTACTGGAATAAACCAAGTTTAAATGGCAATGTGCCTTCCATTTATTTTCTATTGTAAATGAGTGGTGAGTCATGAAAAAGAGCTAATTCATTTCAGGGAGTGAACAGTTCTGATCCGATCTCTGAAAAGAATAGTTTTGCCCATCTCTAGCCAGATCACCCGACTTGTCACCAGTCGAAAATGTGTGAGATATGGTGAAACGACGGGTGCAGAGCTGTGAGTCAAAGCTAACAGCCACAGACGAACTTTGGAACCACCTGAATGCAGTATGGATGGCTATACTACAGGACGCCATTCGTGCCTTATTTGCGTCGATGCCATCTCGCATGGGGCAAGTTATAAGGGCCCATGGCGGATCCTATGCCCACAAGGCAATGGGACACGTGCTGAACCGAGTTGACTGAAATGCTAATCATTTCCTATCTCTAATTGTTCAAGGTGTTCTGTTTTTTCTGAACGTGAGTTTACGTCATGTGCCCGAACCGCGTGCACACGGCATCCAGTCTCGCAGCGGGTACTGGTCATCATTCTTAATGATCAATGAAAACCACTTAGGCTGTGTTATTACACATACATAGTGTTACGACCTGTTTCATTTCTTTGAACATCTTCAGGTTGCAGAGTCGTGCTTAAGTCAAGACAGAAATGGTCTGGCTGTCCGCCCCCGGTAGCTGAGTGGTCGCCAGCACGGTAGCTCAGCGCGTTCGTTCAGAGGATTTGCTGCCCTCTGTAATAAAAAAACTGAGTTAATCTATCAACGACGAACTGAAATGGGTGTCTTGCGACGTCTGCCCAGAGCAGGTGCAACGAACTAAAATTAAAAAAAAAAAAAAGTGGTCAGCGTGACAGAATGTGAATCCTAAGGGAACGGGTTCGATTCCCGGCTGGGTCGGAGATTTTCTCCGTTCAGGGACTGGGTGTTGTGTTGTCCTAATCATCATCATTTCATTCCCATCGACGCGCAAGTCGCCAAAGTGGCGTCAAATCGATAGACTTGCACCCCGCGAACGGTCTACCCGACGGGAGGCCCTAGTCACACGACATTTTTTTCCCAATGATGTGGCTCTCATATGTAGCGTTAAAGGTGAAATCCAGTAACACTGATCGTAAACATGCTGCCGACCAGCGGTTCTTGGATTTTTCCTTTAACACCACATACGACAACCAAATCATTTGTTTCCTGAATTTACCACAACTCAACAACCTGAAGATGTTCGAAGAAACGAAACAGATCGTAACACAATGAATGTGTAACAAAACAACTGAGGTGTTACTCATTAATCATTAACATTAATGTCAGCTGTTGGCTCAACAGGATCAAGATTATTTACTGGCCATCAAGGTTTGGCTCGGCATTATATGTAAAGGTCGTTACGTAACTTTTCTTGCCTTAATGTATCTTTGCGGTACTACATTTATGAAAAGGATGCACTAAATGGAGAGTGTTTGTTATCAGAGACATTTTATGATGATGATTGTATCTTATTAAATACTTTAGTCTAGAAGAAAACGCTTCAAGGACTCAGACGGTGCAGTTAACTTCGGCAAATTTGCTGTGGCTGTTCTTGGCGTATGCATCATAGTCTTTTGACACCATAAATCATTAGAAATAGGAAGTGAGATTCCCTGCTATACCCGCATGACAGGACAGATAGTTTAATTTGTCGAAACAAACAACAAGTACAAATAAGAAAAGGCAGCACATCAAACGGCGCTCAGAAGTTTCCAAGGGTCGGCCTGGAATTCAAACACTAACTCTCGCTTAGATGAGACAGGCAGCCGGCCCAACAATTCTCAATCCGACGGCAACCCAACCGACAGACGGTCAACGGACCAAGCGACAGGATAACTTCCTAACTTCCTCTCCACCCGACCAGCACACACAGGGAGTTCAATGGAACAACGCAGAAGGTATCGGCGCCCACAAAGAATTACACATTCGGCTGTCAAACTACACGCCGTGCTGGACAGCCACAACACGATGAGGAAACTACATTGCCTGAATTTACGCCAACAGACAGGGCAGGTAACCGGAACGTTAACGGCCACAAGACAGAAGATTCCGCTGGTGTACTTCAATTCAAAAATAATTAAGTTAAGTTAAACTCCACAGGAGGGCAGCCAGAATTTCGCCAACTTGAAAAAACACGTTTTTGCTCACGGGAATGTCCCAACAGCCCACAACGAAATTCAAACGACACAATGTGAACAGTTGGGGCTGGCTGGTAGATTAAGTAAAGACTCAACTTTCGTGTCCGGGATCGGTGAGCCACGGACCTCGTAGCAATGGGAACAGCCCCTCACACTCCGACAGAGCGTGGACACCGCCAGCGGCCCCGGCGAGATACGCGCCGTGGAGACTTCCTCGCTGCTCCACGCCAACCGACCAACTGCCTGCACACAGCACAGCCGGAAACTGTAAGCACGAGGCCACAGACAGTACAAGGGTGCGAATATCGATACACGCTGCTGCTGCAACTCGCGGAGAGAGAGGATAACAGCATAATCTCTATAACCACGGGAGACTAATCACAGAATAGCAACCAAGGTTTAATGCAAAGCATAACAGGAGCCAGACACGGCTCAGGAAGTATATAATAAATGATCAAAATTTAGATGCAGTCTTAATTAAATTTCATATGAAAATTTGTAGTCCATATCTTGAAGCAGGTCGGCAATTTATGTAACAACAGAGACTGTATTCTGGAATTTTTTCTTTAGTAGTTAGCAAAGTTTGCCATAGCCACTACTAGACCGAAACCCTACATATGATGGCAAATAAATATCAATATAGTGGATCAAGTTTCAAACTTTTATTCTGTATGAAAGGGTCTGGTAGCACCAATGCTCCAGTCCGATTCAAAAAACAGACATGCAAAATACAAATTGAAAGGTACGGTTTAACGTGCTGTCGGTGACGAGGTCATTACATATGGAGACCCAAGTTCGGACAAGACTATGGTGGGAACACAGTCGCCCTAACCAATTTAGAGAAACCACAGCAAATCTAAATCGTGCATGTTGTTTGACTTTTTCCAAGGCTTACCTGAAAACTGGGTCTTGAACGTATTGCCGGCTACAGTTTCCAGTCACATTAGTGTTACCTCCTATCTAAAGCCTGAATAGTGCATTTTTGAAGTGCACACCTCTGCAAGACGTGCAGGAAGAAAGTCAACGAGGTTCTGGAAGGTACAAAAGGGATGTGGAGCCATTCCCAGTCCCGTGCTGTGAAAAGTGGCGCTAGATTTCTCGGTTGAATATCGATGGGACGGACGGTCCGATCGAGGTGGGCCCACAGATTCCTAACTGGGCTTAAATCCGGGGAATCTGGTGGCACGTACGCTGCGAGCTGTGTGACATGTTGCACTGTACTGCTGGTAGATGCCATTGCACTGGATAGATACCTACTTGTGTTGATCCATTATGCCTTCCAGAATGACGAGATCACCCAGAGAATGCCACGAAAACATTCCCTAGACCGTAACCCACCCTCCTCTGGCCTGGACTCTTCCAACGATTGTTGCAGGGTATTAGCTTCCAGACGTTCCACGCCGATGGAATATAAAACGTGATTAATCTGAAAAGGCCGCCTGTCGCCACTTAGTGGACGTCCAGTTGCGATATCGGCGTGCAGACTCCAGCCTTGATCGCCGATCACCAGCAGTCAGCATGGGTGCACGGACTAGGCGCCTGCTGTGGATGTTCATACGCAGCGACGTTTGCTGAAAGTTCGTTGTGGAGACACTGTTAGTAGCCCATTAGTTCATGAGGGGTGTCAGTTTTCAACAGTTCCACGTCTATTAGCCCGCACATATCTCCGCAACCGTCATCCTGTCATCGTACGCAGCTCGTGGTCCAGTGGCTAGCGTTGCTGCCTCCGGATCACGGGGTCCCGGTTTCGATTCCCGGCCGGGTTGGGGACTTTCTCTGCCCGGGGACTGAGTGTTTATGTTGTCCTCATCATTTCATCATCATCATTTGTGACAGTGGCAAGATTGGACTGTGTAAAAATTGGGACTTTGTACAGGCGCTGAAGACCGCGCAGCTGAGCACCCCACAAACCAAACAACGTCATTATCATCACCCCTGTCATCTGCGGAGCACCAGAGTTGCCTCGGCGCCGGTTTGGACAGCGCCATTTTGCTATTTGTAACACCTACAGCGCCCCTCGGTGTTGAAAAAACAAAAATAGCTCCCAAATTAACTCCCATGTCCTTAAAATATCAATTCACAAAATGAACCAAGTCCCTCCACAAGTAGTAATTACGAAAAATAAATTAAAAATCAAATAGAGGGAAATATCTAGTATAGAAAGCAAAAGAAAAGAAAAGAAAAATTTAATTATAAATTTTAGAAACATGGGAAGGGGGAAAACCAGTGGAAAATATAAAATATTAGTTATTCCAATACGTAAGATAATCGATATTATAGTCATAGAACGCAGGTCTGGGACACCAGAGATAGTGTTTCAAAAAAATGGCTCTGAGCACTATGGGACTTAACATCTTAGGTCATCAGTCCCCTAGAACTTAGAACTACTTAAACCTAACTAACCTAAGCACATCACACACATCCATGCCCGAGGCAGGATTCGAACCTGCGACCGTAGCAGTCACGCGGTTCCGGACTGAAGCGCCTAGAACTGCACGGCCACCGCGGCCGGCGAGAGATAGTGTTTATTAAAGCATAAATAGCCATACGTTGTAATTGCGATACTCCAGTCTCTAGTCTGTTCTAGTTCGGAAGTTATTTAGGACGTACAGCTTTAGAGAACAACAACTTGGACTTCATTAAACGGGCATCAAGAACAGATCGTGACGACATTGTTTTTGAGGATTGTCAATTCAAGACTTTAATTTGGACATTTATCAGATTAGATAAACGGGAAGGTGAATAGTATTCTCTTTGGTTTTAATGTCAATTCGTGTGAATATTTAAACGCTTTACTGAATTGAGAATTTTAACCGGATTCGGACTTTGAATTGTGATAGTGGAAAACTTTAACTTCACGCGACTAGTGATCATAGTTAATGACAGTTTGCGGATATTAAATAGAAACAATTTATTTACCAAAAGTGACAGGATATTATCTAACATCTCTGATGCTAGCGGGAATCCTACTTAGACATCTAATTAAGGAACTTCTTTGAATGAGATCGTATGAGTGAACCTATTTATTAATAATTCTTGTCAATAAACTGACGTTGTTAATTTGAAACGTAATACAAGTCTGGAACGTTAATTTAACTTGGATTAATAAACGTTAGGGTTACGTGGTCTATGCCAAGAACAAACTAGCGAATCGTAACTAAAACAATTGAACGAAAGGTTAAAGTATCGTCGTCTGTAAACATTGGTAGTAAAGCTACTAAAGATTTTTCTCTCAGAGTTGGGAAGACAATACGTGTAGTGACCCACTTTTAACATTGGGTTTTAAAAGTAATCAAACTGATACTTAGCCGGGACAATATTAAATAAACCCTTCAATGACAGTCAATGTGTAAAAAATAGAACCAAACTTTCACCTATTAGACGAAAAAGTGAAACTAGAAAAAGGGCCGCTACATATTGATAGCATTCTTCAACGAAATCGGCAGGCAAACCGTTTACAAACATAGCCATTTCGGAAATGTTTCCATGCTTGACCAGAAAGCCAGTGATCATGTCCTTTTGTACGTCAGATAAATCGCTCCGTTTCCGCATTGGGACAACGACTGCACTGTTTCTATCGCCCCTGGACACAATTTACATACCCTTCACTGCTAGTGCTGCCACTTGTCGTCTGTGAGTGGTTATTCCTCGTTGAAGTCGAACACAGGCGGTGGTCACATTAATGTGAATGGACTATGTCGTTACATTTTTAATTATTTACTTTTTGTCTTTCAGATGTTCTATCCTACTTACAGTTGTTGGTATGTAGATCATTAAATTTGTTCTATGTGGTCTATATAGAGCATCCTTGCTAACTGAGGAAAAGGTTACCTTTTGTGAGCTGGTCCACAGTTCCATTCATATTACATCAAATGAACGCCTGCGCGTGATACATCTGTGTGTGACGCTTGGCATTTTCATCATGTTTCACCGTCTTATCACAGCTATCGCGGATACGTACAGACAATCGCAGAGATTTCCGTACACTCTGATTTAGGGCCTGATTAACGCCTGTAGTCCCCTAGTGCTATCTCGCCTCGGCCTTCACACTCTTATCTGAACGTCACTGCAAAAACACTCGTTGCAACCAGATCAAAATCCTTTCCTTCCACCTCCGTCACACAGCAGCTTTCTCTAAGTCCTTTTCGTTACAAGGAAAGCTACTTTCGAATGATCTCCCGCACGATAACAGAGAATTTAATCACATATCTAGGTCTAGTTTGAATATATGTTCTATGTTATATAGGAATTAGTAGTCGTATTCCTGAAGTAACCGGTGCCCTGACACTCAGAATCTGTAGTCCACAATTCAAGAAAAGCTTAATACACACATAAAAAAAAGTTTTGCATCACCTCGGTTCCAAGAGTTCCGAAACCTGTACAGAAAACTGGAATAGAGATCAACATAAACATCATTTCCGCCCTTTTTATTGCTCATGAAAACCACATACAGCCAGATCTTCAGAGGTGGTGGTCCAGATTGCTGTACACACCGGTACCTCTAATACCCAGTAGGTCCTCCTCTTGCACTGATGCATGCCTGTATCGTCGTGGCATACTATCCACAAGTTCATCAGGGCACTGTTGGTCCTGATCTCCCACTCCTCAACGGCGATTCGGCGTAGATCCCTCAGAGTGGTTGGTAGGTCACGTCGTCCATAAACAGCCCTTTTCAATCAATGCCAGGCATGTTCGATAAGGTTCTTGTCTGGGGAACATGCTGGCTACTCTAGTCTAGCGATGTCTTTAACCTGAAGGAAGTCATTCACAAGATGTGCACGATGGGGGGGGGGGGGGGTGCGAATTATCGTCCATGAAGACGAATGCCTTGCCAATATGCTGCCGATATAGTTGCACTATCGGTCGGAGGATGTCTTTCACGTATCGTACAGCCGTTACGGCGCCTTCCATGACCACCAGCGGCGTACGTCGGCCTCACATAATGCCACCCCAAAACAGCAAGGAACCTCCACCTTGCTGCACTCGCTGGACAGTGTGTGTAAGGCGTGCAGCCAGACCGGATTGCCCCCAAATACGTCTCCGACGATTGTCTGGTTGAAGGCATATGCGACACTCATCGGTGAAGAGAACGTGATGCCATTCCTGAGTGGTCCATTCGGCATGTTGTTGGGCCCATCTGTACTGCGCTGCACGTTGTCATGGTTGTAAAGATGGATCTCGGCATGGACATCGGGAGTGAAGTTGCGCATCAACAGCCTATTGCGCACTGTTTGAGTCGTAACACGACGTCCTGTGGCTGCACGTAAAGCATTATTCAACATTGTGGCGTTGCTGTCGGGATTCTTCCGAGCCATAATCCGTAGGTAGCGGTCATCCACTGCAGTAGCAGCCTTTGGGAGGTCTGAGCGGGACATGTCATCGACAGTTCTTGTCTCTCTGTATCTCCTCCATGTTTAAACAACATCGCTTTGGTTCACTCCAAGGCACCTGGACACTTTCCTTGTTGAGAGCTCTTCCTGGCAATAACAATACGGGCGCGACCGAACCGTGGTGTTGACCGTCTAGGCATGGTTGAACTACAGACAACACGAGCCGTGTACCTATTTCCTGGTGGAATGACTGTAACTGATAGGCCGTCGAACCCCCTCAGGCTAATAGACTCTGCTCATGTTCAAATGGTTCAAATGGCTCTGAGCACTATGGGACCTAACATCTGAGGTCATCAGTCCCCTAGAACTTACAACTGCTTAAACCTAACTAACCTAAGGACATCACACACATCCATGTCCGAGGCAGGATTCGAACCTGCGACCGTAACAGTCGCGCGGTTCCGGACTGAAGCGCCTAGAACCGCTCGGCCACCGCGGCCGGCGCTGCTCATGTATGGTTGTTTACATCTTTGAGCAGGTTTAGTGAGATCTCTCAAGAGTCAAAGGGATTGTGTCTGTGATACAATATCCACACTCAAAGTCTATCTTCAGGAGTTCTGGGAACAGGAGCGATACAATACTTTTTTTGAAGTGTGCATAACTACTCACTGTATCTATAAACTGTGTCACTATAATCAAAGTACTGGTGGTTTGCTCTTTCCAATGTTACATCATCGAGCCCACTGGAAGTTCTTCTGACAGGAAATAGTTTTCTTCATCTGTGCATGAAATGATCACCGTGTCATCAGGAAATCTTTCCTGGTATCACGTCGGTAGCTCTACTGCTTAAGAGTGACGCTTTGCAAGGCATCCAACACCGTATCCCAACCGATCTCATCAGGAGACATTTCCACTGGAATCAGCCAAGAGAAAACTGTACCGGACACCCTACCCGACCTTCTCAGATATGCTGGCTCTCAACTGTTCGCATCGTGACAGGAGCCTCGTCTTGATCTTGACAAAGCTCTTAGTGATGCTTGTCCATCTTCAGCGATATTTAGAACGAGCTGGTCTGTAACTCCTAATAAACTGTTCGGCTGCTACTGACTTCATTGCCTTGCTTGACACCAGTCGTATTTTGATATCCATTATTCGCTAGAGTATCAAGCAGTTGCAGTTTTCTTCATTATGGGCCATCATATCTTGTGTCCGCTCCCTGTCCATGTTTACCATACTGCCCGCATTCACACAAAGTGTGTTCACGTGTGCCTACCAATCCACAGTTTGATGTCACTGTCGCAATTTTGCTAACACAGAACATCGGTCATGTGACGTTGGAGGAATTTATGTAATTTATTTTTAGTCTTTCAAGGATGCTTGGGAAAAACCCATACACCTGTCACACTGTACTGTCCACACGTTGCCGGCCGTGGTGGCCGTGCGGTTCTAGGCGCTCCAGTCCGGAGCCGCGCTGCTGCTACGGTCGCAGGTTCGAATCCTGCCTCGGACATGGGTGTGTGTGATGTCCTTAGGTTAGTTAGGTTTAAGTAGTTCTAAGTTCTAGGGGTCTGATGACCACAGCAGTTGAGTACCATAGTGCTCAGAGCCATTTGAACCATTTTGTCCACACGTTTCGGTAAGCACCCATTTTTTTAACTGTTTATTGTCAGTGATGTATTGCCCACTAAAGACTTGTACTGTTATTAGATTGTGTCTGTGCCAGTAATAATATCCTAGATATCGTACTTTTATATCTATATGGCAAATTTCTTAAAAGTGAAGGAGTGCTTGAAGCAGGCGTTGTACTGAAAACTTACGTCAGCCTGAGCTGTATTCCTCTCTGGAGTCGAGGCAGTTTGACTGTGCCATGTTCACTTGGGAATTTCGAACCTGTACACTTGCGACGAAGCTGGACATTGCTGTCAAAATGGCATCGTGATATTCTTTAAATGCAGTTATTGGTAACCAATATTCGTTTGTAAATACTGTCACATTCTTCTGTATAACTTTTGTGCCGTTCTGATTAATCCGTAATATGAGATAAGAAACTTCGTTTTTCTTCAAGAATGACACCCCAATGTTTGCGTGTTTCACATTGTTGAATGGAGACACCGTCCAGTCTTAAAGTGGACTTTCTCGTCAGCTTGCCTTAAACGTTCATTGAGATATGTTCCGTCTTTGCAAGTAAACGAAAGGCAGTTTTTTCTTGACATTTGTCATACGTGTTTCGCTTTTATTTATAAAGCATCTTCAGTGGCCTGTTTATTATACGAGTATATAAAAGTGCTTTAAGTAGTTGTTGTAAGTATATTACTATGTGATGTGTTCTCATGTTTTTCTCTTGTATTTTCGATTATGAAAAACTTTTGCAGTACACGTTTCGTGAGATAAATTATCGTTTGATGTCGTTAACAATTTCCAGGGTTGCTAGTCCATATGTGCGTTCCTACAGATGTGTGTGGCCGGCCGGGGTGGCCGAGCGGTTCTAGGCGCTACAGTCTGGAACCGAGCGACCGCTACGGTCGCAGGTTCGAATCCTGCCCCGGGCATGGATGTGTGTGATGTCCTTAGGTTAGTTAGGTTTAAGTAGTTGTAAGTTCTAGGGGACTGATGACCTTAGAAGTTAAGTCCCATAGTGCTCAGAGCCATTTGAACCATTTTGAACAGATGTGTGTAATCGGTCCCCATACTCCAGATGGCCGATTTTCCGGCGTTTTTTCAGCCACATTTATTACAACACTTCACTTGCACTTCTCATTGCGTGTTGAATGTGTGTGTGTTTACAGTGCGTAGTGTTGCCAGCTGTCGCTCTGCGTTTCTGTTCCGTTCGTCTTTATATACATTGTATGTGCAGTTTGACATTTGTTTATTTGTTTTCTCTCTGTGTGTGTCTTTTGTTGTGTGTGAAAGTGTTATTCCTTGTGTGTTTGGATATTTTTGTGATGTGTGTGTGTGTGTGTGTGTGTGTGTGTGTGTGTGTGTGTGTGAGAGAGAGAGAGAGAGAGAGAGAGAAGGGGGGATTCACATTATTTATTCTTGTTATATTTCACATTTCTGTTTGTTGTTGTTTTACCGGCTAACATGACCACTGATTTATTTTTTATATTGATTTGGTCATTACTTACCTTCTTTTTCATTGCAAGGGCTACTTGTATATGAAAGTTTTTCTGTAAAGTCACGAGTTTTTTGTTGTAATTGTTCACTCTAATAATTTTCATGTCCTGTTCATGTTGGATGGTTCATGTCCATGTTTTATCAGGAGGTCAGTCAAGATAGAATGGCTGTTTTCATACTTCCAGCTTCTTATATGTTCTTTATACTTAGTTTTGGAGTTTCTGCCTGTGATCTCCAGATACACTGAGTCAAATTCTTGACACTCTAACTGCTGTATACCTGCCTCTTGGTATTTCTGAAGATACTTCACAAATAAAAGAAGCATATTCCAAAAAATAAACTGCATTTCATTAGTTGCAAAGACGTAACATATCTCTGCGAAATTTGAAACAAGTGACGAACGTCGGAAAACTGGAAAAATGACGAGTTTATATGTTGCTTTATTTTCAGCTATTTTAAGTTTTTGCGTGAAAACCGTGTTTGAATCAACTGGAGTGCGTCAGATGCTTAGAGCTTTTCTCTGAAGTCATGGGATACAATCACCATAATGTCATCAAGACATGTTATGACAGCGCCATGTCAAAGATTTTTGTCAAAGAAAATTGAGTATCATGTTAACATATTTCTTTGTCACAAAAACACGAGGTACAGTGTAATACTGGCCTTACGCTGCTATACCCCGGCAAGCAGTTAGGATCGGCAACAATCCTCATCCCATAAAACGACAGATGGTCACGGAGTGTGAGAACGGAGGTGCGACCTGTCTCTTATGAATGCTCTGCTGCCTTGGTGGATGACGGTTTCAGACACGGATTTTCATCTGAAGTTTATTTTTCTCCTGTATACCTAAAAAAATTGGAGATTTTAGAGGGTTCCAGAATAAAAGCAAACTGCGGATGGAAACTCGTGTCCGAAATTGTCATCTACCACGCCAACAAGGCATCGCAATCGTAGGAGACAAGGCCTTTCTACGCAGCAGCTAGACCCAACTTCTCCACCGGCGATGGTGGCCGTCAATGGCGGTCACTGAACAACAAACAATGTCCCACCTATGGGCCGTCAGCGGGAAATTTTCCGTTAAAGGGATAGCCAAGTGACATGCAGTCTCGCCTGTAACATCGACGCTCTGCAGTGTCTGGATGATGTTTCCGGACACAGGTTCCTACCCTCGATTTGTTCCTCAGGACGCCCTCTACAACCCCTCAAAGTTTGTCTCAAAATTTCTCCGATTCCTTGTGTGTGTTGATAAGGATGATAATCCCTTTAAGAGGCTGCAATTCTACATCTATGGCACGTTGATTACATACCTGGCTACTTTTGGTAACAGTACTGCATGTTAAGTATTATTATAGCTGCATGTATGTTTTCACCATTTGACACTAGCGGCGGCTATTTTTCCTCGAATTGAAGAACTTACGGTCTACTCCCGACATCTAGACACTTGCAAACCTTAATACCTGCATGCCCTTGGTAATATATATGCATGGCCTTGGAGAATAGGTGTCCCACGTGGTCAGCACCCGCAACCTGGTCGCGATTAAATATAGAGAAAATGCATTCGAGGAACATATCTCAAGTATATGGGACCCACACCAAATAGGAATATTCAACGTATACCCAGAAGGGTAGGTTTGTTTGGCCTATCCGTGAGGGTCATGCTGAGAAACCTGATATGGCAGACGCCTTAGCATAGACGCCAGCTATACCACAAAAGCCTGCTTACTTTATCAAGAAACACGGCTAAATGAGGATTGTAGCCACATAGCACAGTCCCTAGCATTTCACGGCCGGCTACTTTAAGGGTTTCAGACCGTGGCGTTTCCGAGCCTATTTAGGTGCCGCAGGTACCATGGAATCTCCGACCAACCAGTTTTGCACCGTAGTATTTCCGACCAGAGCGTTCTCCACTGCTGATGTACACCAGTCGTTCAGCAGTTGTGTCACCTGGAGTCGGACAGTGCCTTCGTTTTCGTGCAGTTTTCTACATTAATTGAGCTCTGTACAGTGTGGGTAATAGAAATGACGACAACAAGAGGGAAGTTGTGTCATCTGGAGAATGATCATCTCTACTGGTTGCACAGGAAATGTGATGACTGTACAAACAGCTTCTGCGTGATTTAAGAACGGAGTAAGTGCTGAGACTTGTTAAAAATTGCATGCCAGAATCATGGATGAAAAGCGACATTCCTCCCACCTGAGAAACAGATATGCAGATGAAAAACTGAATGCATAACTACAACAAAAGAGTTTGAGAATAAAAGACTGTTTTTCAAATTTTTAATGAAAAGTTTCAGGATGTGAGACATAGACGTTTACATTTCGTCGCAAATATGCCCAATGATGAGAACTATGAGATTGGATTGGGTACAGCAAGAAGAGAAGCTACTGAGATTACGCTCAGCTCTGGCTCTGATTTGGAGATTCAGCTGCGTGAAGCCATTTTGAAATTAACAGTTAGTAATAGCTTTTCGAATACTGCTCGGATTTAAGTTCAAATTGTTGCGAAACGCGTTCACAACCGGTAAAAGGTGGGAGAAGGTGATGCGCGACCTCACCCAAGAAGATGCAAGTCGATAGATTCCGCAGTAGATGACAAGTCAGCAATCAAATAGTCGCAGCTGTATCGAAGTCAAAGTCCAAAGCGAAGTAATCAACACAATACTACAAATGATCGTAAAATGATGCTTCATTTAAATGTGTAAAATGCAATGCGCACTTATGTAAAGACGCCGAGAGCCACAGTGTCTGGCCATCTGCCCCCTATCGAGGCAACTAATCGATTCTTCCTACACATCGCTGCCTGCTGGAGGCATATCGTCATCGCAACGTGATGGGGATACAAAAACGACCTCCATCGTGGATAAAATGTAATTATGGAGATTTAAGGTGGAGGAGGAGAAAGGGAAGGGAAGGGAAGGAACTAATGATATCAGCTGCAACGGGGCTTCATGCGGAATTAGCGGCGATGAGTGAAAATGTGTGGCGGACTGGGACTCGAACCCAGAATCTTCTCCTTACTAGGCAGTTGCATTAACCAACGCACCACCCTGACACAGTATTGTCACAACTGATCGGACTATCTCAGCACGCAGCCCAGCTGCGCCACATTCCTACGTAGCGCCTCATATCTGCAGCCCCACCCAATCCTCCTACTGGCTAATTTTAGAATCCCACTGGAGCTCTAACGTAACTGTGCATCTGCACTGAAAGAAATGGTTCAAATGGCTCTGAGCACTATGGGACATAACTGCTCTGATCATCAGTCCCCTAGAACTTAGTACTACTTAAACCTAACCAACCTAAGGACATCACACACATCCATGCCCGAGGCAGGATTCGAACCTGCAACCGTAGCGGTCGCGCGGTTCCGGACTGTAGCGCCTAGAACCGCTCGGCCACTTCGGCCGACCATCTGCACTGAAGGTTGTGGGTTAATTGCACATCGAGGTGAATCAGTTATATGAATGTGTGGTGTCTGTTGTTCTGGACATGTCTGGAAAAACAGACACCACGCATTCATATAAATGATTCACCTCGATGTGCAATTAACCCACATTCTTCAGTGCGGATGGATATTTATGTTGTACCTCCAGCGCGAGTCTAAAATTAGCGAGGCGCTAGGTGGGAGTCTGGGCCAGCTGGGGAGCGTGTCGTGATATTCCGCGCATTTGCAATAAACACTGTGTCTGGGTGGCACAGTAGCTACAGCCTAGTAAGCAAGAATTCCTGGGTTCGATTCCATGAACGGCATAAATTTTCACTCGTCGCCACTGATTTGGCAGCTGATATCATTAGCGTCTTCCCTCTCCTTTCCTTCCTCTTCTCTCCACCTTCCATTTACATGATACGTGTCACAGCTGTGTATTCCGCGTCGTGTCTTCTTTCGGGACATCACCAAAAGAACAGACCTCACACATTCATATCATTGATTCGCCTCAATGATGAATGAATGCACAACCTTCAGTGTAGATGCACATTTACAACATACCTCTAATAGGAATCTAAAATTAGCGAGCACGGAGAACATGGACGGGGACTGCGAATAGATGACCGTTGGTGGGAGTGGGAGTCAGCTGGGAAGCCCAGAAGCATATATCAATTGAAGATTTAACACATTTTCCAGTAACAGATGAATAATTAAGTTACAACAGATTAAGGTACATGTTTGGATCCCAACGCACATCAAAATTTGCTTAAGGCGAAGGCCACAAGCTAACGGATACAAATCCAAAATTATTCCAAGTATAAACTTGAACAGGAACATTACGTAGTGCTGTAACGGTTGGAGGAAACAGCGCGGAAGACGGACAGCGGGGAGAGCTGCCTAATGTATGCGCTCCCGGCAACAAACCACCATCAAAGACGCTCGTGCAGCAGATGATGATGCCGACTTCTTCTAAGTAGAACAAACATCCACTTCACCTGGCAAGCAGTATGCCACCTGACACGGTATAGTCGACATGACGTCCTTGGAGGCGTACAGAATTGCGACCTTGAATATAAATAAAATTAGCAGCACCCTCAATCTGAGAAATCTCCAAGATTTTCTGTACGCCGCTGATGTTGACATCTTAATGCTGCAAGAAGTAACGGCTATCCGTTTGGACGACATCACTGGCTACAACGCCGTCATCAATCCTGGCAGTGACAATAGCCTCGGCACAGCGATTATGACTAAAGAGGGGATCCTACTTACAGACGTGGCGAAACTGCCGAACAGTAGAGGTCTCGCTGTCACGATAAACAACACCAGGTTTATCAACATATATGCCCCGTCAGGAACCGGAAACAAGTGCCGCAGGGCCGAATTTTTCAAGGAGGACATCGCCCCCCTTTTCGCGGTGCGATTTTAACAAATAATATTTGCGGGTGACTTTAATTGCGTGCTGAGTCCCAAAGATCAGACGCCAAATTTTAACAAATCTCTGGAGCTGGAGAACATTGTCAGAGACTTCCATCTGTTTGATACTTGGGAACTAAAACATGGTGATAAGCTAGGTTTCACCTATATCACCAGCCTTTCTGCCAGTCGTATCGAGAGGATTTACGCAACATCCAATTTAAGGAGACACGTTTTACAGTCCGAGCTATGGCCCACTATTTTCTCTTATCATAACGCGTACATATGTACGATAAATTTAGAGAAACAAGGAACTTACAGGGCGAGAGGTCAGTGGAAGCTAAACGTTGCTCATCTTTCGGATCCTGGATGTCACACCGCCTTCCACACCACTTGGGCAGAATGTGAAAGGAAGTTCCACTTGTACGGTACGGCGCTGAATTGGTGGCTAAACTGCGTGAAGCCGCAATGATAAAGACAATGAAAACTTACTCCCGTGAAAAGTCGCCTGGCGGAAGCGGACATTAGACTTTTACTTCAGCTGTCTGAGAGACTTGTGCGTTCGGGATGCTACAGTAGTAACAAATTATGGGCAAATCAACAGAATAAAAGCAAAATTGCTCACCCTGCAAAGACATCGTCTCCAAGGCTGTAAAATGCGAACGCGTTTGCAGAACGGGACGCGAGAAGAAACAACATCGATTTACCACATCCTCCAAGAGAACAAAAGACAAAAACGGAAAATTCTGACGGAACTCAAAACTTCGGACGGGAGGCTCTTGACAGATCAAGCTGCAATACGAGACGAGATCCATCGACACTTTAGTGAATTGCTGGCCAATACACAGACAGATGAAACAGCGCAGCAAGCTCTCACTGCTAGGACGACAGAGCGACTCACTCCAGAAGAAGCTGATGTGCTCGCAGCAAGAATAACGGACGAAGACGTCGAAGATGCCATCTCGAGGAGCCCAAAGAATAAATCACCTGGACCAGATGGGCTACCCGCTGAATTTTATCAAACTTTTCGCGAACAAATAATTGCTAAATTGAACCTCTCTTAGTATCCCTGACTCGGTAACTCCGTGGGCTACGAGGTGCATTCAAGTTCTAAGGCCTCCGATTTTTTTTTCTCCGGACTGGAAAGAGATAGAAACATGCACATTGTTTTAAAATGAGGCCGCGTTCATTGTCAATACGTCCCAGAGATGGCAGCACCGTACGGCAGATGGAATTTTACCGCCAGCGGCGAGAATGAGAACTGTTTTAAATATTTAAAATGGCGACGTTTTCCTTACTTGAACAGCGTGCAATCATTCGTTTTCTGAATTTGCGTCGTGTGAAACCAATTGAAATTCATCGACAGTTGAAGGAGACATGTGGTGATGGAGTTATGGATGTGTCGAAAGTGCGTTCGTGGGTGCGACAGTTTAATGAAGGCAGAACATCGTGTGACAACAAACCGAAACAACCTCGGCCTCGCACAAGCCAGTCTGACGACATGATCGAGAAAGTGGAGAGAATTGTTTTGGGGGATCGCCGAATGACTGTTGAACAGATCGCCTCCAGAGTTGGCATTTCTGTGGGTTCTGTGCACACAATCCTGCATGACGACCTGAAAATGCGAAAAGTGTCATCCAGGTGGGTGCCACGAATGCTGACGGACGACCACATGGCTGCCCGTGTGGCATGTTGCCAAGCAATGTTGACGCGCAACGACAGTACAAATGGGACTTTCTTTTCGTCGGTTGTGACAATGGATGAGACGTGGATGCCATTTTTCAATCCAGAAACAAAGCGCCAGTCATCTCAATGGAAGCACACAGGTTCACCGCCACCAAAAAAATTTCGGGTAACCGCCAGTGCTGAAAAAATGATGGTGTCCATGTTCTGGGACAGCGAGGGCGTAATCCTTACATATTGCGTTCCAAAGGGTACTACGGTAACAGGTGCATCCTACGAAAATGTTTTGAAGAACAAATTCCTTCCTGCACTGTAACAAAAACGTCCTGGAAGGGCTGCGCGTGTGCTGTTTCACCAAGACAACGCACCCGCACATCGAGCTAACGTTACGCAACAGTTTCTTCGTGATAACAACTTTGAAGTGATTCCTCATGCTCCCTACTCACCTGACCTGGCTCCTAGTGACTTTTGGCTTTTTCCAACAATGAAAGACACTCTCCGTGGCCGCACATTCACCAGCCGTGCTGCTATTGCCTCATCGATTTTCCAGTGGTCAAAACAGACTCCTAAAGAAGCCTTCGCCGCTGCCATGGAATCATGGCGTCAGCGTTGTGAAAAATGTGTACGTCTGCAGGGCGATTACGTCGAGAAATAACGCCAGTTTCATCGCTTTCGGGTGAGTAGTTAATTAGAAAAAATATCGGAGGCCTTAGAACTTGAATGCACCTCGTACATATACACGGACAGAAGATCATGTCAAGCCCACGCGGACGATGTAGGGGTACTTGTGACTGACGAAAGCGAGGTGGAAACAGTACTTGAAGTTGTGGCGACCTACGAACTGGCGTCAGGAGTTAAACTCAACCGCAATAAATCTGGTATTATGAATCTTGGTCGGGGTATAGAGATCAGAGCCGCTGGACGTATCACCACTGTGGAAAAAATAAAATGCCTTGGAATAGAATATACGAGCAATATCCGCTGCACGGCCGCTCTCAATTATAGAAAATTACTTGCCACATTACGGGCAAGCATAAAACAACACAGATTGCGTAATTTAAATGCAATACAAAAAGTGCAACTAGCCTATATACACTCCTGGAAATTGAAATAAGAACACCGTGAATTCATTGTCCCAGGAAGGGGAAACTTTATTGACAGATTCCTGGGGTCAGATACATCACATGATCACACTGACAGAACCACAGGCACATAGACACAGGCAACAGAGCATGCACAATGTCGGCACTAGTACAGTGTATATCCACCTTTCGCAGCAATGCAGGCTGCTATTCTCCCATGGAGACGATCGTAGAGATGCTGGATGTAGTCCTGTGGAACGGCTTGCCATGCCATTTCCGCCTGGCGCCTCAGTTGGACCAGCGTTCGTGCTGGACGTGCAGACCGCGTGAGACGACGCTTCATCCAGTCCCAAATATGCTCAATGGGGGACAGATCCGGAGATCTTGCTGGCCAGGGTAGTTGACTTACACCTTCTAGAGCACGTTGGGTGGCACGGGATACATGCGGACGTGCATTGTCCTGTTGGAACAGCAAGTTCCCTTGCCGGTCTAGGAATGGTAGAACGATGGGTTCGATGACGGTTTGGATGTACCGTGCACTATTCAGTGTCCCCTCGACGATCACCAGTGGTGTACGGCCAGTGTAGGAGATCGCTCCCCACACCTTGATGCCGGGTGTTGGCCCCGTGTGCCTCGGTCGTATGCAGTCCTGATTGTGGCGCTCACCTGCACGGCGCCAAACACGCATACGACCATCATTGGCACCAAGGCAGAAGCGACTCTCATCGCTGAAGACGACACGTCTCCATTCGTCCCTCCATTCACGCCTGTCGCGACACCACTGGAGGCGGGCTGCACGATGTTGGGGCGTGAGCGGAAGACGGCCTAACGGTGTGCGGGACCGTAGCCCAGCTTCATGGAGACGGTTGCGAATGGTCCTCGCCGATACCCCAGGAGCAACAGTGTCCCTAATTTGCTGGGAAGTGGCGGTGCGGTCCCCTACGGCACTGCGTAGGATCCTACGGTCTTGGCGTGCATCCGTGCGTCGCTGCGGTCCGGTCCCAGGTCGACGGGCACGTGCACCTTCCGCCGACCACTGGCGACAACATCGATGTACTGTGGAGACCTCACGCCCCACGTGTTGAGCAATTCGGCGGTACGTCCACCCGGCCTCCCGCATGCCCACTATACGCCCTCGCTCAAAGTCCGTCAACTGCACATACGGTTCACGTCCACGCTGTCGCGGCATGCTACCAGTGTTAAAGACTGCGATGGAGCTCCGTATGCCACGGCAAACTGGCTGACACTGACGGCGGCGGTGCACAAATGCTGCGCAGCTAGCGCCATTCGACGGCCAACACCGCGGTTCCTGGTGTGTCCGCTGTGCCGTGCGTGTGATCATTGCTTGTACAGCCCTCTCGCAGTGTCGGGAGCAAGTTTGGTGGGTCTGACACACCGGTGTCAATGTGTTCTTTTTTCCATTTCCAGGAGTGTAACTTCCAAAGTCAAATATGTTGCTCAAATGTTGCCTCTGCTGCGAACCATAGCACACCAAATGAAAGCAGCGCATGGTTATTTTGTCAGCAGAGGTCAGATATTTAAGGTTTCATATGATACCTTGACGCTACCGACACGCAGTGGAAGGCTACATCTGACAGACATCTACCTTAAAGCGCAAGTGCTATACGTTAGCAAAACTTATAAACAGTGGCAACCATGCCGTCCGGAGTGGCCGTGCGGTTCTAGGCGCTACAGTCTGGAACCGAGCGACCGCTACGGTCGCAGGTTCGAATCCTGCCTCGCGCATGGATGTGTATGATGTCCTTAGGTTAGTTAGGTTTAATTAGTTCTAAGTTCTAGGCGACTGATGACCTCAGAAGTTAAGTCGCATAGTGCTCAGAGCCATTTGAGTGGCAACGATCACCGCGGACCGTAGTGGCTCATCTCTTACGTGCAATCACCCCAGTCAGCAGAGATCCACCAATCGATGTGCATCACATCTCCCACGAGCTGTACCACTATAAACATTTTCTTGTGGAATACAGCTTTGTACGCCATAGCATACCGGAGAAGGACATACATCAGGTTAAGGGGGTTTACAACACCTTGCTGAAAGGAAAATTGCGCAATCGAATAGAAAACAAGTTTCGACATTATAACTGGAAAAACATATGGGACAACTGTGCGATCGACGTGGTACCTCGCAGTCAATAGACAAATCCCCAACAACTCTAAATTGCACGCGATACGTCTGGCACACACACCAAACTGTTCCCGCTGCAATGTCGTCGACACTGAAGAACATCGCTTCGTCTGTGGCGATGTGAAAGACGTGTGGAATCTCTTCAGGCAAAAACTAGCACATGTGCTCCGCACGTCACCTAACACGATTACACCGACACACGTCTTTCTGCCTGATGACGTGCCATACCCTAACACTAAAAGGAGGTCAGCCAACTGGCTCAAAGGACTGACAGTCCATTACATCTCAACGGCTATGACGAAGAGTGAAGCAGATTATTGGATGTACCTGATGACAGAACATCAAAAGCTCGAACGACAAAAGAAATACAAAGAAAATTACGCAAATTTCTTGAACCGAACATTGTCTTACCGACAGAGCTGAAGAACGATCAAACGATATTTTGTTCAATCTCAGGATTCCTTTTTTTTTCTTAATGAAATTATTTATTAAGTTTCTCATTCAATTTACGCCAACAAAGTGGCTATTTCGTTTACCCTTTGCCCTCGTGTACCAGCACTAATAGGTTGCTGACGCAAACATGAGACGCCAGCAGGCTGGAGTACGCCTGGCTCTCATATAAAAATCGCTCCCGCACAATGATGGAAGAATGTAGCGGACCTATTTTCTTTCCACAACCCCAAAAAAGGGATTTTGTTTACTTGTATACATTTACTTCGTTGGTCAACTATCTCCTATGGACCAAACTTAGCACAGAAAAAAAAACCAAAAAAAGGTGGTAGAGCACTTGCCCGCGAAAGGCAAAGGTCCCGAGTTCGAGTCTCGGTCCGGCACACAGTTTTAATCTGCCAGTAAGTTTCATATCAGCGCACACTCCGCTGCAGAGTGCAAATCTCATTCTGGAAACATCCCCCAGGCTGTGGTTAAGCCATGTCTCCGCAATATCCTTTCTTTCAGCGGTGCTAGTTCTGCAGGGTTCGTAGGAGAGCTTCTGTAAAGTTTGGAAGGTAGGAGACGAGGTACTGGCAGAAGTAAAGCTATGAGGACGGGGCGTGAGTCGTGCTTGGGTACTCAGTTGGTAGAGCACTTGCCCGCGATAGGCAAAGATCCCGAGTTCGAGTCTCGGTCCGGCACACAGTTTTAATCTTCCAGAAAGTTCCTTATCAGCACACACTCCGCTGCAGTGTAAAAATCTCATTCTGGAAACATCCCCCAGGCTGTGGCTAAGCCATGTCTCTGCAATATCCTTTCTTTCAGGAGTGGTAGTTCTGCAGGTTTCGCAGGAGAGCTTGTGTAAAGCTTGGAAGGTAGGAGACGAGGTACTGGCAGAAGTAAAGCTGTGAGGACGGGGCGTGAGTCGTGCTTGGGTTGCTCAGTTGGTAGAGCACTTGCCCGCGATAGGCAAAGGTCCCGAGTTCGAGTCTCGGTCCGGCACACAGTTTTAATCTGCAGAATGAAAATCTCTTTCAAGGGCAGCTCGTTTTGTACTATCGCGAAATAGGGGAGATAGTGCTACAGACATGATACGTGAACTGGAGCGGCAATCATTAAAACATAGGCGTTTTTCGGTGCGACGGGATCTTCTCATGAAATTTCAATCACCAGTTTTCTCCTCCGATTGCATAAACATTCTGTTGGCACCCGCCTACATAGGGAGAAATGATCATCACGATAAAATAAGAGTAATCAAGGCTCGCTCAGAAAAATTAAGTGCTCGTTTTTCCCGCACACCGTTCGAGAGTGGAACGGTAGAGAAAGAGCTTGAAGGCGATTCATTGAACCCTTCGCCAGGCACTTTACTGTGAATAGCAGAGTTCTCACGCTGATTCAGATGTAGAAATATAGTGGTCTTTTTCTTAAAGCAACTACCGAATGTCAAAACCATACGCACTGCTGATACTTAGTTACACTATTTATTCAGGGATCTAGTCACACTCATAGATCCACGTGACCTCATGCCCCACAATCCCAAAGTCATAGAGCACGAAGAAAACACCTCTATAAATCACAAAAATCGCGTAATTATTTTTAATTCCTGCGTATGCAAGGTATGCCGAGTTATTCTATAACAGCTGAAAACTACTAATAAATGAATTAAGGTGTAAGTTATTCTGAAACTTAAACATTCTCATTTTTACAACACTAAGGACTACAACTAGATGCTATGTCTTCGACAATTCCTAGCTAATGTGGCTGCTCGCTTCTCACCCACAGTCCCTACCGCGGGCAGGAAGACGGAGCACAGACAATATGCACATTCTGCCTGTGCCAGCTTAACAAACCGACGGATCGTCGCTCGGCCACTGTGTCTCTGATGCGGAAGAGTTCCCTTTTGCTGTACACGAAAGATGGCTAAGCTATCCCCACACTCGGAGAAGCTTAGGCCGATATTACACTATCAAATGTATTGGACAAAGCACCTCGCCTTACATTTGATCAAAGAAATCGTTCGTCTTCTGTTTACTCCAATGAGAAATGTGACCGCTTGGAGCGGTAGCATCGCTACAGCTGTCTGACATCTAATTTTCATCAACGTGGTTTCGAACTTTACGTGGTGCGCCGCATCTACAACGAAACTGATAAAAATGTACTAGGCAGACGTAGCACTTGCGACATCCCGAGTACAAAAATAAAATAAGAAGGAACGAGTGCTATAAAAATCTACGGAGGCCATTAACCCTGAAGTACCGTACGATCAGGATGTACATCCAAGGATATTAAGGAGAAAATCTGCAATTTCTACAGAAATAAAAACATTTATTAATGGCTGTACGCACACTATAGTACGCACTGCACAGTAATTTGCCTTCAGATATTCCCCACTCAGTGCTTTACAAATATCTTCACACGTTTCTGCCCGCAGCTCGTGGTCGTGCGGTAGCGTTCTCGCTTCCCGTGCCCGGGTTCCCGGGTTCGATTCCCGGAGGGGTCAGGGATTTTCTCTGCCTCGTGATGACTGGGTGTTGTATGATGTCCTTAGGTTAGTTAGGTTTAAGTAGTTCTAAGTTCTAGGGGACTGATGACCATAGATGTTAAGTCCCATAGTGCTCAGAGCCATTTGAACCACATGTTTCTGGTGTTATTTTTGTCAAAGTGCACTGAGGTATTGGAGTGCTATACTGTAAACTAGAATAGCTTTCTCCTGCTACAAGAAATCGTAGTGTTATCGTAAGTCTGTCTTTTGGGAATAAAGCATTTCTGAGGTGATTGGCCGGCCGGAGTGGCCGTGCGGTTCTGGGCGCTACAGTCTGGAGCCGAGCGCCCACTACGGTCGCAGGTTCGAATCCTGCTTCGGGCATGGATGTGTGTGATGTCCTTAGGTTAGTTAGGTTTAATTAGTTCTAAGTTCTAGGCGACTGATGACCTCAGAATTTAAGTCGCATAGTGCTCAGAGCCATTTGAGGTGATTGTTCTGCTTCGTAATATGAGGAGCCACTTTCCTGAACACGTATTGAAATGCACTCTCGTCCCTTGCAGCTCCCGTAACACATTCTGTGTATGCTTTTAATATCTCGCTGTGAAACCCACGGCTTCACCCAAGTACGTTTCCTTTTCTTTCTTTTCCGCTCCTCTTCCAAATGCAAATACAATGCAACTCCATTACAAGCAACTGCAGAGCAGAGTAACAATTTGTTGGTCACTATTCAGAAACTTTGACGAAATACTGGATGACAGTCTAATATCACCTTTTTGCGCCATATCAAAGATCTTTGTTCAATATTTTATCAAATTTCTTTGGCCAATAAATCTGATAATGTAATAGCCCCTTATCCCAAGTCCAATGACCGAGCGAGGTGGCGCATTGGTTAGGATACTGGACCCACATTCAGGAGGACGACGGTTCAAACACGCGTCCGGCCATCCAGATTTAGGTTTTCCATGATTTCCCTGAATCGCTCCAGGCGAAAACCGGGATGATTACCTTGAAAGCGCTCGGCCGATTTCCTTCCCCATCCTTGACACAATCCGAAATTGTGCTCCGTTTCTAGTGACCTCAATGTCGTCGGGACGTTAAACCCAGTCTTTCTTCCTTACAAGTCCAAAGAGAAATAGAAGCTCCAGAAGATGTCAAACACACTTCCAAGCAGACAATCAGAGGGATAGGGCAAGGAAAACATAGAGTGATAAAGCAAAATATATATCAAATTCAACTCTTAATATGTATCTAACTAATGTGGAAAATCACTTAGCTACATATGAAATATAATTCATATATAGCAGTTTAGCATTGCAATATCACCATGGCTTCATGGTTGCACCCAGCTGCCCGTCTTTTTTTTAAAAAAAAAAAAAGGTTCAAATGGCTCTGAGCACTATGGGACCTAACTTCAAAGGTCATCAGTCCCCCAGAACTTAGAACTAACTACTTAAACCTAACTAACCTAAGGACATTACACAATCCAAGCCCGAGGCAGGATTCGAACCTGCGACCGTAGCGTGCCCGTCATTCTCTCAGTTTGAATTTATAGGAGCACCGGCACCTAAGCGACGCTGTTCAGGAATGAAAAAGTGCCTATCAACCAGGAAAGTCAGTGAAGTGACTTATATAGAGACGCTTCAGCACAATTTAATACCGTGATAACGAACGTGTAGTAAGTCACCATGTGGAACATTATATGTAAATAGCAGCAAATCAAATCATTAATTAGAAGTACTGCAAATTGTTGATGGTGTACAGCAAAGAGCCACTAACTGGTTTCAGATTACGTTATTCAAAAAGTACTGTACCCGGTTTCGGATATTTTTTACAATTTATCATCAGATGGGTTTTTCGTGCTTTCATCAATATACAGGGTGGTCCATTGATCGTGACCGGGCCAAATATCTCACGAAATAAGCGTCAAACGAAAAGACTACAAAGAATGAAACTTGTCTAGCTTGAAGGGGAAAACCAGATGGTGCTATGGTTGGCCCACTAGATGGCGCTGCCATAGGTCAAACGGATATCAACTGCGTTTTTTTAAATAGGAACCCCCAATTTTATTACATATTCGTGTAGTACGTAATGAAATATGAATGTTTTAGTTGGACCACTTTTTTCACTTTGTGATAGATGGCACTGTAATAGTCACAAATATATGACTCACAATTTTAGACGAAAAGTTGGTAACAGATAGGTTTTTTAAATTAAAATACAGAACGTAGGTACGTTTGAACAATTTATTTCGGCTCTTCCAGTGTGATACATGTACCTTTGTGAACGCATGCTGTTACAGCGTGATTACCTGTAAATAATACATTAATGCAATAAATGCTCAAAATGATGTCTGGCAACCTCAATGCATTTGGCAATACGTGTAACGACATTCCTCTCAACACCTAGTAGTTCGCCTACAGTAATCTTCGCACATGCATTGACAATGCGCTGACGCATGTTGTCAGGCGTTGTCGGTGGATCACGATAGCAAATATCCTTCAGCTTTTCCCACAGAAAAAAATCCGGGAACGTCAGATCCGGTGAACGTGCGGGCCATGGTATGGTGCTTAGACGACCAAACCACCTGTCATGAAAAATGCTATTCAATACCGCTTCAACCGCACGGGAGCTATGTGCCGGAGACCCATCATCTTGGAAGTACATCGCCATTCTGTCATGCAGTGAAACATCTTGTAGCAACATCGGTAGAACATTACGTAGGAAATCAGCATACATTGCACCATTTAGATTGTCGTTGATAAAAGGGGGGCCAATTATCCTTCCTCCCATAATGCCGCACCATACATTAACCCGCCAAGGTCGCTGATGTTCCACTTGTCGCAGCCATCGTGGATTTTCCGTTGCCCATAGTGCATATTATGTGTTTACGTTACCGCTGTTGGTGAATGATGCTTCGTCGCTAAATAGAACGCGTGTAAAAAATCTGTCATTGTCCCGTAATTTCTAAAAATGGTTCAAATGGCTCTAAGTGCTATGGGACTTAACTTCTAAGGTCATCAGTCCCCTAGAACTTAGAACTACTTAAACCTAACTACCCTAAGGACATCGCACACATCCATGCCCGAGGCAGGATTCGAACCTGCGACCGCAGCGGTCGCGCGGTTCCAGACTGTAGCGCCCATAACCGCTCGGCCACCCCGGCCGGCCCGTAATTTCTCTTGTGCCCAGTGGCAGAACTGTACACCTTCAAAGTCGTCGCCATGCAATTCCTGGAGCATAGAAATATGGTACGGGTGCAATCGATGTTGATGTAGCATTGTCAACACCGACGTTTTTGAGATTCCCGATTCTCGCCCAAATTGTCTGCTACTGATGTGCGGATTAGCCGCGACAGCAGCTAAAACACCTACTTGGGTATCATCATTTGCTGCAGGTCGTGGTTGACGTTTCACATGTGGCTGAACACTTCCTGTTTCCTTAAATAACGTAACTATCCGGCGAACGGTCCTGACATTTGGATGATGTCGTCCAGGATACCGAGCAGCATACATGCACACGCCCGTTGGTCATTTTGATCATAACTGCCATACAACAACACGATATCGACCTTTTCCGCAATTGGCAAACGGTGCATTTTAACATGGGTAATGTATCACGAAGCAAATACCGTCCGCACTGACGGAATGTTAAGTGATACCACGTACTTATACGTTTGTGACTATTACAACGCCATCTATCACAAAGCGAAAAAACTGGTCCAACTAAAACATTCATATTTCTTTACGTACTACACGAATATGTAATAAAATACATAGGTTCCTATTTTTAAAAAAACGCAGTTGATATCTGTTTGACCTATGGTAACGCCATGTAGCGGGCCAACCGTAGCGCCACCTGTTTTGCCCCTTCAAGTTAGACGAGTTTCGTTCTATGTAGTTTTTTCGTTTGATGCTTATTTCGTGAGATATTTGGCCCGGTCGCTATCAATGGACCTCCCTGTATATTATACATTAATAAAAGCATGAAAAAACCGTCTGATGATGAATCGTAAAAAATTCGAAACCGGTAACGGTACTTTTTGAATAGAGTAACTGAAACTAATTTGTGGCTGGTTGCTGTACACCATCAGCAATTTATTTTATATAACAACAACGGCCTCCAACGACGTCGGCAGATATGCCCCCGCCCCCTCGCCCTCCAGTACACCTCTTGCAATATGCTGATGACACAGCATTCCTCGCCCTCGCTCCTACCCTCCAACAGTCCCAACGCCTTCTCCAGAATTACCTTGACCTTTTTGCCGCATGGTGTAACCAGTGGCTCCTGACAATCAATCCTTCCAAGACCCAGGCAATCATCGTAAGTCGTACCACTCGCTCCTTCCGGCTCCTGGATTTCTCCCTTACCGTCTGCGCCCGTCCTGTCCGCCTCACCCCCACCCTCACCTACCTTGGCCTCACCATTGACCGTCACCTCACCTGGATCCCTCATCTCCGCTCCATCCAATCCAAAGCCCACAACCGCCTCCGACTCCTCAAACTCCTCTCTGGCCGGACGTGGGGGTTGCACCCCTCTACCCTACCGTCCTCCACACCTACAAATCCTTAATCCGTTCCATCCTCTGTTATGCGAGTCCCGCCTGGATATCTGCCACCCCCCCCCCCCCAAATTCTATAAGTCCCTCCAGATCCTTGAGCGTCATGCACTCCACCTCGCCTTCTGTATACGCCTCCCGTCTGCCACGTGGATCCTCTATGACCTCATTCCTTTCCCCCATCTGCTTCTATTCCTCGAACATATCCGCATCCTCTACACCTCCCGCCACCTTGATCCCCCTCACCCCCTGGTTGCTCCTCTCCTCTCCCATCCCCCCCCCCCTGCCACGTCTTCACTGCTGTGTCCCCCCTACCCTTCATCACTACACCCTTCATCTCCTTTCCCAAGGTGGCCTCCATCAACTCCCCCTCCCGGGTGACGCCGTCTCTCCCTCCATTCATCCCTCCTATCAACTCTGATCCTCACCCCCCCTCCTTTCCTCCACCCTTTTCCTGGGCTCCCTCTCCCCCCCTTCCATCCTCTTTTTCCCCACCTACCCTCTCTCTGCCCCCCTTGTCACCCCCTAGTCCTTTTGCATTTCCCTCCTCTGCCTTTTCCCATTCCCTCTCGCGTCTGCCCTGCCCCTCCCCCCCTTAAGGATCCTCTGCCTCCTTTGGTCCCCCCCCCTTTCATTTTTACTCTCCTCCGTCCTTGTTTTCCCCCTCATCTTTCCAGGTTCCCCCCCCCCCCCCCATCTGCCCTTGGCTATGGTGTGTCATCTTTGTGCCGACATTTTAGTGCAGTGTTTACAGTGCGTGTTCAGTGTTGTTTGTCTTTTCGGAAGTGTTGCGAACTGCCATCATACTGTCGCTGGCTGTGATTTTTATGTCTCTTACGAACAGAAACCAGACTGTCGTCATGTTTTTTTACTGTCTGTCTACTATGTTACTTGTCTGATTCCTGTGTATTTTATTTGCCAACCCTTTTAGCTTTCCCCAATTTTTTCCGCCGTTTTACAATTTAAGTCACCGTTTTATCGCCTGCTTTATTGTTTCTTACCTTCTTCTTACATTTTAAAAAGTCTGTAGGCTGCAGAGCAGCGTACTAAGCTGCTGCCACCCCGCTCCCTTCGGAGGGAATCGAAATTCAATAAAGGGAAAAAAAAGTCCAACGATGTCTATATATGGTAAAACTGCGTGAAAGTACTGCATTTGTTCTAGTCAGCTTCTCCGTGTTTTAATCGCCCTGCGCGCAGGTACTGGACATCGGTTCACCCGCAAGCCGGCGGCTGCATTCGGGGAGCCCGGAGGCAGCGGCTGTGACGTCCTCGACGCCGGATGCGGCGGGGCGCGCGTCGTGTGCGCGCCGCGGCCGGCCGCGTATCTGCAGCCGCTGACGAGCCGGCGCGGTTAGATAACTGCGGGGCGCGGAGCGAACAGCGGCGCAGCGCGGCCACCGCGCCTGCATCTGCGTCACAACCTATATCTGGCGGCTCCGGCTGCCGCCGAAGACGTCACTGATAACGCCGGGCTGCAAACGCACCACTCACCGATCGATACGCAGCGTAATGGAAAAGAGGCCACCAGTATCACAGCGCAACTTCCAGTATTTGTTCCGTGTACACCCTTGAATCTGCCTGCTGCGGTCATCTGTGTTGCTAAAAAGCTCACTCTGTCACCTCATCGCAGTTGCTTGTTGCCTGTCTAACAGCTCCCAGGGGAACAGTAATTTTATTGACTGTATCCGTACATACACTCGTGCTCATAAATTAAGGATAATGGTGATACATGGTGAAACAACGCTCAGATGGGCGGTTTGATGGTTTAAATTGGGGTATGACAATGCGGTGCATTTGACCTGCGGTCTTCGCACGGTGGCGCTGGCAGCAGTTCACATACGCAGAGGTGGTTCAAATAGCTCTGATCACTATGGGACTTACCTTCTGAGGTCATCAGTCCCCTAGAACTTGGAACTACTGAAACCTAACTTAACCCAAGGACATCACACACATACATGCCCGAGGCAGGGTTCGAACCTGTTACCGTAGCAGTCGCGCGGTTCCGGACTGAAGCTCCTAGAACCGCTCGGCCACCCCGGCCGGGTTCAGAGGAGGTTTGGTGCATTTCAGAGTATGGTGCAGCAAGTGTGCAGAAGTTTTCAGAGGTGCTAATGGTGACTGTGTGTTGAAAATGGCTCAAAGATCACATATTGATGATGTCATGAGGGGGCGAGTACTAGGGCGACTGGAGGCTGGTCAAACACAGCAGGTTGTAGCACTGGCCCTCCGTGAGCCACAAAGTGTGATCTCAAGGTTATGGCGACGATTCCAGCAGACAGGAAACGTGTCCAGTCGCTACAGTACGGGACGTTCACAGTGTACATCACCACAAGAAGACCGATATCTCACCATCAGTACCAGCAGACGGCCACGGAGTACTGCAGGTAGCCTTGTTCGGTTCCTTACCGCAGCCACTGGAACAGTTGTCTCCAGACACACGACTGAACAGATATGGTTTACTCGCCCGGATACCTGCAAGGTGCATTCCACTGACCCCTGGTCACAGGAGAGCCCGTAAAGCCTGGTGTCAAGAACACAGTAAATGGTCATTGGAACATTGGTCCCAGGTTATGTTCACAGACGAGTCCAGGTATAGTCTGAACAGTGATCCAACCCCTTAATGTCCTTGAAAGGGACCTGTATGGAGGTCGTGGTTTGATAGTGTAGGGTGCGATTATGATTGATCCACGTGCACCCCTGCATGTCTTTGGCAGAGGAACTGTAACATTTCAGGTGTGTCGGGACGTCATTTTTCCGGAGTGCAGTGGGTCCCACCTTCCTCCTGATGGATGATAACGAACGGCCCCACCGAGCTGCCATCGTGGAGGAGTACCTTGAAACGGAAGATATCAGGCGTATGGAGTTGCCTGCCTGTTCTCCATACCTAAACCCCACCGAGCACATCTGGGATGCTCTCGGTCGACGTATCGCTGCACGTCTTCAAACTCCTGCGACATGTCAGGAGCTCCGACAGGCACTGGTGCAAGAATGAGAGGCTATACCCCAGCAGCTGCTCGACCACCTGATCCAGAGTATGCCAACCCGTTGTGCGGTCTGTGTACGTATGCATGGTGATCATATCCCATATTGATGTCGGGGTACACGCACATGTGTTCCGGGACGATTTTCTCAACTTATCACCAATTCTGTGGACTTACAGATATGTGTCGTTTGTGTTCCCTATGTGACTATGATATTAGCGCCAGTTCCGCTTAGTGCCACGTTGAGTGGCACCACGTTCTGCAATTATCCTTAATTTACGAGCGTAACTGTATTATAAAAGTGTATGCGCACTGACGAGAAAAGAATTATGAGATCGCGGTATGCACAGACGCAAAGGAATAAAAATGCAGTGCATTGGCGGATCTGTTATTGGTGTTCAGTTGATTCACGTGAAAAGGATTCCGACGCGATTATGGCCGCCGACGGGAACTGACAGACTTTGAACGCGCATGGAACATTCCATTTCGGAAATCTTTAGGGAATTCAGTATTCCGACATCCGCAGCGTCAAGAGTGTGCCGAGAATACCAAATTTCAGGGATTACCTCTCACTACGGACAACGCACAATCCGATAGCCCTCGCTTAACGACCGAGAGCAGTGGTATTTGCGTAGAGTTGCCAGTGCTAAGAGACAACCAACACTGCATTAAATAACCGCAGAAATCCAGCTGTAACGTACGACGAACGTATCCGTTAGGACAGAGCGGCGAAATTTCGTGTTCATGCGCTATGACAGCAGATGACCGACGCGAGTGCCTTTGCTAACAGCACGATATCGCCTGCACCGCCTCTCTTGGGCTTGTGACCATGTCAGTTGGAGCCTAGAGGACAGGGAAACGGTGGACTGGTCGGATGAACCCCAATTTTAGTTGGTAAGAGCTGGTGGTAGGGTTCGAGGGTGGCGCAGACCCCAGAAAGCTATGGATCCAAGTTGTCAACAAGGCACTGCGTAAGCTGATCGTGGCTCCGTAATCATGTGAGCTGCGTTTACGTGGAATGGACTGGGTCCTCTGGCCCGGCTGAACCGATCATTGACTGGAAATGACTGTAGAAAGGAAAGAGGAGCAGTTGGACAGTAAGAGGGAACGTGAGGAGATGAACTGAGAAAGGGGGGAGGAGATGGGTAGAGAGAGGTGGGAAGGAAACCAATAGACAAAGGGAAGAGGAGGAGAAGGACAGTGAAAGGGGAGAGCAAGAGATGGAGAGGGAAGGAAGGACATGGAGAGAGAGGGGAGAGTAGGAGATGGACAGAGAGAGTAGGGGAAGAGGGGCAGGAAGAGGGGAGGAGATGGCTTCAGAGAGGGGAAGGAGTAGATGGACAGATAGGGAAGACGCAGATGGATATAGGAGGAGGAGCAGATAGAGAAAGGAGGAGACAGACAGACATGGGAAGGAAGAGATGGGCAGATGGAGGAGAGAGGAGGAAATGGACAGAGAAAGAAATAAGGTGGAGATGGATAGTGGGAAGAGGAGGGAGGAGCAAGTGGGCAGTGAGAGGGGGAAGAGATGGTCAGAGAAAGGGGCAGCAGGAGATGGACAGAGTTTGGGGGTGGAAGAAATGGACAGAGAGTTGGAGAGGACGAGATGTGATGGGGGGGGGGGGGGGCGTGAGAAGGAGATGGACAGAGACAGAGTGAAGTTAGGAGGAGACGGGCTAATAGAACACTGGAATAAATACATACCTGAACAATCGGCACACAGCAGTTTTCATGTAATAATTGACTGAATTTAAAAATTTAAAGTGGTCTCATAATTTACTCGTTAAAAGGTATAATCCTATATTAAAGGTTGAAAACAATAAGTCAAGTATTGAAGTTAGAGCCTACGTACATACCTTGATGCTGTGTAACACGAGCAACGCAGAATAATAGCAGTCAATGACTTCCAATACGTTACATATTATTTCAAACCTTTTTGAATTTTTTTCTCGCTGAAACTCTCCACGAAATAATGAAATTAAAAAAGTTTATCGCTTACTACACTTTCGTTGTTCCTGCAGTAAAAATGCAGCATAACGTTTTAATTTGTTACTTCTTTAATACTAACTCTATTGCAACATATTTTACATATACCTGTAATATTATGTCACTGCACGACACATAGTTGAGGAGACATGACGTAGTAGGCATTGAGATGCGTGAAAACTGAGTGGAACTCACTCAGATTATACACTCAGCCAGTGTTCGATAATGGAGATCACTTACCGATTTTCAACAAACTGTGAAAACGATCTCAAACCTTTTGTAAATTTTTTCTCGCTTTGAAACTGTCTTATATGTGGGAGTTCGAGTCTTTAAAGAATCGGAGCGGGGTTCCTGGTTGCATCAGAATCTGGGACTTTTGCCACAGTGAACAGAAGCTAAATAAAGTCCATTTGAGGCGGGCACCTTCCCTGCATCAGTCGACTACCTACGGTAGGTGGTTCTATTACAGCGCTCCAGGCGTATTGTTCTTGCAATGAGACTCGCCTGGTGCGAGGCTGTGTTTACACACAGGCGACAGAACTGCGTCTCAACTGTTCAGTTTGGCACACACATTCCGATATTCCTCTTCCGCAGTGCAGCGCTTACACAAAACAAGCTCAGTTATTTGCTGGATGTATCCCAATCTCTGTCTTGTCTATGCATCCTCTACAGTTCCCTCCAGTACCATTGAAGCTATGCCCTGGTATCTTAACACATGCCCTGTCATCCTGTCCCTTCTTCTTGTCAGTATTTTCCACGTATTTCTTTTCTCGTCGATTCTACGGAACACCTCCAGAGTTCTTATCAGTCCATCTAACTCTCAAAACCCGTCTATAGCTTCGCTTCCCAACATCTCGATCACTTTCCTTTACGGATTTGCCCACGGTTCGTGATTCAGTTCCATAAAATGCTGTGCTCCAGACGTACATTCCCGGAAATTTCTTTTCCAAATTAAGGTTCACGTTTGATACTATCAGACTTATTTTAGACACGACTCCCTTCTTTGTTCGTGCTAGTCTGCTTTTTATACCCTCCTTGCTTCGTCAGAAATGTTTGTTTACTTCCAAGGTAGCTTCTACCTATGGTTTATTCACGGTCTATATTTTCTGCTCAGTAGACATTTTATTTCAGGATGTCCTACAGTCATTCGTCAGTTTCGTTGAGGACATCAGTGTCATCAGCGAATCCTATCATTGATATTCTTGCACTCTGGATTTTAACCCCACTCTTGTACTTATATTTCCCGCCATTGCTTCTTCAATGTACTGATTGAGCAGTACAGGAGAAAGACTTCAACTCTGTCTTATACCCTGAAAGGTGGCAGAATAAATGAAGGTCAGATTCGCACCTTACATGAGAGCTTTATACATTGCAATGGGAAGGTGAATATGACACCTAACTTAATTCGACAGTTATGAGAAAATCTGCCTATCAGTATGTAACGCCTAAAAGGATGACAATCTTTGATAATTAACACATCCTTCCTATATGATGCATGTCTATGAGCAGAAGGTGCAACAAGTTGCGAGAGGCGTTTTAGTTTGGAATTCAGAGGGGCGAGAGCAGAGGTAAGGCCGCACCATGGGAGATACAACGGAAATCACCTAAAGGGGCGTCCCAAGCCAGGTCAACGACCGACCATGTGACTCAGAAGGGGAGAGGGAGTTAACGGGCCATCTGAGGGAGGACAGGAAAAGAAAGCTTTTAAAAAACTGCGTTCCAGATTTCCAAATGGATACTAACAAGACCAGTGACGCATTTTCGATCACGTGTCCAGCGAGTGGTACACACGTGAGAGACAATGTGCGCGTTTAGGCATCTGGAACGGGCACAAAACGTCCGATTGGCGGAAACGTGCTAGGAAGGAGAAAAGAGCCAAAGTTTCGACGCAGTTTAATGGTAGAGACCTTGGGAGGGATGAGTACATGTTCTCTCGCATAACGAGAAACATAGGGAAAGTTTCTGCTGGAAAATTCAGCATAGGTGTAATTAGTTTTATAGGAATTTCAGCGGAAGAGAGCGGCCTAGCAGACAACAACTTATCGCAGCTTAAGGTAAATACCGCGTGCAGAGGCGTAAACTTCTTGGTTCATCAGCTTGCATCCGCTGTAAACTGGAGCGACCTTGGGTAATCTTGTGCTGAATTTGTCACATAACTAACCATCCACCATAGACTTGATTGTCATCCTAAAAACAGTACCGAAATTTGAACCGGAATCGGACGATTTTGTAAAGGAAGTTCTAGTTAAACTTTAATATTGTCATGTTTAGGCTAATTTAACCATCTGACAGTTAATATTTAATATTGTTGTTTTTAAGATTATTTCACTTTTTGATGTTGACGAGCTGCGTTATCCTGACAACTGTTTTAACATTGTCATAATTTGACCTTCTGAGAGTTAATATTTAATATTGTTGTGTTTAAGATTATTTCACTTTTTTATGTTGACGAGATGCGTTATCCTGACAACTGTTTTTTGTTGTCACATTGAAAACTGTGTAAAAGTGTGTGTTTTTGTGCTAATATTGCGATATTAAACACGTCATTTCAACTTACACAGTTGTCTTCAATCCTAGAATAGGTAAATCAGAAATATTGCACCTTACAATCCTGTGTGCTTGGTCTTCCATTCTTAATATTCCGTTTTGGTTCTCACATGCTCTGCTAAGTGATTTCTTTACGGGCGCTTTAATTGTTCGTGAATTCTTTGTGTCATAATTAGCAGAGGCAGAAACAAAGGCTGTTGGGTGTGTGCCTGTTTGTAAATACGAGAAGAACGGAGGTGAAAATTGTTGATTATTGACTTGCGGCCAGAGGACTATTACGAATTCCGAAACCTTGTGAGAGGAAATTAATGAAAACCACAGGCTGCACAGGTTCCACTGTTCCTTGCTGTACATTTTGATTTTCAGTTCCGGTCTGTGGTGTGACGGTAGGGTGGAAAATTTTGGTTGGGACTCTTCCTCGGTCAGTTCAAGCGAAACTTCTTCACCACCTCCAACTCTGTGTTGTGGCTTGCTTTCAGTACGGAATGTTCCAACGGAAGGCAGGTTAGATTAGATTAGTACTTGTTCCATGGATCATTAATACGACACTTCGTAATGATGTGGAACGTGTCAGGTTAATAATAGGTGTCTATACAAGATATTACATTACACAAAATATTACATGACACTTAATATTTTTAATGTTTTTTTTTTTTTCGTCGCGGTTGAGGAAATTACCCACTTACTATATCCAAAAATTCATCTAATGAATAGAAGGAGTTGCCATTAAGAAATTCTTTTAATTTCTTTTTAAATTCTATATGGCTATCCGTCAGACTTTTGATGCTATTAGGTAAGTGGCCAAAGAATTTACATTTGTATGTGTTTGCACCTAATCACACTGCACAGATATTAAGTTCTCAAAAAATATTCATCTTTCGGTTTTGCTGCTCTTGCAGGTTCGTGTTTTCAGATAAAATTACTGCTGTAAGGTCCGACTGATACGGAAACAAAGATGGACAAAAAGATTGTTTGCGTAACAGGCGTACCTTACTCGTATATACGGTAACTTTGAAAGGCGTCCGTCAGTTATCCAATTGACTCTTTTCACCAAGACTGATGTCTCTCGTCATTGACGATTAATTCCACCATTTGATATGGTATAAGAGCAAGGCTGGATCAAACAAATCAGATGTAAATGCGATTCGACAAGCGACTAGCACCTCTGTCGGGCCCCTTTCATGTAGAGTTAGACACACCTCTTCCTATGGCAATCAATGAGCAATTTCCAATTTATTAAAGTAATAATATTTCCGCCTTGTGTGTTTCCCACCTGGTCAGTTAAACTTTAGTCTCCGTGTGCCTTCGGGGTCGGCTTGTTTCCCTCTTCAGACAATGGAAGACGCCTTCCAGATCACAATGCAGCCAACACCTCGGAGCCTATCGGCTTGCTTTAACGCTCCTTGGGCGGGCTGCACGGTCATTTGCGTCGAGATGTGTTTGACACAATAGCTTTGCGAGGGACAGCACCGCCCACATAATACCACGGCGACAACTTGACGTCACACATAGCGGTTGGTCGCACGTTTAAAACATTTGAGGTGCGTCTCCTTTTGTCTTCATTCGCCTGCTTGGCTATTTCAAAATTTCGCTACAAAAGTGTAATTCAAAGAGGCTGTTTCCTCTCGTCTCATAGGACAACAGCTGGCCGCGGGCCGAAGGCAGTTATCTTTTCTCCGGCACACCAGGAGAGGCGGGGATTCGAAACGGCAATTTCCTCTCGTTTAATAGGATGACAACTAGCTACTGGCTTAGACTGTCCGATGGACGTTTTGGCGCACGCCCTTTTTTCATGGAAGCGCCTGAAGTTGTCTATTCACTTTTCTGCAGATGCTGGGGTGACACTCCTCTGCGAGACCTTTGTGTGGAACGCAAGATATGGACACTGATCCTGGATGCTTGCTCTGTAAGTGCTGCTTTGCATCGGTGGTTGATCTGAAGCAAGAGTAGTTCCAATCAGAAATTGACTGGTATTAGTTTCCTCTTGGTGATATTCGACTTGTTCATTAGGGCACAAATGATCTTCCTCGGTTTGACGATTGGCGAGTGGATATCATCTCAGTGAATCTTGTCCATATGCTTCCACGATGCTCATTGCATTGCCGGTCAGTAACTCCTTTGCATGTCTGCCTAACAGCATGGTCAATGCAATTATTTCTATAATGTTGTGGATGTCGGTAAGAGAGTGATTCCTAGAGGCAAGTCTTCCATTTCCTTCCCCATTACCTTGCGGCCCACTCATAGGTGTGTAAAGCTTATTTAATATCAGTTAATATTTCCCCGTGTACGTTGCTGACAAATGAAATGTAAATTTCTTTAAATGCTGTTTGATACGTGTACGTTTGTATGGCAGTGACCAGACTTTTCCATTAATTCGATAGCTAGGGAGCCCCCGCTACTGTTAAGGGTATACGGAACGCCCTATGCTTACAATGTAAAATTGAGCTAAAAGTTAGGAACATTTTCTCATTTGTTATTTGGATGATACTCTTGATTTTTTCACAGAACGCAGAGATATGTTCTGCTTTTATGCTGAATTCTTTATTTTGAAAAAATAATGTATAGTTTTTCAGATATTTTATTTTTTGTAAATGTTAAAAAAGTTATACATTTTAACAAGTATTTTAAAATGTACATCCATTAATACAAAATAATTCCACATATCTTTTAATTCAGATATATTAGAAGGTCTTAAGGAACAACTACAGAAAATTTCATCTTTCTACTATAAATAGGCCCTGAGAAAATGTACCTTATACACAAAAATACTAAAGTTACGGGAAATTAGCTTCAAAGTTTTTACTTCAGTACAAGCCTGCTCCATAGCTTGTATCATCAGAATCGTCCAACAGCTTCCTCTTGATGGCTCTGCTATGCTGTCTAGCCACCTTTGAATATACTTTTATGGCATTATCTGAAGACCTGAGCCGTTCCTTGTCCAAACAAAGCATAGCTGCGGCAGTTCGTAGTCCTACACAGAGCCCCAACTTCTGCAGAACTTTGCACTTTGTTATTTTGCCCTGATTGAATGATGAAACAGCGTCATAAACGCCAAAGTGAAGTGTGTTTATACCCACAAACACAGTTTTAGGTAGTTTATTCCATATCACATGGTTCACACACTCATTTGGATTTTGAGTCCGGCCATGAAGACATTTCTTTAGTAGACTAATATCTGCGAGGTCTCGGAATATTGGTTTTATTTCATCCATTATGGCAGGTGGCAGGTGATGAGGGTGATTGCCTCTGTTGTACTTGCACCAACTATCGTCTCCTTTTGGACATAGCCCATGTTGGGGATTCTCATTGTTTGAAGCTGTATGAAAAAACAGAGCCCAGACTGCTCTTCTCATTAATTCTGCATCTGCTGTATTCTGTCTTATTGCTAGACCATAGCACTTCTGAATATGATCTATTGTAGCATCTGTCAGTCTATTTTTCCCATCTAAAGTTTTTCCATCGCTCAATTTCTTGCCTTTCATGCTAGCCTTGAGCCGTCGAAGTCTTGATCCCATCCTTTTCTGAATATGGCCAACACACTCCAGTTTGGAAATTTTCACATCGTTACCATAGGGTCTCAGTTCCTCAATTTCTTTGAAAGCCTTTGAGTCACCATCTCCAAGATAATTTATGTATCTAACGTTGTACCATTTTACTGAGCGTTGATAAATACTTCTTACACCAGCAACTTCCATAGCACCACTTGACCCATAGTAACTTGCCATGCACTCCTCTTCATGTTTATTTTTCATTTTCTCCTTGCATCTGCAATTCTTGGAAAGTATTGCCACATCAACTACCTTATCAGTGTCCACACTTGTAGCTGTTACTACACCATTCCGAGATGTGTGGCCTCTCTTCTGCCAGCTTAAAAGCTATGGACAAGTCTCTGCTATTATTATTTTCAACAACTGCTTCCTCAACAGCATCTTTCATGTTTTCCTGTGCCACATCTTCTACAGCAGAGCCTATTGCAATTATGTGTTTGTTAAATTTTGAAGGTGGAGGAGGGAGGTTCATCATACCACACAACATGGCACCTGCAGCCCCGCCCTTTCCTATACACCGTAATCCATAAACCAGTCTAATGTTTATATTGTATAGTTTTCCTGTATCTGCAGTAACATGTGAGGAATTGAAGAAAGTAACACTGTGTTTGCAATAACTGCACATCAACTCTAATTCACAAGCAAGTCCTACATGTAAGTTTGTTTTCAATGAAACACCACATTTTCCACATTGTTTGCAGCAAACATTGTTCTCCAAAACGTCTGATAATAAAGAGACGTTAATTACCTCATATTTTGTAGTCCCAGCATTTAGTTTCTTGTATTCTTCTTCAGTTCCAGCTAGTTTTCTGCTTGAAGCACTTTCTGGTGTAGTGGCAGCAGCATCACTCAATGTATCACTTCCAGTGTTGAGGTTAGTCGCTACTGGGACATCAGATACTGATGAAGATGAATGTTTAGTACACTTTACTTTCTTGCGCCAATGTATACGCTTTCTAGATACCTTCAGACTAGGTCTTGGCACGTTGAAGGAAAGAAAAATCAATGACTTCTCCACATACGACTTTCACAACAATGACACAGATGTACTCACAAAGGAAACAATACAAATGGTGCAGAATCTATTGTCAACTGTCTAGCAGTGTAGCCAACAGAAAAGCTAACTCTCTTGTGCTCAATTATATCTCTGGCAAGGCTGTCTATATCAGGTATATTTCGCGTCTCATATACAAGGTGCGGAACATCGTGTGTCGAAATTATTTTAAATTATTAAATTATTTAAAATAGTTCTATTCACGTCATCCAAATATTTTATACATGGTATTAAACGGGAGAGTCTAAAGTTTTCGAAAATGCATTTACCCGAAAATCGATTTTTTCATCGAAAAACTCATTCCGTATACCCTTTTACAAATTTTCCAAGCCTGGCACACATTGTTCTTTTACGAGAGTCCTGTTCCCCTTTGATCCATTGCGCTAACCTTCAGTTACGCATCTGAACAAACGGAGAGCAATGTGGCTGCTAGAAGGTAAAATTACGTTATTGTGACACGCTAAATTTTCTGTATGTGTTTGCATATTCCGTTCATGACAAACGATACTACGGCATTCAGTATTAATTTTATTTCTGCAAAACGCCACACAAATAGAAAATTCAAATCATTATAAATTCATCGTTGTTACACCTGTACCTGCACCACATTTACCGATAAATATCGATTAAAACTCACTGGGGAAGAGTTTTGTACTTCAGATAACAGCAACAAAGTGCCATCTTCTGCTGGAGAACAAATATGTGAATGAGGACAAATTGGTGCAAGTTTGGATCCACTTTACTGTTTTCAGCGTGCTCAGGATTTAAAACTGCATAAACAACATAAATACTTGGTACTGTCGTCATCGACTCACTGGTTACGCGGCTGGTGGCTAATTTACGCCGCAGCACAATCAGCTAAAATAAGTGCAGTAGATCAAGTTTCGGCTGAAATCGAGCGATGAAATGTGAGATTAACATAAACATTACGCTACGCTTCAGGTCAGTCAGTTGCCACAACCTTTATTTGGCTACACATTCGTTGGCCTCGCCAGCTCACAACCAAAATATGACCTTTCAGCCTAACCTATACGTTGGACTACACTGTAAACACAATCAGATCCACTCAATTAGCCAAATGCCAGTTGTACCGTACTCATTTTAGTTGCTCATCACGCTGGTATGTCATGCGCGCTTTTCGCGAGGAGTTTGGTTAGATCAGAAAATTGCTCGTGTGAAAATAGCGTAAGGCTACACGCAAGTTGGGGTGAAAGTTAGGATAAGGCAGCGCAGCGGAGGAAAATCTATGTGATACAGCATGAGCGCGCATTCTTGCTGGGCATTGCAATGTCTTAACTCTTAGATCTTAGTTGACAGTGGGATTCTGATGAGGAAAAGGTATACTAATGTTATTATATGACACTTCAAAAAGAAGAAATAAAGAGTGGTTTAAATGGTTCAGAGTGCTCTGAGCACTATGGGACTTAACATCTGATGTCATCAGTCCCCTAGAACTTAGAACTACTTAAACCTAATTAGCCTAAGGACATCACACACATCCATGCCCGAGGCAGGATTCGAACCTGCGAGCGTAGAGGTCGCGCGGTTCCAGACTGAAGCGCCTAGAACCGCTCGGACACATCGGCCGGCATAAAGACTGGAAAAGCACGAACACGAACAGGAGGCAAACTCGCGGTGAATTTGTTTTGACGTCTGAATTTTGTAATTAATAGCTCTATAACTATTTCCGTTTAGGTGGGAACAATTTCGCGAGCTTTACGAGCCCGGGAGGAAATCTGTCTTTTTTAAAGGTTCTGATGCTCAGATATCAGTTACAAGTAAAGGAAACCTAGAAGTGTTTTCAAGTAAGTTCTGCTTATATTTCTTACAAAAATAGACAAGAACGTTCGTTTAGATATTCTCATAGCTTATCAGCTACAAAAAAGCAAGAATTACATAGTTTTATAAAATTAACTAGGAAAATTGTTAACACTCTTTATGGGTTGAGCACGAGGTCTAGTACTTGAACTTGAAGGCACGTCCATGAACTCGAGGATGAACTACTGTATTTTGTGGTGAAACAAGCAATTGTGTTGTCGCAAAACCGAAGTGCTTCGGATTCTGAGCTGGAGGACTATGGATGCCCGGAAGAGATGGTTCAGTTTGCAACACAGCGTGACACGTACGCAGTAAGCTGTGCCTCAGACGGTGCCTGGCGCAGTCGGAAGCAGGTGTAGTACTTCGCTGTGCTGCGCCTCACATCACGCTGTTGCAAAGAAACCTGAGAGTACTAAGATCGCGCGCTGTGCTGCGCTGTTCTACCGCGTGTATGGTGCGTCCCGTACTCACACGGACGGTGCATACGACAACATTAAGAGTGCCGAGCTAGCGTGGAAAAAAGACGTTGGGGTGTCTTTCCGAAAGTGTAGAGCCTGATCAAACATGACAGATATTCTGAAAGTGCGTTTGAACGTAGACCAATGAGATGGAAGAACGCCACCTACGTCATACAAGCGCCATCTCTTTTCAGTATAGACTCAGGAGGCGCCATATTGGCTGTCAGTTAAAGCCCACATTTGGTGGCTTTTATAACTTACCGTATGAATATTTGCCGCTTTAAAGATCTGCCGAAAACTCTTCGTTTGTTGATCTGATTTGTTGTAAGAAAACGACAGGAAACGCCATATATGTCGTTGTAACTTGCGTAGTGTGAAAGTATGCCATTTCAAGACAAAGGCGTACTAAAGACACCTCAAAAGCACATCGTTCATGGTTAGCTTTGTTATAATTAAACTGTAGTTAATGACGTACCTGTGATTAAGGCCTTCAGAAGATAATAACATGAAGACCAGATCAGATATTACAGAAGTTCTGTGTAGCGAAATGAATAGAAATGAATAATTACATCTATATCTACAAGGATACTCTGCAAATCAAACTTAAGTGCCTGGTAGAGGATACATCGAATCATCTTCACAATAATTTTCTATTATCCCACTGTAGAATAGGGCGCGGAAAAAACATGCACCTATATCCTTCCGAGCACGCTCTGATTTCCCTTATTTTATTATAATGATCGTTTCTTCCTATATACACTGGTCTCAACAAAATAATTTCGCATTCGGGGGGAGGGGAGGGGGGAAGTTATTGTCTGAAATTTCGTGAGAAGATCCCGCAGCAACGAGAAACGCCTTTGTTTTGATGACGTCCACCCTAAATCCTGTATCATGTCCGTGACACTCTCCCCTATTTCTCAATAATACAAAAGTGTTGCCCTTCTTTGAACTTTCTCGCCGGCAGCGGTGGCCGAGCAGTTCCAGGCGCTTCAGTCCGGAACCGCGCTGATGCTACGGTAGCAGGTTCGAATCCTGCCTCGGGCATGGATGTCTGTGATGTCCTTAGGTTAGTTAGGTTTAAGTAGTTCTAAGTCTAGGGGACTGATGACCTCCGATGTTACGTCCCATAGTGCTCAGAGCCATTTGAACCGTTTTATTGCCTAAAAGATTTGAAAAATAACGGATATACACTATTGTGTGTTGGTCCACTTTGAAACTCAGTACATCATCGATGTTATGTAGGATGTGTCTGACGTTTCTGGAGGAATGTGGCACGAGATGTGTGCGCACAGGTCGCGCATTTCCCACGAATTACGGTCCGCAGGTTCGCGGTTCCGGAGCTGGTGCTCGGTAGCGTCCCAGAAGTGTTTCATAAGGCTAAGATCAGCCGAGTTTGATAGCCAAGACATCAAAATTTCGATGTTCTGATCCTTAAACCACTGTAGCATTATTCTAGCCTTGTGACACGGACAGCTGGAAAATGCCATCGGCGTCGGGGAAGTCATGAAGCTTGAAAGCACCCAGGTGGTCCACAGTAATGTTGGCGCAGTCCACAACTATCAAGGTGCCTACGATTACTGTATCTAGTCCCATAGGAGCCCAAGTAAATGTTCCCCACAGCATAACACTGTTCCGACCAGCCTGCATCTGTGGCGCGATGCATGCTCACCGTACATCGACGCCTATCCTGCTTTAAAGAGCGGACAAGCTTCGCATCTCCGCCGACTGCGATTAGGCCTGGATGTCCAACAAGCTGTCACCTACTCGTGGTTTCACCGTCCTCCAGCCACTTGCCTGGGTTACTCACGGCAGGAGCAGGTTCACCGCTTCCGTTCTTTCCCAGGTGCCAGCCCATAGCAGTCTGCTCTTTTTCCCCATTTGTAGCCCATATCGACGCTAGAATGATTCCCTTTCGTCTCTGCTCCGCTTCTATGTTGTTGTTGTTGTTGTTGTTGTGGTCTTCAGTCCTGAGACTGGTTTGATGCAGCTCTCCATGCTACTCTATCCTGTGCAAGCTTCTTCATCTCCCAGTACTTACTGCAACCTACATCCTTCTGAATCGGCTTAGTGTATTCATCTCTTGGTCTCCCTCTACGATTTTTACCCTCCACACTGCCCTCCAATGATAAAATTTGTGATCCCTTGGTGCCTCAAAACCTGTCCTACCAACCGGTCCCTTCTTCTTGTCCAGTTGTGCCACAAATTCCTCTTCTTCCCAATTCTATTCAATACCTCCTCATTAGTTATGTGATCTACCCATCTAATCTTCAGCATTCTTCTGTAGCACCACATTTCGAAAGCTTCTATTCTCTTCTTGTCCGAACTGTTTATCGTCCATGTTTTACTTCCATACATGGCTACACTCCACACAAATACTTTCAGAAACGACTTAGTGACACTTAAATCTATACTCGATGTTAACAAATTTCTCTTCTTTAGAAACGCTTTCCTTGCCATTGCCAGTCTACATTTTATATCCTCTCTACTTCGACCAGCATCAGTTATTTTGCTCCCCAAATAGCAAAACTCATTTACTACTTTAAGTGTCTCATTTCCTAATCTAATTCCCTCAGCATCACCCGACTTAATTCGACTACATTTCATTATCCTCATTTTGCTTTTGTTGATGTTCATCTTATATCCTCCTTTCAAGACACTGTCCATTCCGTTCAACTGCTCTTCCAAGTCCTTGGTTGTCTCTGATAGAATTACAATGTCATCGGCGAACCTCAAAGTTTTTATTTCTTCTCCACGGATTTTAATACCCACTCCGAATTTTTCTTTTCTTTCCTTCACTGCTTGCTCAATATACAGATTGAATAACATCGGGGAGAGGCTACAACCCTGTCTCACTCCCTTCCCAACCGCTGCTTCCCTTTCATGCCCCTCGACTCTTATAACTGCCATCTGCTTTCTGTACAAATTGTAAATAGCTTTTCGCTCTCTGTATTTTACCCCTGCCACCTTTAGAATTTGAAAGAGGGTATTCCAGTCAACATTTTCAAAAGCTTTCTCTAAGCCTACAAATTCTAGAAACGTATCTTTGCCTTTCCTTAATCTTTCTTCTAAGATAAGTCGTAGGGTCAGTATTGCCTCACGTGTTCCAACATTTCTACGGAATCCAAACTGATCTTCCCAGAGGGCAGCTTCTACCAGTTTTTTCATTCGCCTGTAAAGAATTCGCATTAGTATTTTGCAGCTGTAACTTATTAAACTGACAGTTCGGTAATTTTCACATCTGTCAACACCTGCTTTCTTTGGGATTGGAATTATTATATTCTTCTTGAAGTCTGAGGCTATTTCGCCTGTCTCATACACCTTGCTCACCAGATGGTAGAGTTTTGTCAGGACTGGCTGTCCCAAGGCCGACAGTAGATCTAGTGGAATGTTGTCTATCCCAGGGCCTTGTTTCGACTCAGGTCTTTCAGTGCTCTATCAAACTCTTCACGCAGTATCGTATCTCCCATTTCATCTTCATCTACATCCTCTTTCATTTCCATAATATTGTCCTCAAGTACATCGACCTTGTATAAACCCTCTATATACTCCTTCCACCTTTCTGCTTTCCCTTCTTTGCTTAGAACTGGGTTTCCATCTGAGCTCTTGATATTCATACATGTGGTTCTCTTTTCTCCAAAGGTCTCTTTAATTTTCCTGTAGGCAGTATCTATCTTACCCCTCGTGAGATAAGCCTCTACATCCTTACATTTGTCCTCTAGCCGTCCCTGCTTAGCCATTTTGCACTTCCCGTCGATCTGATTTTTGAGAAGTTTGTATTCCTTTTTGGCTGCTTCACTTACTGCATTTTTGTATTTTCTCCTTTCATCTATTAAATTCAGTATATCTTCTGTTACCCAAGGATTTCTACTAGCCCTCGTCTTTTTACCTACTTGATCCTCTGCTACCTTCACTTTTTCATTCCTCAAAGCTACCCATTCTTTTTCTACTGTATTTCTTTCCCCCATTCCTGTCAATTGTTTCGTTATGCTCTCCCTGAAACTCTGTTCAACCTCTGGTTTAGTCAGTTTATCCAGGTCCCATCTCCTTAAATTCTCACCTTTTTTGCCGTTTCTTCAGTTTTAATCGACAGTTCATAACCAATAGATTGTGGTCAGAGTCCACATCTGCCCCTAGAAATGTCTTACAGTTTAAAACCTGGTTCCTAAATCTTTGTCTTACCATTATATATTCTATCTGATACCTTCTAGTATCTCCAGGATTCTTCCAGGTATACAACCTTCTTTTATGATTCTTGAACCAAGTGTTGGCTATGATTAAGTTATGCTCTGTGCAAAATGCTACCAGACGGCTTCCTCTTTCATTTCTTACCCCCAATCCATATTCACCTACTATGTTTCCTTCTCTCCCTTTTCCTACTCTTGAATTCCAGTCACCCATGACTATTAAATTTTCGTCTCCCTTCACTACCTGAATAATTTCTTTTATCTCATCATATATTTCATCCATTTCTTCATCATCTGCAGAGCTAGTTGGCATATAAACTTGTACTATTGTAATAGGTGTGGGCTTCGTGTCTATCTTGGCCACAATAATGCGTTCACTATGCTGTTTGTAGTAGCTTACCCGCACTCCTATTTTTTTAATTCATTATTAAACCTACTTCTGCATTACCCCTATACTTTCGTTAATAGGGGCCCAGTGGAAATACGGGCCCCGCAACGAACTCGTTACGTCATACTACAGTCTGTTCAAAATTACTTTAGGGTTGAGAGCTATGACGGAAATGAGAAGGTGGGAGCCCACGCAGTAGACACGGAACGCATTCTGTCAATCCTACGAGACCTGTAGCCGTAGCAATCACCTGAAGCTGCCAAACCTTCGCACCCACCACCACAGCACTTTCCACCTGCATTGTGTTTGAGTTTCAGGCGCTTACTGTCCTGTGTGATCGCTGAACCCCTGATTTTGTTTGTTGTTGTTTTTACTGTTCCAGGACTTATTTTGCTGTGCGATACTGAACGATGTCAGAAGTAATATAATAAAACCATTCCAACAGCCGTTGTATTGGTATTGTCTAATTAGGCAACCAGTTTCGACGTTCCAATCACGTCATCCTGTAGTAGTTCGGTCTTTACAGCCATCATATTCAGCTACAAGAAGCTCTTTTTGGAGCAGTTGAGCAGACAGCTATGAGAAGATGATGTAATGTGGTGTGGGGTACCGTGACAGACGGTTTGTTCGATACGCGTATCGTGTATGATGAGGAGGACCGCCTAAATTGTGGTCCTTCTCCGAGATTGGCTGCTATGTTCGAAAGTAGCGTTCCAAAATAACTTCTGTTATTAATATTAGAAAAACTTAACCTTGTATTTACTTGCTTTTCATATAAAACATCTCTCAGTAGCAGGCTATCATTCTGTTATTTCAAAAGTGTTAATTACCGTCTGAATAATAAACAATTGCGAAACGAAAAGGCAGGTACTTCGGAGATCTTGGTCGCACCTAACTTGGATGACGGGCGAGGTGGTTCGGCTGTAAGATCATAGCCCGATCGGCATTTTTGGAGAACAGACTTGTCTGCCGCGGTCGGTATTGTTAAAAGTTTAATCAGCAATCTCTAGTCTTTTTTTGGACATGTAACTGAGAAGTAATTTCATAGCAATTACGGAAACATACTGTTCATTACCAGAATGAGATTTTCACTCTGCAGCGGAGTGTGCGCTGATATGAAACTTCCTGGCAGTTTAAAACTGTGTGCCCGACCGAGACTCGAACTCGGGACCTTTGCCTTTCGCGGGCAAGTGCTCTACCATCTGAGCTACCGAAGCACGACTTACGCCCGGTACTCACAGCTTTACTTCTGCCAGTATCTCGCCTCCTACCTTCCAAACTTTACAGAAGCTCTCCTGCGAACCTTGCAGAACTAGCACTCCTGAAAGAAAGGATATTGCGGAGACATGGCTTAGCCACAGGCTGGGGGAGGTTTCCAGAATGAGATTTTTCACTCTGCAGCGGAGTGTGCGCTGATATGAAACTTCCTGGCAGATTAAAACTGGCTAGCCATGTCTCCGCAATATCCTTTCTTTCAGGAGTGCTAGTTCTGCAAGGTTCGCAGGAGAGCTTCTGTAAAGTTTGGAAGGTAGGAGGCGAGATACTGGCAGAAGTAAAGCTGTGAGTACCGGGCGTGAGTCGTGCTTCGGTAGCTCAGATGGTAGAGCACTTGCCCGCGAAAGGCAAAGGTCCCGAGTTCGAGTCTCGGTCAGGCACACAGTTTTAATCTGCCAGGAAGTTTCATACTGTTCATTATTTTGTTTATGCTCTGTGAAAGTGTGAAGAATGGAAATTATTTGTGATTCGTAAAGTGGACTATAAAGTGTGTTGTTTCTCATATTCTGCTAATAAAAAGCTAGTGGCATCCCTTTTAAACGAAGTAATTCAAAATTTAATTTTTAATACAACACCAGTTACTCGCTAGCAATTTATTGCAGACTCAAGATAACGGATTCGCAACCTAGGTGCTGTTTTCTGTGCAGGCGACGACTATAGAAGACTGTAGGTTGATTACCATTACTCAGAATTTACGCATTCCACTCAGAGCGGTGGAAACAACTAAGCACTTCGCGTGTACTTCAGTCATAGTACAAATGGGATCAGTGACACGTCATCTGTTGTAACACAGAGGAAGTATGAAGGAAGGAAATTTTCAAGAGAAAATATCATAAAAATATAAATCCCTCTCTCTACATTCTCTTTCATTGTCTCTTTCACTTGCCGTAATCTTCAGGCCTGTCGCATGAATGACACCAAGTACCACTCGTGCATGCATAAGACAAGGCACCGATACTCGTGTCTAGTTCCATAGATATCCGAACTTCCTGAGCAGAAGTGCTCATGAAGTTCGGATATCTAAGAAACCAGATACGAATATTGGTGCCTTGTCTTATACACATGAACGAGTGACATTTGGTGTCATTCATGCGACAGGCCTGAAGATAACATAATTGGAACGTCGAAACTGGTTGCTTAATGAAACAATATCGCTATAACGGCTGTTGGTATAATTACATTACATTTAAACGACCAGCCGCTGTCCCATGCTCCTGATCCCAGGACGGAGTGACATTTATTTATATCAGAAGTTGTTCGTCGGAACTTACGAGTGGAAAAGTTTCGCGTCGTTCTCTTGCTCAGGGGATTGCCGTAAAAGGTCAGACGTGATAAATGGTCTGCGCGTTACGTGCCTACTTTGGAACTGAAAAACTTAATGGCGGCCCACTGCGCTCCGTTAAAAATATACTCGCTTGAACTGGTGCAGCTCGGAACATGGACAAAAACATAGTTGTGAAGATGAGTAAGGAAATGTTCGAGAAATAAAGTGAAGCTGGAATAACATTGAAACTTGAAGCTCTTGTGGAAAAAACATTGTATGGATAAGCGGAATAGCCGGCCGAAGTGGCCGTGCGGTTAAAGGCGCTGCAGTCTGGAACTGCGAGACCGCTACGGTCGCAGGTTCGAATCCTGCCTCGGGCTTGGATGTTTGTGATGTCCTTAGGTTAGTTAGGTTTAACTAGTTCTAAGTTATAGGGGACTAATGACCTCAGAAGTTGAGTCCCATAGTGCTCAGAGCGATTTTTTGATAAGCGGAATACCAATATAGATTTATTTCCTTAGGATGCGATTCGTCGTCGTGTTTATGATTATTATCGCAGAAAGGACAATCCGACACTCAGCATGTTATTGGTCACCGTTAAGAAGTCATGTCCTTTTCAATTTAGTCGCACACAGTTCATTTCATTAAATAATAACAGTGACAGTTACAGTGACATTTGAAGCATCTCTCATAGCGAAGAGAGTGGAGTTTTTGCATTATCACTACTGAAACGAAGTAGAAGAATGATTCAGCCGCATGCCTGAAGTACGTAATCTCCAACGGTAAATAGCTGCATCTCATAATCATATTTTCGTAAGTTTTCACATTTTAATAAGAAGGTTTTATCAGCAACTAACTCCAGATCAAAATCGTCTCAAGAATTCAGTCTATATCACCACAAAATAAATACTACTGTTTACAACATAATTTCTGCAATACTGAAGCAATGTTTTCGTATCGCTTTTGTTCTTTCTCCCTGTACTGGCTGGACTATTTAAGGTAGATAAACACACAGAAAACTTATATATTGTAACGTTACAAATTCGTAGGTGGATCAGAAAACTTAATAACAGGTTAATTATAAGCTTAGCAATATTTTACTCGTAGCGAAACCCTACGGGTGACTACTTAATACCTACTCGTCGCGCTAGCAGACCATTGTGTGTCATATTTAACTGACATTATTTCGTGTTAGAGAAGTCTGACAGTGTTCCGGTATGGGGCAGATAAAAATTTGATGTATGCTTAAGATTGCATTTGCTTAATGTTTTCGCCTAAATTAATAACAAAAAAGTTTTCCGCAGGCCGAAAATTCGGTAACGTTGTCAGAAAATACATTTTCCTGAACTGTCCTTACGTAGTCTTAATAATTTGCTGCCGCAAGTAAATTAACACGCAATGCATCTCTTCCAGATCACATTGGTCCAAGTTCCATATGTATAAAGTGAGTAGTTTACGAGTTTGGGCAAGCTGAATGAAACGTAAGGTTACGCTTGTGCGGGACGTGGCAACTCTTCACCGCTTCTCTCTGTTCTCCTGTCCAACTGTCAATCCTAAAGTAATCTTGTACAGACTACCGTTGCCTTGCCCGACGTACATCGCGAACGCTCGAATACATCCGGGTCCAGGCGGGAAATCATTATCTCAATGGAAAGATACCCACTTAAGTCCTTAAGACTGTCATGTGTTATCGAGAGCGTCAGCGTATCTAAACGCACAGCTACGAAGTATTCAGATGGTGTAAAATAGTGAAACGTCCCCTTAGAAAAATTTGTACACGACTGTGCTGATAAACCTCTTACACTATTTGCATTTCAAACAGCTGAGCAAAACTGAACGTACTCAAACATTCACTAAAGTGACACACAATATTTTTAGCGCAACGCAATCTGACTTTCAATAATCCCTACAAAACAATGGCCCTGACTAACTTTAACCTATACCTTTCACAAATCACTTACCTCACAAAAATCTTCGTTACTGGAACTACTGCAATACAGCGAGCGCCACTATTGCCAGCTAAATAAAAGATTCAAACTACGGAAGGCACTAACTACTGATAGGGATAGTTAGCACTTGAAAGATGTTAATAGAGAACAAACACTGTATTTACTTTAATATCATCACAAGTCATACATAATATATGTAATTTCAAAACTCCGCCATTTCCTTCCACACATCCACTACTGCTGGCGGCTCACCTCTAACTGCGCAACGCTACGCGCTGTTCACATCCAGCTGCCGCTGCCCAACACTACAATGGCAGACAACAATGCAAACTAGCCACAGACTGCACACAGCACAGCCAAAGTTACGTAGCGCTCTATATGAAAATCACTGGCTGTGCTGTGTGCAGTCTGTGGCTAGTTTGCATTGTTGTCTGCCATTGTAGTGTTGGGCAGCGGCAGCTGGATGTGAACAGCACGTAGATTTGCGCAGTTAGAGGTGAGCCGCCAGTAGTGGTGGATGTGTGGAAGGAAATGGCGGAGTTTTGAAATTACATATATTATGACTTGTGATGATATTAAGGTAAATACAGTGTTTGTTCTCTATTAACATCTTTCAATTGCTAACTATCCCTATCAGTAGTTAGTGCCTTCTGTAGTTTGAATCTTTTATTTAGCTGGCAATAGTGGCGCTCGCTGTATTGCAGTAGTTCCAGTAACGAAGATTTTTGTGAGGTAAGTGATTTGTGAAAGGTATAGGTTAAAGTTAGTCAGGGCCATTGTTTTGTAGGGATTATTGAAAGTCAGATTGCGTTGCGCTAAAAATATTGTGTGTCACTTTAGTGAATGTTTGAGTACGTTCAGTTTTGCTCAGCTGTTTGAAATGCAAATAGTGTAAGAGGTTTATCAGCACAGTCGTGTATAAATTTTTCTAAGGGGACGTTTCAATAGTAACTCGCTCCCGCCGGAGATGGTCACTGCAACTCGAAAGACGTGTACCGTAAGGGGCGTCAGGCAGTGGTCATAATGCTTTGACTCATCATTGTCTTATCGCAATACAAGGAAATTATTTTTCAGATTAGGTTTTTTTCTTTTATAATAATCTACCAGCTGGGGTATACACTATGTTACGTTTGCTGTACCTTGATCAGCCAGAACATTAGGACCAGTTACCTAATAGACGGTAGGCCTATCAAGGGTTTAATATCTGCGGAGAATATTGCCAAAGCAAACAGAGTAGTGCATTGTAATACATACATTTTTTTAAATAATTGTGTACAAAACAGAAGTGGAACTTCGGAGTCAGGACATAATCATCGTATCTGATCGGATCGTTTACTTGTTGCAATAGTAATATAAGTTTACATTAACTAAAACAAAGCGAAACCGGATTATAAACATCAAAACACTCACAATAATGTCCTTTCACGTCAGCTTGACTCGTAAACTCTTATGAAGAAACGAACAACACAGCGGTATGAGCGTCTCTTGTTTAGGGATCTACTGTCATCTGTGGCCAAAGATACTGAACAATCACAGGCAAAGAAATTTCTATGCTACAGCAAAGATACACAAATGTCCCGACAGGACATTAGTGCATGAATTCACTCCATTCTGTTTCATGATTCTAGAAAGTAGAAACGATTTTTAAGTCCCCTCGAACATGAAAGGATTAATTGGCAGACAACAGTCTAAGGTTAAGACTCGTAAAGTTAAAACCTGTTTAACATGTATATTAATGTTAACGGTACTTTGCACCCATGGGTCAAAGCATTCTGATAAAATACTGAAGGTGTGGCTAACAAGCATTATTTTAGTTTCGTTCTGAGTGTTTGAACATTTCCATTTTTCTGCCTGATGTCTGCTGTTAAGCAATTACAAAATTGTGTATCAGAATATGAAAATCCTTTATTTACGCTAGATAGGGACGCCTAGTCAATATGGAAATTACTTTTACTTCTAGTAATGTGGTTGTGACTTTCGCAGTTAATACTAAATTCGTTCTTGATATTAACCAGAAATACCGTTGCGGAATAAGTGTGTTGGTAGTTGAGCGTAAGAATTCCAAGATCCTTGAAGATCCTTCTGCAAAATGTTTGTTTATCACTTTTATATAATATTCTTACCTGTGTGGAGTTGCTAGTCTCCCATCGGGCGCCTCCCCAGGTGGCGAATAGGGGAATGCCCACCAGATATGGAGGGTACCGGGGAAATAAAATACCCGGGGTGGACCAAAACTAGCAACTACTGCCTTGTAGTTTAGGTATTGGATTACCAAAGGCTAAAGGAAGAAAACCTTGAGCAAAAATTACCTGGTCCTCCAGGTTGGGGGTTAATGCGATGGGCCAACTCCCCATTCATTGGAAAAACCTCACTGGTTAAAAAGCCTATAAGATTACAGCAGGACGGATATAATAGGAGACGAAAAAGGCTAAGAAAACGGACTGTCTTAATTGGTGTATGGAATATACAAGGATTACAAAATAAAGTAGGAGAAGTGATTAAAGAAATGGAGGCTAGAAATCAAGATATTATTATACTCCCAGAAACTAAGAAAAAAGGACGAAGTATTGAACGAATAGGATCATATACACATTTCTATAGTGGTGTCCCAAAAAATCAAACAGCAAAACGGGGGATATCGATATTGATGAAAAACAAATTCAAAAGAATGGTCACAAACTGGGAACCTATTGATGAAAATCTCATTAAAATTAATATTGGTATTCATGGATACAAAATTACTATTATAGGAGTATATGGAATAAGCGAAGATGAACCAATTTGTAAAAAGGATGATTTCTATAATAATTTAAATGGAATCATAGAGGATATCGGGAAAACCAGGGAGATTATTATTGCAGGGGATTTTAACAGTAGAACTGGAAGTAAAATTGGAAATAAAATTATAGGACCATTTGGAGAAAATGTTATAAATGATAATGGTAATAGACTTATTGATATCTGTGAACAAAATTGATTGAAAATATTAAATGGCTTTTATCAACATAAAGAAATACATAAATACACATGGCATAAAGATACATTGAATCAAAAATCAATAATAGACTATATTATAATTAAACAGCAAACGAGGATAAAAATACATGACATAAGAGTATATAGAGGGGTAACTCTTAGCGATCATTATTTGGTAAATTCCAAATTTTTATTCCTCTTCAGAGGAAAAAGCACTGAAGAAAATCGAAATTGTCCTATAGAAAATATACAAACAGAAATCAAAATTCCTAAATATAATCTGAATAGTTTGGAGAATGAAAGCACAATATTTTTATATCAAAAGAGATTAGATGAAAAACTGGTAGAAACAGAGTTTGATAATACAGAAGATCAATATCATTATATTGTAAATAAACTACATGAAGCCGCCAAGGAAGCTTTAGGAGAAACAGAAGAAACACGTACAAACCATCCATTATACTACTGGAATGAAGAAATTAAAAAGGAAGTGAAATTAAAGAAAGAAAAATATTTAAAATGGTTAAATACCAGAAATCTTCAAGATAAAATAGAGCTTAATGCACAACAAGCGAAAATCCGGAAAAAGGTTGCAGAAGCAAAAAACAAAGTTTGGGAACAGTCATGTCAAAAAATTGAATCCTATATTGGTGGTAAAAGAAACACAGAAGCATGGAAAACTATAAAAAATTTAAGAAGGAATTCCAAAGAAACAACACATATTAAATACATTACTCATGACTCTTGGGAAAAATATTTTAAAAGTTTATTAACAGTAAACAGGGAAGAATACTTGGGAAACCCTGAGTATAATGAAATGATAGATCTACAAGCAGAGAATTACATCCGTTTGGAAATAGAGACAGTAAAAACTGCAATAAAATCTTTAAAGAATGGAAGAGCTACAGGCATTGGAGGTATTCCTGCAGAATTATTAAAATTAGGAACAAAGAAATTAATGGAATTGTTAAGAAACCTTTTCGAAAGATGTTTAAATGGGGAAGATGTCCCAAATGATTTGAAAGTAGGATATATTTCAGTGATACATAAAAAAGGAGCGAAAGATGAGTGTAAAAATTATAGGGGAATAACAGTGACCAATACCTTCAGTAGATTATATGGAAGAATTATTAAATATTTGTTAGAACAAGAATACAAAGAAAAGGAGGCTGAAGAACAAGCAGGTTTTAGAGCTGGAAGATCAACAATTGATCATATCTTTTGCCTACAACAAATTATTGAAAAAAAAATGGTTCGGGAACAACCTATACATTTAGTATTCATAGATATAGAAAAAGCCTATGATAGTGTGCCTTTATCCAGTTTATGGAAAGCTTTAATATCAATAGGAATAAATCCAAGAATAATTAAAGCAATTCAAAATTTATATAAAAATTCTATTTCAAAAATAAAAATTGGTAAATATCTATCACATGGATTCCAAGTCAAAAAAGGATTACATCAAAGATGTAGCATCTCACCTACATTGTATAAAATATATACAGAAGTAACTTTACAGAATTGGAAGAAAAAATGTCACGCTATGGGAATACCAATAAATGATAGAACAACATACTCGTTACAATTTGCAGATGACCAACTGATTATAGCCCAAGACTATGAGGACATAGAGTATATGACCAGAAAATTGATTCAAGAATATAAGAAATCAGGTCTAAATGTAAACATGAATAAAACAAAATACATGGTAATTGGTGGAGTGAATGGAGACTTAATATTAGAAGAAGGGATGGGAACAATAACAGCTACTGAGGAATATAAATATTTAGGTGTGAAAATTACAAATGATGGGAAACAGGACAAAGAAATTAGATCAAGAATAAATTCTGGAAAGACGACAATCTCTTTATTGAATGGAATTCTCTGGGACAAACACATAACAACTGATAACAAAATAAGGATTTTTAAAACAATAGTTAGGAGCATTATTACATATGGTTCAGAAGTGTGGACAACAAAATGGCAACTGAAATCAAAATTATTAGCCACAGAAATGGATTTCTGGAGACGTTCAGCAAGAATATCAAGACGAGAAAGACTAAGAAATGAAGTAATCAGAGACAAGATGAAATGTAAAAATTCAATTATTGATTTCATCGAGCACAAACAACTTAAATGGTATGGACACATCAGACGAATGGAACAGGAAAGGCTACCAAAATGCATAATCGACTGGGTACCAATTGGAAGAAGAAAAAGGGGACGACCACCTGATACATGGAAACAGGGAGTTCAATCAGCAATGAGGAAGAACAACATTCCTGAAGATTTATGGACAAATAGAGAAGAGTGGAGAACAATAATTAGTGACTTACTGTAATCTAGAATAGGTGCTGGAAAAATGTACTCACATTGTAAATCCAGAATAATAAAAATAATATAATATTCTTATCGCATGCTTCTGCCGAATAATTTTGAGGGTGTGCTGAAGAGCAAGGCCTCCGAATTTTTTTAGAATAGTTGAACGTTCTTGAAGTATTTTAAATAAAACAAATGTTTTTGCTCCTCAAGTCTTCATATTTATTTCTTAACATTCTCACCCTGGCAATGAACACATTTCTCCCACCGAGAGATCAGTTTGTTCATACGTCACTATATAATCTTTGGCTTTGTTGAACTGCCACAACCTCACCTCTTCTTTCACCGCTTCATCACTATGAACGTGAAGTCCTTTAAAGTGTTCTTTAATTTTTGGAAACAGATGAAAATCTGATGGAGGATGATCGATGACAGCGAACCCAAGGGGTCGGATTTTTGCAGGTGTCGCAGATCTCGTGTGTGGTCTGGTATTGTTATAATAAAGAGGAGTGCGCTCCGTGTGTGGACGAACTCTTCAAATTCGAAGCCCGATTACAGCACGCTTTCTCACACAGACATAGTTACGTCACACATAGGTGTGATACATGCTACAATTCGGACCCCCCTAGCAGCTGAGGGCTGCAAATATGTGGACACGAAGAATAAAGATGTAGAATGTTAATAACGTTTGTATTGAAAAAACCTTTAAGAGTTTTCATATAGAAAAATTTGGAGGCTTTACTTTTCAGCATGCCCTCGTACTTTGTTGACCTGAGCTACATTTCCCCAGAACATCGCGACATAGGATAATGTTAAGTGAATGACTGCCAGCAATACCGTCTGTAGGTCGAGATAATGAGAGGTATTTCTTAGGGCAAAGCAAACATGGGTGAGGTTTTTGGGTACGTATGCACGTGCTGCTGACAACTCGTTATGTTACGTGAATGCTTAGGAAGTTGACAAACGCTGTTTCATTTCGTTGATCACCACATTGGTTTCTGTAAGTCTATTTTATTTGTTTACAATTACAAATGTGAGTTTTTGTGAGGTGAAGAGTCAAACTGTTTGTAGTGAGGCCTGTTCCTCTATCCTCTTAGTATGTGCGTCCACAGAAAGGGGCGATGTTTGCATTTGTCGTTCATCGTACTGCTCACTTGCAATACAGGGTTATTACAAATGATTGAAGCGATTTCACAGCTCTACAATAACTTTATTATTTGAGATATTTTCACAATGCTTTGCATACACATACAAAAACCTCAAAAAGTTTTTTTAGGCATTCACAAATGTTCGATGTGTGCCCCTTTAATGATTCGGCAGACATCAAGCCGATAATCAAGTTCCTCCCACACTCGGCGCAGCATGTCCCCATCAATGAGTTCGAAAGCATCGTTGATGCGAGCTCGCAGTTCTGCCACGTTTCTTGGTAGAGGAGGTTTAAACACTGAATCTTTCACATAACCCCACAGAAAGAAATCGCATGGGGTTAAGTCGGGAGAGCGTGGAGGCCATGACATGAATTGCTGATCATGATCTCCACCACGACCGATCCATCGGTTTTCCAATCTCCTGCTTAAGAAATGCCGAACATCATGATGGAAGTGCGATGGAGCGCCATCCTGTTGAAAGATGAAGTCGGCGCTGTCGGTCTCCAGTTCTGGCATGAGCCAATTTTCCGCGGGCTACGCGTGAAACTTGCCCGCACGCGTTCAACCGTTTCTTCGCTCACTGCAAGGCCGACCCGTTGATTTCCCCTCACAGACGCATCCAGAAGCTTTAAACTGCGCATACCATCGCCGAATGGAGTTAGCAGTTGGTGGATCTTTGTTGAGCTTCGTCCTGAAGTGTCGTTGCACTGTTATGACTGACTGATGTGAGTGCATTTCAAGCACGACATACGCTTTCTCGGCTCCTGTCGCCATTTTGTCTCACTGCGCTCTCGAGCGCTCTGACGGCAGAAACCTGAAGTGCGGCTTCAGCCGAACAAAACTTTATGAGTTTTTCTACGTATCTATAGTGTGTCGTGAGCATATGTCAATGAATGGAGCTACAGTGAATTTATGAAATCGCTTCAATCATTTGTAATAGCCCTGTAGTTCCACCTACCTCAGTATGACGTCAGTTCATCCCGTTCGTCTGCAAACGTAGGTACTATCAGCACGTCGAAAAAACAGTGCTGATAAAACGACGCCTATGCTTACGTTGCAAAGTCCGCGTTACTCTAGTAGCCAGCTATCCTGTAAATATCTTATAATAATTTTACACATAATAAAGACTGAAACTTTCAACATGACCTGCACGTCCAATAGCTGACTAGGAACTCTCCGGATACTGCTTTCGCCACAGCATATCTATCTAACAGTGCGCGGGTCTGCTGAACTGTGATTGGCCGATCATTTTGCCTGGCCAATCAGAAGAATTGTTCGAGATCATTCTCGCGCCAAAACTGGCCTGCAGCAATCACTATTCACAGATGCATTTACGTCATTCCAACATGCAAATACTAATATAAGGTTTAATAAAACCAAACGAAAAGAAAATTAATCTTGGAATAAATTTAGAATATGATTTTACTTTCAACTGTTATTCTGGCTGCTTCCTTACAAAAGCAAGTACACCTAGACACACGTCATCAGCAAAGTGGACACAAACATCTTTCCCATGCTGTGATTACGTAATGTATTACATAAATTTAATCTTGAAATTTAACGTATGCCCCACATACACACTCTCACCCACTCTCATGTACTCCCACAACAATATTAGACACAAATAATAATTCTGTCTGATTTTTATATTACGAAAATATAAAGTAGTTAAAGTTTTTTAATTAAATCTTAATTAAATAATTCTGTCCATTGAGAGTTCTGGCTATAATTTCAAAATCATAACACAAGGTAAACTTTTGTAGTTTCTAACTGAATTTATTTCCCTATGTGTCTTTTTTTTTTTTTACTTTTCAAGTAATTTTCTCTATCTCCGAAACTATGATAGTTACAATGTTGAAATTTTTATACAATCTTCTCCTGAATAACAAAAACTAGTGTACCGATTTTGAAGATGATTGAATAATACTTAATATAGTTTATTTAGATTCATAGGTGATTTGAATATAAGCTCCTGATAAGTGGCACGCTGCAGTAGCAACAGGTCCACAGACTCATTGCTAGGACGCAACTAGCTGTCTCCTTCACAGCCTCTGGCTGCAATAGTGCGAGCTGTACTGCAGTGTAGCTTACTGCAATAATTGTTATCGCGCATTAACTCGCGACGTCACACATTCTAAAAATGCTAGTTTTGATATAACTGATTTGAAAACGTGTTGATACGATATATGCAAAACTTAGTCTACCTCAAGCGATTAATATCCATATAGTTTTTTTTAGGCAGATACCCGAACAACGATCTTATTTCAACAGTACATAGAAAGTACATCCTTTTATGTTAGTAATGTGAATGTGACTCATCTTTCTGCTTCAACGATCTGAAAGTACATCTTAATATGATTAAACTCAGAGTACGCACCTAGTCATGAAATAAAGCTAGAAACAATTCACAGAAATATTTTTTCATATTCCTACAACGTTAGGTTAAAATTGAAGCAGAAAAAAAAGTCTGAACCACTGTGAAAAAGCTTTTGGATATGAACAAAAATAACCAAGAAAAGATATTCCTCTATGTGGACAAAAACTCTGAGACCATCTACAATAGTTTGCTTACAAAACTTCACGTTTGACCATGTTACTGGGTTTATTACATTATTTTCATGCTATTATTCTATTTGCTCAATGGGATAGTCCTCTTCGGAATTTAAAAAAAAACCGATTTTTCAGTTTAAATGTTCAGGGGGATGTCTCCTTTGTTGTAGTGTTCATCCTAAGTTCGCCAGGAAATCCAGTGTCAAGTTATAAGGTGATTTGTGAAAAGATGTCTCCGAAAACCATTCACAGTGGGAAGAAAAGTCAATATCGTGGCCAATGGGGCAGCATGAATTTTCAATGCCGACCTAACAGGCATTATGGAAGTTATGGGGCGTGAACGAACTTGAGACCGGCCTAGCGTTTTACAACTTCTGCACAGATGTGGACGAAAAGCTTTTCGAGCGAGCGGAGCAGCGGATGACAGAAGTTACCAAAGAGGCCCGAAGGACGAGCGTGGCCACGAGGAAGATGGAAGAGGACCCCCTTTTGGAACTGGAAGGATTGATTTATGGTCTGGAGATCGCTGATTAGAGGTGTGTTTAAGTTGACTACAAAAAAATGTAGCCCAAAACTTTAAATGCGTTTTTGTCGAAACCATATGTTTCAAATTGGCGAAAACCATGACTTGGGAGCGGTACATACGGTTTCGATCTGAATTTGATGCCGGCATTGAATTCTCTGTCAGCATACGTAGCCGTTTTTCGATATTTTCAAATGTCTGTTTTCGATGCACGCTTTTGTCTCGATTTTTAGGGGACAAAGAAAATGATGTGTTCTTCAGTACGTCACCATTTTGTTAGAACAGAACATTTTTCAATAGACCTAAATATGCTGACAGGAAACATATTGAAAATGACTTATACAAAATTATTTTGTTACAGGTCCAGTAGCAGAGCTTCGGGAATTGCCGCTGATGATCAGTGTTCCGGCTGCAAGTGCCCTTCCAACTGGTGTAGCGGTTACAAAGAACGTCCGACGTGGACACAAAAATGATTTCTTAAAGACAAAGGAACAAAACGACATCAGATTTAATGTTATTTTTTATTTCACTTGAAATAAAGTCGCGAATATCATCGATTTTCATGCATTTAAAGAGGTCTACCCCCTTAAGGGAATTAGGAACGGAGGACAGGCACCTATACTACATCTCGATAAGAGCGTTACGTGGAAGTGCCAGAGAAATGATTGAGGGATTTATTTTCACATTATTCTGTAAAGACTCGCATCTACATCTAAATCTACATCCATACTCCGCAAGCCACCTGACGGTGTGTGGCGGAAGGTACCTTGAGTACCTCTATCAGTTCTCTCTTCTATTCTAGTCTCGTATTTTTCGTGGAAAGAAAGATTGTCGGTATGCCTCTGTGTGGGCTCTGATCTCTCTGATTTTAACCTCATGGTCTCGTCGCGAGATATACGTAGGAGGGAGCAATATACCGCTTGACCCCTCGGTGAAGGTATGTTCTCGAAACTTCATCAAAAGCCCGTACCGAGCTACTGAGCGTCTCTCCTGCAGAGTCTTCCACTGGAGTTTATCTATCATCTCCGTAACGCTTTCGCGATTACTAAATGATCCTGTGACGAAGCGCTCTGCTCTCCGTTGGATATTCTCTCTCTCTTCTATCAACCCTATCTGGTACGGATCCCACACCGGTGAGCAGTATTCATGCAGGGGGCGAACAAGTGTGCTGTAACCTACTTCCTTTCTTTTCGGACTGCATTTCCTTACGATTCTTCCAATGAATCTCAGTCTGGCATCTGCTTTACCAACGATTAATTTTATATGGTCATTCCATTTTAAATCACTCCTAATGCCTACTCCCAGATACACTCCTGGAAATGGAAAAAAGAACACATTGACACCGGTGTGTCAGACCCACCATACTTGCTCCGGACACTGCGAGAGAGCTGTACAAGCAATGATCACACGCACGGCACAGCGGACACACCAGGAACCACGGTGTTGGCCGTCGAATGGCGCTAGCTGCGCAGCATTTGTGCACCGCCGCCGTCAGTGTCAGCCAGTTTGCCGTGGCATACGGAGCTTCATCGCAGTCTTTAACACTGGTAGCATGCCGCGACAGCGTGGACGTGAACCGTATGTGCAGTTGACGGACTTTGAGCGATGGCGTATAGTGGGCATGCGGGAGGCCGGGTGGACGTACCGCCGAATTGCTCAACACGTGGGGCGTGAGGTCTCCACAGTACATCGATGTTGTCGCCAGTGGTCGGCGGAAGGTGCACGTGCCCGTCGACCTGGGACCGGACCGCAGCGACGCACGGATGCACGCCAAGACCGTAGGATCCTACGCAGTGCCGTAGGGGACCGCACCGCCACTTCCCAGCAAATTAGGGACACTGTTGCTCCTGGGGTATCGGTGAGGACCATTCACAACCGTCTCCATGAAGCTGGGCTACGGTCCTGCACACCGTTAGGCCGTCTTCCGCTCACGCCCCAACATCGTGCAGCCCGCTTCCAGTGGTGTCGCGACAGGCGTGAATGGAGGGACGAATGGAGACGTGTCGTCTTCAGCGATGAGAGTCGCTTCTGCCTTGGTGCCAATGATGGTCGTATGCGTGTTTGGCGCTGTGCAGGTGAGCGCCACAATCAGGACTGCATACAACCGAGGCACACAGGGCCAACACCCGGCATCATGGTGTGGGGAGCGATCTCCTACACTGGCCGTACACCACTGGTGATCGTCGAGGGGACACTGAATAGTGCACGGTACATCCAAACCGTCATCGAACCCATCGTTCTACCATTCCTAGACCGGCAAGGGAACTTGCTGTTCCAACAGGACAATGCACGTCCGCATGTATCCCGTGCCACCCAATGTGCTCTAGAAGGTGTAAGTCAACTACCCTGGCCAGCAAGATCTCCGGATCTGTCCCCCATTGAGCATGTTTGGGACTGGATGAAGCGTCGTCTCACGCGGTCTGCACGTCCAGCACGAACGCTGGTCCAACTGAGGCGCCAGGTGGAAATGGCATGGCAAGCCGTTCCACAGGACTACATCCAGCATCTCTACGATCGTCTCCATGGGAGAATAGCAGCCTGCATTGCTGCGAAAGGTGGATATACACTGTACTAGTGGCGACATTGTGCATGCTCTGTTGCCTGTGTCTATGTGCCTGTGGTTCTGTCAGTGTGATCATGTGATGTATCTGACCCCAGGAATGTGTCAATAAAGTTTCCCCTTCCTGGGACAATGAATTCACGGTGTTCTTATTTCAATTTCCAGGAGTGTAATTTATGGAATTAACTGCTTCCAGTTGCTGACCTGCTATATTGTAGCTAAATGATAAGGGATCTTTCTTTCTATGTATTCAGCCGGCCGCGGTGGTCTAGCGGTTCTGGCGCTGCAGTCCGGAACCGCGGGACTGCTACGGTCGCAGGTTCGAACCTTGCCTCGGGCATGGGTGTGTGTGATGTCCTTAGGTTAGTTAGGTTTAAGTAGTTCTAAGTTCTAGGGGACTTATGACCTAAGATGTTGAGTCCCATAGTGCTCAGAGCCATTTGAACCATTTTTCTATGTATTCGCAGCACATTACACTTGTCTACACTGAGATTCAATTGCCATTCCCTATACCATGCGTCTATTCGTAGCAAATCCTCCTGCATTCCAGTACAATTTTCCATTGTTACAACCTCTCGATATACTACATCATCCACAAAAAGCCTCAGTGAGCTTCCGATGTTATCCACAAGGTCATTTACATATATTGTGAATAGTTATGGTCCTACGACACCCTCCTGCGGCACACCTGAAATCACTCTTACTTCGGAGGACTTCTCTCCATTTAGAATGGCATTCTGCGTTGTGTTATCTAGGAACTCTTCAATCCAATCACACAATTGGTGTGATAGTCCATATGCTCTTACTTTGTTCATTAAACGACTGTGGGGAACTGTATCAAACGCCTTGCGGAGGTCAAGAAACACGGCATCTACCTGGGAACCCGTGTCTATGGCCCTCTGAGTCTCGTGGACGAATAGCGCGAGCTGGGTTTCACACGATCGTCTTTTTCGAAACCCATGCTGATTCCTACAGAGTAGATTTCTAGTCTCCAGAAAAGTCATTATACTCGGACATAATACGTGTTCCAAAACTCTACAACTGATCGACGTTAGAGTTCTGCACATCTGTTCGACGTCCCTTCTTGAAAACGGGGCTGATCTGTGCCCTTTTCTAATCTTTTGGAACGCTACGCTCTTGTAGAGACCTACGGTACACCGCTGCAAGAAGGGGGGCAAGTTCCTTCGCGTACTCTGTGTAAAATCGAACTGGTATCCCATCAGGTCCAGCGGCCTTTTCTCTTTTGAGCGATTTTAATCGGTTTTCTATCCCTGTGTCATCTATTTCGATGTCTATCATTTTATCATCTGTGCGACAGTCTAGAGAAGGAAATAGAGTGCAGTCTTCCTCTGTGAAACAGCTTTGGAAAAAGACATTTAGTATTTCGGCCTTTAGTCTGTCATCCTCCGTTGCAGTGCCATTTTGGTCATAGAGTGTCTGGGCATTTTATTTTGATCCATCTTGACTGCAGCACAGTGCCAAAACCGCCGCCGCGCCAAAGACTCTGTATAATTTCCTGTATAATTCCCTGTGAGCAGTCTGACAACAACAAAAAAAACAAAGATATACGAAATCATTTACTCTTTGCAGAATTCCCTATAATACCTAGCAATGATATTTTCTGCCACTCCCCAAAAACGCAGTTAATATTGCTGAGTATGACGTGAAATACTGTGACTTTAGCAGTTGGGCAACATACAATCTGCAGTTTCGTGGAGTGACAGATAATCATCGCCAACGGCCTTGCCGCACTGGTAACATCGGTTCCCGTCAGATCACCGAAGTTAAGCCCTGTCAGGCTTTGCTAGCACTTGGATGGGTGACCGCCTGGAGTTGGCGGGCGCTGTTGGCAAGTTGGTGCACGAAATCCTTGAAGGCTAATAGAGGAGCTGCTTGACTGAGATATTGAAACTCCGGCCACGAAAGGCTGACAACAGCCGGGGGAGCGGTATGTTGACCCTTCATACGTGCATCCATTGATGCTTATCGTCTGAGGATGATACGGCCGTCGGTCGGCATCGTTGGGCCTTTCTAGGGCCGTTCGGTCAGAGAGTGATGACGATGATGTTTGGTTTGTGGGGCGCGCAACTGCGTGGTTATCAGCGCCCGTACAATTTCCCAACCTTTGCTCAGTCCAATTTCGCCACTTTCCTGGATGATGATGAAATGATGAGGACAACACAAACACCCAGTCATCTCGAGGCAGGTGAAAATCCCTGACCCCGCCGGGAATCGAACCCGGGACCCCGTGCTCGGGAAGCGAGAACGCTACCGCGAGACGACGAGCGGCGGACACGGTCAGAGTGTGTTATTCCCCCGTCCCACACGCCCTTGCGGCGCCTGTGCTCCTGGCTGTGTCGCATATGGGCACATCTCGTAGAGCAAGACAGCACACTGATGAAATAATGGCAGTTGTTTCTCTACACCTCATTCTCAAATGGAAGTTAAACTCAGGGCAACTCAAGGGAAAGACAGGCATGCGAAACGACTGAGTGGCGGCGACGGTCGAGCCCCGTGGCCTCAGAATGAGCACAGCGGCGGCTGCAGGACGTCTGAAGGCAAGGTCGCCGTCGGCGGTGTTTTGCGCGCCTGTTATCGCGTGTCGCAGACTCCACTGTGTCACCGTGCCAGCTCACTAGCAGTAACTTATCTCGCGACGAGGCGCCTCTGTATTTGCACTGCGCAAACAATAAACACGCCGAGTTCAGCGTGACTTACTTTTCGTATCGTTGCTTCATGTTTTCTACAAGAAACGCGGTTGTAAACGTGCTTCCACACGATGCCTTCTTTTTCCTATTCTACCAAGAGTATGCGCTTCCATTTCCAACAAGGAAATTACGTATGAATATTTATGCACGCGTAATCTCCTCAAAATGGAGGCAGTGCGTATCTGCGCCTTGGTTCCCGGATTAGGTGGGAATCTCTTGTGCTGCAATTGAGGCCTGTGTGTGTTTTGCTTTTGTTGAGGTTATGCTTTAAGGTAATTTAGGTACGATAATGTCTGTTGAATCCAAAGAAAGCACGCTGTAATTTGTATATAATTACAGATAAACAGGAGTCATATGGAACACCACTTCTGACGATAATGCGAATCAATATTTGAGATGTGATATTTTCCTCTTTGCTCTTTTTCTTACTCTGTGGTTTCGTAAAATTTTGCTTCTTTATTTTGAAGCGGTAAGAGAAAGCAGAAGGGATTCATAACATTCCAGCCGGCCGTTGTGGCCGAGTGGTTCTAGGCGCTTCAGTCCGGAACCGCTTTGCTGCTACGGTCGCAGGTTCGAATCCTGCTTCGGGCATGGATGTGTGTGATGTCCTTAGGTTAGTTAGGTTTAAGTAGTTCTAAGTCTAGGGGACTGATGACCTCAGATGTTAAGTCCCATAGTGCTTAGAGCCATTTGAACCATAACAGTCCATCGGAATTCCTAAAATCACTGGGATAAGTGGCAACAAAACGACTAGTCACGTGTAGAAAGCTTGAGACTGGCGATATGCCATTAGACTTTCAGACGAACGTCATCCATACAATGCCTAAGATTGTAAGAGCCGACAAGCGCGAGAATTATCGTACAGTCAACTTAACAGCCCATGCATCCAAGCTGCTGACAAGAATAATATAGAGAAGAATGGAAAAGAAAATTGAGGATCTGTTATACGGCGATAAATTTGTCTTTAGGAAAGGTAAAGGCACCTGAGAGGTAGTTCGTACGTTGCGATTGATATTGGAAGCAAGACTGAAGAAAAATCAAGATAGGATTTGTCGACCTGTAAAAATCGTTCGACAACGTCAAATGGTGCATGATGTTCGAAATCCCGAGAAAAATAGGAGTAAGCTATAGAGAATGACGTAATACACAATATGTATAAGGACCAAAAGGGGACAATAAGAGAGGAAGACCAAGAATGAAGAGCACGGATTAAAAACGCTGTAAGACAGAGATTAGTCTTTTTTCCCTTGCTGTTTAACATATACGCCGGAGACGCAACGACGGAAATAAAAGAAAGATTCAAGAGTAGGATTAACTTTCAAGCTCACAGGATATAAATGTTAAAATTTGCTAATGACATTGCTACTCTAAGTGAATGAGAAGAAGAATTACAGGATGTGCTGAATGGATTGTACAGTGTAATGTGTACAGAGTATGGATTAACAGTAAATCGAAGAAAGATTAAAGTAATGAGAAGTAACAGAAATGAGAACAGCGAGAAACGTAACATCAGTATTGGTGATCACGAAGTAGATGACGTTAAGGAATTCTGCTACCTGGGTGCCAAAATAACCCATTATTGGCCAAGAGTCTGCTCGTATCAAGCATAGGTCTTAATTTGAGGAAGAGATTACTGAAGATGCACGTTTGGAGCACAGCATTGTATATCAATGAGACGTGGACAGTGACAAAACTGGAACAGAATAGAATAGAAGCATTTGAGACTTGATGCTACAGACGAATGTTGAAAGTTAGCTGGACTGATAAGGAATGAGAAGGTTCTCCGTAGAACTGGCGAGGAAAGGAATATATGGAAAACACTGACAAGAAGAAGAAGGGACAGATAGATAGGGCATCTGTTAAGACTTCCATGGTACTAGGAGGAACTATAGAGGGTAAAAACTGTAGAGTAAGGCAGAGATTGGAATACGTCCAGCAAATAACTAAGGACATAGGTTTCAAGTGCTACTCTGAGATGAAAAGGCTGAAAGGCTGGCACACGAGAGGAATTCGTGACAGGCCGCATCAAACCAGAGGACTGACGATTCAAGATAAGAAAAAAAAAGTTTGAGATAAGCATTTCGTTAGCTGGTAACCGGTGACCTGTATTCCAGTTTGAACTACTTACTTTATATTTCAAAACAAAGCATTACAGAAATTATTCCTGAAACTGAGGAATACTTAACAGAGTTTAACAGAGTTTCTTAATCGTTAGTGAAGGTTACTGGCTTTCGATATGTAATTTGTATTTTATTTTATAAAAAAAAGTAATTTACGCAACTTTTATCATAAAGGATTACGTATTGATTAACATCCTCGGACTCATCAAATTCGAGAATGTCACAGACACTAGGATTTACTATAATGGAGGTAGCGCATTCCAGTTCTGTATTTTTTGGATCATCGGTGTCCTTCATTGCAATTTCTGTCCCCCTGCTTAGCTGGGTGGTAACGTGTTCGCCTCCCATGCAAGCGGGCTCGGGTTCGATTCCCGGCTGGGTTCGCGATTTTCTCCACACGTGGACTGGGTGTTGTGTTGCCCTCATTGTCATTTCATCCTCATCACCGGATGTGGCGCCCAATGTGGCGCCGACTGAAATAAGACTTGCACTTGGCGGCCGAACTTCCCCGAATGGGGCCTCCCGGCCAACAATGCCATACGCTCATTTCATTGCATTTCAATTTCTAGTAGTTTGTTGAGGAGATATTCATACCCCACATTTTCATTTGTTCATATGTCAGGCGTTTCAACTGTTGTGCCGCAGCATAGTTATCCGTCCGCTGGTCTCAAATGTACTTTTATAAATTTGTAGGCTGCTTCTTTTCCGTTTTCCTACTTCGATGTGATATCCTCCGACAGTGATCTCAGGCTGAAACACAGTAGACAACTGCTTCTGTAAATGAGAAATGTCATTCAAATTTTTAGATGAAACCAAAGAAAAACTCATTTTGAATCTGTTACCAATATTTATTTTACGTTCCATCTTCTCTTTTAACTTTTTTCAACGCGACATCAGGCGATATTACCAAACATTCATCCGTAATTGATTTTAAGCTTTATATGGAACCAGACAGTGAGCCAGACAGTGGAACCAGACAGTGAGCGAAAGAAATGCATCGGTTTCATGATTTCACCATGCCACTGTTCAGAAGCTATATGATGTGTCAAAAATAAACTTAGGCACTCTAATTTAAGTAGTTGTAAGAGCGAACAAGGAAAACTTCAAGAAAATCCGATAACATTGTCTTGAGCACCTTGTTCATCTGACATTAAATAATATGAATTTCTAGTAAAAGTGAAAGCTCTCTGCTTCCACAAGCCACTGATGCTCTTTAGAGTTACGGCAGCTACTCACTAAGTGGCAGTGGTATCGTTTCCGCAATTTAATTTTAATTCATCACAATCCAGACAATTCGTATGAAATATTTTATAAATTATGTACAAAAATCTTCCTCGTCAATCAGTGTATCTATTACTGAAAATCAGATCAAAATGCTTACAGCGGCTCCTGAAGTTAGCATGCAAACACCGACGGACATGAGAAGGTGACTTGAAAATGTATGCAGGGTGGTCCATCGATCGTGACCGGGCCAAATATCTCACGAAATAATCCTCAAACGAAAAAACTACAGAGAACGAAACTTGTCTAGCTTGAAGGGGGAAACCAGATGGGGCTATGGTTGGCCCGCTAGATGGCGCTGCCATAGGTTAGACGGAAATCAACTGCGTTTTTTTAAAAATAGGAACCCCCATTTTTATTACATACTCGTGTAGTACGTAAAGAAATATGAATTTTTAGTTGGCCACTTTTTTCGCTTTGTGATAGATGGCGCTGTAATAGTCACAAACGTGTAAGTACGTAGTATCACGTAACATTCCGCCAGTGCGGACGGTATTTGCTTCGTGATACATTACCCGTGTTAAAATGGACCGTTTACCAATTGCGGAAAAGGCCGATATCGTGTTGACGTATGGCATCCTCTTTACCCCTCATTCAAAGTTCTTTAAACCCAATTCCCTCACCCTCGAAATCAAAAAATACCTACCAAGCCTCCACATCTAATAAATCATCCCAAGAAAGACTCCGTCATATTAAAGTCCCTAAACCTCAACTTCCATGCTGTTCTCCTCTCCAAAATTCTTCGAATTTGTCCCAAAGCCTCCTTGACAGTCTCACCACCACACCCACGACCAAACAACCTGAACCTCCCCACCATCCTCAGCGCACTGTTCACAAAGGCCGACCTCGAGATCATGGATGAGGAGGTGGCGTCTGAACTGAACAACCACCCGGATTTAGAAGCCCAAAAGGCCCTTTGAATCGATAATGATCTTGACCCTAGTTGCTTCATCTGTGTCTTCTCTGAATGTGCCACGACCACAGACGTTTTCCTTAAAGACAGAGTCCTGATCCAGCACCACTGCTACAATATATAACCTTCGAAATCTCATCCTCAGTCCTACCACTCCCAAACATGTCTCTGTCACAATGAGCACCTTACTGCAGATTGTAAAAACCCACCTACCTGTCCACACTGCAAAGCCTCCCATTTTCTAAAGTACTCTGAGAAATGCTAAGCCACAACCTACCAAACCTGAGCTCACTGTCCCAACTGTCCCACTGATAACCCCACTCACCCCAAAAATTCCCTCTGCCCAACTCCCTCTGCTGAAGATATTATCAAATTAATTACAATCGTTTTCCAAAATATGCATGCGTTCCAATGAACACACCCTCCACCAAATCTCTCTCGCTGCCTGCTTCATCTTTCATCTCAACACCCAAGCTAGCTACTCGCACAACCAGGACCACTTTGTCATCACCCACCTCAGCGCCATTGTCTAAATCTCTTCAGACCTCATCCACACACAGATTTTATTCCTTATAATGGCGAGACAGGCCTAAAAAATCATGTACCCTAACATCTGCTCCCTTCCCACCAATAAACATCTTTTAATGCATACGCTACCCCAATGTGAAGTCCATACATTTATCCTTAATGAAACATTCCTCCATTAAATCATCAGAGTCTCTCCCTATATCCTCCACTGCAAAGATAACCCCCTTCCCCTGGTCAGCAGAGGAGTTGCAATTGGCCACAACAAGAACATCCTTGTTTGGCTACAACCCTTATCCAGTACTCCCACTGAACACCTTATCCTTGCCCTCTTTTTCCAAACTTAACCATTACCAATGTCACCAAATACATCTGATCTAATCACCCCATCCCCTATGAATTCCTTACCCACATAGATCATATCATTTCCACCTATGTCCATAGTAGGTCCTCTGCAGAACTCAGGTGGCACCAGTTTACTGACTCCCTGCAAAGTGACATTGTTCTCACCTCACACCATATCCAGCCTGAAAGCAACACTACCCCAAAAGTCATCCTAGCGTCTTCCAACCTCCTTGGACGTCTCACTGAAGAAGTTCTCAATCAAATTGGAAGTGACCACCTACATGTACTCCTCACCATCTCTGACACCCAACCTCACCCCATGCACTCCATCCCAATCTCCATCCAAGAGTTATTCAAGACAACTCACACATCAACTGGAATGCCTACTGGGAAACCGTACACACCCGGATTGGAAGCCACACCCTGTCCTTCCAACAACCTCACAATATCCCTCAGGCTGCAACCTTCCAGCAGCAGACTTTGTCAGACGCTATATCCACCCACATTCCTACCAAAACCATATATCCTGACTGCCTCCCCGTCCCCCCACAAGCCCTACTACTCCTGTGAGAATCCCGTCGTATGTACCACTCCTTCTTACAGACTCATGACTGGAGTACACTCACTCACCACTGGCAAATACAGAGACATATCAGGAATTTATTAAATGCAAAAAAGCGACGAGAATGGCGCCAGAGATGCACCAAATTTGATGCTACAGTTCCCATTAACTCTTCCTAGTACTGGAAAGCATTCCATCGACTCATTGGCAATAACCCCATACCTTACTACTCGTTTCTCCGTGCCAACCATCCCTTACACGACAACCTGAGCAAAACTAACCATTTTGCTTCCTATCTGTCTGACATCTTCTCCATCTCTGATGATCCACATTTTGATTACTTGCTTTTCCCTACCATCTATGAACGTAAAAATACGGTTGTCCTATGCCTGGACAACATACCACAAACAGAACTGAATACATCAATTACAGCAAGTGACAAAAAACAAGTTCTCCACAAAAATCGCAACACTTACCCTGGTCATGACTGCATTGCACCTTAAAGAATGTCCCTTTCTTTTCTCATCACCCTTGCCAACCTTTACACCACTATGCTCTCCACAGGTTACTATCCTCAACAACGGAAAACATCCATAATTCTAGTTTTCCTCAAACCCCACAAACCTCCTACTGATACCCCCTCCTACCATACCACTTCTTCTGCCTCACACCAGTCCCACCAGCTCAACTCCTGTAAATTCGCTATTTTTGTCTCCCTCGACCTAGAAAAAACCTACAACTGTGTATGGCATTCTGGTCTTCTTTTGAAATTCCAGACATACGTACTTCCAATTAACTATGTCCATCTTATTGCATCCTTCCTATCTAGTTGCCCATTATTTGTCCCTATTAACAGTACCAATTCTCATGCCTTCCATCCCAGGAGTGTCCCAAGGCTCTGTGCTCTCTCCTCTCCTTCATCTCCTATACACTGATGATGTATCCAAACCACCCTCAACAATTCACCTCCTTCAGTATGCTGATGACACTGCATTCCTCGCCCTCTACCCTACCTTCCAGAAGTCCCAACGATCCCTCCAAATCCATCTCAGTCTAACTCCTGGTGTAACCAATGGTTCCTCAAAGTATACCCCTCCACAACCGAGGCAATAGTTACAGGACAAACCACCCACACCTTCTGCCTCCATGACTTCTGCCTTACCATTTACAACCATTCTATCCATTTAACTAACACTCTAAAATATTTTGGAGTAACCCTCGATCAGCAAGTAAGGTGGAAACCTCACCTATTAACCATCCAACAGAAAGCCCACAATAGACTAAAACTACTAAAACCACTAACAGGCCAAACTTGGGGATTACACCCCTCCACTATTATCCCCAACTACAAAACTGTGATCCAACCCATTCTCTGCTATGCAATTTTTGCTCAGCACCACCAAAGTTCTATAAATCACTCCCAATCCTTGAACGCCATGCACTCTGTCTCGCTTTCAACATCCATTTACCTTCCCACAACTGGATTCTCTACCATCTCGCACCCCTCCTCGCCCACAGCAAACACTTTTGCATCTCCTATACTGTCCACAAACTAGATTCCAGTCACCCATGGTCTCCCCTCCGATCATCAACTCTGTTATGCTGCTGTGCCTTCACAAACACACCCCTCCATCCCTACACTTACACACACTCCATATCCCATCCCAATGCAACTTCAACAAACTTCTTCTCCTAGACAATGAGATCTGCCCTACCAACTTAAGCTCTCCAGCTTTAACTCTTCCCCACCAGTCCCACTCCACATCAGGCCTCCTCTCTCCATTCCCTCTCCATACATTCCCATCCCATTCCACTTGCAATCGCTGCCCTACCCAACCAACACACTAGTTCTCACCCTCTGTCTTTCCCACTGCTGTACTTCCCACTATCCACCTCAGCTCCAGCTCCTACCTATCATCTTCATAGTTTCTCCTATATCACTAACGTTATCTGTGCCCGCACTCGCTGGCCGTCGTGGCCGAGCGGTTCTAGGCGCATCAGTCTGGAACCGCGCGACCGCAGGTTCGAATCCTGCCTCGGACATGGATGTGTGTGATGTCCTTAGGTTAGTTAGGTTTAAGTAGTTCTAAGTCCTAGGAGACTGATGACCTCAGCTGTTAAGTCCCATAGTGCTCAGAGCCAGTTGAACCAGTACCCAAACTCGTCAACCCTAGAAAACATACTCTCTCCTCCAGCAGTACCTCTCACCATGGTGCATGTCCATCAGTTTTTAGTGAAAGTGCAATGCTTCAGTGCTTTTATCACAAGAATTTCACCTTCCCCATGATGTGTTTTCAAAATTTATATATTTCCATTTGTTTTAACTGTCTTTGATTTTTAATTTAAAATGGAAAACAACCCCCAATTTTGTTTATCTTTTTCATCGTACATTTTTTTCTATTCCGCTTGCTGAAGAACAGAGAATTGTACTGTTGACAGCCCTCCCTCCCTCCCGCCCATATGGGGCGAGGGGGATGAAATAACAACAAAGGAAAAAAATTTTATCACTACTTTCTGATTGGTTTCATCGTTCCTGTATACAACATATGGGAAAAGGGGACTAGCAGCTGGTGAAGAAAAGCCACACACATACATAAACACACACACACACACACACACACATACACAAATACATAGTGAGAGAGAGAGAGAGAGAGAGAGAGAGAGAGAGAGAGAGAGAGAGGTAATATATACACGCACACACATTGTGCAGTCAACTTGGATGTGTACATAGTATACACAATACAGGTAATTTGCATGCACACATAGCGCGCAATCACTCATGCACCCTCTTACACATACCAATGACAAATAGTTCATAGTTTCGCACATGCAGACATCCACTATCTATACACATCCACACTTTAAGTCAGTCGGAAGTGAATAGTGTGATTACAGGAGGGCTTCAGTTCCATCCCCACAGATGAACCATTTGTCGTCATAACGTGGCAGCCTTGCTTCTAACTGCTTTGTACCTCACTGACTTCCAATCAAAATATTACTGAGTACACCATATGCAGTGTCGCAAATGCCTCCAAGTAGCCTTGAAGGAAAAGATCCATGACGTGGCTGCGGATTCTGGTGAAGGATATGTCTTGGATGCAGACCCAGCATATCCTACCCATTTTCAGGACGATCACAGCTACTTGCCGCTGTGTCTGGAGTGCCTAGTCCTGCGCAATGTTCCCTCCACCCTCCACCCCTCGCTCCAAACCCCAAGCTGATAGCAACGCTGGGGAATAAGCAGAAGAACATTCTTCACCGAATACCCTCCAGCAATGTCTCCGGTTGGGGATGAAATTTGTTTGAATCACCCGTGGCATTGTTAACACCAAACACGTGGCTCTCGCGGTGTATGACTTTGAAAATGATTTTTACGAATTTATGAACAATACAGTTCTCGGGCTGGCAATGGACAATGTTAGAAAATACCGCGAAATTCATTAAGTTTAGCTATGGGATAGGCAATATGAAACAAGAAGAGATTACTTTGCGAAGCCAGATTTTAAGAGGGCCTCTATCTTCAATCAAGGATTGGTCGCTATGTAGATTGCTCAAGTTTCAATGGAGCTCACGATGTTTGGCTATGTCGGTACGTATATTCTGGACCTCTCCAAACTCCGCATGTACCGACTTCACGATGAATTTGGGAAGTAAAACTAGTAATTAGGTACAATCGCAGGCCCATGTTCTCCTGAATTCACAATTTTCCTTGATAGCGCGTAAGATTTTCTTCAAGATCTGTCTTCCGTTTATTTCTAATTTCTTGGTTAGACCTTTTCTATTTATAGCAAGGCATTCTGCAGAATATAGTGCCCCCTTCTCATTCTGTGCAGTTATCCCGCATCTTGGGATTAACTGAAATTGATTTGTTCTTCTAGATGCATTTGGTCAGCTGATACGCTGTTTCCATTTTTTTAATGAGCGACGCAAGGGCTTCTTCCTCCATTTCATTTCTCATTATTCTACCTCAAGTACACATGATAGTGACTTGATGTTTGTAATTAATCAAGTTTTCTCGACGGAGATCTGTAATCCAGCCTTTGCTGCTTGTATCTTCAATTCACTGATTATTTCTGCTGCTGTGTCTAGAGAACCAGAAAATAACTGTGAGGTCATCTGCAACGGCCAGCCAGTTAACAGTCGAATTCATGTTTCTTTAGCCAAGCCAGACTCCATTTTCAACACCTTTGTCGTTCATTCCTTTTCGCCACTCGTGGATCAATTTTTTTGAGTGTATAGTTGAAAAGAAGAGGTGAGAGACCATCTCCTTGTCTGACTTCCCTGTGAGTCCATCTGCTTTTCTGCCTTAGCTTTCAAAGGGCTGTTGTACGTTATTATGAGAAGAGAGTTGTCATGATGACTGTTTACTTCCATTCTGTCACTTCCCCTTATGAAGTGAATGAAGAATCTGGAAGACCAACCACACGGAGATACCTAATTTTTCCAGATGTTACACATTTAGTCTAATATTTTAATACACTCCTGGAAATGGAAAAAAGAACACATTGACACCGGTGTGTCAGACCCACCATACTTGCTCCGTACACTGCGAGAGGGCTGTACAAGCAACGATCACACGCACGGCACAGCGGACACACCAGGAACCGCGGTGTTGGCCGTCGAATGGCGCTAGCTGCGCAGCATTTGTGCACCGCCGCCGTCAGTGTCAGCCAGTTTGCCGTGGCATACGGAGCTCCATCGCAGTCTTTAACACTGGTAGCATGCCGCGACAGCGTGGACGTGAACCGTATGTGCAGTTGACGGACTTTGAGCAAGGGCGTATAGTGGGCATGCGGGAGGCCGGGTGGACGTACCGCCGAATTGCTCAACACGTGGCGCGTGAGGTCTCCACAGTACATCGATGTTGTCGCCAGTGGTCGGCGGAAGGTGCACGTGCCCGTCGACCTGGGACCGGACCGCAGCGACGCACGGATGCACGCCAAGACCGTAGGATCCTACGCAGTGCCGTAGGGGACCGCACCGCCACTTCCCAGCAAATTAGGGACACTGTTGCTCCTGGGGTATCGGCGAGGACCATTTGCAACCGTCTCCATGAAGCTGGGCTACGGTCCCGCACACCGTTAGGCCGTCTTACGCTCACGCCCCAACATCGTGCAGCCCGCCTCCAGTGGTGTCGCGACAGGCGTGAATGGAGGGACGAATGGAGACGTGTCGTCTTCAGCGATGAGAGTCGCTCCTGCCTTGGTGCCAATGATGGTCGTATGCGTGTTTGGCGCCGTGCAGGTGAGCGCCACAATCAGGACTGCATACGACCGAGGCACACAGGGCCATCACCCGGCATCATGGTGTGGGGAGCGATCTCCTACACTAGCCGTACACCACTGGTGATCGTCGAGGGGACACTGAATAGTGCACGGTACATCCAAACCGTCATCGAACCCATCGTTCTACCATTCCTAGACCGGCAAGGGAACTTGCTGTTCCAACAGGACAATGCACGTCCGCATGTATCCCGTGCCACCCAACGTGCTCTAGAAGGTGTAAGTCAACTACCCTGGCCAGCAAGATCTCCGGATCTGTCCCCAATTGAGCATGTTTGGGACTGGATGAAGCGTCGTTTCACGCGGTCTGCACGTCCAGCACGAACGCTGGTTCAACTGAGGCGCCAGGTGGAAATGGCATGGCAAGCCGTTCCACAGGACTACATCCAGCATCTCTACGATCGTCTCCATGGGAGAATAGCAGCCTGCATTGCTGCGAAAGGTGGATATACACTGTACTAGTGCCGACATTGTGCATGCTCTGTTGCCTGTGTCTATGTGCCTGTGGTTCTGTCAGTGTGATCATGTGATGTATCTGACCCCAGGAATGTGTCAATAAAGTTTCCCCTTCCTGGGACAATGAATTCACGGTGTTCTTATTTCAATTTCCAGGAATGTACAATATTAACAACTGTTGTTATTTTTGTAACAATGTGAAGTACATAAATAAAATTGTTTCCTTCATTTATAAATAGTTATATGTACAGCCAAAACTCAACATCATGCTACACTACGCAGCTGTTTAAAATAAAAGAAAAAGGTAATGGAAATAAACTGGACTATAAGAGCTGGATAGATGGAGGGGAAGAGGAGAATGAGATCGAGTAAAGCTAAATACTACCTTCACTACAAACAAATGTTAAAAATAATGGAATGAAGTTACCAGTAAGGGTAGTAAAAAAGGGTAAGGAGAATACGGAGATGCTGCTAGGCGTAGGTAATAGTCGTTCATAATTCTGTCATTGTTTTATCTGCCATTGGTGAAGGGTAATACACACACACTGCAGACTATAACTCCACATGCAGAGTGGTGCAGCACCCCAGCACTCGGCGTCAGACGGAAAACAGGGATTCATTCATTCTGGCAAACGTTTACCCAGCTGTAAATGGTTTTTAAATGGTTTTGGCACTTACGGTTTCATCGACCATATGTGACTAAGGCCCTCTCCTTTGTCAAGCTCTACAGACCCTGATGACCTGACGTAATGTACTCCTTTCCTCTGCTGGAGTGCGGGCCAAATTGGACAAGCTCATCAGGAATTCCAGCGGTCGAGATATCCGGTCCACCCTCGAAGTGCCATGCACTCCGTTCTCAGTGCTGACGCCAGTTCTTGCACTTTCTCGATAGCTGCGTCTTACATTGAGTATATGGAGACAGAATAAGATCCGTAAGATGTTGGCTAGTAAGATTTGAAGATTAATCCCCAAGTTCCTATCTTCGAGATATGCTCATAGCTTCTCACTGATCGCGTCAGCATTTTCTTTACACCTTTCGGTTGAGGGCTTCCGCAAGCACGAAGGCTTCAAGGCGGTTTCTTTCACAGTACCTGAATTTAGCGTTGCGGGATAGACGTTTCCAGCTGTAGGTGCTTCTCATTAGCTAACCCACCATACCAAGTTAGCAAATTCAAGTATTTAGTGCGACCTTTCTTCAGAGATTTGGTTCCAACCATTGTCGCAAAATACATAAACTTGTAGATTTTCACGATTCTGCTCTATCGCGCCTGTGATTCATGAGGACTACTTTGGCGTCAGAGAAGTATCACCTCTTCCTGTCTTAACAGGCAGGACTATGTGGAACATCGTTGTTAGTTCTATTGGGTGTGCTACCGGCAGCAATTTATTCGCAAATGCGAGTAGGTATTTTAATATTACATTAATATAAATACAGCGAAAGATGGGTGCGTAATATGACCAGCATTTAGCCGGACAGATACTGCCAAACCATCACAGAGCTTCACGGTGTGCAGCATAGATTCTGGATGTAACCAACATATCTTGTGAGGCCGGTATTACACTATCAAATTTCTTTGTCCAATATCTTTGTCCAATATCTTTGTCAAAGATATTTGATAGTGTAATAGGGACTTTGTCAAATGTCGTCCAATATTTGATCAAATCTAGGACCTCGCTGTATATTTGATCAAAGAAACCGCTTGTCTTCTGTTCACTGCAAGTGACTTGTTACCACATGGAGCGCTAGCATCGCTGCAGCGTACTGTCGTCTGTACTGTTTTTATAACCATTGCCGGTAAATACAATTGGTGTGTGCCGACAACTACAAAATTAATAGAGATGTCTAAAGCTGATGAGGCGCTTTACAACGTGAGGCACCCTGAATACAAAAATAGATTAAGAAGATTGGAGACCTAACCTGATGTAACCTAACCTAACATAACATAACCCTCTCCTGTAGCAAGGAATGGGAGTGTTATAGTGAGCCTGTCTTCAGAAGATGTAGCAGTTCTTAAGTGAATATTGTGCTTTGTGATATGAGGATACACTTCATTGAGCACATACAGAAATGTATGCTCATCCATTCTTAAGTAATTGATGTACGACTTGACGTCTTCCACTAAGCTCACGTAACAAGTTTTGTTGAATGCTTTTATTGTGTCGTCGTAAAACCCACGGCTTCACCCAGATTAGATAAGTTTTTCGTTCCATAGATCCATGCTGAGGAGAGCCTCGTGGATGTGGAACATGTCGATTTTTTTTAGCTGAAATAACAATACTAATAGTGTGAATAAATACAATACATCATTTGTTTCTATTAAAAATTTCGCCAATGGAGTAGGAGTTGGCCAGTAGTAAGTCTTTCAGGCTCCTTTTAAACTGATCTTTATTTCTAACTAAATTTTTTATGTTTCCTGGCAAATTATTGAAGATGAGTGTTCCTGAGTAGTGGACCCCTTTTTGAACTAAAGTAAGTTGGTTGGTTTGTGGGATTAAAGGGACCAGACTTCGATAGTCATTGGTCCCTTCTTCCAAATACTAAAAACACCCACAGAGAATAAAAACGAGTAACAGAATAGATCACAGACGCTTTTAAGTCCTTGTGCAGATCATTTTTGTTCCTGGTATTGTATGTATGAACTGAGTTGTTTGTTGGAAAAAGAGATATATTATTTACGACAAATTTCATTAAGAAGTAAATATACTGAGAGGCAGTAGTTAGTATACCCAATTCTTTGAAGAGGTTTCTGCAGGAGGTACGTGAATTTACTCCACAAATAATACGTATTACACGCTTTTGGACCTTGAAAACTTTTTTGACTTCAAGATTTACCCCAAAATATTATCCCATATGACATTATAGAATGAAAGTATGCAAGCTTTTTCATTTTTATGTTTCCTATGTCTGCTAACACTCGAATTGCAAATACAGATTTGTTAAGGCCTTTCTGCAGTTCTGTGGTGTGCTCCTCCCAACTGAATTTATTATCAAGTTGTAATCCCAGGACTTTCAAGACTGTCAACCTCGTATGTATGGTTCCATTTTTTCCCCCACTTCTTTTCCGCATGTGCACACAATGCAATTTTTGTACGTAGAACTGCTGCGGTTAGTAACAAGTTGTTGTCAGCCATCTTGAACTTTGACGAAAAATTTGATGACAGTGTAATACCCCTTCTAGCGCTACGTCAAAGATCTTTGTCAAATATATTGGACGGAATGTTGGATCACATCTTTGATCAAATCTTTGACAAAGAAATTTGATAGTGTGGCGAATTGTGGCGCCCTGAAAAGTTGGCGTGGCCGCACGGGCCGCTCGACCAGTCTGCACCCGGCAGCAAACACGTGGCGGCGAACGTCAGCCTGACGAGAGGGGTAGCTCCAGCGCACAGTCCAGCCGCGTGGCTGGGAATTCCAGGGTGACGCTGTGCCAATGAAAGAGACTTGTATGCCGAGAGTGCCTAAGATGGCGGCCTTTGTGGAGCCATCATGGCAGACATTTCACAGTTCGTATAGAAATTAATAGTAGCCAAATGAATCATGATACCTCAAAAAGAAAAGAAACATGTATATTACCATTATTTGCACGACGATTCTAATGGTGTAATCAGATTTCCAATATCTTTATTAGTTTAAAGTTTAATGTGTGTGAAATCTTATGGGACTTAACTGCTAAGGTCATTAGTCCCTAAGCATACACACTACTTAACCTAAATTATCCTACGGACAAACACACACACCCATGCCCGAGGGAGGACTCGAACCTCCGCCGGGACCAGCCGCACAGTCCATGACTGCAGCGCCTTAGACAGCTTGGCCAATCCCGCGCGGCTAAAGTTTAATATCTGACGATAAATTATACAAGTAACACCCAGCAACGAATTTCCAAAATCTAAACGGTTCATCCGATTTCGTCGTTCTACGCGTCTTTAGAAAGCTATTAGCGTAAACCTAAATTGGCATGAATTACAGGCAAGTAACGTGAATAGTACATGAGTTATTGTAGGTCAAAGTGGCCGATTACTACCGATCGCGTCAGGCCGTAAGTACTCCACAGTTACACGAAAAAACGGTAGCAGCATGCTTATAAATATATTTATTCATCTATGTCTTTGTTTATATCCGATATATACTATTCATGAAGAAATTGGTTAAATATTTACTGTGTTTTAGAAAGGCCAGAGACATTAGGCTACTGGCCTACCTTTTGTTCTTTTCCTTTGATATGTGTTTATTTAATTTGTTTATGTATCTAATAATGTGTGTTAGAGCGTGTTTATGATCCAGCCGTAGTAATATTTATTTAATTTCAAGTTATTGAAATGTAAATCCAGTATTTATAAAGTGTTTCATTATGATTGTGAATGTGCGTTCGCTTGAAAATATGGCGGGAGCGCTCTAGCCAATCACAGCGCTCGTGAATGGGGAGACGGGATGGCTGTGGGAGGCGAGCATGGTTTCCGGAGAGGCCACGAGGTAGTTCTGGACGGTACGGAAGAGGACACGGGAAAGATGCGGGACGCGACGGCGCGGCGGACGCACGGTCGCGAGACTTAGAGTGTGGAGCGGTTTGCGCGTGGTCGCGAGAGAGAGAAATGCTTCGGAGTGCGGACTCGTGAACATGTGAGACATCCGAGGTTTCTACAGTGAAGACGTATTGTGCGTTTAGAAGTGAATATCTCGCGAGCTATGTTGTCGTTCATGACTAATTACATGCAGTAGGAATCTATTGTTTCTCTGTTATTCAACTTATATTTTAATTGCTGGACCATTGACACCAGTAAGTGTTTTGCAGAAATATACCGCATTCTCAAAAGTACTTCTACACTCCTGGAAATTGAAATAAGAACACCGCGAATTCATTGTCCCAGGAAGGGGAAACTTTATTGACACATTCCTGGGGTCAGATACATCACATGATCACACTGACAGAACCACAGGCACATAGACACAGGCAACAGAGCATGCACAATGTCGGCACTAGTACAGTGTATATCCACCTTTCGCAGCAATGCAGGCTGCTATTCTCCCATGGAGACGATCGTAGAGATGCTGGATGTAGTCCTGTGGAACGGCTTGCCATGCCATTTCCACCTGGCGCCTCAGTTGGACCAGCGTTCGTGCTGGACGTGCAGACCGCGTGAGACGACGCTTCATCCAGTCCCAAACATGCTCAATGGGGGACAGATCCGGAGATCTTGCTGGCCAGGGTAGTTGACTTACACCTTCTAGAGCACGTTGGGTGGCACGGGATACATGCGGACGTGCATTGTCCTGTTGGAACAGCAAGTTCCCTTGCCGGTCTAGGAATGGTAGAACGATGGGTTCGATGACGGTTTGGATGTACCGTGCACTATTCAGTGTCCCCTCGGCGATCACCAGTGGTGTACGGCCAGTGTAGGAGATCGCTCCCTACACCATGATGCCGGGTGTTGGCCCTGTGTGCCTCGGTCGTATGCAGTCCTGATTGTGGCGCTCACTTGCACGGCGCCAAACACGCATACGACCATCATTGGCACCAAGGCAGAAGCGACTCTCATCGCTGAAGACGACACGTCTCCATTCGTCCCTCCATTCACGCCTGTCGCGACACCACTGGAGGCGGGCTGCACGATGTTGGGGCGTGAGCGGAAGACGGCCTAACGGTGTGCGGGACCGTAGCCCAGCTTCATGGAGACGGTTGCGAATGGTCCTTGCCGATACCCCAGGAGCAACAGTGTCCCTAATTTGCTGGGAAGTGGCGGTGCGGTCCCCTACGGCACTGCGTAGGATCCTACGGTCTTGGCGTGCATCCGTGCGTCGCTGCGGTCCGGTCCCAGGTCGACGGGCACGTGCACCTTCCGCCGACCACTGGCGACAACATCGATGTACTGTGGAGACCTCACGCCCCACGTGTTGAGCAATTCGGCGGTACGTCTACCCGGCCTCCCGCATGCCCACTATACGCCCTCGCTCAAAGTCCGTCAACTGCACATACGGTTCACGTCCACGCTGTCGCGGCATGCTACCAGTGTTAAAGACTGCGATGGAGCTCAGTATGCCACGGCAAACTGGCTGACACTGACGGCGGCGGTGCACAAATGCTGCGCAGCTAGCGCCATTCGACGGCCAACACCGCGGTTCCTGGTGTGTCCGCTGTGCCGTGCGTGTGATCATTGCTTGTACAGCCCTCTCGCAGTGTCCGGAGCAAGTATGGTGGGTCTGACACACCGGTGTCAATGTGTTCTTTTTTCCATTTCCAGGAGTGTACTATTGTACTCATCATTTAAAGTCGTTAAGATAGTACCTGCAGATTTTATTTAATTGCAATCTTTCATTTATGAATTTAAATGTTACATTCATAATTCGCAATTGCTGAGTGATAGAAACCTTCGACCATTTGAGTCCTGTGTGTATTCTTATCGTATAATGTAGACACAGCAGTATTTTGCCTGTAATGGCAACTACGTATCCCAGCCCCTAGACAACGAAACCAGCCAAAACTTTTAATATTGCAACTCTGAGACGGAGGGTGCGTAGTTATTTGAAAGCCCGCAATTTTATGCTCGAACTCAGTTGGACAGCAACTATGGGTCGCAGACAGGCGCGTCAACAATGAACGTAGATGTCGGCATTTGAGAGAGTGTAGATGGCCTCAAGAAAACCAGTTCACGTAATCGGCGAGTCGCTCGATACTTCAAAAGGGACGATGTCACTATTCGACGATGTTGGCAGGAGTGAACCTTCGCCGAACACAGCGTCAAGAAGGAAGCGGTCGGACTAGAGAGAAGACACAACAAGAGGACTGAGCAACCTTCAGAGAGGCACTCAGAGCCTCGGATTCATCATTATCATCGATCCGACGGAGAACTGATGCTTCAGTGGCCACAAGGACCATCAATATGCGGCTCACAGAAAGGGGGCTGAGGTCATGGCGGCCACTGCGCTGACTGCTGTTGACCTCCGTACACCAACAAGCATGTTTTGCAGTGATGCTAGGCATATTTCGTCAGGAATCTCCTTGACTGGAGGAGAATTGTCTGCAGTAATGACTTCCGCTTCGAACTGAGCCCCTGAAGAAGTGTCTGGACACGCTCCGGTGGGATACTAACCTGATGATGACCCGCCATACGGCCCGATGACCAGGCGTGATGGAAGGAGTGATAGTCTGAGATGGAATTTCATTTAAGAGCTGGATCCCTTTGATTGTCATCCGCGTCACACTTACAGCACGGCGGTACGTCGACGACATTCTGCGCCCCATTCTGTTACCCTCCATGGCAAACCATGCTTGGCTTACATTTCAGCAAGATAATACCCTCTCCCCCCACCATGAACCATGGACCTTGCCGTTGGTGGGAAGGCTTGCGTGCCTCAGCGATACAGATGGCCGTACCGTAGGTGCAACCACAACGGAGGGGTATCTGTTAAGAGGCCAGATAAACGTGTGGTACCTGAAGAGGGGCAGCAGCCTTTTCAGTAGTTGCACCGGCAACAGTCTGGGTGATTGACTGAGCTGGCCTTGGAACACTAACCAAAATGGCCTTGCTGCGCTGGTACTGCGAACGGCTGAAAGCAAGGGGAAAGAACTACTTAAACCTAACTAACCTACGGACATCACACAACACCCAGTCATCACGAGGCTGGGGAAACTACAGCCGTAATTTTTCCCGAGGGCATGCAGCTTTACTGTGTGGTTAAACGATGATGGCGTCCTCTTGGGTAAAGTATTCCGGAGGTAAAATAGTCCCCCATTCGGATCTCCGGGAGGGGACTACTCAAGAGGACGTCGTTATCAGGAGAAAGAAAACTGGCGTTCTACGGATCGGAGCGTGGAATGTCAGGCAGGTTAGAAAATTTAAAAAGGGACATGGATAGGTTAAAGTTAGATATAGTGGGAATTAGTGAAGTTCGTTAGCAGGAGGAACAAGACTTTTGGTCAGGTGAATACAGGGTTATAAATACAAAATCGAATGGGGGTAAGGCAGGAGTAGGTTTAATAATGAATAAAAAATGGGAGTGCGGGTAAGCTACTACAAACAGCATAGTGAACGCATTACTGTGGCCAAGATAGACACGAACACCACGCCTACCAAAGTAGTACAAGTTTATATGCCAACTAGCTCGGCAGATGATGAAGAAATTGATGAAATGTATGATGAGATAAAAGAAATTATTCAGGTAGTGAAAGGAGACGAAAATTTAATAGTCATGGGTGACTGGAATTCGAGAAGAGGAAAAGGGAGAGAAGGAAACATAGTAGGTGAATATGGATTGGGGGTAAGAAATGAGAGAGGAAGCCGTCTAGTAGAATTTTCCACAGAGCATAACTTTATCATAGCTAACATTTGGTACAAGAGTCATAAAAGAAGGTTGTACACATGGAAGAATCCTGGAGATACTAGAAGGTATGAGATAGATTATATAATGGTAAGACAGAGATTTAGGAACCAGGTATTAAATTGTAAGACATTTCCAGGGGAAGATGTGGACTCTCACCACAATCTATTGGTTATGAACTGTAGATGGAAACTGAAGAAACTGCAAAAAGGTGGGAATTTAAGGAGATGGGACCTGGATAAACTGACTAAACCAGAGGCTGTACAGAGTTTCAAGAAGAGCATAAGGGAACAATTGTCACGAATGGGCAAAAGAAATACAGCAGAAGAAGAATGGGTAGCTCTGAGGGATGAAGTAGTGAAGGCAGTAGAGTATCAAGTAGGTAAAAAGAGATACGATACTGCGTGAAGAGTTTGACAGAGCACTGAAAGACCTCAGTCGAAACAAGGCCCTGGGAGTAGACAACATTTCATTGGAACTACTGACGGCATTGGGAGAGCCAGTCATGACAAAACTCTACCATCTGGTGAGCAAGATGTATGAGACAGGCGAAATACCCTCAGACTTCAAGAAGAATATAATGATTCCAATCCCAAAGAAAGCAGGTGTTGACACATGCGAAAATTACCGAACTATCAGTTTAATAAGTCACGGCTGCAAAATACTAATGCGAATTCTTTACAGACGAATGGAAAAACTAGTAGAAGCCGACCTCGGGGAAGATCAGTTTGGATTCCGTAGAAACATAGGAACACGTGAGGCAATACTTACTCTACGACTTATCTTAGAAGAATGATTAAGGAAAGGTAAATCTACGTTTCTAGCATTTGTAGACTTAGAGAAAGCGTTCGACAAAGTTGACTGGAATACTCTCTTTCAAATTCTGAAGGTGGCGGGGGTAAAGTACAGGGAGCGAAAGGCTATTTATAATTTGTACAGAAACCAGATGGCAGTTATAAGAGTCGAGGGGCATGAAAGGGAAGCAGTGGTTGGGAAGGGAGTCAGACAAGGTTGTAGCCTCTCCCCGGTGTTATTCAATCTGTATATTGAGCAAGCAGTAAAAGAAACAAAAGAAAAATTCGGAGTAGGTATTAAAATCCATGGAGAAGAAATAAAAACTTTGAGGTTCGCCGATGACATGGTAATTCTGTCAGAGACAGCAAAGGACTTGGAAGAGCAGTTGAACGGAATGGACAGTGTCTTGAAAGGAGGATATAAGATGAACATCAACAAAAGCAAAACGAGGATAATGGAATGTAGTCGAATTAAATCGAGTGATGCTGAGGGAATTAGATTAGGAAATGAGACGCTTAAAGTAGTAAAGGGGTATTGCTATTTGGGGAGTAAAATAACTGATGATGTTCGAAGTAGAGGGGATATAAAATGTAGACTGGCAATGGCAAGGAAAGCGTTTCTGAAGAAGAGAAATTTGTTAACATCGCGTATAGATTTAAGTGTCAGGAAGTCATTTCTGAAAGTACACTCCTGGAAATGGAAAAAAGAACACATTGACACCGGTGTGTCAGACCCACCATACTTGCTCCGGACACTGCGAGAGGGCTGTACAAGCAATGATCACACGCACAGCACAGCGGACACACCAGGAACCGCGGTGTTGGCCGTCGAATGGCGCTAGCTGCGCAGCATTTGTGCACCGCCGCCGTCAGTGTCATCCAGTTTGCCGTGGCATACGGAGCCCCATCGCAGTCTTTAACACTGGTAGCATGCCGCGACAGCGTGGACGTGAACCGTATGTGCAGTTGACGGACTTTGAGCGAGGGCGTATAGTGGGCATGCGGGAGGCCGGGTGGACGTACCACCGAATTGCTCAACACGTGGGGCGTGAGGTCTCCACAGTACATCGATGTTGTCGCCAGTGGTCGGCGGAAGGTGCACGTGCCCGTCGACCTGGGACCAGACCGCAGCGACGCACGGATGCACGCCAAGACCGTAGGATCCTACGCAGTGCCGTAGGGGACCGCACCGCCACTTCCCAGCAAATTAGGGACACTGTTGCTCCTGGGGTATCGGCGAGGACCATTCGTAACCGTCTCCATGAAGCTGGGCTACGGTCCCGCACACCGTTAGGCCGTCTTCCGCTCCCGCCCCAACATCGTGCAGCCCGCCTCCAGTGGTGTCGCGACAGGCGTGAATGGAGGGACGAATGGAGACGTGTCGTCTTCAGCGATGAGAGTCGCTTCTGCCTTGGTGCCAATGATGGTCGTATGCGTGTTTGGCGCCGTGCAGGTGAGCGCCACAATCAGGACTGCATACGACCGAGGCACACAGGGCCAACACCCGGCATCATGGTGTGGGGAGCGATCTCCTACACTGGCCGTACACCACTGGTGATCGTCGAGGGGACACTGAATAGTGCACGGTACATCCAAACCGTCATCGAACCCATCGTTCTACCATTCCTAGACTGGCAAGGGAACTTGCTGTTCCAACAGGACAATGCACGTCCGCATGTATCCCGTGCCACCCAACGTGCTCTAGAAGGTGTAAGTCAACTACCCTGGCCAGCAAGATCTCCGGATCTGTCCCCCATTGAGCATGTTTGGGACTGGATGAAGCGTCGTCTCACGTGGTCTGCACGGCCAGCACGAACGCTGGTCCAACTGAGGCGCCAGGTGGAAATGGCATGGCAAGCCGTTCCACAGGACTACATCCAGCATCTCTACGATCGTCTCCATGGGAGAATAGCAGCCTGCATTGCTGCGAAAGGTGGATATACACCATTGTGCATGCTCTGTTGCCGGTGTCTATGTGCCTGTGGTTCTGTCAGTGTGATCATGTGATGTATCTGACCCCAGGAATGTGTCAATAAAGTTTCCCCTTCCTGGGACAATGAATTCACGGTGTTCTTATTTCAATTTCCAGGAGTGTATTTGTATGGAGTGTAGCCATCTATGGAAGTGAAACACGGGCGATAAATAGTTTGGACAAGAAGAGAATAGAAGCTTTCGAAATGTGGTGCTACAGAAGAATGCTGAAGATTAGATGGGTAGATCACATAACTAATGAGGAGGTATTGAACAGAATTGGGGAGAAGAGGAGTTTGTGGCAACTTGACAAGAAGAAGGGACCGGTTGGTAGGACATGTTCTGAGGCATCAGAGGATCACAAATTTAGCATTGGAGGGCAGCGTGGAGGGTAAAAATCGTAGACGGAGACCAAGAGATGAATACACTAAGCAGATTCAGAAAGTTGTAGGTTGCAGTAAGTACTGGGAGATGAAGAAGCTTGCACAGGATAGAGTAGCATGGAGAGCTGCATCAAACCAGTCTCAGAACTGAAGACCACAACAACAACAACAACAACAATACCCTCTCGCCCACAGCGACAGTTTCTACTGCTTGTCTTCGTGCTTGCCAAATCCTGCCTTGTCCAGCAAGACCACCGGATATCCCCCCCCCCCCCCCCAAATTAAGAACGTTTAGAGCATTAAGGGCAGGCCCTGCAACCAGCTCGGGATTTTGACAATCTAACGCAGCAGTTGGACGGAATTGAACGGAATTTACCACGACATCCCTCATGAGGACATCCAACTATTCTATCAATCAATGCCAAGCCGAATAAATACTTGCATAAGGACCAGAAGTAGACTAACGAGTTACTGACATGCTCAATTTCTCTTGAAGAAATCATGCAGTTTTTCTGAAGTAGTAATCATTTTTTTGTCTGTACAGTGAAACCGCTGCTTGGTTGACTGACTGAATGTAACATTTGTTTCTTCAAGTCGACTTCCCTGGTATCTCAGGGACGCAGTTTAGATCAATTGCTGTAGCAGGAAGTGGCCCAGTTTCTTAAACAACTATTTAGCGCGGAATTCAATGCGAGATGCTTATAACAGTTCCCACAATGAAACTTTGTCTCGAAGCCTGGCAGAAAATGCAAAGAGATTCTGGTCGTATGTGAAGTATGTTAGCGGCAAGAAACAATCAATGCCTTCTTTGTGCGATAACAATGGAGCTACTATCGAAGACAGTGCTACCAAAGCAGAGTTACTAAACACATGCCTTCACAAAAGAAGACGAAGTAAATATTCCAGAATTCGAATCGAGAACTGCTGCCAACATGAGTGACTTAGAAGTAAATATTCTCGGAGTACTGAAGCAACTTAAATCACTTAATAAAAGCAAGTCTTCTGGTCCACACTGTATACCAATTAGGCTCCTTTCGGAGTATGCTGATGCATTAGCTCCATACTTAACAATCACATACAACCGTTCGCTCGATGAAAGATCCGTACCCAAAGACTGGAAAGTTGCACAGATCACACCAGTATTCAAGAAAGGTAGTAGGAGTATTCCACTAAATTACAGGCCCATATCGTTAACGTCGATATCCAGCAGGATTTCGGAACATATATTGTGTTCAAACATTATGAATTACCTCGAAGAAAACTGTCTGTTGACACACAGTCAGCGTGGGTTTGGAGGGCATCGTTCCTGTGAAACACAACTACCTCTTTATTCACATGAAGTGCTGAGTGCTATTGACAAGGGATTTCAGATCGATTCCGTATTTCTGGGTTTCCGGAACGTTTTTGACACTGTACCACACAAGCGGCTCGTAGTGAAATTGCGTGCTTATGGAATATCGTCTCAGTTATGTGACTGGATTTGTGATTTCCTGTCAGAGAGGTCACAGTTCATAGTAACTGACGGAAAGTCATCGAGTAAAACGTAAGTTATTTCTGGTGATCCCCAAGGTAGTTTTATAGGCCCTTTGATGCTCGTTATCTATATAAACAGTTTGAGCAGCCGTCTTTGGTTTTTTGAAAATGACTCTGTCTTTTATCGACTAATAAGGTCATCAGAAGATCAAAATAAATTGCAAAACGATCATCCACATGAGTGCTAAAAGGAACTCGTTAAACTTCGGTTACACGATAAATCAGTCTAATCTAAAAGCCGTAAATTCAACTAAATACCTAGGTGTTACAATTACGGAATCCTTAAATTGGAAGGAACACATAGAAAATGTTATGGGGAAGGCTAACCAGAGACTGCGTTCTGTTGGCAGGACACTCAGAAAATGTAACAGTTCTACTAAGGAGACTGCCTACACTACGCTTGTCCGTCCTCTTTTAGAATACTGTTGCGCGGTGTGGTATCCTTACCAGGTAGGACTGACAGAGTACATCGAAAAAGTTCAAAGAAGAGCAGCACATTTTCTATTATCGCGAAATATGGGAGAGAGTGTCACAGAAATTATACAGGATTTGGGCTGGACATCATTAAAAGAAAGGCGGTTTTCGTTGCAACGGAATCTTCTCACGAAATTCCAATCACAAACTTTCTCCTCCGAATGCGAAAATATTTTGTTGAGACCGACCTACATAGGGAGAAACGATCACCACGATAAAATCAGCACGTACGGAAAGATATAGGTGTTCGTTATTTCCGCGCGCTATACGAGACCGGAATAATAGAGAATTGTGAAGGTGGTTCGATGACCCCTCTGCCAGGTACTTAAATGTGATTTGCAGAGTATCCATGTAGATGTAGATGTACATGTTTTCTTCTGTATGGGACGTCAGTTTATAATCCGAGTGAGAAAACTATATCCTTTACCTTCCAGTTCAATGCGCATATGTTAATAGAGTTGGCATTGGTAGAACATGCGTTATTTCGCTAACAGTTCTTCAATAAGTTACTCTCTATTTAAAAGTAGTCTGGGAAAGTTCTTGCATTTCACACTAAATAGCTTGAATGGGCTTGTTTCGCAATAACGGCAAGTCCTTCGTCAGTACCCACCGTAGCCTTTCCGGATATGAACGATCTCAGTGCTTGCAGTGGTTGTGCGACGCGAACTGCACAGTTATTGATTTATGGACGCAGTATCGTCCGAAGTTTGCGGCCCTAAAGCTCTACCTAGCTGCGCGCGTCAGTAATTTAGAGAGACCTCCCGGAAAAGTGCAACCCTGTTATCGACATCCTTCCGTGGAGGATTCCATGAAATTCCTGCCCCGGAGAGATAAAACGGTTCGGCGAAAAGTGGTTACTCGCAGTCGAGCGAATGCCGCTTTCATGGTTAGCTTCCACCAGATCTTCTGTTCACATCTTCTTCTGACTACTCGAATTGTCTTACCTGGAAACGTAGATTGAACTTGCTCAGCTGTATCTAACTCGCAGCACATATGCTCGGTCGTATGATTTGTAGTTCGTAAGTTAGTCCCGTTTCAAAGAAAGTTCCGTTGTCAGTAAGGGAACAATTAGAACAACACTTTGCATTAGGATACCACTTCTGTTCTGCAGGCATGTCGGAACTACTCTGTAGGATCCATCGTTAATAGTTTACAGTTGGAATTGAATTGTGAGTGAACAATTTCAGGTTTGTAAATCTGAATAGATATGTTTCCCTGCTGCACACTCATTTTATTCTTCACACGAATATCTCGCAGTTGTATTGTAGAGGTCTTTTCTGAGACTATATAGCTTTGGCTCATATTATCTCACGGATTCTGAGAAAAGAAACATACGTACGTCGTTCTAAAGAAATCAGCAAGAAAACCATTCTAAGTGACTTTCAGTTGCCGGCCGCGGTGGCCGTGCGGATCTGGCGCTGCAGTCCGGAACCGCGGGACTGCTACGGTCGCAGGTTCGAATCCTGCCTCGGGCATGGGTGTGTGTGATGTCCTTAGGTTAGTTAGGTTTAAGTAGTTCTTAGTTCTAGGGGACTTATGACCTAAGATGTTGAGTCCCATAGTGCTCAGAGCCATTTGAACCATTTTTGACTTTCAGTTTCAAAGACGGAGAAGATATACAGTACTATGCATTTATCAAGAGCAGTTAGCTGATAACAGATGCTTCCAGAGAAACACTGAAAAGCGTTATCTCCATCGAATCTTGCCCTCCCAGTCAGCAAGATAAAATTTGAACATGGTCAGCGTAAGGGAAGCCGATAAATAAAAACGTTGAGATTTTCCAAAATCTGGGAAAAGAAATGAAATATAAGACTGTGGCGAGTTCAGCAGTAAACCAAAGGCAGAACACTCCACTTACCAAAACTTGTGAAAGAACTTGATTGCAAAAGTTTAGAACACTTGATAACAACTCATATACCTCGAAGCTCTTTCTATAGATTTCAGGTAATAGGATTAGGGAAAAAGGGAGGAATTTTCTTTGAGACAGCTAGTTTTCAGAGAAGACGAACGAACGAAGGAAGTAATTAAGTTTTGTGCCTCGTTCTAGAGTGAAATCAGGAGGCCAGGAAAATGTGGCTTACCAGAAACGTTCCTAAGAAGAAAAGTACGTACTCATGATTATGAGAAGGAAAGCACGTCAACAGAGCTTACAAGCTATGAAAAGAGAATCGTAATTTTCACTTTCTTTGTTCATGTTACCTATGCAACAAAGTCTAACGAAGATGAATAAAAAAGGGAATAGTATTCGATCTGCAGATGATTTTGTAATATTTGAAGACTGCTTCTAAAGACGTGAATAGGGCGGCCAAGAAACTGTCCACAAGCCTTGAAGAAAAGTAACAGGATACTGTCGGAGCAACGCAATAGAGAGAGGGCTCTTCTTGCAGTTATAAAACAAGGACTTCAAAATTGATGAGTGAAATCATGACGCCGAAAAGCTTCTTAACTATAATATTAATTAATATCCAGTGAAACGAAGCGAACCAAAGCTACTTTGTTATGGAAAGAGCCATAAGAGAATACTGGTCTATTAAACTCTAGAGTACCTTGTATTGAACTACTGAAAAACTATAAACGATGTTTCATGGCATTTGATACAAGCTGGACACTTAATATGGTTATAACAGTTCACAATTAATGATTGGTCAGGCAAGGTACTATTCCTGCAGTGATTCATTTATCTGTTATGTTTATTTTGATTCCGGTGATCGGAAAACTGTGCAATGTGCCTAAATAAGTTTGAAATTTATTCTGAAATATGGATATAACTGCTCATATGATCGCTGATCTATATCTGACATTTTATGACGCACTTCTTGGCAGTACTGCTCGTATATGATATTAGAAATCGTAGACCTTGTTTTGTGCTACAAAATAGTTTTTATTTGTTCATAGCGCTAGTTTTTTGCAATATTAATATGTAACAACTAGTAATAACTATTATACACTTTTTAATTGCACACTAAAATGTGGGTTGTATGGCCTATTTTAGCTATCCATTTAATAGGATAACAAATGATTAAGCAAATGATCTGGCAAGTGAAATATTTCATGCTACTGAGACAGTGGTAGCTTCATCTGGACTCGTAGTATGGATAATTTTATCATTTGGATAATTCCATGGTTAGTGAGAAAGCCATCAGTGGTAGTGACGATAAGTGTTCAGCATTAACATTTTCTTAGCTACAGTTTCTGTAGCAGCTGCAGTACTAGAGAAGTCCTGATGAATGTTACTGCGGTATAAGTCTGTGGCTGACACTCTGTGTATATAGGCCTATTGGTGTGCATATTCTCGTATCGATCGCCAGGTTCCTACAGAGCCAGCGTATCCTCATACCACAATTCAAAATGAACTGATATTCCTCTGATGAGATAATTCGCTTCCATTGTTCCAAAATCTAATCGCAACGCACCCGTGTCCATTCACTCCTAACAGAGATGCTGCTGGGTTTACAATTGCGCCTGTACATGTCATCGCTCCATTTGGTAGAATGAATCGTACGCTCCGAAACGCTTGTGGCTTCTCGGGCGTTGTATTTCGCCCTCAGCTGTGCCACCAGTTCGTCAATTGTATCCGAGAAGAGTAGACGTAACTACTGAACACTGCTTACTGGATGAAATGTGTTTTATGAGTTTCACAAATTTCCTTGGTCAACTAAACAGACGTTTCAGTGTTTCACAGATAGTCGAATCATCAAGTGCACACACTAAATAGAGTATTCAAGAAAAAGTGAGATAAAATAAATATATGAAGATGGTATTTGTTCTTTCGGACATGTCCGGAAGAACAGATACCATCTTCATATATATAGTTAAGGCTCACCGGCCATTTGACCATCTTCTGCTGTGCGGATGCACAAACAGTGCCCGAACTTTTACGGGAATCGGCGGTAAAGCCGCGAGTAATGAGTATGATGGGCAGGGGCGCTATGAATATAGTGCGGGACAATAAGTTGCGAATGTGGGTTTCACGGGAGGCGTGCCAGAGATAAGTGCCTGCAGTCGCATTTTCCTGTGTGTCCACGGTGGCTCAGATGGATAGAACGTCTGCCATGTAAGCAAGTGATGCCGGGTTTGAGTCCCGGTCGGGGAACACATTTTCAACTGTCCCCGTTGACTTATATCAACGCCTGTAAGCAGCTAAGGTTGGTTGGTTGTTTCGGGGAAGGAGAGCAGACAGCGAGGTCATCGGTCTCATCGGATTAGGGAAGGACGGGGAAGGAAGTCGGCCGTGCCCTTTGAAAGGAACCATCCCGACATTTGCCTGGAGCGATTTAGGGAAATCACGGAAAACCTAAATCAGGGTGGCCGGACGCGGGACTGAACCGCCGTCCTCCCGAATGCGAGTCCAGTGTCTAACCACTGCGCCACCTCGCTCGGCGGGCAGCTAAGGGTACTCATTTCACTGTAAGATAAAATAAAGATTAGAGTTTAACATCCTGTCGACATCGAGGTCGCCGGAGAGGAAAGTATATTTCGCCTTATGTTGAGAACGGTGCTATTTCATAAATGATTCGAGATCTTGAAAGAAAGATTCGACAGATGACAGTAGGAATAAGGATGAATATTTTATTGAGCTGTTAATAGACGTGACTTTTTTATTTACTGTAATTGTTTGGTTGTGGAACGTCTCACCCAATAATGGCGTAGCGATGCGCTAAACTCTAAGGCCTAGTTTGGCATTACCCCGCTACAAATGCAAGGGCGAATCAGAAAGTCTTTGCTCCTACTTTCTTTAGCCAAATTATGGCTGCAAATGCGAACTCAACATATCCATTATCAGCGGTGGACCATTCTTCGAGCGGCCCGCCCTTATCTGCCGTGTCCGCAGCTCGTGGTCTAGTGGCTAGCGTTGCTGCCTCTGGATCACGGGGTCCCGAGTTCGATTCCCGGCCTGGTTGGGGATTTTCTCTGCCCGGGGACTGGATCTTTGTGTTGTCCTCATCAGTTCATCATCATCGTCGTCGTCGTCGTCGTCGCAGTGGCAAGATTGGACTGTGTAAAAATTGGGGCTTTGTAAGGGCGCTGACGATCTCGCAGTTGAGCGCCCCACGAGCCAAACATCATCATCATCTTATCTGCCGTTAGCTCAGTTATTGAAGATGGTGGCTGTGCTTCACAGGTCCACGGCGTACGAGCAACGATGTGTGGTTCGTTTTTTATGGAACAAAGGACAAACGCCCATCGAAATCCACAGGGAAATGCAGCCGACGTACGGGGAAAAGTGTCACAAAAAAGGGTCCAAATGGTTGTGAGCACTATGGGACTTAACTTCTGAGGTCATCAGTCCCCTGGAACTTAGAAATGCTTAAACCTAACTAACATATGGACATCACACACATCCATGCCCGAGGCAGGATTCGAACCTGCGACGGTAGCGGTCGCCCGGTTCCAGACTGTAGCGCCTAGAACCGCTCGGCCACTCTGGCCGGCAAAGTGTCTCGCTTTGAGAAGTATTTAGTGGTAGTAGTAGTAGTAGTAGTAGTAGAAGAAGAAGAAGAAGAAGAGGTGGTGGTGGTGGTGGTGGTGGTGTGAGTTCGCAAAAGAGCTTTAAGACTTGCATGACAATGAGCAGCTGAGAGGCCGCGTTCGTCCCTGAATGATGACATTTCCACGTCGATGCGATGGTGAAAGCACGTCACCTGAAGGACATTTCTCGGGAGCTTGGCATTTCGTGTGCAAGTGTTTTACGATATTGTTCATGGATCTTTAGGGTACCGGAAGGTGCCTAAGCCATTAGATGATATTATGAGCGGCAAGTGAATGAGGCCGAGGAGGGTGACAGCGCCCTGGATCACATTGTTACTGGCAATGACTCGCGGATACTGCATTACACACTAGAATTGAAGCAATAGAGCATAGTTTGGAAACATCCGCGTGACAAAAAGAATTCCGTTCAGTGCTATCTGTTGGGAAAGTGATGTTAATGGTCTTCTGGGATCACCATGGATCGCTCCTACTGGCTTTCACGCCACTAGGTACAGCCATCAACATCGGTAATTATTGTTCCACGCTATCACGTCTATTGGCTGCCATCAGGATGTGGATACACTCCACGACAAGAAGACGTCACATGTGTCAATCAGAGCCGCCGACGCATTCCCGTCATTTCATTGGTAGAGTCTTGACCATTCACTGTACAATCTGGACCACACCCTTAGTGATTTCCAAGTTGTGAGTCCACTGAAGAAGTTCTTGACAGGACGGTGATTCATGTGCAACGATGAAGCCAAGATAGCAGTCCGATGTTTTTCCACACTCAACCGGACAAATTCTACGACAGAGGACTCTCAAGTTTAGTGCTGTGACGGAATAAATGTCTGAACTGGTGGGAGGACTATGTGCAAAAATAGTTAAACGTATGTGGAATTTTGTGTACCGGTATATCTGTAATTACCAATATGTATCTTATATTGGCTAGTAAAAAACAGGGGCAAAGGCTTTATGATTTACCATCATACGAAGCTGCAAAACTTACATCGCATAACAGTTTTGAAACTTTCTTTACTTGCTAAAACCTACTTAAAAAAGACATATCATTTGACTATTTTTCGAAAACTCTTAATCTAATTTGTGGCATGCGCCACATCACATAGTTCTCTTTTTAAGAGTTATCAAATTCCGATAACAATGGATAAACACCTCATTTAAACCAGTACTGCTAAATATACAGCAGTTATAAAGAGTCGCAAAGGTCAAGAACAGAGAAAAATACTAGGCCCTTTGTGTACTGTCACCTAATTAAAAACTGTTCTCATTACGCTGCGCTGTTTGCAAAATACAGGGTTATTCATGAGCACCCCCAGAGTTTTAGAGAATGACTGCATGAAAACTACAGGATTTACGGAAAATAGATTGGGCTTTGGAGAAATTATCAATATCTCAAGGAAAGTGTAGTGGAGCACCATATTTTTCAAAATGACCTCTCCATTGTCTTGCTGTAATTTTGGCACAATCAGTTGCTGCAGCCCGTCGAGGAACCGTTTTCTCCACAAAGAAAAATGGTCCATACACTTTTGAAGAGAACGTGTTACAAAAAATATTAAATTCAGGTAAACAACAATTGTATCTCGCAGTCTTGTGTGAATGGTCTGTGCCCCAAACAAGCACCATACAATACTTCATCTTTCCAGACACATGAAACTGTACTTTGTCACTGAAAACCAACTTCTGTGTAAAACCGCCTTCCTCCGATAGCCACTCCAAGTCTCTGCAAGAGCCAGAAGCTGGTCGCTGTGGCCGAGCGGTCCTAGGCGCTTCAGTCTGGAGCCGCGCGACCGCTACGGTCGCAGGTTCTAATCCTGCCTCGGGCATGGATGTTTCTGATGTCCTTAGGTTAGTTAGGTTTAAGTAGTTCTAAGCTCTAGAAGACTGATGACCTCAGATGTTAAGTCCCTTAGTGCTCAGAACCATTTGAGCCAAAAGCCAGAACCAAGATCACTATCTCGAATAGTCAGGACATGTAACAACTGCAGGCAGTATGGTTTTGCACCGAAAGGTTTGTGGAGAATGCACCAGACAGTTGACTTCAGTATCTGTTGTTCTGTGCTCGCACGTGTAGTCGGTTTCTTAGAGCCCCTGAGGAATGGTTCACGCACACACTCCACCTTCTCTGCTGATGGTACCGGCTGTCGTGTCTCACTGAATATGTTGTACCACTCATGGATTATTTTGTCTGTTGGAGCTTTTACCTGATGTCTGGCACGAAATAGTCAAATGGTTCAAATGGCTCTGAGCACTATGGGACTTAACATCTGTGGTCATCAGTCCCCTAGAACTTAGAACTACTTAAACCTAACTAACCTAAGGACATCACACACATCCATGCCCAAGGCAGGATTCGAACCTGCGACCGTAGCGGTCACGCGGTTCCAGACTGAAGCGCCTAGAACCGCACGGCCACACCGGCCGGCCACGAAATAGTCGCTGAACCTCTCAACAGACTCACATTTAGCGTATTCAAGGACACATAACCCATACATCGCTTCGTTATACGCCATATTCTCACACTCCTGCTCAGCAACTCGCCACGGCGAGATTACAAATTGAAAGTTAGAAGAGTTGCTCTATCCACTGATTTATGTAATTTTTCTGTATGTTTTATACTTTTCGCACAGTCGCCTTATAAAGCCCCAGAGGTACTTATGAATAACCCTGGATTAGACGCCTTCGTTTCACTAAATTATCCAATATTGTAACTGATAAGCTCATGTAGTTTCTCTACGACAGAAGGTCACATCTTTAAGCATTCAGATAATATTGAAGATAAGAGATTAACCAACGATTGGTTTTCTGTGAATAGTAATACCCCCAATTTTAAAAAGGTACACATATCCAGTTCTACACATCCAGGGAGACTACAACGGTGATAAATGTAACACAAGGAGAGGAAATAATAATTAGGGTGGAAAATTAAAAATTCTTAGGTGTTCTTTTTGGATCCCCTGAAATAAACAGTCCAGCCACATTTGTACTTAGAATAATTGCAAATCTTGGGGAGAGACAAATCTTTAAGTTGTCATTTCTGCATATTTTCATTCAGTAATGTCATATGGAATAGTGTTCTGGGGTAACTCATCTTTAACAAAGAAGTGTTTTACGAATAACATGTGGTGCTCACACACGACCGTCTCGTAGGCATCTGCTTAAGGATTAGGGCATTCTGACTACTGCTTCACAATAGGTTTATTCCCTCACAAAGTTTGTTGTAAATAATGCACTACAGTTCAGAAGGAAAGGTGATATACATAATTACAATGCCAGAAAGAAAAAAGACATTCATAACTCCACATTAAGGTTGTCTTCAGCAAAAAAGTGGGTACACAATGCCGCAACAAAAACGTTTGATCACTTACCCAGTGACATAAAATGCTTGACATAACAGAAAAGTAAAACATGAAAACAGACTGAAAAAATTTCTCCTTGACATCTCCTTCCCTGCCGTAGAACAATCCCTATCACAGTAATGTGTAAAAGGTGATGGCTAGGAATTTATAACTCGCATCTGTGTACGTAAAAAGCCTAGAAATGTTCAGCATGTAACCATATTTACAAATTAATTTATGAAGTGAATGTAAAATGAATCGTTTCACATATAATTTCGATTTAGCGTGTAAAATGATCCACGGAATACGAAACTACCTCACTAACTAACGAGGAATGTCTGAGAAACGTCATTAAAGGCTTTTCTCGTTGCTGAACGATGTTGCACGAAAATAGCATTAGCACATTCGTGTCTCCTTTGAAGAATTTTATATCATCTGCCATCTGTAATCAGATCAGCAAAAATATTCTGACACGGTCAATTATGTAGAACATTCGTCGGCGCAGTTCTCTCATTTTTATCATAGAAATGCTCTTCCAATGACCGACAGAACAATCTGGAACGTTCCTACTTTCTTCCTCCGTAATTATCCGTCCTCAGTTCGACCTTGTGCTCCGTCTCTAATGACTTCGGCGTCCGCGAAGGTTAAACCCTAATCTTTCGTCTTTCTTTTACTCACATCTGTGAAGATTCAAGTCCCCGTTGTGAGGTCACCGTAGCTGCATCTCGATCGATACGAGGACAAATACAACCTCCGTGGGGTGCCACAGAGCGCGAATCAGCATCTCTGTCTCTGGGATCAACAACGAGTTTTACGGTTGCTTGTTTAGGAGCGCGCGTCAGCGCGTCATTGGTTACGGCTGTCTACAGAGGTACTCGGAGGGGAAAACTAGTTCGGAGGAAGAATTCGAAACAATGCCGGGTAGCGTACTGTATTTACGATCGCGAGGTGGAAAAATACAGCCGGCCGTTGTGGCCGAGCGGTTCTAGGCGCTTCAGTTCGGAACGGCGCTGCTGCTACTGTCGCAGGTTCGAATCCTGCCTTGGGCATGGATGTGTGTGATGTTCTTAGGTTAGTTAGGTTTAAGTAGTTCTAAGTCTAGGGGACTGATGACCTCAGATGTTAAGTCCAATAGTTCTTAGAGCCAATGGAAGAACACAGAAACAGCTTTTGGCAAGTAGGGAATGTCGCCCAAGATTGAAGCTTTTATGAAAGCTGAAGTTTTATTCGAATCTCATGGCTTGATTTTGTTACTACAGGGTGCCAATTATTGAACTATGCGAAAAAATCGTTAATTAATTACAAACTATGGCGTGTGCTCACTTTATTCGACATATGAAGATCACTACAGAATTCAGTTTTAGGTTATGACGTGCCCGATATGCCTGCCGTCCTTGGCGATGATGTGGCGCTGAAGTGTCTGAAATAGATGCTATCGATGACCTCCTAAATGACTGTATACTCCTCAGCAACGGTTTTGAGGTCATTGCTGTACGCCTTGTCTTTAATAGAGCCCCACAAAAAGGAGTCGCATGTGTTCAGCGGCCAATCGAAGCCCATGCCAGTGGCCTCTGAGTACCCCAGAGCCAGAAAGCGGTCCGCAAAAAAGTGCTCCTCCAAGACATGACTCTCCTGCTTCGATAGGGTCGAGCTCCTTCTTGCATGAACCACATCTTGTCGAAATCACGGTTATTTTGGATAATGGGGATGAAATCATCTTCCAAAACCTTCACGTACCGCTTGATAGTCACCGTGCTGCAAGGAATATCGCACCGACCATTCCGTGACTGGACACTGCACACCACACAGTCACCCGTTGAGGGTGAAGAGACTTCTCGAACGCGAAATACGGTTTCTCAGTCACCCAAATGCGCCAATTTTGCTAATTGACGAGCCCATCCAAATGGAAGTGGGCTTCGCCGCTAAAGCAAACCATGCATGCGCATACTAATTCCCATCATGCCCCGCGGCCAACCGTGCAGTTTGAACGGCCTAACGCAAACCGTTCAGAAGTTATGATGATTTGATTTTATATAGTTCAATAATTGTCACCTCGTACATGTAATTCAGTAACCCTTTCCGACAAAGGATGTTGTAAACTAATAGCGACATCTAAATCCGTTGTGGTTAAGGAATTTCGCCAAACCGACTATCAGCTAAAACTAATGATGAAACAATCCATAATCGACAAAGAGGAGAATAATTATTACCGAGGTGAGCAAAGAAGAGGAACCTCATATCTTCCTCCCATCCCGAATGACGCCTTGCACTGTTTCTCTAAATCACTCCTAGCGGATCCCCGGATGGTTCCTTAGAATATACTACAGCTGGATCTCTTCCCTGTCCTTGCCCAACTGTGATAGAGTGGTTAATGAAATGTACAACAGAATACGTGTTAAGCATGGGAGTATGAAAATGGCGGTGTGTTGCAGTGTAGGACTTTTCATTTGCACACGGTGTAACACTTATATCGATTAGCATCAGGTTTATATTAGGTAACTGTGTATCTACTTCTTTGTTAGTTAAGGTCATTGATTTGTGACAGGAAATTTAAAGTTTGTGATGTTTATATGGAAAAAAATAAATGATTGTTTAAAATAATGAAATTTTATAGTATGTGTATATTTATAAGAAAAAACAATGTATATTGGAAGCTGGTTCATGCTTAGGGCACCTGTATTGTAAAATGTAAAAGATGTTGTGAAGTCCCTCCACAACGGAAGTGGCATGGCGCGATGTAAAAGGTGGTTTTGGCGGTCGAACTGGGCGGCTCCTTGGTGTGAACGGTAAGCAGTCAGTGACTAGCCGTTGCACGGTAAACATCGACGGTGCCAAGGGAGGCAATTGGAAGCCACTTTGCAAGGAATTTTGCCTCGGATGTGGATTTGGCTGTTTCTTGGTACTTTCAGCAATAAGGAATGGCTATAACACGTTAAAAATCCGTCGCCAAGGAGAAATTGTAAAGAGCATTCAAACATCAAAACCGTGAGTACAGTTAGCCGCCACGTCGCTTGACACCACTACCTTGCCACTGCTCCTCTAACTTTATGCATACAGATATTTATCAGAGCATGGTTCAAAATGGTGCAAATGGCTCTGAGCACTATGGGACTTAACATCTGAGGTCATCAGTCCCCTAGAACGTAGAACTACTTAAACCTAACTAACCAAAGGACATCACACACATCCATGCCCGAGGCAGGATTCGAACCTCCGACCGTAGCGGTGGCGCGGTTCCAGACTGAAGCGCCTAGAACCGCTCGGCCACAGCGGCCGGCTATCAGAGCGTGGACCAGTTAATTTGTGTCAGTGATTTTAATAATAATCCGAATGCCATAAATCTGTGTTTGGAACCATAACTTCTCTCCTGATCATGAACCTACGCAGGGTCCTCTCATAAGTGTTTATAAAACCGAGTATCCTGTTTTAAATGAACTAGTGATTTATTTATGTTGTTCAAATGTGCAAAGATTAACAAAAGTTGAAGTTAAAACCACTAACGTGAAGTTAGTTAGAAGTTTGCTAAGGTACTCTCAGTTTAGTGCAAAGTATCGGTTTGCAAAAATACAGTGCTAGATTGTGTAAATGTTACTTCCTGAAATACCTGCTTCACAGGTGATGAAAAATGCAAATAAGTTAAACTCATTTGAAACATAATTTAGCCTTGATTACTATCATGAATGATTTTTTTGAAGTTAGTTGAGCTCAGTGTTGAATAATTTGCCTTAAAAAGTAAAATATAAACTATTCCAAGTGAATTTAAGGATTAACTTTATTTCTATTAGTCTTTTCTACAGAAGTAATCATAGAACTTCACTAGTGACACTATACTAGTTTATGGGTCCCCTCATATTCTACGCATATTAGGAATAATATTGCTACTAAGTAAATTTGATATCCTACTATAAATGGGAGTATAAACAGTGTAATTGTGATAGTTGTTTTTTATTTATCAGTGACTGTTACATGGCAGTTAAGTCAGAAGCCCCTCCTGTCTAATTGTAGTTCTGCACTTCTTGTAGTAACATTTCAGTACTGATTCCAGTAATGATCTTGAGTGTCGCTGTTGTTGGTGTGAGTCTGGCACAATTTTGCTTTCCATGATTGCCAGTGTGTGCGTTGTTGGTGACTGCTGCTACACACAGCTCAGAGTGCCCTGTGACAGTTTGTATCCTATGTGCTATTCAAAGAGAAATCTTAACGAAAGTCACTTTAACAACTAATATTCAAGCTTCTCAAACATACATTTCCAAATTAATGTGCCTAATTGGGCTGGCGACAGTTCATTTTTTTCGTTCACATAGGAATTTTACCACTTTCATCAACCCCCATTGTTAAAGCCTGTTTAGTTTTTCTAATAATTTCACTATAATCAAAATTGTAGTCCGATACCCATTAGATACACGCACGGTCAAAATTCTAAAATCCTTTCAGAGGGCCGACCGCTGTGGCCGAGCGGTTCTAGGCACTTCAGTCCGGAACCGCGCGCCTGCTACGTTCGCAGGTTCGAATCCTGCCTCGGGCAAGGATGTGTGTGATGTCGTTAGGTTAGTTAGGTTTAAGTAGTTCTAAGTTCTAGGGTACTCATGACCTCAGATGCTAAGTCCCATAGTGCTTAGAGCCATTTGAACCTTTCAGAGGCTAACATTAGCTTGTATCATGACAGGTTAATGTTGTACGTGGCTTTTCCCCTGACAGGGCTTGAGGTTAGGTTGTTAGGGAAGAGTGACGTATAACGAGCTAGTGGTACAACAGGTGTATACCCAAAAGTATCCGAATTTCTCAAATTGCGTTTCTTCTGATTTTCATGTCGCCCGAATAACGCGCCTGTCTTGCAGGTCCACTAATGTTTTTCCAGTACAGTCATTTGACTGTACGAAAGGGATCTCACAAGAGATCACTAGAGAACTCTTTTTTTTTAAGGTAATCAGTCCACATGTAAATCACCACACAACAGTATCATAAATACTAGGAAACTCGTCATGAGAGATGAGACAGTAAAACACCTGTAAACTCAATTTTATTACAGTTAGTCACATTTCAAAATCACCACACTCAATTGAATTTGAGTTAATTAACTCCAACGCATAAGTCATTCTAGCAATCCTTAGGCGAAATTAAATACACTGGTGTCCAAAATCAAAGCAACAAATTGCTATTTCTATGTCCTGTGTCTAACTCACGATATAATGATAGAAACTGTCAAGACATGTCATTGCGATCGTGTCCTCCACGAAAGATGGCATTCCGATCAACGGACAACCACGTCAGGGCACTTATCAGACGAGGTAATGTTTGCAAGGTAGTCCCACATGCACAATAGCTGTGCACACAGTCACAGACGGTGGAGAAGACGCCTACAGACTTGCTGCTGTGGATGGCCATAAGAAGAATGGAAGCAGGAGAGTCGCAAACTGATGTGGCCCAATGGCTTAACGTGAATCGTTCAGTTGTTTCTTAGATGAGGCGACAGCTTATAGAGAGCGAAACTGTATTTCGGAGACCAGGACATGGGCGACCACATGTGACATGAAAAAGAGTGGACCGTTATTTGGCTGTAAGGGCATGACGGTACCGCCTTAGTACTGCACTGCAACTGGCATCTGACCTCGCAGCATCCCCTGGACCTGCTGTACAGAAGGCTTCGGCAGAGTGACCTTTATTGCTGGAGACCTGCAGTCCGTTTATCTCTTGAAAGAAGAGAACGTTTAAAGTGGAGTCGTCTACATGCGACCTGGACGGGCGAACGGTGGGTCAAGGTTCTTTTCATAGATGAGTCCCGATTTGGCCTGGAGAGTGCCACTCGACGGACTCGCACATGGCACACGATTTCGGGACCCAAACACTGTGGAAAGAGACCGACATCGAGGAAGATTCTTCTAGAATCTTCATATGGAAATGATGCTCTAAGCCCCCCCCCCCCTTTTCTAACTCCGACTTTTGCTGTCGCACATGGATTAAGAACAAACGCGAACTGACTGTAATCGACTCTGCAAGAGGAGTAGAATAGAGTTTGGCACCTGCAATAATTTAATTTGATAGAAATTAATATGATAAAGGAAAGTTTCATTAACGTAGTGAGAAATGAAAGGGTTGCTTTACCGATCCACAGAATGAAAGTTCTGTCCAAAATAACAATTTGATTTATTATGACTAAACTCAAAATAATAAATAAAACACATGAAACATATACAATACGTCAAACTGGATACTTAAATAAATGCTGTGAAGGTGAAGTTGTCCATAAACTAGCTTGTGACGTTTATGACCAAGTGGTATGTGGAACCAATTCCTTGCAACTCAAATCTTAAGAGAAACACCCAGCCAACCCAACATTAATTGCTGCTACAGTAGTGAGAACTCAGACAATGAACATCCTAGACAGAACCACATAAGAAAAGACGCGAACAGGCGCGCTCTGCTGAGCTCTGATTATCACAGAGCAAAATTCCCTAATCTGCGGTGCTACGGACATACATTACCAAGCTGTCTTCTTAACTGCAAGGACACGATCTGGCGTACCGGAGGCGATGGCTGGTTGCTTCGACGTCCCGTTGTGGTGATGATAACGTCGCGAGTATAGCGCGAAACAAATTATCCTGGTCTGGTTGTTCCAGACTAAAGACTTCCTATCAATACAAATGCGCCACTGAGGGAGACGAAGAAGGCTCGCCACACAATAACTGATGGTACAGTGATTGATTTTAACAAGCGAAGTCACACAGTAACTCCGATACAGTCAACTTCAGCCAAAACTGCTCAAAACGGACAACATAGGCCACTTGTATGCAGAACGCTCAATTACCAACTGTACTCGGAAAGTTACATTGAAGTGGAAACTTCAGCAACTTCGTCAAACAGTTACACTTAAAAGAAAGTATATTAGACAGCCAACGGAAGGCAGGCTGTCCAGAGCAGCGAGAGCTCCGTCTTGTAACCTACCCCGACCGAAAGACGAAAGCCGACCCTCTCAAGAGCACCAATACAAACCGAACACAGAACATTCCCTCCCTCACGACAGTGGCCGTGGTTAAAACGTGCAAATCAGCAACTCGAAAACCGCTGCTACAGTAGTGAGAACTCAGACAATGAACATCCTAGACAGAACCACATAAGAAAAGACGCGAACAGGCGCGCTCTGCTGAGCTCTGATTATCACAGAGCAAAATTCCCTAATCTGCGGTGCTACGGACATACATTACCAAGCTGTCTTCTTAACTGCAAGGACACGATCTGGCGTACCGGAGGCGATGGCTGGTTGCTTCGACGTCCCGTTGTGGTGATGATAACGTCGCGAGTATAGCGCGAAACAAATTATCCTGGTCTGGTTGTTCCAGACTAAAGACTTCCTATCAATACAAATGCGCCACTGAGGGAGACGAAGAAGGCTCGCCACACAATAACTGATGGTACAGTGATTGATTTTAACAAGCGAAGTCACACAGTAACTCCGATACAGTCAACTTCAGCCAAAACTGCTCAAAACGGACAACATAGGCCACTTGTATGCAGAACGCTCAATTACCAACTGTACTCGGAAAGTTACATTGAAGTGGAAACTTCAGCAACTTCGTCAAACAGTTACACTTAAAAGAAAGTATATTAGACAGCCAACGGAAGGCAGGCTGTCCAGAGCAGCGAGAGCTCCGTCTTGTAACCTACCCCGACCGAAAGACGAAAGCCGACCCTCTCAAGAGCACCAATACAAACCGAACACAGAACATTCCCTCCCTCACGACAGTGGCCGTGGTTAAAACGTGCAAATCAGCAACTCGAAAACCGGCGGAAAATTCCACTCTATTGCCGAAGCACTACTATTCCACCAATGGAGATACTTGGCGCCGATTTCTGCACCGATTTTGCTACATCGCAGAGCTGTCCCCTGAGCAAGCCAATCACAGTTATGATTTTGCAGAAAACGCGGGAATTTGCCCGCCAAGACTGCCTGGGAACACAAGTCATTCGCACGCTATGCTGGTAGCCCGTCAGAAAGTGTTTTCACTAAGTTTCTGCAAAGTAACGGAATCTCTAGCCCCAGCCGCTCCTTCAGGCCCCTGTGGGCGTGTCGCCCCCGCTCTTATGACAATGTCGGCGTCTGGAAAGCATCCACTCGACTCCCTCACTCCCGTCGGCTTAACCCTTTCAAGATCAGCAGAACCCGCCTGTCACCGGACTACCCGGGTGACGAGAGACGCTGCGTGGGAAGTCCGCATGTGAAGGAATACCAACTTTTCACCACATGAAATTTGAGAGGAAAATCGAATTACTCAGGGTAAGATAGAAATATGAGAGGTGGCTCATGCCACCTCTCAGTATGGGCAGAGATTATGTTGACCACTCGAATACCTCTTCGTGAAATTGTACGGGTGCGTCAGTAGTATTTAACTGCTCTCAGGTATTGTGAGGAGGTCTTGGGATCCCATGAGCAGCTGTTGTGAAGTGCTGTGTGCTCAGTCTTCATAGTGATGGACGATAATGCACGACCTCATTGAGCACAGGTGGCTTATGTTTTCTTGGAAACGGAAACCCTTGGCATGACCTGCACGCTCTCCATATTTTAATGTCATAGAGAATGTCTGGGATCCACTAGGGAGACGGGTTGCATCACGTCAGCATACACCAACCACTCTCCAAAACCTGTGAGCAGCTCTGCATGCAGAATGGGCGTTATTACCGCAACATGAGATTGATGACATCATTCACAGCACATCCCGTCGTTATCAGGCCTGTATTGGTGCCAGATTTGGTCGCATCCCATACTGAGTACATTAACCGGTTGTCAGAATGTGTGTAAATCCTTGAAGTTGGAAAAAAATGAACATTTTTATCTACCGTTACGCTTGTTGCAGTTAATTACGTTTTGTATTCTTTACATTGTTTCTTCTTTACTATCACCTGTTAAAATTGTTTCGTGGCAAAATAAACGCAACCTTGCAAAATTTCGGTTTGTCGCTTTAAATTGGACACCAGTGCATTTTCATGAGCAAGATGTTTTGAGACAATATCTAGACTCGAAAAGTTCTGTGCTAATTAGAAGTATTTTTGCTTTTTAAAGGGTTTTGTCATGCCTGTGAAACATCGTTCCTGATACGAGTGGTTGGTCATAGCTTGGGTGTTGAAATAACCAGCTAGAAGTAACACTTATTAACTGCGGTAAGCGCTCTATCGAAACCTCAAAACATCGTATCACCAGTAATTTCTATGTACACAAGTCTGAGCAATTATTTGTGGACTTTTTTACTTTAAACAATATGACAGATTTATTTGTTCTGGATCTGGATTGGAACCAAGCACCTATGGCCATTGTAACTAACCAAATCTTTCGTGCCTGATCGACACCCGATCACAACAATGACCGTCATTGGTGACTAGTCATAAAGAGTCGTGAAATATCGAAGTTTTAACCAGTATCAGTTACCAAATTGTAACGTGACAATGTTTATGCTCTCCCTGGAATCGTGTCAACGCCCTTATTTCCTTGTTAACTAGCCACTAAAAACGAGTATTATTATTTCAGGCAACAAGATTTGCACGTGGATTAAACGAAGTCATGATGTAAAGTTTTGCGACGCAAACGCGAACCCAGCACATAATGCTATCTTCATGATTGTGTCGTAACGTATGATGACCTTAGCTTACAAATTAGACACGGTGAAAAGAATTCGGTTATCCATTAACTACTTAATTATCAGCAGGCTTCCGGCACGTAAATTACGCTGGTCTCATTCAGCGGGATACAAAAACGCTTTTTTTAGTCATCACAACCATTTTGGAAACTTCACTGTTTCAAGAAATTTCTTAGATCGAGAAATCCCATTGCAGAATATCAAGTTACCAAACTTCGATTATTACTGCCATTGTTGGTATTAACATGTTCGTTCTGCTGCTGCTGCACACGTGCTTGAAGAAAGCATCTAATGCTTCTTGATCACTTTTAGAAGCGGATGCCCAAAAACAGATAAATATTTAATTCACAGCAAATGGTTGCGAGGTTCTGTGGCATCTGGACCATAACGAGTAGTTATTTAGTGATTTCCAAGTTTAGGGATTACTTTTCAGATTAATATCTATGACATTTCCAATTATTCGTAGATCGCATTAAAACTAAATTAACTGATAAAGACGTTACTTCATACAGAAATTGCGTTGCATTACTTCATTTACTGGCGGTAACCACCTCTTTCAAAGCCAATGTTAATGCCTTCCGTTAAATGTTACGATATTTTCTCCAGATGTCTTGGTCGGCGTAACCTATTTCAAATACAATAAGGAAAAAGTTTCTGCAGAAGATCAACTGTTTCTCGTTGCAATAAACTCATTCTAAGTGCGCCAAGTGAGCAAGCAATTCATACAAACTGCAGAATTTAATAGCGCCGTGGCTTCCAGTTTTGTATATTCCTGACCTAAACTGCCTCTGCACCATTTCAGGCCCCAGATACTGCAACGTCAAATTGACAACAGTCTGCTCGTACTGCCCACTATATTGTCCGTTCCATTCGATTTTGTAATCACTGAAATAAAAGGCACGTGACATGCCAAAATGAGAAGTTTCATTTCGTTCCTCCTTTCCCCTTGTAGCCCGCGAAATGCGGCAGAATGAGGGAAGTAATCGCTTCACAAACCGCTATTAAGTGCTGTTAAGAAGATTTCTTTTAACGATTTCCGGAGGCGAAGTTCAATCTTAAAACATCTTCAGCAGCAAAGTTCACAAATTCAGAGGATAAGAAAGCTTATTGTCCAGGTAGGAAAAGGTTTAAAACCAAAGTCTGCACACTCTGGGTCAGGTCGCTCTTTTCGTCTGATAGCACTGCATTATACAGGGTGTTTCAAAAATGACCGGTATATTTGAAACTGCAATAAAAACTAAACGAGCAGCGATAGAAATACACCGTTTGTTGCAATATGCTTGGGACAACAGTACATTTTCAGGCAGACAAACTTTCGAAATTACAGTAGTTACAATTTTCAACAACAGATGGCGCGCAGTCTGGGAAACTCTATAGTACGATATTTTCCACATATCCACCATGCGTAGCAATAATATGGCGTAGTCTCTGAGTGAAATTACCCGAAACCTTTGACAACGTGTCTGGCGGAATGGCTTCACATGCAGATGAGATGTACTGCTTCAGCTGTTCAATTGTTTCTGGATTCTGGCGGTACACCTGGTCTTTCAAGTGTCCCCACAGAAAGAAGTCACAGGGGTTCATGTCTGGCGAATAGGGAGGCCAATCCACGCCGCCTCCTGTATGTTTCGGATAGCCCAAAGCAATCACACGATCATCGAAATATTCATTCAGGAAATTAAAGACGTCGGCCGTGCGATGTGGCCGGGCACCATCTTGCATAAACCACGAGATGTTCACAGTGTCGTCTAAGGCAGTTTGTACCGCCACAAATTCACGAAGAATGTCCAGATAGCGTGATGCAGTAATCGTTTCGGATCTGTAAAATGGGCCGATGATTCCTTTGGAAGAAATGGCGGCCCAGACCAGTACTTTTTGAGGATGCAGGGACGATGGGACTGCAACATGGGGCTTTTCGGTTCCCCATATGCGCCAGTTCTGTTTATTGACGAAGCCGTCCAGGTAAAAATAAGCTTCGTCAATAAACCAAATGCTGCCCACATGCATATCGCCGTCATCAATCCTGTGCACTATATCGTTAGCGAATGTCTCTCGTGCAGCAGTGGTAGCGGCGCTGACGGGTTGCCGCGTTTGAATTTTGTATGGATAGAGGTGTAAACTCTGGCGCATGAGACGATACGTGGACGTTGGCGTCATTTGGACCGCAGCTGCAACACGGCGAACGGAAACCCGAGGCCGCTGTTGGATCACCTGCTGCACTAGCTGTGCGTTGCCCTCTGTGGTTGCCGTACGTGGTCGCCCTACCTTTCCAGCACGTTCATCCGTCACGTTCCCAGTCCATTGAAATTTTTCAAACAGATCCTTTATTGTATCGCTTTTCGGTCCTTTGGTTACATCAAACCTCTGTTGAAAACTTCGTCTTGTTGCAACAACACTGTGTTCTAGGCGGTGGAATTCCAACACCAGAAAAATCCTCTGTTCTAAGGAATAAACCATGTTGTCTACAGCACACTTGCACGTTGTGAACAGCACACGCTTACAGCAGAAAGACGACGTACAGAATGGCGCACCCACAGACTGCGTTGTCTTCTATATCGTTCACATCACTTGCAGCGCCATCTGTTGTTGAAAATTGTAACTACTGTAATTTCGAAAGTTTGTCCGCCTGAAAATGTACTGTTGTCCCAAGCATATTGCAACAAACGGTGTAGTTCTATCGCTGCTCGTTTAGTTTTTATTGCCGTTTCAAATATACCGGTCATTTTTGAAACACCCTGTAGATACACTGTCTGCTCCCTTTCGTGTGCCCTAGGATAAAGCAAATCTACGATACATCTCTGGGTGCAGAAGATGGTGGGAAAGGCAACTTCAAACGTCGTCGTCGCACTGGACGTCGACGGACAATAGTATACTGGAGCAATGAAGACTCTGTCAGGACTAGCACAGAAATTAGCAAAGTCCTCCAAACAAGAGTAAGCAGGTCGACCATTCGTCGTCGTCTGAACGAGAAAGGAAGGTACTGACGAAAATCGGCGGTTAACGAAATGAAGGAACAACATAGGGCCACCCGATTAAAGGCCGCTTTCGTACTGTTTGCAAGCTACATTTACGGACGAGAACTTGTTTTCTACTGCACCAAATACTTCAGTCCACGTTTATCTACCAAGTGGGGTGAAATTCGACAGCATTATGCCCATCGGGGGCAAAACTGGGGCCGAACTACTGTCGCAGTTTGGGGGTGGATATCAGCAAGTGTTCCGTGGCAGCTGGACCCTCCGTTTCTAGTCATTACCACTGCGCAATACTGGTGCCTGTAATGCTTCGCCGGTCGCTGTGACCGAGCGGTTCTAGGCGCTTCAGTCCGGAACCGCGCTGCTACTACGGTCGCAGGTTCGAATCCTGCCTCGGGCATCGGTGTGTGTGATGTCCTTAGGTTAGTTAGGTTTAAGTAGTTCTAAGTCTAGAGGACTGATGATCTCAGATGTTAAGACCCATAGTGCTCAGAGCCATTTGATTTTTCGTAATGCTTCCTTCTGTTCCTCAGAGACTTTCAGGAGGCGAAGTAATCTTTCAAAATGACCGTTCCCCGTGCAAACAGTGAACTGTGTAAAACACTGGTTACAAATTAACGGTGACATTCAGTTGTTGTACTGGCCTCCCAAAGACGCTCGTCTCGGTCCCATAGAGCACCTATGGACAGAGATGGAGAAGATTCTAGGTGTAGAAGATCAGAACCGACAGACGAGACAGCACGGTCCGATGCAGTTCATGATGCATGGGAAGAGTTGTGACAGAGTAGCAGATTCATCCGGAATCTTGTTGCCTCTATTCCCCGGCGGCTAAATGCAGTTTTGGAGGAGGTCAGAAACTGGACACGTTACTGAATTATCGTGTTGTTACGGAGGAAAATTTGTTTATGACAAATGAGCGTTTTGTTTTCCTTCGAAGAAGATTGGTTCAAATGGCTCTGAGCACTATGCGACTAAACTTCTGAGGTCATCAGTCGCCTAGAACTTAGAACTAATTAAACCTAACTAACCTAAGGACATCACACACATCCATGCCCGAGGCAGGATTCGAACCTGCGACCGTAGCGGTCACGCGGTTCCAGACTGAAGCGCCTTTAACCGCACGGCCACACCGACCGGCTTCGAAGAAGAGGAAAATTCGTTTGTCTTATCTCTTTAAAAAAATAGAGGTGCAGATTATACAAAAAAATTAGCCTGTCTATTTCACTCTTTTCAGTCGTCCAATAGACTCTTGATTTTAAATTAGTTTACGATCATTTATCTAAACAGCTGAGACAAACATGATTTTTTTTTTTTTTTTACACACATAGCGCATGACGTCACTGCCGAAGAAGGCATCAAAGAGAAGGTATTTAGTTTCTTTACGCCGAGAAAAAGCATCGTATCAATTTATGTTCCCTTTATCTACATGGAGACAGAACGACAATACCGACAAAACCAAAAAGGAGACACTATTTTCTTTTAATGCCAGTCAGGAATCACAATATATTAAGAGAAACAGTTTTGCAAGAGCAGCGGCGTGGACGTAAAGTCGAGCAATTGGTTTCACTACATGCTCAATTACATACTTCTAAATACTTCAAAATTATGAATACTTAATAATTCTCGTTTATGTCCTAAACTAATAACCCATACCAGTAATTGAAATTCCTCAGGCTAGAAACGGGCCGCCTTAACCACTGCGCAACTGTGCCAATGGCGCACGCTACTCTTACGAAATGTGTATAAAATACATGTTTGACCATCTGCTGCTTTTTTATTTAAGAGACAAATATCGACTGGTTTCAGTCACCGACCGTCTTCACTGATTAGGGTTAAAACAGTTTAAGCCACAACATCACATCTGTCATTACATAAATAATTTCACGTCTCATATGTAGAGCATTGCTGATGGCCAAAAATGCATTTTCTTCATTACTTGACGACTGTCCTCGAAAAATATTCACTTACGAAGTGGTATGATACGGTCTGTGATGTCACACCTTCTGCAAGAAAAATAAATGATATACCGAGAGAAAGCGGCGCATTGCGTCTTCGATGAAAACGCAGACAGTTCATCCGACTTTGAATTCCATGAACGGAGCTGTGATGAACATACGCTCATTGAAAGTGACGCAGTAGGTATTCTGCTAGGTTTCATCAGATCTGCTTGTTTTGGCAATGCCGTGTGTGGGAGAGTGTGAAAACTTAATAGCTGCTAACGCAAGTGTCATAAAATTTCTACACAGTGATGGTGAAGTTATTCATGTGGCAACTGCTCGTGCAGAAATCCCGTTCGCATATTTTCCAATTACGACCAAAAATGCGGCGTTAGTTGACTATATACAATATGTAATGGAAAAAACATAAAAAAGAGGCCGAAATACAAAGCTTTGGTTCAAAATTTTTTGCTTTACGCTTTACCGTAAAGAAGAGATAATTTTTGGTTGGCGCACCTCAGTTAAGAGAGTTGCTACGATGTGTGCGTTATGTTAATTGGTTTAAATGGCTCTGAGCACTATGCGACTTAACTTCTGAGGTGATCAGTCGCCTAGAACCTAGAACTAATTAAACCTAACTAACCTAAGGACATCACACGCAACCATGCCCGAGGCAGGATTCGAACCTGCGACCGGAGCGGTTGCTCGGTTCCAGACTGTAGCACCTAGAACCGCACAGCCCCTCCGGCCGGCTATGTTAATTAACCTGGCACAAAAATCTGTCTTGTTGACAAATCATGGTGAGTCCGCAGGACTCTAATTTCGACAGAAGCAACAACACAGAAGAATAAAAAACAATGAAAAAAATTTCCAAGAAGTTTTTGATTTATTACGCCTCAAGGATACGTGATTCTTTTTTCAGAAAAGAAGATTTATATGTTTATGTATTTATTTACAATTTCAAGATTGAAGAATTTAACCTATTATTTTGCGGTTCCGGAGACGAACATTATAGACACTGAAGCCAGGCCGAGAAGGCAAAATACTGGTGAGCGTAAAGACGGGCTAAAGGGGAGGTAGGAGACTCGACACTAAAAAAATAAGAAGTGGTAAGCTTCGTGCTCTCTAAACGTAAAATCGCACGTTCGAGTCCACACCATTCCCTTGTTTCTTCAAATCGCATTTCGGATATCTGCTACAGTTATCAGTCTGATGGAATCTCAAACACAGTTCGTTTCATTTTCTAATCGACCTATAATAGCAAAAAGTTCCAGAAACATTTCCACTAAACAGTTCAAAGCTGCTTTTAAGATGAAAACAGCTTACTCTCGAGAGTTTCTTCGCCCCATGCTAGCAACTGGCAAACGGCATCCGGCCACACGGCTCCCGCCACCAGCCTCAGACACCTCCGACCTGGTGAACGTGGCGCGACGCTATGAGGGCATTTATCAACGGTCATTTTCTCATTTGAAGTTATCGTATTTATTTTGCAGTTACCATTTGGATTTCGCACGACGAAACTTATGAAGCTGTTCAAGTGTGATAAAATATAGTCGCAACTGGAAAAAGGCCTAATCTTTGCGACATACTGTTCGCTTTGGATTTAGTAGAGGAGGCGAGGGCACCAGAGGCAGCTCTGACCCCTTGTGCTGTATATGGAACGAGTGCTTTTGGACAAAACACGCCAGGAAAAGTTCTTTTTCTTCAAGAAAGATAGTTCTGGTGCGAATGATTTTAAAGGCTCAGGAAATCTCGACAACAGACGTATTGGGCGAAGTAAGACCATTCAACCGCTGTGCGACGTTTCCATTCAGTAAACAAGGTTCAGAAGTCGGGAGCAGTAGTAGAAATTTAAAACAACAAAAATCAAAGAGGCGGCTATTAATGCACTTCTGCTTGATCGTCCTCAGTTGGTTCGTTGAGAATTCCTATGCAATATTTCTAGTGGTGGCTAATTATGGTGTATTTACATTAACTTCTAAAGAAGAATGAATGGCTGATCCCTAACAAAAGACATATACTCAAGCAAATGGCAGCGTGAGCTTAATATTTCGTCTCTCGTGGCTGAAAACTGTGTCGTGCATTACGAAAACCTCCGCAGGGCAAAGAATGCCGCAGCTGATACTTTCTGCCAACAAATACGTTACGTATCGGTCGCAGTGTAAGAAAACGACCTACGAAACTTCGCCACTTGTTGATACAACATGATAACGCATTCTGCCGATTTCACTAACAAAACTATTCAGGAGTTTGTACTTATTCCTCTAATCTTATGCCTTCAAATAATTACCTTTCAAGCTCCTTATCGGAAAATTGGCAAGAAAATTCCTCTCTGGACGAAAATGCAGTTAAAACCTCGTCTGACGGCATCTTTAACTCAGATCCAGTGCCGCGCGGGATTAGCTGAGCGGCCTAAGGCGCTGCAGTCATGGACTGTGGGCTGGTCCCGGCGGAGGTTCGAGTCCTCCTTTGGGCATGGGTGTGTATGTTTGTCCTTAGGATAATTTAGGTTGCGTAGTGTGTAAGCCTGGGGACTAATGACCTTAGCAGTTAAGTCCCATAAGATTTCACACTCATTTGAAAATTTTTCAGATCCAGTAGGTTTCTTCAGGCGACGGAGTGTACTCCTGATGATCAATTACTCTGTGATGTTCACTGTTGTATTCAATAAAATAATCGACAATGCTATTAAACTATGCCCTGTACTAATTCAAATGAAATTCAGATTACCACGATATCCTTATAATGAAAGTCTACTTCAATGAAACACAAAGTATCTGTAACAGGAGCGTGCCTATGCCAATACGAATTAGTAAGATGTTACTCATTTTTACTGTCTGTGTTTGCTTGCTGTCCTGTGTCTCAATGAAGTAATATGGAAATGAGGCATTTCATAACTCAAATAAATAAAGTTTCCTTACTGATTTTCAATCTGCCTGCTCGTAGCTCTGTCACTAAACGGCTAAAAATGTATCCTACAGAGAGACTGTGTAAGTAGGCTGTTTATGTTTTCTTATTGGCAACGTTACGTAGCGCTCTGTATGAAAATCACTGGCTGTGCTGTGTGCAGTCTGTGGCTAGTTTGCATTGTTGTCTGCCATTGTAGTGTTGGGCAGCGGCAGCTGGATGTGAACAGCGCGTAGCGTTGCACAGTTAGAGGTGAGCCGCCAGCAGTGGTGGATGTGTGGAAGGAAATGGCGGAGTTTTGAAATTACATATATTATGACTTTTGATGATATTAAGGTAAATACATTGTTTGTTCTCTATTAAAATCTTTCATTTGCTAACTATGCCTATTAGTAGTTAGTGCCTTCCGTAGATTGAATCTGTTAATTAGCTGGCAGTAGTGGCGCTCGCTGTATTGCTGTAGCTTGAATAACAAAGATTTTTGTGAGGTAAGTGATTTGTGAAAGGTAGCGCTCGCTGTATTGCTGTAGCTTGAGTAACGAAGATTTTTGTGAGGTAAGTGATTTGTGAAAGGTATAGGTTAATGTTAGTCAGGGCCATTCTTTTGTAGGGATTTTTGAAAGTCAGATTGCGTTGCGCTAAAAATATTGTGTCAGTTTAAGCACAGTCGTGTATAATTGTTCTAAGGGGGGGACGTTTCAACTGGAACCAGGAACCAAAGCAGCCCCCAGTTCACAGGCGAACACGTTGCCTCACGGCTAGCGGAATTCTGCAATATTAAATACACCCTTAATGATCCAGTACTGGCTAGGATGTATAAGCTCGTAGAGTATTGGATTATTGGTAGCTGGGAGATCCAATGTTGGGAGCGTTATGCGGCCCCTTACGGACAAGGCTGCCAAGAAGGGGAAGAAAGCCAATGTGCACTCCGCGTGCCTATTGGGTGGAGTCATTCCAGACGTGGAACGGATCCTTCCGGATGCCATGAAGAGCGCAGAGTGGAGATAGCTGCAGGTGGTGGTCACGTCGACACGAACGATGTGTGTCGCTTTGAATCGGAAGAGCATCTCTCTGGTTTTGAGCGGCTATCAGAAGCGGTAAAGGCTGCCAGTCTTGCTTGCGAGATGAAAGCAGAGATCGCCATTTGCATCAGTGTCGACAGGACAGATTGCGGATCTCTGGTACAGAGCCGAGTAGAGGGTCCCACTAAGAGGGTTTGACGGTTCTGTGACCGTGCAAGCTGCAGATTCCTCGACTTTCGCCATCGTGTGGTGGGATATGTCGGGTTCCGCTAAATAGGTCAGGAGTCCATTACACGCAGGAGGCGGCTACATGGACAACGGGGGCAGTGTGGCGTGGACTGGGTTAGAGGGTCTCAGGGAAACACAACAAGGGTTTCAGTCTGAAAAGGTGCAGGTCGAATACAGGAAGAATGTATATCCAGGAACCATCGATATAACAGTTGTAAATTGTCGTAGCTGGGTTGGGAAAGTACCAGAACTCCAACAGGTAATAGAAACCACTGATGCTCAAATAGTTGTAGGCAATGAAAATTGGCTTAAGCCGGAATTCAGTTCAGCCGAAATTTTGCGAAGAACCTAACGGTGTTCGGAATGGATACACTAAACACAGTTGGCGGTGGCGTGTTTGTTGCTATCAGAAGTTGTTCATCTTGTAGCGAAATTGAAGTAGATAGTTCGTGTGAGTTAGTAAGGGTAGAGGTCTTTCTTGCCGGAATAAAATAATAGTTGGATTATTTTACCGACCTCCCATCTCAGATGACACAATTGCTGATAGGTTCACAGATAACTTGAGTCTAATTTCAAACATTTACCCGCTTCATGGAATTACAGCTTGTGGTGACTTCAATGTACCATTGATATGTTGGCGAAAATGCTTAAATCCGGAGGTAGGCATAAAATATCATCCGAAATCATGCTAAACGCATTCTCTGAAAATTATATCGAGCAGTTAGTTCACGAGCCCATTCGAATAGTAAACGGTTGCGAAAACACACTTGGCCTCTCAGGAACAGATAAGCCTGAGCAAATAACGAGCATGAAAACGGGTACTGGGATTAGTGAACACAGGATTGTCGTAGAAAGAATGAGCATTGTAGCCCCCGGATTCTCCAAAAATAAACGAAAAATATACCAAGTCAGAAAAGCAGATAAAAATTCACTTCACGCCTTCCTGAGAGACGATCTCCACTCCTTCCAAATTAACAATGTAAGTGCAGACCAGATGTGGCTTCAATTCAAAGAAATTGAGAGATTATACCAAATAAATTAACAAACGACGGAGCTGATCCCCCTTGGAGTCAGAACACTATTGCAGAAACAACCAAAAAAGTATACCAAATTTAAACGAACGTAAAATCTCCAAGATCGGCGATCTTTCACAGTACCTCGAAATTTTGCTCTAACTTCAATGCGAGATGCTTATATTAGTTTCCTCAACTAAACGTTGTCTCGAAACCTTACTAGCAGCAAGACAGTCAATGCCTTCTCTACGCGATAGCAATGGAAATGCTATCGACAACAGTGCCACAGAACCAGATTTACTAAACACAGCCTTCAGAAATTCCTTCACCAAAGAAGACGAAGTAAATATACCAGAATTCGAATCAACAACAGCTGCCAACAAGAGTAACTTAGAACGTCTCGGAGTAGAGAAGAGACTTAAATCACTTAATAAATGCTAGTCTTCCGCCCCAGGCTGTATACGAATTAGGTTCCTTTCAGAGTATGCTGATGCAATAGCTCCATACCTAACAATCATATACAACTGTTCGCTCGACGAAAGATCCGTACCCAAAGACAAGTTGCACAGGTTTACACCAAATAACAGGCCCATATCATTAACGTCGATATGCAGCAAGATTTTGGAACATATATTGTGTTCGAACATTATGAATCACCTCGAAGACAGCGTCAAGTGACACACAGTCAACACGGATACAGAAAACACAGTTCTTGTGAAACACAACCAGCTGTTTATTCACACGAAATGTTGAGTGCTGTTGACAATGGATATCAAATTGATTCCGTTTTTCTAGATTTTCAGAGGGCTTTTAACACAGTACCTCACAAGCGCGTTGTAGTCAAATTGCGTGCTTATGGAATATCGTCTAGGTTATGTGACTGGTTCTTGATTTCCTGTCAGAGAGGTCACCGTTCGTAGTAATTGACGGAAAGTCTTCGAGTATGACAGACGTGATTTCTGGAGTTCCCCAAGGCAGTGTTATAGACACTCTACTACTCCTAATGTATATAAACGATTTAGGAGACAATCTGAGCAGCCGTGTTAGGTTGTCTGCAAATGATGCTGACGTTTATCGTCTAGTACAACCATCAGGAGACCAAAACAAAGTGGCGCAGTTGTTAGCACACTGGGCTCGCACACGGGAGGACGACGGTTCAATCCTGTGTGCGGCCATCCTGATTTAGGTTTTCACTGATTTCTCTGAATCGCTTCTGGCAAATGCCAGGATAGTTCCTTTGATAGGCCACGGCCGACTTCCTTCCCCACCCTTCCCTAACCCAATGAGACCGATGACCTGGCAGTTTGGTCTCCTCCCCGAAATCAACCCTACTTTTCATCTACACCGCCGGTCTTGCACCACAATTTTTCTTTATGTATTGTGATTTGTGATTGGCATTAAAAGAAAAAGATATTTCCTTTGTGCTTTCGTCGGTATTGGCGTCCTGTCTGCACATAAATAGACAGAACACAAATTAACATACTGCTTATTCTCGGCGTAAGAAAACTAAATACTTTCTCTTTGATGCCTTCATCAGCATTGACATCATGTGCCATGTGACAAATAAAAGGGAATCATATTTGTCTCAGCTTTTTTGAGATCACCCATGATCGTAAAATAATTTAAAATCAAGAGTCTACTGAACGACTGGAAAGAGTCAGAAGACAGAAAAAAAAATGAATTTTCCTCTTCTTCGAAGGAAAACAAAACGCTTATTTGTCTTTAAAAAAATCTCTCCCTAACAACACAATAATTCAGTACTGTGTCCAGTTACCATCCTCCTCTACAACTGCATTTGGCCGCCGGGGAATAGAGGCAAAAAGTTTCCGGATGAGTCTGTTATTCTGTGACATCTCTCATGCGTCCTGAACTGGTTCGGACAGCACTGGTTTGTTTGCCGGTGCTGGTCTTCTACACATAATAATTTTCTCCATCTCTACCCATACGTGCTCTGTGCATGTGAGTCCGGCACCTTTCGGAGGCCAGCCCGACAGCTCAGTGTCACTGTTCATTTGAAATCAATGTTTTATACAGTTACTCTGTGTGGACAAGAGAACGGTCATACTGGGAGATTATTCTGCCTCCCAAAAATCTCTGACGAACAGAAGGTAGTCGTAGAAACGATTGGTTTTGTAGTTGGGAAAGAACCAGAGCTTCAAGCCCTAATAGAAAGCGCTGAAGCTCAAATAGTCGTAAGTACAGAGAGATGGCTAAAGCCGGAAATAAGTTCAGCTGAAATTTTTTCAAACGATGTAACCAGTCAGTAGACTGATGACAAAAACAACAGTGTTCAGAAAGGATAGATTAAATACAGTTGGTGATGTTTTATTGCTGTCAGAGGTAGTTTGCTTGTAGCGAAATTGAAGTAGATACTTCGTGTGAAATAGTATGGGTAGAGGTTATACCTGATAATCGGACTAAACTATTAGTTGGATCGTTTTACCGACCCCCCGACACAGAAGATATAGTTGCTTAACAGTTCAAAGAAAACTTGAGTCTCATTTCAAATAAATATCCCGCTCATACAATTATAATCGGTGGTGACTTCAATCTACCCTCGATATGCTGGAAAAATTATATGTTTAAAGCCGGCGGCACTCAATTGTACAGAATGCTTTCTTAGAAAATTATTTTGAACAATTAGTTCATGAGCCCACTCGAAGCGTAAATGGTTGCGAAAGCATACTTGACCTTTTGGCAACAAATAATCCTGGATTATGCCGGGATGGTTCCTTTGAAAGGGCACGGCCGACTTCCTTCCCCTTCCTTCCCTAATCCTATGAGACCGATGACCTCGCTGTGTGGTCTTCTCCCCCAAAAAGCCCAACCCAACCCAACCCAACGTCAGACTAGTCACTCCGTTTCCGCATTACGACAACGACCGCACTTTCCGTCTATTGTTCCTGATCTATATTAACGACATAGGAGACAATCTCAGTAGCCCTCTTAGATTGTTTGCAGTGATGCTGTCATTTACTGTCTTGTAAAGTCATCAGATGATAAAAACGACTTGCAGAATGATTTAGATAAGATATCTGTATGGTGCGAAAAGTGGCAATTGACCCTGAATAAAGAAAAGTGTGAAGTTATTCACATGAGTACTAAAAGAAATCGGCTAAATTTCGATTGCGCGATAAGTCACACAAATCTGAAGGCTGTAAATTCAACTAAATACTTAGGGATTACAACTACAAATAACCTAAATTGGAACAATCACATAGATAATATTGTGGGTAGAGCAAACCAAAGACTGCGATTCATTGGCAGAACACTTAGAAGGTGCAACAGGTCTACTAAAGAGACTGCTTACACCACGCTTGCCCGCCCTATTCTGGAGTACTGATGTGCGGTGTGGGATCCGCATCGGGTGGGACTGACGGATGACATCCAAAAAGTACAAAGAAGGGCAGCTCGTTTTGTATTATCGCGAAATAGGGGAGATAGTGTCACAGACATGATACGTGAATTGGGGTGGCAGTCATTAAAACAAAGACGTTTTTCGTTGCGACGGGATCTTCTCATGAAATTTCAATCACCTGTTTTCTCCACCAATTGCGAAAACATACTGTTGGCACCCACCTACATAGGGAGAAATAACCATCACGATAAAATAAGAGAAATCAGGGCTCGCACAGAAAAATTTAAGTGCTCGTTTTTCCCGCGCGCCGTTGGAGAGTGGAACAGCAGAGAGACAGCTTGAAGGTGGCGCAGTGAACCCTCTGCCAGGCACTTCATTGTGAATAGTAGAGTAATCACGTAGATGTAGATGGGTTCGCGTTTGTGTCACAAAACTTTATATCATGAGTTCGTCTTACAGACGTGCAAACTTTGTTGACTGAAATTATATTAAACGTTTTTCCTAGTTAGTTAACAAGGGGATATGGGCACTCATAGCATTCAAGAGCACAAAAACTGTTAAGTTCAGATTTAGTAATTGATACTGGTTAAAACTTCCATATTTAACGACTCTTTATGCCAAGTCACCAATGACGGTCGTTGCTGTGGTCGAGTCTCGGTCTGGTGCAACGGCTACGATTGGTTACAATGGCTATAGGTGCTTGGTTTCAGTCCAGACCCAGAACAAAAAAGTTCGTCGTGTCATTTAAAGTCAAAAATGTGCACGAATAATTGCTGTCATGAGCACAGAGAAATTACTGTTGATACGACGTTAATTTTGAGGTTTCCATTGAGCGCTTTCCGCTGTTAAGTGCGTTGCTTTAAACTGGTTAGTTCAACATCCATATTATAACAAGCTTCTCGTATCAGGAACGACGTTTCATAGTTATGGGAAAATCTTTTAAATAGCAAAAATACTTCCAATTGTCATAGAACTTTACGAGTTCAGATATTGTCTCAAGATCTCTTGTTCATAAAAATATTTAATTTTGCCTAAGGATTTCTATAATGACTTTGCGACGGAGTTAGTTAATTCAAATTCTAATGGGTGTGGTGATTTTGAAATGTTACTTACCGTAATAAAATTGAGTTTACAAGCGTCAAGGATTCTCTCATCTCTAATGATACGTTCCTAGTATTTGGAATATTGTGGTGCTGATTTATATGTGAATTGATTACCTTAAAGAATAGTGTTCTCTGGCGAGCTCTCGTAGTATCTATTTCATATACTCAAATGACTTCACTGCAAAGACATCGGAAGACCTGCAAGACAGCTGCGTTATCTGGGCCGCATGCAAATCAGGTGGTTCGGATACTTTTGGGTATGATAGTACAACCTATATATTCCAGGAACGAATGACTTCATTCTAAACAGGACTCATTCTAGACCTGCAATGTGCTTCATCTTCTGGTAATGGCAGGTAATGAAAACTATACGCAACACTGAACAATGTGGTCAGTTATGCATCCGAAAGGGTAAGTCGGTTTAAGCATGTGAGAAATCGCAGTGTCGATAAGTCGTCATTCAGTGGCCTTGAAGACGAATAGTTTTATTAAAAACTCATATTGATTAGAATTCGCCCCCCGCGGTCAGTCAGTAACAAACACAATAGGGAATTCTAACGCGCCTGTCTTTCTGTTAACTGGCACAGCGATACCTTGTCGGCCCTAAGTATAAGTCAGCGCATCTCAGTGATCTGTCTGTACACAGAACATAAGAGGCGGCCATGTCGTAGCTCGTTCCTGACCACAGAGTGCCACTGCGGGAATCCTCGCATTGCCTTTGTCGCTGGAAGTGGCTTACCACTGCCTTCCGTAGGAGCGGAACCTGCCACGCCAGAAGGTTATCAGAGGAACCCTAGTTCCGTATGGAAACTGATACACCAGCAGACCCTATTTCTTCACGTGAAGTTCGACGGCCCTTTTGTTGCTCTTCGAGGCGTATACACGTAGGATATACACTGATGACCCGAAATATTACGACCATTAACTTAAACGCTTGTTGGTCCACGTTTGGAATGTAATGCAGCAACGACTCTACGTGACATGATTCGACAAATGCTGGGTAGGTTTCCGGAGGTATAAGGGGCATCCAGATGAAAACGAGCCAGATGGAAATAAAGTAAGTGAACAATTCATTATCTCAAGTGTACTAACCATAAATGTTAATGCATTTATCCCGCTGTGAGACAAGACAGTCAATGCCTTCATGGAAAATGTTTACAGTCGCCTACAGAACCATGATTGCACCCAAGCACTCACCTCTTCGTCCGAAGCAAATCTACAGCCACGAGTGTCTTTCTTCAAGGCTCCAAAAATATGGAAATCGCATGGGGAGAGATCGGTGCTGTACGGATGATGTTTAAGGGTTTCCCAGCGAAACTTCTGCAGCGTAGTCGAAAGTCATGACGACTCTTTTCTTTGACTCCAAGGGCACGTTGCTCATTGACTTTCCTGGAACACGGCGCCACAGTTGACGCACAGCGGTACAGGAACACTTTTTTTTTTTTATTCTTTAAAGGCACATTTGCAGGATGGTGGTGGATATATTGCAAAAACGTAGATATAAGCTCGGAATATAAATAAAGAATTACTTAAGATATTAGTAAAAGCGGTTGTATCGATTGTTGAGTACAACCGCTGAAACATTAGAATAATTACGCAGTTCAGTTGTCTTGCCGAGGAGACGGAACCTTTTTTGTTCTTGAAGCGGTCCAGATCGGACGCATATCTGTCATCGCTGCCGATAATTATTTGACACACCACCATAATTCTAATTTATTGAGGCGCAGACTCACTATATGTACTCATAGTTATACACAGCAGCAGAATTAACGTAAGTGTCTATGTAACTTAATTTAGTATAATATTTTTTGAATACAGTGACATTACTTAAGCTTGTGTTTCATTTATGTTGCAAGCTATTGTTCCAATTGAACGGCGTCTTGCCACGCCTAAAGGTTCCGTGTTACAAATTCTATGAAAGGTCCAGCACCAGCCAAAACTTTGGAAGTATTCAATCTACGAAGTCCAATAAAGAAGTATTTTCAGAAAAATCACTTACGGTAAAGTTTTGAACATGGCTGCTTGGTTCAGTGACCGTTTATAAATTTAAAACTGAAACACACGAGCCCTCGGTCACAACTTTTTAGCCTTATTAACCATGTTTCAACACTTCTAAGAGTGCTTTCATCCGAATTTATACATTTAAAATTGTCTATAACATAATTACAAATTTATGGTAAGAAAAAAATTTTATATAAAAAAGTGTTACTACTGACTAACAATACAGGACAGAGACAGTACTTACAAGTCACGTATAAAATAAATAACAGGCCAGAAGGGCTTTAATCACAAAATATTTAAAAGGAATATGTGAAGGCGAACCTCTAAGGGCTGCTCGTACCTGTACAGCCACAGGTTGCAACGGAGGGAGTCAGTACTTACACTTTTTTATATAAAAAAATTTTCTTCCCATAAATTTATAATTGTGTTCTCGACCACTTTAAATGTCTAAATTCTGATGTAGGCGCTGTTAGAAGTGTTGAAACATGGTTAATAAGACTAAAAAATTGTGACCGAGGGCTCATTTGTTTCAATTTTAACTCACGGTAAAACTTACACGCAACGGGCTTTAGACAAAAAGCCATTGTCAAGCGCCCGAAGTTTTATTACGCACCGTTGAAGATTTATACTCCAATCACATACTACTGGCATTATCTATTATTATTTGTCTGTTCTCTAATATTCCCAAACCAGACCGGAAAAGCTGATAAATCAAAATTTCCGGGAGATGTATGTTTGTCCTGCCAATGTTCATAGAAAAACTTGACTTTGATATACATGTATGTAAAATGGTAATATTGTTTGCTTGCTATGACTGAATATACGACTTTGTTTGTTTGGATGATCTGAAAACGGGTTCAGGTAATTCGAAACCAGTCATTAATAAAAAAAACACTGACTCCTGCAGCTTTGGCTGTTTTCTACATGGACATTTTGCAAAAATTCAAGGGTGCCATCATCCAGCCGCCCAGGAATGTCGACGGACGGCATCATTCTGTAGCAAGATAATGCCCGCGCACTTGTTGCCAAGGTTGTTTCCACTACGCTGCAGTAATTTCACTGAAAAGTCCTTACACATCCTCAACACTATACCGATCTCGCCCCGGGCAGTTTCCATATTTTTGGAGCTCTGAAGAAAGACGTTCGTGGCTATTGGTTTACTTCGGACGAAGAGATACGCACCTGGGTACAATCATGGTTCCATAGGCAGCCGCAAACACTTTTCCATGAAGGCATTGACCGCCTCGTCTCGCACTGGGGCAAATGTATTAACACTTATGGCGATTACTTTTGAAATAATGAACAGTGTACTTACTTTTCTTCCTCCTATCTCGTTTTCATTTCACTGGCTCTTATATAAGGCACCAGATATCTATCAGTCCGGGAACACATTTGGCGTTTTTGTCCGATCGGAATTTTTACCGTCGCCGCTCTAACATTAATGTAGCGTTTACACACTGAGCGGTAAAAATACCGACACCACATCAGTCGATCACTGACCACCGTACAACAAGTGTCTGTTTAATTGTCGTTTTATCATATTATAAATAGTGTTGTGTACAACATGAATAGAGAACAACTTCTTGCATTATTGTTATATCTTCGATTGAAGAGCAAACGAAAAAATAAATTTATTTGGGTTCATCCGATTAATGAAAGGAGAGAGGAAGTTGGAGCCTTCTACACTTTGTTTCCTGATTTAAGAAACGATGAAGAAAAGTTTTTCAATTATTTTACGATGTCAATCTCGTCATTCGACGAACTGCACAACCTGCTGAAAAAACATATACAACGGAAAAGTACTAGACTGAGGAATTGTATTCAACCGGCGGAAATGCTGGCAATAGCTTTAAGGTAAGTAAAATTGAGAATTAGGAATTAATTCACCACACAATTTTTAGATTGCAAAACCTTATATTTCTGTACAGAATAAGCTACAGCATTTTATTACATGTCTGGTAATATTTGATCATTACGAATCAGAATTCAGCAAAATCAGTAGTGTTCGTTGAAGATAGTGAAGTTACTGAAGGGCTGCGAGATTGAATATTATCATCCCTGATCGTCTGAGAATAATTTTCGTAATGCTGAGCAGCTGAATTGTAAACTGCGATGAATGTATGTTAGTCGTAAATGCTTGTTGAGGCATCTGGGGAACACTGAAAGGTTGTGTACACTTAATATTTGGTGGTTGATTAAACTGCTGGCTCTGGGAAGTAGATTGGTTGTATACATTATGGGTTTCCGGTATGGAGGCATATGTATTTTTAATTTTCGAAATAACTTAAAGAAATTCCTTTTGGCATTGAAGCTACTGAGTGTCATCAAACTTGTCTACATGAGGCAACAAACTTTCGAAGAATGACAGTTTGTCGTTTTTTTCTCGGGTTCTCTTTTCTGTAATGTCTGTAAAATTTTTAAGTCGACTTCACCCATTTTTTTATGCTGCCTTGTAGGTGGTTTTGCTTTTAAAGCAAATGTTTCGGCTGTTCCTTCAACTTTAGTCACTGCCGGAGGTACTGCTGAAGCACTTAGCTCTGCACTATCGTAGTCTTCATCTCCTTTGTTATAGCTTTCTTCTGTTTCTCTTTTGTCGTATATTTTTCGCAGAAACTGTAACTCGTTGTTGAATATGTACTTTTTTCCTTGGAGGCATGTAGACCACTTGCTTTTGATTCTTTGTATTTTTTTGTGATTTGATAAAAGCATCACGTAAGTGTTTCCACCTTTTCATGACTTCTCTACCCGAAAATAAAATATTTGTAAGGCGAAATAAGGACGTATATCGAAAAATTACAACTTGTTAACTATAATACATGTGTTGCATTGACACTAAAATAATGTTTTTACTTTTAGGTATTTGGCCAGTGGATGCACGTTTACCGACCTCCATTATTCGTACAGAATTGGAATATCTACAGCAAGATTGATTGTTAAAGAGGTCTGTAAAGCTCTGTGGCTAGTTTTGCAAAGTGAGTGCATACCACCAACCACTAAAGAAATCTGGGAGGAATCAGCAAAGGGATTTGAATCAATAGAAAATTTCCCTCATTGTATAGATGCCATAAATGGAAAGCATATCCTTCTCGTGTGTCCAGCGGGAAGTGGCTCTATGTTCTTCAATTATAAAGATTATTATTCAATCGTGTTAATGGCTATCGCAGACTGTTCGTACCGATTTACGTTCGTGAACATTGGAAGTTATGGAAAAGACTGTGACTCTTCTATTTTCAAAGACAGAAAGCAGTGGAAATCAATTGAAAGTGGTTTACATAATCTACCGGAAGAGATGTGCCTACCAGGAACAGAAAATCCGAAAGTACCTTATTTCTTTGTTGCTGACGCTGAAATTGGCTTACATAAACTTTGTTGAGACCTTACGCTGGCGCTCACTTCACTGTTGAAAAGAAGATATTTAACTACAGACTGTATAGAGCAAGAAGGTAGATAGAGTGCGCTTTCGGAATACTCAGTAACAAATGTCGAAATGTTCATCGTCCCTTGAATGCACAATCTGATTTTGCTACTGATATTGTCAAGGCCTGTATTGTGCTTCACAATTATGTTAGAGGTAGAGATGGGTACGTACTTGAGGATGCTACGTCAATTCCAGGACTTGAAAACATCCAATAGCGTGCTGTTCAAGAGGAGGTTTGAAAGCCAACAACGTGAGAAACATTCCGTGCAAGCACTTCGTGTCAAGTGTTGGAGGCATTCCATGGCAGATGTCAAAGATCTGAGGACCAGATACATGAAACCAGGAAACATAAGCATAACCACATACATTGTTGACATATTTGACACCGTTTGGCATAAAAAATAACTCTAATCTCACTGATTAGTACAATTCGACATATAGCAGGTACTATGTACATTGAAATCATAAAAAATGTAAAATAAATGCAGTGATATTGAAAAATAATTTAAAGACTATTAATTATTAGTTGAAATGCTATTTAACTGACATTAATAGTCTTACATCTATTTGATATAATAGAAATTATTTGATAATTACTTTTATTACTTTTGCTTCGGCGAAATTTCGAAATTAAGAATATCTATATCAAGCCTTGTTTTAAACGATGTTATTGTAAGATCTTTGTTGTTTTGTAATTATGCTTTAGTGTCTTGTTTTCCCTTTTGTGTAATGTACAGTGGTTTTATTTGTTTTTAAAATTTTGATTCTTTGCATTTGTTAGTAAGTTTAAAATTGCAAATAAAAAATAAATAAATTTAAGACTTAAGAAAAATTCAATAGCGTTATAAAATAAATAGATAAAATTATTTGTATTTAACAAAGTCAATCTTTTCGCTGTCTTCCAGCTTATCAAAATCATTCCTAAGTTGAAGACAAACTTCATGCAACGCACTCCTTGTGGCGTTCCTACCTTTAAAAACGTCCAAGGCTTTGTCCCAGAGCACAGGCCTTTCTTGCACAAAATGAATTAATAACTCATTGTCAATTAGAACCACTTCGGCCATGATTAAATCACACCACTACGCCACTCTCAACGCGTACACAACAGCGGTCGGCGGCAGACTGGACGATGAGTGTGTAACCGCGCATTTAGTCACGTAGGCCACCATTTCGGCGGAGACGGTAAAAGATCCGTCGATTGTAGTGGCAGTGGGCGACTGCATTGCTGCCGTCGGCGTTAAATAATCCGATCGTCCAGTTTTCCACACAATGTGTACGTCGCAATACTATCCTACGCGCCACTACTGGTACGGCGGCCACGGTAAAAATTCCGATCGTACAAAAACGCCAAGTGTGTTCCCGGCCAGGCGCGGTCCATGTTTCGAGTAGCCGTTCGTCTGGTTGACGGCGTATCCATATACGACCATCGATCTGGTGTAACGAGAAATGTGATTCGGGCTACCGGGCGACACATTCCCAATGATTCACCGTTAATCTCGATGACCTCGTACTCACCGCTGTCGTAATTGAAGATGTCGTTAGGTCGACGTGGAAACCCGCAGGGGTCCTCAGCCACGGAGCCCCTATGTTGAACAATGTGCGCTAAAAGGTGCACTCTTAGACTTGGCCTCCACCAGTACTGTACTCTGGCGTCAGATTTATCATATATCGCCGCATATCCCTTTCTAAAGAGAGCACAAGACTCCCACGTTCACATGCAGAGCCGAAGTCTCCTACTGGTGGGTTCAACGTCCTTCAATCACTTTCGGTAGATGTTCAAGAAAGTAGCACAGAAAGGTGGACATAATAGGTGGACTGGACATTTATTTGCGGATAGTTTCAGAATGAGTGGAAATTTCATGTTACGAGAGCGAAGCAGTCGCCTGTGACACCTATGGAATAGTCGGCTTACGGCAGCGAGAGTAGTATCTCTGAACTTGTGTATCTTTGGTTCAGTGGTATGGCGGAGAGTAGTCGATTGTTGGACATGGAGTAAGCTAGCAGAGCTTTTAGAATAGTGCATACTGGGGGAGAATTTCGCTGAAGAAAAATTTTAGGAATTATTAATCTGTTGGAAGAACTTACAAACGCAGCATTAATGGAACATAGAGAACGGATTTGCATTATGGATATGTTTTTAAGATAATAATTTTTTCTGCCGCGTTCTGATAATGTTCGCGATGCTTGCAACAGAACAGTCCATCTTCTCACTTCAGTTTAGGTCATTTCAGAGTACTTCATTCCAATCTGCATAATCGTAAAAGCATTGCCCTGGGAGACTTTAATAAAGGAAGTAAAGTTTTTGGTTTTCTGTGAAAAGTTTATTTTTTACTTTTTTTTCACTAGAAAATCATCCCAATCTTTCTCCCTGTAGTTTAGTTTCACTTTAGCATATCTTAGCTAACGCGATTTCTTCATGCTGTGCTGTTACTGCTGATTATATTGTAATTTTTGAGGTGAGATTCTTTTCATATTTTGTTCATTTTTTAGTTTCTCATCTCGCATTTCCATTGCGCAAATTCTAAGCATTTTCTTTGGAATTCTGATTTTTAATGGGGCAGTGAAAAGTGCGTGTTTCATAGTGTTGCTGCGTAATTCCATTTTTTTTTCTTTTGAACTGTTCATAGTTTGATTTTGGTTATGGTTTTTGGTGGTGGTGGTGGTTAGTGTTTAACGTCCCGTCGACAACGAGGTCATCAGAGACGGAGCGCAAGCTCGGGTTAGGGAAGGATTGGGAAGGAAATCGGCCATGCCCTTTCAAAGGCATCCCGGCATTTGCCTGAAACGATTTACGGAAATCATGGAAAGCCTAAATCAGGATGGCTGGAGACGGGATTGAACCGTCGTCCTCCCGAATGCGAGTCCAGTGTGATAACCCCTGCGCCACCTCGCACGGTCGGTTTTTGAGTAACAGTTTTGATATAATTTACTGTTCAGTGAACGGCAGCTACTTTTGCCTTCATGTAATTGTATGCAGTGAGACGCTGTTCACAATAGTAATTTCAGTTCAATAGTTTCATAACAGAGGGCAGTGCAGTCCGTTTTGAGTAAAACGCAAGCACACATTTTAATGCTCATGAAAGAACGAACGATCGAGTCAGAGCAAATGACTTTCAGTATGCCAACATCCGACCGTCTTCGCCGTTGCCGAATTGGCCGTCCCAAGGCGTCGGGTCATAACAGTCTGCCCTTTGACAAAGTCGATTATGTCAGTGGATTTCCCCATTTGTGACCCATATCATCTCCAGAACGATTCCCCATTCATCTGTGATCTGCTTATATACACTACTGGCCATTAAAATTGCTACACCAAGAATAAATGCAGATGATAAACGGGTATTCATTGGACAAATATATTATACTAGAACTGACATGTGATTACATTTTCACGCAGTTTCGGTGCATAGATCCTGAGAAATCAGTACCCAGAACAACCACCTCTGGCTGTAATAACGGTCTTGATACGCCTGGGCATTGAGTCAAACAGAGTTTGGATGGCGTGTACAGGTACAGCTGCCCATGCAGCTTCAACACGACACCACAGTTCATCAACAGCAGTGACTGGCGTATTGTGACGAGCCAGTTGCTCGGCCACCATTGACCAGACGTTTTCAATTGGTGAGAGATCTGGAGAATGTGCTGGCCAGGGCAGCAGTCGAACATTTTCTGTATCCAGAAAGGCCTGTAAAGGACCTGCAACATGCGGTCGTGCATTATCCTGCTGAAATGTAGAGTTTCGTAGGGATCGAATGAAGGGTAGAGCGCTCAGTCCGGAACCGCGCGACTGCTACGGTCGCAGGTTCGAATCCTGCCTCGGGCATGGATGTGTGTGATGTCCTTAGATTAGTTAGGTTTAAGTAGTTCTAAGTTCTAGGGGACTGATGACCACAGATGTTAAGTCCCATAGTGCTCACAGCCATTTTTGAAGGGTAGAGCCATGGGTCGTAACACATCTGAAATGTAACATCCAGTGTTCAAAGTGCCGTCAATGCGAACAAGAGGTGACCCAGACGTGTAACCAATGGCACCCCATACCATCACGCTGGCTGATATGCCAGTATGGCGATGACGAATACACGCTTCCAATGTGCGTTCACCGCGATGTCGCCAAACACGGATGCGACCATCATGATGCTGTAAACAGAACCTGGATTCACCCGAAAAAATGACGTTTTGCCATTCTTGCACACAGGTTCGTCGTTGAGTACACCATCGCAGGCGCTCCTGCCTGTGACGCAACGCCAAGCGTAACCGCAGCCATGGACTCCGAGCTGATAGTCCATGCTGCTGCAAACGTCGTCGAACTGTTCGTGCAGATGGTTGTTGTCTTGCAAACGTCCCCATCTGTTGACTCAGGGATCGAGACGTGGCTGCACGATCCGTTACAGCCACGCGGATAAGATGCCTGTCATCTCGACTGCTAGTGATACGAGGCCGTTGGGATCCAGCACGGCGTTCCGTATTACCCTCCTGAACCTACCGATTCCATATTCTGCTAATAGTCATTGGATCTCGACCAACGCGAGCAGCAATGTCGCGATAGGCTACAATCCGCCCTTTATCGAAGTCGGAAACGTGATGGTTCGCATTTCTCCTGCTTACACGAAGCTTCACTTCAACGTTTCACCAGGCAACGCCGGTCAATTGCTGTTTGTGTATGAGAAATCGGTTGGAAACTTTCCTCATGTGAGCACGTTGTAGGTGTCGCCACCGGCGCCAACCTTGTGTGAATGCTCTGAAAAGCTGATCATTTGCATATCACAGCATCTTCTTCCTGTCGGTTAAATTTCGCGTCTGTAGCACGTCGTCTTCGTGGTGTAGCAATTTTAATGGCCAGTAGTGTACTTTTCCTTGCCGCCCCACGTAACCAGATGACATTTTGTCTCGAGGTGAGATTTGGTCACAATGTTTTGTAGCATCAGTGTACCTCGACACTCGGTTTACCTTCTCCCTTCTTTCATTTCAGTCATCACCACTGTAATACGTTGCACTCCATACACACTCCGTGCTGTCATCCATATGAAACGTACACTGCCGGAAAATTGCAGAATCTTCAAGGACTTTGATCAGTGGCACCAGGATTTACTATGTGCATACAGAGGGTTTGTAGTGTTAGTGCTTAATTCGTCACGGCCACCGGCGAGCAGATGGCGCTCAGTAGGCCTGTCATTGCAACCTCTGTTTTGAGTCTGCAGCTAGTTCAAATGGTTCAAATGACTCTGAGCACTATGGGACTTCACATCTGTGGTCATCAGTCCCCTAGAACTTAGAACTACTTAAACCTAACTAACCTAAGGACATCACACACATCCATACCCGAGGCAGGATTCGAACCTGCGACCGTAGCGGTCACGTGGTTCCAGGCTGAAGCGCCTTGAACCGCACGGCCACAAAGGCCGGCCTGCAGCTAGTAACTGTGCTGTTTGCAACATTCAGTGTAGGGTACAACTACACTCCACTGAAGAGTACGTACTTCTATTGAACAGCTTCATCCATTTGAACAGGATCGCACTGTGAGCCAGTGGGAATGTGGATGGACATATCGACAAATTATTGAGCATTTTGGGCACAATGTATCGGTGGTTAGCCGTTGCTTACATTCTCAAACCTGTAGGCTGGATTCTGGTCGTCCGTGTAATATACACTCCTGGAAATGGAAAAAAGAACACATTGACACCGGTGTGTCAGACCCACCATACTTGCTCCGGACACTGTGAGAGGGCTGTACAAGCAATGATCACACGCACGGCACAGCGGACACACCAGGAACCGCGGTGTTGGCGGTCGAATGGCGCTAGCTACGCAGCATTTGTGCACCGCCGCCGTCAGTGTCAGCCAGTTTGCCGTGGCATACGGAGCTCCATCGCTGTCTTTAACACTGGTAGCATGCCGCGACAGCGTGGACGTGAACCGTATGTGCAGTTGACGGGACCGAGCGAGGTGGCGCAGTGGTTAGACACTGGACTCGCATTCGGGAGGACGACGGTTCAATCCCGCGTCCGGCCATCCTGATTTAGGTTTTCCGTGATTTCCCTAAATCGCTCCAGGCAAATGCCGGGATGGTTCCTTTCAAAGGGCACGGCCGACTTCCTTCCCCGTCCTTCCCTAATCCGATGAGACCGATGACCTCGCTGTCTGGTCTCCTTCCCCGAAACAACCAACCAGTTGACGGACTTTGAGCGAGGGCGTATAGTGGGCATGCGGGAGGCCGGGTGGACGTACCGCCGAATTGCTCAACACGTGGGGCGTGAGGTCTCCACAGTACATCGATGTTGTCGCCAGTGGTCGGCGGAAGGTGCACGTGCCCGTCGACCTGGGACCGGACCGCAGCGACGCACGGATGCACGCCAAGACCGTAGGATCCTACGCAGTGCCGTAGGGGACCGCACCGCCACTTCCCAGCAAATTAGGGACACTGTTGCTCCTGGGGTATCGGCGAGGACCATTCGCAACCGTCTCCATGAAGCTGGGCTACGGTCCCGCACACCGTTAGGCCGTCTTCCGCTCACGCCCCAACATCGTGCAGCCCGCCTCCAGTTGTGTCGCGACAGGCGTGAATGGAGGGACGAATGGAGACGTGTCGTCTTCAGCGATGAGAGTCGCTTCTGCCTTGGTGCCAATGATGGTCGTATGCGTGTTTGGCGCCGTGCAGGTGAGCGCCACAATCAGGACTGCATACGACCGAGGCACACAGGGCCAACACCCGGCATCATGGTGTGGGGAGCGATCTCCTACACTGGCCGTACACCACTGGTGATCGTCGAGGGGACACTGAATAGTGCACGGTACATCCAAACCGTCATCGAACCCATCGTTCTACCATTCCTAGACCGGCAAGGGAACTTGCTGTTCCAACAGGACAATGCACGTCCGCATGTATCTCGTGCCACCCAACGTGCTCTAGAAGGTGTAAGTCAACTACCCTGGCCAGCAAGATCTCCGGATCTGTCCCCCATTGAGCATGTTTGGGACTGGATGAAGCGTCGTCTCACGCGGTCTGCACGTCCAGCACGAACGCTGGTCCAACTGAGGCGCCAGGTGGAAATGGCATGGCAAGCCGTTCCACAGGACTACATCCAGCATCTCTACGATCGTCTCCATGGGAGAATAGCAGCCTGCATTGCTGCGAAAGGATATACACTGTACTAGTGCCGACATTGTGCATGTTCTGTTGCCTGTGTCTATGTGCCTGTGGTTGTGTCAGTGTGATCATGTGATGTATCTGACCCCAGGAATGTGTCAATAAAGTTTCCCCTTCCTGGGACAATGAATTCACGGTGTTCTTATTTCAATTTCGAGGAGTGTAGATGCAGGTCAGGACGATGCTTTGTTCGAGTAGTGTGGCGGACAGAACGTCATCCACGAACGAAACTCGGGCCCATTTGTATCTGCTGTGCCATGAGGGACTACTGGGACTCATAAGCTTGTAGCAGGATTAGGATCACTTTTGCCTCTGACCTAACTACCACTGACACGACTACACCGCCAGACATGGCTATTCTGGTGCTGTGGAAGAAATGACTGGAGAGAATAGCGCTATGTTGTCTTCAGTGATGAGGGTGGGTTCAGTGTGCATGTGTGATGGACGTCCTCGTGTATGGAGCGCATTCGTCCACGACACAAAGGTCCCACCCAAGGTTTCATGGTGTGGGGGACCATCAATTACAGCTCGCAGTCTCATTTGGTGTTCCTGCAGGATAAAGTAACCGTCCCCGCTGCATTAAACAGGCTGTTAACCCCGTGATACTGCCATTTCTTCGGTAGGAAGGTGATTGCTTTCTGAGCAGGACAATGCACGTCCTTATACGGCTGCCGTAACGCCACGTGCTCTACGTGGTATAGCAGAACTGCCCTAGCCACCAAGATCACCAGATCTCTGGCCAACTGAACAATTTTTAGGCGTCAAATTAAACAACTGTCAGCCATCTAGTTTCCAAATTTATTTTATTTGCCTACCAGTTTCAGCGTTTTATTAAGCCATCCTCAGGCTCCTGACTTCTGGAAAGACTCTACCTCGGTTGTGAACACAACAGGGGCCAGCAATTCTGGTATTGATAGATTTTTGCTATAGCGATAACTTCAGCCATCATCTGCAGACTCAAAGTGATCGCTATAGCAAAAATCTACTAATGCTGACCCCTGTTTTGATCACAACCTAGGAAGAGTCTTCCTACACGTCGGTCACGGGCCTGAGGATGGCGCAGTAAATCGCTGAAACTGGTAGCCAAATAAAATGAGTCTGGAAACTAACGGCTGAAAGGTGTTTAATTTGACATCTTGCATCGAACAGCCGAGTCTCGCACCCGTCTCTAAAAAGATGGACATTCAGAGAATTTTTAGGGCAGTCGATCTGCTGCAATCATTGTTTTGGTACACCCGCCACAGTAGCTGAGGCTGTGCGATAGCGCTCGAGGAGGAGGTAAGCCGGTTAGAATTTTGCGGATGAGTGAAATTTTCACTGCCTGTATTTGGTCGGCAAAGGGAGGACAAATTGTGGCGTAGACCTCCTGATCACCAGACTTTGCATCAATGTGCTGGATTAAGTTCCAAGCCTCTCTGCAGCGATTCGTGAAATGGCATGTTACATGTTAATGATGATCCGTCCGTTGGATGGGGACGTTAAGCTCTGTGGCACCCTCTCGCATTTTCCCGAGGAAAGGAAACTTCTTTCGCAACGGAGGAAAACCGATTGCGACTTGCGGCTGAGCCCACCCCTGTCGCCGACCCTACATGACTTTACCTTATGGTCGCGGTTTGCTCCGCGTGGCTCAAAAAGAAAGTTTTTAATCAGCTTCATTTTGGATCAGTGGAATCAAGCTACAACCTATGTGATGAATATGCGAGGAGAAGGGTAACTAGGTTCTACCAACCCATCCAGTGATGCCAAAAGTAAAACTGAGACCGCAGTTTCATGCTGTCGTCTAGGTTTATGAAACGTCCCCTTTGAACAAATTATACACGACTGTGCTTAAACTGACACACAATAATTTTAGCGCAACGCAATCTGACTATCAAAAATCCCTACAAAAGAATGGCCCTGACAAACATTAAACTATACCTTTCACAAATCACTTACCTCACAAAAATCTTCGTTACTCGAACTACTGCAAAACAGCGAGCGCCACTACTGCCAGCTAAATAAAAAATTCAAACTACTGAAGGGACTAACTACTGATAGGCATAGTTAGCAAATGAAAGATTTTAATAGAGAACAAACATTGTATTTACCTTAATTGTCATAATATATATAGCAGTTCATAACATCCAATCTTACAAATATCAAAACTCTGCCATTTCTCTCCCCACATCCACCACTGCTGGCGGCTCACCTCCAACTGCGCAACGCTACGCGCTGTTCACATCCATCTGCCACTGCCTAACACTACAATGGCAGACAACAATGCAAACTAGCCACAGACTGCAAACAGCACAGCCACTGATTTTCATACAGAGAGCGCTACGTAACGTTGCCAATAAGAAAACATAAACAGCCTACTTACATAAAGAAAACATAAACAGCCTACTTACATAAAGAAAACATAAACAGCCTACTTACATAAAGAAAACATAAACAGCCTACTTACGTAGCCCCCATGCTCCCCACAAAAAATTTTACAAAATATTTTTGGGCAGTGGCCAATAATGATTTGAAAATTTTTTTCATAATTACAGTAAGAAAGATATCAAATGCACACACTTATTAATACAATGTTGGTCAAAAGCTAAAATTTTCTCACAGTCCATAAAGACAGTCCAGATTGTTCATCACTGTAAAATTGCAGTGTTTTTCTCAAAGTCTGAGCAGTAAAAGAAAATGCACACGGAAGTAGTGGATTTCCATGGAGTCTTGAAGAAGCAGTGTTGTCCTTCCAACGGAAAGACAGTGCTGACTCTTGACATGCTGACAGGTAATGAGCCACAACAGAGCAAACCCACAGCAGAGTCATTCGACGTTTTCAAGAAGATTGGTAGGTAGGTCATCACAGAGTAGACCCACTGTAGTCCTGGTAGCCATTTCTCTCCCCACATCCACCACTGCTGGCGGCTCACCTCCAACTGCACAACGCTACGCGCTGTTCACATCCATCTGCCACTGCCTAGCACTACAATGGCAGACAACAATGCAAACTAGCCACAGACTGCACACAGCACAGCCACTGATTTTCATACAGAGAGCGCTACGTAACGTTGCCAATAAGAAAACATAAACAGCCTGCTTACATAAAGAAAACATAAACAGCCTACTTACATAAAGAAAACATAAACAGCCTACTTACAGGTTCTGTAATTTTCCACGTGCGGTTTTTCCCTACGTGGATGATAAAGTTCGTAGACAACATCGGTCTTCTTTTGCAGTAGGTTCATATTGTTACTCATACCCTAATAATTTGCCGCAATGGAATGCTAGACCGTTCATTAATTCCTTTACCGCTGGCATTTGGTAAAACTTGACTGAAGAAAAGCTCTTGCCTTCTTTTATTACAGTACCCTGTAAACGTATAAAGCCGAAAGCGGCTGAAAGCGCCGTAGAAGTCAGTTTGGTGTGGGGGGGGGGGGGGGCTGTTTCAGGCAACTAAAAAAACTAAACTCCTCCCAAACAGGCCATGAAGGCCCAAAGGTCCCGACCGGCCGCCGTGTCGTCTTCAGCCCACAGGCGTCACTGGATGCGGATATGGAGGGGCACGTGGTCAGCACACCCCTCTCCCGGCCGTATGTCAGTTTACGAGACCGGAGCCGCCACTTCTCAATCAAGTAGCTCCTCAGTTTTCCTCACAAGGGCTGAGTGCACGCCGCTTGCCAACAGCGCTCGGCAGACCGGAGGGTCACCCATCCAAGTGCTAGCCCAGCCCGACATAGCTTAACTTCGCTGATATGACGGGAACCGGTGTTACCACTGCCGCAAGGCCCTTCTGTTTCAGGCAACTAGGATGTATAAAGCAATATGAATTGATTAACAATGAGCAGTTTTGAAGTAGATGGTCTTGTGCGAGCTTTGGTCCCAGAAGCCTACAACTGACTAAATAGAATAAGAAGGAAATCAATGCACACATGTATGCAAAATTTTTGTGTAAACATCTACGATATTGTTCCCAACGTTTCAGTGTCTTCACCGCGGGAAAGAAGTTCATATAAAACAATGCTGCAGATAATAACTCCAATCCCCCCCCTCCCCTCTCCCCTCAGCATCGTCAGGTGCTTTACATGCTCGATTCAGGGCTCCAAGCGTGAGAACTCTGGTGTCAAGACATCGGGCACACTGCACCTAAGGATAACCCCGATTACTTCACTCAATCAGTGCACCACAGTGACAACAGGAAGCTGATATAAAGCTTGAAAAATCAATATGACAATGTGATTATAGGTGACGTTAGGTGTCCTTTTGGCTTACCGGAGGTCACATATACAATAACAATACGCACCTTGACATGAAAGGAATGGAAACATTTGGGATGAATTCAGTGGAATGTAATTACATGAAGTAGTATCACTAACATTGTGTTCAGAAGTGTTAAATCTGTAATACATTAGGTTATGGCAAACGAAAATTCTTGCCTGACCAGCAGACGAGCCTGGATTTTCTGCGTATCGCGAACAGTTGTTTCGTTACGCGAAATATTCATTACACTGTAGGTTCAGTACTTGGTAACGGTTGTCACTCAAATAAATAATAATGGATTTCACTGATTCCATCCCCACTGGTTCCATTAATTTGATTTTAGTGAGCTGAATTAATCTGATGTGTCTCCTTGCAGCACCGAAGTCCACGATCCTCCGTCATAACTGCTTCTCTGATGGTGCTATTCGTGAAGTGAGAAAGTAGGGGTTGTTTGTTCATAAAAAATAGGAATAAAACGTGACATTGATATGGTCACTCCTGCAGGCGTTCTCAGATGGCATTGATGGGAAATACTTGTGATAAATAGGAATTCTAGTTTCGGATGGCGGTCTGACACAAATTTTCATTTTTTCATTAGCCGGTATACACAGGGTGTTCGGAAGTTCCCTTTACAGACTTCTGGAACTTGTAGAGGGGAGTGAGTGCATAATATTCCGAATAGAAATTCATGTCCGGAAACGTCATCCAACGACACTACGAGGTGCATTCAAGTTCTAAGGCCTCCGATTTGTTTTCTAATTAACTACTCACCCGAAATCGATGAAACTGGCGTTACTTCTCGACGTAATCGCCCTGCAGTCGTACACATTTTTCACAACGCTGACGCCATGATTCCATGGCAGCGGCGAAGGCTTCTTTAGGAGTCTGTTTCGACCACTGGAAAATCGCTGAGGCAATAGCAGCACGGCTGGTGAATGTGCGGCCATGGAGAGTGTCTTTCACTGTTGGAAAAAGCCAAAAGTCACTAGGAGCCAGGTCAGATGAGTAGGGAACATGAGGAATCACTTCAAAGTTGTTATCACGAAGAAACTATTGCGTAACGTTAGCTCGATGTGTGGGTGCGTTGTCTTGGTGAAACAGCACACGCGCAGCCCTTCCCGGACGTTTTTGTTGCAGTGCAGGAAGGAATTTGTTCTTCAAAACATTTTCGTAGGATGCACCTGTTACCGTAGTGCCCTTTGGAACGCAATAGGTAAGGATTACGCCCTCGCTGTCCCAGAGCATGGACACCATCATTTTTTCAGCACTGGCGGTTACCGTATTTTCTCGAATCTAAGCCGCACTCGAATCTAAGCCGCACCTGAAAAATGAGACTCGAAATAAAGGGAAAAAAATTCCCAAATCTAAGCCGCACCTGAAATTTGAGACTCGAAATTCAAGGGGAGAGAAAAGTTTTAGGCCGCACCTCCAAATCGAAACAAAGTTGGTCCATTGTAATATGAGATACAATTTAGGTCGAATGAATGACGATACAGCTACAGTAGTTTGGTTCGAGTCGAAAGCTTAGCAGTTAAATGGCTCAAATGGCTCTGAGCACTATGGGACTCAACATCTTAGGTCATAAGTCCCCTAGAACTTAGAACTACTTAAACCTAACTAACCTAAGGACATTACACACACCCATGCCCGAGGCAGGATTCGAACCTGCGACCGTAGCAGTCCCGCGGTTCCGGACTGCAGCGCCAGAACCGCTAGACCACCGCGGCCGGCGCTTAGCAGTTAAGCTTTACCAGGTAGCCATTGCTATGCGTCAGACGCTCCGTCCGTATTTATACGGATACCCTTCCTTTTTCACGTGCTTCGTCTGGTTTGAATCGATTGCTTATTTTGCTTTGATCTGATAAGTGCCGTTTTCTATGTTATAGGTGTTTACGTTAGTCACTTGAAGCTGAAAATGCATTACTATACTGTGTCATGCATTGTTTGTCGCATTCTGATAGTGCGTGTTTACGATCTGCCGCTGCTCGCGGCATTGCCTGCTTTTGTGTGCGCTACCGCCGCCTACAATTTAAAAAAGAGAGGAATCGTCTCATTAGCGAAACAATGGCAAGGGACTGCTATTTGTTGTTACTTACACTGCTGCTTTCTTTGATAATAATCAACAAGAACCAAATAATAGACTGCGTATGATAGAACATGTTCTGAACGAGAGTTTGGCGAAAATTTTTCTCCGTTTGAAAATCTTTGCGGCCGTTCTTTAGTACATCAAATTCTGCACATAAATTAGTCAACTTAGATTTAAAAATCTAGTCAGTTGCCGTGCTTCATTTCTGACTGTATCACTATTAGGCATAAGAGTAATACGAATATAAACATGACACGATACGTATATTCTTCCGCGTTTGCTGTTGTCTCACTCTAGTTTCGTAGTTTATTTGGCAGATAGGATTTAAATGAGATAGAAGCAAACACGAAAGAATACATGGCAAAATGTTTATATTCGTATTATTCTTATGGTGAAGAGAATACTGCATGTGATTCACATTTCATCAGGTTCCTATTAGCAACCATCTCTTCTCACAGGTAGGAAAAAATTCAGAACGTAGAGTTGGCCATATTGACAAAAATCCCAGTATTACCAGTCCGATTTTCGTAGTATGAACAATACGGAATTTGTATTTACTTCGTTGGATTACGTATGAAAAAGCAGTGGTCGAAACTCGGGCGGAGAAAAAAAGCTCGTCTTCCAATTTTTTTTTAAATTTTATTTACTGACGCAGAGGTTTTGGCGCCAGTATTTGTCTTTGTGCCTACAAAGGATGCCTGTGTAGCGCTACATATATTCGACGGCAGAAGTTAGTTGTGGCGGCACCTATCAACATTTTTCAGAACTTCCGCTTGCTTTGCACTCGATTCTAAGCCGCAGGCGGTTTTTTGGATTACAAAAACCGGAAAAAAAATGCGGCTTAGATTCGATTAAATATGGTACCCGAAATTTTTTTGGTGGCGGTGAATCTGTGTGCTTCCATTGAGCTGACTGGCGCTTTGTTTCTGGATTGAAAAATGGCATCCACGTCTCATCCATTGTCACAACTGACGAAAAGAAAGTCCCATTCATGCTGTCGTTGCGCGTCAACATTGATTGGCAACATGCCACACGGGGAGCCGTGTGGTCGTCCGTCAGCATTCGTGGCACCCACCTGGATGACACTTTTCGCATTTTCAGGTCGTCATGCAGGATTGTGTGCACGGAACCCATAGAAATACCAACTCTGGAGGCTATCTGTTCAACAGTCATTCGGCGATCCCCCAAAACAATTCTCTCCACTTTCTCGATCATGTCGTCAGACCGGCTTGTGCGAGCCCGAGGTTGTTTCGGTTTGTTGTCACACGATGTTCTGCCTTCATTAAACTGTCGCACCAATGAACGCACTTTCGACACATCCATAACTCCATCACCACATGTCTCCTTCAACTGTCGATGAATTTCAGTTGGTTTTACACCACGCAAATTCAGAAAACGAATTACTGCACACTGTTCAAGTAAGGAAAACGTCGCCATTTTAAGTATTTAAAACAGTTCTCATTCTCGCCGCTGGCGGTAAAATTCCATCTGCTGTACGGTGCTGCCATCTCTGGGACGTATTGACAATGAACGCGGCCTCATTTTAAAACGATGCCCATGTTTTTATTCCTTTCCAGTCTGGAGAAAAAAAATCGGAGGCCTTAGAACTTGAATGCACCTCGTACATATCGTCAGAGTTACAGGAGCCGGCGGCTGTAAATATATCTATATACGGTGATTCCGTGCTAATGTTGCAAATTTTCTAGGATGATGGCGAAGGATAAATGTATCAACTTGAAGTACCGGAAATGAACAAGTCGAAGGAAATAAGCGAGAACCGTTCTGATACCTCTGACAGTGGAATACACCTACTGGTACTGTTGTTGCTAAATTCTAGGGTAGGCAACATTCAGTTTGGAGCACATGTTCACGTGACATTTTTCCTTGTTTTTGTCCTTACTATTACCACTGAAAGTTGACTACTCTTCAATCTTTGCAACAACAGTACCAGTAGGTGTACTCCACTGTGAGAGGGATTAGAAATGTTTTCGCTTACAACTTTCGACTCGGTCGTTTCTGGCACAGGGACCCTTATCTCGAACTGATACATTTATCCTTCTCCATCATTCTAGAATGTTTGTAACTTCATCACGGAATCACCCCGCATACATTTAGAGACGCTGGTGTCTATAACTTTGACGGTATGTAGCGTCGTTGGATGACGTTTCCGGTAGAGATGGCCAAACTCGTTCATCCTTGGGAACTAGTTCACTGATGATCGTTCTTTTTTGGGAACCGTTCATTTTTACTCGTTCACCGTTAATTTGTGCTTGATATAGGGTTCTCATGAAAAATTGAAAATTAGTAGCATAGGTGACTGAAGATGGAAGGCGCCAAGAGGGGGCACTTACTTCCCCCCTGGACTACAGAGTTTTTATTCATAACATAATTCTCACATACTTGTAATTTTCGTGATTCTGCAAAACCTCTCGTTTAGCCAACTGTAGCGTTATGTGGCTGATTGCAGTGAAATAATACAAGGTGGCGCATGGAAAACCGGCCCCGAGTACAGACTGTTCGCTAATCACGCCCGATTTGCAGACCGCTACGAGCAGAATAGATAAACATGTAATAATTAGGCAGTGAAGAAATAACAAATAAGCTAATGCAAACAACAACTTCGAAACAATAGATGACGATTGGTGGGCGACTTTTCGTGCGCCACCCTGTGCCACTGAAATAATATCGTAGAAGTTATCATAGTCTCTTTACAAAATGCGATTATGGAACGCAGGCTTCAGTTGGTTGAGGAAGTCGGTTTGCCTTCCATAACAATGAACATGCCCTTTTACCTTGGATCAAAAAGAGACGCAAAATGGCCACTCGGGTGTTGCGTTTGCCGACTTCCTTTGCATGAGTAATAACAAAAAAATTTGCTTTTTTATAAGTATTTCTTCTGCTGTTTATCGAAATAGTGACGTGAGCTGATAGGCCATTCCGCTACCTGAAAAATGTATGTATTACATACCACGTAATTTTTATGTAATTTACGCAATTATAAAAAAAAGCACTCCATGGCCAGGCCACGAGTGGCCTACCGGGACCAACCGACCGCCGTGTCATCCTCAGTGGAGGATGTGGATAGGAGGGGCGTGGGGTCAGCACACCGCTCTCCTGGTCGTTATGATGGTATTCTTGACCGAAGCCGCTACTAATCGGTCGAGTAGCTCCTCAATTGGCATCAAGAGGCTGAGTGAACCCCGAAAAATGGCGGCCTGGATGGTCATCCATCCAAGTGCCGACCACGCCCGACGGCCCTTAACTTCAGTGATCTCACGGGAACCCGTGTATCCACTGCGGCAAGGCCGTTGCACGTAATTATAAAATACATTTTAATTACCGGTAGTGGACGCTGAATAGAATATGAAAAGAACCAGAAGTTCAGAGTTCAAAAAAGGTTTGAAACAGATCTAGAATGGGCGTGTGCAGCGAACGAAACGAACAACTCGGTACTGAAGTAACTGTGAGCAGTCGGCAGTGGAACTGCGACGAGTGGCCACGGGAAGAAGGACGAGTCTGGCCGAGCGAGACCGAGACCGAGACAGACGGGAGCGAGACAGGCCGACGTGCCGTTGCGGTAACGAGACCGACCGCTTCCCGTTCCCGGGAACTCGAAGTAGAAAGCCGCGACCGAGACCGAGACAGAAGGCAACTGGACCGAGGCTGGAACGAGACCGACCGACGTACCGTTGCGGGAACGAGACCAACCGTCTCCCGTTCCCGGGAACTACACGTAGAAAGCCGTGACCGCAGTGAACTATAAACGACCGTTCCTTAGAATTCGTTTCTCGTTCCTTCCGTTCATCTTGGTGAACCGTTCCTTTGGACCCGTTATTTCGCGAACGACGCCATCTCTAGTTTCCGGACACGGGTTCCTATCAAAAATGTTATGCACTCACACCACTCTACAAGTCCTATAAGTTTTGCAACGGGAATTTCCGAACACTCCATATATTATCCTGATTTCTAAGTGTGGATAAGTAGGAGACGATGCAGTATTTTTTCATCGACAATGCCTGTAGCCTTACATGGTTTAAGAGATCGTGTACTTGTACGACTGAGCATTATTGTCCGTCGTGGAAAATATTCATTATTAGTGTCTGTGACATGCATTTCAGTTAAATAAGTCTTCAAACTACACGCATCAAAAAAATTTTTGCGTCACCCCAGTTCCCAGAACTCCTGAAGATAGACGTTGACTGTGTATCACAGACACAATCCATTTGCCTGTTCAGCGATGTCACTAAACCCGCCAAAGATGTAAACAACCGTGCATGAGCAGCTCCTATTAGACGGAGGGGGTCCGACAGCCGGTCAGTTCCAGTCATTTCACCAGGGAGGAGGTGCACGGCTCGTGTTGTCTGTAGTTCAACAATGCCTAGACAGTCAGTACCGCGATTCGATCGCGTCCGCATTGTTACTTTGTGCCAGGAAGGGCTCTCAACAAGGGAAGTGTCCAGGCGTCTCGGAGTGAACCAAAGCGATGTAGTTCGGACATGGAGAAGATACAGAGAGACAGGAACTGTCGATGACATGCCTTGCTCAGGCCGCCGAAGTCCTACTACTGCAGTGGATGGCCGCTACCTACGGATTATCGCTCGGAGGAACTCTGACAGCAACGCCACCATGTTGAATAATGCTTTTCGTGCAGCCACATGACGTCGTGTTACGACTCAAACTGTGCGAAATAGGCTGCATGATGCGCAACTCACTCTCGACGTTCATGGGGCCGTACAGATGGGCCCTACAGCATGCCAAATGGACCGCTCAGGACTGGCATCATGTTCTCTTCACCGATGAGTGTCGCATATGCCTTCAACCAGACAACCATCGGAGAAGTGTTTGGAGGCATCCCGGTCAGAATGACCGCCTTAGACACACGTTCCAGCGAGTGTAGCAAGGTGGAGGTTCCCTGCTGTTTTGGGGTGGCATTATGTGGGGCCGCCGTACGCCGCTGGTGTTAATGGAAGGTGTCGTAACGGCTGTACGATACGCGAATGCCATCCTCCTACCGACAGTGCAACCATATCGGCAGCATATTGGCGAGGCATTCGCCTTCATGGACGACAATTCGCGCCCCCATCGTGCACATCTTGTGAATGACTTCCTTCAGGATAACGACATCGCTCGACTAGAATGGTTAGCATGTTCTCCAGACATGAACCCTACCGAACATGCCTGGGATAGTTTGAAAAGGGCTGTTTATGGACGACGTGATACACCAACCACTCTGAGGTATCTACGCCGAATCGCTGTTGAAGAGTGGGACAATCTGGACCAACAGTGCCTTGATGAACTTGTGGATAGTATGCCACGACAAATAAAAGGGGCTAAATGATGTTTATGTTTATGTCTGTTCCTATATTTTGGATCACGACTAAGTTGGCAGCAGTTACTCTCATCAAAAATATTTCACAGAATGAAAACTTATCAGATCAAAGAGATATTGCAACTTTAACTTCCTGAAAGTCCGGTACAATATGAAAGCGACGCAGGCTACCTCCGAAGCAGTATCAGGTGACCGTGTGACAGGTGCTATCGACGCACGAGAGGTGCCTTTGACGTACACTGTGCTCGGTGCTACTTTTCGCACCGGTGGCGTAAACCAGACAGTGAGTGATGTGGTATCGATTACGCGAGACTGCGCAGTACGCGAGGACGTCTACGGCGCGTGCAGTATGAGTTAGCAGAGCAACATGAACCAAAGTGTCTGCCAGACAAATCGCAGTATGACTGGCTGCTTCTGAAAGTAACCAAGAAGGGTGTGTAACCAAGCAACTGACACGATATGCTTCATTTTGAAACTGTATTCAGAACTTTGTTAGGTCAATGGATGATTTGGCTTGAGAGGCACCCACATGCTTTGCTCTTACTGTGGCATCAAGCAGTCAGGCCTGCAAGATGAGTGGTCTGCCAAGCGAGTGGATTCATTCTTATCTGTCGAGTAACATGAACTCTAGTACTCACAATAAAGATACAAATTATCCTCCTGTATGAATTATGCGCAACGGAAACGCTCATCTGACTATCAGCAATTTACAGAACTCTGACTGTTCACTACGCACTGGCAATACCACATTTTCTTTATGTCTTTTATTTAACGGCTTTTATCAACACGTGGCCACCGCACTGAATGTGAATGGCGCACACATTATAAATTCGGGACATCATGACAACATACTATTCGAACGAAAAGGCCACCAATCTTTTTGTGTTCACTATCTTATTTATTCCGATAAATTCTATAACCTAAACACTCAAATTCTATAACCTACAACAATAACACATGAGAAATTCCCGCCCAGTGGGCATGGCTTAACATTGGTGAATCTCTATCTTATGGTCTCGTAATTATTTAACGCTACAGTGCACTTTCTGGATAGGATGGTGGATCTTTTATTATACCTCACACTTCGACTCTCACTATCATCATCGCGAAACTTTCCTCCAGACCGAGCAGTACAAAAGGAACAAGCATAACCCACTAATCTTTTGATACTACCTTGCTACTCTCCCATGCAAACCACACAACCCAAATTACATGACATACACCACACTACAACATGAAATATAATACAATAAATAGTCACAACACTATCACTTTCAGCTTTCCCACTTCAATTAGTATTTATCCCAGTTTCACATGACACTGCCCCACTTTGTAATTCTACTTTCCTACTATGAACTCTGGAGATATATGCACGTCTTCCCGTGCAATGCAAGCCAAGTGGCGTTGCTGGATAGACGGCCGACTCACCTTGCTTCTCTCTCAGAGTTTGAATCTAGCGTCACACGGAATCATATCACGCAAAGTAATATTAAGAACATATTCATCACACACGCGAGTCCTCAACTAATACCATGGGCGAGTACTTCTCTTTATACTTTGTCTCACACACAGATTGAGACTCACACAGTACTCACCACGTGGAAGTACTCGTCTCTAATTTCAAGTCCTGCACACGCCATTTCTTAAATATTTCAACTTATGGTACACACGCTATTTCTTAAATATTTCAACTTATTGTACACACGCTAGTAATTCAGCTTAACTTAAGCACACGGAAGTATTTCAACTTATTGCTACACGTGGTTTCATTGTGACCGTTGGTCACGTCCGAAGATTACTACAATCCCATTAATATTCCCTGCCTGACATTTAATTCTCCCCACAAAAGTTACTGAAATAGAGAAATTATTATTTCAAACTACTCTTAAATGTTCCACATGCATACCATGTCTCCACTCTTTCGTCTTTACGGAGCACAACTAAGACAGGTCTTAACAGCACAAGATCCAGCGGCAGAGTGCCGAAACATGGCCGTTCTTCACGTCCTCTCGCACCTCTGTCGAGGTGGGGGAAGACCATGCTACCGTATTGGTCAGCCACATTTCAGGCGCTCAAAGCTCCGGTAAGTTTCATCTCTTTGGTTCCACCAAAGGTGGCTAAAGGATCGTCTCAAAGATGATCATATATTCACATTCACTATCTGCAGTTAGCAGACGACCATACATTCATTCATTTCACAGATGTCACCAAACTGGATGTAGGGATTTATTTTGTGGGAGTGCACATGTGATCAATTAAATAAATAAATTGTCATTCTTTCCCATACTGGTATCCGGCTTCGCTGTATTAATTGAAATTGAGTTATTATTAGAAAAAAAATGTGTTGTTCAGACAAAAATAATGAAGTATGTTGTACCTATTTTCAATGTCGGGCGGTACTGTACCCTTTCAGGCTTACATGTGATTCGTTCCGTAGGTAGGAGGCGTGTTTTTAAAGTAATGGCCGTTTTGCTGTAGACATTAGTCGTTCGCGCGCATACGGGAACGAGCGCGTGCGTCTTTTACCGACATGACTCGGGAACAACTGTGCTCACTTTCATCTCTGTAGCTAACCTGTACGGTTCTGTTCTGTACTCTCAAAATGTTTAAGACTATCAACTCGCCCGCCACGTGCGAGGTTCGCTCAGTGATACGGTTTTTGTCGGCAAGGAACCTGTCTGCTGCAGAAATTCATCGACAGATTTGCGAAGTGTACGGTGATACTACACTCCTGGAAATTGAAATAAGAACACCGTGAATTCATTGTCCCAGGAAGGGGAAACTTTATTGACACATTCCTGGGGTCAGATACATCACATGATCACACTGACAGAACCACAGGCACATAGACACAGGCAACAGAGCATGCGAAATGTCGGCACTAGTACAGTGTATATCCACCTTTCGCAGCAATGCAGGCTGCTATTCTCCAATGGAGACGATCGTAGAGATGCTGGATGTAGTCCTGTGGAACGGCTTGACATGCCATTTCCACCTGGCGCCTCAGTTGGACCAGCGTTCGTGCTGGACGTGCAGACCGCGTGAGACGACGCTTCATCCAGTCCCAAACATGCTCAATGGGGGACAGATCCGGATATCTTGCTGGCCAGGGTAGTTGACTTACACCTTCTAGAGCACGTTGGGTGGCACGGGATACATGCGGACGTGCATTGTCCTGTTGGAACAGCAAGTTCCCTTGCCGGTCTAGGAATGGTAGAACGATGGGTTCGATGACGGTTTGGATGTACCGTGCAGTGTCCCCTCGACGATCACCAGTGGTGTACGGCCAGTGTAGGAGATCGCTCCCCACACCATGATGCCGGGTGTTGGCCCTGTGGGCCTCGGTCGTATGCAGTCCTGATTGTGGCGCTCACCTGCACGGCGCCAAACACGCATACGACCATCATTGGCACCAAGGCAGAAGCGACTCTCATCGCTGAAGACGACACGTCTCCATTCGTCCCTCCATTCACGCCTGTCGCGACACCACTGGAGGCGGGCTGCACAATGTTGGGGCGTGAGCGGAAGACGGCCTAACGGTGTGCGGGACCGTAGCCCAGCTTCATGGAGACTGTTGCGAATGGTCCTCGCCGATACCCCAGGAGCAACAGTGTCCATAATTTGCTGGGAAGTGGCGGTGCGGTCCCCTACGGCACTGCGTAGGATCCTACGGTCTTGGCGTGCATCCGTGCGTCGCTGCGGTCCGGTCCCAGGTCGACGGGCACGTGCACCTTCCGCCGACCACTGGCGACAACATCGATGTACTGTGGAGACCTCACGCCCCACGTGTTGAGCAATTCGGCGGTACGTCCACCCGGCCTCCCGCATGCCCACTATACGCCCTCGCTCAAAGTCCGTCAACTGCACATACGGTTCACGTCCACGCTGTCGCGGCATGCTACCGGTGTTAAAGACTGCGATGGAGCTCCGTATGCCACGGCAAACTGGCTGACACTGACGGCGGCGGTGCACAAATGCTGCGCAGCTAGCGCCATTCGACGGCCAACACCGCGGTTCCTGGTGTGTCCGCTGTGCCGTGCGTGTGATCATTGCTTGTACAGCCCTCTCGCAGTGTCCGGAGCAAGTATGGTGGGTCTGACACACCGGTGTCAATGTGTTCTTTTTTCCATTTCCAGGAGTGTATTATGTGTGAAAGCAAAGTGCGCAAGTTGGTACGAGAATTCAAAGATGGCCGTGACAACGTCCCTGACGAGGACCGCTCCGGTCGCCCTTTTTTGATTACAGACGATTTGGTGTCTTCGGTTGAAGCGAGAATTCGTGAGAAAAGGCGCTTCACAATAACAGGTCTCTTAGACGAATTTCCTGATGTGTCGCGATCTGTGCTTTACAACATTGTTTCTGAACACCTAAAGTTTAGGAAACTGTGCGCCCGTTGGGTCCCAAACTTCTAACAAAGGACCACAAAAAGCAAAGATTTTAATGTGCAATGAAGTTCCTGACTCGTTATCACGAAGAAGGTGATGGCTTCTTGAGCCAGATCGTAACTGGAGTCGAAACATGGGTCTCGCATATCGCGCCCGAATCGAAGCAACAGAGCATGGAATGGAGACAAGCACACTCGCCTGTAAAGGTGAAGGCCAAACAGACTCTGTCCCAGCACAAATTCATGGCGTCGGTGTTTTGGGATAGGCATGGTGTTTTGTTGGCCGACTTCATGCAAGGAGGAACCACTATCAATGCAGAAACATACTGCCAAACCCTGAGAAAGCTATGCAGAGCGATTAAAAAAAAATGCGGTATGCTGACAAAGGGCATTGTCCTTCTCCATGACAATGCAAGACCTCACACTGCAGGTCAGACCAGCGATTAATTGGACAGTTTTGGCTGGGAAGTTTTAGACCACCCACCCACAGTCCTGATCTTGCGCCAAGCGATTACCATCTGTCCCTCCACCTCAAACAACACCTCAGTGGCAACCGTTACAATGATGACGACGACGTGAAAACGGCAGTGAACTCTTGGTTATCGGAGATGGCGGCAAGTTTTTATGAAGAGGGTATTTTAAAATTGATTGAGAGGTATGATACGTGTTTGAACAAACTTGGCAACTATGTCTAAAAATAGAGTGAAGTATGTACTTTCTGAAAATAAATTTACTTTTTCGAAATAACCTTTCGTTGTGTACTTGTGTTCAAACGGACCTTACTTAAAAAAAACACGCCTCGTACATAGTGAGAAAATCCTTGTGGATGTAGAATACGGCGGAAAAAAATATGGAACACATATTAATATGCTTAGATTTAATGTCTATCCACAACAGAACAGTACTAAAGAAACTCGTGTAATACTGAAAGTTGAAAACGAAGAAAATTTCATGGGCTCTTTAACTACTGTGAAAGACGTTGACTTTTCAAAAGTAACGCTGAATCTCCGAAATACGCAAAATAGGTCACTGGTGTTCTCTAATGATGGTAATATCTATCAAGTTAAAGTTGTCCGCTGTAAGGAACAACTAAGTGTGAATGCATCTCCACTGAAATCCGTCGCAACTTCCTAACTCGAACGCTATACTGCCTGACAGTGAAGCGAAGATTCTTCCATAGCCATGGCGACTGAAACAACCAATACCACTACGTCGTGATTTATCAGAATCTTGAGGAGCGAAAAATCGAAGACAAGCAACTCTTAACCCCAGAACACTAAAGGGGGGGGGGGATGTTACATCGCTACTACATCATTTTAAATTTTACTACTCCTCTTTTTATTCAAAGGAAGTCATGATTTACAGGTTATTAGATTTCCAATGATACGTTACACACAAAATTCAGTACAAAATGTCCTGTTGTATATCCTAATGCAATCGTAAATTTTTCGAGGGTTTAGTAATCTACAGTTAAAAGACATGTATATGCGGCTAGGGTTGTCAGGTGTCCGACTTTAGCCGGTCATGTCATATTTCTTACGGTTGTGTCTGGCCAAATATATAGAAGTCCGGCTTCTCCGACTTTCGTTAGGCTTTTTAATGGTGAAGTAGAGAGGCACGTTCAAAGCCAATGAATTAAGCGCAAGGAATAAGTATAAGGAGGAGATACACTAAGGTGACAGTAGTCATGGGACGCCGATATGGACGTATACAGATGGCAGTAGCATCACGTACACAGGTATAAAATGGCAGTGCATTGGCGGGATTTTCATTTGTACTCACATGATTCATGTCAAAAGGCCGCACGACGGGAATTAACAGACTTTGAACGCAGAATAGTAGTTGGAGCTACACGTGTGGGACATACCATTTCGGAATCGTTAGGGAATTCAATATTCCGAGGTCAACAGTGTGCCGAGAATACTACATTTCAGGCATTACCTCACGAGCAACGTAGTGGCCGACGGCCTTCACTTAACGACCGAGAGCAGCGGCGTTTATGTAGAGTTGTCAGTGCTAACAGACAAGCAACACTGCGTGAAATAACTGCAGAAATCAATGTGGGACGCATGACGAACGTATCCGTCGGGAGAGTGCGGCGAAATTTGGCCTTAATGGGCTATGGCAGCAAACGACCGACGCGAGAGCCTTTGGATGTGCGGAATTAGTATTTAATTTAGGGGTGACTAGACACTTCAACAAGAACAACAAACAACAGTATTAGCGTTGCCACAGCTTAACGATGCCACAACTTAACAAGTAGCCTCTAGTCCCCTAATGTTACATTAATGCCCGTTCCCAACTGGCCGTGGTTGATTGGCTAATGGAGATGGGTGCCTTCAATAACTGCTTACACAACATTACTGATTTACTTCATTTATTAATAATAGTTCACTGAAAAACAAGTCTTAAAACACTTCATAGAAAGGCTGGTTAAATAACTGTTCCGTTGATTAATCGGGTAATAAATTCTCAACCAATAACAGTAAGAAACAACACCACTTCCAAATAAAAACTTACAGCATCGTAATGGTAGAAAGATAAATTACAAACTTCAAAATTCACTTTCATTTAACACGCAGATATAAAAACATATCCAAAACTCACAGTTAGCATATTTGTCAAATTCCATTATTTATAACCTACTGAACTACACCGCAGAACTGACAATTTCAAATCTGTCCAATGAGTAATCTTGATAACAGAAAATAATTTCTACAAATAATAAATATAATGACTTTGTGACAACGCCCATGTGGCATTGGCCACACTTTTACACAATCGTAAATTCCGTTGAAAAGTGACAGTTACTGCTCAATCTCCACACAGTAACACCGCAGAAGTCACCGAAGGTTAATACTCGTACCGTATTCCACTGCTTTCTTCTCCAATATCATGACATCCTTATTGTGGACGAACAGCACAGCGTGTTCAGGTTGGACCCACACTGTCTTGCTTACCTGCCGTGGCAAAACACCCACAAACGACATCGGCCACAGCTCGCCGTAAATTGGCTCCATACAATTGCAGAGTCCACAGCTTATCGTTCAACAGCAGCGTTGAATTCCCAAGCGTCTCGGTTTCACCATGAGTTCATTACCACAGAGTGCCAAAATTATTAATGCACAATTCGGGCCATCAGGACCCCAACACTCTGACGTTCTGTCCTCCTCGCTCGGTACTTTCCAACCCTCCTCTCCTCGTCGCCAGAGGCTAACTCGGCGCCCCAGTATCTCTGGCGAGGCCAATATCGACCTTAACACTAGCGGCCGGAACACAATCGTACCGAAAATCGGCACAGGGAACAGCACATCGCCTGCTCCGCCTCTCCTTGGCTCTCTTGACCATATCAGTTGAACCCTAGACCGGAAAACAGTGGCATTGTCAGATGACTCCCGATTTCAGTTGGTAAGTGCTAATGGTACAGTCCGAGTATAGCGCAGAGTCCACGAACCTTTGGACCCGAGTTGTCAATAAGGCACTCCGCAAGCTGATGGTGGCTCCATAATGATGTGGACTGTGTTTACACGGAACTGAACCGATCATTGACTACAAATGGTTCTGTTCGGCTGCTGGGAGGCCACTGGCAGTCATTCATGGACTTCATCTTCCCAAACAACGATGGAATTTTAATGAATGAAAATGCGCCAAGTCTCTGGTCCAAAATTGTTCGCTGTTGTTTTGAAGAACGTTACGGAGAATTCGAACGAATGGTTTGGCCACCCACATCGCCCGTAATGAATCCCATCGAACATTTTTGGGACATAATCGAGAGGTCAATTCGCGCACAAAATCCCTCACCGTAATTGTGGACGCCTATAGAAGCTGCATGGCTCAATATTTCTGCAGGGGATTCAGAACGGCTTGTTGAGGCCATGAACCGCACCGGTCGAAAGGAAATCCTACACAATATTAGGAGGAATCCGATGTTTTTTGTCACCTCCACGTATACCGTAAGGCTGTTGTTGTCGGTGTGGTCTTCAGTCCAGAGACTAATGCAGCTCTCCATGCAACCCTATCCTGCGCAAGCTTCCTCATCTCTAAGTACCTAATGCAACCAACATCCTTCTAAATCTGCTTAGTGTATTCATCTCTTGGTCTCCCTCTACGATTTTTACCCTCCGCGCTGCCCTCCAATACTAAATTGGTGATCCTTCGATGTCTCAGAACATGTCCTACCAACCGATCCCTTCTTCTAGTCAAGTTGTGCCACAACAGTTCTGTTCAGTACCTCCTCATTAGTTACGTGATCTATCCATCTAATCTTCAGCTTACTTCTGTAGCACCACATTTCTAAAGCCTCTACTCTCTTCACCGTAAGGATATACTAGAATAAATATAGCAACCAACGCTATCTTATGTCCATGTCCTAAGTTTTTCTTCGTAGTCCGAACGAGCCTAACACACAACAGCATTTGCACACTACACGCAGAGTCAGCGAGGCAAGTGTGCCGATCAGCCAATACCAAACCACCCACCTCGTCACATTCGCGCGTCGCTGCTACCCGTGTTGAGACATGCAAGCGCTGATTCTTCTTTTAGTGTGTGCATTATTAAGGTTGACATTGCAAAAAACTGACTATAATTGATTATTAAGAAACCAACCGACTCTATTTCTATTTAAACAGTCTGCCTTTTGGGGCAAAATGTCTGGCTAAATATAACGCCGTGTCAACATGTCAATCTCTCCTGTTTCTGGACCTGGCAACCCTTAAACGCGGCGCCATTATCACGACCACCAGACACTGGACATCCACTGCCAGATGAGGGTCCTCCCTAGATGTATACACGCACTATCATCTTCAGCTATACTCACCCTTCTCTGCCCTGCAGGTTTCCAAAGGTCATCTACAAAACTAAAGCCGGCAAAAGAAAATACTTGTGTTTAAATATGAGATTGACCGAAAGTGCCAAATGGGAAAGATAGAATGTCTAACGGAGAAATTCAAGGCTGTAGAATCATGCACGACTACGGGCAAGATACACTCCTGGAAATTGAAATAAGAACACCGTGAATTCATTGTCCCAGGAAGGGGAAACTTTATTGACACATTCCTGGGGTCAGATACATCACATGATCACACTGACAGAACCACAGGCACATAGACACAGGCAACAGAGCATGCACAATGTCGGCACTAGTACAGTGTATATCCACCTTTCGCAGCAATGTAGGCTGCTATTCTCCCATGGAGACGATCGTAGAGATGCTGGATGTAGTCCTGTGGAACGGCTTGCCATGCCATTTCCACCTGGCGCCTCAGTTGGACCAGCGTTCGTGCTGGACGTGCAGACCGTGTGAGACGACGCTTCATCCAGTCCCAAACATGCTCAATGGGGGACAGATCCGGAGATCTTGCTGGCCAGGGTAGTTGACTTACACCTTCTAGAGCACGTTGGGTGGCACGGGATACATACGGACGTGCATTGTCCTGTTGGAACAGCAAGTTCCCTTGCCGGTCTAGGAATGGTAGAACGATGGGTTCGATGACGGTTTGGATGTACCGTGCACTATTCAGTGTCCCCTCGACGATCACCAGTGGTGTACGGCCAGTGTAGGAGATCGCTCCCCACACCATGATGCCGGGTGTTGGCCCTGTGTGCCTCGGTCGTATGCAGTCCTGATTGTGGCGCTCACCTGCACGGCGCCAAACACGCATACGACCATCATTGGCACCAAGGCAGAAGCGACTCTCATCGCTGAAGACGACACGTCTCCATTCGTCCCTCCATTCACGCCTGTCGCGACACCACTGGAGTCGGGCTGCACGATGTTGGGGCGTGAGCGGAAGACGGCCTTACGGTGTGCGGGACCGTAGCCCAGCTTCATGGAGACTGTTGCGAATGGTCCTCGCCGATACCCCAGGAGCAACAGTGTCCCTAATTTGCTGGCAAGTGGCGGTGCGGTCCCCTACGGCACTGCGTAGGATCCTACGGTCTTGGCGTGCATCCGTGCGTCGCTGCGGTCCGGTCCCAGGTCGACGGGCACGTGCACCTTCCGCCGACCACTGGCGACAACATCGATGTTCTGTGGAGACCTCACGCCCCACGTGTTCAGCAATTCGGCGGTACGTCCACCCGGCCTCCCGCATGCCCACTATACGCCCTCGCTCAAAGTCCGTCAACTGCACATACGGTTCACGTCCACGCTGTCGCGGCATGCTACCAGTGTTAAAGACTGCGATGGAGCTCCGTATGCCACGGCAAACTGGATGACACTGACGGCGGCGGTGCACAAATGCTGCGCAGCTAGCGCGATTCGACGGCCAACACCGCGGTTCCTGGTGTGTCCGCTGTGCCGTGCGTGTGATCATTGCTTGTACAGCCCTCTCGCAGTGTCCGGAGCAAGTATGGTGGGTCTGACACACCGGTGTCAATGTGTTCTTTTTTCCATTTCCAGGAGTGTAGATGCCACCTTTAGGAAAATAATAAAAATAACCTTTGGAGAAAAGAGAAGTACATTTATCAGTATCAAGAGCTCAGGTGGCGAACCTGTACTAAGCAAAGAAGGGAAGGCTGGAAGGTAGAAAGAATATATAGAGCATCAATACAAGGTAAACAAACTTCAGGAAAAAAAATGTTCAAATGTGTGTTACATCTTATGGGACTTAGCTGCTAAGGTCATCAGTCCCTAGGCTTACACACCACTTAACCTAAATTATCCTAAGGACAAACACCCACAGCCATGCCCGAGGGAGGACTCGAACCTCTGCCAGGACCAGCCGTACAGTCCATGACTGCAGCGCCTGAGACCGCCTGGCTAATCCCGCGCGGCAAACTTCAGGACTATCATAGAAAGAGAACAGGAAGAAGATGATGAAGAAGAAGAAGATGATGATGATGATGATAACATGAGGCATATCATTCTCTGGGAAGAGTCTGGCAGAGCTTGAAAGACTTTAATCAAAACTTGGTCCCTCACAAGGGAACATCCCCATCGCACCCACCTCAGATTTAGTTATAAGTTGGCACAATGGATAGGCCTTGAAAAACTGAACACAGATCAATCGAGAAAACAGGAAGAAGTTATGTGGAACTATGAAAAAATAAGCAAAATATACAAACTGGGTCGTCCATGCGTAAGATATGCAATGTTAAGGGCAATTTGAGGCGAGGAGCGCTGTGGTCCTGTGGTTAGCGTGAACAGCTGTGGAACGAGAGGTCCTTGGTTCAAATCTGCCCTCCACTGAAGATTTTGCTTTCTTTATTTTCGCAAAGTTATGATCTGTCCGTTCGTTCATTGACGTCTCTGTTCACTGTAATAAGTCTGTGTTTTGCGACCGCACCGCAAAACCGTGTGATTAGTTGACGAAAGGACGTGCCTCTCCAATGGGAACCGAAAACATTTGATCGCAAGGTCATAGGTCAGCCGATTCCTCCACAGGAAAACACGTCTGATATTTTGTATACGACACTGGTGACAGCATGTGCGTCACATGACAGGAATATGTTGTCGACCCACCTAACTAGTACACTTGGCAAATGGGTGAAAAGTTTCTTCTACCTTGCCCGATTTAGGTTTTCTTGTGGATGTAATGATCACTCCAAAAAAAGTGATGAAAACATAAGAGTTTTTCACATAAACTGAAAATAAAAAGTTGAAATTTTCGGTTTAGGGAAGATTTGAACCAAGGACCTCTCGTTGCACAGCTGTTGACGCTAACCATGGGACCACGGAGCTCCTCGCCTCAAATTGTCCTTAATATTGCCTATCTTACGCATGGACGACCCAGTTTGTATATTTTGCTTATTTTTTCATAGTTCCACACAACTTCTTCCTGTTTTCTCGATCGATCTGTGTTCAGTTTTTCAAGGCCTATCCACTGTGCCAAATTATAACTAAATCTGAGGGGGGTGCGATGGGGATGTTCCCTTGTCAGAAGTATTGAGCTCCATGGGAGAGTCAGCCATGCCAACACTATTCCACAGAGCGTGCAAGGTCTACGAGACAGGAGAAATACATTCTAAAAAACAAAAAAACGACGCACAACGAAGATTTTGTGCGAATCAGACGGAAATCGTCAGAAATTATGCACATGTACAGACACACAAATTATCACAATTTTAGAAAAATCGGATGATTAATTCAAGAAAAAGAGTTTTACATATTGAACAAGTTAGTAACGCGATGGTCCACATCTGGCCCTCACGCAAGCAGTTATTCGGCTCGGCAATGACAGAGTTGTTGGATGTCCCCCTGGGAGATATCGTGCCAAATTGTGTCCAATTGCCGCTTTAGATCGTCAAAATCCGGAGCTGGTTGGAGAATCCTACCCATAATACTCTCAATTAGAAAGAGATGCGGCGACCTTGCTGGCCAAGGTAGGGTCCAGCAAGCACGAAGACAAGCAGTAGAAACTCTCGCCGTGTTTGGGCGAGCATTATCTTGCTGAAATGTATGCCCAAGATGGCCTGCCATGAAGGGGAACAAAACAGGATGTAGAATATTGTCGACGTACCACTGTGCTGTAGGGATGTCGCGGATAACAACCAAAGGAGTCGTGCTATGAAATGAAATGGCAACCCAGACCATCATTTCTGGCTGTTGGGCCATATGGCGGCAACGGTCAGGTTGGTATTCCACCGCTGTCCTGGGCGTCTCCGGACATCTCTTCGCACGTCATCGGGGCTCAGTTCGAAGCTGGTGTCATCTTCGCACTGAAGATAATTCTACGCCAGTAAATGATATTCCACGCCCAATATTACCGACACTGTTGCAAACGGCTTGTTGGCGAACAGAGGTCAATGGTAATCGGCGCAAGGAGCGTCTTGAGCTCAGCCCTCTTTCTGTGAGTCGCCTATTAATGGTCCTCGTGGTCATTGAAGCACCAGTTCCACGTCGGGACGATGATAATGATGAATCCGGGGGGCTCTGAGTGCCTCTCTGACAATTGCTCATTCGTCTCGTTCTGTCGTCTCCCCAGGTCGACCTTCAACTTCTTGACACTGTGTTCGGCCATCGTTCTCCCATTTCTGCCAATATCGTCGAATGGTGGCATCGCTCCTACTCAAATGTCGAACGATTCGCATATTACTCGAGACGACTTCTTTGAGCCAAACTACACGTCCTCTGCCAAATGCTGACATCTGCGCATACTGGTCACGTGCCTGACTGCGAAACATCAGTACTGTCCAACTGAGTACACGGAATGAAATTCGCAAAGACTGGTATCGACACGCCCCCCTTGCCAGCTGCGCGGTGAAACTGCACTGCAAAGTCACACATTCATCCATCGACCACCAAAGTTTACAGTTTCGCATTTCCCGACGATACCTGTGTGAACATCAATTTGTGACCGATCTGCATAACTTCTTCGTGGCGCTTCATTTTTTTGTCGTAGAGTGTACTATGAGGGAAGATATCAGAGATATAATACAGGAAGCAAAAAGTTATCCACAACTGGTACAGAAACCGGACTGCAGTTATGTGCGTCCAAAGAAATTCATTTGGAGGAGGGAGTCAGACACAGATGTAGCCTGTTCTCGATATTATTCCATCTGAACATTGAGTAAAGAAAAGCAACAAAAAATTTGGTTGCCGAGAATTTTTCCGGGTTGTATGGCCGTGGTCCAGTAGAAACTTACAACCCGGAAGAATTCTCGGCAGCTGAAACATCTGGTTGTGAAAGCCTTCATTGAATGAAAAAATTAGGAAATGGTATTTAAGTTCGGGAGAGACTCACCTGCATACCTGTGTGTACTAAAGCGCCGCTTCCGCTTCTAATCTGCCCGGCGAATAAACGAGGAGGGTCTGAGTGCCGGCCAGCCTGAATGTGATTTTTAGGCGGTTTTCCACATTCCACTACGTGAATACCAGGGTAGTACCTAAGTCCCAGCTCAGATACGCAATTCGTAAACATTTAGAAAAACTTTCTCTCACTTTCACATGAATAGCACTACACGCTGACAGCTGTGGATACACACAGTTCCTCTCGGGAGGTAATGGAGTAGCGACAGGAAGCACATCCGGCCAACCCTTAAACTAACAATGACAAATCCGTTAACAATCGTGCCGATCCTGCGCCAGTATGGGGCAAAGAAGAAGAAGAATTTAAATTCATGGAGAAGGAATTTCAACTTCGAGGTTGGCCGATGAGATTGTAACTCAGACAAAGTCGGCAATGGGGTTGGAAGAACAGTTGAACGGAGTGGATGATGTTTTGAAGAGACATTGTAAGTTGAACACGAACAAAAGTAAAACGAGGCTAATGGAATTACCCGAATTAAAACAAGCAAAGCAGAGAGGGTTAGATAAGGTAATGAGACACTAAAAACAGTCGACGAGTTTAACTATTTGAGCACCAAAATAACTGACCACGACCAAAGCAGAGAGGATATAAAATGCAGAACGATAACAGCAAGAACAGCATTTCTGAAAAACAAAAAGTTGTTAGTATCGAATATCTATTTAAGTATTAGGAAGTCTTTTACGAAGATATTTGTATGGTGTACAGACTAGCACAGAAATGAAACGAGGAAGGTGAACAGTTCAGACAAGAAGAAAAATGGCTCTGAGCACTATGCGACTAAACTTCTGAGGTCATCAGTCGCCTAGAACTTAGAACTAATTAAACCTAACTAACCTAAGGACATCACACACATCCATGCCCGAGGCAGGATTCGAACCTGCGACCGTAGCGGTCACGCGGTTCCAGACTGAAGCGCCTTTAACCGCACGGCCACACCGGCCGGCAGACAAGAAGAGCATATAAGCTTTTGAAATGTGGTTCTACAGAATAATGCTGAAGATTAGATGAGCAGATCGAAAAACTAATAAAGCGGTACTGAATCGAGTTGGGGAAAAGCGAAATTTATGATTCGAGGTGAGTAAATAAAGGATCTGTTGACAAGACACACTGTGAGGCATCAAGAAATCGTCAGTTTGGTAATGGGGTGAAGTGTGGAGGCTGAAAATTGGATAGGGAAACCAAAACTTGAGTACAGAAAGATGGTACAAACGTACATGCGTACAGGGGTGAACAGAATGCATAGAGAATGACAAGTGTGTAGAGGGTCGTTGTCTCTGTCATTTATTCTCTCTCGGAACGTAGAAAAAACCTTCCCTTTTCCTTTTACAACCCATTCGCCTAGCTACATGTCCCGAACAAACTGGAAATGTAGACAAAATTATGGCTCTAAGAGGAGTTAAATAGAGATGGATGGAGCACGAGGGCTGTTGAATGTGTGGTATTTAGATCAAAGAAGCTTTTTTCTGGTTTCCAAGAGATAAGAAAAGATTGAGGTGTTCGCTTAAAATGTGGTAACAGTTTGTGCTACTCGTTCAAAAATGGTTCAAATGGCTCTGAGCACTATGGGACTTAACATCTATGGTCATCAGTCCCCTAGAACTTAGAACTACTTAAACCTAACTAACCTAAGGACATCACACAACACCCAACCATCACGAGGCAGAGAAAATCCCTGACCCCGCCCGGAATCGAACCCGGGAACCCGGGCGTGGGAAGCGAGAACGCTACCGCACGACCACGAGATGCGGGCTGGTGTTACTCGTAGGAAAAAAATGGGGTCAAGGGTACGATTAGCAGAATGCTACAAGCCATGGTGAAATCTAGAGGGCTCTTTATCCAGCAGAGGATCTCAAACGTATAAGAATAATGATGCAAATTTAGTTATACAACGTAGTCAGAAATAGTCTGAAAAGCTTGGAAGGGTTTTGCACGGTAGGTTGTGCTGATAGATACTTCTCAAGAAAAAAATTCGATACGATGCGCCGTTTCCGAGTTAATTAACATCAGGCCACTGTTTGCAAATTTAAGAGACCCGCCAAACGTGTACTGGTCTGTTTTTCTAAACCCAAACAAGAGAGAAATACGAAAATTGGACACAGGACGGTAGTAAGAATCGAACTCGAGCCAAAGGCTAAGCAGTCTCGTGCGATTTCATCTACTCTGTGGGAACAACTGACACTAATTTTATCTGTCAGGTTGCTTGAATTTGTGCTCGCAATGGCCTGACTGGCTAACTTCAGTGCTACTTAATTTGGAAACGCAGCAACGTGTAGAATTTTTTTCTTAATTATTTCTCAGCACAACCTACACCGTAGCACTCATACAAGCTTTTCAGACTGTTTCTGACCACCCTCTATAAACACCTAAGCTACTTCTTAAAGTGCATCCGTGCCTGCTTTGGTGTCACTTCTTTGAGAAATACTTAACCTGATACTGTGCAGTGGGGACGACTTCATGTGTCTGTGCTCCTCTAGTCCTCGCTGAGTATCTAAGATGAAGTCTTTGTGTGTTTAGTCTGACGCTTGCCTACTCACTTATAATACTGCGCAACTGTGTTATTTGTATATACATGGTAGCTATAAATTTTTGTTCATTTCATTAAGTAGTTCACTGAAAACGGAAATAGGATCCTGATTGCTTTGTAATAACACTTTCTCGAAGCCACTGATTTCTGTAGAAATACTAAGCTACTTCTTAAAAAGTTTCCTTTTCTGCTTTGATGTTTGTTCTCCGAGAGAAACTTAACTTGATATACTTCACGGAAGCAAGCTCTACGGCGGTGGAAAAACGTTTGGCAATTGCGTTCCGCTCACTTGTAAGACACCGCATCCATAAATATGCAGCGTGGAGTAAATGAACTGGCTTCCTCGGCTGAAGTGACCCGTTAAAAGCGAGGTAAAACATGCAGAAAGCTAGAAATGTGAACACAATTTTAAAACCTTCATACCTCTCAAATATAATGGTACTTTTGATAACGGTTATACCAGAAACACATGTTCCCAAAATTATCTGAAGGTAATTCATAATAACAGCAACAGACTCTACAGTATTCTCTCCTTCTATAACGTTAAAAATTGTATGAATACCAAACGGTTGCCCGTGTCATTCAGCTTGCCTTTTGTTTTATTTTATTTCTCTCGTTCTGTGCTGTTCTTGAAACGAATGATAGAGTATCAGGAAGAATATTATACTGTCAAACTCGATGGAAGTCTGGGAGTCACCATTGCCAACATTAATTTAACTATTAAAAGTACTATACTGTTCTACAGTATTCATAATGAAATAATCACGTCCCTTATGCGAACCATTCGACAATATTCTTGTCTTTTAACGCATTAGAGAATCGCCCTAAATCTTGAAGCGTTTACATCTTGTGTGTGGTGCTTCGTCAGATTCATTCCACGCTTTGACAACATCCATTCGTTATTAAGTCGAATAGTAATTCATTTCGCGAAATTACTGCTTCTATGCAATAGAAACAAATAGTAAACTAATGTTAAGACATGACTTCCAATCATAAGCCCTTAAATGTTTAGTGACGGACAAACTCATATTGCACCAGGGATAGTCGGTTCGTTAATTAGTCACAAGTCGTTCTATATACAGCTTTCTGTAAGACTAGCGAAATTATTCTGACCTCTATTGAGTGTCGACAATGCAGACACGTTAATAGGGGGTACCACATCACAATTCAAACATACGTCCTTGATTTTACGGCCGCAGATCTTCCAGTACAGACATCCAACTTCGTTTTGCACAGTGCCAGCAAGCAATACTCCGAGTAAGTGGTAAAAGGAGGAGAGAAGAATTCATTAACGTACTGAGATTCTGCGTTGGATCCCGATGCGACAGTCATGAAATATGTAAAGATTAATTTACCAGTTAGGAGATGTACAGAGTTGTGTGACTGCCGTCATGACAGAATACGTAACACTAAACGCATTGTGTTTTTTGCATTTTTATTTTGAACTCAGTTCGTAACATGTGTTTTCAATGTATGTATTGCCACCTATCTGTGGTTGAAGGAACTGCATTTGTAAGCACTTTTTCGTGTAATAACTGTACAAACGTGTGATGTGACTGTACTAGGTGAGCTCGGAAATATAAGAAAGAAATGTAGGTGAATAACACAAAGAACAGATATTCTGAACCGCCACGGAGTTTAGCAACATTCAGCATGACAAAATAATAAAGAATCATACTAGAAAATGGATCTCACGCAAGTCTACAGGACTACCACTGTATGCACTTGTCGTTGGCCTGCATGTCAGTGATAATGGAAAATATACGAGCCTAAGATTAAAGACCGAATGGAACAAGGAGTTTGCAGATTTTGGGAGGAATATTGACAAAGTACTATTCTACAAGCCTAAAGACTAGGAGAAACAACTTTTTCCAGAAGACTTTTTTTAGTATAGAAAAAGAGGTCAAGAACAAGGGAAGTTACTAACAAACAATTCAACTGACAGAAGAAATAATCTGAGTTGGCCAATGAATCGCAACAGCACATCCAGAGCGAATTCTGCAGAACACCAGTGGAGGGAGGAGGCGTGAAATACGCCTCGTGTGAATCTTCTGCTGCTTCGTCTGATGTGAGACATTTCAATATCTAGTGGAAGGTCGATGCAGACTTAGTCTGTGAGTGTAAGCAATGACTATCTTGAAAAAAAAAATAAAAGCAGCATTCCATTTGCGGATAAGGTAATTGACTTATTGTAAGGTATTATTTTTTATTTTTGACACAATCACTTTTTTGTGATGCTATGAGCGACATTTCATAAACAAGAGTTCATGCGTCGACAGTGCCGCCCGTAGAATCTGGAAAAGGCCTTTGAAGGCCAAAAACGGCTATGATTGCATCATAAAAAAGTGACTGTCACATCTGTGTTAAATGATAACAGAGAGTGTACGGGATGATCGATTGAGACAGAGCTGCAACTAGGTACGATTCAAACGTTGACTCATTTATTCTAGACAAGGACAAGTTGCTGAAGGTCGATTTTTTTTTTCCAGTATTCTATTTGGATGCTTCAGTCACGTGATATAGCCTGCGTTCTAGTCGTATGCGGCTACGTGTTCCGTATGTGGTTTAAAGCACTGTCTACTTGCGATCGTTAACGGTGAACCCGTAGGTCATCAGAGGACTTCCATCTCACGTGCGTTGAAAGTTGACACATTCCTCTAAACGCACTTTGATTTACGCGATCCCCACCCTGTCGCATGCTTGGTGTAAAATCGAGACTTCAGCGTCATAACTAAGTTAGCTGTGGGTATTTGTGAGGGTCTGTAATCATTGTGTACACACTTACCCGACAGACGGGTGTTTACAGAGTTGGTTGCTTGTAGGATGTACCGGCTGCTAATAACTATCATTTTTATATAGACGTGATGGAGTAATAGTATTATTTCTGACTCGTGATCTGGTGTGATCACTGGGCCCTAGACGTGTCCGCAGGGCTATATTGGGCTCGTATCATAGAAAGGAAAGGTTTTAAGATTGGGGGAGAGAGAGCTCAGCGTAGGGGGACCGGGGAGAAGGATGTATGTCTGACAGGACGGAAAAGTAAGCGATCTAAGGTTATCGCCCGTTTTTAAGTGCTGAACGTTCTAGTCTTTGGAGTGTGTGTGTGTTTATGTTCTCTCTCTCTCTCTTACCGGAACCTTCGATGCACCGATCCTGGACTCTAAAACAATACTTTACACATGATAGATTGGATGATTTACTTAAAAATGTGTCGAACTACGGTGTGTATAAATATCGCTCCGTTCTTGTTCTTCTTAACTGTATGCTATTAAATTAAGGCACTTTAAGATCTGTTACTATAGATCGATATGGTGTGCTAAGCTCCAAGACTTGGTTACATTTCGAGAAATGTGGTGCGCTTGGAGGGGTTAGGACTAGGAAACTTCTATTCAGTCAAGAGAGATGGAGTGTAGCTGTATTCGTCTGCTTGGTTGAGGAATAATTGGGAAGCGATGTTGCGGGGTAGGTTGGTCAATGCCGAGGTGAGGGTGGTCTTTTAACGTAAGAGGACTAGATAGCTCTGTGACCGCCATACGCAGAGAGATTGATCGAGTACTATGCGGAGGTCTTAGAAATATGTATAGCGTTGTCTGATATAATTTGATCGTCTTTATGTGTTCGAGAATTAAGTGTGAATGGACACGCTGAGCACTCATCTATGAATGTTCGCAATGATACTTGCAAAGTAGAGGATGTATGGTTTAGCTATGATACTGAAATTAGGAAAACAAGCTGTCACATGATTGGCCAGTGTTGGACTTACTGTAAAATTTTTCACGATATCAGTATGATGGATAATATTACAGTAGATCGGTGGTGTCTTATCCATCGCATCTGTCCATTGGGTACGACATAAAGATTGACTGACAATGCTTGCTTGAGTTGGGGGGACAAATTTTGGTTGATGGACCGCAACTTCTGGGGCTGCTAGCACCGAAAACGGTGATCCCGTACTTTTGTGCAAAAATGACCAATCACTAGAAACGGAACGCAGAGTTATAAACTATTCGGTCATGTGACATATGAGTTTTAATGTAGAGGTGGTCAATCACTTTCGAGGGAAGTCGCTACAACGCAAGCAGGCTCTTCTAGTTTCCTTGTGTTGTGGGTGTCCTTTATTTAAAATCATTCAATGTTATGCTATCGACTGTGAGAATATGATTTACAAGGTGCAAGGTATAGTTTCCTGTGAGAGGCTGTGCATCAGTCCGTGTTAATGTCTGTTTAGAATCAGACACTGACTTCGAAGTCACGGCAGAAAGACGAAATGCTCGGCAGTGTGCAAAAGCGTGTTAGAAAACACTGTTTGAACAAGGGCCAGAGGCAGCTTCTCATTCGCTTAGAGTATGGGTGATCAAACTTCAAAGGGGTGTCTGCAGCGTGTGTATATTTAATATGATCTTGTTCATGTAGGCATCTGTAGTTTGAGGTGTCGGACATGGCGAGCTGTTTGGAATTCTTGGACCGTCGCACTCTGAGTTGTGTGAATTCCGTTTGTTGGCGCTGGAGATGGATCGCATTGGTACCTTCGTGACTTTTTCACTGTTTGATGGTAGAGGATAAAGATGATAGTATGTTGAGGATCTGTTGCACTTGTACCTAGTTTGAGGCGTACAACATTGCGCGCATTTTCAGCGAATGGTCAAAACAAGGTCCTGTTGTAGTAACTGAGATCATTCTGATGTGACTTCTGAAATTTTCCCGGCGTATTTCTTCTTCTAATAATTTCCGGGTATGCACCTGGGCTCTTCAGTAGTTGTGTACTCACCTGATGATGGCCGGACGTCTCTGGGCCGAAATATCGTGGCAGAATGTCGACGGGATCCGGCTGCATACCCGGAAATTATTAGAATGAGATCATTCTGTTTATAGACAGGTTGCAGAAGGTAATAGATATGTCTTTCTCCGACTTAAATTGCAGAGATCAGATGGGTGAAGATAAATGCATACTCATCTATGCTTAGAAAGGGAGAAAGCTTTTTTATTATTAAGTGAGTTTTGGCAGGAGTGAATGTGGTTTTATATTTGCGAGTGTTTAAGATTTGCGAGTGGAAATTGTCAACGAAGGGTGAATGACGTCGGGTTCGCTGGCTGGGGGAGACACTGTTTACATGTCCTGTTGGAGATGCAAGGGAGAGAGAGATCTGCGCTATTCAGAAATCCATTTGTACACTGTATGTCCTTAGACAACAGCTGGTGAGCAGGTATAGGGAGAGCCCACTTCAGCATGCTGGTCCTGGGGCTGAGTGGACGGCTGTTTAGATGGACAGCTACATGGCTTTGACGTACCGCCGGCCGCGCTCGGGCGTTCGCTTTGTAAGGCGCTATGGGATTAGTTTGAGCATTTAGTACTTGTTTTGGTGGTTATTGGCTTAAGAACTGTAATATTGAAGGTCACGTCCTCAGTGGGACCGCTGTGCAATTGAGTAAGAGTGTTTACGCATTTGAACATATGTTTCGCGATTGGTGACGTTAAGTTGATGGCGCAATTTAGCTACCAACGTAAAAATAATAGCTGTCTGCTGCTGAAAGAAAGAAAGAAAGAAAGAAAGGGGTGGTCTTGCCCCCCAGATCTGATGGATGAGTTATAAGATAAGAGCAAGTGATAGTTGAATGATGCTATGTGTTCGGATATAGGAGTCTTTAAAACGGCGGGGCGAGATTTTTTTTGTGGATATATATTCAATCTATAGATAGTGATATTCGACCTTTAGTGACAACAGTTAAGAGCGGAAAAATAGTTACAAATCGAGCGCTGGCAGAATGTTGCGGCAATGGTAATAATATTTAATTGGAGGTGGAGGTGGTAAATATGGACCAGGCTTTGAATATTGGTGTGAGTGTCGTATGTGCTTGATGTTCTGTATAAAAGTTTGACTCTTTAATTGCGTTTGGTGTTTCTGGGTGTGTGTAAAATTAATTTTAGTGTTGAAACTGTGAGAAAGATGAGTTGATTGTTGTTTAGATAGAGGCTACGTTTGTAATTCGAAAAGAGGGGATGAGAATGGTAAATTGATTGATGGACATTGTTTTTGGGGTGATATATGAGTGTCAAGATAGGGTTGAGGACGTTTGCGTATGTTGATGGTGGGACGGATGAGAGGTTAGGTGTGGTGGGAGGTGTAAATTAGATCTTTTTTTAAAAAAAAAAAAATATTGCAAACTAAGAATGAAATTGAGAGGGTTTTAGATGGCTGACCACACGACGAGGCGAGAACAGGGATGTGTAGTTAATTTTAGTTAAAGGACCGTGTAATGTCGTGTCAGGAGCAATGCGCAATGTGCCACTGTGTCGTAGGAGGTAAAGACATGTGCTGCTATGATGTGTCTAGCGTATGCAGGCTGCGCTTTGGAATTATACTACGATGATATAAAGTTGACTTTCACCCGCGTTCGGTGGTTGCGGCTCGGGATAGTGATGGATCGCGGTCCTGGACGGGCGTATGTGTGTGCTTAGACCGTTCACGGGCACGTCCACCGCGCCAACTCACGCTTGCGGAAGCCGAGCAGGGGCTGTGCGAGGTCTGAAATCAGACGGATGGGTGACTTCACGATCCTGTGGGCAGGGTGCCGAGTGGGGGGTACCTGCGCACGTCTGCTCAGTTATTTTGCGAGCGGATCTGCAGGCTCTTGTGGCCTTCGCTGTGTTATTCAGTGGTTTGGTATTTAACTAATTTGTAAATGAAAATGATAATCTTATTTTATTACATTGAGTAATTACTAAATAATTTTTCTCCCGGCTAAAGAATTGGTCAAGTTGCTAATAAACTCCAAGTTAACGTTGTGTTAAAGTGTTGTCTGCAAGTTGTGTAAGCGTCGCTAAATCACAGTTCATACAACAGATTCTATAAAACTATTGATCATGATGGAAATAGTTATCTTCAGCAAAATGATCATTAAAACCACCGAATATCAGCCGCGCACAACACTGACGTATTTTACCTGAAACAATATTCTTCGCAACTCGTGCGTAATTAGTTTCGGCTCCACACATCAGCTAGAAAAGTTTTTTATAAGGATCGTGCTATGAGCACTGTTTTTAAAGAACCAATCTGATTCCAATCATTTTCATTAAAATGAGTTCGGGACCACCGGTGCACATTTATTTTTACACATTTGTATTACGCTCGGCATTTATGTCTGCAGGGTTGCGTAATTTGAATTTGCCGCTGAGATAATTGTTAAGATGGCGACAGACAATTGATAGAGACTTTCTATTGTTAGACCAAATAAGTAAGTATTTGAAATGCTTATTAAACTCTACTTTCGTATTGTGCACTATTTAGACTTCATCAAGCAAACATTTGATTTGTTTCTAAGGAAAACACAGACAAAAACGCGATACAAATAGCTATCATCAATGGCTGCGCTCGTTGCAGCGGAAAGAAATAATTAACCCAGATAATTCTTACTGAGACAGGAATTAAAGTTACAAATAATTATTCACTCATATTTATAATAATAATGAACTCTATTCTCAAGTAATAATTAACAAATAATTACAATTTCTTAACAGACCTCAGTTTGATACGCGTCCGCAACCTACAAAAACCATCCAACAAAAGATAAAAACAAAGGAAGACAAACGCAGATCATAAAAGGGAATTACAATTAGCATTGTCTTTGTATGATACACGTCGATATGTCCAATTACATCATACACTCCTGGAAATAGAAATAAGAACACCGTGAATTCATTGTCCCAGGAAGGGGAAACTTTATTGACACATTCCTGGGGTCAGATACATCACATGATCACACTGACAGAACCACAGGCACATAGACACAGGCAACAGAGCATGCACAATGTCGGCACTAGTACAGTGTATATCCACCTTTCGCAGCAATGCAGGCTGCTATTCTCCCATGGAGACGATCGTAGAGATGCTGGATGTAGTCCTGTGGAACGGCTTGCCATGCCATTTCCACCTGGCGCCTCAGTTGGACCAGCGTTCGTGCTGGACGTGCAGACCGCGTGAGACGACGCTTCATCCAGTCCCAAACATGCTCAATGGGGGACAGATACGGAGATCTTGCTGGCCAGGGTAGTTGACTTACACCTTCTAGAGCACGTTGGGTGGCACGGGATACATGCGGACGTGCATTGTCCTATTGGAACAGCAAGTTCCCTTGCCGGTCTAGGAATGGTAGAACGATGGGTTCGATGACGGTTTGGATGTACCGTGCACTATTCAGTGTCCCCTCGACGATCACCAGTGGTGTACGGCCAGTGTAGGAGATCGTTCCCCACACCATGATGCCGGGTGTTGGCCCTGTGTGCCTCGGTCGTATGCAGTCCTGATTGTGGCGCTCACCTGCACGGCGCCAAACACGCATACGACCATCATTGGCATCAAGGCAGAAGCGACTCTCATCGCTGAAGACGACACGTCTCCATTCGTCCCTCCATTCACGCCTGTCGCGACACCACTGGAGGCGGGCTGCACGATGTTGGGGCGTGAGCGGAAGACGGCCTAACGGTGTGCGGGACCGTAGCCCAGCTTCATGGAGACGGTTGCGAATGGTCCTCGCCGATACCCCAGGAGCAACAGTGTCCCTAATTTGCTGGGAAGTGGCGGTGCGGTCCCCTACGGCACTGCGTAGGATCCTACGGTCTTGGCGTGCATCCGTGCGTCGCTGCGGTCCGGTCCCAGGTCGACGGGCACGTGCACCTTCCGCCGACCACTGGCGACAACATCGATGTACCGTGGAGACCTCACGCCCCACGTGTTGAGCAATTCGGTGGTACATCCACCCGGCCTCCCGCATGCCCACTATACACCCACGCTCAAAGTCCGTCAACTGCACATACCGTTCACGTCCACGCTGTCGCGGCATGCTACCAGTGTTAAAGACTGCGATGGAGCTCCGTATGCCACGGCAAACTGGCTGACACTGACGGCGGCGGTGCACAAATGCTGCGCAGCTAGCGCCATTCGACGGCCAACACCGCGGTTCCTGGTGTGTCCGCTGTGCCGTGCGTGTGATCATTGCTTGTACAGCCCTCTCGCAGTGTCCGGAGCAAGTATGGTGGGTCTGACACACCGGTGTCAATGTGTTCTTTTTTCCATTTCCAGGAGTGTAGAATATTTATAAATAACTGATATTTATCATCGTTTTCACTGTTTTTTTCATACGTCGAATAGATAATGTTTGTAACTGTAGAGGCATAATTTCCTCTCGTCGCACTGTAGCTAAAATTTATCTCGTGGATGTTACAATGCCCCTTGGGCTGAGAACAAAAAAATTAGTTTATCTATTGTATTTTTTTATCAGTCCACGTAATCCACGTAGATTTGCTACTCTTAAGATGCAAATGTTTAGTTTCAATGTTGTTTTAGACATGATAATATTATAGTTGAATCGAGTACTTTAAATGACATCAGTGACTGTGTTATCTCGGAAATTGCTGCGGATACTTCCCGGATTAACTTATCCTCCCCCCCCCCCCCCCCCATTTGGGTTCACTGGACTCAGAAAATCGGGAATAAAACCGTCCAAAGAGCTTCTAGAAAATACAGACACCTACTTTTAACAGTCAGGCTTGACATGAATGTAATAAAATATGCTGGAAAATGCAAATTTATGACTCTGTTGTAAGCATCTGAGATAATGAATGTTTATTCATGGTGGTATTTCATAACAATCTCCAAAGTTAATGTCATAACAATTTGCCGTTGACGTCGTAAGATCGCCCCAGTGTCGAGCCGTTGGACCGCAGACAGGTAGTGGCTGCTGCTGGACCGCCCCCGGCCGAGTCGGTGGGCGTCGGCTGCCGTCGGCTGCATCGTAGTTTGGATCTGCTGCTGGTTAGAAGTCGCGCTGCAGCAGGTCTTGTTTCTCCTTTCCCACGTCCCTCAGTTTAAGACGGGTACATGAAATGTCAAAATATAAGCATCCGTGACAAGATAATTACTATTCTCATCCTGTGAAAAAGTTATTAGTGTCCATTTCACTCGCATTCACACGGACGGAATTAGACTGTTTTTGGAGTTCGTTCTGTATTTTCACACTGTTCAACACAATGTAGTGATTCACATGTAAGTTTATCACAATATGCACATTTTGAACACTGCACCGTTAATCATACAAGTGTCCGTAGTGTGCTTCGTTTACTTAAGCGGAATGTAAATGTTTTCGCGACGCGCTACGTGGCCAACGTTGCATTATTGTTTTGCAGCGCGGCTGGCTGTACAGTCTGCCACATTAAATTTGGCACGCGAAGACGCTTCGTATCAAACTACTAAAGGTCATCAGTTCAAATTAATTATTAATACAGTCAACAGTACTCAACGTTCATAGCGTTGCTGCTAACTTCGACACTCCAAGAGCGTTTATAAGGCTACGTAATCACAGTTTTTATCACTGTTCATCATTATTCACAATGTAAATCACAGTTCTTCACGCGTCCACTAGTTCCTGCGAAACACGTTTCACTATTCTGATTGCTGTCAGTAGTTTTCCAGAGTACTTAACAGACAATCTATATGCAAATGACACTTTTCAAGTAATGAGGTCTGGCACACTTGCACATAAGTTCATATTACCATGATTGAATAACAAAATTTAAAATTTTACACTGTCACATAAACATGAGACAATATAAAACTTTCAAAATATGCTACATTATCTTGACCATGAACTCATTACTGAACTGCCATATAACAGTAGATTTCCATTTTTATTACAGATACATATATTTATATATTTCTATTTTTTATTTTTTTTATTCGGATTGTTATTTACCATGTTTTTAGGACAGATGTCCATGTTCGGTTTATCTAACCGGAATGTTGCTCATAAGATCATTTTAAATGACTTCGTAATGAAACCGTGTACATAAATCAGAACACATTCAGATTTCGCTTCACTAGTGGTGAAAGCAATTTATTTTACTTTTTATTATTTTTTTTTTCAGTCACACAGCTCACACACCACCAACACTCCCTACGTGTGTGGGACTACATGACTCAATCTTATGAAAATACTAACTCATCGATACAATATTGTTGTGTCTTAGTAAGTTTTTTGTCAAACTTCGCCTTGCGGAGCTCTGCTTGGCGATTTATATTCTGTAGAGCTGTATCTAGTTTCTTCTGATAAGTTAATTGTTCCTCTTCGATCTTCGGTATTGGATTAACCCATTCGTCCACTTCGTTTTTCTGTTCATTCATTAGTTCACTGGGCGTGAAACCAGTTGTCTTAAGTGGTAAATTATTATACGTTTCCATGAAACTATTTAGGTATTCCACCCACTTAGTGTGCCTGTTGTGGGCGCACGTTCGGATGAACCGGTTGAGTTCCCTGAAAGTTCTTTCAACCGGGTTAGTCCTCGATGAAAACCTTGAAATTAGAACATGTTTGATGTTTTATTCATCCATAAGGTTCCTCCACCTCTCTCCAGTAAAATACGTGGCATTATCTGTTATGACAATCGATGGGCATCCGACAGATTTGAGGTAATCGTTTATCAATCTTTTTGCAATACTACTGGCAGTCGATGCCCTAAGTGGGTACATTTTCACGTATTTTGAAAATAAATCATACACTGCAAGCACGTATTTCACTTCTCCTCTGGCAGTTAGTAGGGGTCCTGCAATGTCGATGGCTGCAATCTGCCGCGGGCATTTTGCAATAATAGGGTGTAGTTCAATATCTCTGCAAATATTGCTCGGTTTGACCTTTTGGCATATTTTACAGGTTCTGATAAGTTCTTGAACTCTTCTTTTTAAATTTGGGTAATAACAATACTGACTTATCTTCATAGTACACTTAATAATGCCGAAGTGCCCCCATGCCCGTTGCGTTAACCAAATTAAATCATCAAGCAGGTCTGATGGAATGCACACTCGCCATCTACTATTAGGATTGTCAGATTTGTAAAATAAAATGTCATTGTTCAACTGGTAATATCGGTGGAAAGCACTATCATCTTGCTGACACAATGGGTCCCTGATGTTCTTCCATATCGGATCCTTTTCTTGACATTGTTTCACCCTTTCCCACAACGCTAAATATTTTTGTCTATTAGCTTTGTCCTTTATAAGAAGAATTTTATATTTTGAAGAACTTTCTTTTAGAGCTGCAAACGCTGGTAATCCTCGTGGTAGCCTAGATAATGCGTCGGCAATTACATTATCTGGTCCATGGACATGTCTAATTTCGAAGTCAAACTCTTGCAAGGCGAGAGTCCATCGAGCTAAGCGCCCGTGCAGTAATTTGCATGTTAACATGAAACTCAGAGCTTGGTGGTCACATAAAACACTGACATGTTTCCCGTAAACATAGTATCTGAATTTTTTAAAGGCAAATACTACGGCAAGTGCCTCAAGTTCGGTCACAGTGTAGGATCGTTCACCTTTTTTTGGATCCTACTTGCAAATCCAATCATCTTGACTTCTAGCTTGTTGTTGATGTTTTCTATTTGAAACAGGCATGCTCCGATCCCATAATTTGATGCATCTGTTGTAATGAAGAAATCCTTTGACACATCCGGCTGATGTAAAATTGGTGCACTGATACGTGCCTCTTTGATACTGTCATGGTCTTCTTTGCATTTCGATGTCCAGCACCATTGTACGTCGGTTTCCGGTCGAATCTGACGAGAAAGTACTGTTCACGGTAGCTCACGTCCTGCCCTCCTTTCCCATTCATAAGGAAACCCACTCCCGTTATGCCATTTCTGCTGCTATCAATATTACCCTATATTCCACTGTCCGGAAATCCTTATATTTTTTCCTTTTCGTGTCACTGACCCACACTGTGTCTACACTCAGCCTCTGCATTTCCATTTCCAGACAAACAGTGATAAAGTAGAAGGCCGAAAAAGTTCCGTTATTGCTCTTATCAGAAGAATAGGATGGCAACTTACAAATGTGTGAACTGCAATATCCAAAACTGCTTGATTATGAATGTGGTTCAACAATTAGATCTGTCATATCAAGTTTGGATCTCCATGTTTTCTTAACCACAATGTATAGAATATATTTGTGACAGATGACGTATGCTTTGTTGTAAATTGAGCGACAATTGTGAAAGAGTTTTTCACAATAGTACTGATTTAAGCATTTCGAAGACAGCAATTTTCCTAAACTGTTTTGTACAGCTAAAATATTGTACAAGACTAATAAAATTATTGTCTTGGAGTGATGGATTTTCTTTCTGAAGCTGAATAAAAAAAAATTAAAATCTTTGAATTTCAATACTGCATTCCTTTTAAATATACAGATAAGTCCTAATATCAAACAACAGTTTAATATATTACAGAAAACAGCGATATTTGCTCCACAGGCGGATGTTACTCCTCTTGCTAGAAACTTGTCTAGCACATTTTGTATTAAATCAAGGTGTTCTTCCCAGGTATCTGTTGCTAGCAATAGGTCATCAACATATGCTGTGACTCAATCTAATAACTGGGGCCCTAGTACGTGATCCAACGCTGCTATGAACACACCGGCACTAATATTTAATACAAAGGGAAGAACACGAAATTGATAGCTTCGGCCTCCAAACACAAAGGCGGTATATTGACTGGATTCTTCTGATAAAGAGGATTTGCCAAAATGAAGAACGCAAATCGAGTGAGGTTAGATATTTCTTGCCAAAAAACTTCTGGATTTGTTCGTCTAAATTTTCAGGTCTCGTTCTCACTGGCACTATAATCTTATTGATGTCTCGTGCGTCTAGAACTAAGCGTATACTTTTATCTGCTTTGGTTGTTGGTAATATGGGACTGCCATATGGCGAATTACATGTTTCAATAATGCCCCGATCCACCATTTTTCGGATTTCTTTCATCACTTCGTTTTTCTTAGTCCAGCGGAACGAGTAAGATGCTCTGCAATAGGTCTTGTGCGGATATACTTTCATATTATACTGGTAATCTTCTATGATTCCAGGGCGTTCAGTGAATACTTCGAGGTATTGTTGGGACGATGTCACTCACGTTGCTGGGTGCATCGTTATTTCGATTTTTGTGACACATCTCTGGGTGCTCTTGATCCAGAACTAACAACTTCTGTTTGCTGACAGAAAGATTCATTTTTCTCATCAGCGGAAGGTTCGCACCGAACTCCCGATTCAGCATTAATGTTATGGGTCGCTGTTGGTACTTAAGTGCACATGTCCCACGGGCGAGATCAATTACAGCTTCCCTTTCCCAAAGGAACTCAAGACCCAGTAACACCGGTACTGACAAGTTATCCATTAGAAGGAACGTTCATAATAAGCGATCATTTCCCAAGGAAACTTCCACCTGTGTCTGGTATTTTATACTCTGTGCGTTTTTTCCCAATTCCCCTATAACCTTACAATTTGCAACCGGCAAAATCGGCAATCTTCTTATCTCCGATACCTTCTTGAAAAACTGCGTGTTCATAACTGATACATTCGCACCTGTGCCAAGCAGAATAGTAGTTGTTACACCATTTACAGTTCCGGTGACACTCACTTGCTTGGATATTTTCCCTTTGTGGCTTATCAGAGACAGCAGTTTCCTGATATAGCTCATCTTCGATCCTGTTGCCATCCTGATACCGTATCATGTTTATTTTTTGTTCCGTCGACCTATTGCCTTCATTGTTGGCCTCGGTCACCTGGCGAAGGCCTACAGGGACCGAAATTTGTTTGTTGGCTTCTGAGTGTTTTGTTTTGCTTCCGAAGGTACCTCCACTATTCTAACATTTTGTGAGCTTTCAGTCGGAGGAGGCCTGCTTGGATCCCACCACGGTGGATATTGATTGCTTGATATAGGTATAGCCTGTACATAATTTATTGTCTGACCTGAATTGATAGAATTTTGCTGCGGCTGCCAATGACTTGGCCCTGGCTGTCGCCAATATCCACTGTCACCCCGCATATTTTTAGGCTTGTCTTTATATGGACTGTCTCACCTGTTGTCATTTCGTCTTTCGGCTGCTATTGTTATTGTTTGGGTTTTCATTGTGGTACTGCCTCTGATTTCCATTCGGTTGTTGGTGTTCTTCGGCCTTTTGATAATTACTGTTATTATTATTAGGATAACCAAAATTTTAGTTGTATGGATTCCTACTATTATTATTATTATTATTGTAATTTCCGTTACTGTAAGCTTTACTTTTATTTTTCTTTGGACTACCTTCGCCCCTATTTCCATTATTTCCATTCCATGAATTTTTTCTATTAGGACTATTATTATTGCTGATCACGTCAGAATTTTTTCTGGCGTCTTCTTGCACTAGATCCAGATAATCAATTACAGACAGAAATTCTTTCAGATCGGTGTCTGTAACATTAAATAATTTTTCTCTAATATGTATGGGTAATCTAGCTTTTAACACTCGCAATAAGTCTCTGGTGGTTACTGGCTCAACCCAGTACCGGGTCATATTAATATATTTTTCAAAGTACTCTCTTAGGGAACCTGACTTCGGATTGTACATTTCTGCATTGTAAACAACTTTACGGAGTCGCTCTTGAGTAGACGCTGACCAGAATTGATCAAGGAACGCCTTCTCAAAGTCGTGGAAAGTCTTGCAAGTTTCTGCTGCATTTAATGCCCAGAGCGACGCATCACCAGAAATGTGTGAAACCACAAACTTTGGAGTTTCGAATGAAAACTACTGGATGTATGTTTTTCTTGCTTTCTTCGTAAAATATTTGTAACTGTCTGTACTTAATCAGGCTTTCTTCATGCATCAAAGTAGTTAAGTCCATGGAATTGCTATCATTCTCAGGTGGTGTGGTTACTTCATTACAGGTACATTCTATTTCACTATTATTGTTCCTTGGTGTCACATATTGCTCTGGTAATATCGGTTGATTACCAAAATTTGGTCTTCCTTGTGGTGCATTAAAATTCGCCGTTATATTATCTGCGATCTTTTGCCTGTCAGTACCAGTGTTGTCATTACTGCATACTGTCAGATTTTCAAAGTTTTGATTTTCAGAGCTCAGCACCCTGGCTACTTCTGTTCGGACTTGCTTTCGGATTTCCGAGGGAATGTCCACCTGCATTGTTTCCACAGCGGTAGCAAAGGCTTTGAATGGGTTCTCTAGTCTATCTACTTCAGTTTGAAGGCTGTTGACCTGAACTGGAATGTTTGTTAACGGTTCAATAGTGGTTTTTACTGCATCGATCTCCTGCTTAAAATGGGTAATAATAGCATTATCACGATGGACCAACACTTGATTTATCCTACGGACAATTTCTTTATCTCTTTCCAGTAAAATATTGTTTATATTTTCCAGAAATTTCTTTTCCTTTTCTTGGTCCCTGAGCTCCTGTTGCTGTTTTTCTATAAGCTTTTCCTGTCTACGTTTTTCCTTTTCCTGCTGACGTTGTCTTTCACGCTCCTGCTCTTTAATAGTAAACTTTTCAAAAAATGCTGTTAGCATATCCTGTATCGACATAGCTTGAGCATTGCTAACTTCTGCCCCTTGCCCAGAACAAATATTGTCATTAATTCCTAACTGGCTGAATGCAAGAGTGTCAGTTTGTTTTGGCAGCTCCTCAGTTTTACTATCACTGGGGATATTAGTTACTAAATTATCATTCATAATTAAATTTTCTAATAATTCGACAGAAATATGGGTAGATTGTTCTACTTGAGACTCTGATGTCATCTCTTCATCAGTATGCTTATTCGCTTTATTTTGTTTCTTTTGTTTTACCATTCTATCACCAATATAGCACAACAAATATATAAATCACTGACAAGCATCAATTGACACAAAATAATCTTATAACTAACACATATACACAAATAATGTTGTTTGTGTGCTGCTATGTAATTACTGAACATGAACATCTGTTCCTACCTGTACTGATTGAGAGTGGTGGACTGCACTGCTTACATGAAGTTACTGTCGCGCCGGCGCAGATACAGATTCGTACAGCAGTTCGGTAGGAAGATGTCAATGCTCATGAAACAAGTAAATAAACAATGATTAATAGTTTGTTTTGGTACTTCGTACCTGTAATAGATCACAATTTCAATTATTAAAATGAATAAATGTGCATCGGTGGCCCCACGTTGGGCGCCAGTGTGGCGTTCGCTGTGTTATTCAGTGGTTTGGTATTTAACTAATTTGTAAATGAAAATGATAATCTTATTTTATTACATTGAGTAATTACTAAATAATTTTTCTCCCGGCTAAAGAATTGGTCAAGTTGCTAAAGAACTCCAAGTTAACGTTGTGTTAAAGTGTTGTCTACAAGTTGTGTAAGTGTCGCTAAATCACAGTTTATACAACAGATTCTATACAATTATTGATCATGATGGAAATAGTTATCTTCAGCAAAATGATCATTAAAACCACCGAATATCAGCCGCGCACAACACTGACGTATGTTGCCTGAAACAATATTCTTCGCAACTCGTGCGTAATTAGATTCGGCTCCACACATCAGCTAGAAAAGTTTCTTATAAGGATCGTGCTATGAGCACTGTTTTTAAAGAACCAATCTGATTCCAATCATTTTCATTAAAATGAGATCGGGACCAACGGTGCACATTCATTTTTACACATTTTTATTACGCTCGGCATTTATGTCTGCAGAGTTGCGTAATTTGAATTTGCCGCTGAGATAATTATTAAGATGGCGGCAGACAATTGATAGAGACTTTCTATTGTTGGACCAAATAAGTAAGTATTTGAAATGCTTATTAAACTCTACTTTCGTATTGTGCACTATTTAGACTTCATCAAGCAAACATTTGATTTGTTTCTAAGGAAAACACAGACAAAAACGCGATACAAATCGCTATCATCAATGGCTGCGCTCGTTGCAGCGGAAAGAAATAATTAACACAGATAATGCTTACTGAGAGAGGAATTAAAGTTACAAATAATTATTCACTCATATTTATAATAATAATGAACTCTATTCTCAAGTAATAATTAACAAATAATTACAATTTCTTAACAGACCTCAGTTTGATACGCGTCCGCAACCTACAGAAACCATCCAACAAAAGATAAAAACGAAGGACGACAAACGCAGAACATAAAAGGAAATTACAATTAGCATTGTCTTTGTTTGATACACATCGATATGTCCAATTACATCATAGAATATTATATAAATAATTAATATTTATCATTGTTTTCACTGTTTTTTTCTTACGTCGAATAGATAATGTTTATAACTGTTAGAGGCATAATTTCCTGTCGTCGCACTGTAGCTAAAATTTATCTCGTGTATGTTACACTCTGCTATACGTTATTGGGATAGTTTACGAGTTCTGAGCGTATCTACAGTTATGTGTGAAGAATTATTTAGTAACAGTTTGCTGTAGTGTGTATTGAAACTATGATTGGGTGCGTGTATGTGGTCTCTGTAACATGGTCCAGGGCACATCTGGGTGGGTGTTTTGTGATAGCGTGACAGATATAATGTATGGTTAAATAAGTTGTTCGAAAAATTAAATAGAGTGTTCCAAATGATTACACGCGCCTGCAGCACAGATCAGAGTGATTGGTTTTCCGTCACCATCTCGGTTGCATGCGAATAATAAATGTTTTCCAGGCGGCGTTAATCGTGTGTGTCCACGAGCTATGGGCTATTCTGACAATAGACGTGAAGGCAGGTCCAGACCTGAGACGCCGGTGGTATACATGAGAAGAACAATGCAGCTTTGACATGTGTCAGAGGAGAGTGCCCTTTCTGGTCGGCTGTCACGGGCGCTCGGAAGCTGAACTTGGCTGGAGGCTCTGGAACCCCAACCCCCGCCGACCGCACGCGCGCGTGACCTGCCTTGGAGCATAATCTAAGGCGCATAGGCGATATCAATATCTACAGTGTTTGGCGCGAATGCGACTGTGTTGAGGTCATGTTTGGATGACGCCGCTCAGGGACTTTTGGTCGGTTTGGCAGCTGTGGGTGTTTGGGCGCGTCTGTTGCACTATTTTGCGAGCACGTCTGTGCACTGTGCTGTGCTTTATTTGGAGAGTTTAGGAGTACAGAGCTCGTCTGCTGATATTGTGTACTGCATTATTTAAGAGCTGTTTGCTATTGTGTGGTGAAATTAGGAGTTGTTAACGTGTTTGTGGCCTGTGTCAGATGACCACAGTCGGATCAGTGCAGGTGTTTTGTGACAGATATACTCCACGGGTAAATAAAAGGGCTCCAAATAAATAGAGTGCAGTCCTTCCTTACTTCCCTGAGCAGCACAGCGCAGTCTGAATGGTTTTTGCGCAAAAACTGCAGTCTGGTCAGACTGTGAGTGAGTCAACAAATAACTGGACAAATTTACCTGTAGAGCAGTTAGAGGTGTGGTTTAGAATGAATATCTTGATGGGTGTGGTTGTGTTGCCACGTGTAGTGCACTACTGGAGTTCAGAACCTGCCTTATGTCAGCCTTACATATCGAAACCTATGAGATACAAAAGTTTCAAAAAGATATGTCTCAAATAAATAAAGTACACTCGTTCCACCTTCCATCAGCCTATGGACTGAAATTATTTACGAAAATTAGGAGTTGTTTGGCTATTTGGACGTATATGTTTTGCATTATTTACGAGCGGTTCGCATGTATGTAGGGTGTGCTATGAATTATTTTTGACTGTTTACAATTAGCAAGCGTGTGTCTAGAGCATTATAAATGCGTTATGCAGGAGTGTTTTGAGGGTCTGTATGGTGTGGAACAAATCGGTGTGATACATATACTCCATTCCTAAATAAAGTAAATTGGTTCCTCCATCCATGGGCCAAGTGAGTCCTTTTAACTGAAACATGTAGGAAGAGGTTGAGTGCTGGTGGCTTAGTTTACTGGTGATGAGCTTCGTTTGCAACAATTTTCTTAGCTTGGTGGCGGAAGCGCAAGTGAGCTTTGTTTACTGGCAGATTTCAAACTTAGCGCTGGTTCCTAGGAGGAAGTGGCGGTCGGGTGGCTGAGGTTAGTACAAGTGCCCTTTCTTTCCAACAATTTTGTTAGGTTGGTAGAGAAAACGGAAGTGACCTTTCTTTACTGCCAGAATTCAAACTCGGCGGTGGTTCCTAGGAAGAGGTGGCTGTCTGGTCCTTGAAATGTACTTGAAATTAGGTAGTTGAACACCTCTGCATACGTATATGAAATTGTAAATCGTATTATTTAATATGATTAAAAGCGAAATGGAATTAAGTACTTAGGTATTTACAGAAGACTATAAGACTATGTCCGTCGCGTGTATGGAGGGTGTGTGACGTAAGCGGGGCGGCGGCGCAGCGATTGTACAGTTATAATGCGTGCGAGAGAGAGAGTCAATTAGCAAGCGTTCTAGTGCCGACCAAACGTGCTGTTATACAGTCATGGCGGATTCCACTGTCGAGCAAACTTTGCCGCCAAAAGTGTAGCACTGTGTTCTCGCTCATACAAGGACACATGGTGGACGGTGGGCGGTCGGCATCGATAGGTTTGAACGTGCCCAGGAAAACAACTTTGGCGCCAAAAGTGTGGCAGGGAACGGCCGACCGTTGTGTGATTCAGCTCCGAGGCAAACAATTTTGGCGGGAAACGTGCGGAGGCGACGAATACACGTAGTGGGCGGACAAGGGACCGCTGTGACGTCAAACTCGGCAAGTTCCAGCCTGTCCAGCGAAAACATGTTTACGACGTAGGAGCGATCGCTGGGCTCGCCCCCAGCGTACCGGCAGTCCAGCGCGAGCGGCCGGCCGCCTCACGTGACAGGCGTCGGCAGTGTCTTCGCGTGCTGGCCAGGGGGTGGCGAGGATTTGAACTAATTCAGTTGGAGCGCGGACGTCGTGGTGACTGCACTGCGGTATCAAAGATGTATGCGCTGACCGTGTTGGAGAACAAGTGATGACTGTACTGCTTGAAATAAAGTCTTCAGTCCCTTCCCCCCTGCAAAATCAAAGGACATGACTTACGTTACTATAAGTGCAGTTTATTATTTGATGCGGTTCTGATAGGCTACCAGAGAAAAAAGATAAGTGGCGGCGAAAGTTCGTATGTGTGATCGATTATGGTGTTGGGATTTGAACTTGTGATAGATTTTTGTTATGGATGTAAGGAAAATGGCTTTCTCGCCGAGAAAATCGGACATCTTGAATAAATAATAAATGATAAAAATAAATAGAAGTACAGTTTTCGAGACATTATCGTGTTGGAATTTGGCGCAATTTTCTAGTGAAGGTAGGCCTATAATAATAATAGATAATAATAATAATAAATGATAATGAATGATAATAAATGACAATGAATGATAATGAATGTTAATAAATGATAATGAATAATAAACAAAAGTAAGGTTTTGCAGCCATTATCGTGTTGGAATTTAAATTTGGAGAGAATTTTCTAGAGGAGGCAGGTCAATAATAATAAATAATAATAAATGATAATAAATAATAATAAATGGTAATGAATAATAATAAACAAAAGTACGGTTTTTGCATGCATTATCGAGTTGGAATTCAAACTTCCCACCATTTTTTCTTCTGGAGGCGTAGGTTAGTGGACTTAGCCCAGCTGGCCTATTTTCCCGCCAAAATTCGAAGTTCCCGCCATTTTTTCTGGAGGTTAGGTTAGTGGACGTAGCACAGTTTGCCTATTTTCCCGCCAAAATCCGCCATCTTGGATGTAAATGTAGCTGTAGATGTAGACGTCATGCGCTGTTGCCAAGTCTAAATGCCGTCATCTTTGATGACGTCATCGCCGCCATCTCGAATAAATTTGGCAACAATGCAGCGTGCCCTCATACTTAGGTTGTCCCTCTATGAACGTAAACTAATCCTAGTCCAAAATTCGCACCTAAATGTTTTCCTTTTCCAGAAAATACGCAAAAAATGTGAACCTTCAATTGATAGCTTACAATAGTTATTAATTTACTTATTTATGATGTAATATTGCCTTAACTAATTGTTATTACTCAATTAAACACTTATCTTTACGAGAGCTGGGAATGTGCAGCACTCGTCAACCAAAGATGCTAGACCTCCAGTTCCAAGGAATGATGAAATAGAGACAGTGAAAAACGAACGGCAAACAGACGCTTCCTTTCAGCTACTCAAAGCGAGGAGAGAGATGTGTCACATGAAAGAGTAGAATCCATAGTCGAAATGCTGTAAACCTCTGTTTGGAAAGAGACTCGCAAGGGAGTATGTTGGCAGTTTGTCGCGAAAGAATAAAATAGGAACCAGAGAGATTCCATTATAATCGTACACAGAGAGAGGAAAAGCTATAAGCCGGCCGAAGTGGCCGTGCGGTTAAAGGCGCTGCAGTCTGGAACCGCAAGACCGCTACGGTCGCAGGTTCGAATCCTGCCTCGGGCATGGATGTTTGTGATGTCCTTAGGTTAGTTAGGTTTAACTAGTTCTAAGTTCTAGGGGACTAATGACCTCAGCAGTTGAGTCCCATAGTGCTCAGAGCCATTTGAACCATTTTTTTGAAAAGCTATATTTTGAAGAGCAAAAGTGCAACAGGATGGCTGGTGGGTGCTGATCAGCAGGTCACGGAAGCAATCGCATGTCGCAATCTCGTTTCCGAAGTATGCTATTGTAACGTAGTTGCCATTCCCGATGAAAATGTTACCTAATATTGTTGTGTAAATCGCAGAAGTGGAGCTCTCAGTATGTCAAGTGCTCGTTAAAGTTACATTATCACTTGACTAGCAACATTGTATTACAGCGCGTTCTGCGGAACATACGACAGGAAGCCGGATAGGGAGTTGGAACATCCGCCTGTGGAGCAAACATCGCTGTTTTCTGTAATATATTAAACCGTTGTTTGATATTAGGACTTATCTGTATATTTAAAATGAATGCAGTATTGAAATTCAAAGATTTTAATTTTTTTTATTCAGCTTCAGAAAGAAAATCCATCACTCCAAGACAAAAATTTTATTAGTCTTGTACAATATTTTAGCTGTACAAAACAGTTTAGGAAAATTGTTGTCTTCGAAATGCTTAAATCAGTACTATTGTGAAAAACTCTTTCACAATTGTCGCTCAATTTACAACAAAGCATACGTCATCTGTCACAAATATATTCTATACATTGTGGTTAAGAAAACATGGAGATCCAAACTTGATATGACAGATCTAATTGTTGAACCACATTCATAATCAAGCAGTTTGGGATATTGCAGTTCACACATTTGTAAGTTGCCATCCTATTCTTCTGATAAGAGCAATAACGGAACTTTTTCGGCCTTCTACTTTATCACTGTTTGTCTGGAAATGGAAATGCAGGGGCTGAGTGTAGACACAGTGTGGGTCAGTGACACGAAAAGGAAAAAAATAAGGATTTCCGGACAGTCGAATATAGGGTAATATTGACAGCAGCAGAAGTGGAATAACGGGAGTGGGTTTCCTTATGAATGGGAAAGGAGGGCAGGACGTGAGCTACCGTGAACAGTACTTTCTCGTCAGATTCGACCGGAAACCGACGCCGACAACAATATTTCAGGTACACATGCCAATGTCGAAAGCAGATGATGAAGAGATAGAGGAAATATACGAGGATATCGAACAGATAACTCAGTATGCAAAAGGGAGATGAAAATTTAATAATTATTTGGGATTGCAATGCGGTTGTAGGGGAAGGAGTAGAAGAAAGTGTTACGCGACAATATGGGCTTGATAGTAGGAATGAGAGGGAAGAAAGACTAATTGAGTGCTCCAATAAATTTTAGTTGGTAACGGCAAATACACTGTTCAAAAGCGACTAGAGGAGCAGATATAGTTGGAAGAGGTATCGAGATACGGCAAGGTTCCAGCTGGATTACGTCATGGTCAGACAGAGATTGCGAAATCAGATTGTAAGGTGTATTCAGAAGCAGGTTCAGACTCAGGTCACAATTTAACAATGAAGAGAAACAGACTGAAGTTAACAAGAATCAGTTTGGAAGGAAGCTGGATGAAGTACAGATAAAGGCTGTGACGCGTTGCAAGTTCGCTAAGGATGTGGATATTGCGATAAGGAATAGCACGGTGGGTAGTGAAGTTGAAGGAAGGAAACTGAGAAAAAACCTTGGGTAACAGATGAAATATATCAATTGATCGACGAAAGGAGGAAATACAAAAGCGTTCAGGGAAGGATAGGCATACTGCAATATAAATCACTCAGGAATGAAAAAATAGGAAGAGCAGGGAAGCCAAAGTGCAATGGCTGCAGAAAAATGTCATTAAATCGAAACATAAAATGATCGCTTGGATTAAAAACGAGGTAAGACAGGGATGCAGTCTTTCGCACCTACTCTTCAGTTTGTACGATGAAGAAGCAATGACTGCACTGATGATATTGCTATCCTCAGTGAAGGTAAAGAAGAATTGCAATATCTGTTGAATGGAATGAACTGCCTAATAAGTACACAATTTGGAAGTAGGGGATCAGAGCCAGTGCGAGCACAGTCTGTGTCGTTGCCAGATTTTTTAAGATATCTTGCACTGTTACCTGACCTGTGACACCTATCAAGGTTGCCGGTCCTTTCCTCCCCTTCCTCTCCTCTCCTCTACCTAACCCTCCTCTCCTCCTCTGCCATTGCTTTTCGCCAGTTGAGTGGGTTAAAAAGACGGGAAATCCCAGCGAATGCCGGGAAATTGAAAACAATGGTAAGAAACTAAAAACTTTCAGTTGGTTCGACATATGAACGCAGCCTGCGTGGTTGACGTTTTTCAAGGTCAGTTATGTTCCCTAAAAACGACAGAAAAATGAAAAACAGCCTTTCTGTTGGCAGTATAATATAAAAGTAGAGGCTGCATGGTGCCAGATCTCCGACACGCGCCAGAGCCAATTGATACCCTTAAATAAGGCGAGAAAAGGGGGAAAATGGCGGTAAATCGAAAGAAATGACAGGAAAAACGAAACAGGTGGTTGGGACATTGTCCTTTTGGTTGAGGAAATGAGGAACGCCAGATTATCCTCCGTTCCCCTCTCCTGCCTGTCTGTGTGTCTGTCTCCCACTTCTCTCTCTCTCTCTCTCTCTCTCTCTCTCTCTCCCTGTCTCTCGCTTGCTCTCTAGGCCAACTGTATGATTCTCAACACCCGTGTTCTGTTCGCCATAGTGGAGGGTTCAGTATCATGAAGTCTCATCAGCCACCACCCCAAGACAGAATAAACAAAAACGCCCCACCTCATGTATCGTCCATCGTCGAGTCTCCCACACATCAGCACACCGGTAATATATCTACATAGAATATGTGATACATCATCACAACTACCTGACATTTCTAAAGAATTACGTGCATATTTGTGCACAGATCTGTATCCTACTATGTTAGTTCAGATGAAGAAAAATAAATGAAATTTTGATCTCTCTGATCTGTGTCTCTTTGTTTGCGAAAATAAGAAGCAAAACAAGAGGAATATAAAACAACTTCTGATTTCGTCACATATTTTTTTCTTTTTTTCACTTATAACATAGATTAGCAGTACTGGAATAAAACCAGTATGCTGTTGTTGTTACTGTTATTGTTTTTGTTACTGTTGTTGTTGTTGTGGTCCTCTGTCTGAAGACTGATTTAATGCAGCTCTCCACACTACTCTATCCTGTGCAAGCCTCTTCATATCCGAATCAATATTGCAATGAACATCCTTCTGAATCTGCTCACAATGTTGATCACTAAATCTCCCTCTACGATTCTTACACTCACACTTCCCTCGGTGATTCCCTGATGTCTCACAACGTGTCCTATCAACCGATCCCTTCTTCTACATAGTCAGGTTATGCCAAAAATTTCTTGACTTCCCAATTGCCGGCCGCGGTGGTCTAGCGGTTCTGGCGCTGCAGTCCGGAACCGCGGGACTGCTACGGTCGCAGGTTCGAATCCTGCCTCGGGCATGGGTGTGTGTGATGTCCTTAGGTTAGTTAGGTTTAAGTAGTTCTAAGTTCTAGGGGACTTATGACCTAAGATGTTGAGTCCCATAGTGCTCAGAGCCATTTGAGCCATTTGACTCCCCAATCACATTCAGTACCTCTTCAGTAGTTACGTGATCTATCCATCTAATCTTCAGCATTCTTCTGTAGAACCACATTTCAACAGCTTCTACTCTCTTCTTGTCTGAACTGTTTATCGCGCATCTTTCTCTTCCATACATGCTACATTCTGAACGAATACTCTCGGGAATGTCTTCCTATCACTGAAGTATATTTCGATGTTTAAAAAAATTCTATTCTTTAGAAATGCTTCTGTTGCCATTGCCAGTCTATATTTTCTATCCTCGGTAATTCACCCATCATCAGTATTTTGCTGCCCAAATGGTAAAACCCATCAACTACTCTATCTTGTTTCTCAACCTACTTCTCTCAGCATAGCTTAATTTAATTCTGCTACATTCTATTATCCCTGTTTTGATTTTTTTAATGTTCGTCTAATAGCATCCTTTCAAAACACTGTCCATTCCGTTCAGTTACTCTTCCAAGTCCTATTACAATGTCATCGGCAAACCCCAAAGTTTTTATTTCTTCTATCTGAACTTTAATTCCTACTCCAAAATTGTCTTTGGTTTTTTTTTGCTGCTTGGTCAATGTACAAACTGAATATCGGGGATAGGCTAGACCCCTGTCTCATTCCCTCCTCAATCACTGCTTCTCTTTCATGCCCCACGACTCTAATAACTGCCACCTGGTTTTGTACAAGTTGTAAATAGCCTTTCGGTCCCAGTATTCTATTCCTGCTACCTTCAGAATTTCAAAGAGAGTATTCCAATCAACATTGTCAAAAGTTTTCCCTAAGTTTACAGATGCTACAAACATATGTTTGTCTTTCCTTAACCTATCTTATAAGGGAAGTCGTAGGGTCAGCATTGCCTCATGTGTTCCTACATTTCTCTGAAATCGAACTGATATCCCCTGGGGTCAGCTTCTCCAAGGACGTGTCAATACACATACTGCAGAATCTGGGCAATGGAAAATCCACTCGTACGTCAGAGGGTACCACTTCATTCTGTAAACTAACTGTGTGGACAGGTTGATAGCATCGTTTCACGTGTGGCTACATTTTTTCGAGGAGATGGGTCCTGCAAAATGGTTCAAATGGCTCTGAGCACTATGGGACTTAACATCTATGGTCATCAGTCCCCTAGAACTTAGAACTACTTAAACCTAACTAGCCTAAGGACATAACACAACACCCAGCCATCACGAGGCAGAGAAAATCCCTGACCCCGCCGGGAATCGAACCCGGGAACCCGGGCGTGGAAAGCGAGAACGCTACCGCGGTCCTGCAAGTGCTGTTCCCTATGCCACCATTGATAAAAGCTATGAGAGTCTTTTGCAAAACAATATTATTCCAAGCCTTCAACAGTGAGGATATGTGGGTAGAATCGTTTTTATACAATATGGCGCTCCTCTTTACGTTACATAGCCAGTGGTGCACCTACTGCAGAGACGTTTCGGAAATGCTAGAATTATCAGTCATCATTTCCCTTCAGCCTGACCGTCCAGATCACATGATTATAATCCGTATGTCCTCTGGCTGTGGTGTTATCTGAAAGGTGCTGTATTCAACGTTCCGATTACAAACGTAGCTGAACTGAAGCCACATAATGCGCAACGGGTTCTGAATGTGACCCCTCAGACACTCCAATCTGTTGTTCAAATGGTTCAAATGGCTCTGAGCACTATGGGACTTAACATCTGTGGTCATCAGTCCCCTAGAACTTAGAACTACTTAAACCTAACTAACCTAAGGACATCACACACATCCATGCTCGAGGCAGGATTCGAACCTGCGACCGTAGCGGTCACGCAATTCCAGACTGAAGCGCCTAGAACCGCACGGCCACACCGGCCGGCCAATCTGTTGTTGAACATTGTTTCTCGATTTCAGCTTGTGGCGGAAAACGGTGGACAGCATATTGAACACGTCTTGCGCCAGTCATACCACAGTTAAAAACCGATTTCGTTGTTGCTTTTTATGCGGTTTTTGGCCTCAGGAGAATTAAAAACCGATGTCATTGTTTCTTTTTATGCGGTGTTTTGCCTCAGGACAATTACATCCGACGTCATCATTGCTTTTTATGAGGTTTTTTGGCCACAGGAAGATTGAAAACCGATTTTTCCCATTGGATACGGTACGACATAGCCGCGGTGCATTGGCTTACCTAACACTGTTGGATGCCAAACTTGAGCGGTCATGCACACTGCACAGTACGGTTTGTTTAATGTGCGGCTCACACCATAGCGGTCGTACTCTGATTCATCTGCCATTTACAGCTGAACCCATATACGTTATGACCTGGTGGTAAAATTTTCGTTACTTTTTTTCCATAACATTCCCCCGTTCAAATTTGATGTCCTTCTTAGCATCGGTTATTTTCTAACAGCGTTTTTAAACTGGAACTTTAATCACTCTGTATCTGAAAAACTCTAATATAATTTACACCATTCGTAGTGTCGAAGCATTAGCACTTATACCAGTATATTAGGGATTTTCAGTCATTACAACTACATCGAACTCTCGATGCGAGGGCAAACCTACAACCAAACGTTTACTGGCACTCACATTTACATTGTAGATTATAGAGGATAACATCACTTTTGTAGTTGAGGTAAGCAATAGTATCGGTCTGGCAAGCGATGCTGATGAAGGCGATAACGGGAACTCGAAGACCGGAAACAGCTGTTTGTGAGATAGTACGCCACTCTGCTGCTACTGCTGCTCGGGTGCAAATGCCGGCTGCGTTCTCTGATCCCATAATTCGAGTATCTACTGCCGTTGGCCGGTAACGACAAGAGAAATTCGAACACCTGTACGTCCTGGTTCAATATTTCAGCTAGTGCTGGTTCCCACTTCACTGCCGATAGCGCTGCTGAGAAAAGTAAAAACACGTAGAATATTAATAAATTATTGTCAATGTGAGTGACGAATGGATCAATTCTTACTTTCGGATGTGACTGTCTTCTTATTCTGGCTGGGGGCGATGGGTGATCCATGCTGACACTTCATGATCCTTTCACTATGGTTTACAGACCTCGGATGACGATACTCAAACAGTTGGAATAGTTATAAAAGAGGTGAGGGGGGACTTGATTTAAGTGTTCCTATTGGACTAGAGAGAGGGGTGGGCGGTGAGGGAGGATGACCTTGATTTTGGTGCCAAAACCGGTACAGTTGATGGGTGATTTTCATTTTCCCGCTATTTTTATGTGATACAATTGCCCTAGCGGAGTGGGCGGGCATGTGACAGGCATCAGGTTACAAACTAATGTTGAGTATACCTCATGCAATAGCCCGAGACGCGTGGGCGAGTTATCAGGCTACACCGCTACCTTATATCTGGCGTATGAATCGACACAAACCCACTGCTTTGTGTATGTTTATTAGGGTTGTAAGTAGGCTGTTTAGGTTTTCTTATTGGTAACGCCACGTAGCGCTCTGTATGAAAAATCACTGGCTGTGCTGTGTGCAGTCTGTGGCTAGTTTGCATTGTTGTCTGCCATTGTAGTGTTGGGCAGATGGATGTGAACAGCGCGTAGCGTTGAGCAGTTGGAGGTGAGCCACCAGCAGTGGTGGATGTGGGGAGAGAAATGGCGGAGTTTTGAAATTTGTAAGACTGGAGGTCATGAACTGCTATGTATATTATGATTTTTCAACACTATTAAGCTAAATACATTGTTTGTTCTCTATCAAAATCTTTCATTTGATAACTATGCCTATCAGTAGTTAGTGCCTTCAGTAGTTTGAATCTTTTATTTAGCTGGCAGTAGTGGCGCTCGCTGTATTGCAGTAGTTCGAGTAACCAAGATTTTTGTGAGGTAAGTGATTTGTGAAACGTATAGGTTAATGTTATTCAGGGCCATTCTTTTGTAGGGATTTTTGAAAGTCAGATTGCGTTGCGCTAAAAATATTGTGTGTCATTTTAAGCACAGTCATATATAATTTTTCTAAGGGGACGTTTCAGGGTGTATCAATGAAAACACAACGACGGCTGCAGATTTCTTGTGAACGTAGCAGAGGAGTGCGAGTTCCTTCATAAACCCGTACGGCGGAACTAACTAGCCGATTTCTGACGTGACTTAATTCCTTTTACTCCGATGTGGAGCATAGGGCACATATTAGAGCTCTCCATCTGACCCTGTCCGTTACCATTTTCTTGATGGTACTCCAGGCGTGCCGGCCGTTGTGGCCGAGCGGTTCTAGGCGCTTGAGTCCGGAACCGCGCTGCTGCTACGGTCGCAGGTTCAAATCCTGCCTCGGGCATGAATGTGCATGATGTCCTTAGGTTAGTTAGGTTTAAGTAGTTCTAAGTCTAGGGGATTGATGACCTCTGATGTAAAGCCCATAGTGCTTAGAGCCATTTGAACGATTTTGAACTCCAGGAGTGGCCAACAGCTGCCACCTCAGCTTCATCAGTCCTGCGCCAGGTCGACCTCGGTCTGCCTCTCCTCCTTGCTCCTTGTGGCTTCCATTGTAAAGCCTGCATTGGAATATGTTGCGGACCTCTTCTCAGGGTGTGTCCAATCCATCTCCATTTCGTTTCTTTCGAATTCTGCTTCGGAGAAGTCTCGGAGAAATTTGAGGTTTGTTTCTTTTTAGTGTGACGACGACTGTCATACCATTCTCTGAAAGTCACTGTGCACATTCTACGGAAGAAAACGAATTATTACAGATTATGTTCCTACAATTATGTTTCAGGATGTCGGTGAGTCTAATCAGGGCCTGAGTGAGTTTTTGGTATTTCTTCTGTTCTTCGGTTAGCGTAAATCTTTCACAACCGTACCTACACAGCGTGGTCCGAAATTCCCGTTACAGACTTCTAGGACATGTAGAGGGGAGTGGGTACATCGTATTTTGAATAGGAACCTATGTCCGGAAACGTCATCCAACGAGACTACAGAGCGTCAAAGTTATAGGCGCGGGCGTCTGTAAATGTACGTACACACGGGTTAATTCCGTGATGATGTTGCAGACTTTCTAGGATGATGCAGAACGATAAATGTATTAATTTGAAGTAAGGATCCCTGTGCCGGAAACGAACGAGTCGGAAGTTATAAACGAAAACCGTTCTGATAGCTCAGACAGTTGAATACATGTACCGGTTCTTGTGTTGCGAAGAGTGTAGGGCTGGTGGTGGTGGTAGTGTGGACAAAAACGAGAAAAAATGTCCAATAAGCGTGGGCTCTAAACTGCGTACCTTAACAGCTATGAACACTGAATCTGTAGATAACATCTCCTCCATCATCTGCATAATTCGTCTGCCCCTCTTAGACAAATTTGCAGGTGACCATGAAACTTAACTTGCCTCAGCCACACTTTTTTTATTGGATTACAATTATCATCCAATAAAAAAGTGTGACTGAGACGAGTGAAGTTTCACGTGCAAAGATGGGCACGTCTTAGACTATCAAAAAAATTTTAAGGTACTTTTCCAGCCTTTGCACTCTAAAACAAACAGCGTGAGTGAGGAAACAATATATGCTAGACCTTCCTTGTTGAATCTAATAAATGAAAAGAGTTTTCAAAAGACTAAAAAGACTTAGACCACAGACAACATCAAAATATTGTGGCGGGTGGAACAAAGCCGAGTCCCTGTCATTATGCACTCTGCTAACCGGTGCTGAAATTAGAAGTTCGCCTCATTTACAGTGGAAATCAAGAATTGATTTTAAAAACTATGCAGCATACTGAATTGATATTAAATATGTAACACTACAATTTGGCTAAATGGCGCACATTTACTGGACGTCAAATAAATAAAACAATAGAGGCACTTCAGTTACAGTACTTTTTGCTAAATTCCCATATTAAAGCGCCGTGTCATTCGAATACACAATCACGTACAAGTGTAAAAAGGTAAGTTCGAAATGCTGTATTTACAGTGCTTTCTGTATGTACTTCTGAAAAGCGCCAGGTTTTTTTTTTCCTTTTTTTTGTGACTTCTCCGTTTTTGCTACACAACACATCTGATTCACCGTACATGCTGGACTAGAAGACAATTTGTCAGTTTAGTATGAGACATTTCATTTTAACTTAATTTTTCAAAAGCAGTGTAAAACCTTCATTTTACGTTGCCATCAGAAATGATAATGTCCACATTCATCCGTCGTGTTCGATTTTTACGCAAAGCAGCCTGTTTTTTTAGATTGCTATTAAATCTAGTACGTATACTGAACTTGTGTTCAGATAAGAAGCGGAGTATATCGGATAAAGTTGATTATTAAGAAAACTGTTCTACCGTGTTAGGTAATATACGATCCTGTTACGTTAATATGACCACCGCCTATATTCGACATCAACGTGCGATAACCACTCACAGACGGGACGCGATAGCACTAACAGTGGAGGGTACATAAAGAATGTTGGGGGAATGCGGAAAACAAAACAGTCGTTGTCGTATGTGGGAATGGAGTGATTCATCTGACATCCAAAAGGGTCAAGGCTGGAAGCATTTCCAAAACGCTGTTCCCATGCCGCCGTGGATTAAGTATATGATGAATGGCAAAATGGCGCTATCCAAATAGGCAATGAGCAATTGTGGTGCAGCACGGGCCATAGATGACAGAGGTGAACGAAGGCTGTGATGAGTACAGACGAACTGATGTGTAACTGTGGAACAACTGACTCCACCAGATCAACCAAGGGGCTACCAGCAGTGTCTCCCTAACAACTGTTCAACGAACATTGCAGTAGTTGGGTCTTCCCTGCAGGTGCCTGTTTCGTGCATCCAGTCTGACTGCTGTTCATCAGCGACAAAGACTGGAATACACACACCAACACTGCAAGTGAATGTCAGTAGGAAATCGGTGAATGTTCTAGCTGAGATGACGATCATGTTACATCCAGTGTCATGTTACACACCTGGGCTCCTTGGTGCCCCCACTCTCTCTCCCCCAGGGAACTACAGGGAATTAGTCAAGGTCACCCAGGGGAATCAACCAGGCAAGTGTGCTAGTTATAGTCAAGGACATGGCGTCATATTAGATAAAAATGGAGGCAAACCCTAGTGACCAATGAGGACTGAGCAACCCCTCCTCTCCCACCCCCCACCCCCCTTACCGTCTTATATAACTGAGACACCTGAGTGGGAGGAATTACTCTGCAGCTTTACAGTACAGTAAGCAGAACAGATTGTTTATATTTGTCAAAAACAAATAGAATTATTGTTACTAACAATATTACGTGACACCAGCTGACACCACACCCACACAGATATGTAAGATCTCTCATCTGTATGTACTTTTCTATATTTTTGATAGTTACTGCAGTTTCACATATTTTTCACGCATTTTTCACAGTTTTCCGATTTTATTACTGGAGGCACTTCGGAACATAAGAAGAGGTTATAAGCGTTATCTATATGCTTATGACAAATTACATCACTCTAGGTTTATTTGTTAACAACAATTTAGTACTATGTGGCACTAGCAAAGACCTAGCCTAGGCAGATATGTAAGCATTCCCAGTTTTTCGTATTTTCGTACTTTCCTTAATTTTACGTAGTTTTCACCCATTTTCGTATTTCTACCAGGTTTTCCACAGTTTTACGCATTTTATCCAATTACGTAAGATTGTTCCCGACGTCTTGTCTGTGTCAACATATTCTAAGGGAATCACTATGGTGTAAGTGCCTTAACTAGATATCACTGACGATGAGGCGCAGCTCCCCAACTCTGTCTTTTAAAACTGGGACACAGTGGAGCTGGGTACCAAAGGGATAGGCCGAGTCTGTTTGTTCGTAACAAATTACACCACTTGAGGTCTGTTTGCTTGATATTTCAAGGCACCAGCAGCGGCCTCGCCCAGACAGATACATAAGCACTCTCAGTTTTACGTATTTTCCAAAATTTTGCTCATTGTACCCAATTAAGCGAGTTATGTGTCAACATTACGCCACATCGTGTCACAAAGTTACGTCATGACGTCACATCGAGTGCCGTGTCGCATCGCATCGCATCGCATCGCATCGACATCATGATGCCCTCAGCATGGTCCAGGTTTATGTATCACTGCTATTGTATAGCGCCATAATTAGTGTGTAAAGTCATAGTCTTAGAAACGAACTCTTTGGTAGAAAAGTGACGTAATGTGGATGACGTCGTAGAGAGCACTCTAAGCACTGCCGATTTCTAACGAAATATATTCTGTAAGAAACATCACACTACATTATTAGTTTATGTGACGCCACAGTAAAATTCTGATGCCTGCAAGCAAAGATACTGTATTTGTAGCACACCTCTAAAGAGAGACTAGCAGTATCTGCGACAGCCTCAGCGAAAATCATGTCGCTTGCTGGAGAGCAGACCACCCCTCAGACTCCGACGTGTGCGTGGGTGGCCGTAATCGCTAATGATCGCGGACACAGTGCCCAGCAATTGCCGAGAAAGGCAGTTGGTGTCTAATATTGTTGCTATATCAGTTCTGGCCGAGAGGTCCCCCCCTAGCGGTAATGACGGCTAACAGATCCCAAGGCATAGGTGGAAATATCAAAGACTGGTACATACCTAGATTATGAGGAACTCCTCCCCTATATTTGCCGGATAATGCTGACACGGTATGGAACTTCTCGTACGATCATGGACACCAGGCCGCGAACGGGAGAGAGCCACATATCCGTCTAACACACTCACATCGACGGTGAACTAGATCTACCAGACACGTAAGTCTCGTAATATTACAGCGTGCCATCACAGATGTCACGATACTGCAAAATGCGACCTTAGAGATCGAGCACCATACACCGATAAGTGTATCATCCAAAGACCAGTTACCAACATGATTAAAAAATGCAACCAATACATGCAGAATGACCGCTGGGAAAGCGAGTTGACGTACCCGATAACAGTACAATCAATATCATATTTACGACGAGATGCTGCTCGTATCTGCGGACGGTGCAGATCCAGGACTCGCGAGGGCTGACATCGCCATTGTGAACCTGCAGGTAGCCCTTAGAATACAGTGATGCTCAACATCCATCCCACACGTTCCAGATGAAGAACCATCTTACTGGCTCCAAGTAACCGTTGGAAGCGTCTTACGCAAACTGAGAGATGGAGGGAATCACCGATCTGTGTGTGGCAAGAAGTAACGGTCCAGAATTCTTTTCTAACAGCTTTCGTTTATTAACTAATGCCACCCCGGTCGCAATGTGATAGCTGAGAAACTGTAGCTGAGAATTGCCCATGCAGTTCCGGCAATCACCAGAAGCCTGATTGATGAAGCTACCAGCGTATCGCCTGTCCAAAGCGAAGCATACAGCAGAGATTGTAAGAATAAAAAAGTTCTTAAATTAATTTATATTATACATCTGTGAACTGCTGCATACAATGTTATCAACAACAAAGCAGTATTTAGTAACAAAAACTTGTACTGGTTACAGTAATATAGGCAGATGTGGGACGTTAAGCTTCTACTACGAATCCGCCTTTCACGTATCGTTAGAGCTCCGACAACACAGTGTAGTCGATAACGAAGCATAAATCAGGTAACTACGTATTTACAACCGAATAACGCCAACACACTATCTACAACAGCTATCCATATGTTTTAGCGTTAGTGTTGTGAATGAAGGAATAATTATATACCTTGATAGAGTTGCTGTGTGGCATAAAAAATAGTAAGCCACATCTGGGTATGTAAGCAATAAGAGCAGGTGCATACTTGTACAGTTACATATGGAAAAAATAGATAAATACAGTAAAATGTTGGAAATCTCAAAAAAAATCGGTAGTAAATCTGGATGCTATATGCTCATACAGGATACCTGCATTTACACTTAGAGTGTAGTTGAAATTTTAAATAAACACTAGCTCATAAGGTCTAGAGGGGAAGCTCTTGAACGATTTCCTAGAAAGCTATGAGTATGAGTGATCTATTACAGTCACTGCACCTTCCTCATCAAAACTGACATGGTTTCACAGATACACTTATGCAGATGGGGTAATCGGTCGAGAGACTCTGTGACGAGTAGATATAGGACGGGGATTGATAGCGCTTTTGCCTTGGTAGCGGAACGATGCCGCATTCTGAGGGAGACATGATGAAACAGACATACTCCTGCTTGTTCTGTGTGTGTGAGAGAAAGAGAGAGAGAGAGAGAGAAACAGATGAAGTGATTGTGTTATTGCTTGATGCTTTTATAATTTTTAAATCTATTTATCGTACATTTGATCTTTTTCTCGAACTGTTCTCTCCGCTGGCATCAGTTGAGGGGGCTTTATGCTTTCGAGGCAATACAGTGGATTGTATTACATGAAAATTAACGATCGCTGAGGAGAAAGAGGGAGGGACATGGGGAAGGAGGGAGCGATGGAGAGAGAGAGAGAGAGAGAGAGAGAGAGAGCTCTTGAGATGTTGTCAGTTCCGACTGCGTGCCTACCTGTGGCTACGATCTGTAGGGTAGGTCATGTCTATCACGCAGCTGAATCAACAGCGTCGACAAAATGCCGTTCAGGCTGCTTGCCTGCCTACGATCTTCTGTAGCAGTTCGCTGTATTGCGTTTTACTGTCTTACAGTACTATAATCTAATAAACAATTACTCTATTGTTATAAAGTGGTCTGGGTGTCTTTAAAGTGAATTTCCTCCGTTAATATGCCGCTATGAATACAGTAAATAAAGTCGCATCGACCATCCGACGGAGCTCGTATGTACACGTAGAGTAGTGTAATTACGACTGCCTTTAGAAGATATGACTGAAAGGATTTTAAGCCTTTACCCGGAAGTTTTATACGAATCATCTGTGTTTGGCGTGTGCGAAATGTTGTCTATCTCTCTCTAATTTTTAATTATTTAACGTGGAAATCGGTTCCTGAAAATCGTGCTGTGGTGTGTACTCATAACAAAAACGAAACGTATTCTGAGCCGTTTACTACTACTACAGATGGTAAATAAGTACTGGGTTGAGGACCTAAGTCTAGATTATGCCTACGATCCTACCATAACAGTCGTCTTAGTTCTACTTCCGCCGGCCGCTGTGGTCTAGCGGTTCTAGGCGCTCAGTCCGGAACCGCGCGACGGCTACGGTCGCAGGTTCGAATCCTGCCTCGGGCATGGATGTGTGTGATGTCCTTAGGTTAGTTAGGTTTAAGTAGTTCTAAGTTCTAGGGGACTGATGACCACAGATGTTAAGTCCCATAGTGCTGAGAGCCATTTGAACCATTTTTAGTTCTACTTCAAATGATATCAAAATCGTCCACATATAACGATCGTAGGACAGCATTATCATGTTCTTCCTTATTGTTGTCGGACTTGGGAGCTGTATCTCTCATTTTTTATAGACATCTAGGCTGATACTTTAATAAATAACACCAGTAAGTACTCGTTTTTGGTGTCCTGCGTGGCAACATTCATGTCGACGTAGTTTCTGGTCTTCTTCTCATGACTCTGAAGTATCCAAGTCACGGCACACAAGATACAGAGTGAGTTCTATCACATTTAGAAGATCACGTGACTGGGAGTGTCGCCATCATAATATACTACAGTGAATAAACATCGTTAGTAAAAAGCATTTGCTATAGTAAAAAGCATTCGCTATTACCTTGCTTTGACGCAATCCAGTGTTTGTCCTACAGTTTTACGAAGACTAACGCAGACTGGTAGGGCGATGCGTGCTCTGCAACGTGCTCCCATTCTTGTGGTAAACCATTCGACTTCTCCATCAGCGCTGTTCACAACTGATGCATGGTCGTTTCTGCATGTGGAAGTGCTGCATTACGTTCCCCCAACTCATACAACATGTGCTCGATGGGATTCAAGTCAGGGGGAACGAGCGATCCAGTCCATTCCCCGATCATCATCTGATTCCAGAAGCTCCTGTGCTGTCCGATGCTGTCGCGCACTGTAATCCATAAAAATGGTCAGAGACACGCAAGGAGGAGTAGTACCGTGTTGCAGTAAAGCTGACCAGTGAATGTACCATGTACAAAGATTTGTATGTTTGGACACCCGTGCAACGTTCTGCCTTACCACAGCATAACACATGAACCACCGAAACAATCATATTCGGTAACATTCCTGGGTGCATTATGTGATCCCACCTCTCGCCATGTGAGACTATGTCCAGAATCACTACTCAGACTGAATCCGCTCTCATCCGAGAAAACCACGCGACCCCTTTCCTTGCTGGTCTAGTCCCTAGGCTCTCGACACCATCACAAACGACGTCTCCTATGTACTGGTGTCAACGGAAGACAACATAGTAGTGATCGGGCAAAGAGTCCATCCCCACTATGCAGTCGCCCTACCACTGTGGAATTTAAGATTGAGTCCCTTTCAGCCCCGCCAGTTGTACCCGCTGTTTGACGTAGGTCTCTTGTTGCCTGTTGCACAATTTAGACGTCGTCTTCTATTGTGGTAGACCGCCGTCGGCAACCTCCTCTCCTTCGGACAGCAGTGCCTGTCGTTCGGAACGCTATTTACGCTCGTGAAACACTGCTGTGAACAATAGCAAACTCCTGAGCTACACTCGTCACACTCCGTCCATCCACCAGTTTCCGTATGACACTTCCCGAGGGATGAAATCTTCCAAATGTTTTCTTGGGTCATGTTGTGATGGTAAACACCAGAGGAGTGCACCAAAACCACTCGCTGATTGACATACACACTGTCTTTTTTCCGTTCCTTCAGCTGTCTCGTGTTGTGCAGCCAGATCCATTTGGCGCTATAGTCGCGCTGATCCACATATGACGTCCCGCTTTCTCTGCACGGTTGGAAGACCTCTGGCAACGTGCTCCCGCACATTCATTCCTTTCCACAGAGTGCCTAACACATTATCCAGTCACAATAATGTGAACACCTCCTATGTTCGACATCAACGAGATCAACGTGCAATAACCACCCACAGACGGCGTTTTTAACTGGATGTGTCAATGTTGTGGAAGACTGTAGTTTTAATGGATTATTCATTATCGATACAATACCTTGGTACCCTAGTTTAATAAAATACAATCAGGACCTACAATAGTTTATGAAAATGTGCTGTACACCTGCAGTTTTAAAGTGGAAATCGATTACACAAAACAGCTATACTGGCAGTCGAACTAATGATTAAATTCAGACTTACTCTACCAGATGACTGAAAATCATTTAGTCTGATTCGTTACTTTCTGTAGAAACGAGACTGCGAGACCAGCTTTCTTATGCTCCTGCAATTATGGCTGATAGAAACATCGTCTTTCCCGATGTGTCACAGTTTCATTACAGAGTGCTGATGTCCGTATGGTGGTAGATACGATCGGACATCGAATCAGTGATTATTTGTGACATACATAATTAGGATTACCGTAATGTGCTATGGCAAAATAGTCTGAGACCCGTACCAGGTCGTTCTAATGCCTGTAGACTACAATTATCCAAAGAGCTACTTCATAGAAGCCTTTTTTTACTGACAGACAAGTGCTTACATACATACAGTTACGAAGAAATATTAGATCTGTAGACGTCACGGGAGAGTGTATTACAGTGACAAGACTTATTGCTACGAATTTTTAAAAGGCACTGGCTGACCAGAGCTCTTTTTTCCTTTTCATAGGAAACAGTGTGTGAGCCTGTCTTGTGAGACATCGATCGTAATTTAATGCACTTTTAATGGTCCCCATCATAACGGCCAACGTGACTCAAGTTGGTCATATTTGTCTCAGAACGTTCCTTCCTAGTACAACTTAATAAAATCTCGCTGTCCAGATTGACTCTGCTGCCGGTCCTCTCAGAAATATTATGCTCCGTCATTACCTGATTTATACTTCGTCATCGACGACATTGTGTTGCCAGAGCTCTAACGGTATGTGAAAGGCGGATTCATGGTGCAATCTTAACGTCCATCATCTGCTGATATTACTGTAACCAGTACAAGTATAGGTTGTTTTTGTTGCTAAATGACGTTTTTTGTTAATAAGACTGTATGCAGCAAATCACAGACGTGTAACATAAATTCATTTTACCACGTTTTCTTTCTGACGCTGTCTGCTGCCTCCTTCGCGTTCGACGGGCATTAGGCTGGTAGCTTGATCAAGCAGGCCTCTGGAGATTACAGAAATCGCGTGGCCAATGATCGGCTAATCTCAAATGCCGCATTGCGACCAAGGCGACGCTGGTTATCAGACGAAAGCCGCTGGAAAAGAATTCTGGACCTTAACTTCTACCCACACACAAGCCGGTGATTCCCCCCATCTCTCAGTTTGTGTAAGACGTTTCCGACGGTTACATGGAGCCAGTGAAGTGGTTCTTCCTCTGGGGCGCGCGGGAGGGATGTTGAGCATCATTGTATTCCAAGGGCTACCTGCAGGTTCACAGTGGCGCTGTCAGCCCTCGCGATTCCTGGCTCTAAAGCGCACGCAGATACGGACAGCATTTCGTGATAAACATGGTGCTGATCGGACTGCTATCGGGTATGTGTGAAAGGGTACAGTACCGCCCGACATTGAAAATAGGTACAACATACTTCATTATTTTTGTCAGAACAACACATTTTTTTCTAATAATAACTCAATATCAATTAATACAGCGAACCTGGATACCAGTGTGGGAAAGAATGACAATTTATTTATATAATTGATCACATGTGCACTCCCACAAAATAAATGCCTACGTCCAGTTTGGTGAGATCTTTTGAAATGAATGAATGTATGGTCGTCTGCTAACCGCAGATAGTTAATGTGAATATATGATCATCTTTGAGTCGATCCTTTGGTCACGTTTGGTGGGACCATAGAGATGAAATTTACCTGAGCTTTGAGCGCCTGAAATGTGGCTGACCAATACGGTAGCATGGTCTTCCTTCACCTCGAGATAGGTGCGAAAGGACCTGGAGAACGGCCATATTTCGGCACTCTGCCGCTGGATCTTGTGCTGTTATGACCTGTTTTAGTTGTGCTCCGTAATGACGAACGAGTGGAGACATGGTATGCATGTGAAATATTTAAGAGTAGTTTGAAACAATAATTTCTCTATTTCAGGAACTTTTGTGGGGAGAATTAAATGTCAGGCAGGTAATATTAATGGGATTGTAGTAATCTTCGGAAGTGACCAACGGTCACAATGAAACCACGTGTAGTAATAAGTTGAAATACTTCCGTGTGCTTAAGTTAAGCTGATTTACTAGCGTGTGTACAATAAGTTGAAATATTTAAGAAATAGCGTGTGTACCATAAGTTGACATATTTAAGAAATGGCGTGTGCAGGACTTGAAATTAGAGACGAGTACTTCCACGTGGTGAGTACTGTGTGAGTCTCAAGCTGTGTATGAGACAAAGGATAAAGAGAAGTACTCGTCCGTGGTATCAGTTGAGGACTCGCGTGTGTGATGAATACGTTCTTAACATTACTTTGCGTGATATGATTCCGTGTGACGCTAGATTCGAACTCTGAGAGAGAAACAAGGTGAGTCGGCCGTCTATCCAGCAACGCCACTTGGCTTGCATTGCACAGGAAGACGTGCAAATATCTCCGGAGTTCATAGTAGGAAAGTAGAATTACAAAGTGGGGCAGTGTCGTGTGAAACTGGGATAAATACTGATTGAAGTGGGAAAGCTGAAAGTGATAGTGTTGTGACTATTTAGTGTTTTGTATTCCATGTCGTAGTGTGGTGTATGTCATGTAATTTGGGTATGTGTGGTTTGCATGGGAGAGTAGCAAGGTAGTTTCAAAAGATTAGTGGGTTATGCTTCTTCCTTTTGTACTGCTCGGTCTGGAGGAAAGTTTCGTGATGATGATACTGAGAGTCGAAGTGTGAGGTATAATAAAAGATCCACCATCCTATCCAGAAAGTGCACTGTAGCGTTAAATAATTACGAGACCATAATATAGAGATTCATCAATGTAAAGTCATGCCCACTGGGCGGAATTTCTCATGTGTTATTGTTGTAGGTTATAGAATTTGTGTGTTTAGGTTAGAGAATTTATCGGAATAAATAAGATAGTGAAAAGAAAAAGATTGGTGGACTTTTCCATTGAATTGTATGTTGCCATAATGTCCCGAATTTATAATGTGTGCGCCATTCATATTCAGTGCGGTGGACACATGTAGACAAAAGCCGTTAAATAAAAAAGGAAAGAAAATGTGGTATTGCCAGTGCGTAGTGTACAGTCAGAGTTCTGTAAATTACTGATAGTCAGATGCGTGTTTCCGTTGCGTATTATTCATACAGGAGGATAATTTGTAACTTAATTGTGAGTACGAGAGTTCATGTTACTCGATAAATAAGGATGAATCCACTCGCTTGGCAGACCACTCATCTTGCAGGCCTGACTGCTTGATGCCACAGTATGAGCAAGGCATGTGGGTCCCTCTCATGTGTAACTCGCTTTTCCAGTGGCCATTCTGCGTGTGTCGTTCGCATTTTTTTTAGTCATCTTGGTAATCGGTCTTTGGAGGATATTCTTACTGGTATATGGTGCTCGATCTCTAAGGTCACATTTTATAGTACCGTGACTTCTCTATGACTTCGGATGTGGGAAGAGTTTCCTTCTTTTCCAGCACTGTGACCGTTTCTCAGTCTGGTTTGCTTATGGCATCTATTCACCAGTCGAATAGTGATGGCACGCTGTAATATTGCGGGAGTTACATGTCTGGCAATTCGAGTTCGCCGGTAGGTGTGGCCGAGCAGTTCTAGGCGCTAGAGTCTGGAACCGCGCGACCGTTACGGTCGCAGGTTCGAATCCTGCCTTGGGCATGGATGTGTGTGATGTCCTTAGGTTAGTTAGGTTTAAATAGTTCTAAGTTCTAGGGGAGAAAAATAACTGATGATGGTCGAAGTAGAGAAGATATAAAATGTAGACTGACAATGGCAAGGAAAGCGTTTCTGAAGAAGAGAAATTTGTTAACATCGAGTATAGATTCAAGTGTCAGGAAGTCGTTTCTGAAAGTATTTGTATGGAGTGTAGCCATGTATGGAAGTGAAACATGGGCGATAAGTAGTTTGGACAAGAAGAGAATAGAAGCTTTCGAAATGTGGTGTTACAGAAGAATGCTGAAGATTAGATGGGTAGATCACATAACTAATGATGAAGTATTGAAGAGAATTGGGGAGAAGAGGAGTATGTGGCACAACTTGACAAAAAGAAGGGACCGGTTAGTAGGACATGTTCTGAGGCATCAAGGGATCACCAATTTAGCATTGGAGGGCAGCGTGGGGGGTAAAAATCGTAGAGGGAGACCAAGAGATGAATACACTAAGCAGATTCAAAAGGATGTGGGTAGCAGTAAGTACTGGGAGATGAAGAAGCCTGCACAGGATAGGGTAGCATGGAGAGCTGCATCAAACCAGTCTCAGGACTGAAGACCACAACAACAACAAGTTCTAGGGGACTGATGACCTCAGATGTTAAGTCCCATAGTGCTCAGAGCCATTTGAACCATTCTTTGAATTCGAGTTCACCGTCGACGTGGTCCTATGATTGTGTTTAGTCGCTAAATTTTCCTCCAATGTACCATTACTGCCAACGAATTTTTTCACTTTTACATTTTTTTGAGATTTGTTTAAATGCGGTTGCGTAATAGTGCGATGTTTTTGTTATGTTCTGTATTACGGTAACGAAGTTTTGTTAGGTCGCAATGAAGTATTCAGTCTCTGTCAACCTTGAGCAAACAATATAATAGAAACATTTATTTTAAAGCATACGTTAAATTAGAGAGTTCTCGCTATGTGTGATTGCACTCATGTTAGTTGTAAAAAGATGTTGGGTGTCCTATCGGTCTCCATTCCAGACGTTAGTCGGAAAGGTGATGCACATTATAGAAACTGCTGGCTGCATTACGAAGTTATATTTTCTTTGAGGCACCCCGTCGAGACTTCGAGACACCCGCAGAAAGCGAAGACCTAATGGAAAGAATCCAAGTGGCACGTAATATCGTCGAAACAGTTCACAGTGCTATTGATCCGTGTGCAAGTATTGTAGAGAAACTGTTTGCTTGTCTCAAAGGCGTAGATCGTCATTTGGACGACTACTGCCTGCTTAGGCTTCATAACTTGAAATTAAAGTAAGTAAAAAATGTAAGTACAGACTAGTATGATTATATTCCAATTTTTGAAGGACGTTCTTCAAAGGTTTTCATTTTGTAACTCAGCGAATTTCGATTGGAGTGTTGTAGTACAACACTTTTATTATTGTAAAGTTCAGTTTAGTCTTCCTAGATTATATCCGAAAGCTTGTAGTAATCACAGACACATTACGAGTGCAATGATCATTGTAATATTTCTGGCTTTACGACCATCATGTACAGCCTCAAGAAGCTCTTCTTAGAGCTGTTGAGAAGGCAGCAGTGGGAAAATGACGCAATCTGGTCTGAGGTACAGGTGACAGATGATTTATCCGGTACATGTATCGTGAGAAAGATCACCTACACTGTGGTCCTTCTCGCGATTGGCTGCTGCATTCGGAAGTAGGGAATCAAAATGATAAACTTCTGTTAAAAAATGGTTCAAATGGCTCTGAGCACTATGGGACTTAACATCTGAGGTCATCAGTCCCCTAGAACTTAGAACTACTTAAACCTAACTAACATAAGGACACCACACACATCCATGCCTGAGGTAGGATTCGAACCTGCGACCGTAGCGGTCGCGCGGTTCCAAACTGTAGCGCCTAGAACCGCTCGGCCACCCTGGCCGGCTAAACTTCTGTTACTGATATTAGAAAAACTACACTGTGGATTTACTTGCATTTCATATAAAAGCAGCTTTCAGTAGCAGGATATTAGTGGACTGTTTCAAAAGTGCTAGTTCCCATTAGAATAATAAACTATTGCTAAACGTAAAGGCAGACGAATCACTTCGGAAATCCTCAGGTCGCGCCTAACCTGGATGACGGAAGAGGTCGTTCGGCTGTCAGGTCATAGCTTGATCGGTAGTTAAGGAGGACAGACATGTTGTCTGCCGCTGCCGATGTTAGTTAAGACTTCATTAGCAGTCTCCGGTTTGTAAATGTAAGAGCTCGATCGGCAGTCTCGCAGGACAGATTTGTTGTCCGCTGCGGTCGATATTGATTAAGAACTTAATTAACAATCATTGGTTTTTGGACATTCAATTGAGAACTTGTTCGATAGTAAGAATGAAATGATCGTGTGGCATTGTTGGCCGGGAGGCCCCATCCGGGAAAGTTCGGCCGCCGAGTGCGAGTCTTATTTCAGTCGACGCCACACTGGGCGACTTGCGTGCCGGTGATGTAGGTGAAATGATGCTGAGGACAACACGACACCTAGCCCACGAGCGGAGAAAAATCTCCAACCCGGCCGGGAATCGAACCCTGGCCCGCTGCATGGTAGGCAAGCACGTTATCACTCAGCTAAGCAGGCGAACGAGTTGGCTAGTAATTACGCAAACACGCAGTTCATCATTTTGTTTATTCCCTGTGAAAGTGCGAAAAATGGAAATTATTATTTGTGATTCATCGAGTGAACTACACTTCTGCAGTTTCTCGTATTCTGCTAATAAAAAGCAATTGGCTTCCCGCTTATAAAAAATCTGAATTTAATTATTTATACAAAACCATTTCCTCGCAGTTTATCACAGCCTCAAGATAACGGATTACGACCTACGTGCTATTTTCTGCCCAGGAGACAGCAATTATAGAAGACTACAGGTTGGTGAATGTTATTCAGAGCTTAAGTGTTCAACTCAGGGCGGTGGAAGCAACTAGGGACCTCAGTGACTCGTCATCTATGGTAACACAGAGAAGATATGAAGGAAATTTTTGAGGCAAGGGATTTATCAAACACACGGAAATCCCTCTCGCAATATCTGTCCCTCTCTTTCAGTTGCCGTACAATCACTCTTGTGACGAATGGTAGATACCGTGGTGATTACGGACATACACTGAACGCATTACCAAATTCGAGCAGACGACCGTCCGTAAAATCGACCAGTTAATTTACTCATTCCTTTCTTCGGTTTCGTATTGTATCAGAGTTGTTACGTGCTACAGCAAGGCGAAGGGAGCGGTAGTCACCGTTTCCGAGAAACCCGCGATTCTCACGAGCGCCTGTGTCATTCTGCTGGAATCTGCCCTTTTCCTTTTCCCCACCCTGAGTCACGTCAGATACCGACTGCAGCGCAACGACGATAGGGCTCTGAAGTCACATGTGTGACGTGGCACTGATTCTCTGGAAGTAGTCTCTCTCGCTTATCGGTCGATTTCACGAGGCCACCCCACCATCAGTTTAACCGAGCAGTTATCCGTCCGATTCAAAATCTGTTCAGTTATCTGAACCGAAGATGTGTACGCTACAATCACTTTTCCCCTCTCAGGCCCGTTTTCAATTCCTTCCGTTCTGGCGCTCCGTGCAGTGATCGTGACTATAAAGGGCCAATGGTTGACAAAAGGTGAGCAACAGTTTTTCACGTGGTTGCAACTGTGCTGCTTCCTTAGTTATTTCCGAAAAGCGGATCAAAAGTCTTTTTTTTTACTTTTTTCACAACAATGTCACGAGTCACACCATGCTGAAAAAGTTTACGGTTTTTCTATAAAAGTATCGTACGTTTCTTTACGCGTCTGGAATACGAAGCTGATTCTATATATGCCGAAGCTCAGTAATATTCCGGCACCCATTAATAAAAGGCAGAAGAGCATCACTTTTTCTGGAGGTCATGATGACAACAGGTCGAGGCTCAGGTGACTATAATCCGTTCATCATAAGAATTAACCTGATGTAAACAAACACAAACGCGATGATTGGTCAGTAGCCGTAGCACACGTACACTGGTGTTCTTACGCTGTTAGAAGTACGTCTCACGTATGTATTAGATATCTTATTATTAAGTTACGTTAAATGAAACTTTAACATATTCTAATGTATTAACAGCCATCAACGTTTTTCTTAATCACGCTCTAGCTACGTAGTTTTTATTTCAAAAATCGTGTACAGTCACAGCCTCTGCAGCGTTGTGCTCTGATTGCCGCGCTGTTAATGCACAGAATAAAAATGGCTAAAGCTGCTTTCTGTTCCGTAGTGAAACACGGTTAAAAAGTTCCGAGAAATAGGCTGCTCTTAATGTTTTTCATAAATTAATGGAGATAATCGGCTTTTAACTTTTACCATAGTCATATTTGACGCAGTTTACTGTATTAAACGTGTAGAGCAGTTGGTAGCGTAATGGGATGTAAACCAAATGGCGTTATTTGTCCATTGGTTCAAATCTCCCCCTATCATTTTTTTACTCGTTCAATTTGAAATACCTACATCTCGTTATTATAAAACTCAGAATCATTTTTCATGAATAATGTACGTCTTCTTGTTTCTAATTACATACTGGACACGAAATTCCTGTTTCCATTTCAAATACAAATTCTTAGTTATTCATGTTTTATGAAAGACTATTCATAAAAGTTGTTTAAATTAGGAAAACATAACAATTTAATTTTTTAAGGCAAAAATGAAAAACCAAATCGTCTCTATTTGGGTCATGTCCATCGTGTTACATCACATAGGTAGATAAGTATCGTAGAAATATGAAAAACAATCATTTTCACAGCATCGAGCACATCATGCAAATGCTGTATTTTTACATTTGCTACTGTACCCCCAACAGAACTGATCTGGAGTCAAGCGGCGGAATTTGGCCCGAGAAGTTACAAGACTGTTAAGCTGCCAGACGTACTGGAACTAACTCCCACAACTTGGGCTTCGTGGATTCTGTTGTTGATAGGTTGGTTTGGTTGGGTTTTTTTTGGGGAAGGAGACCAGACAGCGAGGTCATCGGTCTCATCGGATTAGGAAAGGACGGGGAAGGAAGTCGGCCGTGCCCTTTGAAAGGAATCATCCCGGCATTTGCCTGGAGTGATTTAGGGAAATCACGGAAAACCTAAATCAGGATGGCAGGACGCGGGATTGAACCGTCGTCCTCCCGAATGCGAGTCCAGTGTCTAACTACTGCGCCACCTCGCTCGGTGTGTTGTTGGTAGGCTAGTTATCAACGTAGCAGGTGACGCTTCCAGAACTGAAGCGTATTTCTAGCATTCGGATAAGGAAGGAGCTGTGAGATTACCAGACGACTAACGAAGTAACACCTTCGGTGGTCTCAAAATTTAACTATATGGTGAAATCCTTCAATACTCTCTTATGTTACACACAGCTTATGCAGAAAAACTACCCTGTGGTTAAGTCAGGAATTTTCATCATTCATGTTTTTAATTACAATAGTACGTTAGCTAAAAACGATAACGTGTTGCGGTATTCGTCTAGTCGTCTAAGGAGCGTGTTCTGGGAGATTTGCACTGTATTATTTCATTCTGCTTAAAAATTAAATGACATTCGAAACTGTATTGCTACTCTGCTCGTCTCTTTTTTCGTGTGAACTGCAGCTGTCCACGTCACTGCAGGCTAGCTGTACCAACTGACCGGCCCGTGCTGACCAAGTTAAATGTGCTGGTTAAGCTGTTGTCCCGCATTATCGCTAAGTCGATGTGCGCCTAACACACAGCTCAAAGCTTGCTCTTATTATCGTACTTGGCAGTACTCAAGACAGCTTGACTGCAGTCCCGCGTGAAACGGAAATCCAGTGAGGTTCCATCAAACGCAGAAGAATACATTGTGCAACGTTTACATCAGGTTTATTCTTATGATGAACGGATTATAGTTACTGTGCCCTAAGTGTATAGTTGTCTCCGCTAGTCGCACAGTTCATCGTTCAGAGAGTTGATGTCCCACACGATGAACTGCGCCATTAAATCCATGGAGTGTGTTGGCCACTTAAGTCAAGAATTTCTCTAACCGCAAATTTACCCTCTGATTGTGAGTAAACATCTCGGCATTTCCTTCTGATCCGCAACACTCCTGCGCGGGATTAGCCGAGCGGTCTTAGGTGCTGCAGTCATGGACTGTGCGGCTGGTCCCGGCGGAGGTTCGAGTCCTCCCTCGGGCATGGGCGCGTGTGTTTGTCCTTAGGATAATTTAGGTTAAGAAGTGTGTAAGCTTAGGAACTGATGACCTCCGCAGTTAAGTCCCATAAGATTTCACACACATTTGAACATTTTCGCAACACTCCTACTGTATCTTAAACATCCTGCAATTTGTCCTCTGGTCTGGAAACTTCCAGACTGCAACTATCTGTCCTGTAACGGGAATACTTTGATCCGGCGTATAAATATTGTAGATTATTGCAAGTCAGAGTTGCTTTATATCTTTTTTTAAATTAACTCGTTTATAACGAGAAATTAAAAGCGAAAAATACTTCAGTTAAAAAGACGTAAAACGTTTTCTCAATAGGATGCACTAGTTTCGTATTGGAGGGAAGTGCGGAGTGTAAAAATTCTGCCGACCGGTGTGGCCGAGCGGTTCTAGGCGCTTCAGTCCGGAACCGCGCGACCGCTACGGTCACAGGTTCGAATCCTGCCTCGAGCATGGATGTGTGTGATGTCCTTAGGTTAGTTAGGTTTAACTAGTTCTAAGTTCTAGGGGACTGATGACCTCGGATGTTAAGTCCCATAGTACTCAGAGCCATTTGAACCATTTTTGTAAAAATTCTAGAAGGAGATGAAGTCTTGAATACCAGTACAGTAAGCAGCTTCAAGTGGCTGTTGGTTGCAGTCGTTATTGTAGAGATGAAGAGACTTGAACAGGACAGACTAATGTTAGTAACTATATTGTCTTGTACTCAAGACCACCACAATAACAACAACAACATCATATTGGAACAACCTCTCAAAAATGTGTAATAAGGTATTTGTTGCTTAGTCCAAATAGTAAATTTAGCCACACACATTGGTTTCGAGCACCTTGAGAGTTGAATCTTCAGATCAACAAAAGACACAGAGAAACGGTCGATCGTAGTGTAAAATATGAAAAAAATTAACATCGAAACGCATTACTAATTTAAAAAAATTAAACCATAAACAATTTAATGCATCAGCAACTGTGTGTCTTTCTTTTGGGTAACGGACAATAATGATGTCCAGTGCTTCTTTTCTCTTCTTGTACAGTGCTATGGTTTTCAGAACTGCACAGAGTGAGGTGGCGTGGCGGTCAGTGAGGCTCAGAGTCTTAAAATTGCAAATTTTGGTCTTTGAGATTGCTGTAAAACAAAATATAAGATTTTTCTCTTTAAAATGGAGTATCATTTTGCTTGTAGCCCAATTTTCAATTTTTTTAATAGGCTGAGATGGATACGTCTTGATATGGCTTCACACATAAGCTGTGATTCGGATTTCTTTTTTGTGCTTAGAAAGAAAATATATCTGTAGATAGTGTTGGTGCAGTTGGATAATCACGCGATTATAGGCAACTGCCTCCGTTCTACACGACCAGTCTCAACTACAGCCTAACATTTTAACATTTGTAATTCCTTTGTTGCTACTTAGCTTTCAATGTACAGTGCACTGTTAGTTAAGTTCAGGCATACCGCCAACTACTAAGTATGGTTTTAAGAAAGAGAATTAACCAGGAGAGACAATTTGAAACGGGAGGCTGCAGAATGCCACTTAAGAATAGTGATGTTGCGTATGACCTTCATGGCTCAAACGACAAATATTATAAATTAGTTGAGTACCTGGCATTGCCAGGGTATTTATTTATTCCATTTCTATTAGTTCAAGTCTTTCCTCCTCTCTCTGCCTCTCTCCTCTCCCCCCCCCCCCCCTCTCTCTGGCCACATCCTCCACCTCCCACTTTCTGTCATTTTCCTCCTGTCCCTCTCTCTCCTCTCTGTGTCTAACTGCTCCTTCCCCTTCTGACCATCTTTTCCTCCCCAAGCTAAGTCCACTCTTTTTCTCTATCTCCTCCTAACGCATCGGCTATATCTCCTCCCTCCCCGCCCCCCTCCTGCCTATTTCCTCCTCTTTCCTACCTCTGTCCGTCTCGTCCTTCTCCCCTCTCGGTCTGCCCATCTGCTCCTCGCCCCTCTCTTTATCCATCTCCTCACCTTCCCTTTCTCTGTACATTCCCCCCTCCCCCTCCTCCCTTCTCTCACACATTATAACCCACATCCCAATAGGGGGCTGCATCACTTGATTTAATTCGAGTTCATTCCATTACCTTAATTACTCTAATTATATTTTCCTTGCATCGGCATAAGTAAAAAGCTTTAGTATAACTTCCTAGTCGCTACAGTTGAAAAATATATAATTTTAAAAGTGTTCATCCAAGTACGTGAGAGGTACATATCTCATGCAGCTCATTTAAGATCGATAACAGCAATAACCTTTCATATCTTTTGCGACGTCATTATTTACACAGTATGAAACCGAAGTGCGCAGTCATCATTATCAATATTTTAGTAAGGGGAGGATCCCAGAGGTGTGATCGACTTTTTGAAACCTTCTATATAATGGTGTAGGTTAGGGTGCCAGGTATTACACCCTAGAACCATTCATCCCGGTTCGTTTGCGAATAACTAACGAAAAAAAATTTCAGAATCACACGTGACGTTCTAGAGCCTTAAAAGTCGTAGTACTGTCCAGACTTACGATGTAGCATAGTGGAGAAGGTCTACCCGTGCTGTGCAGAAGGCTGTTTGTTAGAACTGTGGCAGGAGCTTTGATTTTTTTTTTAATTTTCAAATCTTTACCGAAATGACTTCGATCACCATTTTTATTTAAATAATTGGTTTAAATGTAATTTTTTAAATGTATAATGCTTTGACACGTCATTGTAAACATTGTACTACCTTTTTCAATTGCGCTCATTTTTTTCTTACTGTCTTTCTTTTTTCATTTGGAATCCTTACGCACGTGATGTTAATTATTTTTATGTATTCACTAAGATTTAATTTCTTCCGTTTTATCATCTTATATTTTTGTCCATGTTATTGCATTCATTATTTCAGTACCTCATTTTGCTTGAATTTCGTTTTATTTATAAACCTTTATTTCGATTATTTCTTCATCTGCGTTATGTTATCCATAGTGCGACAAGAATTCACGTTTGAAAAATTTGTATGATGATTACCATCCAAAAAAAAAATTACATCTTGTAATGAAAAAAATGTTTTTATGTGCCACTACACAGCCAAGAAACAGAGGATTTAATCTTCTGTTTTTAACCTGCATATCAGCAACTTCAAAAAATAAATGTTATGACAGATAAATAAAAATAATTAAGATCACGTCCAATCTGTATATTGAGCAAGCAATAAAGGAAACAAAAGAAAAGTTCGGAGTAGGTATTAAAATGCATGGAGAAGAAATAAAAACTTTGAGGTTCGCCGATGACATTGTAATTCTGTCAGAGACAGCAAAGGGCTTGGAAGAGCAGCTGAACGGAATGGACAGTGTCTTGAAAGGAGGGTATAAAATGAACATCAACAAAAGCAAAACGAGGATAATGGAATGTAGTCGAATGAAGTCGGGTGATGCTGAGGGAATTACACTCCTGGAAATTGAAATAAGAACACCGTGAATTCATTGTCCCAGGAAGGGGAAACTTTATTGACACATTCCTGGGGTCAGATACATCACATGATCACACTGACAGAACCACAGGTACATAGACACAGGCAACAGAGCATGCACAATGTCGGCACTAGTACAGTGTATATCCACCTTTCGCAGCAATGCAGGCTTCTATTCTCCCATGGAGACGATCGTAGAGATGCTGGATGTAGTCCTGTGGAACGGCTTGCCATGCCATTTCCACCTGGCGCCTCTGTTGGACCAGCGTTCGTGCTGGACGTGCAGACCGCGTGAGACGACGCTTCATCCAGTCCCAAACATGCTCAATGGGGGACAGATCCGGAGATCTTGCTGGCCAGGGTAGTTGACTTACACATTCTAGAGCACGTTGGGTGGCACGGGATACATGCGGACGTGCATTGTCCTGTTGGAACAGCAAGTTCCCTTGCCGGTCTAGGAATGGTAGAACGATGGGTTCGATGACGGTTTGGATGTACCGTGCACTATTCAGTGTCCCCTCGACGATCACCAGTGGTGTACGGCCAGTGTAGGAGATCGCTCCCCACACCATGATGCCGGGTGTTGGCCCTGTGTGCCTCGGTCGTATGCAGTCCTGATTGTGGCGCTCACCTGCACGGCGCCAAACACGCATACGACCATCATTGGCACCAAGGCAGAAGCGACTCTCATCGCTGAAGACGACACGTCTCCATTCGTCCCTCCATTCACGCCTGTCGCGACACCACTGGAGGCGGGCTGCACGATGTTGGGGCGTGAGCGGAAGACGGCCTAACGGTGTGCGGGACCGTAGCCCAGCTTCATGGAGACGGTTGCGAATGGTCCTCGCCGATACCCCAGGAGCAACAGTGTCCCTAATTTGCTGGGAAGTGGCGGTGCGGTCCCCTACGGCACTGCGTAGGATCCTACGGTCTTGGCGTGCATCCGTGCGTCGCTGCAGTCCGGTCCCAGGTCGACGGGCACGTGCACCTTCCGCCGACCACTGGCGACAACATCGATGTACTGTGGAGACCTCACGCCCCACGTGTTGAGCAATTCGGCGGTACGTCCACCCGGCCTTCCGCATGCCCACTATACGCCCTCGCTCAAAGTCCGTCAACTGCACATACGGTTCACGTCCACGCTGTCGCGGCATGCTACCAGTGTTAAAGACTGCGATGGAGCTCCGTATGCCACGGCAAACTGGCTGACACTGACGGCGGCGGTGCACAAATGCTGCGCAGCTAGCGCCATTCGACGGCCAACACCGCGGTTCCTGGTGTGTCCGCTGTGCCGTGCGTGTGATCATTGCTTGTACAGCCCTCTCGCAGTGTCCGGAGCAAGTATGGTGGGTCTGACACACCGGTGTCAATGTGTTCTTTTTTCCATTTCCAGGAGTGTAGATTAGGAAATGAGACACTTAAAGTAGTAAAGGAGCAAAATAACTGATGATGGTCGAAGTGGAGAGGATATAAAATGTAGAATGCAATGGCAAGGAAAGCGTTTCTGAAGAAGAAAAATTTGTTAACATCGAGTATAGGTTTAAATGTCAGGAAGTCGTTTCTGAAAGTAGTTGTATGGAATGTAGCCATGTATAGAAGTGAAACGTGGACGACAAATAGTTTAGATAAGGAGAGAATAGAAGCTTTTGAAATGTGGTGCTACAGAAGAATGCTGAAGATTACATGGGTAGATCACATAACTAATGAGGAGGTATTGAATAGAAGTGGGGAGAAGAGGAGTTTGTGCCACAACTTGACTAGAAGAAGGGATCGGTTGGTAGGACATGTTCTGAGGCATCGAGGGATCACCAATTTAGTATTGGAGGGCAGCGTGGACGGTAAAAATCGTAGAGGGAGACCAAGAGATGAATACACTAAGCAGATTCAGGAGGATGTAGGCTGCAGTAGGTACTGGGAGATGAAGAAGCTTGCACAGGATAGAGTAGCATGGAGAGCTGCATCAAACCAGTCTCAGGACTGAAGACCACAACAACAATAACAAGATCACGCCCACAATGGGTTGAAATAAAAAAAGAATGACAGGAGGAAAATTGAAAGCCAATAATAAAAAAGTTAATACCATTTTAAAAATGACATGACAAAATATTATACATAAAAAATTACATTTGAATCAAATAACTGAATAAACACAGTGACCACAGTCATTTCAATAAAGATTTGAAAATAAAAAAATTCAAAGCTTCTGAGAGAATTCGAACCTTTTTTTAACAGTCATAAAACTTTATTCAGTTTAGTGTATTCATCCAAACTGCACATATTATCAAGAAATGTTACATTATAATTCGTATCAGTTTTTTCCTTTTAAACCTTTCCCCTTTTATTACAATTTCATTGAATATCTTTCCGGTGTTAAGAGTTCGTTTTGTTTTTGGACTTAGGATATTTTTCCTTGTGTCTGTTTTTGGAATGTTTTCAGTCTTTTTGTGAAGTTTTCGAATTGTGTTTGTTGACTTCTTTCGTCATTGCGTATGAGTTTTTATTTGACGATTAATGTCAACATATAAATAATTTTATATTAGTAGCGAACAATTTTTTATAGGATACGGATGTGTGATTGTCGATTGACCTTCTGCACTGTCGTTAGTTTGCAATGGAACTTAGTATATTTTTATCTTTCGAAGACGTTAGAGTTAGGAGCTACTCGCTTTATGTGGAAAAGGTGGCACCGGCATTTGTCATCGGGACAATGCAAATAAAAACGCTTTACGGTTATAATATGTTGACGACTGAGCGAGGTGGCGCAGTGGTTAGACACTAGACTCGCATTCGGGAGGACGACGGTTCAATCCCGCGTCCGGCCATCCTGATTTAGGTTTTCCGTGATTTCCCTAAATCACTCTAGGCAAATGCCGGGATGGTTCCTCTCAAAGGGCACGGCCGACTTCCTTCCCTAATCCGATGAGACCGATGACCACGCTGTCTGGTCACCTTCCCCAAACCAACCAACCAACCTATAATATGTTGACGCATGGTTTCACTCAATGACTTCAAGTATAAAATGGTTAGGCTTGAGATTTCAGAGCAGAATTTAATATTTTGTATCGACGCATTTTAGAATAGTAATATTTTTGACACAGGTTTAAGTTAAGTATGTGGCAATTGATAAAGCACTAAACTTTTCGGTGACATAATTGTTCAAATGGTTCAAATGGCTCTAAGCACTATGGGACTTAACATCTGAGATCATCAGTCCCCTAGACTTAGAACTACTGAAACCTAACTAACCTAAGGACATCACACACATCCATGCCCGAGGCAGGATTCGAACTTGCGACCGCAGCAGCAGCCCGGTTCCGGACTGCAGCGCCTAGAACCGCTCGGCCACAGTGGCCGGCGGTGAAATGACACTCTTTTAGTAGTGAGGGATATTAATTTTTCATTTTGCTTTCTTCTTTCTCTGCTGTTCACTATTCATTGCTACTAGCGACGACATTCGACGGCACAAACACAAAAACATATCTCAAACTACACTGAATCAGTGTTTTCTAGAACGCAGAAACTTTTGCGCCTCAGAAACGTATCTCCTCCACTAGCTGCGCTGTCAGCCTGCGTAATATGACTATTGTTGAGCATCTAGACAATCATTCGAAATTACGAATTTTTTTCGTCGATTACTTGCAAATGAACGTCCACCAGGGCGAATGGCTCCAAGGTATGGTATCTGGGACCCTAAACTACATCAACATATAGATGATTTCACAACACCCCTGTGGACCTCTCCATATAAGATTGTGAACACAGGTCTCTACACTAGGCTATGCAAGCGTGTAAGCCGGGGAATGCTGTTTATTTCTATCGTTGCCGCCTACGTTGGGGAAAAGCATCTTTTTTTATGTTTTTTTCCTTACAGGATGATCTTTTCCCTTTGTATCTTGTCTTACTCAGCTTCCTATGGTTTGCTGGCACTGCATATGGATTCCAGAATCGTGTCGGATTCGTACTTAGAAGGAGGCATGACCAGCCTGTGATCAGTTGCCTTTGCCTGGCTGGAGTGTTTTCTGCTGCCGGTCAGGTGGCAAGCGCATCCATGTGCGATGGTACTCATGCGAGCAGCTGAAAAGTATCCTGTGTTAAACACAGCTCGTAACTTTCTAGAATTCCTTGCGCCATTTTCGAGACTCTTTAATTTTCTGCTAATTTATTCTCCTTACGTCAGCAATTTGATGCGCACCGGACTGAAACACAGCCAGGAGTTGAGAAGGGAATGGGTAACGTTCCTTTTGTCTACTCTTCGCGCAAAGTGATACTCGTTGCCGCGGCAAGATCCAAAATAGTGAAACTCCCATCGCTAACCCCCCCCCCACCCCCACCCCCTCAGATTTAGTGGTAAGAGGGCCCAGTGGATATCCCGTCAAAAACTGAACACAGGTCAAGCATGAAAACAGGAAGAAGAGTACTGAACTGTAAAAAAGAAGCAAAATAGTAACAGTGGACGGTCCGAGGACAAGAAGTGTAATATAGAGCACTCGGAAAGAGCATGGTCACAGTGTTGGACTGCCAAGCGGTCAAGTCGAGTTCAAACTTCTGCCGCGCCAACTTCTTTCCTTCGCTGCTCGTTGTATTAAAATTTGTGTCTGTGTCGCGGTGTAACGTCCGTTTGCAACAGCGAGGCGTACGGAAGGGGCCTATAATGACAGTTCCTTTTGGAGAACTACGCAATTAGCAGCCGAGAGGAAGTAGCTTTCGACTGGGGACCGCAAACGGTTGATGACAAGGCGACAAGTCAACCGAATCCTCCACCGGGAAACACGTCTGGTGTGTTACACGCGTCATTAGTGCCGTCAGTGTTTGTGTCATATGATAAGAATCTCTGACTGACGCATCTAATTTGTACGCCTGGTATGTGAGTGAGATATGACTCCTTGCCCCGTTTAGGTGTTCTTGTGAATGTGAATGTCATCACTCCCAAGGAAATATTGAAAACATAATACAGTTGTTTGTCACATAAGCTGCAACAAATTAACGCAACAGTTTCGCAATCACACAGATTGTCTGTGCTCCGTCAAAACAAATGTTTTAACGTTTTGAAGCTGCGTTCCGTTTTGGAACTTCTGACTCTTGAATTCCTTTGTTGTAACATAGTTCACACCCATTTATGTGTTGCTTTTATTTCTACGAGATGTCTGTGTGGTATCTGGCCTGCTCTCACTACTCATCGCGTTTACTTGACGACGGTAATGTATTCTTACCACAGGATTCATATGTATAGTATGACAACTGCCAAGACCACAGAAAGAGAATAAACGTTTAGAGGACAGGAAGGATAGCTCATAATGTAATGAAAAAAAATTAAAAATAAATGGCAGGATGGAGTTTCGAACACGATCGTCCGCCTGACAGTCCCGCACCGTGACCACTTTTTTTTAATCTCATTTTGTTCATTATTGTTCATTGCATTTGTTCGGGGCAGACGTCCCTCGACACCCATTCAATTTCATCGTCGGTCCATTCACTCAATTATTTTGTTACAGAGGGCAGTTAATCCTCTGGCCGGACACGCTGAGCTACCGTGCCCGCGAATGCTTTAATCACGCAGACATGGCTCTCCAAGTTCTCTCAATATTGCACCTGTTAAACTTGGACCGTTCTCTGTGTCTATTCTGCTTTTTTTTTCACAGCTCAGTGCACCTTCTTCCTGTTTTGATCAATGTTCAGTTTTTGACGTGCTGCCTATTGGGCCCACAAACTCTAAGGCGTGGTGGTGGTGCTCCGGGGGGTGGGGTGGGGGGGGGGGGGCTCGCAGATTTACTCGGAAATGTTTATCGGTGGCCTCAGCAGTCTATATGAAGGTCGCTAAGCTCGCACTGACCCTTGTTACAGGATCGAAATTGTCTCTGTTCCTATATCTCTAATAAATACCCTGTAGCAATACTGCTTGCAAGTTAAAATTTTCACTGCTCCAATGCCTCTTAACACTGTTTTCGGAAAGATCACGATGTCTGATCACTCGACTGAAAAAGCTGCCATCAGTTCATACTCCGGAATCTAGCAACTTCGCTCGACCGTGCATATAGTGGAGCTACTTTCACTTTATTAAACGCGTATTTATTTACAAGCTGTTAAGTGAGGTTCTACGTAAAAAATGTTCCTATAAACAATAATTAGAAGTGTACAATTAGTAAGTGTGATCTTTTCACCGACCTTTGTAGCGTTCGTGGGAAAGGGGTTGGATTGGTAAATGTGGCACCTTGCAGCTGTCTATCGTCGACAGCATATTGTAAAGCCCTATAACTGTGTTGTAATCACTTGGTGGTGAATTAATGAATGACCTGAAAATTATGCTCTTCTCTCGCCATTAATTGTGTTAGTGGTAGCCTGCATAGAGCTCTTCCATTCAGGAATCGTTGGCACTTCTAAAGAGGAGTGCATTGAGTGCAACCACTTACCACACATTCACAGTGTATCTTGCAAGGTGGGTGTCAATATGTCTGATGGAAACGGACTGATCACGTCGAAGTCTATAACAATAACCTGATGTAATGTATCACTTGACTTACGTTGAAATTCTCAAGTTCCATAGCACACAGGTGACCTACTTCTGTTGCAGAAGGAAGCAATCTGACGCTCTGGGCCTCTTCAGATGTTGGAAGAGCTGAGGCCGGGATGATGCATTTGATTCTCCTCATACTGTATAGGAAGTATTCCACCCAATGACATTGGAGACAATAAATCGAGGTTGTCGAATATGTATTGACTGCGTGTTACTCTTGGGAGAGGCTCTTCAATGTTGCAGACAGTTGACAGCTCCAGCTGTCGAGCATTTTTACGTAATAGGTCACCTAACAACTGCAAATACGTAGTATTTAATAAAGTGAAAATAGCTCTACTATATAAACACGAACTCAGAGAAGTTATTTTGTCTACTCGCGTAAGAGAACAGGACAGGAAATGCTGGGGAGACATAGTCCGTCTGCAAAATGAAAACCGATCAGCGCTCGTGATAGGGGAAATTGTCTTTTCCGGAAGAATGCTACACTTGCCGCACAGAATTACCGAGAATCAGTGTAGGACACACGGTAGAGATTTGTGTAGATTCTGTCCATATGGGTTTCTTGGGTTCGCATTATTAGCAACTCGTATTGAAATTCCATGTAGTGTTAACGCACTTTATGGAAAATAAACACCCCCACTCATGTCTGCGCACTGCATTGCCAGTGAAGCATAAGGTGCGCTGAATAGGGTCGGTATTATAACTTTGCTTCTTGTGATGTAGTGGAGCAGATAGACTGGGTAATCGCCTGCTCGCTTCTCAGTTTGCATATCCCAGCTGAGCAAGCATGTTTCAGGCCGCAAAGAAGTTATTGCTACCAGGTACTGGCCTTAAAAACTTGTCATAGAAGCTGGTTTCCGAGAAAACGTGAAGACATCTGTCGCATTCGTAGTCGTAACTGTGGAAGTCTGGAGAGAAGGGATGATATACAAATTACTAAAAACAATCTAGTGCCGTAAAACTGTAACTTTTATGTTTAAATGTTCAAATGTGTGTGAATTCCTAAGGGACCAAACTGCTGAGGTCATCGTTCCCTACTTAAACTAACTTGTGCTAAGAACAACACACTTACCCATGCCCAAGGGAGGACTCGAACCTCCGGCGGGAGGGGCCGCGCAGTCCGAGACATGGCGCCTCAAACCACGCGGACACTCCGCACGGCCTGCAACTCTTATCAACACCATGATAAACAGTAGGTATTTCAGCATTTACTTGGGAGAAAATGTGAACAAGGAGAGGACATTGCCGGCCGGGGTGGCCTAGCGGTTCTAGGCGCTACAGTCTGGAACCGGGCGACCGCTACGGTCGCAGGTTCGAATCCTGCCTCGGGCATGGATGTGTGTGATGTCCTTAGGTTAGTTAGGTTTAAGTAGTTCTAAGTTTTAGGGGACTGATGACCTCAGAAGTTAAGTTCCATGGTGTTCAGAGCAATTTGAACCATTTTCAGAGGAAATTAAGTAATGGTCTACCACAGGATTCCGTCTTAGCCCCTCTGTTATTGAACTACATAGGGTGTTCAAAAAAAGTTCAAATACTTTAATAGATGATAGTACTTATCGAAACAAGAAAAATTAGCCCAGTAGACATGGGTCCGGAAATGCATACTTTCCGAGATCAACACGTGTTTGTAGCAAGGGCTGCGCTACGCTTGGTTGCGGATATTAGCACAGTCGTTGCATTGGCGCTCTGTCAAATGTGTCGCTAGTGTCTTATGATGTCTTACTCACAGTACACTACCTACCATTAGGTGATCTGCAGTCAGTTGTGTGGTTCGACTCGTGTTGTACGCTGCGTTAGTTTTCGTTATGTTTGTGTGCCATTTCGTACAGTACTGTCAACCGTGGTTACGTATCGTGGTGTTTTACCTTCTTCCAAACGCAGGTTCACTTACATGTTCCCTGTTATGGCGGATATGACTGTCTGCTATGGTTTAGCAAATGGATGTGGACTAAGAATGCAGTTCACGCGTGATATTTCTGCTGTGTTTGGAGGCAGTTCATGGCTGACCTCGGCTGTTGTATAGGGGAATCATGCTGACTATGGTGGCCTTGAAGCTTTCCCTGATGCAAACATCTTGGCTTGGAAGACATGGAGTGTAGCCGAGAGTACAGGTCTACTGGCTAAGGTTCCGTATGGTACGCTGGTTCCAGACAAACCGTTTACTTTGTCTACGAGAAGGAAGAAGAAGCTAAATGCAGACGAGTATCTGTTTATATAGGCAAAAGTAGGGAACAACAATTGTAAAATAAAGATTACTGGTGACTGTGTGTTCTATTATAGACAATAAACATTCCTTATCTCCTTTCCTTATCTCTCGTGAGATTTTTTTTAACAAAAGACATTCATTCACTTATGTAGTGTCGCGCTAGGCTCAGTGTGACCTTGAGGGGGACTTAGCCGTTGCAGGCGGCTGTCGCGGCGTCTGGGCGTGGCGCTGAAAGATATTCACAGGGTAGAGTGCCCTCTGATAAGCAGTTCGGCAGATTTTTCCAGCGCCTGAGGGACACAGGTACCCTCTTACCTCGGAAGACTGACAATGGAAGAGCCCGCACAGTCAACACGCCTGGCATGGAGAAGCGTGTGCTACGTCAGGTGGAAGAAACTCCTGGGACCAGTGTGCGGCGACTGACAGCAGCAGAAGAAATGTCTCTCATCTGGAGGAGGAGGGAAGGGGGGGGAGGCACTTCATGAACAATCGCTGTGCCCATATCATCTACAGCGCGTTCAGGCCCTAGGGCCACAATGTCGTCATGACGGACGGGAATTCTGTCAACGAGTGTTGCAGCAGTGTGCTGCAGTTCCACTGTTCACATCCAGGATTTTATTTACCGTTGGCAGGGTTCACAAGAGGTGGTATTATGAGTTTCCATAATCAGCATGTATGGGCAGATGTAAATCCCTAAGCAATTCAGGAAACAGGGCAGCAACACAGATTCTAAATCGACGCATGGGCAGACGTACTTCGCTATAGATTAATACGGCCGTACGTGCTAGCACAAAGGTTAACTGGGGCGCATTATCTGGACTTTACTGTATTGCCTACTTTGGCGCCGGCCGGGTTGGCCGAGCGGTTCTAGGCGCTACAGTCTGGAACCGCGCGACCGCTACCGTCGCAGGTTCGAATCCTGCCTCGGGCATGGATGTGTGTGATGTCCTTACGTTAGTTAATTTTAAGTAGTTCTAAGTTCTAGGGAACCGATGACCTCAGCTGTTAAGTCCCATAGTGCCTAGAGCCATTTGACCTCAGAAGTTAAGTCCCATAGTGCTCAGAGCCATTTGAACCATTTGAACCTACTTTGCTGGAGGCTGTGCCATTGCAGCAACGAATGCAAATGTGGTTCATGCATGATGGCGCACCAGCACACTTTTGTCACAATGTGCGCGAACATACGATACAGAGATTACAGGCCCGCTGGATTGGTCTGGGGGCTCCAAACCTTGGCCTCCACGTTCCCCAGTCCTCAATCCACTAGACTTTTGGTTATGGGAACACTTGAAGGAATTAGTCTACGCTACGCCAATCAACGATGTGCGGACACTACAGAGTCGCGTCTTCAATGCGGCCGGCCGGAGTGGCCGAGCGGTTAAAGGCGCTGCAGTCTGGAACCGCAAGACCGCTACGGTCGCAGGTTCGAATCCTGCCTCGGGCATGGATGTTTGTGATGTCCTTAGGTTAGTTAGGTTTAACTAGTTCTAAGTTCTAGGGGACTAATGACCTCAGCAGTTGAGTCCCATAGTGCTCAGAGCCATTTGAACTTTTGTCTTCAATGCGTGCCAGCAGATACAACAACAATCTGTTGCACTTAAAAGGGTGCGTCATTCTTTTCCCGAAGGGCAGAGGGGTGAATTGTTAGGAATGCCACGTTGAACACCTCTTGTAAACAAGTGTTTATCGCAGAAATTATGCATTTCTTGACCCGTGTTTACTGGATTTCTTTTTCTTGTTTCAATGAGTACTACCACCTCTCAAAGTACTCGACACATCTCTATGAACACCCTGTATACCTCCGCTCTCCCAAATCCCAGGTCAACAAAATTCTGCTACGCGGACGATATCGCTCTCGCTTGTAGAATGGTTCAAATGGCTCTGAGCACTATGGGACTTAACATCTGTAGTCATCAGTCCCCTAGAACTTAGAACTACTTAAACCTAACTAACCTAAGGACATCACACACATCCATGCCCGATGCAGGATTCTAACCTGCGACCGTAGCAGTTGCGCGGTTCCGGACTGCGCGCCTAGAACCGCTAGACCACCGCGGCCGGCTCGCTTGTAGAACCAAAGATCCCGGACATGCGGAGACAGCTCTCACAGAAGATCTAGCGGTTATGAGCTCCTATTTTAGAAAGTGGCGACTTAAACCCAGTACAAGTGAAACTGAAGTGTGTACATTCCATCTGAACAACGAACAAGCTAACACGGAGCTCAGAGTTAAACTTAACGGAAACACTCTTTGCCCTAACAAGTACCCGAAGTACTTTGGTGTCACCCTTTGCCCCATACTTTCATATGAAAAAACATCTTCAAAATACGGCTGCCAAGATAAAAACTCGTACAAATATTATTCAAAAATTGTGTGGAATGACATGGGGAGTTTCAGAAGGTACCTTGCGCACATCATCCATTGCGCTGGTCTTCTCAGCATCCGAGTATTCTGCTGCGGTGTGGTTCAACAGCTATCACACCAACTTGATCGAATTGCAGTTGAACCATACGATGCAGTTAATAAATGGGACAATCGTATCAACGCCCACTTATTAGCTTCCTCTGCTGAGCAACATCTGCCCACCCGCAATGCGAAGAAGCGAAGCCTTGCTTAGGGAATATCGCAAGCTACAGGAGAACCTGGAATTACACATACGTACAAGAAGACATACCAAGCCTACGATGTAACACGATGTGGATTACATATCCAGTTACGGATGGGTTACGTATCGAGTTACTGTTGCGTCCATTTTCCAATTTATATGTAACAGACTCCATTCAAGAAACCCACAGTTACGGCAAGCAGTAATCTCGAGGTGAGAGACCTTTGGGGCCAGAATGTCAAATTATTGAAAATTCTGAAAGTATACCTATGATACTGCTGACACAGTACTCGGTAGGAAACTGTAGGTCAAATTGAACAGAGCTCGCAATGGGTGTGGTCGATGCAAAGACTCACTTTACAAATCGGGTGTTAAAGAGTCTCGGGTTTGTAGCTGTGGGACTCCGAACTAGACAATCAAGCTCAGTAGAGATGAATTCACCTTGCGCTCCTATCAGAAGAGTTAGAGCGACCTCATAAAGCTGACTATGCAGCTCTTATATAGAATAGGAACTTAGATGTTGACATTCAGTTAGTTTTATATGTAGTTTTGTCTTTCTGTATTCTTGTTATGTAAGTACATGTACTAATGTTATACACCTGCATTTTTACAGTGCATGCGAGCCATACGAATAAATAAATAAATCTTTAGCTTGCAGACCTGTGAAAGAGGCAAGTGCATAACCACAATCCGGCGACCTACCCTATCTCGCGCTTCAACTCTCCACGCCTCGCCCCATTCCCCTCGACCCTGCTACAGCCCCAGAATACAATTCATCCCTCAACACGGCTCCATTGCAGTTAGACGTGGTAAATACATTTAATATTTGTTCTTAACCTATTTCATTTTACAGTAAACATTAATTTTATATAATAATAATAATATGTTTATTGCTGCCGAACAGCCAAATCGAAGTACAATTATAATAAAACACGAAATTAGAAATTTTATAGGATAGTCACTTTTGGTACAGAGTTTACGTGACAACGTTTCCATATTCGATGACACAGTTGACGCTCACACATTGCATTTGGTCCATGATTTTGTGTGTTGTTGTAAATAAGGCTGTGGAAACCATGCACTGCCTTTCTGTGTCTTACACGTCTCATCTCGAAGTTCTCCTTTGTCGATGATCGGCCGATCACGGCACCTGTGCTGTAAAATTCTGGAATTATGTCTTTCCTTTTTTCTTCAGTGTTTGCAGTAGACTTTCTGAAGCGCAGGTTTGTCTGTGAGGAAGGATGAGGAAGGATTCCTCTGCCATGATGTATACGAGTCTGGATCGTGTTGTGCCGGCCCTGTGGCCGAGCGGTTCTAGGCGCTTCAGTGCGGAACCACGCTGCTTCTACGGTCGCAGGTTCGAATCCTGCGTTGGGTGTGGATGTGTGTGATGTCCTTATGTTAGTTAAATTTAATTAGTTCTAAGTCTAGGCGACTGATGACCTCAGATGTTAAGTCCCATGGTGCTTAGAGCCATTTGAACCATTTTTTTTATCGTGTTGCTCTGGACGCACTAAATAAATGTAAATGTCCTGTGACCAGGGCCTCCCGTCGGGTAGACCGTTCGCCGGGTGCAAGTCTTTCGATTTGACGCCACTTCGGCGACGCACGTCAAAATGGTTCAAATGGCTCTGAGCACTATGGGACTTAACATCTGAGGTCATCAGTCCCCTACAACTTAGAACTACTTAAACCTAACTAACCTAAGGACATCACACACATCCATGTCAGAGGCAGAATTAGAACCTGCGACCGTAGCGGTCGCGCGGTTCCAGACTGAAACGTCTAGAACCGCTCGGCCACAACAGCCGGCACTTGCGCGTCGATAGGGATGAAATGAAATGATAATGATGATGATGACAATACAATACCCAGTCCCTGAGCAAAGAAAATCTCCAACCCAGCCGGTAATCGAACCCAGGCCCTTAGAATTGACATTCCGTCGCACTGACCATTCAGCTACCGGGGGCGGACTTCGATACTCTGATCGCTTTCTTTATATAGGACTTATAGGTCGCCATTACTCTTTCTACTGTCGTTAGGTTTTTCACTGTGAAATGTGGTCCGGGAAACTACTGTTTTCGAACTGTTCAGAAGAAATATTAAAAAGTCACCTTAAAATGCCTCCCCACCCCCACTCACACATCCCCTGGTATGAATTTTTAGTATGCTAGTCATAGCAGTGCCTCGCACTACTGTACAAAAATTTGCAACTACGCGATTTTTTCCCTGATACGAGCTTTTTTTGATCTTCTTTGCCTGGGATAATAAGTGTGGATGAGAGATGGTTGTAATCTGAGGGGACGGAGGGAAAGACGGTAATAAGCAGAGCTACATCTCACTCCCCCAACTCCTCCCCGGGAGCGGTACCACGGATTCGGTTCTGATTACTGCATTCTGGTTTCTGTACAGGATGTAGAATTTTTCCTTGATAACTCCAAAATTTCAGTGAGCGTCTATCGGTTTTTCTCAATGTGTTCCTCCACTAATTTTCTGCTCATGAAAGCGATTTAAATCTGTAGCTGTCTCGTCATGCGCTATAGACACTATAATCGTAAAAAAAACTCAACTTTTTCATTTCAGCATAAAAACAGTCTTGGTTGCGAAATTATTGCCGGCCAGTGTGGCCGAGCGGTTCTAGGCGCTACAGTCTGGAACCGCGCTACTGCTCCGGTCGCAGGTTCGAATCCTGCTTCGGGCATGGATGTGTGTGATGTCCTTAGGTTAGTTAGGTTTAAGTAGCTCTAAGTTCTAGGGAACTGGTGACCTCAGCTGTTAAGTCCCATAGTGCTCAGAGCAATTTTTTTTTTTTTTTTTTTTGCGAAATTATTTGATATAAAATGGCGCGTTTCGGCCTTTTGGGGCATCTTCAGACTGTGTAAAAGTAGCTGGATATGTAAGCCATCCGTCATAAAGACATAAAATGAAAAACGGACGCAACGTTATGACGGGTGGATTACACGCCCTGTTACGGACGGGTTACGTATCCAGTTACTGTTGCGTCCATATTCCAATTTATATGACTTTATGACGGATATGTTACACACCCAGCTACTTTTACGCAATCTGATGATGCCCCAAAAGGATGAAAAGCGCGTTATTGATATTAAATAATTTCGCAGCCAGGACTGTTTTTATTCTGAAATAATTCGTAACTGGTTGCTGTAGCACCCTGCCGCAATGGAATGGAATACTTCTCGACTTTTTCAGTGCCATCCCTGGCCCCGCGTGAGACTGCAGTCTCGGCTACTGCGTCGCCGGCCCGCCTCACGCGACGCCACTTGTTCGGCGCCTTGCGGCCGGACAAGGTCGCGCTAAGGAAGTGACGGACAGCCTCCCGGGTATCGACCGCGCAGTGCCAGCCGAGTGCGGCAGCACGCCACGGCACAGCACACAGTACAGAACACCGCAGCCGCCTGCCTCTCTTGGCACCGCTGCCGGACAAACACGGCAGCAGTTACAGGAGTTGCGGCAGCTATCGAGCCGCCAGCTGCTCCCCCTCTCGCCCGCCAGTGGAGAGTGCTGTGACGTCACGGGCACTGCCGAGTGGTGAGTCACGCGGCTGGGCTACGTCACGCGCCGGCAGACCAGCAAGAGTGCGGCAAGTTGAATGACCAACCAGCGCGCCGGCTCGAGCGGGCGGACGTAATGGCTCACGGCACTGCGCGCTGGCAGCGCCGCGCTGCTGCAGAATGCTGTACCACCATCCCCACTTCGCGACAGGGATGTGCGATGTTGGCAGATAGACGACGCTGATTTCGATTTCATTATCGACGTCTAAACAACACTGACGAATAATAATCGAACCTAAAATATCGCCCTGTACGCTTTCTGGATGGTTCTAGTCCGGATCTCGGAAAGAGGGTAGACAAAGGTAAACATTGCTGTCGTCACATCATTGTCTTTTTGAACTAAGTATCATTGCCACATCGCGTAGCTGAAGTCCCTTGCGAATGAGACAGGAACTGAAACTGAGGCATAGCAAAGTAAAAGATGAAATGCTTGACTCAGCTTTCAAATGTCCCTTTACTAAGGGAAATTCAGCAGAATTGCCCCAATTTAATCCTCTTACCAATGAAAATATGAATGAAATATGTGTCAGCGTCAGTGGTGTCGAGAAACAGCTGAAATATTTAAAATTGAACAAAGTTCCAGGTCATGGAATCCCTGTGAGGTTCTATACTGAATTTGCGGCTGAGTTAGCCCCTCTTTTCACTACAATCTATCGTAGATCCCTCGAACAAACAACCGTGCCCAGTTCTTGGGAAAGGGCTCTATATTTTTCGTGCTACCTATAGCAGAAAGTTGAGATAGCACAACGACATTGTAACCATGACACTCAGCTTAGGTTGTGGTCTTAACAGTATACAACTGGACGAGGAGGAGATGAGCGTTCAAAGTCTCATCGACTACGAGGTCATTGTAGACGGGGCACAAAATTCGTTTCTACAGTAATACCAAAATACAGGGTGTATCAAAAAGAAACATCCGATCTGGCGCGGCTGGTCCCGGCGGAGGTTCGAGTCCTCCATCGGGCATGGGTGTGTGTGTTTGTCCTTAGGATAATTTAGGTTAAGTAGTGTGTAAGCTTAGGGACTGATGACCTTAGAAGTTAAGCCCCATACGATTTCACACACATTTGAACATTTTTGAACATCCGATCTGCCACGTCTAAATTTCTGAAGCTAATAAACATATACAATGAATTTTGTTTTTTGATGAACGGGAAACTCAAAAACTTTTTTTACATACCTTTTCTCTGGTGTTCAATATGCATATGTTCCTGCGGTATTCAAATTGTACTCACACTGCAGCGAGCATGTCTTGGGTTACAGCTTCCACATCTGCCGTATATACGACGTCTCAGTTCATACATTGTTGTTGACAAAGGAAAGACATAAACAAGAGTCTTTTAAAAACCCCACAATAAATAATCACATACAATCAGGTACGGTGATCTTGGAGGCCAGAAATGTAAGGCTGAATCATTTGCTTCCTGTAAAAGTGTTCTCGGCAAAGAAAAATGGACCATACACCTTTTACCGTGAAACTGTACAAAACACATGAAATTTTGGAGAGTCCCTCACATGATGTACAACAGCATGTGGTAGTTCCGCACCCCATATTTTCACATTATGACGGTTCATCTTAAAATTTAAATGGGATGTTGCCTCGCCACCAAACACTAAGCGTGGAAGAAAACTGTCAAAAAAATGGCTCTGAGTACTATGGCACTCAACACCTGAGGTCATCAGTACCCTAGGACTTAGAACTACTTAAACCTAACTAACCTAAGGACATCACACAATCCATGCTCGAGGTAGGATTCGAACCTGCGACCGTGGCAGTCGCGCGGTTCCGGACTGAAGCACCTAGAACCGCTCGGCCAGAGAAGGACATCACACAATCCATGCTCGAGGTAGGATTCGAACCTGCGACCGTAGCAGTCGCGCGGTTCCGGACTGAAGCACCTAGAACCGCTTGGCCAGAACTCCCAGAAAATTGTCATCCTCCATCTTGCCAAGAATGAAATCACAGAACTCCACACGTTGTTGTTTGTCACCTCCACGAAGAGCTTGCAGTAGCTGAATTTTGTGTGGTTTCATGTGTAAACGTCGACGCAACACACACCAGACGTACATCGCGGGCATGTTGGGCTGTCGAGCTGCATGGCGTACGGATTTCTGCGGACTCCTTGAGAAACTATGGCGAATGCGTTCGACGTTTGCGTCAGACATTCGGGGACGGCCCGGCGATTTGCCTTTAGACAAAGAAGCTGTTCCTCGGAATTGTTCATGCCATCGTCTAATGCTCTGTGCTGTAGGAGGATCCACATCATACCTAGTACGGAAGTCACGCTGAACAATTATTATTGACCAGCACTGCGCAAAACGTAGAACACAAAAAGCTTTCTGTTGTCCCGACAGCACTTTACTATATGTTTTACATCGCTCTTGTTTGTAATTAGAATATTATGTCAGGTGAGAACGAGAGCATTTTATGCTTTCCGTCTGGTCACTTAAGAAGCGCGCGGTAATGCAAGAGTTTTGCCGAATATTATTTCATCCTCTTTAAAAATTAAATGACATTCGAAGCTATATTGCTTCTTTCCCCCCTCATTTTACGGCTGAACTGCAACTGCTCACATTATTCAGGCTAGTTGGACCACTGGGCCGGCCGGAGTGGCCGCGCGGTTCTAGGCGCTACAGTCTGGAGCCGAGCGACCGCTACGGTTGCAGGTTCGAATCCTGCCTCGGGCATGGATGTGTGTGATGTCCTTAGGTTAGTTAGGTTTAACTAGTTCTAAGTTCTGGGCGACTGATGACCTCAGAAGTTAAGTCGCATAGTGCTCAGAGCCATTGGAACCATTTGGACCACTGGTTGGCCAGTGCTGTTCAAGTGTAATACGCCGGAAAAGCTGTTGTCCCGCACATTATCGCTCAGTCTATGTGCCTGTAATACAGCATCAAACGAATCATTATGATCGTACTTGACTGTACTGATCACAACTTGGCTTCCGTTCCACGTGAAACGAAATCCAATGAGATTCAAGCAAACGCGGGAGAATACATGTCGTAATGTTTACAAGAGGTTTATTCTTATGATGAACAGAGTACAGAACTGAAGTGGGCACACGTTGCTGCCACCTATCGGGACTCATGTAAAATTCGAGAGTTTGCTCTTTGCAGCAGTACGTTGTTAACGTACATATCTCAAATAACATAATAGTTATGATGTTTTTTAATCGGATGATTCTTTTTGATATACCTGTATATTAAATGTGATCTGTCTGTCTGTCTGGAAACCATTCGGAGAGGGCATACGTCCATATCAAGTGTTTTTGTTCATAATCACTAATACTATCTCCCCTAATAGTATGTAGCTTCTCTCCTGATTCACCTGTACAGAGTGGCTTGAAAAGCAGCAGACAAACACATTTAATATCACTTTATTAATAAACACAGCAATAATTAGAGGATGTTGATTAACGGTAGTGTGGGTGCACGACAGCGAGGTCTTTAGCGCCTGTACTAAAATGTAATGAGACGAGTGTGGATAATATCGCAAAACTATTAAAATGGGAATTGCAAATAAAAGCGGTAGAAACATCCTAAAACTTGCGCGCGTACACACAAAAAAATGGCTCTGATCACTATGGATCTTAACATCTGAGGTCATCACTCCCCTAGAACTTGGAACTACTTAAACCTAACTAACCTAAGGACATCACACACATCCATGCCCGACGCAGGATTCGAACCTGCGACCGTAGCGGTCGCGCGGTTCCAGACTGAAGCGCCTAGAACCGCTCGGCTACACCGGCCGGTACCTCAGTGGAAAGGGAAAAGGTAGTGAGAAGAATTAAAAGTGGACAACAGATACCTACAGCTGGCTGATCACCGAATAAAATGGATGAGCCAGCACTTCAGCACTGGACGAGTGTCGTTCAGTGATATCGATCTCTCAAGCCCTTGCAAAAGTTGCTCAATGGGAAGTGGTCCATGACTTGCCCTCAAGCGATCACGTCCCGTTCTGGATCCACCTGCCAGAGTGGTGCCCGAAAGAAGCTGCTGAACAGGAGGCGGACTCGCTGTGTTTGACACGGTCCAGGAATGGTGACTCATATTACCCAAATGCGCCACCGCGCCGCTAAAGCACCCATTCCGCAATTTTCAGGCCAGATAACAAGGTAACCAGCCCTTGGTAGAGCGAAGAATGCCGCCCTGCAACAAGGATCAGGTGGGCGGCCCGGAATAGGTTCAAATGCCGACCAACTGCAGAGAATCTCGCAGCCTTTCGAGTAGCGAGGGCGGCATGACGCCGAATAATTAAGGAGAGCCAAGGCCACTAGAAACAATCAGGTAGGCCATTCCGGAGGTTCGCTATTGGTTAATGCCTACGACGTCAGCGGGAATACTGTTCGGAACTCCGCTCGTTTTCCTCGGAATACTGTATGTCGCTGTCAGCAAGAGTTTTAACACCAGCCTCATTAACTGTATGTTGTAAACTGCTGATGCACATTATTAAGCATCACTTAAATCTAAAATTATCGAACACTTGTATTTTATAATGATAACCACCTTCAGAGACTTAATATTAAGAGCTAGAACATCTTATGCGTTCATAAATACTCAATACAGCTCAGAAAAATCAAGAAGCAACCCAATGAAGATTTGTCCTTGCGGCATGTTTTTTGTGTTTTCTTTTCTAGGTTGTATGTACAGATGCCTTATTCTAATGAAGGCTTTTGGACTTACGTACAAAGAAACCACTTTGTGATGCATTTCAGGAAACTTTGACGTTATCGTGGAAATTATCTTTTGCATCACTCCGTCACACTTAGCAACATGTCACCCATGAAAACTGCAAAATGTCACTTCAAACTTGTTTATTTTATTGAACCCGTCAAGGAGAAGTGAGCCCACCTCTGGCCATTGCGAAGACCGAGTCATTAATGAGACTCATCCCAAGGAACTGTCAATGTAGGACAGAATGTGGCCTAAAGTGAAAAACTGTCTAATTTATTGTTTTATTGGAGAAGAAAACTGGTAACTGACTCTAAGTAATGTAAATGTGAAGTCATCTACACGAGTGCTATAAGGAATCCGCTAATACGGTAAATTACATAAATTTAAAGGTTGTAAATTCAACTAAATACTTAGGGATTACAGTTATGAATAACTTCAAATGCAACGATCACATAAAAGTGTTGGGCGGGGAGGGGGACAACAAACCATAGACTGCGATTTATCGGCAGAACACACATAAAATGTAATAGACCTGCTAAAGAGACTGCTTACATTACATTTACGTTTGTCCGCCATCTTCTGGAATACCCTCGTGCGGTGTGGGATCCGCATCACATTGGATTGACGGAGGACATCGAAAAAGTTCAGAGAAGGGCAGCTCGTTTTGTATTATCGCGAAATAGGGGAGAGAGTGCTACGAATATGATACGCGAATTAGAGTGGCAATCATTAAAACAAAGGCGTTTTTCCTTGCGGTAGTATCTTCTCATGAAATTTCAGTCACCACCTTTCTCCTCCGAATGTGAAAATACTTTTTTGGCGCCCCGTGCGTAGAGAGAAATGATTATCGTAATAAAATACGAGAAATCAGAGCCAGCACGGAAAGATTTAAATGTTCGTTATTACCGCTGTTTCAGAGTGGAAGGGTAGAGAAATAGCTTGAAGATGGTTCGGTGAACCCTCCACCGAACAGTTAATTGTGAAAGTCAGAGTAGTCATGTGGATGTAGAAGGAGTACATCTATTTATTGCCACAACATATTTCGAATACTTGGCTTGCAGGGCCCTGTTGCTTCTTTTCAAAGTGTCGTCTTCTCTCCTGAGTTTATTACTCTATTTCGTGTTTAGCAGTAACATCTAGGTCAAGAACTACCTCTATGCTGGCCGGCTGATCTAATGCAACTTTTTTTCAGAGATAAAGCTTCTAAAGCAGACAGTGTAGTTTTCTCTTTTCACATCGGCGATCTGCCGATATGGCATTCCCTGAGGAAGAGCAAGAAGAGATCGTGGCAACAGTCCCTGACTACCATCAACCGTTCCGCTAAGAGTTCAGTCGTATGGGAGTCCATCTGGAGGATTTCTGGGAGAGGAGGGAGGTGCCCAGTGGCTGCTGCAATGGGGAACGGCAGTCTCCATACGAATCCGCGAGATATTGCCCAAACTATGGCGGCCTGTTTTGTCACAGTTACCACCATCATCAACTTTCTGATGCTGCAGAGTGGCTATTGAGAGGGGCAGCTGGGGCTTCAGTTACACCACTCGTGACGAATACAGCTGGCCCTTCTCCGAATGGGAGCTGAATTCTGCGTTATCTGTAGTTATGACGTGTCATCTGGTCACGAAAGGTCCATTATAGCATACTACGGATTTCACAGGGCCGAGCAAAGAAATTACTTCTCGTCCTTTTCAACCTTATTTGGGCGTCACCTCACTTTCCTATTCGTGGCGAGAAACAACTTTAATTCCACTTTTAAAACCCGGAAAGGTCTGCACATACCGGAATATTTACCGTACTGTTGCCCTCAATAGCTGCGTGGGAAATAACCTTGGAGTGGATGGTCAACCGCTGCCCTTGTCTGGTTCTTAGAATTCGCGCAGCTCCTTTGTCACATTCAGTGTGGATTCAGGACTCCTGAATCAGGAGATATCGCTCCACTTTGATAAGCTATCCCACCTGGAAGCGGCCTTACAACGGGATTTCCTGCGCCAGCATCATCTTCTTGGTATATTTTTTGACATCAAGAAGGCCTACGTACTACTTGGAAGCATGTTATCCTCAGGCAACACCATAAATGGGGTTTTCGAAGATGTCTTCCCATCTTTATACGGTACTTCCTCTCACACTGCTGTTTTATACATGGAGTCGCTGACGTCCTCTCTGACTGCTTTGTACGGGTAAACGGTGTCTCTTAATATAGCGTTCTAAGTGTGTTTGTCTTTGCCATAGTTATCACAATATCACATCCGTTGTTAAATGTCCTGTCAAGTTGTCTTTGTTTGTTGGTGACTTCTCCGTCTTTTGTTCCTCTTCGGACCTTGCAACAACAGTTCGTCAGTTGCAACAGACTTTCCGACGGTTAGATGAATGGGCGGAAAAGAGGGGTTTTAAATTTCCGACCGAGAAGTCTGAGTCAGTTCTTTTTAACTATTCGAGCTTTGTTTCAAATTTTCTTGATTTGAGGATGAGGGACACCCTTCTTCATTTTAAAGATACAGTGAAGTTCCTGGGCCTCACATTTAACTCTCAGCTTGCAAGCTTGGCGCACCTCAGGGACCTGAAGAGACGGTCTCTAAAGGTACTCAGTATTTTAAAATGTGTTAGCCACCATTCGTGCGGAGCAGTCCGAGCTTTTCTTCTCCAGTTTTACACGGTCATCGTGAGATCTCGGCTTGATTATGCGTTCTCAGTATATGAAGGAATTCGGCTGGCCATTGGGGCCTTTAGAACCACTCGCTTAAGCCCGTCTCACACGGACGAAGATTCGCTGTAAGTTTCCTTGCTGGTTCGCGCGACGGCTACCTTGCGGGCTCCGTCGTCTGCTAGCGGGCTACCTTGCTGGGAACCTTGTAAGATTTCCAGGGTAGGTCCGGTGCTATTGTTCTTGTAAGTTCCCTGCGTGCTACCTGCGTTGGCCAATCATGAGACGTTTCGTTTGTGACGTCAGACGCGGAAAGCTTGGGCGGGAAGCCTTTGTTGATAGTCGCTTTTCTGCTGTTGTGAGGTGCGGTAGGAAGTTCTTATAATTATTAAATAATGGCACCGCAGTGGTCCAAGGAAGCGATTGAAGCATTGATATCTAATTATAGGGAAGAACAGTGTCTGTACGTCGTGAAAAGCGCAAACTATTATAATAAACACTTGCGTGCAGAAGCGCTCGAAAGAGTTGCAAGTGCCGTGTGTCTTTTTCGACCATATACGACCAGCAAGGAGTGCTATAGCAAAATGTACAATTTACGTACTCAATTTAAAATGGAGTACGGCAAAGTAAAATCATCGAAAAGCAGTGGCGCTGGGATGAACTATGAATTTTGTGTTGAGTGTAGAAACCTACTACTTGCAAAACCATACAAAGCAGTTCTTCAAATACCAATACATCCATTCGTATAAAATTTGCAACGGATGTACGATCTTCTATCCTAGACAATAAAGTCGTATATAACAGTCATTATTGGTATGTTTATAAAGTCAAACAGTAATGAAAATGTGATACTTTTCAAACAAAAGTAGGTGTTATGCGAACTAACCTCAACTCTTTATGAAGCATCGAGAGCATACCTTTTCCAGCGTTTCTCCTCTTAATCCAGTTTTTCGTCCATTCTTTCTTTCTTCTTCTCTCATTAGCATGCATTTCTGCATCGTTTAGTACCAAAACAGCTAATAACGCCAGTTTGCTCTGAACATCTGTACCTGAAGCAGGCATCTTCGTTCAATACAACATGCAGCCGATCATAATACAACTCGCTGCCGATCTTGCACCGTGGGAGAGCTTCGGCATAGAAGATAGCCGGCTCCTTTCCCTGCAAGCCGGCAGGCATGCACGCCATCTCGCAAACTTGCGGCGAACCTTGCTCCGTGTGAGACGGGCTTTACCGACGCCTTGCGATCAGCCTAGTGAGCCGCTGCTTCACATCAGGAGACCACTCCTCATGGTGCACCAATAGTACTGGCCATTAAAATTGCTACACCAGGAAGAAATGCAGATGATAAACGGGTATTCATTGGACAAATACACTCCTGGAAATTGAAATAAGAACACCGTGAATTCATTGTCCCAGGAAGGGGAAACTTTATTGACACATTCCTGGGGTCAGATACATCACATGATCACACTGACAGAACCACAGGCACATAGACACAGGCAACAGAGCATGCACAATGTCGGCACTAGTACAGTGTATATCCACCTTTCGCAGCAATGCAGGCTGCTATTCTCCCATGGAGACGATCGTAGAGATGCTGGATGTAGTCCTGTGGAACGGCTTGCCATGCCATTTCCACCTGGCGCCTCAGCTGGACCAGCGTTCGTGCTGGACGTGCAGACCGCGTGAGACGACGCTTCATCCAGTCCCAAACATGCTCAATGGGGGACAGATCCGGAGATCTTGCTGGCCAGGGTAGTTGACTTCTAGAGCACGTTGGGTGGCACGGGATACATGCGGACGTGCATTGTCTGTTGGAACAGCAAGTTCCCTTGCCGGTCTAGGAATGGTAGAACGATGGGTTCGATGACGGTTTGGATGTACCGTGCACTATTCAGTGTCCCCTCGACGATCACCAGTGGTGTACGGCCAGTGTAGGAGATCGCTCCCCACACAATGATGCCGGGTGTTGGCCCTGTGTGCCTCGGTCGTATGCAGTCCTGATTGTGGCGCTCACCTGCACGGCGCCAAACACGCATACGACCATCATTGGCACCAAGGCAGAAGCGACTCTCATCGCTGAAGACGACACGTCTCCATTCGTCCCTCCATTCACGCCTGTCGCGACACCACTGGAGGCGGGCTGCACGATGTTAGGGCGTGAGCGGAAGACGGCCTAACGGTGTGCGGGACCGTAGCCCAGCTTCATGGAGACGGTTGCGAATGGTCCTCGCCGATACCCCAGGAGCAACAGTGTCCCTAATTTGCTGGGAAGTGGCGGTGCGGTCCCCTACGGCACTGCGTAGGATTCTACGGTCTTGGCGTGCATCCGTGCGTCGCTGCGGTCCGGTCCCAGGTCGACGGGCACGTGCACCTTCCGCCGACCACTGGCGACAACATCGATGTACTGTGGAGACCTCACGCCCCACGTGTTGAGCAATTCGGCGGTACGTCCACCCGGCCTCCCGCATGCCCACTATACGCCCTCGCTCAAAGTCCGTCAACTGCACATACGGTTCACGTCCACGCTGTCGCGGCATTCTACCAGTGTTAAAGACTGCGATGGAGCTCCGGCAAACTGGCTGACACTGACGGCGGCGGTGCACAAATGCTGCACAGCTAGCGCCATTCGACGGCCAACACCGCGGTTCCTGATGTGTCCGCTGTGCCGTGCGTGTGATCATTGCTTGTACAGCCCTCTCGCAGTGTCCGGAGCAAGTATGGTGTGTCTGACACACCGGTGTCAATGTGTTCTTTTTTCCATTTCCAGGAGTGTATATTATACTATAACTGACATGTGATTACATTTTCACGCAATTTGGGTGCATAGATCCTGAGAAATCAGTACCCAGAACAACCACCTCTGCCCGTAATAACGGCCTTGATACACCTGGACATTGAGTCAAACAGAGCTTGGATGGCGTGTACAGGTACAGCTGCCCTTGCAGCTTCAATACGATACCATAGTTCATCAAGAGTAGTGACTGGCGTATTGTGATGAGCCAGTTGCTCGGCCACCATTGACCAGACATTTTCAATTGGTGAGAGATCTGGAAAACGTGCTGGTCAGGGCAGCAGTCGAACATTTTCTGTATCCAGAAATGCCCGTACAGGACCTGCAATATGCGGTCGTGCATCATCCTGCTGAAATGTAGTGTTTCGCAGAGATCAAATGAAGGGTAGAGCCACGGGTCGTAACACATCAGAATGTAACGTCCACTGTTCAAAGTGCCGTCAATGCGAACAACAGGTGACCGAGACGTGTAACCAATGGCATCCCGTACCATCACGCCGGGCGATACGCCAGTATGGCGATGACGAATACACGCTTCCAATGTGTGTTCACCACGATGTCTTCAAACACGGATGCGACCATCATGATGCTGTAAACAGAACCTGGATTCATCCGAAAAAATGACGTTTTGCCATTCGTGCACCCAGGTTCGTCGTTGAGTACACCATCGCAGGCGCTCCTGTCTGTGATGCAGCGTCAAGGGTAACCGCAGCCACGGTCTCCGTGCTGATAGTCCATGCTGCTGCAAACGCCGTCGAACTGCTCGTGCAGATGGTTGTTGTCTTGCAAACGTCCCCATCTGCTGACTCAGTGATCGAGACGTGGCTGCACGATCCATTACAGCAATGCGGATAATATGCCTGTCATCTCGACTGCTAGTGATACGAGGCCGTTGGGATCCAGCACGGCGGTCCGTATTACCCTCCTGAACACACCGATTCAATTTTCCGCTAACAGTCATTGGATCTCGACCAACGCGAGCAGCAATGTCGCGATACGATAAACCGCAATCGCGATCGGCTACAATTCGACCTTTATCAAAGTCGGAAACGTGATGGTACGCATTTCTCTTCCTTCCACGAGGCATCACAACAACGTTTAACCAGGCAACGCCGGTCAAATGCTGTTTGTGTATGAGAAATCGGTTGGAAACTTTCCTCGTGTTAGCACGTTGTAGGTGTCGCCACCGGCACCAACCTTGTGTGAATGCTCTGTAAAGCTTATCATTTGCATATCACAGCATCTTGTTCCTATCGGTTAAATTTCGCGTCTGTAGCACGTCATCTTCATGGTGTCGCAATTTTAATGGCCAGTAGTGTAAAAGACAGTGACCACGCCATACACAGTCGGCCGCTGTGGCCGAGCGGTTCTAGGCACTTCAGTTCTAAATCGTGCTGCTGCTACGGTCGCAGGTTCGTATCCTGTCTCGGCCATGGCTGTGTGTGATGTCCGTAGGTTAGTTAGGTTTAAGTAGTTCTATGTCTAGGGGACTGATGACCTCAGATGTTAAGTCCCATAGTGCTTAGAGCCATTTGAACCATTTGAACGCCATGCACACATGCATACCGTACTGTTGCTCGGCCACCAGTGGTAAGGCTCTTCTATTCTCAGCACCGAGCGACGGAGGCCCTACGGGACTCGTGCGAAGGATTGCCTTCTGGGGATGGATGTGCCCTGGTTCTAAAGTTTTACTCCAAGATTGGAGCTGGCCCACCACCTTGGCTCGTATAGAGGCCCAGAATTATTTTAGAACTCACGAATTTTAAGGAAGAGTGCACTCCAGATTTTACTTTTCAATGTATATTTTTTTTAATAGTATAGACAGGCATCAGAGTTTTACAGCTGTGTACACAGATGGCTCTCAACAAGAGGACTCCCTCGGCTATTCATTCATATTTTCCGAAAGTGTTTTCCTAATTCACTTCCCATGTGGGCGGCAATAGTGAAGCATGGAAACTACCCATTAGAGTAACGAGGAATAAAGGATACTTGCAGGAAGATACTGAATTTAGAAATAATGTGCGAGATGCTAATGTCGAAGAGGACTACATCCTGGAAGAAACAGAGACAAGGGACAGCCAACAAACCAAATTTGTGTTAAACAGGAGGCAGAATTAAGGGAAGTATTAACCACCCATCACAATGTATTCTCGAATACGCCTGGTGAAGTTAAAGGGTATAAATGCCGTTTGAATGTAAAGCGTGGGCAGGTATTTTTCAAAAAGCATTACCACACGCTTGTGAGAAAGAAAGCTGTTAAAGACAGGTAAGCCTCACGCAAACGCATACCGACTAAAATACCCGAAAAGTAAGAGAGAACTATGTCTACGATACGTTGTAGATGTAATCAGATTCTGTAGGAAATCTGCCTCTCTTTGGAGCATATACAGTTTGGCGTACTGTGCGGTCCCAGCTGAATAAAACTTTATTTCCCTTTCAAGTTTCATTCTCTTCTTCTGTTCTATCTATGGTCAATAAGGAATTCACATTGCACATATGTTATTAGTTTGTAAAATCTTCCTGGTAAGTAAGAATGATTCCCAAAAATGACTACATCTGAATGTTGACATATAAGGAAATATGACAGGTAATTTACAGTAGTAAGTTCTAAATGTTAAAATAGCAATGGGTGACTTATGAGCACCAGTGACAATCTGCAGTAGTAAATTCTAAATGTTGATATAGCAATGGGTGACTTATGAGCACCAGTGATAGATAAATAATGGTTAAAGTACACAAGTAACAAATAACATCCACAAAAAGGATTTGTGACAACAAACGATAGTTATTTTGCGTTAAGAGAAGTAACTGAAGCTGAATATCACTAAAATCAGAAAGAATAAACTGTGCATAATAATAATTTTCATGTTGGAAGTAAGGTTGTCTGTAGGTAAGAGAGGGTAATAATATGGTGCCACTACAGGCAAGCAGAAGCGTTTTGATATTAGCTGAAGTGGATGCGTGAAAGTAGTGCGAGGATCACACCGATAATAGGTGAAAAGAATGAAGTCAACAGGCTGACGAAGATAAAAGGGAGCAAGAAGTGTCGAATGTTCAAATGTGTGTGAAATCTTATGGGACTTAACTGCTAAGATCATCAGTCCCTAAGCTTACTCCGAGGTAGGTGTAAAGCACGCACAGAAAATTTAAGTCATTTGCATAACGGCGAAACAAAAAGTAAAGGCCAGTAATATCATATACCCGCTACCTCATACATTTCTTCAAAAATTGCATTTTAACATAACGCAAAATAAAAATGGAAATACATTGTAAGTAATACTGTCTTCAGTGATGAGTGCCGATGACCAGCAAAGACATTCCGGACAGCTGTGGGATAGCAACCTGGCTGTCGCCCGTCATAAAGCCCAACAACAAGAAGTATAATAATAATAATGACGTGTGACGAGGGAATGCCGGACATTTGCCACGCCGGACATTTGCCACACTTGCACTTTCGCCAGGTAGCGATCCCTCAGGTAAGGGACGCCCTTCCTCGTACTTCTGTCCGCTTTCAAACCGCCGTCTTCACATCTTACTCGATACAACCAGCACGTAAGGGACCTTCTTCATTGACATCTTGGCCAAATACAGAGCTTCTTTTCCGAAATCGAAATATTTGTAACTTTTGGGAAGCGAAAGCAATACCGACGATTATGTCAGTATGTAATTAGTTTTTCCAAGTATAAATATAGGTTCTTCTGTCTGTACGGTAGCTTCCTTTCACGCTTACTGATTGCGATAGAAACAGTCCATCGCCATGGGAGCAACAAGAAATGAACGATGTAAAGAGAATGCGAATGTACGCTAATCATTTCTTTTTGATCACTACATTTGTGTCTACTCTAATTACTACAACTGCATGCCCAAAAGACAACAAGAAAAGAAGAAATGGGTATGTGAATGTTTGAAAAGAAGAACGACATACTCCAAATTAATTTACTGTCTAAAATGCGATATCCCTTGCGGCGAAACATTAGTTAATAAAGTGTAGCGGGACAATGTTCAAAACATGACTGAAAATACGTTCACTAAATAGAGATAAGAACATCTATGATTGACATGTCATCTAAAGTCGACGTACAATTTTAAAATGTTAGAAATAAGGAAATGTAGTAATACAGAATGCTATGCTTGTAACGTACGTTGTTGTTCTACATTGTTTAGCTCTGGTATTTACAGGGTCACAGAGAAAGCATCCTAGGTTTTGGAGGGAAAAGCCGTAATTGTAATGATCTGCACCACAACAGAAACAAGAATCACAACTTAATGAAAAATAATGTAATGTGTGTTCCAGCTCACAAGCCATATTGAAGCAGACAGTTCCTGTGACTTAGTATGGGCAGAGGTTATATTCGACAACCGGAATAAATTAATAACTGGCTCCTTTTACCGACCCCCGGTCTCAGATGAAACAGTTACTGAACAGTTGAAAGAAAACTTGAGTCTCATCACAAATAGGTACCCTAATCATACAATTATAGTTGGTTGTTCAAATGTGTGTGAAATCCTATGGGACTTAACCGCTAAGGTCATCAGTCCCTAAGCTTACACACTACTTAACCTAAATTATCCTAAGGACAATCACACACACCCATGACCGAGGGGGGACTCGAACCTCCGCCGGGATCAGCCGCACAGTCCCTGACTGTAGTGCCTAGACCGCTCGGCTAATCCCGCGCGGCATTATAGTTGGCAGTGACTTCAATCTACCCTCCGTATGTTGACAAAAATACATTTTCAGACCCTAATGTAGACAGAAAACAACTTCCGTAATTGTTCTAAATGCTTTTTTAAAATTGCACCTCCCCACAGTTGACAATGTTTGGAACATTGGGTCAGGGCCCTCCAACCAACTCGGGACATTGACGATCTAATGCGCCAGTTGGACAGAATTTGGCACGATATCATCAAGAAGACATCCTCAACTCTATCAATCAGTGATAAGCTGAATAACTGAGTAATTAGTTCACGAGGCCATTGAAATTGTAAATGGTTACGAAAACACACTTGACCTCTTAGCCACAAATAACCCTGAGCATCACGACGGATACAGAGATTAGTGAACATAGTCGTAGCGAGGCTCAATTCCGTAACAAAGAAATTCACCAAAACTAAACGAGAAATATTATCTATTTATAAAAGCAACTAAAAATTCGGTTGTCGTCTTTCTAAGAGACAGTCTCCAATCCTTCCAAACTACGTAAGTGAAGACAATATGTGGCTTAAGTTCAAAGAAATAGTATCAATAGCACTCGAGAGATTCATACCAAAGAAATTAATAAGAGACGAAACTGATCCCCCATAGTACACAAAACACGACAGAAAGCTGCTGCAGGAGCACCGAAAAAGGCAAGTATAATTTAGACGAACGCAAAATTTCCAAGATGGGCGAAATTTTACTGAGGCTCGAAATTTGGTGCGGATTTCAATGCGAGATGCATTTAATAGCTTCCTCGACGAAATTCTCTCTAGACATGTGGCGGAAAATCCAAAGAGATTCTGGTTTTATGTTAAGTTAACCAGCGGAAAGGCTCAGGAATCGATGGGAAGAAGGAGGAGGAGGAGGAGGAGGGGGAGAAAAGGGACCCAACCCTCCGGAGCAGGTAAAATCGTGGCAAATGTCTGCACACCGTGACGAGGGCGTCCCGTCGGGTAGACTGTTCGCCTAGTGCAAGTCTTTCAATTTGACGCCACTTCGGCGACTTGCGCGTCTATGGGGATGAAATGATGATGATTAGGACAACACAAGATCCAGTCCCTGAGCGGAGAAAATCTCCGACCCAGCCGGGAATCGAACCCGGCTCCTTAGGATTGACAGTCTGTCGCGCTGACCACTCAGCTACAGGGGGCGGAGTGATAGGCTGGGGTGCCATTTCTTTTCATAGCAAGACCCCTCTGGTTTTCCGTCTGTGGCACTTTTACAGCACGATGTTCTACGCCCTGTTCTGTTGTCCTTCATGGCAAGCAATGCTGGGCTAATATTTCAGCGTAATAACGCCTGCCCGGGTGAGTGTTTGTACGACTTGTTTTCGTGCTAGCCACACTCTAGATTTGCCAGAAAGCTCGGCGCACCTCCCCACAGTTGACAATGTTTGGAACATTGGGTCAGGGCCCTCCAACCAACTCGGGACATTGACGATCTAATGCGCCAGTTGGACAGAATTTGGCACGATATCATCAAGAAGACATCCTCAACTCTATCAATCAGTGATAAGCTGAATAACTGCTTGCAAAGGACCAGAGGTGGATCAATGTGCTAAAGACTTGCTCCCACGCCCGGGTTCCCGGGTTCGATTCCCGGCGGGGTCAGGGATTTTCTCTGCCTCGTGATGGCTGGGTGTTGTGTGATGTCCTTAGGTTAGTTAGGTTTAAGTAGTTCTAAGTTCTAGGGGACTGATGACCATAGCTGTTAAGTCCCATAGTGCTTAGAGCCATTTGAACCATTTGAAAGACTTGCTCAATTTGTGAAGCTCTTTCTCTCGTCCAGTTTCTCAGAAATTGTAACCACTTATTTAAATGTACATCACATCTATTGATTTGCGTCCCATTCAGATTATAAAATGTAGAATCGCGCCAACATCACGGTCACATTCCATGTTGAACTGCAGAAGGTCATCTTCAGATTCTACATTAGAGACCAGGAAATATTAACAAGTGTAATTACGCTGACGAAAAAAAATCGCAACACCAAGGAGATGTGCGACATAAACGAAAGTTGGTGGCGTGTTAAAGATGATGTCTATTCAAATTTCGCGCCAGTCGCATAAGGGTGCAAATCAAGTTTGCTTTAAATACGCGCTGTAACGGTAGTGAGAGTTAGTTACCTTTCAGATTGGACGTGGTGAACTGGTGTTAGTCAAGAATGCCTTTAAAACGCCATTATCAACACCTCACTGAATTCGAACGGAGTCATGTAATAAGGCTACGAGAAGCGGGATGCTCCTTCTGCGACACTGCAGAAAGACTTGGCAGGAACGTAGCCACCGTACATGACTGCTGATAGTGACGAGAATATGTGGTCGAAGAAGGCAGGGCTCCGGACGACCACGTGGTGCTACTGGGAGGAAAGACCATCGAGTTCGGCGTGGGGCTTTGGCGCATCGTACTGCAACTGCAGCAGCAGTTTGAGCAGCAGTTGGCGCCACAGTGAAGCAACCAACTGTTACAAATCGGTTACTTGAAGGACAGCTCCGAGCTAGAAGCCTGTAGTGTGCATTCCACTGGCCACTAACCACCGTCATTTGCGATTTCAGTCGTGGCAAGCAAGAGCTCATTGGAAGGCAGGAAGGAAATGTGTTGTATCTTATGACGAAAGCTGGTGATGGTTGACTGTTGGTTAGAAGGAGGCCAATTGAGGGCTTCAACCAACCTGTCTGCGTGCTAGACACATTGGACCTACACCTGCAGCTGTTATGGTCTGGGGTACGATTTCGTATGATTGCAGGAGCACTCTCTTGGTTATGCTACGCGCCCTCATAGCAAATTTGAACGTCAGTCTGGTGATTCGACCTGTAGTGCTTCCATTCATGACAACACTGTGGGAGGCGGGTGCTTTCCAATTGGATAACGCCAGCCCACATATCGCTGTTGAAACCCAAATGCTCTACAGAGTGTCAACATGTTGCCTTGGCCTGCTTGATCACCGGATCCGTCTCCAATCCAGCACATGTGGGACCTCATACGACGACAACTCTAGTGTTACCCACAAACAGCATTAACCGTCCGTGTATTGACCGACCAAGTGCGACAGGCATGGAACTTCATCCCACAATCTGACATCCGACACCTGTACAATACAATGCATGCACGTTTGCATGCTCGCATTCAACATTCTTGTGGTTACACCGGTTATTAACATACGAGGGTAATCCCAAAAGAAAGGTCTCCTATTTTTTATAAGTACATAGACCAGTTTCATTCTACAATGGTTTCCATCACTTTACATCTTGAACATTTAGCTAGTTTTCGACATAATCACCACTTCTTTCGAAGCATTTTTGTAGACGCAGTGACATTTTTTGTATGTTCATGTCATACCAGCTCGCCGCCATGCTGTTCAGAAAGTTATGAACCTCTTCTTTCACCTCGTCGTCGGAGCTGAATCGCTTTCCGGCCAAATGTTCGTTTAACCTAGGGAACAGGTGATAGTCACTGTGTGCCAAGTTAGGACTACAGGGTGGGTGGGTGATTATGTTCCACTGAAACTGTTGCAGGAGAGCAACGGTTTGCCGAGCGATGTGTGGGAGAGCGTTGTCACGGAGAATGTGTACGCCCTTGCTCAACATTCCTCTTGTCTGGTTCTGAAATTTCCATTTGAGTTTTTTCAGAGTCTCGCAGTACCTCCAGAATGAGATTTTCACTCTGCGGCGGAGTGTGTGCTGATATGAAACTTCCTGGCAGATTAAAACTGTGTGCCCGACCGAGACTCGAACTCGGGACCTTTGCCTTTCGCAAGTTCTGCAAGGTTCGCAGGAGAGCTTCTGTAAAGTTTGGAAGGTAGGAGACGAGATACTGGCAGAAGTAGAGCTGTGACTACCGGGCGTGAGTCGTGCTTCGGTAGCTCAGATGGTAGAGCACTTGCCCGCGGAAGGCAAAGGTCCCGAGTTCGAGTCTCGGTCGGGCACACAGTTTTAATCTGCCAGGAAGTTTCACAGTACCTGTCAGCGTTAATTGTGGTCCCAGCGATTCAGCTCCGACGGCGATGTGAAAGAAGAGGTTCATAACTTTCTGAACAGCATGGCGGCGAGCTGGTATGACATGAGCAGACAAAAACTGCCACAGCGTCTACAAAAATGCATCGACAGAAATGGTGATTACGTCGAAAAATAGCTAAATGTTCAAGCTGTAAACTGATATAAACCATTATAGAAATAAACAGGTCTATGTAGTTATAAAAACATAGGAGACCTTACTTTTGGGATTACCCTCGTACCAGCATTTCACATTTGCAATGGCTTATCTCGTGCTTACATTAACCTGTGATGTTGTAATGTTAATCAGTTAAATATGTTACCTGGTCAAATTTATTGCCGAAATTTCATTACTCTACATTTATTATTTTTTGATGCTGCCATTTTTTTTTTCATCACTGTATTTTCAATAGGTCTAGCTGTGAGCTTAGTAAAGTGGAGTGAGCTAATTGCCATGTAAATTACTAAAGTATGTAGTCTTTCTCTAGTTATTGTAATGTTCTAATTCTCTGTGGACAGAATTGTTAGACTGTGGTTGCCTCATGACGCGCCGAGAAGCGCTTGTGGCTGCCTGACCACTCCACGTGGTCTGGCGAACGCCGTGTATAAATATAGCCAGGCGCGAGAAGTTGGTAGGAGCCGTCTGACGGCCTTGATAGGCCCGATAGGAGCGCGGCTGCGTGGCAGATCAACAAACTCGCTTGTCTCGTGAACGTCTCATCACCTTGCAAACGCTGCCGATGTCATTCACTCAGTGCCGATGGTGATTGGAAGGGCGGCTGGTTTACGTGTGGTGGGCATAGGGACACGGATTAAGTATCGATACCTCTTGGTATCGGGTACTTCCTGTCGACACCACTTCCTCGCTCGATGCTTTTCAAATGGCTCTGAGCACTATGGGACTCAACATCTTAAGTCATAAGTCCCCTAGAACTTAGAACTACTTAAATCTAACTAACCTAAGGACATCACACACACCCATGCCCGAGGCAGGATTCGAACCTGCGACCGTAGCAGTCCCGCGGTTCCGGACTGCAGCGCCAGAACCGCTAGACCACCGCGGCCGGCGATGCTTTTCAACTGATACTTTTGCTGATATCAGTGCTTTATAGCAGGTATCGTATTGATAATCCTAGTAATGATTCATAAATTTGTATCACATACCCAAAATTTTGGAGGCATAGCTCGATTACAACACTTCCAACAATTGAGCACAAGAGTACCAACAGTCCAATAATTGAATGAGCGGTGTGTGCTAACGACAGAGTGAGTGTATGAAAACTTTTGCGACGCTTCGTCAAACTTGACAATTTTTCGTTCGCAATATGTTCTCTTGGAAACTCTCTGTTTTCACGATACGACTTACTTGTTTGTCTTCGTATTTTAGTTTTATTAACTGATAATTTTTTTTTGCATTTGGGAATGTTTAGTGAAGAATTTGGGGAGCGGCAGCATTTATTGCTTTCATAATTTTAAGAGTAATTATTGTTTGATTGTTCTGTAGTTACATAAAAGATTTGCTGATTAATGGTAATTGAGAGTAAAGTACAATATTTCTGTGTGATGACTGATGAGATACGGGGGCTACCATACGCTTGTGTCATGTAAATGTAAAATGTTTTTGTAGATGTGTAGAATTGGTAATGTTAAGTTTCAGAAACGGAGTGCACAGGAACAACGGTGTGACACATGAAGAAAACCCGAAGAGTACCTAATAGCAGCTTCGCAGGAAGACATAAGTATGGGAAAGAGAAATGAATTAGCTACATGTGACAGATATGCAGATAAAGCACGTGCTGTTTTCACAAAAACCTGCAGCTGAATAAGCCAGTGGCAGTGAATCAAGGGCAGTGTTGTCCCTCTGTGGCCAGAAGAGCGAGTTCATTGCACCGCGAACGAGTAATGCGATTCCGCAGCATCCAGTTCCCAGCCACATGGCCGCTTCTCTCCAGGCTTGTCGTCCTACCTCTACCGTGTTGGAGGTACTTACGTCACAACTGCGTGCAACAATTCATCTTTCAGTTACTTTTCGGTTGACGTTGTAAATGCTTTGCAACGTCGGTTAGTGCTTTACGATAACACAGCATGCGCAAATTTTTGAAACAAATGTCTACTATTGATTATTCCATACACTCGAAAAAGAATTACGTTTGAAATCAAGCCGATTGTGGGAAACCTACAGTTTAATGTGGCACCTAAATCATTGCTTGATACGTACATTGTTTTTCTAGGGGTGCAGCAGCGTTAGTAGCAAAACTCAAAAAAAAAAAAAAAATCGCTATCTTGTTGGTGATGTAACTTGAAACATTTCTACAGAGTGAAGAAACTTACGGCAGCTTGCACCCAAAACCAAAGTAAGTATCCCTCCACCCCCCAAGAAAGGGGATTTCCACACAACTTTTATGACATTTTCTGGCTTAATGCCTTTGTGTCTTGCACTTACGCAAAGATGTAAGGCACTGTAAAGTAGACACAGTGCCCAGCCATCGTGAAAGGCGCTAAACAAGCGATTAGAGAAAAAATCATAAGACACTTTCTCCTAGACCAGGCATTACAGGGAGTTCCTGCAGCGTTAACTATGCAGGAAAGATGCGTAAATTATAAACGCCTAGGTTATATTTGAGTGGTCCACGTGTTACATTTCTTATGTAATTATTAAACGGCAGATAAACAGTTTCTGTGCGTTCTGCCACATAATGGATTGGATGCTTTCACGGGATGTCTTTGAACTAGGTGTACCATCGTTTATAAAATTGATGATTCACTATTTGTACACCCACACTACGTATCATGCACGGGGTGTTCCAATAAGCGATGCCGGTAGCATCGCTTCATATGTAACCGGCTTCATTGCATTTATCCGGGAGATTTCACACCGTTTATACTCACACCTCCTCTCCTGTGGCGTCTGCGTGATGCTTTCGCTCGTATTAAATGAACTCGTGACCATAGGTGCTGCGCTTCTCTGGATCTTCTCAATTATGTTCCCTATAACGACCAGACAAGCGAGCAATACTTACCTATCGGTCGCAAAAGCCTTTCGTAAGCTATCTCCGTCGTGAGTGTACTAACGTACTGAGGATTCTTACAAATAATATGCAATGTCAATGGCCTTTCCTACGATTAATACTATGAGATCGTTCCATTCCATATTGTTCAGTACACATACTACCAGATATTTAATATATACAATGTTTCCGCCTATTACGCGCAGTGCGTTTCATTTGTTTTATATTTAGAATCAACTGCTATAATCCGTTCATCATAAGAATAGACCTGATGTAAACAAACAAAAAGGCGATGATTGGTCAGAAGCCGTGGCACACGTACACTGGTGTTGTTACGTCCTAGGAAGTAGGTCCTATCTATGTATTAGATATCTTATTACTAAGTTACGTTAAATGAAACTTAAAGATATTCAAATGTATTAACAGCCACCAACGTTTTTCTTAATCACGCTTTAGCTACGTAGGTTTTATTTCAAAAATCGGTACAGTCGCAGCCTCTGCAGCGTTGTGCTGATAGTCGCGCTGTTAATGCACAGTATGAAAATGGCTCAGGCTGCTTTCTGTCCTGTAGTGAAGCGTGCGTGGAACACGATTAAAAAGTGCCGAGAAATAGGCTGTTCTTAACGTTTTTCATAAATTTACGGAGACAATCGGCTTTTGGTTTCCCAGCCATATACAGGGTGGTCCATTGATCGTGAGCGGGCCAAATATCTCACGAAATAAGCGTCAAACGAAAAAACTACAAAGGACGAAACTTGTCTAGCTTGAAGGAGGAAACGAGATGGCGCTATGGTTGGCACGCTAGATGGCGCTGCCACAGGTCAAACGGATAAAAAAAATGATTCAAATGGCTCTGATCTAGCGGTTCTGGCGCTGCAGTCCGGAACCGCGGGACTGCTACGGTCGCAGGTTCGAATCCTGCCTCGGGCATGGGTGTGTGTGATGTCCTTAGGTTAGTTAGGTTTAAGTAGTTCTAAGTTCTAGGGGACTTATGACCTAAGATGTTGAGTCCCATAGTGCTCAGAGCCATTTTTTGAATGGCTCTGAGCACTATGGGACTTAACATCTGTGGTCATCAGTCCCCTAGAACTTAGAACTACTTAAACCTAACTAACCTCTGGACATCACACACATCCATGCCCGAGGCAGGATTCGAACCTGCGACCGTAGCGGTCACGCGGTTCCAGACTGAAGCGCCTAGAACCGCACGGCCACACCGGACGGCTGAAACGGATATCAACTGCGTTTTTTTTTAAATAGGAACCCCCATTTTTATTACATATTTGTGTAGTACGTAAAGAAATATGAATGTTTTAGTTGAACCACTTTTTTCGCTTTGTGATAGATGGCGCTGTAATAGTCACAAACGCATAAGTACGTGGTATCACGTAACATTCCGCCAGTGCGGATGGTATTTGCTTCGTGATACATTACCCGTGTTAAAATGGACCATTTAACAATTACGGAAAATGTCAGTATCGTGTTGATGTATGGCTATTGTGATAAAAATGCACAACAGGCGTGTGCTATGTATGCTGCTCGGTGTCCTGGACGACATCATCCAAGTGTCCGGACCGTTCGTCGGATAGTTACGTTATTTAAGGAAACAGGAAGTGTTCAGCCACATGTGAAACGCCAACCACGACCTGACACAAATGATGATGCCCAGGTAGGTGTTTTAGCTGCTGTCGCGGCTAATCCGCACATCAGTAGCAGACAAACTGCGCGAGAATCGGAAATCTCAAAAACGTCGGTGCTGAGAATGCTACATCAACATCGATTGCACCCGTACCATATTTCTATGTACCAGGAATTGCAAGGCGACGACTTTGAACGTCGTGTACAGTTCTGCCATAGGGCACAAGAGAAATTACGGGACGATGACAGATTTTTTGCACGCGTTCTATATAGCGACGAAGCGTCATTCACCAACAGGGGCGCACACTGGACTCGCATTCGGGAGGACGACGGTTCAATCCCGTCTCCGGCCATCCTGATTTAGGTTTTCCGTGATTTCCCTAAATCGTTTCAGGTAAATGCCGGGATGGTTCCTTTCAAAGGGCACGGCCGATTTCCTTCCCACTCCTTCCCTAACCCGAGCTTGCGCTCCGTCTCTAATGACCTCGTTGTCGACGGGACGTTAAACACTAACCACCACCCCCCCACCAACAGCGGTAACGTAAACCGGGATAATATGCACTATTGGATAACGGAAAATCCACGATGGCTGCGACAAGTGGTTCATCAGCGAGCTTGGTGGGTTAATGTATGGTGCGGCATTATAGGAGGAAGAATAACTGGCCCCCATTTTATCGATGGCAATCTAAATCGTGCAATGTATGCTGATTTCCTACGTAATGTTCTACCGATGTTACTACAAGATGTTTCACTGCATGACAGAATGGCGATGTACTTCCAACATGATGGATGACCGGCACATAACTCGCGTGCGGTTGAAGCGGTATTGAATAGCATATTTCATGACAGGTAGATTGGTCGTCGAAGCACCATACCATGGCCCGCACGTTCACCGGATCTGACGTCCCCGGATTTCTTTCTGTGGGGATAGTTGAAGGATATGCGCTATCGACATCCACTGACAACGTTTGACAACATGCGTCAGCGTATTGTCAATGCATGTGCGAACATTACAGAAGGCGAACTACTCGCTGTTGACAGGAATGTTGTTACACGTATTGCCAAATGCGTTGAGGTTGACGGACATCATTTTGAGCATTTATTGCATTAATGTGTTATTTACAGGTAGTCACGCTGTAACAGCATGCGTTCTCAGAAATGATAAGTTCACAAAGATACATGTATCACATTGGAACAACCGAAATAAAATGTTCAAACGTACCTACGTTCTGTATTTTAATTTAAAAAAACCTACCTGTTACCAACTGTTCGTCTAAAATTGCGAGCCATATGTTTGTGACTATTACAGCGCTATCTATCACAAAGCGAAAAAAGTGGTCCAACTAAAACATTCATATTTCTTTACATACTACACGAATATGTTGACGTTTAACATGTGGCTGAACACTTCCTGTTTCCTTAAATAACGTAACTATCCGGCGAACGGTCCGGACACTTGGATGATGTCGTCCAGAATACCGAGCAGCATACATAGCACACGCCCGTTGGGCATTTTGATCACAATAGCCATACATCAACACGATATCGACCTCTTCCGCAATTGGTAAACTGTCCATTTTAACACGGGTAATGTATCACGAAGCAAATACCGTCCGCACTGGCGGAATGTTACGTGATACCACGTACTTATGCGTTTGTGACTATTACAGAATATGTCCTACCAACCGATCTAGTCTAGTTGTGCCACAAATTTCTCTTCTACCCAGTTCTGTTCAATACTTCCTCATTAGTTATGTAGTCTACCCATCTAATCTTCAGCATTCTTCTGTAGCACCACATTTCGAAAGCTTCTAATGGATTGTATAAATCAATCGCAGTTATTCGTGTGTTGCTTCAAATCTCAAAAAATCATTTCTTTCTCGTTCAATATGAAATACATTTATCTCGTAATTTTAAAACTCATCACCATTTTTTATGGATGAACGTCTTCTTGTTTCTAATTACATATTGGACGCGAAATTCTTGTTTCCTTTTCAAATACAAATTCTTAATTATCGATGTTTTATGAAAGACTGTTCATAAAAGTTGTTTAAATTAAGAAAACATAACAATTTAATTTTTAAGGCAAAAATTAAAAACCAGATCCTCTTTATTGGGACTATGTGCATTGTTTTATACTACAGAGGTAGATAAGTATCGTAGAAACATGAAAAACAATCATTTTCACAGCGTCGAGCACATCATACAAACGCTGCATTTTTACATTTGCTTCTGTACCACTACAATATGAACCCAACAGAAATGGTCTGGAGCGAAGGTGCGGGATTTGGCCCGAGAAGTAACAAGACTATTAACCTGCCAGACGCACTGGAACTAACGCACGCAGCTTTTTCACACGTCACTGCCCAACGCAGGCGGGATATAGAAGGGCTCGTCATACAAGAAGAAGAGAAAATGCTGCGCCTGGTTGGCTTCGTGGAGTCTGTTGTTGATAGGCTCGATATCGTCGTAGCAGGTGACCCTTCCAGAACTGAAGTGTATTTCTCGGATTCGGGTAAGTAAGGAGCTAAGAGATTACCAGACGACTGATTGTAAGTAAAACCTTCACTAGTTTCAATATTCAACTATACTGTGAAATCCTTCAATAATTTCTTATGCAGAAAAATTACCCTGTGGTTACGTCAGGAATTTTCATCATTCTTGTATTTAATTACAATAGTACGTTAGCCAAAAATAACAACGTGCTGCGATTTTCGTCTAGTCGTGTGAGATTTGCAGTGTATTATTTATTAGTAATTTAATTTGTGGAAAGGAATCGTATTTTGATTTCATTAAATTTTATCTAGTTTCGGAATTACGAGATTTCTTGTATAAGTTACGCGTGGTAATGACGTTAGAAATACAGCGAGTATAGACGTGCTCGAGATGATCTGATTGGCTGTTTAACATACTGGCCAATAGGAACTCAGCATTTCCCGCGCATCTGAGTAGGGCTTTGTGCCTCTGATCTGAGTCAAGATAGTCGATCGGGAGCCGTCTTCTGGTTAACGCCTATGTTAAATCGCGTAGATCAAATTTGCGCCTAAAGCAAGAAATCCAACCGCTTTATTGGATCTCGTACAGTTGATGAAAAGCAACTACAGTATTGAGTATTTTGAGAAAGTACGAGCTTTGTGATTTATTTTAGGAGGTACCGTGTGTGAGCACTTCAAGTCGTAAATAAACTCTGCGTGGCGTGTTTCGTGCAAATTACGAGAGATTATGGCGAACACTTCTGTACAGGAAGACTACTGAACGACTGACTGTGTTAAATCCCAAATAGTCATGGGCCGGTGACTGTTTAGGACGTTTGAAATATAGGGCGGGACTAAATACGAGGATTGTCCAGAAAGTAAGTTCCGATCGGTCACGAAATGGAAACCACAGTGAAAACCAGGAAGATTCATTTGCAACAGTTAGGTACATCTTCCACCTACTTCTCTACATAGTCGCCGCTCCAACTTCGAGTTTGTCATAGTGTTGTATCAACTTTCCAATATCCTCGTCATAGGAAGCAGCCGGCTGTGCTTTCGGCCAGTTATCTGCTCTGGTCTGCAGCTCGTTGTCTGTGGAAAAATTTTGTCTTCATTGCCAGCGGTTCTTGCGAGCAGAGACGAGACTCAGAGGGAGCCAATTACGGACTGTATTGTTGGTGATCGAACACTTCACATCGGAAACGCTGCAGGAGCGTCTTCATTGCCCCTGCAGTGTGCGGCCGAGAATTGGCATGAAGAAGGAACTGCTCGACATTTGTGTTATGTAGGCTGCACGACACAGGCGAAATCTCTAACCAGGCCCTCATACTTGGTGGGAGACGCTATTCCCTATGCATCGCCGGCCGGGGTGGCCGAGCGGTTCTAGGCGCTACAGTCTGGAACCGCGCGACCGATACGGTCGCAGGCTCGAATCCTGCCTCGGGCATGGATGTGTGTGATCTCCTTAGGTTAGTTAGGTTTAAGTAGTTCTAAGTTTTAGGCGACTAATGACCTCAGAAGTTAAGTCCCATAGTGAACAGAGCCATTTGAACCCTGTGCATCTTTACGTGCTCACTGTTCACTCAGAACTGAAAAGAGCGACGCGACACGATCGACGGGCATATTACAGATACTGCCCAACACATCTGCGCAAAGCTTTACCGGATTTTCCCAGTGGTTTCCACTTCGCGACCGATCGGAACTTACTTTCTGGACAACTCTCGTATCTTCTGGCTGCTTTTGGGTGTGAACTTTTTACAGAGACAGTCAGTGACATTGCATAAATAGTGTCTGGATATTACATACAGTCCAAGAAGCTACTCCAGGCGGGTTTAAAAATAAATGTGCGCAGCGGAAAATAATACACGCTAAAATGGAGTTGGCCCTGGCTGACTACCCCCCTGAAGCAGATCTTAGGATCTCTTAATTGACTTCAACATATAAATTACAACCTAAACACAAATGAATGATTAAGGCAACTAGTACTACTAAATTGTAAACGTTGTTCCTGCTTATATATTTATTGTAGATTAAAAAACCTTTATATTACAAAGTTTACATTTCCTAAGTAAAATTACTAGTCAAGTGCCCAACTCTGCCCCTTATTATGACTGCGCGATTTAATATCAATAACGCGAAATGACTGACATCATCTACATACCAAACACTACTAGAAGACACTACTTTCAAAGATGATCCACGGTGGTGTGGAACCTCAGTATAAATAAAGTGATCACAGCTGCTTAGCTTTTATAGCCCTAATAAGCCGAAGCAATTTGCGATATCACCATATGTACTGGGTTCGGTGCGTCGAAGTTATGGTTCTCGTACTCGTCTGCGACCATAGAAGAACTCCAGCCACAAATAAACCCTTTCAAACACTAGGACGGCAGAAGGTGGTCCTCTGACTAATTTACTCTAATACTGTTTTCTCCTCTCTGTGTTCTACAGACGAGAAACGCGAACTCCCAGCCACAAGGACGGAATTCAAATAACGTCTCAACGTAAGTACAAGCAGAGGAAGTGCTCTCAGTTACTGAACGCTGCATACTCAACGACGACTTCCAACCCGGAGGTGAAGCCCAGAATCTTACAGGTTCGCAACAGCACAGTGGCTAACTGTTCTAACTATAAACTCTCCTGAGAGCAAAGACAGCAAGTCCGTCTGTACCAACAAAGCTGATACCGAGCGGCCGTCACACATGACGCTCAAACGGAAGACCTCGTCTCTCCACCGCTGGCTTTCCAGCGAGGCTCGGCTCCCCACCCTCGTAATTCCGAAAACGAATCGTATTCCCGAAACCACGGAATATTCTCCCTCTCTACAGATTCTTTCGAACGCCGACCAACCTTATTTTAGTCTTATGTCGTCCAGCGCGGAAAGTTTGCGAGGAAATATCTATACTCGTACAATGGTACGCTTCTAAGTAAAAAACCTTGGAAACAACTCAGCCTGCGTGGTTTCCAAGGTCCGCTTCTTCGCTCCTCTCACATGCATCCAAGATTTGCAGAGTTTCCGGTTATCCCTCCGGTCCTACTACAATAGCGGCCGGCCGTCACCCTATTGTGCTCCAGAGCTCAGGTGCCACGTCCGTCTAGCTACTTCCTGTTTTTAAGCAGGACCAACACCTGTGAAGGCCTTCCACCCAGAGCTTGAGTTCTGCCTGCCGTTTAATCTCCATTGGCATTCCAACCTCTACTAGTATAGGCAATCATTCCTTACGCCGTTCTGATAATAAAGACAATCCGTCATCTTTCATGCAATAAGCGTTAACAGTTATTTACAAGGCGTATGTGACAATGTCAGTCTCCTTTATACATTCATATACACGATGTACAACCTATCATATGATACCTAATTGCGTTTGTAGATCACGGAAAAATTTGTGGATGGGTGCTTGTAAGGTGCGAAATTATAGCCACCTTACAACGGACATGATAGTCATTTTCCTTGTTTTAGGGACAGTAAACAACTAAAAGGAAATTTTAGACATTTTTTCAAACGAGTCATGCAAGAATCCCGAACACTCGATATAACTAACTTTAGGCTACTGCCCAGCTTATGTGACCTATTGTAGTGTCCCTTTTGCAATATTCACCCTTATCAAGGTGAAACATAAATAAAACCGACAGTATGTGACTCAAAATTAATTGCAAACATTGATTTATCATTGATTTAACTGTAAAAATATACAATATATATATCGATAAATGCAGAAAAGACATTATTTTTATTGTATGAGATTATAATGTGATTATCTTTGTTAGAGTATAAAATACGATGCAGTGCTCATTCTTCTGTCTAGTCTGTTTTGTTCTGTTCGTTCTGGTGTGAGCTGGAATAAGGTACGCAAGCTATTGTGCTGCGCTAGCATTTGTTTCTGTCGTAACGTAATTGCAAATATTTAATGGTGTAAACTGTGTCCTAGTAAGAATATATTAGTATAAAGTGATCTCCGTGTGTTATTTCAAGAACCTACGCCACATTTATCTTATGAAAAGAATATTTAATGAAAATTATTTAGCATGTTTCCAGCTGCTGCGGAGCGAGTAACAGTAATCTCTGACTGTTAACATTTAGCCGCCATTACGCGGTACATTTAAAAATATTTTTTCACAGCACAATGTCTGATAGCCGGAGCGGAAGAAATTAAGTAAAAATATTCAGTGAGATTAATTGAAGTAATCCAGTGAAATAATTTTATTAAAACTTGTCTATTTTCTGTGATAGTAATAATTTCAGAGCTGAGTACTACTACGCTATTGCATTTACAGTAATTTGTAGGGAGCCTGGCGCTCGACAAAACCAGATATAATACGTAATTGGCAACCTACGAAATTCATTATTTTGCTTATTATATCTCTTTTGTATTTTTTTTGAAAGCTAAAAGTAAAAACTAACTCCACTAAGGATCAGTGACGGATCACGATAAATCAAAGGACAAACGAATTTACTAGGAGAGTGTTTCCGCTAACTAAATACACAACATAACATTATTTTTTCTTTTAAGAGATATAATACTATGCATAGTAGGTTTAGTCGAATTTTTGTCAACGCTGCTTTTGTGGGCTAAACCGGTATCTACCATCGAAGATTGAAGGGGCAGACACCCTGAAGCCTATCTAGGTATGGTAATAGATTGTTTACTGAACAGTGAGAGAGCAACCCGCCCCGCCGTAAGATCACATTGAGTTAGGATGCAGCCCCATAGTGTCCTTAGAGAAGAGCTGAATTGCAGAGGGGTGTTATCAGTATCCAAAGTTGTCAAGAACGTATTCTGTCGCACACCACACTGTGAACCAGGCCTGGTGAAGCCTGGCTAGCGAGCCATTCCCCTCCAGTGGGCGCTTCTCCCTCCAGCTCCACTCTCCAGGAGTGCCCACGGCCACGCAGCAGCATACGACACGCTTATTTATCTGTAGTCTAGAGGGGCAGCTTCTTCCTTCGACCGCTTTCTGAAAGCATATACTCCCCCATCTTGCCAGGCATTCGTTGCAAACGGCGATGTATTCAGATTCACTGTCCTTAATATTTCTCTACCGCTCAGGTTGTCATTTTGCTTGCTACTGTGGCTATTACTCCGGTTTCGATTCTGCTTATTACTATGGCTGTTACAGTTTTTGAGAACGTCGAAAAGAAAGAACACTGAAAACCGTGTTTTCCACTAGAAGTGGGGAATTAAGTCTTTTTTGTACACAATTCCGATAAAAAATCCGAAAGTTTAATACGTAAAAAGTGGTAATCTTGCTCGACATTCCTCTTCGCTTCACGACAGAACAGACGGGTTTTCTCTCGCGACAAACGGTAAGATTTAGTGGCTAAGTTAAAAACAGAAATACAAAAGTTGCCTGAACCATCAAGTGTTATGCGGTATGCGCAGTATTCGGAAAAGATCAAAAATGCTTCGGTAACGGCATAACGGTGAAAAAATGTGCAGTATATTTGGCAAAAGCATTTGGTTACGACGACGACGACGCCGACATTTAACAATAGCTCCTTTGTAACATAATGCTGTAGAAGGTCTACTTCTTGCTATGGGTGACAGCAGGAAACTAAACAATTTAATTACAAACTACTTTTCTGTGCTCGAAGAGCTACTTGCTTTAACTCCGTCGCTAAGAACAACAAATGTTCAAATGTGTGTGAAATCTTATGGGACTTAACTGCTAAGGTCATCAGTCCCTAAGCTTGCACACTACTTAACCTAAATTATCCTAAAGACAAACACACACACCCATGCCCGAGGGAGGACTCCAACCTCCGCCGGGACCAGCCGCACAGTCCATGACTGCAGCGCCTGAGACCGCTCGGCTAATCCCGCGCGTCTAAGAACAACAGCTTTGGATATTTTTAACGCTCTTAAAAAGTACCTTGGTAAAATTTGTGGTTTTCAAAAATACTCTGCAATTTGTACTGGAAGTGTAACAGCTACCCTTGACCAGACGTTTTCAATTGGTGAGAGATCTGGAGAACGTGATAGCCAGGGCAGCAGTCGAACATTTCCTGTATCCAGAAAGGCCCGTACAGGACCTGCAACATGCAGTCGTGCATTATCCTGCTGAAATGTAGGGTTTCGCAGGGATCGAATGAAGGGTAGAGCCACGGGTCGTAACACATCTGAAGTGTAAGATCCACTGTTCATAGTGCCGTCAATGCGAACAAGAGGTGACCGAGACGTGTAACCAATAGCACCCCATACCATCACGCCGTGTGGCGATGACGAATACACGCTTCCAATGTGCGTTTACCGTGATGTCGCCAAACACGGATGCGACCATCACGATGCTGTAAACACAACCTGGATTAATCCGAAAAAATGACGTTTTGCCATTCGTGCACCCAGGTTCGTCGTTGAGTACGCCATCGCAGGCGCTCCTGTCTGTGATGCAGCGTCAAGGGTAACCGCAGCCACGGTCTCTGAGCTGATAGTCCATGCTGCTGCAAACGTCGTCTAATTGTTCGTGCAGATGGTTGTTGTCTTGCAAACGTCCCCACCTGTTGACTCAGAGATCGAGACGTGGCTGCACGATCCGTTACAGCCATTCGGATAAGACGCCTGTCATCTCGACTGCTAGTGATACGAGGCCGTTGGGATCCAGCACGGCGTCCCGTATTACTCTCCTGTACCCACCGATTCCATATTCTGCTAACAGTCATTGGATCTCGACCAACGCGTGCAGCAATGTCGCGATACGATAAACCGGAATCGCGATAGGCTATAATTCGACTTTTATCAAAGTCGGAAACGTGATGATACGCATTTCTCCTCCTTACACGAGGCATCAAAACAACGTCTCACCAGGCAACACCGGGCGACTGCTGTTTGTGTATGAGAAATCGGATGGAAACTTTCCTCATGTCAGCACGTTGTAGGTGTCGCCACCGGCACCAACCTTGTGTGAATGCTCTGAAAAACTAATCATTTGCACATCACAGCATCTTGTTCCTGTCGGTTAAATTTCGCGTCTGTAGCACGTCATCTTCGTGGTGTAGCAATTTTAATGGCCAGTAGTGTACTATGTCTTTTGCGGTGCTCTAGAAATGATTGTCATCCAGAAACTTTGCCATGAATAATGATAGACTGGCTTTCAGAATCTTTTTCTTGATATTTTTCCCAGTGCTCCGTAATTTCAATTTTAATAGCACTGAAATCTTTCTCATCTTCACTTTGTTATGTATTGTTTACTGCATGCACGTCACTGCAAATGGCCAGCGGAGAAGAAACTATTTGGGAGAAGAGCTATATCTTTAGAAGACAAGAGGTAAGCAGTTTGCCCTCAGATATGCTAGGGATAGTGAGCACAGACATCACTTAATTAAATCCGCCGCGTTTGTTAATCACGGCACACGTTTTTCGTGAAAAGCGTTACTTTCAGAAACCCATTCGGTCGTACTTGAAGATAACAATTTGGACCTTCTGGAAATTATACCTGTTTTTCTCTAATGAATTCTTTACAGTACGTTCATAGAAGAATCGACCAATATATTGTTTTCTCCTACGGATATCTCTCGGAAAGACCATGAAGGTAAAACTCAAGAGATCTGAACTCATACGGTAGCTTACCAATAACCGTTCATCCTGCAGACCATTCGCAACTGCAACAGGAAAGGATGAGGGACAGAGTACATAAAGGTCTAATCACATACGGTACCGAGCGAGGTGGCGCAATGGTTAGCACACTGGACTCGCATTCGGGAGGACGACGGTTCAATCCCTCGACCAGCCATCCTGATTTAGGTTTTCCGTGATCATCCTAAAACGCTTCAGACAAATACCGGGACAGTTTCTTCGAAAGGACACGGCCAATCCCCTTCCCCATTCTTCCCTAATCCGAGCTTGTGCTCCATCTCTAATGACCTAGTTGTCGACGGGACAAACAATAAACTCACATATGCTGGTTGGTAGAGCATTATCGTTGATGAAGGCGAGCAGTTTGGGAAGTTCGCGGATTTATCACCGGATGTCAGTGCTGTTGCAAGTAGGTTTCCCGACAATGCTTTGTCATCCCTTATGAGTAAACAGGTGACGCATCAGTGCAATTGGTAGAGATCTGTGGTGCAGATGTCTCTCTGTAGTTGTTCCCGTGTAGTGCTTTGTGAAGATGGAAAAAAATCGAGATTCAAACAGTGATTAAATACTTCGTAAAGACAGGTATGGAAGCAAAGTAAATCCGTGCCGATTTTCAGAACACACTGGAAGACTCTGCTCCATCATAATCAACTGTTGACAAGTGGACAAACGAGTTTACATTTGGTATGAACAGCTCAAATGATGCTCCGCATAGTGGTCGGCAAAAATGGGCCATTACCACATAAATTATTGCAGAAGTCCATAAAACGTCATGTAGGATCGTCGACTGCAAGTGCGAGAAATTGCTGAAGCTACAGGGACAACTGAATGAGCATATCACGTTTTAACAGTGGGAGTGCATATGAGAAAATTATCTACTAATTATCTTAACACAGCAACAGAAATACATCAAATTGGAAATGTCAGAACAAATCACTACTACACCCCAGAGACAAAGCGATCAAAGCAGTGGAAACGTGGCGATACACCACAACAAAAGAAAGCAAGGGCAATGTGTTCCGCCAGAAAGGTCATGGTGTCAGTTTTCTGTAGTGAGAAATAGATTCTACTGATCGATTATCTTCCCACTGGTCAAACAATTACAAGCGAGAACTGTGCTAAATTCCTGGATCTAATAACGTATTTTACAGATTATAAGATGCGATTATTTCTTCGAAAAATTGCCTTCAAAATTCAGGTGCATCTTATACCCGAAATCAATATAAAAATGGCCAGTGTCTGATTTAAAATTTCCGCAAGTCTTAAAAAGGGCCATATACACTCCTGGAAATTGAAATAAGAACACCGTGAATTCATTGTCCCAGGAAGGGGAAACTTTATTGACACATTCCTGGGGTCAGATACATCACATGATCACACTGACAGAACCACAGGCACATAGACACAGGCAACAGAGCATGCACAATGTCGGCACTAGTACAGTGTACATCCACCTTTCGCAGCAATGCAGGCTGCTATTCTCCCATGGAGACGATCGTAGAGATGCTGGATGTAGTCCTGTGGAACGGCTTGCCATGCCATTTCCACCTGGCGCCTCAGTTGGACCAGCGTTCGTGCTGGACGTGCAGACCGCGTGAGACGACGCTTCATCCAGTCCCAAACATGCTCAATGGAGGACAGATCCGGAAATCTTGCTGGCCAGGGTAGTTGACTTACACCTTCTAGAGCACGTTGGGTGGCACGGGATACATGCGGACGTGCATTGTCCTGTTGGAACAGCAAGTTCCCTTGCCGGTCTAGGAATGGTAGAACGATGGGTTCGATGACGGTTTGGATGTACCGTGCACTATTCAGTGTCCCCTCGACGATCACCAGTGGTGTACGGCCAGTGTAGGAGATCGCTCCCCACACCATGATGCCGGGTGTTGGCCCTGTGTGCCTCGGTCGTATGCAGTCCTGATTGTGGCGCTCACCTGCACGGCGCCAAACACGCATACGACCATCATTGGCACCAAGGCAGAAGCGACTCTCATCGCTGAAGACGACACGTCTCCATTCGTCCCTCCATTCACGCCTGTCGCGACACCACTGGAGGCGGGCTGCACGATGTTGGGGCGTGAGCGGAAGACGGCCTAACGGTGTGCGGGACCGTAGCCCAGCTTCATGGAGACGGTTGCGAATGGTCCTCGCCGATACCCCAGGAGCATCAGTGTCCCTAATTTGCTGGGAAATGGCGGTGCGGTCCCCTACGGCACTGCGTAGGATCCTACGGTCTTGGCGTGCATCCGTGCGTCGCTGCGGTCCGGTCCCAGGTCGACGGGCACGTGCACCTTCCGCCGACCACTGGCGACAACATCGATGTACTGTGGAGACCTCATGCCCCACGTGTTGAGCAATTCGGCGGTACGTCCACCCGGCCTCCCGCATGCCCACTATACGCCCTCGCTCAAAGTCCGTCAACTGCACATACGGTTCATGTCCACGCTGTCGCGGCATGCTACCAGTGTTAAAGACTGCGATGGAGCTCCGTATGCCACGGCAAACTGGCTGACACTGACGGCGGCGGTGCACAAATGCTGCGCAGCTAGCGCCATTCGACGGCCAACACCGCGGTTCCTGGTGTGTCCGCTGTGCCGTGCGTGTGATCATTGCTTGTACAGCCCTCTCGCAGTGTCCGGAGCAAGTATGGTGGGTCTGACACACCGGTGTCAATGTGTTCTTTTTTCCATTTCCGGGAGTGTATTTGATGCTGCGAGAATCCTATCTCTATCTGACAACGCTGGACTTAACTGGCTGCAACAGAGTGCACCGATGCGACGAACAAGAGTTGGGGGATTCACACCTGCCCCACCATCACAAACCCAGAACACTGTACAGCCTATGATGCGTCATTGCAGTCCACAGTGCCAGTGAACTTGAATTAAAAGTGATTTGTGTTACCGGTAACTGTACAATATTTTTGATCGTAACTCGATTTGTATTTGAAAAATTAAAGGTATTCATACGATGGGGGCTGTAAATTGAAAGTGATAACATATGCAGACGAACATGGAAACCGAGCAGCTGAAATGATGAAATATTCATAAATTCCTCGAATTTCAAAAACGGTCCGAGATATCGAAACAAGATTTTGGCGAATGATAGCGCGCAAACACGAAAGTATATTGCCATATGATTAATACATGTAACTTTCGTTTCTACTCCGATTTTCAAGTAACTACATTTTTTTCAATGAAATAATGTAATTGAGGGCCATCGATAGCTGGTGAAACGAGAACTGCTGTGAGTTTTGTAACAATGTAGATGAAGAAGTTACTCGTTTATTTTTATACTGAGAATGGGACATTTCATAAACTATTGACCTGAATCGCATTCAGTTGTTAGTTTAATAATACACTATTTCACAATTCTGTCACAATTTCAACTGCATCAGAATGTTAAAGAGATGAATTCTTCTAAGATCTAATGTGTTTCGACAAAAGAAGCAGGTTTTAACATGACAACAATAGAAGCTACGTATTCCTCAAAACTCGTTACAGTCCTTCATGAATCAGTCTCTCCTCAACTATCTTCTTGGTCTGGCTAACAACTCAAAATCAATCCTGTCGTGTAAAATTTTCAGTGGCTTCTTTTGTCAGCATTCCAACCGCAGTGAGCGTAAAATTCTTGCTGTTTTTCGTCACACTACTTTTCACCTAGACCCATATATTCTCAGTCAGATTTAAAGGAGCACAATATGGAGGAAGCCTGATTAAAGTAGGCCCTTTTTACGGTGTCCTTGAATCCATTTCGATATGTCATCTTCTAGTTTTGACCATTTTGCATTCTGTCCTCTATTTGCACATTTAGTGTTCCTCATATTTTTCAGTTCTTCTTTAGTAGCCCGCAAATCATGAATGGTCTTTCATGACAGAAATCTGCCAAGGACAGTACTTCTACTTATGGCATGTATCGGTTAGAAAAATTCACCGACGATGACTGATATCAGTCGAAATCGATTTGCAACAAGATAAATAAATTATGTTTTCGCGACTGGTTGCTACATTCTTTATAATTTTATATTCCACGGTCGCTGCACAGAAAGGAAATCTTATGGAGCCCAACATTCAAAAATATTCCATTCTAGTTTTTTTTTTACTGACGCACAATTTCTTGAGATTGGAAACAGACAGGGTACCCACACACAACTGTCGTTGCCCTGGCAAAATTCCATTAACTAAAATAGTAATTGTTGCCACACCAGACTTATTCGCCTGATTTAGCTCCATCACACTTCCATCTCTTTCTCAATCTCCAAATACTCCGTAAACGAAGAACTAACAGTCGGAGTTGACAAATATCTTGCAGACTTAGGGGAATCTAATTTTAGAGTGGAATCAAGGCGTTGGAACATCGCTGGACCAAGTGCAATACGGTACATTGAAAACTAAAAATGTGTCACTGGCGTAAGTCATTTCCAGTCCATTCCGAGAATTTTTCAAACTATCCTCATAGATTTGTTTGATGAATTGTTTAGTTCATCACATCGTGACTGAAATGAGCAGTTCCATGCATATTTCTATTAATTTTTCTCGTGTTTCTAGACTGCCAACTGTCAACGAAATTATATCTATACTAATAATAAATCTCTAAAACCGTCTTGTCGATCTGTCTTTGAACACGCTTATCTCGAAAACTACTACACGAATTTTCATGGGGTTTACGCAGGTAATTTGACCATAGTTTGCGACGCCGTACGGGATCAGTTAATCAAAATCCGATTACGAAAAATCGATATTGTGACCTAAAGTTTTACTAAAACTTTCTTGTCTTGCCCTGTCTGCACACGCTAATTTCAAAACCTACTGGACGGATTTTATGGAGTTTTCACTGGTAACTTCAGCGAAGCTAGGGGCACCATATAAGCTGTATTTCATCAAAATCGGAACACACACACACACAAATATATATATATATATATATACGTTCCACTCCTCCGAAATCACTGTACAGATTTCAACCAAACTTGGTGCACATACCACTTACCGTTTGGGAAAAATCGCTGTCTGGGTAACAACGCCGTGGGGATAGGAAACACCTACTTGTCAGTGGGGTAGGTTGGGGAGGGGGGGGGGGGAGGTGAAAAAGAAGTGTAGACCATAGTGCGTGAATATTCAGATTTTACTCATCCAGTATCTGAGGACGAGAGCACTTAGCGACTTGCAACAAACTTTACACATAATTTAAAACTTTACGAAGCTTCTTGCTGCTGTCACCCCGCACATAATGACAAAAGGAAAAACGTTTATCGCTTACTACATTTCCACTGTTCATTTTCGCATAATGCATGGCGTTTTGATTTATTACTTCGTTACTACTAACTGTACTTGCGACACATTTTACAGAGAATATTCGCATATACCACTGAATGTATTTGCGAACTTTTATCATTATACAACACATAGTTCAGGATATATGACGTCAACAGCACTAAGATGCGTAAAAAACAACCGCACCGTGCATAAGGCTTAAATTTATTATTAATAACCCACTGGACCGATCTCGATGAAGGAGATAGTTTGAACCCTGAAGAAGAACATAGGCAACTTTACAAAGTGTGTGGTACAAGATACTTCTTGATTTGAAGAGTACTGCGCGAATTAGGGAAAAATATTTACTGTTTGGAAAAGCTATTTACTCTTTGACTTTTGGGCCTTATCATAATTGTGAAAATGGTTTTCTTGATTGATATGTGCCACGTGATACGATTCATAGTAATGAATAGAATGCTTGGTTTCAAACTTTTTCGAAAATTGTTTCGCTTACAACTCCCACAAAATGACGAAAGGAAAGAAGTTTATCATTTCCTACATTTCCTCTGTTCATGCAGTAAAACTGTTACATCAGCCATGATGTTTTAATTTATTACTTCTTTACTGCTAACTGTTTTCACGACGCATTTTGTGGACAGTGTTCTCATACAGTACTGAATATAAGTATTGGACAAAGCTCGTTCTATGCCACTCTGCATTGTAGCCAGATGTATCCAAGATGGCAGCGATGACATCATCCAAGATGGCGGCCATAGCGTCAGCTGATGACACAAGTATCATTATCCACGCTGGCAGCTTTTGGCGGGAAAGTGACACGCCCCCGTCCCCTCCCCCCCCCCCCACCCTCCCCCAGAAAAATGGCGAGAAGTTCATATTCCAGCAGGATAATGCATCACACCAGAGTTATCTCTACTAACCTAAAAAAATCGCAGGGAAGATAGGTCAGTTGAGCTACCTCCATTAACCTAAGTCATCCGACTGCTACTTCTTCCTATGAACTGGCGCCAAGTTTGAATTTTGGCTGTAAATAAAGGTCAATTCGCGAATCGCTACTAAGCGAAGAAAATGGCGTGAAAGAAAGGACACTTGGACTAACCTCAGTCAGCCGACCACCACCTCCTCCTAAGGATTCGTGGGGAAAGGACTCGACCAGTGCTGGGTATAATCTTTATTTCCCATGTACCAGTCTTTATTTAAACAATTTCATCCAACACAGCCATCTAGTGTGTTCACCATGAGTTCCAGACTCCAACTGATTTAGTACACAGTACCATCACCAGAGGGCACTCTCATCTGTGACATAATCCAAGATGGCAGGAAACAGTGTGTTCGCCACAAGGTCCAGACTCAAACTGACCTAGTACACAGAGCCACCACCAGAGGGCGCTGTCGTCCAAGATGGCGGTCATGATGTCAGGTGATGACGCAAGTACCATTAGACCTGTGACATCACAGACACACTGACAGGGTTCCCACCACAAATCAAAGATGGCGGTGGCGGGAAATTCAAAAAGGGTTATGCCCCCCCTCCCAGGTAGGAAATTCAAATTTTGCCTAATTTTCGTGAGTGCAATGTCCACCTCGACTTGGAAGGAAATGGTTAAAGTCTCCACCATGATCCTCAACCGACTGCCACATCCCCTTACCAACCCATGTTGGCAGGCTAACATGCACTAACATGTTCTAATGTGCACAGTGCATGACATCATCCAAGACGACAGCTATGACATCAGTTGATGACGCAAGTGCCACACCCCCCCCCTGACAATAAGTTTGAATTTTGGTGGGAAGATAGGTCAATTGGGTTACCCCCACTAACCTAATTCCCCTCCCCTCCCCCAGAAAAACGGTGGGAAGTTCAAATTCCAGCAGGATAATGCATCACACCACAGTTATCTCTACTAACCTAAGGAAAATCGAGGGAAAATATGTCACTTGGGCTACCCCCACTAACCTAAGCCATCCAACCACTACCTCATCCCAGGAACTGGCGCCAAATTTGAATTTTGGTGGTAAAGAAAGGTCAATTCGCTTATCTCTAATAAACTAAGAAAATGGCGTGAAAGAAAGTGCACTTGGACTACTTCCACTAACCTAAGTCTTCCGATCACTACCTCATCCTAGGAACTGGCGCCAAGTTTGAATTTTGGCGAGAAATAGGTCAACTGGGCTACCTCTGCTACACTAAGAAAATGGCGCAAAAGAAAGGAAACTTGGACTACCTCCACTAACCTAAGTCTCCTGACCGCCATCTCCTAGGGATTTGTGGGAGAAGGACTCAGCCTGCACTGGGCTGGTGGAGAGAGGAAGGAGTGTACCTTATTTATTTTGGAACAATTTATTTAGGGATGGAGTGTATTTATTGCACTGATACAAAACACACTCTCTGACATGCATGTGGTCACGTCACTCAGCCTAAGACATGCGAACCACTAAAACACTCTGCAAACACGCTTGCTAATCATCTAATGTCGAAATCATACACCAGTCTTTGTTTAAATAATTTGAGCCACTACCACAATCCGGTGTGTTCACCACAAGGTTCAGAGCCCAACTGATCTAGTGCACAGCACCACCACCAGAGCACACTATCATCCCTCTCATCTGTTCGACCGCTTTCCCTCTACCGCCATTCTAACGGGACACCTCTGACGTGCGGATACTGATGTCACAGATCATGCTTTTCCACTTCTTGTGACGTGTGTGTGTGTATGTGTGTGTGTGTGTGTGTGTGTGTGTGTGTGTGACGCGTATATGGACGTCACAGATCGTGCTATACAAAAACTGTTCCACCTCTTCTAAATAATTCAGTACACTGATGTGCAGACACGAAATCAACTCGTTAACTCTCCAAATAATTTTCCCCTGAAATTCTAGTAATTTGTCTGTCTGCAGAAAGTAGTGGACAATGCTCCTACATCGGGCTCCACTGTAGACAAACCCTATGTGTTCCAAAGTCGATCCAACGATATCAATAATTACGAATGCAGTGGGCATGGGATAGTCAGGACTGAACTGTGGATCAATGGAAACGTGTCACCTTGTCTGCTGTATCACGTTTCTTGTTATACTGTGTATTGTAGGAATAAACCTGGTACAAACACTCCACCATGTATTCTTCCGCGTTTGCTGGAATCTCATTGGATTTTGTTTCATATGGAGCGGAAACCAAGCTGTCTCGAATACAGTCAAGTACGAAGATCGAGACAGGTTTTAAGCAATGCGTTACGCGCATATCGACTGACAGATAATACGGGACAACAGCTTTACTGGCGCATTTAACTTGTACAACACAGACGAGCCAGCTGGCCCAAGAAAGATACTACTTTGCTGCGACTGCCAGCCTTAACTGCCAACCATCATTGCCTGTGATTTCGTTGAAACTGCTCGCCGCAGCTCTCGCGCCACTCATTGTGCGTAAAAGGAACACACACATGAGTTCGCAACATGGATGCTGATACCATTCTAGATTTTTTGGTGGACGAGGAAGAAGAGGAGGAGCAAATTATAGTAATGGTTACAACATCTTGCCCTCACAGCATTTTCCGAACACAGAGATATGAAGGAATTTATGCTAACTTAGTAACCTGCCACTTGCGAAATGATGAAGAGAGGTTCACTATTTTTTTATGCTTAATCTAACTTAGTTCGATTTTGTTTTAAGCCTGGTGAAAGAAGATATAGGAGGAACTTCGAGAGGAGTTGGATTTACAATAAACATTTTACTTATCTTTTCTCTCGTAGCTGGCTCCAATTCTTCATGTCTAGGGGTCTGATTGTTGAAGCTGAAATTTTCACATTTTAGGTTCTCATGGTCCATTGATCTAAATAAATTTGAAGAATATCTGTGCAGACTTCCTGTTTTTTCGATGTTTATTTGCGTCACGTTTTAATATACCACACTGTCTTTAGAATTCTCACATTAACAAAGCCAAAATTACATTGTTTGTCCAAAATACAAAAACACGTCCCATCACATCAGAGGCATGCTTACTACAACTTCACTCGGCAGTAATACCAACATTCCAAATGGTCTGCAAGTTTTCTTGACAAGTGAAATTCTATTAGATTAGATTATTATTTTATAAATGAATCCAGAAATAACATAATAAACAGTACTTGTTTGTGTAATTAATAATAGAAATTTTAAGTATGACAAATATTTTGTAATTTTAATGTTTCTAAAAAAATAATTTTAACTGTACATCCACAGCTAGTACATACCAATGGTAACAACGAAAATAATGTAATTCCTTTTCATAAATTTTAGCTTGAAATAGAACATATTGTGTATAAAATTATACGATTCTTTTCAGAAAAGCAGCTGAAATGATACTGACCTATCAAAGATTCCAAAAATATTTCTGGTACCGACTGCTTCTGTCGAGGAAGAGTAACGCTAGAGGAGGATGTCCCTTTACAAGCTACCAGTGCAGTGCAAACTTCAACAAAAGCTGGTGAAAAAATGGCAGTGGTTTCACGGTAAATAGCAGTATAAACACACAAAAATTCATCAAAATCGGTTTAAAAAGGTGATTTCCCATTCCTGTGAGCTAAGATAAAATTCTACGAAATTTATATGTAAATAACTCAGTGCTTGTACAGTTTGTTGTTTATTTTTACATTATCTTTGCGTTGTGTTCATATTAATAATTATTTTCCGAAGTAATAACAGTATCACCTACCTGCGGTTCGACGTTTATTAACAGGGTGAAAGTGTACCCATCGTCTCCAACCCACGAAATATCTCATGGTTGTAAAGTTCGTTCCAGCGCAGATGGAAGGGAACAAAAGCTGGAAGGACTGATGGTGGCAGCCTGTGGCACAAGAGATGATTCTGAAGAACATAGAAGTCCCGTAACATAGCTTAACGTTTCTCGCTTTATTAATGAGTTGATGTGACAGTTCCCTAATAGGCGCTGCCTCTCACGAATATCTTGGGACTCCTGCTTATCAACGAAGCATTGCAGTAGTTCCTATCATTGTTGGCACTGGTTGTTGACTGAAATCCAATAGGTTTTTTGGATGAACTTCATGCTGCAGAACCTGTTTGCAAATTTTTCTTTTCGAAATGTTTTCCAGTAGTTTACTTTTATGTCTTTCCACCACTTCTTACAATGGTTACCTAAAACAGAAAGATAATTATTTAGTTTTTTAATTAGTAGAATATACATTATTTATGTTTCATATATTAACAGTAATTATGGTTTGTGTTACAGGTTTATAGCTACAGGGGAGAGTTTCGTGTCCCATTGGTATGGTTTTCGGATATCACCAAACTACGTAAGCGTCATAGTTCGTGAAACATATTTGCTATGTGCAGATACTTTGCATCTGGTTTCCTCCTTCCTCCGTCTCAAGACTTCGAGAATCTTTCCGTAAAAGTGCAAAAAAATTGTACATTCTTTGGGGTTTCCCTAACTGTTGTGCTGCTGTTGATGGGAGGCATAAGGATACGATGTTCTGGAAAAAGTGGTTCTCTTTTCTGGAATTATAAAGGCTACTTCTCCGTAGTACTTCTGGTATTGGTTGACGCGAACTGTAAATTCGTTGGGATTGACGTCTGTGCATATAGGAAGGAAGAAAACATGGCATATTTAATAAGTCGTCTGTGCGAAAAACTATCATGAACGGTAACGTATTTCCAGCAGCTAAAGAGCTTCCATTAAAATGAAGTTGTCACTTGTTATTGTTGGCAACTAGGCATTCCGTTCGCGAAAACATATTCTCAACCATTACACTGGTTCGGCTGCCCAGCAAGAAAAAACAAAAGCTGCCTTCAACTATACACTGTCACGAATGCACGCTGAGCTTCTGGAAATGCTTTTGGACTTAAGTGTCAGGTATTTCGGGTGTTTTACGCAAATGTGAATCCTCAACTAACTCGTTAAGCAATCTCCATAGAGATGCCTATTCAGAAAAAAGAGGACGACTCTTTTAAGAACTTAACCATGACGTGATTTTATCACAAAACATTAATCCTTTGCATCGAACAGGGGGATCCTACCAAGCTGAAGGGTTTTAGGTACTAGGTAAATTCAAAAATTACTTCTGTGCACCTACAAACCAATGATTACAACCAGGAAAAGAACTAAACCTCAAATAAAGGAAATAAGTAATTGTTGCTTCTCATAATTACTATTGTTGTAATAATTTGACGACAGAAAGAAGGAAGGTATTGTTCTAGCGTCATTGTTGTGAAATTACGTGTCACAGCAAGAAAAAGACATAAATAAATAACTCTGTATATGCAAAAAGAACTTACCATTTTTTTTCACTGCTTCTCCAATCTTCATCCACACCTGATCCTTTGCCCACCACATTTCTGAAATCTGTATGGTTATGAACATACGACATGTGCCTGCTCTCATACCTTTCTTCGACAGTGCGCGTCTATATGCCTTGCTGTGCTGGTACTGCGAACGGCTGAAAGCAAGGGGAAACTACAGCCGTAATTTTTCCCGAGGACAAGCAGGTCTACTGTATGATTAAATGATAATGGCGTCCTCTTGGGTAAAATATTCCGGAGGTAAAATAGTCCCCCATTCGGATCTCCGGGCGGGGACTACTCAGGAGGACGTCGTTATCAGGAGAAATAAAACTGGCGTTCTACGGATCGGAGCGTGGAATGTCAGATCCCTTAATCGGGCAGGCAGGTTACAAAATTTAAAAAGGGAAATGGATAGGTTAAAGTTAGATATAGAGGGAATTAGTGAAGTTCGGTGGCAGGAGGAAAAAGACTTTTGGTCAGGTGATTACAGGGTTATAAATACAAAATCAAATAGGGGTAATGCAGGAGTAGGTTTAATAATGAATAAAAAAAAATAGGAGTGCGGGTTAGCTACTACAAACAGCATAGTGAACGCATTATTGTGGCCAAGATAGACACAAAGCCCATGCCTACTACAGTAGTACAAGTTTATATGCCAACTACCTCTGCAGATGATGAAGAAATAGATGAAATGTATGACGAGATAAAAGAAATTATTCAGGTAGTGAAGGGAGAAGAAAATTTAATAGTCATGGGTGACTGGAATTCGTCAGTAGGAAAAGGGAGAGAAGGAAACATAGTAGGTGAATATGGATTGGGGGGAAGGAATGAAAGAGGAAGCCGCCTTGTAGAATTTTGCACAGAGCATAACTTAATCATAGCCAACACTTGGTTCAAGAATCATAAAAGAAGGTTGTATACCTGGAAGAATCCTGGAGATACTAAAAGATATCAGATAGATTATATAATGGTAAGACAGAGATTTAGGAACCAGGTTTTAAATTGTAAGACATTTCCTGGGGCAGATGTGGATTCTGACCACAATCTATTGGTTATGAACTGCAGATTGAAACTGAAGAAACTGCAAAAAGGTGGGAATTTAAGGAGATGGGACCTGGATAAACTGAAAGAACCAGAGGTTGTACAAGGTTTCCGGGAGAGCATAAGGGAACAATTGACAGGAATGGAGGAAAGAAATACAGTAGAAGACGAATGGGTAGCTCTGAGGGATGAAGTAGTGAAGGCAGCAGAGGATCAAGTAGGTAAAAAGACGAGGGCTAATAGAAATCCTTGGGTAACAGAAGAAATTTTGAATTTAATTGATGAAAGGAGAAAATATAAAAATGCAGTAAATGAAGCAGGCAAAAAGGAATACAAACGTCTCAAAAACGATATCGACAGGAAGTGCAAAATGGCTAAGCAGGGATGGCTAGAGGACAAATGTAAGGATGTAGAGGCTTGTCTCACTAGGGGTAAGATAGATACTGCCTACAGGAAAATTAAAGAGACCTTTGGAGAAAAGAGAGCTACTTGTATGAATATCAAGAGCTCAGATGGCAACCCAGTTCTAAGCAAAGAAGGGAAGGCAGAAAGGTGGAAGGAGTATATAGAGGGTTTATACAAGGGCGATGTACTTGAGGACAATATTATGGAAATGGAAGAGGATGTAGATGAAGACGAAATGGGAGATAAGATACTGCGTGAAGAGTTTGACAGAGCACTGAAAGACCTGAGTCGAAACAAGGCCCCGGGAGTAGACAACATTCCATTTGAACTACTGATGGCCTCGGGAGAGCCAGTCATGACAAAACTCTACCATCTGGTGAGCACGATGTATGAGACAGGCGAAATACCCTCAGACTTCAAGAAGAATATAATAATCCCAATCCCAAAGAAAGCAGGTGTTGACAGATGTGAAAATTACCGAACTATCAGTTTAATAAGTCACAGCTGCAAAATACTAATGCGAATTCTTTACAGACGAATGCAAAAACTGGTAGAAGCTGACCTCGGGGAAGATCAGTTTGGATTCCGTAGAAATGTTGGAACACGTGAGGCAATACTGACCTTACGACTTATCTTAGAAGAAAGATTAAGGAAAGGCAAACCTACGTTTCTAGCATTTGTAGACTTAGAGAAAGCTTTTGACAATGTTAACTGGAATACTCTCTTTCAAATTCTGAAGGTGGCAGGGGTAAAATACAGGGAGCGAAAGGCTATTTACAGTTTGTACAGAAACCAGATGGCAGTTATAAGAGTCGAGGGGCATGAAAGGGAAGCAGTTGTTGGGAAAGGAGTAAGACAGGGTTGTAGCCTGTCCCCAATGTTATTCAATCTGTATATTGAACAAGCAGTAAAGGAAACAAAAGAAAAATTCAGAGTAGGTATTAAAATTCATGGAGAAGAAGTAAAAACTTTGAGGTTCGCCGATGACATTGTAATTCTGTCAGAGACAGCAAAGGACTTGGAAGAGCAGTTGAACGGAATGGACAGTGTCTTGAAAGGAGGATATAAGATGAACATCAACAAAAGCAAAACGAGGATAATGGAATGTAGTCAAAATAAGTCGGGTGATGCTGAGGGAATTAGATTAGGAAATGAGACACTTAAAGTAGTAAAGGAGTTTTGCTATTTAGGGAGTAAAATAACCGATGATGGTCGAAGTAGAGAGGATATAAAATGTAGACTGGCAATGGCAAGGAAAGCGTTTCTCAAGAAGAGGAATTTGTTAACATCGAGTATAGATTTAAGTGTCAGGAAGTCGTTTCTGAAAGTATTTGTATGGAGTGTAGCCATGTATGGAAGTGAAACATGGACGATAACAAGTTTGGACAAGAAAAGCTTTCGAAATATGGTGCTACAGAAGAATGCTGAAGATAAGGTGGGTAGATCACGTAACTAATGAGGAGGTATTGAATAGGATTGGGGAGAAGAGAAGTTTGTGGCACAACTTGACTAGAAGAAGGGATCGGTTGGTAGGAGATGTTTTGAGGCATCAAGGGATCACAAATTTAGCATTGGAGGGCGGTGTGGAGGGTAAAAATCGTAGAGGGAGACCAAGAGATGAATACACTAAGCAGATTCAGAAGGATGTAGGTTGCAGTAGATACTGGGAGATGAAGAAGCTTGCACAGGATAGAGTAGCATGGAGAGCTGCATCAAACCAGTCTCAGGACTGAAGACCACAACAACAACATCTTATTGCAGTTGTTACAGACCCGGCACTCGCGGCCCAACTGTCAGACAGCCTCTGCAACAATGGAGCCGCGGCAGTCGCGATGACGTTACGACCGTTGACTGGGGGCCAACGAGATACACAGGCCCTGCAACAAACTTGTGACGTTACGCTAGTCAGCTTGTACGCCACACTTCGTGAACGCTTGGCCCGTGCAGGGCCCACGGGGAATCAATATTTAATTGAAAAGGTGCCCAATAAAGATTTTAATTTAGTCGTGTGCTTTCGAGACCTTCCCAGAATTTAAACACGCAGTCAAGAATTACTAAACTCGTCTGAAGTAGTTACTCGCTCCCCGTCGGAGACGGTTGCTGGTACTCGTAGGACCTGTAGCGTCACGAGCTTTCTCGTGGACCTCGCATTGACTGCCGAGCAGTTACAGCGACTTAATTACGGTCCTTTGCTTTGCCTACGAACAGCAGTCAACTGCCCACAGTCACTACGGCCAGCACTCACAGCGAAATAATAAGTTAACCTGCAGTTTTGTGAGCAATTGCTGTTTAGGTGTAAAAAGAGACTTGCGGTGGTACAATATGGCTTCGAATGTCATTTAATTTTTAAACAGAATGAAGTAATATACGACAAAACTCCAGCAATACTGCACGCTTCTTAGGGCACCAGACGGAAAGCGTAACAGGATCTCGTTCTTAGCTGACATAGTACTGTAACTAAAAACAAGAGTGATGAAAATTCCTAATTTAAACACAGGGCAATTTTTCTGCCCGAACTGTGTGTGACTCGAAAGCGTATTGCAATGATTTCATTCTATAGTTACATATTGAAGCCATTGAAGGTATTACAGTCATTCGTCTGATAATCTCTGAACTCCTTACATATCCGAATCCGAGAAATACACTTCAGTGCGATAACTGTCATCTGCGACGTTGATAACGAGTCGATCAACAAACATAATCCACGAAGCCATCCAAGTGCCACATTTTCTCCTCTTCTTTCATAACATGCTGTTCTGCCTCCTGCCAGAGATCGGCAGTGACGTGTGACGACGCTTCGTGCATTAGTTCCTGTCACGTGTGGCAGCTTAAATGTCTTGTTACTTCTCCCGACAAATCCTTTAACTTGGCTCCAGATCAGTTCTGCTGGGTTCGTATAGCAGTGGTAGGGTGGCAACTGTAAAAATGCAGCATTTATTGTTTTCTATGTTTCTACGGCATTTATCATGCTCGCTCGTGCAAGACATCTATGGTGCAAAACAATGGACAGTCCAAATAAAGATTATTTGAGTTTTCATTTTCATCCTAAAAATTTGTTCTCTTAATTGAAATGCTCTTTCCACAATTTTTTTTATAAAATATCAATAATTCTTCTTCTTCTTGTGTCTTCACAACCCTGTGTGGGTCTTTGCTTTATTAACATTTTCCTTCCATTCTGCCTTCTCGTTTACTTTCCTTTTCCATCCTCTGATTCCTAGGGCTTTGATGTTTTATTCCACACTGTACAGCCATCACTTACGTCGTCTTCCTTTTAAACTTCTTCCTGTCAGTTTCCATTGGAAGACCTTCTTTGTAGTTCTTATGTCCTTCATCCTTAGGACATGTCCCAGCCGGGCTATTGTTTCACTTTTAATTAGCCTTACAATATCAGCTCCTTGTATGAGATGACCCTCATAACTGGTCCTTGCTCTCCAGACAACATCATTATTTTGAACCTCTCCATAAATTTTCCGTAATGTTCTTCATTCAAATACTCGGAGTTGTTGTTCATCAGTGCTGGTTAACGTCCATGCTTCACATCCAATGTAACCATTGGCCTAATCAGAACCTTGCATACAGCCATTCTGAGTTGTCAGTTTAACATCCTAGATGTCATTAGGGTTATTTAAATGTATGATAACATCTATTACTACCTAAAACTCGGGCTTTTATTGCAGTGGACATGGATTTTACTTTATTACTATTAACTCCTACATATTCAAAATCCTCTACATGCTGAAAATTAAAACTTGCCGCTGGCAAGTATCCTTATTGTTGTCCCCTGTTCTATGGAATTTTATATATTTAGTTTTGGATTCGTTGCGCGGCTTCTCACAGTTCCACTACTACTCTCTCCAGTGACATCTCGTCTACTAACAACTGCAGCATCCATCAGCATATGTAGACAATTGTGTGGTTCTTATATCTATGTGTTCAAATATTTGTAGTTGATGTATAACTCCTTTATTGATACTGAAACAGTTGCTTCATTCCCCATCCACTCTCACAATTGCCTTATAAACTGCCAAGGCTGCATTAATAACCGAAATAAGGATATACCAAAAAAGGTTTTGCATCACCTCAGTTCCAAGAGTTCCGGAACGTGTACAGAAAATTGGAATACAGACCGACATAAACATCATTTCCGCCCTTTTTATTGCTCATGAAAGCCACACATTGCATGTTTTACAACCATACAGCGAGACCTTCAGAGGTGGTGGTCCAGATAGCTGTACACACTACTACCTCTAATACCCAGTAGCACGTCGTCTTGCATTAATGCTTGCCTGTATTCGTCGTAGCGTACTATCCAGAAGTTCATCACGGCACTGCTTGTCCAGATTGTCCCACTCCTCAATGGCGATTCTGCATAGATCCCTCAGAGTGGTTGGTGGGTCACGTCGTCCATAAACAGCCCTTTTCAATCTATCCCAGGCATGTTCGATAGTGTTCATGTCTGGAGAACATGCTGGCCACTCTAGTCGAGTGACGTCGTTATTCTGAAGGAAGTCTTTCACAAGATGTGCACGATGGGGGCACGAATTGACGTCCATGAAGACAAGTGCCTCGGAAATATGCTGCCAATATGGTCGCACTATCGGTCAGAGGATGGCATTTACGTATCGTATAGTAGTTACGGCGCCTTCCATGACCACCAGCGGCATTAATCAGCCCCACATAATGCCACCCCAAAACAGCAGGGAACCTCCACCTTGCTGCACTCGCTGGACAGTATGTCTAAGGCGTTCAGCCTGACTGGGTTGCCTCTAAACACGTCTCCGACGAGTGTCTGGTTGAAGGCATATGAGACACTCATCGGTAAAGAGAATATGATGCCAATCCTGAGTGGTCCATTCAGCATGTTGTTGGGCCCATCCGTATCGCACTGCATGGTATCGTGGTTGCAAAGTTGAACCTTGCCATGGACGTCGGGTGTGAAGTTGCGCATCATGCAGCCCATCGTGCACAGTTTGAGTCATAACACGACGTCCTGTGGCTACACTAAAAGCATCATTGAACATAGTGGCATTGCTGTCAGGGTTCCTCCGAGCCATAATGCGTAGGTAGCGGTCATCCACTGCAGTAACACCCTTTGGGCGGCCTGAGCGAGGCATGTCATCGACAGTTCCTCTCTCTCTCTATATCTCCTCCACATCCGAACAACATCGCTTTGTTTCACTCCGAGATGCCTGGACACTTTCCCAGTTGAGAGCCCTTCCAGGCACAAAGTAACAATTTGCACGCGATCGAACCGCTGTATTGACCATTTAGACATGATTGAACTATGGACAACACGAGTCGTGTACCTCCTTCCTGGTGGAATGACTGGAACTGATCGGCTGTCGGATCCCCTCCATCTAATAGGCGCTGCTCGAGTATGGTTGTTTACATCTTTGGGCGGGTTGAGTGACATTTCTGAACAGCCAAAAGGACTGTGTCTATGATACAATATCCACAGTCAACGTCTATCTTCAGGAGTTTTGGGAACTAGGGTGATGCAAAACTTTTTTTGATGTGTGTAATTGGATGGTATGTCAAACAGTTTTATATCTTCTAACATCTCTTCCCCATTTAGACTATCGAAGACCTGCTTGAAATCCACATAGATATTGCTGAATTCTATATTATGTTGACATGCTTTTTCCTGTATGTGTTCCTGTACAAATATTTTGTCCACAGTTGATCTTTCAGGTCAAAAGCCACACCGGTTATCACCCAGTATATCTTCCACATATGGGACTGATCTACTGCATAGGATTCTGGAAAAAATCTTACAGGCCACATTCAATAGACTGATTTCTCAGTAGCTAGAGCTACTTGCCTTTGTCACCTTTCTTATGTATGGGCTGGATTACACCTATGGTCATCTCTTCTGGAATTGTTTCCCCCAGGATTCTTCATGAATTATGTTCAGGTATCCTTTCACAGGCTTTGTGCAGCTGATAGTAAAAGCTGTCCACCAAGTCCTCATCTGATCCTTCTGCTGAGGTGTATATGTTTACAAAAGTCTTTTGATGGAGTCTTCCTTTTATTCTCAGGGTACATATTCTGTCATTATATGGCATAAAGGCAAGGATAAATTTGCACATATTTTTGCTACAATGAACCCAACACCATGATCTACTTGACTATCAGCTCTACCACAGTAATACAAAGTAAATTCTGCTTCTGTACCTCTCCTTGCCTTTTCCTCTGATCTATTTGAGGGAAATTAATTTCAGTCCATAATTCAACAATCTTTGGTTACACTTTTCACTACTCCTGACTGCAGCATGGCACATACACTATGTGATCAAAAGTATCCGAGCACCTACAAAACATACGTTTTTCATATTAGGTGCATTGTACTGCCACCTACTCCGTATCAGCGACCTCTGTAGTCATTAGACATCATGAGAGACTAGAATGGGGTGCTCCACAGAACTCACGGACTTCAAACATGGTCAGGTGATTGGGTGTCACTTGTGTCATACGTCTGTACATGAGATTTCCACACTCCTAAACATCACTAGGTCCACTGTTTACAATGTGATAGTGAAGTGGAAACGTGAAGGGACACGTACAGCACAAAATCGTACATGCTGACCTCATCTGTTAACTGACAGAGACCGTCAACAGTTGAAGAGGGTCGTAGCGTGTAATAGGCAGACATCTATCCAGACCATCACACAGAAAATCCTATTTGCGTCAGGATCCACTGCCAGTACTATGACAGTTTGGCAGGAGGTGAGAAAACTTGGATTTCATAATCGAGCGGCTGTTCATAAGCCACACATCACGCTGGTAAATGTCAAATGACGCCTCACTTGGTGGAAGGAGCATAAATATTGGACGATTGAACAGTGGAAAAACGTTGTGTGGAGTGACGGATCACGGTACACAATGTGGCATCCGATGGCACGGTGTGGGTATGGCGAATGCCCGGCACCCTGAACGTCATCTGCCAGTGTGTGTAGTGCCAACAGTAAAATTCGGAGGCGATGGTGTTATGGTATGGTCGTGTTTTTCGTTGAGGGGGCTTGCATCTCTAGTTGTTTTGCGTAGCACTATCACAGCAAAGGCCTACACTGATGTTTTAAGCACCTTTTTGCTTCCCACTGTTGAAGAGTAATTCGGGGATGGCGATTGCATCTTTCAACACGATCAAGCACCTGTTCATAATGCACGGCCTGCGGCGGAGTGCTTACACGACAATAACATCCCCGTAATGGACTGACCTACCCAGAGTCCTGACCTGAATCCTATAGAACATCTTTGGGATGTTTTGGAAAGCCGACTTTCTGACAGGCCTCACCGACCGAAATCGATACCTCTCCTCAGTGCAGCACTCCATGAAGTATGGACTGCCATTCCCCAAGAAACCTGCCAGCACCTGATTCAACGTATGCCTGCGAGAGTGGAAGCTGTCATCAAGTCTCAGGGTGGGCCAACACCATATTGAATTCCAGCATTACCGATGGAGGGCGCAACAAACTTGTTAGTCTTTTCAGCCAGGTGTCTGCATACTTTTGGCCACATAGTATACACGATGGTCCATTGATAGTGACCGGGCCAAATATCTCACGAAATGAGCATCAAACAAAAAAACTACAAACAACGAAACTCGTCTAGCTTGAAGGGGGAAACCAGATGGCGCTATGGTTAGCCAACTAGATAGCGCTGCCAAAGGTCAAACGGATATCAACTGCGTTTTTTAAAAATAGGAACCCCCATTTTTATTACATATTCGTGTAGTACGTAAAGAAATATGAATGGTTTAGTTGGACCACTTTTTTCGCTTTGTTATAGATGACGCTGTAATAGTCACAAACGTATAAGTACGTGGTATCACGTTACATTCCGCCAGTGCGGACGGTATTTGCTTCGTGATACATTACCCGTGTTAAAATGGACAATTTACCAATTGCGGAAGAGGTCGATATCGTGTTGATGTATGGCTATTGTGATCAAAATGCCCAACGGGCGTGTGCTATGTATGCTGCTCGGTATTCTGGACGACATCATCCAAGTGTCCGGACCGTTCGCCGGATAGTTACGTTATTTAAGGAAACAGGAAGTGTTCAGCCACATGTTAAACGTCAACCACGACCTCAACAATTGATGATGTCCAAGTAGGTGTTTTAGGTGCTGTCGCGGCAAATCCGCACATCAGTAGCAGACAAATTGCGCGAGAATCGGGAATCTCAAAAACGTCGGTGCTGAGAATGCTACATCAACACAGACTGCACCCGTACCATATGTCTATGCACCAGGAATTGCATGGCGACGACTGTGAACGTCGTGTACAGTTTTGCCACTGGGCACAAGGGAAATTACGGGACGATGACAGATTTTTTGCACGCGTTCTATTTAGCGACGAAGCGTCATTCACCAACAGCGGTAACGTAAACCGGCATAATAAGCACTACGTTCTGCATTTTAATTTAAAAAACCTACCTGTTACCAACTGTTCGTCTAAAATTGTGAACCATGTGTTTGTGACTACTACAGCGCCATCTATCACAAAGCGAAAAAAGTGGTCCAACTAAAACATTCATATTTCTTTACGTACTACACGAATATGTAATAAAAATGAGGGATCCTATTTTAAAAGAAGCAGTTGACATTCGTTTGACCTATGGCAGCGCCATCTAGCGGGCCAACCATAGCGCCATCTGCCTTCCATCTTCAAGCTAGACAAGTTTCGTTCTTTGTAGTTTTTCGTTTGACGCTTATTTCGTGAGATATTTGGCCCGGTCACGATCAATGGACCACCCTGTATATTCCATGTTCCAAATTTAAGAGTCCTATTCATATCCTTGTTCCTTAGCTTATTTCGTTTTCAGAACAGCCATTCGTCTTTCTCTGTTAGGTTATTCGCAACAATAAGTTTCTTTGAAGGCAGGGTGTTAAGACATGTGCTCAATCTCCCATTCTTAGGAGGACTATTTCTCCCAGTCTCGTGTGCCCTGGCCTGTTTCCTAATGGAGATGGGCAAGCAATCTTCCACAGGGTTGTTCACGTTTCCGGGGTTCGCCAACTAAGAGGTGAGAAACAGGATTGAATGGGAAAGGCTATGTGACTTTATCTTGCCTAAAGTCGTGTTTTACGCTTCACTACCGCATTTGAACCCCAAAAATCGATAATCAAGAATTTATATTTGCAATGAAAGCATGAAAATTGCATGCAACATATAATTAGACACAAGATGTGCATTTCTCATAAAAAAGTATGATTTGTTAGGTGTTAATTAGCAAGCATTTGATGAATTTTATATTTAAAATATGTAGGTATTCCAATCTGAAAGAAAAAAAGAATACCAATGCGATGCTTGAACTGTGCTGTATATGTTATCGGAAAACTTCAAAGCCGATTTTTTCTGTAAACTCGTGAGGAACACAGACAACGCTGTGTTTCTCTCCACAGGAATTCCACCTGCGTGTTTCACTAAGGAACAGGAAGCAGTCAGCGATTTTCACACAACAGTACTTATTAACAGCGCGACTATCAGAGCACAACAGTACCGAGACTGTGACTGTACACGACTCTTTTAAATAAAAACGTAGCTGGCTGTTAACACATTCGAGTACGAAGTCTCATTTGCCGTAACATAATAACAAGATATTTAATACTTACGTAGGACCTTCTCCGAAGATCGTACCAACATCAATGTACATCTCTTCGGCAGCTGACCAATCATCGCGTTTGTGTTTGCTTACATCAGGTTTATTCATGGGATGAACAAGGCACACACCGGGTGCCGTATGACGTCATCCAGGCGAACGACTGTCCGAAACTTGCACCACGCCACGGATGTAGGACATTCACCAGTGTTTCCATGGGACCTGTGGCAAAAATCGAAGGCACCACAACAGCAGTGGACTACGTGTGAACATTATTGTGGAACACCCGCACCCCTTCATGCTCAATGTCTTTTCCGATGGCGTTTGAACATTACTGCCAGAGTCACAACGCCAAAATCGTGCGATAGCTGTTTGTGGAGGGTAATAGTGAACTCACATTTGTGTTTTGGCCATCCAGTTCGCCTGATCTGGACCCGAAGGAAAACATCTTGGACGCCAGCTCGAGCTCTGCGCACGCAAATCACCAGTTCGTAATTTAAGGGTATTGTGTGACCTGTGCATAGGCATTTGATGCCACATACCTCCAGATACCTACAAACAAGGGAAACTCCCCATCGGACCCCCTCAGATTTAGTTGTAAGATTGCCCAGTGGATAGCCCGTCAGAAGCTGAACACAGATGAAGCTGGAAAACAGGAAGAAAGTGTACTTAACTGTGAAAAAAGAAGCAAAATAGATACAGTGACCGGTCCAAGTTCAGCGCCGAGCCAACATGAGTGGCAGTGGTACCACGTCGTGGTTAGTTGGTTGACCGATTTGGCAAAAGGGACCAAACAACGAGGTCATCGGTCCCATCGAATTAGGGAACGATGGGGAGGGAAGTCGGCCGAGCACTTTCAAAGGAACCGTTTGCCTGAACCGATTTAGGGCAATAACGGGAAACCTAAATCAGGATGGCCGGACGCGGGTTTGAACCGTCGTCCTCCCGAATGTGAGTCCAGTGTGTTAACCAAAGCGCCACCTCGCTCGGTGTGTTGTGGTCTAACGTCCGTTTGCAACAGTGAGGTGTAAGGAAAGGAGCATACCCGTTTATTTGTTGTCATTTTTGAGAGAGGTCTATGCAGCATCTCGTCTACTCTCACTATTACTGGTTCTGAGCACTATGGGACTTAACATCTATGGTCATCAGTCCCCTAGAACTTAGAACTACTTAAACCTAACTAACCTAAGGACATCACACAACACCCAGTCATCACGAGGCAGAGAAAATCCCTGACCCCGCCGGGAATCGAACCCGGGCGCGGGAAGCGAGAACGCTACCACACGACCACAAGCTGCGGACTCTCACTATTACTCACATTTAGTAGCGACGGTAATATAATCTTACGGTATAACTCATATTCTATAATCAATGTATAGCTTGACAATTGTCATTGACTCGCACGTCGCCGAAGTGGCGTCAACTAAAAAGGACTTGCAATACGGCGGTCGAACTTCCCCGCAAGGGGTCTCCCGGCCAACAATGCCATACGATCATTTCATTTCACCGTGACATAAAAGGGCACGAGGGAGATTTGAACACGGATCTCCCACTGTATTGTCCAGCACCGTTACCACACAACCACGACGCTGTGGCTCTTGCAATTTGCTCGATGTTGCACATCTTTAACTTGGACTGTTACTATTTTTTCACGGCTCATTACACCTTATTTCTGTTTTCATGCTTAATCTGTGTTCAGTTTTTGACGAGCTATCCGCTGTGTCATTTTGCCACTAAATCTGAAGGGGTGGATGTGTGCGATGGAGAGTTTCTTCTGTAAGGGTGTGTCTGTCGAACCCACGCCACGAAGATTCACTGCTGTATTGCGTTAGAAAGGTGGACCAAGAAGTTACTAATCAGGTAGTCATAATGTTTTGGCTCGTCCGTGTACATACGTCTAACTTCGCGTCTAGTCTCGTGCCGTGACTGTATTTGCTGATGCATTAATCCCCTGATCAGCGGAGGGCACTCGCACGGACGGCTCCGTACTCAGCGATGCCACACCTATTAAGCGTTAAGGCTATATCGCCGGCGGAAAAAGCATTTATGGATGTGTAGCACTATGTCCGACTCATCCCACTTATAAGTTTCAATGTCACAATAAATGTTGTAATATTGTTTGTTAAAAGCTACATCTTCTGTGTAGGCTTAAAATACGTCTGCATGCGAGAGGTAAACCTTAAAAATCATACTGAAATTGACCTGGAAAATAATAAAACGATCTACGAACGTTCCAAGACAGTCCCCGCATCTCAAGTTTGACACCCGAGAGACGGGTAACGAGAAAATCTCGGATTGATTTCGCGCACTGGAAAGGTTTTCGGCAACTCAGTAATGGCACGCACAAGCAATTGAAAGTAGAAAAGTTTACGACTCAATTTTGGGACTGCTCTGTAAAGTGTCGCATCCGTCTTCGTGGTATCATGACGCCATGAGCACCTCAGGCTACAGAGAAGGGCTTCATTCTACAGAAAACCGTATGACAGACAAACAAACAAACCAACCAACCAACCAACCTAAAAGATACACCAGTTGAGAGGGTCAACGGTATTTTGATCTTGCTCAGTACCGTGACGGCCAAAGCAGTCTGAACTTCATGGTTAAGTAGATTCACGGGTAATCATTTGTAGCGAACAAGCATTAGAATTCTGAAATGAATAGAATGTTATATGCCTGGATGGGAGGGGGTGGGCGCAATTTTCATTTAGTGCTCTTTATTCTAAATCTCCATTTTATCAACTACAACTTTTAAAAGACGCTAGTTGACAATGTAAAGAGCCTTATCAGATTATTCGAGCGAATAATCTTTCTTTTCTAACAAAACGTTAAGGTATAATGTTTGTTCCTGGAACAAAATCGCGACATGCAATGTCCAAAGCTACTTCACTCACGCTTCCTAGCAAAATTAGCACGTACAGTGAGTCCCAAAAGTATTCGTCTAGCTGCATATCTTTTAAAAAACAAAGTCTGTGTAACATGAAAAGAAATGTATACAAAATCTAAAGAGCCAGTCATGTAAAGAAGTACCTCGGTAAGTCATTTTTGTTGAAAAGTAAGGAAAGAAATACATCCAAATCGACAGTAAGGTTAAGAAAATAGAAAATATAATACAAGAGCTCGTTCATAAAGTATTCGTCCACCATCTCAACATGCCGAAATTCTGCGCGCAGTGATTAAACTATAACGCTGACTCATGGCGCACACTGGAGTCAATCGTGCGCGGCCCCACACTATCGCCTGTTGTGGTTCTGAACGGTGCCTGTGATAAGAGTACAATTAGAGCCATGGGCCATAAGGGTAGTGAGACGACGCTGTTCGAAAGGAAACTTATTCTGCGCTTACACAATGAGTGCAAATCATCTTACGAGATTGTTAAAGTAGCCTGTAGACCTAGATCGACAGTTCAGTCGATAATAGATCGATATTGCGCAACAAAATCATTAAGAAACTAACCACATACCGGACGCCCTCACACTTTGACTGATGCGGACGTGAGATTTATCATGAGGGAAATAAAGAAGAAACCTAAAACGAGCGCTCCTAAGTTGGCTGGTGAGTTAAGAGTCTAGGGGAAAGAAGGAATGTGCCAACACAATCAGAAATACCTTCTAAACGTATGGGTATCACGGCCGGGTAGCGCGCAAGAAATTTTGGGTCAGTGAACACAATGGAAAGAAACGTCTTCATTTTGCGAAGGAACATAAATTCAAAAAGGAAGACTTCCGGAATAGAGTAATATTTTCTGATGAGAGTAAATATAACGTATTCGGGTCGGATGGCAGGCGAATGGTGAGGTGTAAGAAGAATGCGGAGATGTTGTCACGCCATCTTGTGCCAACGGTTAAACACAGTGGCGGCTCCCTGATGGTGTGGTGCTGTATAAGCGCTGCAGGTGTTGGAAAATTACATTTCATAGAAGGTACAATGGGTCACCATATGTATATCAACATTTTAAAGGACAATCTGAATCTTAGAGCCGAAAAATTAGGTCTGCAAACAAATTACGTTTTTCAACAAGATAACGACCCAAAGCATACGGCTCTACATACGAGGCTGTGACTCCTGTACTATACTTAACACCCCTCCTCAGTGCCCAAACATTAATCCTATTGAACACCTTTGGAAAATAGTAGAAGATAGCATCAGGAGAAGACAAATTTCTAACAAGAGAGACCTAAAGGAAGTACTTCAAGACGAATGGGACACATTTTCACACTCTGACCACAAACTTGGTTAAGTCGATGCCCAGACGACTACAAGCAGTAACAGCTGCCAAGGGAAACTCCTCTAAATATTAATTTTTGTAACTGAAATCATTTTCAGATGGTAAACTTAAAAAAAAAATATGATTGGACGAATACCTTTTGAAGTAGCCCTTCAATAAATTCTATATTTTGTCAGATTTGTTATCGCTATGGATGTATTTATTACCTTGTCCATCAATAAAAATGACTTACCAAGGTTCGTTGCACATGACTTGATATTCACATTTTATATTCCCTTCCTTTCACGTGACTTACATTTTTTTTAAAAAATCACAACTAGAATACTTTTTGGACTCTGTAACTGCACCTCATCTCTTGACCATACGTCCCACGTGCTTAGCTATGGGTTGAATGAACATGATTTTTGGAATCTGTCGAAACATTACCCTTTATTTAGGTTATTGCACTTTGAAAGGCATGGCATTTCTTACACTAAACTGTAATTTTACATTACACTTTTATGCAAGTTGTACATAACACCTAAGGCGTCATCTACAACTCATCAGCATTCATTCACACTGTTGTGCCTCACTGTTTTGCAAGAATTTTTTTTTTTAATCCGTTTGAGCTGTCTGGACGAGCTACAGGTTGTAAGAAGAAACTGCTTACAAATTCCGAATTATTCAAACACATGGGCAATACATACCCACATGTTTATCTACGTATCCGATACAGTACGGAAGCTAATTTCTTCCAAAAGCCGCCTCCGATTGGATTGACGTCCTCATCTACGTGTAACTCATTGTTACAGCCAGATGTTTCTCTGAATATTTCGGAACTGAGTGCTAGCTACCTGTGAAGAATATACTGAAATGTCTCTCTGGTTACACTGTAGCAATCCATTTTTTCCCATTCCTCTTCAGTCTTTGTTGGAGGCGATGAAATTCTCCAAGCTGCTCACATTTAATCCAGTACTCACTTAGTTTTCGTTTGTTTCTTCGCCTCATGAGGTATGAGTTTTCCAAAACAATAAAACTGACCAGCAGCTGTCCAAGAATCGATGTTATTTGATGTGAGGGGGTTGGATTCGAATATCAGCCATATTCCTGCTATGTTTGCAGCAGCAGTCTGACGAATACTTTTCTGGAGGATTGCCAAACTCAAGTGTATGTGTCTTCTGATCAGTGCAATTGAACAAACTGTGGATTACACGAATATCTTTCATTCGGTAGAACGACGGGCACACATGGGAATTCAACACATCGCTAACACACACTGGAAGAGCAAAACTGTTGGGTCTCGTCTTGCCGCATTGCATGGACAGCTCACGTAAAATTACTCGCTGCAAAATGAACTGCCATCGTTTGAAGTTTCCTGTGGTTACAAGACAAGTTGTCTCTTTCAGTGCGACGGATTCACTGCACGTTCTTTTACATCACTTCAAGTATCTGCTAAATCTACACTTTCTTACTGACGGCTCGACCTCACCAGTCAAGATCGTTTGGCGTCTGTTGTCCGTGAGGATATGATACAAAGCAAAGTACAAGAGAAAACATACTAGTTACTGGCTCACATCTCTGTACAGTGTGACCCTCGAAACTTGCACCATGACGTCAACACAGCGAAATGTACGTAATCAATAAAAGAAGTTTTTAATACGAGAACGTATCTTTTCATTGTGTCATTATTGGCTCTTTATCTGATTTCTTGCCACATCATAACTGTTGGTAAATTCAAGCATTCAACGAGTTCATCTATAGTCATTGTTTGTATTAACATGCCATGTGGTACTTTCGCATTTAGTTGGGCAACTTATATGAATTACCAGAGAGCCTGTTAATACAAGATAACACTGGCGACAACAACGATGCAAGTTTACCAACATCTGACACAACTGGGTATCTGAGAAACATTTAATCAACCTTACATACAAGCACTGCAACAACTGGTCGAAAGTAGCGTGCTCCTAAAATGGCATAAAACATCTTTCTATGTACCTAAAATGGAGGCTTAGGTGCAACAACATACAAGGCATAATTTACTACTAAATGTCATCCATAAAATACTTGGAAATGGCCTAAGACCAAAATTATAAAATCATTCGTGAAATAAAGAGAATAGCAGCCGAAGCCACAGCGTAATCAGTCAAAAAATTTTATCACAGCTGCTGATCCTATCACATTGAAAATTTCTATGGATAAACTTTTACATTCGAATTCCAAAACTATTCACACTTTTATACTGTAGGCCTATTACTTGCATGTTGATGGTATTCAATAACATTGCATAAATAGCAAATGACTTTCAACACAGTTTAGCTTTTCATCATTGTTTCCTAAAATATTTTCTATTCTTCCCACTACATCCTACAAAATGAGTGGCAAAATTGGCCTCCACTTTCCCACCTCAAACAGAGCACAAAAGAGTCATGAAAAATGAAACAGTAAGATATGTCAACAGACTCAAGTTCATGATTTGTAGATGAACCTTGGCCAGAGGTGTTTACATAGAATTGTTTGGTTAAATTCACTATACTCTAGCCATTCAAATGTTACTTGCTGAATAACTATCCACCTTCCAAGGTAAAGTATGTAGCAGTTCAGATAAGGGTGGGCATACTTTTCCGATGCAATAGCCAAATAATTGACACCTAAAAAGATTGTATTTAGATTAATTCCAAAATTAATGTGTAAAAGATATGTCTACAGCAACATTTTTCACTCTTGGTTGACATTTTCCATTTCACATTGTGGAATGTAACACTGAATAAAATGTATATATAAATTTCTACAAGACATCTCTTCTAAATTGAACTATCACCACAAATTGTTGCAAGTGTTTCCCCAAACCAACATTTGGCCTACAAAATCTGTAGGGTATTTCACTGTCCCTGAAGTGGACGTACTAATCCAAAATAGTTTGTAAGCATTTTAGTAGAAAAGTGCCATTGCAATGTAAAAATATCTGCAAAACATATGTGGCATGTCCCTGACAAGGAAATTAATTTTCAAAACATGGACTGAGCCTTAAACATACAAGTAATCCCTATTTTGCACCTGAATGGAAGCCTATACACAAAAACAGTTCAGTTACAAAAGAACTGAAACACCATTCTCAGCCCCCTGACCTCAAGGGAATAGGTGTAGAATGATTTACACTATGTAAGAAAAATGCAGTTATCAGACGAGAAACTGCGAACATGTTTCACTATCTAATATTCTTTTATAATAAATTCTTACATAAACATGTATTTCAATATTGGAGGTTTAAGATAAGTGTTAAAGAAGCATCAGCATGTATTATACAATTTAATCACAACACAGCATACCAGAAAGTATTGTGATTAGAGTACCAACACCAAAATACTAAGGGATCCAGTATTAGAGCCAAGAGTTTTGATGAGTCGATGAGATATTGCAGTTCAGCAAGGCACAACCAATAGGTAACATTCCTACTGAATTTCTTAAGTCGATAAGTGACAGTCTTACAATTATTGAAATTAATGAGTAAATTCTATGAGTCCAGACACTCTGTCACTGGGTTTTCAGAAGAATATTATCCACACAATCCTGAACAAAACAAGGATATGCAGAATCATTTTGAAAGCTGAAGCATCCAATTTACTAATTAGAGTATACAGAAGATTAGAAAACAGAATCTACAAAATGACAAAACAAGGATATAGTGAGAATACTTTGGTAAGCACAATCATTCCTCACCAAAAGGAGACTACTGGAATCCAACATGGACCATTAACTTAAGAAATTTGAGAATTAACATCTGTTCACCATTCTATGGAAGTGATTCACTGCCTGTCAGAAAACTGAACACAGTATTAAGACAAACAGAAATGCCCATCTAACCAGATGATTGTGGTGCTAGCTACCTGCCTTTTTTAATTTAAAATTCAAAAGTTAAATATTAATCCTATAGGTTTCTTTCTTTCATTTTGAAATGTTCTCAGTGCTCTTGTCTTGTGTCTTTTGCAAAAATATACACTGAAAAACTACGAAATCTGAAGACTAGAAGGGTACCACACTCCATTTACCAACAATATTACAGACTCAACGATGACTATCAAACTCTGTGGGCATTACACTAAACACCCAGCAATACTTTCAAATAAAATGTGACAAATATGCAGAAGAGTGTAACTGCAGCTATGCTCAAAAGTTTGATGTGCATATTTCAACAGGATGTAACAGAATGGACTAAAAGATTCACATTCACACATAAGAATGAGAAACTGTCAAACCTGCCTTACCACAATTACAGAAAATGTTACTGGACTCAATGTAAATTCAGAAGACATGCAACAAAAGTGAGATCTACATCTAGCAGTAAAATGAAAATCTAATTTGCGTGGGGGGGGGGGGGGGGGGGGGGGGGGTTTGCATCATTACTTGTATTTTTAATCTCTAAGCAATCAGCATGGTTAGAAACATTCTTGAAAGACCACCATCTTTGCCTTCAGTAGCTAGTGAAACTGCAATTTCAGACAGTCATCAAAAGGGCACCCAGATTCGAAGTCTAGCAGATACACCACATTCCTGAAATAATCTCCTTAATCTGCACAAGTGTACTGAACATACTCATGGGGAATGTCAAATTAATCCCAAATATAAACTGCCATTACACAACATCCATGCAAAAGTTACGATGAGCAATCAAAACTTTCCTAATGTGTTGTGAGAAAGACTACTCAGAAACAAACTTCTGTAACGACTGTTGACACCTCCCTCTTCATAATCTTTCCAAGATATTTGGACTAAAATTGATACCTGCCAAACATATCCATGGGCAAAGACAAATGGAAAACAAGTGCATAATGGAACAATCATAATGGACAACACTCAATACATAGTATGCTGAAGTGAAGACCACAGCATACTATTAACTGGATATCTAATATTTTAGTGGAAGAAAAAATTAAAATGACTTGTAAATAGCAGTTTCATTAAGACATAGCACTAGCTCAGATCATGGAAACACAAGGAAAGACATTAGTCACACCCTTTTCTAAGAGACCATCATCACAGTATATACCTGGAGTGATATAAGGAAACCATGTAAAACCTAAATATGTGTGGTTTAAGAGGGATTTGAACAATCCTCCTCCCAAATCCAAGTCCAGCAGAAAATTATTGGAGGATTCAGCTAAATTCAGTGAACACAATGGACACTCAAGTGAATAATACATGCTGGAATATCGGCTGCATGCATTGCATGTACTTAACCAAAAAATGTATGCATCAATATTTTACTATAAGCTATGCATATTTAAATTCTAATGAGGAGCAAAGTTTGGATTCAGCTGATTTAGTAGTCTGCTGAACCTTTATAATCATGTTTTAATGTGTTAAGGCAATCCTAGCAGTGTGCACTCTTCCATAGAAGAAATTGACTTAAAAATATCTGCCCTGAACTAATTGCTTAATAGATATTTGACAAATTATTTTTGCCCAATTAGAACTACTGCTGCATCAAGTTGTCACCATGGAAAATAAACTGATTCTCCTCCCCCCCCCCCCCCCCCCAGACCAAGTCTCATTTGAATACATAGTAAGGAACAGCATCTCCCCCCCCCCCCCCCCATAATTTTATTTTACTACAGTGCACAAAGTAAACAACACTGCCATTATGCACTATTCGGAGGAAAAATCTACGTCAATGCAGGCTGAATACCACATAACTACCTACATTGTCATTTTTAAATAACATGTAAGCAAGGTCAAGCAAAGCTGAGAACATATTACCAGTCAATTCAGCTTTAACCACATCAATTTATTTTGTACAAAAGTTGATCATGACAGCATAATACTACAAAGGAAAGGGTTGAGAAATAGGATTTATCTACAAGAAATATTCAACTGCAGACAAAAATTTACCTTGACTTCAAGTAGTCTTACAACTGTGTAATAGATTATACTGAACTACATCTGTTACTTTTTAATATCAGACTCTGAACTGTAAGTCAAAATATTGTGCAGGTTGAATTGATCTGACAAAACACGATGTCTTGAACCCTTTCAATTAGATCTCACCCACACTATAACAGTGGGGATTTGAAGCTTAAGCTCAAAACACCTATGTTAACTTTACACAAGGTGTTCTGATCAGCACTACTATTGCCTGGCATATTTTCACTAGAGGGCAGTACAACACACAAATGAGTTTCTTTTCTTGAGACAGCAAACACCCAGATGTATCTTACTTATCAAACAAGTGTCAGTAACAGTCTACAGCAATAAAATACTCTGAAGACTTAGCCAATGACAGTCCTTTAATTTCATGTGTAAAAATTGCTGCTCAAGGTACTTTGCTCACTGAGAAGCAACTTTCAGTGTTCTACTGGAGAGTTTCCCATAGAGATGTTTCACACTCGGTACGTCCTATCTGTTCTCCAGTCGATCGTCAGTATCATGTGAAAGCTTAAAATAACTTTAGGTCTAAAGTATCACTCATTTTATTGTGTTTCCTCGTGTGTAATTTTTGCACTGTACAATGCCAAGCAAAAATATATAACGAACTGAAAAGAATGCAATTGCATTTGTTATTGTACAATGAATGGATCACACCCACTTTCAAAACATCAGGAACCAATAAATATTAAAATGCAATTTTCTTTAGCTTCAGGCTTTTTCAGTCAAGTTTACCACTATCACCTCTGAAGACAACATGCAACAACATATCTCAGCACTTCACACATGAACACTACCAATAAAAATGAATAGGTGACAGGATGAAAAAATCCTCCTTTGAATATTGTACTATTACAATTAGCTCTGTTAAATTAATTTTACCATAAGCCACAGCCTATGATGCATTATGCATCATTTGCATACTCCAGGGTATGCCCCAAGTTCCAGTCCACTGAGGTTTGATAAATACAGAAATTTCATTATCTAGTTACAAATAGTCAGCTATTGTCAACAACAGCCAGTTACTGAACAAAATTTACTTGATGCCGACACTTAAAAACCTATATTCTAAATGAAATTTCTGCAAATTGTTAATCATGCTATTCTTACAGCAACGCACCTCTCATTTCGATCAATGCAAAGTGGAGGGTGCCGAGGTCTTCTGGTATGCAATTTAATACTAGGTTTACAAATGAACAATCTTTACTGATATATACATACAAAACTTGCCGAATAAATACAGTTTCATTTCGAAATCACAATTTACATCAGAACATCAATATAAACAAAACTTATTTATTAAAAGTGGTGCACTATCTAGTAGCATCCACTGCAGAGCTCACATGTATCTGAAAGTTATTTTAAAAGAATACTATGGAGCAAGGAAAAATAAGTGACTAAAAACCAATACTAAGCAGGATGCATCATCAAAACATATCAGAAAAAAAGGTTTTAAAGTGTAATAAATAGTACTGTTCTCAAAATCTATCCCTGATAAATAATTTAACTAATTAATGTTCAATGTTTATTAACAAGATCATAAGTTTCATACATGTCCACTTTAGATGGAGTATGGAGAAAATGTACAATGAGAAAAATTAATATGGGCTCCACATTTGATGTTAAAAGTAATCAAAACCTGGTGCCTTCTTCGCATTCTGCACCACACATTGTTATTTTTCTTGTTCTTTGAAGATCACAGCACTAGTAGCTCCCACCTTAAGTTAGGATTAGAATGGGAGGGCAATGCTATGATAAGTAAATTAAGATGGAACCATGAGACAGCAATGATCAAGTAAACTGGATACAAGATAATGGCAGCAAAATATTTTTACTAACTATATCTGACTTGCATACACAATAAGGGCATACCAAAAGGTGACAGAAGGACAGAGGAACTTCCTGTGACCGGGCATAAAGTAAGTTCCAACATACAATTCCCAAGCCTTTCCTGCCTTGACTGATCAAGTCTCTTGAAATATTTCAACAACATATCACATTTTAAAAAGAAGAAAATCATAGCTAAGTCTAACACCACAAAATAAATCAGGCATTCTTCTTCATTAAAACCACAGAAGTTTAAGTGAAAATTATTCAGTAGGACCAATTGCATTTCCCTTTCTTATTTCTCAAAAAGTAAAAGCTGTGGAGCTTTCTGCTGAAATGCTAGCAACGGTCAGAATCAAAACACCAGTGTCAGGAAGTCCCTTAAGTTGCTTGAAATCTTTTGTTGTTTCATGTTCTATTGTTTTTTGGAAATTAACCGACAGCTGATTTTGGTGAGCCGGGCCGCTGCTGGTGTTGAGAGCATCACATAGCATATTTCCGCGTCCACTCTCTTGCCAGTTCATTATATTTTTCCCTATCTGTTTTGTATATCCTAGCTATCTCTGGCACTAGTGGATCATCTGGATTAGGATCACACAGAAGAGAGCATATGGACAGTAAAACTGAAAAAGAAAGGACATACAGAATCAGAAAAAAATCACTATGTCTAGCCTTCTAATTAATTTTACCACAAATAATTCGTACATATTAAGCAAGCTTACCTTTTGATATAGTAAGCGCTGGGGACCACTGCGATCTCAAAATGTCCAAACAGATACTGCCATTGCTATTTATATTAGGGTGATATATTCTTGTCGTAAATGCAACCTACAACAGACAATATTTATGTAAAAGCTTATTTTCCTGCATTCACAAAATTTAGCTTCCATTTCAGTACTGAAAAGATTCACATCTTTCTGGGATAGACAGATTTATGATTAATCAAAATCTGGAATCTACTTTTTGTTAACTGACAGCTTGATTATCAAAGTAGTGAGACATCACTACAAGATGCACATGGAAATTGACTGAACCGATGTGAATGTCTAAAGCCTACTTACATTTCTGAAAAAGCTTGATTAAACTGTATCAAACAAATATCTAAAAAGTCTAAATTCAAATTAATATGCTCACTAATGTACAGCCGTACATTATGTTACTGTTCACCACCTACAAAATTTTATGTACAGTCTGCAATTGAGAAGAATGCACTTGACATGAATGAGACTGGGAGTAATGTGGTCCAAACATGTATATGCTGTTTGGGAAACATTTTCATGAACGTGGTGATGGCAACATAGTTAACACTGACGAAGAGGTTCTAGCAATGTAATCATATTAAATTTGCGAACTTCTTCAGTACTAAGTTGGCATTGTGGTCTAGTGCTCCAGTGTGGGCCTGGAGGTTTTACAGCCACAGAACAATCTCACTGAAGATGAATTTTTCAGTCTGCATTTACAGCAGTCTTCACCTACATGATGTGATGATACGACAGGAACAACGTGTGGTTCAGATTCCGCATGAAACTGGAGGTCTTTTCCCTGGTATCATTACTACAGTAGGTTATGAGCACCAAAGTCTTAAAAGTGGCATCCAATTATGATAATGTGGAAACAGGTGTCTTAACATTTCTCTCAGGCTCCTTGTCAACCAAGGAATATTAATTTGCTTTCTTCAGTGCAACGATACTATCCAAAGTAGTATTTGTCAAACTGTTCATGTGTCCATTGGATTAATACTGGTATTGTGCATCCAATTACTAAAATGTTTCTCATAACACACGTTTCACTTAAGTCGATTAAAGCATCACCAACACTTTAAATTTTTCTTAAATTAATGGCTTGTAATGTTGATGTGACTCGTGCATTGTTTCCTCATTGTCCAACTCCCAAAACCATTTTTTGTAACAGCCTACTACAATTACTACATGACAAGTTACACAGCCCAATTTTTATACACACAAGGGTATTTCAACTAACAGCATGTTCTATTATCTAACAGTACGAGTCCCCCATGTTATTTTTGGACTTACTCTGACCACAAAACAATCATTTCAACAGGAAGCACCAGGAACAAATGCTAGTTATTTTTAACACTTTCCCAAACCTGTTGCACCTAACAAAAGTGTTCTTTTTAATGCAGCATCTTAATAATGCCCGACAACACCACCTGCTAACAATTGCCTCACTAATTGTACAATATGAATGTGTACCAACTCACAATTATTTCAAGAAGTATAACAATTTTAATCCAATTTCAAAAAATTGCAAAATGATTTTAAGCAAGACAACTCTGAAAACTCCAAGGTATTTCAATAACAGTCCCATAACACTTCAAAATTAATATATCATGGTGCACATTGTCTGGAGAAATGAAAATCAAGACTTCACAGAACACATCACATTAAAAGTTTACATAATACACAACTTATTGTGAAAAATACTGCACGAATGCAATACAGAATTACTCAAAATTTTAAATGTCTTGTTTCAGACACATTAACCTGCAGTTTAAAAGAAATTTATATGCAGCTTTGCAGGGGCAATTTGTATATACAATGAATTACAAAGCTACACTTCGTCAGCAGTTTGGACCGTTATCCATACACTTGGGATGCAGGAAAGTGAAGGTCATCGCATACTTTCAATATGACAGTTTAGTAGTTCAGATAGCCTTACATCAGCAAAAACTTCTGACTTCGAAGGACACTACTAAATGGAGATGCAGCAGTAGTTTTAGTCTAATCACAATCAACTCTCTTTACAAGAACTTTGTGGAAGAAAGGATGAAAGCAGAAAGGGACAAACTTCAAAACTACTTAACTCTGCATCAAGCAGACGTTTGCATTATTGTGAAAAGAGAAGTTGCTACTCACCATATAGCAGAGATGCTGAGCCGCACAGGCACAATAAGAAGACAGTCACAAATATAGGTTTTGGCCAGTAAGGCCTTCATCAAAATTAAACACACACACACACACACACACACACACACACACACACACACACACACTTTTTCATGAAGGCCTTACTGGCCAAAAGCTATATTTGTGACAGTTATTGTGCTATCTGCAACTCAGCATCTCTGTCTGCTATATGGTGAGGAGCAACTTTACTTTTCACAATACTCTTCCATTCTATCCTGTATTTTCCTTGTTTAACCATTTGCACTACTAATGATATAGAACAGGCAAAATAGTTTCAGGGAACCAGACACTTTACAGGCACTGGCACAAGTCTATGAAAAAATCAAGTAACTGGTGCTTATTTTCTACAGAACCATAAACCTCAATCAATTTTTTTTTTCTTCACAGCAACAAAGGCTTGTGCTGTATTTACATTTTATGTCTCACTGGCCCAATTCACTCATTTTGTAATGAGACTTGGGTTTGAAACTGGTTCAGTAGTTCAGTCTCTCAGATCTCAACTTTCTTTCAACTGAAACCACACTTCCTCCTGTGTTTACCTTTGTCAATTTCTCTGAATTTCTAATGTCTTTAAAATTATCTACACTTTTCTTCGTGATTGCTGTCGTTACTGATCCCATTACATTGCCAATTCTAATTAGAAGCTAGTCTCCCGTATCTCCTTGGTACATATTTGTTGAATCATGTTTTGATTACACCTCTTAGTATTTTATGAACAAGATGTATTAAAAAACATGAATCTTTTTGGGAAAGAATTTTATTTACATCAATGTCAATAATTCAAAATAATCCATGTCAAATGTACACCTATACTAACACTTTCTCCAATCTCAAACACTTCTAAGAACTGCCTTTGGGATAGTTTTTCACTCCCTCAACTATGTGTTTTAGCTTATGAAACAGTAACCTATTAAAGTTTTATTTTATGAAAAACCACATAATGCCATTCCTGGCAAATACACATGCTGAAGCATTATTACATACTGTTTCTGATCAAAAATCGATGAGCAAGCATCAGTGTGTGATTATGTGGATTACTGTGAAGCAGAAATCGTGAACTGATGACACCCTCAGTTTCAAAAGTGTATCTGTACATGCCTATTACATTATGACATTTCAAAGTGGTGCTTCATTGTCGATTTCATTACAGACTGCTGGGCAACTTTCCTTCCCCTCTCTTTCTTCAAAAGTCAATGGTCTTGCAAACTAATTTTGTGATCATACATTTTATACCTAAAACACCTGTAGAAATCTAATAGCAAGAGCCAACTGAAACGTCGATATCAAGAAATTTTCCAACTGATTAGGGAATTGTTCATAAACTTACATTCCGACACTGGCAAGGATTTGAGCCCTCCAAAGGTTTCATCCAGATGATTGTGGCTGATTGATATAGTATTACCACTACATCTCACTGACATTACCTTTTCATGATATACCACATTCATCACAAGAGACACGTCCCTACCTTAACTGCCCCCTATCCCTACAATGCATCCACCAATGATCTACCAAACTGTGTTTGGTCAACGTGTCTCCCCCACAATCACACCACTAATCCACCTGTGAACGTAGTCATGAATTACATGCTGTCAGATGCCTCACAGAGGTTGAGTGTGTGTGTGTGTGTGTGTGTGTGTGTGTGTGTGTGTGTGTGTGTGTGTGTGTGTGTGTGTGTGGGGGGGGGGGGTCAGGGGAGGGAGGATTGGGGCAGGTACCACACACGATGGAGCAGCTCCATGACAGCTTAGTACATCATGAGCAACTACTACACTAACAAATTACTTTGCAACCCCACACATCCATACGGCTGAATACCCAGGGAGAATAAAATTAAATTTCTTTCACTTTTTTCTATGACTTCAGTGGCTCGTGCTTGAGTACCCAGGGCACTCATCTTCATGACTGTTTTGTAACACTTATACCACTCTTAAATCCAAGTTTTACTCATACTTGGATCATGAATAGCAATTTGACATTTCTAAAACTTTGCTGCATTTTGTTCTAGCCTTGTATGAAAATTTAATAAAAACTCTCTTAGCAACTTTTAAAGAAACTAGATAATTGCAGATATTACCAAACACATGCAACTTCTGTGAGCTGACAACATAATGTTCACAGGGCTGAACCTGCATAACTACTGCGGACATAAATAATAGATTTTAGCTTCATCCACAGTGCGGATGAAGCCCAACCAAGAGGCATTACATTCACTGATCAAAAATGAGTGCACTGAGAATGGCTATTTTCTAGCTGAAATCTAGATCTGCCAATAAAACTTTAGAAGGACAACCGATAGCTCAAATCTATTATTTACAAGTCAATATAACAGTCACCAAGTGCAACAGCCTTCTGAATGGAAGGTAACCTGAACACACACACACACACACACACACACACACACACACACACACACACACACACACACACACACAGAGAGATATATATATATATATGCTTTTACAAGTGACATCATTGGCCCTATTTTTATTAATCTTAAGTTTGTAGCGAATGTATAGGTTATACTTCGTACAGAAAAGGTCCTGGCAGTTGGAACCACTTGCCTATTTTCAACTTAAGCACGAAAGGCTACTGGCATTACCAAAGCTGTTCCACCACCAAGATGCTGCCATCATGGCATAAAAAAAATTTGTTCTGCATGACTGGCTTTGGTAACCATACAAAACAGCTGGGCCAGGTTAACTTTTACTCTCATGCATGCGAACTGTAGGGTGGAAGGTTATACAAGTCTTTCGAAGTTGTTGAAGTCACTGAACGTGTAACAGAAATACGCTATTTTTAATGAAAATTGTAGTAACCAACTTACTTTTAGCACAGTTCGAGCTCTAGTTTACAATGGGATGTCGTAATTGGATTTTGAGTACATGCTTTTAAACACTGTGCACTCCACTATGTATCACTGACAAAAATCAAACTGAAGTGGAAGAGAGATTTTCAAATTTGTAATAGGGCTGAAAGCATTTGTGCTTGAATGTTCTGTAGGGGACCAAACGTTTTGTTTTTTTAAGTTTGACAGACACTAAAAGGGCAAATACAAATTTTACAGTGTGTCCGTATGTCAACTCAAGATGGGAGACCTACCTTTAAACATATACCAGTCATTAAGGAAACTGGGCACATTCAATTAAAATGTAAAAATTTTAAGCATAATCTGGTGGATCTTCCTGATGTAGACATGACTTATATAGTCAGGACAAGATCATTTTTACTTTTTCCAACCAATAGGTCATTATGCTGAATTAATTTACAAGTTAGTGCTGGAGTGTCCTACATGCCACTTCTGCTACAACTTGTCATTTTCCTAGATTTCAATGTGTATTGCTAAACAACAAAATTACACATGCTTAACTTTGTTTGTAACAGGGGAAGTCTACAGTGTTTCGGGACATTTAACTCACTGTCAGTGGGAACATTTATTCAAGTATATGAAAGTGGTGAGGAAATTTGGGCAGATTTTATCTTTCTGTATTTCATTAGAATTGTATTGCGTTAACTATTTCACGTTTACCAAAATTACAACATTTTCTTTCTCTTCAATCTCCACATTTAAAGATACTAACATATAAAATTTAAATTTAGGGTTTGTTTCAATGTGTCTTTCAGAACAGCACAATTACCCGAGACAATGCTTACATTCAGTATGACTATGTACATTTTACTTTCCTACCTTACATTCACAATTCACATTGAATTGCTACCCAGGTAAACCATGCCAGCACATTTTAGTTGCCGACAACCTTTTTAGCAGTTCTGACCCCTCCTCAAGAGCATTCACTATCCAACAGTGCTTCATTCAACAAAACTTAACATACACAGATATGAAGTTGATCATTGCATCAGGGACTGTGTGATGATGCAATGAAGTGTGGTTACACTGTGTCAGAAGGGTGCAGAATTTCATGGAATATGACTGCTTTATTGTGTCCATAACTTGAGGGGGAATATGGGATTCTTTAATTTTTTGTTTTAAATCTGACCTTTTACCTTTCTGAACCCAAGAGACTTCAATGTATAATTCTTCTGGCACAAATTATCAAATTTAACCATTTTATGGACAGCAGGAAAGGGAACAAACTCATAACAGAGACTAAAAACAACATTACCAGAAGGACTTGCCTAACAAATGTCAAACCATTGGTACTGCACATGGTTACTGGGTTCTAAATGAAGCAGAAAATATACATAGCAAGAAAAAAAATAATGATGTAGATAGCAGCTTATGTCTGTTCATACAGATATCTGTTACCAGTATGTGGTTTATTTGATAACATAGCCGATAATGTGATCAAACTAATCCCTATTAAAATGAGGCTTAGCACTTTCTTCCACTGATCCATCGAGCTGTGACAGACGCAACAGCTTACATTCCTACAGAATTTTCTATCAGATGGTGTATTTCAAAATATTTATGACGTACAAACACATACCATGCACTACTGCTTGAAGAGTAAATTTCAGCCCTTCCCACAGTTTGCTTTATCCCATTAATTTGCTGAAGTTTGGGAAGTGCGAATCAGTGGTAGAAGATGTGGCAGAACTAAATTTTTTTTACGATGCCCACTACTTACAACTCTACCCGTAAACTATGTCCATTTGGTACCATATACAATCAGTCCGAGCTTATTACAGTACCTTCATACTACTCTGAAAAATGTCGAGTGCAAAAGGATCAAATGCCAGAACTAAAGAACCCATTTACATAAATCCATCCAATATTACTGCATTTTCCACGTTTCTGTTGACAAATGCACACTTTTCAGTGTATGTAACAACCAAAACCATTAAGGCATTTGCATTAAATTAAGAGCCTGAACTGGTATTCTCAAATTACAGATCTAAATCCATATGCCCTGCAACTATTGTGATATAGCAACATTTTTTAGATAAAAATGTCCAAAAGTTGTCTTTTTATTCAAAAATTATGTGGCATTTTCCACTGAATCCCATTGCAGACGAACAGTTGGGCACATTGACAATGGCCTCACAGTACTTTTGCTACCTTAGGAAGCTTGTTGTCAACTACAGTAAGTTTCATAAGAAGCCCAAGTGACATCAGCCTTTGTGTGGCACAAAAAGAAGTGAGATGTTTAGCCATAAGAATCTTTAAGCTTCTACTCCTTTCTTTCAGGAATTTCTGAGATAATACAAGCTACTTCAAGCACAAACAAATCTTGTGCGACAACTAGCCCATAGAACAATTTTTGAACGTATAATGTATGTATGTGTTTTTCAATTGTCTATGGGACATAGAAATAACTAGCCATGGTTATTAGCAAGTTTAACTATAAAATTATGACTGGGGTTTATGTAAAACCCATCTCTTACCTTTGGAGGTTTAAATGGATAATCTGTAGGAAAATGAATTGTTAGGAAGAATACACCTCCCTGGTACGGGCTGTCTGGCTGTAACAAATACAAAAATTTGAGTGTACACAATTTTACCCAGAAGAGATGGATTAAACATAGTTAACATTTCATAATTAATTCTTCACTAGTACATTAACAAAACTGAAAATCTTAACTAGAACATTATTCTGTATATCAAAAGGAAAATTACAGAATTTTCAGGTAGTAACACTGGCCAGTACTTGCCTTCACACAGATGTCAGAAGGCCATGAAAGTACACATTATCCCATCTTCAGGCACATTACTCCTTTCACTTATTGAAGGAGGAGTAAATATCCTTGCAATGAGATGGGAGACTGATGCTGAATGCCATGAAACCCCTGTGACGTTTGCCTAGATAATAACAAGGTAACCTTGCCATGGGTCCCTGGTCACCCAGGAATTAATGCTAAACATAGGTTGTCAGAATGAAATTTTCACTCTGCATCAGCACGTGCACTGATATGTAAGATAGAGCACTACACCACAAAAGGCAACGGTCCCGAGATTAAGTCTCTGTCTGGAGCCAGTTTTAATCTGCCACGAAGTTGCAAGCATATGTTGGCCAGGGCTGGGGCAATGACTATTTGCTGGACTGGAATTTGATGTAACTATAACAAACTTTAACAGGAGGTAGATTGAAATCATAGATCTAATGACAGCCCATGGGAAATCTCATGGGTATAAGCAGAAAAATAGCCCTTACATGCAGACTATGTGATCTGGGTAGGAAATTGCATCACACTTAATGTTCTAATACTAAACACTGAAAACCAACAGAAAAAATATTGTGTCAGTGACTCCAGCAGAAACTGTGCCTACCAGATCTACCAAAGGAACTTACTACCCTTCAAAGGTACCAGTTAGCTCTTTTAGAATAAGAAGGGGGGGGGGGGAGAGGAAGGCACCCAACCACAAATTGTTTCGGTGTGGGCATCAGGAGAGCTGGGATTATTGTTCAGTCTATCAATGGGATGCATACACTACCAGTAAATATGTACTATATGCGCAAACTAAGTTGACACTGTGCAGTGGCTGATGGGAGCAACTGTAAATGAGGAATGGCGTATCAAGTAACGTGTGTATTATCCTAAACTGTATCAAGTACCAGTAATTCAAAGCAAATCCCTGTCCATTCAACAATAAAATTATCTTTTTGGCTACTGGAAAAAAGTGACAGCAGGGATAAAACAAAAGTGATGTAAGTTTGAGATTTAAATCTAAGGTTTTTCTTAGTAGCACTTTTTTTGGAAACGAAAAGAATCTTGATTGGAACACTGCATTAGTATCTGACTAAACTGAAAGGTCTGTCACAAGATATTCTCCTGAACTCATCTTCTTACTGATCATCATGATACTATTAAACCATTTTATTAATGCTGTACTTCGGGGTTTGAAAATTTGTGGCCTCTGGAAAACAGTCAAGGACAGGATTTGACTCTCCCAAAATAGGTCACACACAAGTTAATAAATTTCGGAACAACACAGCTGCTTGTCAAGCAAGCTGACTAATCAAATCAGACATTATAGCTGAGTTGATCTGTTTCTGTGTTATAATCTGCAACAGTTTTTTTATGCCACTTCCATTCACCAATGGAAATGATTTGTAAATATGAAAACTGTTTCATATTCTGATTCTACACTGAACTAGTTTGCAGTCATTTCAAATGAAATGAATGCAGGGACATTTCTCATGTTAAGACCATGAAGCACTGCTGTTAAGTATCACAAGGTCTTTAAACACCATTTAACCACATCGTTAGTAATATGAAATGACACCAAATTTATGATCTACAAACAAAATGCGTAGTAAAACTTAATGTATGCGAACAGTTCCACCAGTTTTGGTTCAGTCACTGATGCAACACTTTTCACATGCAACAGCCCTAGAATGGCTTGCCAACTGCCAGGTTTGAACTAGCAGCTTCTTTCACATTGCTGCTTTACATCTATTCCATTATGAAAATTAATTACCGGTGGCAAATACCAGTGAACCCAACAAAACCTGGGACTAAAGAAAATTTTCAAGATATCAGCATTTATTTCTTCTCAACTGAAGAAAACTCTCCCTCCCTCCTCCTTTTCTGATTTATATTCCAGTGACATTACTTTGAAAAAGCTATTGCACAGAGTTTCAAATTCTAAGTCTTATTCTGAAAAGAATACCTACAAAATAATGTAACCATGTTTTCTTTTCCCACTTCAAAACGGTGCAAGTGATAAATGGGTCTTTGTATGGAAAGAAAATTTAGTATTGTGAGAAACTGCAGCATCTTTTAACACTTTACTAGTAAATCTCAAAAACTAAATGAATTTTTACTGTATCTGGCACAGACTTGTTGGTACATAGACAAGAGAAAATTTTTATCATAATTGTACACAACTGGACGTTTAAATTGAAGAAGCTTTGCACCACTGATTTTGGAACAACACCCACAGTAAACTGATATCAGCAGGGTAAAAATTACTGTCACTAACAGGTGACTAGTGTGCATTTGCAAACAAGTGTACTAGCACCAAATCATGCTTCAATATCAATGTATTTTCAATTATATTACAATAACCTCCACATAATTTTTTTACTCTTATTCCTGCATCACTTGATAATATTTTCTACGAAATATTTTGATGAAAGTGTTCAATGATTTCCAGAATAACTAATGCTTCATTAAATCTTGGCACGCCATTCTGATAAACAGGCTCGTGTGGCAGCTCACAACAGGAAGTATTACACATGAGAAGTTTTCAGTTTTAAAAAGTTACATAGTTAAAAACTGAAAGCAGTAATTTGATACCTAGATTCTTACAAGATTAATTGTTGCATCCATTCAGAGAGATGGAATCTACTACCTCCCTCCTCAATCATATTTCACTACTCTTAAACACGTCACAATGGATGCTTTGGTCAAACATTCATTTACTTGGAGAACAGTCAGTATAAAGAACATAGGTGATGTACTTACTGGTCCCATTATTGTGGCCTGCCAGTGGAACACTGCGAAAGAAACGGTAAACATAAGAATCAGAAACTAAGAATTTAATCAGTAAACTACAGGCTATGTTAAGTTCATGCATGAAAAACTCTCCTCAATGTTTAACACCTTTTCAAATATGAGCAGAACATTACTTCTGTCTACTTTTTCCAAATGTTACACAAAATAATAATACCAGCTAATCTGAAGCAATTAGGCCTACACATTGCTAGGGAAAGTAACCCTCACAGAATTCATTTTGAATGCCTTTACAACCGTGTTGTAACTTAAAATGCAGGTATTGTAATGTCACTGTCTAAGTGAGTAGCAAATAATTTAAATTCAGAAGGAGTGAACTTTTTTTTTTCTCCGGGTCCTTAGTTCAGAGAACAGGACACTAAAGTGGCTCATATTTATCCAGTTATTTCAACTAATCATTACTCTGACTTAAGCTGTGTATTATCAAAAAGTACTAACTGTCCCATCTGTTAAGACGAATTTTGTGGTACGTCATTTTGGAAAGAAAAAACTCAAAATATAAAAGCTATTTTATTAGCTCTTTCCAAAACATTTAAAATTTCAATATTTTCAAGTGATCAGAGTAAGCAACTGTCACGGCACGATATGTCAACTTCTCTGACAAATTTGAGATTATCACTGCTACAACAAAGACTTATACAGAATTGGGGGATGAGTGACATTACTTGCGAAAATTAATTTTCAACGCTATCGTTCACCCGCCTACACATTTTAGATACAGCACATTTTGTAAGACAGCTTTTGATTTCTTTCATCACATTTAAATTAGCCAATTTTTAAGTAAATACTGTAATCAAGTAACAAATTATGTCTAATATACAGACAAAAACTTACAATCATCGCCCACAGGTCCTGCTGAGCATTGTGCTGGAGGATCTCTACCCAGGTCTTGCAGTTCCTGAAACAAGGGCCGTGCATGTCAAATTATGAAGCCCATGTATAGTTAAAAATAACGGCATGTTATTTGTCACAGGAGTTTATTCTGAATGGCAGGTGCCCAAATTCACAATACTACACGAAGTCATACTAAACCAAGTCTATTATCAGATCAGCGTATACTGTAAAACCCTGGAACACCAAACCTTCAAATCACCTCCCACGTTGTTCAATCGTCCAGCTCTACAACCAAGTACTGTCTTACTTTACTGCACGACCTACCGAAAAGTACACTTCCTGGTTGGTCAAGAAGCACTTGCAAGGCACGCCGATTTCTACTATGATCTTAATCAGGAACTGAGTATAATATCAACTTTAGGCACTCACATGAGTGCACAATCTACACTGTTCACAATGATAACTCCACCACTTTTGTCACCTGCCGTCACTATCACAACGTGCTTTACGAATTTCGAAGTATATGAGGTTCACATTGTAGGCACAAAATCGTTACTGTAGTAACACACGTCCGCAGCGCGTAAACTAGTTGTTTATAACTTATGAACAGTACACATGTACAGACATAGATTATTTACCTTATTAATTCGTTTTAACGCCATTTGACGGGCTGTGTATTATATATTTCTGGTTTGAAACCAGACAATGAAACCGCTAGCCAAAGACCTTTGATTGGGTAAGTAAGATGGCTGCTTTCTAATTCTAACGCGATGATACACAGCTAGTCAAGCTGTATCCTGCACTTTCACAGAAGTGAGACAAAATCACCGATTAACCACTGAAAACAACGCACACCAACAACGTCAATTAATATGATTTATATATTGATAACCACTGCTCCGAAACGATAAGACATTTCTCCTCTTTCATATGTTCAACAACTCAGCAATGATAGTGCTTCCTTTCCGCTTGAGACTTCACGTCTGTCCGGCACCACATTCGAAGCTTCACTACGAGAGGGCAGTGATGTTTATACCGACCAGATAGTTCTGCTGCCGCCCGACAGAGTACACTTTATAAAGAGTGTCTTTGACAGAAGACTAGTTACGATTTAGGAAGCACTTCAGAACTTTCAGTGAGTTAGGTTCTCAGATAATTCTTAAATTACGTTGAGTTCACATTGCACTATGCATTTTATAACAGTGCAAGCAATTTTAATGTCAATTTATGAGGAGTGGAATCTCTCTCTACCTCACACGCACATTCGTTTCAAGCAATATTCTCTTCCTCCTTCCAAATACCTGTAAATTCTATGAATCCACATTAATTTAGTGAAGTTAATTCTTAGAAAATTTCACCTGGTTACACACAGGAGCAGCGGTAACGTTATAAGTCCACAAAAGGTAACTTGGAAGCTCCTACAATTGATAGAAATTCCATATGAACAATACTTTCAGTACTCACAAATGTATTATTATATTAATATATAGGTACTATATTCTTTCTTTACCCCTGCATTCATTCAACGTATGCCGTGCATTATCGTACGAGTTGCCAAACTACTTTTGTCCGTCTCGCATTTCGACGACTAAAAATGAGGAAGCTATAGACACTGGATTTGTTACTGTAATATAATGAACGTTAGACATTTTTATCTGATAGCACATGCGTTTTCTATAGTGCTGTAAAGAGAACAAAATTATTTACAATTATATTTTGTTATATACTTAACGAAGATCACTGAAATGAGAGCAGGTCGGTGCGAAATCTATAGATCTGATGTAGCACCGCATGTCATTCTAGAAAATACAATGCTTAGCTTTTGCATTCGCTTGACCGGAAGGAACAGACCAACGAAGAAATCATTGTCACTGCCACTTCCCATAGTCAATTACGTCCATCTCTCATTTGTTATTTGAGACCAAAATGTACCACTTCTGAGGTGTAATTCACGTAGTTCGTGGGACGGAAAATTTACCGTTGCTAATCTGAGTCACACAGTTACCTAAAGTAATCATTGTACTGTACAGCATTAATAATATTTTTTTTCCACAGTTATGTCCTTTCATCTTTCCTTTGTCTAAAACTGAAGTGGTGGATTGCCCCATAACTCTTTTACCGTCTACCTCATTCACCCGCTCGTCAGTCTTCCAAAAAGGCACTTCACCTGAAAAACAATTAGCACTCGTTTATTGTCTCCAGATTATCGGGCATTTAACATCCCACTGAAACAAAGAATGAGTTCTCCCATCTTCCTGTTGTCGCTGTAGCAATGTTACATATTACTGTCCAGCATCACAACCACTTGCTTCCATTTAAAAGGCACAGGATGTTGCTATGGTCTGCGGCTCGAAGAATTGGTCTGATGCGGGTCTTCACGCTAGGCTATGCTGTGCAAGCCTACAGCGTAATATCATTTTCGTAAAGGGCCTGTGTCTCGTTTTGATTTTAATTGAATGTGCTGTTAGACGTATTTAATGAGAGAGAGTTTGGGGCATGTGTTGAATATGTTCGTCTATGCCAGGAATTCTCGAACTTTTATTCTGACGGAACATTTTAACAATACTTTGACAGAACACCGCTTTTATTTTGAAGGATAATAAAATTTTAAAAAATGACAAAAACTTGGTTTATTCAGTGAATTCCTCAATCTTAAAACGTAATTAATAACACAGAAATCACAAAAACATTAAAAAATAATTAGTTTCGACAAAAAGTCGCGGAACACAGATTGGGAAACCCTGCTCTATACAAGATAGATTCTGTCTTTAACTACTTATTCAGGTGTGGTGTTCGTTATTCACAAGTATGCTACTCTTTCTGTTTTATGTCATGTCCCTGCTTTTAACTGTAGACTTTTCTTAAGTGTCTCTTGCATTATTGAAAGAGCAAGTCTGCAAAGAAGGTAGTCGGAGATTCTACCCTACCGTCAACAGGGCCAACTTTGTCACTTCAATCAACTACTGCGATATCTGACTTGTACAGAAATGCTTCAAAAGCATCATAAACCATTAAGCTCGATTTCTAATTTCACAATTTTTGCTGCATGACAAATTATTTAAAAAACGAGATATACGTTAAAATAATTGCTAACAGCAATGGCAAAGTTCCCTCAGAAACGGGACAAATTTTAATTTATATGCTTTAGACAACAAAGAAAATTTTGCAATTTTCATCAAAAAAGTCAATTTTGTTTTCAAATTTCATCGTAGGGAAGGTCAATAACACACATTGCCTTCTTCCTCATCACTGCCCAATACTGTCTGGAGCCTTGATGTCTTTGAATAGAGACACTTTCTTTTCATGTTCCAAAAAGGAATATTATATCTTTCAACTGATTTTCCATTGGTTATTTCTTATTAACCACTTGAGAGACAGCAAATTGCAGAGTAATACCGTTATAGTTCTGATACTTGCGGTCTCAAAACATATTGATATGAAAAACTGAAAGATTCATTTTCTTTAGATAAGTATGGACAATGACGAGAACAGTACAAAATTCCAGGCCGACGAAGTTGTCCCGTTTACTGAAATTCGTGGTGCAACCAAGGAAGACTAGAGTTCAACGTGCCGTCGACAGCGCGGCCATTAGAGACAGAGCACAAACTCGGATTGCGAAAGGATAGGGAAGGAAATCGGCCATGTAATTTTCAAAGTAACCATCCAGGCATTTGGTTGGAACGATTTAGCAAACTCCGGGAAAACATGAATATCGATAGCCGGACAGGGATTTGAACCGTAGTCCCGAATGTGAGTCCAGCGAGCTAAGTAACTGCTACTCCACCTCGCTCGCTGGTACAACCATAGTGAAAAGAAACCATTTGTTGTAACGTTGCTAGGCGTTATTACACTGACCGGTCAAAAGTCATGGAAAGGCACAGGATGTGGTGTTGATGGTCGGCTGTTGAAGCCTTTGCGGCGCGTTTGCTCCGGTACAATCCTGATAGAAATGGATTCTGTGGTGTCACCGCCAGACACCACACTTGCTAGGTGGTAGCCTTTAAATCGGCCGCGGTCCGTTAGTATACGTCGGACCCGCGTGTCGCCACAATCAGTGATTGCAGACCGAGTGCCGCCACACGGCAGGTCTAGAGACACTTCCTAGCACTCGCCCAGTTGTACAACCGACTTTGCTAGCGACGGTTCACTGACAAAATACGCTCTCATTTGCCGAGACGATAGTTAGCATAGCCTTCAGCTACGTCATTTGCTACGACCTAGCAAGGCGCCATTACCAGTTACTATTGATACTGAGTCATGTACAGTCAAGAGCGACGCTCATCATTAATGGATTAAAGTTAAATATTCCACCAGCTACGTCCGTTTTTCTAAAGTCTAATTTCCTCGTCCTGTTCCAGACCTCACGCCAGCCTGCGTGAGCTAAAACGCGTGCCTTTCGGCTTCCTCTAGTATATCGGTGTTGGCTCTCCTGCCAACCCACAGCAGATTCCTGACCTCCCACATTCAAATCGATGACAGTCTGACTAGCAGCTGACCGACGATCGCCCTGGTATGGCTCTGCGGAGGTGACATGACCTCTGCTCGTTATACACTTGTGATCGTCCTATGTGGCAGTTTACGCGAATGGAAGCATTGTCTCTGCGATTCTGAGGATCCACTCTAAAAGCCTTGATATCGAAATTCCAAATTCTTGTGTAATTTCCGATCTCCAACGCATGACCGTGCATCTTGCGCCGATTATCGTCTCACGTTCCAAATCGGCTAACTGGCGGTGTCCTGCCACGTTCACAACTGTGTGTGACGTTCTTCTTCAGGTCCCAACATAGGCCGCATCTGGCCGCAACATTCGGATGTCATACACGACATAACCTAAATGCAACATAGCCTATTTACTTCCAAAAGTGATTTTGAAAGACAGTTTTGTGTGTTCTATAAAGCAAAACAAGTAGTTTTTACTCAGTTGAATGAGCAGGGCGAGATACTCTCGTAGACTAAATAAAAAAAAAATAAAAAATAAAAAAAAACTCTTCCAAGACGAAAGCACACACACCCACGTCACAATCCCAGAAACGTGCAAAATGATCATTGTTAAATGTATGCGTGCGATGCGCCTCTACTGGTTAGTTCAGAATCTTGGTAGAGCACCAATTAGTTTCATGTCCATGGATCATTTGCACGATAAGTCGTAATGATGTGTAACGAGTCATTTTACATTGAAATAAATTTGTTACATGCTGACCATTTGCAATTTTTTATGTACATAAATACACAGATGTGAGTTAATGTTTCCTACTTACAACCTTTTACACATTACAATAGTAGAAACTCCTATAGGGAGTAGAGGGGGTCGCCGAGGGGAAATTTATTTCGCTTTGTTTTCAAATTTTACTTTGCATCGTATCACAGAGTAAATAATCAAAAATTTTTGGTTGCAGCATTGTGCATTTGTGCACCCCTTTCTGTGCTAAAGACAACCTTAACGTGGATTAATGAATGTCATTTTTAATGATATTGTACTTATGTACATCATCCTTCCTTTTGAACTGCAGTGAATTATTTACAAAAAAACTTCACGAGGAAATAAATGTACTGAGAAGCAGTAGTCAAAATGCCTAACTCCTTAAACAGATACCTACAAGAAGATCTTGAGTGAGCACCACGTTTTATTCTTACAGGACGTTTTTTCAGCAACGAAGACTTCCTTTCATTAAGATGAGTTACTCAAAAACATTGTTTCATTGGACCTTGGACATTATAGGACGAAAATATGCAAAATATGTCTACTTAATGATATGTCTCTCCTCAAGATTTGTAGTGATTTGAGGTTCAAATGTGACTGAACTATGTTGTTTTAGGAGTTCCAAAACGTGCTTTTTCCAATTTAAATCCTCATCAACATGGCCACCAAAAATTTTTGAAGTTTCCACCCCATTAATTATTTCCGCATCATATGCTACACTTGCCATTGCTGTGGTATCTCTAAATGTGTAGAACTGAATATGTTGTGTCTTCTTCAAATTGAGGGTGAGTCTATTCGCAGAAATCCCGTCAATGCTACTTTTAAGAATATTGTTTACCATTTCCTCTGTTTCGGTGTGCATGCTAGTACTGATTCAATACTAGTGTCACCCGCAAAAAGAAGTAATTCTGCATATTGTGTAGGAAGATCGTTTATCTATATTGTGAAGAGCAATAGCGGAAAAATATAACCGTTACAAAAACCGGGAAAATAGTCTCATGTGGCAAAGTCGTCCCAGTTGACGGTAATTTGTCACTTACACGTTTCGTTTGATTCGAGACGCAGATTTTTATTATACGCAGAAGAGCGATTCTGGGACTCTGAATACTGCTGCATTTGACGAGTGGTCCTGAGGAAGAAGGCCTAGCATTCCTTGCATAATTCTTTCAACTAATGACACGACCACAGCGGAGGTTAACATATACCCTCTACAGCAACGTGCGGCAGGGATCTAATAACTTAGAAAAAATAATTGTATTATGAAAAAAGAAACAAACAGCTCTGTGATTGCTGACCTGGCGAAACATGAAAGTTGTTGTTGGATGTAAGGGGCTGTGATGATGCATGTGGACTGGAGTGTTAAGTCTGCGTAGAAAATGATTTGAAATGCTGATGACGAAAGGTGGTGAAACGTGGTGTCGGGCGGGTCACAGTTTGCTCCGTTCGAATGGCAACAAATGGATCTCATGACTATGGGACTTAACTTCGGAGGTCATCAGTCCCCTAGAACTTAGAACTACTTAACCCCAACTAACCTAAGGCAATCACACACATCCATGCCCAAGGCAGGATTCGAACCTGCGACCGTAGCGGTCGCGCGGTTCCAGACTGTAGCGCCTAGAACATCTCGTCCACCCCGGTCGGCGAATGGCAACAAGGAGGCCACCAAACTCAACGTCCCCATCTGACAGGCTCATCGAATTGGAAGCAGCTATCTCCGGGACTGAGTTCCAAAGCACCTACGCGGATTAGTGACTTCAGCGACGGAAGCGGGTTTCATATTGTGAAATGTGCCCGACATAATAGAACAGGGAGGATTCCGGGATGCAGAATGAATATTCAGACGAGATGAGAAATCGCACATCTGTAATGAACAAAGGGTGTCAAGTAGTTTTCTAGGGGACTTGACCTCTATTCGGGACAATACTGTAGCCAAGGTTAAACGCTTCTTCATTTTTTTTTAAATTTTTTTAAGGGAGCTGGTATTACGCTTCAACCCTTAGGAAAGTAGTTCGAGCTGACTCAAACTACTTCAGCATCAGTGCTAGGATCCGAGTTGCATCGAGATGACTCTGTGCCCCTGGTAGAACTCCCATCCCTCTGCCATCTCTCCCACACTTCCTCTATACACAGATTTATAAAATTTTATGATTTTATGCCTCAATTTAATAAAAACGAAGTATTACTGAAAAATATTGCTTAAAAGAATTATACTGATGAAAAATAATGCATACAAAAAATTAAAAGCATTACTGTTGTAAATAAGTTACAAATTGAATAAACCATCTAAAAGTGGAAAGTAAAACAAGATCTATATTTTATTGTGTATAGTAGTTGCTCTACATTGGTTTTACTATGATGTATAATAACAAACAGCTTTTATTTCCCCCTCACAGATTTTTAATAGTGCCTAAATCATTAGCGAAAAATAAAAGCAAAAGACCGTAATTAATAACTGAGAAAATGTCCTTTCTAGGAATTGTTTTCCTATTATAATTTTACCCAGCACTGTCTTTTTTTGAACGAACCATTGATTATGTGACAGAAGTCAAATTTAGCAGCTATGTCAGATTCTGTCGACAAGATAGCCAAGCCAAATCCGACGGTTGCTTTCACTCATACTCGACCTTAAGTAGTTTCTTATAACAGTTAATTTGCTGAAACTACATTCGCAAGGTGCTGCAGTCACTGGGATTGTCATAAATATCCTCAACTCTAGTTTGGTGTCTCCTTAGGCATATCTTAAGTCCTGCCTCGAAGAAACCTTCAAAACATCCAAATGGGAAACCGTGTAAATGCTCTTCATCATCTATTTCACCTGGAACTTGAATGACGCTATATTGTTAACTAGCTCCGCTGACCATTATCCATGTTATACACTGACGGGAAAAAAGTCGCAGCACAAAGAAAAAAAAAGTGTAGAGTAATGAAAATTCGACGGTACATCTGGCTAGGTAACATATTGCAGTGATTAACATTGCAAGATCAGAGATTAATACACTCCTGGAAATTGAAATAAGAACACCGTGAATTCATTGTCCCAGGAAGGGGAAACTTTATTGACACATTCCTGGGGTCAGATACATCACATGATCACACTGACAGAACCACAGGCACATAGACACAGGCAACAGAGCATGCACAATGTCGGCACTAGTACAGTGTATATCCACCTTTCGCAGCAATGCAGGCTGCTATTCTCCCATGGAGACGATCGTAGAGATGCTGGATGTAGTCCTGTGGAACGGCTTGCCATGCCATTGCCACCTGGCGCCTCAGTTGGACCAGCGTTCGTGCTGGACGTGCAGACCGCGTGAGACGACGCTTCATCCAGTCCCAAACATGCTCAATGGGGGACAGATCCGGAGATCTTGCTGGCCAGGGTAGTTGACTTACACCTTCTAGAGCGCGTTGGGTGGCACGGGATACATGCGGACGTGCATTGTCCTGTTGGAACAGCAAGTTCCCTTGCCAGTCTAGGAATGGTAGAACGATGGGTTCGATGACGGTTTGGATGTACCGTGCACTATTCAGTGTCCCCTCGACGATCACCAGTGGTGTACGGCCAGTGTAGGAGATCGCTCCCCACACCATGATGCCGGGTGTTGGCCCTGTGTGCCTCGGTCGTATGCAGTCCTGATTGTGGCGCTCACCTGCACGGCGCCAAACACGCGTACGACCATCATTGGCACCAAGGCAGAAGCGACTCTCATTGCTGAAGACGACATGTCTCCATTCGTCCCTCCATTCACGCCTGTCGCGACACCACTGGAGGCGGGCTGCACGATGTTGGGGCGTGAGCGGAAGACGGCCTAACGGTGTGCGGGACCGTAGCCCAGCTTCATGGAGACGGTTGCGAATGGTCGTCGCCGATACCCCAGGAGCAACAGTGTCCCTAATTTGCTGGGAAGTGGCGGTGCGGTCCCCTACGGCACTGCGTAGGATCCTACGGTCTTGGCGTGCATCCGTGCGTCGCTGCGGTCCGGTCCCAGGTCGACGGGCACGTGCACCTTCCGCCGACCACTGGCGACAACATCGATGTACTGTGGAGACCTCACGCCCCACGTGTTGAGCAATTCGGCGGTACGTCCACCCGGCCTCCCGCATGCCCACTATACGCCCTCGCTCAAAGTCCGTCAACTGCACATACGGTTCACGTCCACGCTGTCGCGGCATGCTACCAGTGTTAAAGACTGCGATGGAGCTGCGTATGCCACGGCAAACTGGCTGACACTGGCGGCGGCGGTGCACAAATGCTGCGCAGCTAGCGCCATTCGACGGCCAACACCGCGGTTCCTGGTGTGTCCGCTGTGCCGTGCGTGTGATCATTGCTTGTACAGCCCTCTCGCAGTGTCCGGAGCAAGTATGGTGGGTCTGACACACCGGTGTCAATGTGTTCTTTTTTCCATTTCCAGGAGTGTACAAGGATGCGGAATATCAGTTTGTGGGATGGAGTTCCATACTTGCTACGCTTCATTGGTCCATACAAGGAAGGTTAATGCTGTTCGTGGATGACATTGGAGTTGTCGTCCGATGATGTCCTATATGTGATCGATTGGAGACAGATGTGGTAATCGAGCAGGCCAAAACAACATGTTGACACTCTGTATAGCATGTAGGATTACAACAGCGTTATGTGGGCCCGGGTTATCCTGTTGGAAAACACCCCCTGAAATGGTATTCACGAATGGCAACACCGCATGTCGAATCACCAGATGAACGCACACATTTTCAGTTATGGAGCGTGGGATAACAACGAGAGTACTCCTGTTGTCATGTGAAATCGCACCCCTGATCGTAACTCCAGCTGTAGATCTAGTGTGTCTAGCAAACACACGGGTTGGTTGTAAGTCCTCAATGGCGGCCTTCTAACCAATGAGACGGCCATCACTGGCACCATATTTCAACAGAAAACACAACAGATCTTCACCTTGCCCTCCAATGAGCTCTCACTCGACACCATTGAAGTGGCAAATGGCGGTGGTTAGTGGTCAGTAGAATGCAAGCTATAGGGCATCGGGCTCGAAACTGTCCTTGAAGTAACCGATGCGTCGTTACGTCACTGTGGTGCGAACTGCTGCTAAAATTGGTGCTGCAGAGGCTGTGTGTTCCTCCAGAGTCATACGCCAAACACATCTACATCTACTTCTACATGAATACTCTGCAATTCACATTTAAGTGCTTGGCAGAGGGTTCATCGAACCACAATCATACTATCTTCCTACCATTCCACTCCCGAACAGCGCGCGGGAAAAACGAACACCTAAACCTTTCTGTTCGAGCTCTGATTTCTCTTATTTTATTTTGATGATCATTCCTACCTATGTAGGTTGGGCTCAACAAAATATTTTCGCATTCGGAAGAGAAAGTTGGTGACTGAAATTTCGTAAGTAGGTCTCGCCGCAACGACAAACGTCTTTCATTTAATGACTTCCATCCCAACTCGCGTATCATATCTGGCAAACTCTCTCCCCTATTACGTGATAATACAAAACGAGCTGCCCTTTTTTGCACCCTTTCGATGTCCTCCGTCAATCCCACCTGGTACGGATCCCACACCGCGCAGCAATATTCTAACAGAGGACGAACGAGTGTAGTGTAAGCTGTCTCTTTAGTGGACTTGTTGCATCTTCTAAGTGTCCTGCCAATGAAACGCAACCTTTGGCTCGCCTTCCCCACAATATTATCTATGTGGTCTTTCCAACTGAAATTGTTCGTAATTTTAACACCCAGGTACTTAGCTGAATTGATAGCCTTGAGAATTGTACTATTTATCGAGTAATCGAATTCCAACGGATTTCTTTTGGAACTCACGTGGATCACCTCACACTTTTCGTTATTTAGCGTCAACTGCCACCTGCCACACCATACAGCAATCTTTTCTAAATCACTTTGCAACTGATACTGGTCTTCGGATGACCTTACTAGACGGTAAATTACAGCATCATCTGCGAACAACCCAAGAGAACTGCTCAGATTGTCACCCAGGTCATTTATATAGACCAGGAACAGCGGAGGTCCCAGGACGCTTCCCTGGGGAACACCTGATATCACTTCAGTTTTACTCGAGGATTTGCCGTCTATTACTACGAACTGCGACCTTCCTGACAGGAAATCTTGAATCCAGTCGCACAACTGAGACGATACCCCGTAGGCCCGCAACTTGATTAGAAGTCGCGTGTGAGGAACGGTGTCAAAAGCTTTCCGGAAATCTAGAAATACGGAATCAACTTGATATCCCCTGTCGATAGCGGCCATTATTTCGTGCGAATAAAGAGCTAGCTGCGTTGCACAAGATCGATGTTTTCTGAAACCATGCTGATTACGTATCAATAGATCGTTCCCTTCGAGGTGATTCATAATGTCTGAAAACAGTATATGCTCTTCCTGCTCGATAGTCCATTCTTCTTGCGACAGTACGTTACCATGACCACCGCTGCCAGCAGTCATGTATAGTGGCTACATTCCTGCCAAGTCTTTCAGTAATATCGCAGAAGGAACATCCAGCTTCTCGTAGCCCTATCACACGACCTGGTTAAAACTCAGTGAGGTGTTGATAATGGCGCCTTTGTAGCCTTAAAGGCATTCTTGACTAACATCAGCTCACCACGTTCAGTCTGAAAGGTAACTAACACTCACGATCTTTACAACGTGAATTTGAAGCAAACCTGATATGCACCCTCATAGTAGCGCTGTAGCGCCACTCTTGTGCGACTGGAGCGAAATTTTAAGAGACGTTCAGACGTTCACCTACCAACTTTCATTTATGTCTTGGTGTTGTGATTTTTTTTCCATCAGTCTATTTACCCCAAAATCTCTTGGAAAGTTTACAAGATAAGGTAAAAAGATTTCATTTAAGGTGTTTCCTAACGGGAAACAGTGTGTTACGTGCGAGACTTGTTCTTCACTTCATTTATTGTTCTATCAAATGCTTTGGAGCACTGTAGTTCAAACTGTTTCTCAGCACAGATAAAGTGTGCCGCTGATTCAGTCATCTTTCCAGCCATCTTCCTCATCCCTCTCAATCTTTTAACAACAGAACTGCACTGGACGGGTATAGAATCACAAATTTCTTTGGCTCTGTATTTCTGCACTCCTTCGCTTAAGTATTTAATATTCTCCGGCAGACCAGAGATCAAACTCGATGCTACATCAAGCATAGCAATCTTTCCTTGCAGCAATTCAGTCTTATTAGAATATCAGGCCTTACCTCTGAGAAACACGAAGATTCATAATCAGTTCCTCTGAGATGCATTAAAGCACATGTTCGTGTTGGAGTGGTGCATTTGCCTCTATTGGTAACACTTTGTGTGTCTTCTGAAGAGTTGTCACGCTTGACGCCTACGAGACTATCTTGTATAGCAGGGTGTCATGAGATTCCTTTTTATACAATCGATAAAGTGGAGCACTTCAAAGTAGAGCTGTTGATGTACTTAATAAGCTTAAATAGTTTTCCAAAATAGTGATCTTAAGAACCGACACATAACGCGGCATATGCGTCGACTAGATTTAGGCCATGTGCTGCTGCAGAAGGCACAAATTCAACAAGGTTTTTTTGATATATGTGACTGAACGCTTTCTTATTTTCCTGCCATTCTTGAAACCTTGACCTCGATAGCTCTGAATGACCAGACCATCATTTCTCAGCAGAGACCCTGTAACACTACCTCGAGGAACGCTAGAAATCACTTCTGTTTTACTCGATGACTTTCTGTCGACTACTACGAACTGCAGCATCTCTGACAGAAAATCATGAATCCAGTTGCACAACTGAGACGATACTCCATAGACACGCAATCTGATTGTAAACTGTTTGTGAGGAACGATGACAAAGCCTTCTGGACATCTAAAAATATAGAATCAGTTTCAATACTCAGTCGATAGCACTAATTGCTTCGTGTGAATGAGAACTGCTTTTGTTTCACGAGAACGATATTTTGTGGGAGAGAATGCTTCATATGGCTCTGAGCACTATGGGACTTAACATCTATGGTCATCAGAGCCCTAGAACTTAGAACTACTTAAACCTAACTAACCTAAGGACATCACACAACACCCAGTCATCACGAGGCAGAGAAAATCCCTAACCCCGCCGGGAATCGAACCCGGGCGCGGGAAGCGAGAACGCTACCGCACGACCACGAGCTGCGGACAGAATGCTTCATTTTATATTGAATGAAGAGTCATCGAAGTCACTTCTTGCGTCCCCCGAGTAATGTGTTAGGACTCTTGCCGTTCATATAGTATATCAATGACCTAGCAGACAATGTTACTTATAACCTCACGCATTTCGCAGATAATGCAGTTATGTATAATGAAGTATTCCTACAAGGAAACGATTTATTCTCAAACAGTCAATAAATCATTTTCTTGGAGGTAATTCGCAATGTTCGAAAACAGTATATTTTCAAAATCCTACTACAAATCGACGTTAGTGGTCTGTAATGCAGCTGATCGCTCCTATTTCATTTCCTGAGTACTGGTGCGACCTGTGCAAGTTTTCATTCTTTAAGTAGGGGTCTTCCGTCGGGCGAGCGGTTGTCCTTGATTGCTAAGAATGGAGCTACTGCATCAGTATATTCTGAAAGGAACCTGCCTGGTATAAAATCCAGATCGAAGGTCTTGCCTTTATTAAGTGATTTAAGATACGTCACTGCACTGAATGTGTCTAAAATACCTTTGAGAATATTGCGTCACTTTTTTTTAGCTAGTTTGCTCGTTTGCAGGTCGGCATCAATACAGGGTGCCTCAAACCTTTTGAGTCAAATAGAAATTGGTGGTAATGGGTCCACAACCGATTATGCTGGGATGGGGAACCAGTGGTCGGAAATGCTACTTTATTGTGTTTTGGACATACATGGCGTACACCGCATGACAACAACGTAGCTCATAGTAATTGCTTAAAGTGACAACCACCAGTCTCAGCGCACGTATTGCATCCGCGCATGCAGTTCTGCCGCGCTCTCGCAATCATCCCGGATGTTTGTTGCACACTGGAACAGGTAGCAGGTGAGAAACAGCGTACACTCCTAGCCACCAAACAGTCAAACAGTACTGTACAGAACTCAGCTCATAGCACGTGTTTCGTGGGATGACCGCATGCTTACCCGCGTAGTAATGTGTGCCGCACGCACACCGCTATCCCTGGTATCACTTGTCCGTTGCATCAGAGAGCTTGTGACGTGTCCATGGTGACGTGTAGTACTGTGTGCAGTGCATGGCACGTAGCAAAGATGGAACGGTAATCGTCACGAGAATTGGCAGGCAGGTAGTACGAATGTACAGAGAACACTTACCCAACAGGCGTCAACCTAAATGGAAGAAGTTTATCTCTGTGGATACCAACTTATCCCTTTCAGGGGCAAAATAAAATATAATAATTTTTAATTTTTCCTTGTTTTTATTGTATTAATTTTCATACAGTGAGACAGAAAAATGTAAAAATTAAATGAAATATACATAAACTGAACACATACAGGGTGGTTTCAAATGGAGCCACTGCCCGCTAAATGTCATCACTTTTGATGATACAGTAAAAAGCAATTCCTTTCTGCAGATAAGCATAAGGCTACCTGGCAGTGACTACATGTCCATATGCTTCTGTGGGTTTTTTTTTTATTTGTGTTGCAGTGCACACAGCGCCTTGAGGTTCCATGTTGTGTCAAATGTTTTGCTTCCGATATACGTTTCTCATGGGGAACAACAGTTTTGAATTTTTTTGCAGATGGTTCTGACGGTGTACTGGGATGGCCAGGACTATCTTTGAAGACTTTACTGCCTACCAGGCCTGTGGCAACACGTCTTTGAAAATCCTTTAGCACTTGCTTCGCTGTTGGGTTACATAATCGAAACAGAATAAATGCATTTCCAATAGAAATATCAACTACATACCAAATTAATATTAGCCACCACCTTCGTGATTTCCTGTCTATTGCATAAAAACTGTTCATTATATCTGCCTTATCGACACATCCCATATTTGCATTATATGATTTCACTATTTTTGGGCAAGGTGCCTTTGTGATTTTTCCATCCTTTTCTTTACGGCTGACTTCTTCAACAGATACAGGCGAATCAATTGTGGACAGCAACATGACTACACGTTTGTCTTTTCATTTGATGCAGGCAATGCCTTCAGAATGAACTGACCAGTCAAACTCTCCTCTTTGCAACTCTTTGTCTGTTTCTTGCATAGGAAGTGCTTTTCTGTGTGATCTAATTGTTCCACAGGCAAAAAGTCCGTCATCTTTTAGCTTCTGTAAAAGTGAGACACCGGTAAAAAAAAAATTGTCGAAGTATATGTGGTATCCCTTTCCTTCCAAGCCTGTACACATATCTCTCACAATTCTCTCTCCTAAGGATTTTTCCACTAGGCCTTCAACTTTTCCAGTATATATCTGAAAATCACAAATATATCCAAGCTTATCATCTCTGACCCATATATTGTATCCCCTCTTGATTGGCTTTTGGGGCATATATTGTTTGAATGCGATTCGTCCTTTGAACTTCATGCATTCACCTATAGCTTGCTCCTTAGTAGGTGCATAAAATTCTTTGAAGTTTATCAGTATCTGATTGATTAGTGGACGGATTTTATGCAATTTGTCATAATTTCTGCTCTCCCTTGAACGCATAACAGCGTTGTCATTGATGTGAATATGTGTCAAAATCCAGCTAAACCTTCTTACCGACATTAGTGAGGAAATGTACTCATCTTGAAGTTCCTTATGGGACGACCAGCAATCACGATAATAACAAGGTTTCTTGATTCCCATTAGAATGTTTATAGCCAAAAATACTTTTAGTTCTGCTTTAGAAAGAGGCCTGAAATTGCCACCTTTCTGTGTTGCGTACAGGTTAGACTGGAAAACTATGTGTTCTAATATAGTGTCACAAAACAGACACAAAAAAACTACTGGTTGCATGCCTTCACTGTTATTTTTAAGTTTTCCTCGTACACCAGCTTCCTCTGAAAAACTGGCGGCAAAGTTCATTGCACTGATGTCCTTTCTCCATGAAAAATTCGCAATGGAAGACAGTTGCAAATCGTCATTAGTGCTGAAACTATCATCACTGTCATTGTCAAAATGGTCCTCACTCTCACTTTCCGAAATAACTTAAGATAAAACAGGTGTTTTCATTCGCAAATCCAGATCACTGTCTTCAGCTAGCACATCACTTTCACTGTCACTGCTAGTGTCAATCTGTGAGTCGGGATCTGAAGAAATATCTGCGAAAAGGCACTCCATAATTTCTTCATCCTTTAGTCTGTGAGAATACATCACGTTAAACTGGAAAAAAAATTCGTCACACCTACTAATGCTGCCATTACAGGAGCAGTGGTTTCAAATGGAACCACCACAACATTCACGGAAATAAATGCATTATTTTGGTTATTATTGCAGTACATATAGTATTAATGTAAAGAGAACAGTTTTCTGCATTTGATACATGCATAAAAGTTACCTAATACAGAAGAATTCATTCACAATTTGAGAACAAAAACGTTCGCGCACAGCGTACAAAAATGGCTATCCAACTCACCTCACTACTTGCTAATATTTACAGATTTTGAAGCGGTTCCAGTGACGGCCACTAGAGGGCAGCACCAACTAGGCTGCTGAATGGTATCCCAAATGTAGCCACTGCCCTTTTGCCACAAAATGAGGAAATTGTAGGTGGTTTCAAACGGAACCACTTCCCCTGAAAGGGTTGTGAGAGACTGGGTCGTTCACGCCGCCAAGAGCCGATCAAGGTTCCCTTCAAAGGCATGTACGAACACCAGACTTTGAGGAGATGGTGTTGCATCGTGTGGCCAACTACTCGGCAATAAGCACCCATCAACTTGCCCGTGAAATGCACACCTCGAAGGATACAGTGTGGAGAGTACTGCTGGAATAGGTATTACATCCCTATCTCAAAGAATATCTGCAAGCACTGGGACCGACGAATTCTGAGCTGCGCTTTCACTTCTGTCAATGGATTATTCACCGCAATGTTGTAGTGCCGAACCTCGTACAGTTTGTTTTGATCACGGAACGGTGTCCAAGGTCACCTAACAGCACATTCTCTTCTACCTCCGCATTTGACTGGTCAGTGTTATCTGGTGTTCCTGCGATATGTGCTGCCACAGTTCTTGGGGACTGTACCCCTTGTTCATCGCGAAAACATGTGGTTCCAACACTACCGTGCATCAGCGCACTCCGATGTTAATGTCCACTAGCGCCTGGACAACATGGACCATCATCGTTGGGTTGGAAGGAGAGGTCCTGTCCCATGGCCAGCGTGACTACCGGATCCTACACCTTTGGACCTTATCCTCTGAGGTTACATCAAGGCGTTAGTGCACGAAACCGCTGCCTACTAGGATCCAGGCTGACTGTCTCCTGGTACAAAAGACATCAGGGAGCTTTGAGAGAGTGTGGCAGAACTGCATGCGACGTTGCCATGCATGCACTGAGACTGGCGGCATTCACTTTGAACAATTGCTATGAGCTACGTTGTTGTTAAGATAGATACTGCCTACAGGAAAATTAAAGAGACCTTTGGAGATAAGAGAACCATTTGTATGAACATCAAGAGCTCAGATGGAAACCCAGTTCTAAGCAAAGAAGGGAAAGCAGAAAGGTGGAAGGAGTACATAGAGGGTCTATACAAGGGCGATGCACTTGAGGACAATATTATGGAAATGGAAGAGGATGTAGATGAAGATGAAATGGGAGATACGATACTGCGTGAAGAGTTTGACAGAGCACTGAAAGACCTGAGTCGAAACAAGGCCCCCGGAGTAGACAACATTCCATTGGAACTACTGACGGCCTTGGGAGAGCCAGTCCTGACAAAACTCTACCATCTGGTGAGCAAGATGTATGAAACAGGCGAAATACCCTCAGACTTCAAGAAGAATATAATAATTCCAATCCCAAAGAAAGCAGGTGGGGACAGATGTGAAAATTACCGAACAATCAGTTTAATAAGCCACAGCTGCAAAATACTAACACGAATTCTTTACAGACGAATGGAAAAACTAGTAGAAGCCGAACTCGGGGAAGATCAGTTTGGATTCCGTAGAAATGTTGGAACACGTGAGGCAATACTGACCTTACGACTTATCTTAGAAGAAAGATTAAGGAAAGGCAAACCTACGTTCCTAGCATTTGTAGACTTAGAGAAAGCTTTTGACAATGTTGACTGGAATACTCTCTTTCAAATTCTAAAGGTGGCAGGGGTAAAATACAGGGAGCGAAAGGCTATTTACAATTTGTATAGAAACCAGATGGCAGTTATAAGAGTCGAGGGGCATGAAAGAGAAGCAGTGGTTGGGAAGGGAGTAAGACAGGGTTGTAGCCTCTCCCCGATGCTATTCAATCTGTATATTGAGCAAGCAGTAAAGGAAACAGAAGAAAAATTCGGAGTAGGTATTAAAATCCATGGAGAAGAAATAAAAACGTTGAGGTTCGCCGATGACATTGTAATTCTGTCAGAGACAGCAAAGGACTTGGAAGAGCAGTTGAACGGAATGGATAGTGTCTTGAAGGGAGGATATAAGATGAACATCAACAAAAGCAAAACGAGGATAATGGAATGTAGTCGAATTAAGTCGGGTGATGTTGAGGGTATTAGATTAGGAAATGAGACACTTAAAGTAGTAAAGGAGTTTTGCTATTTGGGGAGCAAAATAACTGATGATGGTCGAAATAGAGAGGATATAAAATGTAGACTGGCAATGGCAAGGAAACCGTTTCTGAAGAAGAGAAATTTGTTAACATCGAGTATAGATTTAAGTGTCAGGAAGTCATTTCTGAAAGTATTTGTATGGAGTGTAGCCATGTATGGAAGTGAAACATGGACGGTAAATAGTTTGGACAAGAAGAGAATAGAAGCTTTCGAAATGTGGTGCTACAGAAGAATGCTGAAGATTAGATGGGTAGATCACATAACTAATGAGGAAGTATTGAATAGGATTGGGGAGAAGAGAAGTTTGTGGCACAACTTGACCAGAAGAAGGGATCGGTTGGTAGGACATGTTCTGAGGCATCAAGGGATCACCAATTTAGTATTGGAGGGCAGCGTGGAGGGTAAAAATCGTAGGGGGAGACCAAGAGATGAATACACTAAGCAGATTCAGAAAGATGTAGGTTGCAGTAGGTACTGGGAGATGAAGAAGCTTACACAGGATAGAGTAGCATGGAGAGCTGCATCAAACCAGTCTCAGGACTGAAGACCACAACAACAACAACGTTGTTGTTATGCGGTATAGCTGTGTATGTCCATAACAGAATACGAGTATGCACGTCCGACCGTTGGTTCCCTAACTCAGTACAATCGGCTGTGGACCCACTATCACCTGCTTAAGTTTGGCCCAAAAGGTTTGAGACGCCCTGTAGAAGTACCAAGGCTCGACTGTCAGTCACAGCGGAAACTGTCCGTTGAGATTTGATACAAGAAGTACATGGGTTTATCGTTTAGCACAATGGTTAGCCAAGAAACCTGAGACTTTCGGTGCTTTAGCGTATGTCAGGGTATTATTCACGCTAGAATAACAACAGAATATCTAATACATACGTAAGACCGACTTTCAGTGGTTTTACGACACCAAATGCTTGAGCAATACAGCCGATGACCAATCGCAGAGTATATGTTTGTTAAACAGAATATAACTATAGACACGATGACTAAGATCTCCTGTTAAGTCGTTAATCAGCCGCAAAAGGCTACTTTTTGAGTCGTTTTTATTTATACAGCAGATCGTACCAAACGAACCTTGGGAGCACCAGAAAATCTGGCTTGAAGGACAAGTAAATTAATGTCTCCTCTGCCGTCTTCGCTTCCTTCCTCCACCGTCGGTCTCGTTCCAGTCGAGAGTCGGCAGCAGTGGACAAAAATCTGAAGCCTTCCGGGTAATAGCATGTTAGGTTGAGCACCTACTCGATGACATTTGAGATCTCTAATATCGTAGCGAAGCCGCAGCGAGAACGACATAGGTGAACATAACTTAGGTGTGCCAGCAGCTGTGTGAACGAAGCACAGTATTGCCACACGGCCCATGTTTGCGATAGACCATAGTCGTCTATTCATCCTCTGACGCTCAGTGGAACGCAATAACAAACCAAACAACGCAAAATAAACTAATATCAGTTTCGTTATGTTGGACTAATTGGTAATAACAACAATGGACTCATCTAGTAGCCGCAAACAAATGCGATAGTGGCTGTTCACTGCCTATTATCAGTAGCAATCGTTACAACAGGCACGTCTGCCTCCGTCCAGAAAGAACATCCAAGTGCCCAGAATTGCTCTCTGGAGCTCTTCACTCTAAAAGTTCCAGTCTCCAGTTAACTCCTGTAGTGTTTTGCTACTGTCTGCTTATCCATTGGCTGAAGGCCATCCTCACCGAAAATACATCATTCTTACATTCTACAGACACCATTTGAGTCAATCTGATCGCTTCCCTGACTAAACTAAAGTATTAAAACAATATTTAAATAAATGAAATATCATTGATATTCGGTCACACTCAAATCATACACAATAATTACAAATAAAGATTTGTTCATAAATAAATAAGCTAGTATTTTTGTGCAAGTACACTCACATTAAATGACAACGATTTATTGTTAAATATTATTTAAACAATTATTCATTACTTCTTGACAGAAGCGTCTTTTGGTTCTGTTTTCAATTGTAGTGACCGCTGACACATGCGATTGATCGGTTTTAAACTAGCACAATTTTTAATAGCACTTGCAATCAATATTTAAATAAAGTTACTGGCAAAATAGTAAACTTCTCATTAAATAACTACACAAATATAACAATATGTAGGGTATTCATACTGTATCCATTTGCTGTGTTAGTGTGGAAAATGTGATGTTCTAACAAACAATGTACATAGTAAAAGCGATGCAAAAGACGTCATAAGTCAATAAATAAAATATATACAGATGAATGGCTTTGTGGGATAATAGCTATCGTGCAGTGCTATCATCTGAGACATCGTTTGTTGAAATCATGAAGCGTTTAAAAGTTGTTAATTCAGAGGTTCATTGTGAAAATGTTTTTTCGTTGTGAAATATCAACTTCTGTAGTTTTAAAGATATTGAAATATTGTTGTGTCATTGAATGTACCTCATTTTTTTTCTGAGATCGCAGACTGTGAGTTATTATAAATGCTGTAAGAAGCCATTTTTTAGCTTCTTTGACAATCCGCCACTTCTTGGAGTATCGTCTGTCCTCTTACGCGTCAAAATTTAGTGATGTGATAATTAAATCGACACCCTAGCTGCAAACAGGCTTTGATATACATAACTGGGGATATGTTGAGAATGTGTGCCCCGACCGGGACTCGAACCCGGGATCTCCTGCTTACACGGCAGACGCTTTATCCATCTGATTGTGAGCCACCGAGGGCACAGAGGATAGTGCGCCTGCAGGAAATTTTCCCTAGCGCGCTCAAAAAATGGTTCAAATGGCTCTGAGCACTATGGGACTCAACATCTTAGGTCATAAGTCCCCTAGAACTTAGAACTACTTAAACCTAACTGACCTAAGGACATCACACACACCCATGCCCGAGGCAGGATTCGAACCTGCGACCGGAGCAGTCCCGCGGTTCCGGGCTTGCGCGCTCCCCGTGAGACCCACATTCCCAACATGTCCACACCACTACATTCGTAGTGCGCCTAATAGATGTTTGCCAACCACACTCATTACTCGTGGCAGATTAATCTACCAAGTCCCGTACGAGTTGGGGCGTAGCACGTGCATTCGCACAAGAAGGTCAATGGCTGGGTAGCCATATTTTAACTATATATGAAGGTGGTATCTGTTCCCATGCAGGCGCACTATCCTCTGTGCCCTCGGTGGCTCAGATGGATAGAGCGTCTTCCATGTAAGCAGGAGATCCCCCGTTCGAGTACCGGTCAGGGCACATATTTTCAACATGTCCCCAATGATGTATATCAACGCCTGTTTGCAGCTAGAGTGACGATTTAATTATCATTTCATTCTAGAGAAGCTGCACGGTCATCAATGGTGCCTGTTCTTTCGGGAACAGATACTACCTTCATATATAGTTAAAATATGGCTACCCGGCCATTGGCCTTCTTGTGCTATCGCACGAGCTATGCCCCAACTCGTACGGGACTTGCTAGATTAATCTGCCGCGAGTAATGAGTGTGATGGGCAAATATCTATTAGGCGCACTACGAATGTAGTGTTGTGGACATGTTGGGAATGTGGGTCTCACGGGGAGCGTGCAAGGGATAAGTCCCTGCAGGCGCACTATCCTCTGTGCCCTCGGTGGCTCATATGCATAGAGCGTCTGCCATGTAAGCAGGAGATCCCGGGTTCGAGTCCCGGTTGGGGCACACATTTTCAGCATGTCCCCAATGATGTATATCAACGCTTGTTTGCAGCTAGAGTGACGATTTAATTATCATTTCATTCTAGAGAAACTGCACGGTCATCAGTGGTATCTGTTCTTTCGGGAACAGATACTACCTTCATATATAGACAAAATTTAGTGTACTGGGATTTCTCCCATTTCTGGAAAAGCCTTTGTACCCGTACCCTGGCTCATCAGCTAAGGTCGCTCTGGGCCTGAGCCCTGAGCCTGCTAGTGTTCAGTTGTACAACAATTTTATCTTACGTCGTATCAATATTAGGAGGCCGATTAGCTCGCCTACATATGCCTACATACACTGCATGTTACTTACTTCTGACTCTGTAGCTGAGCGGACAACAAGTGTGAATGTCATGTGGAGGACCCAGGTTCAGTTCCTGCTACATATACCTATAATGTGTATGATTAAGGGACATGCAAAAGTAAATAAAGAAGAAAATAAAGAAAATGTTATGTAGTTTGATAGAAAAGGGATGTGCAGCATATTTTCTATCTCGGAAAATATTATCTACTAATTTACATATGGCATTAAACTTTGTCTACCTGGTGAACTGTACACTGATGTTCACCATTTAGACACTTAAAAACACTGTGGTGGACTGAACTGTTAAATATTTTGGGTGCAGCTTGACCATAAGGCCACACGGAAAAAATTATGGTAAAGAACTATCCAGTATCATTTCCAGAGGGGGATGTGGTACAAAAGGAAATAACTCAAATGTTGGAGTGGGGAGTGACATAATGGACTAGAAATGAGTACATCAGCCTTTTATTTGTAGTTCCGAAAAAGGATGGTAGTGTACATCTGGTTCTAGACTCAAAATAGTAGAGAGGGATAGTGACAAAACAGTTTGGATGGATGAGCTTTCGCAAAGATATCATGGAGCAAAACTTTTGTCGCCACTGAATATTACAATTGGTTACTGGAACCTGCAGTTAGCACTCTAATCGTTGAAGTACTCCACTTTCTTACGAAGTGTTGTACTACCAGTTCTGTGAAGCGCTTTTTGGTTTAAATATCTCTGTGCTTTCTTGAAGGCGTTGCGTAAGGCACTGGGCCCTGAAATCATAGAATCACTATCAGTTTACGATGATGCCTTACTGCAAGCTGCGTCAACTTGCGGGCAGCTTGTTAGTGTCTATGCAGGATCCTGGGATGAAGTTAACACTCAGTAAGACTGAAGGCGTGAAATTAAATTCTTGTGCCATAGCAGTAGTAGAAATTATAGCCACGGAAAAAGGTGAATTAAGTGCTATAAGGATCCCAAGAGTAAAAAGTAGTCGTGGGCAATGTTTAGGATGTTTAGTTTCTATAGGCACTCCGTATGTTCGCAAGCATTTAACTATCCGCTTTTAAACCAACTTCTCGACAGAAATGGGATGTGGGCCAAGATGACGGAATGCGAAGGACGTTTCGGAAACTTAAGATGAATTACTAAATAGTAAGATTTCTGTATCATCCCGATTTTACTAAACCTTTTTTATATCCTCTGATGCTTGTTTCTATGGTATCGGCGTGCAGATCTTCCAATTTGGAGGTCAGAAGTAAGGAACGCGATAATCTATACTGCACTAGTGCATCTGCGAGTCGAAGGTGGACAACGGCCAAGAAAACTGTTTTGTGACCGAACAGGAAGCATTAGCCATAGTGTATGGCTTACAAAAGTTCAAATGTTATTTGCTAGACAATTATACTGTGTTATTAACAGACCACTAAATCCACCAAAAATTAATGAATATTAAGAATTAACGTTAGAGCATCCCACTTTCTCAAAAAAAAAAAAAAAAAAAAAAAACTCAACGTGGATATTATAAGCAATATCTTTCACATGTAAACTACAGTTCCATATGACTATTTCAATAAATCTTAACCTGCTATCTGTTACCGAATCCTATGACTCCTCCTTACTAATGAAGTTCTCAAATGATATGAGACCTTATGTTCATTTATACATATGGCATTGATTTTATTTATGCTTAGTCTCAGTTGCTAATACTTGTATCAGGTGTGGACCATACGTAAATTAAATTCCTAATGATGTCGCCCAATCCTTTCCTCCCTTCAATACAACGGAATCCCCTGCGAACAGCCCCATAAAGCAACAGACGTTATCCACAAAGTCATTTGTGTATGTCTGTCAAGAACTTCAACATATTACTGCAGTGGCTCAATCGCATATTGCTATTCAAAAACCTGAGATGCTTGAAAGAGATTATTTGTCTTTCTTGCTTTTTTCTCAGAAGTCTTTAAACTATGTCTAGACTTTATCATACGTTACTGGAGAATATCAAATAATAATCCATGTTTGTAGACTACCATTAGATGTTGTCTACGCAACATGAGGAAGAATTAGGAAGCTTGTGATGAACTTCGAGTTCGGAACTGGTGTTAGACAAGTAGGTGGTCTATCCCTAATTCTCTTCAGCTGCCAGCTACAGAAAAGTATTCATGCATAGATGAAGATGACTCTGGACTGAGAGTCCGCTACAAAAAGGACAAGTTAGTAGTCAACGGCCTAACCTTTCCAGGTGATCTCACATTTTTGAACACATTGTAGAAGACGCCACTTGCCCCTCTCACCCCCTCAACCATATAGAACCTAAAACTGTTACTTAGTCTCCTTCTGAAAATTTGTATTTATTTTACAAGATCACTATGTTAACACATTAGTGGATTACTAGTTTTGGAAATATAAATCGCCATCTTGAGAACTATAAGAGAAAAGATGCTGAGTTTTCAGGTCTAAAGCAATATAAAAACTTTTGTAAATAGTTCAGACATGCGAATACAAGAAACTTTTACGTCATCCTTGGCTAAAGAAAATGATGGGTGTTATCAGGGTTGGAGGAGACAATATACAACAATAGAATGGATCGCCTGTTTGATCTTGTGCAAGACTGTTTAAGTGTTTGAAACTCTCACAAACACATTTTGCAATGTGCTCCACTGTACTCTGTGCTAGTCACATTCATATGTTGTCAGCTAACAAATAACTTGCACAACATGTTCTGTGTGGTGTTTAACAATGTTCTGCACTTTGTCTCGTAGAGTACTAGGAATATCCAAGAATTGACTGGTGCACAAATAACCTTTCATGGCACTCAAAAGGGAGAACAAGTAATAAACTGTGTTTTGTTAGCATATATCTTTAATTATCTACTTGTAAACTACGTACAGATTCTTAACACAGACTCCAACAAAGACGACATAAGTATTACAGAGAAGTGCTATATTAAAGCAGGAAAAACATGTTTTTACCAATCCAGGACATTGTTCTCCACAATATTGTCACATAAGGATATCGCCGAGTTAGGACTGGTATCCACAAAACAATGTCATCCCACAAGAAAGAGTAAACGTATTGCACGGACTTAAGTCATTCCTCGTTAAAGAAATAATGCCTTTAAAAGGAGTTAGTGTGATGTGTGTACGAAAAAGATAATTGGAAATGCACGAAATCGAAAACAAAAAACCAAAACTGGAGTATGGGCAAAGACACCTGTCACATAAGATGAATATAAACTGAATTTGGAAAAAGAAGACGCTGTTGCAGATGTTCAAGAGAGGTTTACATATTGCTTTAAACGCAGTGTATGGCGAAATTTGGCCGTGACAGGGGAAAATAAAATATCTGCATTTACAGTGTACAGCAATGGAAATTGGTCACATGTCAGTGTACTATAAACCTCTGTTCTCATTTGGATCTGCTTAAACAGAATGGTTATTTTCTGTCAAATTGTGGCGGTCTGGATGTTGGTTCTAGCAACAGAAAAGCCATTTGTAGAGTTTAAAACCGCTGTAATAACATCATTTAATGGACACTCATTTGCAAAAATTGTTAACTTTAAGTTACATACAGAAATTGAGCGAGAATGTGGAGCAGAAAAGTTGCCTATGTACACATAAGTAGGTGTAGAGGGTTTTAACAAGAGTGTTACGGTGGAGGGAAGAGGCAAAATTAAACTCCCCGATGCTCTCGCTTAGAAGAACTGCAGGAAGGAGCAGAGCTAGTTGTTAAAGCCATAAAATATGTATTTTAGAAGAAGAAAATTAGGTATATACTAGAATTCGTGAATATTCCTCCTTTGTATTTGTCAGATTACTGGCTAGAGAAGATATAGATTCAAATTATAAATAAAAATTAAGCTGGATGCTACTGAAACTTCTCCAAATAAAAAAGAACTATTTTCTGTGTGTAAAGTATGTGCTTGAATTAATAAAGTTTTTGTACGAGAATACATTTCGGTTCCTAATTTGCTGCCCTAAAAAGTCTCTTATGATGATCTACATGTGTGGGATGTGGGCAGTTGCATGATTTTGAAAAATACTGGAACTAGATAATTGAAAGCGTAGTGACGCGTGATATGACTTCGAGATCCCACATTTCCGATTTTCTTTTACTTTTCCTATACATGGAACATTAATTGTGCTTACGGGCTTTTAACTCCAGAATGCAAACTGCAGAACACCACACATAGACTGGCTTTTTTTCTGTGGCTCCCTATTGGAATATAACGGCAGACTGCTAAGGAGCGCTTCCGAATTACCGTTACAATCTGTTATTCCATTAGTTTTAAACTCTGCAAACGGTTACTGTGTTGTTAACGCAAGAACTTTACCTGCAGTTAGTATCTACACGGATAGAGTTCCACAGCATTTAGAATATGTTTTAAAGAGTACAAGAGAATCTCATAACTGGGAACAGGATGGATCATGTGTTTTGGCCCTGTGAAGACTCCCTGAGTGTATTAAACACCATCGTAGAGTACTGAGGATGTGGTTGATTCTGCTCTGTGCCAACTGCTTCCACGTTGTGTCACTTAACGAATAACTTACAGAACAGTCACTGTGTGATGTTTAGCAACGTTTCTGTTGTTTGTCTGCTAGCGTACAGGTAGACCGTTAACTGCATTATATCTGCGTATGGGTTTAATGAACTACTCTGACTCCGACAAATACGACACAGAAATGCTATATTAAAACAGGGGAAACATTGTTCTCCACAGTACCGTCAGAGGCACAGTCTGTCCTTCATGATTCGGTACTCCTGTCACACACAATTGTGGAATTTATCTTTAAATTATTCCGTTACATTATTATTCGTCGCCCTTTTCCGTAATGTGCTATGACATCATTAATTTATGTGTCACATGTTGAGTTCACGTATTATTCAGCCTCACGAAACTACAGTACATATCTACATTAACGGTTTGAAATGCTCTTTATGGTTCTTCACCGCCATTACAGCAGTCATAGGAATCATACAAACCAGCCTGCTTCGGTAGTTCTATAAAGATTCCTAGGTGGACCGTAATGTTCACTCGGAGATGACATCTCACATGGAACTGAAGATTGCAGTTTATATTGCCGAAACTAGTAATTCATTTATGTGCTGACATAGCTATCTTCACATATAAATAAACATTTTCATCGGAAGACTACCGTACAAATTTTAGATTGCCTCCTGCACAACTAAAGGTAAGGTGAAGGTCGTCATGAATAAAACAGAGTTCACCACAAACATCAGGGATGAGCGTAATATGATACCATTGGCGTCAACACATTAATGTAGAGGACTAACTACTTTAAATAGCTTTGAGAATACAGAACCCCGAAAATCAATGGAAATCTGGTCATGAACAGTAGGCGTACCAAAGTGGAGAAAGCCTACTAACTCTTTAACAATATTTATAGATCTGAATCTTTTTCCCTCAAACCTAAAGCTCCGAAACTACATCACCTTTGTGAGACGTTCAGTGTTGTACGCTTTACAATGCCTGAAAGTGGCCACAAATTGGTAACTCAGGAAGCTAAAACTAAATGATAGAAAGATTCTTATAAATGTCATAGACGTTGTGTCCACAGACTGAGACAAAATTTGAACTCTATCAACAGGAATGGAAGAGCGGAAAATCATCTACTACATTCAGGATGGACAGATGGATACTTAATTCAAGGATATTTAGTACTATCTCTAGAGCGTGTGCGACTAAAGCCAAATGGACAAGACTAATTAAGAAAAGTGAACTAGAAACTGGCTATAACGGCTTTCAGGACAGAGTTCAGTCCAGAATGCTCTTGGGAATATCAGATTCTCTCCAGTCGCCAACAGCAGTAAAAGTGTGCCAAAGAAATGGAGTGAAACGGACTCACATAACAGAAAGCACCCTTAGCGCCAGGAGAGGGAGTACTGCAATGAGAGTTAAGCTCACCAGCATTACCAACCCTCCTTGATGTATTGCAGGCCTAAATGGGCTATAATATGGTAATAATTTTAAAATATCAAAGACCTCTGTCGATTTCACTGTGATAAATTGTAAAACATCATTAAAAACTTAACGTATAATGTTATGACTTGCTGAACAAATGATAAGAATGAACAGCACAGAAATTTAAAAACTATATCAAAAGAAATACATAAAGATGACAGGGACATTTTGCCGTAGACAATCTACCTACAGGTTGGCCCATTGATGTCGAATCACCCTTCTAAAATAAAATATGTTTGATAAACAAAAATTCAAAGTCAAAAAGTATTTTGCAGGAGAGGGGGAGACCTGTGAGACTACGTTACCATAGTGGCAGTCATTTTGGAAGTCACCATCTTGGATACAACTCGTACTTTTCAAATCAGAAGTGAGTCATCCGGCGTATCAAACAAATATCTGTTTACAGGTTTATGTTTACAAACGCACTGCCAAATGGAAAATGTGTTTGTGTAGTCTATGCAAACATCTTTTCTCGCACTGTGCTTCTATCCACTACTGGAAACAGTAAGTTATTTTTAGATTTGTCTTAATTTTGTAAATTTATATTCACAGTGTACCACTTTGTAATATACCGTGTAATCTTACCAAGAGCATAATTAAACTAAATCCGAAAAAAACTAACGTAGGCTGTCAGAACTGGAAACGAGGCCCCCAGAACTAGACATGCATCTTGCATTGAAATAAAGTCACAATTGTGACTGAAGGCGGTTGTTCTTTATTTTGGGAAAGCAATACATTCACGGAAGAAACACTGAAAACAGTGAATAAAATTAAGTTATATTTGCCTAAGCAGACACTGAGGACAGTGTATGCATTTAAAAATACGAAACTTAACCTAACTATACTGTCCCGCAACATCAAATTGAACAAAGAATATGTATTCTAATGGTTTAATTACACACTGTGTCGACATCACGAAAAAATATCGTTAACAAGCAGCCAAAATAATTACAAGGAAATCTGAGAAGGCCTGGTATGTACAGAAATTAAGCTAGAGCGCAGCGCAAGGAGTAGGAAGAACTTAACTGAAACTTTTACGACCAGCACCGAGAGTTAATCTACATGCTACATCCATTAGAAATAAATTATGTAGATGAAAATGTAACAATCGTATGTACCAAAGTTAGAACTGCTTTAGTTGATAAACATACAAAAAAAACTTGAAACCCTTAAAAACAAGTATCACAGTGCTAATAATAATGTAACTTCTAAAACACAGAATTTATGTGAATTTTTGTGAAACATTAGTTTCACAAACTCAAAACAAACTGCATTAAACAAAGGTCTTAAGTACAATAACACAGCAAAGTTAAATCACTGTTAGTTACGAAACCTTGCAATAAATTCAAAGAAAGCTGCAAATATGGCCAACTTAAACAATAATGAGCTGGTTGACCTAGCAAATAATATTAATGAAATTATACAGCCAGAACAGAAAAAAGTAAATCAGTGCTCCAATACCTCCAGTACAGTCTTTGAAGAAAATGAAATGTTAAAACAGTTGAAACATAAACTAAATGAACATCATGCTATTGTTGTTAAGGTGGATAAAGTAAACTCCACTGTTGTCCTTCACAGAAATTATTATATTGGTAAAACTCTTAATTTTTTCCTGTGAAACAAAATTACTTCATTCAACAATGACCCAATTACAAAATTCCAGAAAAATTAAAGAAAATGCTAACTTCCTGGTGTCTGATTAACAAGTGATAAGTTGCACACTAATGAACCCCACCATCTCCAAACTCAGAGCACAACCAAAGGTCCACTAACCTAAATCTCTAGTTAGACCAATTGCTAACTCCAAGCATACACCAGCATACAAACTTTCCCACTATTAAATAATATCCTCAGTGAATTTTACAGTTTTAAATCACATGCTCAATATAAAAATACACATGAGTTAACTGTGATCATTAAAGATGTTAAAACCCCCAGAGAAGCTAGATTTGCTTCATTTAACATTGTTAATCTATTCACAAGTGTACATGTCAAAGAGACAATCGAAATTATCAGAGAAAACTTAAAGAAAAACTGAAAAATGACTGTACCAGAAATTTCTGAGTTGATCGATCTGCTTGTACTGGTACTATCCCATAACTACTTTTCATTTAATGATAAAATGTACGAATAGAAATGCAGGTTAGCTGTATCTAAGAACGAGACAAGCCTCTCAGCTGACATATACAACTACTTAGAAAATAAATTTTTTAAGGAAAAAATATACTTGATGAAAATATTGTTTATTGTAGAAGACATGCAGATGACACTCTACTCCTGCTTGATGGTACAAAAGAAGAGCTTCTTACATTATTCAATTCATTCCACAATAAAATTAAATTCACAGCTGAACAGGAAACAATTAAATCCATAAATTTCTTAGACCTCACAACTGTTAATGAACAGCAAAACACTTACAGGAAACCAACCTACACTGATGTCTCACTACACAAATCAACACACCATTCAGACACACATAAGTAAGTGGCATTTAGATCCATGCTGAACAGAGCACATACATTATCTTTGAAACCCAAAGAATTAACGCAAGACATTTTTATGATTCAAGCCGAAGCAATAAATTATGAGTGTTCAGAAAAATCAATTGCCACACTATCCATCAAAATATAGGCCAAGATCAGTAATAGAAGCACTACAAGAATAACAACTGACACATACATACCTTCACAAGCGTTCCCTATTTAGGCACAGCCCTGAAAAATGTTGTTAACTTGTTTAGAAAAACCAATATTAAAACATCCTTCTCCATAAACAACCAAGTTGGACACCATTTACCACATACACTAATCAAAAATACCCCACCATCAAAGCACAGTGGACTATATAAATTACAGTGTAACAGTTGCCATCCATTTTACATAGGCAAAACAGGAAGAAATTTCCACGCATGCCACAAAGAGCAAACTGATGTTTTTAGACTTAACCATTTTGATAAATCCAGAATAGCTAATCACTTATACGTTAAGTGACACTGAGTAAGTGACATCCACAACAGCCTAACTTCACACCACACAGAAAACCATGGTAAAAAGCTTGATCTACTGGAATAAGTAGAAATAGTTCTACACAAGGACAAATCTTTTGATAACATGTTGAATGAATAGAGTTCAGAAGCCACAGGTTTTTCAGTAATTTTAAAAGTTTATTTTTTCCAAACGAAACAAATACACAAAAGTGCAACCATTTGATAATATACAGTCACATTAGACATATTAACAAATATTTGTTTTATAAGAAGCATCTCCATATAATTAATAATGTAATAACTTTTTATCTTCTTCGAAATAACAATACCTGTGTATTTGTAGAAATGCAGTTTTTTTACTTTTGAAATTCTTTAACTTATTTTTACTTGTGTTTACAAATATGCTGTAGAATGTAAAGTATGTGTACTCGGATGTACAGAAACTTTTTTACTCATAGCACGCTTCAAAGCCATGTACCACTACTGGAAACTAAGTAATTTTTTGACTTGTCTTGGTTTTGTAAATTTATACTCATAATGTGACATTTTGTAATATACCTTTGTAATCTTGTCAAAGTAATACAATTACGAAGAAATACTGAAAAAACTACATAAATTTAAGATAGAGATATATACAAGGAAAATGATACTTCCTGTCATTTGATGACTGACGTTACTTCGTTACAGGTGACGTGAAAGCTGATGGTGTTAACACCATCCGATCATCCTGATATTACAAGAGAGGATCACCAGCGTTATCGCATAGGATTTCAACCAAGACCGCTCAGCCTTACCGCCCATTACACACAATGTGTTGGCGAAACCTTTCCAGAAATTCTATGAAACTAGCTGAGTCGCAGAAAAACTGAAAACCGAACGACTGAAAATGGCTACCGATTAAGCAACATCAACAGCTCTGCTGGCATCGTTCAGTAAGGGTACAAGTCGCAGTACTCACCACATCGCGCAGGAAACTGGGGTCGTCAATAGTGAGAAAATCTGCCACTCATAAATGGCACCTTTAATAAAATCCAAATTTTACCACATATCACTGACGACGATATGGATCGTCGAGTTCAGTTTCCAGAATGGGTGATACGCTAGCTGAACTAAAACCGTCGTTTCCTTTGTGATGTACAGTTTATGGATGAAGCTATTTTATGTCTGAACGGAAACGTAAATAAACATAATCACAAATACAGGTCAGAAGTCAACCCTCTAGATAGATCCATCAAATATACTTAGCGCATCAAAAGAGATGGTTTGATGTATTTTTGGGTCCTTCTTCATTAAGGGTACCCAACAGAAGCTCATTATCTGCTGTTGTTAGACGAAGATCTGTTACCGTCCGACTTTCTTTCAGCATTATGGTGCTCCCTCTCATTAGAGGCTAGCAGTACATACCTGCATATCAAGTTTTCCCGGATGTGGATATGTCGCAGTAGTCCAGTGAAGTGGTTGCAAAGGTTCCCGAATTTAATTCCATTACATTTATTTCTGTTAGGCATGTGAAAACAATTTCTTCTGCGGTGAAGGTCAGAAACCTTGCAAACTTTGGGGAACTGATTGTTGATGATTGTGCTTCCATTCCCTTGACTGTGTTGGATCTAGTCCATGAGTGACAAGTGAAGGGGCTAACAACAATCGTACAGGGCGAGGGTATCCAGTAGCTTCACTGTACATAATCTTTATTTGACTTTTTTGTACAGTATGACATAACTCAAGAATGAATAAATCTATGTACACTCAAAAAGACACCATTGTTTGTCTCGTGCAATTATTTAAGTGATTCGTGCGTCATATGCACACCTTCCCCATTTGAAAATTACGAATTACACCCTAGATCGCCGCCATGGTAGTAACAGTGTAAAAGGTTTTCCCTCCCACTCTCGTCTCATAATACTTGACTTTAAATTTGTGTTTATCCATCTCCTTTTGTTTTAGAAAGACACTTCCACACCTGTGAACCAGGCCTATATACCTTGACTGACAGAAAAGTGAAGCATTGGGAAGGAAAGGAGGAAGCAAAATGAACCTTTACGGGTTGGGAGCATATGTGATGTTATCTCAGAGATTCGAAAACCAAGTCAAATTTACAAGGATCTTTGCAGTGTGAACCCACTTATCAGCATGACGTAGCCAACCCTCTAGCCTGGATGGATCACTGATTTGTTCGGGAAAAGTGTCATAAACATGTTGAATTCTGTCCTGAGGTAAGCTGGCCAACAGCCGTCGTAACTATGATATTGCAGTGCCTGTGTTATTCCAAGTTATGAGGCAATGATCCTTAGGAACAGGCACTGTGGCGACTGCAGTTGTTATGAAATACGTGAAATGTATTCGCAGTAGCGAATATGGACAACCAGCAGCTGTGTAATGGAATGACAACAGTTAAAGTTTGTGCTGGGGCGGGAGTCGAACTTGAATTTTCCGCTTATTGCGAACAGTAGCCTTACCATTAGGCTAACCTAGCACGATTCACAGCCAGACTCAAACTTCCATATGTCGTCGTTCCTTCACAAAGCTTTTTTTTTTCTTTATCGTGAGTTCATTCCCCTGGCCCATATGGGCACGGGAGGGATGTTAGCGGCACAACCCACCGCTCTTCAGCCGAGTGACATTACAGCTAATACAAGAAGAAAATGATACATAGAAAGGCGATAGAAATGGGGGACATAAAAACACAGTTAGGGGAGATAATGGAGGTAAAAATAGACTGACATGGACACGTTCATGGGGGGACAATTAAAAAAGACGACATCAAGTGAAAAAAAACACAGCTGGCGATTCATAAAGAGCAAAAATGACACTGAAGTCACATACATAGGTTAAAAGTTGGCCACAGTATTAAAAACATTCTAGAACAAGACACTTTAAATCTACTTGGAGAGATGAAGCACACACGACGAAGAATAACACTGCCAGGAGGGACCTGCCGAGGGAGAAGCCTGAGAGGATGGAAAAGGAGGGGAGCGCAAGGTGCAGCAGGGGAGGGGGCGGGATGAAAAGTGTAGGGGCGTCAGGGTGTGCACCAAGAGGCAGGAGACAGATGGGGTAGGAGATAAAGAGGGAAGACAAGGCAGGAGGGGGTGCAGAGACACTGAAGTGGAGCACAGGAGATTGAGGGGTTGTAGGAGGTGGAAGCCGCTCAGGAGAAGGGAGGGTGAGGAGAGTGGGCCATGAGGAGGAGGCAGGAGGAAGGTGGGGTTAGAGTTGGTAGGAAGGGTAGACGTCAGGGCGAAGTTCATCATCCGGGAGGGGTAGATGCTGGAAGTTGCGTTGGGAAAGGAGGTGGAGGGTGTGGCGATGGAGAGAGGGTGGGACACAACGGTAAAGGCGCGGCAACGGGCTGGGGGTGGAGAGGAAGGGAGACACCAGGGGGTGAGGGGGATCGAGTCACAACTTGTACGGAGTGATTCAGGAGGAACATCACATAATTTGTGAGGTGATTCTACATATGAAAATAAACCGAAGGGGTCCTATGAGCATGTGTCCGATTTTCGATCATTACGGAATTGGAGTAGGTTGAAGAGTACAAACATGCATGAACGAATATGAAGATAAGTGTGAATATTACTTAGCGAAATGCTATGTAGGTGCTGTGGTGGACAGAAGAAGAGTGGGACGGATGACTGATCCATCCTACAAGAGGTCTGGGTGTTCTCCTGTGGATGGCAGCACTGTGACATCGCACTGAGGCAACAGCTGCAAGTGTATCTAGTGTACAGTCGTGGAATGGTTCAAATGGTTCAAATGGCTCTGAGCACTATGGGACTTAACTTCTAAGGTCATCAGTCCCCTAGAACTTAGAACTACTTAAACCTAACTAACCTAAGGACATCACACACATCCATGACCTAGGCAGGATTCGAACCTGCGACCGTAGCGGCCGCGCGGTTCCAGACTGTAGCGCCTTTAACCGCTTGACCACCACGGCCGGCACAGTCGTGGACAAAACGAGAGAGACCCCTCGCCTTTTCGTTATGCTGATCCGCACAGCTTTAAAGTCTGCTACACAGCATAACAGGCAAGGCAACGAAGTGTTACCAACATACTATGCACAGGCGTGAAATTGTAAAACTATCCGAACTTTGTCAGACTGCTTTCAATCATGTGTAAGACTATATTAATGCTGATTAGTGTGTTAAACACAACACAAGATGTAAATGAAAGAAGAAAAGTTAATTAGTATGAATTGTTCTAATAAAAATGAATTTCAGCTTATCGAAGTAACATAACTGTTTTAGTAAGACAAAGTACCCCTGATCGTTAGCAAAATATTATGCGCATTCGGCTGCGAAACGGTCTCTATCAACGTTCAGACCAGTCATACTGGATTACCGTTGCTGACCTTCCACAAAGTGTGAAAATTTAGCAATGCGTGAAGATTCATTACGAAAATCAATTAAAAGTCATTCAGTGCTACACGTAAGTCAATTCAATTGTTGACAGAAGCGGAAAAAGTATGCTGTAACAAGTACGAAATTCTACAAGATTTTCATATTTACATCCCAAGGGCGCCGGTACGGGATAAAGGTAGCAATAAAACATATTGGAGGCGCGAGAATTTCTTAAAACTGCTTTACTGATAGTTTATTAGCCTCTGGAACGATCGCTAGCATACTTTTGTGGGGAAGGCAAACGAAAGACTGCGTTTTATTGGCCGCACACTAAGAATACGCAACAGGTCTACTGAAAGCCGTGCCTACACTACGTTTGTCCGTCCACTGCTATAGTATTCCTGAGCGATGTGGGATCCTTGACAGACGTGATTGACGGTGCACGCCAAAAAGTCCAAGGAATCGTAGCACGATTTGTAATGTCACGAAACAGGGGAGAGTCACAGATTTGATAAGCGATTTGGGGTGACATTCATGAAAACAAAAGCGTTTTTCGTCGCCGCAAGAACTTTCCACGAAATTTCAATCACCTACACCTGTTCTGAATGCCAAAACATTATTTCCAAGAGAACTTACACAGGAAGAAATGACCATAGTAATAATGTAATTCAGGGTTCGTAAGAAAAGATTTAAGTGGACCTTTTTCTCGCACGCTGGTAAAGAGTGGGACGATAGAGAAATAGTCCGAAGGTGGTTCAATGAACCCTCTGCCAGGCACGTAAGTCTGGATTGCAAAGAAGTCCTGTAGATGTAGTGACGTAGATGTAACAACTAAGTTATGTTGTAATTGCGAAATGTGAGTTATATTTGATTTGAACATCGAAGTTGTTTGCTGTTTATTTATTTTTTGTTCACTGTTTTCAGCCATAGACAAACACGTAGGTGCGTTAAATTGATACTGAAATAAAGTGCCATGCATGGACCAATAACAATAAATTCTTACCTACTTGTTATGGTACTGCAGTATCTGACAGCGTCTTCAAAAGTGGATATCGCATACGACGTTCCTAGGATGTTTATAAGTGCATATTGCAGACGACTTCAAACAAAATTTGAATGTACCTTCGTAAAAGTTCCGTGATCAAACCATCTGAGTTGCTGACGAATACACTTTATCCTCACTAGACAGTATATATTATCATTATACATGAGGTGAAAGGGTTTCGAAGCCGGCCGCGGCGGCCGTGCGGTTCTAGGCGCTGCAGTCCGAAACCGCGGGACTGCTACGGTCGCAGGTTCGAATCCTGCCTCGGGCATGGATGTGTGTGATGTCCTTAGGTTAGTTAGGTTTAAGTAGTTCTAAGTTCTAGGGGACTGATGACCTAAGATGTTAAGTCCCATAGTGCTCAGAGCCATTTGAACCATTTGGAAGGGTTTCGACGGGTGCGGTGGCCGAGCGGTTCTAGGGGCTTCAGTCACGAACCGCGTGGCTGCTTCAGTCGCAGGTTAGAATCCTACCTCGGGCATGGATGTGTGTGATATCCTTACGTTAGGTCGGTTTAAGTAGTAATAGGTCTAGGGGACTGATGACATAAGCAGCTTGCTCGCATAATTCTTACAGCCATTTTTTGACCTTTCGCGTAAATTTTCTTTACATAAACGACCGTACCTTTAGATTGCGTTGACCTAGAAGCTCACTTTTTTACACCACCAAGGGGCCGTTTACCGCAGGAAGTGCGATACATTTCCGCTTCTTATGTCTACCCGTACTCGAGGTTAACGGGTTTTAAGGGTTGGGTAGACAGACAGATGTTCAAGAAAGTGAGACTATTAGGGTTCCAATTTTACCAATTTAGGTGACGAAATTCTAACAACGAAAATAGCTACGACAGTTAGTGAAGATGATGTCCGCATAAATAATTCCCCCTACTCTTTATTTGAAATGTTCTAGTTGCAGTCGATACATCAGCATATTAATCGTTGCTACGCTTTCGATCCAAATCATGTTTACAGGAATGCAAATAAAATCCATTTGCCTATACACGTGATAATTCAGATCCCAGTATTAATGCCACCGCGTTTTAGAAGTGCGAGCATTCCCATTGCTAGCTAGCTTAAGAAACACTTCCGTTAATGAACTTTTTCTGGCTGTGGCGAGTCTAATGGAGAATTCTAAACATTATAGAATACGTTTGGCAGTTATTACCCGTTTATTTCCTGGCGTGGTGCAGAATTATCCTACTAACGTTACTCACTAATAACAGTATTTTATTATATCCATCAACATCCCACATAAGCGGTGACATAAAGCTAGAAAATTCTTGTTTTTGAGTCCAGAAATCTCTATGCAACCGAAACTGCAGATGATTTTGCCATTTTCATTGCGAAATTGTCGGCTTATTCATGTATGGTAATAATAGAGGGCTGTTTGCCTGGGTTGTCTGCTAGCGTAGTGAAAGGTGTTTGCTACAGCAAGGGAGATCTGGTTTGTTTTCGGCTCTAATCTCGATTGAGCCATATTAGTATAGCAATTTTAAGAAATTCTCGCGTCCCCAATACGTTTTATTGCTACCGGCGCCCTGTGGATTTAAATATGAAAATCTTTTAGAATTTCATACTTGTTACTGCCTACTTTTTTCGCTTCTGTAAATAACTGAATTGACTTACGTGTGGCACTGAATGATTTTTAATTGATTTTCGTTACGAATCTTCACGCATTGCTAAAGTTGCACACTTTCATAGTAGGCCAGCAACGGTAATCCAGTATGACTGGTCTGAACGTTGACACAGACCGTTTCGCGGCCGAATGCGCATAATATTTTGCTAACGATCTGGGGTACTTTGTCTTACTAAAACAGTTATGTTACTTCGATAAGCTGAAATTCATTTTTGTTAGAACAGCTCGTACTAATTAGTGCTTCTTCTTTCATGTATATCTTATATTTACGTGTTGTGTTTAACACACTAATCAGCATTAATATAGTCTTATACATGATTGAAAACAGTCTGGCAAAGTTCCGATAGTTTTTCAATTTCACACCTGTGCATAGTATGTTGGTAGCACATCGTCGCCTTGCCTGTTATGCCGTGTAGCAGACTTTAAAGCTGTGCGGATCAGCATAATGAAAAGGCGAGGGGTCTCTCTCGTTTTGTCCACGACTGTACAATGGTGGGTTTGGATCTGTCAGCAGTCGTGAGGTCGTCTCTGTGTGTCCGGCTTGAGCGTTGTTAACTGAGCAAGTCCATTGTGTCTGTAAATACCAACATGTCGCATACATTCTCTCACGCAAAATACGCAGATATGTTTGTTTAAGGGGACTGTACTGGCAGTGCCCGTGGTGCTGTGACAGAATACTAGAGACGTTTCCCTGATTGACAAACCCCCTACAGCCAGGGTATTTCCCAGGGTTTCTCAAACATTGCATAAATCTGGGCCGGCCGGAGTGACCGTGCGGTTCTAGGCGCTACAGTCTGGAACCGAGCGACCGCTATGGTCGCAGGTTCGAATCCTGCCTCGGGCATGGATGTGTGTGATGTCCTTAGGTTAGTTAGGTTCAATTAGTTCTAAGTTCTAGGCGACTGATGACCTCAGAAGTTAAGTCGCATAGTGCTCAGAGCCATTTGAACCATTTGAACACAAATCTGGAACAATACCCCGTGTACACGTAAATCAGAACGTAAGGCCAGCTTGTCAGTTGAGGAATGGGAAGACACTGTACATCCCCCACCACTACATGGCTCAGTAGCCGTCAGTTCGATATTCCACAAACTCGAGAGTGATGTACATTACATTCCGAGGGCTTGTACCCATTCTATGTGCAGGCCATTCAACATCTCCATCAAGGTGACTCAGCAAGCAGACAGCAATTTTGTAAATGGTTCGTTGTATGCAGAGACATCATTTCATTTACAGATGAGGTAACGTTTACACACAGTGGTATCATGAACACCCACAATTCTCATACATGAGCGATGATGATGATGATGTTTGGTCTGTGGGGCGCTCGGCCGTCAACAGCGCCCATACACATTCCCAATCTGTACACAGTCCAAGCGAGCCACTCCCATGAATGATGATGGGATGATGAGGACAACAGAAACACCCAGTCCCCAGGCAGAGAAAATCACTAACCTGGCCGGAATCAAACTCGGGACCCCGTGATCCAGAGGTAGCAACGCTAGCCACTAGACCACGAGCTGCGACTACATGCGCGATGAAGAACCTCCCTGACACAAGGGAAACAGGATTCCAAGTTAGGTTCTCTGTGAAAGTTGGATGTGATATTATTGATGATCTGGTGATAGGGCATGTGTTCCTTTCAAATCGCATGATAACGTCAGTATACGCACATTTCCTGATGGAAGACGTACCTACACTTTTGGAAGACTTAACATCAGAGCAACGACGGCAAATGTACCTGCAACATGATGGATCACCGATTCACTGTACCAGACAACTATCCCAGTATCTGAATAACACGTTCCCTCAAGGGTGGATTGGTTGTGACGGACTCATTAACTTGCCTGCCAGATTACCCAACCTAAGCTCGTTAGTCTTCTGTTGATGGGGCTGTTTAAAGGGGGATACGTACCCTACGAAACTGGATACACGTGAAGAACTTGTCGCTCCCATCACCGACGGTATTGCCTTCGTTAAAGCCCGTCGAGATGATGTTCGATATGCAACGCAAAACACCCTCCAACACTTTTACAAGACTACTGAGTTGGGTGTGGGTCCTTTTAAACACCACTTGTAGGAGAGATCAGTGATCAGTCCCACCATTATTCTGTCTATCACAGCGCCTACACAGCATGTCGGTAAGTCATATTCACACTTGTTTTCATAATCGTTCATGGATGTGTGTAGTCTTCAAACCGCTCCAGTTCCGTAACCATAGAAAGTCGGACACATGTTCATACGACTTTTTCGTTTTATTTTCTCATGCACAATCGCCTCACAACTTACACGACGTTCCTCCTGAATAAGCTTGTATAATCCTGTGCAGAGGAGACATAATAATTGAAAGTCGCTTGCCCAGTGTCGGCGGTTAAACGCATGACGAATGAACTTTGCATCCTAATTCTGAACAACACAGGTACTGCAATGTCGTATCGTATCGTATCGCAACTGAAAGAGTTGAAAACAAATAAGCAGCCAGGCCCGGAATTTCAGGGAAGCGTTGGATACACTGCGCCAATGCAAACTGTTAACGAAGGTTCGCTCATACGGAGTAGGTTCCCAGATGTATAACTGGCTCGAAGACTTTTTAAATAATAGAACTCAGTACGATGCTCTGCTACCAGAGAAAAGGTTGTCGCCAGGAGTGCCGCAGGGAATTGTGATAGGACCTCTCTTATTCTTTACATACATGAATGGTGTGATGGACAGGGGGAGCAACAACCTGCGACTTTTTGCTGATGATGCTGCGGTGTACGGAAAGGTATCGTCGTTGAATGACTGTAGGAGGATATAAGATACCTTAGAGAAAATTACTGGTTGTTGTGATGAATTTCACCTTGCTCTAAATGTAAAAAAACTGTAAGTTAACCAAGCTGAATAGGAAATACAATCTCGTGATCTTCGAATACAGAATTAGTAATGTGCTGATGCACGCACTGATATCGATTAATCATCGAAGCGTAACGTTGCAAAGCAATATGAAGTGGAACGATCAGGGAAGGCGAATGGTCGATTCTGGTTTATTGGGAGGATTTTAGGAAAGTGCTGTTCATCTTTAAAAGAGATTGGGTAAAGAACACTAGTGTGATTCATTCTTGAGTACTGGTCGGGTGTTAGGGATCGCCTACGGTTTCGAATTAAAAGAAGACATTGAAGCAGTTGAGAGGCGGGACGCTAGATTTGTTACTGGTAGGTTTCTTCTGCACGCTAGTATTACGGAAATGCTTTGTGAACCCAAATGGGAATCCCTGGAAGGAAGGTGACGTTCGTTTCGCGGAACACTGCCGAGAAAATGTAGAGAAACAGCATCTGAGCTGTGTGTAGAACGAATCTATTGCCGCCAACGTACATTTCACGTAAGGGCCATGAAGAAAAGATAAGAGAAATCAGGGGTCGTGCGAAGGCATACAAACTGTCGTATTTCCCTCGCTCTGTTTGCGAGTGCAGCAGGAAAAGAAACGACTAGTAGTGGTACAAGTTAGAAGGCACCATCTGATATACACCATACGGTGGCTTGCGGAGTATGCATGTAGACTGTAGATGTAGATGTAGGCGTAGAATATTTATTTAAAGACTACTAGGAAGTTATTAGTACACTCCTGGAAATTGAAATAAGAACACCGTGAATTCATTGTCCCAGGAAGGGGAAACTTTATTGACACATTCCTGGGGTCAGATACATCACATGATCACACTGACAGAACCACAGGCACATAGACACAGGCAACAGAGCATGCACAATGTCGGCACTAGTACAGTGTATATCCACCTTTCGCAGCAATGCAGGCTGCTATTCTCCCATGGAGACGATCGTAGAGATGCTGGATGTAGTCCTGTGGAACGGCTTGCCATGCCATTTCCACCTGGCGCCTCAGTTGGACCAGCGTTCGTGCTGGACGTGCAGACCGCGTGAGACGACGCTTCATCCAGTCCCAAACATGCTCAATGGGGGACAGATCCGGAGATCTTGCTGGCCAGGGTAGTTGACTTACACCTTCTAGAGCACGTTGGGTGGCACGGGATACATGCGGGCGTGCATTGTCCTGTTGGAACGGCAAGTTCCCTTGCCGGTCTAGGAATGGTAGAACGATGGGTTCGATGACGGTTTGGATGTACCGTGCACTATTCAGTGTCCCCTCGACGATCACCAGTGGTGTACGGCCAGTGTAGGAGATCGCTCCCCACACCATGATGCCGGGTGTTGGCCCTGTGTGCCTCGGTCGTATGCAGTCCTGATTGTGGCGCTCACCTGCACGGCGCCAAACACGCATACGACCATCATTGGCACCAAGGCAGAAGCGACTCTCATCGCTGAAGACGACACGTCTCCATTCGTCCCTCCATTCACGCCTGTCGCGACACCACTGGAGGCGGGCTGCACGATGTTGGGGAGTGAGCGGAAGACGGCCTAACGGTGTGTGGGACCGTAGCCCAGCTTCATGGAGACGGTTGCGAATGGTCCTCGCCGATACCCCAGGAGCAACAGTGTCCCTAATTTGCTGGGAAGTGGCGGTGCGGTCCCCTACGGCATTGCGTAGGATCCTACGGTCTTGGCGTGCATCCGTGCGTCGCTGCGGTCCGGTCCCAGGTCGACGGGCACGTGCACCTTCCGCCGACCACTGGCGACAACATCGATGTACTGTGGAGACCTCACGCCCCACGTGTTGAGCAATTCGGCGGTACGTCCACCCGGCCTCCCGCATGCCCACTATACGCCCTCGCTCAAAGTCCGTCAACTGCACATACGGTTCACGTCCACGCTGTCGCGGCATGCTACCAGTGTTAAAGACTGCGATGGAGCTCCGTATGCCACGGCAAACTGGCTGACACTGACGGCGGCGGTGCACAAATGCTGCGCAGCTAGCGCCATTCGACGGCCAACACCGCGGTTCCTGGTGTGTCCGCTGTGCCGTGCGTGTGATCATTGCTTGTACAGCCCTCTCGCAGTGTCCAGAGCAAGTATGGTGGGTCTGACACACCGGTGTCAATGTGTTCTTTTTTCCATTTCCAGGAGCGTATAAGAGGCGCAGGGCTGTAGTTTACTGAGAGAATATAATTATGCTTTTAATTCAGTTAACAACCGTTTAATCTACTGAGTGAACTTATCTGAAAGTGTGCCCTTTTATTTTCGGTAGCTTTGAATAGTATGCAGTTTTCAAATCACCGCGTGAAGCTGAGGCAAATATTTACATTTTGTTTCAACATTTGGTGTTTTTGGGTTTTGCGTAACGGCGCCAGTAGCGGCAGAACAGTTTTTAATGCAGTCTGATGCTAGATATAGGACGCCAGCTACGATTTTTATACCGGTAACTTAAATTTTCCAGCGGTTTTTATTTTAGGTGCTTTATTGCGGTGGTGCACCCGAGACAAACTGTTGTGAGCTATATTATTACCGACCATAGTGCCAAATTCAAGTACCATTCTTAAGTAACGGAGCTCCCACAGTATTTAGTTAGAGGTAGCCGATATCCTCCATAGAGCTACATGGTCCGGATAACAGAAACAAGTATTTCAAGAATCATCCCATAAGCATGCAGGGCAATGATACATGTTCGATGATTTTAAGGAGGTTGTTGTGAAAATAGTGGCATTTCATACTGTTAATAATTGGCAACCAATGCTGTACAATCGCAATAAAGTCATGAGATGTTCAATTGACTCTTTTATTAGAACATGTTACGCTTTTCTGGATTACATCCCATCTTCAGACATCATAAACTTCAACTCCTTCCTAACCAACCAGGCGCGCAGCCTTGACTACTCAAATAAAGTGTCGAATAACATATGACTATAACTGCGACACGAGCAGTCTTGAAGCAGAGCTGCACGCCTGGTTGGTTAGGAAAGAGTTGAAGTTGGTGATGTCTGAAGATGGGTGTAATCCCGAAACGCGTAACATGTTCTAATAAAAGAGTCAATTGAACATCTCATGATTTTACTGCGATTGTACAGCATTGGTTGCCAATTACAAACATGAAAATGATCGCAGGCCTCAGACGGGATTTTAAGTCCTGTATATCACTTCAAAATGTTGCATAGCACATGCGAACCCTGTATACATTGTGAACAATAACGGCCACATAAGCCTCGCTCAGGGCCTCCCCGAAGGTCCTTTTACATCTGACGATTTCACCCTGGACGATTCTAAAATGCTGCGAAGAATTATTATACAGGGTAAAGTGTGGTGACACGAGGAAACCTTTGGTGCTGTGCGATCCTGCGTTCATGTTGTTCCGTATGACTATGGAAACTGAAGATAATGAAGTCTTCTACCGGTTCATAATCTACTCCAGTCATGTGGCACCAAGTTTAGCTGCCGAACATAACATTTCCATTGAACGGATCGTCATCGATAGTGTCACAGGACTTGACTCCATGAGACCTAGATAGGAGGTGCCACATTGATAAAACAGTGTGAGTCCAGGAATTGTGTGTTATTATCTGCCCTCCACCACCACCTCCTTCTCCTTTCTGGAAAATACTGATGATGCAAACTTCTTCCAACACCCTACTGCAACCAATTGCCTTTGCTGTGAGAACCATCGAAGAAACATGTGTTACCTACCTCGACTACTGAGGTGTGTTTTATCATGGGCGAGGTAAATGTCGTCAGACGGCATTCCAAGACGTTTCATCTCCTTCGCGCGCCTCTATTTGTGCTGTGTGTCACCGCAAGAGTGACATACGAGACAAGAATGCGTCCCTGTCATCAATGTACGTCTGTGCGTGACCCAGAGGAACAGCTATCGCCGGAAACTCTCGCAACACGTTGCGGATTGCAGGCACATTGTGTTCTAAGCGGTACTCTGTTAAGAACATGCAAAACCGTTGCACCTGAATTACCCAAATTAGAAGTAAACTCGTAGATCAGAAATAATGAAAATATGTGTTGTTTTGTTTGGTAGAGTAGCTTATTATGATTTTTAACAATCATATTAGCAGTATTAGCTTTGTGGATTGTGAATAACAAAGCTACATTGTCAATCTGAGAGTGATATCTAAGAGTTGTGGGTCCATTTTCCAACGCGGGGATTGTAGCGATGAAATGAAAAATAAACTCAACAATGCTCTAGCAAGCAAGTGTAGACTAGACGAAAAGACAACAAACAAGGGACGGAAAGATAACATGGATACAACCCCATTAGAGCTGCTAATAGATAATAAATTTAGCTTATTACGAGGAAGGGTAGATTCCAATGGTTCACATGGCTCTAAACACTATGGGACTTAAAATCTAAGGTCATCAGTCCCCTAGGCTTACAACTATTTAAACCTAACTAACCTAAGGACATCATACACATCCATGCCCGAGGCAGGATTCGAACCTGCGACCGTAGCAGCAGCGGGGTTCCGGACTGAAGCTCCTAGAACCGCTCGACCACAGCGGCTGGCGAGGAAGGGTAGAGCCTGGTGGTCTACGACCATAGAAGCATAAGTCTTAAAAAGCAAGTAACTCATAGATACAGTAATTTCAAGTAACTCATAGATACAGTAACTTTATTTCAGGTAGGTCTAGATTAATACACTGTGTTGTTAATTTTGATACGTTGGATACAGTGCTTTCATATATCATTACAAAGCGGAAGCACTGTAACAATTGTGTATGAAAAGGCGGAAGTACTATAACAAACTTGTATGAAAAGGACGTGCACAGAATCACAGTTTGGGGAGGGTGTCCTGGTGTCCGGTTCTTAATTGAGATAAAAATATGGGGTCAGAACTGTTTGGTTTAGCCCTGACCAGCGGCCATTTCAATAGCCATTCGAACATGTCCTACTGGAGCTATGTTGCAACGTATTAAGCAAGGTTTGAACGACGAATCGGAGCTGGTGCCCAGACAAACTGTGCAATTCGAGTAATTCCTTTCGCAAAAGATTTGATTTGGGCTCAAATTAATGCTCAGCTAATGGCATTGTGTGTATGTGCACCGTTCGTATTTTACGTGCAAAGAAAGTCCCCCTCGTTCGGATATAACACGCGAAAACAGTCACCCTTAAATAACTCCAGACTGGAGAGAGACTGATGGTTCAAATTTGGTCTACCGTTGTCTCAGACCTTGGTGTAACATATTGTTTAACCGTTGGAAAAAATCTGTCTTCGTTTGGATTTTACGTGAAAAAAAAAACAATTTTTCTTGGATGTTTGTGAAGCATGCCACGTTTATACTTTAAACTAGTACGAGTCGATTAACGCTTTGAACTAAGTTATATAAATGTATAAAGTCAAAAGGAATTTTTTTTATTCAGTAATCTTTAACCGTTGTCGAGATACGATGGTTTAAAGTCGAGCTAAATGTAGCACGTAAAATTCGTTCAGAATTCAACTGAATGCGCGGAAACGGGTTAAAATGAATCAAATAAATAAAAAATGGATTCTTACAATAAAAGTGAAAACTCTCCTTCAAAAAAATCTAGCTTCATACGGATTTTCCTTGCAAAAACATGTTTTTTTGTGAGTTTATTACGGGCGCCACTTCTATGTCTCAAAATTATGCAAACCGGGCCAAATTTTGTAAGAAGGCAGACAAATAAATGTGATTAATGGTCGTGCTGTTGTTTTGTGAAAGCTTTATCGCTTAACACAATGTGACGGTCTGAAGTTGCACATAAAATGCTCGTAAAATCCGGTTTTACGGAATCGCATGTGTTGAGACGGTTTAAAATGATACAGGTGATAATAAAAAACTACGTTCTTAGGGTAACCATAAACAGTGTTTGCAAACATCTTTCTTCGCTCGGGTTTTACGTGCGAAAAATTACGCTTTTGCATGTGAAACTGTGTTTCGTAGAAAAGAGTTGCGTTTTAAGCGCTGCATCTGGATATAACTAAAAAACTGGTTATTACAGTTGATTTTCGTGTCGTTGTTTATAGGTTAAAGGTTTTATTCACCAATGGCTTAAAATGATCGAAAAATCTTTGGACGTGCAAAACAATGAATGCACCAAACCATAAATATGCCCAGCCCTCTACAGAATAATTTACTGTCTGACCGATCAATTAAAGCTTTATTGATGACCACGCAGAATATTAAATTAATCCGAAAATTGCTATAAAAATAGTTGTCAGGAAAAAGGTCACATTATTTCTTACGAGCCCAAAGTATTTTAGTACGTTTTCTTCAAAAACCGCTATGCTATCTTGTAAAAATTTATTTTCAGACAAAGCAAGCTCAAGTTCTTCAATTTTCGTACAGGACTGAAAATTTGATAGTATGCTGTCGTGCATAAATAGTTTCACAGTTCTCCTAATTTCAGCTAATCACGCTCATATTAAATTCAGATTTGTTGTGTCAACATTTGGTGCGAAAATTATTCACATGAATTGTTCCAGTGGCAGTTTCTTAACTTACAATTTTTATTATTGCAAATTTTAAAACGAACAACGACAAGATTTGTAAGATAAATGATAACAACAAGATGTATGCTTTTCAACAGTTTATTATTTATTGCGCAGATCGTCCAGCTTGTGATATAGTAAGCTTTTAAGTAAGTTTATCTACATAATATGAACTATTTACATACATTATTATCATGAACTTAGAACAGTATTTAATATTTCGTTCGGTATCGTAGTTATGTTTGCTGATATTTTGTGCACTTTATTAAGTATTTATGCTTCTTTTTCATGTCTGCGTATACGGTGTCATGTGTACTTCAATAAAATGTGTGTAACAACAAAGCAAGAAATTAAAAAAACAATAAAAAATAAAACTAAACTTTGAAAAAATTTAAAAATTTAAAAACTAAAAAATACAACAAATAATCTCTCACGGGCATGTGACCTTGACTTGGTGATGAGGCTGGTGTGCTCTGAGGACACAACAGGTTACACTGGACAGGTTCAACCAGCCAGGCAGGTAAGTTTAGACGTGCCTGACTAATGATGCACAGCTCAAGCAACATGGCTGTAAAGACAAAAAGAGAAAAAAAGAACCTGTACAGGATCAGTCGTCGCCCGAGTCAACAAAAGTCTACATAGGTTGCCAAGCTATGGTGGTCTGATTTTAAAATTATGATAGAGTAAAAGTTGAGAACCCGAATGATAAATGCTGCTATCACAGCACAAAAAAGTCGAATATATGCTGAGCAGAGTTAGGGGCGTAAAAAAAGTGAACTGTCTTTTCCACTCATCTGACAGCTTCAAAGATATTTAAATCAAAACATATTGACATACTTGCGCTTTTTTACAAGTTGCGCTAATTCCCCAGCGCAGTCAGTTTTCTTAACTACAAGGCGTCTGCACATCTGCATCTTACAATTTATCTGATAAAGTCCCTGATCCTGTGCTCAGAATCCAGATTTTTCAGCCATAGTAAACAGTGTATAATGTCACATGGCTGAAGACGATACATATAATAGCTAAAAAAGTTTTTCTACGATGTTAAAACGCTAAAACAATCTTTTTTGTTTCTGTTGGCGGGGGGGGGGGAGTTGATTTTTCCCGCGAAAGGACCATTTATCCCCCAAACCTACGCTGTTACATGTATAGCGAGGGGTGCAAAAATGAGCTACAAGGGAGTGGTTCAAATGGCTCTAAGCACTATGGGACTTAACATCTGACGTCATCAGTCCTCTACTTAGAACTACTTAAACCTAAGGACATCACACACATCCATGCACGAGGCAAGATTAGAACCTGCGACCGTAGCAGCAGCGCGGCTCCAGACTGAAGCGCCTAGAACCGCTCGGCCACAACGGCCTGCTCTAGGGAGTGTGTTGCATCTACAACAGGGAGTATCTACAATAGGGAGTATCTACAATAAGAACTGTCGCGGAGTAGGGGTTGCATTCATCCTAAACTCTAATGACACGTTGTCTCATATTGCACGACATGACAAATTCCATGTTGGATGACGTGATGGCATGTCATGTCATACGACTTTACATCATGTATCATGTTACTTTACTTAATACGATGCAGTATATTACGTGATATGGGTACTAATATTTCAAGATATTTTGATTTAAATGTCATTAAAGTTGCCAGGTAAGTCGAAAAGTTAGTTCCCCTAATTTACATCCCTAACTGTGCTCAGGACGTACTCGCCTTTTGTTGTGCTATAGTAGTAGCATTTTTCATTCCGGTATTTGCAAAAAATTTACAATTGATCTAAAAATTTAAAAAATAAAAAACTACTTTTACACTCACTTTTCCGTTTTCCGTCGTTCCTTATTTCCTTTAAATCTCATGGTTGTATATTCCGTCTATGCAACTAAATGAAAGGCAGCTCGTTTTTTGCCACACGTGTTTCGCTTCTTTTATTTATGAAGCATCTTTGGTAACCTGAATACGTGTTTCTTTTCACATCTATAATAAACGTATTTTGCGGTAGTTACTATATGTTACTATGTTACATTTTGTGATATTTTCTCTTGTTTTACAGATGAGAAGCAATTTTTGTGGCACAAATTTCGCGAGATTAAATTATCGTTTGTTGTTACTATTTTTAGTGTTGGTTCTGGAGTTGTGTTCACTCGGTCCCCATGCTCCAGCTGGCCAATTTCCACCGTTTTTACACCCACATTTATTACAACACGTCACTTTCACTTTTAATTTTGTAATTAACACGTATGTGTTCTTAGTGTCTAGTGTTGCCAACTGTTGCTGTGTGTTTGTCTCTCGACTTTTATTTGTGTTGCGTGTGTGGTTCCAAAACTAGGTATAAAGAACATATAAAAGATGGAAGTATGAAAAGAGGCATTCTATCTTTGCCGAATACCTGATAAAACATGATCGTCAATCATCATAGAGAGAATAAGGTGGGAGGAGGAGTTACCATATATGTCAAAAGTTATCACTGTGTAGAAAGCTTAGATACAAAAAAGTTTTGTCTAGAGCAACATATAGAAGCATGTGCCTGTCAACTTAAACCGAAGGAGGGCTCTTTTATAATTGTAACAGTATATAGGTCTCCTTCAGGAAACTTTCATTTGTTCCTGGAAAACTTGGATGCCTTGTTGTGCTATCTATCAGATAGGGGAAAGCAAATTATTATTTGTGGGGACTTCAATGTTGATTCACTGAAAGAGTGTAATAGGAAGAATGACCTGGAAGTCTTGCTCGGGTCTTTCAGTTTGACATCTGTCATTAATTTTCCTACTCAGGTAGTAAAGGACAGCAGCACATTGATAGACAACACTTTTATAGACCAAGATAGGTTTAAAAACATAAATTCTTGTCCTGTTGAGAATGGGCTTTCTGATCATGATGCCCAGCTAGTTACAGTATATGGCATAGCTCCATTCAGTAATTCAAAACTACCCTCCAAAGTTGTGCATTCAATTAATGTCTCAACAATTAGAAATTTCAGAGAAAATCTTCAGCAGTTCGACTGGGATGAGATGTACAAGGAACCCGATGGTAATTTAAAATATAACTTATTTCATGATAAACTTGTAAGAGAATTTGAAAACTGTTTCCCCAAGAAAGTAGTTAAATCTAATTATAAGAAACCATGCAAAAAACCTTGGCTTACTAAAGGAATAAAAATATCTTGTAACCACAAAAGGGAACTGTATCTAACAACAAGAAAGAGTAATGACCCAGAAACAGCCAAATATTATAAAAACTACTGTGCTACATTAAGAAAGTTTATTAAAAAGTCCAGAAGCATGTGCATCATGTCTGAGATTAATACCTCTGATAACAAAATCAAAACAATTTGGAATATTATTAGAAGGGAGACACGGAAACCAAGAGTACAGCATGACAGCATCACCATCAAAGAGAATGGAAACTTGATAAACAACAAGCTGGAAGTCGAAAATATTTCGAATAATCATTTTTTAAAATGTTGTAGACAAAATAAGATCTAAATGTTCATCAGAAGAAGCATTCTATATTCACGAAGATGCAAAGCTGGTACTTTTTACCGATGATACAAGTATAGCTATCACACCCAACAGTCAAGAATTAACTGGTGAAATTGTAAATGCTGTTTTTCAGAAAATCATTAAGTGGTTCTCTGCAAATAGGCTCTCGTTAAACTTTGACAAAACAGAGTATATACAGTTCCACACAGTAAGTGGAATGACACCATTAATAAATATATACTTGGATCAGAAATCGGTAGCTAAGGTAGAATATTCAAAATTTCTAGGTGTATGCATTGATGAGGGGTTGAACTGGAAAAAACACACTGCAGAGCTGCTGAAACGTTTGAGTTCAGCTACTTATGCTATTAAGGTCATTGCAAATTTTGGCGATATACATCTGAGTAAATTAGCTTACCATGCCTATTTTCATTCTCTGCTTTCGTATGGCATCATATTCTGGGGTAACTCATCATTGAATAAAAGAGTGTTCATTGCACAAAAGCGTTTAATCAGAATAATTGCTGGAGCTCATCCAAGATCATCCTGCAGACACTTATTTAAAGAACTAGAAATCTTCACTGTAGCCTCACAATATATATATTCACTTATGAAATTTGTTGTTAACAATCCGAACGAATTCAAAAGTAATAGCAGTGTACGTTGTAACCTCCCCCTCACTTATCGACCTTAATGACAGTGAAAAATTAAACTGCGTGTACCTAATGGAAATTTGGGAAAAGCAATCGTCACCGAAGTTAATTTGTCGGTAACGAGGGAGGAAAGGGTTACATCTAAATGAAAGGAAAAATGCTAATGAAACTGGTGGAAATTAATTTTGAAAAGGGGTAAAGTTAATACAGAAAGTAAATGTGCGGCCGTTACGTTAACAATTAACTAGCAGTAATTAGATATTTGAGATTTGGGGAAAATTACGGTCGCCAGTCCTAAGGACAATTACTATAGTAACTGAAAAAGAAAGGTTATTACACATATAATTAGCACTAGAAGCGTGGCAACTGAAGGTTGACACGTGTAGTGTGAAAAATGAAAGTTTGTCAGAAGTAATAAATTTCGCTACACTCTGACTTAATTTAGCAAAAGAATTAATAAAACCGGAAAATCGATAGTTAATTTAGTGACTGAAGTTAATAGTGAGCTTTCTTTCTGAAGCACATCGAAATTTAGTAAAACACGGTTAGTCTTGGACTACCTCAACAATTATTTCAAAAGCTACTTGAATCTACGCAATTTAGAAATAAGAGATTTAACTTTGAACTTGAATTAAATGATTCTGAACAATTAACAATAGTAAAATTAAGTACGTACCAAGCTGAGCTGCAGTCACAGGTAAGCTAAAATACAGTAACAAAACTCGCACTCTTAATTTGTGCTTGTGTAATCTGAATATTGTAGTCAGCTATGAATACCTTAACTGAACTTTAAAGCAGTGAAATCGAATGATGCTGGCGTTTGAATTTCAACGACACTCGGGTTCATTCCGGAAAAGGAAGGGACCCTGCTTGGTAATGCAGTTGGGACAATGAGCAACAAACGTTCATGCTAAGTTGCTGTAATTTTGTGATGCAACAATTTTAAAAGTTTGAAAAGCTGAGGTCTGCCATACAGTTCTAAAACTTTACGTGCTTTCAGTCTTCCTTGTTGGTTGATTGAAGGTTTGAAGCCGTCGATCGAGGAGGTGGCGACAGTCACTCATTGTCGGCCGTCGCTGTTGCTGAAGCTGGATGTTGGCGCGCCTTCTTCTCCTCACGGTCACCAGGCGAAACGGGCTCTTGATGTGCGCCAGCTAATGCTTCCCGTCCGCGACACCGTGTCAGAAACTATCATAGCAAGTCGAGCGCAATTACAAGCTGCCTAACCCCGAAAGCGCGGCAACTCGCGGGAGCTTCACACAACACACCTGCTCCACTGCACCACCCCAGCCATACTCTCTCTGCTCTGCCCGCGCTTCACGAGGCAGAGTTAACACTACCAAAGATCCTAAACACTTTCGTTCTCCACACGACCTATCGATGTATTCGTTCGATAGTATAGTTTTCCCTAGGCCAGACCCAGCGAATAAATACAAATAATATTCACAAAACAAACTAATTATACATCGACATAAATGCATATATACACAAATAGTAAAACAATTACAATATAAAAAGACACAGAAATGTTATATCTTCAGGTAACAAAATAAGGAAAAAAAATTGCTGTGCAATAGATGGAAATAGGAGGATATGCATTTCCGGCGTTACAACGTGACTAGAACACTAGGAGAAAGGATGATCTTCACTACTCCAGGTTAAATCTAACTTTAGCTCAGAAGGGGGTAAATTCTGCTGCCACGAAAGTCTTTGGTCACTTACCTAATAGCATCGAAAGTCTGACAGATAGCCATATAGCATTTAAAAGGAAATTAAAAGAATTTCTTAGTGGCAACTCCTTCTACTCATTAGATTAATTTTAGGATATAGTAAGTGGGTAATTTCCTAACCCCCACAAAAAAATTGAGTGTCATGTAATATTTTGTGTAATGTAATATCTTATATAGACACCTTTTATTAACCTGACACGTTCCACATCATTACGAAGTGTCTATTCATGATCTATGGAACAAGTACTAATCTAATCTAATCCAACATGGAACAAGACATGAAAAGTATTAGAGCGAACATTCACAACAAAAAACTCCCGATATTACAAGAAAACTTTAAAATACAAAGAGCCCTTGCAATGAAAAAGAAAGTGATTAAGGAGAAAATCAATATAAGTAATAACACACTGATCATGTTAGCCACTAAAACAATAACAAAAAGAAACCTGAAACATAACCAGAGCAAATAACTAATGAATCTTACTCTCTTCCACCCCCCCCCCCTTCCTCTCTCTCTCTCTCTCTCTCTCTCTCTCTCTCTATCACACCCACACACGTTTTCGAATAGTATCAGGTATTTGACAGCACTTTTGTTATTCTGTTGAATTGTTTGTTTTGTTCCTGCGGTCTTCAGAAAAAAAACTGAGTCAGTACCTCGATGAGCACAGTAAAACGAAAAGTGTTTTGAATTATCTATTACAGATCCTATCATAATATTGTACAGTAAGATTCGTTAGACTATAATAGTTTACTACACAATGACAGTTGTTCGTTACTAAATTTTATACCATTCCCTCCTGGGTAATCAATATATATTCCTTGACTTTTTACTATAAATTATTTAAGAGGTATGAGTTGACTGATTTTTTAAATCTTTGGATTTTAGTTGTCTGTTTAATCTCATTCGGCATTTGATTGTACTAGCTACATACACTATAGTCATAGAAAAGAAGAAATTACGCCTACAGATCTCCTTAAACGTGCAAGCTGAGCAACTTTTACCTTACACATAAGCAGCGAACTTTGGGGATGAGAATGTAATAAGTTTGCTTACTTTACTTACTTTTACAGACCAATGCTTTTGGTCGTTATATTCTGGAGCAACTCTTCACTGAGATAAGACGTGTTAACGGTACGGAAGTAATATGGATGATAAGTGGTTTCCACTCTATAACCTCTAGTAGACAGCTCTCTAAAACAGTTGGACATACTGACATCTAGGGTTGCCAGATTAAACTGACAAAATTACCCAACATTTCGTGGTGAAAGTTGGAGGCTGACGCTAAAAGCAATAAAATACCTAGTACACATTAAAAAGTATGTTTATTACTGGTATTTACAGCTTTCAGCACATTTGTGTTACGTTTAATACTTTGGCAAAAGTCGTTGCATGTAGCGAACTTCAAATTACAGCTAACGCATAGTTCTGCTTTCGCCATATCGCTATTAAATTTGTTTCTAGCGTCAGACCACAGACGATTTATCTGACTGAAGACTCTTGCATTGCTACAGGGAACCGCCATTATGCTTTATATATTTTTTATGTTAGGCGTTTCTTCCCCATGTAAAAGCGTTTTCCAGAAAAGCGATTTTGTGGATGCAGAAGCACGACTTTGTAAATGTTGCAAAGTTTCGTTTAGTATTCGTATCTCTTCGAATAAACTGTTTAAATGAGTGATAAAAGCAACTGTAAAATAATCACTCATATGTCGGTACCGAACACTGAACACGGGTCCGAAATACGCAACAATGCGGTAAAAACCGACACCTGGCGATCCAGCTCACAACAGCTTCACAGTACATTCAATCCACCATGAAGTTTGTTGTCAACAATCACTCATGTTGGAAAATAACACTAACATGCATAAATGTTATGTTAGGGAGAGATATGACGTACACAAACCATCACTCTGTCTTAATGTAGAGCAGACAGGGGTGACGTCTCAGTGATATCTTTGATCTGTTACGTAATTATAGTGATGTCAAGCACGTAGGTTGGTGGCTGTGTGATTGGGCTGTTGTGTGAATGTAGACAGTGTTAACCATGAATCATACAAGAAATATTTATGTAAAAGATATCCATGTAAATGTTCAGCTTGTTGTCATATAACCAACTAAGGAAGTTTATTACATAAACGATGAAACATTTGACGATAGTGAAAGAAGCGAGTAAAGAACAGATTATTAAAAACAAAATAACAAAAAACAGATGTTAGAAAGTTTTGCACATGGAACTGTGAGTAAAGTAATTAGATATACGAAAGAGTATGAGAGGAAAGGTAATGGAATATATTATGCAAAAAAATGTGCTCATTGGTGGAACATCGGTTCTGTGTAATATGTCGGGAAAGTTGTAAGTGGGAAGACGACGAGCGTCAGAATCACATGCTAATGAATGAGGACCGCAACCGCTGACGTGACGTCGGCGAGCTTCGGAGAACGGCCACAAGAGTGCTCTCCTAGCATCAGACATGGCTTACACACGGGTGGATGTTTGATACTACTTCCAGGAAGACGGACCGGAGGTATTTCCTTTGTGTTTCACTTTCATAGTTCCCTTTCATGCTTTTCATATAAAAACTCTTTGACATAGAAGAAAAATAATATTTATAACTTTTCATATCGTGCAAATATTAAATACCTTGCGTACAATATGTCTAAGCCCGACAAAGCGATATTAACGAAACAAACGTGACGAGACTTAACCTGACCCTGTCCCTGCCATTTCGCAGTTATATTCTTGACATCAAAGATTCACAATGGACCAAATTCAATAACACAGTGACCCCTATCGCAGCAAACATGACTTGTATATTACGTGAAACTTCTCTGGTTGACGTCTTCTCTTTCCTTCGGAAATCACATTAATAGCATTTCCCCAAACGGTTAAAAACTTTGCAATATTTCTTTCATTTACTTTGGAGATTTCTTACGGGCGCTTCTCGCCCATAAGCCCGTTGCAATTGACAAAGCGACATTACCGGAATAAACACAAAGTGACTTAACCTAATCCTGTTCCTGCCATTCTGCAGTAATTTCCAATCCTTAAATAATGCTCGTAATTGAAACATATTGCCCGCGAGGCAGTGGTAGCAAAATTTTTCAAGGTAGTGACTTTTAACCTTGCAATTACTCGTTTTTCTGCAGGAAATCTCAGGTCTGCTATTCTGATCGGGATTTACTAAGCACAGCCACTATCAATATTTCCAAATTTACCACTTACGTAAACGTTATGAAATGCGAGAGTCACAATTACGAGGGAAACACTAGCCCCATCTGAAACCGTAAAGTTAATCCCTTATCTCTGTAATCCATTGTCAAATTTGTTATCTCATTCTTCCAACCGTTATTGATTTTCAGATGCTCTTGCACGCTGCTAGTCGAGCGTCTTTCTTGTTCGGGATATAACATGATCTTCTCACAAACAGCCACGTGAAACCCTCAGTTTCTTTCCTTAACAGGGTGAACCAGGACTCTACCGACAAACTTTCAGAGGTGGTAGTATGAACAAAAAAAAAAAAAAAAAAGCTAATGTTTACTGAACATTTTTTTCCTTGTTCTGGTTCATACTACCTTGTCCCAAAATATGGAAAGCAAAGAGCTAGCTTATAGAAGTGTTTCACAGAACAGAAGATGAAAAAGCACTCGTAGTTCTTAAGCTACGTATTTTCGATTCCACGTTTACTATGCATTTTATTCTTGTTGTGGTCCATGCTGCCATTTCTGGAAGTTTGTCGGTGGAGCTCTGGTTCACCCTGCACAAGGAAAGACACTGCGTGTTTCGCATTCAGAAATCTTATTTGGATGCTGGTTGTTTGTGAGAAGATACATGTTACACTTCGTGCAAGAAGGAGTATTGACCACCAGCGTAAAAGGTCATCTGAAAATCTATGACGGTTAGAAGCAGCAGATAACAGACTTGACAACGGACCGCAGAGATAAGGAATTAACATTACAATTTCAGATGGGGGAAAGTAATTCCCTGGTAAGCGTTATTCTCGAACTATAGTTATACAGGTTGTGGAAAAATAAAAGTGGTCCGGAGAACAGAGTTCCAGGAAACAAATAAACACAGCAGAGGAAAGGAAATACAGCACTAACATGACTGTAGCAGATGTTGAAAGTGACCATTATTTGTCTCTTAACACTTTTGGGCCCTAGTCGGAAAGTGGCTGAAGGCGGATCGAAGCTTGATTGCTGGAATTGCTGCAATTTCAGCCGAAACGTTCTGCTGTAATTCCTGAAGACCCTGCGGGTTGTTGCGATACACCTTACATTTGAGATCTTCCCACACAAAGTAATCGCACACTGACAGAACAGGTGACCTGGACGGCAAGCTAGGGCCGCGACGAGGTTGGCCTCAGCTAACAGCCCTGTCAAGCGTGTAGACTGTAGACTGTGCCAATGTGCTCCAAGGTTCGGCTGGCTGTATGGGGAATTCTTCCATCCTGTTGGAAGTAACTGTAGGTTCTTTCCTCCTCCGTTATTTCTGCCACAAATGGTTTTGAAGTGTCGACAGACGTGCCAACACTGTTTTGTTGGAGGAGACCGAAATGCACGCTATAAGCTCACGCAGGCTGGCGTGAGGTCTGAAACAGGATACGTAATGAATGCTATAAAGAAAAGTACGTAGCTTCTGGAATACTTAACTTTAATCCACATTTTGAACATCTCTCGTTACTGTACAGGCTTTATAATCACAATATCAATTGGTAATGGCGCCTTGCTAGGTCGTAGCAAAAGTAGCTGAAGGCTATGCTAACTATCGTCTCGGCAAATGAGAGCGTAGTTCTCAGTGAACCATGGCTAGCAACGTCGGCTGTACAACTGGGGCGAGTGCTAGTACGTCTCTCTAGACCTGCCGTGTGGTGGCGCTCGGTCTGCAATTACTGACAGTGGCGACACGCGGGTCCGTCGTATACTAGCGGACCGCGGCCGATTTAAAAGCTACCACCTAGCAAGTGTGGTGTCTGGCTGTGACACCACAGGTTTCCATTCGTCCAGGCCACATTTATTTGCATCTCACTGTAGGTATGTATATCCAATGTTTTACTGTTTAAACAGCAGTGATCTGCGCTGATTTCCAGTAGCACGGGACTACTTTCCGTAAGTATGAGCTAGGAAAGAAGCTAATGCCGCAGCGTACTCAGTATAAAACCTAACTAGAATTTCATCCGGCCTGGTGCGATGTGCGCCTTAAGTAGTCCCAGTTGTTTTTAAGTTCGTAGGGATGATTATCCGATTCAAATTTTCAATGTGGCGGTTTTTTTCCCCCTTTCGAGCCTGACGCGAAAAACTGCCGCACCATGGGGGCGGTATCTTGGGTGTCAGCGATGCTAGAGCTGGCGTCCGGAAGTATTTCCGTTTGTTATTCTACTGCACTGAATGCTGTTTTTCCCGTCTGCTAGGCTTACTTAGCGGTTAGAAACTTTCCCATAGCGTCGAGTATTTTCCCTGTACGATTTTCGTTGGAAACACGCTAAAGCATCAATATCTGAATACCGATCAACCGAAACAGGTCTTAACCGAAAATGTCGGCAAATTTAAGTGCTATTCTGCTGCCGCTGGGCTGGCCATTTAGAGGGGCTCCCTCCTCCATGTCAACCGTCATTGTTATTGATTTTCCTTTATGACAGACCATGCAGTTCTTACGCTATTCCTATTGACGACTAAACGTAAAATCATTCTTCTTATTGTTTCGAATAAAGATAAAATAATAGATTAGTTGAAGAAAGGCGCTATTGGGTCGAGTTTAGCCCGTGGATATGGGGCTGCAAAACAAAATTATACGACATTGAAGAGTCCAGTAGCACCATTAGAGACAATACGAGTGTGGTTGACACTGAAGATGGAAGCTAGCACAGCAAACCGATGAAAATTGCAGAAAAAACAGGACTTGGACACTGCACAAAGCTCGGATTAAGAGCTTTCCTTCGGTCGAGTCTATCGTTGTGCCTGAAGAGCCACCAAAGGACCATCCAGTGAGGCTGAGGAAGCGTTTCGCTGCTCTGTGGCGACAGTGAAGTGTTCAAAACACCAAGAAGAATGTGATGCTGTCATATTGTTGTCTCTTAAAACGTTTTCCTGATTTAGAGGCCAGTAAAATAGTGTGAGCTCTGAAGGAAAAATAAATTTCACACGTCTTTTCTTAAAATGGAGGCCTAATTTACTGAAAATTTTGAACTTTTCAAACTAAACTATGAAGTGATCCGTGTGTTATTTGTAAGATGTCTGCTACAAAACACACTGTCTGAGCCGGCCGGTGTGGCCGAGCGGTTCTAGGCGCTTCAGTCTGGAACCGGGCGACCGCTACGGTGGCAGGTTCGAATCCTGCCTCGGGCATGGATGCGTGTGATGTCCTTAGGTTAGTTAGGTTTAAGTAGTTCTGAGTTCTAGGTGACTGATGACCTCAGATGTTAAGTCCCATAGTGCTCAGAGCCATTTGAACCATTTGAAACACTGTCTGACAAAAGAATGAAGCACCCGGAAGAGATGGTCGGATTTCATTGTAACTTCGTGCAAGTACACATTATCGACGGGTATGTAAGTGATTCGAATTGCAATTCTGGGTGACGGGCACCAGTGTGCATTAATACTGCTTGTGTTTAGTGTTGATACCAGGCCTGGTATATTGCATAAAGAGCGTGAACGGGGGAATGGGGTCACGTGTTGAGCGTTGACTATATGAAGGAAACAGACATGCCGATTCACGTGAGACAGCGTTATCAACACATGACAGAGTTCGAAAAGGGCCTCATTGTGGATCTGCAGTTGACAGTCATGTGAAGTTGGCACCCGACTTTCGAGAAATATACATTTTTTTCAGAGTTCTTGATAGGTATGCCATAGTTCTACAGTTCTCTGTACGAAATTTGAATAGTTCTGCAGAGTTTCGCGAAGAAAACGTTAGTAATCGGGAAAATTTTAATATTGTATAAAAAAATTAATTGCTAAATTTGCGAAAAAACAGTAATCACAACTTTGAATATCTCCCCAAGACCTGTACAGAAAATCCTAATTACTTTTTTGAGCAAATAATAGTTTATGAGATAATTGCGATAATGAGGGCCGCATTTTCAGTCGTGTGAAGCCGGCACCCGGTTTTCGAGAAATATACATTTTTTTCAGTGTTCTTGATAGGTATGCCGTAGTTCTACAGTTCTCTGTACAAAATTTGAATAGTTGTGCGGAATTCCGCGGAGAAAACATTAGTAATCGGGAAAGTTTTAATTAATATTGCATAAAAAATTAATTGCCAAATATGCGAAAAAAATTTGTTATCACAATTTTGAATAGCTCCCCAAGAATTGTACAGAAAATCCTAATGACTTTTTTGTGCAGATAATAGTTTATGAGATAACTACGATAATGAGGGACGCATTTTCACAGTCATGTGAAGCTGACAGCCGGTTTTCGAGAAATATACATTTTTTTCAGAGTGCTTTATAGATATGCTATAGTTCTACAGTTCTCTGTGCAAATTTTGAATAGTTATGGAGAACTTCGCGAAAAAATTAGGATCACACTTCTGAATAGCTGTGAAGTTGGCACCCGACTTCCGAGAAGTAGACTTTTTTTCAGAGTTCTTGTGAATATGCTACAGTTATAGAATTTTCTGTACAGAGTTTCGCGAAGAAAACTCTCGTAGAGGTGTGTTGTCCAAGGCGCGACAGTGACTTGCGGCGGCGACGGACCCCCCGCTGTGAAATGGGTCGCCTGCTCACTCAGGTATACGGCGACGCGACAGAATTTCGTCCGCAGTCGCCGGTGTTTCCCTAGGCGCTGCCCAGGCGTAACTACGACACCAGCGGCAATGGGATAGCGAGAAGCGTTATCGAATTGAATCAGACTTTGAGCTACTTAGATTGGTTCAAATGGTTCAAATGGCTCTGAGCACTATGGGACTCAACATCTTAGGTCATAAGTCCCCTAGAACTTAGAACTATTTAAACCTAACTAACCTAAGGACATCACACACATCCATGCCCGAGGCAGGATTCGAACCTGCGACCGTAGCAGTCCCGCGGTTCCGGACTGCAGCGCCAGAACCGCTAGACCACCGCGGCCGGCCGAGCTACTTAGATATTTTACTACAAGATGAAAATGACACGGTAAAATTATCGTGGCGCTTCAATTGGCTGAAGGAGAAGAAGAAGATTAATAGTATTTTTGCGGCACATGACAGTGAATGTTGTCGTAACATCTTGAATAACAGGCATCTTGTAAACGACGACACCAAATTCAGAATCTAGTTTAGGTTAGTTCGCGTGTATTTTACAGTTTGCAGAAAAAAGTGCAACCTGTTGAAGTAACCCATCAGCGCAGCTGAAAAACACGCAGTTACGCTTATTTTCTTCCGTAATACACAAATTTTTGGCGTAACATTATTAAAATAATTTTTCTCTTTGTCATAGTTCTAATAATTTAACAACTCGTAACGATTTAACACATCATTTATTATTAAGAACGGACGTTTTCAGGTGGTAATTGAACCCCTTCCTGCTACATTACGTCACATTTATCCTTTAAGATAAAAACAGTGAAACGTTTGGAAAATATCCACTTATTCACACTCATTTAGGTAATAGCTTTTGCTTTGTACTGAATCACTGCGATAAAAGCCCTTATTTACTCCCCCACCATCGACAGCTTTACAGCAAGGAAGAGAGAGAGAACTTAATATATACTGTATGCATTAAAATTGCAAGCTGCTTTTAAGAAACTTACAAGATGTAGTAAAAAATTAAAGAACACTTCAATTTTATTTTAAAAGAAAATACATCATGCCCATAAGATCATCGTTCTCAAATAGTATCAGCCTGATCTCACACTTTTAAACTTCTTATTTTTGACTCTTATATCCACCAGTTAAATCCTAAATTCCATAAGCTTTTGTGACTCAACTAAAATAGTGGGGTGGGATGTTCTCATAGCCATACCCATGCTCAGTAGAAATAAATCTATATATCCCTTCGTAGACGCCTCTAGGTATTTTATTTTAAATTCGGCGGATGCTTTCTCCTTTTGAGTCTGTCTTTTTCTTCGAGCAGGAGATACATCTTGTCCTCAACGCACATTTTCTTGCTGTTATACTACCTACCGTTTTAAGCTTACTTTAGTGTTTTATTTCATATTACTATGAACACTAGTGCAACATGTTTTCATAACTGATAGGTTCTCCGAACACCAGCTATCGTCAGACACTTCATCTACATATACATGGATACTCCGCAAATCACATTTAAGTGCCTGGCAGAGGGTTCATCGAACCACCTTCACAATTCTCTATTATTCCAGTCTCGTATAGCGCGCGGAAAGAATCAGCACCTATATCTTTCCGTACGAGCTCTGATTTCCCTTATTTTATCGTGGTGATCGTTCCTCCCTATGTAGGTCGGTGTCAACAAAATATTTTCAAATTCGGAGGAGAAAGTTGGTGAATGGAATTTCGTGAGAAGATTCCGTCGCAACGAAAAACGCCTTTCTTTTAATGATTTCCAGCCAAAATCCTGTATTATTTTTGTGACACTCTCTTCCATATTTCGCGATGATAAAAAACGTGTTGCCTTTATTTGAATTTTTCGATGTATTCCGTTAGTCCTATCCGGTAAGGATCCCACATCGCGCAGCAGTATTCTAAAAGAGGACGGACAACCGTAGTGTAGGTAGTCTCCCTAGTAGGTCTGTTACATTTTCTAAGTGTCCTGCCAATAAAACGCAGTTGAAGTCGCCGCCGACAATATAATTTTCCTGATGTCCTCGAAATGGCGGTGAAACATCCTCTGTGTCAAAGGCTGTGCGTTCGTGTCTCTTTGTTCAGCCAGATGGTGCGTAAACATTCGTCAAACGGACATTCCCTACAGTCAGGACAACACCACGAGTCGATGGTAAGTTTTCCATATCTTCCGCCACTATTCCTTCTCGTGCCACCGCTGGCGTCGTAATCTGTTAAACGATAGACGTCACCGCCATAAAACTCAATTGGCCATCGTTTCGTACCTCCTGCAGAAAATCTATGTCGACGTCCGCTGCTCGCAGCATATCTTGTAGCGTTCGGATTTTTTCTGGGGTGCGAATACCATTGATGTTAACTGTACCAATACGGTAGACGCATGACATCTTATCGGTTGTGCACTGCCCTACGAATCGGCTGTCTACGGAGCTTTCTTCCTGGACAGGGACCACACCAAGTGGCCTTATTGGCTGCCAAGGCCGAAGTTGCCTCCCGACTCGTTGTCGGTGGGAGTCAATAACTGAACGTCGACCCCCTGCGTATCATCAGTTTGTGTCCGTTTCTTGTGCCCAATCTCCTAAAGCATTGGTGAGGACTCTCGCTGTTCACAGGCATTCATCTCTGTGGACAGCCGTCTCTTCTTTCGCTTCTTCGACCGCTGTTTCCGTGGTGGAGCCTCCACGTCTGCTGAGGGATGCTGTTCAGTGGGATCCTCTTGCGGATCCGCTTCCATATCTGAAGATGGGATCGACTGGAGCGTGGTAGCACCTCGGCTGCGCAGCTGTTGCGGGGCGTCTGTCTGATGGTGTGACGAGGTCATTTGCGCCGTCAGTGACGTGGGATCGGGAGCGATACTCGCAGACTCTACGGGCAACGGCCTCTCATGGGCGTCGCTCACGTCGCTCCCTAACGCTTCCACATACGTAACAGGCAGCGATGTCGTCTGCTGTGGCGGGTGCTGGGTGTCCTGAGGTAGCTGTACGAGACGTCGCTGAATACAGTCAGTTCGGACATGGCCTTCCTGCCCGCAGCCAGAGCAGGGTTTCGGTTGACCATCCTATGTAACGATTGCTCGACAGCCACCTATTGTCACAGAAGATGGTATGTGCTTCCGGAGCTCAATTCTTATTTGGCGCACTCCGTTGAGTGTGGGATACGTCTCGAAGCTGATCCATTCTCCGCACCATGATTAAGGACCGTGCCATGGGCGCGAAGTGCTGCGATAACCATGTCCGCAGGAACTTCAAACGGAAGTTCGAGTACACGTACCGTTCTCATTCCGAGATCAACAGAAACCACGCCCACGTTCTAGTCGGTGTGGCAAAAACGATAACCGTCGACGAATGAGTCTGTCGCACGGTGCCTCGTCTACGAGTTTTACATATACGATGCTGGCCACTACTGATAGGCGAATTCCTATCAGCTCCCGGGGATCTAGTTTCAGCACTTCGAGCGTGAAACGTTCGATTTCGTTTGCTTTTGGTCACGTGTATTGTACGTCGAACGTGAACTTGATAGTCGCCTTCCGGTAAGAATGAGCCATCGTTATCTGTAGTAATCAATGCACCGCTATGCGAAGCCTCACGGATGTAAACAACGCTCGCGCTAAACGGGGCGCGGCCGGTGCGCTAGGCACGTCCGAGCCGCTTCAACGTGGAAGGCGGACTGACCACTGAATCACGACGCGTCACTCTTCGAGCTTCTTCTATATTGCACTTCTTGTCTTTGGACCGTTTAGTGTTTCTATTTTGTTTTTTTTTCGCAGTTCAGTACACTTTCTTCCTGTTTTCATACTTGATATGTGTTCTGTTTTTGACGGGCTGCCCACTTTGGATCCTCTTACCACTTAATCTCAGCGGGGTGCGATGGGTAGTTTCCCTTGTTGGTACAAATGAGATCAGTCATCGGTCGTAACGCAGACGAGGAATGAAAGAGAGCAATTTTCAAGGGAAGGGGTTTCTCACATACACGTACATATCCCTCTCTCTCCCTCACTTCTTCCACTTGCCATACATGGCATCCTTGGTGCGAATGATCTCTGAAGTCGAAGTGCTTTGTAATTATGAGACTAGAGTTTATTCGGGAGAACTGTGAACTGTAACCGATCAGCACATATGTAAGTTCAAATGGTTCAAATGGCTCTGAGCACTATGGGACTTAACATCTGTGGTCATCAGTCCCCTAGAACTTAGAACTACTTGAACCTAACTAACCTAAGGACATCACACACATGCGTGCCCGAGGCAGGATTCGAACCTGCGACCGTAGCGGTCACGCGGTTCCAGACTGAAGCGCCCAGAACCGCACGGCCACACCAGTCGGCACATATGTAAGTACTGTGATTCGTGTGAACTGTAAGTGACCAGAGAACTGTGGTACTTAGGCTTGGAATTGTATTTGAACTGTTTTTTGAAATTCAGCTGAACTATGGAATTTTTTTGGAAATTTGTGGTAAAGTCTTATGGGACCAAACTGCTAAGGTCATCGGTCCCTAAGCTTACACACTACTTTATCTAACTTAAACTAACTTACGCTAAAGACAACACACACCCATGCCCGAGGGAGGACCCGAACCTCCGACTTGGAGGGGTCGCGCGGACCGTGAGAAGGCGCCTCAGACCGCGCGGCTACCCCGCGCGGCGAACTATGATAATAGATGCCGCAAAATCAACTTTTCCTTTAGATGAAAGTAGAATCTGTGTAAGTCAGGAATAGGAAGTGCTGAAGTGCTACGAGAATAAAAGTTAACGCTATGTACGCGGTCCGTGGGATTACGTTATAAATCATCACTTCAAGATTCTTAGTGCTACGAGAGGGCGCAGCACGCAGAGCAGCGTGAAGCAACCACAGACAACAGGTGCGGCGCAGCAAGCAGCGGTCGGCGGAGTTAACATGTAAGTAGGCTGTTTAGATTTTTATATGGGTAATGCCACGTAGCGCTCTCTGTATGAAAATCACTGGCTGTGCTGTGTGCAGTATGTGGCTAGTTTGCATTGTTGCCTGCCATTGTTGTCATGAACTGCTATAGCTGGATGTGAACAGCAGATAGCGTTGGGCAGTTGGAGGTGAGCCGCCAGCAGTGGTGGACGTGGGGAGAGAGATGGCGGAGTTTTGATAATCTGTAAGACTGAATGTCAATTATGAATATTAAGGTAAATACATTGTTTGTTCTCTATTAATATCTTTCATTTGCTAACTATCCCTATCAGTAGTTAGTACCTTCAGTGGTTTGAATCTTTTATTTAGCTGGCAGTAGTGGCGCTCGCTGTTTTGCAGTAGCTTGAGTAGCGAAGATTTTTGTGAGGTAAGTGATTTGTAAAAGGTATAGGTTAAAGTTAGTCAGGGCCATTGTTTTGTAGGGGTTATTGAAAGTCAGATTGCGTTGCGCTAAATAATATTGTGTGTCAGGTTAAGCACAGGCTTGTACAATTGTTCTAAGTGGACGTTTCAGTCAGTATAAATTGCTCTAAGGGGACGTTTCAAACAGCACAGGGAGCGTCCGACTTGCCAGCTTCAGCGCGGACCTGCAGCCAGCTGTGCAGCCAATAGCTACGAGAATCAGCGGCAGTACGTCGAGGAAGGAAAGTAGTGTTAAGTGTTGCGGTTGCATAGGGCAGTCTAAGATTTGTAACTGGAACATTACTATTAGCAAAATGTCTGGGGAAAGGAAGTAAGATACACTCTCAGAAGTAGAGAAGGAGTATTAGTGACGATCCGGTGGGTCAGATACAAATAACTTTAGGGAAGTCAGATATGGGTTTAATCATCCGTCAAATTTAGTCACAAATAACCCAAGCGAAAATGTAAATTCATAGTTTGGCGATGAATCTTAAATAGTAAATTCAACAACCAATAATCTCATTGAGAATTCTGAAGTAGCCATGAATGATTTCACTGGGAACGTAGAGTTACCTAACAATGAAGACAGTGAAAATATAGATTTAGTGGGAAACAATGATAACGTAAACCCAGAATGTTTGGTACCTAGTCAAAATGAAATGATAAATTGGAATGACGATGCCAGAGAAAATGACTCTGGCGTCGACTTTACTAATGAGCCAACAGATAAGTTACTCACATTAAGTCATGGTACAGCATCAGCTGAGATTTTGCCAACTCAGATTGATGATGAAGATATAAGGTCTATGCTAAAATTAATTTTGCAAGAACAAAAAGAGGCACAAAAAGAAAATAGGAAGGAATTAAGAATACCTCTAAATAAAGTAGATAAGAGGTTAAAAGATGTCAACGTAGAAATAGCTCAAATTAACGCTATATTCGATGCTTTGGAACAAAATGTTACAAATCTTGAAGCTAAAACTGAGTGATGTAGTAAAGAAATAGATTATGAAACAAAATAATGATGTAAAAAATTGGAACTGTGTAGGACAGGAATGAATCAAAAGGTTGACCATGAAATCAACAATTAAATAAGGATCTGCAGGATCAAAATGGGGCAATACAATCAACAATTAATGACTTTAGTTATGTAACACAAGAGCAAAGCAAAGCTAGCAAAGCATGTAATGATAATCATAAAATACTACTGAATAATTTATAGTCCATCAAAAATGACTTTGAAATACCTAATTGTAACATTTCACATGTACAATCCTCTTGTAAAGGCAACACAAGTGCGATTCAGGTTACATTGAGAGAAACAGAGCAAAAAATACTTCCCGGAATGCAAGACAAAATAGAAAATGAAGTTAAAAAAATAGAAATTTGGTGTGAACAAGAAAGAAAGGAAAGTGTTGCTCATGTAAGTGAGATAGCAAATGTCGCTAAGTCGTGTAAATTCCGTCAGTTCTCTAGTAAGGGAGCTATTCATTCGGTAACCTTCTTTAGGTAGTTTGCTGGCATCATTCCTGAAAACATAACAGAACAACAAAAAATAAAATTCTTGGTCAGTGGGTTAGAAGGGGAACCAGTATCATGGGGAACGAAGGTCAGTAACATATGCACGGGTAAAACATAAAGAATTCGCTCAAGCATTTTTGAATCAATACTGACCTTGCAGCACACAAAACAGAGTGAGATATTGCAAATTTGTGGTAAGATCCTATGGGCCAAACTGCTGAGATCATCGGCCCCTAAGCTTACACACTAATTAATCTAACTTAAACTATGATAATTAATTGAAACTCTCAGCTGCCGACAGGTGTTGTTGATATACCTCCATGGGGACAGCTGAAAATGTGTGCCCGACAGGGACTCGAACCCGGGATCTCCTCTTTATATGGCAGACGCTCTATCCATCTGAGCCACCGAGAAAACAGATCAATAGCACGACTGCAGGGACTTATCCCCTGCACCTGTAGGCAGCTGAGGATTTCGATTAATTGTCATTTATTCTAGAGAAGCTGCACGGTCATCAATGGTACCTGTTCTTTCGAGAAAAGTTACTATCTTCATATATAACTTAAACTATCTTACGCTAAGAACAACACACTCACCCATGCCCCAGGGAGGACTCGAACCTTCGACGGGGAAGAACCGCGTGAACCGTGACAAGGCGCCCAAGACCGCGCGGCTACCTCGCGCGGCACAGAGCGAGAGGTGAAGTACTTTTGCAAAAAGGTTTGATAGTGAAAAAGTCATTATACCACAAATGAATATGAGTAAAGTACTAGAAGGTTCCTGCCAGCGTTCAGTGGCGTCAAGACATCAATAAACACAGACTTTACAGCCAGTTTCTGTTATAGGCTGCTAACAAAAAATGGTGAAATGTATACTGCATTCGTCTATGGAAGACAAAATTATCAGATCAGTTCTAAGAAGCATCATATGGTGTTAAATTACATGGTTCAATTTGAGAAAGTTGTGAACGAAGAGCCTCATTCTGCGACAGTAATACCGCCACAACGATCATTATATTAAATGTCAATCAGCGACTTGAAAACGTATTATGATTGCTAAACCCCCAGGGGGCAATAACTTTCTTTGTATCGCTAGGTAATTGACGATTACCAGGTCCCCGAGTTAACTGGTGCTATATACTGGTACTATAAGCATACTTCATTTTCTTTTCCTGCTGTTAGCTCTTCCTCTTCAGAATAAACATCTGCATAGTATGAGTGAAACCAGACATTTGACGGAATATGTGTCAACAGGTTAGACTACACGAAGTATAGAATTACAGATACACCAGCAAGAGAACACAGTATATGGTTCCAACAGGACACTAGTACCATATTAATCCACATAACAGAAAACATATTATGAAGAACATAGTGGAACAAGTTTTGAATATTTACTACAACAATAAACAAACCATGTCTGAAAATATTTTAAGAATGGGAAAGCAAGACGATGGCTATTATATATAACACAGGTGAAATAACGCTTAAGAATAAGCTGAATGCTGCAGAAGATGAGGACGATGCTAAATCAAGTAAGTGAATATGACTAAGTTCATAGAAGTAATTCTTGTGGCAAAAAGTAATGGAAATAACTAATATTGTTTTTAAATGATTTACAGATTGTGTCCAATGGACATATCGTTATTCTATAGTAGGAACTGAGACGGAGAAGTGGTTCACGTAGTAATTAATGATGATACACTGATAGACTAGGAACAGTCCTGCCAAAGAGGTTTTGTGGTAAATGGAGAGTTATGGTTATTACGCGACAGAAAAATCGGCCAATTATGTACATAGAGAAAGTAGAAGAATGGTTACTACGCGACAGGAGAGTGGGACAATTATTTATTAAGAGTAAGAGAAGAGAAGCAAAAGGCGACGTGTAAATCGGCCATTAAGTAGTATTTATGTGCAAAGTTGTTTCCCCAATTATTTTATGAAGTACAAGGGAGAAGACATATTGTCGACGTACGACACAACACTGACAAGGATTGAATAGAAGGTCACGTAGTATGAAGTATAGAGAGTAATGACACACGCTGGTTTCAGATATGAAAGGAAGGTAAAATAAAGGTCTAGTTAAGAATAAGGTAATTAGCGCCTATATATTATATAGTGACATAAATCTCTCATATGAAAGTTAGTATAAAATATACAGTACGGTTTGCAGTAACAGTGACACTCAAATATAGAAGGAATGATACCTCATACTGTGGAATGAAGCAACGACTTGGTAAACGAACGAATGTGCAGTATGCTTCAAGCAAGACTCTAAAAGGTTCTGTCAGTGTTATCCGTGAATCGCAATTGTAAGCCACCATATGCCCATCTGCAAGATTTTAAGAAAACGGCGCGAGTCATTACGAAGCGGGCCAGTAGTAACAGATGTTGTGAGCAAGCACCGATCTCTTATAAAGAGTGCGAAGGGCAATGCCCCAACTGTATGTAAACAGTGGATACAGCTGCGACCAAAACAAAAACGATGATAAACCACTCTCGTCGGATTAAACAGTGTCGTTGTTTACATCAACACAAAACATTACGTGTTATATATTTCTATTGTGATAGTGCATGAAAATATGTTTACTTAAAATTTGTTTCAACTTATAAAGAAACTAATTTAAGTAATTTTGTATTGTTCCATGGTATCGTACAGGAGCTGTACGCTGAGTTTGGAGGTGGGAGAATTGACTGACAGTTGTTGAACTTGTAAGTAGCCTGTTTGTATGTTGGCAGCGCTATAGACTGTTTTAATATGGCTGACAGTGACGGACTAGCAGTTAGCGAGTGGATAGGGAAGTGTATGGACATGATTTTTTTAATGGAGACTCTATGTTGGTAGGACACGCCATGTAAAGTGAGATGAAATGATATATTTATAAGAAAATATGCAAGGAAATGTAAGATAATGGATGTATGATTGATAACGTTTGGGCGGTGGAATTATTCGCAACTATATAATTTTTGGAACTGAATGTCACATGAATAAGGTAAAATTTTCTAAATACATTGTTTGCACTTCAACAAAGCTTTGTTTTACTAACCTATGCCACCTAGTTGTTAATCTATAGCAGTTAGAATCTTTTAATCTAGCTGGCTTTAGTTACTGTTTGCTGTAATTGCTGTAGTTCGTGTTATGAACATGTTCTGTGAGGTAAGTGACTTATTGAAAAGAATGGGGTTTGAACTATCGGGATTCGTGATTGAAATGAGTTTAGGTAATTAACAGAGTTGGAGGAAGTTTCATATTTCTTTAATCTCATGTTTTTTTGGATTTGTATATTGTTAGAATTTCTTGCAATTCGGGGCCATTATTTTGTGTTACATATTGGAAGTCATGTTGTCCATGTGTAGCAGTCAGATTGCGTTGGGCTTGCATATCGTTGGTAATACTCGTAAATTAATAGGTTAAGCTTAAGTTGTCTTTGTCAGGGAAAATTCTGTAGGTCAGTGATTAATAAAAAAGAATAATTAAAGAGATAGTTTCAAACTTAACGCCAGTTGGCAACTCTGGAGTTTCACAATGCAAGACCACACTAAAGACAACAGAATCATCAATATAGGTTGCTGTTGCTGACTGCTCGCGTATGTTCTGTTAAAAGGTGTGAGTGTAATGTTCTTCCCTCTTGACGTATTTCAGAAATATGTCGATGTTGTGGTTGTTTCAATTGTAACCATGTGAATTGAACGTCTTTATGACGCATTCGACTCTAAATACGTGCGGAAAGGGCATGGTGCCGACGTAATAGGTGTAAAGAATGTTTCATCGCATTGAAAGGACGGCAATGCGTCGATAGTAGTTGTGTAGTAGTGTAACTTTTATGACAGACAGTTGGTCAATTTAAAGAACGGTTGTTTGTCAAAAGTTAGTAACAAAGTAAATTTACTCACGAGAAATAATTTGTTTAATTTAATGGACGGTAATGCGCCGATAATTACTTAATAGCTGTATAAAATTTTGTGATTGAAACTTGGCTAGAAGATAGTGGACTGTTGTAGAGTATTATAGCAGAAATGATAGATTGTAAGTTAACAAAGGACTACTAACGACATAAAGGTGCAGAATAATCATACTTTGAAAAACGTTGCTACTAAAAGAATAATGTAATTAGTACAGAAAGTGTAACTAAAGATTACTGATTTTGGGATATAAGGTGAATTGGACGTCTTTAAGACGCGTTCAACTCTAAATACGTGCGGAAAGGCATGGTGCCGACGTAATAGTGAGGAAAAGTGTAAAGTGTAAAGAATGTTTCATCGCATTGAAAGGACGGCAATGCGTCGATAGTAGTTGTTTAGTAGTGTAACTTTTTATGACAGCCAGTTGGTCAATTTAAAGAAAGAAAAAATATTAATATTAGAAAAACTAAACATGATTGGCTGAGGGTAGCAATTAGTTTTCTGTAACTACAAAATACTTCAGTACATGATTGTATAAGTTAATTAATAATATGAGAATGAAAAAATACAAAATAGAATCAGTTTTTGAAAAACGATAACAAATTACAAGTATAGTAGAATGGCATGGCTCTTGAGAGATGATAGATGAAACATTTATAGAAATTTGAGTAAAAGTTTGCTTATATCCAAAATTGATAGCTGCCTGCGAGAACATCCCAATTTTTGGAAATCTCAGAAGGACTTTACAGCCATCACATTCAGCTACAGGAAGATCTTCTTACAGCAGTTGAGAAGGCTGCAGTGGGGAAATGTCGTAATGTGGCGTAAGGTACAAGTGACAGACGGCTTATTCGATACGGCAATAGTAAGAAAGGCAGCATAAATTATGGCCCTTCTCCGTGATTGGCTGCTGCGTTCGGAAGTAGCACCCCAGGACGATAAACCTGTTATTAATAGTAGAGAAACTAAACACTGAATATCATTGCCTTCCATATAAAAGCACCTCTCAATTGAGGTTATCATTGCATTATTTCAAAAATGTTAATTACCAGCAGAATAATAAACAACTGCCAAACGAAAAGGCATACACTTCGGAATTTGCGAGCTTCTTCAAAAAATTAAAGCGACTCACTTGATTATCGTCTTTGTAAGGATTGTGAAGGACAAACGCGTTCATCACACCTACGTCCAACATGCGGAAAAATGTTGTCCTTCGTTGGAAGAGACTTCGACGACCAGCGATATTTTATTTCAACTATATATATTTGTAGCAGAATTCTGCCTTAATCACTTTAATCACTTGTTTCATTGAAGGATTTTATAGGTGGCAAAAAAATCGTCTTCCCTTTCGCACCGATCCTATTCTGAAGTATATTCACCTTCAGTTTCGTTGTCACTATCTAATCCAACATCACTTCCTAAACTGTCCTCAAACCATTTTAAAACAGTATGCTCAAAGTCAGGGTCCGTAACATGAACAGGAGATGAAGACTAGGCTATTGAATCCATAACTCAAAATCCCCAGTGCGGTCTCAGAGACCGCTAGCACGAAAGAAGCAATAATAACCTAGACTCACTTCACATTGAAGTGGCTACTGACAAAGGAAACCACTGCAGCTTCGGAAAAGAACAACTAAATAACGTTGTAATCTCTTGACCCACCCCAAACCGTTAGCAACAGAGTAACGATAAACGCTAGCGGTATGTGAGACCGCACCTGGGACGTTAGTGGTTGAGGTGCTTCTTACTTTTTGAATGGCTTTTAGTGTTTTGAACACCTGAAACCGTACCTACATTACAGCATCTGCACCGCACCCTGTACGAATCACTATAACGCACCAGCCAATTACGGATCTCTGGTATATTTTGTCATTTTCGTCGAAATTGTTGCAATCTATGCACAGGACGTTCGGTTTTACAGGTTTCGCCTCTCTTTACGCCTTTTTTTTTTCGAATTCACTTGGGTTTAATCCAAATTCACCATCCCATCACTTCCCAACCGCCGAGCCGAACGGGCAGCAGAGCAGCAGCAGCACTTGTCTGATAGACAGTAAATTAATTTAGTCTTTGTTTTTTTGTTCACGTGCTTCTGCAAAGCAGTGAACTGTACATGTGTATTTTACTGTGTATACTAGTGATTAGAAAATTAATCGTAGTTTTTGTTTTTGCGTAAATCTTGTGAATATCCTTGTGTAGAGCGGCTTCCTAGTATACATTTTCCGTGTAGAGAAATTTATTTCTGTTTAATAGCTTGCCGTCTCAGAGTTCAGTGAGAAATCTGCACACCAACTTGTGTATTTTCAAACTCAGTAGCGCCATTCGAGACCACATATCTATTTTATACACCATACGATATGGCTAGGGACTGTGCTTACTGTAAGCGGACACAATGAGAGTTGGCTGCTGTTCGTAAACAGCTGGAAGCCCACTTGGCTACCGTCGACAAGCTTCTAGCTACTGCTCGAAGTTGCGGTGACGTCGGGGCGCCAGTGACGAGACCTGCGACACATTTGGTGTCACTGGAATCCCCTGGTGATCCGGACGTCGTTGCGGCTTCCGATATGCAACATCTGACCGGTCCGTCCTCACTCAGAGTGGGTTGCAGACAGTGGTGGGTTCGCATGTCACTGGGCGGAAGGCTAAAGTGGGAGCAGGCCGTGCGGCTGGCTCCCTACGTCTTAAAGGTACGTTGTCCAAGACGCGACGCACGCTAGCGACTGCGACGGGTCGCTACGTGACGTCAGAAGTTGCCTGCTGGCGCATGCGCAGTTCGAGTTTGGGATGCGACGCGCGGCTGTTGCGACAGCTGCCGCAGGACTGCACCAGTGAGCAGTGTTGCGACGGGAGTCGCACGACACAAAGACGTACGGCTGCCAGAAAGATGTCGAGCCAGTCAAGGAAAACTGAAATGAGCCACTCACAGGATGTGATGCTCTGTGAGCTGGTCTCGCAACATCCTTGCCTTTACGATTTTGAAGAACCCTAAATATAGAGACACTATGTTTAGAGACAGAATTTGGGAAGAAATTGGTGCACAGTTGAAACTGGCAGGTGAGAGAAATATATAATATTTTCCCATTAATGCAAATTTTTCAGGCCTGTTATGAAAATCAGTATAATCCATGCAGATGTAGAATTAGAATGATGAAAATGACCTTGAAGGTCAATTTTCGCATTACTCTTTTTTGTGACGATAAAATTTGAAAACGTCAAGTACATTATAAAATGAACAATCTAAAGTACAACGAGAAAGTTACATTTTACAATACCTTCACTTTGAAAGTAAACGGTAGATTGGTGTCTTGATGATACCTTCTAGTTGTGAAAAACCACCACCAGATTGTTGTACAGCTTTCTGTAATCAATAGATGCTCGTTTTTGAGGAAGGCGTTTCTCAACAGATTGCGCAAACAGTACGCTGCAATAAGTAATTTGTCACATTCGCTTCAATTCATTGGTAGAAGATGGTGCTCAAAAAACTTGTGCCAAAAGTGCACTACTGTTTTACAAGGCACTTCTGGTCTGACACAGTTCACAATTGAAATTCGTCTTTTGTAAATCCTGGAGTCATCTTTTGAGTGCAGCTTGGCAAGATTAAATGTTCATGTCATCCATAACGATGTATGCTGTCAGAATATATGAATATGGAAGTTCATTTGGATGGGAATAAAGACTCAGTCGGCTATGAAAGTTGCCTTAGCTTGTTCCAAAAGTTTCTGCATGGGAGAAACTGACAAGTATAATTTGAGGAAATTTTGTGAACAAGCAGGGACATTATTTCTTCCACATTTCTGCCAGTGTATACTGTAGACGTTCAGAATGAAAATTCTAGAGATGTTTAAGGTGTAACCCTATCTTGTTGTCAGGAACTTGAAACAATGCAATGACGCAAGTGTGCGCTTATTGTTAATAAACTTATCTTTCATTGGAATTTTAGGTGAAATGTGCAAAAACAGATGGAGGAATATTCGGGACTCGTATCAGAGAAATAAACGAGAAAGAAAGCTTGGAACAGGTTCAGATGCCTCAGCAAAACCACGAAAATGGGTTCTGCTTGATCACTTGGGTTTAAGAAACCTACATTTCGTGGCATTTTAAATGAAATTGTCAAGAGCATATGGAGAAATATTAGTAACTCATACCGGAGAAATATGACATAAAATGGTTTCATTAGGTCCAAATGTGTCAGCGAAACAAAACAAATGCATTCTCTATCGTGTGATGACCACACGATTCTCGTTGCGCGTCGATAGAACTGGCGGCTAGTCGCGACGCTCCCGGAGATATATGAGTCCAAATCTCGGTAACGGAGTTTGATATCACTCTGATCTCAACTTTAAAAATAATTTCAATATGCTAGCTTCTTTTCATCGGCAACAATGTATGACCTAACGTAAACCATACGTAAAGTAGCCAGCGACCACATTTTTCACTGTACACAATTCAAATTTTATGCAGTAGGTTACTTGTAAATTAAGTATCGGGATAACTGTGACGAATATCGGAAAAATAGACACCTCATTATCAAGCTGTGATGTGAAACTGTAAGATACGCAAACATCAATTTTTTGTGCCTTTTACTTTCCTCACAATTGATAGAGAAGTAATATACAGCGAAAAAAACACGCAAAACCGGAAGAGATACTTTTCAATTTTTTAAAGTAAAAGGAGAATCTGTATCGAAAAACTAACTCTGGGAGCCGATGTAACTTTGTTGCATTAACATACAGTATTTTTTACAGCAAGAAAATCGGAATTCTTATTTTTCTTATGTATTTGAATCCGCCGCCGCCGGCCGCAGCTTGGGAAACGGCGACGACTCCAGTCGTCTTGCGGCCGTGCCGCCGTCTGCCAGGGTGGGAAAAGAGGAGGGGGCAGCGTCGCAGTCGCAGCCAACTGTCGCGTCTTGCACAACGTAACTTAATAAGGTACGTTGTCCAAGACGCGACGCACACTAGCGCCTGCGACGGGTCGCTACGTGACGTCAGAAGTTGCTTGCTGGCGCATGCGCAGTTCGAGTTTGGGATGCGACGCGCGACTGTTGCGGCAGCTGCCGCAGCACTGCACCAGTGAGCAGTGTTGCGACGGAAGTCGGAAGACACAAAGACGTACGGCTGCCAGAAAGATGTCGAGCCAGTCAAGGAAAACTGAAATGAGCCACTCACAGGATGTGATGCTCTGTGAGCTGGTCTCGCAACATCCTTGCCTTTACGATTTGAAGAACCCTAAATATAGAGACACTATGTTCAGAGACAGAATTTGGGAAGAAATTGGTGCACAGTTGAAACTGGCAGGTGAGTGAAATATATAATATTTTCCCATTAATGCAAATTTTTCAGGCTTGTTATGAAAATCAGTATAATCCATGCAGATGTAGAATTAGAATGATGAAAATGAACTTGAAGGTCAATTTTCGCATTACTCTTTTCTGTGACGATAAAAATTGAAAACGGCAAGTACATTATAAAATGAACAATCTAAAATACAACGAGAAAGTTACATTTTACAATACCTTCACTTTGAAAGTAAACGGTAGATTGGTGTCTTGATGATACCTTCTAGTTGTGAAAAACCACCACCAGATTGTTGTACAGCTTTCTGTAATCAATAGATGTTCGTTTTTGACGAAGGCGTTTCTCAACAGATTGCGCAAACAGTATGCTGCAATAAATAATTTGTCACATGCACTTCAATTCATTGGTAGAAGATGGTGCTCAAAAAACTTGTGCCAAAAGTGCACTACTGTTTTACAAGGCCCTTCTGACACAGTTCACAATTGAAATTCGTCTTTTGTAAATCCTGGAGTCATCTTTTGAGTGCAGCTTGGCAGGATTAAATGTTCATGTCATCCATAACGATGTATGCTGTCAGAATATAAGAATATGAAAGTTCATTTGGATGGGAATAAAGAGTCACCGGCTATGAAAGTTGCCTTCCAAAAGTTTCTGCATGGGAGAAACTGACAAGTATAATTTGGGGAAATTTTGTGAACAAGCACAGACATTATTTCTTCCACATTTCTGCCAGTGTATACTGTAGACGTTCAGAATGAAAATTCTAGAGATGTTTAAGGTGTAACCCTATCTTGTTGTCAAGAACTTGAAACAATGCAATGACGCTAGCGTGCGCTTATTGTTAATAAACTTATCTTTCATTGGAATTTTAGGTGAAATGTGCAAAAACAGATGGAGGAATATTCGGGACTCGTATCAGAGAAATAAACGAGAAAGAAAACTTGGAACAGGTTCAGATGCCTCAGCAAAACCAAGAAAATGGGTTCTGCTTGATCACTTGGCTTTAAGAAACCTACATTTCGTGGCATTTTAAATGAAATTGTCAAGAGCATATGGAGAAATATTAGTAACTCATACCGGAGAAATATATGACATAAAATGGTTTCATTAGGTCCAAATGTGTCAGCGAAACAAAACAAATGCATTCTCTATCGTGTGATGACCACACGATTCTCGTTGCGCGTCGATAGAACTGACGCCTAGTCGCGACGCTCCCGGAGATATATGAGCCCAAATCTCGGAAACGGAGATCGATATCATTCTGATCTCAACTTTAAAAATAATTTCGATATGTTAGCTTCTTTTCATCGGCAACGATGTATGACCTAACGTGAACCATACGTAAAGCAGCCAGCGATCACATTTTTCACTGTACACAATTCAAATTTTATGCAGTAGGTTACTTGTAAATTAAGTATCGGAATAACTGTGACGAATATCGGAAAAATAGACACCTCATTATCAAGCTGCGATGTGAAACTGTAAGATACGCAAACATCAATTTCTTGTGCCTTTTACTTTCCTCACAATTGATAGAGAAGTAATATACAGCGAAAAAAAACACGCAAAACCGGAAGAGATACTTTTCAATTTTTAAAGTAAAAGGAGAATCTGTATCGAAAAACTAACTCTGGGAGCCGATGTAACTTTATTGCATTAACATACAGTATTTTTTACAGCAAGAAAATCGGAATTCTTATTTTTCTTATGTATTTGAATCCGCCGCCGCCGACCGGAGCTTGGGAAACAGCGACGACTCCTGTCGTATTGCGGCCGTGTCGCCGTCTGCCAGGGTGGGAAAAGAGGAGGGGGCAGCGTCGCAGTCGCAGCCAACTGTCGCGTCTTGCACAACGTAACTTTTTTTAGCATCAGGTACAAGGTGCTTCCCAGTGTTAATGATAAATCTGAGCCAGCAAGGGGTGCCTCTCCTGTTGGGCTAGCGGTCGATTTTCCTGCCCAGTCCGGACAAGTACAGAGGGTGGGTATGCTAGTCATTGGGAGCTCTAATGTTAGGCGGGCGATGGAGCCCCTCAGGAAGATAGCAGGCAAGGCAGGAAAGAATTCCAAAGTGCATTTAGTATGTTTGCCGGCAGGTCTCATCCGTGATGTGGAGGAGGCCCTGCTGGCGGCTATCGAGCGCACTGGGTGCAACCGGCTGCATGTATTGGCACTTGCTGACACGAATGACGCGTGCCGCTTGGGTTCTGAGGCCATCCTCGGATCCTTTCGGCGCTTGGCTAATTTGGTGAAGGCAACTAGCAACGCACGCGGGGTGCAGGCTAAGCTATCTACTTGTAGCATCGTACCCAGGGTTGATCGCGGTCCTCTGGTTTGGAGCAGAGTGGAAGGTCTTAACCAGAGGCTCAGACGGCTCTGCGATGGTATCGGATGCGAATTTCTCGATCTCCGCTATCGGGTGCAAAATTTGTAGGGTTTCCCTTAATAGGTCTGGCGTGCACTACACGCAGGAAGCGGCTACTAGGGTAGCAAAGTACGTGTGGCGTGCAGGTGGCGCTTTTTTTTTTTTAGGTTAGAGGACCCCTCCCTAAGGAGCAAACACGATTTGACTGTTAAATCACCCACAGCGACCTCAGAGAATCTGGGTCCTGAAAAGATTAATATGATTTTAGTATGCTGCAGGAGCATCCAAGGAAAGGTCCCAGAATTAGTATCGCTTATTGAAGTTTATAATGTACAGATAGTATTGGGAACAGAAAGCTGGTTGAAGCCAGACGTCAATGACAACGAAATCCTAAGTTCAGACTGGAACGTTTATCTTAAGGACAGGTTAGTCACCAATGGTGGTGGCGTGTTTATTTCGGTTAAAAATTCAAAAAAATATAGCGAAATTATCACGGTTTCTGAATGTGAATTAATCTGGGTGAAACCGAGTATCAAAGAACGGTCAAAAATGGTGATCGAATGTTTTTATAGACCACCTAGGTCAGGATCTGTAGTTGTAGACCGCTTCAGACAGAGCTTGCAGAATATCATTAGTAATTTTCCAAATCATGCCGTTGTAATCGGGGGTGACTCCAACTTGCCAGGTATAGATTGGGAGTGTTATGCCATCAAAACCGGTGCCAGAGACAGGGAATCGTGTGGCATTGATCTGGATGTCTTGTCAGAAAATTGCTTTGAGCATATAGAGAACCAACTCGTGATGGTAACGGCTTAGACCTCCTGGCAACAAACAGACCTGAACTTATCGAACCAGTTAACGTAAAGGAAGGTATCAGTGATCGTAAAGCTGTGACAGCATCTATGACGACGGGTCCTTCAAGTAATGTTAAGACAGGTAGGAAGATATATTTGTTCAGCAAGGGTGACATGATACAAATTTCAAAATATCTCAGCAGTCAGCATCATATGTTCAGTGATGAGGACGAAGATGTGGAGAACAAATGGAAAAAATTCCAAAGCATCGTTCAATATGGCCTAGACCAGGGGTTCCCAACAAAATTTTCTCGAGGATCCCCTCATCGAGCATGATTGGTACCTTGTCATATCACAGTATCAAGTACCTAAAAAAGCAAGAATCTTTTTATACGTTTTCTATTTTTGGTACTTAGAAAAAACGTTGACATATTCATTATTGAAAAAATATTGAGCTTAAAACTTTTTCAATTTAGCCATGATAGTTACTGTTGAATTTTTGATTCTTGCTCAAAACCTTTGTCTTCAAATCTGGGTGTGTAGTATAACAAATTCCTTTAAAAAATAAAAATTGAGTATGAACTGAAAATGACAGGAAAAAATTAAAACTGAGTGTATTGGTCTTTCAAGTGTATTAGACTTGAGATTGCACTGAGTAGACATGTGTGAAAAATAAGAAAACACTAATTTTATACAAGGTATTATTTATTTGAAAAAATACAGTTACAATAGAGTGCTCCATCAGTGTACAGTTAGTTTTAATTTTCAGGTCTTAATGAGATGAGATCAATCTGACCTTTGAGTCCATTATTTCTGAAATATTAGGTTCTAAACTTGAAACTTGCACCCTGAAATCCGACCGCAAAAATGGCTCTGAGCACTATGCGACTTAACTTCTGAGGTCATCACTCGCCTAGAACTTAGAACTAATTAAACCTAACTAACCTAAGGACATCACACACATCCATGCCCGAGGCAGGATTCGAACCTGCGACCGTAGCGGTCGCTCGGCTCCAGACTGTAGCGCCTAGAACCGCACGGCCACTCCGGCCGGCTAAATCCGACCGCATGTCGAGCCGATTCCTATATTTGTTTTTTATGAAACACATGGAAGAAAATGCTTGCTCACACCAATATGTGGTTGCAAATGGAATGATCTTTTTCATTGCCTTATCTCCAAGTTTCTTGTAGTCCTTGCATGCTGATGCCCAGAAGTCTGTAATTTTATCAACGATGAAAATGTTTATCATCGTACCACAGCTGGACAGATCCACAAGTTGATCTTGCTCTTCTTTAGTGAGGCCTTGGATTTTGTCTATTTCTTCACAGGGATTTCGAATCCATCTGTCGTCAGGGTCAGCTTCAGGGAAATACTCTCTAAAAGTGATGGCTAGGCTGCGTAGATGCTCGGATACATTGATCTTGATGTGGTCAGGCAAACTCTCCTCTGATGACTCCAAGAATTGTTTTAAAGTAGAAAAGTTAGTTAGTGACTCGTTTTCTATCCTTGACGCCCAGACCTGACACTTTTTGACCATAGCACTGATCTTATCCTCAACTTTGAACATGTCTTGTAAACTCAAGTTTAACACATTCAAGTGTTCAAACACATCAGCTAAGTGCGCAACTGAAGAAAGCCAAGAGAAGTTAGTGAGAAAATCCACGTACTTTGTGACAAGAAGAAGACACGAACCTCGTCTCTAAGTTCAAAAAATCTTTACAAGATCCTACCTCCAGAAAGCCATCTTACTTCCGTATGAATAATAAGTTGCTCATACTCACTGCCGATCTCTTTACACAACAAAGAAAACAATCTGGATTGCAGATGTCGAGTTTTAATGTAGTTGATGATTTGAACTACTTCATTAAGTATCTTTTGCAAAGGTTCAGGCAATCTTTTGGCTACTAAGGCTTCACGATGGATACAACAGTGAGTCCATTTCACCTCAGGGGCTACTGCTTTGATACGAGCTAGAAGTCCTGTTTTTTTGCCAGCCATTGACTTTGCTCCATCCGTCGACAAGCCTACACATTTTTTCCAGGTGACATCGTGTTCATTGAGACAATTATTTAATGCAGCAGAAATATCGTCTACTGTTGTATGCAGTAGTTCGCATGAAAAAAGAAAATCTTCGAACACTTGGTCCTCCCATAAGAATCGTGCGAAAACCAACATTATAGCTTTTTTTGATATGTCTGTGCTTTCATCCAATTGTAGAGCGTACGTGTCACTCATGCAAAGTCTAGCCAGCAATGTTTCTTCGATGTTAACTGCCATATCAGTAATTGGTCTTTGAACAGTATTATTTGTGAGTGGTACAGTTCCTATTACCTTATCAGATGCATCACCTAACATTCTCTTGAAAAGTATTATTGCTGATGGCAGTATAAGTTCCTCAGCAATTGTGTGGTTTCTCCCACATTTAGCAACAAGCTCAGCCACCGCGTAAGAGGCAAGGGTTGCATTTTCATTTACATTTGCACCACGGTGTTTGGTAATTGTTTTACGAGATGTTTTCATCTCTCCTAATTTATTTTTGAAAAAATCTAATGACTTACTTTTGTACCCTGGGTGCTTTGTTTCAAGATGGCGCCGGAGTTTTGCTGGTTTCATACATTCATTCAGAAGGCTTTCATAGCAAATTACACATTGAGCTTTAGGCTGTTGCTCAGGTCCAGTGAACGTATAAACGATTTCCAAATAATCAGAGTTATATTTTCTAATTTTTCCGGTAAGCTTAAGACTGATCTTTGAAGGGTTAGGTTCAAGGGACGCCGACGATTTAGGTTCAATGGACACTGACAACTTCGGTTGGAGAGTCACTGACTTACTTGCTTGAACATCAAATGCATTATCTTCTTATTCATCTGTAGGCCTATCTCGTTTTAAGGAACCGCTTTTTAACCAACGATCCATTTTTTAACTACGCAAACTGTAGCTTCCGTGAAAAACAACGCTTTACAAACTCTACTGTTTTAATACAGAATATTGAATATGTAAACAACACTGTCTGTGAAAGCACTGGCAATAACTTAACAATGGCCGATTGGCGTCTGAAATGCGAGTCTCTGTGTAATGTGACTGTCAGTTTCCAGATGCAAAGAGGCAGCACGCGCAGTCTAGCGGCTTACAGCAGAACTATTTGCCTCTCTCTAATTCTAGTCTTGCACTAGAGTGTGCTAGTGTCAGTTGGCTCTAGGAAGACGCTAGACGCAGAAGTTAGCGTTCGCTAAAGCTCTGCTCAAGCAGGAAGCGGCCAAAACAAAAAATCTGTTATCGTACGAAATATATTTAATATATTTTTTATTCTAATAGCATCTTGCGGACCCCTCTGGCATAGCTCGCGGAGCCCTGGAGGTCCGCAGACCACCTGTTGGGAACCACTGGCCTAGACAAATATGGTTTTAAGGGATGGGAAAGATCCATCATCGTTTAATAACCGTGTTAGAAAAGCGTTACGTAAACAAAGTGCACTTCATCTCAGATTCAAGAGAAGTAAAAACCTAGCTGACAAACAAAAGCAGAACGAAGCGAAAATGAGCGTAAGGAGAGCAATGAGAAAAGCGTTCAATGATTTTGAAAGTAAGACGTTGTTAACCGACATGAGTAAAAACCCTAAGAGATTTTGGTCGTATGTAAAATCAGTAAGTGGGTCAAAATCATCTATTCATTCTCTCAGCGAACATACCGGCACCGAAACGGAAGATAACAGAGGGAAGGCCAAAATACTGAATTCGGTCTTCCGAAGTTGTTTCACCGCGGAAGATCGTAACACTATCCCTGCGAACGTCGAAATGGCAGATATTGAGATAACCGATCGTGGAATTGAAAATCAGCTACAATCGCTTAGTAGTGACAAGGCTTCAGGACCAGATGAGATACCTATTAGGTTCTTTAAAGATTATGCGAAAGAACTTGCTCCCCTTCTAGCAGTAATTTATCGTAGATCGCTTGAGCAACGAAAGGCGCCTAATGACTGCAAAAAGGAGCAGGCCATTCCCGTTTTTAAGAAAGGCCGTAAGACAGTTCGTCTCATTTATAGACCTATATCGTTGGCGTCACTCTGTTGTAGAATTATGGAACATGTTTTATGTTCAAGAAATATGACGTCTTTGGAAAATGAACAGCTCCTCTATAAAATTTAGCATGGATTCGGCAAACAGAGATCCTGTGAAACTCAGCTCGCTCTGTTCCTCCATGAGGTCCACAGCGCAGTGGACAACGGCGCTCAGGCTGATGCCGTGTTCCTTGATTTCAGTAAGGCATTTGACACCGTTCCGCATTGTCGTTTAGTGAACAAACGAGCTAACGGAGCATCGGAGAAGACCTGCGATTGGATTCAAGACTTTCTTGCAGATAGAACTCAACACGTCGCTCTTAACCGAGCTAAATCGACAGATGTAAAGGTAATATCCGGAGTACCACAGGGAATTGTGATAGGGCCGGCCGCGGTGGACTAGCGGTTCTAGGCGCTACAGTCTGGAGCCGCGCGACTGCTACGGTCGCAGGTTCGAAACCTGCCTCGGGCATGGATGTGTGTGATGTCCTTAGGTTAGTTAGGTTTAAGTAGTTCTAAGTTCTAGGGGACTGATGACCACAGATGTTAAGTCCCATAGTGCTCAGAGCCATTTGAACCATTTGTAATAGGACCGTTGATGTTCACGATATATACACTCCTGGAAATGGAAAAAAGAACACATTGACACCGGTGTGTCAGACCCACCATACTTGCTCCGAACACTGCGAGAGGGCTGTACAAGCAATGATCACACGCACGGCACAGCGGACACACCAGGAACCGCGGTGTTGGCCGTCGAATGGCGCTAGCTGCGCAGCATTTGTGCACCGCCGCCGTCAGTGTCAGCCAGTTTGCCGTGGCATACGGAGCTCCATCGCAGTCTTTAACACTGGTAGCATGCCGCGACAGCGTGGACGTGAACCGTATGTGCAGTTGACGGACTTTGAGCGAGGGCGTATAGTGGGCATGCGGGAGGCCGGGTGGACGTACCGCCGAATTGCTCAACACGTGGGGCGTGAGGTCTCCACAGTACATCGATGTTGTCGCCAGTGGTCGGCGGAAGGTGCACGTGCCCGTCGACCTGGGACCGGACCGCAGCGACGCACGGATGCACGCCAAGACCGTAGGATCCTACGCAGTGCCGTAGGGGACCGCACCGCCACTTCCCAGCAAATTAGGGACACTGTTGCTCCTGGGGTATCGGCGAGGACCATTCGCAACCGTCTCCATGAAGCTGGGCTACGGTCCCGCACACCGTTAGGCCGTCTTCCGCTCACGCCCCAACATCGTGCAGCCCGCCTCCAGTGGTGTCGCGACAGGCGTGAATGGAGGGACGAATGGAGACGTGTCGTCTTCAGCGATGAGAGTCGCTTCTGCCTTGGTGCCAATGATGGTCGTATGCGTGTTTGGCGCCGTGCAGGTGAGCGCCACAATCAGGACTGCATACGACCGAGGCACACAGGGCCAACACCCGGCATCATGGTGTGGGGAGCGATCTCCTACACTGGCCGTACACCACTGGTGATCGTCGAGGGGACACTGAATAGTGCACGGTACATCCAAACCGTCATCGAACCCATCGTTCTACCATTCCTAGACCGGCAAGGGAACTTGCTGTTCCAACAGGACAATGCACGCCCGCATGTATCCCGTGCCACCCAACGTGCTCTAGAAGGTGTAAGTCAACTACCCTGGCCAGCAAGATCTCCGGATCTGTCCCCCATTGAGCATGTTTGGGACTGGATGAAGCGTCGTCTCACGCGGTCTGCACGTCCAGCACGAACGCTGGTCCAACTGAGGCGCCAGGTGGAAATGGCATGGCAAGCCGTTCCACAGGACTACATCCAGCATCTCTACGATCGTCTCCATGGGAGAATAGCAGCCTGCATTGCTGCGAAAGGTGGATATACACTGTACTAGTGCCGACATTGTGCATGCTCTGTTGCCTGTGTCTATGTGCCTGTGGTTCTGTCAGTGTGATCATGTGATGTATCTGACCCCAGGAATGTGTCAATAAAGTTTCCCCTTCCTGGGACAATGAATTCACGGTGTTCTTATTTCAATTTCCAGGAGTGTATACAAATGATGTAGTAGAAAGTGTCGGATGTTCTTTAAGGCTATTCCCAAATGATGCAGTTGTTCATACCAAAGTAGCAACGCCAGAAGATAGCGAGAATTTGCAGAACGACCTGCAGAGAATTGATGAATGGTGCAGACTCTGGTATTTGACCCTGAACGTAAATAAATGTAACATTTGCGCATACATAGGAAAAGAAATCCACTACTGTACAGCTACACTACTGATGACAAACAGCTGGAGACAGCGTCTGCCGTAAAATATCTAGGCGTAATTATCCAGAGCTACCTTAAGTGGAATGACTATATAAAATAGATAGTGGGAAAAGCAGACACCAGACTCAGATTCATCGGAAGAATCTTAAGGAAATGTAACTCATCCACGAAAGAAGTGGCTTATAAGGCGCTTGTTCGCCCGATTCTTGAGTATTGTTCATCTATCTGGGATCCCTATCTGGTAGGACTGATAGAGGAGATAGAGAAGATCCAACGAAGAGCGGCGCGTTTCGTCACGGGATCGTTTAGATGGCGAGAGAGCGTCACGGAGATGCTAAGCAAACTCCACTGGCGGACGTTATAAGAGAGACGTTGTACATCACGGAGAGAGTTACTATTGAAATTTCGGGGCAGTACTTTTTAGAGGAGTCGGACAACATATTACTTCCCCCCATATACACCTCGCGTATTGACCACGTGGAGAAAATTCGAGAGATTGGAGCCAATACAGAGGCTTACCGATAATCATTCTTCCCACGCACTATTCGCGAGTGGAGCAGGGTTGGAGGGATCAGACAGTGGTACCGAAAGTACCCTCCGCCATACACCATTAGGTAACTTGCGGAGTGCGATGTAGATGTAGATGTTTGTACACACGCACAGCAACACGCAAATCCTGAAACACAGAGACTGAACAGTAAGTGAATGTAGCAGAGCGTACTGCGGCTGTGAATCACTTATTGTTGAGAGTATCCTTTGGTGAAGCCGTAACCATGCCTCCTCATACAATACCATTCTAAAGCCGTGGTTTCCATCCTGGATGTTATCACCCCCATATGAGTGGAATGAAATTTCCTGAGGGGTTAAAACCATTCGATTCTGTTTCAGTCACGAAACTAAATTATTTTTAAATGATCATTACTATTACCACAATTTTCTAAGAGTCTAATGCTGAGTTATCAATAAACGTTTTTCGAATTAGTAACATTAGTCCGGTGGAGGTTACAGGTTCCTTACATAGACCACTCACTACACACACATGTTGTGCATTGTCCAGTGAGACATACTCGTATACATTACAAAAGCTGAAGATTTCAAGACAATATCTTCTCCAAGCTGCAGATAGTAACTGCAGTAGTCAAGAAATTGCTTGATTACTCGCTTCGAGACTGATATAAGAATTAATAAACAGCACGACACAGCAGTAACTACATAAGTGCTGCTGTAGTGCTGTACACATTGTGATTATTATTATTAGAGTGATTAGACACAAAGCATTAACAGGCAGCAATCAAGTGATTTACAAACAGTAAGTATAGGGCACGCATTTGAATCTGTCTGATTTTAAATGGGGTTGCGGTGTGCAGGTAAAGCAACTGCCGCGGTGGAGAGGAGTAATGCAAGGGAAGTATGTTTTGTAACCTACCATCAATGGTGGATAGTTAATTTGGAGTTGTGGGTAGCACTTGCGATGCACCACGAATTCCTTCGTCATTCATTATAATGCACACACACACACACACAAACCAAATATCATTTTAAAAATAGACTTGTTCCGGGCACTTTTTGCTGTTCTGGAGTTATTATTACTATAACAGCTGTTTGTTTTTAACAATTCCACTAGGGATTCCAGAGTATTGTAGGATTAATTGTTTTATGATTATATGAAAATATTGTTTGAAATGATGTTTTAGCTGTCTATTTCTGAATCTTAAAAATCCGAACTGAGTGCAAAACGCTAGACAAAACAAGGTGATTCGTTATTATTAGCTTTTTCATTTTTTCCCCATGGTCAAGTTTTGAATCCTCACTCTCGACTTCAGTTGTTGAGCCATAGTCTACGACTCGGCACCAAGTCTTTCTGGCTGAAGTTGTTGATTGACAGAGACGGCATTGTCGTTAATCGTGATGATGATGTTGGTTTGTGGAGCACTCGACATTTTGGTCATCGGCGCCAGTACAAGTTCCAAATCTTTCCATTTCTAATCTCGGAACTTCCTGAATGATGATAAGAACAACACAAACACCCACTACCCGGACGGAGAAAACCTCCGACCCGGCCTGGAATCGAACCTGGGACCCCGTGATCTAGAGGCAGCAACGCTAGCCACTAGATCACGAGCTGCGGACATTGTCCTTAATCATGAATCCGTAACACCTTAGGCGCATTTAATTAAATATGCAAGATGAATTAATTTTTCCCCAGCAAATGTGTATATTTTGGTAAAAACTTTGGCCTTAGGCAAAATTCTCGTGTGTTTGCGTACAATATTTGCTTTTGCCTCGTACCTCGTATGCGTACGAGAATTCTCGTACATATCACAACCCTGCTCTGAGATGAGGATATTGGCGTAGGTGTGGAATTGGTGACCTGCCGCATCAAACCAACATTTCCGCTGCTGCCGAATAACAATTACCGCATGATACTCCGCTTCGCCAGGGAACTTCACTAGTTTTTTTGGCCTCTCTAGCGGCATGCTACACTACTGTGGCGCGGGGAATTCAGCATGTACCAGGACGGTAAACATGTATCTGCAAGCAAACAAAAATTAATTTGTTAATTTCATTTTTCGAGATATAATTAAAACTGTGTCTTGAAAGGGAGATATAAGGTGAACATCAATGAAAGCAGTACGAGGATAATGGAATGTAGTCGAATTAAATCAAGTGATGCTGAGGAATTAGTTTAGTAAATGAGATACTTAAAGTACTAGATGAGTTTTGCTATTTGGACAACAAAATAACTAATGATGGTCGAGGTAGGGAGAATATAAAATGTAGACTGGCAATGACAAGAAAAGGGTTTCCGGAGAAGAAAAATTTGTTAACATCATGTACAGATTTAAGTGTCAGGAAGTCATATTTGAAAGTATTTGCGTGGAATGTAGCCATGTATGGAAGTGAAATGTGGACGATAAACACTTTGGACAAGAAGAGAATAGAAGCGTTTGAAATGTGGCGCTACAGAAAAATGCTGAAGAGTGGCTGGGTAGACCACGTAACAAATAAGGAGATACTCAACAGAATTGGGGAGAAGAGAAATTTGTGGCACAACCTGACTAGAAGATGGGATCGGTTGGTAGGACAGATTCCGCGGCATCAAGGGATCACCAATATAGAATTGGAGGGAAAAAGCGCGGGCAGTAAAAATCGTAGAGGGAGACCAAGAGATGAATACAGTAAGTAGATTCAGAAGGATTTTCGGAGATGAAGAGGCTTGCACAGGATAGGGTAGCATGGAGAGTTGCATCAAACCAGTCTTTGAACTGAAGACCACAACAACAACAAAAACTTTATGAGTACCTTCATCTACAAACCTTCAGCCGTGAAGTAATATGCGGTAGACCTTTTGAGGAGAATCTCAGACAGCAAACTCCTACCCTATCAGACAGCGGCGCGATGATTAGCGGGGTGATCTTGTGAGGCAGTGCATTGCGAGGCTCAGAAATGCTGTCTCATCCTTCCGCGTCACGCCTTCGTTAGTTTCCTTTAATTTGTTTCGGTCAGGTGAGCGTGGAAACGGCGTTCGCGGTACTCGGTTGGCTAACGCAACATGCTGCAGCTCGCGAAATTCTCTCGCTCAAGTCGGAGGCTTCCGAAATAAAATATTACATCACACAATCAAAAATATTCCCGTCGGTTACTAGATTATAAGCTCACTGGTCAAAGTATTAGTGACCACCCCATTACAAGAGCACACCACACGTTAGCTTTGGAGCGCTTTAATAGTTATATTGTAGTCCAATTAAAATTACTTGATAGCTGACTTCTGTCACTTGCCGCTACAGTGTTCCCACATCGGTTGCTGGCTACCGCTCGGTTATAAAACGCGACATAAAAAACACGACAGGTCACTTCAAAAATGTATTGACTGAATTGCGGCAGACGCCTGGTTTTCGAGCCCTAACCACGAGCTCGTGATATGCAACGCATTCGAGAAAAGAGTGATCAACAATCTGCGGCAGAACTAAAATCAATGTCTCTTTGTTCACGGCCTTTAAGGCTAACCTCTACGAGCAAACCCAAGAATGAAAAATTTCAGTTTTAGCAGTAAAACAAACAGTAATCTGTCGCTATTATTGGTTACCAGAAATTATCCTCCGTTACCAACCGAAGAGCAGTCCAGCTTGGCACTTGGTTGTAGATTACAGGCGACACAAGCAGATGATCAAGAAAGAAAAATAAGATCACATGAATATGACGCGGCAAAGTAATTGGAATAAAAAATTACATTTAAACAAATTAATGGAATAAAATTATAATCGAAGTCATTTGATTAGGTTTAGAAAAATAAAAAAAATGACTGCATTTGATAAGATTCAAACTTTCGACCTTCTACACATCAACTTAATACGCTCAGAATTACGCTATGCCTTTACATTGCAGCAGTCTCTTGAATTTATAACTCTCGTGTTCCAGTCGCAACGATTAATTAACAGTCCTTAAAAATTCGGCCTCACGCAGTGTCGTGCTAAACTTATCTAATGTAAGCCGATGCCTACCTCTGTGATCGAAATAACTGTGTAGACGCTGAATCGCGTCTTGTGCGGAAGTATCCAGTAGTGTTTGGTTAGTGCGTGTGTGAAACGTGTGTATTTCGTTGGCATCGTTTTGCGTGTTCGTGCGTGTGTGTGTGTGTGTGTGTGTGTGTGTGTGTGTGTGTGTGTGTGTGTGTGTGTTTGTTTTTATCATATGTAATGATATACGAAATAAAAGGGCCAGACCCAGCATTCGGGATCTAAACATATCAACAAATAAAGAGGGACAAGGTACTGAAAATGAACTAATTGTTGTGTCAGTTTGACAACGGTGAATGATTCAGGGGGAACGTTGAGCGTTCCGACTGGAGGAAACCAGCTACAACGCCCGAAGTGTCAACTATCAAGTAATCTTAATCGGACTATAGTACTAGACGGCCATGTTATTAAAAACCATGTGCTAGAAACGTCTTTCACATTATGTATCGATACACGAGCTGCGGGTCTGTCGTGTGGCTCAAAGACTATATACGGGTGGTGGGCAACAATATGGAAACACTACAAACAACACAACAATTTAGAAAAATCGTTGACATTAAAGACAGCTTTCAGTCGTCCCGAAACGTATAAATACAGGCCCTGTAACGTTATTGAGGGAATCTAATCCGTCCTGCAAAGTAATAGCAAGTTCAGTTTACGATGGTGGAGGTGTTTAGCTGTCATTAACTCTTCTTTCCAAAATATACCCCAAATGCTGAATAATCCTGAGATCTGGTGATTTTGGTGGCCAGGGAAGATGCGGCAAATTACCCTCGTGCACAGGAAACCAGTCCGGGACGATGCGAACTGTGTGAGACACTTTCGTCTTGGAACACACCATCACCATTGGGGATCAAACATTGTGTCATCGGATGGATCTGATCATTCAATATGGTCACATAATCCTTGACAGTAATGCGACATTGCAGAATAACCGTGGGACCCAAAGAAACCTACGTACGATATGGGTGCCCAAATCATCATCGATATCCCGCTATGTTTCACTCTTGGCAGTGCTGTCTGCATCGTAGGCTTGGGACTGTGTACGCCAAAAGTAAACTCCGCCAGAAGTTGTAAATAGTGTGAAACAAATCTCATCTGTCCAAATTACTTTCTTCCATTGCTCCCTGGTCCAGGTTTTATGGTTTCGGCACCACATTTCCTTTGTATGGGCATTTGGATCTCAGCTGTGTGGGTCTGGAATTCCAGCTCGCCTTGTAATTCCCTACTTACGGAGCTACTTCCGTGTTGTTCCAGTTCTGACAGGGTTCGTGAGTGTGATAACCAATTGGTTGCAATGACTGTTCAAGTTATCACCCTCTTATTTTTCGTCACAATCCTCTTTAGTGATCGTCTGTCACGATCACTCAACAAACACTTTCCTGCGCTTTGTGACTTAGCGGATGATGTTCTGCCGATTTTCCTGTAAGCGGCGTAAATTTCGATAAGTTTCCTCTTGAAGCACGTTGGTTACGGAAGTAGCCACTATACGAGCACCAACAGTTTTCCCACGTTCGACTCCACTTACCTCTGACATAATGCACTCACAACAACACAGGACACTGTTCTGACCACGGCTGACTCTTGCAATGTACTGAGGACATTTCACAGGTGTCGTTCGTGGCCAAACAGAACAGCGCCACCTGCATGTCTGGTCGTCATTCGCATTTACTTTCAAGCATGCATTACTCGCAATTTTCCCATATTTCTGTCCATTCTCTGTTGTCCATGCTCTCATCTGTTATAGAAGCCTTATCTTTGGTCGAGTAGTAAGAATGCAAGTCTTCTAGCTGTCTTTGAGCGCGGAGCCTCGTCAGGCAATCAAGTTGCTTGGTGTAGAGTTTGAAGTTCGAATGGGCCATGAGGAGTCACGCTTACGCTGGAACGCCTACAGATTTTAACATTGTTCTGTCTGCTGAAGTTCAGAAATTTTCTCTTGTGTGTAGTGTTACTAAGTTGGACATTTCTAAGCTACAGCGTTCAGGATTTTTGGGGAGAGCTTGCTTGCTGGCATTGCATCGTGAAAATTCTGTATTTGATGATTTTCAGGTTTCCGAACGTGTTTTCAAGTGAGCGAAGTCTATCCTTTGTTCGGTTCACGTCTTTGTCTGAGTCATTGAGGATTAATCCTTGTTTTTCTTCAATTATCTGCATTTATCAATAGCTTTTCATTTGCATTTCCCACTACGTTTTTGTTGTGGTCTTCAGTCCTGAGACTGGTTTGATGCAGCTCTCCATGCTACTCTATCCTGTGCAAGCTTATTCATCTCCCAGTACCTACTGCAGCCTACATCCTTCTGAATCTCCTTAGTGTATTCATCTCTTGGTCTCCCTCTATGATATTTACCCTCCACGCTGCCCTCCAATACTAAATTGGTGATCCCTCGATGTCTCAGAACATGTCCTACCAACCGATCCCTTCTTCTAGTCAAGTTGTGCCACAAGCTCCTCCTCTCCCCAATTCTATTCAATACCTCCTCATTAGTTATGTGATCAACCCATCTAATCTTCAGCATTCTTCTGTAGCAGCACATTTCGAAAGCTTCTATTCTCTTCTTGTCTAAGCTATTTATCGTCCACGTTTCACTTCCATACATTGCTACACTCCATACAAATACTTTCAGAAATGACTTCCTGACATTTAAATCTGTACTCGATGTTAACAAATTTTTCTTCTTCAGAAACGCTTTCCTTGCCGTTGCCAGTCTACATTTTATATCCTCTCTACATCGACCATCATCAGTTATTTTGCTCCCCAAATAGCAAAACTCCTTTACTACTTTAAGTGTCTCATTTCCTAATGTAATTCCCTCAGCATCACCCGATTTAATTCGACTACATTCCATTATCTTCGTTTTGCTTTTGTTGATGTTCATCTTATACTCTCCTTTCAAGACACTGAAATCATATAGGGTTAATTTTATGCTTTTGTATATGTGTGGTACTGTTTTTTGGAGAACATTTGTTAAACATGTAGCTGATACTGGTTACTGACACCTAACCCATACTTAGTTTGCTCGCACTGCACTTCCTGGAAAGTCTATTACTGTAGCTGGGTGGCATACATACCAAGTGTTTCTCCTAAAAGCTGTTTCTCTGTGGTTTCATAAGATGCTTGCCATTTTTTGTCGAAATTGCATAATTTTTTATTTTGTGCGTCTTACTTACGTTGATGTACTATTTTTGCTGCAGTCGTTACTGGTTTTGGGCTGACACGTCCATTCTCAAACCACACACCTTGTTGTTACCAGTAACTAGTTATACGATATGGTACCAAAACGGCGCGAATTGTTTCTGTACAGAAAGTTACTGTGGGCAACAAGTATTCTCACTGATAAGCGTTTGAGTCTAGAATTTCACCCGTTGGTTTTGTCAGTCAGATGCAACAGTAGTCACATGGGCTACTATCAAGGAGAGTGCACATCTAGCCTAGTCAAATATACCATGTTAATTCTCAACCAGTTCACTTCTGCTACAAAGTACTGAAGTACAAGAGTCGCCTATTCAAACATTTAAGTCACAATGGAACGGGATGCACAATTACTTATAATAATATATTTTTCCAAATGTTCTGTTGCCAAGCACAGTCTGTCTTAGAATACGTTTTTGCAAATAGAGAATGATCGCTCACCTTCGTAAAAAGTCAACGGTGCACATTTATACAGAGGGATTGTCTTAGCGGGTTCTACAGTTTCACCACTAAATAAGCGAGACAAAATAACAAGATTTGAGTATCCAGGGTTCTTATTCAGCACTGGTATCTAAACTACCCACTTCACTTGGTATAACAGTGGCCTGCCGAACTGCATCTTCCATTATTCCCACAGCCTCTTGGACAGGCACACGTGAAGCATCTAGCACCATAATACAGTCGGGAATACAGCAGAAGTGATTCACGATGTATGAAGCTGAAATGAGCACTGCAGAACTGCTCTGTGCTGACAAGGATTCACTCACGATCGCTGCAGGATCAGAAGAAAGGGCCTCCATCACTGACTTACTGTAAAAAATCGCAGCTTCAGTCCATATTGCCCATCTTATTGTCATTGGATCCGGAGGCAGAGGTACATCAGTAAGCTGCTTCCTGTAGCGTTGTACACGATAAGGACATTTCAAGAAAACCTGTTCGTTGCTGATATCAGTGTATTTACTTCGGGGAACTGATGTCTAGCTGCCTCTACATCTACATCTACATCTACATCTACATCTACATCTACATTTATGCTCCGCAAGCCACCCAACGGTGTGTGGCGGAGGGCACTTTACGTGCCACTGTCATTACCTCCCTTTCCTGTTCCAGTCGCGTATGGTTCGCGGGAAGAACGACTGTCTGAAAGCCTCCGTGCGCGCTCTAATCTCTCTAATTTTACATTCGTGATCTGCTCGGGAGGTATAAGTAGGGGGAAGCAATATATTCGATACCTCATCCAGAAATACACCCTCTCGAAACCTGGCGAGCAAGCTACACCGCGATGCAGAGCGCCTCTCTTGCAGAGTCTGCCACTTGAGTTTGTTAAACATCTCCATAACGCTATCACGGTTACCAAATAACCATGTGACGAAACGCGCCGCTCATCTTTGGATCTTCTCTATCTCCTCTGTCAACCCGATCTGGTACGGATCCCACACGGATGAGCAATACTCAAGTATAGGTCGAACGAGTGTTTTGTAAGCCACCTCCTTTGTTGATGGACTACATTTTCTAAGGACTCTCCCAATGAATCTCAACCTGGTACCCGCCTTACCAACAATTAATTTTATATGATCATTCCACTTCAAATCGTTCCGCACGCACACTCCCAGATATTTTACAGAAGTAACTGCTACCAGTGTTTGTTCCGCTATCATATAATCATACAATAAAGGATCCTTCTTTCTATGTATTCGCAATACATTACATTTGTCTATGTTAAGGGTCAGTTGCCACTCCCTGCACCAAGTGCCTATCCGCTGCAGATCTTCCTGCATTTCGCTACAATTTTCTAATGCTGCAACTTCTCTGTATACTACAGCATCATCCGCGATAAGCCGCATGGAACTTCCGACACTATCTACTAGGTCATTTATATATATTGTGAAAAGCAATGGTCCCATAACACTCCCCTGTGGCACGCCAGAGGTTACTGTAACGTCTGTAGACGTCTCTCCATTGACATGCTGTGTTCTGTTTGCTAAAAACTCCTCAATCCAGTCACACAGCTGGTCTGATATTCCGTAGGCTCTTACTTTGTTTATCAGGCGACAGTGCGGAACTGTATCGAACGCCTTCCGGAAGTCAAGAAAAATAGCATCTACCTGGGAGCCTGTATCTAATATTTTCTGGGTCTCATGAACAAATAAAGCGAGTTGGGTCTCACACGATTGCTGTTTCCGGAATCCATGTTGATTCCTACATAGTAGATTCTGGGTTTCCAAAAACGACATGATACTCGAGCAAAAAACATGTTCTAAAATTCTACAACAGTCAGAGATATAGGTCTATAGTTTTGCGCATCTGCTCGACGACCCTTCTTGAAAACTGGGACTACCTGTGCTCTTTTCCAATCATTTGGAACCTTCCGTTCCTCTAGAGACTTGCGGTACATGGCTGTTAGAAGGGGGGCAAGTTCTTTCGCGTACTCTGTGTAGAATCGAATTGGTATCCCGTCAGGTCCAGTGGACTTTCCTCTGTTGAGTGATTCCAGTTGCTTTTCTATTCCTTGGACACTTATTTCGGTGTCAGCCATTTTTTCGTTTCTGCGAGGATTTAGAGAAGGAACTGCAGTGCGGTCTTCCTCTGTGAAACAGCTTTGGAAAAAGGTGTTTAGTATTTCAGCTTTACGCGTGTCATCCTCTGTTTCAATGCCATCATCATCCCGGAATGTCTGGATATGCTGTTTCGAGCCACTTACTGGTTTAACATAAGACCAGAACTTCCTAGGATTTTCTGTCAAGTCGGTACATAGAATTTTACTTTCGAATTCACTGAACGCTTCTCGCATAGCCCTCCTTACGCTAACTTTGACATCGTTTAGCTTCTGTTTGTCTGAGAGGTTTTGGCTGCGTTTAAACTTGCAGTGAAGCTCTCTTTGCTTCTCTCTCTGCCACTCGTTGTAATGCATGAGCCGTACATGTAACATGCGCTAAGTTTGGATAAAATAAATTACACTATTTCTCCGCTTTCAATATGTATGGAGCTGTGTACATCAATCGGAATGCCATGTTGCCATAGTACCTTAAGTCCATCATTAAAGACTCAGGCAGTTGTTGACTATTTATTACATCCAGAGGTTTTCTATAAATTAAATAGGGTTTACAAGCAGCCTCAGAGTCCAACTTGCCCACGTTTAGATTAGCTATGAAACGACCTATAGCATCTGTTGTCCCATCAGCAGAGAGCCAAATCCCACATTTTTCAGTGTCAGCCCTGACTTTCTCTAATATGTCAACCTGATAAGAATCAAGATGATTCCTTCTGAGAGTGGACTCGACAGGAATGGTGCGGTTGCAGTACTTCTGTAAGGAAATGGTTACATTCAGATACCTGAAGTTTGTTACAGAGTTGTGTTCCTTTTAAACAATGCGAAACACGGTTCTTTGTAAAATTCACTATTAGATGATTTAACCTATTCCTGCAACTGTCTAAGTAGAACCTGTTTCTTTGTTGTTTATTCCTAATATATAGACTGCTTCGTAAATGTTGTTCAGTTCGATATTTCATCTTACATCTGATATGGTTCGCAAGTTTGGCGAAGGAATATTTAAAGTAAAGGCAGAGGAATATATAAAACACTGCCAATAGAAATCCATGTTTTCAGCTTTGGTCAGAACGAAAGCACAACCGGTGCCTTGGTTAACTTAAAGGCAACTGACAGAAACATAGTATGAAGCATTTGAGAACAAGAAAGGAAAGCGTTTAAAAAGAGTCACTGCTGTCGCAACGAACTTGTGCAGTGTATTTTTTAGTGTATCGGGTTTGACGATACAGAATAACAAAATTAATTTATTTTCCTTTCCTGCTAAGTAACGAAAATACGTGGGACTCACGAAAATGTATGGTAATTCTGCAATAATATTAAAATATGTTAAGTTATGTAGTATAGTGGTAAATGTGTATTATACCTCAAAATATGTAATTTAAAACTTTGAAATAAGTGTCCTATCAGTGTAATTCGTCGACATTTTAGTTTTTCTTTTAACTACATGTAATCGAACAGAATACCGGTATGTAATTACATAAAATCCGGGATCTAATCATGACATAAATGGTCTGCTTGCTTTAGGGAAAGACCAACTGCAACATTACCTACGCCCAGCAACCAGACCATTTACGTCACGACTTTAGGACAAAGCAGCAACCTGCAGATGTTCAATCAGTTAGTTTCATGTTCCATAGATCATTTTGCGGTATAAATCGTAATGGTGTGGAACTTTTTATTTTTATTTTTCAACAAAAGAAACCGAGTGTAACACAATAAATGTGTAATAATACAGCTAAGGTGGTTTTTTTTATTAATTATGAACCTTGTCGGCTGTGGTGCTCAGCATGATCAACATTATCTTGACGGAGCACGACAGGCGGAATCAGGTTGAAATAAATTCGAATACAAGTGGGAAGAATGTTTCTATGATCTCCCATCAATAACAAAAATATAGATAAAAAGTTGAGCTTTGTGAAAAAATGTCGTGCATTTCATTTGGAATGACATTCGTCGTAATCCATACACGAGGAATGTTCAAAAAGTAACTGAATTTGTAGAATTTTCTATGGAACTTTATTTATTTGTGTATTTCATTGTTGTGGTTTCAAAATAGTCTTCATTAGATATTATACATGTACGCCAGCACTTTTTGTAATCCTCAAAACACTTTCTGAACTCGATCTTCGCGATAACTTTCTGGTCTCTTAGCGATCCGTTTTTAATCTCTCTGTGCTTACAGAGTGCTGGTCCTTTACGGTTTTCTTTCTTTATGAGAACAGAAAAAGTCACGTGAGACCATTTCTGGTGAATATGGAGGCTGGCGCTTCATTACAGTATTGTTTTTGGCTGCATACATACACCTTAGTGTGACCAGGTGCAATATTGTGATGCAAAAGCCATGAATTGTTTCGCCACAAATCCGACATTTTTTTCGTATTGCTCTACCTGAAACATCGTTGAACTAGTAAGTAGTACTCCTTTTGGTTGACCATGTGGCAAGAACTCATGGTACACTATGCCCTTAAAACTGAAGAACACAGTGGCCATAGCCTTAACATTTTACAGCACTTGTCGGGCGTTTTCCGGTCTTGGCGATCCATAATTCTTCTACTGTGACGTTTGAGCCTAAGTTTTTGCGTCATATCCGTAAAATCGTGTTTCATCATCTGTTATGACACGTTTCAACTGTTCCACATCGTTGTTAACTTCATGTACCGATTCCTGAGTAACTTCCATTGTTGCTGTTTTTGTTCGAAGTAATTTGAAACAAATTTTGTTATCATACGTTTCATAGTAAAAAATTTTAAAAAATCGTGGCATGAGGCAGTTTATATGGCAACATCATCATCGATTTCTCTGACTGCGATTTGGCAATTGTTCAAAATCGTTTCTTTCAATTTTTCCACGATTTCGTCGGTTGACGTTATTCTGGGGCTCATCTACAACGTCTTCGCGGCGTTTTCCCAAACGCTTATACCACTCGCTAATTCATGTTTTACTCATATCAGACGCACGAAATACGTTTGTAAAAGTTTGCTCTGCTATATTCTGTTTCTTACAGAAAAGTTTAATACTTATCCTCTGCTCAACTTTAATACAAAATAAATAACTGCCGATACTACCAAAACAAATGTAACCTTTTAGACAGCTGACAACAGACTAAATGTCTGCACAGATATTTCTCACACATTCCGACCAATCCAACGACGCAGAAATTGCGGGAATCGATCGTATTTGACCCGAGAAACAACATAACTTTCGTTACTTTTTGAACCCTTCCATCCCCCTACCTCTGCCTCTGTCCCTACGACTGTAAGCAGCGTCCTCCTCGCATATAACTTTTATTTATTTTTGCAAGCTGGAAGTCACGAGCGCACAAGATACACGAAGGATATGGGCATGTAGTGATTACTGAAAATTGACTTATGTCACCAAATTTATGCTCACTTGACTCCACTTTTTTGACCACTCACAAATAGTAGTGCCAAATTTGTTACGCCCCTGTCCCCAGGGAAATTGTTTCCTCGATAGTAACGAATATGGTCTGAAGCTAGACAAAAATTCCTCCATGAGAATGCAACGATTAATGTTTCTATCACAGACAGTGTTGTTATTATACCTAAGTCAGAAGAGCAAAGTGACTGACAGCTATTTTTGTGATCAGTCTTCTGACTGGTTTGATCCTGTGCAACACAAATTCTTCTCTTACACCAAACTCTTCATCCCAGAAGTACTAGTTGTGCCATAATTCCTCAATTATTTGTTGGGTGTATTCCAGTCTCTGGCATCCACTACAGCTTTTACCTTCTACAGCTCCATTTACACTCCGCAACAAAATTAAAGTATCACTTTTTGGAAACCCTGTAATTCCCACCCACTTATGTTTGAAATTTAGCTCAAAGGTGCGTACAACTTTTCTCTGCAAAGGTACAAAAGGGTGGTACCCTGCGACGTCACCCTTGGCTTCGGAAACGCTTCAAACAGGAAGCTGTCGATTCTTGCGAAAAAAGGCCACAACTCAGAAGTTCATGTGACGTGTAAGCTGCGTTAATTATGTCAAATAGGCACCAAATATCACCGCAATTCTGTTCAATGCCACGGTTTTTGTCACACGATCGGAAGGCCGCTACATCCCCTCTTACCCACATTTAACTCGTTCTTTTGACGCCTCTGCAATGGAGGTCAGAACCGTGCCGCTCAGCTTTGAAATCACACGGTTTTCTGATGAGGTGACGAGGAAACCATTAAAGACACAGTCACTCAGAATCAGCACGAAAAGGCCGCAGGGGTGGCATACACGGCGTCAATGAAACCACCCCCTTTCTTGGGTCATTAATTCCCACACATTTCGTGGTCGAAAACGACAATTTGCAGAGTGGTGAGCAACAGTAGGATATTCTTGACAACCTCAGACGTTTCCACCCTTCTCTCAGCTCGTTGTGGAGCTGCATCCCCATCGAGTGTGATTGGAGCCATTTGATGTGTAGCGCCACCGCAATTTTTGCTCTCGTGTACAGGCGGTACCTCTAGGGACCATTGAAAACCATTCAACGAAACCAGCTAAGGGTGCTTACGATCTTTCAGCACTACTTTTTTGTGCCCCCCTGTGTTGTGATCACGATGGGATGCGACACTGACACATGCGAGGATAAAACGGCAAGACCCACCCCCACCCTACCTCCCAGTTCGGCAAAAGCCACGGTAGTAACCACCTACTGTTATTGCGAATTTTAAAAAAGCACCTGTACAGATAGAACGAATGACGAGAGTACTAGGCGCCTTCAGGTAGGCTACACTACTGCTCTTTCGCGGCTACAATATTGCTCTTGCGCCTGATAGTAGGCCATCCGGAATGGGGAGTGTCAAAGGGGTTGCCGGCCTGCAGGCGCCTAGGACGGCGTTATGGGTTATAGCTGTACAGTAGCGATCCTTTAATTCTGTTGCGCAGCATGGTACCATGGAAGTTATTCGTTGGTGTCTTAACACATGTCCTATCACCCTGACCCACTTTCCTGCCAGTGTTTTCACGTTCCTTTCTATGGTGATTCTGTAGAGAACCTCCCCATTCCCTATCATTTTAGTCTACTTAATTTGAACAACCCCTCTACAGTGTCACATCTCAAACCCTTCGACTTTTTTCTTTCCGGTTTCATCACAGCTAGTTGTTTACAAAAGAGGTAGTGTAGCAACAACCTACCAGAGAACGAACTTGGTCACGCTTCTTCTAAGTTCGCCATTTATCGCTCTACAGGTGGCAACTACAGCCATTAACATGACAGTCCTAATTCGTTTTCACCGTACGTTTTGTTTCCATGTGCTTTTTTTCTTCGGAATATGCAAAAGAACATCTGCAGATAATTGGGAAAATGAGCAGCAAAGAAAAAGTAAGGCTATTAAGTTCTTACTCTCTGCTAAACAGTAGACTCTACTCAGGGGAATAAGCGTAAGGGAGCAGATGAAGTAACACTGCACCGCCGTCCTGTACAAGAGCCTAGTGGAGTTAGTTTGCCGTTGCTTTCCGCCGATCTGTCGTGAACTATCACTGGTGTAATTGCTTCATGTAGATGGCTTTGATGAGTGCTTCTACAATATAATGTTGGATATATGTTGTCACGTACGAATGGACGGGAGAGGATGAAACTAACTGCAGCACATAGCCTACTCCTCTCGAAAATCGTCAGGAGTTTCCTATACCCTCATTTCATGAGGGACTGTGGAGAGGTTTCACGCCACCACCTCTCCTCCCCTTGCCAGCCAAATAGGGGCAGTGAAAATTTAATCACCACCTGGATTCGAACCAGCTTAACTCCGAGTCGAGCACAACCGCACAGGCGTGCGTTAGCGACAGCTCCTACATTTTTTTTTCTTTTGCTAGGCAAGAGGTTTTCTAGTATTCTTTATTTATCATTAATTTATAACTATCCATTTACTTACAATGTGGGCAACATGCTCAACCACTTGAATTTTTTACAGTAAATACTCTATGTAACATATGGTTGCAGGTTCGAATCCTGCCTCGGGCATGGCTGTGTGTGATGTCCTTAGGTTGGTTAGGTTTCAGTAGTTCTAAGTTCTAGGGGACTGATGACCTCAGATGTAAAGTCCCATAGTTCTCAGAGCCATTTGTACCATTTGAATCTTTGTAACATATTTTTGTAAATACTTAAAACCTGAGACATTACTAGATAATTTTGCAATTTTGCTTCATTGATCTCTCAGGTACGGCTTAATGAAATGTCATGGTACAAAAATTATGAAACAGCGTTTTAAATTAAAGGAAAAAGTACAGAAATTTGTATTCTTCTGAAAGGATTATGTTGTATCTAGTTACACGAAAACTAACCATGAGTGGCTAAGACAAAAGCCTGTGCGACACTTTCACAAGAGAATAAAAATACAACATAATTCACAGTACTGTGTTGGGAGCACACCCACATGAGCAGACCTCCGCTTGTACACACATTAGTACCACATTATTAAAAACACAATCCGAAATACATAGACACGCATATGTGACACAAATGGACTATTCTTACATGTATTTACATGTATAAAAATTCTGCACTAGTAAAGTATAGAATGGTGTAAGCAGGTTCAGATGACAGTTATCATTCAACATCTGAGTTTTGAAATTATCTGGAGAAAAGTACATAGGTCAATAATTATGACAATAAAAATGCACAAATGAAACATTTTTCAAACGAAATATGGCGAGGGAAGAAGATTTGGCAATTTTCGTTGAGTAGGTACTACCTTCTCAGTACAAACGATGTAACTCTAACTGTTGATATTGACAGATCGTAAAATAAATTCTTTGCTGTTGTGTGTTCTTCGGCAGTCATCAACTTTACCACAAATATTTAAGAGCATTTTTATCGATCCGTTTATCTCTGAATTTCAGATCCTTGTCTTGCACGTCTCATGTATATATGTTCATGTACTGATAATAATGCTTCATTAACTTGAAAAGTGAGTCAGCATATATCCTGTTGGATAACTTTAAAAAAAATTAGTGTCTAACACCAATGTAACCGTTCATACCAGTTTGTACCTCACAAATAAAATCATCAGATTTATTTAGCATTGAGGGTTTCTTCCACTACGAGTGTAATTCCATTCTCTCCCAACACAGATGGCCATGAGAGAAACACGCCCTTTTTAATACTTTGATAACAACTGACCAGCGTTGACACAACATGAATAACATGGGTATTGGGCAAAATGCTTTGTGCTAAAGCTGAAACATTCAACCGAGTCGCCCACGATGTGTCGCCCTTTAATTTTCTGATCTCATATGCGCTCTAAAGTACTTGTTGGTGAAGTTATTCGCAGTTTTCTTTATCAGCTACTGTCCCCCACATCTTGATTTATATCTAGCTACCTGACTCCTACCACATTCACGCCGGACGTGACAGCCAAACTGGTGTCACTATGCTCTCCAATCATCCACCCATGACAACTTGTTGGAGCAACATTTAATTTCTGTGGCACCGGGAACAGGAAACTAGATGACTCTAAGTTTGTACCAGTCCATTGAGACGATTCTTTGGAGGGCTGTTCAGCTTCCAACCAACATACGTTAGGATATGGTTCAAATGGCTCTGAGCACTATGGGACTTAACTTCTGAGGTCATCAGTCCCCTAGAACTTAGAACTACTTAAACCTAACTAACCTAAGGACATGACACACATCCATGCCCGAGGCAGGATTCGAACCTGTGACCGTAGCGGTCGCGCGGTTCCAGACTGTAGCGCCTAGAGGCGCTCGGCCACTCCGGCCGGCATACTTTAGGATATCAATTGAATTACTATCAATGAGCAAAATAGTATTTGGACTGTGCTTAACCAAGTTCGGAATGATATCTTTGAACCTAGTAGTGTTTCGATGAACCAAGTCCAGCCATAATTCTTCTTCCCTCTGAGAGGCCGCAGAATTCACTGTGTACAGCCTTGACCCTGCAACTAAAGCACAATCAATGCTAGTAACAATCTTCCCCGTCTTCATAAATGTAAGGTCGTGTTGAAAATCCAACATTTCACCCTTCAGTTCTACAGCAACCACATCAGGTAGTGCAACTTCACTTGGAACATGCTGTGTCAGTATACTGAAGGCACAGAACATTCCAACCTGGCCGGTTCCCACCACTGCGACCTTGTTGCCGGATTTTCCCTGTGGCTCCGCAACTTCGCTCAAGAGAGCACTTGCAATTTCAGCCATTCCGAAAACTTCCTGTTCTCTGTTTTCGCTGCTACAGTCTCCAATGCTATGCACCCGTTCAAAATTCCTCTTCATATTCGATCCATGTCTGTAACGGAGTTCGTTGCCCTGTACGAGACGCGATCTACGTCCAGACGTACAAAGCTACGGAAGCGAGTATTCAGTAATATACGTCAAAGGAAAATCTACGACACTATTCAGTACTGAATTACGCAGCTGTCGCTGCCGCCGACACATTGGGAGTGGAGGTAGCAATCAACCCTAAGCATCTCTGCCTGTAAATTACGTTTTAGAATTAACTGGATTTTCCGTCGATGCTTGGCAGAACACGATAATAATAATAATAAGAGTACAGTATTAATTAGTATAATATCTCCTAAAGTTTTGTAAAACTGTATTTATACAGTCACGAACCGTCTTTGGGCTTCTTAAGGGCTATCTTCGGGTGACAACTGAGTGTTACTAACACAGGTACAAATGATGTGCGATCTACATAGACGACATTTGTACGGAAGATAAAAATGTGACATAGAGCGTAATTCTTCAGAATTTCCCGGCGATCTGTTCATGTCTTGAGGTGCCGGGTATCGGCGTCGTTCATGCACGATATTTCGGCAACGTGACACGTTATCTTCATGGGGTGCTATCTTAAAGTCGTCCATGCACGACGCTGATATGCGGCAGTATACCCGACACCTCAAGATGTCGAGATGCAGAGTGTTTACATATATAAACATAAAATATTTGACACACAGAAATAATTACATTGACAAAAATGGGGAGTAAAAGGATTTTATGTGGAGATTTTATTTAATAAATGACGAGATATGAGATGAATTTACTGTTTGGATCTAGTATTTGTGATCAAAACTTAGTTTAATAAAAGGGAAAAAGGAAACTGAGCTGTTTAAATTATTAAGTACTTTAATTCTCAGATGACATTCGGTCTCATATGTTTGTTGATTTCCAGTATTTCCAGTAGTATCAGCTTAGTGCTTTGTCAACAGAAAGTAAAACTTCGCTTTCTACATCATATAAACGATTTTCCGTTAAAAAATGATCAGCAAAGGTTGAATACTTCTTCCTTAATTTCCAGTTTCTCTCATCAGAACTATGACCCTACCGGAAATATTGGAAATCAACGAACACATGACACAGAATGCCAGCTTAGTATTAAACGGTGAGAATCAATTTCCTCTTCCCCCTTTGTTAAATTAAACTGTTGTCACAAATACTATATTCAGGTTGACAATTTATAAATCATCTTATTTCTCATAAAATTTTAAACGTATCACCACACACAAACTGTTCTCCACTTTTAATAGTTAACGTAATTATTTCTCTGAGACAAAAAATGTTATGTTTCCTTACGCAAATACTCTGAGTCATATTTATATCTTCTGTGCAAGTAATACGTGCGTAAGTCGAACATCATTTTAGTCTGTGTTTGCGACACTCGGTTGTTCCCTGAAGACGGCTTAAGAAACCGTAAGTCGGTTAGTGACCAAATAAATATAATTTTTCAGATCATTAGGAAGTGCTTCCTATTTAATATTATTAATAATTTGTGTTGATAACTATCTACAGCTGGGTAGATATATTAATATATCATTAATCTAATGAATAGACTGCAGTTTTAATTTATAATCTATTACATCCAATGTATATTTCAGTAGAAGCCCGAGGTCTAAGGCGGCCGCTGTGGCCGAGCGGTTCTATGCGCTTCAGTCTGGAACCACGCGACCGCTACGGTCGCAGGTTCGAATCCTGCCTCGGGCATGGATGTGTGTGATGTCCTTAGGTTAGTTAGGTTTAAGTAGTTCTAAGTTCTAGGGGACTGATGACCTCAGATGTTAAGTCCCATAGTGCTCAGAGCCTTTTTTGAACCCGAGGTCTAACGTCTTATGCAGTTAGTAGCCTAGATCTTAGTTTTGAGCTATCTGTAACCTGAAGTTTATTTTTGTTATATGCGCAGTTCAGTAATGACCAGCACATAGATTAATTTTTACACAAGCCTTTTGTTCATATTTTGTTTGTATGATTAGTTCATGTAATTAACACAATGGCGTACAAATGATGTTACTGTATACATTGACACTTATAGCTCACTGTTTAGAATTATTAGGAAAATGTAAATAGTGTGATTTTATTTCATAATCAGTCACACCCAATTTATGTTTCAGCCATAGCCCGAGGTCTAAGTTTTATGTTATTGGTAGCCCGAGGTTTAGTTGCATGTCATCTGTAGCCCAAGGTCTACAGTGTGCTACAAGCATATCTTACTGATCTGTGATGTAGGTCTATTATCTAATATAATTCCCAACATCCCTTGTTCCTACAATTGCATATTAACATTTTGTGTTATACAGGACGCATCTCATAAGAGTCGTCAGACGTACTTTCTCTGGTTTTTCGGCAGATATTTGCAGTTCTGTTTCTGCAAAATGTAGCTGGTGTCGGCCACACAAATGCTGCTCATCATGTCTTTCATGCGACCCCAGTGTCGACAGAAAGCGTAGGTTGGTTTCCCGTTACAAACAAAATGACTATTAAATCAGAATTTTACGTGCCATTCGATAGAGCGCTCCAAGATTACCCTAATGCATTATTGATTTTGTCGATACGTATTAACAGGAACAGTAAAACACGAAGAATAATCAGTACTCTAGCAGCGACCGAGCAGCGCGCTTCTGCATGGCGGTAGCAGTCATCACGAGCCAGAGCGGTACTGTCGCAGTTGCAGTACTCGTTATTTCCCATGTTTTACTGTTCCTGTTAATAAGTATCGATAAAACGACGCTTTCCATAGACCCTGGGCGTCACATGAAAGACGTAATAAGCAGTCTTTGTTCAGTTGAGTTCAGTAACACGATGCAAAAACAAAACTACAAATAGCTGCCGAAACACCAGAGAAAATGCGCCAGACTACCCTTAGGAGAGACACCCTCCGTATGCAATAGTTTGACCTCACTCTTTTCGAGCACTCGATATCTAACGCACAACAAAAATGTTTTATTATGATTATTCATAAATGTTCATTTATGCATCCAATATGAGCTTTTATATTACGTTTGTTGACTTGCATTTTATTGGTGATAAAGATGCGTTTTTATTGTAGCGTAAATACACTACTGGTCATTAAAATTGCTACATCACGAAGATGACGTGATACAGACGCGAAATTTAACCAACAGGAAGAAAATACTGTGATATGCAAATGATTAGCTTTTCAGAGCATTCACACAAGGTTGGCGCCGGTGGCGACACCTACAACATGCTCACATGTGGAAAATTTCTAACCGATTTCTCATACACAAACAGCAGTTGACCGGCGTTGCCTGGTGAAATGTTGTTGTGATGCCCCGTGTAAGGAAGAGAAACGCGTACCATCACGTTTCCGACTTTGATAAACGTCGGAATGTAGCTTATCGCGATTGCGGTTAATCGTATCACGACATTGCTGCTCGCGTTGGTCGAGGTCCAATGACTGTTAGCAGAATATGGGATCGGTGGGTTCAGGAGGGTAATACGGAACGCCTTGCTGGATCCCAACGGCCTCGTAACACTAGCAGTCGAGATGACAGCCATCTTATCCGCATGGCTGTAACGGATCGTGCACCCACGTCTCGATCAGTGAGATAACAGATGGGGACGTTTGCAAGACAACAACCATCTGCACAAACAGTTCGACGACGTTTGCAGCAGCATGGACTATCAGCTCGGAGACCATGGCTGCAGTTACCCTTGACGTTGCATGGCGTACTCAACGACGAACCTGTGTGCACGAATGGCAAAACGTCATTTTTTCGGATGAATCCAGGTTCTTTTCACAGCATCATGATGGTCGCATCAGTGTTTGCCAACATCGCGGTGAATGCACATTGGAAGCGTGTATTCGTCATCGCCATACTGGCGTATGACTCTGCGTGGCCGTCTGGTTGTGGCCGAGCGGTTCTAGGCGCTTCAGTCTGGAACTGCGCGACCGCTACGGTCGCAGGTTCGAATCCTGCCTCGGGCATGGATGTGTGTGATGTCCTTAGGCTAGTTAGTTTTAAGTAGTTCTAAGTTCTAGGGGACTGATGACCTCAGATGTTAAGTCCCATAGTGCTCAGAGCCATTTGAACCGTTTTTGACCCGACGTGATGATATGGGGTGTCATTGGTTACACGTCTCGGTCACCTCTTGTTCGCATTGACGGCACTTGAACAGTAGATAATGCACGACCGCATGTTGCAGGTCCTCTACGGGCCTTTCTGGATACAGAAAATGTTCGACTGCTGCCCTGGCCAGCACATTATCCAGATCTCTCACCAACTGAAAACGTCTGGTCAACGGTGGCCGAGGAACTGGCTCGTCACAATACGCCATACGGTGGTATGGTGTTGAAGCTGCATGGGCAACTGTACCTGTACACGCCATCCAAGCTCTGTTTGACTCAATGCTCAGGCGTATTAAGTCCGTTATTACGGCCAGAGGGTACTGATTTCTCAGGATCTACGCACCCAAATTGCGTGAAAATGTCATCACATGTCAGTTCTAGTGTAATATATGTGTGCAATGAATACCCGTTTATCATCTGTATTTCTTCTTGGTGTAGCAATTTTAGTGGCCAGTAGTGTAGTAAATCACTTTGTTCTTGTGATCAGGAGTACATCGCAGAGCCAACCCTTACGCCTCATCTTGCCTGCAGCACGTGGATTACGGCCGAGGACTCATCATTGGCGACTACGTGGAACAGATGAACGTTCGTCGGTTAGCGTCGTGGTCGGTGCAAAGTCTTTCAAGGGCTTCGGATAGAGTCCTGACGACTCGGGTCGCACCCTTGAACGAGCAGCTTGTAGAAGGAAATGTTTCTTCCTCTCGGGCGCGAAGGTCGGCGGCCGTCGAGGGGTAGGTGACGGCGCACCGGCACCACCCGTCGGTCTGCGGGGCGGTGGCGGGGGCGGGGGAATCGACCCACGGGGGGCGCGGCGTAACGTAGCGCCGAGCGCCAAGCCCGGACGTCAGTGTTTTTGGGTCGCGCGGCGCGGCGCGGCAGTGTGCGGCGTGGCGTGGCGTCTCGGTCGGCTTCGCAGCAGCGGCCACGGCGCAGCACGGCGAGCCGAGCTAGAGGTAGGCCAGCAGGCGCGCCGACTCGCCCGCTCAGTGGTTCGCGGACGCTCGGCGCCGAAGCACACCGCGCACACCCACGCTGCGCGGCGTCGCCTCCGACTCTCCGTGGAGCAGCCGCGATGTACCCCGTCGGCGACGGAGCGCGTCTCGTCGCTATCAGTGCTACGTTTAAACTACTTCACCGTCTTCTTGTTCTACAAGCCACGACTTCACTGCGTCCTTCTGTGATTTAGGTAATGCTTGTGCCGGTGTCAAAGGTAACAGTGGTGCTCCGTTGTCATTAAACGCTAATACACAATTCGATGCACCACTCTTCCGAGGTACCACCCCACCACGATATTATTGCACTTCGCTTCCTGTGTCAGTTACTGGAAAGACGCTGTGACCGTACAGTAAGCAAGTACAGTGGTGACTAAAGAAAACGCAGGGCACTGTGAAGATTTCCAGACATGCGCGGACATACTATCAAGCGTTCCAGCGTGTTCTCGTGAAACATCATGACAAGCACTTAATCCTACCTTATCGCCCCTACTCCCAGGTGCAGTAATATCGTGGTAGACTAATAACTTCATTGCAACGTCAACTCAATCTTATCTCTGCATTCAATGTACACAAACAATTCGCTATTTTTAGCAGATGACAAAATGCTCCCTGGTTCCTTTGGTGAGCCGATCGCGCTGATTCAATCCATGATAGCTGTGCACCACGAGCACAGTAATGATACCTCAGAAATTACGTGGTGGTGTCTGATCCATCTTTATGATATAAATTGAAGCTTATAAATCTTGTACGTGGCGTGTCAGGCCTGGTGTAACTTTCTCAAGTACGCTGAGAGCTGATGTTGCAGACAGTCCATCGTAAACTCTTACTCGATTTTACTAGTGTGGATTACGATTACCTCAAACGCATATCACTATAGTCGGCCAGTCAGTGGTTTATGGAGGTAGTGGCTTCCCAATCACACACTCTTTAGGATTAAATCATATATTAGAATATATGGCATCGTATAACTATCGTCGTGTGTCAAACATGTTAACGTCCTCGTTATTGGGTCTCTCAACAATGGAAGCGGATGGGTGTCATTGATACAGTAAAAGCTAATTTATGTAATAGCATCCTATAACTAACGTCGTGTGTCAAACGTGTTACCGTCCTCGTTATCGGGTCTGTCAATAATGGAAGCGGATGGGTATCATTGATACAATACCAGCTGTGCTACCAGAAATGTTGATACTTCGTATAAGTTAACAGTTACCATGGAGACCTTGGTCGTCCAAGGATTTTTAATGGTATCAAAGTATCTGATTCCTCTTTACACTTGACAGTGACAGATCCTACGCCAGCAATCAGAGTGACGTGTGGAAAAACTCGGGCGACATCTGGGTGCAGCTTGAAGCTACTCTCAGTCTGACGAGCTAAGGTGTTCCATCAGCGTGTGACGATTACTGTAGAGCGATATTCGTTGAATCGGCCCTGCACGTGGCGCCTGTAGTGCGGTGGCGGTCAGTGAGGACGGTAGTGCTGGTGAGACGCTGGTTGCCTCCAGTCGCCTTCCAGCCGCTCCAGTGCCGCCGGGCAGGTGTTCTGCGGAACGCCGAGGGTCTGATGAGCTGCCTCAGCGCGCTCTGCGGCGGATGCCGGTCCTGGGTGAGTACACGCTGTCCCTGCCTGCCGCTGCCCAACGCAGCGGCGCTACGCTACAGACGTGTGAAAGTTCTTAGCCTCGAGTAGGATTCCTGCGAAAAGAAGACTTTCATTGAATGTTTATGGCTAACTAAATGTGTACAGATGTGCCACACGTATTATAAATTTTAATAGGAAAAATATTACACTACTGGCCATTAAAATTGCTACACCACGAAGATGACGTGCTTCAAACGCGAAATTTAACCGACAGGAAGAAGATGCTGTGATATGCAAAAGATTAGCTTTTCAGAGCATTCAAACAAGGTTGGCGCCGGTGGCGACACCTACAACGTGCTGACATGAGGAAAGTTTCCAACCGATTTCTCATACACAAACAGCGGTTGACCTGCGTTTCCTGGTGAAACGTTGTTGTGATGCCTCGTGTAAGGAGGAGAAATGCGTACCATCATGTTTCCGACTTTGATAAAGGTCGGATTGTAGCCTATCGCGATTCCGGTTTATCGTATCGCGACATTGCTGCTCGCGTTGGTCGAGATCCAATGACTGTTAGCAGAACATCGAATCGGTGGGTTCAGGAGGGTAATAGGGAACGCCGTGGTGGATCCCAACGGCCTCGTATCACTAGCAGTCGAGATGACAGCCATCTTATCCGCATGGCTGTAACGGATCGTGCGGCCACGTCTCGATCCCTGAGTCAACAGATGGGGACGTTTGCAAGACAACAACCATCTGCACAAACAGTTCGACGACGTTTGTAGCAGCGTGGACTATCAGCTCGGAGACCATGGCTGCGGTTACCCTTGGTGCTGCATCACAGACAGGAGCGCCTGCGATGGCGTACTCAACGACGAACCTGGGTGCACGAATGGCAAAATGTCATTTTTTCGGATGAATCCAGGTTCTGCTTACAGCGTCATGATGGTCGCATCCGTGTTTGGCGACATCGCGGTGAACGCACATTGGAAGCGTGTATTCGTCATCGCCATACTGGCGTATCACCCGGCGTGATGGTATGGGGTGCCATTGGTTACACGTCTCGATCACCTCTTGTTCGCATTGACGGCACTTTGAACAGTGGATATGACATTTTAGATGTGTTACGACCCGTGGCTCTACCCTTCATTCGATCACCTGCGAAACCCTACATTTCAGCAGGATAATGCACGACCGCATGTTGCAGGTCCTGTACGGGCCTTTCTGGATACAGAAAATGTTCGACTGCTGCCCTGACCAGCACATTCTCCAGATCTCTCACCAATTGAAAACGTCTGGTCAATGTTGGCCGAGCAACTGGCTCGTCAGAATGCGTGAGTCACTACTCTTGATGAACTGTGGTAACGTGATGAAGCTGCATGGGCAGCTGTAGCTGTACACGCCATCCAAGCTCTGTTTGACTCAATGCCCAGGAGTATCAAGGCCGCTATTACAGTCAGAGGTGGTTGTTCTGGGTACTGATTTCTCAGGATCTACGCACCCAAATTGCGTGAAAATGTAATCACATGTTAGTTCTAGAATAATTTATTTGTCCAATGAATACCCGTTTATCATCTGCATTTCTTTTTGGTGTAGCAATTTTAATGGCCAGTAGTGTATATTTTACTTAACTTTTGTTCGACTCCACTGCAGACCAGTTGATTTCAATATTCATGCTGGTTCCAAGTTGTTCGTAATACCCGCAACTGGAAATTATGACTTTTAGTTTTTCTATTAATTAATTTCTTCTCTTTTCGTCTGGCACAGTGATTTATTTCCTTTTAATTATACAGGCTGAATGTGAATATGAAACATAATCCATGGATAACAAACTACACGAAATAGTTCTCCATATGTAAGCTTCACAAAATTTTTACCTATGGGTATAGGTCAGCCCAACGACATAAAAACGGGTTTGGCACACAAAAACAAACTTGTCACAGCTCAGGACTGGCCAAATACAACAATGGTAAGGCCAAAAATGGGCACATGCCACGATTTTTACCTGAACATACTTTTTAAGGATTAGATCATTAATAAAAATTCAACGCAGACGATACTCTAACATCCCTCATGTTTGCAGATGAGATGGTGTACTAATTTACATCTGTGGCTGATTTCGGTTGACAGTCACAGGATGTATGTAAAATGAAAGGTAAATTGCAAATATAATTTAAATAACAATAAAATCGATATTTTCTAATCTAAACATAATCTGTATGTATTATTTCTGGAAAATAAAGTAAAAGAAGCTCATTGTGGATGCCATTGCTGTGGTGAAACGTGTTTTGGTGTTAAAATAATAATTATGTGTACAAGAATTGCTTTGTGGGTTGAAGAAACGCACAGGGTAAATAACCTAAAACTTGCACCTCAAATATTGCGGAAATGGGAAGTGCTATTGGTGCATGGGTAATAATTAGAAAATCTAGTTTTTGTGCAAGCATACACTTTTTCAAACGGAACAAAGCCTACTGACGTTAAAAAACTAAAAATCAGAACGTCCGTGGTGTTTATTGCAGGAGTCTATTGCGATTCTTTTACGAAATATCGTATTTTGAAGAGTTTCCACACCGACACTTGTTTGTGCTATTCATCCTGCGTAGATGCTAGGTACAATGTTGTGGCGTTCGCTTACAGTGTTCTTGTGTTTTCCTTGAGTGCAGTGCCACTGGCTAGTCAGTGTGTGGCAGTTCAAGCAGTAGGTCTTGACTGGACGATGGATTTACCAACGTAGAACAAGCCGATATGCACATGGTGTATGGAGAGTGAAGGAACAATGCAGTTCGTTCTTGTACGGTGTATGCGGCAAGATATCGCAATAGATTTCAACCGCCTCTGCACTTATTTATCAACCTCTTCAAGCATTTACGCGAAAGTGGTAATGTAAACACCTAAGCAGCATAACAGAAGGAAATGGGCGACGACAGAAGAATGGGAAATTAAAGTTCTTGCTGCTGTTGCAGTTGATACGCACGTTAGAACACGCACCAACTAATGAGAAAGTGGCATGAGACCTATGCATTCTCCACGGACATCGATTCCAATCCAATCACATTTGTATCCATGACGAGTTGCATGGAAACGATTATGATAATCGTGTTAATTTCTGTATATGGGCATTAAGAACAGGATACTCCAGATCTATCACCTATCTTCGATAATGATCGAAGCAGACGAAATAAATTAAAATTTGTGCTGCGGCCGGGACACGAACCCGGGTCTTCTCGCTTGCTAGGTAGGAATGCTAACCATTACACCAGCGCAGTACAATGGTCAATATTACTGCACTAACTACTTAAGCCTAGTGCCCTCCTCAACACAAACTTCAATTCATTTTTCCCTTACGCATTGTCACTACTGCCAGGGCTCTCCGATATTGGCAAGCACCCCGGCATTGGACGTAATGGGACGTCCTTGTACCATTGGTGATCTTATAGTCCTTATAATTAAATGTTTCCTAGCGACATTTAAGTCTCTTTTTATTATCTACGATAATGATCGAAGCAGACGAAATGAATTAAAATTACGAGTCCCGATCGCAGCACAAATTTTAATTAATTTCGTCTGCTTCGATCATTATCGTAGATAATAAAAAGAGACTTAAATGTATCAGGGAAACATTTAATTATAACATCACGTATCTTGTTTAGAGATGAAGCCGCATTTACCAATCATGACTAGGTAAACCGCCAGACATGCACAATTGGTCTGTTGACAATTCTAATTTGTTTCGTCAGGTGGAACTTCAGCGTCCATGGAGTGTAAACGTGTGGTGTGGGATAGTGAACCATAATCTCATTGGCCTGTTTTTCGTAGACCGAACACTGATGCGCACAAGTATTGCAGCCTCCTAACACACCATTTCCACGGATGCTAGCAGAAGTTCCTCTGCAGACTAGAAGGAACCTGTGGTACTAACATGACGGCTGTCCAGCCCATAGTACACGAAGTACTACAGCATGTTTTCACGAATTGTTTCGGAATCGTTGGGTTGGACCTGAACCTTGGCCGACTCATTCCCCGGATTTGACACCTGAAGACTTTTTTATGCAGGGAAAACTGAAACAATCTGTCTACAAGGACATGCCAACAACACCCGAAGGCACGCAACGAAGTTTTACTGCAACCTGCTCCGACATCTCTGTTCAAATACTAGCACCCTGTGCAGTATTCGTTCCATACTAGACTGGAAGCGTTTACTGCCGCTGCCGGTGGTCGTTTTGAACCCAACCTGTGATGGTCAATTCTCTCGTTACTGGTTAGAATCCACATAATTAGTATATGCAGTTGTGCTGTTCTTTAGTGTGTGCTGTCGCAGGTATTGCACAAGTGTCGGCGTGGAACTTTTCAAAATACGGTATCCTGTAAACGACTCGCACTAGATCCTACAACGTATACCACTGACATTCTAATTTACCCTACCTTAGGTTTGTTAATATCAATAGACACTACTCCATTTAAAACGCAGTATGTCTGTACAAAAAATGTACTTTCTAAGTTTCATTACGATACGTTTCTTGGCTACCAACAGAAGCTCCTGACCATCAATCTATTCTGTGAAAACCGTACATCAATAGCACTTTCCAGTTCCACAATATTTGCGGTAAAAATTTTAGGTTATTTACCCTGTACGTTTCAATTATTGTTTTATTTTAACACCCAAACACGTTTCACCACAGTAATGGCATCCGCTATGAGCTTTTTTCACTTTATTTTCCAGAAATAATACATACAAATTATGTTTAGATTAGAAATTATGGACTTTATTGTTATTTAAATTACATTTGCAATTTAACTTTCATTTTACATTGTCTGTCCTGCGGCTGTCAACCGAAATCAACCACAGATCTAAATTATTACACCATGTCAGCTGCAAACATGAGGGATGTTAAGAGTATCGCATGCGTTAAATTTTTATTAATGATCTAATCCTTAAAAAGTATGTTCAGGTACAAATCGTGGCATGTGCCCGTTTTTGGTCTTACCATTGTTGTATTTGGCCAGTCCTGAGCTGTGACAAGTTTGTGTTTGTGTGCCAAACCTGTTTTTATGTCGTTGGGCTGAACTATACACACAGGTAAAAATTTTGCGAAGCTTACATATGGAGAACTATTTCGTGTAGTTTGTTATTCACGGATTATGTTTCTTGTTTTGACAGTGTTTATTCACATTTTCTCCTGCTCAGTTGTAAATAATGTGTTTTGCTATGTTTTTATTGCTTGGACAAACGTTTCACTTCACAAATTTACGTTTGCGACGCGCTTCCGACTGTCGTTTGTTTACTGCTTTGTTTTGGTTTGACGTCCGCGAACTTTGAATCTGCTCCTTTTGTTTTCGTTCTGCGTGTTTGTGCGTGTGTGTGTGTGTGTGTGTGTGTGTGTGTGTGTGTTCGTTTGCGTGTGTTTATTTTGTGTCGTCCGATATTTCATTTAGGGTGTTGAAAAGTGTTTTGTTGCATAGAACTGTTTGGTCATTGACAACTTTTTCGCCCTGTGTAATTGCTTTTGGAATGTGGTAATTTTCTTCCATTGTTGAAAACTGGAACAGATGATTACAGTGTTTTAGGATTTGGAGGTCTGTTTCAATGCCACTGCGGTGGTGGTTGATTTTGATGAGGTGGTATGCAAGTGTCGAATGTGTGCTGTCGCTTTTCAGTGCTCTTAAATGTTCTAAGTATTTTACCCTGAGATTTCTGCATATTTGTCCGATGTATACTAAAACACAGTGTTTGTAAGTTAGCTGGTATATATTTGCTTTTTTGAATTTATCTGTGGTGGTGCTGGGTATTTTTGATCTTTTCTGCAGAATGTTGTTCCTTTTATACACCACATGTATGCCGCAACTAATCTTCACAACGAATACAGTCTAACTCCAGAGTTCAGCAATGTCTTTCTCACGATACAGTTAACGCCGAAGATGATGTACCAATCATAGAGATATATCTAAGGAGTGAGCATTGTCTACTACACATGTTACCAACATCAAACTGGGCTAGTCACTTGATTTTGGGATGATGCTGCTTGTCTAAAATTTGCGGTAATAGAGAAACTTGAATATTACATGTATTTGCCTTGTTTTGCCTTGTTTCACTTTTAGTAAGAGTTATAGTAGAATATTGATGTTGCTACGGATGTAAAGATAAGTATTTGAAACAAGGACTAGTTACTTTTTATAAGTGTGTACAATGAATGTATAATTGTAAATGTCATACTGAAATGAGGCACTTCATATATGGAAAAATGTCGAGTCATGGTATTATAAAGTCTTGTACTGGAGAGATAATTTTTGCCTTTTTTGGCTATAGGCTTACGAGACAAATGCTAGATAAAATTGAAAGTATGTTAGAGTACATAAACTGCCTGTCAGTGCATACATATTGATACTATGTTCAAATGCAGATAAAATTGACATTTGGCAGTCTGATTAATGTCCTCCAATTTATGCACCTCCTATACCCTTGCGTGTATTTCAATATTTCTACATAAGTCAGTTTCCTATACAGTGACATTGTAACGTAATTTATTAGAACAGATACGACAATCTGAATCAGTGCAATAGAAAACATAAAAAGTATTGTTGGTTACGACTTCTTTTATTACTCCAAAATTCGAGCTCTGATCTGGTACGTTTTATTTATTTATTTATTTTTTGTGCTTATCGTATGGTTTTACTTTTCTGATGAGATGGCGAAAAAATATTATAGATTTTTTATTTGTATATAAAAATCAGAAGGGTAAACAAAGAAAAACAGAAAATTATAATAGGTAGTGCAAATCGCTTACCACATCTGCTGTAACAGTTTCATAGTTCCAGAGACGTTGTCTTTTCGTGACGCTTCGGCTCCGTCTACCTTCTCATTGTAATGTAAATTATTAGAGCAGAGATTCGACAATATGAATAAGTGCTATAGAAAACGTAAAAAAATATTGTTGATTGTCATTTTTTATCCCGATATCGAAAAAACGTAAATAACGTGGACTCTGAGCTGTGATACTGTGGCGAAAAAGCACAATACCACTGCTCTTCACATCTTCAAGCCAATTCGGTATCTGATGTCAAACTGTTAAGATGTCTGTGAAACGCATACACGAAGTTTCATTGCAATTCTGAAGATAATTTATACGCAGAACCGATGTAACAACACTAAAAATACGCTAAGCGCTATACAGGCTAATATGCGCCGTCCCTAAACCACGTGACTTGAGCTGCAGATTTTGCGGACAGAATTCTCGTTCTGCAAATCCGAATGCTCAGTCCTTAGCTATTTATACTTTATGGTACAAATCAGCGATTAACTGTACAATGCAAAGATTTGACATTGAGTGTTTGGAAAAATTAAACTTTTTAAATAACTGATTTAGAATTTTTCGTATGTTAACAATATGTTTCAGATTTACATAAATAAATTTAAATAACGTTCTAAGACATTGTCTTTTTATATTGTATCAGAAAAATAGAAAAAAATATTAGTAGCACCAGATTTAGAAGTGACAGAAACACACGTACAAGTGCCCTTACGCAAATACTATCTCAAAAAAAGAAAAAAAGAAAAAAATGAATACTGGTAAAACTGGGCATCATCTTACGAAAATGACAAAATGAGTTGATCGATTAGCCGCCTGATTTCGATATACATCTCACGAATCTAGCGTAGGCTTGCCCATTCCAATTTTGCAAACGTTGTCTGCGTCTGTAGTTTACTACTAAAGGGCAGATGAATTTCTCCAGACAAAGTAACAAATCTTTGAGTGGTGAGGGGAGGTGGCGAATCACTGTCTGCTTCCAGCATATTACGAGGTTCTCATTGGATCTTGCGCGAGATGAACGGTTATTTGCGTTGTCCTTCGCAGATATCAAGAATCCCCATCTGCAAACAAATTACACATCACAAGAAGCAATATTCTGGTTCTTCCGGTTATGCAGTTTTCTTAGAGCCTTTGCACAATCGTCTACAGTGTCTTACTAAAATAGATATCACCTCGAAATGTGTCATAATATATCCAGTTTCTGCCAGTTGAGAAATTCATCCTGTGTCTTGTTAGAATAAACATTATTTTTATTTTTTCTTCCCCGACTTTATCAAATTTTCACCCCTTTAGGTATATTTTCACAGCGTGAGGAGATGCAGTGGTTAAGATACTGGATGAAAATCTCTGAAGAACCAAGTTCATACTTCCATCGATCATTCAGACTAAAGTTTTCACAGATTTTTCAGTAGCACTTTAGTTCACTTAGGGGTAGGGGTGGGGGGGAAGGTCTTCAGACAACAGTTTGATTTTCACGTTTTGGAGGAGCAACAGTTACACGGAATTAAAAAGTTGGGGAGGGGGGTGGGGGGCTACTGCAGAAGAGGAAATACTCTCATGCTGTTTCTAGCAACATATTTCTAGCAAAATACTCTTGTACTATGCACCCACAATCAACGCAGTTATGAGCTGTCATGATGGCGTACCTGAATGCTATGGAAGATCCTTCTCGTCTTCGCTCGAATACCTTAGAACATTGCGATAAAATTCTTTCCCAAGTAGCTGACGAGATTGGAGAGTCCCTTCTTTAGTACCAGAGTAGGACTTCTTAGTAACGAAGTTGTAGCCAGGCAGCAAGATTTGGTCATCAGTAGCCTTTTAGGAAGTGTGGATCTTACTGAACTTGCCGCTAAACTTACGAGCGGAGCTGATTTTTCCATAGTACAGTACTCGTAGCGTAAACTTCGCCAGTGTCAACTGCGTGTTTAATTTCTATTTCTATTTCTATTTCTTGAAAAGGCCTTGAGAAAACCAGGAGCGATTTCTTACCAGGTCCCCCGTACAATCTGAGCGTGCGGTTTGTCTCTAATTACCTCGGCGTCGACGAGACGTTAAACCGCAATTTTCTTCCTTCCTAGCTAAAAATGGAACTTCAGATACACAAGGTATTTTACAAGGCCAGCCACAATAAAACATCTGACTTTCGGAGGCATAGCAGTGAGACCACTTTCGCCGAAAACCGACCCATTCGAAGAGATTGGTGTCACTTGACGTACAGCTGTAAGAGGAGTACACGGCTGATCTACGAGTAGTAGTACTCGTTAGACGCACTCACACCTACTCTCACCTTATTGGAACTTGTGGACAGTGTAACGTCGTCACTGGAGAGAACATGTGTGACATATAAGTGGATCCGCTGTTCCTCGTGTCTTCTACAAATTTGTGTTAGTTCTATTTTGTCAGATAACGACATTATTCGAAACCCACGTCTGTTATGTGATACAGAATGTTGATGTTGCACAGAACAACCAGTCGTAATTTGGTTTTATTGTACTTTATTAAAAAGGCGTTGTGAGCTGCTAAAGAATAACTCTCTCAACAAGAAACACGGAAAACAACATGAAGATATTACACTTAGCAAATAAGGCAGCCACTATGAGTGTGTTAGATCAAATTGAGATAAACACAAACAAAAACAATTTCCGTTTCCACGTCCCCAGCGAGAACATTGAGTTGGCAGCCCTCCTTTTCTAAAAGGTTTCCAGAAGTTACTTCCCACACTCGACTATAAATAACGTTTCTCCACCAACCTGCAGGGCAAACTACTTACGATGTATCTATCTTTGGTATAGTAAATAAGTTTTATGATACTAAATATTAAAAAACTAGTACTCTATTTGACAGCGATATTCAGACAACACATGTGGTTTCACACTTTTACTTCACAACACTTATTTCTGTGCGATTTTGTAAAGTAGATTAGTAATGCGGTAAATCCCCAAATGCTATTTCTTCTCTGTTGAGTACGATATGTTTAGTCCGAAATACTATCACAATCCAACTTAGCTGCAATATATGCCTCCTTATCTTGAGGTGCCAGGTATTTTGTGCATTATCACTACATCGCAGCAACTCTGGCGCTCATGTACCTAGTGGCTATCCTGTATCGGTTTTCATCTGATGCGAGTCAAGATCTCTTGTGTCTTGCTTTATGAACTAGAATACTAATGAAAATCGCACTATGTGTATGTGAAAACACGAAGAAAAACATATTTGTTATTCATTCGGGAAAGACGATAAAAACAAAATTTTCTGGGTTCACTTCAGGTAAGTTTCATTCCAACACGGGCTTATAGCTAAACCAACATTGTTATGCTCTTGAAACTATAAATTTTTTGTTTTTTCCAAGACAACTTTTCTTTAAACAAATGTCCACGTACTTTGATAAAAGTATGCAACCACCTGAAGATGAATGTACAGGGTGTTACAAAAAGGTACGGCCAAACTTTCAGGAAACATTCCTCACACACAAATAAAGAAAAGATGTTACGTGGACACGTGTCCGGAAACGCTTAATTTCCATGTTAGAGCTCATTTTAGTTTCGTCAGGATGTACTGTACTTCCTCGATTCACCGCCAGTTGGCCCAATTGAAGGAAGGTAATGTTGACTTCGGTGCTTGTGTTGACATGCGACTCATTGCTCTACAGTACTAGCATCAAGCACATCGGTACGTAGCATCAAAAGGTTAGTGTTCATTACGAACGTGGTTTTGCAGTCAGTGCAATGTTTACAAATGCGGAGTTGGCAGGTGCCCATTTGATGTATGGATTAGCACGGGGCAATAGCCGTGGCGCGGTACGTTTGTATCGAGACAGATTTCCAGAACGAAGGTGTCCCGACAGGAAGACGTTCGAAGCAATTGATCGGCGTCTTAGGGAGCACGGAACATTCCAGCCTATGACTATCGACTGGGGAAGACCTAGAACGGCGAGGACACCTGCAATGGACGAGGCAATTCTTCGTGCATTTGACGATAACCCTAATGCCAGCGTCAGAGAAGTTGCTGCTGTACAAGGTAACGTTGACCACGTCACTGTATGGAGAGTGATCCGGGAGAACCAGTTGTTTCCGTACCATGTACAGCGTGTGCAGGCACTATCAGCAGCTGATTGGCCACCACGGGTACACTTCTGAGAATGGTTCATCCAGCAATGTGTCAATCCTAATTCCAGTGCATATGTTCTCTTTACGGATGAGGCTTCATTCCAAAGTGATCAAATTGTAAATTTTCACAATCAACATGTGTGGGCTGACGAGAATCCGCACGAAATTGTGCAATCACGTCATCAACACAGATTTTCTGTGATCGTTTGGGCAGGCATTGTTGGTGATGTCTTGATTGGGCCCCATGTTCTTCCACCTATGCTCAATGGAGCACGTTATCATGATTTCATACGGGATACTCTACCTGTGCTGCTAGAACATGTGCCTTTACAAGTACGACACAACATGTGGTTCATGCACAATGGAGCTCTTGCACATTTCAGTCGAAGTGTTCGTACGCTTCTCAACAACAGATTCGGTGAACGATGGATTGATAGAGGCGGACCAATTCCATGGCCTCCTCGCTCTCCTGACCTCAACCCTCTTGACTTTCATTTATGGGGGCATTCGAAAGCTCTTGTCTACGTAACCCCGGTACCAAATGTAGAGACTCTTCGTGCTCGTATTGTGGACGGCTGTGATACAATACGCCATTCTCCAGGGCTGCATCAGCGCATCAGCGATTCCATGCGACGGAGGATGGATGCATGTATCCTCGCTAACGGAGGACACTTTGAACATTTCCTGTAACAAAGTGTTTGAAGTCACGCTGGTACGTTCTGTTGCTGTGTGTTTCCATTCCATGATTAATGTGATTTGAATAGAAGTAAAAATGGGCTCTAACATGGAAAGTAAGCGTTTCCGGACACATGTCCATATAACATATTTTCTTTCTTTGTGTGTGAGGAATGTTTCCTGAAAGTTTGGCCGTACCTTTTTGTAACACCCTGTATAATTAGAAACCAGTAATGATGCTTTTTGAATAAAGTACTACAAAACCAAATTGCGCTTTGTTGCTCTTATATATATTATCAACATTATGCTTTTTGTTAGTTGTTGGGCGAAAGGATAGGCAGTTAATATGCCTACCACCCGAATGAATACCGCAACTGTCTGTAAATTAGTTTGCAGCTGCAGGTATTGACGGGCCGCGCTCGTTAATTCTACTAGACTACTTGTGGATCCGAAATGGAATTGGTTCACCACGGTCCCACGCCCTTCCGTTCTCTCCTTCGTTCGCTACACCACCCTCTCCTCCTCTACCCTCACCACACTGCAAACTGTGTACTCGGTCATTCCACAATTACAACTTGACACGTTAATCTACATTATTCCTATCAGCGACTGTGTAGAGGCTTACTTATCGAAGACGGTAAGATTGCATCGTGCGAATTACTAGTTGAATAATTGGCAACATGTCCTCGCGTCAATGTGTGCACAAACGCTTCAGACCAAATATTCGTCACATGATACAATAAGTCTCGTTGTTGTATTTATCATGGAACATGGCACTCACAAACGACAAAAAAATCATCTGCAATATAACGTGAAGTGCAATAATTTTAAGTAAATATACAAGCAGGATATGGTAATGTGGATGAAAGCATTCCTCTAAGTAAATGTGTTGCATCTTGTATATGTATGACATATACAGGGTGGTCGAAAATTCCCGTTACAGACTTCTAGGACTTGTACAGGGGAGTGAGTACATGGTATTTTGAATAGGAACCCGTGTCCGGAAACGTCATCCAACGAGACTACAGTGCGTCAAAGTTATAGGTACATGCGTCTGTAAATGTACGTATACACGGGGTGATTCCGTGATAATGTTACAGACTTTCTAGGATGATGGAGAACGATAAATACATTAATTTGAAGATAGGATCCCTGTACCGGAAACGAACGAGTGGAAAGTTATAAACGAGAAAAGTTCTGATATCTCTGACAGTTGAATACATGTACCGGTTCTTGTGTTGGGAAGAGTATAGGGCTGGTAACTTTCAGTGGTGGTAGTGTGGACAAAAACGAGAAATAATGTCCAATAAACGTGGGCTCTAAAGTGCGTACCTTAACACCTATGAACACTTGCACAATAGAGGAGATGTGTTTCACATTAGCGAAGATGGACGAATGGTCATAGCTCCTCAGGTATGCAATTTTGAGCCCACGTTTATTAGACATTTTTTCTCGTTTTTTTTTTCCACACTACCACCACTGAAAGTTACCAGCTCTACACTCTTCGCAACACAAGAACCGGTACATGTATTCAATTGTCTGAGGTATCAGAACGGTTTTCGTTTATTAACTATCGACTCTTTCGTTTCCAGTACAGGGATCCATACTTCAAATTAATACATTTATTGTTCTCCACCATCCTAGAAAGTATGTAACATCATCATGGAATCATCCCATGTATACGTACATTTACAGAGCGCCCAGGCGTATAACTTTGACGCTCTGTACTCTCGTTGGATGACGTTTTCGGACATGAGTTCCTATTCAAAATACGATGTACTCAATCCCCTCTACAAGTCCTAGAAGTCTGTAACGGGAATTTCCGACCACCCTGTATACGAAGTACAATATACACTTTAAGGAAAAAGAATCCGATCCACCACGAAGGAATGATCCGAATGGAACGGAAATCGGTAGATATGAAGTATGTGTATTGACAAACAAATAGTTACAATTTCAGGAATACTGGACTATTTAATCAAGACAAAAAGCTTCTGAAATTGAGAAAGTCAATAAAGCGTTGATCCACATTTGCCCCTCGTGCAAGCAGTTATTCGGCTGGGCACTGATTGTTAGAGTTGTTGGATGTCATCCTTGAGGATATCATGCCAAATTCTGTCCAAGTGGCGCATTAGATCGTCAGAATCTTGAGATGGTCGGAGGTCCTGCCCATGATGTTCTAAACGTTCTCGATTTCGGAAGGGATCCGGCGACCTTGCTGGCCATGAAAGGCAAGTGAATGAGGTGTAGAATATAGTCGATGTACCGCAGTGCTGTGAGGATGCCACGGATGATAACCAAAGGGGTCCTGCTATGAAAAGAAGTGACACCGCAGACCATCACTACTGGTTGTCGGATCATATGGCGGGCTACAGTCAGCTTGGTACCCCACCGCTGCCTGAGGCATACATGTCTTCGGACTAGAATCTCATTGATTGGGAGTAGAATTGTCTCCAGTGATGTAGCCCTCTTCGAACTGAAACCCAGCCGTAATATGACACTAAAGAAATAATTAAAAACTCATTTCATCTACATTTACATCTACATTAATACTGCGCAAGCCACCCAACGGTGTGTGGCGGAGGGCACTTTATGTGCAACTGTCATTACCTCCCTTTCCTGTTCCAGTCGCGTATGGTTCGCGGGAAGAACGACTGCCGGAAAGCCTCCGTGCGCGGTCGAATCTCTCTAATTTTACATTCGTGATCTCCTCAGGAGGTATAAGTAGGGGGAAGCGATATATTCGATACCTCATCCAGAAAACGCACCCTCTCGAAACCTGGACAGCAAGCTACAGCTCGATGCAGAGCACCTCTCTTGCAGAGTCTGCCACTTGAGTTTGCTAAACATCTCCGTAACGCTATCACGCTTACCAAATAACCCTGTGGCGAAACGCGCCGCTCTTCTTTGGATCTTCTCTATCTCCACCGTCGACCCGACCTGGTACGGCTCCCACACTGATGAGCAATACTCAAGTATAGGTCGAACGAGTGTTTTGTAAGCCACCTCCTTTGTTGATGGACTACATTTCCTAAGGACTCTCCCAATGAATCTCAACCTGGTACCCGCCTTACCAACAGTTAACTTTATATGATCATTCCACTTCAAATCGTTCCGCACGCACACTCCCAGATATTTTACAGAAGTAACTGCTACCAGTGTTTGTTCCGCTACCATATATTCATACAATAAAGGATCCTTCTTTCTATGTATTCGCAATACATTAGATTTGTCTATGTTAAGGGTCAGTTGCCACTCCCTGCACCAAGTGTCTATCCGCTGCAGATCTTCCTGCATTTCGCTGCAATTTTCTAATGCTGCAACTTCTCTGTATACTACTGCATCATCCGGGAAAAGCCGCATGGAACTTCCGACACTATCTATTGGGTCATTTATATATATTGTGAAAAGCAATGGTCCCATAACACTCCCCTGTGGCACGCCAGAGGCTACTTTAACGTCTGTAGACGTCTCTCCATTGAGAACAACATGCTGTGTTCTGTTTGCTAAAAACTCTTCAATCCAGCCACACAGCTGGTCTGATATTCCCTAGGCTCTTACTTTGTTTATCAGGTGACAGTGCGGAACTGTATCGAACGCCTTCCGGAAGTCAAGGAACAAGAGTCTTGTTACACACTGAATCAAAGGCGCTCTAAATGAGTTTGTACATTCATCCAGCCTTTGATACTAGAAACGAGGCTTAGATGCATGCGAACAGATTTCCTTGAACTTGCTAAATTTTCTCTCTTGCTGGAATATGATAAAAACTGATTCAGATGACCTGAAGAACATCATCGACCAGTTGCACGCCCTCAAAAGTCTGAAAATGCGTTTACTTTCTAACAGTTCGATTAAGATTTTCTAACGGTGCAAAAAGGTGCCTCTCTATTTCTCTCTCCCTCTCCGTCTTTGTAGTTGTGTGCGTGTGTGTGTGTGTGTGTGTGTGTGTGTGTGTGTGTGTGTGTGTGTGTGTGTGTGTGAGTGAGTGCAGTTTTATGTACGCATGTGTTTACACTCTGCCTCGCCTAATTAATGTCACAAAGATAACAGTAAACCACGCAAATAGCTGTTCGCTGGAGCATTTATTTGACGTGAGATCACGGGAGACAGTGAAACAGCACGCGTAGCACTCAGCAAGGCGGCGTTCCGGTATAGCGCAAAACATGTTGTCTGAAGCAACAGCGATCAAATCTCGCTAGGGACATCCCCGCGAATAATGTTTTCTCCGTTCACGTACTCCCGCTAAGGAGAACGTAGGAAAATTCTAATTTTCATCGTGGGCGCAAGTAACTTAGTGCTAACTGTTTTGTTTAAGATTATTATGAGCTGTAAGGACATTCCACAACTGTAGAAGCGTACGGTAATTATGCAGCAACTCTAGATGCAATTTTATTTACTGCAATGCACCGATTCAGCTCATAGGTATTACCGGGTTTCTGCGAATAATTATACGGTTAATGACTGGAGCTTTTGTGGCCACATACAGTAGTACGATTTTTGCGGTGGCTGTGTTGTTCAGAAGTACGATGCTACATTCTTTCGGACATGCATGCATATACACTCCTGGAAATTGAAAAAAGAACACATTGACACCGGTGTGTCAGACCCACCATACTTGCTCCGGACACTGCGAGAGGGCTGTACAAGCAATGATCACACGCACGGCACAGCGGACACACCAGGAACCGCGGTGTTGGCCGTCGAATGGCGCTAGCTGCGCAGCATTTGTGCACCGCCGCCGTCAGTGTCAGCCAGTTTGCCGTGGCATACGGAGCTCCATCGCAGTCTTTAACACTGGTAGCATGCCGCGACAGCGTGGACGTGAACCGTATGTGCAGTTGACGGACTTTGAGCGAGGGCGTATAGTGGGCATGCGGGAGGCCGGGTGGACGTACCGCCGAATTGCTCAACACGTGGGGCGTGAGGTCTCCACAGTACATCGATGTTGTCGCCAGTGGTCGGCAGGAGGTGCACGTGCCCGTCGACCTGGGACCGGACCGCAGCGACGCACGGATGCACGCCAAGACCGTAGGATCCTACGCAGTGCCGTAGGGGACCGCACCGCCACTTCCCAGCAAATTAGGGACACTGTTGCTCCTGGGGTATCGGCGAGGACCATTCGCAACCGTCTGCATGAAGCTGGGCTACGGTCCCGCACACCGTTAGGCCGTCTTCCGCTCACGCCCCAACATCGTGCAGCCCGCCTCCAGTGGTGTCGCGACAGGCGTGAATGGAGGGACGAATGGAGACGTGTCGTCTTCAGCGATGAGAGTCGCTTCTGCCTTGGTGCCAATGATGGTCGTATGCGTGTTTGGCGCCGTGCAGGTGAGCGCCACAATCAGGACTGCATACGACCGAGGCACACAGGGCCAACACCCGGCATCATGGTGTGGGGAGCGATCTCCTACACTGGCCGTACACCACTGGTGATCGTCGAGGGGACACTGAATAGTGCACGGTACATCCAAACCGTCAACGCACCCATCGTTCTACCATTCCTAGACCGGCAAGGGAACTTGCTGTTCCAACAGGACAATGCACGTCCGCATGTATCCCGTGCCACCCAACGTGCTCTATAAGGTGTAAGTCAACTACCATGGCCAGCAAGATCTCCGGATCTGTCCCCCATTGAGCATGTTTGGGACTGGATGAAGCGTCGTCTCACGCGGTCTGCACGTCCAGCACGAACGCTGGTCCAACTGAGGCGCCAGGTGGAAATGGCATGGCAAGCCGTTCCACAGGACTACATCCAGCATCTCTACGATCGTCTCCATGGGAGAATAGCAGCCTGCATTGCTGCGAAAGGTGGATATACACTGTACTAGTGCCGACATTGTGCATGCTCTGTTGCCTGTGTCTATGTGCCTGTGGTTCTGTCAGTGTGATCATGTGGTGTATCTGACCCCAGGAATGTGTCAATAAAGTTTCCCCTTCCTGGGACAATGAATTCACGGTGTTCTTATTTCAATTTCCAGGAGTGTATGTCCGAAGGAACACTTCTGAACGACGTAGGCACTGCAATATCGTATTTATTCGCCAACAACCGGTAACTGACTTTCAAGCAAAATGTCTCCCCTGTACGGGAGTACATATAATGGATGTAGAGTACAGGTTGTAGACGCATGGTTGGCGGCACATGGAAATTACGGTCTAGCCGTGAGTCATGTTCAGACAGCCTAATGGTAAGGCGACCGCTCGAGGTAAGCGACAAACCTGGGGTTGGAGGCCCGGTCAGGCACAAATTTTCATTGTTGTCATTCCCTTATACAGCCGATAATTTCATATTGGCAACTGCGAATACATTTCATCTACATACAGTTGTTTCTGACGTATGTAATAACGAAAATATTTGCTAGTAAATGATGTTAAATTTGCAACAAACACTGTGAACCCACGGCCATATGTCACTACACATCTCAAAAGTAATTATTCGAGAGGGTAACTGGTTCTTGGGCTGGACATCATTAAAAGAGAGGCGTTTTTCGTTGTGACGTAATCGTCTCACGAAATTCCAATCACCAACTTTCTTCTCCGAATGCAAAAAGATTTTGTTAACACCGACCTTCATAGGGAGAAACGACCACCACGATAAATAAGGGAAATCAGAGCTCGTACGGAAAGATATTGCATGGGGGCTTTCTTAATTATTAATGAAAATATTTTTTAGTAGCTGTTAGTCCGATTACGCAAGTCTCGTAAACGGCTGGCCCTGACTAGTTTTAGTACGCAATCTGACTGCTTAGAATGACAACAAAGAATGTAAGAAAATTTTCGTTAACACAGTTAATTAATTAAGTCCCCAGCAACTATAAAACCTACGAAGCCAACATAGCACAAGTGTAGCTGTTCTGTGTGTGGAAGTATGACTCAACGTACACATCTGGCACGGTTCTTCTTCAACAAGACAAGAAATTTTAAATACCATTTATACTGAAGTGATAAAAGAAAATTAGAAATACTATAATTGTGCAAGAAAACCAAAATTACACTCTAATACAAGAACACACGCCAGGTGCTTTGTTGACTGAACCTGTACTGACATACTTTTCAGGACACTCCAATAATAAAACAACATAATACTTATTACCTTCATATATATTGACGAAAAGCACTCAGATCATTACAATATCTCCATTGGAATAACATCTGCTATCTCTCCCATCAAATAACTGCATAAAACATGGGACAACACTCTCCACTACCACATCTCACTCTGACTTCACGACAAGCAGTGTCCACCACAACTTCTCGGCAAGCACTGCCTGTCGCTGCGTCTCAATAATCACTGCCAGTGGAGGCGGCGGAACAATACTCTCTGGCGCGATTTTTGGCGCTGTGGCTCAGTGTAGCCACCTTTCAATATAGGTGTTCGTTCTTTCCGCGCGCTGTACGAGATTGGAATACTAGAGAATTGTGAAGGTGGTTCGATGAACCGTCTGCCAGGAACTTAAATGTGATTTCAGAGTGTCCGTGTGGATGTAAATAGATGACGTAAGTTCAAATTTCGCGCCAGTCGCATAAGAGTGGCGCTAGTAGCGCCACTATGAGGACGGAAATCAGGTTTGCTTTAAACACAAGATGTAACGGTCGTGAGCCTTAGCTACCTTTGAAAGACAACGAAGACGCCATCATCAGCACCTCACTGAGTTTGAAAGAGATCGTGTAATAGGGCTACGAGAAGCTGGATGTTCCTTCCGAGATACTGCAGAAACACTTGGCCGTAATGTAACCACTGTACACGATTGCTGGTAGCGGTGGTCACGAGAATATACGGTCGCGATCAGACCGGGCTCCGGACGGCCACTAACGAGGGGGAAGACGATAGTGTTCGGTGTATGGCTTTGGCGCATCGTGCTGCATACGCCGGAGCAGTTTGAACAGCAGTTGGCGCCACACTGACGCCACGAACTGTTACAAATCGGACACCTCAAAGACAACTCCGAGCCAGACGCCCTGTAGCGTGCGTTCGACTGAGCCCGAACCAAACTTCACCAGCAGCGTGAAGCGAGAGCTCATCGGAGGATGGGGTGGAGATTTGCTGCGTTTTCTGATGAAAGCTGGTTCTGCCTAGGTGGCAGCGATCGACGTGTTCTGAGCGCCTGCAACCAAACTGTCTGCGTGCTGGTCACACTGGACCTTCATCTGGAGTTACGGTCTGGGGTGCGATTGCGTATGACATCAGGAGCACCCTACATCTACATCTACATCTACATTTATACTCCGCAAGCCACCCAACGGTGTGTGGCGGAGGGCACTTTACGTGCCACTGTCATTATCTCCCTTTCCTGTTCCAGTCGCGTATGGTTCGCGGGAAGAACGACTGTCTGAAAGCCTCTGTGCGCGCTCTAATCTCTCTAATTTTACATTCGTGATCTCCTCGGGAGGTATAAGTAGGGGGAAGCAATATATTCGATACCTCATCCAGAAACGCACCCTCTCGAAACCTGGCGAGCAAGCTACACCGCGATGCAGAGCGCCTCTCTTGCAGAGTCTGCCACTTGAGTTTGTTAAACATCTCCGTAACGCTATCACGGTTACCAAATAACCCTGTGACGAAACGCGCCGCTCTTCTTTGGATCTTCTCTATCTCCTCCGTCAACCCGATCTGGTACGAATCCCACACTGATGAGCAATACTCAAGTATAGGTCGAACGAGTGTTTTGTAAGCCACCTCCTTTGTTGATGGACTACATTTTCTAAGGACTCTCCCAATGAATCTCAACCTGGTACCCGCCTTACCAACAATTAATTTTATATGGTCATTCCACTTCAAATCGTTCCGCACGCATACTCCCAGATATTTTACAGAAGTAACTGCTACCAGTGTTTGTTCCGCTATCATATAATCATACAATAATGGATCCTTCTTTCTATGTATTCGCAATACATTACATTTGTCTATGTTAAGGGTCAGTTGCCACTCCCTGCACCAAGTGCCTATCCGCTGCAGATCTTCCTACATTTCGCTACAATTTTCTAATGCTGCAACTTCTCTGTATACTACAGCATCATCCGCGAAAAGCCGCATGGAACTTCCGACACTATCTACTAGGTCATCCCATAACACTCCCCTGTGGCACGCCAGAGGTTACTTTAATGTCTGTAGAGGTCTCTCCGTTGATAACAACATGCTGTGTTCTGTTTGCTAAAAACTCTTCAATCCAGCCACACAGCTGGTCTGATATTCCGTAGGCTCTTACTTTGTTTATCAGGCGACAGTGCCTGACCCTCGTGGTTATCCTGCGCCCCTCGCCTGCAAATTTGTACGGCAGTCTGGTGTTTCGACCTGTTGTGCTGCCATTCATGAACAGCGTTCAAAGGGGCTGTTTTCCTTCTCGATAAGGCTCGTCCGCATTCCGTCCGTGCACGGTTGCTGAGTGGTTGTCGCCACTGTAGCTCAGCGTGTTCGGTCAGACAGCCGATAGCCCTCTGTAATAAAAAATCTGAGTACAGGAAACTACGATCAACTTGAACGAATGTCCTGTGACTTCCGTCGAGACTAAACGCAACGAACGATACCGAACAAAATGAAAAAAAAGGGGGGTCAGCGCGACAGAATGTCAACCCTAAGGTATATATGACGGTAGTATCTGTTCCCGAAAGAACAGTTACCGTGGATGACCATGCAGCTTTGCTAGAAATGAAATGATAATTAAATGGACACCCTAGCTGCAAACAGGCGTTGATGTACTTCATTGGGGACATGTTGAAAATGTGTGCCCCGACCGGGACTCGAACCCGAGATCTCCTGCTTACATGGCAGACGCTCTATCCAGCTGAACCACCGCGGTCACAGAGGATAGTGCGTCTGCATGTTCATCCACGGTAACTGTTCTTTCGGGAACAGATACTACCGTCATATATACACTCCTGGAAATTGAAATAAGAACACCGTGAATTCATTGTCCCAGGAAGGGGAAACTTTATTGACACATTCCTGGGGTCAGATACATCACATGATCACACTGACAGAACCACAGGCACATAGACACAGGCAACAGAGCATGCACAATGTCGGCACTAGTACAGTGTATATCCACCTTTCGCAGCAATGCAGGCTGCTATTCTCCCATGGAGACGATCGTAGAGATGCTGGATGTAGTCCTGTGGAACGGCTTGCCATGCCATTTCCACCTGGCGCCTCAGTTGGACCAGCGTTCGTGCTGGACGTGCAGACCGCGTGAGACGACGCTTCATCCAGTCCCAAACATGCTCAATGGGGGACAGATCCGGAGATCTTGCTGGCCAGGGTAGTTGACTTACACCTTCTAGAGCACGTTGGGTGGCACGGGATACATGCGGACGTGCATTGTCCTGTTGGAACAGCAAGTTCCCTTGCCGGTCTAGGAATGGTAGAACGATGGGTTCGATGACGGTTTGGATGTACCGTGCACTATTCAGTGTCCCCTCGACGATCACCAGTGGTGTACGGCCAGTGTAGGAGATCGCTCCCCACACCATGATGCCGGGTGTTGGCCCTGTGTGCCTCGGTCGTATGCAGTCCTGATTGTGGCGCTCACCTGCACGGCGCCAAACACGCATACGACCATCATTGGCACCAAGGCAGAAGCGACTCTCATCGCTGAAGACGACACGTCTCCATTCGTCCCTCCATTCACGCCTGTCGCGACACCACTGGAGGCGGGCTGCACGATGTTGGGGCGTGAGCGGAAGACGGCCTAACGGTGTGCGGGACCGTAGCCCAGCTTCATGGAGACGGTTGCGAATGGTCCTCGCCGATACCCCAGGAGCAACAGTGTCCCTAATTTGCTGGGAAGTGGCGGTGCGGTCCCCTACGGCACTGCGTAGGATCCTACGGTCTTGGCGTGCATCCGTGCGTCGCTGCGGTCCGGTCCCAGGTCGACGGGCACGTGCACCTTCCGCCGACCACTGGCGACAACATCGATGTACTGTGGAGACCTCACGCCCCACGTGTTGAGCAATTCGGCGGTACGTCCACCCGGCCTCCCGCATGCCCACTACACGCCCTCGCTCAAAGACCGTCAACTGCACATACGGTTCACGTCCACGCTGTCGCAGCATGTTACCAGTGTTAAAGACTGCGATGGAGCTCCGTATGCCACGGCAAACTGTCTGACACTGACGGCGGCGGGGCACAAATGCTGCGCAGCTAGCGCCATTCGACGGCCAACACGGCGGTTCCTGGTGTGTCCGCTGTGCCGTGCGTGTGATCATTGCTTGTACAGCCCTCTCGCAGTGTCCGGAGCAAGTATGGTGGGTCTGACACACCGGTGTAAATGTGTTCTTTTTTCCATTTCCAGGAGTGTAGTTAAAAATATGGCTTCCCGGCCATTGACCTCCTTGTGCGAACGCACACGCTATGCCCGAACTCGTACGGGACTTGATAGATTAATCTGCCACGAGTAATGAGTATAATGGGCAAACATCTGTTAGGCGCACTACGAATGTAGTGGTGTGGACATGTTGGGAATGTGGATCTCACGGGGAGCGTGCAAGGGATAAGTCCCTGCAGAAGCACTATCCTCTGTGCCCGCGGTGGCTCAGATGGATAGAGCGTCTGCCATGTAAGCAGGAGATCTCGGGTTCGAGTCCCGGTCGGGGCACACATTTTGAACATGTCCCCAATGTAGTACATCAACGCCTGTTTGCAGCTAGGGTGTCCATTTAATTATCATTTCATTTCTAACAAAGCTGCATGGTCATCCACGGTAACTGTTCTTTCGGGAACAGATACTACCGTCATATATAGTTAAAAATTAACTAATGAGGAAGTATTGAATAGGATTGGGGAGAAGAGAAGTTTGTGGCACAACTTGACCAGAAGAAGGGATCGGTTGGTAGGACATGTTCTGAGGCATCAAGGGATCACCAATTTAGTATTGCAGGGCAGCGTGGAGGGTAAAAATCGTAGGGGGAGACCAAGAGATGAATACTCTAAGCAGATTCAGAAGGATGTAGGTTGCAGTAGGTACTGGGAGATGAAGAAGCTTGCACAGGATAGAGTAGCATGGAGAGCTGTATCAAACCAGTCTCACGACTGAAGACAACAACAACAACATAGTTAAAAATATGGCTTCCCTGCCATTGACCATCTTGTGCGAACGCACACGCTATGTCCGAACTCGTACGGGACTTGGTAGATTAATCTGCCACGAGTAATGAGTATGATGGGCAAACATCTATTAGGCGCACTACGAATGTAGTGGTGTGGACATGTTGGGAATGTGGATCTCACGGGGAGCGTGCAAGGGATAAGTCCCTGCAGACGCACTATCCTCTGTGCCCGCGGTGGCTCAGATGGATAGAGCGTCTGCCATGTAAGCAGGAGATCCCGGGTTCGAGTCCCGGTCGGAGCACACATTTTCAACATGTCCCCAATGAAGTACATCAACGCCTGTTTGCAGCTAGGGTGTCCATTTAATTATCATTTCATATCAGTCCTAAGGGCCCGGGTTCGATTCCCGGCTGGGTCGGAGATTTTATCTTCTCAGAGACTGGGTGTTGTGTTGTCCTGCTCAGTTGTTGACTAAAACTGCCTGACACTGTACTTGATCCACCTCCACGGGGCGGGACACGGGCAACGGCACATCAATAACTCAAGATCGTATATGTATCAGATCAGTACGTGGAGCTTTGATGGGTCTATGTTCATTACTATGTGGATTTTCCCTTGTTGTTGATCTTGAGTTACTGATATGACGGCTAAGAGACCAACTGCAGTATTACAGCCCGCTTTTTTATACAGGCAGCGGGCTTATTTGGCAAGCAGCAAGTGAAAAAAAGTGTCCTAAACATCATCATTTCATTCCCATCGACGGGCAAGTCGCCGAAGTGGCGTCAAATTGAAATACTTGCACCCGGCGAACGGTCTACCAGACGGAAGGCCCTAGTCACACAACATTTACATTTTATTTATCCACATACCGCTGTTGAAACCCAATATACTCTACAGTTTGACGCCCACTCTGTCACTAGACCCGTCTCACATCGGGCACATATGGGACATAACGGACGACAACTCCTGCGTCGTCCACAAACACGTTAACTCTCCCTGTATTGACCGACCTACTGCAACAGACATCCATCTCACAAATTGACATCCGCCACCAGTACAACACCATTCACGCACGTTTGCATGCTTGCGTTCACCATTCTGGAGGTTACACTGGTTATTAACCTACCGCGTTTGCATTGGCTTATCTCGCGCTTATCACAACCTTGATCTTGTAATGTTAATCGTTTAAATTTGTTATCTAGACAAACGTATTCCCTAAATTTCATTATGCACTCCGTCTTCAGGCCACAAGTGGCCCGTCGGGACCATCCGACCGCCGTTCCATCCTCAGATGAGGAACTGGATAGGAGGGGCGTGCGGTCAGCACACCGCTCGCCACGCCGTTGCGATGGTTTTCTTTGACCGGAGCCGCTACTATGCGGTCGAGTAGCTCCTCAATTGGCATCACGAGGCTGAGTGCACCCCGGAAAACGGCAACAGCGCATGCCAGCCCAGATGGTCACCCATCCAAGTGCTGGCCACGCCCAACAGCGCTGACGTGAACCGGTGTATCCACTGCGGCAATGCCGTTGCACCTAAATTTCATTATTCTACATGAATAATTTTTTGGCGCTGCAATTTTTTTCCATCGGCGTGGTTAATGGAGCGTTTTGAAATAAAGCGCTGGCTACTGAGAAAACTGTTCTGTTTTCAAGAAACTTTAATGTAATTGAAACAGCGAAATATTCCTTTCCTAACGCCATTGACTGATAGCTACTTGAGATGTTTTAATTTATACTATCTGATAAAAAGTATCCGGAAACCTGTTACTGGATATTTATATGGGACGTGTCAACCGTTCGCCAAGGGCGCTGCTTGCAACACTTCCTATAAGGTTTCAGAATGTCTGCGGAGAAATGTTAGCCCATGCTCCATCAAGAGTCGAAACCAGAGCAAATAGTGATGTAAACTATAGACTTGAGCGAAGTCACGTTCTAACACATTTCAAAGGTGTTCCATTGGCTTCACATCGGGAATCTAGGCGACCCAGGAATGTCACTCTGCACAAACCATTGCCTCAAAGGTGCTGCCTTACGACAGGGTGCGTTGTCATTCTGATACAGTCATCATCCCTGAACTGTTCATCTGCTGTACGCAGTACAGAGTGCTGTAAAATACCATATCCTTCTGCAATTAGCGCTTTCTTAAACGCAATAAGGGGAACGCACCATAAAGAGGGAAAGTATCCCATAACGGAATACCCTTCGTACCTCACTTTTGACGTTAGAGGTGATTGGAGGTAACGATTTCCAGGCATTTGCCAAACCCAAACGCTTCATCACTCCAAATTATTCGTTTCCACTCATTTACCGTCTTGTGGCGTTGCTCTTTATACCACCCCAAGCGCCGCTTAGCATTGGCCACATAAATGTATGGCTTATGACGAACTCCTCCCTCAACCATTGTATCCCATTCTTTTCAACTCCCTACGCACCGTCATTGTGCTAGCTAGGCTGCGACTCGCGACTGAAACCTTCCGCTGATTTCATGCGATTTTTACAACCATCCTCCGCAGTGGTCAGTGGTCCCTTGTCCGCCAGTACACGAAGTCTGTCTGGTTTTTATTTAGCTATGGTTGTTGCTTTGCCTTGCCACTTCACAACCAAATCACCTACAGTCGACGTGAGCAGCTTTAGAACGGTTGAAATCTCCCTGGTGGATTTGTTACGCAGGTGACATACAAAGAGTAGCCCTTCTTCGAAGTCGTTTTGTTCTCCTCGCCTATCCATTCCTGTTACTCTTCCTTTACTGACAGCGTTACATTCTCTACCTCATTTTATACTGGTGGTTCGTCTTTTAATATTTTTTTTTCCTCTCGTGCACACGCAACATAAAATTCATACAATGTTTAAGTAATGCTCAAAAATGTGTCCTGTCACAGTGAAGCCAAATTTAATTTTTTTTTGTGGGATCAAAAATTTTAAAAAAAATCTCTCACACCGGCCTGATTTAGCTTCACTGATCAGGATAGTAAAAACATGCGTATGTTAAGGGAATTTTCATTCACAAAGCAGGCTTATCACATTCACACAATTCAATTCTGTTCTATCCTGATTAAATTGAGCTTAACTTAAATTCCATAAGGCAGTGAAGCGATTTCGAAGTCTCGTTGCGACGAAAATTGTCAGTCGATCTCCTGGAAACATTTGTAATAATTATTAACTTTCGGTGATCACATGGGGAAGACCGGAGATCTGCTGGTAAGACCTTGTTAGCCTATTTATTTGAAGTAACTGGATATCTTGAGCATACAAAACGGCAGGTTCGTCCAGTGTAAATCAAACGTTCCCCACTGATCCCGTGCAACACAGCGTAGTAAGCAGACACTGTCAAAAATAATCAGTTAAATAATACGCGAACACTCTTACTTTAGTTTAGTTCATGTATTAAATTCCTTCTCATACAGAATCTCATCAAGATGGCGACTAGCTCAACAATACATACATATACATCCTCCTTCTTTCACGACTAATCGGTAAGAATTCCTTCATTCTTTTCCTAAGAGAAAACATAGATAGCAGAGGAGCTATTCCATGGAGTAAATGGACGCTCCAAGGAATAATTGGGCTTGAAACTACTTTGCATTGATAATCGGTAAGATAAGAAGAGATATTTCGAGATATGTGCTGAGTTATATAATTTATAAAATTTCTGAAAATATCGCGGAGAGACCGCTGCAAGAGACATTACAGTCTCTCGTGACATCCAGCAGTCAATCCCGCATTACATAGGGGTTTCGGATATTTTTCCTCAGATAGTGTATACTAAATACTAAATAACATGACCAACTTCTTACTCAATTCTATTCAAATGGTTCAAATGGCTCTGAGCACTATGGGACTTAACATCTGAGGTCATCAGTCTCCTAGAACTTAGAACTACTTAAACCTAACTAACCTAAGGACACCACACACATCCATGTCCGAGGCAGGATTCGAATCTGCGACCGTAGCGATTGCGCGGTTCCAGAGTGTAGCGCCTAGAACCGCTCGGTCACAGCGGCCGCCTCAATTGTGTTATTTGTGCATTTTTTATAATATCGATTTTCGAAGCAGTAAGTTTATAATCAGCGTCACAGTTACAATCGCCACCAAAACTGGTATGAGCTTTATATTTATAACCACTTCGAAAATCCTGCCTTAAATTTCTATTACAATGACACTCATACCACTAGTGTGGTATGAACACAGCATTCATATCACTCCCGGTTACAGTATCGACGCCAAAACGTGATACAATCATACTAACATGCACTTGTGCATATTCGATGGGCAACTGGTGAGATCCGTGGCTGTTTTGTTGTACCATGTAACACGTAACTGCTAAGATGCTTCGATGAAGTTCATGCTCATACCCACTACAGTAAGCCAAGACTCTATTCCATAAATGAAATCCCTCTCCTAAAGCCAGAAAGATGATGTTCACATTATTGATAATAGCAATCTTACCGACTTGGGAAAGACGGATAAGCTGAATCAGCTGTATGAAGATAAACTTGTAGGATCAGAAACATAGAGTAACTGCAGGAATAAACTAAACTGAAGAGAAACTTGTGAATTGATCTAACCCTGCAGTGACTGATTAGTGTGCAATAAGTCACACTGACTGTACAAGAAAGCAGTGAAATTCTTTTCGGAGGTGATACCTTGATGTGTTCCGACCGATAACGTATCCTCAAAGAAAAAAAAAATGAAATTCCCGTATTCATGTGATTACAAGGTGAAGCCTAACTCCCCCGACAAAATATTGGAGGCTGTTCGGGGATATTTTCTGAGTAACTGGTCATATATCAGCTTGTAGTTCATCGGTGTCAGCGATCACGGCGAAGAATTGCTGTAAATATGGCTACATCCAAACACACACACATTCGGTTTCACAGGTTTTACTTCCATAAACGTCAGACCCCACGCCCTTCACTAAATTAGTTATGACCAGTCGAGACGAAATTACGCAGTTAAGTCTCATTTATCAGGTATGCACTGACTGGACCTTCTAATTTCACGACAATAGTTACCGTGCAGTATAACCTAACCAACCAACAACAGTCTCGCTCAGATGAACAATACACGTCGCACTTTTAAATTAAAGTTAATCAGCACTCATTGTTAATTTCCTACTTCACTATCCGCCTTCTTATTAACTACAACACACCATTGCACAATTACGTTATTACGGTTCAGATTGACATGGGTTCCACACTCGGAATCTAGACACTATCTCACTTTCATATTCAAGTTAATCGGCATATGTTATTAACAGTTCTGATTCACAGTCATATTTCATATTAAGTTAAACGCATTAATGTACAATGACACGGGTTCCAAGCTCGAAATCTCGGAACAGACTGACTTAAAATGGCTTTAGGCTCAGTGCTCACATAGCTTTGCAAAAATGGTTACTAAAGTTTTGGCATTATGAAATACATAATTTCGATAATATACAATTAGAATTTTACATCTGAAATTAAGTGAATAGTGCACAAAAGTTGGTTTTGTTCTGAACTTTGTGTTACAATAAAAGTCTCGACTGAAATAAGCCTTCTCGATGATTAAAACTGCAAAAATAGCTAAATAAACAATACCATAAATAAACGTGTCAATTACGTGGAAACTAATAGAGTGCGGATGTTCCTACCATCCTTTTTTAAATTAGCTTCATGAATACTTTAAGGGTTATTATTGGTCGTTTTCCAAACTTTATCAGTACTATAGTAATTACAGCTGTTTACATGTCAGCGATGTGACTGGGTTATGATATAATTACTGTTAGTTAACTGAACTTAGCTTTAGAATAACTTGTTACTTGAAATGGTTCAAATTAATTAGGAAATTATTCTGAGTAACGTAATTTAGCAAACTTGGGACTGGTCTTATTCGCCGGCCGTTGTGGCCTAGCGGTTACAGGAGCTTCAGTCCGGAACCGCGCGACCGCTACGGTCGCAGGTTCCAATCCTGCCTCAGGCACGGATGTGCGTGATGTCCTTAGGTTATTTAGTTTTAAGTAGTTCTAAGTTCTAGGGGAGTGATGACATCAGATGTTAAGTCCCATAGTGCTCAGAGCCATTTGAACCATTTGGTCTTATACTTGGAATCACAGAATTACAGCTTTATCTTTTGCATATCTGTCACTAACACTAATGATAATGTCCGCCCCCGGTAGCTGAGTGCCGGCACGGTAGCTCAGCGTGTTCGGTCAGAGGGCTTAGCGACCCTCTGTAATAAAAACAAACTGAGTAAACGGATCAACGAACAACCTGAACAAGTATCATCGGACGTCCGCCACGAACAAATTGAACGAACGGTATAGAACAAACTGAAATAAAAAAAAGATTGGTCAGCGCGACAGAATGTCAATCCTAAAGGCCCGGGTTCGATCCCGGCTAGGTCGGAGATTTTATCTGCTCAGGGACTGGGTGTTGTGTTGTCCTAATCATCATCATTTCATCCCCATCCAGATCGAAAAACTTGCACCCAGTGAGCGGTCTACCCGACGGGAGGCCCTAGTACCACGAATTTTTTTTTTTACTTAAGATAATTAAAGGCGCAAAAAAGTCATTTAAGGAGGGAAATAACAAAACAAGATGGGAACGGGTCCCAGATTGCTGTGCTACATACTCTTGTAAAAGGGACCCATGTTCTCCGGTGGCTTGTTGCAGAGTAATAATGGAATTGTGATTTATTTTGTTTGTTGCCACTATTACATTTGTTCCTGTGAAAATACCTTCAAACCATTAAGGCCTGTAAACTGCAGTTACCAAAATATGCAATATAAAACACAGAGTAATGTAACAGCCCTCAGATACAAAGGTACTGTGGTGTTTTTGACGTCGCTACGAGAACAGCTCAGTATCGCTCCGTTGCGTCGCTATTCCACTGCATCCAATGAACTTATGCATGAAGTACATATCGGCCAATTCTCATCGTTAACGTACAATTAACACTGCAACAAAAATAAACCCGAGACGTGAGCGGAGCTTTGTTGAATGCAAGTTCAGGGACGAAGAATAAAGCGGCCATTACTGCTGTCAGCAACAAGTAGGCCTACAGCGGGCGAACAGAACAAGTTTGTTAAACAAGACACAGAACGCACATCGTCTACACTTGCTCTGTTGTCTATTTTCGGGTCAGTACCGTTCTGAGTTAAATGGAGGATAAGAAATCTCACGAAACGCGGTTTCGCTGTCGTGAGCCAACTGAGAACGCGGATACTATATACGAAAATGCTCAGGAAATATTTCCGAACAATCTCCAAAGTTTTGTCGATGGAGTTCGAGTTCAACCTGAAGCCATCGTTGCTCGTCTGCAAGAATTATAAAAATCAAATATCAGAGACTGATAAACCATAATAACGATGGCATTTCAGAAGAACGAACAGACAAGAATACTGCCCGTAAATGTACTTTTCTGGCGGGTTCCTGTGCTGGACAGATCTCGGTAATTCCAACGTCAACCAATCAGTGTCAAGTTATTGGCAACAGTGTTTTCCGCTGCACGCCGTACCGTAGTCTGTCCTTCACGGTTGAAACTTTAGCTTTGTGCCCGCATAAAAGGAGGACAGCTGACGGCTGCTTGTGGTTTCCATTTTGTATCAGCGTAACAAAAGGACAAAGACAAATGAAGGTTCAGACGGATTCGTAATCGAAGACCGGAACACTTCTCGATTCAGGGACACTGAAATTTGAAAGTGCCGTTGGGCTCACCAATTGAGAATAGACAACGAAACCCTTAAATTTATAGGTAACGTAAGATGCCGCACTACCACAATTATGACGCTGTTAGACGTGAATGTGTTTTAAAATCATAGCTTTGAAAAATATAATCTTGAGGAATCCGCCTCGATCAAATTACAATTTTTTTCCCCTCTGTTTAGCTATGCATGTTTCAGTGATGCGACACTATCATCTTTGGGTTTCATTTTTTTTTCTTAATTGCACATTTGGTAGTTCATAACGCTGTCTTGTACAGGGTAGATAGTAATTTTACATGGTTTCATCTGCAACTTTGTTATTGGCGCTAATGATTTTCACAGCTCTATGGACTGTGACAAAAATGTGGAAACACTAAAAACATGACACATTACTACCACTACATTTACTGCAGAAACATCGTTGGCATTCAAAATAACTTCCAGTCATTCTGGAATGGATAAACACAGGTACTGTACAGTTTTCAAGGGAATCTTATGTCATGGGTAGCGTTTACATAACCTTCTCTCCAAAGTAGACCGCAAATGCTTAATATACACCTCAAAAATGTTTTGCATCACCTCGGTTCCTACACACCTCAAAAAAAGTTTTGCATCACCTCGGTTCCGAGAGTTCCGGAACCTGTACAGAATGTTGGAATAGAGGTCAACATAAACATCATTTCCTTCCTTATTATTGCTCATGAAAACCACGCATGTCGTTATCCTGAAGGAAGTCATTCTCAAGAGCCGCATGAAGGGGGGGGGGGGGACAGAAATTGTCGTCCATGAAGACGAATGCCTAGCCAAAATGCTGCCGATATGGTTGCACCATCGGTCGGAGGATAGCATTCACGTATCATACAGCCGTTACGACGCCTTCCATGACCACCAGCGGCGTACGTCAGCCCCACATAATGCCACCCAAACACAGCAGGGAACCTCCACCTTGCTGCACTCGCTGGACAGTGTGTCTAAGGCGTTCAGCCTGACCGGGTTGCCTCCAAACACGTCTCCGACGATTGTCCGGTTGAAGGCACATGCGACACTCATCGGTGAAGAGAACGTGATGTCGGTTCTGAGCGGTTCATTCTGCATGTTGTTTGGCCCATCTGTACCGCGCTCCGTGGTGTCGTGGTTGCAAAGATGTACCTCGCCATGGACGGTTCAAATGGCTCTGAGCACGATGGGACTTAACATCTGATGTCATCACTCCCCTAGAACTTAGAACTACTTAAATCTAACTAACGTAAGGACATCACACACATCCATGCCCGAGGCCGGATTCGACCCTTCGACCGTAGCGGTCGCGCGGTTCCAGACTGAAGCGCCTAGAACCGCTCGGCCACTCCGGCCGGCCATGGACGTCGGGAGTGAAGTTGTGCATCAAGCAGCCTATTGCGCACAATTTGAGTCGTAACACGACGTCCTGTGGCTGCACGAAAAGTGTTATTCAACATGGTGGCGTTGCTGTCAGGGTTCCTCCGAGCCATAATCCGTAGGCAGCGGTCAGCCAATGCAGTAGTAGCCCTTGGGCGGCCTGAGCGAGGCATGTCATCGACAGTTCCTGTCTCTCTTTATCTCCTCCATGCCCGAACAACATCGCTTTGTCACTCCGAGACGCCGGGACACTTCCCTTGTTTAGAGTTCTTCCTGGCACAAAGTAACAATGTGGACGCGATCGAACCGCGGTGTTGACCATCTAGGCATGGTTGAACTACAGATAACACGAGCCGAGTACCTCCTTCCTGGTGGAATGACTGGAACTGATCGATTCTCGTACTCCCTTCGTCTAATAGGCACTGCTCATGCATGGTTGTTTACATCTTTGTGCAGGTTTAGTGACATCTCTGAACACTCAAAGGGACAGTGTCTGTGATACAGTACCCACAGTCAATTTCTGTTTTCAGGAGTACTAGGAACCGGGGTAATGCAAAACTTCTTTTGATGCGTGTATGTCGGTACTGTCCGCAAAATGTGTTGCGAATAGAGTTTCTAGCAAAGAAGTAACAAATTAAAATGTCATGCCTGACGGTGCAGTTTTACTGGATGAACGGCGTAAATATAGTAAGCGATGAACTTTTTCCTTTCATCACTGTGGTGGAAGTGTCAGCGAGAAACTGTTTCGTAAATGTTTGGAATGATATGTAAAGTTTGAGGCAAGTTACTAAATGTTCTCAGTCTCAAATACTGGATGAGTATAGTCCTAAGTAGTTTTCAAGCTGTGAGTTGGTCATGAAAACCAGACATGTCGTTATCCTGAACGAAATCATTCACAAGAGGCGCATGATGGGGGCACAAATTGTTGTCCATGAAGACGAATGCCTCGCCAATATGCTGCCGATATGGTTGCACTATCGGTCGGAGGATGGCATTCACGTGTCCTTGACCACCAGCGCCCTATGTCGGCCCCACATAATGCCACCCTAAAACAGCAGGGAACCTGCACCTTGCTCCACTCGCTGGACAGTGTGTCTAAGGTGTTCAGCCTGACCGGGTTGCCTCAAAACACGTCTCCGACGATTGCCTGGTTGAAGGCATATGCCACACTCATCGGTGAAGAGAACATAATGCTAATTCTGAGTGGTCCATTCGGCATGTTGGGCCCATCTGTAGCACGCTGCGTGGAGTCGTGGTTACAAAGATGGACCTCGCCATGGACGTCGGGAGTGACGTTGTGCATCATGCAGCCTATTGCGCACAGCTTGAGTCGTAGCAGGACGTCCTATGGCTGCACGAAAAGCATTATTCAACATGGTGGCGTTGCTGTCAGGGTTCCTCCGAGCCATAATCCGTAGGTAGCGGTCGTCCACTGCAGTAGTAGCGCTTGGGCAGCCTGAGCGAGTCATGTAAATCGACAGTTCCTGTCTCTCTTTATCTCAGGTAGCCGGCCTCGCTCCCTATATTTTACCCCTGCCAACCTCAGAATTTGAAAGAGAGTATTACAGTCGACATTGCCAAAAAATTTCTCTAACTCTACAAATGCTAGAAACGTAGGTTTGCTTTTCCTTAATCTATCTTCTAATACAAGTCGTAGGGTGAGTATTGCGTCACGTGTTCCAACATTTCTACGGAATCCAAACTGATCTTCCCCGAGGTCGGCTTCTACCAGTTTCTCCATTCGTCTGTAAAGAATTCATGTTAGTATTTTGCAGCCGTGACATATTAAACTGATAGTTCAGTAATTTTCACACCTGTCAACACCTGCTTTCTTTATAACTTCGAAAACTGCGGTAAACAGGAAGTGGTAGTAAAAACTCCATATATGGGAAGAAGGAGAAGATTTGACGCCAAAATTGCGGCTTTAAGAGCACAGAAATTATGTAACATGAAAAACGGCTAAGAAATTTCCTGTGATGCATAATTTTACATCACACAATAAAGAGACGACTTAGCGACTTTTATTAACCACACACATTCATTATGATTCCACTTCCGTAAAGAATTGCACTCACGCCACCTTCTGTCGCAACATGAATGAAACTGATAGGGAATGTAAAAGTCAGCTGCTGTTTTTTTTTACCAAGTAGTATTAAAGAGATGTTAATAATAATCAGTGTTTTTGCTGATATTTAAATCCCATTGAAACAAGCGTTAGACAGAATATTTCTATTCTTCTCTGTCGTTAATGTTCTTTTGTCACTCTAGTCATGTAGTTATAGCTGATACAAATTGACACTTAACTTACATCTACCTTATTTCCTTTTTTAATGGTGTGCTTTTAAATTAAGATTTACAATAGGGAACTTCTGCTGACGCAATCTTTCAGGATTATTTCTCGACTAAAGTCGCTAATGAGACGCAACTTTTCCCGAAGTCTCTAATTTTTTTCTTCTTCGCTTGAAGTAAGTAAGTTAGGAGCTTCGAAACTTTCGACCCGTCTGCAAGTTTACTCGGTGGACAGCTCAAAGAGATAACTTAACATTAACTCGCCGGATAAGGTCTACGTGCCATATAAGCCAGATATAAGGTACTCTGTGTACCATGGCACATAGTTTCCTGAAACGCTGCTTTGCAAAGGTCTTCATTCACTATTAAATAAAACGACAAACGGTGCAGATAATGTACACTTTTTTCTCGTATCTCTTCGAGTCGCCTCTCGGTTGCGCTACACTCTCTTAAAAAAATATGCATATTTTTAGTCTCTATTGAAATTATTATGTCATCTCTACTACTTTTCTTTTAGTCTTTTAACAGTCGCTGTGATCGAGAGGTCTTTAAAGATGCAGTGGTGCATTGCCTAAGTAATTTCAGTGAAACTTAATTGGCCGATGCATGTTACTGAACTTATTTAAACTATTCCGAGAGTTAAGACTAAAGCACATGCTGTGTAATGAGTTTGAGTTTTCGAAGGTTCTGTTCAAACCAACAACTTGTTATCATTTCACTGCATATACTCCGATGTGGTTAGAAATAATCTGTGCAACTTAGAATAATTTTAGCTGCCACCTATGGGAGCTTTCTGTCGTAAAATCGAGATTCGTCAGGCAGCACATGATGGTTGGACAAGTATCTGTGATATAAAGTCCATGCTGAACTGTCTGCAAATGGCTAAGAAACGTACCCATTTTTACGGATATTACGTTCTTACCTGTTATGTAAATGTTGGCCGACCGGGGTAGCCGAGCGGTTCTAGACGCTACAGTCTGGAACCGCGCGACTGCTACGGTCGCAGGTTCGAATACTGCCTCGGGCATGGATGTGTGTGATGTCTTTAGGTTGGTTAGGTTTAAGTAGTTCTAAGTTCTATGGGACTGAGGACCACAGAAGCGCTCAGAGTGGCTCACCCATAGTGCTCAGAGCCATTTGAACCGTTTTTGTAAATGTTTTTTTAGACTGTGTTGTCAGTGCCAATGAACGCAAAAAGGAAAATTTTTAAAATTATAACAGCAGTTTACGTATTGAATTCTCGTCCTTCCGTGATATGTACGTCTCTTACTGTAGTGACGGCAGCAGTTCGGATTTTTACAGTGTTCCTCAGTGCTTGGTGTTAAATGAAATGTAGAGTCTCGGCTCAACAGTTATCCAACATACCTTGCGTACAATTTTTACTTCCGATATTTTTGAACTGTGGCCGAAAAGAGTGGGCGTCAGGCTTGTCTTCAGATTGTTAAACACTCCAGTTTCGAGCATGAGTTACAACAATCTCTTGGGTTTAATTACTATTGTTATTTGTCGAAATGTTCTGAAACAGTATTCGTCTCCATTTCCATCTCCGTTTTTTCGGAAAATGTGCATACTGTATTTCTATAAGTATATTTTACTTTATTCAGTATAACACTGAAGAGTCAAAGAAAGTGGTACACCTGCCTAATATCGTGTAGGGCCCCCGCCAGCACGAAGAAGTGCCCTAACACGGCGTGACATGGACTCGACTAATGTCTGAAGTAGTGCTGGAGGGAATTGACACAATGAATCCCTCAGCGCTGTCCATAAATCCGTAAGAGTACGAGGGGAGATCTCTTCTGAACAGCACGTTGCAAGACATCCCAGATATGCTCGATAACGTTCATGTCTAAGGAGTTTGGCGGCCGGCGGAAGTGTTTAAACTTAGAAGAGTGTTCCTGGAGCCATTCTGTAACAATTCAGAACGTAGGGTGTCGCATTGTCCTGTTGGAATTGCACTAGTCTGTCGGAATGCACAATAGACATGAATGGGATGCAGTTCATTAGATAGGATGCGTGCCAGAGTTGTAATTATACGTATCAAGGGTCCCATATCACTCCAACTGCACACGCCCTACTCCATTACAGCGCCTCCACCAGCTTGAACAATCCCCTACTGACATGCAGGTTCCATGGATTCTTGAGGTTGTCTCCATACCCGTACACGTCCATCCGCTCGATTACAATTTGAAACGAGACTCATCTGATCAGGCAACATGTCTCCAGTCATCAACAGTCCAATGTCGGTGTTGACGGGCCCAGGCGAGGAGTGAGACTTTGTGTCGTACAGTCGTCAAGGGTACACGAGTGGGCCTTCGGTTTCGATAGCCCATATCGATGATGTTTCGTAACTGGTTCACTCGCTGACACTTGTTGATGGCCTAGCATTGAAATCTGCTGCAATTTGCAGAAGTGTTGCACTTCTGTCACGTTGAACGACTCTCTTCAGTCGTCGTTGATCCCGTTCTTCCAGGATCTTTTTCCGGCCACAGCGACGTTGCGGATTTGATGTTTTACCGGATTCCTGATATTCGCGGTAGACTCGTGAAATGGTAGTACGGGAAAATCCCAACTTCATCGCTAACTCGGGGATGCTGTGTCCCATCGTTTGTGCGCCGACTATAACACCATGTTCAAACTCATTTAAATCTTGATAACCTGCTACTGTAGCAGCAGTAATCGATGTAACAACTGGGCCACACACTTGTGGTCTTATATAGGCGTTAGCAACCGCAGTCCCGTATTCTACCTGTTTACGTATCTCCGTATTTGAATTCGCATGTCTGTACCAGTTTCTTTGGCGCTTCAGTGTACAGGGTGATTCAAAAAGAATACCACAACTTTAGGAATTTAAAACTCTGCAACGACAAAAGGCAGAGCTAAGCACTTTCTGTCGGCGAATTAAGGAAGCTGTAAAGTTTCATTTAGTTGTACATTTGTTCGCTTGAGGCGCTGTTGACTAGGCGTCAGCGTCAGTTGATGCTAAGATGGCGACCGCTGAACAGAAAGCTTTTTGTGTTGTTGAGTACGGCAGAAGTGAATCGACGACAGTTGTTCAGCGTGCATTTCGAACGAAGTATGGTGTTAAACCTCCTGATAGGTGGTGTATTAAACGTTGGTATAAACAGTTTACAGAGAATGGGTGTTTGTGCAAAGGGAAAAGTTCTGGACGGCCGAGAACGAGTGATGAAAATGTAGCACGCATCCAGCTAGCATTTGTTCACAGCCCAGGAAAATCGACTCGCAGAGCTAGCAGAGAGCTGCAAATTCCACAATCAACTGTATGGAGAGTCCTACAAAAAGGTTAGTTATGAAACCTTATCGCCTGAAATTGGTTCAAGCACTGCCTGCAGCTGATAAGATTAAAAGAATCGATTTCTGTGATTTTATCCTTGCTCAAATGGAAACAGATGAATCTTTCGTTTCAAAGATTGTGTTTAGTGATGAAGCAACTTTCCACACTAACGGGAAAGTCAACTGTCACAATGTCTGTATATGGGGCACTGAGAATCCGCGGGAAACAACTCAGTATGAACGTGACTCGCCTAAGGTGAACGTTTTCTGTGTCATTTCAGCCAATAAAGTTTTTGGTCGCTTTTTCTTCGAAGGTGCTACTGTAACTGGACTACAGTATCTGGAGATGTTAGAGAATTGGCTGTTCCCTCAGCTCGAAAAAGAAGCACAACAATTCATATTTCAGCAGGATGGAGCGCCACCACATTGGCACTTATCTGTCTGTAACTACCTGAACGTCAACTACCCGAGGCGATGGATCGGCCGCCAGGCAGCCCGTGACAGAGCACTTCATCACTGGCCTCCAAGAAGCCCTGATCTTACCCCCTGCGATTTTTTCTTATGGGGGTATGTTAAGGATATGGTGTTTCGGCCACCTCTCCCAGCCACCATTGATGATTTGAAACGAGAAATAACAGCAGCTATCCAAACTGTTACGCCTGATATGCTACAGAGAGTGTGGAACGAGTTGGAGTATCGGATTGATATTGCTCGAGTGTCTGGAGGGGGCCATATTGAACATCTCTGAACTTGTTTTTGAGTGAAAAAAAACCTTTTTAAATACTTTTTGTAATGATGTATAACAGAAGGTTATACACTCCTGGAAATTGAAATAAGAACACCGTGAATTCATTGTCCCAGGAAGGGGAAACTTTATTGACACATTCCTGGGGTCAGATACATCACATGATCACACTGACAGAACCATAGGCACATAGACATAGGCAACGGAGCATGCACAATGTCGGCACTAGTACAGTGTATATCCACCTTTCACAGCAATGCAGGCTGCTATTCTCCCATGGAGACGATCGTAGAGATGCTGGATGTAGTCCTGTGGAACGGCTTGCCATGCCATTTCCACCTGGCGCCTCAGTTGGACCAGCGTTCGTGCTGGACGTGCAGACCGCGTGAGACGACGCTCCATCCAGTCCCAAACATGCTCAATGGGGGACAGATCCGGAGATCTTGCTGGCCAGGGTAGTTGACTTACACCTCCTAGAGCACGTTGGGTGGCACGGGATACATGCGGACGTGCATTGTCCTGTTGGAACAGCAAGTTCCCTTGCCGGTCTAAGAATGGTAGAACGATGGGTTCGATGACGGTTTGGATGTACCGTGCACTATTCAGTGTCCCCTCGACGATCACCAGTGGTGTACGGCCAGTGTAGGAGATCGCTCCCCACACCATGATGCCGGGTGTTGGCCCTGTGTGCCTCGGTCGTATGCAGTCCTGATTGTGGCGCTCACCTGCACGGCGCCAAACACGCATACGACCATCATTGGCACCAAGGCAGAAGCGACTCTCATCGCTGAAGACGACACGTCTCCATTCGTCCCTCCATTCACGCCTGTCGCGACACCACTGGAGGCGGGCTGCACGATGTTGGGGCGTGAGCGGAAGACGGCCTAACGGTGTGCGGGACCGTAGCCCAGCTTCATGGAGACGGTTGCGAATGGTCCTCGCCGATACCCCCGGAAGCAACAGTGTCCCTAATTTGCTGGGAAGTGGCGGTGCGGTCCCCTACGGCACTGCGTAGGATCCTACGGTCTTGGCGTGCATTCGTGCGTCGCTGCGGTCCGGTCCCAGGTCGACGGGCACGTGCACCTTCCGCCGACCACTGGCGACAACATCGATGTACTGTGGAGACCTCACGCCCCACGTGTTGAGCAATTCGGCGGTACGTCCACCCGGCCTCCCGCATGCCCACTATACGCCCTCGCTCAAAGTCCGTCAACTGCACATACGGTTCACGTCCACGCTGTCGCGGCATGCTACCAGTGTTAAAGACTGCGATGGAGCTCCGTATGCCACGGCAAACTGGCTGACACTGACGGCGGCGGTGCACAAATGCTGCGCAGCTAGCGCCATTCGACGGCCAACACCGCGGTTCCTGGTGTGTCCGCTGTGCCGTGCGTGTGATCATTGCTTGTACAGCCCTCTCGCAGTGTCCGGAGCACGTATGGTGGGTCTGACACACCGGTGTCAATGTGTTCTTTTTTCCATTTCCAGGAGTGTATTATGTTTCTTTCATTAAAAACACATTTTTAAACTTGTGGTATTCTTTTTGAATCGCCCTGTATATTCAATTTAAAATCGAAAATGGGATGAAAAATTCAGTTGAGTTAACGAATAACTTCTACTAGTATCTCATAGCCCGCCTGGCTAGTCGCGCGATCCAACGCGCTGCTTCCCAAGCGAGAAGGCGTGCCGGTCCCCGGCACGAATCCGCCCGGCGGATTTGTGTCGAGGTCCGGTGTGCCGGTCAGACTGTGGGTGGTTTTTAAGGCTGTTTTCCATCTGCCTCGACGAATGCGGGCTGGTTCCCCTTGTTCCGCCTCAGTTACGCTATGTCGGCGATTGCTGCGCAAACACTGTCTCCACGTACGCGTACACCACGCAAACGTTGGGGTTATACCCGTCTCGTATGAGACGTTCCCGGGGGAGTCCACTGGGGGCCGAACCGCACAATAACGCTGGTGGATTCAGCGTGGGGTGGCGTTGGGGTGGGTGGGCTGCTGTGGCCTGTTGTGGGGTTGTGAACCACTGAGGGCTGCGTCTCTAAGTCACCGGTTCAATACACAATACACAAGTATCCCATATCGTTGTCCAGCATTATGTATTGTTTCTGTAGCAGCAATTCAGTATTCAAGCCATCGACGAGTCCAGAATCTGCTTCGCTATTTTCTGCGCTCTTCTTCGACAATCGCTAACAGAGTTAACGCAGCTATTTCATGGGCGGATATTTTCGTAAAGAAACTTTGTGGTTTGCGAGTTAAATAAAGCTGACAACGGCCGCTCGAGAGAGCTGAGAACGCAAATAACGTTAACCCTTTCAGTTTCGAAATATTGAAACTTAGCTATTTGAATTATTTTCGTCTATTATTAGATTTTTAGGTATACATTGAAACAGGACAATGTGAAAACCAAGTGTTACTTACATTAACTGAATACATACGGGATGGTTGCAAATGGAGCTACTTCGCATGAAAAGTTGTTACTTTTGGTGGTAATGTAAAAATGGGTCAGATGGCTCTAAGCACTATGAGACTTAGCAGCTGAGGTCATCAGTCCCCTAAACTTCGAACTACTTAAACCTAACTAACCTAAGGACATCACACACATCCATGCCCTAGGCAGGATTCGAACCTGCGACCGCAGCAGCAGCTCGGTTCCGGACTGAATCGCCTCGAACCGCTCGGCCACCACGGTTGGCGTAATGTAAAACGGAGTTCCTTTCCGCAGAGAGGCATAAGGCTACTTGACACAGCCCACACTTCCATCTGATTCTGTGAGGTTCCTTCTTTGTGCTACAGTGTGCACAATTCCTTGAGGTGTCGTGTATTGGTAGATGCTAGAAGCTAAACGATGTCAAAGTTAGAGTAAGGAGGGCTATGCGTGAAGCGTTCAGTGAATTCGAAAGTAAAATTCTATGTACCGACTTGACAGAAAATCCTAGGAAGTTCTGGTCTTACGTTAAATCAGTAAGTGGCTCGAAACAGCATATCCAGACACTCCGGGATGATGATGGCATTGAAACAGAGGATGACACGCGTAAAGCTGAAATACTAAACACCTATTTCCAAAGCTGTTTCACGGAGGAAGACCGCACTGCAGTTCCTTCTCTAAATCGTCGCACAAACGAAAAAATGGCTGACATCGAAATAAGTGTCCAAGGAATAGAAAAGCAACTGGAATCACTCAACAGAGGAAGGTCCACTGGACCTGACGGGATACCAATTCGATTCTACACTTTTTACGCGAAAGAACTTGCCCCCCCCCCCCCCTCTAACAGCTGTGTACCACAAGTCTCTAGAGGAACGGAAGGTTCCAAATGATTGGAAAAGAGCACAGGTAGTCCCAGTCTTCAAGAAGGCTCCTCGATCAGATGCGCAGAACTATAGACCTATATCTCTGACGTCGATCTGTTGTAGAATTTTAGAACATGTCTTTTGCTCGCGTATCATGTCGCATTTGGAAACCCAGAATCTACTCTGTAGGAATCAACATGGATTCCGGAAACAGCGATCGTGTGAGACCAAATTCGCTTTATTAGTTCATGAGACCCAGAAAATATTAGATTCAGGCTCCCAGGTATATGCTATTTTCCTTGACTTCCGGAAGGCGTTCGATACAGTTCCGCACTGTCGCCTGATAAACAAAGTAAGAGCCCAGGGAATATCAGACCAGCTGTGTGGCTGGATTGAAGAGTCTTTAGCAAACAGAACACAGCATGTTGTTCTCAATGGAGAGACGTCTACAGACGTTAAAGTAGCCTCTGGCGTGCCACAGGGGAGTGTTATGGGGCCATTGCTTTTCACAATATATATAAATGACCTAGTAGATAGTGTCAGAAGTTCCATGCGGCTTTTCCCGGATGATGCAGTAGTATACAGAGAAGTTGCAGCATTAGAAAATTGCAGCGAAATGCAGGAAGATCTGCAGCAGATAGGCACTTGGTGCAGGGAGTGGCAACTGACCCTTAACATAGACAAATGTAATGTATTGCGAATACATAGAAAGAAGGATCATTTATTGTATGATTATATGGTAGCGAAACAAACACTGGTAGCGGTTACTTCTGTAAAATATCTGGGAGTGTGTGTGCGGAACGATTTGAAGTGGAATGATCATATAAAGTTAATTGTTGGTAAGGCGGGTACCAGGTTGAGATTCATTGGGAGAGTCCTTAGGAAATGTAGTTCATCAACAAAGGAGGTGGCTTACAAAACACTCGTTCGACCTATACTTGAGTATTGCTCATCAGTGTGGGATCCGTACTAGATAGGGTTGACGGAGGAGATAGAGAAGATCCAAAGAAGAGCGGCGCGTTTCGTCACAGGGTTATTTAGCAACCGTGATAGCGTTACGGAGATGTTCAGCAAACTCAAGTGGCAGACTCTGCAAGAGAGGCGCTCTGCATTGCGGTGTAGCTTGCCCGGCAGGTTTCGAGAGGGTGCGTTTCTGGATGAGGTATCGAATATATTGCTTCCCCCTACTTATACCTCCCGAGGAGATCATGAATGTAAAATTAGAGAGATTCGAGCGCGCACGGTGGCTTTCAGAGAGTCGTTCTTCCCGCGAACCATACGCGACTGGAACAGAAAAGGGAGGTAATGACAGTGGCACGTAAAGTGCCCTCCGCCACACACCGTTAGGTGGCTTGCGGAGTATAAATGTAGATGTAGATGTAGAATTACGCACTACTTAATAGAAATGTGCCAGATTTGTCACTCCATCTCCATGCGTGGTACGAATCAAGAAGTCAGGTTCTGCTTGTCAAAAAACTGAAATGGCGTCACATTTAAACGCTGGATGCCGCGCCGTTCCAGAAGGGACGAGACCGGGGCGCCACAGGGCGGCAGCCGGTGTGTCGCCGCCGCCTGCCGTGTCCGGCGTTCCGTCATTGTGCCGGCAGCGGACAATGCGACTTCCGGCCCGCCGCGCGGACTTTTAGAATAAAAGTCGGCTTGCGCAAGAGGCTGTGCCGCAACCGCCACGTGAGAACTCGCGGCTAAAAAGCGCCCCGCCGGCTGGCGCTAATTTCTCCCGCGCGGAAGCGCGCCTGCGACCGCTCCTGCAGTTGCGTCAGCCGCCCCGTCCACTGCTGCTCCTGAGGCCGACTTCCCGCATCCTGCGCGCGTACCTCTCGCCTCCCGTTTGCGTTGTTACGACTTCCCCCAGCGCCGCGCACGACGCGTGCTGGCGGGGCGTGGGTGGCGGAACAGGAAAACGGGGCGTAAAAATAGTTCCACATTCGCTGTATCCTGAAACCGTAACGGAGCTCTTACCCTGGCGGAAATGGGGAGTGCTCTTCTTCCTCTTCTTCGGCTCCTGCCCTATCTCCGCGAGATCAGCATGCTATTTCGGTTTTGGCAATGTTGAAACTTCCTGGCAGATTAAAACTGTGTGCCGGACCGAGACTCGAGCTCGGGACCTTTGCCTTTCGCGGGCAAGTGCTCTACCACTGAGTTACCCAAGCACGACTCACGCCCCGTCCTCACAGCTTTACTTTGGCAATGTTACTGGTAGTTGGCAGGGATGGGAAAAACTCACCGGTAAAAACCGAAACCGGTATTTCAGTTTTCCTTAAGCGGTATTCTTCGGTATTTATTTAGTCTCGGTTGTAACGAGTTATTAGTGTTACTAATAACTCGATGAAAAATCGGCATATCAATTTGCCATAGTTCTAGAGCTAAAATTTTTGGTTTTTAATAAAGCATTTTTTTACCAATGAGAAATGCATATTTTTAAATTTCCATTGCTTTAAAATATTGGACTAATATGGAAAATGGAAGAAATGATCTGTGCTATTGTAATAAAAATGCCAACAGTTGGGATCTAGCAACAAAAACGTAGGAGTCGGTACAGAATTGCTGAGACAATAATGTACCTGTTTACCGCATGGCGCGGCCTATCAGACCGGTGGTAGTCAACCTGCTCCCTAACGCCATTAATGACCATTCCAGCTTTCGTGGCGGGCAGTAGGCGATAGAGAATTTAAAAAACATTTTCATTAGACTTACATAAAATTTTGAGAAAGTCGTATGTTTTTGAGTGGGATCCGCCTTTAGCAATACACTATTTTTTTTGTTGTCCCAGACGTGTTTCACTGCAGTTGCAGCATCAGTGCGTTTTTTATTGTTACGGCTGTTAAACATAAGGAATGTTCTTTACTGTTTAAATACATACAAATATTAGTTTCTAAATCGTAATTACCTGTAAATCCACTGATGATGCTGCAACTGCAGTGAAACATGTCTGGGACAAAAACAAAATAGTGTTTGCTAAAGGCGGACCCCACTTAAAGACATATGTTATTGTTAAAGCAAACACAGACTAAAGAGCTTCAACATCAAGATGATGATTTTGACAAAGTATTTGGCATATAATTATTGTTATTATAATTATTATTATATGCTTTAACTTCCTGAAACTCTGTTCTATAAATTTAATAATGTAAAATTACTTGACTTCTTCGTAAGTAGCCATTACCGTGAAACGGGCGGACTGTTAGATAATTTTACTGCTTACAGATATACAGAAGTGGGTGACAGGTAAAGAAGGCGTACTACCCCTGTATTAGACGATACACGTGTACGTCCTCAGCTCAAGACTTGCCCCCACCTGGTCTATACGTTAGTTTCTCACTGTCGTCCTCCGACATCGGTTGTATTGCAAAATGGCGTGAATCCCTAGTGTGGAAGTATTTTACGAAGTGCGGTAACAGTCAAGTACAATGCTCCATTTGCTTTAAAAGATAAAAAACGGAAGGAGGCAACATACGTAGAAAGCATACACAGTGACCTTTGGGTGGGAAGGTGAATTTGACTGATATACATATACACTACTGGCCATTAAAATTGCTACACCAAGAAGGAATGTAGATGATAAACAGGTATTCATTCGCCAAATATATTATACTAGAGCTGACATGTCATTAAATTTTCAAGCAATTTGGGTGCATAGATCCTGCGAAATCAGTGCCCAGAACAACCACCTCTGGCCGTAATAACGGCCTTGATACGCCTGGGCATTGAGTCAAACAGAGTTTGGATGGCGTGTACAGGTACAGCTGCCCATGCAGCTTCATCACGATACCACAGTTCATCAAGAGTAGTGACTCACGCATTCTGACGAGCCAGATGCTCGGCCATCATTGACCAGACGTTTTCAATTGGTGAGAGATCTGGAGAATGTGCTGGTCAGGGCAGCAGTCGAACATTTTCTGTATCCAGAAAGGCCCGTACAGGATCTGCAACGTGCGGTCGTGCATTATCCTGCTGAAATGTAGGGTTTCGCAGGGATCGAATGAAGGGTAGAGCCACGGGTCGTAACACATTTGAAACGTAACGTCCACTGTTCAAAGTACCGTCAATGCGAACAAGAGGTGATCGAGACGAGTAACCAATGGCCCCCCATACCATCACGCCGGGTGATACGCCAGTATGGCGATGACGAATACACGTTTCCAATGTGCGTTCACCGCGATGTCGCCAAACAGGGATGCGATCATCGTGATGCTGTAAACAGAACCTGGATTCATCCGAAAAAATGACGTTTCGCCATTCGTGCACCCAGGTTCGTCGTTGATTACCCCTTCGCAGGCGCTCCTGTCTATGATGCAGCGTCAAGGGTAACCGCACCCATGGTCTCCTAGCTGACAGACCACGCTGCTGCAAACGTCGTCGAACTGTTCGTGCAGATGGTTGTTGTCTTGCAAACGTCCCCATCTGTTGACTCAGGGATCGAGATGTGGCTGCACGATCCGTTACAGCCATGCGGATAAGATGCCTGTCGTCTCGACTGCTAGTGATACTAGGCCGTTGGGATCCAGCACGGCGTTCCGTATTACGCTCCTGAACACACCGATTCCACATTCTGCCAACAGTCATTGGATCTCGACCAACCCGAGCAGCAATGTCGCGATAGATAAACCGCAATCGCGATAGGCTACAACCCGACCTTTATCAAAGTCGGAAACGTGATGGTGCGCATTTCGCCTCCTTACACGAGGCATCAAAAAAACGTTTCACCAGGCAACGTCGGTCAACTGCTGTTTGTGTATGAGAAATCGGTTGGGAACTTTCCTCATGTCAGCACGTTGTAGGTGTCGCCACTGGCGCCAACCTTGTGTGGATGCTCTGAAAAGCTAATCATTTGCGTCTTCTTCCTGTCAGTTAAATTTCGCCTCTGTAGCACGTCATCTTCGTGGTGTAGCAATTTTAACGGCCAGTAATGTAATTTTATTGACGTGCTATAAACTTGGAACTCTAAATTTTGTGTTTGCTTCTGGGTGAAAAACTTGTATCATAAAAATAGAGACGCAGGAAAGTCATCGACTTGTGATATTTTGTTCTCGCTATCGCGCTCGTCTGCTTCAACTTCGCGTCTTTCCTGAAGACAGTGAGACCTCATATGATCGAGATCTCCTACTCCTTCACTTTCACTCGAATTGTTCAGTCTTTGTTCGAATTCTAAGAAATAGCAGCAATAAAATATCGAAAGTGGTTACTTCAGAAACCAATTATTTTAAGAGATTTTAACAGTCAGGTTAAACTGGATACAAAAAAATGATATAACCGAAAATCTGTTGTTTCAGGTGTAACCACCACCCCTACCCGAGGGGGTTACAGACAGACAGTCTTACGAAGTACTTTCGAACACATTTTCTGAAAATTGTCTTGAGCAGGTCGTTCGACAGCCCACATGCAACGGAAATATCTTACACTCTGTAGCTACAAATTCAATCAAGAAGACTAGGAGGGTATTTCTGCTAGAAAGAGCAGTCAGTTGTTGGCATCTCACTTGGACATCAGTTAGCTCCAGTAAGAGGGACGTAGAGGAATTATCGGCAAAGCTTGAGCATATTGTAAATCATGTTCTGGAGCCTAGTAAGTGGCTTAAGGATGGAAAGGTGCCACCATGGCTTAAAAATGAAATTCGCAAAATACTGAGCAAGGAGAGGCTGTTGTACTCTCGGTTAAAAAGAGAACGCACAAATGATAAAAAGAAAAGTTTAGTAGAGATTCGGACGTCTGTGAAAAGATCTGTGCGTGAAGCACACAATTGCCACCGTCATATCTTAGCAAAAGATCTGGCGCAGAGCCCGAGAAAATCCTGGACGTATGTAAAATCGCTAAGCGCGTCTAAGGCTTCCATCCAGTATCTTGTCGGCCACTCTGGCGTGGCAGTTGAAGACAGCAAAACAAAAGCCGAAGTTTTAAATATCTAGTTCAAGAAATCGGTCATGCATGTGAATCGTACAAACATGACAATCGGACAGACGCCCGTATGGATGACACAGTAATAAGCGCCCCTGGCATGGTGAAACAACTGAGAGATTTGAAAGAATACACATCACCTGGTCCGGATGGAATCCCACTTCGGTTTTACAAACAGTACTCTTCGACATTGGCCCCTTACTAGCTTGCATTTATCGCGAATCTCTTGCCCGGCGCAAGCCTTATGCCCAAGAATCAGCATGGTTTTAGACTGCATCGCTCTTGCGAAACTCTGCTTGCCCTTTTCTCACATGATACAATGCGAGCTATGGATGAAGGGCAACAGCACATTCCATATTTCTAGATTTCTGGAAAGCATTTGACACGGTGCCTCATTGCAGGCTGCAAACGAGCATACGGAATAGGTTCCCAGATATGCGAGTGTTTCGAAGACTTCTTAAGTGTTAGAACACAGTATGTTGTCCCCGACGGCAGTGTTAGTGTTCATCACAGACAAGGGTATCATCAGGAGTGCCCCAGGGAAGTGTGATGGGAACGCTGTTGTTCTCTATATACATAAATGATTTGTCGGACAGGGCAGATAGCAAACTGCTAATGACGTTGTGTTATGCGGTAAGGTGTTGAAGACAAAGTTTCTAGTTGGTGCGGTGGATGGCAACTAGCTCTAAACGTCGAAAGATGTAAGTTAATGCGGATGAGTAGCTGAAACGAACATGTAATGTTAGTATATTGCATTAGTAGTGTCCTGGTTGACAGAGCCACGTCGTGTAAATATCTGAGCGTAATGTTGCAACGCGATATGAAGTGGAACAAACATGTGAGGACTGTGGCAGGGAAGCGAATAGTCGACATCGGTTTACTGGGAGTACTTAAGGAAAGTGTGGTTCATCTGTAAAGGAGACAGAGTACAGGACGTGCGTAGACCTGTTCTTGAGTACTGCTCGAGTGTTTGGGATCCAAAGCAGGTCGGATTAAAGGAAGATAGCGAAACAATTCGGAGGCGCACCGCTAGATTTGTTACCGGTAGGTCTGAACAACACCTCAGTGTTAAGTATATGTTCGCGAACTCAAATGGGAATAAGTCTCATTTAATTTACATCTATGGTCACAAACTTTTTGTTAACAGATTACCGGTTTCGGTCTATAATTACCATCATCAGATCGGCAGCAAAAAATTGGAAAAATATAAATACGCTCGCAGATTGTCTACAGCTTAAAAACGATAAATAGACCATAATGAAAAGTACTACTGACATATATATGCATTGGTGCGCTTTAAGTATGAAGAGGCATACCTGTTTTATAAAAACAAAGTCTTAATGTACTGGAGCCATAGTGGCATCGTCAAATGTTGAATGCAAAATCAGCACCAGCATCGTCAAATGTATGTAAATAACATTATATGCACGAGTCATGTTGTCGGTAGCACTACTGTCCAAAACAACCTGCTGTACAGTAGCGACAATATGTTTGTGTTGTAAGTTCATTAGCGACATCTGGTGAACTTACAACACAAACATATTGTGGCTACTGTGCAGCAGGTTGTTTTGGACAGTAGTGCTACTGACAACATGACTCGTGCATATGATGTTATTTATATACATTTGACGATGCTGGTGCTGACTTTGCATTCAACATTTGACGATACCACTATGGCTGCAGAACATTAGGACTTTGATTTTATAAAACAGGTACGTCTCTTCATATTTAAAGCGCACCAATGCGTATATATGTCAGTAGTACTTTTCATTATGGTCTATTTATTATATTTAAGCTGTAGACAATCTGCGAGCGTGTTTATATTTTTCCCATTTTTTGCTGCAGATCTGATGACGGTCATTATAGACCATAGACCAAGTTTGTAACTATAGACATAAATTAAAGGAAACTTATTGTATATACGGGTCACTGATTTATTCGTCACAATGTCGCAGCTTGTGAAATCAAATGGGAATCCCTGGAGGGAAGGTGAGTTCCTTTTCAATGAACAATGTTGAGAAAATTTAGAGAACAGGTATCTGAAGCTGGCTGCCGATCGACTCTACTGCCACCAACATACATTGCGTGTTAAGGGCCACGAAGATAAGTTACGCTGAAAAAAAAATGGTTCAAATGGCGCCGAGCACTATGGGACTTAACATCTGAGGTCATCAGTCCCCTAGAACTTAGAACTACTTAAACCTAACTAACCTAAGGACGTCACACACATCCATGCCCGAGGCAGGATTCGAACCTGCGACCGTAGCGGTCTCGCGGTTCCAGACTGAGGCGCCTAGAACCGCTCGGCCACACCGACCGGCCAGTTATGCTGAATTAGGGCTCATACGCGGATATATAGAGAGTCGTTTCTCCCTCGCTCTGTTTGCGAGTGGAACAGGAAAGGAAATGACTAGTAGTAGCGCAAGGTACCCTCCGCCAAGCGCCTACGGTGACTTGCGGAGAACTGATGTAAATGTAAGTGCAGAGGTAATAGATGGTGGGCAGATGCCGTTCATGACGCTACCACTTCCTCCTGGGGCGTAACTTGTACACATCTACTGCCTGCGTATAGAGCGAATTTAGTGTTCAAGACAGAGAAGGAGAGCCGACTAAGGATTTCCCGTCCCATGCATAGGTTGTCGTAAACATCATAACACAAAAGGCTGCGTCTGGAGTGGCGCCGTGACCGAGAAGCTTGGACTGCTGTTAAATGGCGTCGAACTGTGATCAGCGACGAATCGCGATTCTGCACTACCCCGAAAGTCCATCGTTGCCGAGTAAGGTGGCGACCTGGAGAGACGTCACATTCTTCCAATGTTTTCGAGAGGCACAGAGGTGTTACTTCTGGCGTCATTGTATGGGGAGGCATCGGGTATGACTTCAGCTCACGGCTAGTGGAGACTGAAGGAACTCTGACGGCACAAAGATTCGCCTCGGACGTCCTCATGTTTTTCCTCTCATGCGACAGTATGGCGAAGCCTGTTTTCAACAGGAAAATACTCGTCCGCGAATGCTTATGTGTCTATAAAGTTTCTTCGTGATGTTGAAGTACTCCTGCCGCCAGCAAGATCCCTAGATTTGTCCCCAAAGGGATCAGATCGGACGTCCACTACGTCCCAGTGCCAGAATACAAGATATCAAAGACTAGTTACGTAACTTGTGAACCAGCTCGTCTCGGGAGAGGGTACAAAGGCTTTACGACACTCTTCCCAACGGAATCAGCGCATTCATCCGGTTCAAATGGCTCTAAGCACTGAGGGACTTAACATCTCAGGTCATCAGTCCCCTAGACTTAGAATACTTAAACCTAACTAACCTAAGGATATCACACACATTCATGCCCCAGGCAGCATTGGAACCTGCGACTGGAGCAGCAGCGCGGTTCCGGACTGAAGCGCCTAGAACCGCTCGGCTCATCCGGTTCAAAGAGGGTGCATTGTGACACTGATAAGTGGCCTCATGCTGCCAAGTTCATTGTAAATTTGAATCAATTTGATATTCACTGAAATAATATCACATACCCTCTCAGCCCATGATGTGTAGTTCTCACCTTCTCTTCTGGACGCGCCACTTTATTTGACTGGCAATGTATATCTGTAACATGTCAAAATTTTTTAGAATCTTTTCAACTCTTTTCAGCAAAAATGTTATGGCAGCCCCTGCTGTTTGAATGTTTGTGTGTAAATCACGCGGAGGGTAGCAAAGAAGTAGTTTTTGAGTCATAGGCTGACATAAACTAGCCAGGCCACTGCCGCGAACTACTCAACGACGCCGATATCATAGCCCATAATACTGCCCACGCCGGCTGGAGCGGCCGTGCGGTTCTAGGCGCTACAGTCTGGAACCGAACGACCGCTACGGTCTCAGGTTCGGATCCTGCCTCGGGCATGGATGTGTGTGATGTCCTTAGGTTAGTTAGGTTTAAGTAGTTCTACGTTCTAGGCGACTGATGACCTCAGAAGTTAAGTCGCATAGTGCTCAGAGCCATTTGAACCATTTGAACTACCCACGAACAAAGACGAAATCGTATCAAATAACAACAGGGACAGAGATCCAGAATCCAAGTCCAGGGTTAGAACGCGAGATAGACTGTTGTAATTGAGGATCTGCCTTCCGAGGCTTCAACATCAAGATGCCAACGGACAACCAACAGCCGCGCCGGTCATTTGTTTCCTGTAACGGACCAGCTGGCGCCTGCATGTGAGTGCAACTAAAGTCATCGTCTTACCCACTGCCGGCCGCCGTCTGTAGTTCGTGATTGGCTGAAATCCAGCTACGTGATATTTTGCGCCATATTGGGCCTTTAAATTGTTTTTGTAATATAGGAAGTATTGTGTATTTCCGCAAGCTGCGTGATAATTAATGCCACATTACTGTGCTTTCAGCTGTAGTTTCCAAGCTCAGAATGGAGCTCCTCCTGAAAGGAGAGCTTTAGCAAGAAAAAGAATCTGGATGATGAAAATCGGCATAACTAACTGGCAGCGCTGGCCTTTGTGGCCGAGCGGTTCTAGGCGATGCAGTCTGGAACCGCGCGACCGCTACGGTCGCAGGTTCGAATCCTGCCTCGGGCATGGATGTGTGTGTTAGTTAGGTTTAAGTAGTTCTAAGTTATATGGGACTGATGACCTAAGTCCAATAGTACTCAGAACCATTTTTGAACTGGCAGCCTACAAGAAAAGCTCAGTTGTGTGCAGCAAGTACAATTTTTATGCATCAACGAAAATTATCTGATCTGAGATTCAACAACAAGTATATCACGTACCAAAGACCTGCCGCGTCTTTACTCGAACAAATTCATGATGAACATTGCTGCATAATGTTAGATTAAATTCTTGGCATATTGATGATTTTGCTAAGGAGCAGTTGTTTGAAGCATACAAAAAACAAGACAAGTAACTGAGCCAACAAAACTTGTTCTTACCTCGATTTGTAGTTAATGTGAAATTCTTAACCCACACTTTTTCATTTTTTTTATTTCCGTTTAGTGTATCATTACAGGAAAAACAAAAGATTTGTAATAGGGCAAGGAAAGCATAAGAGTCATATAAATCTGATCGGAATGATCTAGCCGATTGTTTAATTTATCGCTCTTTTATAGCTGTTTCTGTATTACAGTAAACAATCTCAGACGAAAATCCTATGCACGCTACGTGTGTTTAAAACCATTGTCATACATGAAACGAACTAACTTTTACACCACACACACACCTCATATACGGTATATATAAAGCTAAACTGCTTTCGAGCAGTTTGACAGATGGAAAAATGTATTACTGAAACAAGTTGTACACATTCAGCGTTATCAATGATGTGCGCAAATTTTTGTTGTTCCACAGATGAACATATTTCTTTACTTGTAAAGATAACTCTAACGGGCAATATACCTGAGCCTGCTTCTTCAACAGACACAGATAAGCGTGCTATAGCAGTTCATCTGTACGCAGCAGCCGGATAGGAGCAATATGGTTGGCACTGGCAAGTTGCCCATACTAGAGCTTTATACTGAGGTGACAAAAGTCATGGGATACTTCCTCACATTGTATCGAACCTCCTTTTTCCCGGCGTACTGCGATAACTTTACGTGGGATGGCCTCAACAAGTCGTTCGAACTCCTCTGCAGAAATATTGAGCCATACTGAATGTGTACCCCTCCGTAATTGCGAAGGTGTTGCCGGTGCAGGGTTTTGTTATGAACGGACCTCTCGATTATCTCCCATAAATGTTCTATGGGATTCATGTAGGGTATGTGAATGGCCAAAGCATTCTATCGAATTGTCAAGAATGTTCTTCAAACCAGTCGCGAAAACTGTGGCCTGGTGACATGTCTGGGAGCATGAAGTCCGTGAGTCGCAGTAAATAGGCTCCAAGTAGCCGAACACAGCCACGGCCAGCCAATGATCGTTTCAGTTGGACCAGAATGTAAACACGGCCCACACAATTATGGAGCCACCGCCAACTTACACAGTGGCTTTATGGAGTCTGTGTCACACTCGAACCTTCCCAAAAGCTCTTACCAACAGAAATCGGGGGACTCATCTGACCTGGCAACGGTTTTCCAGTCGTCTAGAGTCCAACTGGCATAGTCACGAGCCCAGGAGAGGCGCTGCAGGCGATGCCGTGCTGTTACTAAATGATCTGGCCTCGGTCGTCTGCTGCCACAGCCAATTAAGGGGCTCCGGAACGCCCTATACTTGCAATGTTAAAATAACGCTTATAAATTACATCTTTCCTCACAAAGTATTTGAGGTAGGAAGTTGAACTTTTTACAGATTATTTATTGGAATATGGGCTACAACTTAACACAGGGATTTTACAAAATTTTAGTTCAGTTATTAAAGATGATTTTTTTCAATTGTAATGAAAATTCACAACATTTTTTGCAATTTTTTATTTATATATTCAAAAATATACAGTTTTTCGGAAAAAGGCTGTGTTAAATTATGCAGAAGGTACTGTGTAACATTTACTGAAGGTTTGAAACAAATATGTTTGGAAGATACTTAGAAAACATGTAATTAGTATGAGAAAATAAAAGTTTTGGGAATCGAGCGACAAAGATGGGATTAACTTTTTAGTTCATTCCAGGTCCATAGGATGGATTATCTTCATCCTCTGCAAATTCCTCCTCCAGCTTCCTCTTGTTCCCCCTCCTGTTTACTCTTGCTTGTATTTCTAGTTTCTTTACAGCCCTGTCTGCAGCCCGAAGGCGTTCCTTGTCTAAAGCAAGCATCGCTCGTACCATGTTAGAATGTTATTATTTACAGTAATAACACATACCTTTGGCTTTCCAACATTTCTCCTTTTCTTAAAAGCCTTCAGAGGATTTCTAATAACTTTACTTTTACTCATTATTATACTTCAACAAAACAGAGACTCAAGAAACAGAATTAATTACGAATATTTTCGAGATAACGACACAGTAAATAAACATGAAACAATCGACAATCACACCAGCGATATATATTGAACCATCACAGGTTAGCCACAACACATACTTTATCTCACATCACTAAAATGTACCTGATGAACACGGACGTTAATAATAACACCATTTGACAGCAGTTTAACAGCGCCACAGTGGGTCACGCCCATGTAGAACACATTTCAAAAAAAATTTAAAAATAGTTGTAGTCTTCGGAATTGAATAAATTATATATCTATGAAAAGGTAATAGTCTGCAGATTCAGAAAACGCAAAAAAGTAAAAATTGAACTTTTCATGATTTTGAGCCTTTCCGGAGCCCCTTAACGCCAAATTTTGCAGCACTGTCCTAACGGATGCGTTTGTTGTACATCCCACATTGAGTTCTGTGGTTATTTTACGCAGTATTGCTTGTCTGTTAACAGCTCTTGTGTTGTCCGTGGTGAGAGGTAATGCTTGAAATCTAGTGCTCTCAGCACACTCTTGACACTGAGGACCTCGGAATATTAAATTCCCCAAATGGAGTGTCCCTTGCGTCTAGTTCCAACTAGTCTTCCGCGTTCAAAGACTGTTAATTCACGTCGTGCGGCCATAATCACGTCGGACACCTATCCACATGAATCACCTGAATAGAAATTACGGCTCCACCAATGCACTGCCCTATTATAGCTTGCGTACGCGATACTACCCCCATCTGTAAATGTGCTTATCGCTATCCTATGGCTTCTGTCACCTCAGTGTGTGTGACAGATGGGAACGTATATTACTGAATGGGTCAAAATGGCTCTGAGCACTATGCGACTTAACTTCTGAGGTCATCAGTCGCCTAGAACTTAGAACCAATTAAACCTAACTAACCTAAGGACATCACACACATCCATGCCCGAGGCAGGATTCGAACCTGCGACCGGAGCGGTCACGCGGTTCCAGACTGAAGCGCCTTTAACCGCACGGCCACACCGGCCGGCCGTATATTACTGAAGCTAGTTGTGCACGTTAGTGTTAAGTTATCGATAATATGTGCAACGTTCTGTTGTTATGCAGCTGGATATTTTTATTTTTATTTTTGAAGATAATTCCAATAGACAATGTGTGAGGTACCTGAGTCTACTACTTTAATGAAAATGGCTAAATATACTGTTGTGGCCAATCTGTAGGCAGCAGCGCGATAGGCCCAATATGGCGGTCGACGGCAAGTTGGCCATACTAGAGCTTTGTATGTAACTCGCTTGCCGCGACGTCTGGAAAGGCGGGATGTTAGAGCAGTTGCAGGGAGATGTAGCGAATTCATTCGCACAGTTCCGTGAGCGCGAAACGACGAAGGCTGATGATCTAAGCGACTTTGACAGAGGGCAGATTGTAATCGCACGGTGGCTGGGAACTTTGACGGGAAGTGTGACGATTACAGCGAAGCTCGTTACATGTGCACGTCATTACGATATCTGAGAAGTGCACTGGTATATGGTGGAAGGAGGGGTGGAAGGGGCAAAGGGGAGGGGAAAGGGGAAGGCGTTCTTCACCCAAGAGCTTCGCCTGCGTAAGCACGTAGAGCAGAGCAGGGAGTAATCTGTGGCGCAGCGGATAGCAGAGTAATCTTTTGCAAATTGACATATTACCATATTTTCTGTTTCCCATCTTTCTTCAGATGCTTTAAATTCGTGGAGGTATGTTCCGTCTATGCAACTAATTAAAGGCAGTTTGTTTATTGCCATATGCGTTTCGCTTCTTTTGTGTGTGAACCATTCGGATCCCCTCCCCACCCCACACACGTACATACATACATACACACACACACGCGCGCACACACACACACACACACACACACACACACACACACACACACACACACACAAATATATATTAAAAAACGAATCGCACTCTCAGAAAGTATGGTATAGTCACACACAGCAAAATACATACACACGCAAATATTCATATATACAAAAAAATGATATCTTCACACACAGTAAAATACAGACACAAAGGCACACAGAAATATCCACTTTAAAAAAATTACCCCCTCAAGAAAGAATGACTCAATTACGCACAGGAAATGCATCCACACACAAACGCGCGCGCGCGCAACAAATGAAAAATATCAAACCACGCACACAAGCGTTTCGCTTCTTTTGTGTGTGAACCATTCGGATCCCCTCCCCACCCCACACACGTACATACATACATACACACACACACACACACACACACACACACACAAATATATATTAAAAAACGAATCGCACTCTCAGAAAGTATGGTACAGTCACACACAGCAAAATACATACACACACAAATATCCATATATACAAAAAAAAATGATATCTACACACACAGCAAAATACAGACACAAAGGCATACAGAAATATCCACTTAAAAAAAAAATTACCCCCTCAAGAAAGAAGGAGTCAATTACGCACAGGAAATGCACACACTCAAACACGCGCGCGCGCGCAACAGATGAAAAATATCAAACCACGCACACAACACAAACAAAAGACGACGGATAAATACACAACAACAACTGGTAACACTACACACCGAAAACACTCAAATGTTGTCCACAAAATGTAAAGTGCGAGTGATATATGCGATGTGACAAATATGGGTGAAAGAATGCCAGAAATCGGCCAGCTGGAGCATGGGAACTAACGAATACATCTCCAGGACCACATGCAAGAGTTAATAGCGCATTACGAAACATGTGCTACAAAAGTTGTTTCTAACGTAAAAAAATAAGAGCAAAACACGACAAAATGTAACGTAGCAACATTCTGTATCTATCACATAAAACGTTTATTGTATGCATAAAAAGAAACATTTATTACAGGGCACTGAAGATGTTTCACAAATAAAAGAAGCGAAACGCGTATGGCAATAAACAAATTGCCTTCAGTTAGTTGCATAGACGGAACATACCTCCACGGAAGCACACAGCCTTATAAACTTTATATATTATTTTACTACGTCAAGATCGCTTAAAAATTACAATGTGCATATTACCAGATTTGGTAGATAATTGGCATGTTCAGATGTGATTAGTCCACTAACAGCTTCGTTATAGTATAACTGGATTGTTAGAGATGGTGGTTGTCCGCAGCTCGTGGTCGTGCGGTAGTGTTCTCGTTTCCCACGCCCGGGTTCCCGGGTTCCCGGGTTCGATTCCCGGCGGGGTCAGGGATTTTCTCTGCCTCGTGATGACTGGGTGTTGTGTGCTGTCCTTAGGTTAGTTAGGTTTAAGTAGTTCTAAGTTCTAGGGGACTGATGACCATAGCTGTTAAGTCCCATAGTGATCAGAGCCATTTGAACCATTTTGAACATGGTGGTTGTAATTAAACTTTCACTACTTGAGCCGCTGCAGACGGAAAACTGTTTACCGTATAAGGACCCAAGTTAGATGTCGAGACTGTGCATCGTAAGATTTGCATTATTAACAGTCTTAGTGTCATGACTTGCCGTAAGGTGCCGGCTGCTACGGCGACGTAGGGTTGGAACACAAGCATCAGTGTGCATGGGTCTGGAACGGACGAGCAGGGTTTTACTCGCAAAACTGTTGCATCAAAACAACATCAGTAGTGCTGCTGCTCTTCAAGAGTGTTGACACATTGAAGGAATATCTATATCTAAATCCATACTCCGCAAGCCACCTGACGGTGTGTGGCGGAGGGTTCCTTGAGTATGGAGAGGTCCTCTTTTCGCACTGAGGTTGAAGTTCGGATTAACTGTCGATTTGGGAATTGCTCCTCAGAGGGGCAGACGGCCAGTTGGATCAAAAATTTTTGAAAAAGTTACTGTTGCCGTGGCTGAGAATGTGCTATCTTCAAGTTGTGCACAAGATGTGTCAAGACAGCTGAACTTTCCATGGTCCACCGTTCGAAAAGTGCTACGAACGGTTGTGAAATGGTATCCATACAAACTTCCAGGCTGCCGTGCATGCAGATGGTCGCCACATTGAGCAACGTTTGTCACCTGGAACTCAAACATTGTACTCGGTTAACGTGTGTTATCCTCACATGTGGAAATTAAAATGTTTTTCTTTGAATGGTTTATTCGTTATTTCTCTTCCGTACGTTAAAAATGCTTCCACAAAGTTTCATTGTCCTACAATCAGTCGATTTTCATGGGGGCTCTCTCCAGTAGCGAAATTTTAACTATAACCACCCTGTCTATCACGACGAAGCTGTCAGTGGAGTAATCACATCTAAAGCTGGTAATTATTGCCGAAACCGATAATGTGAACATTGTAATTATTAAGCGATTCTGACTTAATGAATTATTATATAAATAAACATCAGAGTAAAACAACAGGGAAAGAACAAGTGTCTTGGACAACAAAACGCCCCAGTATATTGTAAGTCATGCTCCGAAGCGGAAATCCGTGTATGTGTGTCTGTAGGTGAGTAATTGTTCACCTAACGACATGATCAATTACGATTTCAGTGGCCACGGGAGTAATTTATTGGACCGTAGAAAAACGTAAACGAGTCCTCTGGTTAGATGAATCACACTTCCTGTTGCATCACTTCGGCGTTTGTGCAGCATAGGTCGAGTTCCAGGAAATCAGTCTGCTGGACGCTTGCACTGCGAAATGTACACGTGCAGTTGACAACAGCACAATGAGGTCGGGGAGCGATTGGAGCATTACAGCTGTGGGGCTTGTCATTAACAGCACTGATCACTTTCTGGTTGTCCTCATATCTACAAAACAAGCATAATTTTCAACTTGATAATTACCTTTGTGAAAGGCTCGGTCACCGAAAAAAAGTAGCACTACCTATTTAATCTGGTAGTGGACTTCATTTGGCATCAAAAACAACTTTAATCTTCTCGCGTATCTACACACATAGATCACAAAAATTGGTCTCTTAGATTATTCACTGACAAAAGACAAGGAATACTCCTAATATCGTGTCGGACCTCCTTTTGCCCTGAAAAGTGCAGCAACGTGACATGGCATAGACTCAACGAGTCGTTGGAAGTCCCCTGCAGAAACATTCAGCCATGCTGCCTCTATAGCCGTCCATAATTGCGAAATAGTTGCCAGTGCAGGATGTTGCGCACGAACTGACCTTTAGATTATGTCCCATAGATGTTCCATGGGATTCTTGTCGGGTGATCTGGATTGGACAAATGTTCTTCAAACCAGTCACGAACAATTGTATCCCGTTGATAAGGCGCATTGTCATCCATAAAAATTCTATCGTTGTTTAGGAACACCAAGTCCACGAATGGCTGCAAATGGCCTCCAAGAAGCCTAACATAACTATTTCCCGTCAATGATCCGTTCAGTTGGACCAGAGAACCCAGTCCATTCCATGTAAACACAGATCGCACGATTATGGAGCCACCACCAGCTTGTATAGCCCACACTTTCTGCTGCTTGTCCTTGGTCTTGCCAAATCCTATCTTGGCCAGCAAGGTCGCACGATATTTCCCCAATTGAGAACGTTTGGAGCCTCAGGGGCATGGCTGTCCAAGCAGCTCAGGATTTTGACCGTGACACCCCATAGCATCACTCCTGGTTGTCGGACCGTCTACAGATACGTCTCTGCTGGTCGTCTGGGCTCAGTTCGATGGAAAACTTATCACTGAAGACAATTCTACTCTAGTCAATGAGATTACAGCCCAAAGACGTGACTGGAAACGCTCCAGAGAGTGATGAGATACTAACCTGACTGTCGCCCGCTGTATCGTCTGACAAACAGGAGTGATGGTCTGGGGTGCCATTTCTTTTCAAAGCAGGACTCCTGTATTCGTCATTCACGGTATAGTTACGACACCGCGGTACGTCGACAACATTCTACGCCCCGTTTTGTTGCCCTTCATGGTAAGCCTCCTAGGCTCACAGTTCAGCAAGATAATGCTCATCTGCACACGGCGAGACTTTCTACTGCTCGCTACTTTGGCCAGCAGGGTCGCCGGAACTCTCCCCAATTAAGAACGTTTGGGCAGGGCCCTGCAAGCAGCTCTGGATTCTGACGATCTAACGCTCCAATTGGACATAATTTGGGCACGATGTGCGTCAGGAGGACATCCAATAGTTCTATCAATCAACGCCAAGCCGAACAACTGCTTGCGTAAAGGCCAAATGTGGACCAATACGTTATTCAATTGCGCAGTTTATGAAGCTCTTTCTCTTGAATGAATCAACGAATTGTTCTGAAATGGTAAGCATTGGTTTTTCTGTACACGTACATCAGGGGTACCCAATTCCTTTTCTTAACGTCCTCAAGTTATTCAACAAACGAATTTTCCAAAAAATGCAAGTAATTCTGTCCCGTCATTTGGTCTTCTAAAATGACTGGACTTATCAACAAATTATCGACCATATCACACAAAAAATTAATCCAATAACGAACTTGGAAATTGGTTTCCACAGTAGCTTGTAGATTTTCATGCAACCATCGATGATTATTAAGTATGTTGTTGATTCCATTTCTTGTACAAGTGGCTTGTTACATAGCCATTTGTTACGCTATATATATGTATATATATTGTAATTCATCAGGTGAATTTTTCTTTTGTTAGAGCATGATTCTTTCTCTCAGGGATATTATCTTTTCTTATCACTTTTACTTACCTGCATGAGCAAATATGAAACGGGTTCTTGAAGGCCGCTGTTATTCATGTACCAGCTTTAGATTTTGAACGTGATGACTAAAATATAGTTGCCGTAAACTGAATTGAACGTAATTTTGTTAATTTCTATTTATTGATTGCAAAGCAAGGCTCGAGAGAATTTCGATTGTTGCCATGGAGCGGCCAAGATAAAACTTACTGAACTCATGGAATCCGTATAATTTAAAAATGAATTTTAACGTAAATTAATTATCTGTTACAATTTAGAAAGGTGCTTACAACGAAATCTCTCGCATTTACAGTTACTGTTAACACTTTGAAAGATCAGTTAATACTTCGGAGCGTAATAGCCGACCAGAGGTTGCATCGGAAGATGAGCTTCTCGCAGTGTAAATTTCTGAAAAAATGCTTATTAAAAATAATTTGCCGTTGCGACCATTTGAGGTGACAACTATTACAAAGAAATTCATTTTGTGATAACAGTAATTTGTTTATTTTAGCAGAATACCGAATAACTTACATAAAATATGTGTAGCCGCTCAATGGCTGCCTTCCGTATCGCGAAACAAAACAGTACAATCGCGTCTCTTTACGATCCTTTTTTATTTTCATAGACATGTTTTAAATAAAGATGCTACTATTAAATTATCGCTGCATCTCAGTTGTTTCAAGAACATTAACTCTATCTTTTATACTAATTATGTTCTTAAAATACAGATACTTAAAATACAAATAATATTTGGTTCACTCTTAACAATATTGTTCACTGTTTACAACTGATAAAAATGTCAATATTTGTGTGACGTACCGTCACAGGCTTCATCAGTGAAGAGCATTAATGGAAGCAAACGACAATTGTCGTTTGATCAGTGACAGAATTGAAGTCGTGTGGCATTGTGCCAATTTGAAGATTGTGGACACGCTGAATGTGAATTGGGTGCAAGTATTTCACATGTCATGATCCCCAGACATGAGTTCGTGGCACATTGATACGTACAGAAAGACGGCGTGTGCTGGTCTGATACGTGCAGGAAGTCGCAGTGTGCTGGTAGGAGCACTACGCCGTACCATTTCAACAGTGTGGTTCAGAAGGAGAATGGGAACTTGGAAGAGTACCTGTTTCGTACAATGTGCTGTGAACTTTGGTCCACACTCTAAGACCGGGAATTCGACGCGTCTATAAGCGCCGACGGTATTCTTAGACAGCAGCGGGAGCATTACCATCGTAGAAGCCGTAAACATACACCATATCTGCATATTCTTCATTAGTGTAGATGAGTGGAATTTTTGCCAGCGCGTGTACAAACACAGTTAATCGATGCTTCTCTCTGATATTCCCTCAATCTCTTGCGCTACTTCACTCACAAAACACCGTATACAACTGCGCATTTAACGGGTTACTTTAATGGTAATGGTTCAAATGGCTCTGAGCACTATGGGACTTAACATCTATGGTCATCAGTCCCCTAGAACTTAGAACTACTTAAACCTAACTAACCTAAGGACATCACACAACACCCAGTCATCACGAGGCAGAGAAAATCCCTGACCCCGCCGCTTTAATGGTAGAATGACATCCGGAGCAAGAGGGTGAAAGCAGCGAGGTAGGTTGGGCTTTGGTGAAACGTCAAAGAGGTTCAGTGGGTAAGACGCATATGTGCGCGCCACTAGCAAAAAATGGTTCAAATGGTTCTGAGCACTATGCGACTTAACTTCTGAGGGCATCAGTCGCCTAGAACTTAGAACTAATTAAACCTATCTAACCTAAGGACATCACACAGATCCATGCCCGAGGCAGGGTTCGAACCTGCGACCGTAGCGCCACTAGCACAAAAACAAATGTACGTTAAATGTTTCTATCTAGGAAACCATTCGGAATAGGGCGGACGTCCTCATGAAGCTTCCTGCTTCAAATGATCGGTCCTGTCATATCCCAGAATAATGACCATTTCTTCTGGGACACACTGCATTTTCACATCATCAGGAGAAAAATAATTAGGTTGATGCTGAACTGGCCATCCTCAGATCTGAAGTCAGGTGACAACTGTACTCAAAGCTCTGACGCCTTTGTGTCTCGGAGAACACGAAGAAGACCGTGAAGACGATAGTTAACCATCGTGCAAAGTTATCAAATGACCACCAATAAAGAAGAATATTTATCAGTCACATATAGCCACAGTTAAATGTAAATAGTTTCTAGCAGTTACTGTGCATCATAAGGGCAAGACAAGGGTCTTCACGTTTAGCGTAACGCGGAGCGCGCCACCTTGCAAGACCGGAAAGTGAGCTACTACCGGATCGAATCCCTGTGACGGACCGACGACCGTGACTGAGTGAGCTTTTTAGGCGGTTTCCCACGCTCGTTTAGGCAAATGCAGCTCTCCACTTTCCGCCTCAGAGAATACGACACACAAACAGCTAAAATACGACCACGCCGAGAACAAAGTTTACAGAGAGACGGCCCACATTTCTTCCCCTCCTTGGGTAACTGACGACTATCGCGACACAAAGGCATCCGGTCGCGAAGTTAAATTAATAAAATAAATTTGCCGAAACTTGAGTACAGAGGATCCCGTAATTAGACGAGGTAAAAGCTAACGAAAATAAGAAGATAAAGGAAAGGAGATAAACATTCAAATGGCAGTGTAAATGTACTTCCCTTTTACATGAAATATCGCCCACCTCTGTAGTATTGGCGGCTTTGAATCCTGATGCTGGAAGAATTTTTCAACTCCAGTGTTTCACCGGTAAAGGGAAGATGCGTGGTGGAATGAAGTTCATGATCACCAGCGTTCGTTTAGATGTCCTTTATGACATTGTTAACTTCTCCGCAGCGCCTCAAAGAGTGAGGTGAGGCTATTGATGGTCATCTGTCCATTGAATGGGAAGGTTAAGCCCGGAGGACATCTTCGTACTATTTGAGAGTAATAAACTATATTCCACCACCGTTTTACCCGCTCCCTTCTCTCATCATGATATTTTTTTCTTTTACAGCACATGTGTGGCCAATCAGTTGCCCTTACACTCTACAGATACACTTGGACACGCAACTCTCACATACCGAGGGCAAACGGGTCACTGTGCGTGAGGGAGGAAAATCCTCTCCCATTGAGCGGCTGAAGTTAGCATTAAGGGTCTCTCAGCCAACATTACCATAAGCTTCTGTCTTCTCCTTACACGAACTAAGTATAGTTTATTAATTTTCTTCTTTTTTACGAACACACTAGCGGTAATTGTTTGAGATAAACCGCAATAAATTAGTCATCTACATTGGAACTGCATATCTACATCCATAACTGCATCTACACTCAGGAACGTTGAAAACAGCGCAGCGAGAGATAGGAAAGCAAAACCGCGAAACTTAGCAAATAGGTACACGGAGATCCGATATTAGTTTTATTTTTTTATTTATTTGTTGCAGAATTAAAGACCTGTTACGTGGTGTTTTAAAACAGGTCGTACATTTCACAGTTTTCGTTTGTCGTCTTTTTCGTAGGTTTTTTTATTTGTTTTTATCTACAACATTTGACAAAGAATAATACTTTTTTTTAAATAACAATAATTTAAGATTGAAATATAAATAAAATTTTATTGTTTTAAGAAAAATGCAAAAAGATGATGCGACAGGGGAGAGATTTATTATTGCCATCGCCGATTGTGACTGACGGTGAATACCTCGGAATGGTTTCTTCTCGCTGTTGATCACCAGTCACAACAAAAAGTATAGTTAGTAGTAGAGTAGTAACGCTAATCCTATGCATTAACATTAGGTGTTCATCTGTGTACAACACTGGAAGCTTTCTTGGCTAGATCACAGCACCTGCCGTCTTCCTATGCCTCTTCCTCTTCAGTGTCACTATTTTCACTGCCACTGCGAGTGTCATTGTCCACTATCTGGAGATTGTTGTTCCATTCATATAGGCATGTGTGTTATGTCGTGTGCGCAGGTATTCTTCGTGTGTTGTTTTTGAAATACTGTCTGTAAATGCATTGAGTTGCGCCCATTGTTCTTCGTCTCTTATTACTGCTTATGTGTGTATGACTGTTCCTGTGTAGGCTAAGTGTAGTACATGTTTATTGTTCGCGTACTGTCCGGAGACGAAGACAGTGTCTTCTGGGGAACCTTCTTCCCCGCATGTGCATGTAGGTGTATGTCTCTGACTCATGGAGTTTAAGTGCGTGGGATAAAGTCCGTGTCCAATTAAGAAATGTACCATAGCGCGGCTGAGATCGATATGTCTCATTCTCAACCGCTCCCTTAGGTCAGGGAGTAAGTCGTGCGTTCTACGTCCCTTATCACTTACATCCCACTCACCTTGCCATGAATCAAAACCCAACCTTTTAAGGAGACATGTCGTCTGTATCGGTACACCAGTTAATGCGTATACCCTGTCCAGCCTCCTCATCTTTAACCAATACCTTCCAGCTCTGTATTTGATAGTGATACCTATGGGACGTATTCCGGGCCCCTGACGTGTTTGCTGAAGACTCCAGATAGCCTAAGTAGGACGCTTCTCTACCCTTGTCTGACTGATGCATTGTTGATGACCAGGTTCAGTCTATGCCAAGTACAAGCAGAAGCGAAGCGAAGCAGAGCACTGATTTGAAGAATGTACAGTGGTATCTGCTTATGACTGGTAGACGTAATCTGTACTGTTTCGAATTTAGCCTCACCAGGTTATGTAGTATTTCTTCTGCTTTGTCTGTTGGTAGCGTGGAAATTCAATTTCTCATCTATGTGTACCCCTAGATAGAGCGTAACATGAGCTCGTTTTATGTTTGTGTTCTCTATTTTAACTAAACGGTTTCTTTGGAGGGATCCTTTGAGTAATGTGTATGTTGTTTTATTTTCGGCTATTCTGAATTTGTTGTTGTGACGTCATCGTGTAACTGTTTGTAGTATTCCATAAGCTTCTTCTTCTAGCTTGGACCTGTTGCTTGCAGTGACTACAACTAATAGGTCATCTGCGTAGGTAGCAATTTCTTCTGACCTGATATCCCCTTCTATAAGTTGTAGGAGGAGTTCGATTGTTGTATCCCAGAAGATAGCGCCGCAGATCGATCCTTGAGGACAGCCTTTGGTAATTTTTTAAAATTACTTTCTACCGTCCATCTGCCATTCGACTACTTGATCTGTACAGTAGTCTAGGAAACAATTGTACAGTGATGCAGTACCTCCGGATGTCTTAACCTCTGAATTTGCCGGTTCTGAAGCCGAACTGGTGTAGACTCATGCCCCTGAGAGTTCTGTGGGTTTGCAAGGCTTACACAGTTCTCCTGAATCTCTGCTAAGGTATTTATTAGGCATATTGGCTTGTAAGTCTTTGGATCTGAGGGACACCGTCTGCTGATTTCTTAATAATGAGTGCTTTGCAGATTTTCCATACTGCAGGTACCCTGTCCAGCCGTAAGGTATCGTTCAGTGACGTGACGTTTTTTCATGTTGAGGGGCTGTCTCATAATCAGCACGCCCGTATTCTGTTCGCTAGACGACAATGCGGAACTACACCGAACGCGTTCCGGAAGTTAAAGAAGATGCTATCAACGTGGGGCCCGGTATGTGTCGCTTCCTGTGCCTCGTGAACAACCAGACCGATCTGCTATCACACGAGTCCACGTAAACTCCTACAGAGGGGATTTTGTGTCCACAGGAACGTCATAACACGCGAGGATAATACGTGTTCTAAAATTTTACAGCAGACTGTCGTGTAGGCCTATAGTAGTGGGTGTCTGATGGATAACATTTCTTTAAAGCAAGAATGACACGTCCATTTTACAAACAGTAGGAAAGCTTCACTTCTTACTAATTTTGCCTCGGTAGAAACATCTCAGCAATTGCTGAATCTATAAAAAGTACTACAAGCTACTATACAGCATACTGCAGTATTCTTTAAATCAGTACAAAATAACTTTTACACGTAACTTTTAAGATCATATGCACCAAACCCATCTGTAATTCTGTAAGTTGCATTAGTAATGCGTCATTAAATATAGAAGCAATATCCTGTACAGATGTTAGTGGCAGAAAATAACAAAATTCTAACTAGTACTTCTTTTACAGAACACTAAGCATTTCATGCCCTTCGCTCCACTTCAGAAGGTACAATTTTTTTAATGTTCCTCTAGCTTCGTCCCCGTTACTCAGTTTTATTTACTGACGAAGCTCCGAGAAATTCGGTGGCTTTTTGGGTTAAAAATTCTTCAACGATACTTTGGCCACTGTGGAAACTTGTGCGATCACACAAGCTGACATGTGCCCGGTCTTGCTACGGCTCTTGAATACCGGTTTGCCATTTTATTTTTTTGCGTGCGCCCTGTCGTGACAGGCGATCCACAAGCTGCAACCTGCGCCTGTCGCCCATACGCGAAGCGGCTGCGGATCGTTTACGTCCTTGTGCGGTCGTGCCGCCCACCTGACAGCGGGTCGCTAGCGCAGCCGTCACCTGTCTCTCGCGAACAGCGTGGCTGCAGTTGCTGTGGGCACCGCGCTGCTCCTGCGCTCGAAAGGAGAGCAGGCTGGGGTTTAATGCCCAGTTGTGAACAAGGTCACAAAATGAAGGAGAAGAAGGTAAAATAAAAAATGTGAAAAATTTACAGTCGTACTACATAAGCTCATCGGACACTCTTAAGAAACGGACTGATGTCTTTGGAGGGCTGCAGATCACGGGTGTCTAACCCGCGACCCAAAGCAAGTATCAGTGCATCAGTGCTGCCCAAGCAGTGAGCATCAATTACACGCTCAGTAAAAGAAAAAAGTTATGGTAAATTGAATATCTGCATTTTTTTCCGCTGTTATTGGTAGTGCTAAGTATTATGTGCGGCACAAAAGTAATGGACTTCTTCCAGTGAGTGGCACGTAAGCTAAAAGGCTGGACACGCCTGCTGTTGGTGGTATAGAATTGGTACCAGGTGGTCATGCCACACCCTTCCTCAACATGGACATTCGACAGAATGACAGAAAGGAGCTGTCGCGTTTGGCCATTTTAATTTATAGGCTTTTCCGGTCTGGCTTGAATATCAGACAACAGACAAATAATAGTAGATAATGATAATAGTATGTGATGAGAGCATAAATTTCTAATGGTGCTTAATACAAACTTTGGGCGCTTGACAATGGCGTTTTGCATAAGATCCGTTCATTGTATTCTACTGGCCATTAAAATTGCTACACCACGAAGATGACGTGCTACAGACGCGAAACTTAACCGACAGGAAGAACATGCTGTGATATGCAAATGATTAGCTTTTCAGAGCATTCACACAAGGCTGGCGCCGGTGGCGACACCTACAACGTGCTGACATGAGGAAAGTTTCCAATCGATTTCTCATACGCAAACAGCAGTTGACCGGCGTTGCCTGGTGAAACGTAATTGTGATGGCTCGTGTAAGGAGAAGAAATGTGCACCATCACATTTCCGACTTTGTTAAAGGTCGGATGGTAGCCTATCGCGATTGCGGTTTATCGTATCGCGACATTGCTGCTCGCGTTGGTCGAGATCCAGTGACTGTTAGCAGAATATGGAATCGGTGAGTTCAGGAGGGTAATACGGGACGCCGTGCTGGATCCCAACGGCCTCGTATCACTAACAGTCGAGATGACAGGCATCTTATCCGCATGGCTGTAACGGATCGTGCAGCCACGTCTCGATCGCTGAGTCAACAGATGGGGACCTTTGCAAGACAGCGACCATCTGCACGAACAGTTCGGACACCATGGCAGCGGTTACCCTTGACGCTGCATCACAGACAGGAGCGTCTGCGATGGTGTACTCAACGACGAACCTGGGTGCACGAATGGCAAAACGTCGTTTTCTCGGATGAATCCGGGTTCTGTTTACAGCGTCATGATGCTCGCATCCGTGGTTGACGACATCGCGGTGAACGCACATTGGAAGCGTGTATTCGTTATCGCCATACTGGCGTATCACCCGGCGTGATGGTATGGGGTGCCACTGGTTACACGTCTCGGTCACCTCTTGTTCGTATTGACGGCAATTTGAACAGTGGACGTTACATTTCAGATGTATTATGATCCGTGGCTCTACCATTCATTCGATCCCTGCGAAACCCTACATTTCAGCAGGATAATGCACGACCGAATGTTGCAGGTCCTGTACGGGCCTTTCTGGATACAGAAAATGTTCGACTGCTGCCCTGGCCAGCACATTCTCCAGATCTCTCACCAACTGAAAACGTCTGGTCAATGGTGGCCGAGCAACTGGCTCGTCACAATACGCCAGTCACTACTCTTGGTGAACTGTGGTATCGTGTTGAAGCTGCATGGGCAGCTGTACCTGTACACGCCATCCAAGCTCTGTTTGACTCAATGCCTAGGCGTATCAAGGCCGTTATTACGGCCAGAGGTGGTTGTTCTGGGTACTGATTTCTGAGGATCTATGCACCCAAAATTGCGTGAAAATGTAATCACATGTCAGTTCTAGTATAATATATTTGTCCAATGAATACCCGTTTATCTTCTGCAGTTCTTCTTGGTGTAGCAATTTTAAGGCCAGTAGCGTAAGTTAGACCGTGAGTGACTCTTCTGAAAATATTTCTTTATCGCACTTCGTAGATTGAATAATTCTAAATCATTCATAAGATTTGTAACATGCCAAGGTGCTGCTGTATTGGAGCAATAGCTTGCAACATGAATGAAACACATGATAAAATACGAGGGTTGGAACTTTAATAGTGGCAACTATTTATTTACAGCTCGTACAAAATAGATGCGTGTTTCAAAGTTTCAATGACCTTCAAAGTAGACACCAGCATTGTGTATAACCCATTGCCAGCGATGTGGAGGTCGTAGCAGTGCCAGTTGTGTTAACAGTTCGAGCGTCGCGGTCTATTGCCTGACGAATTTGTAACACTTCTGAAGCGAACGTCGCGAAGTCTTTCCTTAAGTTTATAAATCGAGTTGAACTCACGAGGGCTTAAGCAAGGGGAGTGCAGTAGGTGGTATAGCACTTAGCAGCCACATCAGTCAAACAAATCAGTAACAGCTTGTACTGTACGTGCTTGAGCATTGTTCTGCAAAATGATGGTCAGGTCCTGCAGGAAGTGTCATCATTTCTGTCTCTAAGCTGGTCGTAGGTTGTGTTCGAAAAATGAACAGCATAGAGACAAAAGTGATGACACTTCCTGCAGGACCTGACCATCATTTTGCAGGACAATGCTCAAGCACGTACAGTGCAAGCTGTTACTGATTTGTTTGACTGATGTGGCTGCTAAGTGCTATACCACCTACTGCACTCCCCTTGCTTAAGCCCTCGTGAGTTCAACTCGATTTATAAACTTAAGGAAAGACTTCGCGACGTTCGCTTCAGAAGTGTTACAAATTCGTCAGGCAATAGACCGCGACGCTCGAACTGTTAACACAACTGGCACTGCTACGACCTCCACATCGCTGGCAATGGGTTATACACAATGCTGGTGTCTACTTTGAAGGTCATTGAAACTTTGAAATACGTATCTATTTTGTACGAGCTGTAAATAAATAGTTGCCACTTTTAAAGTTCCAACCCTCGTAGTATCACTGCATTCACAAAACATTACACTAAATTGAATTACATACAAACTTACATTAATTCTGTTGCTGTGTAACTAGGGGTACACCTAGTGAGATTGCGTCTCAATAAAACAGTAATAGTAATAATGGCGGTGTGTCAAATAATTATCTGCAGCGATAGAAATATGCGTCCGATCTGGACCTCTACAAGAACAAAAAAGGTGCCGTCTTCTCGGAAAGACAACTGAACTGCGTAATTATTCTAATGATTCAGCGGTTGCACGACGCAATCGATACAACCGCTTATACTAATTAATATCTTAAGTAATTCTTTATTTATATTCTCAACTTACATCTACGGTTTTGCAATGTATCAACTCCCATCCAGAAAAATTTGCCATTAAAACGTGCACATAACCAAACCGTGAATGAAACGCCAAATTTGTTGTTGTATCAACACGGGCTGTTCAGCGTGTCTGCAAGGTCTGGTAGACCACATGTAATATGGCGTAAGAGCAGTGGTTGTAAAAAGATCCTATCCGACAAGGACCAGATACGTTGTCATGCCTTGTGAAAGACAATCGGCTTCAAACGCGACAGAAATTGCTAATGCCAGTGAATTCATGTCCATCTCAATCAGTTATCGAGCGAACATTGGGAAGTGAACTGGACGCTTGGAGCCGGGTACGTCGTGAAAGACCGTTGCTCATAGTGGCACATAAAACTACACGTCTTCAATGGGCCAAATATAGAAACTGGGCGGTCGCTGACTGAGGCGTATAGTGTGGTCCGACGAGTCGCTATTTTGCTTCATTTCCAATGATGCAAGGCGTCGAGTGCACAAACGATCCAATGAAGCGTTTAACCTGCTGCGTGTGCAGGGTGTAGATAAGGCAGGAGGTGATGGTGTGAAGTTCTTGGTGTGTTTTTCGTACCATTTTGTGAGCCAATTCATTTAGGTTACCGTGAACAGTAATGTTTATTCCAACGTTCTCGATGAACAAGTACTGTTCTTCCTTTTACATCTTCACAATGAGTATGCTGTGGACACTTCCGTCTTCCAAGCCATGTTCACAGGGCTGCACGCAAACGTTCCGTGTTTGACGAAGGCTCAGTAACGCTATTGCACCGACTATCCTACCCAGAATTTCAAGGACTACTTGGAACCTTGCTTGCAACGTTGCAATCATTACCTCTCCAATTTGGTTGCTTTCCCTGATATAATGATCAATGAATGGCTTCGTCTGGAGCAATAAAAAAAAAGCGACGTACCACGAAGGAATTATCCGAATGAGACGGAAATTGGCAGATGTGATGTACATGTACAGACAAACAAATGATTACAATTTCAGGACAAAAACTGTTGATTTACTCAAGAGAAAAAGCTTCACAAACTAAACAATTTAACGTGTTGGTCCACCTCTGGCCCTTATGCAAGCAGTTATTCGGCTTCGCATTGATTGACAGGGTTGTTGGATGTCATCCTGAGGCATACCGTGACAAATTTTGTCCAATAGGAGAGTTAGGTCGTCAAAATCCCGAGACGGTTTGAGGGCCCTGACTATAATGCTCCAAACGTTCTCAGTTGAGAAGAGATCCGGCGACCTTTGACCGGCGTACGGTTTGACAAGCAGTAGTAACTCTCGCCTTGTGCAGGCAATCATTATCTGGCTGAAATGTAAGCCCAGAATGGCTTGTCGTGAAGGGTAACAAAAAAGGGACGGGGAGTAGAATATCGACGACGTACCGCTGTGCTGTAAGGATGGCGCAGATGAGAACCAAAGGGATCCTTCAATGAAGGCACCCGAAACCATCAATCCTGGTTGTCGGGCCGTATGGCTGGTGATAGTCATGTTGGTATCCCACCACTGTCCGGAATTCCTCCAGTCACGTCTTCGCTGGTCATCTGTGATCAGTTCGAAGTGGAACTCATCACTGAAGACAGCTCTACTCAAGTTTTCACTGAGAATATGGTAGCTCCGCGTGAAGCTATATTATGAATCACAAGTCCCACGAGGGCAGAGTCAGAACAACGAGACGCTTGAACAGCGGCCTGCAGAAATTTCGTAAGGCGACACCTAAGGTCGTTTTGAATACTCTTTTCTGGGCTGAGAATATTTCTTGTTAGTGTACAGAGTTGCCCCAAAACATAATAGCATAGGATATAATCAAATTATAGCATTAAAAGTAGACACGTTCTTGTTTTGCAAGGGCAGTGACAATGGAGGTTATTCTTAGAGTAGAGAGAGCAACAATTAGTTGCTGCAAAAGGCTCTGAATGTCATATTTGCCAGAGAGCTTTTAATTTATCTTCAGATCGAAGAGTTTAAAGTGATCAATCTCATTATTAATTCGATCACCTCTGACAGCAAAATTTCGCTTCTGCTAGAGTCTAGTGTCAGAAACTGAATTTACTCTGTTTCGTTGCCACTAAGCATGAATCAGTTTTCTGCATGCAAAGAACTAATATTCTGCACAAGCCTAACTGCTCAGTTATTTACAGAAGATTCTACGTCTTCACCTGTAAACAGAAATTTTTTTGAATTGCCTGCCGGATAGTGAAAAACGAAATTTTACATATTGTGCATATACTGTGGAGTACAAAAACTACTTGATTAAGTCTGTAGGTAATTTAGAGGAATACGGAGTGAGAATGTTAGTATACAGGACTACCAAGTTTGTCAGCAACATTGGCTGGGCGTTGACTCCATCTGAACCTTGATAACAGAAATGTGTATGTCATTCAGCGCTGCTCCATCTTTATGCGAACGTTCATCAGTCGCAGTAGCTGGCGAGTGGTGGCGAACCAATCCCTCGGCAAGCCATGACCAGACGTGAAAGATATGGAAGACATACATACCAAGGCAACAATAGACTGATATCAAGGCAGGTCAGGACAGCATGGGCATCATGCGCTCTTGTGTTATCTTATTGACATAACATGTCACGGACATCTCGAAGATAGCACACAACATTGGTCTTAGTATATCAGAGCTGTAACGGATGCTGTCCGAATTAACATCTATGCGAGCAAGAGGTCATCGCACTGAATATTCAGTGGCATCTAAAATGGTTCAAATGGCTCTGAGCACTATGGGACTTAACATCTGAGGTCATCAGTTCCCTAGAACTTAGAACTATTTAAACCTAACTAACCTAAGGACATCACACACATCCATGCCCGAGGCAGGATTCGAACATGCGAACGTAGCGGTCGCGCTGTTCCAGATGTAGCACCTAGAACCGCTCGGCCACTCCGGCCGGCAGTGGCATCCCACATCACTGTGCAATGTGCTGGGCGCGTATGAGAATCGCAACTGCAATCTGGCAAACTCCTTTCTTATCTGAGCCTCCACACACGGAAGTGTCCATCACGATGCTGTATGCAGAACTAGGACTCGTCTGAAAAGACGAGGTGGTGCCATTTCTGCATCAAGTGTTGTTGGGCCCTCCATTATCGGCGGGCTTCCCGGTACTGGAGCGGCAAGGGAAGGCGCTAAATTGTCGCAGTGCCGACAGTCCGTGATGCCCCAGGTTTGTCCATGTGGATACTTGTCTTTCTGCAAACAGGCCTGTTTCGTGACTCAAAGTACGTGTCAAGGCCGAAGTATCTCAATGTAGACAAGTGTAATGTGCTGCGAATATACAGAAAGATAGATCCTTTATCATTTAGCTACAAAATAGCAGGTCAGCAACTGGAAGCAGTTAATACCATAAATTATCTGGGAGTACGCATTAGGAGTGATTTAAAATGCAATGATCATATAATGTTGATCGTCGGTAAAGCAGATGCCAGACTGAGATTCATTGGAAGAATCCTAAGGAAATGCAATCCGAAAACAAAGGAAGTAGGTTACAGTACGCTTGTTCGCTCACTGCTTGAATACTGCTCAGCAGTGTGGGATCCGTACCAGATAGGGTTGATAGAAGAGATAGAGAAGATCCAACGGAGAGCAGCGCGCTTCGTTACAGGATCATTTAGTAATCGCGAAAGCGTTACGGAGATGATAGATAAACTCCAGTGGAAGACTCTGCAGGAGAGACGCTCAGAAGCTCGGTACGGGCTTTTGTCAAAGTTTCGAGAACATACCTTCACCGAAGAGTCAAGCAGTATATTGTTCCCTCCTACGTATATCTCGCGAAGAGACCATGAGGATAAAATCAGAGAGATTAGAGCCCACACAGAGGCATACCGACAATCCTTCTTTCCACGAACAATACGAGACTGGAATAGAAGGGAGAACCGATAGAGGTACTGAAGGTACCCTCCGCCACACACCGTCAGGTGGCTTGCGGAGTATGTATGTAGATGTAGATGTAGATGTAGATATCCTGCATAGTCGAGTGAACAATGTCTGCCCTCGGCGGGTTATAGTCATGTGTAACTATTGTGATCCTTCATGGCGTTGAGTACGGCCTTCTCAGTCCATCGATTCCATATTTGAAGGACAATACTAGGGGTCGTGGAATAATTATAGGCATTATGGTTAGGCCACAATTTAACCGCTGTCGAATACAGACACGTGATAGTAGAAATTTCTCCTTCTTAAGCGAGACACAACCTATTACTTCACAAAATACCAACATTATTCAAATTACGAGAACACAGGACTTCAGCCGAATATAGGCATTACAACAAATAAATGGTGAAGGCTGAAAATATATGCCGGACTGAGACTTGAACTCGGGTGCTCCGCTTTTCAAGCCTTAGCCGCCTCGGCCACCCGGACACACTTCTCGTCCAACCAATTCCCGATCTGTCACGCGCAAGTAGAGCCCCCACCCATTAGTTCAACTACTTGTAGCATTTGCGAAGTAGCGCAGCTGTTCGGAAGACATGGTGCAACTGCTCTGAAAGTACCTACAGCCCTTCTTGCTCACAAATATACGAGCGAGGACGGTTCTAGTTATTCTCACTCGGGATGCACCATATCTCGTGAACCCATGCAAGGCTTAGCGAATGTTAGTAGCAATGGGACTAATGGATGGGGGCGCTACTTGTGCGTGGCAGGTTGAGAATTTGGGTTGGACATGTCTGACAGAACAGACCCACCCACCTACCCACACACACACACACACACACACACACACACACACATACACATATGTACAGACACACACTGAAGCGCCAAAGAAATTGGAATACGCTTGCGTATTTAAATACAGACTTACGTAAAGAGGCAGAATACGGCGCTGCGGTCGGCAACGCCTATATAAGACAGCAAGTGTCTGGCTCAGTTGTTAGTACTGCTGCTACAATGGCGAGTTATCAAGATTTAAGTGGGTCTGAATGTGGTGTTATAGCCGGCATACAGCGTCTCCGAGGTAGCGATGAAGTGGGGATTTTCCATTATGACCATTTCACGAGTGTATCGTGAATACAAGGAATCCGGTAAAATATCAAATCTCCGACATCGCTACGGCCGGAAAAAGATCCTGCAAGAACGGGACCAACGACGACTGAAGAGAATCGTTCAACGTGACAGAAGTGCAACCCTTCTGCAAACTGCTGCAGATTTCAGTGCTGGGCCATTAACAAGTGTCAGTGTGCGAACCATTCAGCGAAACTTCATCGATATGGGCTTTCGGAGCTGAAGGCCCACTCGTGTACCCTTGATGATAGCACGACACAAACATTTATTCCTCGCCTAGGCCCGTCAATACCGACATTGGACTGTTGATGACTGGAAAGAAGTTGCCTGGCCGGACGAGTCTCGTTTCAAATTGTATTGAGCGGATGAGCGTGTACGAGTATGGAGACAATGGAGACAACTTCATGAATCCATTGTCCTTGCATGTCAGCAGAGGACTGTTCAAGCTAGCGGAGGCTCCGTAATGGATTGGGGCGTGTGCAGTTCGAGTGACATAGGAACCCTGATACGTCTAGAAACGACTCTGACAGGCAACACGTACGTAAGCACCCTGCCTGATCACCTGAATCCTTTCATGTCTCCATTGTGCATTCCGATGGACATGGGCAATTCCAGCAGGACACTGCGACACCCCACACTTCCAGAGTTGCTACGCAGTGGCTCCAGGAACACTCATCTGAGTTTAAACACTTCCACTGTCCAGCAAACTCCCCAGACAAGAACATTATTGAGCATATCTGGGATGCCCTGCAACGTGCTGTTCAGAAGAGATCTCCATCTCCTCGTACTTTTACGGATTTATGGACAGCCCCGCGGGATTCATGGTGTAAACTCCCTCTAGCACTACTTCAGACATTAGTCGAGTCCACGCCATGTCGTGTTGCGGCACTTCTGCGTGCTTTCGGGGGCCCTACACGATATTAGGCAGATGTACCAAATTCTTCGCCTCGTCAGTGATGAGTGATAGCGCCCCTAGGTCTTCTGAACCTCTGCAGGACTTAAGTGAATGCTCCGAGCAGGGTGGCTAACGGATGAGGGTGCTACTTGCGCGTGACAGGTTGAGAATTTGGGTTGGACGGGAAAAGGGTCCAGATGGCCGACGTCATCGCCGGCACGATAGCTCAGCGTGTTCGGTCAGAGGGCTGGCTCCCCTCTGTATTAAAGAAAAAACTGAATGAGATATTCAACAATCAACATGAACAGGTGTTATCTGACGTCTGCCCAGACTATATGCTGAGAACAATAACGATCAAAATGGGAACAAAGAAAAAAGTTTTTAAGGCAAGTGTTCTAGAGAAGTGGAGCACCTGAGATCGAATATATGTCTGGCACAAATTTTCAGTGTTCGCCATCGATTTTTTTCAATGCCTGTGGTGAGCTGAAGTCCTGATTTGTCATAATATAATTTACGGGCGCTGTATCACCAGTGCTACTTTAAACTGTCTTTCGGTGATAATGTTCCAATGTGAAGGTCGTCGTGAACTAGTATTTGTTCCTCCGGCTTCGTTATGGAAATCCTATTTTATTATTTATTTCAGTATAAACCAATCATTGCCAGCATTGTTTATTCAACATTAAAAGCCAGTCATTCTTACGTAAATGTGTTTCTAGCCCAAAGAAACAAGAAACAGCATCATTAAAATTCGTTGTGGCACAAATAACATGGTCACATGTGTCGTTATTTTCGCTCTCTTACACATGTGTGAGAGAGACCAAGAGGAAAGATCGACACTCTCTTTTAACCACTCGTTCGAATGTTTCATCCTCAAAAATGTGCTCTTACTGCGCAGAAGAAGGAAGAAATTGGAGATAAATGATTCTTCTTTTCTTTTCATGAAAAAATTCGGCTCTCTGCTAGAACTCCAGTAGAGCCTAAAACTGACGGGCTAACTGACAGAAATATCTTACAGCAACAAAAAAACGGATTATTCTTTATTTGTTGTTATTACAAAACAATGTCTAAGAATTGGAAATTCCTGTACTTTCTAAATCATTGTTTGCTTAAATGCGGTTACGTCGCAGTCTTTTAAAATTAAAATAAAGATGACCGAGAGCTGAATGATAAACTCCTCATTAAAAGATAGTAATCGTTACAAAGGGATAAGGGGCAGTCAAATTAAACCGAGACAGATACAAAAAAATTAAGTAAACTGTTTATTACTTAAAGAGTAATCGCCATAACAGTTAATGTATATTTCCTGATGTGATGAAAGACGAACAATGCCTTCATGGAAAAGTGTTTCTGGTTGTCTATGGAGCCACGATTGTACCCAGGCGTGCACCAGTTCGTCCTAAGCAAAAACCGACGACCACGAAATACTTTCTACAGGGCTCCAAAAATATGAAAATTGCTTGGGGATTTATTCGTACTGTATGCAGGAACTGTAAAGGTTTTCCAACAAAACTTCTGCAACTTAGTCGAAACATCCGTGGCAACATATGCGCTGGCATTTTTTTAGCAGGGTCTTTGAACTGCGCAGCAGAAGTTTCGCTTGGAAGCCCTCACTCATCCTCCGCATAGTCCTGGTCCATCCCAATGCGATTTCCATATTTTTTGACCCCTGAAAAAAATTTCGTGGCCGTCGATTTGCTTTGGACGAAGAGTTGCACGCCAGGGGACTCACAGGCAACCACAAACATTTTTTACGTGAAGGCATTGACCGTCTTGTCCCGGAGTGGGATAAATGTGTTGACAGTTATGGTGATTACTTTTGAAATTATAAACAGCTTTATTACTTTTCCCCAACTGTCTCGTTTTCATATGACTGCAGCTTATAGAATTATAAACATGATGACTCGTACTTACCAGCAGAATGAAGCACAACGCTGCCTTGGCATGCCTCCCAGCGAACACTTCGTCATGCAAGGTTGCATAAGTCGCAGGCGTCTCGCTAGCGCTGGCTCGATATTGCTGCTTTATATCCAATGTTCTATACCCTTCCGTTGTCAAAACAGAAAACTTAACTGTGTCGTATAATTTCGCTTTTATGAATAGCATAGGTGTTATTCAGAAACATCTAAGCTTAATTTCTGGTCGACAAGACGGTCATTAGAAACATAGCACCAGTTCCTTTTGAGACGTATTTATTTATTAATTGTTTCTTTATTCTAACCAGGTTAAGGCCTTAAGATCTCCTCTTACATCGGAGCTGGAACAAAGCAAACCTAAAAATTTACAAAAACATTCTCAATTTCTATGCATACTTAAGTGCAGTCATACACTTCTGAGAAATTATAATGGGAAAATTATAATTGCCAATACAAATAAGAGCTGTAAATAATAAGTATAATAATTGACATTAGTAGAAATAATAAACAATGATACTAAGAATAACAATTAGTGTAGCAAATTTGAAATCATGTTTAACATTATCAGAAACGAAAGGAGTAATAGAAGAGGGAAAAATCGAAAGGACTGTGACAACGGGTATTAAGAAAGAACTGATTTTCAATAGAGGCCTCTGTGCCAAGGGGGAGGGGGCAGGAAAGTGGTGGGACAGGGAGGGGCGGGAGGTTCACAAGAGTGAGCCTGCAAACAAGTATATGGAAGAGAGAGCTGTTATGATAGAAGGTGGACCATTGGATACCTTTTGAAATTTGAAAGGTATTTAATTTCTCTGATATTTTGTGGTAGATCGTTCCAAAGTTGGGTTCACGATACAGAAAATGATTTAGAGAACATGTCAGCTTTACACATTGGTGTAGGGAGGACTTTCCTGAGAATGAGTGTTTATTTTTTTTTTTTAAATATAATCCATTTTGGTGTCGAGGTAGCAGTTGTCGTTATACTTGTTATCACTGTTAGCATTCAACTGCGATTCTTCTACATATATTTTAACAACGCGTTTCAAGAGACAATGCCCTCATCGTCAGGTTGTAACGTCTATGTCATGAAATTAAACGGACTAAAAAGACAAAATACCATCACAAATAGTTGGGAAGTCCATAGAGTAAAACAGAATTAAAAGTATATTGGACTGTGGGTCCTCGTCTTACATTGAAGTTGTTGACACAAGTCAATGGCCATCCCATAGCTACCAGATATGCTGTCGCACTGCGCCGGCTCGGGAGCTGTTGTGGACTGACGTGCCTAGGTGTTGTGGCGTGGTTACAGCCGTGTGCTTGACGGTAACGCTATGCTATTGGGCAACTGATTTCCTTATTACATTGGTCTGCCATCGTTAGCCTCTCGCAACTCCGTCAGTGACATGCTACAAGTTTAAAGCATGCCTTACACAAGACAGACCACACGCACTGTGCAAGAGACGTTGCACTGAGCATCAACGTTGCACTCGCCTTTTGCAACCAAGGAAGCCTGCTATTGCCGAACATCATATTTCCATTGGGCATTCAATGGAGTATGACAGAACGATGACTCCGACCACAGAACATGTTTTTGGGACTCCCTTTATTAAAGAATCCGTGGAAACACGCCTGGCCGAAAAGTTAGTGAACCGTGATAGCGGCTACCAGTTGGACAGTGCATGGAACCCCGTCATCTCCACTATTTGTTCTAATCGAAGACGGCTGAGTGCACCAACAGCCGCGACGAGCGGTAATGCAGAAGACAGCTGAGTTCCGCCGTTGTACCACCGAGCGCGCTGTCGTTGAGAACTGTTGGCCGTCTGTCAATTTGATTTTGATGCACGCATTGAATACTCGCAGCGCGCTACATATTGCGGAACGGAGCAAGTCTTTGTCATTCTTCGATGGCTCATCTGAAGGTTATTGGCAAGTGTCCAACTGGAATATCGTGGTATGTATCAGACGACGAGCGGCTGCAAGCCCGAAATTTGTTTGGACTGTAAATAACTCGGCGAAGTTTTCTGCTGTCTCTATAGCGTCTTTACAAGAAACAACGGTTTCGTACTCCTGTAACAGATGTCCAAAATAATTTCCTCCTCTACCATGTAGCGTTTTCGTGGACTTAAGATAACACGAAATATCTCTGCAGTCGGCATCAGATGACATGTTTCTTACCTCTGATTTCTCATTCCACCTCTTGTTAAATGGCGCTATTGGTACTCTTATTTCTTTTTGCAAAAAGTATCAAGGGAATATTAGTTTTGTCAGTGTTCCCCAATTTATCGACAAGGAAATATTTATTTGTAGCACATCAAGCCAACAAGACAAAATGAGAGTGGCATAAGCTAGAGATCACACTCAGTTGGTTCTACAATTTTAAACACAAATATTATTATTATTATTCCAAAAATTACAAATGTAGAAAATTAAATTGTAAAAATATGTTTATTTAAATAATAAATTGTAACTTAAAGTTTTCCTTTAGTACAACATTAAAAACATATACACTCCTGGAAATTGAAATAAGAACACCGTGAATTCATTGTCCCAGGAAGGGGAAACTTTATTGACACATTCCTGGGGTCAGATACATCACATGATCACACTGACAGAACCACAGGCACATAGACACAGGCAACAGAGCATGCACAATGTCGGCACTAGTACAGTGTATATCCACCTTTCGCAGCAATGCAGGCTGCTATTCTCCCATGGAGACGATCGTAGAGATGCTGGATGTAGTCCTGTGGAACGGCTTGCCATGCCATTTCCACCTGGCGCCTCAGTTGGACCAGCGTTCGTACTGGACGTGAAGACCGCGTGAGACGACGCTTCATCCAGTCCCAAACATGCTCAATGGGGGACAGATCCGGAGATCTTGCTGGCCAGGGTAGTTGACTTACACCTTCTAGAGCACGTTGGGTGGCACGGGATACATGCGGACGTGCATTGTCCTGTTGGAACAGCAAGTTCCCTTGCCGGTCTAGGAATGATAGAACGATGGGTTCGATGACGGTTTGGATATACCGTGCACTATTCAGTGTCCCCTCGACGATCACCAGTGGTGTACGGCCAGTGTAGGAGATCGCTCCCCACACCATGATGCCGGGTGTTGGCCCTGTGTGCCTCGGTCGTAAGCAGTCCTGATTGTGGCGCTCACCTGCACGGCGCCAAACACGCATACGACCATCATTGGCACCAAGGTAGAAGCGACTCTCAACGCTGAAGACGACACGTCTCCATTCGTCCCTCCATTCACGCCTGTCGCGACACCACTGGAGGCGGGCTGCACGATGTTGGGGCGTGAGCGGAAGACGGCCTAACGGTGTGCGGGACCGTAGCCCAGCTTCATGGAGACGGTTGCGAATGGTCCTCGCCGATACCCCAGGAGCAACAGTGTCCCTAATTTGCTGGGAAGTGGCGGTGCGGTCCCCTACGGCACTGCGTAGGATCCTACGGTCTTGGCGTGCATCCGTGCGTCGCTGCGGTCCGGTCCCAGGTCGACGGGCACGTGCACCTTCCGCCGACCACTGGCGACAACATCGATGTACTGTGGAGACCTCACGCCCCACGTGTTGAGCAATTCGGCGGTACGTCCACCCGGCCTCCCGCATGCCCACTATACGCCCTCGCTCAAAGTCCGTCAACTGCACATACGGTTCACGTCCACGCTGTCGCGGCATGCTACCAGTGTTAAAGACTGCGATGGAGCTCCATATGCCACGGCAAACTGGCTGACACTGACGGCGGCGGTGCACAAATGCTGCGCAGCTAGCGCCATTCGACGGCCAACACCGCGGTTCCTGGTGTGTCCGCTGTGCCGTGCGCCTGATCATTGCTTGTACAGCCCTCTCGCAGTGTCCGGAGCAAGTATGGTGGGTCTGACACACCGGTGTCAATGTGTTCTTTTTTCCATTTCCAAGAGTGTATTTGACCACACCTATTAGCTTACAACGTATTGGTTTTGTTCTTTCAACGATGGTTCTGCTGCGCAACACGACGCATATTCTTTGTGCTACCATCGAATTGTCACAACGATGTAAATAATTTGTTCGACGAAAAAGTTCACTTAGGAAAATTATATTCAACTATACTAATTTCATACCGTCTCACCATTTGAAATTTTGATGATGTCGTCGTCCGGTATCCATAAAATCTCAGGCGATATGAAGTTAACCACTTAATTCGTCCCTGAAAGTTTACTCAAGATGCAGTCACAGAAAGTACACTAGTACACCCGGTATGCTGCCACTTGTTGTTGACAGCGAAATTTATTGATTGTAGAGTATGATAAACACTAGGTCTAAAATTCAAAAGCAGCAATGCTTCATCAAATTATTATAAAGGAAAGGGACGAAAAACCTTCTGTAGTGTTATGAATATAAAAGACCACAAAAAATATTAAATGTATTCAGTATCATTTTTTTAATTAGTCGGAACCGCTAATTGTTTAAAAAATGTCAACATTGCCGGTCATTTCCCTCGAAATATGTGATACGAATATTCGAAACATGTCGGGCCAGAAACGCATTTAATAAAACACGAAAAAATTGTTACTGATGGCGTTTTTATTCACACTTCCTATGTACAAAACGTTTCGTTCAAGACTATAGGACATAGCCGTACAAGCTCGAATGACATCTACGATCATTAACACAAATTTATCAAAATACAAGGACATTCCAATTAACTACATAAACGCACCTTCACTTTCGGTTTATGATATTCTGCACTAAATCGTATTTTTATTTTGGTAAACCTGAGTTCGTCGCTCAGAGAACTATACTCTTTAGCCTTGAACGAAATTTTTTGTGAGTACTCATACTCTATCCGTCGATGTCTGTATCTTGATAAAACCGGTAATGTGAACATTTTTGCAATTATTGTTGATGTTAACTAAATAAAAAATAATCGTGTCCCTTCAATTGACATTATGTCAGACCATATTAAATGAATTACACAAATCGTTTGTTGTTTTTAGTCCTTCACGAGTAACGCAGAAAAACGGTATTATTTGTGCCTTATCTAATCAATTGCAACCATCGGAAAACAGTCCCGTACGGACTCAGCATTTAATAAATGTGTACTATAAAGAGATTCTTGAAAGATAAGACCGAGCCAACAGATATGCTTTATATATAATACTGAAAACATTTACTAGCTTCAAAAGACCTCTATATAAATTATCTGTTCCAGTGTATTTCAGATTCGTCTTTAACGCGAAAAGAATATGGAAAAAAGAGTAATTTCACAGGGAAGTGAACGTAGACATTAGACGCACGCTATCGGGAAAGTTAGTGAAGAACATGAAAATTTGATGGGAAAAATTTGCCACACAGGACTTTTTTCCTCGAAAAACCCGTTCCTTTTAATATTTGGCGAAGTGACAAATCTAGTGTTCAGTGAGAACAATTTACGTGTGCAACAATAAGAATGCAGTCGGAATGTATTCACATCTGTTGGACGAATGTTATGAAAACAAACACTCCAAACAGACGTTTCACTACAATTAATCTGTAAGAAACATACTACATGTCATAAAGAAAGCGTGTAAACCGTCTGAGGATGAATCACGACGATTCAAAACCGGTAACGGTACATTTTGAATAAAGGAACTGAAAATAAATTTGTGGCTGGTTGCTGTTCTAACACTATCAACATTTGTCTTCAAACAACAGCCACGGTCTCCATCATGTCATCATATGACAAAATTGCAAAAAATACCCATTTTTCTTCCTCAGTGACTAGATATGACAACACATGCACATATTGACAGCTGATTACATTCATCAGAAATAGAGATAACATTTGTATTATTCGATATGTGCATTCAAAATGACGTTCGTTACTAACATAACAGACTTAAATACCGGGTGTTTCATAATTACTGTTACATGCCTCTAGGGGTTATGGAGGAACTTAGCAGATAAAGTTTGGACACGGAAGCAATGCCCGTAAATTCACCATTTGGATGGAAAATGAGTATGAAGAATGGATAACTTTCAAATCTTCGACTTCACCCTGCGCTCACAGCGGAGTCAACGAGGTCTGACCTATGTGCTCCACAGGAGCCTATGGCATGGGCAGTGTTTCGAGTACTCGTCGTCGGCTTTTCTACGATGGGAAGGTCGTCTTCTATAACGGCTAGAGTGTGATGCGCCCGTGCAGCGCCACAGTCAACCCTCCTAGTTGCGAACATACCAGTTTCTCGCAGCCGTTGTTGTAGTGGGCAGAAAATAGTATATGACGTCACAATTACAACATTAACGGCGCCCGCTTCTCTGAGTGCTACCAGTGAAGCGGAAGATTTGAAAGTAATCTGATCTTCAAACTTATTTTATATCTCAATTGTACATTTGCGGACATGGGTTCCTTTGTTGTTGTTGTGGTCTTCAGTCCTAAGACTGGTTTGATGCAGCTCTCCATCCTACTCTATCCTGTGCAAGCTTCTTCATCTCACAGTACCTACTGCAACCTACATCCTTCTGAATCTGCTTAGTGTATTCATCCTTATCAAAACTTTATCTACCAAGTCCTCTCTACTACCCCTAGAAGCCTATAACAGGAATTGTTAAACACTCTGTACTATCAAAAAAGAAACAAAGTGTGTTTCTCCTCAGTGGCGATCGAAATATTCCGCAGTGCTTATATCACAAATCTAATTTCTTGCCTTCAGCGTCATGAAACCTGTCTGTACTCTGCTTCGCTTCAAATTATACTCTCTGGTGAAACCTGTCTTGTGCAGCAGTTTAGTTTCCTTGCTAACATTTTCTGACTTAATCCGTGCTTGCTTCCATGAATCACGCAGTCTGCTTTGGCTCGAAGCAGCAATTTTAGCATAATGGCCCTCAGCCAAGAAGCAGCCCACGTTGTAGTTGCTATCGTAATACTTGTCTCTCGCTCTAAGTCTAGTTACACTGGACAGTTATGAATCATGCTTTTCCATCTACACAAAGAAAGAAATGTCTTCTGATTCAGCGGTTACCTAGACTTGTATGAAGTATATTGTGTCAGATCGTTTACCTCGGTCGCTCGGCGCTCTCATGACCATAATTCCACACATCAGGAGCCGCCTCATGCGATAAAATTCCTTGCCTTCATGTCATTTGCTATGTCCTCGCATAGGCAACTACACCAGTGCACTGTATGACGAAACTAAACGTAGTGCACCTCAGTCCACCTAAAAAAGCAAAAATATTTCACAAGAATCTCGACCGATGTGTCAAGAAGGCAGTCGTTAGTACCAAAACTGCATTGAGTAGTTAGCACGCAACTATATGTTCTTATTGTTCGCTATACCGGTAAGAACATGCAAAATGAATTTTAAATCGTTTGTCTTTCCACGTGTTTCATTTCATGCATCATATCTTCCTCTCTTCTGTTAGGATTTTCACCTCCACGCCTCCCCCCATTGCCCCCCCCCCCTCCTTCCCCGCCAACCGTAATCTGTTTTGCATAGCCTATTCAGTGACTACCACTACAGCTTTTCTCCTACGCTACTGCAGCGAATATGCAGTGCGGACGTCAGTGCGACATGCTTTTTGTAGTTTCCACAATGAAACATTGTCTCAAAATATGATAGAAAACCCAAAGATATTCTGATAGTATGTAAAGTACACCAGTGGCAAAAAACAGTCAATACAGTCACTGCGCGATATCGATGGAAATGTTACCGATGATGATGCCCCTAAAGCGGAGTTACTAAATACAGTTTTCCGTAATTCCTTCACGAAAGAAGACGGAGTAAATGTTCCAGAATTCGAAACCAGAAGAGCTGTTAGCATGAGTGACATAAAAGTACACTCCTGGAAATTGAAATAAGAATACCGTGAATTCATTGTCCCAGGAAGGGGAAACTTTATTGACACATTCTGGGGGTCAGATACATCACATGATCACACTGACAGAACCACAGGCACTTAGACACAGGCAACAGAGCATGCACAATGTCGGCACTAGTACAGTGTATATCCACCTTTCGCAGCAATGCAGGCTGCTATTCTCCCATGGAGACGATCGTAGAGATGCTGGATGTAGTCCTGTGGAACGGCTTGCCATGCCATTTCCACCTGGCGCCTCAGTTGGACCAGCGTTCGTGCTGGACGTGCAGACCGCGTGAGACGACGCTTCATCCAGTCCCAAACATGCTCAATGGGGGACAGATCCGGAGATCTTGCTGGCCAGGGTAGTTGACTTACACCTTCTAGAGCACGTTGGGTGGCACGGGATACATGCGGACGTGCATTGTCCTGTTGGAACAGCAAGTTCCCTTGCCGGTCTAGGAATGGTAGAACGATGGGTTCGATGACGGTTTGGATGTACCGTGCACTATTCAGTGTCCCCTCGACGATCACCAGTGGTGTACGGCCAGTGTAGGAGATCGCTCCCCACACCATGATGCCGGGTGTTGGCCCTGTGTGCCTCGGTCGTATGCAGTCCTGATTGTGGCGCTCACCTGCACGGCGCCAAACACGCATACGACCATCATTGGCACCAAGGCAGAAGCGACTCTCATCGCTGAAGACGACACGTCTCCATTCGTCCCTCCATTCACGCCTGTCGCGACACCACTGGAGGCGGGCTGCACGATGTTGGGGCGTGAGCGGAAGACGGCCTAACGGTGTGCGGGACCGTAGCCCAGCTTCATGGAGACGGTTGCGAATGGTCCTCGCCGATACCCCAGGAGCAACAGTGTCCCTAATTTGCTGGGAAGTGGCGGTGCGGTCCCCTACGGCACTGCGTAGGATCCTACGGTCTTGGCGTGCATCCGTGCGTCGCTGCGGTCCGGTCCCAGGTCGACGGGCACGTGCACCTTCCGCCGACCACTGGCGACAACATCGATGTACTGTGGAGACCTCACGCCCCACGTGTTGAGCAATTCGGCGGTACGTCCACCCGGCCTCCCGCATGCCCACTATACGCCCTCGCTCAAAGTCCGTCAACTGCACATACGGTTCACGTCCACGCTGTCGCGGCATGCTACCAGTGTTAAAGACTGCGATGGAGCTCCGTATGCCACGGCAAACTGGCTGACACTGACGGCGGCGGTGCACAAATGCTGCGCAGCTAGCGCCATTCGACGGCCAACACCGCGGTCCCTGGTGTGTCCGCTGTGCCGTGCGTGTGATCATTGCTTGTACAGCCCTCTCGCAGTGTCCGGAGCAAGTATGGTGGGTCTGACACACCGGTGTCAATGTGTTCTTTTTTCCATTTCCAGGAGTGTAGATATCTTCGGTGTTGCGAAACAACTCAAATCATTTAAGAAAGGCAAGTCTTCCGGTCCAGATGGTATACCAATCAAGTTCCTTTCAGAGTGTGCAGACACAATAGCGCCTTTCTTATCAATCATATACAACCACTCACTTGACGAAAGGTCTGTTCCTAAAGACTGGAAAGTAGCACAGGTCACACCAATATACAAGAAAGGAAATAGGAGTAACCCACTGAATTACAGACCCATATCACTGACCTGAATTTGCAGTAGGATTTTGGAGCATAAGCTGTACTCGAACATTATGAATCACCTTGAAGAAAATGACTTATTGATACATAACCAACACGGATTCAGAAAATATCGTTCTTGTGCAACGCAGCTAGCTCTTTATTCCCATGAAGTAATGAGTGCTGTCGACAAGTGATCTCAGATCGATTCCATATTCTTAGATTTCCACAAGGCTTTTGATACCGTTCCCCACAAGCGACTGTTAATCACATTACGTGCATATGGAGTATCGTCTCAGTTGTGTTACTGGACTCGTGATTTCCCCTCAGAGAGGGCACAGTTCGTAGTGATAGACGGTAAATTATCGAGTAGAACGGAAGTGATATCTGGTGTTCCGCAACGTAGTCTCATAGGCGCTCTGCTGTTCCTGATTTACATAACTGCTCTAGGTGATAATCTGAGCAGCCCCCTAAGATTGTTTGCAGATGACGCTGTAATTTACCGCCTAGTAAAATTATCAGACGATCAATTCCAAGAGAGAATTTCTGTTTGGTGCGAAAGGTGGCAATTGGCACTAAACAAAGAAAAGTGCGAGGTCATCCACATGGGTACTAAAAGAAATCCAAAAAATGTTGGGTATACGATATATCGCACAAATCTAAGGGCTGTCAATTCGACTAAATACCTAGGAATCACAATTAGGAGCAACTTAAATTGGAAAGACCACACAGATAATATTGTGGGGAAGGCGAAACAAAGACTGCGCTTTGTTGGCGGAACACTTAGAATATGCGACAAATCCACTAACGAGACAGCCTACATTACACTTGTCCGTCCTCTGCTGGAATATTGCTGCACGGTGTGGGATCCTTACCAGGTAGGATTGACGGAGGACATCGAAAAAGTGCAAAGAAGGGCAGCTCGTTTCGTGTTATCGCGCAATAGGGGTGAGAGTGTCAGTGAGAGTGTCACTGATGCGATACGCGAGTTGGGGAGGCAGTCATTGAAACTAAGGCGGTTTTGTTTGCGACGAGATCTATTTACGAAATTTCAATCACCAACTTTCTCTTCCGAATGCGAAAAATTTTGTTGACACCCACCTACGTACGGAGAAATGATCATAATAAAATAAGGGAAATCAGAGTTCGAACGGAAAGATTTAGGTGTTCCTTTCTCCCAAGTGCCATTCGAGAGTGGAATGGTAGAGAAGTAGTATGAAAATGGTTCGATGAACCCTCTGCCAGGAACTTAAGCGTGAATTGCAGAGTAACCATGTAGATGTAGATGTAGATCTAGTTCATTCCTTCCCCCGACCGGTCTTTTATTTTGTGTGTTCCTAAGACTTCTTTTCTCTCCTATTTCCTTTGTACCCCTCCACTTCATGCCTTACCTAGTGTGTAATTTTTAGCAATTCAGTTAAAACTAAGCTACTGTTACTAGTCATAGTTTATTTTATTTTCATCTCCACTACATGTTTCAGAGGTATAAACTTATATTATCAGGTAAATTAATGTCAGTTAATAAAAGACGGACAGGGATGGACACAAATATGGGAACACAAAAACCACAACACATTACTATTTCTAATACGGTACAGCAAAACCATCGGCATTCAAAACAGCTTCCAATCGCCTCGAAACGGATAGAAACAGGTCCTCTATGATTTTCAGGGGAATCTTACACCGTTCTTGCTGCAAAGTAGTGGCAAATTTAGGTAGCGATGATGAAGGTGGATAGCGGTTACGCACACTTCTCTGCAAAGTAAACCACAAAGGCTCAATAATATTGAGATCTGGTGACCTTGATGGCCAGGAGAGGGTAACAGTTCATCCTCGTGCTCACAAAACCAGTTCTGGACGATGCGAGCTGTGTGAACAGAGGCCCTTGAAAGACAGCATCACCACTGGCGAACAAATACTGTACCGAGGGTTGGACCCGATCATCCAAAATGGTCACATAATCATCGGCAGTAATGCCACCATGCAGAGTACCCATGGGGCCCATGGACTACCACGAAATCGCTGCCCAAATCAGCACCTAACTCCTGCCATGTTTCATCCTTGGGACGAAAAATGGATCAGATCTTGGGAACAGTTTGAAACAAGACATGGTTAAAATGGCTCTAAGGACTATGGGACTTAACATCTGAGGTCTTCAGTCCCCTAGCCTTAGAACTACGTAAACCTAACTAACCTAAAGACATCACACACATCCATTCCCGAGGCAGGATTCGAACCTGCGATCGTAGTAGCCGTGTGGTTCCGAACTGAAGCGCCTATGACCGCTCGGCCACCGCACCCGGCTTGAAACAAGACTCATCCGACCATATTACTTTCTTCCACTGTTCCATAGTCCACGTTTTGTGGCTTCGGCACCACGTTTTCTGCTACGTACATTAGCATCACTAAAATGTGGGTTTAGAATTCAAGCTCGCCCTGCAATTTCCTGTTTCTGGAGCTTCCTTTCGTGTTGTTTTGGTGCTGAAAGTGTTCGCAAGTGCGGCACTCAGTTCTGCGGGGACTGTCGTAGCTGTCGTCCTTCTACTTTTCGTCAAAGCCCTGTTCAAAGATCGCCTGTCAGGAGCATTCAACACAAACTTTCGTCCGCGCTGTGACTTAGCCGATTATCTTTAAACTGCTCCATAAGCACACACCTAAATATGTTATTGATATGGCTCCTTACAGCGATTATTCTCAAATAGTGTAGTCGTATAGTAATAGATCTTTCTACCTATTTATGCATAATACATTAGATTTCTTTATGTTGACGCCAAACTGCCAATCCCTGCACCAAGTGCGTATCCTCTGCAGGCCTTCCTGCATTTCGGTAAAATTTTCAAGCGTTACGACTTCTCTGTATTCAACATCATCACCCGTAGAAAGCCTCATGGAACTTCTGACTATGTTCAGTGGTCATATATATATATATATATATATATATTTGTGAAAAGTAATAATGCTATAACAGTCTCGTGCGATTCGCCCGAAGACACTTTTGCCTCTGAACGGTTCTCCCCGCTTCAGCCACTCTGAGATATGACTTAGAATGTTCGGCGCGCATCCTACTTAACAAGTACAGCTACAAAGCTGTCTGACATAGTCATTGATTCAGTATTAAGCTGGCGCGAACGAGGTGTTGCCTGACGCGAGCGAAATTCGGTGGACAGGATGTCACATACAATTTAGTGCTACCTGCGCTGCGGGTAGCCTACCACACAGGCGACTCTGGGTACGAAACTGTCATATGTGTGTCAACGGCGAATGCAGCCATGATATCGGATACTTACCGATGCTGCTCTTGCAGTATCTCATTACAATGCCTTTGCTCGATTGCGCTGTCATTTTAGTTCCTTAACATAAGAATTTAGTCCACGCTCGTCTGGACAGTGTAGGCAACAAGCTTTTTTTGACAAAACTGGACGTGTTTGTCAGAAATTGTTACCCGCAATTCTTATTTTTACAAAAATATTTATTTCGAAATGACCGGTTTCGGGTAATGTCGCCCATGTTCAGATCGTACGTCGTATGTATGGGGTAACCTGTGCTAATGCAACTATCAGTTCATTGTCACTTACAACAAATATGAGAGTGAACTAATACACTCCTGGAAATGGAAAAAAGAACACATTGACACCGGTGTGTCAGACCCACCATACTTGCTCCGGACACTGCGAGAGGGCTGTACAAGCAATGATCACACGCACGGCACAGCGGACACACCAGGAACCGCGGTGTTGGCCGTCGAATGGCGCTAGCTGCGCAGCATTTGTGCACCGCCGCCGTTAGTGTGAGCCAGTTTGCCGTGGCATACGGAGCTCCATCGCAGTCTTTAACACTGGTAGCATGCCGCGACAGCGTGGACGTGAACCGTATGTGCAGCTGACGGACTTTGAGCGAGGGCGTATAGTGGGCATGCGGGAGGCCGGGTGGACGTACCGCCGAATTGCTCAACACGTGGGGCGTGAGGTCTCCGCAGTACATCGATGTTGTCGCCAGTGGTCGGCGGAAGGTGCACGTGCCCGTCGACCTGGGACCGGACCGCAGCGACGCACGGATGCACGCCAAGACCGTAGGATCCTACGCAGTGCCGTAGGGGACCGCACCGCCACTTCCCAGCAAATTAGGGACATTGTTGCTCCTGGGGTATCGGCGAGAACCATTCGCAACCGTCTCCATGAAGCTGGGCTACGGTCCCGCACACCGTTAGGCCGTCTTCCGCTCACGCCCCAACATCGTGCAGCCCGCCTCCAGTGGTGTCGCGACAGGCGTGAATGGAGGGACGAATGGCGACGTGTCGTCTTCAGCGATGAGAGTCGCTTCTGCCTTGGTGCCAATGATGGTCGTATGCGTGTTTGGCGCCGTGCAGATGAGCGCCACAATCAGGACTGCATACGACCGAGGCACACAGGGCCAACACCCGCCATCATGGTGTGGGGAGCGATCTCCTACACTGGCCGTACACCACTGGTGATCGTCGAGGGGACACTGAATAGTGCACGGTACATCCAAACCGTCATCGAACCCATCGTTCTACCATTCCTAGACCGGCAAGGGAACTTGCTGTTCCAACAGGACAATGCACGTCCGCGTGTATCCCGTGCCACCCAACGTGCTCTAGAAGGTGTAAGTCAACTACCCTGGCCAGCAAGATCTCCGGATCTGTCCCCCATTGAGCATGTTTGGGACTGGATGAAGCGTCGTCTCACGCGGTCTGCACGTCCAGCACGAACGCTGGTCCAACTGAGGCGCCAGGTGGAAATGGCATGGCAAGCCGTTCCACAGGACTACATCCAGCATCTCTACGATCGTCTCCATGGGAGAATAGCAGCCTGCATTGCTGCGAAAGGTGGATATACACTGTACTAGTGCCGACATTGTGCATGCTCTGTTGCCTGTGTCTATGTGCCTGTGGTTCTGTCAGTGTGATCATGTGATGTATCTGACCCCAGGAATGTGTCAATAAAGTTTCCCCTTCCTGGGACAATGAATTCACGGTGTTCTTATTTCAATTTCCAGGAGTGTAGTTCCAATCCGACAGGTTACTCTGTAACTATGACATATGATCAGAGGAAGCGAAACATTACCCAAAATAGGTAGTTCTTAAATTATAAACAGTGCTCGACAAACAGAAGACAAGCTTTTTTTTAAGTCATCATCTTTTTGAGTGGTTCTATGGAATTCAACATCTTTCCCTACCTTGTGTTCAACTTTTCAACTCTAAGTAACGACTACAACCAATAACCTACTCAGTCCTTATTGTTTATTGTAGTCTTCGTGAGCCCTTGCTGTTTTTCCTCTATACTGCTCCTACCATTGCCAAGTTAACTGTTGCGGTCTAAAGCGTCCTTAATCGATATAAAAAGTTGCTGAAGAATATACAGTCATGCTCATAAATTAAGTATAATGCTCATACATGGTGAAACAATGCTCTGGTGGGCGGTTTGCGGGTTTAAATCATCTCGGGGTATGACCATGAGGTGCATTTGACCTGTGGTCGTCGCACGGTGCATGTCAGAGTACGGTGCAGCGAGTAACTGTGCAGACGTTTTCAGACGTGTTAATGGTGACTGTGTGTTGAAAATGGCTCAGAGAACACATATTGATGATGTTATGAGGGGTAGAATATTAGGGCGACTGGAGGCTGGTCAAACACATCAGGTCGTAGCACAGGCCCTCCGTGTGCCATAAAGTGTGATCTCAAGATTATGATAACGATTCCAGCAGACAGGAAACGTGTCCAGGAGCTACAGTACGGGACGTTCGCGTGTACAACACCACAAGAAGACCGATATCTCACCATCAGTGCCCGCAGACGGCCACGGAGTACTGCAGGTAGCCTTGCTCGGGACCTTACCGAAGCCACTGGAACAATTGTCTCCAGACACACAGCCTACAGACATGGTTTATTCGCCCGGAGATCTCCAAGGTGCATTCCACTGAGCCGGCCGGAGTGGCCGTGCGGTTCTCGGCGCTACAGTCTGGAACCGAGCGACCGCTACGGTCGCAGGTTCGAATCCTGCCTCGGGCATGGATGTGTGTGATGTCCTTAGGTTAGTTAGGTTTAATTAGTTCTAAGTTCTAGGCGACTGCTGACCTCAGAAGTTAAGTCACATAGTGCTCAGAGGCATTTGAACATTTTGCATTCCAGTGACCCCTGGTCACAAGAGAGCCCGTAAAGGCTGGTGTCAAGAACACAATACGTGGTCATTGGAACAGTGGTCCCAGGTTATGTTCACGGACGAGTGCAGATATAGTGTGAACAGTGGTTCTAGCCGGGTTTTCATCTGGCCTGAACCAGGAACCAGATACCAACCCTTTAATATTCTTGAAAGGGACCTGTATGGAGGTCATGGTTTGATGGAGAGGAGTGGGATCATGATTGGTGCACGTACACCCCTGCATGACTTTGACAGAGGTACTGTAAAAGGTCAGGTGTATCAGGACGTCCATCTGCACCAGTATGACCGCCTTTTCAGGGGTGCAGTGGGTCCCACCTTCCTCCTGATGGATGAGAACGCACGGCCCCACCGAGCTGCCATCGTGGAGGAGTACCTTGAAACAGAAGATATCAGGCCAATGGAGTGGCCTGCCTATTCTCCAGACCTAAACCCCATCGAGCATGTCTGGAATGTTCTCGGTCGACGTATCGCTGCACGTCTTCAACCCCCTAGGACACTTCAGGAGCTCCGACAGGCACTGGCTATACCCCAGCAGCTCCTCGACCACCTGATCCAGAGTATGCCAACCCGTTGCGCGGCCTGTGTACGTGTGCATGGTGATCATATGCCATATTGATGTTGGGGTACATGAGCAGGAAACAGTGGCGTTTTGTAGCACATGTGTTTCGGGACTGTTTTCTCTACTTATCACCAATACCGTGGACTTACAGATCTGTGTCGTGTGTGTTCCCTATGTGCCTATGCTATTAGCACCAGTTTTGTGTAGTACCACGTTGTGTGACATCACATTCTGCAATTATCCTTAATTTATGAGCATGAGTGTATTTTATGGTATCCCTATAGTGTGCTATCCCGTAACTACCACAACTGCATCTGATACTACGCGGTCCAATCACATTAACGTGATCACCGCCTGTGTTCGATGTCAACATGGAATAACCACTCACAGACGACAGGTGCTAGCCTAGCAATGGCGGCTGCATAAAGCGTGTCTGGGGGACGCGGAAAACAGTGCAGCCGTCGTAATATTGATGGAGCGATTTATCTGACGTCCAAAAGGGCATCATCATTGACTTTCAGGCCAAGGGTGGAAGCATTTGCGAAACAGCTACGTTTGTAACTTTTCGCTTGGCGCCGTGGGTGAAATATACTGAACATGGAAAAATGACGCTCTCCAAAACCGGTGCCAAGGCATCTGTGGTGCACCAAGGCTCATAGATGACAGGGGTGAGCGACGCTGCGGAGATGTGCACCGGCGAATAGATGTGCAACTGTCGAGTAACTGACTGCCCAGATGAACCAAGGGGCCACACTCTAAACTTGGGGACCACGTCTACTCCTACATGCAGTTTGTTTTTCCTCGTCGCGATGGTAACTACCAGCAGAACAATGTAACGTCTCACACAGCTCGCTGTGTGCGTGCTGGCCACCAAACTCCCCGGATTTAAACCCAGTGGAGAATCAGTGGGACCATCTTGATCGGCCTGTACGCGCAATGGATCCTCAACAGATAAACCTAGTGCAGTTGGCCACTGCACTACAGTCGGCATGGCTCCACATCCGCGTCGGTACCTTCCAGAACCTCACTAACTCTCTTCCTGCACATATCGCAACCGTCCGCGCTGCAAAACGTGGTTATTCAGGTTTTTGACAGGTTGTCAAATGGTTCAAATGGCTCTGAGCGCTATGGGACTTAACTGCTAAGGTCATCAGTTCCCTAGAACTTAAACTACTTAAACCTAACTAACCTAAGGACATCACACACATCCATGCCCGAGGCAGGATTCGAACCTGCGACCGTTGCGGTCGCGCGGTTGCAGACTGTAGCGCCTAGAACCGCTCTGCCACCCCGACCGGCTGACAGGTTGTCACATTAATGTTACTGGACAGTGTAAAACTTTGTTATGATCCACTGTCTCCTTCAAGTTAATAAATTTTTAACTCTTAAGTACGGGGTGTTCAAAAAGTCTCTCCGCAGTGCCATATGATTGTTAGTCGCACGTGCCGTATGATTGTTCGCCTGCCTCGGTTACTTCCCTTCAAGTGGACTCTCTCAACATTCCATTGTTTCGTTTATCTCAGCCAGCGTCGGTACGTTGGTGTGTGTCGTTACGTGTTGACGTAAACATTTAAGTTTAGTTCCTTTGTTCGTTTGTTTCGTTTTTGTCACTGTTAAAATCCTAACCATTGAAGAACGTGTGTTTTTAGTCGGACAAGTGTTCAAAGCTGGCAGTAAATAGACAGTTTCAGTTCGTCAAACATTTAATTCAGTTTTCCCGGAGACAACACCCCCACATCGCGATACTGTGCGAGATTTGATTAACAAATTTCGAAGTAAGGGGTTCAGTGATAGATGCACCGAGAAGTGGTCGTCCTAGCGTTTTGTCTGAGGGTAAACTACTCGATATTTCCGATAAAATGTCCATGAGTCTGAACAAGCCTGTAAGGAAACTTGCCCAGGAAATCGATGTCGGTGTCGGAACGGCCCACACAGCTGTAAGGAAAAAATTAGAATTTTCCCCATACAAAATGACAGTCGTGAAAGAACTGAAAAATACTAACCATGGCAAGAGACTGCATTATTGTCAGTGGTTCAAAAATTTCGCTCAACAAAATGGAAGGGATGTGAAAATTTGTAAGTAAAAATGAATATTCAATAAATAAGAACTTGTATTTCACTGAGTTTCATTTCGGTATATTCACAGCGGCATACGGCAAGAGCGGTTAACAATCATACGGCCATTGGGGAGAGACTTTTTGTACACCCCGTATATTGGACTTTTACACTTGGAAATGATATGTTTCAACATTTATTTTCTATAAGATTAATTTTCAGATTATTGGATAGTGTTCTTTTCGTTAACACATTGTTTGTAACTGTTTCTTCTGCTGAAGCACCAATATATTCTTTCGTAAATTCCTTCCGTCGAATATTTTACGCGTAAGATCAAAGATATACTTACGACGTTTAGTGCTCCTCAAAATTAAACAACTTCTTCATATTCATTTAATCAGTTAAATATTTATTTGTTTAGCGTATAGCATTACATAAAAATACATCCAGAGGACACTACACGACATCGATGATGGGTCTTCGCGGAGTGCGAGGGCTGTTGGTGGGAGCTCTGAACGCCAGTCTCTAGGGCCAGTCTCTAGGGCCATCCAAGTCTTAATGTCGTAGCCACGAAAAAGTCGTTTCGATCATCAAGGTAGGCTCCTCAACAATCTGCCGGACGGTTTGGTTCACTGTTCCACAATCACAGTTTGGGCTGGACTGCTTAGTCCATTTGTGCTGATTGTATGCTCTACCGAAACTATCTTGTTCTTTAGTAAATAAAATAGTAAATAAAATAGTTAAGTATCAGTCAAAGAATATTCGTTATTCTTCATAAAATACTTCAACTTCATTTATTCACACCACAGATATAGAGTGGTTGGTCAAGTAATAAAATGCATTGACTCATGCTATAAAGGTGAGGTTTCTGTGTAGAGAGGTCAAGAAGAGACTAGCCACATTTTTAAAGACATAGCGGGGGGCGAAGAAAGCAAGCCCGAAGCCCACATAGACAGCCATAGGGTGAGGAGCTGTGCATGGGGGCTGGTGGGGGGGGGGGGGGGCGAACAGGTCACGTCTGGCCCCTGCAGTGCTGGCGCCATAAACTACGCTGCATAATTCCCCGAAAGCAGAAATCACGTACGGAAGGGGGGAAAAAAAGATTCGTTTAAATTCTGTTCGTAAAAGAAACTGAAATCGTTACACCTATTGACATGTTAAGGGTAGATCAGAATAGAATTTTTTAGCCTAATTTGGCTTAAAATGTTCCTTACAGGGTCTATTTTTCTCATTCATTCGTATGAAGAATGCCATAAATGTTAAAATATGTCAAAAGCATGATTTACTGCATTGAGGTCCACTGCATATGAGCGCTCGAATGCAGCCCCGACGGAATAGGGGTCCTGTTACTTTTGAACAGTTTTACCCAGGGCATTAGTATCGACTAAAATACTGTTCTCCACAAGATTTCTCTTTCTAACGCGATTCATTTATGGTAAACAGTCTGAAAGCATGTGATTTTTTCGTGTCTGCTGAACTTGTCCTTTCGCTTTTCTTATTTTATTTTGTTGAATTTTTTTTTTTGTGCGAAGTAAAATGTGAGTATTTGAAAATGACAAACGAACCTATTTTTAAGGATAAAAAATGTTCTAAAGTTACCCCAGTCGTACAAAAAAGCGCTTCGATTGGTAAGCAGAAGCCAGTTAATCTATATCATTTCGTCAAAATGAGAGAGTTTCGACATCGGTGAAAACAGTCCAAGTGTTCGATGCTGGCATTGCCGATTACATTCTGTTCAGTTTCAATATAAAAAACAAAGCTGAAACATTAAATGCTTGTTTTTTCTAAACAACATTTTTCAAGTTGGCGGGAGCTATAGGCCATGAAATATACCTGCAACTACATTATACCAGAATGAGATTTTCACTCTGCAGCGGAGTGTGCGCTGATATGAAACTTCCTGGCAGATTAAAACTGTGTGCCGGATCGAGACTCGAACTCGGGACCTTTGCCTTTCGCGGGCAAGTGCTCTACCAACTTGCCCGCGAAAGACAAAGGTCCCGAATTCGAGTCCCGGTCCGGCACACAGTGCCGGGCAAGTGCTCTACCAACTTGCCCACGAAAGACAAAGGTCCCGAGTTCGAGTCCCGGTCCGGCACACAGTTTTAATCTGCCAGGAAGTTTCAACTACATTATATCTTATTGTAACTTGTGAGTCGGCGATTTTTCTACTGTAGGTCGTAGGATTTCTGCGATGTATTTTAATTTCAATTTTTGGTGCACGTTTTCATAACGACTTTTTTGTCGAAAAAATTAACTTTTACTTCAGAGTGCCGTCATTTTATTGTAAACCATTATTTTAGTGTACCAACGTACATTTCAAAGCATTTTTTAAAAATTTTGATCGAGTTTGAAAATTACGGCTTTCTGAGCTCCCATCAACCGTCCGCGCACTCCGCGAAGACCTTTCATCGATGTCGTGTAGTGTCCTCTGGGTGCACGTTTTTTACTTAAAAATAGATAATACGATGTTGAGCGTCTACAGTATAGGTCTAAAGTCAATTCCGTAATTTTTTGTAATTTTATTGACAAAAGACCATTAATATCGCTTCCAAAATCGAATGTCACTCTGAACCACTTAATAAAGATCCTAACTGCACTTATCGCAGGGAAAGAAAACGGTGCTGAATACAGTAAAGCGCAACAAAGTAAAACAGCTGACAACAATGGTCACCTCACACAGTAGTGTCAGCTAGCTAATGTTGGTCGCAGCCGGAAACGACTGACTATCGGCCTAAACCGGTCTTCTTTTACCGGCTTCTACTGAATCAGGACCAGAGAGTGGTCTGCCAACTAAAAGTTAACACACGTACAGAGTTGGCACGAAAGAACACTTTCAAAAATTCATATAAGTGAAACGATGCAACTTATTCGCTTCAGACCTTAACCAGTTGACAGACACAATAGTGCCTGACGGGCACTATCATAAAATTTCGACTATTACGAGGATAGCGAAAACGGTGCTTTGTTTCCGAGTGCTAGTATTCTATACAACAATATCTGGTAGCAACGAGAGTTAGAAAATATTTTCATTTATTGTAGGCTTTTATTTGAATAATCTGAACGCCTATATTTGACACCTGTAGCAGGTTCATCGATCAGCTAAATAAAAACTAATCTTAATAACCACAATGAAATTCTAGCTTTCCAGATAAGTTCACTAATGTTGCACAACATTTCGAATAAATCACAGTTGAACGGTTATTAGAATTTCCTTAGTACTTCGCTGATATGAATCGGAAAGTAATTCAAAATTATAAGTAAGTTCACACTATGAATTCTTTCGTTAATTCAATATTGCGTTACCTTAGACTGCCTTCCGTGTAACTACAGTCACAATAAGAGTGTGAAACTTCATCGTGAAATAGTTGAACATTTAATCGGCTCAATAAGCGCTAATGTCGTAATAAGGCCGAAACAAACTCCAGTTCAGAAACTGGCTATCACAGAAGAAGCTATCACAGGGATGGTTCTGTCTAAGGAGTGGGATTCATAAAATGGGGGTATGCCTTTTAGATTTTTTAATAGTCAGCGAATAGAACGAAAGCTACTACAGCGTTATTTGAACGACGAGCGCTAGCGTCTCTGGAATCCAACTCAGTCAACATTCAAAGTATGGAAAATGCGCAACAATAATTCGATATAAAGTTACATGTTATACAGTCTCCATGTACGCCTGGTACAAAGAGTGTGAAGAGACGGGCTGCATTTACAAAGGCAGAAGCCCTGGTCGGTCTTCTGTGTCAGAGCAAAATGTTAATCGCGTTCAAGCTAAATTCCAACGAACCCCACAGAAGTCAACACGCTGAGAAAGTCGTGAGTTTCAGAGCCAACAAACAACAGTTTCCAAAATCCTGCTTGAACGCTTGCGCATGAAACCGTGCATACTGCAGTTGGTCCAGGCCCGAGATGTTGGTGAGGCTGCACGATAACAATGACAACTCCAGGAGCTTAATTATTAGTAACTAGGCAACGTTGCACACTAAGGGCGAAAAATCGGCTTTGGTTTGGGGTAGCAGAAAATTCACATTTCCCCCCAATGAACATGAATGACGTTTACCAAAGATCAGGGTGTTCTGCGAATTGTCGCAGGAAAAGATTTAGGGCCCTTCTTTTTCTACACCTACATACATCTACATATATACTCCACTAGCCACCAACCGGTGTGTGGCGGAGGGCACAATTCGCGCCAAAATCATATCCCCCCCCTCTCTGTTCCACTCGCGGATCGCCCGAGGGAAAAACGACTGTCTGAACGCCTCAGTACGAGCTCTTATTTCCCTTATCTTTGAATGGTGATCATTGCACGATCTGAAAGTTGGTGGTAATAATATATGCTCTACATCCTCGGTGAAGATCGGATTTCGGAATTTAGTGAGCAGCCCCTTCTGTTTAGCGCGCCGTCTATCTGCAAGATTGTCCCACTTCAAACTCCCTATGAGATCTGTAACGCTCTCGCAATGGCTGAATGTACCAGTCACGAATCTTACCGCTCTTCTTTGGAACTTCTCAATCTCTTGAATCAGACCCAACTGGTAAGGGTCCCATACAGACGAACAATACTCCAAGACTTGGCGAACTAACGTATTGTAAGATATTTCCTTTGTTGAAGGACTGCATCGCTTCAGGATTCTACCAATAAACCACAATCTTGAGTTCGCCTTACCCGCTACTTGTGTAATCTGATCATTCCATTTGAGATCATTTCGAATAGTCACACCTAGATACTTGACGGACGTTACCGCTTCCAAAGACTGGGCATTTATCTTGTACTCGTACATTAATGTGGATTTTCGCCTTGTTATACGCAGTAGGTTACACTTACTAATATTGAGAGATAATTTCCAGTCATTACACCACGCGTTTATTTTCTGCGAATCCTCATTGATTTGTTCACAGATTTCGTGTGATACTACTTTCCTGTAGGCTACAGCATCATCGGCAAACACTCTCAGGCCGTTGTCAATACCATCAACCAGATCGTTTATGTAAATCGTAAAAAGCAGAGGACCTATTACGCTGCCCTGGAGCACACTTGAAGTTACTCCTGTTTCTGTTGAAGTCATCCCGTTTAGAACGACATACTCCTCCCTGTCTGATAAAAAACTTTCTATCCAACCGCATATGTCATCGGATAAACCGTAAGCGCGCACTTTTTGTAGCAAGCGACAGTGCGGAATTGAGTCGAGCGCCTTTCGAAAGTCGAGAAATATGGCATCAACCTGGGAGCCGGTGTCTAGAGTCTGTTGTATATCATGCACTAAGATGGCCAGCTGTGTCTCGCATGACCTCTGTTTTCGTACAGAAAACCGTCGTAGTCGTTTGCACTTGCGCTTGCTTTCAATGTGACTTCTGCATCAGTTGCAAGAAGAGTCCAATAACTTCATCTTGCAACAAGCAGCTCTTGCAAAACTTTTTACTTCCACTTCATCGTACAGGGACACCTAACTACACACCTGGCTAGATGATGGCTCTACTGTGCAGCTGCTGATGACGTCCGGGTACAAGAAAGAGGGATTGTTTGTCCCACACCTGCCACACTGTTTGCCAGAACTACAGTAGCGAATCGCAGCTGCGGTTGAGTCCTTCACTGTCGATATGTAGCACAAGGTTTTTTGACGTGATAAACTCGCTCACGCTTAGTGTAACCATCAGTGTTAGCCATATTTCTGGGACGTAAGTGTGACACGTAAAAACAAACAACAGACTTTTTATTATGTATTAAACAAAAACATTATCATAAGAAACTCATTATATTAATTACATAAAGTATCACACATCGCGTGAGCAACAAATCTGTGTGATACTGCGCTACTTATGAGTCACCGAGTGTCCCTATACGCCATAACGGACGCTCCACTAACGTTTCTCTTCCTCAGTTGAGAGTCGTGCATTGACTTATTCCCTCACCTACTTCATTTCGTACTTTACTTATCCGATTAATTTTTAACATTTTGAGATACCACAATGTTTGTACCAACATCCATAGATGAGAGCAGATTTTACAACATCCATAGACACAGTGGGTATGGACTGAGCATTAATATTTCATTTCTGGTAGTGTTGACAGATTTCACACTCACACAATACTGAGATTCGGAAACGACAGTTGCACTTGTGGAGAGGTGGCTACTAAAGTGAGGGCAGTGCTCAACGTTTTGTATGACACGCTGTTTATTTTAAAGGCTCGAACATAAACATTTTTGAGATACGTCTCATCCTTTTTCTATAGTTTCATTTTGCTCTTGGCAATTGTTGCCAAAGAAAACTAGGTTGCTGCATACGTGAAATCAGCAGTTATCTTAATCTACATTCATACTAGCCTTTTCCACATTGCTTCACTGGCATATGCTTCGTCTCTGTTACTTGTATTGCACACATCTCCAGCTCCCCACCATCTCTGTGTCCAGTTCTTCCTTCCCCCATCTCCCCAGCCATCTCTTCCTCCCTCTTCGATCTCTCCATCTCCTTCTCCTCTTTCCCCACATCTCCACCTCCTCTCTCCATCTCTTTGTCCATCTGCTCCCCCTCGGATCATATCTTAATCCCCTCCCTCACTCTATCTATATCCTCTTACCTCCCCTCTCTGTCCTTCTACACCTCCTCCCTCTCTTTCTCTCCTTCTATCCTCCTTCTCTGTCCATCTCCTCTTCCCTTTCTCTCTCTGTCCATACCCTTCTTCCCACTCTGTCCATCTACTCCTCCTCCCCTTGTTTCTGTCCATCTCCTCCTACCCTCTCTCTGTCCATCGCCTCCCACCCTCTCACTCCCTTTCCATCCCCTCCTGGCAACTTTCCCCATCTGTCTCCTCCTCTGTCTAACACACCCTCTCCAAGACATACCCATCCACATGTGTACGCGCTACAAAACAGTTCGATAAAGCAGGCCAATTCAACTTCCACAACATGCCTGTCATGCAGTGCAGCCTAAATGTTGGGGAATAAAAAAACTTTGTATTGACCCTGACATGTATGTTGCTCTGCAAAGCAGCTTAACAAAACAGGCCGATACTACTGGGTAGCCTACATCAGCAGCTGGAGAAACTCGTTTTTACTCATATGGGAGCTACGAGGTCATAAACTTCACTCATGAAGTTTGCTGTTTGTATGCCAAATTTGGTTGAAATCGATCCAGCGATATCGGGAGGAGATCCTGGCCATTAAAATTGCTACACCAAGACGAAATGCAGATGATAAACGGGTATTCATTGGGCAAATACATTATACTAGAACTGACATGTGATTACATTTTCACACAATTTAGGTGCATAGATCCTGAGAAATCAGTACCCAGAACAACCACCTCTGGCCGTAATAACGGCATTGATACGCCTGGGCATTGAGTCAAACAGAGCTTGGATGGCGTGTACAGGTACAGCTGCCCATGCAGCTTCAACACGATACCACAGTTCACCAAGAGCAGTGAGTGGCGTATTGTGATGAGCCAGTTGCTAGGCCACCGTTGACCAGGCGTTTTCAGTTGGTGAGAGATCTGGAGAATGCGCTGGCCAGGGCAGCAGTCGAACATTATCTGTATCCAGAAAGGCACGTACAGGACCTGCAACATGCGGTCCTGCATTACCCTGCTGCAATGTAGAGTTTCGCAGGGATCGAATGAAGGGTTGAGTCACGGGTCGTAACACATCTGAAATGTAACGTCCACTGTTCAAAGTGCCGTCAATGCGAACAAGAGGTGACCGAGACGTGTATTCAATGGCACCCCGTACTATCACGCCGGGTGATACGCCAGTATGGCGATGACGAACACACGCTTCCAATGTGCGTTCACCGCGATGTCGCCAAACACGGATGCGACCATCATGATACTGTAAACAGAACCTGGATTCATCCGAAAAAATGACATTTTGCCATTCGTGCACCCAGGTTCTTCATTGAGTACACCATCGCAGGCGCTCCTGTGTGTAATGCAACATCAGGGGTAACAGCAGCCATGGTCTCCGAGCTGATAGTCCATGCTGCTGCAAACGTCGTCGAACTGTTTGTGCAGATGGTTGTTGTCATGCAAACGTCCCCATCTGTTGACTCAGGGATCGAGACGTGGCTGCACGATCCGTTGCAGTCATGCGGATAAGATGCCTGTCATCTCGACTGCTAGTGATACGAGGCCGTTGGGATCCAGCACGGCGTTCCGTATTACCCTTCTGAACCCACCGATTCCATTTTCTGCTAACAGTCATTGGATCTCGACCAACGCGAGCAGCAATATCGCGATACGATAAACCGCAATTGCGATAGGCTTCAGTCCGACTTTTATCAAAGTCGGAAACGTGATGATACGCATTTCTCCTCCTTACACGAGGCATCACAACAACGTTTCACCAGGCAACGTCGGTCAACTGCTGTTTGTGTATGAGAAATCGGTTGGAAACTATCCTCATGTCTGCACGTTGTAGGTATCGCCACCGGCGCCAACCTTGTGTGAATGCTCTGAAAAGCTAATCATTTGCATATCACAGCATCTTCTTCCTGTCGGTTAAATTTCACATTTGTAGCACGTCATCTTCGTGGTGTGGCAATTTGAATGGCCAGTAATGTACATGCTCTCCCATTGACACAAACATAATATACAGCTACGTCCATTATTGCTAGAAAATCACACTATATAGCATTTTGAATAAATTCGCACAACACACAGAACGATTCAATAAATGTTCTGTGTTTTAGCATGAAATACAACAAATGCTCAACTTTGGTCTATATCGAAGTATCTCATCGATGGAAATTCTGTGGCAGATAAAAAGCTAGTTATTGACCCATATCAATGGTCATGCATTCAGTAGTATATGTGGATGCCGTAAATTGTATGGCGAGTAGAGTTAGTGGTGAAGAAATAAAAAATTAAAACGTTATAGATGATGCTGCAGTTTTACTGCATGAACAACAAATATATAATATGCGTTTAACTTTTCTCCTTTCATCATGACAGCATTTTAAATTCTTTTGAAATCGGTCAATAATTATTTAAATATTGAAAATAAAGTTTTTGTTACCGCTGAAAGGTGTTAGGTAGGCAACCTGCAACTTGGGTAAAGTGGTCACGCCTCAGGTTTGCTGTTTAGTAATGTAGATGTGTGGTAATAAATGTATATTCCACAAAACGTATTTTTGTGTAAATTCTAAACCAAAATTAATATCATAATAAGCTGTTGAATACTAGGGCAAGATTATCTAGTCAAGGTAACTTCAACTTTATTGGAGCTGTGTTATTCACATGTGTGTGTGTTCCCATGTTTGTGAATGTGTTCGTGTGTGTACGTGCGAGTGAGTGCGCATACTTGCAAACCACTTTATTGTTGCCCATAAAAATCGCTGCGTAAAAGTTCCCATGTTGGTGTGTGATGATGCACGATATTCCTCTTTTGCAGATCTCACAGCAACACGAACATACTATACAGCCATGTCCATCGCTGCTAGATAATAACACTATATCGCATTTCGGATGAAATTCACTCGGCACACTGAACGATTCGGAGCAGTGTTTCGTATTTCAGTATAAAATACAACCAATCCACATTTTCGTGATGCATGAAGCATCTTTTCCATGAAAATTCCGTGGCACACAAAAAGATTTCAGTTTTGAAACATCTGTCAATCTTGGTTAAGCCATTGCCAGCCATATACTTTCTCACACTGCAAAGATTCAAGAGAAGAGATTCTGCTAAGTTATGAAAAGTTGAAGAATGATATTAGAGGATTGTGTCTTTTTTTCGGAATGCTTCCAACTCTGAGTTGGTTGAGAGTTGCCTGTGAATGGGGTGGAGCCAAGTTTTCGAGTCCCTGGTTGAGAATAGAAGAGAAATCTAAGCTCCAGATGAAAGATTACTTTTTACAAAGTGTGACAACTTAGAAATAAAGTAGAGGGCGATGAAAGTCTTAAAAGCCTTGTACACACCTAGCGACAAAGTCGCGCGAAATTGTGTACAAACTATACCGATACACTGTACCGCGACTGTTCTTATACAGAGACGCGCTTCCACACCTTCGAAGTCAGTTGCACTACATTAAACGCCCAATGTTAAAAGAAATTTGTTTAAACCTGGGATCAAGCGGCAAAGACAAGATAAACAACAACAATGACGTTAGAAAATGATTAATTATAACATGTGATATTAAAATGCGGATGAGGGAATATTAATTTACTGAATATCTACGCATACATATAGTTTTTAATCAAAATGATACTTATATATGTATACTTATATAAGCAGTATTTCTCATTGCGATACAGATGAAATTCAGTGAACCATACTGTCGGAAGCAAAACAGAACATTAACTTAACTGGGAGTTTGTAGGCGACTTATCCTTGATTCCACGCCTTGTCGTAGAAACTTTGATGGGTGGTAACCAAACCAGTTTGATTTCTCCGGAGAAGAACACTTTCTTTTTACTCGCATACCTCCATAGTTCTCTCCCGAATTGGGATTTTAAATTGTGTAGTTTTTTTCATGTATTGTGACCGTTTGGTATTTTTGGGCGAAATGCTCCATAGCATGCCTTCTTTGCTTATGTATTTGTAGTTTTCTGCTGATACATATCAGAGACATGGGAAGACCTCAAGATCTTAAATTATTTTCATTGTTACCTGAATGGCAACCGAATAGAAACGGACTGTGGTAACGTACAGACCACCATCAGCCGCGTTAGATTGTTGCACGTTCCTTGTTAGTCTGTGGAACCTGAGACATGCGGCTTTAGTATCGCGACAGTCGCTGAACAAGATAGACATGCTGCGGAACAGCTCTGATATTGTGCCGCGACTCGTGTTCCTTGACTTGACACTTATCCCGTTAAGCGTTCACGTTTATCTAGAATGCCATGTATCTGCCTATCCCGCATACACAAAATTTCAGTTCTTTTCCGGAACCGTAGACAACACTGTCCCACAAATAGAGTAATTCCAAACCTGCAGTCCTACCAAGTTCTCAGGAGGTTTCCTTGCTCATCAAGTGAACGCCGCAACGGGGAGACATCTACCTAACAATCCCAAGTGGGATTACCTCTGCCGCACAGCCAGCCTGCTGGGATATTTGGCTGAAAACAACAAAATTCTACAACGACGTCGGAAGGAAATATGTAATAAAAAACTTTAAAAATGCGTCAGAGCTTGCTACATACGAGGTGCATTCAAGTTCTAAGGCCTCCGATTTATTTTCTCCGGACTGGAAAGAGATAGAAACATGCGCATTGTTTCAAAATGAGGCCGCGTTCATTGTCAATACGTCCCAGAGATGGCAGCACTGTACGGCAGATGGAATTTTACCGCCAGCGGCGGGAATGAGAACTGTTTTAAATACTTAAAATGGCGACGTTTTCCTTACTTGAACAGCGTGCAATCATTCGTTTTCTGAATTTGCGTGGTGTGAAACCAATTGAAATTCATTGACAGTTGAAGGAGACATGTGGTGACGGAGTTATGGATGTGCCGAAAGTGCGTTCGTGGGTGCGACAGTTTAATGAAGGCAGAACATCGTGTGACAACAAACCGAAACAACCTCGGGCTTGCACAAGCCGGTCTGACGACATGATCGAGAAAGTGGAGAGAATTGTTTTGAGTGACCGCCGAACGACTGTTGAACAGATCGCCTCCAGAGTTGGCATTTCTGTGGGTTCTGTGCACACAATCCTGCATGACGACCTGAAAATGCGAAAAGTGTCATCCAGGTGGGTGCCACGAATGCGACGGACGACCACATGGCTGCCTGTGTGGCATGTTGCCAAGCAATGTTGACGTGCAACGACAGCATGAATGGGACTTTCTTTTCGTCGGTTGTGACAATAGATGAGACGTGGATGCCATTTTTCAATCCAGAAACAAAGCGCCAGTCAGCTCAATGGAAGCACACAGATTCGCCGCCACCAAAAAAATTTCGGGTAACCGCCAGTGCTGAAAAAATGATGGTGTCCATGTTCTGGGACAGCGAGGGCGTAATCCTTACCCATTGCGTTCCAAAGGGCACTACGGTAACAGGTGCATTCTACGAAAATGTTTTGAAGAACAAATTCCTTCCTGCACTTCATCAAAAACGTCCGGGAAGGGCTGCACGTGTGCTGTTTCACCAAGACAACGCACCCGCACATCGAGCTAACGTTACGCAACAGTTTCTTCGTGATAACAACTTTGAAGTGATTCCTCCTGCTCCCTACTCACCTGACCTGGCTCCTAGTGACTTTTGGCTTTTTCCAACAATGAAAGACACTATCCGTGGCCGCACATTCACCAGCTGTGCTGCTATTGCCTCAGCGATTTTCCAGTGGTCAAAACAGACTCCTAAAGAAGCCTTCGCCGCTGCCATGGAATCATGGCGTCAGCGTTGTGAAAAATGTGTACGTCTGCAGGGCGATTACGTCGAGAAGTAACGCCAGTTTCATCGATTTCGGGTGAGTAGTTAATTAGAAAAAAAAATCGGAGGCCTTAGAACTTGAATGCACCTCGTGCTGCTGAACTAATGGCGCCCGTCATTCTACATCTAAATCTACACCTGCAAGACTCTTCTGCAGTTCACACTTAAGTGCCTGGCAGAGGATTCACCAAACAGCCTCCGGACTGTTTCTCAACGGTTCCATTCTCTAAGATCGCGTGGTAAAAATGAACTCTTACATATTTCCGTACGAGCTTTGATTTTTCTTATTTCATTACGATGGTCATTTCTCCCTACGTAAGCTGGTATCAATAAAATATTTTCGCATTCATAGGAGAAAGCTGGTGATTGAAATTTCGTGAAAACATCTCGTCGCAACGATAAACGCCTCTGTTTTAATGATTAACACCCCCAACTCGCTTATCATATACGTGACATTCTTTCCCCATTTCTTGATATGCAAAACGAATTGCCAGTTTTTGGACTTTTTCGATGTCCTCTATCAATCCTGTCTCTTAAGGATCCCATACTGCACAACAGAGGACCGACAAGCATAGTGTAGGCAGTCTCTCCACAAGACCTATTGGATCTAAGTATTCCCCCAATAAAACGCAGTCTTTGATTTCCTTTACCCACGACATTATCTATGTGCTAGTTCCAATTTAAGTTGTTCGTAATTGTACTTCCTAAGTATTTAGTAGTATTGATAGTCTTTAGATGCGTGTGATTTATCGTGCAACCGGATTTTAAAGGATTTCTTTTATAGTAACCGCATGGATGACACACTTTTCCTCATTTGGAGTAAATTGCCACTTTTCGCATCATACAGACATCTCATCTCATCATTTTGCAATTTGTTTCAATCTTTTAATGACTTTACTAGGCGTTAAATTACACCATCATCTGCAAACAATATAAGAGAGCTGCTCAGATTTTCTCCTAAATCGATTAAATAGATTAGAAACGGCAAAGGGCTCGTAACACTTCCTCGGGAAACGCCGGGTATCACATCTGTTTTACTCGATGACTTTCTCTCAATTACTATGTACTTAGACATTTCTGACAGCAAATCACGAATCCAGTAGCACAACTTAGACTATATTCCATAAGCACGCATAGCGGTTCTAGGCGCTCAGTCCGGAACCGCGCGACTGCTACGGTCGCAGGTTCGAATCCTGCCTCGGGGATGGATGTGTGTGATGTCCTTAGGTTGGTTAGGTTTAAGTGGTTCTAAGTTCTAGGAGACTGATGATCACAGATGTTAAGTCCCATAGTGCTCAGAGCCATTTGAACCATAAGCATGCAATTCGATTAGAAGTCTCTTGTGAGGAACGCTGTCAAAAGCCTTCAGGAAACCTAAAAACATGGAATCAATTTGAGACCGCCTGTCGATAGCACTCATCACTTCCTGTGAATAAAGAGTTGGTTCTGTTTCAAAAGAACGATATTTCCTCAATCCGTTGCAGTCATGGACTGTGCGGCTGATCCCGGCGGAGGTTCGAGACCTCCCTCTGGCATGGGTGTGTGTGTTTGTCCTTAGGATAATTTAGGTTAAGTAGTGTGTAAGCTTAGCGACTGATGACCTTAGCAGTTAAGTCCCATAAGATTTCACACAGATTTAAACATTCAATCCGTGCTATGTATCAATAGACCGATTTCTTGGAGGTAATTCATGACGTTAGAATACAATATGTGTTCCAAAATCCTACTGCAAAACGATATCAGTTGTATGGGTCTGGAATTCATCGGATTACTCCTATGTCCTTTCTTGAGTATTGCTGTGATCTGTGCAACTTTACAGTCATTAGGGTAAATGAGTTGTTTCGAACTGCACTGTTCGAATGATCTTTCATACCTGATATTCCACAGTCGGTATTGCACAGGCAATGGTATATAGTTCGAAGGACACCATAATAAGTTAGAGATCAGAGTCACATCGAAATCTCGTTTTATTGTCTAGGGAGGAAGACTGGTAATCCTAGAAGTAGTAGTAATAGTTAGTAGTAGTTTTATCCATATATAGATCTCCTTTACAAAGGTACTGGCCTTGTTTTAGTACTACAATTTAAGAACAACATAAATGAAATAATTCACACATAAAAACGTTTACAGACTTACAGGTCTAGAATGGCAAGGATATGACACCTCGCACTAGAATATGTTCTGCTTTTCGATGAAATGAACTTCAACACTCGCTTTCCACTGACCGCAAGATCCGTTCCACGGAGATTTTGCGAGGGATTTTCAATAAGTAATGCAATCAATTTTTTTTCTGAAAGCGGGTTGGTTTTATTCAGGATTCCAATACACCATATTATTCCGCACTCTTTTGGCTACAAAACACAGTTTTTCAATGCAATATCCGTTCAATGCGACGGCCTTATACCGCCTTACTGGAAGGGCCTGCATGCCCGCACGGTACCATTCTACTGGTCGACACCACAACCAAAGTCTTGCTACAACAATAAACCAAACTCCTCATCATTCAAGTACTGCTTCCGGCGGAGGGCATCTTCAATTGTGCCAAACACATGGAAATCGGAAGGTGCGAGATCCGGGCTGTAGGGCAGGTGAGGAAAACAATCGAGTGAAGTTTTGTGAGATGCTCTCGGGTGCGCAGACTTACATGAGGCGCTGCGTTGTCATGGAGAAGGAGAAGTTTGATTGTATTTCTGTGGCGATCACCTCCACTGAGAGTGTCCGCACATGCATCATTGCAGGAGTGCCTATGCAGAAGTCACTGCTGTGTGCGGCTGGCCGACACGCGGGAGATCGGAGAGGTTTGCGCGACTTTGTTGTGATAACAGACAACGACCAGCCGTGTTTTTGTTCACTGCCAGGACTCTGTAGACATTGTGCGAGAGCCTAGGAATGTCTGTGATGCTCTGGTTTTCCACTAGAAGAAACTCAGCGACAGCTATATGCTTGGAACGCATCTCCGTTCCAGAAGCCGTTTTGAAGGCAGCGTACAGCACTGCCACCTATCGCGACTAAATGAAACTGTAGAAGCTGAAGCGATAACATCCCACGATGTCCCACAACAAATGCCGCATTTTTTCAACCGAAATTGGCCGAAAGAAAAAAATTTTTTCATTACTTACTGAACGTAGCTCGTGCACTACTGGCCATTAAATTTGCTACACCAACAAGAAATGCAGATAATAAATGGATATTCATTGGACAAATATATTATACTAGAACTGACATGTGATTACATTTTCACGCAATTGGGGTGGATAGATCCTGAGAAATCAGTACCCAGAACAACCACCTCTGGCCGTAATAACGGCCTTGATACGCCTGGGCATTGAGTCAAACAGAGCTCGGATGGCGTCTACAGGTACAGCTGCCAATGCAGCTTCAACACGATACCACAGTTCATCAAGAATAGTGACTGGCGTATTGTGACGAGCCAGTTGCTCGGCCACCATTGACCAGACGTTTTCAATTGGTGAGAGATCTGGAGAAAGTGATGGCCAGGGCAGCAGTCGAACATTTTCTGTATCCGGAAAGGCCCGTACAGGACCTGCAACATACGGTCGTGAGTTATCCTGCTGAAATGTAGGGTTTCGCAGGGATCGAATGTAGGGTAGAGCCACGGGTCGTAACACATCTGAAATTTAACGTCCACTTTTCAAAGTGCCGTCAATGCGAACAAGAGGTGACCGAGACGTGTAACCCATGGCACCCCATACCATCACGCCGGGTGATACGCCAGTATGGCGATGACGAATACACGCTTCTAATGTGTGTTCACCGCGATGTCGCCAAACACGGATGCGACCATCATGATGCTGTAAACAGAACCTGGATTCATCCGAAAAAATGACGTTTTGCCATTCGTGCAACTAGGTTCGTCGTTGAGTACACCATCGCAGGCGCTCCTGTCTGTGATGCAGCGTCAAGGGTAACCGCAGACATGGTCTCCGAGCTGATAGTCCATGCTGCTGCAAACGTCGTCGAACTGTTTGTGCAGATGGTTGTTGTCTTGCAAACGTCCCCATCTGTTGACTCAGGGATCGAGACGTGGCTGCACGATCCGTTACAGCCATGCGGATAAGATGCCTGTCATCTCGACTGCTAGTGATACGGGGCCGCTGGGAATCAGCACAGCGTTCCGTATTACCCTCCTGAACCCACCGATTCCATATTCTGCTAACAGTCATTGGATCTCGACCAATGCGGCAGCAGTGTCGCGATACGATAAACCGCAATCACGATAGGCTACAATCGATCTTTATCAAAGTCGGAAACGTGATGGTACGCATTTCTCCTCCTTACACGAGGCATCACAACGATGTTTCACCAGGCAACGCCGGTCAACTACTGTTTGTGTATGAGAAATCGGTTGGAAACTTTCCTCGTGTCAGCACGTTGTAGGTGTCACCACCGGCGCCAACCTTGTGTGAATGCTCTGAAAAGCTAATCATTTGCATATCACAGCATCTTCTTCCTGTCGGTTAAATTTCGCGTCTGTCGCACGTCATCTTCGTGGTGTAGCAATTTTAATGGCCAGTAGTGTATTAGCAATAGAGCAGCGTAGTTATATTGTCAGTTATATTAAGGTATTCTATGAGGCTATTGATTCCGAGCAACACTGTGATAATCACTAGAAAGGATAAGGTAAAGTAAAAAGAGCTACCCAATAGAAGAGAAAGAGAGAAAAACATGCAGATTTTAGGGAACTGAGGATCGAACATAGCAAAATGAGAAAGTGGGGGGGGGGGGGAGAAGATGGTCGACAGAGAAGGCGGAAGAAAGGCCAACGAAGCTTCCGGGCGCGGTGGAAAGAGACCGACTAATTAAGAAGACTAATGAACGCCCACGGAGAAAGCACGCCGGAAGTAAAGAAGACTGGGATCAGCCAACCAAAGAGGCTTCTTAATGGCAAACGACTGCTGCAGATAGGTATTTATTGACCGCATCGGGAAGAAGAATTGCGAAATCTGTTCCGCCGAACAGTGAAAGCTTCGATGACTTGGAAAAGAAAGGCTCGCAATACTCAGAGAAGTGCTGGTCATAAACTAAGGACGAAATACTTCACTCATCGAATTACAATCTGGTACTTTCGTCTTGGTAAAAGCGTCGACGCTTTGTGGAACTGGCTTAGTATATTGCGTCAATTACTATTTTATTATATCCACTACACGCTTCAGTAATCGTGCCACCAATATCACGTAAATTCTAACCTTCTCGTGGTTAGTGAAGTGCATAAACGTCTTTTTGCAACAAGGAGTCAAGTAATGAACAAATTATTTGTCGTCTCGAGGGAGGTAGAAGAACAATGAGAATGTTATATATTGCTGATGGTAGCATGCGCACTATTCTCACTACTCGCTCAAATAGTCTCACTGTAAAACAAATAAAGATTGGTTCTCAACATTGGGAGAAGGACATTATAAACCTTCAAAAACCTGCTCCTTTGAGATGTTCTTTATTGTAGCGACTAGTTTCAAAGACAAGATCATCACAACTCGACCTACACGTACATAGAAACATATAAATTATCATTATTGTTAATGTTGTATAAATAATCTCACGCATTCATATAATTAATTATGTTTCAAGCATATGCTGTACCATATGTTGCGGAACGATCGTCTGTATTCAAATGTATAACACGTTTCAGTTTCACTTTTTTAGCTAGCGTCCGCTGGCAGGTGATGCTCGATTGTTATGTTCAGTTTTTGTAGACCTACATGGCAATATCTCCATTTAACAGTATCCTTTTCTATATCCTATACCTCGTACACAGACGTAACAGGTATGTGCCTGTGGCTAATCTTCACACTACAATCGATCACCCAGATTTCTTTGACTTCTCTAAACGATTATCGCTGGGCTCCCCGTGTAGCACATCAAGCTGATCGAACGTTTAGTTTTGTAGCAACTCTGACTTGCATCGGTAAAAGTTTGACAGATCTGTTGCTGTAATGTCGTTTGCAGCTTGTGCATCTACGGCGCAAACATCTAACAGACAGAACAAGGTTTTACATTGACAACAGTATGATTTTTTATTAATTTTGTCTCCTATGAATCCTGCTCATTTTTTAGTGTTCGCTTCAAATTTAGAGAGCTTCTTTGTACATCCTTTCAGTCTTTGTTAACTTACATGTTTCTGTATGTGAATAAGTCACCTGAGGATGATAATTTGAGAGGTATTAATCACGAGAGTTAAGAGTATACCCTTGCAGTAATGTTTTTGTGTTAATGATTCTGTTCTTAAAATATTTAGAATCGGAAGAGCATTGTTTACAAAAAAAGTTTTTAAATATTTGTAACATATCATGAAGGTAATCCTGCGATCACAAGATAAAATATACCTATGAACATATGTCCTGCAGTATTGACGATATTCAGCCCCATTGTCAATCGTATGATTATTGCCACAACATGTTTCGGGACAAAATAATCCCATTTTCAAGCGCTAAAAACAAGGAAACCAGATCAAACAGTCTTCCTTATGCCGATAGACATATAAGGATTATAGACATCCTGAGTTATAACCTGTCTTTAAAAATTTAGACCTCGTAACAACTTGAAAACAAGCTGCACACCTGCATTGTCAATTCAGGCGTAGAATTGTATACGTAGAAGTGTAGCGTGGACATTCGAAAATACGGAGAAGAAGGAACTGGATGCATCAACAATATTAGCTGTGAGTACACACTAAATGTGTGTCAAGCTGCAGTAAAATCTACTCTTTTTCGTGGTCCAGAAACACAGATTACTTACAGAAAACATCTAAAGCATCTTGTAAGTTACAATCATCTATGCACGGAGAAGATCCCTTGACTGAAGAGGTGAGACTTGTGTTTTGGAAGTGGGGGTTACCATCCAGCAATGAAGACAAAATTTTATTTTTGTTCGTCAGTCCTAACGTTGGTTTGGCGCAGTTCTCAAATCCTGCCGCTTTCCGCATTACTCGTCATTTCAGTATAAGCACTGCTTTCCATATAATCCTGGTTCTGTCAAACTTCGTAACTATAGCGCTTACCCGGGGCATGGTGCCATTTACTAGATGTCTATATAACAACTTCTACGAGCAACAAACATTTGATTTTCAATATTTTATACAGTTACTGGCCGAATTCAAAAACTTAAAAAGTTGTCATAATAAATTCATTAATAGCTACAATCTTATGCCAAAGGTTTAACGCAGTAAGGTAACATCTAGAAACTGAGTATATGTCTTGAGGAGCATAACTCACATCATGAAAATTACCAGGACTATACTCATCCAATATTTGAGATTGAGAATATTCAGTAACTTGCCACAAACTTTACACATCATTTCAAACATTTACGAAACATTTTCTCGCTGACACTTCCACCACAACGATAAAAGGAAAAAGTTTATCGCTTACTATATTTACGCCGTTCATCCAGCAAAAGTGCAGCGTCAGGCATGAAATTTTAATTTGTTACTTCTTTGCTAGAAACTCTAGCCGCAACACAATTTGCGAGCAGTACCAACATACACACATCAAAAGAAGTTTTGCATCGCCGCGGTTCCCAGAACTCCTGAAAATAGACGTTGACTGTGGATGCTGTATTGATTGTTCAGAGATGTCTCTAAACCCGCCCAAAGATGTAAACAACCATGTACGAGCAGCGCCTACTAGACGGAGGAGGTGCGACAACCGATCAGTTCCAGACATTCCACCAGGAAGGAGGTACACGGTTCGTGTTGTCTGTAGTTCAACCGTGCCTAGAAGGTCAATACCGCGGTTCGATCGCGTCCACGTTGTTACTTTGTGCCAGGAAGGACTCTCAACAAGGGAAGTGTCCACGCGTGTCGGAGTGAACCAATGCGATGTTGTTTGGACATGGAGAAGCTACAGAGAGACAGGAACTGTCGATGACATGCCTCGCTCAGACCGTCCAAGGACTACTACTGGACTACTAACATGGAAATTAAGCGTTTCCGGACACATGTCCACATAACATCTTTTCTTTATTTGTGTGTGAGCAATGTTTCCTGAAAGTTTGGCCGGACCTTTTTGTAACACCCTGTGTACGCGAGATGCGTTTCGCTTTTTTTTCACAAAAATCATCACCAGTGTCTTGAAATTACTTTATACTTATACGTGTTTATGATTATTTTAAACAATTGGTTTCATACACTCGTTAACGTTCTTGCAAATGAACGAACCATTTCTAACCTAAAAAGTTAATGCTGGCATCACAACCTCAAAGAACTATTAACGATATTTGTGTGCACAAACACATTTTTTGTTTACTATTAGCAGCTACATTCTACCCACGTTGCATTAAAAATGAAAGAAAGCGCCAAAGAGAGTGACTGTCAAATCATTCTATTGCCATAGAGATGAACAATAACCAAGAATTACCAAGGAACTTATGAGAACATACCCCAGAGTAACATTGATAGCTTCGAAAATAACTCTTACATCTACTTGGATACAGTTGACGAAAAGCTCTCGAGTTTCCAGTTGGGTGGCGGTATTATAAAACTGCGATGTTGCGACGAGTGACACACTCTTCATCTTCTGACGAAGACACCGAGAAAGTCTACATGCACACATGCTTGGATATAGTTTCATGTTTCTCTGTTCAAAAGAATACGCCACAATTATAGCATACCAGCTACTGAAAGACCAGTAGAGTCCCCAGACTGCAGAGTTTTTATCAAACTTGTATGTTACAAAGTAAAAAAGAAGTCCAAAAAAGTCATCTGAACATTGATATTATTCTCCAGAACTTCTCATTGTGAGCAGTAAAATTACCAAAAACATTGACTGCTTGAAACGTGTACCCCTGTACGACAAAATAAAAACGCTGGATTCGTTACTGATGATAATCTTGAACTAACAGTTAGTAACTTAATGGCACAGAGTCCCAGTGCAGTTATAAGAAAACAAACACAGTTTCTCTCTTTTTCTCCTTTTGTTTAATTAAGCGCATGTCGTTACGGGCTACTACAAACTTACTTTCACGATTCACATGTGCTCTGCCTGGGTGCTGTCTTCCGCTGGAACTTAAAAAGCGCGCCGCCGACGGATGTTCTGCAGCTGGTCTAGAGTAGTACCCCAGCTGGCCGCGACAGGAAGTGGTGGCGCGTTGGTCGCAGAACAGTCGGCGCACGCTCAGAGCTGAGTCAGACACGACGGCGAGCAGTATGGCGACATGTCGCTTCGTGCGTAAACAGTGAGTGTAGGCACTTGTCTCATCGTGGCGGGATAAATATTGTCTGACTTGCTAAAGTGTGCTTCGATACATCGTTCAAGATCGTACCGCTTACAGGACGTTTCATTTAAAGAGCAGAAACACTGATATTTCTTCGCAGTGAGCATTTGACAGATTATCACCTTTGCTTGCCGTTTACAGTTACGTGTTAGCTTATCAATGAGAAAGGGCAGAGCTTTGTGACTCGTGGAAACGGCGTGAATATTCTGTTGCGACTGAGAGGAGACGAAATGAGCGGGTCTGCAGTGCCCTGGCGTGGAAAATTCCGACTGATACCATGTTAGCTGAACCGTAGCAAGAAGATTTGGATTATGTGGAGTGTTAAGACCAGCAAGACGAAGAATTCTCAAGGATGAGCCGTGGGTACTACGTACCCTGTGCGCCGTTCCTCTACTTGGTAAGTACGAACTCAAAATACCATCCTTTCTGTATTTCAATAAGAACAAATCATCCAGAAGAAACAGATGGCTTTGCAAGTGAACATGTATTATTTTGGTACTTTACGAAGATAATTGAGCGTATTAAGTGACATAGAACGAAATATTTGCCATATTTTCGCACTGTTGTTGCAGGTTTCTACTTGTACCATTGTTAAGTCAAATGCTAGGTGCACATTGGATTTTTAATGTTTCTCTTGTGGTATGTTACGTTCCGTGCATTTTCGTGGATTTCTTTGACTGGCGAAGATAAATTTTATTTCTATCAAAAGTGGCATTAATCATTACATCCCACCGTATTTTAGAGGCGCTGTTTTCAAAATTTTATCGAGGTATTATATACTAATTTACTGACTGAAGTGTAATATTGTAGAAGAAATGTTTTTCATCAACAAATGCCTGAGGACAGGAGCTATCTTCATGTCGAACAGCTTTTTTTGTTTGAAACTGAGATAAGAATCAGTGGAGGGTTTGCCGATGGGATGGGAGTAATACAGAACTCGTACGTACACTGTATCGATGAGCAGAAATAGGCTTTTGTGTGTTAGTTTTCTCAGTTTTGTGTCATTTTAATTGTTAACGGGCAGGAGAGCCCTGTTGATTAAGGAGTTCATAATGGGTGCCTTGTTCTCCGTGACAATTTCAGCCGGCCAGCAGATGTTTGGTTGGATACCGAAAGTACTAAAGCCATGATATGTGGTAAACAGCCAGCTGAAGATGATATTGTCTGCTGTGTGTACTGTATGCGTGCGCCGCTATTGAGTTGTTTGTCGCCTGGTGCGAATAGCAGCTGCAAGGCGGTGCGACCTTGCGCAGTCAGCTGTTTGGCGCATCTCCAGGGCACCGCCCGCCACATATGCAAGACCCTTCTCGCTTTCCTTCCTGTCATTTCTTTTCTGCCTGACGTGCTTGTAGCAGTTTAGCGGCCTCAAATGGCAGCAAATGATTCCTTGTGGAATGCACGATACCGCGAGATAAATTGTCGCAAGTAAAGAAATGCAATTTAACTAGAAACAAAACCTCAGCGATTAATGCTTAATTACAACTTTTATAACTAGGAATTGTGTATAAACAGTGCAATAGTCTATTAATGTACTATGTTACACTGCATAACTGTTGTAGTACGTACGAGTTCTTGTATGCCTTTATACGGTAATTTTTCTAATCTTCTGCGCGATGCATGCAGTAGTAGACCAGCATATGAAAGGGCTGTAGCTAGATTCCTCACAGGATGCCTAGTGTTTTTACCGAACTTTCATCAAATAGTACTCATTCTTTATTCAACTCTCTGCAGTCGAATCTTGTTCTCGGTTTTTCCAACTCTGAATTTATGTGCTATTTCTGTTTCATGAAAATTGCTTCCAGGTGTGATTTCAGGCCCACTGCCAAACGCTACCGCATATTTTGTGAGTGCCATTGTTGTACATTTGGCTCCTTGTAGAGCTACTTGCCGTTACGAGCGCGCAGCAGTCTCGTCAAAATGGAAGTAGCCATCCGTGGTTTTCTTCACTGCAACATACAGGCTTATCACACCTACAAAAAATATTTTAACGAGTACAACGCCCAGTTGTTAAGCATCTAACTTTTGTTTTTGATTTTTACTTATTTAGGACCACTGTGAAAAAACCGAACACATATATAATCCATATAATCAACCATCGTCAACTAGAGTATAGGACCTTATGTTCAGAATGAAACAAGAAACCAAACTTTCATTCTTTTTTTCATTTATTTCTTTTTAATTTTTGTTTACTGTAGTAAACACGTTCCTGCGTTACAATTAGTCATGGTGACATTAAGTTGAATCTTAATAAAAGATAAATAAGTTGTGCATTGCCCACAAACATGCAAGGTATCAAATAAAAACTAATAACAGTTAATGACTTAGCATTGCAAAATTCACATAAATGAGACGTGTTCGTTGAAAATATATAGGAAGATTTAGTAGCCCTTCCTTTGGAGTTAAATTCGTAGTTGCGAAGCCTGTATTTACTGTGTGTCCATTCAACCACGTGATTTTGCAGATAATGCGCTTGGTAACTATCAACCGAGGTTACTTTGCAAATAAAACTCCAGGTCTGTAATACTCATTGAGATTTATTATGTATTTCGAAAATCATCTCATTTCGAATGCCATGTTTCAATGGCAAGGTTCTTCCTCGATCTCTTTTGACCGTAAAGGAGTTCGCTAACCAGGTTCGTGCGATATGAATCCGTCTTAATATTACAAGTCACTGACTTCCAGGTTAAATACGATTTTTGAAGAGAATCTGATCATTTCGTGGTACCGGTACTTGCTAATTCATTTAGTCTAATAAATTCTGATAGACGTCTGCGTTCTGTAACTGCTGGTATATAACAGTTATTGCCACACCCAGCTGTCAAACTCTTATCTCGCACATTTCTCTGCTTGATATAAGTTATGAGAAGAGGCACGAAATTGGGATCTGTTGCGGAACCTACGTGGGGAGTGTCTGCCACAACGTAACCGCAAATCGTCAGCTTTTTTAGTTCGTGGGTGAATATTGTACATGTTACCTACTTAGAAAACAAAGGAAGACCATTTATAACTCCGCCTGATCGTGGCTTGAACTCTTAAATGCAATACTAATTCCCGTAACTCAACGCTTCTTGTTTGTTTATCGCGAGGGCAGGTTCTCCTTAACGAATTTTCGAAAATAGTTTCGCTCTGGTGTTGCAAGAGTTCATTCTACGTTAGTCGGAGTCTTCAGTATTCTTCCCTGCCACAAAATTATTTCCCCGCATTAAAGTAATTAAAAACTGCACTAGACGCTCGGCAACTGTCTTAGCGCCGCAAGTTTACTTCATTAAGGACTGGTGTGTGTGTGTGTGTGTGTGTGTGTGTGTGTGTGTGTGTGTGTGTGTCGATAGGTGCAGTCATAACGCCTCCCAGTAAACGACCTTCTGCAGTGTGTGTTTTGCTGCTGAAGTTGCTATCATTCCTGCCACTTTACATGTCAGCAGTTTGTCTACCGTCTTGTTGCGTTCATTCTCCTGACGAAACTGTCGACTTCCTGTTGTTAAAAAAAGACATTACTCTCCTCTAATTTTCCCCTACGCTTTTTCATTCCCAAAGATTATTTAATGACAAATAATAGCTTGAATATTGGTTAATCTGTCATGATGTGACTAAGCTGCAGGATGCAGGTGGACCATAAATAGTTTTGACTCGCGACATAATTTACTGTTGGACTTCCAGCTTCCCGCCATTGTTTCGGACAGTAAACCGCGAGATAAACAGTACTTAGCCACAGATAAATCCTCTGGCTTCCAGTTGAGTATCAGTGTTGCAATACCGCTACCTTTCGATGAGTATCAGACCCATTATTTTGTGGTTAGCTTTTCGTCAGCAGTTTTTCTGTAAGTCCTTGTCCAAGATTTCTGTGTTATTTTTGGTTGTGAAAATTTAAACGAAATAGATGCAACAAATGATCCTGATCGATGAGAACTTTTTCCCCCAGTTTTAAATAACTGTGGAATTTTTAAAGTTTCTATTGTTTTCACTCAACTATTCGATCAAATTAGATTTATGTGCAGTTGAATGCTTTGTGACGCTAGTAAATTCCAGGCCACATATCCCAAGTAACATTTCATAACATGTGGAACCATGGGCATATCCGGAGGGGGTAGCTGCACCTACCCGCCTTTTTAAAATAAAATATAAAGAAAAAGAAAAAATAGCCTCACAGACCGAACTCTGTCTCCCTGCCAAGCCAGACAGGCGTATCAGTTCAGTATCAGCCTGAAGAAAAGTGTAGTATGTAAATAATATTAATAGCTAGTGCACCCAGAGTCATTCACCACGAAACTAATGAGTAGCGCCCCTTCCACCCCAATTCAGATATTGGGATCGCTCTTGTGAGTTTCAGATTTTCTCAGTGATTGTTGTTTTTTGTCTAATTCTGTTGGCTTTCATTTATATGAGCACATACGACGATTTTAGACAGTAACGTTTATACTTTACACTTCCTTTACAGCCGAGTACTGGTGCATTTTTAAATATCAATAATGAAACATTGTGCTGCAGAAAAGTGTTGAAGATTAGACGTGTTGGTCGGATAACTAAAGAGAATGTACAAAATCTGAGAAAATTTTACGGCACAACTTGGTTAAAAGAAGAGATCGGTTAATAGGACACGATGAAGGAATAGTCGGTTTGGTAAATGAGGAAAGTAATGGTGGTGATGAGGTGGAGGGGTCGTTAAAGTCGCAGAGGGATTACAGTCAGGTTCAAGTGAATCTACTCTGCATCAGTTAATGTAGAGTGAAGAGATCTGCATAGGATGGACTAACGTGAAAAGCTGCATCGAACCAATCTTCGAACGGCATACCTCAACAACGATAACACACTTATTCCACGTTAGCACCACCGCACATTTCAACTGTACTACTGTTTGTAAAATCGTACGTGCCCTGTTCGGAAATAAGCTGTGAATTACTTTTTCGAAGCAAGTAAGGCTGCTGAATGCATGAAACTAACGAGCAAGCTGCCAGCAACGGAAAACGAACATGAGTCACTAAAGATGGGTGAAATACAGGGTGAGCAGTAAGATCTTTACATGGTTGCGAAAATTTGTTTCTAAGGAACTATGGTAGATACAACATAGCTAGATTATTTTGTGCCCTGTCTGTTGCATGTAGAACATCTAGATTCTAGGTCATATGCACTTTATCTCCATATCTTTTGCGTCAACGCCTCTGCATTATCTCGTATTCGTGGCATATAGTTTGTACATCAGCAGCTGGTGAACTAAACACTTTTTCCTTAACGTAACAGCTACAGTTTGCAACAGACCGCATAGGTATATTTCGCACAGTTCCTTAGAAGGAAAATTTGTAATCATGGCAAAACTTTGTGCTCACCTTGTATTTCTTTGGGCGTTGAAACCAGCACTTCTTAAAGGCCAGTTACTGCATACGTGAATATTGGATTTCAACCGGTGTCGGAGAAGCTGTAAAATCAACTACGACATAGTCTGTTCGAGACAATGACTTCGTTTGACAGCGGGATTATTTTGAAGCGATCAGCTACTTTATTTCAGAATAAATAAGTGGTTTATTGTTCCTAGTTTCGAAGGTAATTGCTTTGTTTGCTTGTAGGACACTCAGTAAATACAATGCCTCATCGTCCTTCTATGCAAATGCGACAACTGGAAAAGATCTAGCTGATCTAATTGTAAATATGGCGTACTTTGTGCAGTGCCATGTTGTCGGCTTTGCCTAGAAAAATGCGTCCGTTGTCTAAGCTGAAAACAAAACAAGCCTGTTCGCTTGAGCAGGTTGGCCGCCCTTCCTCGCGCTGCCAGCTAAGCGTAGCCGCTTTTCTCCGACACTTTTCCTGTGTTCCGAAACTGCCGTTGGTAATGAGCTCCGCGGTTTCCCAGTGAAACTGCAGGGCGCTCTCGGATGCGACATCTGACTTGGTGAGCTACGGCACTTGGCGCATTGTGTATTGTCACGTGCCGTACATATAATAAAAGCAGTTTTTTTTTCAAAAATTGTATATCGTTTATTTTTCCGGCCCAGTTGCATATTCTTATTACAGTATGACTAATTTCTATCAAGCTCGATTATTCTCAAACCTAAAAACAAAGTAAAATGAAAATTTACTTTGTTTTTAAGCCTGAAGATGATCGAGTGTGATTGAAATAGTCAGTTTTTTTTTAAAGTGGGGAAAACATGATCTATAGTTATGTTTTTTTATGACAGCACAGTTGCTGAATTTTACCACGGTGAATATGTCGGCTCTAGTGACCAATTTAGTTTTTTAATTTTCCTTTTAGTTCTTCTTTCATTTTTAGAAAGAAATTGTAGCTGCAGTGGTTCGTGTCAGCCAAATGTGGTAGCATTTAGCACTGCCAACAGTATGTGTGCCATTTTTGTTTCACGTCACACGACTTGTCGTTGTTGTAAAGTAGGGGTAATTTGATGGGTAATTATTACAGCTGGCGTAGTTTGGTCACAAATGAGGACACCCATAGATAACGTAAATAGGTATTTCCGGACTATTTTAGGTGCGATAAGATGCTAGGAAGTTTTTCTGACTGCATGATTAACTTGACACACTAGACATTCGCAGGAAAGAGGATAGGAAATAGTTTTAGAAAAATACAGGTTAGTTCGACACTCCGCGGAGGTCATTAGACAGCGAGTACTTTAGCTTAGATTGCCATGGTTTAGTGGAAAAAACTGACTGCGACATTGTTGAAGAGTCAACCCCACCGTGCGCCCGACGTGATTCAGCGGGGCTACGGAAAACTGGATAGCCGGACGCCAGTTTGAACCTCAACCTCCCTGAACAGTACGTCTAGACATTGTTGTGCAGGCGAAGGGTATTTAGATCAGCAAGAATGACTGCCATCGTGTTTCCGTAATATTGCGATCGCGTTTACAAAATACATGAAGCGCAAGGAAAACTGGCTTCTTGGTACCCATACTATGGGAATTTTAGCTGTAAACCGCCCCACGACAGTGCCCAACGCTTCTGTTACAGTGTCTGGCACTGCGATAGGATGATCAACACCGTGACCTCGCGCCCACTAAACGAACACGTCACGCTGCTCGTTGTATCTTGTGTAACTACTCCTAGCGTCATGTGGCAAGTATCTCAGTTTGTCAGACGATACTCAAGAAACGGTTGAAAGAGGGTAGCCTGTTGTTCGTGACTGAATTGCCTTACAGTTCTTCTTGAATTGCCTTACAGTTCTTCCAGTGAATCTCTGGCAGCCATCTCTTTCCTACAGTTAGTTAAATGTAGTCATTATATTGTCAACGGCTCCAGACTCACACTGCTAGATATTTAACGATTGCGATTTTCCATGGATTTATCGTCAGTCGAAATTTAAGGTCTCTTCGTGATTATTTACGCGAAGTGGCGCGATACTGCCAATCACTGCATCATGCACGCCTTCTTGCTTTTCGCTACATGTTTCTAGCGTTGCGAATTCCCTGCGCGTTCGCAGCTCGTGGTCTAGTGGTTAGCGTTGCTGCCTCTGTATCACTTGGTCTCTGGTTCGATTCCCGGCCGTGTTAGGGACTTTCTCTGCACGGGGACTGGGTGCCTGTGTTGTCCTCGTGATCTCATCATCGTCATTCGTGCAGATTGGACTGTGCACAAAATTGGACTGTGAGCAAAACACTGGGACATTGTACGGGCACTGATGACCGCCCACAAACCAATCATCATCGTAATTATCTGCGTACAAACAGCATCATGTTCCAGGTTTTATATAATCCCATTCCTGTATTTTAACCCCAGTTCCATCTGGCAAGAAGAAACTTTTGACGTATTAAACACCTTGTTTGACGAAATTTCACAAAAGATCTTGAGAGAATTCTTACGGGAAAATGACCAATAGTAGAACACACAGACGTAGCTAGGTCGCTCCTGTCCGTTGAGGAGAAAGGTGCGACGATTTTCATGAACCTCGCAACAGCCCTTAATTTAGTACTAGTATAGAATTATATTAAAGGTGGGAAGCATATTTCATTTGGAAGTTATCTTTTAAGAAGACTGCAGTGAGTGATAAAGTCTTGTGGGCCAGCCCAGTGCCTTTGGCACGCCTACTGACATTAGCTGGATGGGCACCGGCCGATAAATTGTGATAGGCTTGTATATCCACTGGCACAACCTGTAACGCTGCAGGCAGGAGATGTAATTCTTAGGAATAAACCAAATTATAAATTATTATTACTTGTATCATGATTTCTGTTGGAAGTGTAATATCGCTGCAGTTGTCATGTATACTAATAGGACCCACAAATTAGCTTCGGAAGTAGGTTTATTGTAGATTTGATAAAGTAAAGAATTCCTTTAAAAAAGGTATTGCATTAAGTATTTTACCAGGAGCAGCAAGTGAAAGCAATTTTATGACAAACGTGACGTAGAAGACATCACTAAGAAAGGAGGAAAGGTTAGAGAAATTAAAAGAAACATGAGACAGAAGAGCCATTTATGAAGATATTAATATGTTAAAGTTCTTATGACTTCGAGTACTTTTGAGTACAACATAATGACCTGTCGTTTCCTTTTTATTTATTTCATTTTCCGTGCTCTTGTTCCAAGAGCCGGCAGTCTCCAATCGTGCAGAGAGAGACAAAAAAAAAAAAAAGAAAAAATTCAAAGCATGCTGATTAATTAAACATTGATCTCACCTTCACTACGTATTAGATAAATTATTTCTCTTTCATTTAACTATTGTGTTCTTATTTCTCACGGGGTATTTCCTTTTGAAATTGTGTCTCAACTTATCATAATTTTTCAATTGAGAATTAAGGTGCCGTACAATTCAGTATGTGATGTTGGCGATGTAAGTTATGCTCCAGTTGTATAGCCCAGCTTAACCAAGTGTCCGTTTGGACACAGACTTCTTCGTATTCTTTATTTACGAAACTACGAATGGTTGATGTGCACAAGCGGCTTATTGTTGCTTTGCAACGTACTCTGTGTTGAAATGGATATACCAACGATTTTAAATCTAATACTTTACTTTATAGCCGGCCGGGGTGGCCGAGCGGTTCTAGGCGCTACAGTCTGGAACCGCGCGACCGATACGGTCCCAGGTTCGAATCCTGCCTCGGGCATGGATGTGTGTGATGTCCTTAGGTTAGGTAGGTTTAAGTAGTTCTAAGTTCTAGGGGACTGATGACCTCAGAAGTTAAGTCCCATAGTGCTCAGAGCCATTTGAACCATTTTACGTTATACTGAGCAAACATAGCATATTTCAGTGAGCCCATGCTGGGACGGTTCCTGTTACAAATGCACTTCTTGGTCTGGTATAGTTGTAGACTCCAGATTTCATCCCTGTAACTTTGGTTTCTATGCAGCTTGATTACGGTTGTTGTTGTGGTCTTCAGTCCTGAGACGGGTCTGATGCAGCTCTCCATGCTACTCTATCCCGTGCAAGCCTCTTCATCTCCCAGTACCTACTGCAGCCTACATCCTTCTGAATCTGCGTACTGTATTCATCTCTAGGTCTCCCTCTATGATTTTTACCCTCCACGCTGCCCTCCAATACTAAATTGGTGATCCCTTGATGCCTCAGAACATGTCCTACCAATCGATCCCTTCTTCTAGTCGAGTTGTGCCACAAATTTCTCCCCAATTCTATTCAATACCTCCTCATTAGTTATGTGATGTACCCATCTAATCTTCAGCATTCTTCTGTAGCACCACATTTAGAAAGCTTCTATTCTCTTCTTGTCCAAACTATTTACCGTCCATGTTTCACTTCCATACATGGCTACACTCCACACAAATGCTTTCAGAAATGACTTCCTGACACTTAAATCAACACTCGATGTTAACAAATTTCTCTTCTTCAGAAACGCTTTCCTTGCCATTGCCAGGCTACATTTTATATCCTCTCTACTTCGACCATCTTCAGTTATTTTGCTCCGCAAATAGCAAAACTCCTTTACTACTTCAAGTGTCTCATTTCCTAATCTAATACCCTCAACATCACCCAACGTAATTCGACTACATTCCATTATCGTCGTTTTGCTTTTGTTGATGCTCATCTGATATCCTCCCTTCAAGACACCATCCATTCCGTTCAACTGCTCCTCCAAGTCCTTTGCTGTCTCTGACAGAATTACAATGTCATCGGCGAACCTCAAAGTCTTTATTTCTTCTCCATGGATTTTAATACCTACTCCGAATTTTTCTTTTGTTTCCTTTACTGCTTGCTCAATATACAGATTGAATAATATCGGGGAGAGGCTACAACCTTGTCTTACTCCCTTCCCAACCACTGCTTTCCTTTCATGCCCCTCGACTGCCATCTGGTTTCTGTACAAACTGTAAATAGCCTTTCGCTCCCTGTATTTTACCCCTGCCACCTTCAGAATTTGAAAGAGAGTATTCCAGTCAACATTGTCAAAAGCTTTCTCTAAGTCTACAAATGCTAGAAACGTAGGTTTGCCTTTCCTTAATCTTTCTTCTAAGATAAATCGTAAGGTCAGTATTGCCTCACGTGTTCCAGTATTTCTACGGAATCCAAACTGATCTTCCCCGAGGTCGGCTTCTACTAGTTTTTCCATTCGTCTGTAAAGAATTCGTGTTAGTATTTTGCAGCTGTGGCTTATTAAACCGATTGTTCGGTAATTTTCACATCTGTCAACACCTGCTTTCTTTGGGATTGGTATTATTATATTCTTCTTGAACTCTGAGGGTATTTCTCCTGTCTCATACATCTTGCTCACCAGATGGTACAGTTTTGTCGGGACTGGCTCTCCCACGGCCGTCAGTAGTTCCAATGGAATGTTGTCTACTCCGGGGGCCTTGTTTCGACTCAGGTCTTTCAGTGCTCTGTCAAACTCTTCACGCAGTATCGTATCTCCCATTTCATCTTCATCTACATCCTCTTCCATTTCCATAATATTGTCCTCAAGTTCATCGCCCTTGTATAGACCCTCTATATACTCCTTCCACCTTTCTGCTTTCCCTTCTTTGCTTAGAACTGGGTTTCCATCTGAGCTCTTGATGTTCATACAAGTGGTTCTCTTATCTCCAAAGGTCTCTTTAATTTTCCTGTAGGCAGTATCTATCTTACCCCTAGTGAGATAAGCCTCTACATCCTTACATTTGTCCTCTAGCCATCCCTGCTTAGCCATTTTGCACTTCCTGTCGATCTCATTTTTGAGACGTTTGTATTCCTTTTTGCCTGCTTCATTTACTGCATTTTATATTTTCTCCTTTCATCAATTAAATTCAATATTTCTTCTGTTACCCAAGGATGTCTACTAGCCCTCGTCTTTTTACCTACTTGATCCTCTGCTGCCTTCACTACTTCATCCCTCAAAGCTACCCATTCTTCTTCTACTGTATTTCTTTCCCCCATTTCTGTCAATTGTTCCTTTACGCTCTCCCTGAAACTCTGTACAACCTCTGGTTCTTTCAGTTTATCCAGGTCCCATCTCCTTAAATTCCCACCCTTTTGTGGTTTCTTCAGTTTTAATCTGCAGGTCATAATCAATAGATTGTGGTCAGAGTCCACATCTGCCCCTGGAAATGTCTTACAATTTAAAACCTGGTTCCTAAATCTCTGTCTTACCATTATATAATCTGTCTGATACCTTTTAGTATCTCCAGGGTTCTTCCATGTATACAACCTTCTTTTATGATTCTTGAACCAAGGGTTAGCTGTGATTCAGTTATGCTCTGTGCAAAATTCTGCCAGGCGGCTTCCTCTTTCATTTCTTAGCCCCAATCCATATTCACCTACTACGTTTCCTTCTCTCCCTTTTCCTACACTCGAATTCCAGTCACCCATGACTATTAAATTTTCGTCTCCCTTCACTATCTGAATAATTTCTTTTATTTCATCATACATTTCTTCAATTTCTTCGTCATCTGCAGAGCTAGTTGGCATATGCACTTGTACTACTGTAGTAGGTGTGGGCTTCGTATCTATCTTGGCCACAATAATGCGTTCACTATGGTGTTTGTAGTAGCTTACCCGCATTCCTATTTTCCTCTTCATTATTAAACCTACTCCTGCATTACCCCTATTTTACTTTGTATTTATAACCCTGTATTCGCCTGACCAGAAGTCTTGTTCCTCCTGCCACCGAACTTCACTAATTCCCACTATATCTAACTTTAACCTATCCATTTCCCTTTTTAAATTTTCTAACCTACCTGCTCGATTAAGTGATCTGACATTCCACGCTCCGATCCGTAGAACGCCAGTTTTCTTTCTCCTGATAACGACGTCCTCCTGAGTAGTCCCCGCCCGGAGATCCGAATGGGGGACTATTTTACCTCCGGAATATTTTACCCAAGAGGACGCCATCATCATTTAATCATACAGTAAAGCTGCATGCCCTCGGGAAAAATTACGGCCGTAGTTTCCCCATGCTTTCAGCCGTTCGCAGTACCAGCACAGCAAGGCCGTTTTGGTTATTGTTACAAGGCCATACCAGTCAATCATCCAGACTGTTGCCCTTGCAACTACTGAAAAGGCTGCTGCCCCTCTTCAGGAACCACACGTTTGTCTGGCCTTTCAACAGATACCCCTTCGTTGTGGTTGTACCTACGGTACGGCTATCTGTATCGCTGAGGGACGCAAGCCTCCCCACCAACGGCAAGGTTCATGGGGGGGGGGGGGGGTGATTACGGTTATAAACTAAAAACTCCTTACAGCTGCACTTTTTTTCATATCCTCCGATATTCATCTTACGTCAGCAAACATGTTCCTAATTTCTTGTTATTTGCCATTACTATCTTAGCTGTTACTGCACGTGACAGATGTGCTGGTATGCAGAAACTCTTATTTCCTTCTCTGCTCGAAATATATACTCTTATACCAACTCACCCAATCTCCCGACACCTGTTATCCGATCAGAAAAAGCAGTCACGCGTCACTGCTAGAGAGACCTTCTGTGTATCTTTTGGCGAGCCCAGCCTTGATCGTTCAGTTCGATAGTCTCCACTCACATAGTGATACCAGTGATCGGGAACAATGTAATTTGGTGGGACTAAAAAAAAATACACAAGCCATCACGATACTGAACCATTTAAAAGGAAACGTAGCCTTCAGTAAAAAGTACTCAGGTTTTATTCAACGTTGATCGCTTACTCGACAGTTAAATCTTTGTAGACAATGATGATGGTAATCCGTAGCAAATATGCAATGAGGGAGTGTGTCATGATTACACCTTTGTGGTTAGTGGCAGTGTTTAAAAGACTAGACTCTTGTTAAATAGCGTTCAGGTTCAAACGCCGTTTGCCATCCTAAACGAGATGTTTTTTTTTTCTAATACCACGTGGTGCAAACGACACACACACACACACACACACACACACACACACACACACACACACACACACAGAGTTTGCGCGCGAAGCGGTCTGATTGGCTAAATTCAGTGCTAATTAATATGGAAACGACGCAACATATCGATTTTTTTCTATAGAATTGGAAGGAAAATCAACATTGGCCGTATTTTGTTGTTTTATTGTCAGCAAAATTGATTTTCGGTCACTTAATGACCATCCTCAGTGCTGTATTGTACAATTAAAATTGGTAGGCACTGGTATCAAGCTAGAACCACAAGCTTAGAGCGATCACATAAACTGATGTGATCGCTCTAAGCTTGTGGTCACAATTTTAATTGTACAATACAGCACTGAGGATGGTCATTAAGTGACCGAAAATCGATTTTGCAGACAATAAAACAACAAAATACGGCTAATGTTGATTTCCTTTCCAATTTTATCCATTATTTGGTCGTGGTGCATACAACACGCCATGGAGTCTCCAGTCAATAGAATTTTTTTGTTATTTATTTCTCAGCTCAACCTTCCCTGCTGTACCCTTAGCTTTTCGGGCTGTTTCTGACCACCCTGTATACAGGGTTATTACAAATGATTGAAGCGATTTCACAGCTCTACAATAACTTTATTATTTGAGATATTTTCAAAATGCTTTGCACACACATACAAAAACTCAGTTTTTTTAGGCATTCACAAATGTTCTATATGTGCCCCTTTAGTGATTCGGCAGACATCAAGCCGATAATCAAGTTCCTCCCATACTCGGCGCAGCATGTCCCCATCAATGAGTTCGAAAGCATCGTTGATGCGAGCTCGCAGTTCTGGCACGTTTCTTGGTATAGGAGGTTTAAACACTGAATCTTTCACATAACCCAACAGAAAGAAATCGCATGGGGTTAAGTCGGGAGAGCGTGGAGGTCTTGACATGAATTGCTGATCATGATCTCCACCTCGACCGATCCATCGGTTTTCCAATCTCCTGTTTAAGAAATGCCGAACATCATGATGGAAGTGCGGTGGAGCACCATCCTGTTCAAAGATGAAGTCGGTGCTGTCGGTCTCCAGTCGTGGCATGAGCCAATTTTCTGCGGGCTACGCGTGAAACTTGCCCGCACGCGTTCAACCGTTTCTTCGCTCACTGCAGGCCGACCCGTTGATTTCCCCTTACAGAGGCATCCAGAAGCTTTAAACTGCGCGTACCATCGCCGAATGGAGTTAGCAGTTGGTTGATCTTTGTTGAACTTCGTCCTGAAGTGTCGTTGCACTGTTATGACTGACTGATGTGAGTGCATTTCAAGCATGACGTACGCTTTCTCGGCTCCTGTCGCCATTTCGTCTCACTGCGCTCTCGAGCTCTCTGACGGCAGAAACCTGAAGTGCGGCTTCAGCCGAACAAAACTTTATGAGTTTTTCTACGTATCTGTAGTGTGTCGTGACCATATGTCAATGAATGGAGGTACAGTGAATTTATGAAATCGCTTCAATCATTTGTAATATATTTCAGACTGAAATCAGTGGTGGCTCTTAACCACACATTTGCAAACGACTGGACCGGCATGAATTTCCTAGAGATTTAGCACGTTGCCTTCAGCGATCAAGAACTCAGTCACAGAGAAGTAGTAGATGAAGTCCGCAACAGTGGCTTCCTGAAGAATGCAACGTCTCTAACCGTGAGGCGCCACAGTAATTAAGATTAGGAACTGTCAGTAAATAATTTGCCATGGTCCAAAATGAATTTTCGCTCTCCAGTGGAGTGTGCGCTGGTTTGAAACTTAGTGTACTGCGAGATTAGAACTGTGTACCGGACCGGTACTCGAACCTGGGACTTTAAGTAGGTAAATGGGGTAGGTAGACTAGAGTTTATATTTAATTTCAGTAACTACAGTAAATGCTTAAACTGCTTTACAAATCAGGAAGAGGCGGCCGGTGTGGCCGAGCGGTTCTAGGCGCTTTAGTCTGGAACCACGTGACCGCTACGGTCGAAGGTTCGAGTCCTGCCTCGGGCATGGATGTGTGTGATGTCCTTGGGTTAGTTAGGTTTAAGTAGTTCTTTGTTCTAGGGGACTGCTCACCTCAGATGTTAAGTCCCATAGTGCTCAGAGCCATTTGAAATCAGGAAGTTAATGTTTAATCACAGCTGTATACAACTTCTTTAACTATGAGGAAATATGACCGGCATTAGACGCAAAGTGGCAGATGTCGAGATTATAAGCACTAGTAAATATACAAGGGTCGACAAACATATGGAAACCCCAAAACACAGCACCTTACCATTCCTAATACGATGTGGCAAACACGTTGGCACTCAAATCAGCTTCTAGTAGTCTCGGAATGGATAAAATACTGGTTGTGTATGATTACAAAGGGAATCTGTTACATTCTTCCTTCCAAAGTGGCAAGTCGAGGTAACAGTGGTGATGGATAGCGATCTCGTACCCCTCTGTCCAAAGTAGACCACAAAAGCTCAATAATATTGGGATCTGATGACAATGACGGCAAGGGGAGATGCGAAAATGCATCCTCGTAATCACAAAACCAGTCCTGGACAATGCGAGCTGTGTGAACAAGGGCCTGTCGTCTTGGAACACCACAACACTATTGGGGAACAAAAAAATCTTACAATGGGATGGATCTGGTCAGTCAAAATGGCCACGTAATCCTTCACAGCAAAGCGATGTAGCAGAGTAGCCTCGCTATGGCTGCCCAAATCATCACTGAACCTCCGCCATCTTACACTCTTGAGGCGAAAACTCGGCTAGAAGTTGCAGACATGGTGAAACAAGACTCGTCCGATCAAATAACTTTCTTCCATAGCTCCAAGTTTTGTGGCATCGGTACCACGATTTCCTGTTAAGGGCATTTGAGTCACTCATAGTAGTTTTGGAATTGTAGCTCACTCTGCAATTCCCTGATTGCGGAGCTTCCTTCGCGTTGTTTTGACGCTGATAGGGTTCACGTTTCGGCATTCAGTACTACCATGACTTGCAGCTGTGATGCTCTTCTTTTTCCCCACTACCTTCTTCAGTGGCCGCCTGTCACGATCACTCAACATGCACTTTCGTCCACATTGTGATGTAGCCTTTTTTTTTTTCGCTTCCCCTGTATGCGGTATAAATCTTGGATACCGTGACCTCTTGAAACACCAAACACTTCGGCTACTTTGGTTATGGAAGCACCCACGGCGCGTGGGTCTGCTGCTGTAAACTGAAGGGTAGGCCGAATGTAGGATGCTAGGAGGAGCAGCTGAGTTAGAACACTTGGTACTGCAGTTAGGTTATAACTCTTTTACTTAACTTTGCGTACAGTTGAGCACGTCGGCGCGAAGCCGTTCATCCATCAAATCTAACAGCGGCTAGAAGTTACAAAGGCAAAATTTGTAGTGGCTCGCCCATTATGAAATAGAAACCATGTTGCTTGGTCGTCTACTCGGAATCAACTGGGCCGAATCTGAAGCGGCGCTCGTAGAGCTGCACAGCGCCGGGTAGAGGGCGCTGTCGTCGGTGTCGTAGTGCCAACCTAGCAGAGCGCACCTACGTTGTGGCATCGTAGCTATCTATGCCACACCCACCATACGAACAACAACAATTTTGTCACGTGCGTATTCAGTTATCTTCAACATAATGCACTCACAATTACACAGAACACTGTTCTGACTACGACTGACAATTTGTAGCTCGTCTATTGGCTGACTAGGAAATGGCGGAGTAAGCGGCTTCGCGTGATTTACTGACTGTCGTTGTTGCCTAACAGATCACTCACCTGCTCATCTTCTGTCACAGGCATCGGACTTTATCTCCTATTACATCGCCTAGTAACGAATTAAATAAGCAAAGAGGGACAAGAGGGAAGTTAAAAATCAATGAAAGTTAGTAGATTCTGGTAATGAAACCATCAATTCAGAAATAAACACAGAAATGCGGGGTCGCTCTGTCACAAGTCTCCTAAAGGTATCGCATACATGTAAGAGCGTTTTGACGAGCATTTGACTTCCTGCAGGCCAAGTCAGAATTCACAAATGGTTCCATAACTAGTTAGACTTACAGAGTGCGGAAAGTAAACCAGATTTAAACACAAAAAATAAGCCAGCCGTGAGTAACGAATGCTATGACAGAAAACTGGCGTCTGGCAATAAAGCTTAATTCGCTACTACAGGTGGATATGCGGTGCCGGTATCTCGTAATGCAGATCTCACGATAGCACAGTCACACCGCAGAAGTAGCGGCGCTCTCCATGACGTAAGCCATGACAGAGATATCGCGGATGGCTAGACGCAAGGTTACCCGCAGAGTATTGGAAGGCAAAACCTGAAGCGAAATGGCGCTCTGTGCTTTTGGTAACCGCGGGTGTCGCACAGTTGCGTGCGTCCGCGAGTAAGAAATAGTTTCCCGCAGCCAACATAACAGGAATTGGAGGCGTAGTTCGCCGGCCGGGGTGGCCGAGCGGTTCTAGGCGCTACAGTCTGGAACCGCGCAACCGCTACGGTCGCAGGTTCGAATCCTGCCTCGGGCATGGATGTGTGTGATGTCCTTAGGTTAGTTAGGTTTAAGTAGTTCTGAGTCCAATGGGACTGATGATCTCAGAAGCTAAGTCCCATAGTGCTCAGAGCCATTCGAACCATTTTGGAGGCGTAGCTCCCGTAGCCTCCCGTAGCCTCCCGTAGCACCGCCCTTTGAGGCCCAGGGTAGGACACCTGTTTGGGCACGAATTGTCAGAACGAGGCACGGAAGTGTTATCCTCCGCCACCGCACGCCATCAGCTTAAATATTAACCAACAGCTGGCCCTCCATATAGACAAGATATCGGTGGTCTGCTGGCGTAGGGATGTTAATATGAGTAGTATAAAAAGCGCAATGAAGTGTGGAAAATTGTTAATAAACTGACTGGTCCAAGCTGACTGTCTAATTGCTCGGAATTTTTTCAGGAGTCCGATTCTGTGAACGAAATCAAACAATTAATTTCATTTCGCTCTCCTCTTTATGGTAGGGACTGATTTGGTCAGTAGCTGTGGCCTCACCATGTGCGATATCCTCGCTTATATAAATAATTGCGTCACAACTTGCAAGGTACTGAGGGCATTTCACAGGTACCGATCGCGGTCAAATATGCCACCATCACCTGCAGGCTTGGCTGGCATCTATATTTACGTTCAAGCATGCGCTTCTTGTGGTGTTTCCATGTTTCTGTCCAAACCACCTACATCTTGCATATGCATGTGGACTAGCAGGGAGTAACAAACGTTGTTACGTAGGACTCACTGCCACCCACTGTAGAGTACGGGATCGACGAGAGCCTCCAGCCTGCATTGACACAGGCGCTCAGTGGGCCAGAATCCTGAACAAGTGGCCATAAATAAAGGGAAAAAAGTCGGGAGTACATAAATCTCGTTTTATTGGTTGGCTAGGATAGTGCTGGTACTATCGAATCCTGATCTTAGAATCGGCCAGCTGCTTCTTCCAAAGGAAGATGGAAAATGCCGTAATTTACACTAAGAAAATAGAATTGAAAATTTTAGTAAAATACGAATAAAGAACATATGTAGACATAATCATACAATCTCTGTTTCTACAACACTGCTACTAAACTATTACAAAATAAAAATATAACTACAATTTTACCAATCAGGCAGCTGTCGGAAGATGCACAGGTATCAACAAACAAGTTAATAGACAATGTAGCCTAAGAATAGTCCATAAGTCTTCTCGCGTGAAAAATATGGAGGGTGTGTTCCGGAAACTTCTGGAAACAACCGATCCTAATATTTCTTCTTTGCGGAAACAATCTCTGAGAAGAGTGAAAACTTTGTCTCGGAATCCGTTGCCCTCTTATTATCTGCTGCAGAGGAGCACGAGGAATCAGATGCTAAGGATGATGAAGACGATACAAGTGTCGGTGAGGAAGAAGGTGGCGGAGGAAATGAATATGAAGAACAAGAATCACAAGAAGATGATTTCTGAGTCATCTGTATTTTGACTGGTTTGATGCGGCCCGCCACGAATTCCTCTCCTGTGCCAAACATTTCATCAGTTATTTGTTGGGTGTATTCGAATCCCCGTCCTCCTATGTAGTTTTTACCCTCTACACCCCCTCGAGCTCTATGCAAGTTATTCCCTGATGTCTTAACACATGTCTTATCATCCTGTCTCTTCTTCTTGGCAGTGTTTCCCATATATTTCTTTCCGACTCTGCAGAGAACCTCCTCATTCTGTACCATATCACTCCTCACAATTTTCAACTTTCTTTGTATCACAACACTTCAAATGATTCGATTTTCTTTTCTTCCGGTTTTTCCACAACCCACGTTTCACTACCAAACAATACTGTAATCCAAACGTACATTTTCAGAAATTTCTTCCTCAAATCAAGGCCTATGTTTCATACTAGTAGACTTCTCTCGGCCAGGAAAGCCCTTTTTGCCAGTGCTACGTTGCCGTGTATTACCTGCTTGCTCCATCCGTCATGGATTGTTTTGCTGCCTATATAGCAGAAATCCTTAACTTCGCCATCCCCAATTCTGAGGTTAAGTTTGTCGATATTCTCATTTCTGCTACTTCTCATTACATTTTTCCTCGGTTTTCTCTCAATCCATATTCTGTACCCATTGTAATGTTCATTCCATTCAACAGACCCTGTAATTCTTCATTTTCCCTCAGGAAAAAGACTAAGACGACTTATAAAACGTTCAGTTCTTGTAACTAATATGTATTGTCTGTAATATAAACTGTAGTAGAGGCAGTTTTGTAATAAAGTTCAGAATTAAAATTGTAAATGTTATTGAAAACATTTTTTGTGCACTTCATTAATTTTTCCAGTCTTTTCGCCATATTTGATCCTCTATTTCTAATTTGTCAATTATGATATAAAAATCGTTATCAGAAGAGCCAGAAAGCCCATTGTACCCCTTTTTGGCCATATTCCAGCATATTTTGAACTTTTGACAAGGTTTTCAAGATTCTGACCCGCTCGGCGGCGCTCTATTAAGACAGCACCTGCACCAGCGAATGCAGACGTGATTCGCCGGCATTGGCAGCCATCAGACCCCCGTTTTGGATGTCTGGCGCGCGCCGTTGGCCCCTGACCGCAGCCGCCGGCTTAACCAGCTCAAGTGGGTCCTGGCGGACACCATTGTGTGTCGCTGCGGGCGCATTCATCCGATCCCAGCCTCGCCTCGACCCCTATTTCTCTCGGAATTGTCTGCGGATCTCGCGCGCCGGCTGCCTTCACACGGCTCTGCAGCTGGGAGCGCGGCCAGGACTTGGCTTCTCAACTGCAGCCTGCCTTGGCAGCGCCTTTTGTTTCTCGTGGCCCACTTTTGAATGCGGCGGCGTTTGGGTGCGTTGCCAAGCCCACCAGGAGGAGATGAGAGTCACTCGAGCGGTATCTGCGTGCGCCTTTCTATTCCGTCAAAAGTCAAATTGAAACACCAATCTGCGCTAGTTACTTTCTTCTGGGACGAATTTTCAGGGCGTAGATTCTCATCTCGTGATGGGTCAGTAGATTAAATGACTTTTTTCTGATTATGGAAAGGTGTCTGCTTACACTTCCCTTCAAAGAAGTTCCAGCTAAAAGAGCACTGAGGTCCGTTGTATATACTATTGGGCAAAAGTATCCCGATACCGCTATGTAATGTCACGAGACGAGGACCCGCCAGTATAAAACGAAACAGGGAGTACTGTGTTGTCAGTAGAGAAGCTGCAACAACACAATGAGACGGTCAAAACAGATCAGCGCCTTCGAAAGTGGACTAGTCATTGGATGCCACCTCAATAACAAACCAGTTCGGGACATTTCATTCCTTATTAAGCTGGCCGGCTGCTGTGGCCGAGCAGTTCTAGGAGCTTCAGGCTTCAGGCCAACCACACGGCTGCTACGGTCGCAGGTTCCACATCTACATACATACTCCGCAATCCACCATACGGTGCGTGGCGTAGGGCACCTCGTACCACAACTAGCATCCTCTCTCCCTGTTCCACTCCCAAACAGAACGAGGGAAAAATGACTGCCTGTATGCCTCTGTACGAGCCCTAATCTCTCTTATCTTTGTGGTCTTTCCGCGAAATATAAGTTGGCGGCTGTAAAATTGTACTGCAGTCAGCCTCAAATGCTGGTTCTCTAAATTTCCTCAGTAGCGATTCACGGAAAGAGCGCCTCATTTCCTCTAGAGACTCCCACCCGAGTTCCTGAAGCATTTCCGTACCTCGCGTGATGATAAAACCTACCAGTAACAAATCTAGCAGCCCGCCTCTCAATTGCTTCTATGTCCTACCTAATAGGGATCCCAAACGCTCGAGCAGCACTCAAGAATAGGTCGTATTAGAGTTTTATTATCGGTCTCCTTTACAGATGAACCACATCTTCCCAAAATTCTACCAACGAACCGAAGACGACTATCCGCCTTCCCCACAACTGCCATTACATGCTTGTCCCACTTCATATCGCTCTGCAGTGTTACACCCAAATATTTAATCGACGTGACTGTCTCAAGCACTACACTACTAATGGAGTATTCAAACATTACAGGATTCTGTTTCCTATTCATCTGCATTAATTTACATTTATCTATATTTAGAGTTAGCTGCCATTCTTTACACCAATCACAAATCCTGTCCAAGTTATCTTGTATCCTCCTACAGTCACTCAACGACGACACCTTCCCGTGCACCACAGCGTCATCAGCAAACAGCCGCACATTGATATCCACCCTATCCAAAAGATCATTTATGTAGACAGAAAACAACAGCGGACCTACCATCCTGCCTCGGGGATGCGTGTGTGTGATGTCCTTAGGTTAGTTAGGTTTAAGTAGTTCTAAGTCTAGGGGACTGATCACCTCAGATTGTAAGTCCCATAGTGCTTAGAGCCATTTGAACCTTATAAAGCTGCCCAAGTTGACAGTTCGCGATGCGATTGTGGAGACGCGAAGGAACAACCACAGCTAGTAGTCCAAGACCAGGAACACCTCATGTACTGACTGATAGGGACCGTCGATCGTTGCGGTGGATGGCTGTAAAAAGTCGCGTGCAGTCAGCGGAAGGAACCATTCGTGAGTTCCAAAAGGTTATCAACAGCCCAGCTAGCACAATCGCTGTGCGGAGGGAGTTAGAAGGAATAGGTTGCAATGGTCGAGCGGCGCTTCATTATCTACGAATTTCTGTAGTCACTGATGCGGTATCCTTGAGGTGGTGTAAATAGCGACGCCAGTGGACAGTGGATGATTGGAAACGGATGATTTGGAGTGATTAATCACGCTATACCCTGCAATCTGTCGAGGGATTTGTGTGTGGCGAATGCCAGGAGAATGTCACCTTGCCACAATATGTAGTGGCAACAGTGGAGTACTGAGGACGTGGTGTTACAGTAAGAGATTTTTTTCGTATAAGGCTATGATCCCCTTATTGCCCTTAAGAAAACTCTAAATGCGGAAGGATATGAATACATTTACTGCATTGTGTACTGTACACAGAACAACAGTTCAGAGACGATAACTGATTGTATCAGCGTGACATTGCACCATGTCATAAAACAGCATCTGTGAAGCAACAGTTTGTAGATGATAACATTCCTGAAATAGACGGGCCCGCCTGGAGTCTCGACCTGAACCGAATGGGACACCATTGGAATGAGTTAATGTCGGATTCGCTCCAGACCCTGGCACCCAATATCATTATCTTCTCTAGTTTCGGCTCTTAGGGAACAACAGGCTGTCATTCCTCCACCGACTTTGAGACACATCATTGACACTGTCCCCAACAGAGGTCAAGCAGTTATAAACGAAGGGTGAACATACGCCATATTGACGTCCGATAATAGGTGTCCGGAAACTTGTGATCAGATAGTGTACATACATTTGTGTTACCGAATAGCGTGTGTCTATTAATACAAAAGTGAGTATGGAATGATCCTCAGCGTTAGTTTTGGTAGAAATGAATTGTAAGCTAGAAATCTGAATATCTGCGACAAAATTTCTCATGCCATTAACAGGTTGTTGATTTTGTAAGTCTCGAAACGCATCGTGGGATAGAATGAGAGTGAGTGAAGCCGATAATTGGTTTAATTTGTCTTTTGTGTCACAAACAGTCGCAGTTTCCAAGTTAGATTCCAACATGGACACTACACGTGGTCTGTTCAAAAAATTCCGGAACTTTGTCCACAGAATTTTTCTACACTTACCTTATTGTGCATGGTCTCCTTTGCATTACTGTCTTCCACAATTGCTCCCAACGCCCTTTTCACTTCCGGAAAAAGTCTTTGTACGCCTCTCGCTGGACCGCGCGAAGCGCCGTCTGCGTATTCTCTTTTATCTGATCTATCGCAGCAAATCTTCGTCCTTTCAACGGGGTTTTCAATTTTGGAAATAGTCTATAATGGCCAGGTACGAAGGATAAGGTAGCACAGTGATTTCGTTTTTTGCCCAATAGTCACACCTCAACAGGGATGAATGTGCTGGTGTATTTTCGTGATGCAAGAGACATGAATGTACTCGCCAAATTTCAGGCCATTTCCTTCTCACATTTTCTCGCAGGCGTCGCAAGATATCCCGACAGTATGATCGAGTAACAGCTTGTCCCTGCGGCACGAATTCGTGATGAACAACTCATTCACCATGTCAAAGAAAACTACCAGCATGGCTCAGACATTTGGCTTGACCTGACGAGCTTTATTTTTTCTTGAAGAACCTTTCCCGACCATTGTGAAGACTGAACCTTGGTCTCACCGTCATAACAGTTGGCTCACGTCTCATCACTAGTTATGATTTACATTAAGAACCATCTCGTCCTCATTTGCGCGATCTGAAAGCTCTTCACAGATCGTGAGGCAAAGGTTTTTTTACCCGCTATGGGAATTAACATCTGAGGTCATCAGTCCTCTAGACTTAGAACTACTGAAACCAAACTAACCTAAGGATATCACACACATCTATGCCCGAGGCAGGATTCGAACCTGCGACCACAGCAGCAGCGCATTTTCGGACTGAAGCGCCTAGAACCGCTCGGTCACAACTTCTGGCAGTTCTTTCTGGTCTTAACTCATTAGCCCTGGGACGGCGTTGCCGGCAATACTACGCATTCCAAGATGCTGTGACAGGATTTCATGCCGTGATCCAACTGAAATGTTAACATTCTTCTGCACTCTCTCAGACAGTCAGTCTACGATTGGCAGGCACAACTTCGTTGACGTCCCTGATATGAGCGTTATCGGTAGACGTCGAAAGGCGTCCTGAACGAGTGTCAACTTGAACTTCCGTCCGGCCATTTTTAAACTGTGTGAACTTTCGTTACACTTCTTTGCAAAGGTTTGTAAGTAGGCTTTAGCCGAATAATTGGCGTATATCTGCAAACGCCTGTTAGGCGCCATTCTCAGCACACAGTTGTTCTAAAGTCTCTAAAACTACTTCTCTGTGTTTGAAGTTAAGATAAACCGTTTGCGTAGGTTAACTTGTACCAATAGCTATACACAAAGGGAATAGATCGGATGCAAAACATGATAATGCTGGGCACTAAAGAGCTGAGAATGTTGTCGTTAGCGTCATCATTACAAGCGAAAAATCCACCCAGTATGTGAATTACAGAATGGCTTCATGTTTGTTCACAGCTGAGAAGTGGCTTGTTGTTTTACATAATCAAAAATGAACCTGCTCTCGAAGCAGAGCGTTCGCAGCAGATTGTTCAGCTTGTCGACATTCACCCTGTTTCTAGCCACAGAAAAAGTGTCAATACAGATTGACAAATAAAAGTCTGTTGTATCCACTCTGCTGTGTATAATAAGGAAATAAAATGGCGGTGTTTTCGCGCAGCTATAGTTGCCTCGTTTCGCACGGAATTTATTCCCCTCGCCCAGTCGCAGTCAGGTAGTGAACTGGTTGTTATCGGAGAGCCATGGAGGGGGGGGGGGGGGGAGGAGGAGAGACTGGAAATTTAACCCCCTCGAGCCTGGCGCGAACTGTATTGCCTTACCAGCTGCGGAGCTTGCGGTTCCTTTCCACACCCTGCCTCGCCGCTTAAGTTCAAGCAACTTCTCAAGAAACTCTTAAAAATACTATTTTACTCGTTTTGTTTGCAGAGTTAGAGGCTGTTACTGAGGGTGTCTTTTTTGACGTAGGCGGTTTAGGTGAACGTCAAGGATGAATCATAACATCTACCAGTGATTCGTAAGTGCACTAGAAAATTTGGAGTGAATGTGGCTGTAGCGAAGCAGAGTGTGTGTGTGTGTGTGTGTGTGTGTGTGTGTGTGATTCTCGTTCAGCCGTTTGGATTTGGATTTTACTGAATCTATTACCGCGAAGGGGACAGCCAGTTCCCTTCACCATTCATTGTCAGGAGAAAGATTATTACGCACAATTAGTCGAAAAGCATTGATTTATTTAACACGCGTTTCGGGAATACATTATGTAAATATCAAGTTCCGGGTAAAACAAACACAAACCGTTACTTCGCATTATTGCACATACTAACATTCATTCATTCATGTAATGAAAATCCTCCTATATTGTCATGTAGTATTACGTAGCCTAAAATTAATATGCCATTACGCACAACCAAAAATAGGAAGCAAGCAACGTGCACTGTCAAACCTGTAAGACGAGACGTTAAACCTTAGTCTTCCTTCCTATGATCATCTTATATAGTTCAAAGATTCTGTCTTACATACTGTTTATTTAAGTCTTAGTTAACATGCAATCTAGCAACAGACTCTGCTGGAGAAATGTCTAGTAAGTATGTTTGGGCTTGCGAAGTGTCTTTGAAGGCCCAGTTGTCGCAGTGAAAATTAGTGCTAACTGGAGCTATTCTTGGTTCGGACATCACAGTTCTGGGCTGACTTAACACAGCGTGCAGTGTAATATGGACCCCGAACCGCGCTGCAGTTAACCATTTATCACATAATACTAGACTAGCGAGGGTAAAATGGCCCCTTTGCGAGTACAATAGCTGGTTCTCGTGGAAGCGACTGTGGCATCCCAGTACTGCACAACCGCGCTTTTATCTGGCGAAACCTGGCAGGCGTTGCTGAAACTCAAGTTGCTTATCTGGACAAGGCCCGTGGATGCCAACAGCAGCAGGCTTCTTTCGACATTCTTGTCCTTACAGGTCACTAAGTCGACACAGGAACATGCCACGTTTTGTTCAAGGCTATAACCACTTCGTCTTCCTTTAAGACGTCTATTACAGTACACGATTAATCTACATATGGTTTGTGTGTTGTTCGTCTTTGCTTGCTCAGTCGCCGCGCTTCTACCAGATGCGTTTCCAGTATGCACGTTCTCCACTACCGCCAAAATACCGAATCAGACTTCATAACGTCGGTGACTTCTATTAACGATACATGTTTTCATATACCATTAAAAGCTTCTATTAAATAAAATTTTATTCTGGTGCAGCTAGCGTCGTCGTAGTGCGATTATCAAGCAGATCTGGACTCAGTGCATTATAAGAGCATACAGTTTTTTCTAAAATCAAGAAAGAGTATTTATTACACCATAATCGCGTTATATAGGTAAGCACTTCTTCCACTGTTCGAAGTTGGGTAAACAACGTGTAGATGAGAACAGTCCATATCAAATACATAAATACCAATGAGAAAGCAAGTGAATATACAGATACCAGCATAATAGGCATCAGAACCAGTATTACGTGTCAATATCTGCATCGGCTAGTTATACTTGATCGGGAATTATCTGTCGTTGAGACACACTTATATTTTAAATGACTTTACTTCGAGCCCCCAATAATGTAGTTCCCAAATCCACTACTCCCATGGGTATATTTACCTAATAGTCATTTGTTGTCTAGGGCTACAGTCGTTGAGTTCGTATGTTGAGAAAGAAGTATGAGTAATTTTGGTTTACTATTCTGTACGTAAACAATAACACGAGATTTCTACCATTTATGTACTTACTGCCATCGTGAGCCCGTGTTGCCATCTTTACCTAAGGCGAAAGCAATACCACTCCACTTTAGAACATCTGAAACTGGTTCAAATGGCTCTGAGCACTGTGGGACTTAACTTCTGAGGTCATCAGTCCCCTAGAACTTATAACTACTTAAACCTAACTAACCTAAGTACATCACACACATCCATGCCCGAGGAATGATTCGAACCTGCGACCGTAGCGGTCGCGCGGTTCCAGACTGTAGCGCCTAGAACCGCTCGACCATAGCGGCCGGCCATCTGTAACTGTTGGTAGCTGTTACGATTGTAGTAACTGAATAGTACTGTTAATTCAGCCTAAACATCCACGGTAGCAGAAAAATGTTTCCGTGATGTAGTTCCTAAAAGGTAGGCATTGCATGCTATGTTTATTAAATACTTACCTGACGGAAAGGTGCTATAACACAAGGGTGGCAAAAACAATAACAAATGACATATATTAAGAGTGTGTTACAAAATAGTACTTTGCTATGGTACAATTTGATGTGTGACACTTGTGGTCGTTAACCTAATACAGTGATAACTAAATATTGAGTTGGTGCATAAGTTTGTAGAGATTTTCCACAGGTTTAATAAACACAATAGGTACACATAACAGAGGCTTTAGACATAAAATTCATTGTCCTTCACTGTTTACAAGTCTATCGACGCTGAGATAGCTTTTCAATTCCGCGACTGCAGAAATCATGTGGTTCTGAGGCGAAGAACTCGTAGAGCCATCTTCGGAGCGCATTTTCATTTGGAAAAGAAGTTCCTCCAAGACATGTTTGTAAAGCTGGAGTTTCTAAAAGAGAAATCGAATATGAAAACTTGAACCGCACGAAGAAAGCTGACAAAAATAAGTAAAAATATCAGTTTGATGAGTGACATAATTTCAAACAGTGTCATTTAGTAGCCGAAAGTGCGTATATGTAAAATCAAAACTAACTTTTATTAGGTAGAATTTAGGTTTTGACGAACCATGGAGTTTTCATATGAAGCAGTCTATTTGGAATACATCGTTTGGTCGCAATCAATCTCGAATTTATGAAATGTGTAATGACTAAAATATGACAATTATATAATCGTGTTAAATAGCCCAGCGCTTCATTTACTACTCAGTGATTTAAGCCACAGGTCCATAATAACAATGTAGACCAGTGTCGCTTACGTAATTAACAATGTGGGAGCAAGTAGCACTATAAACACCCGCGTAATAGACATCAGTCATTGTGCTGTATGTCAGTATCAGTACCGGCTACTTGTACTTCCTCAAGAATTATATGTTGCAACGCAAGAAATCGTCCACCGCGATAACACAAGTGAGCGGGAGGTCAGTGCTGCGTATCGTACACAGGAATTTACGTAACGTGTAGCATGGAATCGCAAAGTTTTAAACGTGGCTGCTTGGTTCAGTGACTGTTTATAAATTAAAATTGAAACAAATGAGCCCTCGGTCACAATTAACAAGGTTTCAACACTTCTTCTAAGAGTGCCTTCATCAGAATTGAGACATTTAAGGTGGTCTATAACATAATTACAAATACAAGGCCACCACGCTGGTGAAGGGTGTTTTCATATTTCGGACGATATATCTGTGCTACTAAGTTCGCGTTCATTGCGTTTGCAGCGGCTGCCTTGAGTGGCAGGTGCTCATAAAGCGACCAGAAGCCGGCCAGCTACGGCCGCCAGGAATTCGGTCAGCGACGTGCAGAAAAAAACGCGAGCCTCGGTAAACTTTCACCCTCTGCCTGCGTCCAGTTAGAAAGTCGCCGCCGCTGCTGCAACCGCATATCTTTTGCAGCTCCCGTTGTCGTCTGGAATCGAGTGGGTGCACAGTTCGCACGAATGACTCAAGGACGTTCGGTTTATGTCCATTGCATCTCGTTCTGCTTTACCAACAGTGAAGCCCTTGTGTTCGTTCCATCTCGTTTCTGCGTCCGTCTTCAGTACCAGGCATCTGACCACCTTGAGTGATTCCTGCTATCGCTTGATTGTAATGTAAACAAAGGCTTTATTTAGGAGATATGTTTACGAGTACCCAATCGGATCCAGGAAACCATTATACTGCACAGTATTTCTACAACTATCGTCCGTGGGTCCTGTTTTTTCTGACTGTGGGGAGCGTGGGTCCTGCGCCGCTATAAACTGCTTACGTTTCATAAGAAACCAGTCAGCCGCCCCGATGTCGGTGCAACTCAGAACCGAAATTCCTACCACTTGTCCTTTTCATTAAATATTCATCTCCGACCAATGCATCCTGCAAGTACTCAGTCTAGCCTCTTCTGCACCTGTTTAATTTTAATCCTAAAGTTTTGGTACACCCTGCACGTCAAACTCTTACGTTGAAAGAATCATGCAAGGTATGACGTAATTTCCCGCTTGGACTATTATTTATTTATTCAGAATCGCGATTTCGGGTATTGTGTCATTCTCAAGTGTCAGCTAATCACGAAGTGCATCAAAGTATGAGGGTGGTTTGATAAGTACGGTAAAAAAGCAAGAAAATGTTTGTTTGCTAGACAATTAACCGTACTTCTCGACATAGTCTCGTTTGAGGGATATACACCGGTTCCGCCATCCTCTAGTTTTTTTCACCCTATCGGAAAAATGGTTTCTGTCAAACTCTGCAAAGTACTCGTTGAGTGCAACTATCACTGATTCACGCGATGAAAATTTCTTCCCAGCAATCCAAAGTTTCAAGTTAGGAAACAGGAACAAGTCACTCGGATATATTGATAGATTTTACTTATGGACCGTCTGAAAGCAACTGAATAAAACACAATTTTAGTGCCATACGCGTTTCGCCTTCATTTTCTGCAAGGCATCATCAGTGGCAAGTTGCGTGGACAATTCCTACATATTACGTTCCTGTTCCATTTTTGGTGTTGTTCTTCTTATAAATGCCAATTTGAGGGTTTTTTTCCCCCACGTTTCGCTGCGAAATGTTCTCTACTCTCACGGGGAAGCTTATAATATCACTAAAAAGTAGCGTGCCTATAAAGGATTTCAGCTTCTCTTGGACCAAAAAAATTTTTTTTTCTTCTATTGGCAAGCATCAGTATTCACTAGTTCCTCAGGAAAAAAATCCTCGACTGCCTAGGGTGGTATCTTATTTGCTACACGTTATGAACATATTTTTTGTTGCTCTTACCTGGTTCCTTACGTTTGTGCTCGTTGATTCACAGTTATGCCAGTTAAATTTGTATTGTTTTTGTATGCTTTCCGCTTAGCTTGTGGAGATAAATCGGCGATATTAGCTTCATCCCTTCTGGTTATAAATTCTAAAGTACTGCTACATCTTGTTCAGTGCATTTTCTTCAATGTTTTCTTCATCTGCTATTTCATATACATGGGGTGGAATAATCTCCAGTTTTAAATCATCAACATCATATTCACTCACTTCATTGTTCTCCATTTCTCCTAAAACTTCAACTGTAAATCCACACTAAGCGCTTTTATTCAATTGAAATCGTAAAATGTGAAAGGAAATACATCATTCTATTACCTACCCTGGAGAAACACTCACACAGCGTAAAGATAGCAAATCACAACGATGTAAAATGCTAATTTCTGTATATGTGTGCAAATAGACACACCTACAAAGGAGTGAGTAATAGTGTAACATGCCATTGTCCCATTATTGGGACGTATAAAACAAATTGATACTGCACTTACTTCGGGAAACCTAAAATACACTGAATGTCGCTTGGACATCCGTGCCGGCCGGTGTGTTGGAGCGGTTGTAGGCATTTGTCTGGAACCGCGCTGCTGTTACGGTCGCAGGTTCGAATCCTGCCTCGGGCATGGATGTGTGTGATGTCCTTAGGTAAGTTAGGTTTAAGTAGTTCTAAGTCTAGGGGACTGATGACCTCAGAAGTTAAGTCCCATAGTGCTCAGAGCCATTTGAACCAAATACTTCCAGAAACGACTTCCTGACACTTAAATCAATACTCGATGTTAACAAATTTCTCTTCTTCAGAAACGATTTCCTTGCCATTGCTAGTCTACATTTTATATCCTCTCTACTTCGACCATCATCAGTTATTTTGCACCCCAAATAGCAAAACTCCTTTACTACTTTAATTGTCGCATTTCCTAATCTAATTCCCTCAGCATCACCTGATTTAATTCGACTACATTCCATTATCCTCGTTTTGCTTTTGTTGATGTTCATCTTGTATCCTCCGTTCAGGACACCATCCATTCCGTTCAACTGCTCTTCCAAGTCCTTTGCTGTCTCTGACAGAATTACAATGTCATCCGCAAACCTCAAAGTTTTTATTTCTTCTCCATGGATTTTAATACCTACTCCGAACTTTTCTTTCGTTTCCTCTACTGCTTGCTCAATATACAAATTGAATAGCATCGAGGAGAGGCTACAACCCTGTCTCACTCCCTTCCCAACCACTGCTTCCCTTTCATGTCCCTCGACTCTTATAACTGCCATTTGCTTTCTGTACAAATTATGTGGAAGGGACAATGGTAAATTATAAGTTAAGAGGAAGTCGATCTCGTGTTAACTATGTTTACATATTTCGTACGCATAATAAGCCAGAATTCTTCGACATTTACTTCTTATCGAATTTGTCGTACTGCATTCCTTTTTTCTAAAATACTGGGGGACTGTTGACGCAAGTGAACGGAAAATAATGTTATAATCTTATCGTGTAAGAAATTGACGTCTTGCGTTTCAGCTTGTCACCGCGCCGATGTTTAGGAGCAGGCTACGCGTTTATGTCGGAAGTGAGTAAACCGCCTGCAGTTCCAGGAAGTATTAAGCGAAGCGGCGCTGTTCGCGGCAGCTTAATCCTGCAATTGAATGCGGTAATACGTCCGCGGCGGAGGCGCTTGGCCGTTTTGAACAGCAAAGCGGAACAAAGAGCCTCCACAGCTGTGGCCCGCGGTCTGCTGGCTGCAGCTGTCTGTACGGCCGGCAGGTAGCGGCGATAAGGCACGGCCGGGGCACTCGCCCACTGATAACCTCGCCTCGCCTCGGCAGCAGCGCGCTCGCCACTCCATTGCGGCAGTAGCCGTGCTGACACGTTACGAAAGAAAACAGCTACTACCGTGGCCGTCCGCAGAAATTTATCAGAGAGCGTTTAATTAATATTGTGTTTGTACTGGTTGCTGGTGAGGAGGAAAGTTAGTTCATCACAGTCGCTCAAGAAAGTTATAGTTAAGCTTTACTTGTTTAATCAGAATCGGACGATGAATCTCCTTGTCCGCAGTCTCGATGATTCGAAGCTATCTGCAATCCTGTGTAAATAAAATGTCGTGGTTTTTCTTGCGTTGCGTAGTCACTCGGGAAACCTCAGATCAAGCGGAAAGTTTGCTTTGATAGAGTTTAATTGTCCGATGAAATAATGGGTCTCTTGGATCTAATAATTGCAGGTTCGTTTCCAATTCATCGGAAGTTCCCTTCTGATTACCAACGAAACGACACCTCCGTGCAAATTTCCAATTACAGAATACATGTATAACGAAATTCCTTACACGCCTTTGATGTAAATGCTCACTTCATATTTTCTTGAGTAGCATACGATATACACTCCTGGAAATTGAAATAAGAACATCGTGAATTCATTGTCCCAGGAAGGGGAAACTTTAATGACACATTCCTGGGGTCAGATACATCACATGATCACACTGACAGAACCACAGGCACATAGACACAGGCAACAGAGCATGCACAATGTCGGCACTAGTACAGTGTATATCCAACTTTCGCAGCAATGCAGACTGCTATTCTCCCATGGAGACGATCGTAGAGATGCTGGATGTAGTCCTGTGGAACGGCTTGCCATGCCATTTCCACCTGGCGCCTCAGTTGGACCAGCGTTCGTGCTGGACGTGCAGACCGCGTGAGACGACGCTTCATCCAGTCCCAAACATGCTCAATGGGGGACAGATCCGGAGATCTTGCTGGCCAGGGTAGTTGACTTACACCTTCTAGAGCACGTTGGGTGGCACGGGATACATGCGGACGTGCATTGTCCTGTTGGAACAGCAAGTTCCCTTGCCGGTCTAGGAATGGTAGAACGATGGGTTCGATGACGGTTTGGATGTACCGTGCACTATTCAGTGTCCCCTCGATGATCACCATTGGTGTACGGCCAGTGTAGGAGATCGCCCCCCACACCATGATGCCGGGTGTTGGCCCTGTGTGCCTCGGTCGTATGCAGTCCTGATTGTGGCGCTCACCTGCGCGGCGCCAAACACGCATACGACCATCATTGGCACCAAGGCAGAAGCGACTCTCATAGGTGAAGACGACACGTCTCCATTCGTCCCTCCATTCACGCCTGTCGCGACACCACTGGAGGCGGGCTGCACGATGTTGGGGCGTGAGCGGAAGACGGCCTAACGGTGTGCGGGACCGTAGCCCAGCTTCATGGAGACGGTTGCGAATGGCCCTCGCCGATACCCCAGGAGCAACAGTGTCCCTAATTTGCTGGGAAGTGGCGGTGCGGTCCCCTACGGCACTGCGTAGGATCCTACGGTCTTGGCGTGCATCCGTGCGTCGCTGCGGTCCGGTCCCAGGTCGACGGGCACGTGCACCTTCCGCCGACCACTGGCGACAACATCGATGTACTGTGGAGACCTCACGCCCTACGTGTTGAGCAATTCGGCGGTACGTCCACCCGGCCTCCCGCATGCCCACTATACGCCCTCGCTCAAAGTCCGTCCACTGCACATACGGTTCACGTCCACGCTGTCGCGGCATGCTACCAGTGTTAAAGACTGCGATGGAGCTCCGTATGCCACGGCAAAATGGCTGACACTGACGGCGGCGGTGCACAAATGCTGCGCAGCTAGCGCCATTCGACGGCCAACACCGCGGTTCCTGGTGTGTCCGCTGTGCCGTGCGTGTGATCATTGCTTGTACAGCCCTCTCGCAGTGTCCGGAGCAAGTATGGTGGATCTGACACACCGGTGTCAATGTGTCCTTTTTCCATTTCCAGGAGTGTATTTTCAATCTCTTTCTTCCAATAAACTCGGTAGCAAAATAACAATTATTCAGTGCGGCTGTTCGGCACGGAGAAGATCCTAGAAGTCCTCTCAACACACCAGAGAGAATATTACAAAATGTAATTATGCGCTCATGGAAGAAGTAATAGTGCTGTACTACTTTGCGCATCGATTCTGCGAGTATATAGATGGTCAAGTAGGAAACGTAATTCACTCATAGAATTGTGCAGGGATAATTAGTAGAATATAAAGAGATATTACAAGCGGATGCAGTATTGTGAACTTTTTCATGCAACTTTTTCGGCGAGTTTGAGAACGTGTTATGCCCAGAGAACGAATTTCTCCATACGTTATCCAAATCTTATCACAAAAAAATGATAGTCATCCATTCAGTATTTATTGGAAGTGATATTATTTTGACACATAAAAGGTAGACATATTTCATTAGTTAGGAAATATTCACTGAAGATATTTAGATTCACATACCCGTTAAGCTGACATTGCACATTAAAAATCTCGGTTCGAATTCTGGTGGTGGCCGTGTTGTGAACTACGACGTATCCTAACAGGCATTGGACTGCGACCGGAGCTCACGTATCGTGCAGACTTATAGAACAGATAGCGGCTCTGAACATTACAGTACTCGTGCAGTATTTATTGCATGCACAACTACCTATCATTTCGAGAACAGACGTGCAAGTGGACGATGAATGTTGCAGTCACAGAAGAATTCCTCTAAGCACGTCCAACGTTATCAGAATGACATCGTTACAGGACCTTGTGTTGGAAGAGGAGGAGCAGATGATGAACTTCATCGTCGGTGGCCTCCCAGGTCTCCAGATCTCACATCTTGTGGCTTTTATCCGTGGTGTTACATGAAAGCTTGTCTTCATTGCGCCCCCCCCCCCCCCTCCCCACCCACACCCTATGCCTGACACTCTGGAGAGTCTGCGACATCGCATTGTTGAAGCTGTGAATTCGGTTTCGAGAGACCAGCTGCTTCGTGTTCCTGTAGGTCGGAAGCTGAAATGTTTGAAAAACTCTTCCTTCTTTATGAATAGCCCACCCCTCCTCCAACACACACACACACACACACACACACACACACACACACACACACACACACACACAATATCTCTCTCTCCCTCTCTCTCTCGCACACTCACTCACTCATTCACTCACTCTGGTGTTTCGGCGGATATTTGCAGTTTCGTTTCTGCAATTTGCAGATGAAGTCGTCGCAAAAAATACTGTGCGATTGTATCATATGTTTTATGCAACACCCTATGACAGCGGAAGGCGCTGGTTTGTATCCGTCAAATACAGAATGATTTAAAGCGGAATTTTACAGGGCCATCGATAGAGCGGTCCCAAATTACTCTTGTGCAATATCCGTTTTATCAATGTGTATTAACAGAAACAGTAAAACAAAGAATAACCAGTACTCGAGCAGCAGTTCCCGTGTAGCGCTGCCCCGCACTGTCTGGTATTGTCATATAGCAGCGCTAGTCAGTCGCTGGTGGAATACTGGATATTTTTATTTTACTGTTAATACATATTGATAAAACGGATATTGCGCAAGACTAATTTTGGACGGCTCTGACGGATGTGTGCGCATAATTCCGCTTTAAAAGTCATTTTGCCTGTAACAAACAAAACGAAGCTTCCCGTTGACGCCGGGTTTTGCATGAAACATGATATACACTATTTGTTTGGGATGATTTCATCTGCATACTGTAGAAACGAAACTACAAATATCTAACGGATGTCGAAACACAAGAGGATACATACATATATTGTGTGTTCACTCTTATTATTTGGACTTACCGTGTGTCCAAATGATATGAGACCCATTTTTCCTGTTATGGCTCTGAGCACTATGGGACTTAACTGCTATGGTCATCAGCCCCCTAGAACTTAGAACCATATAAAGGACATAACGCACATCCATGCCCGATGCAGGATTCGAACCTGCGACCGTAGCTGTCGCTGGTCCAGACTGCAGCGCCTAGAACCGCTCGGCCACTGCGGCCGACTTTCCTGATACGTTTCAGTATCCACCTACTGAATTTATTTCGCCTCTTAAGTTGACAAATTCATTATTGATAATCGTGTGCGCACAGGAATCGCTTTCAGTAACAAACCTGCCTGACGCCTTTTATATATATTTTTTAAACTTTTGGATAATTCATTTCGGAGGGGAGAGGCTGCAAGATGTATGCTGCTAACAACACTCAACAACTCGACATGACAGATCCCTAGTTTTTCATCCAAGTATTAACAATTTTAGGATCGAACTATAAGTACTGAATCGGATCGAACCGCAAAGACTACCGCAAGCCGTTTCGGCCAAGCAACAGACGGCTCGATTGCATCCATAATGCTGCCGGGAATTCTGATGCGTGAAAAAGAGCAGTTCGTGCAGGTGATACGAGAGAAGCCGCTGGGAACGGGATTGGAGCCGCGTTCTGGGAAGGGCTGCCTGGCTGCATCGTGGACCGCTGTGGGGTAACCAGAGCACGGCCGGTCCCCGCACGCACCTGCCGCCGCCCGCAGCGCTTCCGCAACGCAATCTGGCCATCTGGCCACCGGCGTCTCTGTATGTCATGTTTCTGCGTCCGCAGGTGCGTGCTCACCGACGCGCAGTGCAAACTAGCCATGCGTTGAAAAATCAACGAACACTACATCATAAGTCTATGGTTGAGCGTAGACTCGAATACAAATTCCACAGAGGGGCGAGATATATATATATATATATATATATATATATAGTGAGCTACCGCTTCTGTTTTGATCTTTTCTGCTGATGGGTAAGCCTGCGAGCCGAACGTATATGTGAAAAATTTTACACAACGGATTTTATAACGCTAATTTGTCGCCCTGACACTTATACGCTCTCCAGAAGGGTAAGCTTATCCTTTGCTCTGTATGTGACGTTAACTAGTCGTATGCAAATCTGGTTGGTTACTAACCATATCCTCAGTATATGCTAGAATGTTTAGATGTGCTGACCTACAAACACTGCCTCCACCAGGTGGTTGCAAACATGAAATACACAAATAAGGAGATAACAAAATGAGAAAGGAAAGTCATAGCTATGAAATGATACACTCAGTAGTGTTAAATTCTGTACTGTTCTGCAATTTACTCTATACAAGATTACACAGTACCAGCAACATTTTAGTTCTGCCTATTCACATTTGGTAATCGCTCTGTCTGGCATTGTCCTGTGATATATTCGCAGTCGTTAATTCAAGCGCGGAATACTGACATCAGCTGTGACAATTGCAATTATATTTAGAACTACACTCGCTTCTAGCACGTGAAGCCTCAGCATAGAACGAAAAAGACACGTGATCAGCAATTCACTTAACTTCCCTAACCGCCGTTGCGAATGTACGACCACTACAGTGATCTAGCACTTATCGCTGCAAAGGTTCTCGCCTCAGCGAGATAACATAAATTCTACCTCACCAAAAGCTTCCGTAGGCACCTCCACGGCTGCCGTGGAACACCAGACGATCCTCAGGCTCTCACTACAAGTACTCTGTCCCAGTAACGAGGTCGCACACCTCGCCGGGACCAACCTCTCTCCTCGACGCCCCAGGAACAAGTGTTTCTCAGTCGCTACGCTTTTTCGTAGCTCCTGTTCTTTTTTCTTCCCCCCTTTTAATGTGCGTGGCCAATCATCTTGCCGGAAGGCGTTCGTTTCCGAACGCCGACCAATCTCATTTTTGCAACCGACCGAAGCTTCTAGAAGTTTCCAGACTGTTCCAGAAACTTCCGCTCCGGCCGTTGGGAAAACAACCCACACGCCGCCACGCCTTTTGTGAGCCCTGTGTCTTCTTCTAGTCCTCGGCCACGTGGCTGCCGCTAAGCCGCGGTCCACCCGCCTGGTGTTTCCAGGAGCTTCCGTTAGCTGTTGTATTCAGCTCTCAGGCCTGCCTGCAACGCTTGTGTCTTTCCCGTTCTCCTGCCAGCCTCCCGTCTCCGTCCGCTTCACTATTGTCCAACGTGCAGATATTCTGCTACAAATTAAGATCCCTAGCCGATGTCAGTATCGTTAATGGTTTCCTGTCTCGATGTTTATACTATTAAAGGGTCTTCTTTCCGGAGTGGTAGTTGTAATGTGGCTCAAAATGATGCCACCTTACAATATATATATAAGATTACATTTAGGCAAGCTTTCGGAGCCAGTGGCTCCTTCAGGCAGAAGGGTTGAAGGAGAAGGCTGAAGGAAAAGGACTGAAGAGGCCCAGGAAAAGGGGTAGACTTCGGGGAAGTCACCCAGAACTGCGAGTCAGGGGATCCTTACCGAACGGATGTCCTTCCTTCTGATCCCGTCCGGGAAGTCTCCCCCGACACGCGGTTCTGGCTGATTTTCCCGAAGTCTGCGCCTTTTCCAAGACCTCTCCAGTCCTTTTCCTTCACCCCTTTTCCTTCCCCTTCAGTCCTTTTCCCTGAAGGAGGAGCCACTGGCCCCGAAACCTTGCCTAATTGTAATCTTTTATGCGTGTGTTCCTCCGTCTCTTGGTGAGTAGATTTTTTGGGGACTGTGCTGCAGTAAAACTATAGTTTAAAACTGGATGCCGGCAAGTTCTAGCTACTAGTGGTCGACGGCGATACAATATGAATATATGGACGTAATAAAAATACACTGACCTAGAAAATCGCAACACCAAGATGGAGATCTGCGACCTAAACGAAAGTTGGTAGCCGTCTTTCTACATCTCGTACATGACAGCTCTTCAAATTTAACGCCAATCGCATCCCCCAGGCTGTGGCTAAGCCATGTCACCGCAATATCCTTTCTTTCAGGAGTGCTAGTTCTGCAAGGTTCGCAGGAGAGCTTCTGTAAAGTTTGGAAGGTAGGAGACGAGGTACTGGCAGAAGTAAAGCTGTGAGGACGCGGCGTGAGTCGTGCTTTGGTAGCTCAGTTGGTAGAGCACTTGCCCGTGAAAGGTAAAGGTCCTGAGTTCGAGTCTAGGTCCGGCACACAGTTTTAACCTGCCAGGAGTGAAAATCTCATTCTCGAAAATTTGTCTTCACTGCACTCCTTAACGATCGTGAGCCCTAGTTACCTTTGATATTGGACTTGTTGTTATTCAAGAATGCTTTTTTTATTTTTTATTCCACAAAAACAGTACCAAAAATGGCTAGTTTACAATGAAATGAGATAAATAAGGTGACAGATAATTGAAGTCATAAATTACAGCATACAAGAATGGGGAATGATATTCAATCTTTTGCAGTAGCACACATTTAGCATCTTCACTGTCACCTTCAACTGGTGGCAGTTCATCGTGCACATTTTATTTTTCATTCAGTAAATCCTTGATGTGCGTTCCTTCTAGGGTAAATTACGTGGACAGAAGAACAGTCCCGAAAAGCGAAATCGCAAAGTCCTTCACTGCCTTGTCATTTTTGTCGGTTCCAGCCTTCTAAACGCATCCTTAGGGAGTTAGAGATCTTCCTTTGCAACAGACATCAGATGTTTGCCGTCATATTCTTGTATCTACTGTACTAATTTATTTTTCATGTGTGACTTGCAGGTGAGGTTAGGGTCGGGAACGTGACCCAACCCATCCCCTCTCCACGAGGATTCCATTTCCTAACCTATACCCATTCTGTTGAAGACAATTCGGAGCATGTTACCATATTTCTTATTGTGATTCTGATACTTAAGTGTTTTCTCGAATTCATTTTCCATATACGTCTTGTATTCAATATGTTCATCGATCCCACTATTGTAAAAAACGTAACTTGTATATTTGCCCATTAACCAAATCACTGCGTTACTTTTTGCCTGAGGGTAGTAACTTTCTTCTGGTCTGAAGAAAGTGTTAGTTGGTACATTGTTCGCTGAAGTTCTTGTTATCTGAGCAATTTTCTCCCTGGTCCACCTCAGGTTGATAATCCGATCTCCACATGTGTAACGATGAGGCACACTATCAACGACAACACTTCACTGAGTTTGAACATGGTCGTGTAATGGGGCTACGACAAGCTGGATGTTCATTCTGCGATATTGCAGACGCCAAAATTGTACCTCAATCTGGTGGTTCGACGTGTTGTGCTGCCATTCATGAACAGCATTCCAGGGGATGTCTCCCATACATAATAACTCTCGCCCACATTCCGTTGCTGTAACCCAACGCGCTGTACAGAATGTTGACGTTTTGTCTTGGCCTGCTCGATCACGAGATCTTTCTCCAGTCGAGCACATATGGAACATCATCGGGCAAAACCAGCGTCATCCACAAACACCATTAATCGTCCCTGTGTTGGTCGACCAAGTGCAACAGGCATGGAACTCCAGCCCACAAACTGACAGCTGGCACCTGTACAGCACAGTTCACGCACTTGTGCATGCTTTCATTCAACATTTGGTGGTTACACCGGTTATTAAGGGGAGGTTTACTATCTTTTGGTAAAAAAAAATAATTTTTAAACTGCATTTTTGGATCCATAAAAGTGTTTAGAATCCACCCTTAAACGGTTTTTCCGAATACGGAGCGGAAATGTTTGTTACTCGCGGTTGAGCAAAAAATACACCTGCTTGAAATCGGCATTTTTCACGCACCAGTTTTTTTTTCTTTCGGAGGACAAGTTATTGTACCCGTGCTTGGGAGGAAACACACAAAATTCAAATGATAGTTTGAACGCGTGTGTTTGGAAGTTGGTCCCCAAGCATTTGCATTCTGGTGCAAAGACTGTGGAGATTACGACTTTCCTGGCAGTGAGCAGTTTCAACGAAGGGTATTCAGCAATTCTGAAGACCATGGCAACGATGGACGTCACCCTGGGACTCTGTTCGACGCAGTTCGCCAAGCATTCGGACGACCACCGGATTCAAGAGGCCGAAAACCGCATGTCACCGGCCGTACGAGCGGCTCTGGAGCATCGCAGGATGCCCCAGATCGGGTAGATCTGGTAGAACGCCCTCTATGAGGAAGAGGTAGGACTAGTTTACGGACCCGGAATAGCTGATTGAACGTACGTTGCGATATATTGCATTTATATGTAGTCAGAACTTCAAACGTGTTTTTCTCGAAATGACGTTTTTTTTATTGCGCGGTATGGTAACTTCAAATCTACCGAACCGATTGGCATGATTCTTTGTTTCCGACGAAGGTAACTAAAATGTCTAGGAGTTGTACCACTTTTATTCCGATCCATCAACTATAAATATTTTTACTTGGCCGACGTAGTTGAAAAATCGATGAAAAAACCGTATTTTTTTCAAATGGCCGCCATTTTGTTTCCTATGGTCCAAATAAGCTAAGAGAGGTACAACTGCTACAGAATCTTATGAACTTCGCTAACGTCGACTAAATTTTGATTCCAGACGAGCCGGCTGACCTGTGACATACCGCGCGTGGAGGTCTACATCGAAATTTTGTTTCGTTCCGACGGCACTTCAGCCTTTGCTCTTCGACATTTCCGATCGAAAAAAATTCAAGTTTGTAGAGGAAATATCAATAAACATTATGACCAAATTTGCCATTGATATCTATAACACATCCCGAGAAAAAAAAATTCTCAATGAACATGTTTTTTTCGGGCCAAAGGTAGTAAACATCCCCTTAATGTACCACCATTTCGCATACGCGATGACTTATCCACCCTTACATTAACCTAACCTGTCATCTTGCAGTGTTAATCACTTAAATATGTTAACTAGAAATATGTGTTCCTGAAATTTCGTTACTCTACGTTAATTATTCTTTAGTGTTGCTGTTCTTTTTACATCTCTGGAGTACACTATCAGGGAGAAAGGGGGCGTGGAAAATGGTAATAAATTTTCTTTTGTCGTGGAATGAACTGTGTAAGAACTTTGCTGTTCTTTTAAAGTCAGAATTCAAGAGAGGCATCAGATCATCTGTGTGATTGGATTGAAGACCTTCTAGCAAAGAGAACATAGCATGGGTTTCCCAGAGGAGAGAGATCTTCAGACGCAAAAGTAATTTCGGGCGTACCGCATGACAGTGCTATTAGACAATTACTTTTCACAGCGTGTATATGAATGATCTAGTTGAACGTCGGAAGTTCCATGAGACTTTTCCCGGTTGATGCTGTTGTATACAGATAAGTCGCAACTCTGAAACAGCAAAGGGCGAGTTCAAATTCCTGTCGAGTGTTTGATGTGGGCGGAAGCCGATGTTTTCTCGGGGCGTAGGAAATCACGCAGTTGACGTACTGTGACTAATGGGGAGTTAAGAGAAGCGCCTGCGCACACAGTGCCAGCCAGTCGTCGCAACGAGAAACAGATGTCTGCGTCGCACCCAGTAGTGGAAGCGCTCTGGCAAAGATTTACCTGACCAGCTTCTTTCAGCTGAAATTGTTTGTAAAGATTACGCAGCCGAAATGTCTTTAGCCAAGATGCTCTTGTTCTTTCGGCAGCCTGGCATCTGTTAACTGAAGCTGGTGAGACGCATCAATGAACGGAGAGGTATTTACGCAAATTGTACTTACTATTTGGAGGTGAGAGACGAACTAAATTGACAAGTACTCGTATTTAGACTATTATTCCTTTTGATCTCTGCTTGATGAGTCCTTAGTGAACTTTCTTAATGTCGCATTGCTTCATTTCGAGAAGCGTCTAAAACCTCGATCTACGAATATACTGTGCAGCTCAGTGTGCAGTGCCTGGAGGAGGGTACTTCCAAAGGTGCACGTCGGCTGTAGCAAGCGTTGAAGGCTGAGACCACGATCCGTCACCAGGCTAATTATTGCTAATTATTAATTTGTTCTCAGAGCTACCATATTAACGATTTTATTTGATTTATTAAAAATGAGCAACAGATTCCGTCATGTAAGTAAGAGGCTTCCAAAAATTTGTGAGTTGCATGTTTAATTTGGCCTTCGTTTAAATCAAATTGAAATTAGTGTCATTGAAGAATTTTGCGAATACTAAAGCTCGGAAAATATATATTCAGTAAACATATTAGTTATTTTTTAAATTGTATGAATGATTTTTCAGTGTTGTATATGTGATGATAAATTGTGTTACAAAATGCGTTCTTGTGCTAATATTAGAACTAAAGAAAGTTCTGCTCCGACTGGAAGAAGTTCGCACAGCAGAGGAATTCTTGGCGGATTGCTTTAAACCAGTCAGAAGGCTGATAACCAAAAAAAAATTAATATTCCAATCCCAAGGTATTGGATAACTACTGAGGGGTTTCAGTACTGAACGTCAGGTACAAGGTACTCCATAGACTGTTCAGTAGAGTTGAAGAGCATCTCGAGTCAAGCCGTGGAAACTGTCAGGCTTGTTTCCGTAAAGGTAGGAACTGTAACTAGCAGATTTTTGGACTCAAAAGGATATTACAACACCGTCACAGGAAAGGTAAAACCGCTGTAGTGACGTCGTGGACATAGCCAAAGCTTCAGATTCTGTAGACAGAAATACGTTGTTCTAATACACGAATTGAAAAGCAACGCTTTGAAAGGTAAAACTCCTATTCAAGTACCGAAGCTCGATGTCGGGAAGCACTGAAATACAGACGAGAGTTCGTCAAGGAGAAGGGATGTAACCGATTGTGTTCAACTTGTTTGCTGGATGAAGTAATCAAACAGTGGAAACAACTGGACAAAACCACGGCTATTGAAGGCGTACAAATCGGGTACAAAATAGAAAACAGCATCACAGTACCCCTGCGCAGCCTTTGCCGATGATGCTATTGCTGCATGCGAACGAAACGCGCCGCTCTTCGCTGGATATTCTCTCTCTTTTCTACCAGTCCTACCTGGTATGGATCCCAGACAGAACAACAATACTCAATAATCGGCCGAACAAGAGCCTTATATGCCACTTCTCTCGTGGATGGGTTACATTTTATTAAGAATCTGAGTCTGGCATCTGCTTTTCCCACTCTTTGTTTTATGTGGTCATTCCACTTAAGGTCGCTGTGGATAGTTACACGTAGATATTTTACACTAGATACAGTTTCAAGCGGTTTGTCATCAATAGTATTTATAACACTAAATAGTGTATTATAACACTGAAGCAAGTATACTTCATGAATTAACGTGGACTGAATGTCGATATTTCGATTTTTAGATTTCATTTGCGATCAGCATCGGAAATAAAACCTAAAAAGAGGAAATATTCGTTCCAAGTGCCACACGAGATCTTTACGGATTCGTTAAACAAAATGAAAAGTCCTTCATTTCTTGCGTTTACATTGCTATACTCCTCGCACGACGTGTCCCACAAACATCTACAGTCATTCAGTTTCTCCAGAAACCTGTCAACGTTTTGTTTGCCTCACACCCTGTCATGTGTATTAGAACAGCGCTTAATCCAGCGCTCACTGACAAAAGACGAACTCGGGAGGGCGGCACAGTTCACAAGCGCGAGTGACAGGATGCCGGCTGTCGGATAATGCTGCCCGCCCGACAACCCGGCAAGGAATGTTCGTCGGTCGGTCAAAACGCCAACACTCGTGCTGTTTTTCGGTCGGTCGGTGCGTGTGTTGGGCCCTTTATTCGCACTCGGTTGGCGCCGCTAGGGACTGAGCGCAGCGCTCAGCCGTATTACCGTGATGAACAGCGCATTCACGCCGCGGCAAACTGTCGTGAGCGTACGCGCTGCAGTCAGTGTTGTTCTGTCCACAGTTGCACTCGCTAATTGCGTGCCGCAGGTGAACACTGGCGGGCTTGTTAGGCACACGCTGTGCACACGTCCTGTGCCAGTGACTGTGCGCCGCCGGCGTACCGTTGTCTGGCCGCGCCGCTACCCAGCCCTGGAGCGTGAAGCGAAGGCGCCCACCAGCATCGCTACTGCTTCTCTGTCCCAGAGACCTCCGCTTGTGGAGATAAATCGCCAGGTAGGCATACTAGTTGTTGCCGGCGCATTTCTGTACAGTTGTGTGTGATATTAAAGGGCCCTATAAATGCACCAACCGACCGACTGTCCGTCTGACCGACTGACTGTCCGTCCGTCTGTGTCGGGATGTCGTGCTGGTAGGACGACATGACAGCGGAGTCCCCGACCCCCACCACCACACCAACCAACATTTTTTTTTTTGTGTGTGTAGCGATGTCGAGGCAACCGCCCTTCAAAAGTATATATAATTTTTTTTTTTGCGCTGCGCCCGGGATTAAATACTGGTGTGAGGCGGACGAAACTTTTACAAAGCTTCTGAAGAAACGTATAGACTGGAGGCGTTTTCGAGGCCCGTCGTGCGAGAAGTATAGCAATAGACATTCAAGGAATGGAGCACTTGCTTCATTTTGAACAAATCCTTAACGATTTATGTGGCATATAGAACGAGTAAAAGACACGTATTATATGAATAAAAGACCGTCGACCCGTATTTCGGTTTTTAGATTTTTATTTCCAACAGTCATCGGAAATGGAAATCTAAAAACCGAAATAGCGACAGACTAGGTCTTAATTTCATAAAAACAAAGACCAAGCCTACAGCCTAACATTCTGCTATGAAGAGCAAAGTGTGGGACTTCCTTTTTTTTCAGTCCTAATAGTTGCCAAATGCTTCATTCCTTATGTACCTGTTGTATGTATTAGATGTATGCTCATTTGAAGTGAGTTTCTTCAGCTCCCAGTCACAGGGGCATCTTTTATGTACATAGATATATAAACTAATAAAGTTTACACGAACAGCTTTCGTTTTATTTATTTTGCTTTAACGTACTGTATTTCTGCAAATAATTATAAATCACGTTACAGGTTTTAGGAATCATTTTAGATAATAATTTGTAGGGATACAACTACACCGAATTTGAGGTCCTCTTAACTTCTGCCAATGGCTAGAAACCGCAATGTAGCTAACTGCCTCTCCTCGCAGCTTACAGCCTCTCACTGTATTCGTTTTCGTTAAGAATACTGTGATGATTTCGGCAGCTCCGAAAAGCATGTTTCATGCGTTCTTACATAATTACCAAAATCATCGGCTCGCAGCTGCTTAAGTAACAGAGCGGGGGTTATTTCCTTTTATCGCATTAGCCACTTCTTTGCACACATCTTGCCCTCTTTTTTTTTACCTCTAAAATAGCCGAGGCAAATATGTTTCTGTTGCTGTGTAAACCAAGCAGAATATCGTAGAACATAAATTCAATGAACTAAAGACAAACAAATCACGGCAACAGGTCGGCGGTGTAATCGCTAAGCACAGTCGGCCGGGACATGGGTAGAATGCCACGGCATTGGTCGGTCGATAAATTGGTGCCTGTGAAGGAGCCTTTAATGAGCGCTGGCGCAAGTTTGTCGTGCAATGGCGGTGGCATATAGCAACACTGTGTTTTCAGAATGTAACTTGCACTCCGCACAGTGTGTACGCACTTTCGAAACTTCCCGGCAGATTATAACTCGGGTTCGAACCCGGATCCATACCACAGCTTTAAAGCTGAGAGGGGGCGGGTCATGCTTCGTGCCTGGATAACTCAGAAGACAAGAGTATTGGCTGCGAAGGGTGACGTTAGCGGTTCACAGTTGTAATCCGTCAGGATGTTTCAAAATTGGACTCACCACGCTGCAGAATGAAAGACTCATTCTGGAAACAATCTCCTACGCTGTGGTTAAGACTCTTATTAGCAATACACTCTCATGCAGGAGAGCTGGACCCACGAAGTACTCAGGACGCCGCGTGTTTGCGAAGTTCAGGAGATAGAAGAGAAATGTTTCACACCTCGTAGATTATGAGGAATTACTCTCCGTGACATTACGCTTTCCCAGTGATGTTCTTTATCTTTCTGGTACTCATTACGGGTGCAGTTCCGGTCGATTAGAGGGTCTATCGAGCAGAACTGAACACAGGAGAACGTTCACGCTGTAGCATTAGTCTCACTATAAGATCAAGGCATCTCCTATAGTGTAACTCCTCGCTTTCTAAATAGAATCAATATCCTGAATGTGTCGTTTCACATGAACAAGCAGGGTACGTAATGAGACAATAACAAGTTGCCATCCTCTTTTTCTGATGAGCAAGTCTTCGATTCTCAGTGCAATTGCATCTAGACGTATCTGTAAAGATACCCAATAAATTGCTTGACAGAAATATCCAAAAGATATCTCACCGTTCTCTGCACATTGCGAAGGAAAAAGTGTCAGGTATTGCCATAAGTCATAACATTGTACTTTTACACATGTGCAAAGGAACGGAGTTCAAAGTCCCACTTTAAGTTTTTCGTCTCATCCGTAATAAACGCAAATGGTTGGTTAGTTCCTTCGAAGATACAGCCAATTTCGTTCTCCCCTCACTTTCGTCTCCATTTCACGCATCTGCGTGCATGTCGATCGCCGTTCGCAGTGTCGGCTACGTCTGTGACGTTAAAATCCAGCTCCTTTTTCTCGTCCCCGGATTGAGGAATCACAAGTTCGTTCTTCCCCACCTGTGAACCGGCAGATACCTGTTAGTATTTTGCATCTATCTGTATCATCTGCAGGCGTGCGCTTTAAATTTACGAATTGGTTGATGAATTACATGACGTGATCGTAATGTTCGCTGTCGAGATGCATTTCTCCCCGCTTGTCAGACTATATTCTGACGATGCAGAAACGTGCCTAGATTGATAGTGAAGGTAAAGTTCTCGCGTGCAGGTATGTCTCCATGACAGATATTGATTACATATTCTTTACATATGCGTGAATAATTATTTATGGAACGTTTCGTCGATCTCTACTGAACTTAGATGCAGCTCTCGTTCTGCCTTTGAAGATACAATTCGGGTTTACTACGTTATCTGAGGACTTGTAAACATCATTTGTTTGATCGGTAAACCCTGCCGAGTAGGATAATACTAAGAGTCCGTTACCCCAAGAGGAAGTGGTGGCGTGAGTGTTCCTTTAACGACTGTTACATTTCAGGAATGGTATGTTGTCTCATTTGTCGTGTTGGCGTCAGTTGTTTCTTGTAGGGGAATGAAAAAAAACTACCTCATCTGATAGGTGTGCCTTTCGGCCACCGGTGAGGGCAGAAATACTAGCTGCCCCGTTTCATTCCATAGAAACGCTTCTAGACGAAGATAGCACCTCCAGTATAAATCTAGCTTTGAGAGACAGCCGTACTCAAGTACAACTATGTACCACTACCCATTTGGCCATGCCAAGCGACCTGCGACAGTGCTTCGAGCTGCCGTGTGACACCTGGTTCGCAAGCTTGCTCACGTAGATTTGCGGCTTTCCGACTCCGACGCCTGATTCTGGGCATCATCAAACGTTGTTGCCTGTCTGATCTGCTAGGTAATGCGATGTAGTGTTGTCCCTATAGCCACTCCTAAAATCCCAGGTGGCCGATAGTGCCATTCTGTCAAACACTTTGTTGACGTCGACATTTACCTGTCTCAACGTATGAACAGTAGACTATGGGTATAATGGCCCGTCGAAATCTCGTCTTTGTGGGTCTGAATACGGTGCCCAATATGAGTGGAATCGGCCAAACGCAGGGATCCTGTGTACTATTGCCTGTCACATTATAGTAAGAGGCCAAACTATTTTACGGTTCTGGCGTATCACCGAAAACCTCTTACATGTACCCTGTCATTACTGCCTTCCAGACTTTCGTAAGACAGTCAAGGAAGTTCGAAAAAACTCTTTCAAAAGCTGTGTGCCAGCTCATAAGGTGTATTCGCTTAGCTCAGCTAACTATCCATGGTAAGAAATGACAGTCATTTCAGTTATTAGCGCAGTTTGGAAGTCGATGCAGTGCAGAATAATTAGGGTCGCTAATTTCTGTGTGTAAGTAATGAGTATCTTTGGAATTTCACTTGTTACCTCTGCGATAATTCTTACTGCGCTAAGAAAATTTCCCCCTTGTCAATGTGTTACATGAGAAGTACGAAGGCATAGTAAAGGTTGGGTTCCATAATAAAGTGTAAGCTTTTCTATGAGTCACTAGGACTCATTCTCAGATTGAAGGAAACTGAGACAGTATTTTTTCCATTGAGGCAGTCTCTCGTTGATATTCAGATTGAGTTAACGGCTGATTCACTTCTCCGGCTGTTCCAGCCATAAATTCCATGAGCAGTGTCGCTTTTTACCTGGAATATCAGCGTCTTCAGTACCGAACACATTGGAAATCACATGCAGAGGACTTAACAAGGTATAACCAATGTGGGGATCTGTATCTTACGTTATTTACTAGCTCTGACTTTAAAAGGTCTTAGTGGTCATGATATTGGCTGCGATGGACACGAGAGAAATGTGATATTGTTGAGTTTATTGTAGATACTTATTTCAGCGGCGTGATGGTGTCTCATGTGTAAACGAACATTCGAAATCCACAACATAAACGTTTTGTTGAATTCTTCTGGATTGTTAACTACTGCACATTTTCATTATTCTTTATGTATTACTTTTACATGCTCAGGAAAGTAGTAGGGTGACGTACTTCAACTTTGAGCTTCCACTGTGACTCATACATTGCCATCCTGAAGCTCGCTTGCTGACGCGTGTTTTCCCGCAGTAATTACAGCAACATGAAAGAAACAAAATTGCCCGCGTTACTAGCGAACTGTCTTCTCTGGCATATTAGTGAGACTCTGTTTTTCGACCTTGGACTGTGAACACATCAGAACCGATCAACTCGTTAGCAGCTGACGAGCAGTTAATTACAAGCACGTATGCCCTTGCCCTCCACTGGAAGGCAAAAAAGGCAGAGCTTTTGCGCAGCTTCGTGGAAGGCGACATGCAAAAACGTCTTAAGCCCTGAAGTAAGCAAATGCAGCCCTGAGGGGTGTCAGGTGCGTCATACTACGAAAGCCATTGCTGGCTGAACGTAAGTGAAATTCTTAAGAACACGTATTTGCAGCACCTTCCCTAATTCTCGTGGACGTCATTTTTCAAGTGGGATACAAGAGAAAGACTGTACTAAACCGCCCGTTCGCTGCAGCTGAATTTTTCATTGAGATATGTCACAGAGTAAGGGCATCACTGATGAGGCAAGAACTCAGTAAAGCGGCAGTTCTTCGATTCTGTGTGGCATGAACCCCACAAGTCCTCGGTGGGTTTCCGGAGGTATGTGGCTCCTTATGGCTACGCTCAGGTTACGTATTCCTCGTAAATAACAGGCCAGAGGTTTGTGGACTCGGAGCTTGCGGCCAGTAGCTTTCCGTATGTGTTCCTTCGGGTTCACATCAAGCGAATTTGGTGGCCAGTACATGTGTGCGTTCACTATCATTTTGCTCAAACCACTGTTAAACGATTTTGGCCTTGTGACTGTGACACTTATCCCGCTGGAAGGTGTCGTCACCATCGCAGAAGACATAAAGCGTGAAGCGAATGAGGTGATCCGAAGTTACATTTGCGTACCTCACAGCCGTCTCGGTTCATTTCATTACCACCACAGGTCCAATGGAAGCCCAGGGGAATGTCCCTCATAGCATAATACTGCCCCACTGAACTGCACACTGCATTCGTAATAGATGTCATTGGATCAACATGGGTACAGATAGGAGTTGCCTACTGTGGAGAACAATTTTCAAAAATTTATACTTAATAGTGTACTAGCACTCACTCGTGTCTACACCAGCATTGTACGCTGTCGTCAGATCTGCCATACATCGCCGCCTATTCTGTTATACACGTTTGGACGTAGTCGCCGTCTTCTCGTGGTTTCATCGTCCTTCAACCACGTTCCAGAGATGCTCACGGCAGCCGACCAGTTTCGCCGTTTCCGAGATCACCTTTCCCAGGCGCCAGGCGTAAAAATCAGCCCTTCGCCAAAGTTGCTTATGCCAGTGGTTTCTCCTATTTGTGGCGCAGAGGGTGGGGGCGCAACATAATCCCTCAATAATACGTCAGGACAAGTAGTTCCTTTCTACGTTTCTTGTGTGTTCATGCAGACACATGCGTGTCTGCGCCAATACACGCGAGCATCAGCATGTCTTTGTAAGGGGCTCAGTGAAAGTTGAGATGATTTCACGATGAAAGTTGAAGCGAAAGTACGAGAAGTCGGAAATGTGACGAAAATGGAATTAGTTGTGGTGCGAGAGGAAGTGCGTGTTTGCGTGTCTGTCTGCTGAAATACGAGCCGTGGCAGCAGCTGTTTTAACGGAAACAGCTGTACACGCTACTCCATTGCGCACAACTTTCTTCCGACTGCCGCTACATATTTCAGCTGTATGTGCTATTTTTATGAGTAACAAGTTCTTAACAACGTAGATTACACGCACGAAGAAACAGATACCCCTCAGATGATGTCTCAAGGTGGTGAAAGCATCTTCGGGTGAGAAAACAAGTGTGTAATTCATAACAAACAAATAAATAACTGCGCCGGCCGGGGTGGCCGAGCGGTTCTAGGCGTTAGTCTCGAACCGCGCGACGCTGTGGTCGCAGGTTCGAATCCTGCCTCGGGCATGGATGTGTGTGATGTCCTTAGGTTAGGTTTAAGTAGTTCTAAGTTCTAGGGGACTGATGACCTCAGAAGTTAAGTCCCGTAGTGCTCAGAACCAAACAAATAACTTTTTTTTTTGCAAACACGAACGAAAAAGTTTTCTTTATGATGCATTTTATTTTGTGATTCCTGTACTTTTGTATGTGTTTAAAGTGATACCCTTCACTTGGAGATGAATTTCGTGGCATCCGTCTTCGCATACTGAGCGATGGGCCCCTCACACATTCAGTAATATTGTTAAATCGTCAATATAGTGACGGTCTGAGAGCGCGTGTTAACGTATTGTCAATGCTAGAAATATGACTAGCAGTATTGTTGGCCCTAAAATGTGAGGTCAAGTATTGACGGTTTCACAATATTCTCTATTCGTATGTTGACAGCGCTTTGTGGACTAACCACACGGCTTTAGTGTGCACTGTTTATTTTCAATTCGCCTTTGAGCATATCACACCTCAGACTCAATTTCTGAATTAGTGTCCTAACACAAAATAATTTTAATAGGCCGACGCAAGAGTAATTATTGTATATACGACTCCACGATAGTTAGCGGAGAATTCTGTATGATACTACTTACTTTATCAATTTTTAAATACGTTACATGCTGGTGGATTACATAATAGTTCGGGAAACGCTTCCTCTTCAAAACAAATTCGTTATATATGTGCAGCGACTAGTCGGAGTTATGCGAAATGCTTTACAGTTTCAGCAAATTATCAGAAAATGTAAGGTGATGTTTTATTGTAATCGGCTGAGCTTATCTTCGCAAGGCAGACATAAAATTACTTCACAGGTTACCGTAGCATTTTAATTATGGTGTTTTCTGATGTAGCTGAACTAAACTTCAAGCATCGGAATGATCTGCTTGTCGCCAGAAATTTCGAAGCTATCCCCAATCTCTCGTCGACTGCGATTGCCTCTCTCATTAACGTACTTTGCTTCTCTGTTTTATCTTGAATCAACATTAATAACTTTTACGATGCAGGACTAATCGGAAAATAATTTACGATGGCCTTCGTGTCCTTGGTCTGATGTCAGTCAATAAATTAATATACGACCAGTCGCTCCTTTTTTATCAAACATTCTCGGGCCCATCTCCTCTTTTTCGTCGTTTTCTGTTGCTTGCAAGCTGTAACTAATGTAAATGCAGCACACGCTTTCTTTTGGGTGACGACCTTGTAAAGCCGTGTTGCCATTTGACAATTTTTGCCACTATTATCTATGATGTGAAGTTGCTTCATTATCTTGACGGTTTGACAGACTAGTATTGTCAATAAATATTGAACATGTGCAGGCGTCCTTAGACACTGGGCTTGCGTTCTGGAGGATGACGATTCAAGCCCCATTCAGGCTTTACAGGCTTCCCCGTGGTTTCCCTAAAGCGCTCAACACAAATGACAGAGCGATTCCTTTGAAATCGATACGACCGATTTCCGTACCCATCCTGCCTTATTCCGGACGTTTGCTTCGTCCTTAATAACGTAGAAGTCGACGGGAGGTTAAACCCTATTTTTCCTCTTGCTCTAAAGCGCACTGGGTATTTCCGCACTAATTTTCTCGTCAGCTGCATTTGTTGTTCACATTATTTGCAATCGATTACGAATTCTTTATGGCTTAATCTTTAGGTACTTGGGTACAGTTACCGAAATGAAATATCTACATGTGCATACATTCTCTGCAAGCCACCGTACGGTGCGTGGCGGAGGATACCTCGTAACACTAGTAGTCATTTCATTTCCTGTTTCACTCGCTAGTAGAGCGAGGAAAGATTACTGTGTACAATATGCCTGCGTGGGAGCCCTAATTTCTGTTCTCTTCGTGGTTCTTAAGCGAAATGTATGTTGGTGGCAGTAGAATCGTTCTGCCCTCAATTTCGAATGGCGGTTTTATAAATTTTCTGAATAGTGTTCCTCTGAAAGAGCGTCGCCTTCCCACCAGGGGTTCCCATCTGAGTTAGCAAGCATCTCCTTAATACGTCAGTGTTTAGCGAACGTAATAAATCTAGCACCCCACATCTGAATTAATTCGATGTCTTCCTCTAGTCCGACGGCGGATCAGAAAAACTTGAGCAGTACTCAAGAATAGTTAGCACCAGTGTTCTATACGCGGTCTCCATTACAGATCAACCTCACTTCCATAAATTTCTGTCAGTAAACCGATGTCGACCATTCGTCTTTACTAGTGCAATCTCTGCATGCTTGTTCGATTTCGTATCGCTTTGGAACGTTACGTTTAGATATTTAATCGATTTGACTGTGTCAAGTAGCATACCACTGATGTATTCGAACAACACGGGATTGTTTTTCCTGCTCATCTGCATTAACTTACATTTTTCTACTTTTAGAGCTAGCTGCAATTCATCATATCAGATAGAAATTTTGTGTAAGTCTTCCTGTATCTTCCTAAAGACACTCAACTTCGACACCTCCCCGTACACGACAGCATCATCAGCAAACAGCCGCAGATTGCTGTTCAACCTGCCCATCAGATCCTTTATGTACACACGGAATAATAGCTGTCCTTATCACACTTCGCTGAGGCACTCCTGACGACACTTGGTGCCTGATGAACCCTCGCCGTCGAGGACAACATACTGGGTTCAACATACTGGGTTCTATTACTTAACAAGTCTTCGGGCCGCTCACATATCTAGGAACCTATTCCAAACGCTAGTATCTCCGTTAAGTTTGCAGTACGGCACCATCTCAAACGCTTTTCGGAAATCTAGGAACATTTTTGACCTTCATCCATAGTTCGCACGGTATCATGCGAGAAAACGGTTAACAGAGTTTCGTGGGAACGATGCTTTCTAAAACCGTACTGGCTCGTGGACAGAAGCTTTTCCTTCTGAAATAACTTTATTATATTCGAACTGAGAATGTGTTCAATGATACTGCAGGAGAACCGTTGTTAAGGACATTGGTTAGTAATTTTGCGGGTCCGTTCTTTTACCTTTGGTAAGTACTGTGGTCACATGCGCTTTTTTCCAGTCGCGTGGTACATTGTTTTGGGCAAGAGATTCGCTATAAATGCAAGCTTAGTGAGGGTTCAGTGCCACAGAGTACTCTTCGTAAAACCGATTTTGCATTCCAGGCGGACTTGGCGACTTACCAGACGGCCCTCGTTAATACTGCCATGCCCGTACAGCCACTGTTTGTTGCGGCGAGCGTTCCTCTGTTTCCCTGCAGACTGAGCTCACAACTCACTCGTTAGGTGGCAAGACGGTTGAAGTTCCCTCCCCTCACCTCCCCCGACACGTCCCTGGCAACTTGTTCTCGGGAAGCTGCGAGCGGCAGGAAGCGTCCGTCTGCGGCGAGAGGCAGTTTCCTCCCCTATTCCGCCCTCGTCGTCGTCGTCGCTTGGCAGGGAAACAAGGCCTCGCTACTGTCTCCCCTGTTTACACACCTTTACGGTGTGTCGAGTACTCCGCTGCTGGTGATGGTGCTTAACGCCTTCCTCCATCCGGCCAAGGTCCGGCGCGTCTTCCCGCCTGTAGCGCCTACCTTCCGGTATCTCTCGGCCTCGGGCGTTGACGTTTCCCATGTTTACAGGGTGCAAAACGGGATGTAACAAAGAGGCACGTGGGACGCTTCGTCCAAGGTGTCTCCCGTGAGAACACTTTATCGAAAAGTAGAAGAGCCTCCAGAGAATCGGCGATTGGGGCAGGGGTTGGCTTGTTGACTCTGAACATAAATAAATGTAATGGCGAAGAGACTCGCCATTGTTCGATTATGCTGTTGACGAAAAATCACCATAAACGAAATGCGGAATGACCACATAAACTAAACAAATAGTGAGAGAGAATGTGCACCTTCAGAGAATGCAGTTCTCCCACGAAACAAGAGGCCTCCAAAACTCTTCGAGCGATTCCTGAGGCAGAGCGACACACACACACACACACACACACACACACACACACACACACACACACACTTCCTCACGTGATCGTTTGGTGGATGCGTGTTTACTGTAGAATTTCCGAGACCGTACGATCCAAGAAGAACTGGGTAGCACGCTATTTTCTTTTACATACGTCTCCCGAAACGAATACGATAATAAAATCAGGTAAATAAGTGCTCATATAAAGATTCACTGACAATCATACCACCCACATACACACATCAAAAAAGTTTTGCGGCCCCTAGGTTCCGAGAGTTTTGAAACCTGTACCGAAAATTTGAAGAGACATCATTTCCGCCCTTTTTATTGCCCATGAAAACCACACATTGCATGTTGTACCACCACACAGCGAGACCTTCCGAGGTGGTGGTCCAGATTGCTGTACACACCGGTACCTCTAGTATCCAGTAGCACGTCCTTTTACATTGATGCATGCCTGTTTTCTTCGTGGCATACTATCGACAAGTTCATCAAGGCACTGTTGGTCCAGATTGTCTCACTACTCAACGCCGATTCGGCGTAGATCGTTCAGAGTGATTGGTGGATCATATCGTCCATAAACAGCCCTTTTCAATCTATCCCAGGCATGTTCGATAGAGTTCATGTCTGGAGAACATGCTGGCCACTCTAGTCGAGCGATGTCGTTATCCTGAAGTGTACGAAGGGGGCGCGAATTGTCGCCCACCAATATGCTGCCGATAAGGCTGCACTATCGGTCGGAGAATGGCATTCACGTATTGTACAGCCATTACGGCGTCTTCCATTACTACCAGCGGAGTACGTCGGCCCCACATAATGCCACCCCAACACATCAGGGAACCTCCGCTCGCTCACCCAAGAAAGAATGGGATGAGTGATTCATATTAATAACAGCGCGTCTTACCACGCGACACGTTTGAATGATCTCTTGTTCGGTGTCTAAGAGAGGAACTTCGGTATCGCGAAGAAACAAAATATCTCAAGTGGTTGAAAAATCGGCCAACCAATTGCAAATAAAGATTTATTAGCCCTTGATCATGGTTTCGATGTTTGTAAAAATATCGTCTTCAGAAGTAGTGGCCTTATTACATCATCTGATGACACAATAAGGTAGATGAAGCCGAGCGGCTCTTGTCGTAAACAAAATTGATAAATTAAGAATTATTGCAAGCCATGGCTTTTGATAGCGCCAGATTACCTATATCGTACTTGTGCCAGAGACTAACGCCTTAGTTTCTGGCAGAAGGGACGATATAGGTAATCTGGCGCTATCAAAAGCCTTGGCTTGCAATAATTCTTGTTTTATCAATTTTATTTGTGACAAGAGCCTCTCGGCTTTATCTAAAATATTATGCCACCATGTGATGGAAGGCCATTTGTTTTGAAGAATATATTTTTACAAATATCGAAATCGTGGTCAAGGGCTAATAAACTTTCATTTGCAACTGGTTGGCTGATTTTTCAACCTCTTGAGATTGACACATTTGCTGTTTCGAAGCTATGTTTAAGATTTGAAACAAAATATCGATATAATAGCACCAAAAGCACAAACATTTCAGAGTCGTGGCTTATTGCTATTTTCCCATGGCTTAATTACCCTAACTGAACAACAACGTACTTCTACTGTCCTGATAATGTTGCAGAGGTATTTAAATATAAGGCTTCAGAGTCTAGGTGTGGTAGTTTAATGAAATGATCAAACCAAAGTAGAACAGAGTAATATGCAATCCGACTAAAGCCACTTTTTCATTTTCAACGTTTCTACAGTGAAACATTCTAATACCGAACGCCAGAGTAATTTGAGTTTCAAACGATGGTATTGGTATTGGTATTGGTATGTCAGTGTCATTATCTGGCGTTTGCCAAACATATTTTAGCATAGGCTTGTACTTCAGTACAGAAAGTTGACTATATAGCACAGAGTGAGGCCTGATGATGAAATGACGATTGTGTACTTCTGGTACGTAGTACGTCGTGACTTTGCATATAATATTTTGACATCCATGATACATGATATATTTTGACATCCTCATGATACACACTACGTACTCACTAGCAGATAACCGCACACTCCAAAAGATGGTCTGCTACTGCTGTTGTACTGTTGTTATAACTCTAGAGAAGTACTTATTGAGTTACAGAGTGTCAACGTGAATGGCGCTAATAGACAAACACGTGTGTTTTGCGTGCGAATGGCTCGTATAACTGTTTCGGGGTGAGCGGTTCTGAGAGTTACTTTGGGTGTGGACTGTCAGCTGTTAAACGATCTACATGTGGTAATCGAATCATCCGCAGATACTGTTTTCATCTAGTTTGTCTCCTACACTACCCACGTACTTGTTCGACGGGCTGATTGACAAGACAGCAAATTTAGCATCCTCAGGTATGCTGCGTACTTTCGAGTACTTTGGGAAATGGGGTAACTTTTTCTTACGTGTCATTGACGTAGTCTTTTAAACCATTTTGTATAGATATACAATGTCACATTGCACGCCGTATGCCGGTCGTGTGATCTAATTTGCGTTTCACCACAGCAGAAAGGATTCTATTCTGGCTAGCAGTCGTTATCTGAGGATGCCCATCCGTATCGTTGGAGTGTCCAAAGTTTCTGTCCTAGTGCTCTTGTGCCATTAGTGTACAGTGTACACGGTTCCTCGAGTTGTGAGCCTCCGTAAGAGCACGACACGACGGCGCAGCGGTCGGAAAAGCTGGCCGGAGGAGGATCTTCGGGGAGAGTCGCGTGTGCCGGCGGCAGTTGGTAGCCAGCCGCTGTCCCACTGGAACACTTGCCAGGACAGGTTCCTGTTCTCGGGGCACCGACTAGTCCCAGGCGCGGGTTGCACGCGCTTACCGCAGCGCACGCTGGAAACGTTCTGGAGTTCGAAGTCGGAAAGTGAATCGCGGTATGTCTTACTTAAGTCAGTTAAACCTCTATTGAGCCGCAACGTCACTGACTTATCGAATCAGCCAGCTCCTCTGGACCCTCTTCTTCAGCATCGCCACTTAGCGACGTTGCGCTGCGACTTAGGGTGCGTTTTCGCGGGCCATGTACGGCAATGTGTGGCTGCGACTGTGTTGCCGTCAACTTTGGTGGTATTTGGTTGCAATGCACAGTAAAACTGCTGATGAAGCAGGTGCCTTTGGTGTCCGCGGAGGATGGAGAATATTTCGGATCGCCGTGGCACATTACCGTTGTACTTGTCTATAAAATGTAAAAAAAAAAAAAGCCCCCCCTTCTCTCTCTCTCTCTCTCTCTCTCTCTCTCTCTCTCTCTCTCTCTGTGTGTGTGTGTGTGTGTGTGTGTGTGTGTGTGTGTGTAACGCAAGCGGTGAAACATTACTGTTTCGCTTCAGTTTGAGGGATAGCGCGCATATGTAGAGTCACTCCATTTGTTTGTTGCCTACAGGAATGCAGAAGTGAACAAACGAGACGAGCTTGACTACAATAAATGTGGTTACGTACATCTGCGACCAGAGCTATCGAGCACAGAAAGTAATAACACTAAGACTCCAATCTGCAAAGGACGTTCTTGGTGCTGCCGTCACAGATGATCTGCAATAATGGCGCATAATTTTATTCTTCATAGACTCATAAGACTCCTAAAATTTCTGAAGGTTCATCACGTGTTTTTTTGTTGTCAAGGATATCACCTCGCCAGTTGTCTTTTTTTCTATTACTATCTGTATATAAATTAAATTTCATGTCCCATAAGCCAGATCGCATCCTTGGCTGGCTGCGGTGGCCGAGCGGTTCTAGGCGCTTCAGTCCGGAACCACGCAGCTGCTACGGTCGCCGGTTTGAATCTTGCCTCGGGCATGGATGTGTGTGAAGTCCTTAGGTCAGTTAGGTTTTATTACTTCTAAGTTTAGGGGACTGATGACCTCAGCTGTTAAGTCCCATAGTGCTTACAGCCATTTGAACCATTTGTATCGCATCCTTATTTCTATGTAATAGTTAACCTCAGTAAAGTTATAACATAAACACCTGATTTTTATTTGCGAATACTGTAATGAATTTCTTGCGGCATACCGATGAGAAGTGAACTTGAAAGAAGTGAATGAATCCTTTTCTACGAACCATCAGCAGTCGAAAAAGGAAGTACGATAACCAGTGTATGCAGGTTTTCATACTGGTATTCGCCTTAAGTATACGCAGACAAATTGCTATTAAATGATACACTCTAAATTGCGTTTCAGCTTTTCAGTATCAGTTCACAAGTTTAAGTTTCGGAAGCAGTTCGTTTACTTAAAGAATGGATTCACAAAACGGATTTGACTTACTTTTTTCTAACATATGAATGCACGAGATTCGAGTACACTGCCACTAGCTCGCTTTCGTCCATTTCGCTGCCACAGTTTTCCCTCTGTGAACACTTCTGGTCTGGTAATCCATTTCACAAACGTTGCTGGGCAATAATGACCGGTGATGTTGCCGAAAATTTTGTTGCGATTTTTATGGCCAGCATGTTGCCGGACAACATGGCTGTACTATATTATCGGTAATGCGCAATTTTTATGCTCCGTGTAAACGTGTCCTTAGACACTGAAGTTACATTAGTGAAGGTACTGAGAGACGCGGATTTACGGAGAGAGAGTTACGGGGGCCATGAACCCCTCCTCGACCCCCACCCCACCCACACCCACACTGGCCCAAAGAAAAAAATAGTAAAAGTGTTTGTATTTTTCCACATACACTTCTCCAAATTTCTCTGTTAATTTTCGGAAAATAAAGTAGCATGTAAACTAAGGAGTTAGAGAAATTGCAGACTGGTTAACATATTTTTTTTAATTTTATTTATTTATTTATTTATTTATTTATTTTTTTTTTGCCAACATGGATAGCCTTGCGTCCTGACCGCCTGCGGAGAAAATTGCAACCAGAAAAACAGCGGCCACTCGCAGGATGATCATCCCTTCTACCGAGGACAAATGTGAAATGGTTCTACAGTTTCAGTCGGAAAACCATAAGAATATTTGTGGCTCGTTGCGTTATTCACCTACAAAAGCCATAGTGAATTGAATAGGGCAAAACAAAAGGGTGGAAAACCATTCGACAAGAAAAAAAGTAACAAAGACTGACTTCGCGTATGTTGGAGGAAATGGCTGAAAGAAACACCATTTTACTCATTTACTCGCCTGCACGGTCATAGTCTGCTTATCTGTGTCCATTATCGCAATGCTAAGTCAAATACTGATAACACTTAATGCACTTCTCGACTTCGTGAAATGTGCATTTTGACGTCAAAGATGAGCATTTGTTGCTGTCAGAGTTCTTAAATAATTTGCATGAGCCACGTACTTCCCAAATTTTCGGACAGATTTATTCTGGAAACATCCTTGAGGCTGTGACCAAACCGTGTTGCGCAATATCCTTTCTTCACGGAGTGCTGGTCTTGTAAATTTCGCAGGAGAGCTGTGAAATTTGGAAGGTAGTCGACCAAGTACTGGTGGAAGTAAAGCTGTGAGGATAGGTCATGAATCGTATTTACGTAGCTTAGTTGGTAGAGCACCTACCCACGAAAGGGAAAGGTCACGAGTTCGAGTCTCGGTCCGGCACACAGTTTTAATCTGTCAGAAAGTTTGAATTATTATTTTATTATAACCTTTTATATACTTCATTATTAAAATCGAGGCATCTGTGATACGTCGAAAGTTAAGGATACCGGCAGATTACATTAAGCGGATCGAGAGACCGTAATAACTTTACAGTGAATCTTTCATCTGCTAACAACACACGTCTTTTTGCAGTGAATAACAATGAAGCCATATTTCTGTAGGTACGAAATGAAAGTAGACTACCTGGCTCACCCACAGATAGCCCCCTCGACATTTTCGCGTAGTTTAATGCGCAGCGCGCCGATTTAAAAGACAGGGGTGTGAGACAGGGACACGGATGGAATCAGCTCGCCGATGTAACATCTATCACTCGGGCACACCCAGGAGTCCTTTTATAGTTTTTAGGCTTTTTTTCCCCATGCTTATTTAGCAAATGCTGGACTGTTGAGAACCCCTCCTCAGAAAACAGTTAAGCATGAAGCATAATTTCGTTTACACTATTCACTGACACAGGAGGGCGGATTTCCTCCCTTTAGTTAACTGACGACAGGGAGAGATATCCTATCAAAGTTAAAATAAATGAACTGCCGGACCATAAAACGGTACACTCCTCTATTCGAATCCCATAACCACGAGACTATCGCTAGGGAGAGATGGCTAAGGAGAAGAAGTGTTACGATTCTTAACTCAGAGACGCCTGCGGTGGTGCATCGTAGTTCTTAAATCCACCTTTCTGTGCTGCACTTTGACATTATACCCCATCTGCAAAAGCTACCAGCTTTCTCGAGCTGTGCAGTAGAAATGGGAACTGTCGGTCGTGACCAACGTTTTACGAATGCACCGTCACTGTAAGAGCCTTGCTGCCCGTTAGTCATTTCCAGCAACCGCCGGTAAGCGCTTATAGCAAGCGCATAAACCGGGAACCCCGCGATTTGTGCTGCTACTGCTGCTGCATCGTGCTGCGGAGTAGCCGCCAGGTACTGTCGTAATATACGCCTACAAGCCTGTCAGTGCCAGTAGAACTGGCTTTTTACCAACCTACATTCCTCCACTACTACGTTTCACGAAATGCACAAAACATCCCCTAAGATGCTTTATCTTATCAGTTATATCTAGAGATATAGTCATGGAGAGCAGCGAAAAACATTCGGGTAAAATACAGAGCATTTCGGTATGCACTTGACTCGCAGAATTGTTCTCCGTAAAGCGTGCACTGCTGCTTTGAATTCTACAGGCATGAATTAGCTAAATATTTCCTATAATTAATGTTTTAGATTTTGGTTCCAAACGCAGCCTTCAAATCCTTGTTTACGAGTATAACCGTATTTATTCACATTTTAGAACGCACTGCTACACCCAACAGTCATAAATTTATACGAAACCAATACATTGTAAGACCATAAAATTACGGTTTCTGCGGCAACCCTATGTGGTATGCATTTCAGTTCTGCTTAAATTTATGAAACAAATATTGAGATCTTACTTTCTTTATTGATGGATTTTATTTGTCTCCTTTTATGATTTCTGGCCCTGCGACCAAGAAGTCGTATCGCTGGTGCAAGTCTATGTCCCAGCGTTTGTGTTAGAAGTTACTACATCTTTTCTCATTTCTGTTCTGGGTTGAGATGAGCTAGTACGGTCGTAGGTTCGGATCCTGTCTCGAGCATGGACGTTTGTGATGTCCTTAGGTTAGTTAGGTTTAAGTAGTTCTAAATTCTAGGGGATTGATGACCTCAGAAGTTAAGTCCCATAGTGCTCAGAGCCGTTTTGATGAGCTAGTGTGCTATACGTATTCTGGTTGCTCTTGGAATTCCTGTTACTATAAGCCGAAACCCTTGCATTGCCAATTCAGGACTTGGATTTTAAGTATATAAATATATACAGGAAACACATTCCACGACATTAAATGGATAAAATAAAGAGTATGCATGGTCACTACACGTATCTCTATGGGACGCGTTCAGCAAGGCACGCAGTAGAGGTTCCATGGAGTATATATTGTTGTAGAGGAATACCGCTAAGATTGCAACGTTAGAGTCGCTCCGAGATACACACCCGGATGACACAGATGAACAGCGAAGAGCAGTCGTGAGCAGACACTGTTAATTATCCGGAATTATATCGGGGAGGGGAGGGGGGGGGAGGCGATTACACTTTCTTTATAGAGCGAATGTTTAGTTCCTCTGCGAATGAATACACCCAGAGAGGTACCGGAGAAGCAATTCTGGCCATAAGCAGCAGCCAGTGTCTGGCAACCTAACGCAGCCTTTCCAGAACGCTTCAGATGGACACGGTTAGACTGACTGAGAAAAGCAGAGCAATCGGTGGAGTCAGCGGTTTTCTTCCAACCCGAGATTTTAAATAAGCGTCACAGCAAGACCTCTACTTCACTGGGACCGAAGTTGTTCAGCCGTAAGTAAGCGTTTCCGTGATTCGGACGGTCGGTCTCCAGTTCACAGGGTTCCACTATTTAGGTACCACGTTGAAGCAGTTCAAGTGCTACACGCATTAGCAAGTCGATAAAAATGTTTTATTCTATCCATTAGAAATAATTGATGAAAGCCTGCGACTTTTACAATGGATTTGTTTACGAAATAACTTCTACCTGTACCGATTTTCTTTAGATTTATATTTTGCACGACGTGTTTCGGGAAATGATTACCATTTTCCAGTGTGTTTTTCGTGTGCTATGCCATTTATTCTTGATGTTGATGACGTGTGAGGTTCTATATTGTTCTGTTGTCGTTACTGGAATATATAAAAATGTGTAATTTTTAATTAATGAGTTGGTGGCGAATTTGGAAAGAATTTTTACTTACGATTTCCTCGTGGTCCACTTGCGCAGAAACTCCAAATTAACCATCACACCCAGTGTTCTGTCACAATACGCAATGGAAACAGCAAACTGAACCAAAACAAAAGTTAAACCTTTCGTGGTTGATGGGATAGACACATTAATGAACCAGAACATTATGACCACTTGCTTAATAGCTTGTTTGTCCTTCTTTGGAACTGAATACATCACTGGTTCTGATTATAAGGGATCCGAGAATTTCTTGGTAGCTTTTTGGAGCTATGTGACATTAGACGTCTACGGCTGGTCATGTAATTAGCGTAAACAACGGGCCGCTGATTTGGGTACGCGATGATGCCGCCCGATAGCGACCCAGATGCGTTCCATAGCATTTTCATCCGGCGAATTTGGCTGCCGGAACCTCAACGTTAATCCACTATAATGCCCCTCAAAACACTGTAGCATCGTGCTGGCTCCGGAAAACGGACAGTTACTCTGCTGAAAGATGACATCGCCTTCGGGGAAGACATCACCAAACACGAAGGGATGCAGATGGTTCCCAGCTTTAAGCGGTTCTTCGATTACTACCACAGGTCCCGTGCAAACGCAGGAGAATGTGCTCCATGCCCTATCTCTTTCCGTAGATGCTAACGACACGTGAAAATTCGACCAGCTTTGCCGGTTTCGAGAGACTCGTTGAAAGGCTCTGCGTGATAATAATGTGCCCTTTGTCAGAGCCGCTTATCTCAATGGATTTCCCCAATTGCAGCCCGTATCTTCGGTAGGGTGATCCCCGCCTGTGTCGGGTCCGCTTATACTTCTGTTACCGCGTCACGTGTCCTCAACACCGCCAGGCGATATCCAACGTTGCGGTGAGCAGTGGTCATAATGTTTCGGCTTACCAGTCTGTGTCCCACTAAAGTAATAGGCAGTTACGAGGGTAGGGGCGACTTTGTCTCGTATCAGTGGAGTGCTAGCATCCAGCGAGAGGCTTTCGGAACTTGGAGAAAACTACTACGGACTATGGGGTGGATATACAGCAGGCTGTTAGCGGTCATTTGATGCAGCGTGTGTTTATAGTGTGCCGGTTTCACGAAAATTAGATCAGATCACAATCTCCTTAATTCCAAGAATGTCTGAAATAACTGATTCTCTTTCTTGCACATCGTAAATATTGTTTTGAAACACTACTACACACCTACTGATTTGTACATAATTTGTATGTAATGGTGCATATGTGCCCCAGAAAATTTCATAAAATGTAGAAAGCATTACTATGTGATCCGTCAAAGAATCTTCAGATGTTAAGTTGGAATAATTCATGTCTTTGTCAGGAGAATAAAAGTTTTGGGCGTACTGATTTGTCATATTCTTAAGACAAATACCATCTGTATGAAAGAATAGAAAAACGTACTTCATGGATTATCTCCGTCGACTATATGTAAAAATATCTTTGTAACTTATTTTTACCAGTGTTTGAAAAAACGTTGGTGACGATCTTGCAGCTGCCTCTGTGAGCAAAATGACGAGCGTAATACTAAAGTTCAACACGTTCGTCTCCTTGAAACCCTGTGACGGGAATCCAAGTGATGGGGTCGTAGATGGTGTGAAATGAAATGTGGAAGTGTGGGACAGTCCTGGAAGCATTTTCGGGTAGCCTAACTAGTTAGGCGACCGCCCGTGATAAGCTGGAAATGCTGGCTCGAGTCCCAGTCCGCCACAAATTTTCATGTGTCAGCAATAAGTGATATCTTCATACCTAATGCAGCTAATGTCAGGAAGTAGCGCAGTTGCAAATAAAATTCATATGTTTGTATCTGGCTTCTTATGTTCGCTATTTTCATTGTGTGTTGTGCACAGAAAATCGTGTCTGTGGGAGGTTCTGCGCAAGGGGACCACAAGAAAACGGTAAAGACAACAGACGAATGTAGCGCCTCACTCGTCGAAGTTCGCAGCTCGTGGCCTACATCTTCATCCATACTCCGCAAGCCACCTGACGGTGTGTGGCGGAGGGTATTTTGGGTACCTCTATCGGTTCTCCCTTCTATTCCATTCTCGTATTGTTCGCGGAAAGAAAGACTGTCGGTATGCCTCTGTGTGGGCTCTAATCTCTCTGATTTTATCCTCATGGTCTCTTCGCGAGATACACGTAGCAGGGAGCAATATACTGCTTCACTCCTCGGTGAAGGTATGTTCTCGAAACTTCAACAAAACCCCGTACCGAGCTACTGAGCGTCTCTCCTGCAGAGTCTTCCACTGGATTTTATCTGTCATCTCCGTAAAGCTTTCGCGATTACTAAATGATCCTGTAACGAAGCGCGCTGCTCTCCGTTGGATCTTCTCTATCCCTTCTATCAATCCTATCTGGTACGGATCCCGCACCGGTGAGCAGTATTCAAGCAGTGGGCGAATAAGTGTACTGTAACCTACTTCCTTTGTTTTCGGACTGCATTTCCTTAGGATTCTTCCAATGAATTTCAGTCTGGCATCTGCTTTACCGACTATTAATTTTATATGGTCATTCCATTTTAAATCACTCCTAATGCCTACTCCCAGATAATTTATGGAATTAACTGCTTCCAGTTTCTGACCTGCAATATTGTAGCTAAATGATAAAGGATCTTTCTTTCTATGTCTTCGCAGCTCATCACACTTGTCTACATTGAGATTCAATTGCCATTCCCTGCACCATGCGTCAGTTCGTTGCAGATCCTCCTGCTTTTCAGTACAGTTTTCCATTGTTACAACCTCTCCATATACCGCAGCATCATCCGCAAAAAGCCTCGGTGAACTTCCGATGTCATCCACAAGGTCATTTATAGTAGTTAGCGTTGCTACCTCTGGGTCACGGGGTCTCGGGTTCGATTCCGGGCCAGGTTGAGGATTTTCTCTGCCCGAAGACTGGATGTTTGTGTTGCCCTCACCATTTCATCATCATCATCATTCGTGACAGTGGCTAGATTGGACTGCGGAAAAAAATTGGACTGTGAATAAATTGGGTCTTTGTACGGGCGCTGATGACCGCACAGTTGAGCGCCCCACAAAACAATCATCACTCGTCGAAAACACAAGGAATAAATGGAATAGCACACAGAAGACCCGCTTGCAAATAGGGATATTGCCCGAAACGCGCCGTACAAAATATACACTACTGGCCATTGAAATTGCTACACCAAGAAGAAATGCAGATGATAAACGGGGATTCATTGGACAAATATATTATACTAGAACTGACATGTGATTACATTTTCACGTAATTTGGGTGCATGGATCCTGAGAAATCAGTACCCAGAACAACCACCTCTGGCAGTAATAACGGCCTTGATACGCCTGGGCATTGAGTCAAACAGAACTTGGATGGCGTGTACAGGTACAGCTGCCCATGCAGCTTCAACACGATATCACAGTTCATCAAGAGTAGTGACTGGCTTATTGTGACGAGCCAGTTGCTCGGCCATCATTGACCAGACGTTTTCAATCGGAGAGATCTGGAGAATGTGCTGGCCAGGGCAGCAGTCGAACATTTTCTGTATCCAGAAAGACCCGTGCGGGATGCAACATGCAGTCGTGCATTATCCTGCTGAAATGTAGGGTTTCACAGGGATCGAATGAAGGGTAGAGCCACGGGTCGTAACACATCTGAAATGTAACGTCCACTGTTCAAAGTGCCGTCAATGCGAACAAGAGGTGACCGAGACGTGGGGATCCAGCACGGTGTTCCGTATTTCCCTCCTGAACCCACTGATTCCATATTCTGCTAACAGTCATTGGATCTCGACCAACACGAGCAGCAATGTCGCGATACGATAAACCGCAATCGCGATAGCCTACAATCCGACCTTTATCAAAGTCGGAAAGGTGATGGTACGCATTTCTCCTCCTTACACGAGGCATCACAACAACGTTTCACCAGGCAGCGCCGATCAACTGCTGTTTGTGTATGAGAAATCGGTTGGAAACTTACCTCATGTCAGCACGTTGTAGGTGTCGCCACCGGCGCCTATCTTGTATGAATGCTCTGAAAAGCTAATCATTTGCATATCACAGCATCTTCTTCCTGTCGGTTAAATTTCGCGTCTGTAGCACGTTATCTTCGTGGTGTAGCAATTTTAATGGCCAGTAGTATAGATAAAAAAGCGTGACAGGGGGCGGAACGTTAATTTTATAAACAAACTCATCGGTATAAGACGGAATAGGAACAGTGGACGCTGCTAAACGCATCGATATGCCTTCAGAATCAATTCACGCTTGTGATTTGAGTGTTGTGGTGGAGCAGCCGCCGCCGTAGCCAGGCCAGTGGGTTAGTGGTGTGGCCGCGAGCGCCAACGCTAGAGCCAGTGAAAGTAGCGGCTGAGCCCTGTGTGTGTGTGTGTGTGTGTGTGTGTGTGTGTGCTGTCCCACTGTACCGCTCTGCTGGACGCGTGAAATCTGCCGCGCACACAGCCTCGGCTTGCGTCACGCCCCACCCGCGCGCGACACAATTAGCGCCCTCTTGTTCCCATAATGATGCATTGCGCGGTACCGATGCCGAGCAGTCGCGCTCTCATTTCGTTCGTATTCAATGCTGACTTCTTTTGTTTTACGAACGCATCGGTGATCCTTTAAATCAGATTATTATAGGCTCTATGTTTTTCGTGCTACCTTTGGCAGAAAATTGAGATTTCACAACGAAATTGTAACGATGACGCTTAGCCTAGATCGTGGTTTTGACAGAACTGAATTGGAGGAGGAGGAGGAGATCGGTATTCAACGTCCCATCGACAACGAGGTCAGTGACGGAGCGCAAGCTCGGATTAGGGAAGCATGAGGAAGGAACCATCCCGGCATTTGCTTGAAGAGATTTAGGGAAATCACGGAAAACCTAAATCATGATGGCCAGACGTGGGTTTGAACCATCGTCTTCCCGAATGCGAGTCTAGTCAGCTAATCACTGGGCCACCTCATTAGATAGTACTGAACTGCAATGGCGTGTGAGTATTCTTTAGTTAATATTATCTGAACCCCGTACGATTAGTGTGTGGCATTATTTTGTTCGTTCCGACTAGAGACAAACAAAGAATGAGTGACCTGTAAATTATAGGAAATGAGCTACCAAAATTCGTCGCTACAGTGAATCAAATGTTGCATCTTACGAAATTCAAGCCGCCCCGTTCGCTTTTCTGTCTGTATGTGAAGTTTAATATCACGAACTACTGCAGAAATTGCAATACGATTCATTGATAGTGATTCACGAGAAAGGTTTGTGTATATATTGTATTACCGCTACGCTAGACAATTAGTGCCTCCCGTGCCAAGCTGGGGCAGGGTGTTAGTGAAGTATAATTTGCAAGCCACTGGAAGATATTTGAAATATTTCGTTCGGTTTGCCATCTCAGTTGCTCATTTATTTTTTTAATATGCCTGGATCTGATGTCACGCAGTTCTTGATTTCTGGATGGTTTAAGGATTAAGGACACAGCTTCAATTGGGATACGAAAGATACTTACGCCTCTACGTAGATCTGAAGGTGACCGGCTTTGATCGAAACTGTTCGCATCATAAAAGTGAATGTGGAACTGAGAAGGTAACAAAAAAATATGAATTTTAAACATCAACACAGTTGCGAACTTGCAAAAATGTGAAAACAACGAGGTAATGATCTCCGATAAAAAGAACAAAGGAATAAAATGGTTTCGGAATTCCATAAAATTGTTGCATAGAATGTAGTAGATCATTATGAGCCTAAAGCTGTGTCCTTAATCCTTAAACCGTCCATAAATCGACAACTGCCTGACAAAAAATCTTTGCGAGTAACGAAAACGATTAGGAAAACGAATTAATGGTTCAGAGGAAAGTAGTGTCTAGGATGTCATGATGTGACTCATGTGTATTCGCAACACAGCCAATTGGACTGACTAAAAAAATAATCTGTATTCTTCGTAGAACGAAACCACCTACGTGAAGCCTGATTGGTGATTGAAGGGAACGCGAAACTATGTTCCATGTATTACTTTTTTTGAGAATTTCCTCATGACGTCAGTTTTCAACAAAATATGTATGCGTCATAATTTTCTGTGCCACTTCACTTTTCTTTAAACTCGTCGACATATGCAAATACGTTTTAATCTTTGACTCTCAAATAGTTGGTGACTTCCAAAATAGCTGACCAGAGTTATCAGGAACATCAAAGTCATGATACTGACGCGGAGCAGACAACACGGAGCGAGACTCTGCAGCAGTTACGGCATTGGACTCGCACACGGGAACCTGGGGCTCAAATAACTCTCAGGTGATCTGTTATGAAGCCGTCGTACAACTGTATACGAATCAATGCGAAGATTATTACGCACCGACTGTTCAAAGTGTGTGGTTCATTTAACACAATTTGTTTCGAGATTACATTATAACATTATCAAGAGAGCTAATCTCCTTAATTTTCATTAGTTAATGATTCACATTGGTTATTGTCAATGAACGCAAACATTGCAAAACAGGTGCAGGATTGTTTTTTAGGATTTGCTACGACTTGACACACAGACGCTCAAAAAGTTTACTGTCGACGGCTAGCTTGTAATATATCCGTAAAAATGTAGTGCAGTGTTTGATAGGTGGGGGCACTTGACTTAATAAATTGAGCTTGGTGAGAGCGAAACCATGGCATGTACGCGGAAGTGTGTTATATGCTTGATAGCGTATATTTTCTGCTTGCTTATTATTTTTGCATGTGACTAATGGCATATTGGAAATGAGCGTCTGGCGTCTTTGGCCGGGTGGCCCCTTACGGGGCAGGTCCGGCCGCCTTGGTGCAGGGCTTATTACATTCGATGCCACATTGGGCGACCTGCGCGCCGGATGGGGATGAAATGATGATGAAGACAACACAACACCCAGTCCCTGAGCGGAGAAAATCTCCGACCCAGCCGGGAATCGAACCCGAGCCCGTAGGACGGCAATCCGTCACCCTGTCCACACTTTTTTTTTTTGTTCGATATAGTTCGTTGCGTTTGGTCTGGGCAGACGTCACAAGACATATATAATACTACAGGACAGTGTAGATAGTTCTACATTGTGTGTGTGCTGGTGCGTGTATTAATGCGAAATAATGATTTGTTTCCTTGTTTTATAGTACTTTATAACGGACAGATGTGAAAATTACCGAACTATCAGTTTAATAAGTCACGGCTGCAAAATACTAACGCGAATTCTTAACAGACGAATGGAAAATCTGGTAGAAGCCGACCTCGGGGAAGATCAGTTTGGATTCCGTAGAAATATGGGAACACGTGAGGCAATACTGACCCTACGACTTATTTTAGAAGCTAGATTAAGAAAAGGCAAGTCTACGTTTCTAGCATTTGTAGACTTGGAGAAAGCTTTTGACAATGTTGACTGGAATACTCTCTTTCAAATTCTAAAGGTGGCAGGGGTAAAATACAGGGAGCGAAAGGCTATTTACAATTTGTACAGAAACCAGATGGCAGTTATAAGAGTCGAGGGGCATGAAAGGGAAGCGGTGGTCGGGAAGGAAGTGAGACAGGGTTGTAGCCTCTCCCCGATGTTATTCAATCTGTATACTGAGCAAGCAGTAAAGGAAACAAAAGAAAAATTCGGAGTAGGTATTAAAATCCATGGAGAAGAAATAAAAACTTTGAGGTCCGCCGATGACATTGTAATTCTATCAGAGACAGCAAAGGACTTGGAAGAACAGTTGAACGGAATGGACAGTGTCTTGAAAGGAGGATATAAGATGAACATCAACAAAAGCAAAACGAGGATAATGGAATGTAGTCGAATTAAGTCGGGTGATGCTGAGGAAATTTAGTTAGGAAATGAGACACTTAAAGTAGTAAAGGAGTTTTGCTATTTGGGGAGTAAAATAACTGATGATGGTCGAAGTAGAGAGGATATAAAATGTAGACTGGCAATGGCAAGGAAAGCGTTTCTGAAGAAGAGAAATTTGTTAACATCGAGTATAGATTTAAGTGTCAGGAAGTCGTTTCTGAAAGTATTTGTATGGAGTGTTGCCATGTACGGAAGTGAAACATGGACGATAAATAGTTTGGACAAGAAGAGAATAGAAGCTTTCGAAATGTGGTGCTACAGAAGAATGCTGAAGATTAGATGGATAGATCGCATAACTAATGAGGAGGTATTGAATAGAATTGGGGAGAAGAGGAGTTTGTGGCACAACTTGACTAGAAGAAGGGATCGGTTGGTAGGACATGTTCTGAGGCATCAAGGGATTACCAATTTAGTATTGGAGGACAGCGTGGAGGGTAAAAATCATAGAGGGAGACCAAGAGATGAATACACTAAGCAGATTCAGAAGGATGTGGGCTGCAGTAGGTACTGGGAGATGAAGAAGCTTGCACAGGATAGAGTAGCATGTAGAGCTGCATCAAACCAGTCTCAGGACTGAAGAGTACAACAACAACATAACGGAAGGGAGAAGTTGCGAAACATTTTCTGTGGAATAAAACACATTTGTGAGAACTGGTGCGTAGTAAGCACCATACCTGTCAGGCCATCCATAAGTAGGTTTTTGTTTCCCTAAATTGCCTAAGACAAATGCTGCTCAGGTTACTAGGAAACGACGCAGGCTATTGCCTTCTCGTTCTTCACCATATCTCAGAATGTACCCCACCCCTCCCCCGCCCCCATCAGTAATGACCGTGTCAGCGACGGAACCATAAATCCTCTGATTCTCCTTTTGAAAGCTAGTTTTTCCAGGCAAGTTTTCGCTTTGTTACTGTCTTCTAATATGGAAGTTAAAACATACGGTAGAAGACTGTGTGCCTTGGTGTGTGCGAGTAAGCTTCAGCAGATAAACGTCCTTATTAGTTTCCTTGTTCCTGTGTGTATTCGCAGGACTCCGCGCCGAGAAACTGCTGGAAGTGCTCGAAAGGGATCAGTCCGCCTCCGTAGACAGTGCGCTTGCCCTCATCGCAGAGACCAGACTAGAGACGGTAATCGACAAGACATAACTCTGGCGAAACAATGGGTGACATGAATATATGGTAATTAGAATTCATAAAGATGCGTGTCCTGGCTGCATGCAGCCTAGAGGTCGTACGCGGCGCGAGATGCTATCGGCGGCCTTTGTTGCTGGAACGGCCGGCCACGCGGCCTGCCGCTCGCCTACTTGGCGTGGGAGCAGTCCTGCCGGCCAGACGCCCACGTACACAGTACGTAAGTCTTGCCGCCGCACCGCGGGCTGTCCTCTCGTCTACTGTGCACACCGGACCTCGGCGTGCTGCAGCTCCGTAGTCACTGTGTCCGCATTTATTTCCCGGAGTTTTCCCTAAATGAGGGCGGAGACTCGACCACTTGGATACAAGGTGTCCTAGAAGGAATGGTCAGATTTCTGGGCTATGACAGGAGGAACGATCATTTGAAGCTGAAGGCTTCGCAGGGACATGTGTCCTATTCCGAATGGTTTCGGAGATAGAACACATTTAATGTAGATCGTAACTCATTTTCTTTACTAGTCAATTCATTCTCAGGTTTACAAATCTACAGCCACAAGCATACTCCGCAAGCACCGTACGATGCAAGGCAGAGGGTACCAGTATCACTACTACTCATTTCCTTTCGTGTTCCACTCGCAAATAGGACTAGGGAAACACGGCTGTCTATATGCCTCAGTATGAACACGTGAGGCAGTACTGACCCTCCGACTTATCTTAGAAGCTAGATTAAGAAAAGGCAAACGTACGTTTCTAGCATTTGTAGACGTAGAGAAAGCTTTCGACAATGTTGACTGGAATACTCTTTCAAATTCTGAAGGTGGCAGGGGTAAAATACGGGCAGCGAAAGGCTGTCTACAATTTGTACAGACACCAGATGGCAGTTATAAAGAGTCGAGGGGAATGAAAGGGAAGTAGTGGTTGGGAAGGGAGTGAGACAGGGTTGTAACCCCTCCCCAATGTTATTCAATCTGTATATTGAATGTTATTCAATCTGTATATTGAGCAAGCAGTAAAGGAAACAAAAGAAAAATTTGGAGTAGGTATTAAAATCCATGGAGAAAAAATAAAAACGTTGCGATTTGCCGATGACATTGTAATTCTGTCAGAGACAGCAAAGGACCTGGAAGAGCAGCTGAACGGAATGGACAGTGTCTTGAAAGCAGAATATAAGATGAACATCAACAAAAGCAAAATGAAGATAATGGAATGTAGACGAATTAAGTCGGGTGATGCTGAGGGAATTAGGTTTGGAAATGAGACACTTAAAGTAGTAAAGGAGTTTTGCTATTTGAGGAGCAAAATAACTGATGATGGTCGAAGTAGCGGAGATATAAAATGTAGACTGGCAATGGCAAGGAAAGCATTTCTGAAGAAGAGAAATTTGTTGACATCGAGTATAGATTTGTCAGGAAGTCGTTTCTGAAAGTATTTGTATGGAGTGAGCCATGTATGGAACTTAAGCGTGGACGATAAATAGTTTGTACAATTTCGAAATGTGGTGTTACAGAAGAATGCTGAAGATTAGATGGGTAGATCACATAACTAATGAGGAGGTATTGAATAGAATTGGGGAGATGAGGAGTTTGTGGCACAACTTGACTAGAAGAAGGGATCGGTTGGTAGAACATGTTCTGAGGCATGAAGAGATCACCAATTTAGTATCGGAGGGCAGCGTGGAGGTAAAAATTGTAGAGGGAGACCAAGAGATGAATACACTAAGCAGAATCAGAAGGATGTAGGCTACAGTACGTACTGGGAAGTGAAGCAGCTTGCATAGGATAGAGTAGCATGGAGAGCTGCATCAAACCAGTCTCAGGACTGAAGACCACAACAACATGAGCCCTGATCTCTCGTGTCTTATCTACGTGGTTCGTAAGCTCAGTGTTTGTTGGCGCCAGTAGAATCGTTCGGCAAACAGCTTCAAATTTTCTAAATTTTCTCTATATGTATCTCGAAAAGACTGTTGCTTTCTCTCCAGCGATTACCTTTTGAGTTCCCGAAGCATCTCCGTGACACTTACGTGTTGTTCGAACCTACCGGTAACAAATTTAGCAGCCCGTCTCTGAATTGCTTCGATGTTTTCCTTCAATCCGATATGGTACGGATCCCAAACACTCGAGTAATACTCAAGAATAGGTCGCACCAGCGTCCTACGTGCGGTCTCCTTTACAGGTGAACCACTCTTTCCTGAAATTCTCCCAATTAACCCAAGTCGACCATTCGCTTTCCCTACCGTAGTTGTCACATGCTCGTTTCACCTTATATCACTTTGCAGCGTTGCTCCCAGATATTTAAACGACTTGCGTCAAGAAGGGTACAGGTAATACTATATCTGAACGTCACAGGTTTGATCTTCCTACTCATCCGCATTAACTCACATTTTTCCATATTGATCACACCAACTGAGAATTTTGTCTAACTCGTCTTGTATCTTCCTACAGTCACTCAACTTAGACACTTTACCATACACCGTGGCATCATCAGCAAACAACCGCAGGTTGCTGCCAACCCTGTTCGCCATATGATTTACGTATATAGAGAACAACAGCGGTCCTATCACACTTTCCTGGGGCGCTCCTGACTGTACCCTTGTCTGTGATGAACACTCGTTGTCTAGGTCAGCATACTGGGTTCTATTATTTAAGAAGCCTTCGAGCCAGTCACATATCTGTGAACTTACTCCATATGCTCGTACCTTCGTTATCAGCTTGCAGTGTGACACCGTGTCAAATGCTTTCCGGAAAAAAATAAATGAGTGTTTGGCACTGTTGGGCGGGAGGCCCCATCCGGGGAAGTTCGGCCGCCGAGTCGGAAATCTAGAAATACGGAATCTGCCGGCTGCCCTTCATCCATGGTTCTCAGTATATCATGTGAGAAAAGGTAAGCTGAGTTCCGCAAGCGCGATGCTTTCTCAAAATGGGCTGATTCGCGGACATAAGTTTCTCGGTCTCAAGACAATTCATTACATTCGAACTGAGAATATGTTCTAGGATTCTGCAGCAAACCAGTAGTATGGATACTGCTTTGCAATGTTGCCGGTTCAGTCTGGTACTCTTCCTATATGCAGAAGACACCTATTAGTCACTGTTAATATTCCAACATGCGTTTCATAATTTTTCAGTTCAAAAATACATACTTTTAACACATTCATCTCTGAGCATTATCTCACACGTCACATTATGGTACACAATAAATGTGCATTTGTTCACTGTTGGTAGTACACGTTGAGTTGCTTGTCTGAATGCCTCTCAACGTTCCCTAATGAGGGCAATAGCGTCCATGATGCGACCAAGCAGATCATCTCGCGTATTTCCCTTACGTTTACCTCACACCTCATCCAACCCCCTAAACAAAAATCTAATGCGTAAGGTCTGGTGACCTTGGTGGCCAGTTAATTGTACTACAATGACCGAGCCAGCGATTAGGATAATCGCGGATGGAAGAGGAAACCAACTAACATCTGGTAAAATGTGGAGTTAAATGCAGTCCGCGCGGCCAAAGGGACATCCTCAGGGTGCTCAACAACGAATTAAAAAAAAAAAAAAGTTTTGCACTGTAGCGTGTAGATTTTTCTGCAGCCATCGATGCTAATTACTTGTGTTGTTGATTCCATTACGTGTAGACGTGGCCTCATCGCTTCATCTGTGAGCAGTATTAATGGAAACAAATGACTGTCATTTAACCAGTCACAAATTCAAGTCGTGTGTCATTGTCGCCGATGTGAATATTATGGACATTGTATGCGAAATAGGTACAACACTTTCGCATGTAATGTACGCCTTACACTTGTTTGTAGTACAGAAAGTGCAGAAAGTAAAAAAATGGTTCAAATGGCTCTGAGCACTATGGGACTTAACACCGGAGGTCATCAGTCCCCTAGAACTTAGAACTACTAAAACCTAACTAACCTAAGGACATCACACACATCCGTGCCCGAGGCAGGATTCGAACCTGCGACCGTAGTGGTCGCGCGGTTTCAGGCTGAAGCGCCTAGAACCGCTCGGCCACAATGGCCGGCGCAGAAAGTTACCGTGTGCTGGTAATAGATCTACGCTGCACCATTTCAACGTGTTTCTGGCCTTGCACATGATGTTAAACTACATATTCCGGAGAAAAAATGGGAACCGGAATAATACCAGTTTCTCGCAGTGTGCTGAAAGCGCTGGTAAACACTCTACGACCAGGAATTCGACGTGTCGGGAAGCGCCAACTGTGTTTTTGACAGCAGCAGCAGCGCTGCCATTGCAGAAGCCGTAAACATACACCACATTTGCATATTCTTCATTTGTGTAGATACCTGGCATTTTAGCCAGCACGTGTAGAAATAGTGTTAGGTAATTCTTCTCCTTGACACATTCACAATCCCCTCACACTACTTCACTCAAAACACGCCGTGGGCAGTTGCAAGCTAAACGGGTTAGTTTAATGGCAGAAAGACATCATGATCAAAGAGGTTGGAAAGCAATGAGGTAATCTGTGCCGGAATCAAATGTTACAGAGGCTGGGTGGCTAAGACACATACGTGTGCGCCACCAGCCCAAAAACAAATGTACATTAAATGTGTCTTATCTCTGAAAACATTCAGATGAGCGTTCCTGTCATATCCCGGAATATTGACCATTCCTTCAGGGATGTCCTGTATAAGATGTAGACAAACAACCTAATGATGTCAGAGGAAGGTTGGGTACATCCACTCCAGAAAAATTTTCCCCACGGCGGGGCCTGATGTACTTAAAAGTTCTATAGCCTTTAGGCCGGACCTGTCCAGGAAACGATTGCCCTTACCTTCGTTTCTCGTTCAGCGGCGCACACTTTACTGCTTGGATTAATTCTGCTGTTGTATTTATTACGGGACTTGTCTTTTCGCTAGTACTACGTCATACTCCGCCTTCGAGCTTCGTATTCAGAGAATTCCACTGTATTAACTGAGGACGTCGCTGAAAGCTGTAGTCTGAAAATCACGCTAGCGGCCTGCAGTAATGAAGTTTCAGTAACGCAGTTACCGACGAAAATTGGACGTATACGAGGTCCGCGCAACATAATATCCGACGCTATTTTTACCTGTTATTAGTGAGCTGTATACAGCAGTAATGAGAACGCTGCAGCAGTTCTCATATTTAGCCGGAAATATTGGATTTAGCGCACAGATCCCGTTCCTGAGCTCAAAAGTACCTTAATATCAGTTCTGCAAATTTGGCTCGGGTCGTGTGTCGTTAATAGGGGCCTGACACAAAAATGTCGGAGTATAGGAACTTACCCAGTACGTAACGGCCTACTGCGCATACAATTTGTAATGCGGCTGCGTTTTTGGTCCCAAACTTCTGCATCTTTGGGCGTGGAAAAAAAAAATCCATGGAGTAATCCGCAATAATCAACGAATAAGTATCACTCCGCACTTCACGAAACATTCTCTAAATAATGAGAGACTTTGCATCTCTCTGTAATTAAAGAAAAATAAGTCGTCACTGAGTCTCTCTTCGTGTAAAAATATAGTGAATTCCTAAATACAAAAATAGCCACCTATATTCTTTCAGAACTATATACGTTAACTGCACTTTGTAATATACTGTCCTGCAAAAGAAAGTGATTCAGTGTCAGTGTTAAATTTCAAATTGTATCATTTGGCATGGTGACATGACGCAATAAAATACTTACATGATTCAAGAATGATAAAAGACACTAGCGTTTGCAAAGTTTACTTAAGTCTGCATTTAATTCGGCAACAGCATGTGTAAACTCGTTGCTGCCCTGCTTATTGTTTTCTCGGTTTCGCCCCTCGCGCGTCGTCTTGCCCTGATCGGAGCAGCCGCGTAGCGGTTTTGTAGTCTAACAAGCCCTTACTCCATCATTATGCAAACATTTTATTACAATAAAATAGCTTTTTTTATTTTGAATTAATACTGTAGGAATCCTAATGCGCAGCGAATATTATCCAACCGTTACAACGCGCATAAGTGATTCCATTTTTGTGTCTGTACTGCTCTGTTATTGCAAAGAAAGTGATTTGCCCAGTCACCTTCTATGTAGCGAAAATTTTCATTTGGTGGCATGAATTCTAGATATCTGACAATGTGGATAAATGGAATAGAGAACCCGACATGATCCGGTCTGAAGATAAGCCGCGAATATCTGGATTACGGCGCGTCGTTGAAATATGGATTTTTTAAAGGGTTCTCGTGAAGTGCGGTGGATTTGTCAAGCAAATTGCATGTGAGGCACTAGTGCGACAACTGTGGTTCCGGCGACTGGAATCCTTTACAAGTAAACATGACAAAAAAATGGTTCAAATGGCTCTGAGCACTATGGGACTTAGCATCTAAGGTCATCAGTCCCCTAGAACTTAGAACTACTTAAACCTAACTAACCTAAGGACATGACACACATCCATGCCCGAGGCAGGATTCGAACCTGCGACCGTAGCGGTCACGCGGTTCCAGACTGAAGCGCTTAGAACCGCACGGCCACACCGGCCGGCAGTAAACATGACAGTAGACATCGAAAGAGTTCGGAGATGCTATTTATTTAATTATTTGTTTATTTTGAGTGTCTAGGACTTACATAATATAAAATAATAAAAGAATAACAGAACTCTACCACGCTCTGATGATTTTTTTGTTAGATGGACCGTAAGCTCCAGAATTGCGCTGTCTTGAGTGCCTTATCACTTGCTCCACATAGATCTTCTACGGTACGAGGATCGGGGAGGTTTCTGCAAACCAGTAGATGTTACGGGGCCTCACAGTCATGAAGACCCACTTGTTCGCTTTACCTCGTGACCCTCATGACCTCAGTCGGTTTAGCGCCTTCCATGTGTCATACAGCAGATGGAAATCCTGAAATCCCGTTTGACGTTCACGCTAATGCATTCACTTAATGAAATTCGCCATAGCTGTGTTGGGCGCGTTCCAGGTGTTGATGAAATTGCTCTTGTTATGTACGTGAAGCTCCTCCTTGTCCTCAACCTAGGTTTTTGTGGTTCATGGCCGGGCAGGGGGTGTGTAGGGCCGATTCCTGCGTCTCCGTTTCTGCTACTGTTCTCCCGTGGATGTCAGGTGGCCAAGTACCCTTAATTTGATAAAATTTTGGTGACACTCATTTCACGCAACCTGTTCGGCATGTGTGGAATCTCATCAGACTGGTTCCGCGTATTCTGATGCAGCGAAGCATAGTGCCAGGACAGATGCAAGGAGCACGTATGGCTGTGAACTCCAGGTGGTGCCAGTAACTTTAGGGGATGATGATGATGATGATGATGATGATGATGATGATGATGATCCGGGCAGACTTTTGGCTTTCTTTCTGGGCAGTGAACTCTGAAAGTGAGGCTACAATCCAACTTTACTTCCAGGGACTAGAACCGTAACAGGTCGGTATAGTATGCAACAGAGATGCTCAGAGGACTTACATGGGAACGTTTGGAAGAAAGACAACTCAGTTAACACTAATCCCAATTCGGTACGTTCAGAGAATCGATATGCTTGAAAATAGTGCGACCATTCTGTTGTCGCCATCGTAAATCTCGCATACGAATTATGAGAATAAGGTAAGAAAGATAACGTGCATGCAGACATGTGGGCACCTTTCCAACACTCGGTATGTGAGTGGAATAGGAGATAAAAATCGGTAATATTTGTACGATGTACTTGTACACTCCGCCACAGTACTACATCCGTGAAAAATCCATTTATACCACATCCTTCTGTGTATGGTGAAGGTTATTTAGTGTACCGCTGGCACCTCCCCCCCCCCCCCTCCCCACCCCTCCGTACGAGTCACGAGTGCTGCGAGGGAAGAACGGTTGCTAGGAAGCATGTAACGAAAAGCGCTGCTCTTCTTTGTATCTTCCGTTAGTTCCCTATTAATATTTTCTGGTACGGGTCCCAGACTGACGAGCAGTATTCGAGTATTGGTCTAACGAGTGTTTCGTACGTTCTTCCTACGTTGAACGGCTGCTTTTCCAGAGAATTCTTCCAACAAATTTGTTTGCCATCTGTCTCACCCGCTACTCCTAAATATTTTTTTTTATGTGGCTGAATCTAGTGATTGTTCTACAGCCGTGTAATCATAGAGTAATAGATCTTTCGGCTTGTTCATGCACAACACGTTACATTCTTTTACGAGTATGTTGGGGGTCAATTACTAATTCGTGCACAAAACGTCAACTCTGTACAGGCCTACCTGCATTTCGCTAAAATTTTCTAACTGTGCGACTTCTCTGCATATACCACTTCATCATACGCTAAAAGGCTCGTGTAACATCGGTATCTGCTAGGTCGTATTTATGTAGGGTGAAAAATAACGAATTTACTTTTACGCCTGTAGCTTTCTCTCCTTCAAGAGTGGTGTGTTGTATTGAATCATTCTGTTTGCTAGGAACTCCTCAATCTAATCACAAAGCTGTTCTGATATTCCGCACACTCGTATTTTGTTCATTAGGCGGCAGTGCGGATCTATAAAGCAAACTTTTCAGACGTCAACCGGAGCGCCGGTGTTTACGTGTACTGCTTTCTGGATCTCGTGGACAAGCACACTGAGCTGTTTTTCAACACAATCATTGTATGCAGGAGATTTTCATTCTGCAGAAGTGTCGTAATACCGAAGCATAAAACGTGTTCTAAAATGGAATTTTTATGGAAAGTTAAAGGATGAACTCTCAGAGATAATTTACGAAGCATATTACAGGAGAAGAACTATATATGTATTGCATAAACAGGGCCAGTTTAAGGCCTAAGCGGCCACTTGGCACCGTGCTGAGAGAGAAGCCAGAGCCATGGGGTCATTGAGGTGGACCTCGGATCAATGCAGACCTGTCACCTGGGTGGACGAATCACGTTTCTTGTTACATGAGGTCAATGACTGAGTCCGGATACGTCGTCGGAGAGGCAGAGAGCTGCTCGAAACACGTACACGTCAAGAATGCAAGATGGTGGAGGCAATAGCGTACTGTGAGGGGCGTTTATCTGAGTTTCCAGTGGACGTGTGGTAGTAATGGAATAGTAATCGGAAGCACCGTGGCAGCTGTTGACTACATCAACAGTATTGTGGATCACCTATATTCCTTCATGCTTGTCTTCCCCGAAGTAGATGTCATCTTCCAGCAGGATAACTGTCCTTCTCACAAGGCCAGAATAGAACTACAGTTGTTTGAGGAGTACGATAGTGAACTCGCACTGATGCCTTGGCCATAAAATTCGCGGGATCTAAACTCAATGGAACGCGTCTTGGACACTGGCAGGCACTTGCTCCGTTTCCACAAACTACTGGCCCATAATTTATGGGAATTGCGTGACCTGTGTGTAGACATCTGGTGCTACTTATCGTAGGAAACATATCAAGGATTTGTGGAATCCATGCCACACCGAATAGCTACCGTAGTACGTTCCAGAGGAGGACCAGCACGCTATTAATCATTCACAACGTCTTTGCTCATCAGTGTACGTCAGTGTTAATCAACTGTAATCGTCGAGAAGCTGTTGAACAAGCATTATAGAAGACCTATGTCGTTTGCTGGCTTCGAGACACGTCGTGCAGGTGACTGGTTCTTTACTGTTTGCTTGAGACGAGTTTGCGCCTTTGCTAAAAAAGATGTTCAAATGTGTGTGACGCTCGGCTAATCCCGCGCGGCTCCTTTGGTACAATATGGAAGGTTATTTACTTCTTCAGACTTCAGATGTCATTTTCACCGATGCTACAGGATAATAGTATTTAAATTATACACGAATGTTAAATTACCAGTTATTTTAAGTGTGTTCGGTAAATGTAGGTTATTTATTAAAGGTACCCTCTCTATTGAGTATATCACAGTCATAGTACCATTTTTCCACTGGGTGTATCATGATTAATAACGAAAACAATTTCGACGGTCACTAGGTTCATATTTATTAATGAAGCAACGGCACCTAACATATGGGGGAGGAAGGCAAGGGGGGGGGGGGGGCGACAAATGATACATCGCTTAAATAAAAAATGGAGAGGTGGCGCTAAATTATATGTCATCTTGTGTGGAAAGATGTTTTCGAACCGGCCCTGTGTATAAATGACAGAACAGATCAAGGAGACATCAAGCAGAAACAACATTTTAACATAATGGGGAAAGACATTAGTTAAACAAGGAATCGATTATAAAGCAATAGAAAAAAGACATACAGGTCGATCGAGAAGAAGATGGCTTCAGTGAAGATGGAATAGGCTTTAAGTTAAGGAGAAATCTTACAGCCGATTGACGTCAACGATGTAGACCTATAGTTGGGTGCGTCTTTTCGACGACACTTTGCAATTACAAACAACACTTCACTCCTCTAGCGACCTACAGTACTATTGCAGTAAGAAGATCTTTTGCATACTCCGTCTCATACACGGAACGACACTCCTAACGCTTGCTAGCAACGGGAGAATCACCCAAGACGGCCAGCCACCATTGTGTAGAGCGCAGCGTGGGTTGATGCACATCCGCCCTCTGACGACCTCGAGCGAGGAAGAGAGTAACACATTGTTTGGCGGCGTGATGAGGAAGAGTTTACAGCCAGAGGCGTCGATGCGCCGCGGACAATGGGTGCGGAGAGTTAGGACCTCGTTAGCGGATTGCCGTCGGGTGGGCGTGGCGGGCGTCGCCGTGTGGAGAGCAGAGGACCCAAGGCCGTCTGCGGCGCCCACGCCACGCACTGTCTCCAGACCGCGCTTCCCGCGTCGCGTTCGCCTCGCGACGGACGCGCCGTGCCGCAAGGTCTGGGCCGCTGCCAACAAAAACTGCTGCCAGCCGGCGTTACTCACCGCCACACATCATCACTCAGGGGGGCGGCGGCCAACCTTGGCGGGCCTTACGTAACAACAATGTGCTTCTGTTCCTCCCGTGCGCTTCCGCGTCCCCAATACGTAATTTTCCAACGTTCTTCTGGTACGGACTTGAGCGATCGCGTTTCATTTCGGTACAAGTTGCCGGGCCAAGCTGCCGGCTTATGTAAGTGATTAGAGCTGCAGTTCGCTGTCCAGTAGAGCGGCCACCAGAGTGCATTAGTGGTGGTCTTATTCAGTGTTACTACCAGTTCTGGTGGGGTATACCCAACATTGTCGCATGGTCAGTGACCATTGTGAAGAACACGGAGATGCCGCGGACGCGTTTGAGACAGAGTTGCCAGCGCCTGGTAAATTTCGAATGGGACATCATTCTAGGTATCCATTTCACTGATCGGTCGAATCGTGCAGTATTCAGATTTTTGGGACAATCGGATGCGACTGTGGGCCGACGTTGCACCAAAAAGGGAACGTGGGAGCAGGCACAGTGGTAGTCAAGGTCCTACTCAACCAAGTCTGGCCACCACAAAGTAGGATCGCCGTATTGTGCACCAAGCACTTGCCATCCAAGAACAAGTAATACAGGATGTCCGAAAAGTCTTTCCCTGATTACATAAATTGACAACTCAGGCCAGAAGTAAGATACAAATATGAAACTGGTGTCTAATTGTTTACAAACTATCAAAGTTTGTTTCACACATCAGTTAACTTCCACATGAGCACACTTGGTAGCAAGTAGCACATTTAGGCGATATTAAATTTCCCTCCACACATTAGCCAACATCACTGGAGGGATCGATTCAACGACTGTGGTTATCCGTTGCCGCAGGGTTTCAAGATCTGGTACACGTGTTCGGTAGACCTCGTCCTTGACATAACCCCATACAAAGAAGTCTAATGGGGTTATGTCAGGAGAGCGTGGAGGCCAAACCGTTGGCCCATCACGACCAATCCATCGCTCATATCGAGATAGGCGCGGACGTCCAAACCCCAATGAGGCGGTGCGCCGTCTTGCTGGGAGAAAAAAAAAAAAACAAAAAAAAAAAAACATCGGGGTGATACTGAAGCAGCTGAGGAACAACATACAGTTGCAACATGTCCAGATGCACTGCAGATGTGATGGTAGCCTCAGTGAAGAACAATGGCCCGATAATTCTATCGTGCAATAGCGCGTACCAAACATTCACCTTTGGACTGCCTCTGGTGCACTCCATGACCTCGCAAGGGGGTTGTGAACCCCAAATGTGCACATTATGGCGATTCACTACTCCGCTGACAAAAAAAGATCGCTTCGTCGGAAAAGGCAATTCGTCTGAGATAACCATCATCGTCTTCAATACGTGATAGCATTTCGACCGCAAATTCATATCGACGTGAACTGTCATTGGGCAACAAGGCCTGAACGATTTGCACTTTGTATGCACGAAACAATAAACGTTTGTGTAAAATGTCATGGAGAGAGCTTTTTGGCACATGTAATTCGCGTGAGTCCCTGCGCACCGATTTCTTCGGACTTCGCAGAAAAGACTGCCTTACAGTTTCCACCCTGTCTACTGAAGGTTCTTGGTCGACCAGACTTCGGAAGGTCAGCAACCGATCCTGTGTTCTTGAACGTCTCATATCAGGCTTTAATGCTCTTGACATCAGGTGGATTACTTCCAAATGTTGTCTGGAAGTCTCTCTGCACTGTGGTTGGTGATCGTGTCTCATGGTACCACAGGACACACTGTGCCTTCTCCTGATTGGTTAACATGGCTTCTTGGGCTCTGCACCTCATCCACTAATTACGTACTGCGAACCTAAAACAGAAAAAAAACTTTGAGAGTTGTAAACAATTCGACACAAGTTTCATATTTGTATCTTACTTCTAGCCTGAGTTATCAATTTATGTAATCAGGGAAGTCTTTTCGGACAGCCTGTACCATTGGTCAGGGACCAGCAGCAGCCCGACTACGGTCTTACCGTTCGAGGTGTTTTCTGCCACAACACAATACCACAACACAAACGGTTGAGTTTGAAACGGTAGCCTGACCGGCAGCCATGAACTGGTTATGAAAAGGTGATCAGCAATGAATCGTGGTTCTGCCCTATTCTGGAGGATTACCACTAACGTGTGTGATGGCGACCTGGGGAGAGGTTCCATTCTTCCAGTGCTTCAGAGAGGCACAGCGCCAGTACTCTTGGTGTCTTGGTGTAGGGAGCTATCGGGTATGACTTCAGATCACGGCTGCTAGTGACTGATAAGTCACCAAACATAAATTCGTCACGCTGCGTCTACATGTTTTACCTCCCACACGACAGTACTGTGGTACCGTTTTTCACCAGACAGTGCTCGTCCATACATGGAATGTGTCTGTATGAAATGTCTGTGTCGTGTTGAGGTACTCCCGCAGCCAGCAAGATCTGTCCCCGATACAACATTTACAGGACCAGTTTCAACAAACTCCATCCTAGTACCGATGTCCGGAATATCAAGGACAAGTTTGCAAAGTTTTGGTTAAGTTTTCCCCCGGAGAACATACACTGAGGTGAGATTCATGGGATACCTCCCAATATGGTGTAGAACCTCCCTTTGCCCGGCTCTGTGCAGCAACTCGACCTGACGTGGGCTCATTAAGTCATTTTAAGTCCCCTGCAGATTTACTGATCAGTGCTGCCTCTATAGCCGTCCATGATTGCGAAAGCATTGCCGGTGCAGGATGTTGTGCTGTAACTGTTACGTTCAATAAATATTCCATTTTGTGCACGAACTGACTTCTTGATTATGTCACATAAATGTTAGATGGGATTCGTGTCGGGCGATATGGATGGTCAAACCATTCGCTGGAACTGCCCAGAATGTTACTCAAACCAATCCCAAACGATTGTGCCCCGATGACACGGCGCATTGTCATCGATAAAATTTCCTTCGTTGTTTGGGAATATGAAGTCCATGAATGGCTGCAAATGGTGTCCAAGTAGCCGAACATCACAATTTCCAGTCTGTGTTTGGTTCAGTTCGAACAAAAAGCCAGTCAATTTCATGTAAACACAGACCATAACATGCTGGAGCCACCGCCAGCTTGCACAGTGCCTTGTTTACAACTTGGGTCCACGGCTTCGAGGAGTCTGTGCCACACTCGAACCCTACCATCAGCTCTTACCAACTGAAATCGGGACTAATCTGACCTGGCCACCGTTTACCAGTCTAGGGGCCAACCGTTATGGTCACGAGCCCAGGAGAGTCGCTGCAGGTGATTTCGGGCTGTTGACAAATGCTTTCGCGTCGGTCGTCTGCTGCCATAGCCCATTGATGCCAAATTTCGCCACACTGTTCTAACCGATAAGTTCGCCATACGTCCTACGTTGATTTCTGCGTTTATTTCACGCAGTGCTGCATGTCTGTTAGCACTGAAAACTCTACGCAAACGCCGCTGCTCTCGGTCGTTTAGTGAAAGCCGTCGGCAACTGCGTTGTCTATGGTAAGACGTAATGCCTGAAATTTGGTATCTCGGCTTGCTCTTGAAACTATATATCACGGAATATTGAATACCCGAACGATTTCCGAAATGAAGTGTCCCATGCGTCTAGCTCCAACTACCATTCCGCGCTCAAAGTGTTTTAATTCCCGTCGTGCGGCCATAATCACCCCGGAAAACTTTTCACATGAATCCTCTGAATACAAATGACAACTACTCCAATGCAATGCCCTTTTATACACAGTTTACGCGATACTACCACCATCGGTATTTGTGTTGTTGTCCGCCGCTCGTGGTCTCGCGGTAGCGTTCTCGCTTACCGAGCACGGGGTCCCGGGTTCGATTCCCGGCGGGGTCAGGGATTTTCACCTGCCTCGAGATGACTGGGTATTTGTGTTGTCCTCATCATTTCATCATCATCCAGGAAAGTGGCGAAATTGGACTGAGCAAAGGTTGGGAAATTGTACGGGCGCTGATAACCACGCAGTTGAGCGCCCCACAAACCAAACATCATCATCTTCATCGGTATTTGTGCATATCGCTGTCCCTTTGTCTACACTGCATTATGACACCATAGCCAACCAAATCAGTGCAAGTATTAGGCCAGAGGAAGTGCAACGTCACACTGATAAGTAGGCTTAAAGTTCGTTGTAAATTAGACTCGATTTTGAATCATTGCAATAACGGTAAACACACTCTCAACTCGTGAAGTTTCACTTCGTTTCGAATCCGCAATTATGGGGGCTTAACTTACTTATCTGGCAGTGTAAGGATCTGAATGTCTTTGCCTTGTGTTACAAGTTTCATCCAAGTTTCTCTTCGAACGTCTTGTACAGCGTATTTTATAAGCTCTCTGCTTGTAAAATTATCGCACTTTAATTAATTTTTGGCAATCCTACTGTGTAATGATTGGTAGAGCGTACATCCACAGGTCGTACTCGTTTTTCAGTAGTCATGACCATGTGTCCTAACCGGTACTACCACTGCGTAAGTCATTATTACTGGCCCTTACTATTAATGACTGAGATACTATTGACTGAAGAAGTTTTAAGTTTCACGTCCCTCTGCTTCATGTTGTATTAACAATCTACTTTCAACTTTGTGAGCTGAATGTTAGTGTTCCATGAAGGAGACAGGTGTCTAGTAAGTTCTTACCGTTGATCGTGTAATTTACATTATTATTTTACAACAGCAACGAACCAAGGAGTTTATATTTTATTCCATTGATTGTATATCATCTTGTACGTTCTTGCAAATATTTTATGGTACATGGTGGTGATCTGTAGACCAAAACTGGTAGTGTAATAATTTTTCCACCCACAGCTCTTGGCGATGAATCTTGATTTTTTTAAAATATTTCCGAGCTGAGGGGCACCGGTTTCTTAAAATATATATGTTTTATATTTTAGTGTATGACTTGAGCAACTCAGCTCTTAAATCACTGTACATCTTTGACGGTATGTTCTTCATGTAATTACCTTACCTTCTGATGAAGTCACCCTTAGAGGTGACGAAACCTGGTCAAGGTATATAGAAAACTTATGCAGCCGGTTGGCTGATTTTTCTTTTTTTTTTTTTTTACATATTATTCAAATATATCGATCTAGTATTCTTAAAACGTAGACATCGGTACCGCGTCTTCATTCAGTCAACTTTGATTCCATATGTCTTTCAGAAACACAGTAACCTAGAACACAAACAGGTATCTGTTCCTCAGGCAGTTCTTTTAAAAGTTGTATGCAGAGTGATGGGCAGCTGTTACTTGCATATAAGCGCAGAGGTTATTGCTGTAACTAATAGATCGGATAGTTAGGTATCTTGGACTGTCTCCAAGAACATAAACTGAAGATCGTTACCCGAGACAAGTAAAAGTTTTGTCCTGATTTCAGTTTGTACCGTAATCGCCTAAGTTGCGACGATGGCGGTGACAAGTTGAACAGAATACGGTAACAAACCGTCCCGTCCATTTAGTGTATCTGCAAATCACCCTTGGCAGTGACCTGGTTCTAGAGATACTGTAGCGATAATGGGGTCGCCGGATGGCCGGGTCTCACGCAGGAGGTAGCGGCAGCCTCCAGTGCTGCCAACCCCCTCCCCCCTCTCTACCCATCCTCCCCTCCCTCTCCCTCCCCCACTACCCAGCAAGCGCTATGCTGTGTATAGTCCCACCAGGCACCATCAGTGCTCCACCTGTGTCGCTATGCACTTACCATTAGTCCCGTTTCTAGGACACTTGTATCGCTTACGTCATTCATCATGTGTTCGTTTCTGTGTCATCTTCTTTTCTGTAAGTGTATTTATATTTCAATCACTTTTGACATGTTTCGACTTCCTTATTATTGTACCTTCATCCGTAGCTGTGATTATTGAAATGTGACAAGTTTCCGTTTTGCTTGTGTACCTTCTGGGTCCCAACTAATTCCTTGCACCTTACAGTTCTCGTCGTTTCCCTTCAAATTATCCTTGTTCAGTTTCGACATAGTGCACTTCGAAGCATTACGGTCTTCGCCATAGTTTTCACTTCTTTGTCTTTTCAGGAAAAGATTTTTCTCCGAAAAGTAGCTGCTACAAAAAATCAATTTGCACGTTACTTTAACTCTGGTCGATATGACGCTTTACTTCGCTAGTACGTACGCTGCCATGAGTTTGGCAAAACTGGTGTTTTGCTTAACTAAACTGATGATGCCCGAATCTCTCTTCTAACATTTCAGAAATAAGCAAGGTTTCATTTTTCTATCGTTCGTAGCAAAAGACCATTCACTAGACTTTTTACCTTTATTTTTCATAATAAAAGGTGCAGAGTTTTGCATAGTATTACAGGTAAATTCGGTGTGAACTGAATCAACATAATGTGTCTGCATTTTAAATTGCGATTGTGAATCCTTAGCTTGTGAATGACAAAGATTGGGAAATGGATGATGACATGGTAAATTAACGTTAATTTTGATTGATTTAGAAGAGTCACTTTACAAAAGTACTCGTCATTATAATCAAGAATTGCAAAGAAATGACGAACTCTGAAAATACTTTAAAGTTCTTTAACAGTGTCATGTTCAAAGAATTATTACGAAATATGTATCTTCATCATAGATTACAAAAGTTACATTAATCTGTCCCAAATTATTGTTAGTGTTACCTAATTAAGAAGAGGGAAAAGTTCTTTGTTGGATACTAAATTCTTGTAATGGTGTACAGGTACCAGGTCACGCACAATTGAAGCAACGAAAATTAATTATTGTCTTAGTGTGAAGTATTCATCAATCAATCAAAAAATCTTTCTTTCTTGCAGTAAAGATATCAAAAACAGTATTTTAAAATCAATTTTCTCAATAGAGATAAATTTTCATCATTCTTGCCATGGCGCTTTCTCGGCGTGCGCCACTTCACGATTACACTACGCGTACTGACTGTCTCTGCGACCAGCATCCGTGAGGAGCGGCCGATGCAGAGATGCTATTGCAGACGCGCCGTGTGGCAGATGACAGTGCGCGCTGGCTGAGAAACGAAACAGGCGCGACCGCCGCCTGTGTATCCAGGTTAGAAGGGAAGATGATAGTGAACAAATATCTCTCATTTCAAACTTTCTATGTTTCGGTTCACTGTCCGATTTCCTGCTCACCTGACTTACCATAGTATTTCGGAGCGGTGGACGTGTTCGGAGCGGTGGACGTGTGGTAGGTGAAGTGGCTACTGCCGTAACGAAGAGAGGAGAAGCCTTGCCGACGGTCTGGGCCCCTCGGCTATAGGCTGCCAGGGAAAGGCGAGCCGCAGCGCCAGGTAACCCGAGCGCCCGCCGAAGGCAGTGCCCGCCGCAGGACCACAACCTGACACCCACGCCGAGGACACGCCGGCCGGCCACGGCACGCGGATTACTGGCCGCTCCGCTCCGCTCTTGTCTAGCTGGCGCTCCTACCTGCTGCAGGGGTGCCTTACCCAGTACGAATACATTGTGTCCAGCCGAAACCTTTCCTATTTCCAAATGCAATAATATCAGGCAATATATCAGGCCAGTTCAATAAGTAATGCAATGCTTTTTTTTTTCCTGAAAGCAGATTAATTTTATGTAGGATTCGAGGACATCGTGTTGTTCCCCCCACTCTTTTTGGCCACAAAACCGTATTTTTCAACATAATCCCCGTTCAGTGCGACGGGCTCTTCATAGTCTTCAGCTTAGCGGCGATCAACCCAGCGGACACACACACACACACACACACACACACACACACACACACACACACACACACACACACACACACACACCTACCTTTGAGTACCCCAACTGGTGGACGAGTGTGTCAGCACTACCAACAGAGATGTCCAGTTGTGTAGCGAGGTGTCCGATTGTGATCCGTCGATCACCACGAGTGAGTGTGTCCACACGTTCCAACATTACAGCACTCACAGCTGTGTGCGGCCGGCCGGGACGCGGGAGATCGGACAGGTTTGCACGACCTTGGTGCAATAATGTCAAATGTCCGGCCCAACGACTCACCATGCTTCTGTTCACTGCCAGGTTTCCGCATACATTCTGCAAGCGCCTATGAATATCTGCGATGCTCTGGTTTTCCGCCAAAAGAAATTCAATGACAACTTCGTGATTGGAAAGCATCTCTGTTACAGACACCATTTTGAAGGCTACTTATAGCACCGCCACATGTCGGAACTTCTTGGAATTATAGGAGCTGAAGCGTGGAATATACCACGATGTCCCAAAACAAATTCCGCATTTCCTTCAACCGAAATTGGCCGAGGAAAAAAAAGGGATGCATTACTTATTGAACGCCCCTCGTAGATAATTGTGACATGACATAAAGTAACTCAAAGTTTTGTACAAAAAAAATTAATACGCCTCTACACAGGCTCCTTTCATAACTCGTAAAATGTCACGACATGACTCTGTCTCAATCCACGTGAAGACAAGCATGTCTGGAGCGATGGAAGCTATTGCGTCATCAGTTCTTATGCGGAGGTCGCCAGACGACGTACAGGTGAGACGTACACTGTGTCTTCCACATAACACTACAGGAAGAAATCCAGAAGGCTTATTTCCGGAGATCGCAGTGATCGCAGGTCCATCACGTCCCACCCATCGCCGTAGAAATGTTCTGTCCAGGAAGTCACGAACGCCTAAAATAGTGTACAGCGGTATACAATCCTACTTGAAGATCTGATTTGGTTCAAGCGGAAGACGCTGAGGGGCAGAAAATTGCTCAAGTATGTCCAGATAAACGGTTCCTGTTACTGCTTACTCGATGAAGAAAAATGGCCGATCTATGGTGCCTTTCATTAGCACACTACACACATTAACCTTTTCGCTATCTCTGACATGTTCCCGCAAACTGTATGAGTTTTCTAGCCCCAGAAGCGAATGTTGTGCCTATTAACCTTTCCAGATGTGTTAAATGTTGCTTCGTCAAAGAAAACGACATTTGCTGGATAGTTGTTTTACTCGATCCAGCCCAACACGTTAGCAGCAAATTCGTGGCGAAGCTGCAAGACGTTTCCCTTCAATCCTCAGACAATTTAAACTGCAAGCGTGCAAGCGAAGTCGTTTACGTAGCACCTTGTGAGCTATTGAGCAAGGGATGTTAAGCTCAGGTAATGCTCGGCGATTTGGGTGTTCTTCTTTTCTTTTCCTTTTTCCTCCTCCTCTACCGTTTCATCAGACGTGCATTTTATGCCAGAGCCTGTCTATCCCCAGTGGCTAGAGACTTGAACTACTTCGCATAATGTCGCAAGCTCCAACTATGTATGTGATCCTGTTTTTTTGGTTTTTAATTACATTCGGGAATCAGGGAGGTATCGTATGTACACTACGTACTACATTACTTGGGTGAAACGTTGGAGAAATGAGCTCTAAAGTTATGGTGAATCCCACCGTGCAGACCATCTAGACTTAGCTAAATTCTAATTTTTTGGATGTCGTCTTCAGGGATTGTGTTGAACCATAGTGACACCGTGAGCTAGACCCAACATATGATAACGATGTGACATGTAACGTCATACTTGCAACAACTAGAGATAAAACGAAATTCTTAACTTCTTGACGAAGTAAAACCATCTACCAGACCATGATTCGAACTCAGGACCTTAGCTTATGGGTTGTGCTCATACTGACTGAGCGATCCAGGCACGACTCCTTACTTTCGCCGGTTATCTTTGTAAATATATTGGGAACAGCGGCGATATTTATTCGTAAGTGAAAAGGGGCGGGCTCGCGTCTCTGTGATCTACGTGGTCTTTTCGCGAGGTATACGGAGGAGGAAGCAATATTATCTGACACTTCTAGGAAGGTACACTCTGGGAATTTCAGCAGTTCACCATACCGGGATGCAGTAAGCTTCTCTGGCCTTGACTGCCACCGGCGTTGACTGAGCATCTCCGAGACGCCTTCGCCCTTACTAACTGTACCTGTAATGAAACGTACTGCTCCACTTGGATCTTCTCTGTATCCTCTAGCAACCCTATCTCTTGCGGTTCGCAGCTTGACGAGCAATATTCGAGACTTCCTTTATGGCCGAGCTCTAGCTGTCTTTGTGATGTGTACTAATACTTACTACATTTTTGACAAACTGATCCAATAACAAGAGGAATTCGTGATACCTTCAAATAAGCCGATAAAATGGGGCGGGTGATGTTCGGTTGAAGAAACTGTTGGAAAATAAAAAATACTCTCATTGCAGCTAGAACTAAAAGAGCAAACGTATGTTACTCGCTAAGTTGTCAGGTGGTAGCGCGTTACTGTACATTGTGTGGGAACGAAACAACTGGAAGACCGGGCAAGTTGTATGTAGCTTCTTTCTTTCAATCGTAAACCAGTACTGTTAAGGTACACTGCTCATGACATAAAGAATCCCTACGTTAAACAAAATATCCCGCAAGGTAGCTAATTCTATAGTTACATTCTGTGTAACAACATTGACAAGACCAATTGTTTCGTTCACATTAGCTGGAGAGAGAAGGCAGTAGTATTATTATCATAAATTCAGAAGTAATCGGGAAGGCTCTCTTGTATTCTGCTCCTCTTACTCATGATTGAAACCAAAATTGAACTATGTACTGTCGATTTGACGTAGTGTCCTTCGACACTTGTCATCCGCCAGGAGTGTGAACTATATGCGTGTCATAAAATGACATACTTTGTGCGTCATGGTGGGGTAGATATTCGCGTGCACCTTTGTAATCGACACACTGCGCGAGGAGGGGCGACTTGTCAACGTGAGAGAACTGTAGGCTCGCATGGCACTTCCGCGTGTAATGTATGTTTTATTGTTTCTAGTGAAACGTTTGTGGCTGAGTCAGTAAGCTAAGACGTAAACGCTGGATCAGCTCACCGCACTGCTTCATGGGTGTAGGGAATTCCTGGAATTCCCAGTCTCGTGATAGAGCGGGACTGCGGTTATCTCCGTAACAGCCCCCCTTGCCTCGCTCTATCTAGCTGTCCTGTCACACACACACACAAAGCGCTCTAGCTCTCGTCCTCGCTATTCAGTCTGTAAAATTCTACGGGTAAAGTATTGTCTTCCTCTGTTGCGACGTCTTCGTGGGTTAGCTATTTCATAACGAGCTACGTGTTGTGATATAGGGCGTGTCATTTGCACAAAAGTTACACCGTACTGCAACAGGGCCACGTGCTCTTACTTACTAGCCATTTACAGGTACGGAACTGACTACTTACTTCTGTAAAGCAATCGTCTACGCTTTTCGAGGATAAAAACTTCCCTTTTCAAATTTTTGCTGTCTCTGACACACTTATTTCCCCTGGATACTTCAGTCCTTATATATTCAAAATAAATTTTGATCAAGGAAAGTCATTACAATGAAAGTGAGAAACTGACTAGAAAGGGAGACACAGGAATACCGCAACAGTCGGTTGGGAAGTGTGCAGGTTTTAGTGCTTTACTATTTTCTTTGGTCAGAGAACTGATGACTCGATTAAGACTCATCGAAAGTAGGTTGACGGGCAGGGATTCTTGTAAACGAATCCTTTGACGCAGCTGAAGTCTGTGACACAGTCTTTCTAGCGCGTCCTATGGGATGTTTATAGTTCTCGGACGCTGGTAGTATTTTCCAAGAAGCACAGCAAGAATAGAGGGGGCGCGAGTAGAAATTTCTCTCTCAAATAACTGTTGCGCGTCGCTCATCACGAAGTCCGACACTTTCTTATAATCTGATGAACAGCGTCGTATCTTAAGATCTTAGTGACTGCTTGAAATCTGTGTCACAAACATACACACCACGCCTTGCTGCGAACGCTCGCTCTGTCCGAATCTCTTGGTCATGGTATCTAATTGGACGCCGCTAACACTAACAGAAGGGGGACTGCCAGCGTAGGCCGTTAATAGTACAGTCAGGCTTTATTCTGCGTGGGCACATCCTGCCGAGAGTCGAGTGTGCAAAAGGTGATCTGGTCTACAGGCTTGCTTTCACTGTCTGAAAGTACGTTGCTCATTGGTAAATTTCACTGGGATAATTTCCTCTGACATATGTGCTCAGTAACAAATAGGTTACGTATGTGCATTTGAGGCTATTTCTGACTCTGTAAGTGTCCTCCTGTTATGCAGTACATTGACTGTACTTTTGTCTTTATCTTTTGTGTGACTAATCTGATGTTCTTTATGCGACCGAATCACGGCCAGTTTTCCCGTAGCTGTAGATTTTGCTACACTCCTGTCCCAAACGTTCTAGCGTGAGGCATTTGTGTCAGGTTTGTTCGTCAGTCAACTAAAACAAATTTATGATCGTATGCGCAAAATTCGTATTAAGGTAAGCGCAGCTAGCGCAATTAGCTACTGATGCCATAAGTCTATTAAAGAACGGACTGAATAAATGTTGAAGCAAATATCGACAAATGGCAGTTTCTTAGTGTCCCAACGATGAAACAACCTTTATCACCTCTCTGCAGCATCAGTTAACTTACGTGAGCATTCTTCCATAATCCCCCCTCCCCGCTTCCCCCTTCCCCCTCCCCCCTTCCCCCTCCCCGCTTCCCCCTCCCCGCTTCCCCCTTCCCTCCTTCCCTCCTTCCCCCTCCCCCCCCCCCCGACACGCATTATTATTCTCAGACATTTGTACTCTAACGAAGTGAAGGGATACAATCTTCTCGTTATAGAGCAAGTTTCAATTCACGTAGCATGCCAAAAATCGGCCTCCTTCGATAAGTTTTTTTATTGTGTTTGCGCCAGATTTCTGTTTTAAGTCACCAGTTTTTCTACTGGTTTTACTTAATCTTGCATCTCTTATAGTGCTTTTTTTTTTTTTTTTAATCATGCGTCTCTACTGCACCCAAGACAGGTGTTTCGTATTTAATCTTTGTCAGCCTCTTCGTCATGTCACTTACGGCTGTACCTTTAAGTATCGAGTTAGCTATTCATCCATCGATGTCTTCCTAACATGTTCTCTTCTGATAAATTTTCACGCATATTGTTTCTAGTCTGTTCAACAGCATATTACACTTCCATCTAGCTGCTTAATATTTCACTTCGTTCTATAGCACTTACGTTTCAAACACTTCGTTATCTCTTCTTTGGTTGTTTGTACCATATCATAGGGAGTGAAAAACACTTAACACACATGAAGTAACCTTTATTTTCAAATTAAATTTTTACAGCTATGCCAGTTAAACAACAAGTATTACTTCTTTCCATGTACAGTTTATTAGTAATCAAAACTTCTCGGTAAAGTAGTAATAAATTCCTCATAGCTTGAAGCAACACGTGTTTTGTCCGTTATCGCTATTGTGAAAAGTTACTTTTCTTTTTATTTTAATAGGTTCACTGCTATCAAATATGGCAGCAGAGCTTTCACATGTAACTGTTTGACGGCCTTACGTGATAGATATAATTCTGTCTGTCGAGAAGCGGCCATTTCAACCACAAATGCGTCTAGGTATGACTTAGGAACACTGCGAGCGGGAGGACCGCTCAAATACCCCTACGGTCATCAGATTTGCCTTTCCGTGTTTCCCTAATCACTCAACGTAAATGCCGGAATGGATCCTTCGAATAGGACGCTAGCGATTCTCATGCTATCCTGTCCGAGCTAATGATTCGTCTGTAATGAATTCGTTGTTGACAATGCGTTCCATCAGACAATATTCATTTTTCTAGTACCGATATTCTTAATATCTAAGAACGCAGGATCCACTTAATTACCTCGAATACTTCCTTACAAGATATAGAGTATCGTAGCCTCGGTACTGTCGCTTTTCGCTAGAGTTACTGCAGTTCACGTTCGGGAACGAATTTTCAGACGTGCATTGCCGCCGTGTAGACACTTCCGGTTCTCGACGTAATTAGCGCACTTCCTGGTCCCATCACGCAGGAAGTGAGAAGCAACGTGCTTTCACCGCCTCGGCGCGTCATCGGGCACTGACGAAACAGTAGCGATGGATCGCTTGCCGCAACAAACTGCAAAACACTGGAGAAAATGATGTACAGACAATGACATAACTAAAACTAAAGTATCGACCCTAACGTCAACGGTTTGATCTCCGATCAACCATAGGATTTCTACGATATTGGAGTTTCTGTATTATTACGATGCAAAGTGCCTTCGGGCATGCATGCATGCAGTAAGGAACAGGTGAATATAACCGTTATAAAATATAAGTAATGTATTCGCAAGTACGAATATGGACAACCATCAGCTGTATAATGAATGACAACGAAAACTTGTGCTGGACCAAGACTCGAACCTGGATTTCACGCTTATCGCGAACGGTCGCCTTACCATTTGGCTATCTGAGCACGACTCACGGCCAGACCCAAACTTCTATATGTCGTCAACCATGTGTCAACAACCTGCACGTGTACAACCATTATGTGTTCCTGTACAGCGGAGACATTTTGCTTGAATGTCACTTGACCGGTATCGACGGATAAATACGATATTGCAGTGCCTGTGTTACTACGAATTACGATGCAAAGTGCCTTCCAACATGCATGCGTCATATTTACCCACCGAAACTGGGCAAGCGCCCTTCAAGTAAAATGTTTCGTCCATATGGGAATATACATAATGGATGTCAGAGTACAGGTTGTGGACATGTGGCTGTGGACGTGTGGCTGTGGACGTGTGGCTGTGGACGTGTGGCTGTGGACGTGTGGCTGTGGACGTGTGGCTGTGGACGTGTGGCTGTGGACGTGTGGCTGTGGACGTGTGGCTGTTTGTGTCTGGCCAAATAACGCGACCGCTCGCGATAAGCGGGAAGTCCGGTTTCGAGTCCCGGTCCGGCACAAATTTTTATTGTCATTGCATTATACGGCTAGTGATGGTCCATGTTCGCAACTGCAAATAAATTTCTTGTATAGGATGTTTATGTCGCTTTTCATTTCTTTTACCTCTGCAATGTTTGTTGATTTGAAAAGTGCTGAGTTGCCCCGGAGTCTGCTATAAGCTGTAGGTCTCGCTATAAAGGTAAGTCATTTCAAAGATTGTGGAACACAAGAATGTACTGCCTCCAGTAGGACCACCCATGCCTAGTGAAGCACTGTGGTGTTCAGACCAACCTACGAGTTTATGACAGATTTACCTTTTACACCAGTACGTAGAGGCAAGTCATGGAACGTCTTTTTAAATGTACTGGATAACTTAAAGGACCAGAGGATCGTGCGATGCCAACCACTCGCCCTGTCATGCTCTGCCATACGGCTTCATTCGGATGCCGTTCGTACGCGCGTGGGGTCAGAAAACTGCTCCTCCGGCCGTTGTCGACTTCACAAACTTTGAAGTCGCTACTTTTCATGCAAGTAGCTCCTCAGCTGTCATCGCCTGAATGGGCCACTTTCCAGTTTTCCGCCCAAGTAAAAATCGGTGTCAGTACCGGGAATTGAATTCGGATGGTGCAAGTGGCAGTCAGACAGGATGACGAGTCACTTACAGAGGTGGGCAAAAGTACTACGTAGTCAGCTTAGAGTAAAATGTGGTTAGCCAGGTAGCTTTCGACACCATCATATTACCAAGGGTGCTCATTTTATAGGTTGTATCCTTCTCCCTTTTTATTTGCCATCGCCGGGAACTTACAGTTCAGCGTTAAATCCGTACTATGATGCAGGTATTGCTACACATTTACAGCACCACTAGAGGTTAAAGACACAGCAACTATCAGAAAAGGAGAAATCATAGTGTCTGGTTCGGAACTTTGGGATCTGTAGACGGACTCTTTATGGCTCAGCTACCTTGCAGCTTCAGAAATCAATGTGCAGTAGAACGCAACATAATACTCTGGAGAGCTTTTTGATGAATAGTAAGGGGTGGATTACGTCTTACAACGCAGGAGTACCGTGTGTTATATGCGGTCGCCGGGTGGACAGAATGCGCTCTAGCCGCGGGAAGTCGCCTGCACGCCACACCGCAGCGCAGAGTAGCATTAGCATATAATGTCGCCGTGGGTGGCTGGTCGCCGTCTCCTTGTTCTCAGCCGGCCGAGATCCGGCGGGGAACTGCAAACCCATCCCTGTCTGCACCGAAGTCCGCCTCCGGCAGTTCTGTCTGGTTCACTGAAGTTGAATCGTACTCTACTTTATAATACCCCAAAGAATAAAAAAAACTGTCTGCTGATATAATGGGACGTGAGTTAAGCTTGAAACGCTCGATCGAAAAACGTCCCTCAGTTGCAACAATCCTGTCTGCGTAGAACTATCATTTTTCAGCGCTAGTGCGTGCAAGGGCGATGTTTGCGCATTTGTTGGCGGACACGTCGTGGACTCTAAACGCATAGAACACACCATCTCTGACATCATGCAGGCACCAGCGTGTCAAGGGACTGCCGTGAGTACTTCGATGGGTGGGTGGGGGTAAACTGTCGCCACCATAGTGCTAACGAACTGTTGATGACAGGGGTTGCCATCGACTTTCGACAGGTGTAACAGCGGATACACCGCTCACAGTGAAGTGGAACGCATCAAGACCCATTTGTCAAACCACACATCTAGAACCCAACTCCACGCATTGGGGTAAAATTAAAAAAAAAAGCCATTCTGCCTCCTCATACGTATACCTCGGCGCACCGCATCTCACACGGGAAAGAGATAACTAATCGCACAGGGGCACAGTTACACGAGCCCGAAGCACGGAAAAAAAATTCGTTTGGGCTGTCTAGTCGCACTACATTTGGGAACGTCCACGGGCAGCATGAAAGTGTACAGTATGTCGAAAACCATTGAGTCAATGTGTCCCTTTGCCAACAGGGAGCTTACAGCTGTTGAAGTTATTCACGTGAAGGAACATTTACATGGGATGAAATGCGGCCGCTGATGAGTCTCTCGCCGGAATATGAACCTACTGTCTGATTATGTACGTCCATTTGTTCAGGTGGAACACATCTCAGGCAGTCCATTTCCCCGATACTCCCAGATACCGCCAGAATAGGTTGAGCACTCCATGGATATGATGGTGTGCTTCCGTAAACCATTTTACCTCAATCCTGTTACGAATTCTTGAGCCGTCTTCGACGGAGACGATTACGTATTGGACTCAGTTGCGCCCAGTTTCGGAGAGTTGTGTGCGATGTTCGAGCGATTCTGTAGCAAATCTCTCCAACGTCGGTGTCTCGTACAGTTGTCATGAGAATACTGCTGCTGCCACTATTACTACAGTATCATAATTACTATTATTATTAAATTTTTTCTCACAGTGGCGAGTGTGTTGAGGGATGTAGTGAGGTCTGCTACAGGTTACTTCCAATTTCCTCTGTAGTCCTGGTGATTTGAATATCTTTAGAATACCCAACGCATGGTACGGACCGTTGCGAACAGTATTATATCTTGTATCTCATTGCCTGCACTACACCCCGGGTTTCAGAACAGAGCGGTCTTCAAGCTATGTGGCATTGAACCCACAGCCCCAGTGACGAAAGGTATGACATCAGTTATAACTTTCTACTCGCCTCAGTGCTCACACCCTTACATTTCAAGTACTTCTGAGCCGCCTTGTCATTAATGTTACCATCACATGGTACTGAAACATCGATAAAGGGGCCGGTTCTTGTGTCTGGCTGACATAGAACAGTTTCGGGCTTGTTGGCTGCTAGAGTTCAGCCTGTATGCACTCAGATTTCCTGACCGTACATGATAGTGTTACGTCCAGCTGTCGTGACCACAGTCGATTTGATCGTGCCATTTGTTGGAGAGATCTCGTCCTCATATGGCGCTAGGTATGAGCAAATCTTATTGTCCTCCTTTAGGTATTCACTTTCCGCCAAAATAAGATAGTTTAATACATTGTGGCCTGTGATCGGAGAGTATGCAAAGTCGATGTTCATCGTCTGAAGTCATTTTCTATAACTTTTTTGTAGTTCTTCTTCCACAAGGCTTGATAATACGCAGTCTCTGTTACACTTTCTGACTTCATTTTACCTCGTTTAAGCTCCAGAAGCGCCCTTCACTATCAGTATAAGTCCTACAGGTGCCTCGTGTACTGACCATGAGGAGACTACTGTGTAAAGGTCCGTTTCGACATTTTCTGTTTTCATTCTGATGTTGCTTTGCAAGTACATGGCAGATCGGCACATTGTAAATTCTGTGACAACTTCCTTAGCGTGGGCAGTAATTCGTCCGTTTCCACTTCCCATCACAAACTGTATTACTATTATTAATATCTGTATGTTATGTTGTAGAGATTTATAGAGGTTGTGCGCTTTCTTGTGATCAGTTAAGAATATATTGATTTTTAAGCAATCCCCACTGGCCTTATGTAAGATGGTGTTTGGAAAGGAAGTTGGAGTCGCTGAAGTTTAGCTGACTGACAGAGGATTGTAACTAAGGCATTCCAGAATATCATTGAATTTCTACGACCGTCGAAGCTGTGTCACGTCGTCAGGAATCGGTGGGATGTGTGTTGTAAGAAAGCTGGTTTAGAAAATGCGGACGAACGCTCAGGCTTTCGCCGTTGACTGAAAAATCGCAAAATCTTTGCGGTGTTAGTGTCGATAATGTGTTGTCGCCTTTGGAGAGATAAGGTGTATTTTGTTACGGGTTTCTACCCAGTCCCCAACTCAGAATCAAGTGACACGTGCAGTGTTGGGGCGATGCCTGTGTCTGCGGTGTAAGTACGTTATCTGTTCTGTGAGTCATTATCTGTATATCATAAAGCTTGCAGTGATACTGGATAACGTGGTAAGAGAGCACTACGTTCTCCTTTAATAGAACACACCAACAGCAGCGAAGGCAGCTCTCTTTAAGTGGAAGTGTTAATTGGGGAAGACTTTTTGCTATGTGCAGTGTTGGGATTATTTATCTAAAATGGGAATGGTTCATTCAGAAATGCTCTCTTATCTAAAGGCGTCAACAAGCTCATTTTTTTTCATTAGTATTGCATAAGTACTGGTTTCTTACGAGTGTATCCGTTAGAATAATTATGTTTCCTCCAGTACTCAGTAATCATTGATTTAATTTACTCAAAAGCATCAAAAATTAAAATATTTCATACATCGCCTTTATTTATCCAATTACACCTTATTGTTGCTGAACAAGACATACTCAGTTATGACATTCTTCCTTACGGACACGTAAAGTTACTAAAAAAAAAATAAGACTGTGTAATAAGTTTATGATACTACTAAGACGGCTCAGTAACATGAAACGCCGTTACTGAACTTTTAAAACTGGTATTCCCGTCGCTAATGAACGCTAATGCAGTGATGTAATCCTCAGACATAGTTTGTGGTGCTTCAGTCTGTCAGCGAAACTAACTGCTTCGGCTTTCTTACGTTGTTCAAGAGATATTCTTCACTTAGTACGCCACATTCATAATTTTATTGGAGGACAATGTTGTTAACATTTTAGGCTAGGGGGATTACTCTGTACCATGTGCCCGGGTTTTCCCGTCCTATTTCCTTTCGTTACCACCCATAACTACGGAAAAATAACACTATATTACACGATCAGTGAACATAGACATAAGCGTAGGTGTATACTTCACAGACTACTCTAAATAAATAAACGGAAACATGCAATGAGGTGACAAAAGCCATGGGATTGCACATATACAGATCACGATACTATCGCGTCCACAGGGTATAAAAGGGCAGACCATTGGCGTAGCTCTCATTTGTACTCAGGTGATCCATGTGAAAAGGTTTCCGACGTAATTCTGGACTCATGACGGCAATTAAGGCTTTGAACACTGAATGGTAGTTGGAACTAGACGCATGGGACATTCCATTTCGGAAATCGTTAGGAGATTCGCTATTCCGAGATACACAATTTCGAGAGTGCGTCCACAGTACCAAATTTCATCACAGCCAACGCAGTGCCAACTCCCTTGAACAATTCGAGAGTACGGCATTTCCGTAGAGTTGTCAGTGCTAACAGACGAGCAACTCTGCGTGAAATAACCGCTTGAATCAATGTGGGACGTACGACGAACGTACCCATTAGGAGAGTGCCGCGAAATTTGGCGTTAGTGGGCTGTGGCAGACGACGTCTGACGCGAGTGCCTTTGCTAACAGCACGATATCGCCTGCAGCATCTCTCCTGGGGTTGTGACCCTGGACGACTGGAAAACCGTGGCCTCATTAGACGAGTCCTGATATCTGTTGGTAAGAGTTGATGGTAAGGTTCGTGTGTGGCGCAGACACCCACTAAGCAAGGGATCCAACTGTCGAATGTTCAAATGTCTGTGAACTCCTAAGGGGCCAAACTGCTTAGGTCATCGCTCACTTATGCTAAGAACTACACACACACACACACACACACACACACACACACACACACACACACACACACACACACACCGATGCGACATGGCTCCTCTAACCGCGCGGCCACTCCGTGCGGCTCCAACTGTCAACAAGGACTGTGCAAGCTGGTATGGGCTGTGTTTTCATGGAAAGGAACCGATCTTTGACTGGAAATGGGTATGCTCGGCTCCTTGGAGACAATTTGCAGCCATTCATGGAGTTCATGTTCCCAAACAAATGGATGACAATGCGCCATGTCATCGGGCCACAGTTTTCGCATTTGATTTGAAGATTCTGGACTGTCCCAGCGAATGATTTGGTCACACAGATCTCCCTACATGAATTCTATCAAATATTTGACGTAATTGAGGAGTCAGTTACAGCACAACATTCTGCACCGGCAACACTTTCGCAATTATGGACGGCTATACGGGCAGTATGGCTCAGTATTTCTGCAGGAGGCTCCAAACGGCTTGTTGAGCCCATGCCACGTCAAACTACTGCACTGTGCCAAGCAAAAGGAGGCCCGACACGATATTAGGAAGTATCCCTTGACTTTCGTCACCTCATTGTTTTTCACTGTTCTCCAGGAACACCCATGAAAAACGGTCTCAAAGTTCGGGAAAGAAAGATAAATATTTTAATTCCCAGTGAGCATAAAACGTCAGAAAGGCGAAGCACAAGCTGCTGTTGGACAAGAGTGGGGAAGGAGATTAGGGTGACTTAAGCAGTAAAGGTCTGCTGTTGGAAATTTTCCAGGCGCTGTGCTTGTTCGTAGGGCACTCTGGAACCAAAATGAATACAGTTACGCGTATTTCAAGGTATACCAAAGAGTGAGCGGTCCCTGGTGGTCTGGGCTGAAGCGACTGCTGACTTGTGTGGGGCTGCCTGGTGCCGAACGTGCCGCAAACAGCGCCGATCCATTTGCGCCCACCCACCCGTGTGCATCTGGGAAATGAGGACTAGAAGCGAGTGGGAAGCACGGAGCCAAGAAGAAATTTTCCGTTTCACTTGCCTCTAACGCAGCGTGGGCAGATCTGCACCCAGTAAAACTAATGGATGGCAGGATATATATCAGTAGCAGGTTTGAGAAATGGACTGTCATTAAAATGTCAAAATGCTATGCTGTGCACTCAGATTTTATTCATGCTATGAGGCAATGCGTGGCTTGAGGAGTACCACGTTCATAGAACTATCTGCATTTGTCTTTTTTTCCAATTCAAGGTTTGCGTAGTTACTAGTTTTTGTTTGTGATCGTACTATTTGTTTTTCTCTCGTATTACACACCGTGACAAGTTTTCGAAATAAATACGTTTTAGTTTTTATTTCCAGAAGAACAGCCGGCATGTGTGGCTGAGCGATTCTAGGCGCTTCAGTCTGACCGCGCGACCGCTACGGTCGCAGGTTCGAATCCTGCCTCGGGCGTAGATGTGTGTGATGTCCTTAGGTTAGTTAGGTTTAAGTAGTTCTAAGTTCTAGGGGACTGATGACCTCAGAAGTTAAATCCCATAGTGCTCAGAGTCATTTCAACTACAGTAGTATGATAATTGTTTATTGCCTTCATATGTCGACTAAACGAATTGATGTGTCGCGTTGTTAGAAGACATTTACAACACTCCTTCGTGGAGGAACTTTGAAGACAAAGCGCAATAAGCAACGGGTTTTTGTTTTTTCTTCACGAGTTGTATTCGTATTCAAGACGCCTGGAACAGCTTATGTTAGAAGCAGGATTATCGCAAAATACTATTTATATGGTCTCAGAGTACATTCCATTCTCTGTCATTCATCTCTCAATTGCCAAAAAGGAAAAATGTTTCTTGGCGAAGTTAACAGTCCTCTCCGTGTGGAGGAAACGTTTACAAAAAGCAAATAACTGCAGTAAATGCCATTTGCATTTCCTAGAGTTACATGTGACATCATTATGACTTGCCAACACAAGAACGTCTACAAAGATCACAGTGCGCAGCTTACGCAAAGAATCACGCCATGAAACTGCGCATTATTATTCTACAGTTTTGCATTACTCAGTTGTGAGATTAAGTTCTAGCGAGAGACCGGTATCTCTTCTTACACAAGAACTAAAATGATGCTGTAAAGAATGTAATTTGAAGCAGCATTTGTTGAGGTCGACTGTTCCTACAGGGCGCAGTGAATCACTTAAAATGACAATATGATTTCAATACTGTAGGACAAAATGCTCTTACACATAAGCATCTGTTGGGTACCTGACACAGTTGTCCGAACGACTCTACAATAGTGACTGCAAAATTAGATTTCGCTGAGGGTTGCTGTATTTTATCCTGCTCGAAAGGTATGATGGATACTTACCACGTGACGTTTTATCCTATCGGTGTAAATCCGCAGCACTTTGGCACTTGGAAGAGATGTGTGTCAAGTGCTAGCAGGAAGCAGTGAAGATACCATCGGTATATGGTCTAAAAAGGAACAATAGAGTGAATGAAAGGTAGCAACCACACGCCGTATTATTAAGAAAGATATTAATCCAGAACCGAATTCTGTTCACGCAGTGCTTGCCTTCATTGGGGGCACCACATTGCACATCACATTCTTCACTCCTATGTACAACTTCTACTGTACTTTTGCAAAGCAAATATGCTGCAGCTGACGGTAAAATATAGTGACAAACTAACGCAGCAGGAAATGCACACCTGAGAACGCAGTTTAAACAAGAATAAGCATGTGTAGCCCCGTCGTCGTATGTGGCTACGAACAGGATGTCCCGTGTTCTGAATTTTTGGCTGACAGTGTTGACATCTATTTGTCCCACATTATGCAAATTCAAACAGATGTGCAAGGCAGCCCATGGGGAACGTGATATATGTGTCATTGTATTTCAACAGAGGATGTTGCTTCAGAATGGCTGAGAAAATTTTCCACGTTCCACACACAGATCAATCTTCACGGTGATGTTGCTTTCGTAACCTCTGCCCACACGAGAAACCTTGGAAGATAATCGCCTAATAACAGGTGGAAAACGTGTTAATTGCCTGCATACTGAATCGTTCAGTAGACTGACAAGCTGTAACATTTTTTCCAAGTATGCGAATAAACACTACAGTAGTTGGTAGAGATATTTTTATATTGACCTTCAAAACACTTTCGAGTTTGAGCTTACAGGATTTGTGAAGGATAATGGTATGAAAGTATTGTACATTCTAAGCATTTACAACTTAGTGCAATAATTTCTTGCAACACTGTCCGGGACTTAACAACAAATTTTCAGCTACATGTTTTCTACTGTTTTCAGTTTGTTGTTTGGGGCAAGTTATTACGGTAAAAACTCTGTGAATGGCGCACTGCAGTCTAAATTTAATATCAGCACCTGTCTTACATTTTCCACGAATACAAACACACAATACTATTGGTGCAGAACTCGTTGTCATAGGACTGCTGAACATAGATTACATTAACCCAGTTCCATTAACCGAGGAGCTGCTCTCGCAGAAGAGAGAGTTTTGAAGCGCTTGGCAGTTTAAAAAGTGAGGCGCTGCTTTACATTTAGAAGACTGCTTTGAGGGCTGCCATACTAGCTAATATGCTATGCTACGTGATATGTATGAAGTCCGATTTTATAGTGACCAGTGGGATACTTAAGTACGGTGTCATTGGGGTAAGACTGACACAGCGTTGCTGCAGGTAAACAGGAGCATCAAACAAAACGGTGCCTCTAATGGTAAATACGTCATGCCAGAAAAAGGAACCCAAGTGTTCTGGAAACACCTGGTGTTACACGGAATACGGTGCTGTGCATAATGGCCTCAGAACTGTGCAAGCTGTCATGCTGCTGCTCATGTGACCCTCCCGTGCCTTAATGGTTTTGTGATTGCAAATCTTCTGGATCGGTCGTTTATTTGTGAAGCTAGATTTTGTGTTGAAGTGCTGGGACCTACTAGTTTAACACCTACGATCCAATTTTCCTCAGATGCAGATGTCTGTGAGTCTGTGTTTACTTGTATTATTAAATTGTATGTTTCTTTGCTGCAAAAATAAATAAAAAATAAAAAGATCTGGAGTTATGATGATGATGATTGCTTTATGGTCAAATGGCGTATTCTAGTCATACATGCGCAACTACGGCGACGTTTTTAAGGATTTGCCTCTTGCTTTTTCATAATATTTTTTCTTTGTCTTATTTTCTTCTTGCTTTCATTGTAGTGTAGAGATCTTGTGATAATTTAGTTGTATATAAACTAGCTGTTTATGATGTCCCTGCACGTACGAAAAAAAGAACATGTGCTCTGTGAGTAAGCTAGAAACCAATAGCGTTGTTAAAATTGATGACAGACATAGAGTGAAGTGGCTCCTGTTTTTGAGGCACCGAACTCGTATTTTGGAGTTGCGGAGTTCAAATAAACTATGACCAATTTCTTCTCCCTTCCCTGAACTGAAATGCTCAGTCTTAATAATCTTGTACTCGAAGAGTCGTTAGACCGTAGAATTGTTTCCTGTCTTCATTTCACTCGAACGAAATAAACGAATAACTAACGAGAAAGACAGAAAATCAGAAAGTATGGACGTTGGGGAAGACAGAAATGAAACAATTCCAGGGCTTCAATATGTGGTCTTACAGGAAAGTGTCGAAGATCAGATAGTCAGATCGAATAAAGAATAAAGACATCTCGCCCGAGTCAATGAGTAAAACAGTCTACTAAACAAAATAATAAATGAGAGGGAAAACTTTATCGCATGTTACACCGCGAGTCGTTGCTGGAACATTGTCGTTAAAGATACGGTGGAAGGATGGAGTCGCTGGGGCAGACCTAGATATAAGCCTGGTGATTGATGATGTAGGTTGCTGCAGGTATTATGAAATGAGAGGATAACTGGCAAGCTACATAAATGTCGAGTTGCATGAAACCGAGCTGAGGGTTGACGACCAAGGCAACGCATTTCGCGCATTTATCATCGTCCGAGACGGAAAAATGTATATCCTATTTTGTTCAGTGGAGCTTTCAGGTTTATATTGATGTTATGTAACACGTATTTTTTGAGTGCCTGCTGAAGTATTGTTCACTTAGTGGATGTGTACTGCATGGTGCTAATGCGTTTTATATGGGGGCAGCGATGTTTCGTAACTGGGAAGCATCTCGACCATTGATCTCAAGTGCAGATTTCCATCTCTGTTGAAATCGAGGTGTGCTGGAAATAACTGCATTCTCACCAAAACAAGTTTTCAGGAGAATGGTTTCCACTTTCTACAAAGACACTCCCCGACGCACGGTCTGCGGTAAATATGACGGAGAAGGGTTCATTTAATTAAAGCAGTGGTGTCTAGTTCGTTAGCCGGTCGCGGGAAAGCGTATGCAACACGTGCTCGGGTAGCGTGAGAGAGCGTATCTGCCGGACAGACGCGGAACACGGCTGCGTCCACACAAATGACGACTGGCTGGCACGCAGTCCTGGGGACCCGACTGTCGTTCCGCTTTCGTGCTCCGACACTTTCGTCGGCAGTCCCACACCTGGTCGTATGACCGGCGCGCTCTTCAACCCCTGGAAAGCTCCGTTTACACGATCGACTTTCTTGTTACAACCGACTACTTGAGACAAATGCGTCTACTGCAGCGCCCCTGGCGTTCTGTTTCCGTTCTGAGTCCTGTCTGTTTCGAGTGGTCATTTTCGTTTACACGTCAGCGCCAAAATCACGTGTGTCAAGACAGCTGTCTTGTTGTGCAGTTTGTCACGTGAGCGGTGAAAGTGGCGTTATGAGGGACAATATTTTTTTACAAAAAAAATCGAAATATAGTAACAATGTAGGAACAAGCAACAATACAGTTTACGAATGACCAAAGAAAAATTCATCGTGAACGTCCCTGTCAAAGGTCGTGTAGTAAAATCTCTACACTCCTTAGAACTGAAAGTGTAGGAAAACTGTCGTGCAAACAATTCAAAACGTGTACATTTATTTATTCGAGGAAATATACACTTTTGAGGACATTAAAACAATATCTATAACGCAGTAAATAGCGCCTTTTTACTTTATCCTTTCTTTATAGCTTCTGTTCTTGTTAAGTGCCGACTTTTACTGAAAATTATTTTTCTCGTCAGATAATTCTGACTTTTTCACTATTCAAATAATTTTCATTAAAGCCCGTATATCTGTTTACCATCTTTTTTGCACTTAGTACAGACTTTACCTCTGTAAAACCTGAATATCTATAAGAGGCAATCAAAAAGTTTCTGCTTGAGGGCTTTGCTGCAGCGCATACGCGAAGTAACGCGACTCCGATGAGGGTATATAAGCACTGACATGTAGACAAGGGATCAGTGTGACATTCGTTCCGTTCCTCGGTGCGTGCGGCAAATGCGGAAACGTGAACTACGACGACATTACCACCAAATGCGTCCAAAAAGGACCATCGCGCTTCTATATTTTTCTTAACTTCCAAAGGACAAAAGCCGGTAGAAATCCATCGGAGAACGAGTAATGTGTACGGGGCAGCATTTCTGTCGAAAAGCATCGTTGTAGAAAACTGCGACAGGGGATGCTGCTGCTGTTTAATAAATAAATGTCATGTGACTAGGGCCTCCCGTCTGGTAGACCGTTCGCCTGGTGCAAGTCTTTCGATATGACGCCACTTCGGCGACTTGCACGTCGATGGGGATGAAATGATGATTAGGACAACACCCAGTCCCTGAGTGGAGAAAATCTCCGACCCACCCGGGAATCGAACCCAGGCCCTTAGGATTGACATTCTGTCGCGCTGACCACGCAGCTACCGGAGGCGGACAGCTGTTTAATGATAACGCGCGTCTCCATATCGCGAATGTCGTAACGCAAAAGTTACGCCAACTCAAGTGCGAGACACTCCAGCACCTTCCCTGTAGTCCCATACGATTATTATGCTTGAGGTCCCTTATAAAACACCTTGAAGAGTAGATAGTTCCAATCGGACGAGGATGTGGAGCAGGCAGTTACGGACTTTTTCACGCAGCGGGACACGGTGTTTATCAAACGGGTGTCCTCAGTCTGGTGGGTCGTTGATCAAAGAGATTTCGCGCGAGTGGCGAAAAGGTTCTGGACTGTACGGCCTTTCACCAGGAACTTTTTGTCGCCTCTACTGTTTGGTTTTAGAATTGTGGACTCTCTAGCAGGAAAAACGTCAGGACCTCATGCAACCTTTTCAGTGTGTCACAGAAGCAACGCAAACAACACAGTAAATATTAAGAAGACACAATAGCACAAAACCTATTTCTATAATAGTAGTTAGCTGAGCCAGAACTGGTTTTCCGATGTTAGCAATCGCCGTCACAGTCACCTGTTTCTGCGCATGCACATAGTGTTGCACACACACAGAAATTTAGAATTCCGCACTCTGCACAGTCTGTAGAATATTGACGCCATAGACACACTCGCGACGTGGTTGGCTGCTGATTTACTAGCAGGCACGAAAGTCGTACGCACTTCGAGTAGTCGATTTTGACCAGATATTCGCCCATGTAGAAACCCGCCAGGGTAGCAGAGAGCGCTAACGCGCTGCTACCTCGACTCGGGTAAGCGCGCCGGCCGCGGTTCGAATTCGCCCGGCGGGCCCGGATGTGATTTTTAGGTGGTTTTCCACATACTGGTTGGGGTTTTGCGTAGTTCCTGATTTAGGGCAATTTTCAAAATGTTCTTCTTTGGCGTGTATGTTGAGGGGGGGGGGGGGGGGGGAGTGCGATGAGAGTGACGCCTAAACGCCCTCCAGAGTTTTTTGCTCCTGTCTAGTATGTAAGTTACCTTGGCTGTGCATTCCCCATGTCAACAGTTTCTGCTTCCCTCTCCACACCCATCCCTACGAGCATAACTTGAGATTACTTCAAGTTTTAGTATTGCAAAAATGCCAAGGATTTTAATTATTTCAGAAACTTCAGAATATATGAAATATATTAATATAATGATTGTTTTCCATCAGCACTTCGTTCATCGCTATAGCGAACTTAAAGGAATCTGAAATTCAGAAAAGTACATCATTTCAAAAGGGCCTCTTACTATATTTGAGACATTACGTGGATATTGCAACGCATTTAAGGATTTCAATATAAGCAAGCCTTCACAACTTTCTCAACGTCATAATTTACACGATAAAAATGGAAATGTGGATTCAGTATTATCAGTATTTCACGTAGCACAACAATTTTGAACATAGGTGTGCACACTGTGACTATGGAAGTTTGTAAATTGGAGGATGGTCTTTGTTTCTATCTTTTGGGAAAGATTTAGCTTTCTTCTCTGCCATTATCAAGATCTTTGATATTTAAGCAACATTATTCTCCATAAGTTGGCTAAAAATAAATTAGTAAATTTACCCTCGTCTTGGATCCGTGCCTTTTTCTTGTGTGAGCCGAATATCAGTGGCTAGTGAGATGACTGTAGCGTCCTTATCGTATTAATCCTACACTGAGTCTCGCCTGTAGAGAGCTTTTATTTACACGTCGGCGTCAAATTTACATGTGCTCTGAGTGCTGCCTGCTGTAAAGGTTGGTTCCTGAACGGTGACATTGGATTTACGAGGGATCGTCCTTTAAAAAAAGTCGTAGTCTTGCAACAGCATTAAGGAAATGGTGGTGACAACAGAGTTTTTGAATGAACAAAGCAAAATTAAGAGTCGATGTTCGTAACAAAGACAATATGGTTTATTCTTCACAATGCTGATAACTGAAAGAATGGGAAAAGTATCGTCCAAACATTTAAAAAAAATGAACACTTCCTCGCCCGAGAAATATGTACGTACAAACACGTTAAGCAGTACTTAGAAGGCGGTAAACAGCGGCTTTTTACATCTTACTTGCCTCTTTTTGCTTTCTGAGTGTCGAATAACGTCGAAAATTATTCTTCCGGTAGAACAGATACGAGTTTTTCGCTGTCGAAACAGTTTTTATTAAAAATCTTTAGTTTATTTACGGTCTTACTTACAGTATAGGCTTTACCTTTGACCACGTATTCTATAAAGGCAAGTTTTCAGATATTTGGTATCTCTTGTGGGAGAATGTTAGTGGGAAAAATGTGAAATCCTCATGTAGCTTCTGCAACGTATCACGAAAACAAAGAAAACAATAAAATGAAGATTAAGAAGACATATAAAGCATCAAATCCCTCACTAAAACACGATAGATCGCGGCGAGTACAGATTAACTTTCACAGTTAGCAGACGGTGCCCGGGTCAGCTGCCTTCGCCTATGAATAGTCTTCAGCTTCCTCAGTATTTTGGAACTCCGCTGTCGGCGCTGTCACTTGTTTACTGACGTCCCTGGCCCACTCGCGACACGATCGGCGGCTGGTTTACACGCTGACCTGTGACGCACACCCACCGCGAGACACCGGAAGCCGTTCGTGTGTAACGGGCTTTACGGGGATTGCCACGGCCAGGTCAGTGGCTGCAGGAGTTTTCATTACGACCCGACGTGGCGTGCTGTCCGACGGCTTCCGGGAAGGCGGTGCTCTGAAGAGCTCAGCCCTGCCCCGCAACTCTTCCACGCTGGCAGTGAAGTCGATACTAGCGGCATTGTTCGCGCAGCCCCTTTTGTCGCCACTGTACTTCCTCTAGTCCTCTCTCTCTCTCTCTCTCTCTCTCTCTCTCTCTCTCTGTGTGTGTGTGTGTGTGTGTGTGTGTGTGTGTGTGTGTGTGTGTACGCACAAGCCATTTTATCTCTTTTTTTTTCTTCGTTCGTCCTTACGGCCGTGTAGAAGGCAACGGCCTGCTACCATTCAAAACAGTTCATCGCCTCCAACCTGTTGCCTCCGCAGGCCTTTCATTTGATCTCATTCCTCTAATAAATTCCTTTCTTAAGTATTACGCGACGAAAGGACACGCAAAGAAATACCATTGTAATCAGACTAACCTGTTAAATTTCTGTAGTTTCCGTTCACTGTTACCCAGATTAAACTGGTTATTGGCTGTCACATTTAAAGTTTCTAGCACCGGGCAAGATTATACGCTGCTTCTACGAGGTGCGACAATAAAGTAATGTGATGTGAAAAAAATATTGCTTACCGTTTTAGTCAAGTTTAGTGTTACCTCCTTCAAAGTAGTTCCCTTCTGATTACACGCACTTTTTCCAGCGCTTCTGCCATTGATGGTAACATTTCAGGAACTCATCTTCTGAAATATCCTCTAAGACCCTCGTCACAGCTTTTTGGACAGGTTATGTTGTTTGAAAATGGTGTCCCTTGACCGCCGTCTTGACTCTTGGACATAGAAAAAAGTCGCACGGAGCGATATCTGGTGAATAAGGTGGCTGTGCTAGTACTGAAATTTGTTTTGAGGTTAAAAATTGCAGCCGCGCGGGATTAATTAGGGGGAAGCAATATATTCGATACCTCATCCAGAAACGCATCACATCGAAACCTGGACAGCAAGCTACACCGCGATGCAGAGCGCCTGTCCTCAGCTCGTGGTCGTGCGGTAGCGTTCTCGCTTCCCACGCCCGGGTTCCCGGGTTCGATTCCCGGCGAGGTCAGGGATTTTCTCTGCCTCGTGATGACTGGGTGTTGTGTGATGTCCTTAGGTTAGTTAGGTTTAAGTAGTTCTAAGTTCTAGGGGACTGATGACCATAGATGTTTAGTCCCATAGTGCTCAGAGCCATTTTTTTGCAGAGCGCCTCTCTTGCAGAGTCTGCCACTTGAGTTTGCTAAACATCTCCGTAACACTGTCACGCTTACCAAATAACCTGTGACGAAACCGCGCCGCTCTTCTTTGGATCTTCTCTATCTCCTCTGTCAACACGACCTGGTACGGATCCCACACTGATGAGCAATGCTCAAGTATAGGTCGAACGAGTGGTTTTGTAAGCCACCTCCTTTGTTGATGGATTACATTTTCTAAGGACTCTCCCAATGAATCTAAACCTGCCATCCACCTTACCAACAATTAATTTTATATGATCATTCCACTTCAAGTCGTTCCACACGCATACGCCCAGATATTTTACAGAAGTAACTGCTACCAGTGTTTGTTCCGCTATCACATAATCGTACAATAAAGGATCCTTCTTTCCATGTATTCGCAATACATTACATTTGTCTATGTTACGGGTCAGTTGCCACTCCCTGCACCAAGTGCCTATCCGCTCCAGATCTTCCTGCATTTCGCTACAATTTTTTAATGCTGCAACTTCTCTGTATACTACAGCAACATCCGCGAAAATCCGCATAGGACTTCCGACACTATCTACTAGGTCATTTATATATATTGTGAAAAGCAATGATCCCATAACACTCCCCTGTGGCACGCTGGAGGTTACTTTGTCTGTAGACGCCCTCCATTGAGAACAACATGGTGTGTTCTGTTTGCTAAAAACTCTTCAATCCAGCCACACAGCTGCTCTGATATTCCGTAGGCTCTTACTTTGTTTATCAAGCGACAGTGCGAAACTCTATCGAACGCCTTCCGGATGTCAAGGAAAATGGCATCTACCTGGGAGCCTGTATCTAATATTTTCTGGGTCTCATGAACAAATACAGCGAGTTGGGTCTCACACGATCGCTGTTTCTGGAATCTATGCTGAATCCTACTGAGTAGATCCTGGTTTTCCAGAAATGACATGATACGCGAGCAAAAAACATGTTCTATAATTCTACAACAGATTGATGTCAGAGATATGGGCCTATAGTTATGCGCATCTGCTCGACGACAACTCGGCTGCTGTACTGCTCCTAGCTGCTTTCTGGTAATGACTAATTCTGACTCAAGGTACTGATTGCGACTGATTTGTTCCTTTGCACTAGTCCCTTACGTATTGATTTTTCAGTGACTGGTGGGTGAGTTTCTCTAACAGCATTGCCTTCCCCTGACGCTATCGAAGGTCTTTCGAATGAACGAATTCCTTCCAGAACCTTTCGGAAGTTTCTCGAACACTCTGGCTGTAGGTTCCTCTTTGCTATTCACGTTAGCGCCTGTGGGTGTTGCCCTCGCTAGACCTTACCGCGCTGGCGTGGCGTCAGCAGTTTTGTCAAAAAGTTTTACTTCGTATGGAGTTCTGGCTCCTTCCAAGATGCCCACCTGGCATCACGCTTTGTACTTAGTCTGAGTATTAGAGCTTTCTGCCCTTTCTTTGTAGTTATACCACATTTTATATTTAAAAAAATTTGATAGCCGTGACACTAAACAAAAGTGAGCTACGCTCTTTTCCAGATGTAAGTATACAGTGTGATTCAGCTATGGCTTTTATACAACCCACAACGCCTTCCAGAACCACGCACAACATATTCATATTCTCTCGCTCGCTACGCGCAGACTATTAGCCGTACAGATAAAGTAAACGGGACCTTTTTGTAAGAGTTTAGTGAAGGTAAATTTCGTGCTGGGGTCCGTTATCGCAAGAGACCGTAGTTTTCGAATTGTTGTTGTTGTTATTGTTGTGGTGGTCTTCATTCCAGAGACTGGTTTGATGCAGCTCACCATGCTACTCTATCCTGTGCAAGCTTCTTCATCTCCCAGTATCTACTGCAACCTACATCCTTCTGAATATGTTTAGTGTATTCATCTCTTGGTCTCCCTCTACGATTTTTACCCTCCACACTGCCCTCCAACAATAAATTGGTGATCCCTTGATGCCTCAGAATATGTCCTGCCAACCGATCCCTTCTTCTAGTCAAGTTGTGCCACAAACTCCTCTTCTCCCCAATTCTATTCAATACCTCCTCATTAGTTATGTGATCTACCCATCTTATCTTCAGCATTCTTCTGTAGCACCATATTTCGAAAGCTTCTATTCTCTTCTTGTCCAAACTACTTATCGACCATGTTTCACTTCCATACATGGCTACACTCCATACAAATACTTTCAAAAATTATTTCCTCACACTTAAATCTATACTCGATGTTAACAAATTCCTCTTCTTCAGAAACGCTTTCCTTGCCATTGCCAGTCTACATTTTATATCCTCTCTACTTCGACCATCATCAGTTATTTTGCTCCCCAAGTAGCAAAACTCCTTTACTACTTTAAGTGTCTCATTTCATAATCTAATTCCGGCAACATCACCCGATTTAATTCGACTACATTCCATTATCCTCGTTTTGCTTTTGTTGTTCATTATTCAAGAAAAATGCGTTTGAGGGTAACTTTTACATGTTTTTCTTGGAAAGTTACCTTCAAACACGTTTTTCTTGAATAATACCAAAACTGTGGCTTTCAGCAAAAACAGATCGCAGTACAAAATTCAAATATATTAAATTTTATACCGCAAGATCCTCTCGTTTGTTTCTGTAGGATTAATGGTTTGTGTGTAGCGAGGGAGAGAATACGATAATTTCGTGGGTAGTTTTGAAGGTGTTGCAGGTTGCATAAAACCCGTAGGCAGGGGCAGCCCCTGTATAGCCCTGTGGTAGTACGCAGCAATTTTAAGTCTCTTCACTAATCGTCCCCGCCCAGCATCCTCACTGCCAAAGCACTCGTGATCTCTTTCCGCTGACTTTATTCCGTTCGCTTTTCCCGGAGATTTCAGTTTCGATAGCGACCCCTCTTCCAGCAGAGGCTGTTATCCGTGTCGCCTCGTTCCCGCGGCGCGGAGAAAAACGCGTTCTGCACGGCGGGAGAGGTGTCGTTTCACGGTGGACGCGCCGTAATTTGTCGCTCGGCTGGAGACGCGGTGTGCGCCCGCGGCGCGGGCTGACAGCCGGTACCGCCGGCCGAAGAGATTGACGGCGGCCTCCAGGAATAGGAGAGGCCCGCAGCGCAGCGCCTGGTCTGGTAACGGTGCGCCGCGCCGGCCGCCGGATGTGCAGTGGCTCGGCTTCCCGTGCCGCGGGCCGTTACCGCGGCGGGCGCTTCTGCCGACGCCGCTTTCAAGTCGCCGGCCGTGGCGGAAAGCCGTTCGGGAAAGTCGTTCCAGGACGCCTCACGCAACTCTTGACAGTTTCTGCTCGCCGTGGCCGCCTGTACTGGACTTCACGAAGGATGAGAGGGTGCGCGGTATAGGTTCTGTTGAGGTAGAAAAAATTGACATGCTCACTATGCGCTCTATGTCCGTCCCGCGCGACGCGGTTCAGTACCCTGTCTTGTGGCGTTTCTTGTATTCGATGGTATTAGCTGGAAACCAGAGACTGCAGTCAAACTTTAGAAAGTATATACAGGGTGGTCCATTGATCGTGACGGGGCGAAATATCTCACGAAATAAGCGTCAAACGAAAAAACTACCAAGAACGAAACTAGGCTAGCTTGAAGGGGGAAACCAGATGGCACTATGGTTGGCCCGCTAGATGGCGCTGCCATACTTCAAACGGATGTCAGCTGCGGTTTTTTTTTAAATAGGAACCCCCATTTTTTACTACATATCCGTGCAGTACGTAAAGAAATACGAATGTTTTAGTTGGACCACTTCTTTCGCTTTCTGATAGATGGCGCTGTAATAGTCGCAAACGTATGAGTACGTGATATCACGCAACATTCCGTCAATGCGGACGGTATTTGCTTCGTGATACATTACCCGTGTTAAAATGGACCGTTTACCAATTGCGGAAAAGGTCAATATCGTGCTGATGTACGGCTATTGTGATCAAAATGCCCACAGGGCGTGTGCTATGTATGCTGCTCGGGATCCTGGACATCATCCAAGTGTCCGGACCGTTCGCCGGATAGTTACGTTATTTAAGGAAACAGGAAGTGTTCAGCCACATGTGAAACGTCAACCACGACCTGCAACAAATGCTGATGCCCAAGTAGGTAATTTTAGCTGCTGTCGCGGCTAATCCGCACATCAGTAGCAGGCAAAATGCGCGAGAATCGGGAATCTCATAAACGTCGGTGTTGAGAATGCTGCATCAACATCGATTGCACCCGTACCATATTTCTATGCACCAGGAATTGCATGGCGACGACTTTGAACGTCGTGTACAGTTCTGCCACTGGGCACAAGAGAGATCACGGGGCGATGACAGATTTTTTACACGCGTTCTATTTAGCGACGAAGCGTCATTCACCAACAGCGGTAACGTAAACCGGCACAATATGCACTATTGGGCAACGGAAAATCCACGATGGCTGCAACAAGTGGAATATCAGTGACCTTGGTGGGTTAATGTATGGTGCGGCATTATGGGAGGAAGGATAATTGGCCCCCATTTTATCGATGGCAATCTAAATGGTGCAATATATGTTGATTTCCTACGCAATGTTCTACCGATGTTATTACACTGCATGATAGAATGGCGATGTACTTCCTACATGATGCATGTCCGGCACATAGCTCGCGTGCGGTTGAAGCGGTATTGAATAGCATATTTCATGACAGGTGGACTAGTCGTCGAAGCACCATACCATGACCCGCACGTTCACCGGATGTGACGTCCCCGGATTTCTTTCTGTGGGGAAAGTTGAAGGATATTTGCTATCGTGATCCACCGACAACGCCTGACAACATGCGTCAGCGCATTGTCAATGCATGTGCGAACGTTACGGAAGGCAAACTACTTGCTGTTGAGAGGAATGTCGTTACATGTATTGCCAAATGCTCTGAGGCTGACGGACATCATTTTGAGCATTTATTGCATTAATGTGGTATTTACAGGTAATCACGCTGTAACAGCATGCATTCTCAAAAATAGGCTCACAAAGGTACATGTATCACATTGGACCAACCCAAATAAAATGTTCAAACGTACCTACGTTCTGTATTTTAATTAAAAAAACCTACCTGTTATCAGTTGTCGTCTAAAATTGTGAGCCATATTTTTGTGACTATTACAGCGCCATCTATCACAAAGCGAAAAAAGTGGTCCAACTAAAACATATTTTGTTTACGTACTACACGAATAGGTAATAAGAAATGGGCGTTACTATTTTAAAAAACGCAGTTGACATCCGTTTGATCTATGGTAGAGCCGTCTAGCAGGCCAACCATAGCGCCATCTGGTTTCCCCCTTCAAGCTAGACAAGTTCCGTTCTTTGTAGTTTTTTCGTTTGACGCTTATTTCGTGAGATATTTGGCCCGGTCACGATCAATGGACCACCCTGTATATGCAGACTGAAGTGACGAATGAAAATTTGTATCAAGGCCAGGATTCGATCCCAGATATCGTGCTCACCAGGCAGACTACGTCACCCCAGCACAGTGGCTCAGCATAACTGCAGGGAATACCATAGCTCACCTCCCTCCTCAATCAAAATACCAATTCACGCGTCAGCCCACCGGATAGTCTCCGTAATCTCTAACAGGATTGCAGTGTGTCCCCAGCTTTATTGGAATAGCTCCGCAGCATCGGACGACGACTCCCCAGCTTTGACAAGACACAGGGGATCTTGCCCTAAACCCAGGCAAAAGCGCTTTAATCAAATGAAACTGTGTATATTTCCAGCGACCTTCTCAAGTCTCAAACATCTGTGGTGTGCTAGGATATTCCGTGCTGTTGTGCAAAGCCGCTGTGCGAGTATGGCGTACTGGTCAGCGCGTCTGCGTAGTGAGCAGTAGACCGGGGTTCGAATCCTCACCTTTGTACAAATTTTCATCACTTCAGTCTGTATATATTAAGTCATAAATGTTTGAGACTTGAAAAGGTGCGTGGTACCATACAGTTTCATTCGATTTACTAGGTTTGTCAAGTTTTTGACACTGTGTGTCACTGTTTTACGTGTATCTCAACGTAGAACAGGAATGATGTGTTTCCGAGAACTTCCGATGACTGCATATTTGACAAGACGGCGAACGTTGTTCGTTCTCGGTGTTTGGCCGCACATGTCTAGAGGAAAAATTGTATTGCAATTAATCTCACTGTATCGTGTGTTTACCCAAGTATGGAAACTGTGATAAAGGACAAATAGAAAATAGCAGTGGAAATGACCAAAATGGTAGAGGTGTTACGTCTTTAACAGCTATGCATTATGCAGGAAGACACTAAGAAAGAAATATTCGACGCACAACATGTAAGCGGGGAACAATAAAATACGGAAAATCAAGCTCCCCTCTTCTTCCACGGACGATGTACATGATCCCACGGTTAAGGTGTTTTAAAGAACTGTCTCAGAGGACCAAGTTCAAGTGAATAAATTTTCATATACTTGCCTTCTTTTTTAATGTGAGGGCAAAATTTCAATGTTGTTATAAGTTTGACTGTCCATTCGGGGAAAGTTGATGTGATAATCAGGCTCCGAGTGTAATATTTCCTTTAGCGCATTTTCATGAGCATATTCCTCTCTCAATTTCAACCAATTCCTTGTACCAGCTTATTTGTTTCCTTTTCCTTTTTTAAACACAGTGCTGAAGCCAATTCAAGAAACGCTTTATCTCCATTTGCAGCCATTAGCACTAATCTCAATATATCTCATGAGACGAACAGCATATGCTTGAAAACTTGGTACGTATATGGGCGAGTTTGACAAACCCGTGGACACAAAAGAGAGAATTTGACGAACTAGTTCGATCGTGTAGCTAGTGTGGGGCCTGGGTATTCGGCTCGGTATTCACCCAGTGGGATGTGGGAAACACGTAAGAACATCCCGACTGGCCGGCACACCGATCCTCATCGTTAATTCGCCGGGCCTCAATGGATGTGAATAAAAATAAAAAGTAATCATCAAGTTACACTCCATTTAGAGACTCTTGCACGCAGCGACCGTTATTTTTGATTTGTAAATAGTAGATTTCAGCTATCAGTCGTCCTTTGGAATATTTATTGGCAGATCTAGATTTCAGCTAGCAACTAGCCATTCTCAATGCACTATCCTTTATGCCTGTTGGTCTGGCTTTGTACACAGTTCATGAACTGTGTACAAAGCCAGACATACAGGCATTACGTGCATTGACCAAAAAAGGGGATAGTGCATTGAGAATGGCTAGTTGCTAGCCGAAATCTAGATCTGCCAATAAATATTCCAAAGGACGACTGATAGCTGAAATCTATTATTTACAAAATAAAAAATAATATTGTTCTGAGAAATGTTATTGCATCGCGAAGCGAATAATGTGTATCGAAGTCCTTACGAGAAACTGAGATTGTGCCATTAACCAATTCCATTGCAAGGTGCACCAGAGATGAACAATCATGAAAAAATTTCATAATTGTCTTCCCAAATGTCTTTTCCGGGAGATTTTGGGAGCGAAGGTAACTAAAAACAGTTACAGCACCGACTACGTATTTAGTAATGTTTCGTTTTCACACTGAAATATTGTAATTGCAGTACCTAATTTGTTTATCCTGCATGGCTGCTTAGCAGTAGTTTCTGAATTCGGCTGAGGATCAATCCAGTATATCTGAGGGTCCATTGTGCGCTCATTCTACGGTCGGAATTGCCAATATTTGATTCTTTTGTGCAAGCTGATACGGTTCGCTGAACCTCATTGTGACGCTGTATTGAGCACCGGTTTTTCATTTGTAGATTGATCCAACGCTTCCTGTGTGGCCTGTGAAGAGGATGCAGTACCGTTTGTGTGTGTGTGTGTGTGTGTGTGTGTGTGTGTGTGTGTGTGTGTGTGAGACGAACTGCCGTGGTTGGCTGCAGCAAGAGTTCTCAGAACTCCTGGAGCGGTGGCCGTACCGGGAATGGCTTGCCTGGATGGCCACGTAACAGCTCGTGGAAAGATTGGGGAAACTCTTTGCCCAGTGCATGGCGCTACTCATGTGTCTGTCTTCGCTGTGAAGAATGAAATGTTGGGTGCGGGATGCGATGCAAAACTCTGGAACAACGCTTTGAATTAATGTCTCGGGATGATGGGTTGCTTTTATTGAGGATACTTCTAAAAGAAACCTTGCGCCAGAATTCTACATCTGTATTCTGCAAACTACTGCGAAGTGCATGGCAGAGGATACTTCCTTCTTTACTGCGTATTAAAATTTTTTCCCGTTCCATCGAGTGCCGGAAATAATGACCGCTTAAATGTCTCTGTGCGTGCTATCGTCTATCTGAACTTGCCGTTGCGGTCTCCACAGCAGCGATACGTAATATTATTTCTTGTAACGTTCCACGTAGTATACCAATTACGTTCCTTTCGAAGTATGCTGATGCGTTAGCTCCATACTTAACAATCATATACAACCGTTCGCTCGACGAAAGATCCGTACCCAAAGCCTGGAAAGTTGCATAGGTCACACCAATATTCAAAGAAGGTAGTAGGAGCAAGATACTAAATTACGGGCCCATATCGTTAACGTCGATATGCAGCAGGATTTTAGAACATATATTGTGTTCGAACATTATGAATTACCTCGAAGAAAACTGTCTATTGACACACAGTCAACATGGGTTTAGAGAAAACATCTTTATTGTCAAACATAACTAGCTCTTTATTCACATGAAGTGTTGAGTCCTATTGACAAGGGATTTCAGATCGATTCCGTATTTCTGGATTTCCGGAAGGCTTTTGACAGTGTACCACACAAGCGGCTCGCAGTGAAATTGCGTGCTTATGGAATATCGTCTCAGTTATGTAACTGGATTTCTGATTTCCTGTGAGAGAGGTCACAGTTCGTAGTAATTGACGGAAAGTCATCGAGTAAAACAGAAGTGATTTCTGGCGTTCCCCAAGGTAGTGTTATGCGCCCTTTGCTGTTCCTTATCTATATTAAAGATTTTGGAGATAATCTGAGCAGCCGTCTTCGGTTGTTTGCAGATGACGCTGTTGTTTATCGACTAATAAAGTCATCAGAAGACCAAACAAACTGCAAAACGATTTAGAAAAGGTATCTGAATGGTGCGAAAAGTGGCAGTTGGCCCTAAATAACGAAAAGCGTGAGGTCATCCACATGAGTGCTTAAAAGAACTCGTTAAACTTCGGTTACACGATAAATCAGTGTAATCTAAAAGCCTTAAATTGAACTAAATACGTAGGTATTACAGTAACGAACAACTTAAATTGGAAGGAACACAGAAAATGTTGTGGGGAAGGCTAACCAAAGACCGCGTTTTATTGGCAGGACACTTAGAAAATGTAACAGACCTACTAAGGAGACTGCCTACACTACGTTTGTCCGTCCCCTTTTAGAATACTGATGCGCGGTGTGGGATCCTTACCAGATAGGACTAACGGAATACTTCGAAAAATTCAAGGAAAGGCAGCACGTTTTGTATTATCGCGAAATATGGGAAAGAGTGTCACGGAAATGATAAAGGATTTGGGCTGAAAATCATTAAAAGAAAGGCGGTTTTCGTTGCGACGGAATCTTCTCACGAAATTCCAATCGCCGGCCGGAGTGGCCGAGCGGTTAAAGGCGCTACAGACCACAGGAGTTGAGTCCCATAGTGCTCAGAGCCATTTGAACCATTTTTGAATTTCCAATCGCCAACTTTCTCCTCCGAATGCGAAAATATTTTGTTGACACCGACCTACATAGGGAGGAACGATCACCACGATAAAATAATGGAAATCAGAGCTCGTACGGAAAGATATAGGTGTTCGTTCTTTCCGCGCGCTATACGAGATTGTAATAATAGATTATTGTGAAGGTGGTTCGATGAACCCTCTGCCAGGCACTTAAATGTGATTTGCAGAGTATCCATGTAGATGAAGATGTAATCTTTTGCGAGGCAGTTCTTGTCTATCTTCAAGCGTTTGCCAGTTCAAGTTATTCAGCTTGTGTGACGCTTTCCTGTTGGTCACACCCACCTATGGCCATTAGTGCTAATCTGCTTTTCGTACTTTCAAATCCCCTGTTCGTCCTATTTGGTACAGATCTGAGACACTTCGGCACTATTCCAGGATGGGTCGCATGAGTGTTTTATAAGCAATTTGCTATGTTGGATCGGCGCATTTTCCCACTATCCTACGAATGTGGCGTCCTCTCACAGGACGTGAAAACATTCGTTGGCTAGAAGGCGGTGACGCTACGGCGTGGAATTTCACGTTCCACTACACTGCGTGGCGTGAAAGGACGAATCGGCCATGTGAGGTTCCTTCGTGGAGACGAACGTGGCCAATGAGATGCAGCATCGGTTTCACGTCGCAAGCAGAAAGTAGGAGACGCCATATTGCATTAAGTCATGGAACTGAACTCTGTATTCGGTACTTTGTATATAAGTAGCGATCGAAAAGTTTCCGTTCGAAGACGCTACAGTCCAGAATCGGTATGTCAGACTGGATTGAGGCAATCATCCCTCAGACACACCAGGTTGAAGATATCCGTTTGGTAAAAGATCATGCCCTCCTGAGGGAAATAGTCCGTATGTGCCTGCAGCACATCCTCGTCCGACAGAAATCCTCGACCCGTCATTGCTTTTTTTAAGCGGGCGAAGGCGCGATTATCGCATGGCGAGAGATCAGAACTATTCGGCAGGTGCTCGAGTTGCTTCCACTTGAGATGACGTAAATTCCGCGTTGCGACATTTGCAATATGGCGACGTGCGTTATGATGAAGCAGCAGCACACGTTGTCGGACCTTTCTCCTTAATTCGATATAAATTAATCTTCCTCCGATGTATGTCGACCGATCTTTGTCCTTAGGCAGCCAAGAAAATAACAGTACGTTGGTCCTGTTCGGACTCATTTCATAAGAACATCACCAAAGTTTGCGTTTACGCCTTCACCGTACGCACGTCGAGAAGACGCGAAATACCACACTAATCCCTAGCTTGCACATCGGTGCTTATACACCCGCATCGGAGTTGCGACACGTTCTAGGTACGCTGCAGCAACTCCCTCAAACAGAAGCTTTCTGATCGCGCCTGGTATTATAGCGTATGTAGTACGAACATAAGCTGTTTGAGCAGCAGACCATTGAGAACCCCTCGAAAACATGTCGGTTTTGGTGCGATCTATTGTAATAAAATGACGGGAAATGACTCATCGATAGGTGAAGGCTTCTCATAGTTGATGGTCTTCGTATTATATTTGGAATCAATGAATGTAAGTCGTTTCAGTGCTGTGCTTTGTCAAAGGCACGTCGTTTTTGGTACAGTTTGTTCCGGTGTCAAATATGTGGTTATATTCAAATGGGTTCAAATGGTTCTGAGCACTATGCGACTTAACTTCTAAGGTCATCAGTCGCCTAGAACTTAGAACTAATTAAACTTAACTAACCTAAGGACATCACACACCCATGCCCGAGGCAGGATTCGAACCTGCGACCGTAGCGGCCGCTCGGTTCCAGACTGCAGCGCCTACAACCGGACCCACTCCGGCCGGCTGTGGTTCTATTCCGTAGACATGTGTAAAAGTTGTAACAAGTAACTTACACTGTATTGTTTTATTCAGAACGTAGCGTAATTGATAGCGCCGTCAACTAGTAAAGAGGATGCCCGTTCGCGTCTGGCCACCTATTTTTCACCTTACGTTTGCTAAAAGATTCTACGACTTCCTTACTAATTTAATAGGATTCACAATAGTTGCTGTTAATCATTATGTGTAATGTATTTGCTGCAACTGTTATTGCATAGATCGGAGAGTGCATGTTTTCCCAATGGCCAGAAATCATAACGTGTATATAAGAAAGTAAACAGAAATTACTCACTGTAAGATTTTGCTCTTATGAAATTTTGTGGAAAAGATAGATATGATACAGTCCACAAAGCCGGCTGGTGTGGCCGAGCGGTTCAAGGCGCTTCAGACTGGAACCGCGCGACCGCTACGGGCGCATGTTCGAATCTTGCCTCGGACATGGATGTGTGTGATGTCCTTAGGTTAGTTAGGTTTAAGTAGTTCTAAGTTCTAGGGGACTGATGACCTCAGATGTTAAGTCCCATAGTGCTCAGAGCCATTTGAACCAATTTGAACAGTCCACAAAACCAAGCGATATATGTTTGTATCTTTCCGGTAAATATCTCCTTCAATTATGGCGAGTAGCTTCGAACGTCATATCACATTGATGGTAGTCAATACGACGTCGACATATTGATATAGCATGTGGAAAGAGACATTAAAACAATTCAACTATACTCAATTTAAGACTGAAATTGTGATGGAAATTCAGTTGAATTAACGAACAACCACTACTAGCACGTCTGCTGTGCAGTTATCGACGAGTTTAGCGTCGTCTTCGCAGTTTCCTCCGTCCTTCTGCGATGGTCGCTAAGGAGTTACGGCAACTATTCTACGTGCATTCGTTTCCGTAAACAAGATTAGCGCGCCACATGCAGTCGATAGCTGCTGCTATAGCATGTAGCAACCGCGGCAGACACCATGTGTGGCGTGCTTCACGATCTGAAACACGCTCCGTGAGAGAACGGCATATGTCAACTGCGAGCTCTTACACGCAGGTGTGTGTGTTAGTTGAGTGATTCCAATAATGCGTAACTCGGTACCTTTTAGTCGTAATTTATGACGTTACAATGAAATGAATACCCCTAGCTGCATACAGGCGTTGATATAAGTCAACGGGGACAGTTGAAAATGTGTGCCCCGACCGGGAGTCGAACCCGGGATCTCCTGTTTACATGGCAGACGCTCTATCCATCTGAGCCACCGAGGACACAGAGGATAGTACGACTGCAGGGACTTACCTCTGGCACGCTTCGCGTGAGACCCACAATCCCAACTTATTGTCCCGCAATATATATATGGCTCACCGGCCATTTGACCATCTTCTGTGCGGATGCACAAACCATGCCTGAACTCTTACGGGAATCGGCAAAAAGCCGCGAGTAATGAGTATAATGGGCAGGGGCATGGTCACCTATAGTGACATGTCCGAAAGAACAGATACCATCTTCATATACAGGGTGAAGCAAAATGCGCGCATTCGGGCTTCGCAGCACGACTCCTCACATGCCAGCGATAAAAAAATGCCATTCAAAATTTCGTCCGGCGAGTTCATCCGGCAGAAAAAGGACGTTAAAGAGTGGCTATCTGTCAACACTGTAACCTCATGTACAGTAACTACCTCTGTCAACTTTCAGTGCTTGCGCTGTACGGTTGGTGTAGTGTTTAGTGTTTTGGGTTAACATGCAGGATGTCGAGGGTTCGATCCTGGGTTCATGAATATGATTTTTATTTGGTAAATGTAGTCCATATGGTGCGGAATCTGTCATCTTAATCGTCAACAGCGATTGCAGCGGGTCCTCTGGAAAACATTTGCACTTACATACTACAATGGTAGAAATGGAACATGGTCAGCTTTGAAAGAAGCCCATTGCACATCGTGGGCTCGAATTTATTCCACAACTTCATCTACTAAATGCGAAACGTATTTTCTTTGTACCTTGCTCTAATGGTCACATAGGTTAGTACCAACTATTATTCTTGTCTCGTTGCAGTCCATTACATTTCTTTATGGCCTAACGTTATCAGCAGGACTAGCAATATGCTTTGCAAATAAGGTCCAAACTCGATTACTATTTCTATGTGTTATCTTCATGGTTCCATTAATTGTTTCAGCTGTCTATTTCTTATTTGTCTAACCACGTTTCAGTTGCGTTCAGCATTACAAAATGTTGTAAATGTAGGATACATGTGACATAAGAAACGGTATATATTACAGTATGAAATATCAGAATGAAAGTAGCAAATAAAAAGAATGCTCCGCAACCCAGGATTGAACCCTCGACCTCCTGCATGCTAACCCAAAACTCTATCCACTGCACGATCTGCACAGAGCAAGTAAAATGTGCTGTCAGAGGTATTTACCATTGATGTGGTTACAGTGTTGCCAGATTGCCACTCTTTAACATCCTTTTTCGGACGAAATCTTGAGACAGTCGCTGGCATGTGAGAAGTTGCGCTGTGAAGCCCGAGTGCGCGAATTTCGCTTCACGCTGTCTATATATATATATATATATATATAAAATAACTTTCTTGCGGTTTGTGAAGCTAACAGTTTTACATTACTGATAATTACAAGCAAGATGGCAGTCTTTGTACCATTTTGAAATGTTATCGATATCTGACGGAATATTTGTGCATCTCTTTTCAGACAGCACTGCACTGTAGATAATTGTATCATCTGCAGAAGTGGAAGGCTATTATTAATATTGCCTTCTAAATCATTGATATACACATGACAAGCAACGATCCCAAAGCACGTTCCTGCGACACACCTGAAGTTACATGAACAGCTGTTTTCCCACTATCGACAGCTTTATCTGAAAAGCAGCTTGGTGATACGCTTATCTTGACATAGGATGAGAACACACAGTCAGATGAAATAAAACTAGACACGTAGTGATCTTCTCTCCATAAAACTGTTTGATAATAGAACTTCGCTGACGAAATATGTACAGTGTTGTTGATGCAGGCGTCCTTTTTTAGTGACGTTAGTGATCGAGCAGTGGTGTAGTTCAAGAAGACCCAGTCGACGAGGACATCTCTAGTAGGGAAAAGTGGGCCAGTTGCTTAAGGGTAGGAAAGTGTATCGGATGTGTCTTTGGCAGCCTTACCAACGTGTGCCGAAAGTGCTTCGCGAAAAACATCCATTTGTAACGACAGTGGTCTTGCATTCACTGGGCTAAAAGAGAAGGGGTATATTTCAAGTTCAGTTTTTTTTCATTTCACCTTGGTGTTTCAAATATTATATCTTATTATAATACATTATCCATTTACTTTGTGGGCGTTTTTTTCGTGGGGAGTAAATGTAAGATTATGCATTTATACTATATTCTCGAGTGATCTGAGGCTCCTTGTCCCAATATGCTGCTCGTCTTGTAGTTTCACATGTTACGCGATACCTAATCGTTAATGACCCCTGTTATTTCTTAATAGACTTCTGCTCCAAGAGTCTACCAGTGCAGACTTGGCGAAAGAAGAGTGCGTGCAATAACTCAATTTTAGCATTGCGTGGAATTTGGAATGTTCCGTTTCCCAATGTGCTTCATGTCATTCTACCTATCGCTTGTAAAATGTGTATTGTAGAGCAACGGAGAAATTTCCTCAGTTACATTCGTGGTACTAATGTCGCCTTTGCTGAGATTACTATATTTCTTACCACGTACTAGATCCAAATGTACTGCTTTCGTGTTCTACTTCACAGGTCTCACATGTTTCCCAGTCGTCTAAATGTTACGCGGAGCTCATAGACCACGATAGTGACATTCGAATTTTCCTATTCGATGCAGATTAGCACTGTCCCCCATCCACTTTCCTGTGTGTTATCGTCTGTCTTAAGACCTGCAAACCATCGAAATACGATTCAGTAGAAAAATTCGCGCCAGCTGACGAGTCCCGTGAAAACGTGTAGTACGTTGGTGGCCGCTGCATGCTAAGTCGAGATGGAAGTTAAGAGTTCAAAGCAGATCGCAGCACGGGAGACGATAACCGAATGCAGAATTTCTCTTACCTGTTAGTGACGGGGAAGCGGATGGGCGGCTAACGCAGAACGCGATTCGTTGGAGGTATTGAGTAGACGTTTGGGAGGAAAGGGAGGTCGATGCGTTGTTCGCGGCGGTCCACCTGCGGAGGCTGCGCTGCCGTGTATTGATTGCCCGCGCCCGTCCTCCCGAGGGGTGGGTCCAGGCTAGGAGGGCCTAACCGAAGAAGCAGCGTGCTGTGCTGCCCTCTCCTGCTATCAAAGTGGTTACCTGCCAACGTTTGGAAGCAGTATCGTTCAACCGTACTTACTAACCCTCAGGTTGGTCTGAACTCTGCAATGCCATACTAGGTTTAATCCAATTGGATATATTATGCCTTTTCCCTCCTCCTACCTATGGACTCATGTAAATAGCCTGTTATTGGGGGACATATAGTTCTGCTTTCACATACATATTCCGCAAGCTACCATATAGTGCATGGCGAAGGGTACCTTGTACTACTACTACTACTACTACTAGTGATTCTCTTTCCTGCTTCTTTCGAAAACGGGGATAGGGAGAAACGAATGTCTGTACGCCTCCGTACGAACTCTAATTTCTCTTACCTTGTCTTCGGGGTCCTTACGCGGAAAGTACGTAGGCGGCAGTAGAATCGTTACGCATTCAGCCTCAAAAACCAGTCCGGTTCTCTAAATTGTCTCAGTAGTGTTTCGCGAAAAGAACGTCTTCCCTCGATGAATTCCCATTGAATTCACGGAGCATTTCCATAATGTGCTCTGAGGAGGAGGACGAGGCGGAAAGAAAAAACCGTGCACCACGAAGGAATTATACGAATGGGACGGAAACCGGTAGTCGTAATGTACACCTACAAACGAATGATTACAACTGGAGAAAAAATTGGATTATTTATTCAAGAGAGACAGCTTCACAAAATGAGCAAGTCAATAACGCGTTGGTCCACCTCTTGACCTTACGCAAGCAGTTATTCGGCTTGGCATTGTTTAGTGAAGTTGTTGGATGTCATCCGGAGGGATATCGTGCCAAATTTGTCGAAGGCGTGGATTAGAACGTCAGAGTCCTGGGCTGGTTGGTGGGTCTTGCCTATAATGCTCCAAACGTTCTCAATTTCGGGGAGATCCGGCGACATTGCTGGCCAAGGTAGGGTTTCACAAGCACGATGATAAGTAGTAGAAACTCTGATCGTGTGCGGGCGTGCATCGTCTTGCTGAAATGTAAGCTCAGGATGGCAACAAAACGGAGCGAAAAATATCGTAGTCGTACTGCTGTTCTGTACGGGTGCCCCGGATCACAACCAAAGGGGTCCTGCTATGAAAGGAAATGTCACCCGCAGACAATAATTCCTGGTACGTATATGGATATGGTGTCTGTTCTTTCGGCCATGTCCGAAAGAACAGACACCATATCCATATACGTACCAGGAATTATTGATGACCTGCAGTCGTCTAGAACGAAAACATGTCCCAAAGAACAGACACCACTGATGACCTGCAGCCATCTAGAACGAAATTAGAATTAATTTAATAACTTCAGCTGCTGGCGGAAGTTGATATATATCAACGGGGGACAGGTGAAAATCTGTGCCCCGACTGGGACTCGAACCCGGGAGCTCCTGCTTACGTGGCAGACGCTCTATTCCATCGGATCCGCCGAGGGCACAGAGGATAGTGCAACTGCATGGGCTATATATATATATGAGCGCCCGTCAGCAGCTGAAGTTATTAAATTAATTCTAATTTCGTTCTAGATGGCTGCAGGTCATCAGTGGTGTCTGTTCTTTGGGACATGTCCGAAAGAATAGACACCATATCCATATACGTATATAGTTCTGGCAATACTGGCCATGACCTTCTTCATCTGTGCGGATGCACACACATTCCCCGAACTTATACGGGACTTGGTAAGAATGTCTTCCACGAGTAATGAGACTGTTGGGGTGGGACACTACCAGTGTAGTGTGTGGAAGTACAAAGTGAGAATGTGGGTCTCGTGGGAGGCGTGCGTGAGATAGTACCTGCAGTCGCACTTTCCTCTGTGCTCTCGGTGGCTCAGATGGATAGAGCGTCTGCCATGTAAACAGGAGATCCCGGGTTCGAGTCCCGGTCGGGGCACAGATTTTCACCTGTCCCCGTTGATATATATATCAACGCCTGTCAGCAGCTGAAGGTATTAATATATAATTCTAATAATTCCTGGTGGTTGGGCCTTATTGTGGTGGACGACCGTCAGTCCCACCGCTGTCTGGGGCGTCTCCAGACACATCTTCGGTCTGAGACCTCATTGACTGGAGTAGAATTGTCATAAGAGATGAGACACGCTTCGGAGATGTGTTTGGAGACGCCTTTGTGTGATAACAACCTGACTCTCTCCCACCCTACGACCCGACAACCAGGAATGATGGTTTGGGGTGCCATTTGCTTTCATAGCAGGATCCTTTTCGCTGTCGTCAGCGGTATCGTTTTGTTTCCCTTCGTGGCAAACCATCCTGGGCTTACATTCCAGTAAGATAAAGCTCGTCCGCACACGGCAAGAGTTTCTAATGCTTGTGATCGTCCTTGTCAAACGCTACCTTGGCCAGCAAGTTCGGCAGGGCTCTCGAACCATTTCGGGATTTTGATGATCTGACTCACCAGTTAGGCAGAATTTGCCACGATATCTCTCAGGAGGAAATCGAACAATTCTGTCAGTCAATGCCAGGCCGAATAACTGCTTGCACAAGGGCCAGAGGTGGACCAACGCGCTACTGAGTTGTTTAGTTCGCGAAGTTCTCTCTCTTGAATAAATCGTCCGATTCTTTTGAATCATTTGTTTGTCGGAGCATGTTCATTACATCTGTCGATTTCCGTCCCATTCAGATAATTCCTTAAAGGTGAGTCGTCGTCTTTTTTGTCATAGAGTGCACTTGAGTGTTGATCGAAACTACCGGAAACAAACCTAGCAGCATGCCTCTTAAGTGTTTCGATATCTTCCTTTTTAATCCTACCTATTGGGGTTCCCAAACACTCGAACAGTACTCGAGAATGGGTTACACTAGTTCTCTATACGCGGTCTCCTTTATAGGTGAACCACACTTTACTACATTTCTCCCAGTAAAGCGGAGTCGACCATTCGCGTTCCCTATCACCTTCAGTGCTCGTTTCATTTCATATCGCTTTGCAACGTTAATCTTAGATACTTAATCGACGTGATTGTGTTAAGTGAAAATCACTGATACTCTGTTTGAACTTTACAGTATTGTTTTATCTATTAATCTGCATTAACTTAACTTTTTCTACGTTCTGAGCAAGCAGCCATGCATCACAACAAACAGAAATTTAAGTCACCAACGGCGACTCTTTGCAGTACCCTATGGCGTCATTAGTAAACAGTTGCTGATTGCTGCTTACTCTATACGTCAGATCTTTTTTGTATATAGAGAACAAGAAAAGTCTTATCGCCCTTCGCCGAGGTATTCCCAAGGATATCATTGTCTCTGACGAACATTCGCCGTTGAGCGAACTTGCTGGACTCGAGCCATTCACGTATTAGGGAACCTATTCCGTCTGCTCGGACCTCCGTTAACAGTCTGAAGTGGAGCATTGTCTCAAACGCTTCCCGGAAATCTAGGAATATTGAATTTATGTGGCTACCCTTCATCCATGGTTCGCAGCATATCTTATGTGAAAGTGGCAAGCCTCATATCGCTCATAGCTATGCTTCGTAAATCCGTGCTGATCTGTGGACGGAAAATTTTCTGCCTCAAGGAAATCAAGCTTTGACTACGTTCAAGAATTTCGCGAAGACTACAAACGAAAGTGCTAATTGGCATCCATCACACACACAACTCATTGACAGTGGCAGCAGAAAATATTCCTGGGATCGACCGAGGACAGAATCCAGGAAATCTGAATCTGTAGTCTCTTACACAAGTAGCCACCGGCCACACAAAGTTTCCATAGCGGGTTACACGTTCAGCAGCTGGTTGCTGTGAAGCTAAAAGGAAAGAAAAATGCTCACTCTGCAGGAAGAACATTCGTATAGAGTGCCATAAATAAAAATACGCTACATGACAAAAAGAAATAGCAGGAGGGCAATATTCTCATTCTCACTACTTAATAACTCCCCATAACACACACACACACACACACACACACACACACACTCTCTCTCTCTCTCTCTCTCTCTCTCTCTCTCTCTCTCTCTCTCTTTGTGCGTCTAGTACATGAAGAACGATACAGGAATACATGAAAGAGAAAAATTAATGTAAGTGTAAAAAAACTGTATATTTTTAAATAGTTAGATAACTGAAATTAGCTGACAAGAATCACTATATATTCCCCATCAAAACACGTATAATTAAATTATTTTATTTATATTATAGACCACTGATGATACCTAGCATGAATAACGAAAATAGATTTGGTAGACACAAATAAAACATTCAGTTGCAAAAGAAGGAACTTTATTATCTGCATGATAAGAGTAACTGAAGCAACAATTCAGGACACCTGGCTGCACGTATTAACAAGTTGTAGCTGCGTCAGCAGTCAACACCAGATACTAACAGGCTCTCGCTGCTTGCAAAGTGTCACACTCGTATTTATCAGTTTCTTGTCGTCCCACCTCCACTGACAACTTAGGAAACACCATAACACATCGGCTTTCTGGTAAGCGTATGTATTCGTAACATGAGTAAGCGTTTACCTACGGTCTTCAATAATTGTCTGTTGACCAACAAATCACTTTTGAAGCGATTTCTTTTTCCCTGCAACACAGTTTCTCCTCGTCCCCGCATGTAGTTAAAAAGGTCGAACACTACTAACATTAGGACTAAAAATGGTAAGTAATTTAGGAGAAGTACAAACAGACTGAACTCTCTCACGAAGGAACTAAGAATATAGCAGCGCTCAAAAGGGAATCTTGGTACTTCGGCTTACTTCAAAGGAAATTCTATTTAATTGCGGGTAAAGGGTGCAGAGTAATTGTTCTTAGTCAGGAAATGTTAAGGGGCAAGGTTAAAATATCCTGCACGAACATGTAACGTTAATTACAGCACCTGTTCTTTTCGGTTCTAAGTTAATCAGCCTCTAAACTCTGTACTTGGCTACCTGAAATCGAGTTACACAAACTACTTTAAATATCCCATTTACTCTTACAAAGCAGCATAGTGCACCTTTAAGGCCATTGAGAGCAACAAGTGGAAATGTAGTCCACTGGAAAGCAAAAATAAAATAAAAGTAATAAAAATTACAGAAATAAGCTTAAGGGCGTAAAGTCACAGGTATGGAAATTTATATTGTCACTCAAAAGCAAGATTATTTGTTTTATAACCACAGATCTCTAATACATTTTTCTCTCAACGTAATTATATGTTCATAACAAGCATTCAGAAAGGAATACCGTATCTAAGTTGGATGCCATGTTCAGATAGTTCATTGGTAACCTTGTCGATGTCCGTAGGTAAAGGTAGTTTGATGGTCCACCCTGATTTCACTTTTTGACCTCCACAAAACATTTTGCATTGATTGTTTCAGCATAAATAACTAATTAGAAATATTAAGTAAAACTTGCTGGGTACGAATTTCGCATGTCTGCATAATTAATTACGAAATTCAAAGATCAAGAACTGCCCTTTTCAATCTATTATGGAAGCGTTTTCCTCTCACTTGTGGTTTTACGAGTGTGCCTTAGTACCGTTAACATACTAATTTTTCCGCTTAATTTTATCCCTTGACATAGAAAATACCAACTCTTTTTTCCATGCTTGCCATCAATGTGCCACAGTTGTACTTCCAGTAGAGGTCGTTCGAGAAAACGATAACGTAAAGTGTTTGGATGTACAACATATTTATTCTTTCTGCGAGTCAACTACTCAGTAGGATTTTATACTGATATGTTTTCTTTTTGTTTGTGTCTTATACCGTATGTAACACGATTGCGTCAATAAATATACTATTATTTTAATTCTTTCTGTTTCAGGTAAGCTCCCTTGTACGCTCTTGGTCGCCGTAACGTAAGTACTGAGACCAACTACGAGTTTCACTACTGTTTAATATCGATCCTCTCCGACATTATGTCGTTTAATCAGAAGTTGCCGCGTCTGGTCCTTTTAATTCAACGCCTGCCATCATTGACACAATACAGCCAACGAGATGGTACACTGGACTGGCATTTAGGCGAAGCAGAATTGAAATCCCTGACATTCCTTGATTCCTTCAGCAAATACTAGGGACAGTACGTGCCATAAGCTCACGGCGGATGCCTCGTCTCATAATCCTCCGCACTTAGGTCCTAATCACCACGGCGTCGACGGGTCGTTTAACAATTCGCGACCGTCTAAGGAGTAAAGAAATAAGAACCCGCAGTTTCTCTTGACGCAGATACTTAAGCAGGTTGTCTTCCTAGAAATTTTTGACAGTAGTGGGCTTTGTGCTACTGTCTTCACGCTCGCCCACTGAGGCGTTAGTCTGAGGCTACCGTAGCTCGACGCATGTAAGCAGCCCATAGTGGCTTGCCTTGTATGTATTCTGTTTTGCAAATATTGTGAGTAAAGCTTTATCGCTTGATTTTAGTTTAATACGTGACATGCCAATTTGATAGTTTTATTTCTGATGAAGGCACTCATAGCAATGCCGAAACCTGGGTCAAAAGACTTTTGTTTTGCGACCAGGGGTTGCTGTTGCTGTTAATTTTAATCAGAAAAAATGCTGAATTCGCATAAGTGCCAAAACTAGAGTTGTAGGGAGAGGAAATTGTCGTCCATGGCTACTGCAGCCTGTTTAGATTATGATTATGATTATGATGATGATGATGATGATGATGATGATGATCAGGTTGATGGCGACAGCAATTCAAGTAATTGTTATCCAGATCCAGTGAGCGATTTTTACAGTGTGTGTAACGAAAGTAGGACTATTTAGCCTGAGAACACTAAATGCTGTTACCTCATTTAGAAATAAAACAGTTCATTGCTTCAGATGTCTTGTATACGGACTTCGCCTTTCATAAATTAGTTGGTATAAAACCAGTAAACCCGCGATTCTTTAAACATTCGCACTCCCATGTATAAAACAAATTAAAATTTCTGATTACTTCGCGAATGAATTGATATACCAAGTATTTGGCTTTAAACATGTAAGCAAGAAAATGTTTGAAACTGTGCTTAAAGTTTGTTGGAAGTCGCTCAGTGCTACCATGAAATACTGGATGAATTTAGTCTGAGTAACTTGTGCTCCGTTGTAAGCAAAATATGGTTTTTCACGTATCTCAGTGTTTATGACGTTGTACGTCCTGAACTGTGTGCCGTACGATTGTGTAGAACTTTACAGGGGCATTCAGTGCTGCATGTGAATAATGTCTGCAAAATGTGTCGCGGACAGAGTAGTTAACAATGAACTAATAAGTTAACATCATTTTTATGCGTCAGCTTTACTGCGATGAACTTAGTTTCATCATCAGAAAAAATATCTGTATGGTGCGAAAATTGGCAATTGACCATAAGTAATGAAAAGTGCGAGGTCATCCACATGAGTGCTAAAAGGAATGCATTAAACTTCGGTTACACGATAAATGAGTCAAATCTAAATCCTTTAAATTCAACTTAATACCTATGAATTACAGTTACTAGCAACTTAAATTGGAAGGAACACGCAGAAGATGCTGAGGGGAAGGCAAACCAAAGACTGCGTTTTATTGGCAGAACACTTCGAAGATGCAACAGATTTACTAAAAGAGACTGCCTACACTACGCTTGTCCGCCCTCTTTTGGAATACTGCTGCTCGGTCTGGGATTCTTGGCAGATAGGAGTAACGGAGTACATCGAGAAAGTTCAAAGACGAGCAGCACGTTTTGTATTATCGTGAAATAGGGGAGAGTGTGTCACGGACATTATACAAGATTTGGGATGGACGTAATTAAAACTAAGGCATTTTTCGCTGCAGCAGAACATTCTCACGAGATTTCAATAAACAACTTTCTCCACAGTGTGCGAAAATATTTTGGTGAGGCCGGCGTACATTTGGAGGAACGATCATCATAATAAAATAAGGGAAATCAGAGCTCGCACGGTAAGATAGACGTGTTCGTTTTTCCCGCGCGCTCTTCGAGATTGTTGTAATAGAGAATTATTGTGAAGGTGGTTCGATGAACCCTGTCCCAGGCACTTAAGTGTGATTTGCAGAGTATCCATGTAGATGTAGATCCTTTTGTGGGGATGTCAGCGATAAACAGTTTCGTAAAGGTCGTGTAAAGTTTGTTGGAAGTCACAGAGTGCTGTCATACTCAAATACTGGACGAATATAGTCTGGGTATTTGGGCGCTGTTAGTTGACGCTGGCCACACACACACACACACACACACACACACACACACACACACACACACACACACACACACCTCCTAACCGTAATACTTGCCTTACTGCGTTAAACCTTTAACATAAAATTGTGCCTCTTAATGAGCAGATCATAACAGAATTTTAAATTTTCACATCAGGTCAGTAATTGTACGAAATATTGTCAATCAGTTTTATGTTGCCACTGGAAGCCGTTACTGAGGCAACTTTCCACTGGGTCTTTCTACGATGAATCATGAACCGGGGTGGACGTTTAGTAATATAGGTCGTTGAGGGTGCCTGGATATACTTTTAGCGATAACACACCCAGAAAAAAAATCAGCAAACGTTAGGCCAGCATATTTTGTGGAAAATACTGTAAATGGACGCTTTGTCAGCAGCGGGTATAGGGAAACGATTCGCTGAGGACTGCTGCCGGCAGCCGTCATAAAATATTGATGCTGCGTGTGGCCGTCCAATCAACGTCAAATAGACCAGCCGAAAGAGGTCTTGACTGGCGTGCCTTCCGTGACTGACGGAAAGCGGTGGGACCGTGTGCAGCGGTTATGGAAGTTTCGCAAAGGTGGAGTGCGCTGGCTTCTCACATTAGCTAAATAGCTGCCTCAGTAACTAGTGCACTGTGGGTTGCAAAGTTCAGGAATACAACTGCGAGGACTACACAAATACATTGTTTTAGTTTTGTCATAATCGCAATGTGTTCATGAAATAACACCACTTTCGCCGTACTACGTGGGCCTATGATGTCCATTTTTGTTCCACGAACAGCCATTCTCAAGCAGTTCGGCCATGCCGTGACTAAATTACAACATGGACATTTACACATATTTCCAGTATGAAATCAGAGCAGCAACAGCTACTTCTGTAAGAAATTTTTTATTCTAATTCTCTCGCAGTAGCGTTTTATTAAGATGGCAACTAGTTTCGAACCACCGAGTTGCCGTGGCTTGAAAATAAATTTGGTAAATCGGAACTAGTCGCCTGCTTAATAAAACGCAACTGTGACGGAATAGCAATAGAAAAAATTAACCTTCTCGCACTATAGGAGCCGTATTAAACCGAAGTGCCATAGAACATACCAATGTGCCATAATATTTGACACTGTAGCAGTCCAGAGCTGTACATTCTTCCTGTAAATAAACGAAATCACATAACGAAACCGATCGTGAATAGAACTGGACGACCTGCAGTCGTCAGACAATAATGTCATTTCACGGATAGACTGAATTTGAAAAAAATCGTTTGGGGAATGTAGAACGGTAATTTACCCAGAACTGCTGACTGCAATGATTCACAGTGAATCAGTTATGAAAGAGAAACGGCAGGTGCGTAAAATACTTTATAAGTATTACTAAAGTTACTCTGTCGCTCAGTTTCACACAAGAAGCCCAAATCTTTCAACATTTCGTGCCATGTAACATGCTTCTCATCAGTCGTTATAATGAAGTATTAAAAAAAAAAAGTATGACGCATGTGTTGTTCTAATCTAAAAGTGTCAGAATAACTGAATGGGTGAAAGATTTCTTACATCTCAGAAAGCCGTGTCCGACAAACTACTGTAGTTTTTAAACTAACCTTCGGATTGTCAGTTGTTTTACTTCATGTAAGCCATTGATACGTGTCATTTTCATAATCGAAAATAATAGCAAATGTTTAGAAAATTTTGTGCGTTTTATGTGCTTTCTCAGAAGTTGTGAGTTTAATAACTGAAAGCACAGAATATTTGAAAGTCAACCAAAGATTGCGTTTTATTGGCGGAACATTTACAGAATGCAGCAGGTCTACTAAGAGACTGTCCTACACAACGCTTGTCCGTCGTCTTCTGGAGCACTGCTGCGCGGCATGGGATAAACATCAGATAGAATTGACGGAGGACACAGAAAAATAGAATTGACGGAGGACACAGAAAAAGTTCAAAGAAGGGCAGCTCGTTTTGTATCATCCCGAAATGGGGGGAGGTAGTTGTGCCACGATGATGTTATGATCGCGATTCGGGGTTCGCAATCTTTAAAACACAGGCATTTTTCGTCGCGGGAGGGTCTGTATACGAAATTTCAGTCACCAGCTTTCTCCTCCGAATGCGAAAGCGCGTTGTTGGCAGCCGCCTACACATGGAGAAATGATCATCATACTAAAATGAGAGAAATCAGAGCTAGCACGGGAACATTTAAGTATCTGTTTTTCCAGCGCGCTGTCCGAGAGTGGAACAATAGAGAGATGCCTTGAAGGTGGTTCGATGAACCTTCTGACGGGCACTTAATTGTGAGTGACAGAGTACTGATGTAGATGTATTGTTTCCAGATGCTGTATTACAAGCCCATAAGCATCTGCTATACGGAACGATGACTTTTAATTTTTAAATTTTAATTTTGGCTTAGAACGTTCTTAGTCACATTGTCATCGACTGTAAACGCAGTTTTGAAGTGATCCCCGGTTGGTAATGGAACTAATGCCACACACTTTGTCCAGACATGCTGTCCGCCATGCGATATATTGGAAAATTTGTGATATCGACTTGCTGTAGCGCTGTGTAACGAGTAGGTGGCGGCGTGGCGTCACGTTCTCAAAGTCGTGCATTTCAGAATGCGCGATAGATCGCGGACCGGCGTTTTAATGACCTCACTTGCAGGTGTTGCCGACTCACGCTTCTAATCTGCTCATATGAAAGCCTCAGCAATTGGCACCTGCGTGCAGCTTGCGTTCGGTCACGAAGTGAAACTAATTTGCTTCGCATTATGACTTTAACCCGATCATTACCGGCTCCATACGCTCAGATCAGGGAAAAAGAAACACGCCTACATGCTGTTTCGCGCGACTTTACCCGGGTGTAGTCGCACTCGTGAGTCAAACAGGCCACGCCCAAGGTCACTGTCTCGTGACATGGTCGTCACTGTCGGGTCAAAAGTGATGTAACACCTTCTTGAGGCATGCACTTGAATATTTCCTCTTCTTTCAATGTAGCAGAGTACTGCGGGATGGTACGAACAAGACAGACAAAAACAAGATCGTTCATCTTCGCCTTGATGTGGAGTGGCAGTGTTAACATACGGTACTCCACCCTGTTCACCAGTCGAAGTTGAAAGTTTACCCACTGAAACGCCGCGTGAACACGAGCAGACTCCATTTTGCCTATTTTTTATTCACGTTATTGTGTCCTTACGCAAACTAAAGCTATTTCGGTACCGGTACTATTCTTTTTCACTCTTCCTTCTACGACTCGGCGTCCCGAAGCATAGTTCGCCTTGTTCTTCAGGTTACGCTTCTCAGTTAGAAGCAAGCACTACAGCACACATGATCTGCACAGTGGCCTTGCATGGGATACGTTATGTGCATCTCTGGTCCACAGGTAACTGAACGGTTTGTGGCCGTAGGTACGTCGACTACCATTGTAATTTCCCCACCCTTTCCTTTGTTGTATCAAATGCAGCGTCTCTCTTGTGCCGTCTGCCACTGGTTTTCGATGAGTGTTGCCGTGATACTACATCTCCTGTACTATTGTCACCTAGTAATGGCTCAGCATAACGAGGCTTGTATTAGTTGATTCGCTCATTGGCGAATTAAATTTTCTTAAGAGTTCTTCTAATGAAACCCAACATGGCATTTACTTTTCCTACCACTAGTTTTAAATGATAGTTCCGCGTGACGTGGTACCGCATACATCCTCCTGGATATTTTACGGTTGTTACTGTTTCCATCGTATGGTCACGAATCGTGTAGTTGAACAGAAATAGGTCCTTCTGTCTGTGTTTGGGTTGAGTACCGACTGCAGGTCCCTTTATCGGTATCTAGTTACCGTCCTCTGTAGATCCTCCTGTGTTTAGCCATGATTAGTGGCGTTAGAAAAACATGTGCTGCTATGGGTCGCTGTCGTCCCTAACAGGATTAAAGACGCAGTTGCGAGTCTCGGCTATTTCTCTTGGTATTCCCGTAAAGACGAAAGTATCAGACATGAATTGCCCAGTAACCAATCCACTCTTCGCAGTCCGAAGGTGTGTTCGTCGTTGAGACTGACCAACTTGAGGTATGAAATTCGCAAGCATATTTTTCTTTCTTATTTCAGATACATGGCCCATTTCTTGCGCTATTCTGATTGTTGTGCTTCGCTTAAGTGGAACTCTGGTACCATTTGTAATGATTATTATATTTTGTCTACTGGCAGGCCTTGGTACATAGTTCATTGAGTCGATGTCGGAAAAGTGCTTTGGGGCATAATACCTCATTGTTCTGTAAAGTGCAATAAATAAAAGGCGATGATTCTACGAGTAAGACGGTCTTCTTCGGCAGTCTCGGAACCCTGCAGGGGCCGTTGAAGTCGCTCGAAACATCAGTTTATATTGCATCATACGGACTGACACAGTCTACGCCAAAACGATTTTATTGTAGTTTTCTCCTGTCGCGGAAGCAGTCACTTGCATATGTTTTGCTCTAAATCGAGATGTCAGTATTTAGTTCCGCACGAAGTGATGGGTACAGGGACAGTTGCTGTAGTCAGTTGAGTGGAGATTCAGAGAAGCTACTGTGGATGGAAAATCGCAACATCAACAGCCACGTGTAATGTATGCATATGTTTGCCCCTGTCGGAGTTACTGGTGCACGCACAGACGGCGAATCCAGGCTCGATGCACACGGAGAGGCGCTGTTCCAACCCAGGACCGCAGAACCAGTCTGAAGCCCCCCTGCAAGCTGGCGGCAATTCCGCTGAATGCCTTGAAACTCGTCTGACAGCTGCTGCAGGCAAATCGCTGATGGCGGAACAGAATCCTGGTGACGGCTTCATCAATCATGCTGTACTTACCGATAACATTGGAGGAGAAATTCCCCGAACTGTAGATATAGTTAAAATGTTACACAAGTTGCAGCCGTCAGTAATCTCGGCGCTTAAGGAAAATGAAAGAAAACATTTTATCCAGGTATTGTACTCTGCTGTCAACGACTTAATAGCACAGAGCTGACTGACCAAGTATGAGATATGACGCCTGTGGAGGTGTATTGAAGAGGCGCATACAGGAATCAGTGTGCCAATGTGGTTACTTAAGTGGGAGACATCGTAGTGTAGCAAATTATCCATCCTCAGCAACTGTAGTCGTATATCACGAAATAATAAATAACCAGTTGCATAAAAGAAATTTAATTTCTTTACCCGTTTGGGCACTGTGTGCCCTTCTTCAGAAGGTTACACCTATCGCATTATTTGCGAATGTCAGTAACAATATGCATTCAGCAAAATGCTATGTTCATGTGGTTCATAGTGTCCGTAAAAAGTTCGTGTAAAGAAGCGAAAAAAGGGCGCACATCAAACCAGAACAGGAGCTGATCAGGTAATAATTAGCTGATCAACTCCTATTCGGGCATGATGTCTGCACTTGTCATTTCACTTCTTTATGGAATTTTGTACAGACTCTATGAACCACTATGCTGTATGAATCTTGAGACTCGTCTGCAGCCGGCCGGAGTGGCCGTGCGGTTCTAGGCGCTACAGTCTGGAACCGAGTGACCGCTACGGTCGCAGGTTCGAATCCTGCCTCGGGCATGGATGTGTGTGATGTCCTTAGGTTAGTTAGGTTTAATTAGTTCTAAGTTCTAGGCGACTGATGACCTGAGAAGTTAAGTCGCATAGTGCTCAGGGCCATTTGAACCATTTGAACTCGTCTGCAGCGCCTGTCACAGGTTCGTGACCAGATTGGTTGGACCCTAAATATTGGAAAATCTTGGCTTGATCAGATGAGTTCCGATTTCAGTGGGTAGGAGCTAATGTAGGGTTAGAGTATGGCAGCGACCCCACGAAACCCTGGACCCAAGTTGTCGGCGAGTCACTATGCGGACTGGTGGTGGTTCCATAATGGTGTGGGCTGTGTTTACATGGGATGGTCTGGGTACTCTCATCCCACTAAATCGATCATTGACTGGAAATGTTTATGTCGGGCTACTTGGAGACCATTTGGAGCAATTCATGGACTTAGTCTTCCCAACAACAATGAAATGTTTATACACTACTGGCCATTAAAATTGCTACACCACGAAGATGACGTGCTAGAGACGCGAAATTTAACCGACAGGAAGAAGATGCTGTGATATGCAAATGACTAGCTTTTCAGAGCATTCACACAAGGTTGGCGCCAGTGGCGACTCCTACAACGTGCTGACATGAGCAAAGTTTCCAACCAATTTCTCATACACAAACAGCAGTTGATTGGCGTTGCCTGGTGAAACGTTGTAGTGATGCTTCGTGTAGGGACGAGAAATGCGTACCATCACATTTCCGATTTTGATAAAGGTCGGATTGTAGCCTATCGCGACTGCGGCATTGCTGCTCGCGTTGGTCGAAATCCAATGACTCTCAGCAGAATATGGAATCGGTGGGTTGAGGTGGGTAATACGGAACGCCGTGTTGGATCCCAACGGCCTCGTATCACTAGCAATCGATTTGATTGGCATCTTATATCTCTGAGTCAACAGATGGGGGCGTTTGCAAGACGACAACCATCTGCACGAACAGTTCGACTACGATTGCAGCAGCGTGGACTATCAGCTCGGAGGCCATGCCTGCGATTACCCTTCACGCTGCGTCACAGACAGGAGCGCCTGCGATGGTTTACTCAACGATGAACCTAGTTGCACGAATGGCAAAACGTCATTTTTTCGGATGAATCCAGGTTCTGTTTACAGCATCATGATGGTCGCATCCGTGTTTGGCGTCAACGCGGTGAACGCACATTGGAAGCGTGTATTCGTCATCGCCATACTGGCGTTACTTTTCAGATGTGTTACGACCCGTGGCTCTACCCGTCATTCGATCCCTGCGAAACCCTACATTACAGCAGGATAATGCACGACCGCATGTTGCAGGTCCTGTACGGGCCTTTCTGGATACAGAAAATGTTCGACTGCTGCCCTGGCCAGCACTTTCTCCAGATCTCTCACCAATTGAAAACGTCTGGTCAGTGGTGGTCGAGCAACTGGCTCGTCACAATCAGCCAGTCATTACTCTTGATGACTGTGGTATCGTGTTGAATCTGCATGGGCAGCTTCACCGGTACACACCATCCAAGCTCTGTTTGACTCTTTGCCCAGGCGTATCAAGACCGTTATTACGGCCGGAGGTGGTTGTTCTGGGTAGTGAATTCTCAGGATCTATGCACCCAAATTGCGTGGAAATGTAATCACATGTCAGTTCTACTATAATATATTTGTCCAACCCGTTTATCATCTGCATTTCTTCTTGGTGTAGTAATTTTAATGGCCAGTAGTGTATACGAAAATGTGCTCTGTTAGAACAGTCTAGACAGTTCGAGCGAATGGTTTGGGCACCGATTGAACGTTTATGGGACGTAATAGAGAGGTCAATTCGTGCACAAAATACTGCACCGGCAACACTTACGCACATATGGTCGGCTATAGAGGCAGCATGGCTCAATGTTTCTACGGAGGACTTCCAACGACTTGTTGCGATCGTGCCACGGGGAGTTGAACTACGCCAGGCACGTGGTGGCCCGGCACAATGTTAGGAAGTATCCAATGACTTTTGTCAGCTCGGTGTATATTAATTTTGGATGTCACACAATTATATTTTTTATCGTGCAGCTTAACGACATAATTTCAGTCTGGTACGTAGTCCTCATTAACTCTAGAAACAAAATGTATTGTTAATTATTATTATTTTACTGTTTATCGTACGGCTTTACCAGTGCAAGTGCGGTATTGACATCGTAAATTTACATAACATAACATATAAGTACAAATATACATATACACACACAATAATAATAATAATAATAATATAAACAGAACAAACACCATTATTAAATCTGAGCAAAGTTGAAATATAATCACAGCTACAATTCGCCAAAAAGTTATGTCCAAATGTGACAGCCATTTAATGGCAACGAAGTCTCTCCAGTCACCACAGAATCTTCGCAGTGGGCAATCTTGCACTAGATGTTGTAATGTTTGTTCATCAGTTTCACAGTCACACATTGGGTTATCATTTGCGTCTCATTTGTACAGCATGGATTTAGTTCTCGCGTGTCCAGTTCTCACACGGTTAAGCTGGCACCAGATTTTACGAGGAAGCTGCATTCCTGGGAGTTGTTGGCTGCGGTCCTCTATTTTGTGTCGGTTAATGTCACTATTGTTCCACTTGGTTTTCCAGGATTTGTGGCAGTCGTAGGTATTTCCTTGGGCAAGTATTATGTCTTCCCACATTGGCGCTCATGATTTAAGGCGATATTGACAGCGGTCATCTAGTACTTGGTGTATCGGTAGTACTCTTGCCTTATCTGCATGATTTATTTTTTGCTATTCCTGAATTGTTGCCTGCTGTCTACGGATTTCAGGCGGAGTGATGTTTGAGAGAACATGAAGCCATTCTGGAGGTATTGACTTTAGTGTCCCTGTCATTGTCCTCATGGCTTAATTGATCTGGGCGTCAATCTTCTTTACATGGGTACTGCTACTCCACACAGGGGCACAGTACTCTGCCACGGAATAGATGTGTGATATTGCTGCAACACGTAGTGCATTTGCATCCGCTCCCCATGTGATACCTGCTAATCTCTGGATGATGTTGTTTTGAGTTTTCAATTTCTGGCTGGTTAGTTCCATGTGTTTCTTGAAGGTAAGTGACCTGTCAAGAGTTATGCCTAAATATTTGGGAAATTTGTTATGTTTAATTCGTTTTCCGCAGAAAGTAATATTTAGTTCTCTATCTGCTAGTCTTATTTAAATGGAAGGCTCAGGTCTCTGTTTTATTTTGGTTTGGGCACAGGGATAGCAACTGACGGGATTAATGTGTGGCTGCGTACGTCTGCACAGTGTATGAGGCTGTGACTTCTCATCTCCCTCCACGTGTCTCTTCCTCCTCCTCCTCAACACGTGATCTGCAACGTGTTCTGCGCCAGGGTGAAAGGGTGGGGCGACAACTGTGGAACGTGCAGTCCTCAAAGCGGGCTGCTGGCATCAGTTACACGTGCGGGTAGCGGCGGCGGCGGCGGCGGCGGCGGCGCCGCGTGTTCCGCCTGCGGCTGCACGTGCATGCCGCAGCCTGCCACGTGGATCTCTCTCTCTCTCCGTGCAGGCTCTCCTTGACGGTGACGGATAGGGCTGCCGCGCGGACGGACGGACGGCGGCCATTACTAGTTTCCGGCCAGCCTGTTATCGGGGCTTACCCGCGGGTGCACCCAGGTGGAAACGGCGCATGCGTAGAATACTGATGCAACTTGTGGTAAACAGGAAGGCGTTACTTGCGTTTATCTTGTTGTAATTGAAATACGGGGGAAATGGTAGTTTTGTGTATTTGTAGTCGGTGTTTTCCTTTCGTGCTCACTCTCTTAGCCAAGGTTACTAACGCAAATATGTGCCCCTAACACCCTCTTATTGCACAGTATCTGATATTGGTTTCTTCAATATGTTGAAGACTGCAGATCTTCAAAAATATTGTCACTCGTTCATTGCATGAATTTCTGTAAAGAAATGAAAAATGTAAATGAAAAGTTGGCTGGAAGCTGTATATGAAAGCAGTGTGTGGTAATTCGACGAAATGAAGTTCCTGATTGACCAGGAAATGCCCCATACTTCGTTTTCCACAACATCGGAGGTAAGTAAAGATCATGGTATCATTAGAGTTGGCAGAGAAGTTCATTTTACTGGTAGCAGTTGTCAGAATTGACAAGTAAGACAAGGTTAGGTGTCCAGCGAGCATACGTATTTATTTTTCTGGCAAGGGTTGTCACAATACACACATACGATAATGTAAGCTTTTAGTAAGCACAATTATTTTATTTCATTCGCAACAGTAATTATGGAAGAGAAATGCGTAGAAAACAATACATGAACACGATAAGTTATACTGTTCTCTTTTTTAATTTGCATTAGACTTTTTTGTGGTTTTCGAAGATGCGATGCGATGCGATGCAAGAGCCTCTGGTCCACACACAGTCACAGAAGGCTTGTCTGACATCGTTCGTCCATCCTTCAGAATTACTGTGTGTGTGTGTGTGTGTGTGTGTGTGTGTGTGTGTGTGTTGCAAGGCAAACAACTGGGTAGCAATACATGCGAGTTCTATATCGCAGGCATGTTGGCTGTGAAGGCAGAGTTTTAACTGCCGCGTTCCAGGCATAAGTATCTCGCATTCTTGGTCTTTGACTCACTGTATCGACGCAATATCATTGTGTCAGTAATACTGAACGTGTGAGGGCTACTGCAGGGCGACTATATTCGACACACAGGTAGATTTACTGCAAATCGTTTCTATTCCTTAGACTCGAAGTACCAATTGGCGACCCCCTAAAACGTTTCGTTAGTCGTATGTCTTCATTGCCTGCAAATTCGTGTCAGACTCGACTGCCGTATTCCACCAGTACGTCTCAGCGGGTCGAGTCGATGAAGTAACGAAACGGCGCACCCATTTCTGACAGACTCGGGAAGAGCTTGTACCGACGCAGAGTAACGCATAGGTTTTCCATTTCGTTGTTCTTCATGCCTTCCTGTACTCCTGTGAATTTGCTCTCGCGATGCGCCTGACCAGCAAACATAAATGGCGTAATAAAAGTTAGTGGGTTTATTTCACACGTCAATAATTTTTTCCAAACTTGAATCTCATTTCTTACCTGTGTCCTGTAAATAGCAATGGTGTTGATACCGTAATCCAAACATGATTTTATTTAGTCTGTAGTCGTAACTCACCTATTTGATTCAACAAGTAATAGACATATCATAAACAAAGAAGTGAAGTATTTGCTGAAAGTGATTTACGCAACATTAAATTTGGTGGTATCAATGAAACGTTTCGTTAGATGCAGTAATTTTCAGGTGGATATAACTGAATGTGGAATAAAAATACGTATTTTGAACCAGCGACCAATAAACTACCTATTCATCCACCGGTTTCGTGACGCTGAGAAATGTTAGCGTATGTCTAATTATTCATACGCAACAACTTACACGGATACTAAAACTTAATATACGGAGAAATAGCTAAACTCACATTAAGAAATTTAAAGTGTCTCCAGCTGGAAACATTTTTTTAGAAAAAGGTCTATATTTACAACACGATTGCTGTATTCAGCTTTTCTCAAAGGCCCCATGCACATGAGTTGCCCGTAGTAACTAAATTGCTATGTACAGTGACAGACAACAGAAAACCCAGGAAGTATTTACAATTAGACTAACGCGGGATTGACCCTTCTTAATAAACGTAACAGATGATGTTGGTAATGACCAAAGTTGACTTCTATTCAGCGCTATGCTCGATTTATCAAACTGTGAGACACGCGAATCAGCATTGCCTGGGGGATAGCAGCAACTGCGTTTCCAGTGTCCTACTGTAGCTCCTCCAGTGTGTGAGGATTATTTGAGTACACGTGATCCTTCAATTTTACCCGCAGAGAGAGAGATCAAGCGATCGAGATGTCCAGGAGGTTGCACTGCCTCTGCTGACTGTCCTCTCCAAAATACCTCACACTCTCTTGACAGGGTTGTCAAGGCGGCTCCGTCTTGCTGAAAACATCCATACAGTCGCTCATGTTGTGTCTGTTGATCCACATATGTATTAAACAGTTTCGCGACATATCAGTTAGCATTTACATGTCGGAGAAACCCCCGTGTTACATTGTGGGCAATCAGATTCTGCGCATGAAGCACCAGTCTTGAGATGATGCAGCAGCTGTTCAAAGCACTAATGGCGATTAATGGGGTATGCTCTGTCAGCTCACAAAGCCTGAAAGGATGAACCAGGCCTCAACTTAAGAAATAAAAAACAGAGGATCCAAAAGTCGTGATTCCACGTAGAATCCACTGGCAGAACTCAACACGTGAAAGTTCCTTTGGACGCCTTCGGTCATGTCCAGCAGTAAATCTGTAAGGATATAGATGTAGATGCTTCTCGTTAATGTTTCGACACGACGATCTGTTCGGTTCCTCTTGCACGGATTGAGATTCCGTTGGAAATGATTTCCAGGTTATCCTCCACTCGACAATATTTCGTAGTGGTCGAACTCATTTAGAACAGTTACGGCTTTTGTTCGTTACAGAGATCGTTTCGCGCCATTTTGCCACTGAGTTTTACATTGCAGACATGGCTGAAGATTTTGCCAAAACACCTGCAGTCTTAAACTGTTGTGCAAACAGTTCCACGCTCGTTTTCAACGAATTCGTTTGACAATCGAAAATGAACGGACACAGTTTTATCCCTAGCGCCTTTTTGTTTTGCATTCAGCTGGTCACTAAACAAATCTGCTGCGCTCTCACTCACTCACTCAAACTAATGACGCAGTTGTAATGTAATACCCGTCTGGTAAAGGAGATTGAAACATTAGATTTTGTTGTACTTTAATAATGTTCGTAAATTTGTATTCGACATGTTGTCTACTCAGTTTTCACTGTACATTTGATTCTGGAGTATGAAATCACGTAGTATTCAAGAACTTCTACGTTGTGATTATTCAGGCAGACGTGCAATATTTCTTGTTAGAAATTTTTGCAGCAGCTAGAACGAGAATGACGTACCGCTGAGGAGGTCGCTCTGAAAAGTCTGGGAGCGCGGTTAACAGTTTCCAACCTCCCAAGTCTGCCGCCTTTGCGGATGACTCGCCAGAGCGGGACACTGTTATCCTTTTGTATCTGCTTGCTACCGTCAACGATCCGCTAACTCCTGTACCGAAAGCGACCGACCGCCGTACTCTGGACTTCGACAAGATCCTAGAGATTCCGATTGTGTATGCCGTCATAGTCTCATCAGCATAGTGATGTAATGCTTTCCTGATTATGTATTTTAAGTTACGTCAAGTTTCCTTTATTTTCTTCAGTCACCTTCTTTACGTATTCTGGGAAGTGTGTCTTCCGTGTCTAGTGGAGACATCTATGGGGTGAGGATCCGGTCCTTACAAATAATGATTTTCAAAGGTCGCGTTACATTTCAACTAATACCTGAGACATACGACGAATAATACGGTACTCCAGAAATTCCGAATTCTACCGCCGCTCGAGATTCCGCATCCAACTTCCATAGTAATCGCCTTCCTTTGACACAACACTTGAAGCAGGAGTAGACACTCCAAAACGATTCGGTTGGGATGTTAAACAGTTTCCTTGGAAGGAAAAAAAAACTTTAAGTTATTTTCTTAGAGCTTGTACGTTACACTTTGATTAGACTCGTGTATTTATTGCATGAACCGTGTCGTCTTCATGATACGGACTACGTGCTTACTTCGATCGTGTAAAACGTCAAAGACGTGGAGCAGTCACGTTTTGATTTTTTAAAACTGTTACGTCTAATTTTTAACACTGTGAAAACCAATATTTTGTAAAGAGAAGAAAAGAAAATTGTAAGTCGCAGCTAACTAAAAGCTTAATTATATATCCAGCTATGTTTTCACTAATTTCTAGTTTCATGAAAACCCCATCCTGACGACGATAAAGTCATACCGAAACTAAACGCTTTTGCTTCATGAGAAGCAAACAAGCCAAAAGAAGTAACACTTAAGAGAATCCACAATATCAGGTGTTAGGTTTCCTGATTTCGATGCACAAATTCTAGTTTCTCGGATTGTGCGTTACTATTTCGAAGGGATATGTATCGTAACACGTAGACTAGCCTGTCATTTGTAATATAATTAGTGTGTGGTTACAAGGGATACTGTAATAGTATAACTAATTTGCTGGATGTGGTAATGTTTGCAGTGGAAGAACAATTGGGGTGTAGGAAGCACAAGTCAATATATTTATGGAGACACCTTCTTGATAAAGAGAGGAGGCAGCATATAACAGTTTCACATTGAATTACTTAGTTACATAATTGCCTATGTCTCAGTGCATAACTTTGTACATATGTTAATGTAAGGTGTGCTTGTCTTGCTAATCACTGGATTTGCTGGGTATCAGTTCACTGAAATAGGAGTACTCCATAAACATAAGAGCTCCTCTAAATAGTTTAAAACTCAAATTTAAAGCATAGTAGCAGGGATAATGTTTTGGACATTAAAGAACATGTTTTATATAAAAATTAAGTTGTAAGGATGTTTGAGAACCTCTGCATAATAAGTTATTGTCTTTTATTGTGAAGGTACTGTTCGGTTTTCGATCTATGTAGAGCAAAATGAGTATTTCGTATGCCACACCTTTTAGGCAAAGACGTGATTAAACAAAAGAGGGGTGAAACTGCCAAAAAGTGGAGTGCCCTTAAATATGTAAATAATCTGATGATTGTCTACAAAATAATATAAGGTATTTAGTTTTAGGTATTTTAATATTTTAACATTGTAAATGCATGATGGCCATGTATAGAAATAATATATTTGACTAACGTAGTGTCACGTGACCGGACACAGGACAGAGGATAGGGGACAAAGGTCGAAGTCTTTTGATCGTGGTCCGCCGGTGCGGTAAGGTCGGTGCGGCTAAGAGCCGCCGACATAGTATCACGTGGCCATCAGTTTGTTTTGTGGATGTGATTTAGTAAAATAAAAACGTTTTCATTCTAAACTGTTGTCGGTGTAAATCATTTGTGAACGATCGTGATTTAGACAATTACTTGAATTCATCCACTGCTGTACTTAGGCTCGCTATTTACTCAATATAGGGCGCGAATGCAACTGTGCACAACCGAACCCCTTTGGCAGACGAGTCATGATAAAAGGTTGTGTACAAGCCCGAGTGAAGTTGCAGTAGCTTAAAGAAAAACGTCAGAAAATCACCGTGTGGTACTGCATTCTTACAGATGGTATACTCATTAGCTTTACCGTCTATATCAATTTAGACTAAGTATACTACGAACACAAAGTAGTGGCTAATGACTGAGAAACATGTTTTCGAAGAATAAAATGTTTTACGGTAATGTTAAGTCTAAAGAATGATCTTTTTCTTACAAAATGTTCGCGTTAGTCAACAGAACTCGGTAATTTAACAATTTCCATACTTGATTTTATATGAAACCTGTGGCTGTTACAAAACGTATGACAGACGTAGCATATTGTCTTAAAGTCATCACCCACACTTCTCAATTAATAGTACCGTCCACCTTAACATAAGGGACTGAAAGCTCTCAGAACGTACCGTGGAATAAATAAATAGGAATGCCAGTGTGCAGGGCATCATAAGACAATTGGAATTTATTTACAGTTCTTCAGAGCCAGGTGAACAGAATTACACGGAACGTAAGGACAGTGAAAATTATTAATCACTAGTAAGTCAATATAGGTCACAATCGTTGTCTGAGAATGGCCGCGCTCGCAGAAAAGAACTGTTACGTCGATTATCTTGGGTGCTCTTCCGCGAATCCTGTTAAGCGGAAATCGCCTTATCGCCCACTAAGATAACCGGCCGTCTTTGGAGAGACGCGTTGGTGCTAAAGTTTTTAGTCTACTTCCGCTGGCAAAAAGCGACTCTTTTCCGCGGAAAGAGGATAACGAAGCAGTGCGATGAGGTTGCTCCAGTATGTCATCCCATTACAGATCGGATAGATAGTTCCACTTAATGTCTTGTCGTATCTCGAGCGATCCCAAACGCGCGGAAAGCTGCTGAAAATAAAGGACTAAAGCAAGAGCAAACGACATCTTTCTAACGTGTCCTCCGTTACTGACTTTCGTTTTTTCCCCTTTTTATGACATTGTATCGAAAAAATTTCGTTAGCGATCACGTTCTACCATTTTCTTTTTTCTTTTCTTTAGATTCATGATATCGTATATTACTGGGTGGAGGCAGAAAATAAGAAATAACACGTTTCGTGGTTCTCGTGGTGGCTGTAACTGGATAACTGAATCATGAGGCGCTAGAAATGATATGGCCATTTTGATGTGAGTTTTGTGACGTGCTCGTGCCTTATATATGGCGCTCAGCTCTTTCCGTCGACAGACATTGCACCTACTTTGACACTTTCTTCATAGCTGTTGGTTTTTGAATGACGTGTAACGTGCTGCAGTGTGTGTGAATATCTGTTCACGAACGAACTACGGTGGTAGTGCGTACCTTATTTAGGAATTTGTGAAGTTTACATTTTGAGAGAGAATTGTCACGTTAGAAACGGCACTGAGCTCGTGTTCAAATTGACCAATATTGAAATCCCCCTTCGGCTGCCTTGCTTCTGTTTCCTGGGATTTCCGTAAACGGTTTCAGGCGAATGATGGGTGATACCGTTTATAAGACAGCGATAAATTTCTGTAGCCCGATTTTGTGGCAACTCTGTCGACGGAGCCATTGATCCTAACTTCTCAAACGTGTTCCGTAATGAAACAAGATGAGATGCCCTTTCAGTCGCATACATTTGATTATGTTTCACCAGTAACACGAATACTGACTCTTTTAATTTTTTTTCATCAGTCCTTTGACTGGTTTGATGCGGCCCGCCACGAATTCCTCTCCTGTGCTAATCTCTTCATCTCAGAGTAGCACTTGCAACCTACGTCCTCAATTATATGCTGGATGTTTTGGAATCTCTGTCTTCCTGTACAGTTTTTGCCTTCTACAGTTCTCTCTAGTACCATGGAAGTCATTCCCTCACGTCGTGACAGATGTCCTATCACGCTGTCCCTTCTCCTTACCAGTGTTTTCCACATATTCCTTTCAGATTCTGTGCAGAATCTCTTCATTCTTTACCTTATCAGTCAACCTAATTTTCAACATTCCTCTGTAGCACATCTCAAATTGACGTTTAAACGTAGATATCTCTTACAGTACTACAGTTAAAATGTCAAAACTTGAGAACATATTACACGATATTCTGTGCTGCTTTTGTTTGATCATTTTCTTTGACATTCATTTATATGAATTTCAATTTTTTAATTACCGGTATACATATAATGTACCTTTTCTCATATACTAATCAAGCATTAAAGTTGAAACTTTACAGCTTACACCTGAATAAAAGGTTGGTAAATGGTAAAACGTGTGAAATGGATTTTCGTTTAAGCTCATACTTACTTTCAAATTAATTTTTAAGTTCTATGAGAAAAGCAACTGCTCTATATTGCCCATGTAGTAAAGGAGAACTTTTCTTACTCACAAGAAGTAGTACTGCACAGAATTATTCAGTAAGTGATTTTGAAGAATTGTGCTAAATATCAAGATGTTAGCTTTTAAAGTTGCTCATAGGTACATCTAGAAAAAACCACTCTTCAGAAAATCTGATTCAAAGTTTTTATTTCAGTTTTTACCAATACCGGTTTTTACCAATACCAGTTATCATATCCATAACCATAATCCTCATTATCTTCCCTTGCCTCCTTTTCCTAGCTAACTTTTGCGTGTTCCCTTCTGCTGCTGTGGCTTTGTCAAGTCATGATTCATCGATGCTTCGGAGTATTTTCAGTGCGAATGCACGTGGATGGAAGCCTAATCTGTCGAGCCACGGAATCCTACCTAAAAGTCAATATTAAACACAATAGGCATCACATGCAGCTATCTTCGCAGCATTAATACTGTTTTTGGACAACGCATCCTTATAAGGTGTTTGTAGGACTCATTCGTAATATGTGTTTTCCCTCGTATGCATTTTTTCGGCGGTAAAGGGTTGGCGATGTATCCGAAACTTCGTTTTATAACATTTAAAACAGCAGGTGGTAAACCATGCTTACGGGTGTACGGTTTTCCTGTGGCTTCCGCGTGACGATATTTGCACCACGATATGTCGCAGAGGAATTGCTGAGAATTCTAATCTGTGAGAAGTTACTGAAAGAACATTGCTCACAACTACTTGCTGCATTGTTTTCACATTATTTACATTGCCGCTGACGGTTTTTCTATGGTGCAATTGAAATGTGTGAATTTCTTTGCCTGAAAGTCTGTTAGCACTTCCCACTGTCCCGGCTTCGATTCCCGGCGGGGTCAGGGATTTTCTCTGCCTCGTGATGACTGGGTGTTGTATGATGTCCTTAGGTTAGTTAGGTTGAAATAGTTCTAAGTTCTAGGGGACTGATGACCATAGAAGTTAAGTCCCATAGTGCCCAGAGCCATTTTTGAACTTCCCACTGGCTTTCCATTTTCTAATTCCTTGTCCTTAATTCCTTTCGCAGCCTACTGGATACATCTGCAGTTTGTTTCGAGTGTGTAATCGAAAAATCAATACAAGAATAATCTAGCTTAGAGAAGGTGTGGATCACAGCACGGAAACACGGGGCATGTCAGGCGCAAACGGTCAAAGAATTGAAAAAAAAGTTTGTAGGCAGATTTCGATTATGAAACTTTGAGATTTCCTTCTTAAAGTATCAATCTAATAAATTAAGAAATTAAAAAAGATTCCAGTTTCTTCGCTATATTGCCCTGCATCTTGTAACACCTCCGTTTTTATCCCGACCTGATCTGATCGAATAGCAGCCCAATATTTATTATTAACATGACCGTGAACCTAATGGCGCTGGTAATCGGAATTGACTGCTACGGAAGTTGTTACTTTCCAGTTCGTCCTGTTCAATACTATAATACTGAATATATGGTAATAAGAAACACCAACACAGTTTTACTAATCATGAACTTATATTCTTCTCAAAACACAAAAAGGAGACAGCCACTGCCTTCGTCATACATATCTAATTACGGCTAATCCAAGCACAGGCTTTCTTCATTCGCCATTATCGTCACACGCTAATCCATCACTGCATCCAACACCGCAATCCAAGGTTAGGCCGGCGCGGTAGACGCGAAACCAAATATCGGCACTAGTAATGTCACTGATCACTCTTATATAGATACTTCATCACTTTCCCGGTATTTATTTTATTATTTAGGGGTCTAACCACGGCGATTGTGACACCATTCTCGATTAAAAACCCTGTATTCCAATAGTCACAATCGATTGTTCGCCCTATCGACCTGTGCCGAGTGCAGAGTTATAGTAAGGGCCTATGGACCCCTTACAATCTGCTCTTAAGCTTGTTGCTATGCGTACGCAGAATTTGCACTGGCGAATGTTCGCTATGGGACAGTCTGTTACGAGTAATGGTTCCATGCTTGGCGACATTTCTGTGGCTGGCAGTTGCTGTTCGAGGCCTCCAAGTAACTGATATTCGCAGCGCGCAGAAGCGCTGTCGCAGATGGGGCACCCTTCTGCTGAGACTCGCAGCTTCCCACGGCGCTTTCACTGCATCTAAAAATACCGGCCACTTGTATTGTGAATTGGACAGGCCCGGCCAGTAGGAAGGGCAGCGTTCTGGAAGATGGCGCGCCGTGTACCGGCCCGCGAACGACGAGACCGCAGGGTACTTACCTGAATTAAGCCTTCCTCCTCCTCCTCCAGATCCGAGCAAAAACCGTCAGCGAGATGGCAGGGAGAAAGTGCACGCTGAATGGGTACTTCATTTCCGTACTCTGGTGCCACTGCAATCGAAGAGAGCCCACTTGCTCTTCGCTGGAGTTTTTCTGTCTGACCAGTAAATGCAGTGCACTGAAGCCATTTACTGGGGGAGAGTTGGCGTTCTGTAACTGCGGTTTTTCCGCCACCATCGAGTCGTGCTAGGGCCGAGTCTGAATAATGACAGGAGAAAGGCTTTGATGCAATGAGAGTAAAGTATTCAGTGCCTGTAATACATTTTTGTGGGTGTTTAAAATTATTTTTTCATGGTAAAGACGTAGAGGTAAAAAGAATGAAGTTCGGGAAAAAGCACAAGAAAATAATCTGGGAGACCCGTCAGAAGACAAACAATGGCAATTTTGGCACTGATCGAACTTTAAGTAAACCAAACACCCATGCAGCCAAGTGGGTACCAAGAACATAAAAATTTTCTCTCGCTAATTTCATGATTACTTTGGTTCTGCGCATGTTTGAAAACAAATAATTGTGTAGGAAGGCTCCAACCACAGTACGTCTCCTGCAACATTGCTACTGTGGCAGAAGCGTCATTAAGTTCAGCGTTGTATGTGACAGTAGTTCCGCCAGTCGCGTTTCCACGTGTATTGTAACCTGGGCCTTGATAAAAACTTTGCAGTAACAGTTGTAGATATTACAACAATGAAACAAAATTACGAGAGATCTCAAGGAAATTTTGAAAACGTGCTCTCGCTTGAACTATAGTTGACTTAATAGGATAAATGCAGTGAATGGTTAACTACATACTAGAGCAGAACACCATACAGAAGGCCAATATTGAGTCGCAAGCTGTTTCTTAACGATAGTACGGTACGTGCAGTCTCTTATTTTGAGAATCTTATCCTTTTAGAAATATCTGCTTCTGCATATTTTTCTGCCAGCTGCATCAAACGCCAGTGCACTTTGTGTGTGTGTATGTGTGTGTTTTGAGAAATACTTCTGTAAGTAGTTTTAAATTAGAAAATGGTGGCCAATATGCGGCCAGTGACAAATGCGTGTTACGTTGGGTTCGCTTGCAGTGGTTCCCAACATTTCCGAGACCGTTACCCCTGAATGCAATCAGATGTTAGCTAATTATCCCCACCCTCCCCTCCCAGACGCGCGCGCGCGCGCGCGCGCGCGCGCACACACACACACACACACACACACACACACACACACACACACACACACAGAGAGAGAGAGAGAGAGAGAGAGAGAGAGAGAGAGAATCGCCCCGACATCACCAACACTAGTGCCTGATTAAACTTTAGAATGAAAAAGAATTTTCTTTGAACAATTTTATTTTCGAAATAAACAAAGATAAATAATATTAGTCTACGTGTTACATTAAACCATGAACTAACAACTAGTCAGTGACACAATAGGTACTGCTTATTTCTATGACCCAATTATATGGTGATCAAGTAATTCTCGGTGCATTATGAATGAAACCCACAACGCCTACTCAGAAAAGAAATACACCAACTATCCACTGGTCTATTGCAGGAACTACCAGCAACTCGGAGAATGTATTTCTACGAGATATTTAACCACATGCCACGTATATATCTCAGTTCACTACCATAGATGCGTGTCACAAAGTACATTGTGTGTGTGTGTGTGTGTGTGTGTGTGTGTGTGTGTGTGTGTGTAGTAAATGGACTATGTGAGGATGATGATGTTCCCTTTATTCGTTCACAAGCTATAATCTCCTTAACTTCATGTAAGGCGTTAATGCTAGTATTAAAGAAAGTAATTACTAGTAACTAGTATCTTAGGAGATAGTAATAATAGTAATAATCTTTTAAAAATAATTTAGTTTCGTGACGGAAACACAGTCGGACAGTTGTGTTTTTACTACTCAGAAAATTAAATTTTATCCCTCAGGAGGTAATTACTCCAAGTCGGGAACTACTCGCCTGCACTAACATTCCCAGTGCTGGGTTAGATGGACTAGACTATCGCCGAGCGTGAAACGGAAAACCGTTAGTAGATAAACAGTCCAACATTTCTTAAACACTATTATTGTTTTCTGGCTGCTTACATCAGCTGTCGTATTCCTCAAATAAAAAAACCTTCAAAAATTCCTTGCCCTAATTTGGTGATTATCTTCAGATACGAAGAAAAGTACGGTTCGTATATACAAAATAGTGATTTCAACCGGAACTGTAGCTACAGGTTGATGTTTTTGACGGTGTTTATTTTGAAAGGTGAACCACTACCTTTCTGATTAAATGTGTTACCACTGTTGTCTTACTATATTTAATACAACGAATCTTTCCTTTATAATCGTCTGATAGAAGTGCATGACATGACTGGAGCTTGACTAGTACCGTGAGGTCGCTGGATCCAATCCAATACTGCAGTTGGCGTTCTCTGGAATGCGGTTTCCCTTCTCACCCTTGGAACTCCAGGCTGTCTTCCGTTGTTCCTAGTGACAGTATTTTGCTGTGCTGTCCACAATAATCAACTTGACAATTTGATCAGCATTATAACTGGTTGTGATACGCTATCCATTTATGCTTTGCACTCGTATTTAATGTAAACATGTGTTTGGATACATCGTAATTACTAGGTTGATTTGAGAATGGACTTAGCTCGAAACCAGTTACCGGCTATAACAAACATCCATTTTAATTTCAACTTGGGCTGTCTCTCTTCGCATCGGAAAATATTTCGTTTCAATAGACCGAAGAGTCACCGCATCTGATATCTGTGACTGTTCCACGTAAGCTTAATTATTTTAACTTACGGTTAGGGTCTGCTCAGAATACGTCTCACTGTTTTGGTGCATAGTGTGTCCTTGCAGGCGAGAACTTAGAACTTACACAAATTTGTGCATGAAGAAAGGAATTTGTGACAAGGGCAAGGCTTTATAGAACAGGATTGCGATGTCACGGGAAGCCTTTCACCCTCAGCATGAGCTCCTTGAAATCACTTGAGGTATTTATGATAACTGAGAGAAATACGTGATTGGAATGCCTTCAGAACTCATCAAGGACGCGCTGGCATGAATCGTTTCGGCGCCACGTGCCTTTAGGCATCAGTGGGCTTCTCATGAAGACGTGAAAGCAATTTGCTGTTATTCACAGTGTACTACGAGAAGCGTTTTTAATTTTAAGAAAACCTTTTGACATTGTAGACATCTTCCTTTAGCTTTACTGAACAAAAAACCTGTACGTCGCGCTTCCTTAGGACACATTTAGATTATGTCACCTGCACTATTGAACAAAGAAATGCGACTGTGTTAAGCGGATAGCAAGAAGAAACGAATAATTCGCGTTTCTGCGTTGTTAACATTTTGTATATACGTAACAGCAACGGTAATTATGGCCGACTGCATTTGAGTTGCGTCAAGCTCGACAACATTTCAGCATCACGACTCGCCATCAGTACGAGCTGTTATGAGTCTCTTGTAACTGACGTAAGTGAAGGTGCAGTCTAATCTGCAGTTAAATATTTCGCACAGTTGCTAATTCTCTCTCTTTGCTTACCTATCTAACCGCATCTCCCTCCCTTCCTAACACCCGTGCCTCCAATATTTCATCCACCCGTTACTCTTCTGTCGCGAGTTTATTTCGTGACCCGATACACAGGGTGTCCCAAAATAATGCATACACTCTTTCAAACTGAATATCTCTTTAATGAAAGGGGTTAGAAATACAATTTTAGTGGTGTTAGGTGCCCCTTGGTCCGACTTAAGGTGATAAATGTTCAAACTCGTGTCCGTCTGTCGCAGTACACCGTCGGCAAAGACTTCTGAGCGACGTGCCAACTTTATTGTTTCCAACGGAATAGCATCCCAGGCTTGCTCAATTCGCTCTCTAAGGTCATCCAGTGTGTTTGGTCTCGCAGCGTAAACTGTTTCCTTGAGAGTATCCCACAGAAAGAAGTCTAGAGGAGTTAAATCTGGAGATCGAGCGTGAAACTCCACACTCCCTTTTCGTCCTATCCATCTGGCAGGGAATGTACGATTGGGAAATGCCCTCACATCCAGGTGAAAACGAGGCGTCGCCTCATCCTGTTGAAAGTAATATTCATTTCCTAAAGTAACGCTACGACCAGGAGTTACCATTTCCAAGTACGAGTCGCCCGTGACAGTATTGTCAAAGAATTACGGCCCGATTAACCCTCTAGAAGACAGACCACACAAGACTGTTACTCCTGGTAGATTAACATGCCTTTGCTCGGTTACGTATGGATTCTCTCCGGCCCAGTACACGTAATTATGGCGGTTAATTGTACCATGAAGTTTAAACATCGCTTCATCTGACCACAGAATTCGATGTTGGAAATGTTGCTCTTCTTCACACTTGTTAATGAAACATTCAAAATTCGCATCGCCTATCAGGAACATCCTCGTTAAAAGCATGGAGAAGTCTAGAAATGTAAGGCTTCAAGTTGAAAGACCGCAAAATTCTATGAACACTGTTTCTGCAGATCCCAATCTGACGAGAGCATTGCCCCACAGATTTCTTCGGGGATCGTGTGTATGCCTGGATTACTGCATCAACACTCTCATTGTCTGATGAACTTCTCTTTCGTCCGCTATGTCCCTTCTTCATATCGTGCACCGTTCCTTCGACTTCAGACTTACCTCTGATTCTTGTAATTGTTATTCTTGTCGGTGGTGGTGTTCCAAATTCAACTCTCCAACGTCAGCGTATCGCTCTCACGTTCTCTGTTTTCCAGTAACACTTTAGCACCCATTTCCGTTGATCAACTGATAACGCCATGTTCGCTGACAATCTTGAAACATAAGAAAACATTGTTATGTTTTTCACCGCCTTCTAAATTATTACCCATAACAATTTTATTTCTTTCTTCTTTAATTAAAGAGAGATTCTGTTTCACAGAGTTTATACATTATTTTGGGACACCCTGTAGATATAGATCTTGGACTGTAAACGTATCCCTTTTCTTTTGGTAATAGCTACTTTTGTTTCTCTAGGTGACAACCGTCACTGCTAAAATAGTGTATATAAACTTCAGTGCTGAAGCGATTGTCGGACACTTCGCTAAACTGTAACGCTTAGGCTACATTCAAACTGTATGTCTCGTGTGTGGAGAGTCGTTGATACCTTTGGAATCTATGATCATGTCTATTTGATGAATATTCGGATTGCAAGTCACAATTTTTCGGTCTTGTTTGCGTGTCCTAGTAGTAGGTCTGCATCAAAGGGACACCAGCTAACGAATATTCACTCATTGATTCGGTAGACCTATCCAGCTCCAACCGACCAAAGTGGAGCAATGTCAAACATGGAACTGGTATAAGGGAGGCGTGAACTTCAAACTTGATTTAGTCCTCGTGGTGCTATAGGTTTTCGGCGGAGCTCTTACATCACGGCGAGAGATGGCTTGATTATTCTTGAAATAGTCCGTAGTCTTTATCTGTCTCCCATCTCCTGCGAATGAACTTGGTCTTCACCTCTACCAAGTCTCCATGCTGACGAGACGCTCCAGACTCTGACTTAAATCTCTCAAGGCCTTTATACTTTTGTTCCCGTCTCGTAATTGTGAGGAATCGAAAAACCAAACGCTGAGTAGTGGAAATATTGCACACTCTGTTCACGATTATGAAGAGACACAGTATTGACGTTACTTACAAGGGAACCTTCCAATCGTATCCCCCTCAGATTTAGTTATAAGTTGGCACAGTGGATAGGCCTTGAAAAACTGAACTCAGATCAATCGGGAAAACAGGAAGAAGTTGTGTGGAACTATGAAAAAATAAGCAAAATATACAAACTGAGAAGTCCATGCGCAAGATAGGCAACATCAAGGATAATGTGGGCTCAGTAGCGCCGTGGTCCCGTGGTTAGCGTGAGCAGCTGCGGAACGAAAGGTTCTTGGTTCAAGTCTTCCCACGCGTGAAAAGTTTAATTTTTTATTTTCAGACACTAATCAAAGTTCAGGTACTCACACATAATCAACTTCGCTCTCCAAAATTCCAGGACATGTTCAGATTTGCTTGGACATATGCAGGATTTGACAGTCTACACACGGAAAAATTTGAAAACGTTAAAAACATATGTTTTGACAGAGCACAGGGAAAACTGTGCGACTGTGAAACTGTTGTATTCATTTGTTGCAGTTTATGTGACAAACTCTTATGTTTTCATCACTTTTTTGGGAGTGATTATCACATCCACAAGAAAACCAAAATCGGGCAAGATAGAAGAATCTTTTCACCCATTCGCCAAGTGTACAAGTTAGATGGGTTGACAACATATTCCTGTCATGTGACGCACATGCCGTCACCAGTGTCGTATAGAATATACCAGACGTGTTTTCCTATGGAGGAATCGGTTGACCTAGGACCTTGGGATCAAATGTTTTCGGTTCCCATTGGAGAGGCACGTCCTTTCGTCTACTAATCGCACGGTTTTGCGGTGCGGTCGCAAAACGCGAACACTAAACTTATTACTGTGAACAGAGACGTCAATGAACGAACGGAGAGATCATAATTTTGCGAAAATAAAGAAAGTAAAAATTTTCGCTCGAGGGAGGACTTGAACCAAGGACCTTTCGTTCCGCAGTTGCTCACGCTAAGCACGGGACCACGGCGCTGCTGAGCACACACTGTCCTTGATGTTGCGTATCTTGCGCATGGACTACTCAGTTTGTATATTTTGCTTATTTTTTTCATAGTTCCACACAACTTCTTCCTGTTTTCTCGATTGATCTGTGTTCAGTTTGTCAAGGCCTATCCACTGTGCCAACTTATAACTAAATCTGATGGGGGTGCGATGGGGAGGTTCCCTTGTTAGTGCACTGATGTACCTAGACATATAGTGAAGTCCCAGGAGGAGACCATCACTTCCATAAGTGCTGTCCAGTTAGAATAAAAAATTGTAATCTAACTGAACACTCTTAATAAATGATGCTGTCCATGGAATTAATTGAACATTTGACGCCCGACATTAAGAAAGCAATGTAGCGACGTAATTTGCATCACTTTGATCGGAGACTATAATATCAACAAATTCTGCACATTACATTCCACTCAGACAAAATTCCTTTTTAGTGTGTGAACGATCGACACCGTGATTCATAGGGCTAGATTATAATTAGTTCCTGTAGCTTCCCATGAAAGTCAGCATGTAACCCTCTCGCAAATGCGTAATCTAACGGAGTGTGTTAAGTTTTCCCAGTTGCTATTGTTGCTGGTTCTTACATTTTTGTTAGTAACGTCCGAATAATCGTGACTTAAGAACAGGAAGCAGACTGCTTATCATGTGGACTTTTGTAGTTACCAACACAGTGTCTGTCAGATAACAGCCGTGAGGAGACAAGCGGTGGACCCGACACGCGTGCGCAGTTGGTTCTGCCGCGCTGAGCGGATACAGTAATTGAGACTCGGTTTCAACATGCTTTCGCAGGCGCAACTCCGCCTAGAAAGTCGCGGTTTCTCCTTTTCCTCGCTGTGCGCATTCCGAAGACGTGCATTAATGCTTCACGACTATAAGCGAGCACTTACTGAAACAAAAATGCTGACTAAACTGCTGCCCAGCGGATTTGCGGCGACCCGCAGCGTCGGAAGCCGTGAGATGGGCCAACCTTACCGGCACGCATCCGGTGACGCCGAAGACGCTTTCGGAAGAAAGTATCGCCGAGTATACCTTGTTCTTGTGTGCCGTAAAACCGCCGCAATTGCTCAGAAATAACCGTGTAACTCTACAGTCGCCTCTCTTAAGTAGCCATGTCGAATCTTTCCTCATGAACGACGTGTAGTGAAAATGCTGCCCTACTGTAATCATCATGCAACCCGATTTCTCCAGTTTCTAGTTGCGAGCATGTTGAAATTGCGATGCTGGTATCAGTCGCCCGCACAGGTGTGTTTCCGACATCGGAAGAGATCTCTGTGTGTATGACGCCACTGGTACAGCCCCACTTGCTGCTTGCTGCTTACTGATTATTACAAAGATCTGAATGTTGAGCTTGTCATAATTCCATTCCTGGAACTAAAACAACGGACAGTGCTAAACGCGCGGCCAAGATATTGTCTCCGATGTTATTTTCTAATATAACTGAAATAGATTTTGGGTTCGTACCGAATTGCATAGATCTTGTAAATCATTTGGCTACACTTACGTTACGGTTAATTAAAGCCAGGTGATTTACAAATAATCTGGACCACGTAACTACCTGCTTTCCGCTATCACTGCTTGACTTTCGCAGATGATCAATTACTACACCGTCGGTAATACTACGCCGATCGCCAGTACATAGGGAGTTCGCCACTTTTAAGTTCTAGTAACTGTGCAGAAGTCAGTCGGTCATCAAGCAGATACTGGGGTTGAACTTTGCAATAGACGTGGTCTACCAGGAGTTGATTGCAGTGCCCTTGCAGACATAGTCTTACCAGGAGTACATTGTCGTTGAATGTTTGTCATCCGTCCAGTTACTGTGCCATGTGACGCAGTCTTAGTACACTAATCACGCTTTTAGTAGGAGCGATTTCGTAATCCTCATCGGGGCATCCAGATTTAAGTTTTTGCTCTTAGTTCCGTAAATCGTTTATGCAAATGGCGGTATGGTTCCTTCGAAGAGGGCGCTGCCAATTTTCATCCCATTCTGATACAGTTCAAGGTATTGCTCCTTACTGCGCTATGACTAAGTAATTCTCAGTTTGTTCAATAGGGTCTGTCCTTTCTGCAGTGTCGGTGATGGTTGTTCTCCTTTCCCTAACTTGGGTAGTTCAAGAGTGGCGCACTGAAAACCGGCTTCCGAGTACAGACTGCTCGCCACTTACGCACCAATTGTTGCCCGCCACTAGCAGGTATTTACTTCACACGTCTTAACCAAATCTAAACGGCTTTCGTACAATACAAAACGTAGCAACAGCTACGAAACAGGTGACAATTTGCGGGCGACAATGAGCAGTCTAGCACTCCGGGCCAGTTTATCGCACTCCACCCCTCAGTACTCTCCTTCACCTCACCAATAATCCCTTCCAAAGTATTCCACTCTGTCTTCTTCCAATTTATCTTCATTGACGCACCCATTTTGTTGACCTTTCACTGTCCGTTCCTAGAACATGTGCCAGTGATGCTGTTGTTCTGCTCTTTTATCAGCAATGTCAACCCCTTGTATCATATGGTAGAGTTCGGCAATTATTCTATGACTCCGTGTGCCATCTCTTTCGATCGTCCTATAGATTTTTCGGAAGAGTCTTCCCTTTAATATTCTAAGTTGTCGTTTTCAGGATTTATTGGCGTCCATGTCTCATAAGCATAGGTGACACGGTACCTGATCCTCACCCTGAGGTTATCCTCGAAGACATTAATTACCTTAGAGGATTTCTTCGTGAATACCAAGATCATTTGTCTTCATTAATTTTTGTTGGCCAGTTTTTCGTCGGTAAGGAAAAATAATTTTCTTTCTGAGCCTACGTTCATTGTAAGTAAATGACCATGAAATTGTAACGGCCGAATGTATCTATGATCTTTTTCTGTTACTTGTTAATTTCCTTGAATTTAATCATCGCCCCAATTCCATTTTAACTTAATGGTCCTGGAATTTTCCTCATAATTTTTTTCCTTTTTGGAGAAAACCTACATAAGCATTCAAAACCACGCGGTTGCTAAAAAAATAACCGCTGAGAGTCTGTAGGGGTTGACATTCAATCTCCTTGTGATGTTTGTGTATTTGGTCTTAAATTCATTAATCGCAACTTTTCTTGATTGTGATGCCTCTTTCAGATCTGTCACCAGTTTTTCTAGTACATGTTTATCATACGTTCTTAATGGTATCGTCATCGACACTTCGTTGAACTCTTACGTTGCTTTTGTACGAACTATTGTCATAGATGAAAGTCGATGAAGTTAGCTAGTAAGTCAATTAGTTAACTGTTCCTTAAATCATATAGCATCATTATTTTATCGAGATGATGTCGAGCGAGTCAGTTTACAGCAAATCTATACGTGATTAGTATTGACAATAATTAACGAAGATATTTTTTTATTCTGCTCATAGCACTATACTCAAAGTATTATTATTTTTTCAGGCTAACAGATTTTGAATAGAAATTCATCCATGGAAGAGACGGAACTGTCCAGGAGAAATGATTTTAGGTTAGATTTAAAACTTGCTTTATCACCCGCCAGTTTTTTTTAATTGGGAAAATGACCAAACACTTGTGTTGCTGCATAATGAACTTTTTTTGAGCCAGTGACATCCGTAATAATGGGTAATGTCATTTTTTTCCCCTCGACAGTTGAATGTGTGGAAATCACTTTTCTTCTCAAATTGTGATAGATTATTTATGACGAATACGTTTTGTGATGCTGCAGTTAAAATGCCCAACGACTTGAAGAGGTATCTGCTTGACGACCGCAGACGAACACCACAAATTTTTCTTAAAAGTGCGAGATTCAAATCGTAGGGTGACGAACTTCATTGAGAAAGAGTGATACACTGTCGGACTTTCAGCCTGTAATGATTGTTGCTCAAGCAGCGGCCGGGAGAGGATCGGCATTACAGCTGCAAATTGCGTGCTTAGCAGCTGTAGATGTGTAGCGGTACGCTGCAATTGCTTGCCGCTATGTGGTCGCGAGTTGCGTCCCGTGTACGCTCGACGCGTGCTGGTGTAGTGGCAGTGGAGGAGATAGCGGGCGCCCGCAGCTGCTATCTGCAGGCGGCATCAGCTCTGCACGGCTCGTGAGGGACGCGTCATGCGCAGCCTGGAGGCGGAGTCGTGGCGGCGGGCGCGATCGGCAGCTCGGCCGGGCGCGCTAATTGGATCTGGGACGTGCCATCGCAGCGCGCCTTGGCCGGTTCACAGACCGCGCGGCGGGCGTCGTGCCAATGTCGGCTGCGCGTCTCCAGTGGTCTCCGCTGAAGGGCTGCCACGTTCTGATAATACCGCAGGACACACAAGACCGAGTTTAGGAAACCAGGACATAGGACAGTTAATGTGCAGACAAGATGACTGGAATTTTATAAACAACATCGCAGTCGGAAGTATAGCGAGCACTGTATGCGGTATACAAACAGGAGAGACCATACGCTAGAATAAGATAGGCTCTACATCGCACAGGTCAGCAGTACATAGTAAACGACACACACACACACACACACACACACACACACACACACACACCGATTCCGATGCTATATCACACATAGAAATTTGTTAACATCGAGTATAGATTTGTGTGTCAGGAAGTCGTTTCTGAAAGTATTTGTATGGAGTGTAGCCATGTATGGAAGTGAAACATCGACAAGAAGAGAATAGAAGCTTTCGAAATGTGGTGCTACAGAAGAATGCTGAAGATTAGATGGATAAATCAAATAACTAATGAGGAGGTATTGACTACAATTGGGGCGAAGAGAAATTTGTGGCACAACTTGACTAGAAGAATGGATAGGTTGGTAGGACATGTTCCGAGGCATCCAGGGATCACCAGTTTAGTATTGGAGGGCAGCGTGGCGGTAAAAATCATAGAGGGAGACCAAGAAATGAATACACTAAGCAAATTCAGAAGTATGTAGGTTGCAGTAGATACTAGGAGATGAAGAAGCTTGCACAGGATAAAGTAGTATGGAGAGCTGCATCAAACCAGTCTCTGGACTGAAGACCACAACAACAACAACACCACACACAGGAAGTGAAGTCGAGATAAACATACAAACATATCAAAAGTAAGCGAAGGTTCTACACCACTAAATCGCATCAATATGAAAATTTCAGTCTATGTGTAGCTGTTGGTTATAACATTTTATAGGATGTAACACTATCAGAAGATGTGACTTTCCTCCTTTCGCTGCGTCAGGTGTGTCTGGCTCGAAATTTTACCGATCCCTCACACCTGATGCAGCTGACTATGGCATTTTAAATCAACTTTAAAACTCCACTGTTACCTTAAGTTCGGAAAAGCTTTATAACGTAACTAATCAATGTATTAAGACCGTCAAGACAACATATGTAACCATCCACGCGGAAGGTATAAAGGGAAGAACTGTTAAATCATATCCAAGTCAAATCGTCATCTCTTGTTGCTTCCACTAAATACAGTTCCAATTTTAATTTAAAATACATCCACAACTTTATGTATCATAATTATTTAAATTAGCAACAACTTACGATGTAGATAATGATAATAAATAAGATACATAATAAGTTGTAGATATATTTTGCATGTTACTTTTTAATTTATCCTCTTGTAAAATTTTCAAAAAAAAATGTACTACTAATAAAGTTGAATTTCTATGATGTGACATGTAAAATCACACAGTGTATGACCTGCTGTCTTTACTCGAGAAATACATAAATAAAATTCAGATAGCCCTGCACAAACTTGAAGCATATTGTATTGGTATAGTGTGTACCTGACATTTTTTCCAGTTCTTACCAAAAGACCTAAGTACAATGGGATAATAATTTCGTAAATATGAACTTAGCCCCGAAAACGACTGAAGTGAATTCACAAACTTTCATGTGAGTAAAATCGTAGCCAACATGAAATGGACATACAGGTTGATTCTTGTTAACGTTTAAAAATCTCCGGAGCGACGTACATGACTCTAAGACAAATAATTTGAGACACATGGGGTCGCATGTGTCGGAAAATACAAAAAAAAAAAAAATGGTTCAAATGGCTCTGAGCACTATGGGACTTAACATCTTAGGTCATCAGTCCCCTAGAACTTAGAACTACTTAAACCTAACTAACTTAAGGACAGCACACACATCCATGCCCGAGGCAGGATTCGAACCTGCGACCGTAGCAGTCCCCCGGTTCCGGACTGCAGCGCCTAGAACCGCACGGCCACCGGGGCCGGCCGTCCGGGAGAAATATGGGAAGAACGCGAGAATTTTTTTTTACAATTCCGAGAATTTTTCATTGTCTTCGTTTTCATTTAAATTTTTGTAGTTTTGACTTGTAAGAACTGACACACCAGCAAAGAATTTTACTTTAGCTCGCTACTGCACAATAATACTGCAACAATAAAACATAAACGAGAGAACAACGCCGAAATAAAACTTACGGTGCAAAGAAAATGCGCCAATTACAACAACAAAATACAGTGCACACAGAAGCTTCTGCCGACAGCAAAATCTGTCACAGACTACGCAGTACTTCGTAACAACAAACTGCTTTTGATGGGTCTTTCTCGCGGGCCTCGTTTCGATGAGCGTGACCTCACAACTGTTCACATTTCAAACAGGTGGTGGGAAAGTGTTGCGAATGGTGGTTTGAGATGCATTACTTTCGAAGTAAATTTGCGTTTAAGCAAGATGAGTTATGTTACGTGCGGGAATGTGCGATGAATTTCTTAAATCACGCAGCATTACACTCCCATTCACTATTTAACACTGAGGACTAGGCACTTAAAAAAATTTCGGTCCCAGAAGACCAGACGTTTATGCAATTACTTATAATTTTGCTGGCACATATGTTTCATGTCTTAAAGGCTAAAAAAAGACCAAGTTTGAAGGTTAGTTTGTCATATTTCTTTTAATTCTTTCATAGATTACAAATTAGGCAGTTATGTTGGCAAAAATATAATTATCCTTCAAAAAAGTGCGAAATGAGTTCTTGAGCATTTTTACACGTACGCTTTTTTACATAAGAGTTGACGGAACATGTATTCAGCCAGGTAACCTACGAAATGCACAACAGTGAAATTTATTATTGTGCTCCTCAGAAATATTCCGCTGCTGCAATTTAAGCAGTGCTCTTAGGGTACTGTTTAACTACATTGCCAGGAAAAAACAGCAGAACCTTTTCAACGATAAATATGACGTGTGAAAGCTTAGCTTTTCTTGTTTCTATATGTATGCATGTTAATTTAAAACCATTAACCTTTCTTATCTGTGTGTTCGCGCTACTTATCAGTGATGCTGCTATTGGTTGACTACATCACACGTGCATCGCTCTGAATATCTGCTGTCATTGGCTGGCGAGATCACGTGACATGAACTGTAATTGGCTGACAAAAGCGCGTCGCAATCTAGATTTCACTGCTTCGGAAGCTATCGTGGTGTATTTGGTGGAATTTGTGTTTATACTTTCGTAATAGGAAAATATGCACCGTAAATGTTGCCGTGCATCAAAAATCTTAACGAAACTTGTTGTTTCTTGCAGGGTTTCGTTTCCTGAAGTGCTGGGAATTTCTATGCCGGTATATAAAACCTTCCCTATTCAGAGGATTGATATATTTTACAGCGTTGAGGGAAGTTATATATTTTTTTTTCTTGTCCGCGTATGCACCCTGAGAAATGTCAGCTTGGAACGTTCGCGGTGATTCATAAATATTAAACGTAATCAGTTAACTGGGTACCAGTGCTTACAAATATGGATGTTACACAGTAACAACCTGTGCCTATTTGTTTTTATCCGTATCTAGGCACTTGTAAAGGTGTCATTTATTTTTTAATCATGTGTAGGTAGTTTGAGAAATATGAAATTCTTATTCTGCAGGAGGAGGAAAAGTATAGTTCCACGTTAGATTGAAAAGAATTTTATTAACAGTTCCATCTAACATTTAACCAGTATTCAGATGTTCAAATGTGTGTGAAATCTTAAGGGACTTAATTGCTAAGGTCATCAGTCCCTAAGCTTACACAGTACTTAACCTAAATTATCCTAAGGACAAACACACACAAATGCCCGAGGGAGGACTCGAACCTCCGCCGGGACCAGCCGCACAGTCCATGACTGCAGCGCCTTCGACTAACCAGTATTAATTTTGTGTAGTTCATGATACGTTTGTTGCTAGTTGAGTTGTGGTAAGAGCTTCATTATTTGAAGACTATGTTACTTGTGCAGATTCCCTCACAATGACGAATCCGCTATAAAAGTACGTCACCGGTACGTACAGATATCTAAGAAGTGTTAGGTATCATTCAGTTTATGTATGTACGTTTATGATGATGACACATAAATATATCAGAAATATTCCTCCCCACTTTGCCACTTGCGAAAATAACTCGGGAATTGAAAAATTTTGAATCGAACGGCTTCATTATAGTTTCCGACTGGTGGAAGAAATGCAGTTGTATACAGTTTGGTATTTTATAACTACTATAACTAACGTATATTTACAATACACAGCTGAGCGTCAGGTCCTGGTTCCCAGTTGTCTTCCCGGCAGTTTATGGCCCATCTTTATTTGTTCGCGGCCACTTGGAACTCTAAACATGCGAAAACAGTTTTTTCAATCGTTAGTGCAGTTCAGTCCTTAGCGGCCACCTATATTTACAACAAATTCTTCATTATATTTAATTAGACATCTCCATTCGCAACGTGACTGTTAGAAATCGCCTTTCGCATTGTGACTCACATGTAAATAGGTATGAATATTCTATACTTTGGGAAAAACATGGCGGACAGTGCAGCTCATGTTACAGGAGTCTTAGTGTCATCCTCGCCGGCAGGAAGCAGTGCTCCACGTCGCTCCTCTAGGCTCTTATGTTTTTATTTCTGCGTTATCCGATGTGATGCGACAGCGCTCCAGTGGTAATGCAAGGCTACAATGAATCGGTTTACAACCTCGCGGAGTGGCCGCGCGGTCTCGGGCGCCATGCCACGGATTGTGCGGCCCCTCCCGCCAGAGGTTCGAGTCCTCCCTCCGGAATGTGTGTGTGTGTGTGTGTGTGTGTGTGTGTGTGTGTGTTTAGCGTAGGTTAGTTTAAGGTAGGTTAAATAGTGTGTAAGTCTAGGGACCGATGACCTCTGACCTCAGCAGTTTGGTCCCGTAGGAATTCACACATATTTGAATCGATTTACATTTAACGAGCTTGCAGGCATGCGTCTGTGTTTCGGTGCCGCTAATTCCAAGGCGCGTACAGCAAGACGTATTTGCGCAGAACGTTTGCTACAGCGTGTTTTATCTTTTCAACTATCGTTTGCTGTTGTTAATCCCCGAATGCGTGATACAGGAACCATGCGCTTTTGTTAATACTGAAGGCAAAAAAGATGTATTCGGGAGAGGTTGCACAGTGGTCAGACGTTCCGTGTTCTGAAATCAACGTTAATAATCAGACAAGATCTGACGTATGACATGATTTGTACCTCGTTGCTATTTGCGCGTAGTACCGCATCACCTTGGTTAATACGAGAACGAAAACAGTGCGTGTAGCAGTGCTCCCTACCGGCGAGGGTAAATCGACGGGATCAACCGCTGCACATGCGGCGAGGTACGTCATCTGGTGACGTCATACGTGCCTTATTTGTAACTCACTTTTGAGGTATTTACCGACATTTGCGACCCCATGTGTCATACTAAATTACTTGGCGTCATCTGCGTCGCTTCGGCGTTTTGAAATATTGATAAGAATCATATAGTACATTTCGAGGGTAATCGCCTGGCATGTAACAAATATCCAAGGTACCTTGGAGTTAGACTTGACGCAACAGAGTCATTCAAACAATGTCAGACTGCAGCTAAATTGAGTTCGAGAAATAATTATCTGCAGAAATCGAGTGGCACAAGGTAGGGTTATGCAGCTCTGATCTTACGATCAGCTGCCATTGACCTTGTATAGTCAGCGGCGGAATATTACAGCCCTGTCTGAATAAACAGACGTCACACGATGCTGGTAGACGCGCAACTAAATCAATGAGTGTTGTTACTGGTACAGTTATATCCATTCCAGTATTGATGTTACATGTCCTGAGGCCCATTCCGCCACCTAACATGGCGTGGATGGCTGCGATACCCTGAAGGGCAGCTTCAGCCACTTAATTGGAAAAGTTTCTTTCCATATTTGACGCGTATAGGCGCCTTTCTGTCGCGAAGTGTGGCAGCTGTGTGCATAGGTGTATCGGTTAGGTGTAGGTGACTAATATACACTCCTGGAAATTGAAATAAGAACACCGTGAATTCATTGTCCCAGGAAGGGGAAACTTTATTGACACATTCCTGGGGTCAGATACATCACATGATCACACTGACAGAACCACAGGCACATAGGCACAGGCAACAGAGCATGCACAATGTCGGCACTAGTACAGTGTATATCCACCTTTCGCAGCAATGCAGGCTGCTATTCTCCCATGGAGACGATCGTAGAGATGCTGGATGTAGTCCTGTGGAACGGCTTGCCATGCCATTTCCACCTGGCGCCTCAGTTGGACCAGCGTTCGTGCTGGACGTGCAGACCGCGTGAGACGACGCTTCATCCTGTCCCAAACATGCTCAATGGGGGACTGATCCGGAGATCTTGCTGGCCAGGGTAGTTGACTTACACCTTCTAGAGCACGTTGGGTGGCACGGGATACATGCGGACGTGCATTGTCCTGTTGGAACAGCAAGTTCCCTTGCCGGTCTAGGAATGGTGGGTTCGATGACGGTTTGGATGTACCGTGCACTATTCAGTGTCCCCTCGACGATCACCAGTGGTGTACGGCCAGTGTAGGAGATCGCTCCCCACACCATGATGCCGGGTGTTGGCCCTGTGTGCCTCGGTCGTATGTAGTCCTGATTGTGGCGCTCTCCTGCACGGCGCCAAACACGCATACGACCATCATTGGCACCAAGGCAGAAGCGACTCTCATCGCTGAAGACGACACGCCTCCATTCGTCCCTCCATTCACGCCTGTCGCGACACCACTGGAGGCGGGCTGCACGATGTTGGGGCGTGAGCGGAAGACGGCCTAACGGTGTGCGGGATCGTAGCCCAGCTTCATGGAGACGGTTGCGAATGGTCCTCGCCGATACCCCAGGAGCAACAGTGTCCCTAATTTGCTGGGAAGTGGCGGTGCGGTCCCCTACGGCACTGCGTTGGATCCTACGGTCTTGGCGTGCATCCGTGCGTCGCTGTGGTCCGGTCCCAGGTCGACGGGCACGTGCGCCTTCCGCCGACCACTGGCGACAACATCGATGTACTGTGGAGACCTCACGCCCCACGTGTTGAGCAATTCGGCGGTACGTCCACCCGGCGTCCCGCATGCCCACAATACGCCCTCGCTCAAAGTCCGTCAACTGCACATACGGTTCACGTCCACGCTGTCGCGGCATGCTACCAGTGTTAAAGACTGCGATGGAGCTCCGTATGCCACGGCATACTGGCTGACACTGACGGCGGCGGTGCACAAATGCTGCGCAGCTAGCGCCATTCGACGGCCAACACCGCGGTTCCTGGTGTGTCCGCTGTGCCGTGCGTGTGATCATTGCTTGTACAGCCCTCTCGCAGTGTCCGGAGCAAGTATGGTGGGTCTGACACACCGGTGTCAATGTGTTCTTTTTTCCATTTCCAGGAGTGTATATGTTGTTGTCTTAAGTCCTGTGACTGGTTTGATGCAGCTCTCCATGCTACTCTATCCTGTGCAAACTTCATCTCCCAGTACCTACTGCAACCTACATCCTTCTGAATCTGCTTAGTGTATTCATCTCTTGGTCTCCCTCTGCGATTTTTACCCTCCACGCTGCCCTCCAGTTCTAAACTGGTGATCCCGTGATGCCTCAGAACATGTCCTACCAACCGATCCCTTCTTCTAGTCAAGTTGTGCCACAAACTCCTCTTCTCCCCAATTCTATTCAATACCTCCTCGTTATTTATGTGATCTACCCATCTAATCTTCAGCATTCTTCTGTAGTACCACATTTCGAAAGCTTCTATTCTCTTCTTGTCTAAACTATTTACCGTCCACGTTTCACTTCCATACATGGCTACACTCCATACAAATACTTTCAGAAATGACTTCCTGACACTTAAATCTATACTCGATGTTAACAAATTTCTCTTCTTCAGAAACGATTTCCCTGCCATTGCCATTCTACATTTTATATCCTCTCTACTTCGACCATCATCAGTTATGTTGCTCCCCAAATAGCAATACTCCTTTACTACTTTAAGTGTCTCATTTCCTAATCTAATTCCCTCAGCATCACCCGACTTTATTCGGCTACATTACATTATCGTTGTTTTGCTTTTGTTGATGTTCATTTTCATCCTCCTTTCAAGACACTTTCCATTCCGTTCTACTGCTCTTCCAAGTCCTTTGCTGTCGCTGACAGAATTGCAATGTCATCGGCGAACCTCAAAGTTTTTTTTATTTCTTTTCCATGGATTTTAATACCTACTCCGAATTTTTCTTTTGTTTCCTTTACTGCTTGCCCAATATACAGATTGAATAACATTGGGGAGAGGCTACAGCCCTGCCTCACTCCCTTCCCAACCACTGCTGCTCTTTCATGCCCATCAACTCTTATAACTGCCATCTGGTTTCTGTACAAATGTGTGTGTGTGTGTGTGTGTGTGTGTGTGTGTAGTGTCGTGTTCGAGACGAAGAGAGAACGGAGAGTGTGAAACCCGTTGCCGGTAATCACAAAGCACCACCAGGTGCTTACCGTTGTGTGGGCCAAATACCCGTTGAGTTGCTGTCCTGGTACGGCGCGTCATGACTTACAGGATGAATCAGCGCTGAGGCGGCCGAGCTTGCAGCTGTGCCCAGTGCAGGCAGGAGCATGGCCGTCGACTGTACTCCACTCGGCTGCGGTCGCTAATTACGGGAAGTAAGCACGGGCTGGGCAGGGCTAGCCGCGGATTTGCGCAATTCTCAGGCAAGCAGGTAGCGAGCGCTGTCGCTGCATTGCGTCAAGCAGGAAACTGCCGCCTCCGTAGCGCCCGCCGTGGGCGGTTAGCGAGCGGCTGCGAATGGACGCGGAAGCACGCACGTCAGCGCCGGTGGAAACTGGCAAACGTCAGGTGCGCACACGGCCTCGCGATCGCAGTCACAGCGTTCCCATCCTGACTTGCTTTTATAGCTCTTATATGAAGAGATATATTTCGTAGAGCTGCTAAGCTCGTAAGTATTTAAAAACGAGTTCAACCATCAGGAAGTGCAAGTAAATATTACATTTTGTGAATAAAACTATGTAGATGGCTTAATCGTGTCTTTATGTATAGCGATGTTTCGTCCGCTGCTGTTATAAGATCTAGAATTTAGATTGTTCTTGTTCTGGTGGTCTTGAGTCCAGAGACTGGTTTGATGCAGCTCTCCATGCTACTCTATCCTGTGCAAGCTTCATCTCCCAGTACCTACGGCAACCTACATCCTTCTGAATTTGCGTAGTGTATTCATCTCTTGGTCTTCCTCTACGATTTTTTTACCCTCCACGCTGCCCTCCAATACTAAATTGGTTATCTCTTGATGCCTCAGAATATGCCCTACAAACCGATCCCTTCTTCTAGTCGAGTTGTGCCACAAATTTCTCTCCAGTTCTGTTCAATACCTCCTCATTAGTTATGTGATCTACCCATCTTATCTTCAGCATTCTTCTGTAGCACCACATTTCGAAAACTTCTATTGTCTAGTTGTCTGAACTATTTAACGTCCACGTTTCTCTTCCATACATGGTACACTTGTAACGCCGGAAATGCATATTCTCCTATTTCCATCTATTGCACTGCAAATTTTCTTCCTTATTTTGTTACCTGAAGATATAACATTTCTGTGTCTTTGTATATTGTAATTGTTTTACTATTTGTATATATATGCTTTTATGTCGATTTATAGTTGGTTTGTTTTGTGAATATTATTTGTATTTATACGCTGGGTCTGGCCTAGGGAAAACTATGCTATCGAACGAATACTTCGATAGGTCGTGTGGAGAACCGAAGTGTTTAGGATCTTTGGTAGTGTTAACTCTGTCGCGTGGAGCGCGGGCAGAGCAGGGGAGTCTGGCTGGAGGAGGGCAGTGGAGCAGGTGTGTTGTGTGACACTCCCGCGAGTTGCCGCGCTTTCGGGGTTGGGCAGCATGTAATTGCGCTCGACTTGCTATGATAGTTTCTGACACGGTGTCGCGGACGGAAAGCATTAGCTGGCGCACATCAAGAGACCGTTTCGCCTGGTGACCGTGTCGAGAAGAAGGCGCGCCAACATCCAGCTTCTGCAACAGCGACGGCCGACAATGAGACTGTCGCCACCTCCTCGATCGACGTCTTCAAACCTTCAATCAACCAACAAGGAAGATTGGAAGCACGTAAAGTTTTAGAACTGTATGGCAGACCTCAGCTTTTCAAAATGTTCCATTTTCGTAACTATAATTACAGCAACTTAGCATGAACATTTGTTGCTCGTTGTCCCAATTGCATTACCACGTAGGGTCCCTTCCTTTTCCGGAATGAACCCGAGTGTCGTTGAAATTCAAACGCCAGCATTAAAGTAACATTCGATTTCACTGCTTTAATTTCAAAGTTCAGTTAAGGTATTCATAACTGGCTACAATATTTCGATTACACAAGCACAAATTAAGAGTGCGAGTTTTGTTACCGTATTTTAGCTTACCTGTGACTGCAGCTCAGCTTGGTACGTACTAAATTTTACTATTGTTAATTGTTGAGAATCATTTAATTCAAGTTCAAAGTTAGATCTCTTTATGTCTAAATTGCGTAGATTCAAGTAGCTTTTGAAATGATTGTTGAGGTAGCCCAAGACTAACCGTATTCTACTGAATTTCGACATGCTTCTGAAACAAATCTCACTATTAATTTCAGTCACTAAATTAACTTTCGAGTTTCCGGGTTATTAATTCTTTTGCTAAATTAAGTCAGAGTGTAGCGAAATTTATTACTTCTGACAAACATTCAGTCTTCACACTACACGTGTCACCTTCAGTTGCCACGCTTCTAGTGCTAATTATATGTGTAATAACCTTTCTTTTTCAGTTACTATAGTAATTGTCCTTAGGACTGGCGACCGTAATTGCCTTGTAAAACAGATTACAAAGAACAAAACAACCTAATTATTCTTTAAAATATTTTATTAGGCAGCTCTATTTTGCGAAAGGACGGCTAACTTGATCCACTGTCCATTGCGTAAAAAGCAGCAGCTCCACCGGCCCCCCTGTGACCCAGTCGCCGACGGGGAGCACGCCACGGTCAGCATACGTCAACGTCAGCATTTCTCGAAAAACGTCAAAAAAAAAAAAATCCAGCTACGGCTAAACTCAAGCTGTTCTTTCAAATTTATTTGTAGAGATACGTTTTTGTGAATAAAAATTTCTCGGTCCTCCTCTGTGCAACAGTTCAATGCATTCACGTACCTAATCTTACTCTGCGTTTTTAAGTGCGTCGTCAGTACGCTACCGCTCCCACTTTTAGGGTTCCGTACCACAATCGGTGAAAATGAAACTCTCATAGGATCACTTTATTTTCCGTCTGTCTTTCTGTCTGTCTGTCCTTCAGACTGCTAAAAACCCCTTTTCTCAGAAACCGCTACACGTATCAACTTGAAATTTACGTCACACATTTCGGTCAATTGTCCCGTAGCGACGTAAGGCATAAAATGTCTACGTCAAAACGAGCAGAAGATACGACAATTCGTATCACATATTTCGATACTCTTAAACTGAGTCATGAAAAATTATATGGTACTTCCCGATGACCTAGAAGCATGAAATTTGGCAAGAATCGCGGTTTTGCAGTATACGAAGAAAAAAAAAGTAATTCGTGTCGCTAATTAGCATAGCATGTTACTATAACCTCAGTCCTAATAAAACAAATGAAAAAGTACAATAGAAAAAGCAAAATTATACAAAAAAATTTGTTTTAAAATTTCATATTAAAACATTCTCGAAAGTTATATGTGGTGTGTGTTCTTTCGGACATGTTCGAACCAACAGTCACCATTTTGATACTGCAGCCACTATGAATCAAGACACAAGGGGACTTAGCTGACACTGGTCATCTGTTTATATTATGGGGCAAATTGAAAAATTTGTGCTGGACGGGGATTCGAACCAGCTTCTCCTGCTTTCTAGGCAGATGCGCTATCGGGCGTAATGGTCAGCCCATCTGGATATCAAGCAGGAGACCCGGATTCGAATCCCGGACCGGCAAAAATTTTCAACTTGCCCCCCTTGATACAAATAAATGCCCATTAGCAGCTTATGTCTTTAATTCCTTCATGTCTTGATTCTCGAAAATCTTGGAGTTCCTGAGATCGATTTCATATCAGAGTAGATGCTGATAATAAGTAAAGTTTGTTCGGAACTCTCAGATCTCGAGTGGTGCTTGCCCTTGGCCAGTTTTTTAATCTGTTGTATGTTTACAATATAAGGCGAAAGCATCTCGCTTCTTAAATTCTTTTGATCCTAATTACGTACCTTATGACGGCAGTACCTGAAACGTTAGAAATAATCATACAGTTAGGGCATATACGGTTTTTCTCACAAAATATTCACAATCATTGCGAACTCCTACGACATTTAGTTCTTTTTATTTTATTAATAAATACCTCTTTATTCACAACCTTCAAATCAAGTGTCTTTCAGTCCTTTATAACAGCTTTCATAGCAAAATTATAACTTTGGTATCAAACAGTATGAAATACATCCTACGTCATTGCTGTCAAGTAGTAAAAAAATTAACAGTATAATTTACGAAACACAGTTAATCTTTGTTTACGTATGCAGTCGGGTTCCAACATTGTGTGTCGACTAACTTCCTCGTAAGGAGGATCCCACAGATCGTCGGATAGCAAATTCCGGTAGGGAAACCAAATTCCAATTTGGCGTCATGGTAATAGTGGAAACAATCGGATAATTCATTTGAACCTCTCCAGCGAAGATATTGTACTGCGTTATATACTACATCGGTGCTCTCTAGAGTACTTCTTGACAGATGCAGAATTCTGCTGAATAGAGAGAAAGTGCTTTTCGTGTGATAGAGCAGTTGGGCGGACTGAAATAGTGGTGGCAAGGTCTATTCGTGTTCTCCCTAGGCGGGTCCAGAGGGGCTGTGGCGCGCTGATCACGCAGTGTGCCGTTGAGGAACGCTAGGCGGGTCGGGACAGGCCGCGACCCGCAGCTTCGGAAATAGACCTCCGGGCGTCCGGCGGCACCACACTGTTCTACCACTGCTGCACTGGGCACCACCCCGACGACAGCGAACAAGTGCTCTGGTGTTCGGTGATAGTAGCTGTTCTGTAGGGAATTCCGAAAGGACATCACATTAAATATATATCCAAAAAAGTGCGCTCATGTTTGATAGAAATCGAATGGGTAGCTACACATAATTGATTCTTTTTTTGTTTGGCACCACCCTAACCTACCCCACCAATCTCTTAATGTTGCTTGGGACGACAACAGATATCCTGCATGCCATCTTCCTACAAGTAACGCATTCGCTTTATTAATTTTTGACCGCACGTAGTATATTGTAGTAACCCGAACTGATATTTGAATTATTTTTGCGGGGGAGAAACGTTGTACGTCACATAACCGACGTATTAAATTTCTTCCCAGTACTTCCTCAAATGTATTACACTACTGGCCGTTAAAATTGTTACACCAAGAAGAAATGCAGATGATAAACGGGTATTCATTGGACAAATATATTATACTAGAACTGACATGTGATTACATTTTCAAGCAATTTGGGTGCATAGATACTGAGAAATCAGTACCCAGAACAACCATCTCTGGCCGTAATAACGGCTGTGATACGCCTGGACATTGAGTCAAACAGAGCTTGGATGGCGTGTACAGGTACAGTTGCCCATGCAGCTTCAACACGATACCACAGTTCATCAAGAGTATTGACCGGCGTATTCTGTCGAGCCAGTTGCTCGGCTACCATTGACCAGACGTTTTCAATTGTTGAGAGATCTGGAGAATGTGCTGACCAGGGCAGCAGTCGAACATTTTCTGTATACAGAAAGGCCCGTACAGGACCTGCAACGTGCGGTCGTGCATTATCCTGCTGAAATGTAGGGTTTGGCAGGGATCGAATGACGGGTAGAGCCACGGGTCGTAACACATCTGAAATATAACGTCCAATGTTGAAAGTGCCGTCAATGCGAACAAGAGGTGACCGAGACGTGTAACCAATGGCACTCCATACCATCACGCCGGATGATACGCCAGTATGGCGATGACGAATACACGCTTCCAACGTGCGTTCACCGCGATGTCGCCAAACACGGATGCGACCGTCATGATGCTGTAAACAGAACCTGGATTCATCCGAAAAAATGACGTTCTGCTATTCGTGCACCCAGGTTCGTCGTTGAGTACACCATCGCAGGCGCTCCTGTCTGTGATGCATCGTCAAGGGTAACCGCAGCCACGGTCTCCGAGCTGATAGTCCAAGCTGCTGCAAACGACGTCGAACTGTTCGTGCAGATGGTTGTTGTCTTGAAAACGTCCCCATCTGTTGACTCAGGGATCGAGACGTGGCTGCACGATCCGTTACAGCCATTCGGATAAGATGGCTGTCATCTCGACTGCTAGTGATACGAGGCCGTTAGGATCCAGCACGGCGTTCCGTATTACCCTCCTGGACCCACCGATTCCACATGGATCTCGACCAACGCGAGCAGCTATGTCGCGATACGATAAACCGCAATCGCGATAGGCTACAATCCGACGTTTATCAAAGTCGGAAACGTGATGGTACGCATTTCTCCTCTTTACACGAGGCACCACAACAACGTTTCACCAGGCAATGCCGGTCAACTGCTGTTTGTGTATGAGAAATCGGTTGCAAACTTTCCTCATGTCAGCACGTTGTAGGTGTCGCCACCGGCGCCAACCTTGTGTGAATGCTCTGAAAAGTTAATCATTCGCATTTCACAGCATCTTCTTCCTGTCGGTTAAATTTCGCCTCTGTAGCACGTCGTCTTCGTGGTGTAGCAATTTTAGTGGCCGATAGTGTATTATTGCGATGTACTGTAGATAAATTACGAAATAAGTACCAGTCCTCTAATCAGTCTTCCCTGAGTTCAGTGCAGTACGTTATTACCATGCGCGCTATTACACACGCAGATATCTTGAAACCTTTGACCATAAATCTGGTGGTAATGTGCAAACAAAGGAATGAGCCTCATTGTCAAGTTCAGAGTATTTCTCAGATTTCGGCTGTAATATTTCCGTGATGGAAGGGCAGTTCGCAGCTTAGTCTACGTAATGCCGCATATGGAATTCGTGCGCCAGTGCTGTTGTGTAACGATGCTGGTCCCACGAACATCCTCACATGTGCAGACGTGGTTACGGACGTTCACGTAGCACAGAAGACCGCCAGGATACCGTATTTTGAGGAGAGTAGTGGTAGATCGTGCAGTTACAACAGCACAGATAAGGCGGCCTGTGAGCCCAGACTTGTCAGCACGAACTGTTGCGAACCGGTTATTAGCAGTGGGAGTACGGGCACGCACAACTCTAGCCTGTCATTCACTCACACCGCAGCATCCCCGTGCACGGCTCGACTGGTGTCGTCGGAGGATCACGCGGAAGTTGGAAGAGCGCGCCTGCTCTTGAGCGCTGAAAGCAGGTTCTGCCTGCATACAAGTGATGGTCGTCTGCATGTACGACGTAGACCGCGTGAGTGCTGTCCCGTTGAGTGTACTCCTCCAAGACATACTGGCCTCATGCCACCCCAGACAGTATGGTCTAGTGTGCGGTAAGCTAAATTAGTTCCCCTTTGATGTTTTTGGAGGGGACACTAAGCAGCGCTTGGTTCATGTCGTATGTTCTTAGACTTCTGAATGGGGGGCTTCATATGGTTCCCAAGTTGTGCAGCGACCGTAAACCATAAAATTATCAAATAAGCAGCGACCAGTCGCAAGATCATGTTTTCTGTATTTAATTTTGCATATCGATTTCAACAGACGTCTGTTCAAGACAGTGTTATTATTCAGGGAACACACACGTTGAAAGCACCGATGATGGCTGTTAAATCAGTTGAAATCGATATGCAAAATTAAATAAAGAAAACATGATCTTGCGAGTGGTTGCTGCTTATTTGGTAATTTTATGTTCTTAGACTTGTTCTTTTGCTATTCTTGCAAAGGGAAGGTGATTTGTCGCTCCAACAGGATAATGCTCGCCCACACACTGCCCGCGAAACTCTGCATGCTCTGCCGTACTTGCAACAGCCTCCCAGGCTAGCACAATTGTTTCCAGTCGAGCAGGTGTATGATATGGTGGCACGAGAAGTGACTCATGCGACTCGCTAGCCAACAACTCTTCAAGAGGTACGGGAACAGTTAGAGCAGGTGTGCCATAACTTAACGAAGGATGGTATTCGTCATCTGTACGATCGACTGGACGCCGAGTCAGTGCCTGCATTGCCGCATGTGTGTTTCAGTATGGGTCGATACCTGGTGCCTCAGAAGTGTTTTGTACTCCATATGAACTGTCGCGACAATAAATCTTGAGTGAACTGGAAACCTGTAAAAGAGTGTACTAATTTTTTCCCGGCAATGTATTTCAGTTCAGTACTCCAGGAAGACATTTAGCTGTAGCACATCTTCAATTCATGCGCGTAAACTGCAAGTTAAACCGAAACTGCAGAGTGAACGAACTGGACGGGTTGCGTCTGCAGAGTAAAGGAGGGAAAATATGACGTTTCCGCAGCTGCCGTGGGCAACAGCCGGTGGTCCGCTAGGCGGCCGGCCGGCACCTCACCTGCGCTCCTCTGGAGGCAACGGTGCCATCTGCGGACTCTTTGGTCGTTACGCCCGGCGCTCGTACTTTCTTCTTTGCTGTCAGAGCACAAATCCTGCTCTCTGCGCTGACGCAGCCTTGTTAAGCATTAATTGTGCCGGAGCCGGGCTGCCCCTCGACTTCCGCATTCCCGCCATGCTCGTTTCCGGCAAGCAGGCAGCTATTGTGCAGCTGCCCTGTGACCGGCGGGCTCAGGCGCCTGCTTTGTGAATGAATCTCCTTTTCCTCTTTTTTCAGAACGTACCTTCTCTTCCGGAACCCACGTTGTTTTGCATGAAGCTGTTATTTTTGTTACGAGTTAAATGTATCGATAAAAGAATGGCAGAGAGAATTTAGAGAATTTCGCTTGAAGAAAATGTATCATAAACTCTGACCAGCCAGCACATTATAACCACATACCTAATTGCCGGTATGTCCACTTTTGGCACGGGTAACAGCGGCGAGACGTCTTGGCATGGAAGCAATGAGGCATGGGTAGGTCGCTGGAGGGAGTTGCTGCCTCATCGGCACACACGTCACCTAATTCCCATAAATTCCGGGGAGGAGGCCGATGAGCTCTGACGCCACATTATCACATCCCAGATGTATTTGATCGGGTTCAGATGTGGCAAGTTGGACGGGCCATCACATCAATTGGAACTCGCCACTGTGTTCCTCGAACCACTCAGTCACACTCCTGGCCTTGTGACGTGGTGCTTTATCTTGTTGAAAACTGCCACTGCCGCAGCACCGCGGTTCCGGACTGAATATATTTTCACAATATATAGACCTATCACATTTGTGATCACATTTGGTTTAACTAGTCGTATGCCTAAAGAAATAGTACGAGATACGTTCGAAACAAAAGCAGGTATTATGTACCTCCCGCCTAACTTTCCGACATTCCACTGTATGGCCTCAAGAGACTAATAAAACATTAACTGTTTTACTGTTAACAGTGTGCTAATGTAATCATATTCTTAATGATTCAGTAGTAGTGGCTGAAAACACTTCCCTGAAAATGACTCGCAAAAATGTTCTTAATAGTGCAGTATCTTCTAAGTTAGCCCGACACAGATCAGTAATCAATAAACTAGCTCAGTTCTCAGGGTAGTTACGTAATCGTCGATGGTTAATTGTCCTTTCCGTCTTTACCCAACACCACAGATATTATTCCAGGCTCGTGAGAAGTCGTGTGCTTATTGCACCAGAGAATATTTCACAAGTCTGTTCGATGTAAACTACTGCAATATGTAACATAATATCGTGGTTTCCTCTCGATTCCCCAATAGAAGATAAGAATAGTAGCATCTACAAAGGAAATCCTATAATGGAACTGGAATCCTGTGACCAGACCTTTTGTGTCTGGGATGTTATCTCGTTATATAAAAAAAGCTGTAAGTAAAAATTGCTAAATTATTGTCAGCGGCCGCCGGGCTCATAGGATCTGCAAGAAAGTTAATTGTCCTAACCGACGGCACGTCTCGTAGATGAGCTAAAAGAAAAATGTTAAATTTTCTAAGATGGCGCCTAACAATGAAAATTCTTTTTTAAGGCCCGTATCTACTATTGACCGCATACACAAATTCTTTTAACAAAGTAACCATTATATTTTTCTGGTATTAAGTACAACTTACATTATCAGCTGGTACAGCAAGATGAGCTTTACACAAGAACGTCCTCTTAGGTCCGAATCCAAGGAGATAAGATAAGCGAATGTCAAAGGAAAGATAGTTCATGCATAGAAGCACAAGAGTCCGTGGAATAACATATCCATTGTAGTTCTATCTCTTCTTCCTTAGCGTAACTTGTCGGTTCTTTATAAAATTTATCGTATTGTTTAGTTTACATTTTTTAAACCCAAGACCGCTACGGTCGCAGGTTCGAATCCTGCCTCGGGCATGGATGTGTGTGTTCTCCTTAGGTTAGTTAGGTTTAAGTAGTTCTAAGTTCTAGGGGACTGATGACCTCAGAAGTTAAGTCCCATACTGCTCAGAGCCATTTTGAACTTGACGCAATCTGATCCAACCAGGCTTCTCAATGTACAAGAAGACACTTCACTATCCAAATTGCGTTTCCGATCACCATAAACAAGTCGCAGGGCTAGGATTGTATTTACCAAATAACGTCTTTACCCACAGACAGTTATATATAGCATTTCCAAGCGTAACTAAATCAACTAACATATTTGAGTCTCTTGAAGGAAATAAAAAAAAAATTAAAGTTCACGAACATTAGATGCTTATGACAAATATCGTTTACTCTAAGGTAATGTAATGCTCGGTAAAGAATTTTGTTCAAAATTATGTGCTTAGAAATGTGTATATAAGAATGTGTGACAAATTCATGATAAGTATTTCACTTCGTTCGGTTCATTTTTAAAAATGTTTTGTCTTCATTCCCACAACTTTCCCTTATCCCAGCGACGACTCTTATTCCATATACTGACATTATTTAAAACTATGGAAGTACAAAAGTTTCGCACAGAACCCATGGTCCATAGATAAAACAGTTGTCTGTATGAATGTTGTAATGTTCCTGCCAATGCGTGGTTGTTCAACTAAAAATACTTCTTTATTGTACCCTCAAAACTCGAAATGAGGTCTGTAAATCGTGCGACGTAAATGAAAAGAAACCAGACAAGTGTGAGTAGGACGCTCGCTGTGGGGGTACCGTACGAACTTTTATGTACATAGAGGGTTCATCTACATGTTTTGATGAGTGAGTGTGCATGTTGTGTACATAGTTCCGCATAGTCAGCGCGTACACAACTTTCGCACTAGAGCGCGCCCTGCTAAGCACAACATCGTAGGCGCAGCGCTCGTCCGTCTCCGCACCACGAGATGGCGCTGCCTTAGAAACGGACCAAATTCTGATTCCGCCGATCCGCGTATTAATATGTAACGCAGCCAATGAGATTGCTGCTAACGTAGAAACTTTTCTCCTCGCGGATCACACTCGCACAGTGATACCTGAACCAGCTTATAACGAGTGTACAGACCTCCCATCAGTCAGTCTGCATTGGTCTGTATCAGTCTATAGTAAGTTTCAGTCTGCGCCTACCAAGATTACCATATTACTGTACATAGCCATGAAGATAAATGTATACACACTTTGTCAAGTATCAGAGATATGTGAGAATAAGATTAACGTACCAAGGCCAAAGGAACTTCAGATTGTCAATTGTAAACAGCATCCGGAATCAAGTTACGTAATGTCTATGTTTTTTATTATTTTAATAAATTTATGTGAAAATTAATCAAGTTCTGTTTAAAGTTGGTCACCGTCAATCTGCTACTATAAGCGTGCAAGTGGCATTTCTATCATCTGACCTAAAGGCAGAAGATAAACACGCCACCGTAAGACCACGAGACATATTGCTGACACTCGCCTACTTCGTTAGAACGAAGAGTCAAATAATCTGATGATGTGTGTAGAGAAGGTCTTACAGTACGCACACCACAGTGCAAGTATCAAAATAGATGACATAAATCGCCGTATCTTTTGATTAAATTCACTTAGCTTAAATTTCATACGTCGCCAAGGAACCGTAGTCCCTACAATTTGACGTAAATTTCTACTTGATACCTCTCCCGTTCCTGAGAAAAATGGATCTCGATGGGGGTACAGAGGGACGTAAGGACAGCGTAATGATCTTGTAAGGATTCCGTTTTTATCGATGGAGATATTGACCCATAAAAATCAAGAATTGTAATTTCTCTCGGTATTTGCCTACTGATTTAATTCAGTTTCTATTAGTATTCTAACTAATTACTGTTGACAGCTTTCGCATTAGATGTAATGTAACACAAAATATCTACAGATACCAGAAATATCTTTTCGTGACGTACTTCTGTTTGAGCCTTTGCAGTAATTAGGTGGCAAGAGTAATTTCTCCAGTAAGGGGGTTGGATTGTTTGGGGGAAGAGACGAAACAGCGAGGTCATCGGTCTCATCGGACCAGGGAAGGACGGCGAAGGAAGTCGGCCGTGCCCTTTCAAAGGAACCATCCCGGCATTTGCCTGGAGCGATTTATGGAAATCACGGAAAACCTAAATCAGGATGGTCGGACGCGGTATTGAACCGTCGTCCTCCAGAATACGTCCAGTGTGCTAACTACCTCGCTCGGTTCTCTAGTAACCATTTGCTGAAAACTGTAATGGTAGCTACTTCGAATCTGAAGAGAAACTTTCAGAATAAAACTCCTCAAGTCACGTTTGCAAAATATTACGTAACAAAATAATACAGATATTGGTGGTGGTGCCCGAGCTTATTCTGTGCATAACACCTTTTCTACGGAATGGGACATTTATTACATTAGAAGGGATGATTTAACTTTTATTTTTTAGCTTGTAATCCCTATGGCCAGTTTAGGAGCTACTTGACTGTGAAGTAGCGGCACCGGTCACAAAAACTGACATAGGCCAGCAGAACGGTGCGCTGATCACGCGCCTGCATATACGCATTAATGGCGCCTGTCTCCTGAGGATGGCACGACGATTGGTCGTTGCAGCTGGGTAGATTGCCCAGACATCCCGGTTTTCCCCGGAGAGTCCCGTTTTTAACATAAATGTCCTAGTGTCCCAACGAAATAGTCGGGACACAGAATTGTTCTGGTTTTGAATCGAGAAACTAAATGTGTGCAGTAACATTTATCACTTAACTAAGTATTAGAGAAAAAACAAGTTTCTTTGAAGTAGAACAGTATAGAAATATATTTTTTCACAAAAAATGGTTCAAATGGCTCTAAGCACTATGGGACTTAACATCTGAGGTCATCAGTCCCCTAGACTTAGAACCACTTAAACCTAACTAACCTAAGGACATCACACACATCCATGCCCGAGGCAGGATTCGAACCTGCAACCGCAGCAGCACCGAGGTTCCGGACTGAATATATTTTCACAATATATAGACCTATCACATTTGGTTTAACTAGTCGTATGCCTAAAGAAATAGTACGAGATACGTTCAAAACAAAAGCAGGTATTATGTACCTCCCGCCTAACTTTCCGACCTTCCACTGTATGGCCTTAAGAGACTAATAAAACAGAAACAAATGAAAGTATAACGGAGGCTCACGTAAACCATTTCTTCTAGCGGGACTGCAGCCATATGGAACTTAGCTTTGTGAAGAATGTGAGCGATGCAACGTGTTAGCAGTGCTTATTGAGTGTTTGGAATGTATGCGCGCTTGCCCTGAGAGTCTGTGGTCAAACTAAGTCTCAAATTTTAGTTAGAAGTGTATAATTTGTATCTGATTACTGATTAGTAATAGTACATAGCTTTCAGGATTAACAAACTATACCTAAGTACATAGTGACTAAATATTGCGGAAAACATATCCGGCTTGTTAAAATCAAAATGTATACATCAGTCTTTTTTTTTATTCGAAGAAAATAATTGTAATTATTTGTAATGTACCTACATTTTGCTTTCCAATTCTCAGAATGAATATACGTTCTTGCTATGGGTATTTCAGCTACTGCATCGTCATAGGCCTGTTAATCGATGTCAGAATATCAGGTTAACTGACAGCCAAGTTAAGCGTAACTGTAGTAATGTGGTTAGCTATAAATACAAGTGTCCCGGTGTTTTCTCTTTGAAATCTGCTGAGCCTATAGTTGAGCATTGTGAGACATGGTCTGACGGAGTTAGGTGTATATGGTCTGACGGAGTTAGGTGTTTAAGAGGTGGCTCCAAAATTGAACCCTATGGGTGTCAGTTCTTTTTTTTTCCGGTGACCATAGTTCTCTACTTACGATATTGTTTGAATTACCTAGTACTACTTTTTGCATTCTTCTTAAGTTTTGTTCAGATGAGCTGGCTGTAATTCAGTAAGAAATAGGCGTTAAGATGTCATGATCTATGCGGTCATGTTGTTGTTGTTGTTGTTGTTGTTGTTGTGGTCTTCAGTCCTGAGACTGGTTTGATGCAGCTCTCCATTCTACTCTATCCCGTGCAAGCCTCTTCATCTCCCAGTACCCACTGCAGCCTACATAGTTCTGAATCTGCTTAGTGTATTCATCTCTTGGTCTGCCTCTACGATTTTTACCCTCCACGCTGTCCTCCAGTACTAAATTGGTGATCCCTCGATGCCTCAGAACACGTCCTACCAACCGATCCCTTCTTCTAGTCAACTTTTGCCACAAGTTCCTCTTTTCCCCAATTCTATTCAATACCTCCTCATTAGTTACGTGATCTACCCATCCAATCTTCAGCATTCTTCTGTAGCACCACATTTCGAAAGCTTCTATTCTCTTCTTGTCTAAACTATTTATCGTCCACGTTTCACTTCCATACATGGCTACACTCCATACAAATACTTCCAGAAACGACTTCCTGACATTTAAATCTATACTCGATGTTAACAGATTTCTCTTCTTCAGAAACGCTTTCCTTGCCATTGCCAGTCTACATTTTATATCCTCTCTACTTCGACCATTCTTCAGTTATTTTGCTCCCCAAATAGCAAAACTCCTTTACTACTTCAAGTGTGTCATTTCCTAATCTAATTCCCTCAGCACACCCGACTTAATTCGACTATATTCCGTCATCCTCGTTTTGCTTTTGTCGTACACATACGTAAAGAAAACTGCTCCCCAAGAATGAAGTGACGCAAAATTGAATATTGCGCCTAGGGGAATGGGCAGAAATTCTTGGTTGTAGACGTTGCTGCCAAGTGCCATCAAATTACTCTGCATGTAAGGATCTCAGTGCGAAAAGCATAAATACAGAAAAGAAGCGTCTTTTTTGGAGGGAGGGCGGTGGGAAGGATAAGGCCTACGAACAACCCAGCAAAAAGAGGATAGGGAATGTAAAGAATAAGGGTATCCTTCATCAAACAACCGGAGATGCATATAGTGTTACATAAAGAAATAGTCCCAGATGCTGGCAATAGGGCCTGTAAGCCCAGACAAAGGTTTGTGGCGAGCAGCTGGTGTGTTTAATTTTGTATGTCAGTTAGTGTGTGGGCGCTGTTACAACGGGGGAGGAGGCGGCGAAAAGACACTCGTGGTGGAGACAGGCGGCAGCTGCGAGGCGGCGAAGCGCTGCCGGGCGTCTGTTGCGGTCGGACTAGGCCTTGCGATGAGGGGGTGGCGTGGTGTGGGCCGCTAACACGGCCGCCTGATTGTGGAAATGGACTGCGGCCTGTCCTGTGACAGCAGGCGACAGTTGACGCTCCCTAACTCATTTGTCATTCGCTACTGATTATCCCTTCCAGACTCTAGAAAGAAAATAGAAAAAATGGATTTAACATCCGGCTATCGTCGAAGACGTAAGAGGAAGAGCTATAATCTGGAATGCACCGTGATCTCCTGGAACGGTTTAAAACTTCTGAATATACACTGAAGAGCCAAAGAAACTGGGACACTTGCCTAGTATCGTGTAGGATCCCCGCGAGCACGCAGAAGTGCCGGAACACGACGTGGCATGGACTCTACTGATGTCGGAAGTAGTGCTGGAGGGAACTAAAACCATGGATTCTGCAAGTCTGTCCATAAATCCGTAAGAGTACGAGGGGCTGGAGATCTCTTCTGAACAGCGCGTTGCAGGCATCCCATAAACGCTCAATGTTCATGTCTGGGGAGTTTGGTGGCCAGTGTAAGTGCTTAAACTCAGAAGAGTGTTCCTGGAGCCACTCTGTAGAAATTATGGACGTGTGGGGTGTCGCATTGCCCTCATCTACATCTATATGGATACTCAGCAAATCACATTTAAGTGCCTGGCAGAGGGTTCATCGAACCACCTTCACAATTACCTATTATTCCAATCTCGTATAGCGCGCGGAAAGAACGAATACCTGTATCTTTCCGTACGAGCTCTGATTTCCCTTATTTTATCGTGGTGATCGTTTTTCCCTATGTAGGTCTGTGTCAACAAAATATTTTCGCATTCGGAGGAGAAAGTTGGTGATCGGAATTTCGTGAGAAGATTCCGTCGCAACGAAAAACGCCTTCATTTTAATTATGACCTGCTGGATTTGCCCATTCCGTCGGAATGCACAATGCACGTTAATGTATGCAGGTGATCACATAGGATGCTTACGTACGTGTCAGCTGTCAGAGTCGTATCTAGGCGTATCAGGGATCCCATATCACTCCAAATTATCAGGGCTCCCATATCACTCCAAATGGACACGCCCCACACCATTAAAGAGCCTCCACCATACACTAACAACGAACAACACTCCATATCGGAACACAACTCTTCCGTACGCCACTGTTGGCGCTACATGTGATGGCAAGTGATGTTCTCCAGGCATTCGCCAAATCCAAACCCTTCCATCGGACTGTCACGTCAAGCGTAGCTCGGCGTTGACTATCGAAATGAGTGCCCTAGAAGGTGCTCCTTCTGGACCAATACGCACCATTCTTTTTACCTCCGTACGCACCGTCATTGTACTATCTGGATTGTTGGCAGCACTTGACAACTCACGGGCGATCCCTTCCGCTGATTTCACGCGATTTGTTTACAACCACCTCCCTGACCCTTAGTAGTTCAGGTCTGTATATGGTTTTCTTAGCCATGATTGTTCATTCCCGTTTCCACTTCACAAGCACATCACCAACAGTCGACATGGGAGTGGAAATGTCCCTGATGAATTTGTTAGTCGGATGACACCCATTGTGTAGTCCACGTTAGAAGTTACTGAACCGTCGAGAAAGACCCATTCTGCTGTTTGGTTCTCTGCTGACAACACAATGTTCCCCGTTTCGTTTTATACTGGCGGGCCCGCCTCGCGCGACGCTAGTGCTCAGTGCATTACATGGAGATGTCTCGATGATTTTTATCAGATAGTGTATATCAATAAATATATGAAAAATAACAGAAAATAAGGAAAGTGAGATTTTTTAGGCATTTATACAGAACGAATTACCTTCGACGAAAGTAGTCTTTACGGATTTGTTGGATAAGACACTGACAAGAAGCTAGATGCGAGAAGTAACAAGCAACAGATTTAGAAATCCGCAACATGAAAGGAGAGGAAGCAGCAGAAAAATAGATTTTCAGAAGTGTTAAATTCAGGATTCAAAGGAAATATTAACAGAACGGGTGTGAAGTTGTCTGAAGAAAGAAGACATGGTGCAAAACATAAGGAATATCCAGGGAAAAAACAGAGCAGGTAAGAAAGTATGAAAACTGTCAGGTGTTCTCCCTTGGCGAAAACGCAAGGAAAATATTTATATAAGAGTATATTGTTCTGTGTCTGTGAGATACCGTGTTTCGTGACTCAGTATCTGACCCATTGTTCCGGAAATTAGAAGAAAAAATACATATATTATGTTAGGAATTGCGTTCTTGTCTTAGAAAATAATGTCTATGTTCGGCAGTTTGTGCCATAATAGAGGACGGCGATGGTATTACAGATTGCTAATGCCATAATATGACAGTTTTCTCCCGTCACCTGGTTTGTAACGTTGACCACGTCACTGTATGGAGAGTGCTACGGGAGAATCAGTTGTTTTCGTACCATGTACAGCGTGTGCAGGCACTATCAGCAGCTGATTGGCCTCCACGGGTACACTTCTGCGAATGGTTCATCCAACAATGTGTCAATCCTCATTTCAGTGCAAATGTTCTCTTTACGGATGAGGCTTCATTCGTAAATTTTCACAATCAACATGTGTGGGCTGACGAGAATCCGCACGCAATTGTGCAATCACGTCGTCAACACAGATTTTCTGTGAAGGTTTGGCCAGGCATTGTTGGTGATGTCTTGATTGGGCCCCATGTTCTTCCACCTACGCTCAATGGAGCACGTTATCACGATTTCATACGGGATACTCTACCGGTGCTGCTAGAACACGTACCTTTACAAGTACGACACAACATGTGGTTCATGCACGATGGAGCTCCTTCACATTTCAATCGAAGTGTTCGTACGCTTCTCAACAACAGATTCGGTGACCGATGGATTGGTAGAGGCAGACCAATTCCATGGCCTCCACGCTCTCCTGACTTCAACCCTCTTGACTTTCATTTATGGGGACATTTGAAAGCTCTTGTCTACGCAACCACGGTACCAGATGTAGAGACTCTTCGTGCTCGTATTGTGGACGGCTGTGATACAATACGCCATTCTCCAGGGCTGCATCAGCGCATCAGGGATTCCATGCGACGGAGGGTGGATGCATGTATCCTCGCTAACGGAGGACATTTTGAACATTTCCTGTAACAAAGTGTTTGGAGTCACGCTGGTACGTTCTGTTGCTGTGTGTTTCCATTCCATGATTAATGTGATTTGAAGAGAAGTAATAAAATGAGCTCTAACATGGAAAGTAAGCGTTTCCGGACACATGTCTACATAACATTTTTGTAACACCCTGTATAACGTATGAAGACATACAGATCCAAGGGGTTGACAGCGTTAAATTTCTGAGATAGCAACTCGATAATAAATTCAGTTGGGGAGGGCATACCACAGAATTGCTTGAGCTCCCAAAAAAGTCTGTATTTGTAGTGAGAATGACGTCAGATGAAGGAGATATAAATATAAAAAACTTGCATACTGTGCTTAATTTCGTTCTGTTATATCATACGAGATCATATTCTGGTGTAACTCATCAAACCGAGCAAAAGTTTGTAGCGTGCAAAAGCGTATAAGAATCATTTATGGTGTAAATTCAAGAACATCATTCAGAAGCCTGTTCAAGGAATTTTGTATTCTAACCACTGCTTCCCAGTATATTTATCCTTAGTGAAATTTGTTGCAAGTAATATATGTCTGTTTCCAACCAATAGCTTAATACATAGTATCAATACTAGGAATAAGAACAATGTATATAAAGACGTAAAATCACTTACCTTGGTCGCCGGCCGGAGTGGCCGTGCGGTTCTAGGCGCTACAGTCTGACACCGAGCGACCGCTACGGTCGCAGGTTCGAATCCTGCCTCGGGCATGGATGTGTGTGATGTCCTTGGGTTAGTTAAGTTTAATTAGTTCTAGGCGACTGATGACGTCAGAAGTTAAGTCGCATAGTGCTCAGAGCCATTTGAACCAACTTACCTCGGTCCAAAAAGGAATCCAGTATTCAGGAACATAAATTTTCAGTAAATTGCCAGCAACCATTAAAAACTTGCTTTCAAATAAAGCATTGTTTAAACAGAGTTCGAAAGACCTTCGGATAGACAGATCCTTCTGCTCTGTAGATGAATATCTTAACAGGGACTGTTAGACCAGCTTAAGTGAAAATGTGTGTTAGATTTCAGTTTTGAAAGCACTTGGTCACAACAGTCAAAATAGGTATTTTGTGTGTGATAAATTTATTAAAAGTGCATAACAATGTTTCTCTGTGATAGCGTATTAATTCGGGAAATATTAGCAATTCCAGTTTGCTGTAATGTATTCACCTATTTTGACAGTCTCTTGATAAGTGACGAGGCTAGTAATATTATGTTAAAATGTTTTATGTTTTGTAAGTTACACTTTCTGATATGTTCCACACTCAGAGAATGATCTCATTTTTTGGGTCTACGGAACGAAAACTGAATCTAATCTAGTCAGTTCCACCGCCTGTAAAAGCGTTAAAAGACGCCTTTGTTGGTAAATGAAGCTGTGTGCTGTGTGTTAAAGGATTATCGCCAGTGGATAAACAGGTAGCGTTCGAGAAGGCAGGAGAAACCGTTTGGAAAGCTGGGCGTAAATGTTTACACGACCGCGCGTGCGCGCACGCCATGTGCCGCGTGCTACCGGTTCGTGGCCTTTGCAGCCGTGATGGCTCGACACAGTGACATCCGCTGTGTGTGTTTTACTGCTGAGAGCGGGCTTTCCCTGCGCCGTGCTGGTCTTACTGCCGGGCTCGCCTTACTGCCGTGTGTGTGTGTGTGTGTGTGTGTGTGGCTGGGACATTTCACTCTTTCCGCGCTCCCAAAGGTCGTTCTGCGAGCGCAGAGCGCGCCGCTGTCTGGGACCGCAGCGGGCGGGTGACTCACCGGCTAGCGGCGGCTGCCGAGGCGGCGTGGCGTGAGCCGGCCCACGTCCGCCAGCACGGCCGCGCCGCGCCGTCGCTAATGACCCCGGCGTAGACTGCACACTCAACTGTGGCCTGACTGCTTTCGTGGGGCAGCGGTGCCCGCCGCCGCACAGCGCGGTCCGAATGACGTGACCACTGACGAAGCGGGAAAGCAAAACAGATGCAAGAAACTCGTTGTTGATGTTGTTGTGGTCTTCAGTCACGAGACTGGTTTGATGCAGCTCTCCATGCTACTCTATCCTGTGCAAGCTTCTTCATCTCCCAGTACCTACTGCAACCTACATCCTTCTGAATCTGCTTAGTGTATTCATCTCTTGGTCTCCTTCTACGATTTTTACCCTCCACGCTGCCCTCCAGTGCTAAATTTGTGATCCCTTGATGCCTCAGAACATGTCCTACCAACCGATCCCTTCTTCTAGTCAAGTTGTGCCACAAAATTCTCTTCTCCCCAATTCTATTCAATACCTCCTCATTAGTTACGTGATCTACCCATCTAATCTTCAGCATTCTTCTGTAGCACCATATTTCGAAAGCTTCTACTCTCTTCTTGTCTAAACTATTTATCGTCCTCGTTTCACTTCCATACAAATACTTTCAGAAACGACTTCCTGACACTTAAACCTATACTCGGTGTTTACAAATTTCTCTTCTTCAGAAACGCTTTCCTTGCTATTGCCAGTCTACATTTTATATCCTCTGTACTTAGACCATCTTCAGTTATTTTGCTCCCCAAATCGCAAAACTCATTTACTACTTTAAGCGATTCATTTCCTAATCTAATTCCTGCAGTATCACCCGATTTAATTCGACCACATTCCATTATCCTCGTTTTGCTTTTTTTGTTGTTCATCTTATACCCTTCTTTCAAGACACTGTCCATTCAGTTCAACTGCTCTTCCAAGTCCTTTGCTGTCTCTGACAGAATTAAAAAGTCATCGGTGAACCTCAAAGTTTTTATTTCTTCTCCATGGATTTTAATTCCTACTCCGAATTTTTCTTTTATTTCCTTTACTGCTGCTTAATATACATATTGAATGACATCGGGGATAGGCAATAACCCTATCTCACTTCCTTCCCAACCGCTGCTTCCCTTTCATGTCCCTCGACTCGTATAACTGCCATCTGCTTTCTGTACAAGTTGTAAATAGCCTTTCGTTCCCTGTATTTTACCCCTGCCACCCTTAGAATTTGAAAGAGAGTGTTCCAGTCAACATTCTCAAAAGCTTTCTCTAAGTCTACAAATGCTAGAAACGTACATTAGTCTTTCCTTAATCTATTTTCTAAGGTAAGTCGTAGGGTCAGTATTGCCTTACGTGTGCCAATATTTCCACGGAAACCAAACTGATCTTTCCCGAGCTCGGCTTCTACCAGTTTTGCCATTCGTCTGGAAAGAGTTTGTGTTAGTATTTTGCAGCCGTGACTTATTAAACTGATAGTTCGGTAATTTTCCACATTTGTCAACACCTGCTTTCTTTGGGATTGGAATTATTATATTCTTCTTGAAGTCTGAAGGTATTTCACCTGTCTCATACATCGTGCTCACCAGATGGTAGAGTTTCGTTAGGCCTGGCTCTCCCAAGGCTGTCAGTAGTTCTAATTAAACTCGTATAGAGGGTGAATCACCTGGAACTAGCGCCATCGATATTGCGTAAATGGAAAGTGCTGTTGATGTGCGATTTTTACAAAATGGATCGGTAGTCACGGGCTTGTATTGTTACCCAATTAACAGATTGTAATAATACTCAAAAAAGTGTATTTCTCGTGCAAACACACACTTTTCTGTATGTAACAATGCATTTTGACATTGACGAATTAAAATTACGGTAAATTAAAATGCCAGTGGTGTCTGTTGCGGGATTCTATTGCGAATCGTTAACGAGATATCGTACTTTCAAAAAAAAGTTCCCACACCGCCACTTCTTTGTGCCATTCAACCTGCGTAGTTGCCAGGTACACTATTATGTTTCCTAACTGCGTGCTTGTGTGTTCCTGGAGTGCAGTGCGACTTATTAGTCAATCAGTGTGTGACAGTCCAAGCAGTAGATCGTGAGTGGACGATGGGATTGACCAATGCAGCAAAAGCCGTCACGGTCATGGTGTATGGAGAGTGTAAGAAGAGTGGAGTTCGTTCTTATAGGGTGTATGAGGCAAGCTATACCAGTAGATATGTCATCTCGGCAATTATTTATCAACCTCTTCAACCACTTGCGTGTGGGTGATAGTATAACATCTAGACAACATAACAGAAGGACACAAATGACCACAGAAGAGCGGGAAGTTAATGCTATTGCCGCTGTTGCAGCTGATCAGCACGTAAACTCCCTTGCAATCGCACGAGGAAGTGGCATGAGTCAGGCGTCATACGCCTTCTCCATCGACATAGGTTCCATCCCTATCACATCTCTCTCCATCAAGAGCTGCCTGGAAACGATTATAACAATTGCGTTAACTTCTGTTCATGGGCATGAAGACAGGATAGACCTGAAGCCCCACGTATCTTCCCTAGTGATGAAGCAACATTTACCAACCGTGGCCAGGTAAACCACCAAAACATGCATTACTGGTCTTTTAACAATCCCTGTTTGCTTCGTCAGGTGAAACCTCAGCGTCCATGAGTATACACGTGTAATGTGGGATAGTGAACCACAGCTGACAGGTCCGTTTTTCATAAACGGAACACTGAACGCGCACAAGTATCACAGCCTCCGAACAGACTGTCTTCCACGGATGCTGGAAGCCGTCCTTCTGCAGACTCGAAGGAGCCTGTGATACCAACATGATAGCTGTCCAGCCCATAGCGTAGGAAGTACTAGAGCATGTCTTAACGAATTGTTTCTGAGTAGTTTTATTGAACGCAGGGGACCTGTACTTTGGGCGGCCCGTTCCCTGGATTTGACATCTGTAGACTTGTTGCTGTGGGGAAAGCTGTAAGACACTGTCTACACACGATGATATGCAACGACGCATGACTGCAATCTCCTCGGATATCTACGCTGAAATTCTAGCACGTGTTATCTCGCAAACGGCTCATTTGCGGAAGCATCTTTACTAGAATGTTTCTGCACCTATTTTCTTAACTTCCACCTATGTATCTGCTGCTCATTATAGTGCACAATAGGGCCTATATTTATTTATTTAGCGTACGGAGTCTAAGTACATTTTAATACTTAGTTAAATTATATTATTTCTAAATACTTAATAATTACAAGCAAACATTTAGTATTTGTGTACGGGGTGTCAGGAGTGGTCGGTGTTCAGAGATATGAGAGGAACGCTCAGTTGAAGGAAAGTTCATACAGACACACATCCTATTCCGAATGGTTTCCTAGGTAGTACAGATTTAATGTTCAATTTTCAAATAAAAAGGGAGTCACTTATTTTAACACCGATGGGCTGCACACTACTGGCGCATCTACAGAAAGATGGTTCAAATGGCTCTGAGCTCTGTGGGACTTAACTTCTTCTAAGGTCATCAGTCGCCTAGACTTAGAACTACTTAAACCTATCCAACCTAAGGACGTCACACACATCCATGCCCGAGGCAGGATTCGAACCTGTGACCGTAGCGGTCGCGCGGGTCCAGACTGAAGTGCCTAGAACCGCGCGGCCATACCGGCCGGAGCATCTACAGAATTTCTGTAAATTAACAGTAATGCATGTATTACATGAAATTGTGACCACGAACCTATCCAACGCCGTGCTGGGTAACTACTGACTTCCGTAGTTCATAAGAAGATCTTGCTTAGACAGCGTAAACCGCACTAGTCAAAAAGTAAAAATTGGATGGAGCGTAACCACAGTATCAAACATAACACCTGAACACACAAATATTTTTTTATAAAAATTCGTTCTGAATCGTGTAGCTACTAGAACGGACTCTACGTATCTATGGGCACTAAGAACGTAACCGGGAGTTACCATCAAACCATGGAGAAAACGAGTGCGGTGAACGAGCATATGACACTGCAGTAAACAGTGACTGCGCTATGGCTGCAACAAGAAGCCGCGTGCTGATGTGATGTGAATGAACAGCTGATTATAAGTGTCAGGCGATGGCGCAGGTTTTGCCTCGTATGTGGCCATCATCTATGTAATGAAGGATAATGAAAATTTAATTATTCTTCATTAAAATTTACACTATGGTGCAAAAAGATAGAAACAGTGTTGCAACTGAAATTGCTTTTTCTTTAGTCGATAACCGATTTCGGGTTACGTCCATTCTCAAACCAAACAATGTTTGTCGAGTAAAATGTCCGTCAAAAACAGCAGTAAATAAAGTGGGTGCATATGTGTGTGTGTGTTTGCAGCTATTTTTGACGGACATTTTATTTGGCAAACATTTGTTGGTTTGAGAATGGACATAGCCCGATACGGTTAAAGACTAAATAAATACCCATTTTATTTGCACCTCTGGCTGTCTTTCTGCATCACAGTCTTCCTTCCTTCGCACCTTTCTCGAACGGAACAAGGAAGGATGGAAATCTACAGCTACATACATACTCCGCAATCCACCATACGGTTCGTGGCGGAGGGTACCTCGTACGACAACTAGCATCTTCTCTCCCTGTTCCACTCCCAAACAGAACGAGGGAAAAATGACTGCCTATATGCCTCTGTACGAGCCCTAATCTCTCTTATCTTTGTGGTCTTTCCGCGAAATAAAAGTTGGCGGCAGTAAAATTGTACCTCAGTCAGCCTCAAATGCTGGTTCTCTGAATTTCCTCAGTAGCGACTCACGGAAAGAACGCCTCATTTCCTCTAGAGACTCCCACCCGAGTTCCTGGAGCATTTCCGTATCTCGCGTCATGATAAAACATACCAGTAACAAATCTAGCAGCCCGCCTCTGAATTGCTTCTATGTCCTCCCTCAATCCGACCTAATAGGGATCCCAAACGCTCGAGCAGCACTCAAGAATAGGTCTTATTAATGTTTTATCTGTGCTTTACAGATGAACCACATCTTCCCAAAATTCTACCAATGAATCGAAGACGACTATCTGCCTTCCTCGCAACTGCCATTACATGCTTGTCCCACTTCATATCGCTCTACAATGTTACGCCCAAATATTTAATCGACGTGACTGTGTCAAGCGCTACACTACTAATGAAGTATTCAAACATTACGGATTTCTTTATCCTATTCATCTGCATTAATTTGCATTTATCTATATTTAGAGTTAGCTGCCATTCTTTACACCAATCACTAATCCTGTCCAAGTCATCTTGTATCCTCCTACAGTCACTCAACGACGACACCTCCCCGTACACGACAGCATCATCAGCAAACAGCCGCACATTGCTATCCACTCTATCCAAAAGATCATTTATGTAGATAGAAAACAACAGCGGACCTACCACACTTCCCTGAGGCACTCCAGATGATACCCTCACCTCCGATGAACACTCACCATCGAGGACAACGTGCTGGGTTCTATTACGTAAGAAGTCTTCGAGCCACTCACATGTTTGGGAACCAATCCCATATGCTCGTACCTTAGTTAGGATTCTGCAGTGGGGCACCGAGTCAAGCGCTTTCCGGAAGACAAGGAATATAGCATCCGTCTGATACCCTTCATCCATAAATGACTGTAGTACCAGAAGTACCCTCTGCCACTGACGGTAATGTGGCTTGGTCAGAATAGATGTCGGTGTAGACCATAGGGCCCTCTCGTGGCTATCATTTGACTTCTGCTCAGCATCTCCCCACGGGACAGCGCTTATAGCGCGGCAGTAGGGCCGGCCGTTGGCTGTCCGCGGCGTTTTTTAGGGCAGTCGCCAAACCCGCTTGTCCAGGGGACCCGACGCAGTCCAGTTGATTAACGGGAAGCGTGCACGGACAAAGGGGAGGATGCGACGGCCGGCCGCGCAACTGGGCCGCCGCGGAAGCGACGCGACGCCCTCCTCACGGTGCGGCCGAAAGCGCGCGTCATCCGACAGCCTCCCACAATCCGATGTCGATCCGATATCGGGCGACTGTCGGACGGCATCGGAATGACAACAAATACCGAGACTACAGTGCAAGTGCCTACAGTGGAAGCGGAAGCCCGGTGCGGACAGACGTGTTGACGGACCAAACTTGTTTCATTACAGTCCGGTATGCTCAATCCGACAGCACATGGTGACGGTGATTATTGACTGTTTCAACCTCATAGGTAGTTGTATGTATTAAACGGGTGCCTAGAAACGACGTAGTGGCTCCGTCCCCGCCGCAGCCGCAGTGGTCCACAACCCCACGACGACTACCGTAGTCCACTTCACCCCTCAGCCGCCCCACACCGATCCACTCTTTCAGGGTTATTGTGTGGTTCGGCCACTGTTGGACCCCCCCCCCCTCACCCCCAGGGAACGTCTCACACCAGACGAGTGTAATCCGTATGTTTGCGTGGTAGAGTAATGATGGTGCACCGGTACGTGGAGGACTTGTTTCCGCAGCAATCGCCGACGTAGTGTAGCTGAGGCGGGATAAGGGGAATCAGACCGCATTTGCCGAGGCAGATGGAAAACCGCCTAAAAACCATCCACAAACTGGCCGGCTCACCGGACCTCGACACGAGTCCGCCGGGCGGATTCATGCCGGGGGACCAGGCGCTCTTTCCTAATCCGGAAAGCCATGCGTTAGACCGCACGGCTAACCGTGCGCGCTCATACATAGTTACTAATTAACAGTTCGTTATTAACAATAGCCAATATTAATGTGAAAATGTTATTCAGCAAAGCTAATTCTAATCAAGTGCCGTAAATTTTTCTTCTGATTTGTTGCGTACTCAGAAGTTAAAATGACCAGTTATATCGCCCTCATGCCTTCAGAAATGTTGTGAAAATTTTCTATAATCATACGGTTGAGTTACCTGGGCAATTTCGTAGAGGCTGGCAGATTTCGAAAAACTCTCGTGCTGGTCTCTCTCAGTCCGGAGCTCTCACATCTTTTTTCTGTCTGTTATTAATCTTTTCCTACCCAAACTAAGAAGGATTTAATGTTTGGGGAGAACATTACAAAATCAAATGAGATGATCGTATGCTACTGGTTGTTAGGCCGCTGGTGCAAGTATCTGTATTTGACGCCCCATCGACGACTTGAGCGTCGATGAACACGAGATGAAATTGATCGCAGTACCCAAGTCGGAGCGAAGAAAATTTCCGATCCGGCCGAGAACTGTACCGAGGATCCCTCGATCTAAAGGTATCGATGGTAATCACTTAGTTTCCTCTCATTTTGTATGTTGTTCTCGGCATTTGGTGTGTGCGGACGGTACATGGCACTAATTCAGTGTCATCGTTGAATATTTCACTCAGCTTTTTATTATTATTATTACACGGGCAGCCAACTATCTGACAAAAGCGCTGACCTTCCGTGCCGGCTGCCAGTAGATGACGAGCTGGGGACCCAAAAGCAACTAAAAGCGGGGAGGGTACCCTGTACCACTACCAGTCATTTCCGTTCGAGTGCCACCAGCAAACAGGACGACGGAAAAACAATTGTCTACATGCCGCCATACGAGACCAAATCTCTCTGATCTTACCTTCGTGGTCCTTACGCCCAATGTACATTGGCGGCAGCTTCAAATGCATGTGTTCTAAATTTTATCAATAGTGTTTCTCGAAAAGAACCTCTTCGTAGTACTTGCGTGTTATGTGAACCTACCGGTACCAAATGTAGCAGCCCGACTCAGAACTGCTTCGATGTCTTCCTGTAATCCGATCTCGAGCAGACCCCAAACACTCGAACAACAATCAACAATGCGCCGCACTAACGTCCTAAATGTGGTCCCCTTTACAGATGAATCACTCTTTTTCTAAAATTCTCCCATTAAACCGAAGTCGACCATTCGACTTGCGTACTACAATTCTTACATACTCATTGCTTTTCATATTCCTCCGCAACATTAAGCGTCGATATCGAATGGACGTGTGTCAAGTATCACACTACTAGTGCTGTACTCGAACACTACAGGTTTGTTTTCTCTACTCATCTGCATTAACTTAGTTTTCTTCATTTAGAACTAGCTACCATTCATCATGCCTCTAAGTAATCATGTATCCTCCTACTGTTACTCTTCTTTGACACCCTCCCGTACACCACAGCATCATCAGGAAACAGCCGCAGTTTGCTGCTTACCCTGTCCACCAATTTATTCATGTGGGCAGGAAGTACATCACCGGTGGTTACAATGTCTGTGTTTATACCGTGTTTGCATCTTCAGAATACAAATCCCTCAGACATGAATTATATACCCAAGCCTTGATGAGAGAAAATGACGTTATAATACAGGGTGTTTCAAAAATGACCGGTATATTTGAAACGGCAATAAAAACTAAACGAGCAGCGATAGAAATACACCGTTTGTTGCAATATGCTTGGGACAACAGTACATTTTCAGGCAGACAAACTTTCGAAATTACAGTAGTTACAATTTTCAACAACAGATGGCGCTGCGGTCTGGGAAACTCTATAGTACGATATTTTCCACATATCCACATGCGTAGCAATAATATGGCGTAGTCTCTGAATGAAATTACCCGAAACCTTTGACAACGTGTCTGGCGGAATGGCTTCACATGCAGATGAGATGTACTGCTTCAGCTGTTCAATTGTTTCTTGATTCTGGCGGTACACCTGGTCTTTCAAGTGTCCCCACAGAAAGAAGTCACAGGGGTTCATGTCTGGCGAATAGGGAGGCCAATCCACGACTCCTCCTGTATGTTTCGGATAGCCCAAAGCAATCACACGATCATCGAAATATTCATTCAGGAAATCAAAGACGTCGGCCGTGCGATGTGGCCGGGCACCATCTTGCATAAACCACGAGGTGTTCGCAGTGTCGTCTAAGGCGGTTTGTACCACCACAAATTCACGAAGAATGTCCAGATAGCGTGATGCAGTAATCGTTTCGGATCTGAAAAATGGGCCAATGATTCCTTTGGAAGAAATGGCGGCCCAGACCAGTACTTTTTGAGGATGCAGGGACGATGGGACTGCAACATGGGGCTTTTCGGTTCCCCATATGCGCCAGTTCTGTTTATTGACGAAGCCGTCCAGGTAAAAATAAGCTTCGTCAGTAAACCAAATGCTGCCCACATGCATATCGCCGTCATCAGTCCTGTGCATTATATCGTTAGCGAATGTCTCTCATGCAGCAATGGTAGCGGCGCTGAGGGGTTGCCGCGTTTGAATTTTGTATGGATAGAGGTGTAAACTCTGGCGCATGAGACGATACGTGGACGTTGGCGTCATTTGGACCGCAGCTGCAACACGGCGAACTGAAACCCGAGGCCGCTGTCGGATCACCTGCTGCACTAGCTGCGCGTTGCCCTCTGTGGTTGTCGTACGCGGTCGCCCTACCTTTCCAGCACGTTCATCCGTCACGTTCCCAGTCCGTTGAAATTTTTCAAACAGATCCTTTATTGTATCGCTTTTCGGTCCTTTGGTTACATTAAACCTCCGTTGAAAACTTCTTGTTGCAACAACACTGTGTTCTAGGCGGTGGAATTGCAACACAAGAAAAATCCTCTGTTCTAAGGAATAAACCATGTTGTCTACAGCACACTTGCACGTTGTGAACAGCACACGCTTACAGCAGAAAGACGACGTACAGAATGGCGCACCCACAGACTGCGTTGTCTTCTATATCTTTCACATCACTTGCAGCGCCATCTGTTGTTGAAAATTGTAACTACTATAATTTCGAAAGTTTGTCCGCCTGAAAATGTACTGTTGTCCCAAGCATATTGCTACAAACGGTGTATTTCTATCGCTGCTCGTTTAGTTTTTATTGCCGTTTCAAATATACCGGTCATTTTTGAAACACCCTGTATTTGTCTCCCTGTGCGGCAATCACGAGTTGTACGGGCGTAAGGTTTGTGACTACGTGAGATGTGTGGTTTGGGTGGGTCTTGGAGAAGGTTGCTCGGATAGACGAAGTGGTAAGGCGACTGGTCGTGACAAGCGGGAAAACCGGTTTCGAATCCCAGTCCGGAACAAATTTTCATGTATCGACAACAGCTGATGTCAGTGCATAGTCGCAGGATGCGGATCTGTTTCGTAATGTTTATCTTAGCTCTAATCGTGAGTGAGAGTCGCTATTCCTTCGGGCATGCATTGAACACTGACGTGACGAAAGTTACGGGATAGCGATTTGCACAGCAACAGATACCGGCAGTATCGCGTACACAAGGCACAAAAGGGCAGTGCATTGGTGGAACTGTCATTTGTACGCAGGTTCTTCATGTGAAAAAGTTTCCGACCTTGTTATGGTCGCACGACAGGAATTAACATACTTCGAACGCGAAGTGGTAGTTGGAGCTAGACGAAAGTAACATTCCAGTTCTATATTCCCAGATCCATAGTATCAAGAGTGCGCCGAAGATACCGCATGTCAGGCATTACCGACAACACATTGGCCGACAGCTTTCAATTAACGACCGAGATCAGACACGTTTGTGTAAAGTTGTTAGTGCCAACACACACGCAACACTGCGTTGAAATTACTGCAAAAATAAATGTGGGACTTACGACGAACGTATCCATTTGGACAGTGCGCTGAAATTTGGCGTTAATGGGCTATGACAGCTGACGAACGACGCAAGTTTCTTTGCTAACAGTACGACATAGCCTGCACCGCCTCTCGTGACAATATTGGTTGGACCCTAGACGCCCGCTGCTGTGGCCGAGCGGTTCTAGGCGCTTCAGTCCGGAACCGGGCTGCTGCTACTTCCGCAGGTTCGAATCCTGCCTCGGGCATTTGTGTGTGTGATGTCATTAGGTTAGTTAGGTTTAAGTAGTTCTAAGTTCTAAGGGACTGATGATGTCAGATGTTACGTCCCATAGTGCTTAGAGCCATTTGGACCCTAGACGACTGAAGACCGTGGCCTGGTCAGATAAGTTTTAGTTGCTAAGAACTGATGGTAGAGTGTGTGGCGCAGACGACACGAAACCATGGACCAAAGTTGTTAACAAGGCACAATGCAAGCTGGTGGTGGCTCCACAATGGTGTGGTCTGTGTTTACAAACGGTTCAAATGACTGTAAGCACAATGGGACTAACATCTGACGTCATCAGTCCCCTAGACTTAGAACTACTTAAGCCTAACTAACCTAAGGACACGACATATCAATGCGCGAGACGGGATTCGAACCTGCGACCGTAGCGGCAGCGCGGTTCCGGATAGAAGCGCCAAGAACCGCACGGCCACAGCGGCCGGCGTTGTGTTTACATGGAATAGACTGGGTCCTCTGGTCCGCTGAACTGTTCATTGACTGGAAGTTATGTTCGGCTACTTGGAAACCATTAGAAGCCATTCATGAACTCCATTTTCCAAACGATGATGCCATGTCACCCAGCGATGGTTTGAAGAATTTTGTGGAAAGTTCTTGCGAATGATTTCGCCAGCCAGATCGCCCGAATTGAATCCCATCGAACGTTTGTTGAACGAAATCGAGAAGTCAGTTCGTGCACGAAATCCTGCTCCGGCAACACTTTCGCAGTTATGCTCGGCTGTAGCGCGGGATTGGCTGAGCGGTCTGGGGCGCTGCAGTCATGGACTGTGCGGCTGGTCCCGGCTGAAATTCGAGTCCTCCCTCGGGCATGGGTGTGTGTGTGTTTGTCCTTAGGGTAATTTAGGTTAAGTAGTGTGTAAGCTTAGGGACTGATGACCTTAGCAGTTGAGTCCCATAAGATTTGACACACACATTGCTCGGCTGTAGAGACAGCATGGCTCAGTATATCTGGAGGGGTACATCCAACGTCGTCTTGAGTCCGTGCCACATGGAGTTGTTGCACTACACAGGGCAGGAGGTTGTCCGAGGTGGTGTTAGGAGTCGCGTCAGTGTTTCTTTAGTCGCGTCAGTGTTTCTTTAGTCGCGTCAGTGTTTCTTTAGTCGCCTCAGTGTTTCTATAGTCGCCTCAGTGTTTCTATAGTCGCCTCAGTGTTTCTATAGTCGCCTCAGTGTTTTGTGAAGATACATACACTGTGTAAGTCCGCCGCTCGTGGTCTCGCGGTAGCGTTCTCGCTTCCCGAGCACGGGGTCCCGGGTTCGATTCCCGGCGGGGTCAGGGATTTTCACCTGCCTCGAGATGACTGGGTGTTTGTGTTGTCCTCATCATTTCATCATCATCCAGGAAAGTGGCGAAATTGGACTGAGCAAAGATTGGGTAATTGTACGGGCGCTGATAACCACGCAGTTGAGCGCCCCACAAACCAAACATCATCATCATCACACTGTGTAAGGAAAGACATTGCAACCATCAGTCTCTAAAGAGGGATTTGCAAGAAGTACGGCTATCTACTTTCGCGATACTCTTCGTGCTTGCGTCTACTGAACGAAGACTTTATTGTGGGACCATTGTCTCAGTCTCCAAACTGCAACAGATATTCGCTGTGTAGGAGTCCGACGGCGCCTGACACACATCACGCTGGCTGAGCAAGTAGAGCATCCCATCCCGTCGCATCCCAGGCCAGGCCAAGCGCCGGCGGCTGGGATGATGCTCGAGCTTTCCCGGATGCAAATAAGAGGACCTGCCTTCTTATTTCCTGCCACCCTCGGCCAACTGCGGTTTCCAGCCACCGGCAGCCACTCGGACGCGGACCGTAATTTGTGCCATGGAAACCGTAACAAAAGCGCCCGTCGCGGGCTTTCTACGCGCCGCGACACGATCCGGTGGACAAGTAAGATAAGGGCTGCAGGGGAGAGAGAGAGAAAGAGGGAGAGAGAGACAGAGAGACTCACTGTCGCCGTCTTCCAGGTCATCTCTCTTTGCCGTCTGCGGTTTGCGGGTGGGCAGCTACGCAGGAAAGTTCTTGTTGAAACACTTTCTGCGTCAAATACGTGTAATTTCACGCTCTCTAGTGAACACAAAATAAAATGCGATCTGTGTCGGGCAGTGCAGCTTGATAATGTGGTCAGGAACATTTGAATTATGCGTCCTGTGTTGTGTGACTTTAACAGTGTAAGGATTTGACCATTATTTACAGCAGAAATTGATATTGCTGCAGACCTGTGTAGACTTTATCATGATCATAGTACGCTTTGATGCATTATGGAGAGCCTGTGCTAGTTTAATATAGTTCTGCACAATCAAAATTATTGATTTAAAGTCTTCTGTGTGTATTTTAAATCAGTCAAGTCATCGTTCAGAGTAACTTTTTTATTTAAGTTGAATAGTTATTTCGCATTTCGACTTTTGGGACATCATCTTCAGGTCTGAAGGCCATACAGCCACATTTAGGCATTAAACAGTGTCAATAAACCATATATATATCTAGTAGAAAACAGTTTTGAATCACTTTCCTTGCTATGATCATTCTTCCAGTGCACATGCGGAGTAAATAGCATGGGTTAAAGTACGTTATTTTTGTCATGTGCTGTAACGCCCACCAATGCACAACTCGTGTAGCACTTGTTACTAAGTACCATGGCGTCATGTTAACAATACACATAATTGTTTGTCGATGTTCAGGGTGAACCGGAACTCCATCGACAAACTTTCGGAGGCGGCCGACCGAAAGAACCACATTGCCTCTAAAATGCATACCTCAAAAGCTATGAGCATTCGTTCAGTAGAAGAGATGTTTCACAGTAGCGAAGATGAATGTTTGAGTTTTCCTTCACCATGCATACGTCGAGACGGGCCTGATAAAGGTGTTGCTTAACAGAATGGAATTACGTAAATGCATTATTATCGCACGATAGCTGCTGGGAGGTCGCCCTTCTACATATTTTGTGTTAAAGTAAATGTGTTCGTGTCGTATCCCAAATGGTGTGATAACATTGGTGAAATAGATGTATGAGGACTGATAATACACTTCAGCACATACCTTTTTATTCGCTTGTAATCATCAGTTTATACCCAATGAACGTTCGAAATTTGAAGCAGGCGTATAGAAGGAATTATACAGCAATAATGATTATTTTGTAAATACTCACTGTCGATTAAATACAGATAGGAATATTTTGTCATTACTGTTGTAAGCTTCTTATAAAAATTTATCCATAAATCAAAACTAAGAGAACAAATTAACACTACTCATTAATGTTGTTAGTTACCCGAAGGACAAAGATTTCCTCTATTGTATAGTTCTGGCAAACAAACATGTCATTCTTGCGCATGCATTGATTACCTTGAAAAACTGCTCCAAAGAAACTTCTGCATCAATAACATACACTCCTGGAAATGGAAAAAAGAACACATTGACACCGGTGTGGCAGACCCATCATACTTGCTCCGGGCACTGCGAGAGGGCTGTACAAGCAATGATCACACGCACGGCACAGCGGACACACCAGGAACCGCGGTGTTGGCCGTCGAATGGCGCTAGCTGCGCAGCATTTGTGCACCGCCGCCGTCAGTGTCAGCCAGTTTGCCGTGGCATACGGAGCTCCATCGCAGTCTTTAACACTGGTAGCATGCCGCGACAGCGTGGACGTGAACCGTATGTGCAGTTGACGGACTTTGAGCGAGGGCGTATAGTGGGCATGCGGGAGGCCGGGTGGACGTACCGCCGAATTGCTCAACACGTGGGGCGTGAGGTCTCCACAGTACATCGATGTTGTCGCCAGTGGTCGGCGGAAGGTGCACGTGCCCGTCGACCTGGGACCGGACCGCAGCGACGCACGGATGCACGCCAAGACCGTAGGATCCTACGCAGTGCCGTAGGGGACCGCACCGCCACTTCCCAGCAAATTAGGGACACTGTTGCTCCTGGGGTATCGGCGAGGACCATTCGCAACCGCCTCCATGAAGCTGGGCTACGGTCCCGCACACCGTTAGGCCGTCTTCCGCTCACGCCCCAACATCGTGCAGCCCGCCTCCAGTGGTGTCGCGACAGGCGTGAATGGAGGGACGAATGGAGACGTGTCGTCTTCAGCGATGAGAGTCGCTTCTGCCTTGGTGCCAATGATGGTCGTATGCGTGTTTGGCGCCGTGCAGGTGAGCGCCACAATCAGGACTGCATACGACCGAGGCACACAGGGCCAACACCCGGCATCATGGTGTGGGGAGCGATCTCCTACACTGGCCGTACACCACTGGTGATCGTCGAGGGGACACTGAATAGTGCACGGTACATCCAAACCGTCATCGAACCCATCGTTCTACCATTCCTAGACCGGCAAGGGAACTTGCTGTTCCAACAGGACAATGCACGTCCGCATGTATCCCGTGCCACCCAACGTGCTCTAGAAGGTGTAAGTCAACTACCCTGGCCAGCAATATCTCCGGATCTGTCCCCCATTGAGCATGTTTGGGACTGGATGAAGCGTCGTCTCACGCGGTCTGCACGTCCAGCACGAACGCTGGTCCAACTGAGGCGCCAGGTGGAAATGGCATGGCAAGCCGTTCCACAGGACTACATCCAGCATCTCTACGATCGTCTCCATGGGAGAATAGCAGTCTGCATTGCTGCGAAAGATGGATATACACTGTACTAGTGCCGACATTGTGCATGCTCTGTTGCCTGTGTCTATGTGCCTGTGGTTCTGTCAGTGTGATCATGTGATGTATCTGACCCCAGGAATGTGTCAATAAAGTTTCCCCTTCCTGGGACAATGAATTCACGGTGTTCTTATTTCAATTTCCAGGAGTGTATGTTTACAAACAAGTTTTCATCTCCATAATAAAGTATTCCAGATAATTCCCTCACATTTCTAAATATTCTGATCTCCTTCCCTAAAACTCAACTGCTCGAAGCTATGCCTCAAATAAGAATGCCCCAGTGTTGTACAACTAACTGGCGACCAAGCGCACCCCAGATTATATTCAATACAGAGCGCGCTCATGCATTTTTGTCCCGCTACAGTAGAGGAGAATTACTTACAATGGCAGATGACATATGAAAACCTTACGCTGTAATCACAGTTTTCATACTCCTACACTTCTTTTGATACGTGTGTCGGAAAAAAATCCGCACCAACCCTGCATTCGATTCCTGGTCCAGCACACAGCTCTAACCTGACGGGAGGTTTCATTAGAACGCCTAAGCAATTACTCTGACTCTGGTCCCATTATTAATGATTCACATCCTTGTTACATTATATTGCAGAGTGCAAATGACTGCCTCCATATGAGACCTAATCTCTCTTGTCATTTTTTAATTAATTTATTTATTTTCTATTTGTATGCAATAAAGAATGGAAATGGTGGAATGTTTTAAAGTAAGTCTGAAATAAGGGTTCTAGAAATTTACCAGTCCGCGTTTTATGACAGCTTTTCATTGAACAAGTGTCATTTAGCTTCGCTGAAGATATCTGTAATACTTCAGTGTGATCGTACCATCTAAGGGTGGGCATTTAGCATTCTCTCAGAGACCGCCACACTTCCTCCATTTTAATTCTGCACTTTCTTTGCACTTGTTGGTCTAGGAGGTCATCTTTTCCCTACATATGTTCATCTCGCCTTGTCTTTTTGGGGTGGACGTTTTAATGTGTTGAAGAGTTGCTGGCTCATCCTCTCTTATTATTGTGATCAGCCAGCCCAGACCATCTGATCTATGGTTTTTTAATACCTTCTTCTACTTTTCCTTGTTGTGTATGTTTCCTCCTTTTTTTGTTCGTTCCATTAGTTTTACTTTTAGGTGTGGTTCCCTATTCCTATCCCCTTTCACTTTCTCAAACGTACTTCGGGTATTTTTGTACCTTGAGCCTTGCTTACTTCAGGAAAAAGGGACTGATAACCCTGTAGTTTGGTCCCTTTAACCCCCAAACCAACCAACCAACCAACCACTTCAGTGTGCGCTAAAGCTACCGGTTACAACACTAACGGCTCGTCTCTACCTCTTGTTTAAACCATACTTCTTGAGGAGCCTGAGACTCCCGAATAGTGTTCAAGAACCGGATGCAAGGAAACATTGACTGCGGTCTCCTTTCTAGACATGCTACACTTTCTCAGAATTGTTGCAAAAAAAGTGTTTCCAGTTGGATCAGACTACGGTAGTTACTTGGAATTTCCTTGCAAACATTGTCACAGGAACTGATAAAATCGCGTGTGGACATTGTAATTTGATTTACAATCCCAGTTATACACTGTTCAATTGTTACAGTAACAACATTTCTTGCGAAAGGTCACCAATCTCGTCCAGGCCGAACCTCGTAGCTCTTCTTCGAATTCGAATCTTCTTTCTCGTTTTTCAGTTCTTTCCAGTAAGGAAAGCAGGCTGAGAAATAGTATGCAAGAAGAAATTCCAGCGCAGTTCTGTAAGGACTCACATTCGTAGGAGAATTATTAGGATTTCTTCTATTAATCTTAGATTTACATTTGCGACAGATTTACATGATCATTTCACTCTGTCTCTGCAGACGATAATACCTAAATACGTGAAACTTCCTGGCATATTAAAAGCTGTGTGCCGGACCGAGACTCGAACTCGAGACCTTTTCGTTTCTCGGGCAATTGCTCTGCCGACTTATCTACCCAAGCACGACTCACGACCAGTCTTCAGGGCTTCAATTCTGCCAGTACCTTATCTACCTTTCAAACTTCACACTCCACTGCAGAGTTTCATTCTGGAAACATCCCCAATATCCTTTCTTTCAGGAGTGCTAGTTCTGCAAGGTTCGCAGGAGAGATTCTGTGACGTTTGGAAGGTAGGAGTCGAGATACTGGCAGAATTGAAGCTGTGAGGACTGATCGTGAGTCGTGCTTGGGTAGCAAAGTCGTTAGAACACTTGCCCGCGAAAGAAAAAGTTCCCGAGTTCGACTCTCGGTCCGTCACACCGTTTTCATCTGCCAGGAAGTTTCATATCAGCGCAGACTCCGCTGCAGAGTGAAAATTTCATTCTGGAAACCTAGATACGTGTTTCTGGTCTTCTCATTTGGTCCTGTCCGCTCGTAAGTCCTTGTCTTGTCAAATATGCTGTAACTTCGAACTTCGTTCAGTGACAATCAACAAATGTGCCAGGGATTTTCAACGATGTTCTGATGCTAATACGTATAACGGCGTCCTCTGCGAATAGTAAGTGATACCGACGTCACCCGTTGAGTCATCGATATACGTCTCGAGAGGCAACGGTTCCTTCTCGGTTCTTAGAGGGGCGTCCGGCGCCACCTTTCACTTCCAGTGACGTCCCAGTAGTGGGGACGACGTATTTGGGTCTGGCCGCATGCGTAGCTGGTGCAATATACCGTAAACATGACAGAATGAAGAACTGCATTATACGTTTTCCACAGTTCATAAATCCGAACGCCGCTGTATACAGTTGTATTAGATGAATGTTGTAAAGAAATACGAGAGCATGCGGAAATTTCCTTTGCCTGGCAGTGAAGAATATGTTTTTGAGCTAAAACAGGTCACAACGTAATCGAATTTCAGGGTGTTGCACTTCGTCCATCATTTTCCCCGATAGCAACTTCCACCTATTAAGTGAGACTGTTGAAGGCCTCTACGATACCCGTATACGGATGCCATAATCTCTTCATTAGACTAAAAAAAATTCAGCCAAGCATTTCTTTTTGCGAGAGAGTTGGTGTAGGTCAGAGTGGCAAATCTACTGAATATATACCGATTTCGCAGCGTTTTGTACTTCAAATCTCACGGTTTTCACATTGCTGAGACACCTTCCGTTTTCCTTGTGAAAGATTGCATATTACTCATTTTTACAATCCTTGTATATTCCAAGATTTGAGTGATTCGTTCTTACCATGTAGAAGGCGTGTTGAATATTCGCATTGTTATTGTTCTACGCATTGCAAGGTCATCAGGAAGGAGAAAACATTTTGCATCCAAGAAAACACTAGTCTCAATCTCTTTCGGCACCTAAAGACAGCGTCGCCATTACTGGTGCAGGACCACCGGCTTTCGCTAAGCAAAGTCATAGTTGGTTCGTTTTTACATAAATGTGGCACCAACGTCTCATCTGCAGTAACACAGACGCCTAAAACCTGTGGGATTCTTTTTAAAACGGGTCGAACGTAGTTGAGAATTTACCCCCCCTTTTTTTTTTCAATTTCTTTTGGTCAGTGGTCAGCAACTGAAACGTTCACTGGAACGATGAGTTAACTGAAATCTAAATCAGTCACTTAGTCTGACATATTATGCCATCGCGTCATATATTCCGAAACCACAATATGTGCTTTATATTTGGCTGAAATTTAGTCCATTTACGAGAGTTAGAAATGAATAGAAGCACTATTTAAAACGTTTTATGCTGTGTATCTCGGACTCAGCATATTTCAGTTAAGTCTTTAATCGGGAGAACTCCTTACTGCACCACGAAAATCTTGGGCAAAGCTTCCTGGTAGTTTAATGAATAATGTAAAGTTGGCCGTGTACTGTTTCTAGTGATATGCTCATGGCGTCAGCTAATTCATGGATCGTTCAGTGTTATAATTCGCACTTTCTTCGTATTTGCATCTGTAAGTGCAGTTTTATTACGTCATTCACGTGAATCCTCCCCTAGCCGCGTTTGAATTAACTCGTCGATCTCTTACTTGTTGAGTTCGAACAAGTAGACCCCTTATGACCCATCACCAACGTTAGATAAGTTTCCTTGGCGAGAAACATTTCAAAAATACATTTCCTTATAACGGCACGGTATTAAAGTTTACCGATTTGTAGTAAACGCACAGAGGACGACTATCTTCATAAGTCACGTAACTAAATATGTTCCGCTTATCATTGTAACACTTGGTAAACGTTATTGTTCAGCGTGTACCAACATTACAAAAACGTTTTATTGGTATGAAGACCATTTCTGTGGCGGGATGAGACTTTCTACCTTTCCCGCAAAGGACGAGCTGAATTTTACACTGCCGTACACGGCTGGTTCGGAGCAGAGTTGTTCTGTATGGAAGAACATCATAGGCTAGCATGAAGAGAGCAACAAATTGCTGTTTGGACAACTGTGAAAGTAAATCAAAACGACGGTAGAGGTTCGGTTGTCAAACATGATGAAAAAACAGCAAATAGCAGAAGCAAAATTCCTTGTATCACCTTGATATAGTTGGTAAACTGTTGTTCTAAACAGTAATCTAGGTGACAACGACTTTTTAGCAAGAAGTTACAAATGGCCTTCTGGTTGATGGCCCAGTCAACGTTTTGTACTTGTGTCCCCGTACTAGATAAAAGCGATCAGTGTGAAAGTCGCTTTTTGTGGTAGTGTAGTTGGAGGCAGACCGTTGTTTGTCCGTTTGGAGATTCACGTAAAACAAATTATCTGCTGGAAGTATTGCGTGTGTTCACTTTAATCTTAATCTTTTTTATCGTTTATTCATTCATTCTTTCTTTCTTTCTTTCTTTCTTTCTTGAGCTCTTTCGGAAAGTGAACAGGAAAAACCACCAGGTAGATTCTAAGCATTAATTGCGTCTTGAAGCATTCGCGAAGTGGGACCTCGTGTGTATCATTCGTCATCGAATATTTCGTAATGCTTATTAAACTTACCAGGCAAGATGGTTTCTGCTTTTTCGTCGATTATGTCTTTTTTTAACTAAAGTTGCTGTGTGAGAAATGCTGCAGGCGAAGAGGACTCTGGGCGGGATAAAGATTTAGGATTTATAAATGTCAACAGAGAGTGACTAGATTATCAAGTGGCATCACTCAATCCCTTTCCGGCCATGCAATTGTAGCTTCCCGTATTTTCCATAACTCGCTTACGGGAAATGCCTTGAAAAGAACACCACCGATTTCCCTCCTCATTTTTCCCAAATCTGAGCTTCTGTCTTCTCATCGTCGACGGCACGTGTAGCACTTTTTTTTTTCTTGCTTCTCCCTTGGATGACACGATCGGCAGGATCGTAAGACGCCTTGCAGCCTCAGGCTTGCGAGTACGCTTTCTCACCTACAGCGCCGCATTGCCTAGTGTGTTTACAGAAGAAAATGCCAGTAGGAAGTGAGAGGAACATGGTGGATGTCATTTAATTGTCTGGACGCTGCGACACAGCTGGCAGACGCGAACCCACGTCACGTACGCGGCTGTAGAATTCCCCTATGAAAGCGCTGTGACAACTCGATTTCGTTGTGGACTTTCACCGAGAGAGCTTCTGCCCGGTCGGGTCACCCAACATCTGGTTAGGCATCTGTATGCGAGAAAGCAAATTTAGAACAACTCTCCATTGGCGCAGTCCGACATTCCACGTGACATTTGTATTCTTTTGTAAGTTCATACGTGCAGTGTTTTCACTTGCGCTTGAGGGAGGATTTTAGAGAGTAAACTTGCGTATTTTGCGACACTCGCCGAAGTCCAGTAATATCATAGCAGCTTCGGATTTCATGGTAGAGGTGCGTAATAGTTCCAGCTATGAAAAAAGTTATAATTATTATATCGTTTCAGGTGTATTCGGTGTTGTACGTTCTGCCTTAGGGTAGCTCAGTTATCGGCATATTTCATAATAATTTACTAGATTGTTAAAAATATTTTTTCTCACTTTGTACAAAGCTGTTGTAAGTAATTCGCCGTGGTTCACAGTTCCAATCTTTCAAAGTGTGGCACAGTAATGTGAAAAGAGGCGGAATTACGAGGGTCGTTCGGTAAGTACCGCAATACTTTTTTTTCAACAAGCAGGTTTGTTTCACTTAAGATTCCAATACACACTAAGATTGCCCACTCCTTTTGCCGAGGTGGTTCCTTTGAAAGGGCACGGCCGACTTTCTTCCCCATCCTTTCCTAACCCTATGGTTAGGTCCTCTCCCCCAAACCAACCAACCGTCCCACTGAACGGAGATTATGTTGCAAAAGCCTATTTGGGGAAATTACGGATAACGTAAATCAGGATGGCCGGACGCGGGTTTGAACCGTCGTCCTTCGTAACCAGTGCGCCACACCGCTCGGTCAATGCGACGGCCTTACGCCACTTACTGCTATGTATATACGCCAGGATGGAACCACTCTATTGGTCGACGTCGGAACCAAAGTCTTGCTGCGTCAATAACTTCCCCATCTTCCATGAACTGCTTCCCGCGGAGTGAATTCTTTATTGGGACAAACAGACGGAAATAGGAAGACACGAGATCCGGGCTGAAGGATGAATGAGGAAGAACGATATAGTGAAGTTTTGTGAGCACTTCTCTGGTGCGCAGACTTGCATAGGGGCTTGCGGTGTCATGGAGAACGAGAGATTCGTTTCCGTTTTTGTGGCGACGAACACGATTGAGTCGTTTCTTCAGTTTCCTGAGGTCAGCCCAATATGCCTCAGAGTTGATCATTACACCATGAGGGGAGACATCAAAGAGAATAAACTCTTCAGAGTTCCAGAAGACCGTCGCTGTGGCTTCACCGGCTGAAGGTACGGCTTTGAACATCTTATTCAGAAGAGGGGTGGTGAGATGCCACTCCATGGACTGCTGTTTTGTTTACGGTTCGAAGTGATGAACACATGTTTCATCGCCTGTGACGGTATTTGACAAAAAATTCTCACCATCATCTTCGTAATAAGCAAGAAATTCCATACAGATGTTCTTTTGTTCTTCTTTTAGACGACGAGGAACTCAGCGGGCACCCACCCTTGGAGCAACCCGACAGGTGGAACAATGTGTCAGCGCTACCAACAGAGACGACCAGTTGTGCAGCGAGGTGTTTGGTTGCGATCCGTCGATCACCTCGAACGAGAGTGTCCGCACGTTGCAACAGTGCAGCAGTCGCAGCTGTGTGCGGCCGGCCGGCACGCGCGAGGTCCGGACATGTTTGCGCGACCTTGTTGCTACGAAGACAGACGCCTCGCCCAACGGATCACTGTGCTTTTGTTCACTGTCAGGTCTCCGTAGACATTCTGCAAGCGCTTATTAATTCTGCGATGCTCTGGTTTTCTACCAAAGGAAACTCAATGACAACTTTCTGCCGTTACAGACACATTTTGAAGGCTACGTGTAGCACCACCACGTATCAAACACCATGAAACCATCGGGGCAGAAGCGGGAATATTACGCGATGTCCCACAACAAATTTCGTATTTTTTCAACCGAAACTAATAGGGGAAAAAAGTGTGCTGCATTACTTATTGAACGCCTTTCGAAAGTATTTCTTCACTCGATACATTATGTTGCATCACGAATTTTCGATACTCTTTCGAAAGTATTTTCCTCCGTAGGAATGTGGGATATGCTGATACTTTGCTGCATTGCGACGTACGCTTATAATACCATAGCAGGAAAAACCACACTGTAAGTGAAATATTCTGTAAGCAACTGTTTTCGCAAACACTGGTAATTTGGTACTTTTGTCATTATGTTACTAACGGTACTAAGGGAAATGCATCATGTCGTAATCAAACGAATTGTCTACCAGTGATGGATACTTCCTGTGTGTCTGCATGAATGAATCGTGGATACCAGAAATAGTAATAGTCTGTGGGTCATAAAACATCTAACGAACTGCACCTTTTTGTATTAGTTATGAAAAGTTGCGGTAAAATTACGCATCTGCGCAATTCTTTCCGAGTTGAGTAAAATGCAACGTATTTAGATTATTTACTTCCCGGCAGCTGCTTCTCTTACGCTCCATGTCTTACCAAATGATAGATTACAGTCCTTCGAATGTAAAGCACAAAGTTCTTCTCAAATTGAGTTGGACAGCAGTACAGAATCACAGCGCACGTCGGAAGGCCATATTGCATTACAAGGCGGTCCGATCGATAGGTTAGAACCAAAGCCCTATGCAATCTGCGTTTCTTTTCACAGTATAAACGTAAGAAAGTAAAGTCATCGGCCGGATAATCGTTTTGAAAACCACAGCGGTTTTTCACATTGTAAGCGCTCTCTTTTACAGTAAATTTTGTGTAAATCGTATCAGACTGCTTGAAAATATTTAAAGAACGGCATGATAACCAGGATAAGCTGCTACCTGAAACTTCCTGACTGACTAAAACTGTGTGCCGGACCGGGACACGAACTTGGGACATTTGCCATTTGCCATTCGCGGGCAAGTGCTGTACCATCTGAGCTACCGAAGTACGAATCACGACACGTTCTCACAACTATACTTCCGCCAGTACCTCGTCTTCTACCTTCCTAACTTCACAGAAGTTCTTCTGCGAAACCAGCAAGACTAGTGGAAAAAAGGATATTGCGAAGACATGACTTAGCCACAGCCTAGGGGATGTTTCTACAATGAAATTCTCACTCTATAGCGGAGTGCGCGCTGATGTGAAACGTCCTCACCGATTAAAACTGGAAACATCCCCTAGACTGTGGTTAAGCCATGTCTCCGGAATATCATTTCTTCCAGGAGTGCTAGTCTTGCTGGTTTACCAGGAGAACTTCGGTCAGGTTTGGAAGGTAGGAAGTAAAGCTTTGAGGACAGGTCGTGAGTCCTGCTTCGGTAGCTCAGATAATAGGGTACTTGTCCTGCGATGAAAAACTCGCGAATTCGAGTCTCGGTCCGTCACAGACGTTTAACGTGCCAGGAAGTTTCATATCAGCCCACATTCCCCTGCAAAGAAAAAATTTCGTTCTGGAATTTGCTACTTGAATATCACCATTTATTGATTCTGTTTCTGTAAACCAGGTCCCTGTAGGAGGTCTTTGTGTTGGGGACTTAATGATGGTTGGATGATGGACACTAACAGTCAGTGAAAGGTTTATATTCAATTCGCAGCTTACCCTGGTAATCTACACGTTCTTCCGTTATACTACCTGCCATCAAGTGTCCACTTTTGAGTGTCTCGCAATGAACCGCTTTGTAACAGCTGAGCGTTAGTGGAAAAACCCAAATGCAGTTTTTTTTTCATTTTGTAATTTATAACGATCCGATGCTACTTGTTGAAAAGCCATTGCCGACCGCCGGGTTAAGGGCACCTGTGGTGATAGTGCATGTTCCCCTGGTTTTCACTGTGCGGGACTCTTCTTTTTCACCTCGTTGCTTCTGGCTGGTACGCACGACAGCGTCGTGCGGGCTGCGGGCGCGATAGCATGACCCAGGTGGATGCGTCTGTACAGCTCAAGGTAGGCAGGAATTTGACAGCCGTTCTGTAGCGACTCGGAGCGCTCCTGTCACAGCCACGGGAAAGCAGGAGCCTGGTAATAGATACGGATGGAAAGTACAGCTGTAGCGAATATCCTCACCAGGAGTTGTTTACCCTACTTGTGCGCGCAGTGTTAATACGGGTGTGCGATTAATTCAAATGATGGATGTAAACAACGATCAAAACCGTCTGATTTTGCGAGCAGAGTGAAATGTGGTTAGATAACTCATCAGGAAAACTGTTGGAGCATCTTAAAGGCTTAAAAGGCTGTACACAAACCTCCGCTTTCCTCCACTCTAACTCGCACGAATTCTAAAAGGGAAGGTAGAACGAAGACAAAATTCAATCTACAAGAAAGATAGATATGGAGTGTTTTGACTATAAACTCTGGGAAAAACCTTTGGCACAGAGTGGTGTATAGAAAATCACTTGCAAACTCTGTGGGAAAGCGTATGTTGCTTGGTAAGGCGGAGCTGCGGCCATCAGGTTACCGGAACACGAGAGAAACTGGATACTAGAAAGGACGGATTCAACAAATACTGAACATAGTGTAACAGAAAACGACGTAGACGTAGTTCGTGACGTTTTAGGTGCCATTAAGAAAAACAAAGATCATCCTACTTCAAATACTGGAAATAATTAAACATATTACACACAATGCCGGCTTAATTTTACATGACTAAATTAATTTTCCATTTCCCCTCTCTCTGTCAAATTTTCAGTTATACAACAAATATTAGATTACATTCGTAAATTCAATTTTACGTTTGATCTGTTTCTCAATACAGCGATGTCCATATAAAAAGTTTAGATTTCGCTTACAGTTAAATGTAAGTATTTTTGATTGACGAAAAAATGCACTACAATCCTTCGTAAACACAGTAAATGTTTCCAGAATGAGATTTTCACTCTGCAGCGGAGTGTGCGCTGATATGAAACTTCCTGGCAGATTAAAACTGTGTGCCCGACCGAGACTCGAACTCGGGACCTTTGCCTTTCGCGGGCAAGCGCTCTACCATCTGAGCTACCGAAGCACGACTCACGCCCGGTACTCACAGCTTTACTTCTGCCAGTATCTCGTCCCCTACCTTCCAAACTTTACAGAAGCTCTCCTGCGAAGGAGAGCTTCTGTAAAGTTTGGAAGGTAGGGGACGAGATACTGGCAGAAGTAAAGCTGTGAGTACCGGGCGTGAGTCGTGCTTCGGTAGCTCAGATGGTAGAGCGCTTGCCCGCGAAAGGCAAAGGTCCCGAGTTCGAGTCTCGGTCGGGCACACAGTTTTAATCTGCCAGGAAGTTACAGTAAATGTTGTCATTTTTGGTATCTTTTTTTATCTTCTGTAATAGTAACATCTGCGTGAGTCATTTTATCTGGTTCGTGACACAGTGTTGTTACTTCTCGATGACCTAAGAAGCCGGAGGTGTGATACGTGACCAAAGAAAGGTTATCTTGCAGAAAATTAGGAAAAACGTTTCGTATTTGATACTAATGTATTACTTAGTAATTTAAGTGATGATCCATGACGTGACATTGAAGGTCCACATTGTAATTTAGTCTTTGTTTACCGCCATTCGGAGTATGTCGTGGTATACAGCCTGAAACTAACTCCTTACTTTTCCACCGCGTTCGGTGGAGTAGTGCGTAAGATGCAAAACTCGTTTTGGGGGAGGGTGACAGAAATCCCTGTTGGCCAACACAGATTTAGGATTTCCTACGTATTCCTGAATGCTGGGATGACTCTTGTGAAATGGACACGAACACTCCTCAGTCATCGTCCTGTCCGAGCTTGTTCTGTCACTAATGACCTTTCTTCTTAAATTTCAGGGAAATCAGATTCTTTTTGAACATCCACATCTGCAACGTAATGAAATAATTGTTACTTGTGCTAGTCTGTGCCTCACATGATACTTCAACCCCCGAACGAAATAATCGAAGTTTTTTCTTTGTCGTCAGCCTTCACGTTGATAATGCTGTCCAAATATTGGCAGTGTCTTGCAATTTGGAAACACTGGGAGATAAGGAGTCTATGCCTGTAGCTCCACGGTTCAGAAGCGTTTAGCTTTCTTTGTGGTCATGTTCATTTTTCTTACCTTGCTCCGTACACAAGAAGTGTGAAGACAGTGGCATTCAGATGGCTGTAGCTCCGTCTAAACGCTTAGCTGGTGACCTTTCAAAGCGGATAGTTCTATCAACTGTGCAACTTCCTGTTCAGTAGCACAATAGCTACTACTAGGCCCTATTTCAAATAAGTTATTTATACTGAGACTTACTCTTCCCTCAGTGGGTGAGTGCCGGACTTCAAAGCCAAAGGTCCGGTGTTCAATTCCAGCCGGATTTCGAAATTTTTGTGTCATTTATCGCTTCTCTAACGTCTGACAATTATTAGTTAATGTGAAAAATGCCAAGTTGCACAGTGGTTCGGAATCCAGTTTAACGGGAAGGTCCACTTGTAACTGGCTACGTTAGTTAATTCGGAAGTCGATTGAAGATAGCAGTATACCACTTCCAATAGGACCACGCCTAGTCAAGAAACCATTTTGGTGTTCATCTGACTATGGGGCTGAGGTCAGATTTTTAGTTACGCTTAGTGACAGAGATGATATTGTTAAGCAGTACCTGAAAGAAACAGTGTGAATCATCGTGACTCTTGTTTACCCGCGACTATAGCTATATGTTTTTGGCTGCAACGGGCGGCATAACATCATCTTTTCACTCCAATTTTAATATATATAAAATAAATGGCATCCGTCCATCCTTGAGGGATGATGGTGTAGCATGCTTGGTTCAGAGTCTGCAGCGTCTGCTGTGGCTAAAAAGTCCCACTCGAGAGTGGCAGTCCCTACTACAGTTTGGACATGTGAAATTTGAGGGACTTCGAACAGAAGCGGCTCTGTCTCTTCGCTTTGTCATCTTCCTGATTTGTTCCTGTGTGCGTTCGTCCTCTGAAAGCCTGACGCCGTTGCGCATAGTTACTCGCCACTTGACACGGTCATCTGCAATGCTTTCCCAGCGACTTGGATTGATTCTGGTCTTGGTCAGGTCTCTCTTGCAGACATCCTTGAAACGAAGATGCGGTCGTCCCACTGGCCTCACACCTTCCTGAAGTTCGCCGTACAGCAGCTGTTTCGGTATCCGTTCAGGATCCATGCGCCTGACATGTCCCAACCATCTTAGACGTCGATGACTCAGGGGTGCAAAGATGCTGGTTGTGCTTCACGATGAAAGACTTCGGTGTTGGGTACTCTATCTCTCCAAGAGATCTGAAGGATCTTCCGGAGACAGCGGAGATGGAAGCTGTTGAGTCGAGATTCATGCCTAGAAAGAGTTGTCCATGTCTCACAGCTATAGAGAAGGGTGCTTATAACACAAGCGTTGTAGACTTTTAATTTAGTTTTTGTGGTAAGCAGTCCGTTGTTCCATACTCTGTTTTTCAATCTAGCCATGACAGATGATGCCTTTGCGATTCTGTTAGCAAGTTCAGTGTCCATGGACAAGTTGCTACATATTGTGGATCCCAAGTAGGTAAAGTCATCAACTATCTGGAGAGGATTGCCATCAATGCTAATGGATGGAAGGTTGGTAGTGCTCTGCGCCATGATCTTAGTCTTTTGAAGGCCGATGAGTAGACCAAACTTTTCACAGGCATTTGATAATTTGTTGATTATATACTGCAGCTCATCTTCTGTGTTCGCTACTAGAGCTGCATCGTCCGCGTATAACAACTCACGGATAACAACTGTATTTACTTTGGTCTTGGCCTTGAGGCGAGCAATGTTGAAAAAATTTCCATCAGACCTCGTATGTAGATACACTCCCTCCTCAGTCTTCAACGGCAAATCTGAGCAGAAGGGAAAAGAAAATCCCAAATAATGCAGGAGCTAACACACACCCCTGTTTCACACCGCTATTAACAGGGAATGCTTCTGATGTTTTACCGTTCAAGCAAATTGTTGCTTGTGTTTTCTCATGGAAAGAGAGAATTATCTGCAGTAGTTTAGGTGGGCATCCAATCTTCTGCAACAGTTTGAAAAGCCCATTTCTGCTCACTAAATCAAACGCTTTAACAAAGCCAATGAAAGCAATATAAAGTGGCCTCTGCTGCTCACGGCATTTCTCTTGTAGCTGTCTTAAGGAGAAGATCATATCTACGGTTGATCGGCCGGGCCTGAAGCCACACTGAGATTCTGGAAGCTAAGATCTGTAATCGCATTAGGATGACTCTTGCATAAGCTTTCCCGGCTACACTTAGTAATGAAATGCCTCGGTAATTGTTACAGTCACTTCTGTTCCCTTTCTGTTTATATCGAGCAACTATCCTCGAATTCCGCATACTCATCGGGACATAACCTTCTTCCCAGCTGATTGTGATAAGTGAATATAAATGTTTGAGAAGAGCAGACTTGTTATACTTAATAACCTCTGCAGGGATCCCATCTTCACCTGGGGCCTTTCCGTTAGCAAGAGAATCTATTTCTCTACTAAGTTCTTCCATAGTAGGAATTGCATCTAGATCTTCCATAACTGGCATTTGTTTGATGGCATCACATGCATCCTTGCTAACTTCATTCTCGGCTGCATACAACTCGAGGTAGTGTTCCACCCAGCGTTCCATTTGTTTGCCTTCATCAGTAATGACTTCACCCGTCTTGGACTTCAGAGGAGCTGTTTTTCTGACAGTTGGTCCAATTGCTTTCTTAATACCATCGTACATTGCCTTAGCATTCCCAGAGTCGGCCGCATTCTGTATACCTGCACATAAATTCAGCCAGTAGTTATTTGCGCATCTCCTGGATGTTTGCTGTGCCCTGTTCTTTGCTTTTCGTAGGTCATCTCGAGTTCTTCCACTTGGGTTTCTTTTGTAAGCAAGTAGGGCTTTCCGTTTAGCCTCAGTGACTGGTTCCATTTCTTCCAAATTTTGCTCGTACCAGTCCTTATTTCTTTTTCCTTTCATTCCATAGGCCAACACTGCTGAGTTGTAGATTGCACCCGAGAGTTTTGCCCATTTCTTATCAACATTCCTTTCTGCTTGCACTTTCCGTGGGAAAGCACTTTCAAAATTACTGGCAAAATCCTGCTTTCTTTGTGTCTCATGAACATGATCTGTGTTGATACGGGGACGACCTCTCGGTTTAGCGTGGTGACGTTTCTTAGGAGTGAGCCTCAATGTGCACGCCACTAGGGCGTGGTCTGTGTTGCAATCAGCACTATGATAACTACGTGTCAGTAGCACATTTTTGAGACCAGTACGCCTAGCTATGACTAAGTCAAGTTGATGACAGTGATGAGAGCGCGGGTGTCTCCAAGACACCTTGTGCTAATCCTTAAGCTGGAAATACGTGTTTGTGATACAGAGTCCATAAAAGCAGCAAACTTCAAGCAGTCTCTGGACATTTTCATTCATTTTTCCCACCCAATGATGTCCCAGGCAATTCGGCCATATGTCGTTATCTGATCCAACTCTAGCATTAAAGTCCCCTAGAATATACAGTGTCTCGGTGCTAGATACCTTGGCTATTCTGTCACTGAGTAAGTCATAAAACAGATCCTTCTCTTCCATGCTGGATGATAAGGTGGGAGCGTAGGATGTTGACAGTGCCACTTGAGGAGCATATTTTCAAATCAATAATTCGTTCTGTTCCACCGGATGGTGGCACAGTACAGTCCAGGAGGACGTTTTGAACAGCAAATCCTACGCCATGAAGTCTTGGCTCGTCTTGAGACTTCCCCTGCCAGAAGAATGTGTAATTATCCTCTCTGATAGAGCCCGCGTCTGGAAGCCGCTTCTCCTGCAGTCCCGCGATGTCTACATTCAAACGGTGGAGCTCTCTGTCAATTACGGCAGTCTTACGGATGAAATCAACCTCTTGGGCATCGTCAATGTACCTTGGACACATGGTCCTAACATTCAAGGTGGCAATACGAAATAGTGATTTCTTTATTATTTCATTTTTGTTGTTGGTGGGTGTACTATATCAACCCGCTTGTCGAAGATTACTTCTAAGCTTCACACACCCCGTGAAGCAGGCGGATAGTGGCGGGACAGCACCTTACTGGCTGGGGGCTGCCCAGCTTGAGGCGGGCGGTAGCTGTCCAATGAGATGCAATGATCTCTCCCACCGTCGGAAGTGGCCCCTGGCACTCGAGACTTACGCCAATCAGACAGAGCTTATAACCGGTAACTGCCTCTTCCCGTGTTGTGCCGAAGTCTTTGGACGTCGCTGAAGTGTCCTCGCCAGGATGCTACAAGCCTGAGCGATAAATATGAAGACACGTGAGTTGCCCAATCATCACGGTCTCCCTCTCGACCTAAATGATAATATCCAGAGGAAAGGCAAGCCAGTACGTCTGGTATCACTTCGGTTGCAGGAGCTGCCGAAAGGGGACGTAGTACGCCTTCCAACCGCCTTTGGGGCCCCACTCCAGATTTTCTTTCAGGGTTTTCTCCCTTAGCCTTCATCCCTCCCGAGACCAACCACAAGGCAGTGGTGTGTTAAGGTAATTAGAGAAAGAAAAGGAATGGTAACTGAGGAGAGGGTAGGGAATAGGAGATATAGGATATAAGACGGGTCGTTGTGAGACACACTTTGTCTGGCTCCTCTGCTGAGACCTGCCCGGCTAGGTTCGACCTGCCAGTAGCTACGCTACCGCCGATATAGCTCTCAGCTTCCTTGGAGCACACAAACTCTCCCGCCCACACGGACAGTGCTGCGATAAGGCGGTGCCTCATTTTGTGTGTGTGTGTGTGTGTGTGTGTGTGTGTGTGTGTGTGTGTTTGTTTATGGTTTGTTTTTCTCCTTCTCATAGATGCGCAATCAAATGTGACAACTTTGATAGCTGCAACTGGGAATTATATCCATCTTCTGACCAAACCATGAACAATTTCCTCAGAAGAACTGCAGGTACACGAGAGCAAAACTGAACTATGGTAAATAATTTTATCATTTTAGACGATAGCGGTGCGTAAACTCATTAATTTTGGCGCAAAAATGGTTCAGTTACTATGGTTAAGCCTCGAAAATTCCAAGATGTTGGCGGTCTTTCCAAGCTGGCGGATTTTTCCCTTAAGTGATTCCTTTCTTTTTTTGGGGTGTGTGTGTGTGTGTGGGGGGGGGGGGGGTTTGGTCTGGACATTGTACTGAACGTTTCTGCCAAGTTTCAGCTTATCATAAGGCGTCATTTTTGGGGGGAACTCATAAAGGCATGTTTCAGAGCATAAAAGCGTGTAATAAAATTATTTACGGTGTGAACTCAAGACCTTCCTGCAGAGGACTGGGGATGCTAACTACGGCTTCACAGTGTATTTATTCGTTAAAGAAATTTATCATTAAAAGTATCTCATTCTCAAACCAACAGTTCAGTCCATGGCATCAACACTAGATATCAGAATAATACAAAGATTGAAAGTGACTTAGTTTGCTCCAGATACGCGTCCGTTATTCAGGAACACTCATTTTACTCGTAAATAACTTTGATGAGTTTCTTGGCAGAACCGACTGATGGGTGTATGTTCTTAATATCAAATAATGGAAGTACTACGTTCTTTGTTACTTCTGCAAAAATTCATGTAGTAATACGATCGATATAAATGTTGTAAAAGTTGGCGGTGTATGGTTATAATAACAAACAGTTACCATATGCACCTCAGTCTATTGAACGCTTCCATGTTTTGTGACAATTTCGTTATTACTTTTTAAATAAAATAAGTTAAAGTTTTTTTGACTGACTCTACATTCATGAGGACCATTTCAGTTCGCATATGTGGAAGATACATTACCATATATTTCTTTCCTTGTTCGAAGTTCTTTTGGCAGGTTCTACGTCCTAGTGGATCTCCTCACTGCGAATGTATTGGAACGAAAAGTACGCCCCAAATACACTTACCTAATCATATAGGCAATAGAAACATAGGCATTGCAATTTTAAATAACTGGTTGCGACCGTAAATATATCTACCTAGTAGAAAATTATGGTAATGTGGCACTTCAACGTATCGGCTCTCGTTGGCAACTCGACTGGCAGGCAAGTGAAAAAGGTGACTTAACAAGGGGTGGACAAATATTATGGAAACACAACGAGAATACGTACTGGCACGTAAATGCAGAAACTTGTCCAGCCTGCAAGTTTCAATGTTGTGTCCACGAGTGGCTTGTGTGCAAGTGTCAGTTGTGGTCAGTGTTCTGTGTAGCTACGCGCGCATTTGTAGCTGTGCGCTCATTGTGTCGAGGCTAAGTGAACTAGAAGGTGGGCACATTGTGGGTGCCTCCGCAACCGACGGAGCCGAGATATTTGGTGTTTCAAGAGACACCGTTTCGAAGATTCACTCTGTAGACTGGGAAATCGAGAAACATTATCCTCTAAGCCACAACGCAGACGGAAATGTGCGGTTGATCGTGACGGGCGGTCATAGAAGAGGATTGTCACGAAAAATACTGCATAACTCGAATACCACCCTCTGGAACGCTGTTAGCACCAAAACAACAGGAAGGGAGCTCAATAAGCTGGGGATTTCAGGGCCAGCTGGAATTCCAAAACAACACATCAGTGACGCAAATGGCTGTAACAGAAAAAGTTGGGGTCGAAACGATAAAGCCTGGGCTACGGAGCAATTTGCTTGGACGAATCTTGTTTCACATTATTTCAAACTTCTGACCAATTATCCGTCCCAGGAACGAAAGAAGGCGGGTGTGCCTGATGATAATTTTGGCAGCTATATCGATATCGAGGTATTTCGTGTAGCCCATGGGTACTCTAAAGGTCACACTATTACTAAGGATTACATTAGTATTTTGGCCGATCAGGTCCATCCCATTGTACAATGTTTGTTCTCCAACGGTGATGCTATGTTCCAAGACGCCAGGGCCCCTTTTCACACAGCTCGCATCACCCGGAATTGGTTTTTGAGCACAGGATAAATTGTAACCTCTGCCCTTGCCACCACAGTCACCAGATAGCAGTATTATTGAGCCTTCGTGGTCTACATTGGAGAGAAAGATGCGCGATCGCTATGCATCTCAGTGATCGTTACCTAAACTCGCCACTATTTTACTGGAAGAATGGTATAAGACTGCTTTAAAAACCACGTAACACCAGTATTTATCCGTTCCGAAACGACTGGAAGTTGTTTCGAATGCCAGCGAGTTTCCTGTACCGATTAGGCATGGCTATATGTGTTGTTTTTCGTGTTTCCATTTTTTTTGTCCGGTCCTGTAGATGCCTGGGTTTACTTCGTTGGTGGGCCTTCTTTAAGAGTGGGCTGTTGCAGTAACAAGCAGTAGGTGGTTGCCCCCACCTCCACCCTCACCCTCACCACGTAGATTGGGACTGCGATGCCGGCCGCGTCCTCGCGCCACGCAGGCCAGCGGAAGTGCGTGCGTGCCTACGCATCAGTGCCATCGCACGCACCCTGGCCTCGCAACACCTGCAGGCGCAAGTCAGCGGCAAGGTACGGCAGACCTGCAGATTCGCTCGCGTCGTGCTACTACGGAATATTACAATAACAGTTCGAAGTGAAAGTAATGCGATTGCTTCAAGCTTCGAAATTATGCGTAATGGGAGTACTTTAGAACGACAGCAATAACTATGTCGTTGCGCGTGGCTCTCAACTATTTTTGGCAAGGGCGTAGTGTCTGAACACATTTAGTAAGAGAAAACTGAATTGTTTCTACTGAACAGTGTACTGTCCCTCGATCGTCGTGGTTACCTTGTAAATCCTCGTACTCATCGCAAGCTGAAGACGACATGGCTCCAGAAACCAGCGGAAGCTCTTAAGTCACGCTACGGAAGGTCAGAATCCACGCGCTCGTGGCGCGCGACATAAATTACGCAACAAATTGCTACGCTGATTAACTGGGAAACTTACTGGCGGACCCAGATAAATTTTCGGCGTTGATGTATTACTAAAAACTGATCCAAATAATTTTGGTCGCAGCTAGGTTTGTCTCGCCAGACAGAGTTAAATTTGTCAGTGAACTGCATTCAGATATTCCTAGATCTGACAACGGGACTCGGAAACTTAGGACCGGTCGCAATCAATAAACCACCTACAACTGGTTGCTAACAACATCCACCGCAGATCTCCACAAAGACAAAACAGGATCACAATTCAAAGTCCATAGGTCAAAAGCCTACATATACGACTACATACATACTCCGCAAGGCACCATACGCTGCACTGTGGAGGGAACCTTGTGCCACTACTTGTCGTTTGCCTTCGTATCCCACTCGCAAATGGAGCGAGGGAGAAACGACTGCCTATATGCTTCCGTACAAGCCATACTTTCTCGTATCTTATCTTTGTGGTCCTCGCGTGCGATGTATGTTGGCGGGAGTAGAATCGTTCGGCAGTCAGCTTCAGATGCCAGTGCACTAAATTTTCTCACTAGTTTTCCGAGAAAAGAGCGTCTTTCCTCCCTGGATTCCCATTTGAGTGCACGAAGCATCTCCGTAATACTTGCGTGTAGATCGAACCTACCGGTAATGAATCTAGCAACACGCCTCTGATCTGCTTTTATGTCTGTCTTTAATCCGACCTTGTACGGATCCCAAACACTCGAACATTACTCAAGACTAGGTCACACTTGTGTTCTGTACGTGGTCTCCTGTATAGATAACCCGGACATTCTGAAAATGCTCTCACTAAACGAAATGGACCATACCTTACATACTCGTTGCATTTCATATCGCTTTGCAACGTTGCACTGTGATCCTTAATAGATCTGACTGTGTCAAACAGCACATTAGTGTGTTTAGACATAACAAGATTGTTCTTCGTACTCATCTGCATTAGCTTTGTACATTTGGAACAAGCTGCTATTCATCACGCCAACCAGACGTTTTGACTAACAAAGTCATCCTGTATTCTCCTGCAGTCACTCGCCGGCGAGATCATCCCGAACACCACAGCGTCATCAGCAAACAGCCGTAAATTGCTGCTCACGCCAGAGAGTAAGAGCAGCCCTATCATACTTCTCTGGAGCACTCCTGAAGATACCCTTGTGTGTGATAAACATTCGCCATCCAGGACAACGTATCGACTTGGGTTACGTAAGAAGTCCTCCACTCATTCATATATCTGGAAACTATTCCGTATGTTCGGAGCACAACACTTCAAATATCCACGGAACAAATTTAAGCTGTTGACTTCTGGTGGACCTCTCCAAGCCCTCCTTTTTAACTAAACCACGCCCCAGCTAGCTAATGGCTGCACGACATAATACGAAGCACCCTTCCTACTGAGCCTTGCACGCTCATATAAACCGCATCACTTCTCCAGATAATCGGACAGGAACTAATCAGAATTCTGTTACTCCCACGCACGGACACACAGTTGTAAAAATCTTGTATGCTGTCCGTTTTAGGAAAAGCTTTGTCGAATACCGAAGGATCACAAACTTCGGGCTTCATAAATGTTAAATAATCCGAAACACTACTTCTTATCAAGACGGCCACAACTTATCTCCTACTTCTAGGAAGACTGCCGATAGAATCTCCGATTGCACGAGATGCCAAAAGTCCCGAGAAACGTTAAACATTAAGTCAGATTCGAGGACACAATGCAAGCACTCTCGTTGGTCATTTCTTCCTCCAAGTAGTAGCACTCGTAGTACCCCTTCCTGTGTGTACTTCTCGCTAGTATTATTCCAACAAGTAGTGGAACTACGTCTGTCATCTTGGGAAAGCCACGGTCCGTAGCTGACCTGGTAGGCTCCGATCAAAACAAACCGTAAACGGATTAGGGGGGACCAGCCCATCGGCTGTGTACTGGACGAAGTCCAACTTCATCCGCTGCCCGCTCTTGCGTCCCTGACTGTCAAGAGAACGATCCTACGGCGTATGTGGGAATGATATGTTACACAATCATTACCTAATTGGCTCACTTGAAGCTTGTCTAACCGCTGTTTGTTTTCCCATCTACGATGCCTCTACTTACTACCAAGTCATCACGACAACGATGCTCAACAGGGCAGCGTGTATGTGAAGGGCGTGCACTTTAAACGATGACTTATTTGATACACTACGTACATGAGCATGAAATCTTAATCACGAGATGAAACTAAGCCAGAAACTGATCCGTGTAATGGTGGTGGTGGTGGTGGTGGTGGTGGTGGTGGTGGTGGTGGTAACTTAAATCATTACTCCATGATAAGCCTTTTGTTAGAAACGTAATGTGAAGTTAATTCTAAAGGCAATTAGCATCTTCAGTATATCTTTCCTTGGTGAAGTACGCAGTTATATAAAACATGTTAAAAGACATAACTTTTTTCAGATGTTAAAATTACTTATTTATGAAGTCCACGATTGCCGTTTCGACCTTAGATAATTTTAGAGTTTAAAAATTTCCTGATTTGGAACATGGGAATTTAAAAAAATCAGACAGTGAACGCTATTAAATCAAAAGTATCTGGACACTATATTGGTGGCTCTTGATGTCCTCTGGGAAAACTTTCAGTGAAGTGTCTAATGTCTCTGGAGGAATTGCAGCCTTTTCTTTCTCAAGAGCCGAGATCACACAAGCTGGGGTCTGGAGCAAAATCGACGGTGCAACCCATTCCATTGGGTTCCGGTGGGACTGTGGGCAGGGCAGTCCATTACAGGAATGCGTTCACAAACTGTTGCCTCACAGAAGCTGAAACTATTGCCTCACAGAAGCTGGTTCGTTACAGGATGCGTTGGCGTACTGATATAAGCAATTATTGTCTCGTCTACATCGTAGTAATGGTGTGTGGCGGAGGGTAGGTTTGGTACCACTGTCTGATTCCTCCTACCCTGTTCCACTCGCGAATAGTGCGCGGGAAGAATGATTGTCTGTAAGCCTCTGAATTGGCTCTAATTTCTCGAATTTTCTCCTCGTGGTCAATAAGCGAGATGTATGTGGGGAGACTCCTCCTAAAAAGTGCTGTCCCGAAATTGCAATAGTAAATCTCTCTCTGATGCACAACGCCTGTCTTGGAACGTCTGCCAGTGAAGTTTGTTTAGCGTCTCCGTAACGGGCTCTCGCCAGCTAAACGATCCAGTGACGAAACGCACCGCTCTTCGTTGGATCTTCGCTATCTCCTCTATCAGTCCTACCTGATAGGAATCCTAGATCCCTCAGAAATGTTCCTCTACTGTACGCAGCACACAATGCTATAAAATGTGTTCATATCCTTCTGCATTCAGCGTTTCCTTAAGCGCAGCTAAGAAGCGACATCCTAACCACGAAAGACCCTCCCATATGATAACACTTCCTCCTCCGTACTTCACTGTTGGTACTACACAAAATGGCGGGTAATGTGATAGCTGCAGTTACAACCAAACGGGCAACCAGCTCTGTCCGTTTGTCTATACTCGTATACCAAATGCCTCATTTCTCCACTTGAAAAGAAATCCATAATAGTGAAACAACAGTCATCACACGACAGTTCGACCACTGTCCTCAACATCACTAACGTCAAAACCACCAGCGATACGTAGTGGGAAAACAGTACTCACGATACATATTTGTCACATAAAAAAACAGCTGTACTGAACATTACAGCTTCTGACGACGTACCTTCTATCTATCCTCGTATTTAAGGTTCCGTACTAAACCAGTAAAAACAGAGCGCTTAGAGTACCACTTTCTTGTTCGTCCGTCCGTCCGTCCGTCCGTATGTCTGTCTGTCAGTCTGGTCGACTCTTTAAAGCCCTTTTTCTAAGAAATGAGTTAACTCATCAAATTCATGTCACACACTGAGGTCTACGGCCCCTTGGCGATGTAAGAAAGTGAAACTTTTAAGTCATTGCAATCAGAAGATTCGGCCATATGGATTGCGTGTTTTGATATTTTCAAGCGCACACATCAAAGCCTGTAGGGCACTTCCTGTTGGTCTAGAATCATGAAATTTGCCAATAAGCAAGGTTGTTTCACTGTACAAGTAAAGGATAAACTCAGAAAATTAATTCGTAATTACGTTATACGAAAACAATATTTCTTTTGTCATTTATTATGCGACTTAAAACATAAAACATTCTATGAAATCTTGGAATCCCTGGGACCATTATCTTGGTTTTATCAAGATCGATAACAGGCAAAAATCGTAGTGTTCCTCGATTTCCGGGATGGATGAACTGTCTGTATAAATAATTAAGTTTGATCTCTTCTGGCAGATTAAAACTGTGTGCCTGACGGAGACTCGAACTCGGGACCTTAGGCTTTCGCGGGAAAATGCTCTACCATCTGAGCTACCCAACCACGACTCACGACCCGTCCCCACAGCTTCAGTTCCGCCACTACCTCGTCTCCTACCTTCCAAACTTTACAGAAGCTTTCCTGCATACCTTGCACCCCTGGAAAAAAGGATACTGCGGAGACATGGCTTAGCCACAGCCTAGGGGACGTTTCCAGAATGAAATTTTCACTCCACAGCGGAGTGTGCGCTGACATGAAACTTCCTGGCAGATCAAAACTGTATGCCAGACCGAGACTCGAAATCTGCCAGGAAGTTACATATCAGCGCACACTCCTCTGCAGAGTGCAGATTTCGTACTGGAAACATCCCCCAGGCTGTGGATAAGCCATGTCTCCGCAATATCATTTCTTCCAGGAGTGCTAGCTCTGCAATTTCTGCGGGAAACCTTCTGCGATGTTTGGAAGGCAGGAGACGAGGTACTGGTGGAATTGACGTTCGTAGGACGGGTCGTGAGTCGTGCTTGGATGGCTCAGATGGTAGAGCACTTTCCTGCGAAAGGCAAGGGTCCCGAGTTTGAACGTTGGTCCGGGACACAGTTTTAATATGCCAGGAAGTTTCATATCAGCGCACACTCCGCTGCAGAGTGAAAATTTCATTCTGGATAATTAATTTTGTACGGAACCCGCAGTGCGCGAGTTCTACCCGCTTCTAGCCAATATTTAATTTGTGTTCTGATTATGACTGTCTGTACGCGATGTAGGCAAATTCTGTGTGTGAATGCTAAGAATGATCACTAGTCTCTGTAAGGCTTTCTTAACATCCTGTCTTGACGTCCTTTGCACAAATAGCAGCCAACTACTGCACATATTCGCGGTTTGATAGTCAAACGCTGATATTGCAAATCGTGGACTTCATAAATAATTAATTTTAACAGTCTGAGGCGGTAGTGCGACATCTTTTAAACAATGTATTCGTTTTCTTCAGTCAGAGATTGTCGTGGGCACTATTCCACCTGACAGCGTACAATTTTGAGAACTTGCTACACTTCGTCACAAGGGAGAAGCAGTAATCTTGTTCTTTAACGAAATAAATTCATAAATATGTAAAGAGTAATTCTGAAGTGTTCCTTAAGATGTGTGTCAATTGTCTCTCCAAATTTGTACCTTAGGCAGCCGTATAATTAAGCCGCAGTGGAGTGCTCGTTGTAAATGGTCGCTCTTTATTTTGTTGCAGGTAAGTGGCTGGTGGTTGCGCGTCCTTGCCGCCGATTTCACAAGCGCTCTCTCCCCGCGGGCGGCACGCAAGCGGAGTGTGGCCTGCATGCGTAGCGTCCTTCGGCCGCCGGCGCTGGCAAGTACTGACTGTGTCATCACCACTACCCGCCTACCCGGCTACCCGCCCCACCGTCTGCTGGGTTTTATTGCGCCGCGGGACCCACTCGTTACGCTAATGAGCTGCTGCTCATGGTGTGAAACGCAAAGCCACGTAGCACCTACATTCTTCTGTTGCGTGCTTTTTCACTTGATAATTCCGTATTTAGATCCAAGGGCTTCCATTATCTCCAACACATTTAATTATAGCTAATATATGAGGACTGTTTCTTAGAAAAAAGCATTTCTTCCAGTCACCCCGCCCCCCTTCTCTCTCTCTCTCTCTCTCTCTCTCTCTCTCTCCCTCCCTCCCTCCCTCCCTCCCTCCCTCCCTCCCTCCCACCCTCGACACCCCCCCTTCCCTTTCGACTGTGATTTCCCATCGATCTTCACAACTGTCACTGAAGAGTTCTTTTGAAAAGACAAGGCCCTATTCCTTCGAATTTTTTCCAGCAGACCTAATTCTAACACTGTAATTTCTCTGCTGTTTCCGTGACAGCCGGATAGCTAGTATCATTCCAATAAAGTACGTCTTCTGGGTTGTTTAGCTGCATGAGTCTTCAGCCATCATCAGAACTGGGACTCCGGGGAAAGATTGCTGCAGTGAGGCCGAGCCGTGCGGGATTAGCCGAGCGGTCTGGGCGTTTGTATTTGTCCTTAGGATAATTTAGGTTAAGTGGTGTGTAAGCTTAGGGACTGATAAATGTTCAAATGTGTGTGAAATCTTATGGGACTTGACTGCTAAGGTCATCAGTCCCTAAGCTTACACACTACTTAACCTAAATTATCATAAGGACACACCCATGCCCGAGAGAGGACTCGAACCTCCGCCGGGACCAGCCGCACAGTCCATGACTGCAGCGCCATAGACCGCTCGGCCAATCCCACGCGGCGGGACTGATAACCTTAGCTGTTAAGTCCCATAAGATTTCACACACATTGGAACATATTTGAAGCCGAAACGTTGTGTATGAACGCAAATGAAAAAACTTAAGCATCTTAACAACATATAATATTGTACTCGGAGTGATGAACATCGCGAAAGCTTATGAAAGTAGATCACTCTCATCGAAATTATAGGAAAGAAATGCATTGAGGTGACAAAAGTCATGGGATACCTTCTGATCTCGTGTCGGATCCCTTTTTTCCTGTCGTAGTGCAGCATCTCGACAAGTCCCCAGCAGAAACATTGAGCCATGCTGCCTCTGTAGACGTCCATAACCGCGGAAGTGTGCCAGTGCTCGATTTTGTCCACAAACTAACCTCCCGATTATGGTCATAAATTTTCGATGAGATTCATGTTGGACATGGCGGGTGGCCAAATCGTTCGCTAGAACTGTCCAGAATGTTGTTCAATCCAGTCGCGAACGGTTGTGGCCTGGTGACCTGGCGCATTGTCACACACTGCAAATAGTCTCCAAAGAGCCGAACATAACCATTTCCAGTCAATGATCAGTTCAGTTGGACCAGAGGACCCAGTCTATCTCATTCAAACACAGCCCACCACCAGCTTGCGCAGTGCTTTGTTGACACCTCGGGTCCATGGCTTCATGGTGTCTGCGCCACACTCGAACCCTACCGTCAGCTCTCACCAACTGAAATCGGGACTCAACTGACCAGGCCACGGCGTTCCAGACTTCTAGGGACTAAACGATATGGTCGCAAGCTCAGGAGAGACGATGTGCTGCTAGCAAAGGCACTCGCGTCGGTCGCCTGCTGGCGTAGCCAATTAACGCCAGTTTTTGGTGCTCTGTCATAACGGATTCGTTCATCATACTTCCATATGGATTTCTGCGGTTATTTCATGTAGTGTTGCTTGTCTGTTAGCACTGACAACTCTACGCAATCCCCGGTGCTCTTGGTCGTTAATTGAAGGCTGTCGGCCATTACGTTGTCCGTGGTGAGAGGTAATGCCTGAAATTTGGGATTCTCGGCACACTCTACACTGTCGATCTCGAAATATTGAATTCTCTTAACGATTTCAGAAACAGAATTTCCCATTCGTCTAGCTCCAACTACCATTCTGCGTTCAAAATCTGATACTTCCCGCCGTTCGGCCATAATCACGTCGGAAAACCTTTCATTTTCACACGAATCACGTGAGTACAAATGACAGCTCGGCCAGTGCACTGCCCTTTTACACATTGTGTACGCGATACCACCGCCATCTGTGTGTTTGCATATCGTTATCTCACGACTTTTGTCACTTGAGTGTGTAGCCATGTGTATTTGTCGCTACAATTTCGTACTGTTTCCTACTGTTCCGTTGTCTTATCCATCTGTGCGTCGCTTATTACAGTATAATCCAGGCATTTCATTCCCAGAATGAACTATAATCCCGGTCCGGATTATAGTTCTAATCTGTCAGGATGTTTCAGAGCGTTTCATTGTCTTGCTAAATCATTAAAGGAGAGCATTGGAGTCGCTCTTTAGGACGAGACATGTTCATATCTTCTTCAGTCTTCTTAAAAGTAGTACAAACGAAAAAGTTGACGCTAGAAATTAAGGTAAGAAGGAAAGCTTGCGACGGGAGCTGGAATACAGCATTGTTTTTGTCGTATCTGTGAGTGGCAAGTTAAGAAAACTATGCAGTATTTGCTTCCGCGTCGAAACTCTGGCACCAGTATGAAGCGAAGCTGGTCTCATTAAAAATGGAATAATGTAGATTTGTCAAAGACAGCCGTCCTTTAACTGTAGACATAACATTATTTGTTTAAAAAGGAAAGGAAATTTCATTCCGATATCTTGAACTAACACTGAGGTCAGCGTAAGTAATAAGCGACCGAGGATCAAAGCAGACTGGGTACGACGGCAGATCATCAACCGTGTTGCTGTGTGACGGACAAGTGCCGTTCTACATTCTGGTCGAGGTATACAAGACAGAAGGCTGCTATACTGTAGTAAATGACACCGAATGCTGAGCGAAAACAACGATGCCACTACGTCAGTAAATTTGTGGCTCGATAGCGTTTCGGCTGCCAGTCGGCGACGTCTGCAGCTTACCCCATCGTTAAAATGATCGTGACGCCCATTTCGAAATGCCTGCCGTTCGTGCAACGTTATTGCGAAAGCTGGTGAACACCTACTGCCGTTTACGACGCAGTCAGAGTAATATAATTCGGTGAGTCGTAAAGCCCAGTGCGGATGCGCGGAGCAGTTGAAGGCGCGAACGTCAGATAGAGGGGGCACCACGAGGAGAGAGTTCCACCTTCCGTCGACGTTAGTGACACACGGTGGTAGCTCGCCTGGCTATACAGGATGAATCGCCTAATACCTGCACCGCAAATACAGCGGAAATGGAAAGTGCTATTGATGTGGGATTTTCACAGAATGGATTGGTAGTTATGGGCTCGTATTATTAGTCAATAAACAGATTGTAATAATACCTAGGAAGTGTATTTCTTGTGCAAACATACACTTTTCTGAATCGAACAGTGCCTATTGACATAAAAACAAAAAGTAGAGTAAATTAGAGTATTAGTAATAGGTTTGTTTATAAATAACTCATCTGCTACCAGTCACGATTTTCTTTATTTTGTCCGCAGCTCGTAGTCGTGCGGTAGCGTTCTCGCTTCCCACGCCCGGGTTCGATTCCCGGCGGGGTCAGGGATTTTCTCTGCCTCGTGATGACTGGGTGTTGTGTGACGTCCTTAGGTTAGTTAGGTTTACGTAGTTCTAAGTTCTAGGTGACTGATGACCATAGCTGTTAAGTCCCATAGTGCTCAGAGCCATTTGAACCATTTTTTTTCTTTATTTTGTTTTTCGCACGACGCTTTTCGAGAAATGATTTCCATTTTCAAGTGCGTGTTTGTTATGACATTCCTTGGTCGAAGTAGAGAGGATATAAAATGTAGACTGGCAATGGTAAGGAAAGCGTTTCTGAAGAAGAGAAATTTGTTAACATCGAGTATAGATTTAAGTGTCAGGAAGTTGTTTCTGAAAGTATTTGTATGGAGTGTAGCCATGTATGGAAGTGAAACACGGACGATAAATAGTTTGGACAAGAAGAGAATAGAAGCTTTCGAAATGTGGTGCTGCAGAAGAATGCTGAAGATTAGATGGGTAGATCACATAGCTAATGAGGAGGTATTGAATAGGATTTGGGAGGAGTTTGTGGCACAACCTGACTACAAGAAGGGGTCGGTTGGTAAGACATGTTCTGAGGCATCAAGGGATCGCAAATTTAGTATTGGAGGGCAGCGTGGAGGGTAAAAATCGTAGAGCGAGACCAAGAGATGAATACAGTAAGCAGATTCAGAAGGATGTAGGTTGCAGTAGGTACTGGGAGATGAAGAAGCTTGCACAGGATGGAGTAGCGTAGAGAGCTACATCAAACCAGTCTCAGGACTGAAGACCACAACAAACAAAATGTCATTCGTATGTCGATGTGTGGGATTCTGCTTCATTTCGTTGACTTTACTGCAATATATAAGAAAACACACGATTTTTAGTTGGTTGCCGATTTTTTTTGTGAAGTTAGTAGCGAAATTTAGAATAATTTGTATTTTCAGTTTCCTTATGGTCCATTTGTGCAGTTCTTCTAAATTTCGCCACTAACTTCATAAAAACATCGAGAACCAACTAAATAAAAATCGCGTGTTTTCTTACATGTTGCGGTAAAGTCAACGAATTGAAACAGAATCTCATACATCGACTACATCGTATAGGAATGACACAACAAATACAAAAAACGCACTTGAAAATGGGAATCATTTCCCGAAACGCGTCGTGCGAAAAATAAAATAAAGAAAATCGTGACTGGTAGCAGACGAGTTATTTATAAACAAACCTACTGTTTACACAGTCGCAGGCCTTCAGAACCATTTATAATGGATCAAATCAAATTAGAATATTAGTGGTATTTGTTGCAGGATTGTAGTGCGAGTCGTTAACGAGATATCGTATTTCGAAAAGTTACCACACCGACACTTGTACAATACCTGCATTAGCACACAATAAAGAACAATAAAGTTCATGACCTGTAATAAGACACTATACCATCATATGTTGTATTCAAAATGACCACTGGCAGCAGCAGTACACGCTTCCAGTCTTACATGGAACGAGTGTTATACATGTGCTACCATTTCAGCGGAGATGTCCGAGTAGGGTGCAGGATTATGTCGAGAGTAGTTGGTGTGTCGTCGTGGACAGCGTTTTTCAGCTTCCCCCCACAGAAAAAAAGTCTATAGGCGTCAAATCCGGGGAATGAACCGGCCAAGATACAGGTCCTCCGCGTCCAGACCAACGATTTGGAAACAATTCGTGAAGATATGCTGTAGTACTTCCTGCACTATCTAGTCTGCAGAAGAACGCCTTCTAGCATTCTGGTCTTTTAGGAGGCTGGGATACTTGAGCGCGTTCAGTGTTCCGTCTATGAAAAAGGATCCTATGAGTTGAAGTTCACCTGACGAAGCCAACGGGGATTGTCGTAGACCATCCGCCGGTTTACCTGACCATGGTTGATAAATGCAGCTTCATCACTAAACAAGATGCATGATAAATCTGGAATATTCTGTCTTAAGCCCATGTACAGAAGTTCACGATTCTTACAATCGTTTCCATGCAGCTGTTGATGCAGAGAGATGTGGTAGGGATGGAACCTATGTCGATGAAGACTGCGAAGGACGCTTACTGACTCATGTCACTTCCTCGTGCGATTGTGCGGCAGCTGAGGTGCGATCAACTCCAACATCAGCAACACCTTAATTTCGCCCTCCTCTGTCGTCACTTGTTTCCTTCCGTTACGTTGTCTAGGTGTTACATTACCACTCTCTCGTAACTGGTTGAAGACGTTGATAAATAATTGCCGAGATAGTTTATGTCTATTACGATATCTTACCGCACACACCGTACAAGAACGTTCTACATTCTCCATACACCATGAGCGTGTCGGCTTTTTCTGAATTTGCTAAATCCCATCGTCCATTCACGACCTACTGCTTGGAATGTCCACGCACTGGCCAGCAAGTCGCAGTGCACTCCAGGGACACAAGAGCACACCGTAAGCAACCCTAACATAATCTTACCTAGCCACTACGCATATTGAATTCCACAGACAAGTGTGGATGTGGAAACTTTTTGTGAAAATATATCTCATAAACGACTTGCACTAAGAATCCTACAACTATCACCCCTGACATTGCTATTTGCCCTACTTTTAATTTGCTACTGTCATTAGGCACTGTTTCATTTAAAAAAAGTATATATTTGCACAAAAATACGCGTTCTAAGTCTTATTACAATCTGCTGACTGGCCAAAAATACGAGTCACTAACAACCAATCTATTCTGTGAAAACTGCACGTCGGTAGCACCTTCCATTTCCTCGAAATCTGCGGCGCAAGTTTTATGTGATTCACCCTGTATATAGTGTAGGAAGCCGATCGCAGCATTCTGAAGCAATCATAATGGCAGTCATCAGGGACGATACAAAGGAAAACCACGAAAACACAAAGCTTTCGTATGGCTATATGTTACTTCCCTCAATTCTGATTGTGAAATCATTGCCTGCACCAGATCGTTCGTAGACAGCTGTAGAAATAACACGGTTAACTTAGGAAAATGTTGTACCAACTAGCGTAATTGTGATCTTACCAGTTTATGAAAGCAAATGTTAAGGTTCGTTGGGTTGTTGGTACGTCACTACGCTACTTACGTGGTACGTAAGTTTCTCCATCTGAGAGGCAAAGTCCTTGAAGAATGACTTTGAACTGTGTGGTGCCGTAAGAGGGGCACTGAAAACTCATCCACCACCAGCCTGTGTAAGGTCTTCCGAAGGAATACGAGCGATACAGCATGATAACAAGGCACTGGATTCAAATTCTACAGGAGCCGGATTTAAATTAGTGCCACACTGTGTAATTAAATGTAGTTATTCAAAGTGTTGAACATTCTACATGGTAGGGCGAGAGAGTGAGGTCACCTATACGGAACAGTTCCGTTGCCAGCAAAACGGGTTTGCATGTGCACAATCTTCTGCACGGGACTGATTGTAACATATTGGTGATGATTTTCGGCACCATGTAGTGTTTTTTTCAAATCAAGAAGCCTACAGGTTCTGGGTATAACTAAAATAACAGTGAAATTAAGAAGAAAATAGATTTTTTGTAAATTGGTAATGTTACTATAATTTGTAGCAACGATGCTGGTTAACACACAACGCTGCCATATTGTCTGAAACAGGCTCAGAAAACTATAGATGCCTTCGAAAACGTTTTGTGCTTCTGTGGTTGTATCCTGTAGTCTCATTCTCCTCGCGCATTAAATCATCTGCGTGTACGCCCATACAGGTACCTGAAACGCTTCTAGAACGCTTCGTGGTAAAGTGTATTCAGTTACTTCAACGCATTTTCGTTCTCTTCCTCAGAATTTCACAGGTGACGTATTGCCGATGTAAAGTTGAAGTGCGAGAAGAAATTGAATTGACTCGTATGTTGTTGAGCGTGGAAGGGTGGAATCTTATCGGGCGTAAGATTGTTCTTGGTAATGTAATTTTAACTGTTGATGACGATTGTGCGGAGTTCTTTTCCAACTCTTTACAAACTTTGGACATCGTTCGGTACTCCCTGGAGTATGCCCACATCATGTTTCTCAGTTGTAGTCTATTCCTTTGCAGAGAATTCGTAGTGAATTAGAGATGAATGATCGAAAAACTTCTCCAAAATCACTTTCCTCGTGCTTTTACAAGCTCTTTGGTTCGTGGGAGATGTTTCGCCATTCGTTTCAACTGATTAACGCTCTCTCTAGATATCGTTCTGGTAATAACACATGCTTCAACCCAAGTCAAGCTAGTATCTTCAGAAATGTAGTTACTTTCGTAATAGAATCATTCGCCATTGACCACAACCCTTCCTTCTGCTCTTAAGAACACGCTGTTTGTAAACAAACCTGGTTCATAAAAAACTGCAGAAGTAAAGCTGTTAGTACCGGACGTGAGTCGTGCTTCGGTAGCTCAGTGGTAGAGCACTTGCCCGCGAAAGGCAAAGGTCCCGAGTTCGAGTCTCGGTCGGGCACACAGTTTTAATCTGCCAGGAAGTTTCATATCAGCGCACGCTCCGCTGCAGAGTGAAAATCTCATTCTGGAAACCTGGTTCATCTTCAAAACAATACGCAAAAGTGTTGCGAACAATCCAGTGTGATTTTATAGTCTCCAGGCCAGGACAGCTATGTGCACAATGTTTCCGCCTGCGATGTGAGAAAACGGGATTTATTCATAATTTATGTATCCTTCACGGAAACGCTTTTGCCACTACAACACTAAAGAGTGTTTTCATTGCCACGATTACATGGGCTTCTGTCAGAGTCTTACATTTGACTTGTGCATCAGCAAACAGGTTGGGATGTTTACTCGCTCTTCTCTATCTTACGTACACCAAAGGTTGGTGCCCTGTATGAAGGTAGCAGGATGCGAACAGCCTGCCATAGATTTCCTTAGCTAAATGGAGTGGTCTGGTTGCACGCTATCTACAACTCTTCTCAGGGCAGTATGTCTAAAACGGAATAGCTGGACAACATTTGAGAAAGAATAACAATAATTTATCAGATAATGTAGATCAACATATATGGTGCCCCAGGAGTAATGATCCGTGTTCAGAGGCATGACAGGAATGATCATTCGATGCAGAAAAGCCTAGTAAACAAGGGCTGTAAAATGCATACCTTACGAGCTGTGAGCCCTTCTTCCTCTCCGATACTGTGAAACAGATCTCTTCTACTGGATAAGTTCTCATAGGTCATAAGATATGCATTTTAGAGCCCATGTTTACTTAACAATTTTTTCTTATTTCGGTCCATACCACCTCTTCCCGAAATATGCAAAGCAGAGACCTTGCAGTAGAAGAGATTTTGGAGCCCATTTTTACTAGACTTTGTTTGCTTCGAATGATCGTTCCTGTCATATCCCCGAATATTGACCGTTCCTCCAGGGACACCCTGTATACTCAGCTTTGGCTTCCAGAAAAGGCGTGGCACTGATATAAAGTCTGCACCTAAGCGAAACTAACGCAGTAGATGATCACTAAATACTCGACGTGTAAGTTCACTCTCTCATTAAACAGACACATTGAGTGATGTTAGACACTCAGATAGATTAGTTGGCACTGCGGGCAACTTGTAGGCAACTGTAAAACTGAGGAACTGCTGGAACTGAGCAGTAACTATGCGATCACTGGGCGAAGACTTAGCCGACTGTGTGCGTGCGGTCGGTTAAATCACGTTCTCGGCGCAGGAATGTCACATCCTGTGAGCCATTTGGAGGCTGCAGAGAAATGGTTCCACATTTCAGTCCTCCCTATTGGTGGTAGACGTAACTATTGGCGAATGAATGGCCTACTTGAATGTCACGAGAGGAGACTTAAGATATTTACTGATATGAACGCCATCGAGGAGGCGAGGCCATGATGCTATTGCCTGTTGCGGGGCGTTCTCTGTAGGTAACGCTGTGTACAGTTTCTGGTGGCGGCACAGCACAGTGAACAAAATTTCGACATCGAATGACACGTAATTCCTTCTTAGATTACGGCTCCGGTTAACTCGTGGCAACTTAAAACCACCGGTTCTGGTAGTGATGCCATCAATACCAATACAAGCGCCCCCTCCGAGAGATTATGCTGCCAGATTCGCAAATTGTAAGTACCGAGAGCCCGGCGACCTAGTGGGTGGGCGGCGCTGCCACTGGTACGCTACTTGCGCCCTGCTGTGCAAACAGCCGCAGCCGACGCCCTCTTTCGCAAGGCCGCCGTCTGCGCAGACAGGCTGGCTGGTCAGGCGGCTGTGACTAACGCCGATCCTCCGGGCGATCAGAAGCCGCAGTCTGTGGGTGCCGCGTCTGAGCCGGCACGGCAACTCACGTGGGCGTTGCGACGCGTCGGTGTGGCGGCGAACAACATGCTCAGTGCAGAGCCTTGCGAGATGACCCACATCATTTTTCTGTCGCTACATTTATTTGGACCTTCGCATCTGTGTAGATTACCAGTCACTGGTCCAGTCCCCCCGGTAAAGTCACATTACAAGACATGTGTTGAGGTCGGTTATTTGCCTCGAGACAGGAGTGATGTATCTGCTCATATTACTAATGGAGTTCTATCTTGGAGAACACAGTCTGATCAGAAGTATGTGACCACCTGTTAAAAAGGACGATACCCCATGCTCAGACCCTGAAGACAACGCGATAGTCTACCGGTTGCCGTGTCATGCTCATTCATCAACGAATGCAGTGTGGAGGGGCATGGGGTCAGCACACCGCACCCCCCCCCCCCCCCCCGGGCCTTTGTTGACGTTCCAACCTTGGAGCCCTTACCTCTTAATCAGGCAGCTCCTCAAATGGCATCGCGAGGCTAAGTGCACCCTGGACCAATCCTCCAACGAAGGAAAAATCCTTGACAGCACCGGGAATCGAAACCGGATAAACGACGGTTTCAACTGTACGTGGGAAATGTTCAGCGATGCGTCTGAATGTCGGTAGAGGAATGGCGGCCGATTCTTCCTCAAGAGCCAAAACCAGGGGAGGCAGTGAGGCTATACGCTGTGGTCTGGAACCAAATGGACGTCCTAACTCACTCTCTAACTCACCCCAAAGGCGTTCCTTTGGGTTCACATCTGGGCTCTGGACAGCCAGTCCATTTCAGGAATGTTATTCTCCACAAACCATTGCTTCACATATCCTGCTATATGACAGGATGCATTGTCATGCTGATGCAGTCAATCAGCGTCTCCGAACTGTTATTCTGCAGTGCACAGTGCTATAAAACGTGTTCATATCCTCCTGCATTTCCCGTTTTCTTACGCACAATAGGGGGACCACACTAGCGGGTTGTTGGTAGCACTTTGGAACTTAGATGTGATCCCTTCCTCTGCTTTCATGCGATTTTTTTTACAACCACCCTCCACAATGCTCTACGATCCTTGTCCATCGCCGGCCGCGGTGGCCGTGCGGTTCTAGGCGCTTCAGTCCGGAACCGCGGGACTGCCACGGTCGCAGGTTCGAATCCTGCCTCGGGCATGGGTGTGTGTGATGTCCTTAGATTAGTTAGGTTTAAGTAGTTCTAAGTTCTAGGGGACTGATGACCTAAGATGTTAAGTCCCATAGTACTCAGAGCCATTTGAACTTTGTCCATCATTACATGTGCTCTTCCATGTCTTGTTTTCACTATAGTTGTTTACCGTTTCCACCTCACAATTTCACCACCAACAGTCTACCTGGGTGGCTTTAGAATGGTTGGACTTGGGCTTGATACCCAGATGCCATCCGGCTGTAGTTAACGTTCGAAGTCAATAGGATCTCCTTACCGACGCATTCTGCCATCACTGCTCGTCTACTGACAACAAAATACTCTCCACTTCCTTTTATACTGGAAGGCCCCCCCTTTGATGACATTTACGCATTACATAAGGGTGTCAGGATATTTACGAAGAGATAGTGTATTAATTCCAATTTTTACTTCCACAGTGATGAGTTTTATCATTCAGTGCCAGTGGACAAGCAGTTTACCCAGAGTCGACTGCAATATGAAGACTACGGCTTGTAATGAAATCTTTTAAAGTCTTCATTGAAACAATTTTATGCATCAGTACTGATTTATTATATCCAGAATTACGTGAAAATCAATCTCGTTGTCTACAAACATTTTCATCGGCAAGCGAAGAGCACGAACAAGTTGTCTTTCGCAAGATGAGAAAGTGAGTGCCACATACTGCTTAGTGTTGTCCTGCATTTAATTCTCTCATTCATACAGTGACAAGCAAAAAGTCTGAGCACGTCAGAAATCCCAGTGGGGATGTAATTTTTGTGATTTTATTGCGTCTCCATTAAATCGCATAGTGGAAGTAATAATAATCACACATACAGAAAACTGTCTCAATCAAGAATAATGCAGCGCTACAGAAATCGTTCTATTGAGTCGATCCACGAGTTCTTGCAGTTACTAAAAGAAAAAATTACAAGGACATTGTTTACTTTTTGTAGCTGTCATTCATTATTTTTAAATATTGTGTTCGTAACATGCTTCGCTTTTGCAGGCCGAAGTACATTCCTCCGTTATCTGAGCTAAGCAAGTGTAAAGAAATGAAGTTTACGAAATAGTCTTCCTTTGATTTTAGTGCCATACGCAGCGAAGGAGATAAGTCGAAATATTTCTGAAAATGCTCGCAGAAAAAGCATGAAAGAAAATTCGTTTTATAAATGGAAATGCATTTTTCTTGCTGCATTTTGGTATTTGTTTACATTGAAGATGAGTTTCGCCTTTTCTATCAAAGGCATCTTCGTGGATTTCATTACGAGTACTACAGTTTTATTTTTTGCATGTGATACTTGAAGACTGAAAAAGTTTACACTACAATTTTTACATGAAAAAATGTTACTTAGTCCTTTGTCTTGCAAGAAAAAACAGATAAATGAACATTGTTCCAGCTGGTTCAATGACAGCTAAATTGATGCGAGTGATTGCCCAAACTTATTGTTCAAAGACTGTTTTGAAGTCATGGTTCATGTTCTATCGTTAACCTGATAGAGGCGGCTCGATGAAGATTGATTACACTAGCTGATTGTTCGATAACATTCATAACGGTTAAAGCAGCAAATAGTGTGTTGTACAAAAAATATTGAGGAGTAAAACTAGTAACTGCTGATTAAAGAGCTCAGAATTATACATTTGGTATGCTGAAATTTGACTGTTTTCGTGCAGCCATCTGACTACACAGTATTCCCCTGCACAAGGGTTAGCAACTTAGCCAACGATGATTTTACAGCTAACTTTTGCGGAACCTCGTTCCGTACGTACTGATTCCCGACCCCCCAACAAGAGTGATTCTCGTAGCATAATACAGACACCAAAGGGTACGTCGAACTCAAACACACTGAGCTTTCGAGGCGAAGCGTGACAGGCAATTTTTTATGCGGGTGATTGTAATACGCCCTCATTTCTGAAATGCATTGCCGGTATTATGCACCGTCTGTCGCAGCATCGCGCAACTCATTAGCTTTCCACGCTGTTTCACAATGGAGGGGTGGCTGTTAACGGCGGTGCAGTCTTCGACTGAATTACCGCGACGTAAGCTTTATTCTCGCGGTGACGAAGTACTGCACAGAAAATCAGCGGCGGGGCGAACGCTTGCGTAAAACCCGTTACTCTTTGCAAAACACAGTTACGCCTTACGTCATATCCTGCCAGTTGGTCCATTGCACGTTCTCTTAAGCCCAGTCCGCACGAAGCGTAGGTGCTGGCCAATATGTGCTTGGCCCAGTATAGTGACCTCTGGCGATCGTATCGGAGGTAGCGCTCAGCACCTCTCGTTCGCCTGTTGCTTCATTCGGCAATTTGTGTGTGTGTGTGTGTGTGTGTGTGTGTGTGTGTGTGTGTGTGTGTGTGTTGTAAGCTAACGGTAGCGACGTAATTCCCCACACAGAGCTACAGATCTTGATGCTGAAAGCACTACTTCTCGCTGCGGCGAGGTGCGGATTCCCAGTAACAAGCGCGGATACGGAAATTCTTGATTGTATGGTTGACCATTTCCAGGCCAGTCAGAGTTCTTGCTCAAAGTCTTAGATAGCTCAAAAGCTTTCCCTCTCCTCCGTGACTGCGGTCGTCATTAATTGTGAGATTAAAAATTTTGATTGCGTCTTCGCACTTTCGAAAACCCGCTGGTATTGAAATATGCGCATTTCAGTGCGTATTTCCATCTTTTCAGCTGAACGCCATTTTCTTATAGGCCTGTTGTAGTTAGCTTCATTGTATCAGCATTAATGTATAATATGCACAAGGAAGTGAACCCATGAGACACACTCTGCTCGACCTTGATCGTGTACTACGATCTGCCGCGCGGTCCAAGACGCTGCAGTCATGGACTGTGCGGCTGGTTCTGGCGGACGTTAGAGTCCTCCCTCGGGCATGGGTGTGTGTGTTTGTCCTTTCGATAATTTAGGTTAAGTAGTGTGTAAGCTTAGGGACTGATGACCTTAACACTTGAGTCCCATAGGATTTCACACACATTTGACCTTTTTTTTTACTACGATCTAATTAAGATCGCCATATCTAAAAACGTTTAACCCAAGTAAACGCAGTATTGAATAGCTACGAGGGTCACTCCAAAAGAAGTACACTATTTTTGTAAAAATACTGTTTTCGTTCTGCATGTGTGAAAGTTTTACAGTGTGCAGATACATCCTTCGCACTTGTTTTCAAACTTAGTTCAACCTGTTCCCGTGAGTGGCGCCGTCACAGCATGTCTTCAAGATGGCTGCTACACTTGACGTACGTCAGAAGCAACGTGCTGTCATAGAATTCCTGTGCTGTGATAACGAGACAGTGGGAAACATCCATAAGAGGTTGAGAAAGGTGTATGGAGATGCTGCTGTCGATGGCAGTACAGTTAGTCGGTGGGCAAGCAGGTTACGTGATGAAAGCGGGCACGGCAATATTGAGGATTGTCCTCGCAGCGGCAGGCCTCGAATTGGTGACTGATTGCAGACGCTTCACAGTGAACGAATTGTCACGCTACGTTGGGATAGGGGAAGGAAGTGTTTGCAGAATACTGAAATTGTTGGCGTTAAAAAAGGTTTGTACCAGATGGGTTCCCAGGATGTTGACACTGGCTCACAAAGAAACAAGAAAAACGGTATGCAGCGAACTTTTGGAACAGTACGAGAATGGTAGAGATGAATTTCTTGGAAGAATTGTGACAAGTGATGAAACATGGCTCCATCATTTTTCACCAGTGACGAAGAGGCACTCAGTGGAGTGGCATCATGCAAATTCACCCAAGAAAAAAAAATTCAAAACAAACACCTTCTTCTGGAAAAGTTATGGCTACTGTGTTTTTCCATTCCGAAGGACTCTCGCTTGTGGACATCATGCCAAGTGGAACCACCATAAATTCTGATGCGTATGTGACGACACCGAAGAAACTTCAAGCTTGACTGAGTCGTGCTCGACCACATCGGCAAAAGCAGGATGTTTTGTTGTTGCACGACAATGCACGGCCACATGTCAGTCAAAAAAGGGAAACGATCACAAAACTCGGATGGGCAACACTGAAAGACCCGCCTTACAGTCCTGACCTGACTTCATGTGACTATCATTATTTTAAACATAGCTGCGTAACAGCAACGGTTCCACGTAATCAGATGAAAAACAGCCGACCAGTTGCAAAGGATAAAGTAAACTTTACCTAGGTTTCAATAGGTTTAAACCTATCTTCTTCAGAAGACGCCTGAGGAAAATGAACATCATGTTTTATATGAAAGGTATACACATAGGTCAAGTTTAGAGTTTAACATATATTAGGAGGCACTTGTGTTACAAAATATGAGATAAATTTCTTGTACTTACAGTATTACATTAACATGGCATGATACGTCGTTGCAATTTTTAAAAACATCTCCATAGCTCCATTAGTTCAAATACAATATAGCCCTACGAGTAGGGTTCGTCAAATAAATAAAATTAAGTACATGGAGGTCGGAGCGCGTATAAGCAACTGAGTAAAATCGGCCTGCGTGGTAGCAATGCGGCCAGGGCAGGTGGCGCTCATGTCGCGTACAATGTGCCGATTGGCGTACTGAAGCAACATGTAAAATATAAATATTAGTTGCGTCTTTAGAAGAAGTGACAGTGAACAAACTGAAAGCGTTTAACATTCCCATTATAACAATGTGGGAGCCTTAGAAATAGTAACGTAGAAACATATATCAAAAGGCAGGTGGCGTATACGCCATGAGTTACATACAGTGGCATATACAGCCAAAATAAAATTATATTACCACATTAGTGAAGCACACAGAACCATATAAGTCAAAACGTTAAGCATAAACAGTAATGGCATCTCAAGACATAAATTACGAAAACTGGTGCACAGTTTAGTTATTATACATTCACTGGGATCCGAGGCTTTAAGATAAGCGAGAATTACAAGAGGGCTAGTGTAGTGGCAGCCATACATCATGAGTAAATCACATTGCATAAAAGGTAGTGAGCTTAGAGATATAAAAGTGCATTATAGCTTCCTGAGGAAAAAGACTACTGAGGTTAACAACATTAAAGTTATGAATTAAATAATACGGGTTTAAAGCCTTCCAAAAATTGTCTACAGGCAAGGTTCAACTGATCGTTGAGTATATTGCCGTCTTTTAGCTCCAGATGTTTAAAAATAAATAGCTCTTCCCACAGATCTAATCTCCGTCCTTTAACTTGTCTGTGTAGGATAACCGTGTCTTCTAACTGTTTAGGCGTATGGCCGGCTAACCAGAGGTGTTCAGCAAAAGTAGAGTTGTGAACATTAGTTCCTTTTTTTCCTAATAGATGTTCTTTATATCGTGTTTTAACAGCTCTGCCTGTTTGACCAATATAATATGAGGGGCAGTTACTACAGGTTATTTTGTATACACCTGAATTAGAAAACCAATCGTTAGCAATTTCTACTGAATGTATAAGATTTCTTTTTAAACTGTTGTCTGTAGAAAAGGAGACGTTACAGTTATATTTTTTAGTTAGAAGACGTTTAATCCTATATGATATGTTACCCAAGAAAGGGATGGAAATAAATTTTTTAGTTTCTGTGGTATCAGTGGGGAGGTTGTTACTCAAAGTCGAACAATTTTGGGAAGATTTCTTATTAAGCAGGTGATCGATCATGTTCTGGTTGTATCCATTATTAACAGCGATCGTTTTGATGACATTCAATTCTTTTTGTTGATCCGCAGGTGATAAAGGTGTGGTTACCATTCGGTGAATGGCGGAATGAAAAAATGCCAATTTATGCGATTTAGGATGAGTCGAGTCAGCAGGAATGACATTATCTGAATATGTTTCCTTGCGGAAGATATTGAAATGGAAGGTATTATCTTGTATAGAAATTGTTAAATCTAAGAAATTCAGTTCACGTTTATCATTTTGAAGTTCTTTAGTGAAGGAAATTTTTTCATGTAGACCATTGAAAGTGTTGAAGAGCTGCTCTAACTCATAGTCAGTGCCATCAAAAGCAATGAGAATGTCGTCCACATAACGTGTATAATAGCGGATTTTTTGATGTAATTCTGAACTAGACTTGAAAAATGCTGTTTCCAGGGCGTTAATGAAAATCTCTGCTAGAATACCGGCAAGGGGGCTGCCCATAGCTAGACCATCTGGCTGTATATACATTTTCCCATTAAATGTAAAATAATTGTATTTTAATATGACCTTAAGCAAACCAATAAGTTCAGCAATCTGAGTTTCACTTAGTTTTTTATGCTTAAAAAGATTTTCTTTTACAAGGCCTATGGTTTCATCAACCGGGACATTTGTATAGAGGCTGACGATGTCGAAGGACACCAGTCTAGTATCAGGTGTACATCTTACAGATTGAATATTATTAATTAATTCCTTACTATTTTTTATAGAAAAATTATTTTCAAATGTGAAGGCATCTTTAATTTTAAAATGGAGGTGCCTAGCAAGCGTGTGATGTGGACTACCTATACCATTCACTACAGGGCGGATCGGATGATTTTGTTTGTGCAGTTTAAACTGGCTTCTGAGCACAGGTGGTTTCGGGTTCATATTTATAAGCCTTTTCTTTTGAAACTTATTAAACAGGCTGACGGAATTAGATAGGGTACGCCGGATTTCATTTTGCAGTTCAGCAGTTGGATCTACGGTAACCTCAGTGATGTCGTTTTCCTCAAAAAACTTTACAGTTTTCTCTATATATTCATTTTTATAAGCCACGACAACGGTACTACCTTTGTCGCTCTTAGTGGCTAAAGCGTCATGCTCTCTAAGATTATGATTAATGCTTTTTACTATACTATATTCTCGCGACTGACAATTAGGAGATAATTTAATTTCTTTCTCTATTATGTTATTACATTCGTAAGCAAATTTAACTTGCTCAGTTTTCTCTAATTTCAGAGATTCTAAACCAGTTTTTAGATTTACAATGAGGTTACAAATAACTGGATCTTTATCGAGTTTAGAAGGCAAGTTATATTTAAGGCCTTTACACAATAAGTCATTCTCAGCCTGCGTAAAAGTAATGTTAGTTTTATTTAGTACTCTTTTGTAAAATAGGTGCTTGCCACTATTATCTGCTGTATTAACACTTTTACTTGTGGTCCTGTTACTAAACTTCAAAAGCTTTCTTTCATGTCTAGCCTTGATTTCTTCTTTACGATTAGAGAGCCATTCATTAATGCTATTTAATATATAGTCAATTTGAAAATTACAATGATCTTTAAAAGCTTTAGTTAAAAATAGGTATATACAGTAGGCTTCACTATTAAGAACATCTTTTTTCTTGTACAAATTCACTATGCTATCTGAAATGACTAGATGCACTAACTTCTTTTTAATGGAAGGCACTCTGTTACACTGTTTAAAGTTTATGTACGCCTTTACGTAATCAGGGATAATGTCTTTATCTAGGCACTGTTGATTAAAGTCAATAGCCATACCTGCTTTCACAATTTTTAATTTGATGTCCATATACCTGGATGCAGCTTTTGATACCTCGGCAGGCAAGAATTTCATTATTTTAAACATAGCTGCGTAACAGCAACGGTTCCACGTAATCAGATGAAAAACAGCCGACCAGTTGCAAAGGATAAAGTAAACTTTACCTAGGTTTCAATAGGTTTAAACCTATCTTCTTCAGAAGACGCCTGAGGAAAATGAACATCATGTTTTATATGAAAGGTATACACATAGGTCAAGTTTAGAGTTTAACATATATTAGGAGGCACTTGTGTTACAAAATATGAGATAAATTTCTTGTACTTACAGTATTACATTAACATGGCATGATACGTCGTTGCAATTTTTACAAACATCTCCATAGCTCCATTAGTTCAAATACAATATAGCCCTACGAGTAGGGTTCGTCAAATAAATAAAATTAAGTACATGGAGGTCGGAACGCGTATAAGCAACTGAGTAAAATCGGCCTGCGTGGTAGCAATGCGGCCAGGGCAAATAATGAAATTCTTGCCTGCCGAGGTATCAAAAGCTGCATCCAGGTATATGGACATCAAATTAAAAATTGTGAAAGCAGGTATGGCTATTGACTTTAATCAACAGTGCCTAGATAAAGACATTATCCCTGATTACGTAAAGGCGTACATAAACTTTAAACAGTGTAACAGAGTGCCTTCCATTAAAAAGAAGTTAGTGCATCTAGTCATTTCAGATAGCATAGTGAATTTGTACAAGAAAAAAGATGTTCTTAATAGTGAAGCCTACTGTATATACCTATTTTTAACTAAAGCTTTTAAAGATCATTGTAATTTTCAAATTGACTATATATTAAATAGCATTAATGAATGGCTCTCTAATCGTAAAGAAGAAATCAAGGCTAGACATGAAAGAAAGCTTTTGAAGTTTAGTAACAGGACCACAAGTAAAAGTGTTAATACAGCAGATAATAGTGGCAAGCACCTATTTTACGAAAGAGTACTAAATAAAACTAACATTACTTTTACGCAGGCTGAGAATGACTTATTGTGTAAAGGCCTTAAATATAACTTGCCTTCTAAACTCGATAAAGATCCAGTTATTTGTAACCTCATTGTAAATCTAAAAACTGGTTTAGAATCTCTGAAATTAGAGAAAACTGAGCAAGTTAAATTTGCTTACGAATGTAATAACATAATAGAGAAAGAAATTAAATTATCTCCTAATTGTCAGTCGCGTGAATATAGTATAGTAAAAAGCATTAATCATAAACTTAGAGAGCATGACGCTTTAGCCACTAAGAGCGACAAAGGTAGTACCGTTGTCGTGGCTTATAAAAATGAATATATAGAGAAAACTGTAAAGTTTTTTGAGGAAAACGACATCACTGAGGTTACCGTAGATCCAACTGCTGAACTGCAAAATGAAATCCGGCGTACCCTATCTAATTCCGTCAGCCTGTTTAATAAGTTTCAAAAGAAAAGGCTTATAAATATGAACCCGAAACCACCTGTGCTCAGAAGCCAGTTTAAACTGCACAAACAAAATCATCCGATCCGCCCTGTAGTGAATGGTATAGGTAGTCCACATCACACGCTTGCTAGGCACCTCCATTTTAAAATTAAAGATGCCTTCACATTTGAAAATAATTTTTCTATAAAAAATAGTAAGGAATTAATTAATAATATTCAATCTGTAAGATGTACACCTGATACTAGACTGGTGTCCTTCGACATCGTCAGCCTCTATACAAATGTCCCGGTTGATGAAACCATAGGCCTTGTAAAAGAAAATCTTTTTAAGCATAAAAAACTAAGTGAAACTCAGATTGCTGAACTTATTGGTTTGCTTAAGGTCATATTAAAATACAATTATTTTACATTTAATGGGAAAATGTATATACAGCCAGATGGTCTAGCTATGGGCAGCCCCCTTGCCGGTATTCTAGCAGAGATTTTCATTAACGCCCTGGAAACAGCATTTTTCAAGTCTAGTTCAGAATTACATCAAAAAATCCGCTATTATACACGTTATGTGGACGACATTCTCATTGCTTTTGATGGCACTGACTATGAGTTAGAGCAGCTCTTCAACACTTTCAATGGTCTACATGAAAAAATTTCCTTCACTAAAGAACTTCAAAATGATAAACGTGAACTGAATTTCTTAGATTTAACAATTTCTATACAAGATAATACCTTCCATTTCAATATCTTCCGCAAGGAAACATATTCAGATAATGTCATTCCTGCTGACTCGACTCATCCTAAATCGCATAAATTGGCATTTTTTCATTCCGCCATTCACCGAATGGTAGCCACACCTTTATCACCTGCGGATCAACAAAAAGAATTGAATGTCATCAAAACGATCGCTGTTAATAATGGATACAACCAGAACATGATCGATCACCTGCTTAATAAGAAATCTTCCCAAAATTGTTCGACTTTGAGTAACAACCTCCCCACTGATACCACAGAAACTAAAAAATTTATTTCCATCCCTTTCTTGGGTAACATATCATATAGGATTAAACGTCTTCTAACTAAAAAATATAACTGTAACGTCTCCTTTTCTACAGACAACAGTTTAAAAAGAAATCTTATACATTCAGTAGAAATTGCTAACGATTGGTTTTCTAATTCAGGTGTATACAAAATAACCTGTAGTAACTGCCCCTCATATTATATTGGTCAAACAGGCAGAGCTGTTAAAACACGATATAAAGAACATCTATTAGGAAAAAAAGGAACTAATGTTCACAACTCTACTTTTGCTGAACACCTCTGGTTAGCCGGCCATACGCCTAAACAGTTAGAAGACACGGTTATCCTACACAGACAAGTTAAAGGACGGAGATTAGATCTGTGGGAAGAGCTATTTATTTTTAAACATCTGGAGCTAAAAGACGGCAATATACTCAACGATCAGTTGAACCTTGCCTGTAGACAATTTTTGGAAGGCTTTAAACCCGTATTATTTAATTCATAACTTTAATGTTGTTAACCTCAGTAGTCTTTTTCCTCAGGAAGCTATAATGCACTTTTATATCTCTAAGCTCACTACCTTTTATGCAATGTGATTTACTCATGATGTATGGCTGCCACTACACTAGCCCTCTTGTAATTCTCGCTTATCTTAAAGCCTCGGATCCCAGTGAATGTATAATAACTAAACTGTGCACCAGTTTTCGTAATTTATGTCTTGAGATGCCATTACTGTTTATGCTTAACGTTTTGACTTATATGGTTCTGTGTGCTTCACTAATGTGGTAATATAATTTTATTTTGGCTGTATATGCCACTGTATGTAACTCATGGCGTATACGCCACCTGCCTTTTGATATATGTTTCTACGTTACTATTTCTAAGGCTCCCACATTGTTATAATGGGAATGTTAAACGCTTTCAGTTTGTTCACTGTCACTTCTTCTAAAGACGCAACTAATATTTATATTTTACATGTTGCTTCAGTACGCCAATCGGCACATTGTACGCGACATCCATGTACTTAATTTTATTTATTTGACGAACCCTACTCGTAGGGCTATATTGTATTTGAACTAATGGAGCTATGGAGATGTTTGTAAAAATTGCAACGACGTATCATGCCATGTTAATGTAATACTGTAAGTACAAGAAATTTATCTCATATTTTGTAACACAAGTGCCTCCTAATATATGTTAAACTCTAAACTTGACCTATGTGTATACCTTTCATATAAAACATGATGTTCATTTTCCTCAGGCGTCTTCTGAAGAAGATAGGTTTAAACCTATTGAAACCTAGGTAAAGTTTACTTTATCCTTTGCAACTGGTCGGCTGTTTTTCATCTGATCATGTGACTATCATCTCTTTGGGAATCTGAAAGACTCTCTTCGTGGAACAAGGTTTGAAGATGATGACTCCCCTGTGCACGCTGCCAAACAGTGGCTCCAACAGGTTGGTCCAGAATTTTAGCGTGCGGGTATACAGGCGCTGGTTCCAAGATGGCATAAGGCAGTTGAGAGGGATGGAAATTATGTGGAGAAATGAAAATATTGTTCCTATGGGATGTATCTACACACACTGTAAAACTTTCAAACATGTAGAATAAAACATGGATTAAAAAAAATAGTGTTTATTTACATGGTAGTTAAATGAAAAGACGGCGGAAGACTTACAATTTTTATAGCTCATCAAACAATCGAAAAAAAGTCTAAGACAAAGTGGTGAAAGAAGAACAGAAGAAGGGTAGCAGAAGTGATCTACAAAACTACCGTTCAGGATCCTTAGATACGATATTGGAGTGCATGTGTTGATCGCGAGTGGTCGCCTTTCCATTTGGCTATCGGTGCACTACTCGTGGCCAGACACAAATGTCCATATGTCGTCAACTATGCATCTACGACCTATATTTGTACATCCATCATGTATACTCGCTTACTTGTCAGATATTGTATATCATATTTATCTCCCGATACAGGGCAAGCGAGTTTAAAGTATAACGTGCGACCTGTACGAGAATATACGTAATGGATATACGAGTACAGGTTGTAGACGCATGGTTGACGTCATGTGGAAGTCTCAGTGGATAGTGTAGTCGAATTGCGCGACTGCCGCACTGGGAGTTTCCCCCCTTGCGCTGTTGAGCGGGGAGAGCAGCTTCTGTGGAGGGAGACTGGTTGTGGAGCGGCGACCGATAGCCATCAGTGCTTCCTGCGGCTGTCGCTGACTCGCCTGGACGCTCCGGACAACGTCTCCGCGAGTGAGCCTAGAGCTGGCTGCGGTCCGTATTTAGAAACCTGAGCCGTGGACGCGACCGCAGCCCGTCTAGAGAGCGGCCGTTGCCCTCTGCACTCGGCGGCGATTAGCTACGCGCTGTGGTCCAGCCGGCCCAGGACGGCGGGGATGGGGGCATTGTGACAGGTCACAGCCCTACGAGATGCAACGCCCCAAGAAACCCGAAAACCCAAATAAGAATGTCACGATAATTTAAAGTAGGGAACAGTGTTATCCTGACAGGTACGACAACTTCGACAATAATATAACACCTTAAAGTTTTGATGAACGGCCGCAAGGGTTCCCGTGAGATCACCAAAATTAAGCGCAGTCGGGCTGGTCGGCACTTGGATGGGTGACCATCCAGGCCGTCATGCTCTGTTGCCATTTTTCGGGGTGCACTCAGCCTCGTCATGCCAATTGAGGAGCTACTCGACTGAACAATAGCGGCTTCGGTCAAGAATACCATATTACGACCGGGAGAGTGGTGTGCTGACCCCACGCCCCTCGTATCCGCATCCTCCACCGAGGATGACACAGCGGTCGGATGTCCCAGTAGGCCACTCGTGGCGTGAAGACGGAGTGTTAGTGGGTGTTAAAGTTTTGATGAACACCACTTTCAATAATTACTGAGTATGTCATGATATAAAGGTAGAAAGAAAGGTAATTAGCTATCAATCATCTCAGTAATAACTGTAAATCAGTACGACAAAAGTTAAGTCCCAAGTCAGAGATAACATTTATTGTGAAAGAGAGTTGTAAACGCTGCGAAAAGGAAATTCAATGCGTCTACAATGCTCCATCATGGAAAAAGTTAGTCGCTTGCTTGCTATCAAGTCGAGAGAGAGCACCGTTTGTTGTAGTACTACAAGTGGAACGCTACGAGTTTTTTTTTTTTTTTAAGGAATGTTGTGTGATAAAGATGCGCGGACTTTGTTCTTAGTTATTCTGACTTGAGAACTTGAAGTGATAATCTGATAGTGTACGACGAGTTAATGAACTTTAGGTACTGGAGATCTTATTGTTGGACTCAACCTTCATCAAAGTGAGCAGTTACAACGAAGAATGGACATAGCATCGAAGACTGCAATACCTCATTAGCCTGGAGTAGGAAACATTAATACGACCACACGAAGATAATACAAATACGCCGATTGTAAAATTTGTCGTAATTGTCACGATCACCGAACTGAAAAGAATCGTAATTGATCTGATCCATCGGTGTGCGTTTGGTGTGATGATTATAAACTAATTGCTAAGAAGGAACAATAAAATTGTTCGTCAGTAATGGAAATCTCACGTGTTGGCTCCATCATTAACTGAACTGTGTGATAGTTCATGATCAGAATTAATTAACTGTGAACATTTTAATTGAAAGAGTGACTTGATGAACATTGAGCATTGAAAGGAGTGTTTTGCCGAAATAATATCACGACGCGCGAAAGCAAGATAGCATTATAGATTATCTCTGGATTTGCGTCGTGCCGTAGTGAACAATTCTGCCTAGCAACGTAACAACTACTGATACTGAACCGCAAATGAATGTTTCCTCGCTTCAGTGGTGTGAAACGACGCCTGTGATGAATGATTCACTCAATACTGCAATAACTAACTAACCGGGCATAGCAAATCATCATAAAACCATAATAGACCATTAAAATCAGCAGTTCGCTGAGAAGACTGTGCGGACTCGCAAACGGACTTTCATACATTACGCGAGGAACAATTTTCTTTAGAGATTTTCAGGTGCTGTTCCACGTTATCCGACGGGGACAACCATCACTGCGCGTCGCGTCTCCATTCCACCCACCGAGCTGTAGCAGTAGCGGCTCCACATCAACAGCGTCAACAAAAAGGGGAGAGGGGACGTCACGTCATTCTAGACCCGGTGTCATTCACGTTCCTACGGCTACCGTAGTCATTACCAATATTGGTTTTGTTTCCGCCATCAATCCTGCTAAGGTTGGTTTGAACCGGTTCTGCATTCCTGTTACCAGTTTATCATCTCTGATTTATCACAACTTTCGGATCTTAAGCTACGCTCACACAGGGATCTGTCGCGCAGACTTGGCCCCGGCACATGTAGCCGATTAGGTCTAGCACAATTTGCAAGTTCCTGCGCCATATGCCTGCTACACAGACGCTAGAATTTTGGAGAAATCTTCTGTTCTGGCACATGTGCCTGTATCCGTACGCTCATCGAAAACAAGCCACAAATCCATGACACATTTTCTACTGCGCATACGCAGTCAGTTCAGATGCAGACTCTTGGTGTTGCATGTTTGTTACACTGATCAGCTGTATACATTCAGTAGCGGTTTATGAAGATGAGTAAATCCGTGAATTGTCTTTATCGCAGCCTGATGCACTTCTGGTATTTCACTGATTTTGGATTTGGAAATACTATGCATGTACATTAAGGAGCCGTGCGAATCTCCAGTAGCTAAAAAGCATAACGTAACGGCAAGTTGTTCGGCAGTGTTACAGCTCCTCGAAAATTTGTGACCTTTAATGTGTAATATTCAGCTGTCATATTTAGTAATACTTTAAAGTTAGTCGTTGACATACGATCAAAATTTTTGGAACCCTGTCTTTGAAGTTTTAGGTCACTTATCACTGAACTGTGAGCTCCATGACTAGACCCTTTACTGGCAAAGCTACGCACCCACCACATACCTTCCTGTCACCTATTATTCTTCCTTCTTACGTTCATATTCACAGCGCTAGCTCGAAGACATAGACGTTCTGCGTCGGACGCCACGTTCCATGAAACTGGCTGGCAGCATGTCGCCAGTGAGAATGGTCACATTGGCTACTTCTGGCGGGCACATGTACCTGTACTAAGTAGCGATATGCATGCGCCGAGATACATTTTGAAACAGCCTATGTACTCGTTTCTAGGACTGCCCTTACGATTATTTCCTTCCAAACATTCCCTCAGCTACAATTTCAGCAACACCTCATGTCGTAATACGCACCTAACGGATCTAATTAATTGATTCGTTATGTTCTTTTTTTCCCTCGTGCACTATTTTCAGAACGTTTTCATTCCTTACTTGATCAACCTGATACTCAAGTCACCTGTAAAGCCTCTTTTCAAACATTCTAATCGAATTAATTTCTACGTGTTTCCACGAGAAATAGAGCAAGACACTCAAACATTGTACATACGGAAAGACCAAGGTGTTTATAAATAGTGAAGTGTAGAAACGTGTTACGTATAACACATTTGCAGAACCGCCACTGATTGTGGTTTTTGAAGAAAAGCGAAACGCGTCTGGTGTAAAACTGTGAAACTCCAGTACGCCTAAGAAGAAAAAATCAAATAATAATTCTTATGCTTTCGTACCAATTTTCCCTATTGTCCACGTTGCACGCCTATAGGGAACTGTACTTCACAAATTTTCCCTTTCATTCTTGTATAAAAGACTCGTATGATTATTTTTTACATGTGATTTTTTGGCTTTTGTAGAAACTTTTAACCCTTCTTGTTTTCCTCATGGACCTAAGAGTACATTCTTAGTCACGACTGAAGGAAACTTTACGAATTTTTTGCCGTTAAACATGGTAGTGGATCTCTATTACTTTGTTTATGGAGCATTACTGTTCCTGCCAAAGACAGACGCTCAGCTTTGTATCCACGCAAAAAATTTCAACAAATTATAGGCGTACTAAACACTTTATTGATTTCTATGCATAGTGCTCTGTGTGTTTCGTTTTGCGTTCACGAATCGAGAAGTCGGCTCCACTTCTACGTTTTACGCCATGAAATGTGGTGAACGTGTATGTGACAGAGTGGAGGTACGGATAGTAAAGAAATGTGGCATCGGAGATCATTCACATGTAGAATATGAAGCGTGAATTTGACCCGTTACGATACATCGCTATTCGCTGGAACAATTGCACCGACTCTGTGACATTGGGAAAAGTTAAAAGATCCAGAATATTGTGTTGATTACTAGTAGTCACATTTAGCGAAAAACATGTTTCAACTTTTCGCTGATGGAATCAGTGACGTACAGTGTCGGTTACAAGCTCTAAGTGATTCCAGGAAGAGGCAAAGGTGGAAATGTAATCGCGTCATCTCTCCGCCGAATTTGTGTATGCTATTATTGTTTAATATTACTATTTACTTGTGAAAAAATCATTCGCAAAATGCACACAGGTTTGGCAACAGTTGCGTGACACTGTTGCCTTAGCAGAGAAGCGTTTGACAGTGATTGCTTTGCATGTCGTTGTGCGCAAAAAGAAAATTCGCCTGGCGCTCTGTTTTCGCTGTTCGTGTCTAAAGTTCACTAGTGTCACATATCGATGGAGGCACCTGCAGAATTTGCTTTACACAACACCGCCAATCAGCCTTCACAACGTGAATCACGTACAGAAATATACGGGCCATTTGCTGTTGACCTCTAGGGCAACCGATGTTGCTTAAATGAGTTACTTTTTTGCTCTAACTCCGTAACGAGTCTGCCGCACGGAATGGATAGTTAGCGTGCTCCACTCATATGCAACTTATTCGCAAGTTCGACCTCCACAAACATCCACGGATCATTTCTTTAAAATACATTCGTCTCTCTCTCTCTCTCTCTCTCTCTCTCTCTCTCTCTCTCTCACACACACACACACACACACACACACACAAAAGTGAAAATAAATCCAGTGCAAGATAAGTCGGGTGCTTTCGCAGTTGTGGCCACTTCCCATTGGGCAACCACTGTCCCACCCACCTTACGAATTTTTTTTTTACATCTTAACTGACTTCTCATATCTCTTTCTCCTGTAACTGACTGGGACGCGAACCCATACCCTCGCCCTTGGACAGAAATGCTGTGATCGTCTGAACTATGCAGACACGACTCACAGCCGGGCTTTAAAGTTCCCATTCTGTCGCTGCTTCGCTCCCGAATCATCGCGAGCTAAAGGCAAGGTTCCGGGTTCGAATCCCATTCCTACGTATAGTATTAATGATAATAAGTTTAACGTTCATTTCTGCTCAGCTGTTTGTTATAGTTAGTGTACCATACGTAAGAGGTATAGCACTGATCTATAGAGACGGGGAAGAGATAGATACGAAAGAGACTCGCACGGTATAGTGTTGACGACTGTTGATCTGGTACACTGGCTAGTTTTGTACGATATGTGGTTTTTGACGTCAATAGAGTCGAGTGCTCGGCTAGTTTCCCACTCTGCATTAGAAACAGCAGACACAGTTACTGTTCGTGCTTAGATACATACTGCATTCTTCCTCGTGTTAAAATGGTGCTGTCGTGGCCAAGGGGGTCATTCGAACATAATTTACAAACAGCTACCAGATTGGCGACATGGAGATACTTGTTGTACGCGTGACCTGTAGGTAAAGTGAAAATACTTCTTGGGAAGAAAAAAGTAAAAACCAGTTTAGTTATAGTCACAGTGGCTGTTCTCAGGAAAACGAGACAGTGAGCGGATGGAAAACTTAACAGTATTCGTATATCATCTCATTAACTGCGTTTTTACTTCACCAGTGTATGTTTCGAAGCACAGTTTCATCTTCGTGGTTTCAGCTGATATGTAATGACCTTCTTGCGATGTCACCAAGAAGAAACACGTTTATGTGGAAGTTGAAGTGCACTGTTAATTGCAGTTTGCGAAGTTGTACTAAAATATACAGAAATTGACCCAGGAATGTATGTAGTTTTTTTTTAGACTTACAGTATACCTGCTCATTTTGACGGTTGCGTTGTATGACAAAAGTCATGGGCTAGCGATTTGCACATAACACAGATGGCGGTAGTATCGCGTACACAAGGTGTAAAGGATGGTCCATTTGCGGAGAAGTCGCTTGTACTCAGGTGACTCGTGATTATGGCCGCAGAACGGGAATTAACAGATTTCTAACGTGGAATGGTAGTTGGAGATAGACGCATGGGACATTCCGTTTCGGAAATCGTTACGGAATTCAATATTCCGAGATGGACAGAGTCAAGAGAGTGCCGAGAATATCAGATTTCAGGCATTACCTCTCACGGACAACGCAGTGGCCGACGGCCTTCACTTAACGACCGGGAGCAGCTGTGTTAGCGTAGCTTCGTCATGCTAACCGACAAGCAACACTGCATGAAATTACCGCAGAAATCATGTGGGACGTTGCGGACGTATCCGTAACGAGAAGAATTGGCGATACATCTGAGGCATTGCCAGGGAAACATTATGTCGAGGCGTAAAGTGCTTTCTTTAGCTACTGGATATAATCGCAGTGAACGGGAGAATATCTGCTAGTCCTCAGGCGTCGATTGGTTTTTATCGACGTGAATTGTCTCTGCAGGTCCACGACTAAAAAGTGCAAAGACGTAAGTGGATCGCATGCGCGGTCTTGCAGTAGCTGGGACGGGACTCTATTGTTCTGGCGGAGACTGCTGTGAAAGTTGCAGTGGCGGCTTGATCACGCTCCCGGTGCGTCACGACCACGACCGCCAGGACCACGACCACGCCGGCTGCTGACTCAGTGCAGGCTTGCACCGCGCCGTCCTTGCCCGCTCCTGTCTGTAAAACAAAATCAAGCCCATCTTGTTCTCTCTCATGCAAGGACGAAGCGGTTAATAGCATGCAGCATAGTGGATGGCTCTTTGGGATTGCCCCTGTCAGATTAAGGTTTCATCATATCGAGTAGCTGACACGGTAGTTCCTGGAGAAGTCTCCAAAGCTATTGCACAAACAGGCCTTTATCGTGAGGTACCTGACAAATGTCATCTTACACCGCCGTTAGTTCATCCAGGCGCTGCTAGTGGGCTGGTCTTGAATGTGCCAGTCGAATTCAGCCACACAGTTTTTACAGGCGGCCATAATTGCATGGTTGTGAGACATACGTCGTCGATCAAAATGGCCCATCCATTATTCTCCCAAACACGTTCAGATGAGTTAATCACTGCCTATCTAGGTTGCCTTTTTGCCAGAGTAAGTTTCGACACCTGTGCCTCATCTTCAGTGTGTGTCATTTCATTTCAGAAAACTACTATACAAACTTCAGCGTCGTTTCCTATTTAGGCCTAAAAACTATAACATGTGTATTTTATTTTGTTGTGGTTGCTAACGTGGCAGGGCATTAATTTTAAAGATAGGATTGTACATGTTAGCCTGCTTTCATCCGATTTACGGCTTCATAGCATATTTTTATTCATTCAAGGAGTTACAATTTTTGCGTACTTTACCAAAGATCAACGTTAGGAAGTGTTCTGTGATTGTTTTCCGTCACACTGCACAGCCTTGATGTGTTTCTTTGTGGGTTGAAATTATACATAGTATTTTTCACAACTTTTTCATTTCTCTGGACAAAGAAACATTTTTCCTATCACTCTGCAGATGACGTGTTGTCATGCTGTCAAGCCAGAAATTGCGTAAAATCAGGTCAAAATGTGGTACAGTCCAGTTCATAAAATTAATAGAGCTTCAGGCCAGCAACCACAACAAAATAAAATGCACTTATTGTAGTCTTCACGCCTAAAATGAAAAGCCAATCAAAAATTTGTAAAATATTTTGCAGAACTAAAACGAGACCCACTGAAGATGACACGTTTCGAAAGATGTTTGGGTAAAGAACATGGAAGGGAAACTTATATTTACAGAAGGCAGAGTTTAAAAACTAAATTTAATTCGAAAACTCGTAAAAATGGTAACAGGATCTTCCAACTTCGGCAGCTGCCAGCTAATTGTGAACACTATTTCGTCCATGATAAGGCGCAATAACATCCTAGAAATTGAGAGTTTGATAGTGTACTTGTAATCCACGGCAAGGGTGGCGTGATGGCCTAACAGTGGAACATAGCAATTCTCAGTGGCTCGGAATCACCGGGTGGGCCAAAGCATTCCATGAAAATAAACTCATTTTAAACCCAGCACTGTGTTCAGAATGAAATTTTCACTCTTCAACGGAGTGTGCGCTGATACAAAACTTCGTCCGCAGCTCGTGGTCGTGCGGTAGCGTTCTCGCTTCCCACGCCCGGGGTCCCGGGTTCGATTCCCGGCGGGGTCAGGGATTTTCTCTGCGTCGTGATGACTGGGTATTGTGTGATGTCCTTCGGTTAGTTAGGTTTAAGTAGTTCTAAGTTCTAGGGGACTGATGACCTTAGATGTTAAGTCCCATAGTGCTCAGAGCCATTTGAACCATTTGATACGAAACTTCCAGACAGATTAAACCTGAGCGAGTTCTGGACCGAGACTGGGTCTCGGGACCTTCGTCTTTCGCGGGCAAATGCTCTTTTGACTGAGTTGCCCAAGCATGACATAGGACAAGTCATCACACCTTTACTTCTGATACTATCTCATCTCCTATCTTCCAGATTCACAGAAGCTCTCCTGCATATCTTACATAACAGGATACTGCGGTGGTATGGTTCACTGGGCATGTTTTCAGAATGAAATTTTCACTCTACTGTGCATTGTGCCTGGAGTGTACGCTGATACGAAACTTCCTGGGAGATTTTCACAGAAAGCAAACGTCCATGACAGGTATGCTGTTATTGAAACTTCCTGGCACATTAAAACTGTGTGCCGGACCGAGACTCGAACTCGGGAGCTTTGCCTTTCGCGGGCGAGTGCTCTACCATCTGAGCTACCCGAGTACGACTCACGACCCGTCTTCACAGCTTTACTTCTGCCAGCATCTCCTACCTTCCGAACTTCATAGAAGCTCGTCTGCGAAACTAGCAGAATTGAAGCTGTGAAGACGGGTCGTGAGTCGTGCCTGGATAGCTCACTAGGTAGAGCACTTGTCCACGAAATGTAAAGGTCCCGAGTTCGAGTCTCGGTCCGGCACACAGTTTTAATCTGTCAGGAAGTTTCATATCAACGCACACTCCGCTGCAGAGTGAAAATCTAATTCTGGATGCTGTTATTGGCTTGTTATTCGATGAGCGTTGTGGTTTTCTTGTTCTCTCAGGCACGTTCTCAACATAGGAATAAAACTTCACTGATCATGCTGCAAGGGTTTGGTGCGGTAGGAAGCTGCAAGAGGCATTGGGAGCGTGGCGTCTATCCCTCCGTGTGCCGCGACGCTCTTTCCCACACTAACTGCTAGAGTGAGACGCCATCACTCTTTCGACGCGGGAGTTTTTCTGTCTGCAGCAGGAGGGAGGTCCCGGCGAATCAGTGCCACAGCGATCTGTTAACTTGCCCTCTCGCCAGCTGCCACACAGAGGGCCACATTCCGACCGCTGCGCCTTGAATTCTGTTTACACAGTGTTGTCGGTCCACAGGAAGTCGAGCTATTTATGTGGCCTTAAGTTTACCTGATCCGGAGAATACGGTGACGCTTCCATATACGTGTCTCAGGCCTATCTTGAGCACCGGGATTCTCAGATGAGTCTGTCTAGATGCGTCATTGCCTGTGGAAATTTCTTGGTTTAGTACAATGATAGCTGTTCAGTCAAGGAGCTTAACTTTGACAGTCTAGGACTACCTGATTTCTTGGTACTAAGATTTGAAGTGTTGAGTATCACAAAGAAATTTGGATGGAGATTCTTGCGACTGTAAAGGCCGCAGTTTGCAGTGGAATCCGCACAGTGTTGAAAGACTGAGAATTTCAGCACTGTCGCCATCGAAGCGTTACTAAGGTGTAACTTTCTTTCTCCTCTTTTCCTTAGTTTTTTTGTAGAAATTAACTGTATGAATTGAGACATCTTACTTTCGGTATCTGATTAATATGTTGTTCACATTGCTGTAGCAACGCTACACTTGGGTTCATTGCCTGTTTGAGAAGAGAGAGGAACAGTTCGTATCGTGCGCGAAAATTTCTACTACAGCATTTTAAGACTGAGGTATCAACTTTTTTTTACCGCGCCAAAAAACGCTACTGAAAAGACAGTAGCCAGGCTATATTACTGAGATTTCCGTCAACTTCACTGCCTCAGTTTTGCCAAGAGCAGTCACTAGACTACCATGAAATCGAAACTTTCTATAAAATAGCCCTAGCCTCATTCTGTTCACCCAGCTTGACAGAGTTAGCTAATGATGCGAGTGGTTCTCCCATAAGTTGTGTTGTTTAAAATTACACTGTGTATTCCAGCACACAGTGGTCATACTTTCTTGATGAATCAGGACCGTTAGTTTCGTTTCAGTAAAAGTACCAAATGACCTGAGCATTGTCGGAGTACAATGTCTAACTATAGATACTAATCTAACAATAATAGAAAGAGCTGTTGGTCTTCAGTTTCTTTACGCTAGTTGTATAATATTGAAGACAGATCTAAGTGTCCTATATGCAGCAGCAGACGAAGTATGGGTGCAGGAGCACCGCTATTGGGCACAAATAATGGAAAAACATTCCAGATTGTATCGGAGTAGAGGAATACTTAACGGACATACTAGTTATGTGGCCACCTGACACAGTCACACTGAGCACATGTGGGATGCTATCGGGCGAGATATACACTCGTTGGACTACTTTCCGAGAAATGTCGTTGAGTTTCGGACACTTGCTGTCACGAGTGAGAAAGCGGACGGTACACATTACTAAGTAAGATGTGTCTAGCTCGGCGTATTTAAACACAAAGTATCATACTGAAACCGATTACCAGCGGTGGCTCACACTAGAGTAGCATGTCTTCTGAAAAATAGAGTAATAATTTAAACAGCAGAGTATTTACCAGACGAAACATAGTCTTGAGTTGTCAACGTGTTGAAATGGTTGAACAGCTTATTTGACTGCGCTTCGGTGACTGGAGAGGTCGCGTGACGATGTATTCCCCAGCGTGCTGTCAGGACGCTTGCAGAGATAATATTTTAAAGCTCGTTCAAAAGCGGCTTTTGGCAGGAATGCTCGTTACGAAACGCGACGACGGCCTGGGATGGCTTCGCTTTCGTAAGCACTGGCTGCAGGGCTATCTTGCCAGATCCACGTGGACACGAAGTCTGTCAGCATCCCTGTGTGTCTGTCTGTCTATCTATCTTCATACTTAAATTATCGGTCGCTGGAAAGCCACTGGATTATAGATCACTTCATTTTAGCCCTAAATTATACAGTATATACGGGCGCGTGCGTGTAGAACGCATTGAAGAAACTAGAAGTGCACAGTAGCTTTTTCTGTAACTTATTTACCCATATATTAGCTGACCACAAACTGCGCGGACCACGGGTCCCTTATACCAAAATACTTCGAGTATATCCCTAAACAACCTCCGAAATTTTGTCTGTGGAGTTTGGGTTCTGTTTGCAGTAATGATCAAACCAGCACAACAACGAGTACGACGGCGGAGACGGCAAAAATTTCGTCTTCCGGGCGTCCTCTCTCTTTCGTGGCAGGGTCCACGCACTGTGAACCATTAGCGGTCTATCACTACCTGATACACCGTGGTGCCAATCCTGACGCTGCCGATTTTGAAACGCGGAATCAGTGAAACATTTTCCCGTATAGATGTGAAAAATCTGCTAGGTCAGTACTCGTTTGTCAGGTGGTCTGGTACTAATTTAGTCAGCATTCTTACATTTTTGTGCTCTAGGCATGTAACGTATAGCTGTTGCTGGCACGGTGATCTGGAGAGCGATGATTCAAATCCGCGGTCAGTTCTCCAGAATCAGGTTTTTCGTAATTTCCCTAAATCGCTCCAGGCAAATGCCTGGATGCTTCCTGTGAAAGAACGTGGCCGATTTCTTACTTGGTCCTTGAAACATTCCGAGCCTGTGGTCCGTCTGTAATGACGTCTATGTCGACGGGATATTAAACCCTAACCCTTTCCTTCCTTCCTTCCTTCTTTTAGATCTTTGAAGCAGCTGAACTGACCAGCTGTAAAGGTGCATGTAGTTTGTCGTGGAATTCAAATGACGATGTGGATTAATATCTTTGACGACCTCACACACACATCTTTAACCAGATTATTTCGTATTCTACACTGGTATTTGTCACTACTTTGCACAATACTTTACAGCACTAAATACACTACTACCATTCGCGTAAATTTGTTCTTTTCAATATACTAGGCACTGAAAGAAAATCTGTAGAATACTCAAGACAGCTTTTGTATTAGTTCACGACTGTTTTTCGCTTTGAATTGCCCTCTTAAATAATTCGCTACTGGCGTGTCCTTCCACCGTGCCAGAAAATAATTAATAAAAGTTCTTGCATAAAGACTGTCTTCGGAAATTTGTGCATTTACACTGATTTGTTCCTTTGTTGTTGGCGACATTCCAAGTAGGACCTATTTGACTCTGCAGGAAGGTCTGCATTAGTTCGTTCCAGCGCTCAAAGCGGCTCTCTGTGCCATTTTCTTTGACGATGTGCAGAAACGCCGTTGTTTTTACCTTCTGGCGGAGCGCAAAAGTAAGGCTATAGTTCGTCCAGTAGTACAGAGTTGACCAATTTTGAGGAAGTTTATCAAATTGTAAGGATCACTGTACGAGTTTTCTTGTCTGTTCTGACTCTTAGTGCACTGCAAGCGCTTCACCAAATGTATCCGGTAAACCCGCTGATTCAACTCATCCATGACTGCTTACAGCGGTTCCAACGCCGTGGCAAGGAGGTGATCTTTTGTTGGGTACCTCGCCATGTTGGGATACAGGTAACGATATGGCTGATAAAGCTGCCAAGGAAGCGTGTTCGGATGGTGCTGTCCATCAATGTCCCATCCCGTTGCACGCCATTATCTCATTTTCTGAAAGATGCATCATGCGTCTGTGGGAGACTGAATGGTTGCAGGTGTCGGACAACAAACTGCGGTCGCTGAAACCGACCACAAAAGCTTGGCGGACATCGTGTCAGCCTGGCCGCTGGAAGGAGGTTTTGCTTACCAGACTGCGCATCGGGCGCAGCCCTTTCACACATAGCTTCCTCCTCCGGGGGGAGGATCCACCTTTCTGTTAAGTTTGTGGCGTGCCGCTTTCAGTTCAGCATATTCTGGCTACGTGTGTCCTGTAAACTGATATTAGGGCAGCCCTTGGTCTCACTGGAGACCTGCCCACCGTCCTCGCAGATACCGATACCAGTGTTAACAGAGTGGGGAAATTTTGTGAACTATCAGGCCTCATCCCTATGCTGGTGGGGAAGGGCGGCAGACTTCAGTACGTTATAAACTGCTCTGCCTGTGGGGACAGCCTTCGTCCACCCCACCCATGAGATTTCATGTTGACTTTTCGTCAGGGCGTTGATGACCGTGATGTCGAGCGTCCTCCTCAACCCAACTCATCATCATCATCATCACATTGTAAGGACGCGGTTAGGGGTAAAAAATCCGTCACGCACCAACAGATGCAAAAGATTCTTTCTACTGAAAGAAATCTCAATTATATTTTGTCCTCCTTCGTTTATTCCTTTTGGATTTTATGATCACGCTGCGGTAAGTTTTCGGGTATAGAACGCTTACCGAGGCTCTCCAAGCATTCGCGAAATGCAAAACCCCGCCGTATGATCGCCATAGGGTGTAGCACGATTCACCACTCCAAATCACTCTCTTTTCATGTCTCCATTGTCCAGCAGCGTCACCCTTTCTACTGCCCATTGACCTCATACATGTATGTCTCGCGAGGCGCTGCTCGATCATTGGGCCCCATTCTTTTTAATTCCGTACGCACAGACATTATTCTGGCTCGTGCAGCACTCGGAAAAGCAGGAGTGATTATCTCCGGTAGTTTCATGTTTTACAGCCCCCCACGGCTGTGCGTAGATGGTCCCTGTCCATCAGTAAATGAGGTCTGCTTAGTCTTGTTTTAGTTGTTTGTACCTTCACGTTCCCATTTTACAGTCGCATCACCAACATGCGACTTGCGCGGTTTTAGGAGGGTTGAAATGCCCCTGTCGTGTTTGTTACCCAGGTGACATCAACCGATTAGTTCACAGTTGGAGTCACTCAGCTCTGTTGACCGGCCTATTCTGCTGTTTCTGCGTGCCTACTGCCAACACAGTACCCCTCGCATACTTTTGTACTAGGGGTCCACCTCTCGTGACTTACGTAAGATTGTCCCAGTAATGTCTCCTGGCAAAACACATATGTGATAAAAAAATAATTGAACTGGATGATTGTAATTTTATTTCTGCGTGAACAATGATTGTGTGAACTTAAGTAATAAAGAGAAACCATTATGTGTCATGTTTTATACTTGTATAGTATTCATCATCATCCGTTATCTGCTATATTAGCAGGTCCTTTGCCTCTCCATTTTCTGCGATCCATTGCTTCCTTCTTAAGGCTGCTGTATGTTGTACCGTCCATCATGTCATCCAGTATCTGGAGTCTCTTCCTTCCCCGCTTCCTTTTCCCTTCTACATAACCTTCTAAAGCTGTTTTTATCAGTCCGTCATTCTTTTTTAATATATGCCCAATCCAATTTCTTTTTCTTCTCTTTATTACATCTAGTAACTGTCTTTTCTCTCCCACTCTTCCCAGTACCTCTTCATTTTTTACTCTGTCCATCCAACTTATTCTTTCCATCTTCCGCCATGTCCAGATCTCAAAAGCCTCCAACCTTTCTCTGTCTTTTTTCCTCATAGTCCATGTTTCAGCGCCATACAGAACAACACTCCATACAAGACATTTTATGAGTCTCTTTCTGAGTTCTCTGTCCAGACCGCTGCAGAAGATTCTCCTTTTCTTATAAAACGACTCTTTTGCCATTGCTATCCTTGTTTTAATTTCTGTGGTGCACTTCCAGTCGCTGTCTATCCTGATTCCAAGATACTTAAAATTTTGCATCTGTTCTAGTGTTTCTCCATTCAGCACAATTTTTATTTTCTTATTTCCTCCTAGTGCCAATACTTTTGTTTTATTTGTGTTAATTTTCATTTCATATTTTTTCCGTTAGTTGCAATGGTGTCCACCAGATCCTGTAATTCTTTTTCCCCTGTGGCTAGAAGGACCATGTCATCAGCAAGTCTCAAACACCCTACTCTTCTTCCTCCAATTTCTACTCCTTTGTCATCTAATGAGCATTGGTCAATGATATTTTCCAAGTAGAGGTTGAAAAGAGTAGGCGATAAACAGCATCCTTGTCTTACTCCTTTTCCTAGTCTGATCCAGTTTGTACCTTCTCCTCTCACTTTAACTGAAACTTTTTGATTAAGATATAATGAGTTTATAAGTCTTCTGGTTTTCCAGTCCACTCTCTTTTCCCTCATTATAGTCGCCAGCTTGTCCCAAACCATATTGTCAAATGCCTTTTCTAGATCGATGAAGCACATATATAGGTCTCTTCCTTTTTCAATAAACCTTTCTCCCAAGATTCGTAGGAGCCCTATTGCATCTCTGGTGCCCGTATTCCGTCTAAAGCCAAACTGCTCCTCGCCAAGATTCTCCTCCATTACTTTTCAAAGTCTTTTATTAATTATTCTTAACATCACTTTGGCTGCGTGTGAAATGAGGCTGATTGTCCTGTGCTCGCTGCATTTCTTGTTGCCTTGTTTTTTCGGTAATGGAATCATTACTGTTGTCAAAGTCCTCAGGCCGTTCACCAGTGTCATATATTTTATTACATAACCTCAATATTTCTCTTATTCCATCGTGGTTCAAGCATTTTAGTATTTCTCCCGGTATTGTATCTGTACCTACCGCTTTGCCATTTTTCATTGCAACAATGGCAGACTTTACTTCTTCCATTATGATGGTCGGTCCTTTCTCGTCATCACTTACACTGTTGTGTGATTCAAGTTCCAGAGTTTCTGGTATGCTATTTGTGTCATCTAGCTCTTTTATATATTCTTCCCATCTCTGGAGGACATCGTCACGATCTTTGTGCACTACCTCTTCGTCTTTACTCAAAATTTCCATAGTAGCCCTTCCTGCTCTGTTTTGTTCCCATGTCATAGTCTTCACTCTGTTGTATAGTAAGTCGTATCTTCCCTTCCTGTCCAGTTCTTCAATTTCTTCACATTCCTCTTTTAGCCATTTTTTTCCTAGCCTGCTCTGTTTCTCTTCGCAGTTCATTATTTAACCTTCGGTATATCTTTCTTGCATCTTCAGTGTTCTTCTTTTTCAATTTTCTTCTCTCCTCCATCTTGGAAATCATTTCTTGTGTGACCCATGGTTTTTTTTTATAGTATTATGTATCGATTTTTTTAAAGATAATATGTGTCGGCGAGCACTGGAACCGCCACGGACGATACTTCGTAAATATCAAAAAAATATATAAATCTATTAAACCGAGTATAAATAGTAGTAACCTAGTATTAATTTCTCTGTCGTCCTTTTGGAGTTACGTGAGCAGGCAGAGCCTGTGACGCTATATTGTATGCTTGTGTTGCATGCTCTTGTCAAGATACAGAGCAGGACGCCATTAGGCATTGATTTGTAAAGGTGTGCAAAAATTTAATCTGTCTAAATGTTTTGAATAGAGTTTCTTAGTGACTTGCATTATGATTTGTAATAAGCTTGCCTGGTATTTTATCCCATCCTTTTAAGACATTTTCAGCTATTTCAATATTATTCATGGTGCAGAGCTGCTCTACGAACGAACGAGCCGCTGCCGCGGCGCATTCAAACTGCATTAAATGAAACCAATCATACCGCAAAGAAGCGGTATGAACTAAAATTATTTCTTACAGCTTTTGGGATTGCAGGGCAGAACGGCAGATTTTATGATGTGTTTTACAGGTGGACGCGGGCTGCGGATGATATATTATTAACAGTGCAAAAAGATAATTTACCTTCGTGACATAAAAGAAATCTTGCTGTGCATAGTTCGTGTCTGGCAAACATTATAGTAAAAACATTTTTTCTCTAATAATAGTCTCATGTTAGTCGTGGTACTTGTTGGTGTTTTAATGTTAACAAAAATCCACTGCAAAATTTTGATGTTGTACAAACATTGCGTACTGTAACATCAGTATTGATAATGAAATAATTTTCAGTAACCCTTTCAATAATTGTAAAGAAAGAAAAATATGTTGAGCTTTATAGCCAGTTACAGTAACGAAACAATGTTCCTTTTATAGAAAGCCAGATCCAGAATAATAACATAATATATTTTGTTTTGTTGAAAATTAATGATCCAAAGAAAGTCACAGCACAGTATCCCAAAAAAGTAATTAAGGGATCTTTTCGTAGTAACATATTTTACCTCATGCATTTATCAATATATTAGTTTTTATGCGAGCAATAACAAAAAGAAGCGAAATCCCGATACTTTGGATGCGATAGTGTACGTGCTGCTAATAACCGAATCGGTTTTTCTTTTTCTTCCTTCAGTTTACTCCCTCCCGCCCCTCTCTTTCGTCCTACGAGAGTTGTGCTAAAAGGCTTCTAAGAAATAGTTAACAGGCAATTATTTGCACGCAGGCTGTAAATGGAAGATTTAACGAATAATTAAAAACAGCCATATCAGGACTGCCTTCAGCAACGGCCCAGAAAAACGGTAGTAAAACGTCGATTCGCAGTACCGTCGTGACGAAAGGTATTTCTATATCTCTGTGCGAAAAGTGTATATTACCTTTATGCCGGCGATAGAGCGTCGTTTTAAACTGGTGCTAAAGCTGACGGCTGCTGTTCGGTTGAACATTCTACAACCCGTCGTCACGCAGCGCATTTGGAGCGAGGATGTCTGCCGAATGTAACTTCTGGGCGAGGCAAGCGAGCGTTTCTGTTACTAGTTTTCACGTGCCGCTATGACTTCTCGTTGCTTATTACTATTTCCATTCTCCATTACGCTTCAGCAACAGTTGCAAGCCAGCTTTCGTTGCTCTCTAAATGCAGCCGCTAACCGAGTACAATGCACCACTACGCAAGCACGTAGGCTTTAGCGATTCACAACGCTTTCTATGGAGACCACGCTTCTATTGTCGATTTGCTGAAATTCAACGCGGCGACACGACACGGCGCGAATGGAAATCACTTGACGGGTTTCTCCTCACGCGAGGAGTGGTGTTGCTTTCTTAAGTGGATCATTGTTCGCATGTCGGGATTTCTGTCGGGAGCTGAAAGGATGTTAGTGTAAGAGCGCTACTAATAGTGGTCTTTATTTATTGTCCTTTGTAAGGTCAATGGTTTAAGTAAAAGGGCATTAATTTAGGGGGAGAACAGTTGATATAGCACTGACCACGCGTACTGACTAAGGTTCAAATGGTTCTGAGCACTACGCGACTTAACTTCTGAGGTCATCAGTCGCCTAGAACTTAGAACTAATTAAACCTAACTAACCTAAGGACATCACACACATCCATGCCCGAGGCAGGATTCGAACCTGCGACCGTAGCGGTCACGCGGTTCCAGACTGAAGCGCCTTTAACCGCACGGCCACACCGGCCGGCTACTGACTAAGGTTAACACAGTGACCGACTTAAAACGAACTTGTACAGTGTGAGCGTCAAGTCTTCCTGTGATTACAAAAAATTATTTCTAAGCAACTACGCTAGATGAAGCTGTTTTTTTCCTTTTTTTTTGTTTTTTTTGCTGATTTTAGCTTAACTCGTGCAGTTCTTTTGGGTACATTTCTGACAGCATCTGATTTCTTTTATGTCTCTCTTATTACTGTTAGCGTAATTCAAGAGTGCTGCTGTCACAATGATGTCTTTCCAGGAGAAAGCTCAATGTGTTTTATTGCTTCACGAATTACGTCCGCCTGTCACAGTTCCGCTACAGTTCCGAAATGCCTATTGTCGATATCCGCCAAATGTGAAGAGCGTCAAAAGAGTTTCAAAGGGAAGTTTAAATAGAATAGCAGTGTTGGTGAAATAGCAGGAAGTGCTAGACTTGGAGTGTGACGACATCGTGGACACCGTTCGTACAGCATGTCAGCGCAGTCCGTGGATATCGCCGCGTCTTGTTTCAGAACAGGCATACCTCTGAACACTGTTGTGAACATTTTACTCCACAAGCTGCATTCACACCCATGTAAAGTGTGACTCATGTAAACTTTACAGCCAGATGATAGGCCCAGGCGTGTTGGATATTCTAGGAACATATTGTAACGAATCGACGTAGACAATGACGACCATAATAAAACTTGTTTTTCTGACGAAGCGACTGTCCTCATCTCGGGAAGGTAAACAGGCGGGATCGGAGAGCCCACATATTGTGGTACAGCATGTAAGACAGCCGGAAAGTGAATGTCTGCTGTGGCATGATGCAAAACGCAAATACTGGACCGTTATTTCTTTTTTTTCTTCTTTTTCTGATTTAATGTACCATTACGGCAGCCGATAACCTGGGATGTTGGAAATTCACATTGTATCTCAGGTAGAGAAAGATCAACCACGGGTAGCGTTTCAACGAGACGGTGCAGCACACACGGGGCTATTCTTTCACCAGTTCTTGAGTGACAACTTTCCAGACAGATGGATTTATAGAGATGGCACATCATCACGCCACCATATTGACCACACACAACACCTCTTGACTTTTTTGTGGTGTTACCCTAAGGATAAAGTGTTCAGTTCACGAGTTATTGATGTGAAAGCTCTTAAGATAAGAATACGAGATGCTGTAGAGGCGGTGACGGATGAGATGTTGACAAAGACATGGAGAGAAATTGAGTATTGCCTAGACGTTCTAGAAGCAACAAACGGAGCACATGTGGAAGTGTATCCATAAAAAATTCTATAAGTTAAGCTGTCATTTGCAACAAACCGTATAGCTGTGTCTGGCATAGTCCCTTAGAAATAGTTTTTTTGTACTCAAGAAAAGACTGTATGCGCACCCTATCCTTTTCAGCATCCAGTCACCAAAAGAGGCACTGACTCTGTGAACATATCTGCAGGAGAGGAGATACTCTGATGATAACTTACTGAGAACTCGAAACCGATCATGGCACTTTTTTTCATGGCACTTTTTTTCATGGCCTTGGCGTAGCAAACACAACAAAAGAATTTCAGTGGGTCGGACCTTTGCTGAGTGCTGTTTTACGTTTTATCTGACATTTGATAGATCCATGAATGATGACGCCAATGTAATCACCCAGTTAATATACTCTGCCTGACTAACAAGAGTGAAGCTCCAGAAAGGGAGGACTAAGAACTTGGCACTAAGAACCCGCCTGTCAGTAAGAAGTTGCAACTACCCTGGCCTGGATATATGCACTGATTAGGTTGGGAAGGGTGCCATAGAGCCGTTGTAGCATCTTGTGAGACAGACTGACCCCTAACCGTTGTGACTTGATTTGCTGGATACTGGCACTGGGACACGCTCTTCCACACACACACACACACACACACACACACACACACACACACACTCCTGGCACAGATGTTGAAACCTTGTTGGCCACGAGAGTACTCAGCATCACACAGAAATCTCATAGAGACGTGAAATTTTTGGACGAGCGTTGTCCTGTTGGAAAATAACACCACAATACTCTTCCTTGAGAGACACGTGATTACCAGCTGAGACCTGAAATCATAACCCATGCCCCCGTCTCCCACACCTTGACGCCAGAAATAACGCCATTGTCTCCACCTGCACTTCATGTGGAATCAGCGGCAACGAGTGAAAATGTGTGCCAGACCGAGAGTCGAACACGGGATCTCCTACTTACCAGGCAGGTGCGGTGGTCGCCCTCTACAATCTCCTCCTCCTCCTCCTCCTCCTCCTCCTCCTCCTCCCTCCCCCCCCCACCACCACCACCACCACCACCACCACACACATACTCACTCACTTCCCTCTATTACCAAATGACGATTCTTTGAAGTAGCAGATTGTGTCCTATCAATCGATTCCTTCTTTCAACCAAGTTGTGTCATAAATTTCTGTTTTTTTCTTATTTCGATTCCGTATCTCATTAGTTACCCGATGTTAACAACCAACCTTTGGCATTGTTCTGTAGCACCACATCTGAAAAAACTTCTTTTCTTGTCTGAACTGCTTATTGTCAACGTTTCACTTCGATGCGAGGCTACACTCCAACAAATATCTTCAGGAAGGTTTCCTAACACTTAAAACTATCAAGGACATATAATATAGTTACGCTGCTATTTATATTATTCTTATTTGAAGTACAGGCCTATTTCGCCTATGCAGCCATCATCAGGTTATATTTTCAAGGCCGGCCACGGTGGCCGAGAGGTTCTAGCCGCTTCAGTCTGGAACACGCGACCGCTACGGTCGCAGGTTCCAATCCTGCCTCGGGCATGGTTGTGTGTGATGTCCTTAGGTAAGTTAGGTTTAAGTAGTTCTAAGTTCTAGGGGACTGATGACCTCAGAAGTTAAGTCCCATAGTGCTCAGAGCCATTTTTTTTATATTTCCAAGTCTTGACTTGGAAAACACTTGACTCATCTTCTTTTATTACGCAGCAGGCACAGAAGATTGCAAGTTACTTAAATCTGTTTTATGTAAATTGGAGGTGGATTTGCATACTGTAGCCAGTATGCAATTAATATCCTCTCTAATTCAGTCACAGTTGTTTTGCTGCCTAAATGAGAGAACTGATCTGCGATTTTTAGTGTCTCATTTTCCTCACATCACCCAACTATCCTGTTTTCCTCGCTTTATATACATGTACGTATTAATTTACATAAGTTAGTTTTCTATTAAATGCTTGGTTTCGATGTGGGTTGAATTGTGAACGTACTAAGGAAGAAAAAAAGCAAGCCGATGTATCTACTACCGACTCACATTCCCTTAAAGGCGGAGCAATAGACACAGACATACACGCTGTGGGTGGGTGCGTCTTAGTAGTGGAACGAAGCGTCGCTCGCTGCACGCTACCCAGAGAGCTCTGGGACACAGGCGGGACCTCTGTCCCGGTTCTCACGCGCGGCTGGGTGGCGCACAGCTGTTTCCGCTGGTAACGGTACCTACCCGGCACCCGTGGCTCCGGGTTCGACGGCGCGACGCAGTGTCATTATGGGGAGACACTTCTGTTCTGCATCTGAATTCAGAATAGCCCGGCGTTGTTCGCCCCCCTCCCTTGTTGTTGTTGTTGTTGTTGTTGTTGTGGTCTTCAGTCCTGAGACTGGTTTTTGATGCAGCTCTCCATGCTACTCTATCCCGTGCAAGCTTCTTCATCTCCCAGTACGTACTGCAGCCTACATCCTTCTGAATCTGCTTAGTGTATTCATCTCTTGGTCTCCCTCTACCATTTTTACCCTCCAAGCTGCCCTCCAATACTAAATTGGTGATCCCTTGATGCCTCAGAACATGTCCTACCAACCGATCCCTTCTTCTAGTCAAGTTGTGCCACGAACTACTCTTCTCTCCAATTCTATTCAATACCTCCTCATTAGTTATGTGATCTACCCCTCTAATCTTCAGCATTCTTCTGTAGCACCACATTTCGAAAGCTTCTATTCTCTTCTGTTCTAAACTATTTATCGTCCATGTTTCACTTCCATACATTGCTACACTCCATACAAATACTTTCAGAAGCAAATTCCTGACCCTTAAATCTATACTCGATGTTAATAAATATCTCTTCTTCAGAAACGCTTTCCTTGCCATTGCCAGTCTACATTCTATATCCTCTCTACTTCGACCATCATCAGTTATTTTGCTCCCCAAATAGCAAAACTCGTTTACTACTGTGTCTCATTTCCTAATCTAATCCCCTCAGCATCACCCGACTTAATTCGACTACATTCCATTATCCTCGTTTTGCTTTTGTTGATGTTCATCTTATATCCTCCTTTCAAGACACTGTCTATTCCGTTCAACTGCTCTTCCAAGTCCTTTGCTGTCTCTGACAGCCGGCCGAAGTGGCCTGCGGTTCTAGGCGCCGCAGTCTGGAACCGCGAGACCGCTACCGTCGCAGGTTCGAATCCTGCCTGGACATGGATTTGTATGATGTCCTTAGGTTAGTTAGGTTTAACTAGTTCTAAGTTCTAGGGGACTAATGACCTCAGAAGTTGAGTCCCATTGTGCTCAGAGCCATTTGAACCATTTTTTGTCTGACAGAATTACAGTGTCATCGGCGGATCTCAAAGTTTTTATTTCTTCTCCTTGGATTTTAATACCTACTCGGAATTTTTCTTTTGTTTCCTTCACTGCTTGCTCAATATACAGATTGAATAACATCGGGGATAGGCTACAACCCTGTCTCACTCCCGTCCCAACCACTGCTTCCCTTTCATGCCCCTCATCCGCTCCCTTACAATGTAGAAATCTATCAAAGGGTTCGTGGCTGTACGCAGGACGGATGGAGGAACTTTCGATGTTTCCTGCAAGTTCCTGTCACCACTGCCGCCATGAGAATGAAACTGAGTGTTTCGCGTTACTAGGTAATCCACTTGTCCATCGGTATAAACGGATACTGCTAATTTAAATAGTATACTGCTGGCCGTTAAAACACAGGAAGCTGGCATAAACCCAACTACAAATCGGATTCAAAGTGTGTTAAATGGTTGGATATCCAAATTATAATCTCCAGTGCAACCGCAGCTTAGTTAGGAGTAATGTCTACATTATTTGTATAAGGAAGGATTATACACAGTGAGTTTCTTATGCACGAATCGCATTTGGACGTTGACTCTTTATGAGAGCAGGTAGTGTTACGCCTCATCTTATTGAGACAGTCGATTATCGTTTCACGATATTGCCGTTCGCGATGGCCAGAATTCCACGACTGTCAAGCTAAATTGAAAACGATGAGTTCAGAAGGGCCCTAATCATTGCCATGCGGGATAATTACGGCCCCATGCGCCTAGCGCCCGAGAGAACACAAACATGATTAGCTTGGCCTTGGAGGATCGTGTTGCCTCGTCACTTGAGTCAGGTAACGGGTGTGTTTGCAACACAACAAGTACAGTACTGCAACGTCAAGCTTCACCGACTGTCAACAGGCGACCATTATTGCGTCGTCTGATGGCGAGGCAATAGTGTTGGGCCCGACGACAACCCTGGGCTAAAGAGTGGTTCGGCGCCTTTCAGGACGAGTCCCGGTTCTGCGGACAGCCTAACAATGGATTTATCCATGTGTGGAGGCTCCGAGGTGGTCCAACGTTGCCATATTGCTGTCATCGTAGTCATGTGGGTCTAAAACCTAGTGTAACGGTCGGCATTCCATTGGGTACAAAAGACAATCATGTCTGGTTCGCTTAGCCGGTAATTCGGACAGCAAGCGTAACATTCCTGACGTGTTAAGGCTTGTGGCTGTGCCCGGTCTTGGAGGTCTTCGTGGCGTACCAACTGATGAATATGGCGAGCAGGTTGAAGGGGATGTAGGTTGCAATTGAGACTAAGAAGCTTCCAGCAGATAGCATCGAGAGATGGTACATCAAATCAGTCTTCGGACTGAACACAACACCACCTACTTCGATATAGACGGTGCTAAATTGTTGCCAAGGACAGTATGTTCGCCTTATCTCCCACCCAATGAAGACACCCGGTCAGGCGTTGCCTAAAGACTGGTACACCACCTATAGTCAATCAGTAACTCTGATATTTAGTTGAAGCAGCGTGGTAAGTGGTACCTATACGGAATAGTCTGGAAGAGTCTGAAGAACTTCTAAGGGTGCTGCAGGATAGGTTGTGTTAAAAAATTGTGAAGAAAAAAATTAGATACGTCGCGCTGTTTGCGATTTAGTTAGCATTGAAGTTACCCAATCAGGTAGTTCGGTTCGCAAATCCAAGCAGCCTGCTTGGGACACTGTTGCCATTGATTTGTTTAGCTGAAAATGAATATAAATTTTTTAAATACCGGGAAACCCTTGGATGTTAGGGAGTTAGAACCTTGCTACAGTCCAGTGCCCAGTCATTGTATCGCTCTGTTGTTCGCTTTGAGTAAATTAAACGAAGAACACGTTTGACGACTCCGTATATGCAAGCTGTTTGAGTAGGTGCTGGCAAAGGTCTAATTGGCTAACTTCAGTGTTGATTAAATCGGAAACGGCGCAACGTATCGAATTTTTTTTTCTTATCAGTTATTTCTCACCACATCCTACCATGCAGTACTCTTACAAACTCTTCCCAGAATGAAATTTTCACTCTGCAGCGGAGTGTGCTCTGATATGAAACTTCCTGGCAGATTAAAACTGTGTGCCGGACCGAGACTCGAACTCGGGACCTTTGCCTTTCGCAGGCAAGTGCTCTACCAACTGAGCTACCCAAGCACGATTCACGTCCCGTCCTCACAGCTAAGCCATGTATCCGCAGTATCCTTTCTTCCACGAGTGCTAGTTCTGCAAGGTATGCAGGAGAGCTTATGCGAAGTTTGGAAGGTAGGAGGCGCGGTACTGGCGGAATTAAAGCTGTGAGGACGGGGCGTGAGTCGTGCTTGGGCAGCTCAGTTGGTAGAGCACTTACCCGCGAAAGGCAAAGGTCCCGAGTTCGAGTCTCGGTCCGGCACACACTTTTAATCTGCCTTGGAAGTTTCTTCATACTGTTGCTGGCAACCCTGCATGTTTGTCATTGAAGCACAGTTCGACTCGATATCCAGCCGAACAGGAGCCATTGTTCGTGCAGAGGTGGCAGCTCTAAAAACCGAATTTCGCGCCCTGTATACCCTCTAAAAACTTAGAAATTTAATCCGTTATTCTTCGTACTGTATTGTATATGCAAATTTCACTGTAAGTTTCCTTATTTGCTAATTTTCCCAGTGCTGCAGTCGTAAGCTAGCTGTGGATTGATACGCCTATGTTGCTAATAAATATCTAAAATGAAATTAGATGGAGTAACGTGGCAAACTGACTCCACCGCTGGCAAAGACACTCATTTCCCCTAAGGACCGCAAGACAACTTAAAAGAAATTAGGGCTCTTACGGAGGGATATAGACTGTCATTTTTCCCTCGCTCCATTTGCGACTGGAATAGGAAAGGAAGTGACTATTAGTGACACAAGATACCCTCCGCCACGTATAATACGGTAGCTTGCGGAGTATGGAAGTATGCGTGTACATGCAGAAGTCCGAAAGTTCTTCTGTTACCTGCGCGAATGTTGTTTCTCAACAAATATGTTATTTTACTTGGCCGTTGTGAGACACACGCGGTGATGTTACGATAGACCAAGTACAGTGGTGAATAAGGAAAATACGTGGTAGTGTCAATGCTTCCACGTCACTCTGCATATACTATCAACACTGATTACCCGCTGACAAGCTGGCCGAAGTATCCTCAATGCCAGGTGCAGTAATATTGTGGTCCGACTACTACGTTTCGTATTTAAAACTTTTTAGTAAAACAACCCTTCCGTCATATTCAGTCTGAGCGAGATTTTGTGTATTACCCGACATACGATGTTCATTGACGAATCTTGCACTCTGTGAACGGAGCTTGCTATATCCACGGTACCCCAAATGCGCTTTTCTAGAGCACTTAACGTTCTAGCCACGTGCAAACAAAACTCTGCGTTCGTGTTTATTGACTCCAGATGCAATCTTCTGCAGTCACGTCGCCAGCTGTGGCCTGGCACGGAGGCGTTCCCGTTAACTCGCGCAGTCGGCGGCTGTTAGCACGCCACACCAAGAGGTCGTTGGTTCTGCCCCAAGCTAGGCCGTCGCCCCCTCAGTGACCCCGTATAGAGTGGGAACTGTCTTTCCGCGCTTTTACCCCGGCAGCAGAGGTGCGCTACTTGATCAGTGTCACGAGCTGCACTTCCGCTGAAAATTTTCAGCAGCAGCAGGTGGTGGTGGTGGTGGTGGTGGTGGTGGTGGTGGTGGCGGCGGCGGCGTACTAAGTGCTAGTGATGTCGCTCTTGATACATAAACTATGTATATTCCCTTCCGCTGCAAATGGAAATTAAAAGAAAGGAAACTTCAGTGAAACCGAAAGATATACGAAACACTTGGAATCATTACAGTGCCTGGCAATTGCTGAATAAACGGGGAAGCGTTGAGAATAGTGTAGTGGAACAGAAGGAATAAAATAAGTTTAGAAATACATATGAGGAACTGACCGATCAAAAATTCATTAAGAATAAAATGAGCATTAAAGATGGTATTTCATCTCAAACTCTAATGAGGAAAAGATGTTGAAGTAGGTAGCGCGTGACATCTAACAGCAGCAGTAGGTATTTTTGTACACGAGTGACCCCCCATATATCTACGAAACACCCATCATTGGACTGTCAGTTATAAGGTATTAATTTCTTTACAGCGTACTTCCTAAGCTACAGGCTCCTTGCAGTAAAATAGTGTAGCTAGAAAGCCGTAGGGAAGTTCCAGGACTGTTGATGAAATTTCTTTAGTTTTATTATCAAGCGTTGCTGACTCAATGCGCCCCCTCACTCTCCCTCCCTCCCGCCCTTCCCCCACTCTCCCTCCCTCCCACCCTCCCCCCACTCTCCCTCCCTCCCACCCTCCCCCCACTCTCCCTCCCTCCCTCCCCCCACTCTCCCTCCCTCCCTCCCCCCACTCTCACTCCCTCCCTCCCTCCCCCCACTCTCACTCCCTCCCTCCCTCCCCCCACTCTCCCTCCCCCCTTCCCTCACCCCACTCTACCTCCCTCCCTCACCCCACTCTACCTCCCTCCCTCACCCCACTCTACCTCCCTCCCTCACCCCACTCTACCTCCCTCCCTCCCCCTGCTCTCCCTCCCTCCCCCCACTCTCACTCCCTCCCTGCCTCCCTCCCCCCACTCTCCCTCCCTCCCTCCCCCCACTCTCCCCCTCCCTCCACCCCCCCCCCTCTCTCTCTCTCTCTCTCTCTCTCTCTCTCTCTCTCTCTCTCACACACACACACACACACACACACACACACACAAAACAGAGAGAAAGAGAAAACTTTTAGTAGCGATGATATACATCAAGGACGACCGCTGTCGATTAGAAGCTTTCCCGGGCAATATACAGGGAATGAGAAGTTGGAGTTGCCATTAGTTTTACGAGTGTCAGTCTTCTGGAAGCAGTTTATTTTCCGGCACAGTCGCAATAGTTTCAGACGAAGTGACCTGTTTTGGCCGGCACCGGCCATCCTCAGATCGTAAAACGCGTGCTGTGGGTCAGTTACACGACGGCGGAAATCACATTATCAATTTCCAAAACAATCAATCACTATACGTTTCCAGCTGGGATAAAATTTCGTTCTTTCCGAAACGAGTGTATTTTGTCGGATATTTCTACCCTCTGGAGGGCAGAGTTTCTGGCGTGCGCGAGACGTTGCTTCGCCGCCGGCAGAGACGTCTGTTTTCCGAGAAGAGATTACCGCCGCAGCGACAGCGCATAGCCACCTCTTACGTAAGCTGAGCCCCGGCTGCTGCTGCTGTTGCTGCTGCTGCTGCCGCCTCCTCAAAAACTCTCCGCCGCTGAGGATGTCAGACACAGCGGTGCGTAATTCCTTTTGTCAACTATCTTACATCTCAGTTAAAACCAGTTGCTCCGTGCAGAAGAGATAACACTACTTTCATTTGCTCCGGCCTCATGGCAGTTACATACTTGTCAGTTTTTATTGCCATTTCATTAACGATTAATCTCAATTTGCCGTAAATGACCTGGGAGAACCACGGAAAAAGCTAAATCTGAATAGCCGAACGGGCATTTGAACCGTCGTCTTCCCGAATGAGAGTCCAATGTTTATTACCATTGTGTCATCTCGCTTGGTCGGTCATCGAGTCGCTTTCATGTGAGATAGAACACGTGGTATTCATCCCTTTGACAAGCTCTTTGGATAAAAGCCACCAGGCGTGCCGAAACTGAGAAATTTCATGAGTGTGTATTTTGCGGAAAGGGTGCCAACTGCATAGGGAGCGAACTTTTAATATTCAGCTTGTCCACGGAAGTGCCACAATGCACTGGCTGTCTCGTTGAACGTGTAACAAGACGTACACCGTCCGTCCAAAAAGTTACAGGACAGATTTTATTCATGGCATATAAGCGATAACTGCGGTGCTATCTGGAAACAAAAGCTGTGCATTTTTGACCAGTTAGTTCTGAGCAGGCAGAGTTAAGCAGTGGCCGTTGTCTGTCTAAGTTGTTGTGTCATAAATCGCAATGGAGCAACATCTTTAAATTAGATGTTCAAGACATTCTCAAGAATGTTGCGAAGAAGACAAGTGTGTGCGAAGTTTGTCCCGCACGCCTTGGCTCCCGAACAAAAGACAATTGACGCCTCCCGCGACTTAACTGAAACGCAAACACTGGCAATTATTTTCTGGAAAAAATCATCATGGTTGACGAGACATAGTTTTGTCAATACGAAGCTACCACATAATACCAAAGTGCGGAAATTCCCATGGACAGTGAACGATTTGACGACATGACACACAGTCAAGCCATTGTGGCGCTCGAGTTGAACTTCATCGCAAAACAAGGACGTCTATGACAGTTTCTCTTGGTTGTATGAAGGTTCCGTGCATTTTACTCGATAGGGTGGGGACTACGCAGAACACCCGAAGCATTAAAAGCACCATTTTAAGGTTTCTTATTTTTATTAACCCAGTTCCGAAATTTTTTGGACCGAGGGGGTATGTGACCGACTGGCCAAACGGCGATGGTGGGTTACTGGCGTTTCAGTTGTCACCCTGTGAATAGTGCGGCCAGTTTCGCAGTTGGATCGTCACGTTAATGTTTTTCCAGTTTGTAGGTATTGGTAAGCTTTCCGGAGTCTGAGAAATGGAAAGCCGATGATGAAGCTGCCGGAACACACACGTGTCATGGGTCGTTGCTAAAATTTTCCCTCCTACAACTACGTAGACCCCTGCAGGCAGCAACATTCTTCCTTCTGGGCTTGTTATTCCTATGGAAGGTACGGAATCCAGTTAATTTTGGCTTGCTGCATACGATTCCGTTCATTGTACGTGAAAACGTTTGTGGATGGCTTGTTGTGTTCGGGGTCTGAGGATGACAGCATGTGGTGTCGAAACTGGTAGCATGTTTGAAAAAGAATAAATGAAGTTAGATTCAAATACAGCCGTTGGTATTGTCATCATTATTAAAGTTATTCGCTCTCGTCCCACTTCCGAATTGATACTTGAACTCATGGAGTGTCGTACGTCACACGGATGTTCCGTGAGAGGGAAATTAGTGAGGTATGTTACAATTAAGCGATCGTTGACATGTTTGCATCAGTACATCTAGTGTGAGTATCTCCTAAGGACACCACAACCATCTAAAGATTACTTGCAGAGTGCTTGTGAGAACTGGTCAGTGATACGCCACCAAATTTTCTTATGGCACCTATGAAGCGCCTTTGGTAGGTCGTAAACGCGTACGAATGATCATCTGCGTCGAAGTTGCGTGTAAACTATCGAATAGGGAGACAGTCTTAGATTAATTTCCGTGTCAATTGGCCATCCACAGTCGTTTGTTCGCCGTGTAAGACGTGCTATGTCTTCTTTTGTCACCTAGTCAAATGTCATTTGGTCAGTGTCCGAAGTGTTTCATTTTGCGTAATATTAAAAATGCAGTCTTCAATTTCGAGTGTGTTTCTTCGCATAGCCATTTTCCATAGAAACTTACATAATAAGTCCTTTTTTCCGTTGTTAAGCATGCTGCATTAAAAAAAATTGTTCTCCATTTCCTGGTGACCAAAATCACAAGTTCAGAAGATTACATCCCAACCTATATTACAATATCCAACACAAAAGTTTAAAAAATATGTATCATTTGATAAATGCCAATTATTTCGACCACCTAATGATCGTCTCCAAATCTGTAAATAAAAATTAAGAACTGTTTATTTCGGGACACAAAAGAATTAATCACGTTTAACTGCTAGTGGGCATTGGTTGACATCTGTAAGGAAAGTCGAAAATTTGTGCTGGGCCGGGATTCGAACCAGGGTACTGAAATGATCACTGTCCAGCCTCGCTTTGCCTATACATGCCGGGCCTGTTCTTTGGGACATGTCTGAAAGAACTGACGCCACGTGTATATTTATTTGTTTGGTTCATTTTGATACTTTAGGATGACGGTTAACTTGTTCAGTGCGTCTTCTTTCTTTCCTGTACCCCTATCATTCTCTCGCTGCTCCTGGTTCTCCCTGCTTCCGTCATATTAATTTTGATTCTGGTATGAGTCCACCTATGACCGTCCATTGTAATCCTGTAGCTGCATCTACCGTATTGATTTTTTTCGCTTATTGCGGTGTTTTGCGATACCCCCTGGCTTCTTTCATCCAGTTGCTCCCAGTTTAGCATATTGCACTCCGTATCTTCTTGACCAACGTGTGATCTTCCATCTTCATATATTCGTGGCAAATACGTCCTGTCTTCCGTATCATGCTTGAAACTGGCACAACACTCTTACACAACGTCTGCCTTGATGCTAGCTCCTATTTAAGTAGATAAGATGAAATGAAAATATTTAAAATGTAAAGTTGTAAAATTATGTGCAATGAATAACGAGGTGTGAAAAGTCAAAACTTGCTATTTGTCAGATGTAATTTTAAGAATTTCATATTTTTAATACTTTCAATCCATGTTATCTACTTATATACTTATTAGTACTTTATTATTAATAGGTCTGAAAAGGTCTTTGAGAGATCGAAACCAATTACCATTTGACAATTTGTGACAAAGAGCGCTATACAGGGTGATACAAGAAGGTACGGCCAAGCTTTCAGGAAACATTCCTCACACACAAAGAAAGAAAATTTCTCTTCAAATCACATTAATCATGGAATGGAAACACAAAGCAACAGAACATACCAGCGTGACTTCAAACACTTTGTTACAGGAAATGTTCAAAATGTCCTCTGTTAGCGAGGACACATGCGTCCACCCTCCGTCGCATGGAATCCCTGATGCGCTGATGCAGCCCTGGAGAATGGCGTATTGTATCACAGCTGTCCACGATACGAGCACGAAGAGTATCTACATTTGGTACCGGAGTTGCGTAGACAAGAGCTTTCAAATGCCCCCATAAATGAAAGTCAAGAGGGTTGAGGTCAGGAGAGCGTGGAGGCCATGGAATCTGTTGTTGAGAAGGGTACGGACACTTCGACTGAAATGTGCAGGAGCTCCATCGTGCATGAACCACATATTGTGTCGTACTTGTAAAGGCACATGTTCTAGCAGCACAGGTAGAGTATCCCGTATGAAATCATGATAACGTGCTCCATTGAGCGTAGGTGGAAGAACATGGGGCCCAATCAAGACATCACCAACAATGCCTGCCCAAACGATCACAGAAAATCTGTGTTGATGACGTGATTGCACAATTTCGTGCGGATTCTCGTCAGCCCACACATGTTGATTGTGAAAATTTACAATTTGATCACGTTGGAATGAAGCCTCATCCGTAAAGAGAACATTTGCATTGAAATGAGGATGGACACATTGTTGGATGAACCATTCGCAGAAGTGTACCCGTGGAGGCCAATCAGCTGCTGATAGTGCCTGCACACGCTGTACATGGTATGGAAACAACTGGTTCTCCCGTAGCACTCTCCATACAGTGACGTGGTCAACGTTACCTTGTACAGCAGCAACTTCTCTGACGCTGACATTAGGGTTATCGACAACTGCACGAAGAATTGCCTCGTGCATTGCAGGTGTCCTCGTCGTTCTAGGTCTTCGCCAGTCGCGAGTCATAGGCTGGAATGTTCCGTGCTCCCTAAGACGCCGATCAATTGCTTCGAACGTCTTCCTGTCGGGACACCTTCATTCAGAAAATCTGTCTCGATACAAACGTACCGTGCCACGGCTATTGCCCCGTGCTAATCCATACATCGAATAGGCATCTGCAAACTCCGCATTTGTAAACATTGCACTGACTGCAAAACCACGTTCGTGATGAACACTAACCTGTTGATGCTACGTACCGATGTGCTCGATGCTAGTACTGAAAAGCAATGAGTCGCATGTCAACACAAGCACCGAAGTCAACATTACCTTCCTTCAATTGGGCCAACTGGCGGTGAATCGAGGAAGTACTGTACATACTGACGAAACTAAAATGAGCTCTAACATGGAAAGTAAGCGTTTCCGGACACATGTCCACATAACATCTTTCCTTTATTTGTGTGTGAGGAATGTTTCCTGAAAGTTTGGCCGTACCTTTTTGTAACACCCTGCATATGATCGAAATAAAATTTAACAGTAATTGTATATCCAATGGTGAATAACGATCTCAATTTGCAGTGAGCGTTAGATACGAAAAAAAATTGGTAGCTGGCCGGGTTTCAACTTCTGACCAGCGTCTTATTCCGCTGTGCACGGGAACTGGGTACAGTGTCCTCGCGACCGCCTTGCGTCAGAGGATGGCCGTGCGTGCCAGAAATTCATTTGCTGGAGGCCAGCCAGCGGTCCGCAAAATTCGCCCGGGCGTCGACTGCCGCCGCCGCCGCCTACCGTATCGTGACCGGCTGGGGCGGCGGGGCGCTCCGTCCCTGGTACGGGACCGGCCGCTACCCCGCCACCCCCGCTATCGACTGGCTGCGACGGCCGCTCGCTCGGCGCCCGCGCCGCACTGCACTGCGTTGGCTGTATCGCTATTCTTGCGACCCGGCACCGCTGTGCGTGCGTCCCCAGGCCGAAGGCAATCGCTCGGCACACGCGGCTCTGACCTCCAGCACTGCGGGTCGGGTTGGCTCGGAACGCGGAAGGTACCCACTATGTCGCTGCCTTATCTGCACTCAGAAAATTTACTTTAAAAGGGAAGTAGCAGAATTTCGGAGCAGGGTTCAGAGTACAAGAAGCAAAGACCGGTATTACCGACGAGGGCTGTCCAGAAAGTAAAGGACGTTTTGAAATTAAAAAAAGTAACCATACGGAAAAACCAAATTTACAGTGTGTATTTTAAAGGTACATCCTTAAGGGATTTTTCTACATAATCGCCATTCAAAATAAGTCACTTATCACATTGTGGCATACGTTTATCAATACTGAAACGTCCCCTTAAAAAAAATTATGAATGATTGTGCTGGTAAACCCCTTACGTTATTTGATTTTCAAACAGCTGAGCAAAACTGAACGTACTCAGACATTTCTCTCTTTACTTATTCTGATCATCACTAAACTGACACACAATATTTTTAGCGCAACGCAATCTGACTTTCAATAATCCCTACAAAAGAATGGCCCTGAGTAACAACAACCTATACCTTTCATGAATCACTTACCTCACAGAAATCTTCGTTACTCGAACTACTGCATTACAGCGAGTGCCAATATTGCCAGCTAAATAAAAGGTTCTAACTACTGAAGGCACTAACTAGTGATAGGCATAGTTAGCAAATGAAAGATTTTGGTAGAGAACAAACAATGTATTTACCTTAATAGTGTTCAAAAGTCATATATATATATATCAGTTCATGACATCCAGTCTTACAAATTTACTCCTTCTGATCGACACACGTCCAGATCGTCCGCTCTCAAAATTTCGCCATCTCTTTCCCCACATGCCACCCAGCCACAGACTGCACACAGCAGTCAGTGATTTTCATACAGATGGCAACGTGGCGTTACTAATATAAAAACCTAAACAGCCTACTTACAATACCATCTTCGTAGAAATCTCCCACCTGCGGTTGAATCTGCTGGATTATACCGTCAGGCAGTTTGGTGTCAGTCCGCACAGAATAACGCGGCCAGTAGCTTTGCGGTCGGTAGTTCTCGTGTAGGGGGAGAGATAGTGGTGGGTTTTGTATCCCGCCTCCCAGGCGGGGTAGGAACGGGAAAAGTTAATACAAGTCGATACTGCAAGAACGTGATTTACTGGTGCCAAAAACAAGGTGATAAACGATTATGTTGAAGCGAAGTGTCCTTGCTGGCTGCACCTGATCAACTGGGCTGAAGCAGGCGCGGAGCTCGTAGACCTCGACAGCACCGGCTAGAGCGGGTTACGGGCAGGTGCTGTAGGGAAAATGCTGAGAACTTGAGGGGAAGTGTGGTTCTAAACTGAAGCCTAAGCTCAATTTTTTTTTTTTGCAAATATCCACACCCAGACTTCCACGGTGACCAGTCATAAAGACCGAATGTCACCACTGCTTTGGTTAGTATCTAGAAGGAATTCCGCTGAAATTGCAACAAAAGCAGCGATTTATTTTTGCCAGTTTTTTAACGATATGTGACTTTCAGAGAAGCGTCATGAGTGGCGAATTTTAAGTAAAACCTACACATCTTCATTAAAATTTCCTTCTTTTGTCAAAACACAGCAGAGTTCATACAGTGTTACTTCAATACAGCAGAAAGTAAGGTCAACAACTTATCAAAAAGTACACCGCCGATACAAAAATAAACATGTAATGTCTTTATGTTGTTCCAAAAACCCATAGCACTTTTCGTTTCACCAGCTATCAATGGCTCTTAAAAATTACATTGTTTAATTGAAAAAAGTCTGTAGTTAGTGGGATAACACAAGATAATGAAGTTTTGTATTATAGCCATATGGCAAAACACTCTCCTCTTTGTGTGCTATCATTAGCCATAATCTCTTTTCGATATTTCAGATCGTCTGTGAAATATGAGGAGTGTTACCGATTTTTCACTCTTGCTTTTTGTTTGCGCAGCGCAATCGCAAATGAGTGTGCTGCAGCAGATAGATTTTCTCGAGATTAGTGACCGACAGAGGCCCCCACCCAAGTCTAAAGAAAAATTCTCATGTTAACTAAATTTAAAACGCAGTAACATATTATGTAATAAGCACCAAACGCAAAATCATGGCCACCTCTATTTTTCATTGCAAACTTTTAGAATTTCGCGCAGTCTGTTACTTCCTTGTAAATATCACAATAACCTTGACCATTAACGAAATGATGTGCACATCATCATGAACTTGAATTTACTAAAAATAAATTACGCCAATTTTTGCTTTTGTGTCGTATGGGGGCATCTTTTAGTCATTTTGCGCACTTTTTCGGTTTCAGTAAACACATTTCAAACATGCCTGTCAATTTCTACCCGTCTACGTACAATATTCCGTAAAGTGATGAATTTTCAGATGTTAAGCGGTCTTTTGAGTCATTCTGTAGAAACGAGGAAATTCGTCCCCTGGTTGCAATGGTCCCCCACTTGATACATTTTCTCGGTACGGTCATTTCTAGCACTGAAACTGAACTATGTACTGTTTTCCAGATGGGTCGGACATCATGGTGTATAGAGGGCAAGGCTTCAGTTAGAGGAAACGAATTGTTGCCCTGCATTGCATTTTCTCCACACTGCCAATCTCTTAAGAGGTTGTAGGACGCGCCAGTGGATTCTCATCCTGTATTCATCTGAATAACGTTCGTGTAATGGATGCACTTGGCACAGATGATGAATTCTCCTTTCTCACTGGCAGGCAACGTCTCAGCCAATCAGGGAGCCCTGTTAGCAGCAAAGACGACGTTTCCATCGGTCTTGACATTAATAATAGAATCAACAAAGACCCAAGTTCTTGTGCCGGCCGTGGTGGCCGAGCTGTTCTAGGCGCTACAGTCTAGAACCGCGCGACCGCTACAGTCGCAGGTTCGAATCCTGTCTCGGGCATGGATGTGTGTGATGTCCTTAGGTTAGTTAGGTTTAGGTAGTTCTAAGTTCTAGGGGACTGATGATCTCAGAAGTGAAGTCCCGTAGTGCTCAGAGCCATTTGAACCAAGTTCTTGTGTGAGGAACTGTTCTACACGAAGTACGTATATTTCGTAGTACACTAGCACGAGGAAGAAGAACAGAAATAACGAGCGATTTTGATCCAGTTCGGTAACAGGAGCTGCTGTATGGGGCTGTTGTGTGCTCGTTTTTCCGTTTCCCGTTCTCACAGTGTTCAAGCTGAGTGCGGCCCAGACCTACTCCCACGGACTGCGCCTTGTTCTTACATGACGTTTCTGTGCCACACAGGTTTAATATCAGATTTCTAATGTGTTCCACTTTGTCCTAGTCAGATGTGAAAACTCCAAGCAGCGCTAGAATTTGACTGGGCAGTGTTCATTTCATCGTATTCTGCGATAGGCCCTTTATACAATTATTTGGTGGTTTGCTGAGTTAATTATTTCTTTGATCACACGTCACATTCTGAATATTTTTGCTAATCACAATACTTCAAATTCGAAGCGAGGCCTTTTATCTGATACTGAAGGGGCTTCGAGAAAGGGCTAAATAGCGTAATGTCGTATTGTTCAGTACGAACTGACAGCACAATCGAAATAATTATGGCACTTCTGGCGTACTATGGACTCCATATGAGTAATCAGTTTTTTTAGTTGTAAAGAAACTGGAAGACAGGAGGATAATGGATAGGGAAATATCACGCAATAACTTCATCAACCCTTTTACCATGGAGCCTCGCAGAAGCGGCTTACAATAATCATACTGTAAAGGTTTTGACGTCTTTTTTTGATCATAATTTATTGACAGTCTTTGCTAATGTTGTGTGTGTGTGTGTGTGTGTGTGTGTGTGTGGTCGTATGGGACTTAACTGCTAAGGTCATCAGTCCCTAAGTTTACACACTACTTAACCTAAATTATCCTAAGGACACACACACACACACACACACACACACACACACACACACACACACACACACACACACACGCCCGAGGGAGGACTCGAACCTCCGCCGGAATCAGCCGCATAGTCCACGACTAAAGACCGCTTGGCTAATCCTGCGCGGCTAAGGTTGACTGTGACCTAGTGCGTTTCCGTACATGAGTGCACATTCCAGTCCCACGAGTCACAATAGGTACGCAGGTTAACGACTTTTACGTCTGAGTCATGCTGAGACGGCTTTCCAACACATTGGCTAAGTCAGTCAAGACGCACGCCTTCCGTTTTACGAGAGCGTGCTGAAAAGTAATGCTTACGAATTTTTATGTTAAATCTCTTAAGGCTTGTTAAATAAAACCAATTTTGTTGCCACTCTACATCTTTATTCTTCATTTCTACATGTTTGCAGCCCTGTGCAAGAATGCTTTAGAAAGTGAGGTTAATACATGCGCTTCGCCTTGAAGAGAGCATTTGAACTGTCTATTTCTATCTGTTTCATTATCTCTTTCGGCTAATGGATACATACTTTCATCTGCCCTCCATGCAGAGCTTCTAATTTTCACATAAAAATTTGATAGTGGCATTTTTGTACAATTTTTTTGTGCAAAACCTTTCAGTCGCGATTTTTATTTTTTATCATATGTTCCTGGACTTACATAAGTATGCCTGTAGCATATGTGAGAAATGTCAAACCTGTGGTCCAGTTGCCTCGTTAAACGATAGAACTTGTCATACATCCCCACTCCCCTGCTTCCGAACTTTTCTCCTCTACACATTATTTACTGGGTGAGTCAGTTCACAAGTCAAGGTTAGACAAGGACATATCCATTCCAGAAGTCAAACATAAAGTAGATAAATGATTTGCTTACGCGTGATTTCTCCACCCCCGCCCCGCCACAAAATTCCTGAAATCTTGGTTGTGATGGAGACTGATTTGTGGCGTAGCCTCGTGTCTAGCTTAGGCTGAAAGGTGCAATTTGGCTAAGAGTTGGAGAACGTAACGAACGTGAATGGCCATTAAAGGATGTAGTAACAGACTGACCCGTAGCGTACCCTAATGTTCACAATCACGGCATATTTAATGGACTCTGCCACATTTAACGCACTTTGCGTCATAAAAACCAAAACTGCAAGGTAAACTCATATAACGTGCATTAGACAATTCATAAGTCTCCAAAGAGTATTTTGACGCATATTATGTACGTTTATCGTAAATAAGCTGCGAAGAATGCAAGGGGAAGGGGAGGGGCGTCCGTTACGTAACGTTTACCCAACAGTCACCTATATCTGACAAGGGAAGAAGTGCTGTTGTTCGTGAAGGAAGAAAAAAGTTTCCAGTTGGGCCGTTGAACGTCCTCGGCGGGGTTGCTAGCCGGTCACTTCTTTTTACGACTGTAGCCTGTAAGTTTGGTACGACTTTGATAGGACCAGGTTTTAATTACCAGAACCGTGGCTTCGTCGTACTCTTTCTTTGCGTATTAGAGGTTTTCCACACGCTGCCTTTTAATATCTGTCTGTTGGTGATGGAGCTTCTGTGCTTGCTGGACAGGTGATGGACTTTCACTCGCACGACGTTTTGGAATCATCGACACGCTTCAGTTCTCACTTCCGCTCGTCGTCCCTGTCATTAACCTTGGAATTGGCGGAGAAAGCGAGGGAGAGAGAGAGAGAGAGAGAGAGAGAGAGAGAGAGAGAGAGAGAGAGATGGATTCGAATTCCGCTTCAGACCAGTAGCGCTGCTTCATGCTCTGCATCCCCGGGTCATTAAAAGCTCGGCGTTTATCGTGAAAGCTCCTGGTCACGCCACGCCTGTGACTGAACTGAGCTACGCAACTCTGCAGTATAAACTCGTTTTCGGCGGGCGGCAGCTTCCCTTCGCGGCAGCAGCTAGTGAAAGGCTGCACCACTTGACAATGGAAAACATGGAGTAGGCGCGGCGAAGCGCTGCGGATAGTAGCGGTCGCAGCTTTTTCTGCCGCTGGATAACAGCCATTGCGGCGTGCTGGAGAACAGTCATTGCGGCATTCTGCCATGCTGCAGGCCACGTAATCTGTAAGTATGGGGCCCTGGTCCCGCCACCATATCAGATGTGACCGCCCCTACGGGTAATGACGGGGGACGCGCCGAGAATGGAGAGTAGCTGGCTGCCAAGGACGATCCACCACCTCGTCTCTCAGCTGATCCAGTTCGGAGATCAGAGACGTGTTACTGTGCTGCGCGCCTTGGCGATTTCTCTTGCGTCGCGAGCTACGGACGTTGCGAAAGCGTAATTTCGTGAGGGCTGGGGTGGTCGTACAGCTATAAATTTTGACACAGGTTCAGGTGTTCGCGTGTGCAACTTACAATTCGCTTAGAGACGCTCCAGGAAACTTTCACCGCAGAACAATCTTTTTGGCACTAAGTGCGTTCGGAAAGCCACTTTGCAGCAGACAGAAACTAGCATATAATCATGGAGATGACCACATCGCAACTAGGTGTTCAGTGAGTTTTGTACCAAGCAGTTAGTTACTCGGCCAGCTGAGTAAGTTTCTTGAAGAAGAGTGGTTTCTTTGCTTCAGCCCGTTGCTCGTGTTCACGCAGTCCCTTTTTCGAGAACAAAACTGTACATGAAAGCCAATGTACTGACTGACTGACTGACTGACTGACTGACTGACTGACTCACTCGTCATCTTCCAACCCAAACCATTACGGATAGAAACTTCAAATTTACAAAGGGTTTTGTTTGGTCTTAAACTCTAGGCGTCGTGTAAGAAGAGATTTTTCGATATTCCACCCCTAAGGGGGAAATGGAAGGTTTTCTTAATACGTCGCTATTACGGCAATTTTGTATCTAGACTTACGAAAATTGATATTTGGTTTCTCGGGCAGAAATAAAGAAATACGTGTCTCAGCATGTTTGGAAACTTAATCCCTATGGGGGTGAAATAATGCATTGGTGTATTATGTTGGCGAAAGAGCACTTTCTTGCGTGCCAACCTTGGTCTTTGTCAGCCAAGGCAAGTTTCGAACGATCCAACAACGAAGCATAATACGGTCTGCCTTTTTCCAAGTAATCTAGGATTATTCCTTGGGAACCCCCAACGTTGCTGACACCATATCAGTTGACAAAATGGTCTCTACCATCTTCGGTTCGCTGTCACTGCCCTTCTTCCATTGTTGTGTTTCACTCTGGTGTCTAATGATGTGAAGAAATGAAGAATAAATGTTAAACGTTAAGAAAGTCTGTTTTATGTAAAAAAACTGAAATTTTCACATAAAAAATTCGGAGGCATTATTTTTCAATACGCTCTCGTAGATAGACATAGCCCTGTGGTCAAAATAAAACTCGTCCAGAAATTGTGCTGCAAACATCAATCCTAACATTATGCAACTGATGAGGATTTTCAAAGAAGGGTGAAATCGCAGAATAAACCATAGAACATCAACTCCCATATAAACGGCCATGTCGTAGCTGAAACAATTTTTGAATGCTGTGCACTCATTACTCAAGATTGTATATATAATATGTTCTGACATGATGGTCTTGTATTTGTTACAGGCACAGCTAACTGTTGTTGCGATTTTGTTCGAATTACCTGCACGCAGATTTTTTTTTTCTCGTGAGTAATGTTTTCCGATGTTAGAGATCGTTTCGGGTATGTATATATAGACTTTTCTAGCGTATTCTACTGATTGAAAGCTCTCGGGTCTTCTGGCGGAAGGCAATGTCAAGATAGCGCAACGTTTCGGCGCGTATGATACTCATCTTGTTTCAGCTTTGAAACGGATACTGATTAACAAAACAATGCAGAAAAGCGACTGGCTGCGTTTTGATCGTCGCCTTCGTTATTAATTATAGCTTAGAGAGAAGTTAACGGAAAATACATAAAATTGGTTGTGTTTAAAGTGCGGGAAGCAAAATTCTTACAGCGTATACAGCTTAATACGTTTGCATAAAAAATGTTGCCGCAGAAACACGTTGATGTGCGGACTAATTTGATTAATTAATATTCTGTGCAATTTTTTGAAACAAATTGATTTTTTCATGTGGTAGTAAATAGAGTTTAGTCTATTGTGAAATCATTGATTGTTGACACGTTTCTAAAAAAAAATAGCTATGCGCACTATGGGACTTAACTTCTGAGGTCATCAGTCCCCTAGACCTTAGAACTACTTAAACCCAACTAACCTAAGGACATCACACACATCCATGCCCGCGACAGGATTCGAACCTGCGACCGTAGCGCCTGTTTCTCTATCAGCATATCATATAACGATCGCGCTAGTCACCACAGCAATGTTTTAACTATATTAGCTTGCGGGTGAATACGCGAAGCGTTCATGCAATTAGACAACGAAGAGATGTACGTTAAATGCTGGAAAGCTGCATGTAAAACGTGACGCGAATAACCGTGACGAAGTTAAAGCGTCGAGGCCTTTTAACTCCGAGGACGGCAAGCACACGAATACTGCAGACAATTGCTATCTGAAAGCGCGGAGGATCGTTTGTCGGCAACGTCAGTGCGCGTTGCAGAGTTGTGGAATGCTGGCTTTCGTAAACCGCTTTCATCTACAGAGTGAACGTTTCGGCCCAATTCAGTAGCGGCTATTTGGAACGGTACTGCCAGTACAGACTGGAATACAGCAGTCTTCTTCTTCGTGGCCTTATCCCTTGTCTGTAACGGGTAGGCGTGTTATTACGGTTTTGGCAATGTTCGTGGTAGTGAATGGCCAGATGTGCTTTCTGACGTCACCACACACGCAAATGTACGCTCATATGTGCAAAAAAGATTGAAGATTGATATTTTTTGTGTGTGTTCCGTAACTGCCCTGTATTTTTTGTACATCTATGTGTTCAACTAGGGCAATAAAGCTTGTTTCATCCAACTTTCCGTATAAACTTGCCTCAAGCCACATTATATTCCCAGAATTTAGTGACAATGGAGAATGTTGACGAAGATTTGCATCACACTTTCTAGCATTTCTGAAACGTCAGGAGAAGGAGTGTGTAAGTTTTTGTCGCGATTCATAACCTAGTTGCTGCATGGAGGGTATGGTGAGCAACGGGTTTTTTGTATGGATATTGCAAGGGGCGATCAAAAAGGTTTCGTTTGAGGGCATTGCTGCAGCGTATATGCAATACAGCCAACGACGATGCGGGTATATAATCACCGACATGTAGGCAAGGCATTAGTGTAGCATTCGTGTCTTTTCGACATAAGTACGGTAAATGTGGGAACTTGAACTATGGAGATGTTGCTACCGAATCCGTCCAAACAGGGCTAACGTGCCGCTATTATTTGTCTTGGCTGCCGAAGGATAAACACCTGTAGGCAGCATGTCTGTCGAAACCCACCGTTGCGGAAAACTGCGACTACGGGTGCTGCTGCTGCTTCATGATAACCCGCGTCCACATATCGCGAATGTCGTAATTCAGAAGTTAACAGCAATTCAAATGGGAGGCTCTCGAGCACCTGCCCTATAGTCCCATGCGATTATCACGCCTTGAAGAGCGGACGATTTCTGTCGGACGAGGATGTGCGGCAGACAGTTGGAGACTTTACAGACTACTTCACGCAGCAGGAGACGGTGTTCCACGGGCTGACGCGGGAATATTCCACGATATCCCAATTCTGCAATTTTTTAACCGAAATTGGTCGAGGAAAAAAAAAGTATTTCATTACTTAGTGAACGCCCCCTCCCGTTAAGTCCTGCTGAATGCGCAAATTTATGCTACTGTAAGATGGCAAGAACTATGCCCCTTACATGAAGTCATTAAAGATCACCTAACTCATGTTGAGCAAACAGTAGGGCTGAACAAAAATGACTGACAAGGCACAATGCATCTTGTAGAGGGTATAGTATGGACGTGTTGGAATAATTAATGTCGGGTGATGTAAAGCAATTCACACGACTTGAAAACTTTGTGGAAATGATCGATTTACTGGAGGCTGGTTTATCCCAGGGAAGTATTCAGAGTTGAACGTGGCCGGCTGGGAAGTGGCGGAGGGAAGCGACAATAGGCAGCTTAGGGCGGCGGCTCAAGCTCTGAGAAAGCAGTAACGGGGCGTAGCCTCCAGCTGCCTTAAGATGAGAGACAGTGAGTGGCTGGTTGACCTCATGCTGGTGTACCGGGAAGCAGATGGAGAACTTGTACGCCTATTGATACATGTCCGTCGTCCCGTTTTCATTTAAACATGCGAGAAAGCTGCGCAAAGCTACAGTGGAGCGGTCAACAGAGGCCAAAATATGCGCATTCGTGACTATAGCAACTTCACGCTGAATTCACGGTCCACAGAGTCTGAAGTAAATCAGGTGAAGAGCGACAGAATGAAATGCGCCCTGGGAGTCAGAATTCCGGAAAAATTGGTGGTTTGTGCAGATGCTAACCTTGATGGGTGGCCTGGGAGGAGCTAAATAGCAGAAGTTGAGAGGAAGGCTCTGGGATGTAACGCATAATTAACGCGACTTGCGCTGCAATTGGCGTAAGTGATTTTGCTGGAGGGGAAACCGAGGTGAAGAACGGACTGGGAGAAGTCTTCGTAGGGGTCTTCCATCTCAGCTTGCCTGAGAAAGAGTGAGCATCTCTGCAGTTTAGGACGTAGCAAATTGAGCGATCGAGCTTGGAGATAGAAAGTTTTGGTTCAGCTATGTACTGAGCAAGATAGCTAGGAGTGAACAGACGAGCGCAGCCTTGCAGCACCACAAGGCCGTTCGACGTCCTCACGACGACGACGCCCCGCCACGCTGAATTCGGTGATATTGCACCCGCTCCGGCTTGAATTAGGCCACATTAATTTGTTGGATCATGTCGGCAAAGTTTCCACGAGAATTTCATGGGCCGTGTATTGGGGAATTCTTCTCACACTTCGCATTACGCCTTGGTCAGTCGATAGGAATTAATTTTGATTTATCGCGCTTTACTCCAGTAGGAGAGTCATGTAATGTGATGATGGAATGTCGGGAGTTAAAATAAATTTGTGCTAATCGACTGCATCTGTTTTCAATCAAGTCACTTTCTTAATTAATTTTATGTTTAACATTTGCATCTGGTGTTCAATAGCTGAATATAACATCAATGTGGTGTCCGCCGCTCGTGGTCTCGCGGTAGCGTTCTCGCTTCCCGAGCTCGGGGTCCCGGGTTCGATTCCCGGCGGGGTCAGGGATTTTCACCTGCCTCGAGATGACTGGGTGTTTGTGTTGTCCTCATCATTTCATCATCATCCAGGAAAGTGGCGAAATTGGACTGAGCAAAGGTTGGGAAATTGTACGGGCGCTGATAACCACGCAGTTGAGCGCCCCACAAACCAAACATCATCATCAACATCAATGTGCACCCCTTTTTACTTAAAAGTGATCAATTCTGAATCAATTAATGTCAACACTGCCACCGCAGTTCAATCAGGAGTCACAGGGCCTTATTACTTTTTTTGCGTTATCCGATATTGCGGCTGTTTTGCACTCTCTGTTGATCTGTTAGTCAATTAGCTGGGATGAACACACGCCAAAACCAGATAAGTGATGGGTGGGGTGTCACACTACAAACGCTCAAGCATGCATGTCAAGCACGTAGTGACCCGTGCAGCTTAGCTACCTTTAGGCGACATGAAGCCCTTGGCCAGCCAGTTCTGCTTGCGGCTAGGCGCTTGCCCGCAGCCTTGGACGCCGGCGCAGGCTGTTACGAACTGCCCCCCCCCCCCCCCCCCCGCCGCCCTGTATCGACGGACGAACGACCTGGTCCCGCTGCCAGCTGTTCCGCAGATGGGTGACGCTGTGCGCAGTACCAGTCTCTCCCTTGCGGTCACCTGTGACCTTCTGCCGCGAGCGCTACCGATTCGGTGTTCCAGTTCTTTCTCTGGCGTCCGCTCGATAAATTCAAACATATATTTCATCCATTACTGACCTCTATTATTCCTAATACATTCAAGTTGCATAATTTTTCTCAGTTTAGTTGTTCATCTTCTTTCTTCCTTTTGTTGTTTCTCCTTGTTATTCCTGCGTCTTCAGTTGTCTGAAGTACCCACTTTTCAGATTCGGCCACTCTAATGGAATCAGTTGCCAACAGTGATTGTCTCATATTAAACCCAGAATATATTCCTAGGGATTCTAAAGCATCACAGCTGCTAACTGCCTCCCCCCTCCCACATTAAAACAAAGTACAAGCATAATAAATTTCTAGAATGACAAAATAGGAGGAACTAGAACAACAGAAAATTTTATAAGGAAAACAACTCTCGAAAACCAAGTACTGATTGGGGAAAAAAAAATCGAGGAAACCAAAAAATAATTAATGTAGAACAATGAACATTCGGGACACATTTGCCTAGGTAACATGGCCAAGTGCTTACCATTGCAGGATCACAGGTTAACGTAAGAGGAAGGTACCGGTAATTGTAAATGTGAGATGCTGATACATTAATAACCGGTGTAAGCGCCAGAATACTGAATAAAAGCATGGAAACGTACGTCTATTTTGTTGAACAGGTGCCAGATGTCAGTTTGTGGGATGGAGTTACACGCCTGTTGCCACTTAGTCGGTCAGTACAAGGACTGTTTATGCTGTTTTTGTATGATACTGGAGTTGTCGTCCGATGATGCCCAAATGTGCTCCACTGCATACGGATTTGGTGATCGGGTAAGCCAACGGACATGTCGATATTCTGTAGTGTAGTGGGGTTATAACAGCGGCATGTGGGCGAGCGTTATCCTGTTGGAAAACACCCCCTCGAATGCTGTTCATGACTAGCACCACGACAGACCGAATCACCAGATCGACGCAAAAAGAATTTCAGTCAGGGTGCTTGGGGTTACCAAGAGAGTACTCCTGCTGTCATACGAAATCGCACCCCCAGACAGTAACTCTAGATGTAGGTCCAGTGTGTCTAGCACGCAGACAGGTTGTTTGCAGACCCTTCAGCTGGCATCATCCTAACCAGCACACGGCCAGTGCTGACACCTAGGCAGAACCAGCTTTCATCGGAAAACACAACACACGTCTGTCCTGAGTCAAGTGAGCTCTCGCTTGACACCACTGACGTCGCAGATGGCGGTGATTTGCTGTCAGTGAAATGCACGGTACATGGCGTCTGGCTCGGAGCTGTCCGTGAAGTAACCAATTTGTGACAGTTCGTTGTGTCACTGTGGTGCCAACTGCTGCTCAAATTGCTGCTGCAGATGCAGTACGGTGTACCAGAGCCGTAAACCAAAAACGATGCTGTTCCTCTCGTTACTGCCACGAGGCCGTCAGAATCCCGGTCTTCTTGCGACTGTACATTCTCGTGACCATCGTTGCCAGCTATCGTGTATAGTGGCTATATTCATGATTCATGCCAAGTCTCTGTGCAATTTCGCAGAAGGAACATTCAGCTTCACATAGGTCTATCTCACGACCTCGTTCATACTCAGTGAGTCGCGTGGGATTAGCCGAGCGGTCTAAGGCTCTGCAGTCATGGACTGTGCGGATGGTCACGGAGGAGGTTCGAGTCCTCCCTAGGGCATGGGTGTGTGTGTGTTTGTCCTTAGGATAATTTAGGTTCAGTAGGTTAGGGACTGATGACCTTAGCAGTTCAGTCCCATAAGATTTCACACACATACTCAGTGAGGTGTAGCTAATGGCGTCATTGTCACCTTTAAGCCATTCTTGACTAATATCAACTCACCATGTCTAATCTCGAAGATAACTAAGACTCACGGTAGTTACAGCTTGTACTTAAAGCAAACCTGATTTACATTTTCATAGAGGCGCTACAAACGCAACTCTCATGAGACTGGCGCGAACAAACTTTCGTGTATGTCGGACAACTCCTTCGTGGTATTCCAATCTTTCCTTCGTCAGTGTTGAAACGTGGAACTTAGGGAAAGCAGGAAAAGGTGTGCAAATGGTTCAAATGGCTCTTAGCACTATGGGACTTAACTGCTGACGTCATCAGTCCCCTAGAACTTAGAACTACTTAAACCTAACTAACATAAGGACATCACACACATCCATACCAGAGGCAGGATTCGAACCTGCGACCGTAGCGGTCGCGCGGCTCCAGACTGTAGCGCCTAGAACCGCTCGGCCACTCCGGCCGGCCAGGAAAAGGTGTGGACGGGGCCTAATCAGGAACTATTGGTTGCACAGTAAACACACATACTTTATTTAAGGAAATAATTTTTTTAAACAGTAATTTTTAAAAAAAAACTTGAATGTAACACAAGCTACACTGATGGCTGAAGGCCTCATTAAGAAAGAATTCAAATTATTTGTCGGCTGAAGGCCACGAGCAATACTTCAGAACAATTAACGGCTGAAGGCCTGAATCACAAATGAGGAAAACAATTACACATGAAAAATACCAAAATAATTTTTAAAACAATGATAAAAAAACTTGACTAACACAAGCTACACTGGCGGCTGAAGGCCTTATTAAGAAGAATTAAAATCATTTGTCGGCTGAAGGCCACAAGCAATAGGAATAATTCAAACAAAATATTATTTTTAAACAATTGACACAATCAGACCAAATCAGAAGGGAGTGATTCACAGACAGTACTCCAAGGATCGACCTGAGAAAATTCCCTAGAGCTGCGTAAGCGGTGAGATAGGCAGCCAAGAGTGATGCTCACTTAACATGATGGCAACTCAAACTAGGGACACCTTGAACGCCGACCAGCACACTCGCAAAATCCACCTAAGATGCGATAACCAATCCCACGATAGAATAACAGTTAACATCGTCAAATGACAAGCACTCAATTACACAAGTTGACTCCACCAAATCCTAGTATGCCGATAGGGTTACGACCAAACAGCCGCCTGCCTGTGTGGCCGAGCGGTTCTAGGCGCTTCAGTCTGGAATCGCGCGACCGCTACGGTCGCAGGTTCGAATCCTGCCTCGGGCATGGATGTGTGTGATGTCCTTAGGTTAGGTAGGTTTAAGTAGTTTTAAGTTCTAGGGGACAGATGACCTCAGATGTTAAGTCCCATAGTGCTCAGGGCCATTTGAACCAAACCAAACAGCCTATTCAAAATCTGACTAGCTGCACATGGAACCGCAAAAGACAATTCCACAAACAACTCAAACAGTCACTATACAGCAACAAGGCCAATTGCACGTAGACATGAACGTTAAGAAACGGTCGAAAGACCAGATACACGACGTCCACTGAGACGACCGACCGATCGACCAACCATCGGTCGTTACCAAAAGTCAGACAAGGAAACGTCGGAGTGTGAGGTCACACACACACACACACACACACACACACACACACACACACACACACACACACACACAAGTGAATGATGCTCTACTCGAGTATAACGATCCATTCAACTTAAACTCGCGTAAACTCGCTGAATCCGGACCTCGACGTGGTCGTGCACTCTCGCTACATCCTTCCATCGGGCAGTGCCATATATCGCCAGCTCCCTCGGCGAGTAATGGCGTTGTTGGACCTCACTGCTGTTCCGTCCCAACTAGAGGTCGCTCCAAAGATAGTACCAGAGTACTCGCTATCGATAAACGCCGCTGCTGCCACTCACGGACAGACATAGCAAGCAAACGTAGTGGCGCCCGTGAACACACTAAGAAAGCGAGAGGTCACAATCCGAATACACGACGCCAACCTGTCAACGGCACAAACGCGAGCCGGAGCACGGCTCAAGTGTATGTACAAGGGAAACGTAAGAGCTTTGCAGAGTATATCTTCTAACAGGACTGACAACTTCAAAAACAGGTTTATGTTACTCGAACAGAAATTTAAACGCAACACTGACATGTGAAAGGAGCGTAAATAAGGGTGTGGACGTAGATGGAAATATCTTTAAGATTATTTTGAAACAACTTCCTGATGTCCAATTCAGTTATTTTAACCATTCTCCTAAAAAGGTGTAAAGATAAATTTAAGATGGAAAACGAAAGATCGATTTTTTGAAGCAGATTCTCACAAAATTAACTTAAGTGCAAGATTAGTACGTCAGCACTTAGAAAATTCTTCCTACAGAAACGCTTCTCTCTTACCGCTTCACATTTATCTCCGAAGTTACTGGTGATGAAATTGGCATGGTTCTAATTATGCATTACATATGCCTTATAAGTGGAGCGTAAAGGTAATTACTAGTTGGATGTGTGGCGTGGGATGCAGGTACAGTTTTCTACTACTCACTCACTCACATGTCTGTTGTGTCTTCTGTTTCAGGGTACCTCAACCCGATAAAGCTACTCACTTCTCGTGCTACCGGCCTAGGTGCTTGCCGTGCATGCGATTACAGTATTAGCAATTTGCCTTTCTTTGGCGTTCGTTTTCTACCGAAAATGTTTACGGAACGAAATGTATTCGCACTGTCGCGTCCGACAATACGAATTATAGTTGCAGATTGCAGAAAGTAAATTTCAGATTAGGCCTTTATCGAGCAGTGGATGTCAAATGATATTATTGACGATACCGATACACAACTGGTGAGACTCTCGCTCTTGTTATTTTGACTTCTTCGTAAATCTGTTGGTATTTAAAACCATGTGGCCGGCACAACGACCTTAAAACCCACGATTCCAGTGCGGGTGTTGAAATCTGGGCAGAATACAGTCTTGTGAAACACGTTCGTTTCAGGTGGTCATCAGCGGACGCTGGTGCTACTCTTTGCACTTCAGATCAGCGCCGGAGAATTGAAGCGTTCCAGGCGCTGCGTTGTTTATTTTGACGGGGGGACTGGGCTTTTAATCCGGAGTCTGTTGTGCCTTCCAGTCCCGTAATTGCCCTTCGCAGTAGCCAAGCGGACAAAACATCCGTACCGAAAGGGGATTGGCGCAGCGGACCTGAACATCTCCTGGCGTAGTCGCTCCGATTGTTAACAACTTGCTGCTCTTCTAGCTCGGCAGCCGCGTTGCCGATGTGCCTCAGAAGCGCCGGTGCAAGTCACCGCCTGGTAACTCCACACTTCGCACTCTGATGCTGTCTGCCTCTGCGCTAACTCCTCCTGCAAACTGGGCGTTTGTTCGGAGCTGACAGTTCGCGTGAAGAATAAAACAAGTGCCTTCTGGAGTCCACTCCGTTGAAATAGCTCTAACATGGGGTTTCTCTGTATATAGCTCGCAATATTGCGAATCTTCTTCTTAACAACCTGTTTCACCCTACCTCGTTGCACACACAACGGCGCAGAAGCTGATGAAAGAACCTCAATTCCCAGTACTTCTTTCGCCGCTAATTTGCTGTCTGGGTGTTCCCTGTCGGCGGTCTCGTTTATTCAGTATACGTCGTGACGAAAGACAGCTCAAGGGGAAAACCTTCTGGAAAAGGATCCATCGATGAAGTAAACGGCTTATTTTTCGCCCTGATGTAAATGTGGTAATCGCTGTACCACGACGTCGCACAACCGCTACCGACACAAAGTTGACATTGAGGAGACTGCCAGGTGTCAGGGATTTTCTTAACTTCACTCGACTGTAGGAGTGTCGTAGTAAAAAATAAATGTATTAAAATTTCATGCATGATGCGGAATTTTTCAGGTATCTCAGTGTTAATGACGTCGTATACTCTGATCTATGTGTCATACAGAGATATAATTTTGTCGTTACATTCAGTGGCAAATGTGGATACTGTCTGCAAAATGTTTTGCGAATGGAGTTAGTAGGAAAGAAGTAATAAATTTAAAAGTCATGCGGATTGTGGCAGTTTCTCACGCATCTCGATGTCCATGACTACATATCCTCTGAAGTATGTCTGGTACCATGATATAATGGTGTGGTAGGTCCGCTGTTGTTTTCTATCTACATAAATGATCTTTTGGATAGGGTGGATAGCAATGTGCGGCTGTTTGCTGATGATGCTGTGGTGCACGGGAAGGCGTCGTCGTTGAGTGACTGTAGGAGGATACAAGATGACTTGGACAGGATTTGTGATTGGTGTAAAAAATGGCAGCTAACTCTAAATATAGATAAATGTAAATCAATGCAGATGAATAGGAAAAAGAATCCCGTAATGTTTGAATACTCCATTAGTAGTGTAGTAGCGCTTGACACAGCCACGTCGATAAAATTTTGGACGTAGCATTGCAGAGCGATATGAAGTGGGACAAGCACGTATTGGCAGTTGTGGGGAAGGCGGATAGTCGCCTTCGGTTCATTGGTAGAATTTTGGGAAGATGTGGTTCTTCTGTAAAGGAGACCGCTTATAAAACACCAATACGACCTATTCTTGAGTACTGTTCGAGCGTTTGGGATCCCTATCAGGTCGGATTGAGGGAATTCAGAGGCGGGCTGCTAGATTTGTTACTGGTAGGTTTGATCATCACGCGAGTGTTACGGAAATCCTTCAGGAACTCGGGTAGGGGTCTGTAGAAGAAAGGGGGCGTTCTTTTCGTGAATCGCTACTGAGGAAAGTTAGAGAACCAGCATTTGAAGCTGACTGCAGTACAATTTTACTGCCGCCAACTTATATTTTGCGGAAAGACCACAAAGATAAGAGAGATTAGGGCTCGTACAGAGGCATATAGGCAGTCATTTTTCCCTCGTTCTGTTTGGGAGTGGAACAGGGAGAGAAGATGCTAGTTGTGGTACGAGGTACCCTCCGCCACGCACCGTATGGTGGATTGCGGAGTATGTAGATGTAGACGTAATGTTGTAGATGCATATTAGTAGCACAGAATTAATCAATTTAAATGTCATGCATGACGGGCCAGTGTTTCATACTTCACATTGTTTATGATGTCATATCTCATGAGCTATGATAGGTAGGTGGTTCTTACCCCGACAGCGATTGTTGCTTGACTAAGGGAAGTGTGTACCTCGTTTGGTTGAAATCGGTCCAGTGGTTTAGGAGATATGACACGCACACACGCGCGGATTTCACACTCAGGTTGTCAGATGATTTTAATGCATTACGTAATAAGTACTTGGATGAGTTTACAGCACGCATTTATAGGAAAAAGGGCTACTTATCGAGTGCATATGCTCCGTGACTTTCACGTCTCAACACACCATAGACTGACAATGATCTTTGCATATGACATGAATGGATTTATAGCTGTAGAGTGCCCCAGGGTGCGATGTAACAGCCGCGTACTAAAAGATGTGTTTGTAAAATGTTTTGCGCCAGAAAATTCGCCAAAGGAAGCCTGACATACTTGCAGCTGGTGTTCTCATTTTGCACTTTAATGCAAGACCACATATTGCCCTACCAGCGAGAAAAACGCTCGATTAATATAGATGGAAAATACTACCCCACCCACCGTACAGCCCTGATATGAGCCCAGCAGGCTTCGATTTGTTTCCCAAATAGAAGGAACAACTCGGTGGAAAACGTGTTGATACAATTGATGTGAGTCTGGTAATCAAACAGGTCAGCAATGAAAGTGCCCAATCCGGAATACAGAAGTTGCCATAAGCAAGAGTGGAGTTCATGCTGAAGGCCTGTATAGGAATTTTGTAAAATGAATTATTTTCGTCAGTTCAGTCTCGCAGAACTTTTGGAATAATCCTCGTGTTACCAAGTGTTCGATAGTGAGCAATCAAAATTATGATAAAAAAATCGGTGGAAGAAGACAAACCCATGTACATTTGTCTCTTGAAGCTACTGTATAGATAACACAGCTTGTAAAACTCAAATGTACGCAGTGGACTGCTTTGGTTCGTGCGGCTGCTACCGAGCTGGCGAGGCGGTCTAGTCTGGGTGACGTCACACAGTAGCTGGCGCGTATCGCTGTGGCAGCTGTACGGTACGGCGCCCTTCACCTCGCGTGACCTCTGGAGGCGGCGGCCGGATAGCGTTGCTCTGCCGTTAAAAACAATGGTCACTGGGCCTGGAGAAACGTGTTGCTACTGAGCGCGCTGGAGCAGACCATTTCAAATGCAGTTCCAGCATAGCGTGCAGGGTCCTCCTCCTGTTGCATGTTCACTGTGTGAATCGCGTCTGAGTGCTTGTACAGGGTGGGACAGGAAACTAGCCCAAATGTTAAGTTGGTACTGCGGACTGAGAGGGGACAGTAGAGGAGTGGGGATATGCTCCAAGGTCACGGTGGCAATGGACGATTATATTGGTACCGCTGTTAACTACAAACATGGCGTTGTTGAACGAACAACGTGCTTTTGCTGCCGAAACCTATTTTTCCGAAAAACGATCTACAGTCGGAGTACAGTGTGTTATGCTTACTCGATGTCGAATCCCCCCCTCGAAACATTGTTCCCGACCGTAAGTCGATTCTGTTATGGGTAGAGAAATATCGTCGATGTGGCAGTGTTATGAAAAAGAGAGTTGGAGCACGGAGGACCGTTAGAACTCCTTGAAAACATTGAGCGTGTAAGGAAGTTTGTGTTGTAGTACCCTAAATGTTCTGCTCGCTAGCATGCGTCGTCGCTTGCATTGTCTATCCGCTCTGTGCGAGGATTCTCTATGGAGACCTTTAGTTTCATCCGTATAAAATAGTGAAGGTTCAAGAACTGTCACAACAGGAGCGGCAAAATCGACAAGCTTGTGAAGACTTGATTGAAAAAGTTCCTCAAGACGCGCTCATTTTCTTCAATGATGAGGTACACATTTAAATTTCTGGATATCTTAATAAACAGAATATTATTCGAGTTGTGTGAATCCTTGAGAAATTCATGAGAGACATCTCCACAGTGATAAGGGCACAGTTTGGTGTGGAGTCATTACTGAGGAAATCATTGGACCTTTTTTGCGGTAGGAGAAAAACGATGCTGTTCTCGTCAGTAGTGGACGGTTCCAAAACGTTTTTGAACCAATGCTTCAACAATTGCATCTGAGACTCGTTTCGTTTCAGCAGTATGGTGCCATGGCCCACACTGTTCGACATTCTATGAGTGTTTAAGGGAAATCTTTGTTGGTCGTTTGCTCTCACGGGACTGCGACATTCCATTCCTGCACGCTCGCCTGATTAAAGTCCGTGCGACTTATTTCTTTGGGATTATCTCGAAGTTGAAGTTTTCAAACACCGACCAAGGATCCTACGAGCCTTCAAGGATGCTGTACGTCTTGAAATAGGCCGTATTCCACAGCAAATGCTTCATAGACTGATGCCGAAATTCAGAAATCGGTTGCAGCTGTGTATTGACAAAGAAGAACGCCACTTGCAGTATTTGATGTTCAAAACTTAATAAAGTACAGTTGCAAGTTTAATTTTATTGACGTAATAAATAAATGTTCTGTACTGTTTCGAGTTTTTCTTGTATTAATTTTTACAGTTACGGATAATTCTCTGCTGCAGCCATTGTTCGCTCGTTGTTTCCTTCCACTCAGTGGCTGGCCTCTATGCGACATTTCTTTGCAATTGTTATCCCAGTACGTTGGCACACTGATTACGACACTGAACTCGTGTTCGAGAGGAGCAGAACCCCATACGGGCCGGCCCATCTGATTTAATTTTGCTGAAATGCTGTTAAACGCCTGTAGTCGAATTTCAGTATGATTCCTTCAATATGGCTAGGCCGGCTTCATCACCCATTTCGAAATGACCTGCTGCCACATCTATAATGATGTCGACAAGAGGTTGAATTTCAGTCTTCCTTTCATAAGCATACATACAAGGTGACCAGACAGACTCTTTACACCTAAGCTAAATGCAGGTAACAGTGTAATATGGTAAGCGATTTAAGATTCGAGCTTCCCATCTTGATCGTTGATATGAAAACAGTGGTCACGCGAATTCCAGCCTGACTGTTGCATAACTGCCATGCGATTGCCCGGGGAGGAGAATAAAGGTTGTGCATTGACCAGACCATTTTTCGTCTTTCGTGTGTGGTGAAGAACGAAGGCGTATATACCAGCGACTTCACTTTGGACGAGCGCTTAGTGAAGAGTGTGCTGGTCCATCAACGAAAGCACAACAACGAGGATATGACACAGGCGATGGAAAGGTTTCGTGAACAGTTCGAGTTCGGTAAGGAGCTACCAAGACGTCACACTTTGATCACGTGGGAGAAGAAAGTTTTTCAGCTGGGAAGTGTTTTGGATGCCCCCGCTGTGGTCGTCCATTAATCCGAATTGGCACATGTGCTACAATTAGTGCGCCAACGATGCTTTCAACCAATAAATCGAAGAGGAAAGCTTGCTGCGTAACTTGTAATTAAAAACAGAGTAATGAAACATCACATGAAAATGCACTCAGGCACGCAAGCATTCCGAACATTGGCCATCTGTGAACCTACGGAGGGTGACTTAAACCACCGGAGGCGTATCAAACTCTGCATGGATAATGGCGGTGCACATACGAACGCGTTGGACAAATAACTGTCGTATTAAAGTTACAGTGAAATAGTTACACGTGACGTGAGATTTTCTGGCCGTCCTGTAGTGAGACCCATCTGAATCTGTTACTGAGTACGTGTTCGTAAAATTTCATGAGATTTTTGGGCAGTCACTTGGTGTCGTTCGTTATGCGTTTACGAATACCGGAATTTTTGAAGAAGTGTGTAATACCCTCAGACCATTTCAACCAGTAACACTGATGCAACCTCTCAAGACGCTTGGCATATCCAATGTTGATTCGACTTTATGCGTATTCTGTCAACGCGAGTAGTATTTCACTGGAAGTCATGGAATTTCCCAGTACCCTATCAATAAGCGTATTCTTTTTATTTATCTTTACTGAACCCATACAAACATTCCTCTTACATGGGTGCTTCCAGGTGTCACAGGATTTGGTTGGTTCCTGTTAGATTACTTAACTCTTTCATCAAAGAGTGCAATGTGTTTGCATTTAACAAAGTCTTCTAGACTCCGTTCATGAATCTGCCAGTCTTCTACGTATTTAATAAGTTCAAGAATACAGAATTCAGCACATGAAGACTTATCCATATAGAACACTTAGTCTGCTTTACAACATTCTTGAAGGATACAAACACACATCAGGAAGTTCAGTGTCACATCAAATTGTTGAACGTGTTCAATTCGCGTGGAATCGTTGTATAAATTGCTTTACCTGGAAACAGAACTCATCAGAGCGTCCCATAACAAAATTTATTACTCAAATTGTTCTTGCCTATGAACATTACATGGAACTTGTATTTGATCAGTGCTATCCCTCTTCAATCATCGCGAACGATGAGGATGAAAGTAGATACAAAGTTTTGCCACGTGCTCTGTATACAGAATTCTCTGTCCGTCCGTTACTACCTTCTGAGAGTACAGAACCAAAATACTGCGTTCGGAGGAACGTGTTGTGTCGAAACGAACTTGATTAATAATGCCCACGCTGAAATCGGCAGGGTGGCCGAGAGGTTCTAGGCGCTACAGTCTGGAACCGCGCGACCGCTAGGGTAGCAGGTTCGAATCCTGCCTCGGGCATGGATGTGTGTGACGTCCTTAGGTTAGTTAGGTTTAAGTAGTTCTAAGTTCTAGGGGACTGATGACCCCAGAAGTTAAGTCCCGTAGTGCTCAGAGCCATTTGAATCCACGCTGAGTGTCTTCTGAGGATAAAGGGCTTTTTGAGTAGGCAGGCGAACGCCGACTCTGTTTTGATCTTAAACCAGAAAATTTCACATTCCAAGGATCGAAGGAAAATAAGCTAGAGACGTCTCCCGACAGTCCCCTTCCTCTTCCAGTTACAACGTTATAGGATGTAACGTTGCATCTTTTTGTGAACTCGTATCATCTACACAGGCATTACTACATATTGCCATTTTAACTTGACGTCCTCTTGACCGGGGAACGTAAAAACCATAGTGACAGAGCTACCTTAGTAAACAAGGTACTCCGAAAGAAACACACTGGCAGTTCTGTCGTTAACTCTGTATCATTACTTAGCGTACGAAAAAAAAAGATATGTAAGTCGTTACGTTATTCGTGTTTGCTGTCTCATGATCATCTGTCTTGGGAAACAGGAAACATGCGATAGTACCGTCAAATTATATTGTCATTAATGTCAGGGCACTTGGAGTAAATTACGCGTCTCGAAAAACTGTGACGTACAGGTGTTGTTCTTCGAAGAATTTCCAGTACGTTCTCGTAGGCACTTCCAAGTATTTTCTTCTGTTCACACTGGATTTTGGTAAAAGTCTTGTAGTAGCTGTGTGTGTGTGTTTATCAGCCGTGCTAGATGTAACCCAGTAGATGATCAGTTGAACCGAGGTCAAAGCACTGTGGACAGTCGTTTAAGTTCAATTCACTCGCCCACAGTCTTCACTTCCCGACCGGGATAACGTTCTTGATAATACAGAAACGACCCTGTCCACGAGGGAATTCGACCAATACTGATGTCTTAATCTACATACAAATCCTTTTGACGCCAAATAATTCATGCAGCCTGTAAAATTCTACGGAAGAAACCACAGAGTAGCTACAAAGTTTCACTAAATGCAAGGTGATTTCAATAGTGCAGAACTGTTTTCTTCCTCTTCATTGTAGGTGCTTAGAGAATTACGTTGAGATTAATAGGATATGTACGTGAGGGAGAGACCAAAGCGGCTCCACTTACGACCAAGATGAAAGCGATATGAAATTTGCTTCACCAGCGTGAACAGGGACCTGTACAGTACAGAGCCCTGTTCCCTCAGAGAGTTGGGCAATGTCCTGCGCCCTCGAAGCGGAAGCTTCCAGCGATACGCTCCGCCGGCAAAACCGCAGAATTGGCCTGGTACCATCTCAGCAGAAAAATCCAGGAGTGGAGGTCAATTTTCGGTGAGTGTAAAACATCCATTTCTTCCGCTATTTTACCGTCACGCCGTATTAAACATAACGACAATGATTCACATCTCTTTACCGCCATACATTTCCTGAGGACCAGCACGAATGGTCACTTGTATCGTGTGCGAAAATCCTAAATTGGTGAGGTGTGACGCTGATTCCCTTAAATCAGCCGTTTGAGAAAATGCTGACAAGTGGTAATTGCAGTCTTTAACACTGAAGTCTTTTTACATCTCGTTCCCGACAGTTAGCTTTATTCAAGATGATTATGGCGATAAAAGTCATCGAAATGGTTCAAATGGCTCTGAGCACTATGGGACTTAACATCTATGGTCATCAGTTCTCTAGAACTTAGAACTACTTAAACCTAACTAACCTAAGGACATCACACAACACCCAGTCATCACGAGGCAGAGAAAATCCCTGACCCCGCCGGGAATCGAACCCTGAACCCGGGCGCGGTAAGCGAGAACGCTACCGCACGACCACGAGCTGTGGACAAGTCATCGAAATCTTGGGTTCCTGATCAAGTTTCACGGATCTTATCCACGGAGAAGAGACTGTATATCTAGCAGTGAAAGCTGTCTCATGGGTCGCCCTGTGATCGTTTCCATGTTTTTAATGTCTTAAAAGCAGTCTCAACTTCGCGTTATGCAGACTGGAAGATAGTTGGAAGTAAGGACGGGAATAACGGACCGATTAAAACCGATACCGTTATTTTAGTTCTGAATAACTGATACTTTTCAGTATTTGTTTGGTCTCGGTTATTACAGATTTTTGTTTTACTAATAACCTGGTAAAAATCCGCTATAGCAGTTTGTCATAGCAGTGACGTTAAAATCTTTGGTTTTCAATTAAGTCTTTTTATAAAAGACTAAGGTTTATTCGTAAAATTTCCATTGCTTATTATTATAGAGTTTGGGGAAATCGATCAGAGCTGTTCTAATAACAACGACAGAAACGAGAAACAAACGCATGGCATAAGAATCGGTACAGCATTGCTGTGACAGTAATTTACGTACTGTCCTTTGCTACTCAGAACCAGTGATTCTCTCGTTCTTTTTTTTTTTGTTTTTTTTTTTTAATATACAGTAGGTGTATGCCAGTCTTGTCATTTGTGGTCCAAAAATATGTATCATTGGTAGGAAGTTCTATGGATTCTGAAGGATTGGTAGCGTCTCTAAATGATACTGTTTCTGGTGAAAGGAATCGACTTACAGACAAATGTATTGTGGAACGAAAGTTTATGAACATATTGGACAATGAATATTGGTCAGTGCATTAAATTAATACTGAAATTTTAACTGTTGCCAAGTAAAAGTAAAAATTGTCCAAACTGATCGAAGTCTAAGGGTGTACTGCGGGTTCATAGTATCCAACGGGCCCATTGACTGGACACTACTAGTCAGCAAGTTAGTATTAAGAAAACACTCTTAATCGCGTTTTTTATTTATTTAGTGCCGACCGGTTTCAGCCCATCGCAGGGGCCATCTTCAGGGCGCACATATGGTCGACTGCTGGTGGTGACAAGTCTAACAAGGTGTGGCAGAATACTCACACACCTTTTTCACTCCCAAATTTTCTGTCATTCGCTGCATTGAATTTCGAGTTGTTCGCGACAGCTCGACAGTTTCTTCAATGGACTGCATGTTTTCAACATTTTCATGTGTTCGGGTCGTGGAAGGACAACTAGAACTATGTTAGTCGTCAGTTGAAATTTCATAATTTTTTAAATGATAAAACGGCTCACACACTTAAGTCTCCCCCTGCTCCCCATAGAATCGTCCTTGTACGCCGTTTTTAACATTTCAAGAGTTTCTTTTCCACTTTTTCCGAGCAAACAGCAAAATTTCACTGCTGCACGCTGTTCACGATAATCAACCATTAAAAGAACAATACCACAAAACCACGCAGCTCGGCTTATTGACTCTGGAATGTTCGCTCTGTGCGCTCCTAGCGGCAAAAAGCGATAGTACAAAAGCCATGCCCACCAAAAATTAGTTCGGTTTCTTTTGGGTACCCCCTCGTATTCTGTCGTAGTTTAAGTTTGGCGGCAAGTTGGGAGTGATATCCGCAGTGTTAGCTACTCTGACAGTTGCTGTATTCCAGTTAAATCTCAATAAAAAGAACAAGTTTAAGTACCTGAGTTGTGCTACATGGGAAACTGTCATACTTTTTTGTGTAGGTCGTAACGAAGTCTCGTCAGCTTCACTGGGTGCCGCAGACGCTCCTACGGCTACAGCCTCGAGATACCAGCAGATGCGCTTACCCCAGAACGTGAAACTCCCCTACGTACCCTTGGGCTTCCATTATTCAGAGGCCGCCGCTGTGCAGATGCGACTTAAGGGAGTGAAAGCGCCACATTTCTGCTCCGCCATGTGGGATAGCCATGCTTTCCTCAGTGGACACGGCGCTGGAAACAGAGCACCGGAACTACAGCCACTTGGCCTTTTCAAACGCAACACGGCGCACTGGAGCAGCCATATAGTTACGTCAACGCCGCCAAGTTTCGCTGCAGAGCCCGCAAAAATTTTCTCTGCGCGCCAAGCAGGTGCGTGTCACGGCAGGAATGTCGCTGAGCGAGTTGAGCTGCAACGCTCTTTTATTTCTTTCACGCACTCTACGCCTTTCGTTGTTTGGGCACCTGCTGCGGCGAGCGGTGTCTATATAGGGCGCTCACAATATCCCTCGAGGTGACACGAGAGCCGCGACTCCATATAAGCCGAGCTGTCTGCAGTGCGGTGTAAGACCTCTACAGCCGCTGGCCATGGACTACATGGGTCTGGGTGGTCAAGGCAGCCATCATCGGCCCGTCAGCCGGTTACTTAACTCCCACACCTCACTGCACTTACGTACAACTCTCCCGTCGTCGTCCCCCATCACCACCACCTTGATATTACGTACTACTCACAAGAGTCTAGCGAATCTGGCTGTTCTTGCGTTGGCCAGTAATCTCTGCATCGGGCAGTTAGTTTAGCATCGTTTTCTTACAGATTAACTTTCCTTGAACATATTCACATGTGTCAAATGAATTCGCAGTTGCGAATAAGGACTACCATCAGCTGTTAAAGGGAACGACGAAAATGAAAACTTGTGGTGGATAGAGATTCGAACCCGGATTTCCTGCTTACCGCGAGCGGTCGCCTTACCATTTCGCTATCCGTGCACGACTCACGGCCAAACCCAAACTTCCGCATGTCGTCAACCGTGCGTCTACGACCTGTACTCGTACATCAATTATGTACACTACTGGCCATTAAAATTGCTACACCAAGAAGAAATGCAGATGATAAACGGGTATTCATTGGACAAATATATTATACTACAACTGACATGTGATTACATTTTCACGGAATTTGGGTGCATACATCCTGAGAAATCAGTACCCAGAACAACCACCTCTGGACGCAATAATGGCCTCGGATACGCCTGGGCATTGGGTCCAACAGAGCTTGGATGGCGTGTACAGGTACAACTGCCCATGCAGCTTCAGCACGATACCACAGTTCATCAAGAGTACTGTCTGGCGTATTGTGACGAGCCAGTTGCTCGGCTACCATTGACCGACGCTTTCAGTTGGTGAGAGATCTGGAGAATGTGCTGGCCATGGCAGCAGTCGAACATTTTCTGTGTCCAGAAAGGCCCGTACAGGACCTGCAACATGCGGTCGTGCATTATCCTGCTGAAATGTAGCGTCTCGCAGGGATCGAATGAAGGGTAGAGCCACGGGTCGTAACACATCTAAAATGTAACATCCACTGTTCAAAGTGTGTCAATGCGAACAAGAGGTGACCGAGACGTGTAATCAATGGCACCCCATACCATCACGCCGGGTGATACGCCAGTATGGCGATGACGAATACACGTTTCCAATGTGCGTTCACCGCGATGTCGTCAGACACGGATGCGACCATCATGATGGTGTAAACAGAACCTGGATTCATCCGAAAAAATAACATTTTGCCATTCGTGCGCCCAGGTTCATCGTTGAGTACACTATCGCAGGCGCTCCTGTCTGTGATGCAGCGTCAAGGGTAACCGCAGCCATGGTCCCAAGGTCTCCGAGCTGATAGTCCATGCTGTTTGCAAACGTCGTCGAACTGTTCGTGCAGATGGTTGTTGTCTGTTGACTCAGGGATCGAGACGTGGCTGCACGATCCGTTACAGCCATGCGCATAAGATGCCTGTCATTTCGACTGCTAGTGATACCAGGCCGTTGGGATCCAGCACGGCATTCGGTATTACCCTCCTGAACCCACCATTCCATATTCTGCTAACAGTCATTGGATATCGACCAACGCGAACAGCATTGTCGCGATACGATAAACCGCAATCGCGATAGGCTACAATCTGATCTTTATCAAAGTCGGAAAGGTGATGGTACGCATTTCTCCTCCTTACACGAGGCATCACAACAACGTTTCACCAGGCAAATCCGGTCAACTGCTGTTTGTGTATGAGAATCGGTTGGAAACTTTCCTCATGTCAGCACATTGTAGGTGTCGCCGGTAGGTGTCGCCACCGGCGCCAACCTTGTATGAATGCTCTGTAAAGCCAATCATTTGCATATCACAGCATCTTCTTCCTGTCGGATAAATTTCGCGTCTGTAGCCTGCCATCTTCGTGGTGTAACAATTTTAATGGCCAGTAGTGTATATTCCCGTACTAGTCAGACGTTTTACCTTGAAAGTCGCTTGCCCAGTATGGGCATATAAATAGGATATTGCAGTGCCTATGATGTTCTGATTACGATGCCTTGATCCTTTGGACAAGGTGGCCAACGGAACTTCGCATCGTAATCAGAATAACGCCGGCACTGCAATATCGTCGTATCTTGACTTGTGTAGTCCTTTCGTGTTCGGCTGCGTATAATATTATGGTATGTTGATAATTATTGGTTTGGCACCGTATAATCACAACTGTGCCATGTGCATTTCGCCTTTATTCTTTGTAAGAAATATGCCACTGAGGATGTCTTGCATAGAATATAGGCGAAACGCTTATGGCACAAGAAACTTGTTTTATTCAGTTGTTATCAAAAAATCTCAAAGTATTAATTATAAAAAACCGCAGTAACTTTTCTTGTCACGGCCTTACAGTCACAGCGGTGTATTTCCACAGGTTTTGTGCCCAAAAGTGTGCTGAGACGCCAGTGATGTAATTAGTAAATTGAATCGGTGGGTACGTAATAAATAAATGACGGTGAAGGGTATCTTGAAGCGAAAGGTACCGCACTTTCCTGTCGATGACGTGAAACGCCGATTAACCGGGTTGCCGTGCGGCAGTTGCGAGGTTATCCTGTCCGCCAACGCTGAAGGCCGTTAGTGGCTGGAAAAGGCCCACAAGCTGCCTCCTCCAATAACCAGCAGACGCCTGCAAACGCTGGTATCACCCCGCTTCCAGTTCCTACCATGACACACCTTGCTGCCTACATTATGTAAATTCCCCCTGGTTTTATTATTTCATCAGGAACCAGACTGTGTAAGATAGGAGGAAAACGAGAAAATTTGGGATTTGGAAAAAACGAGAGATCTGCTGAATAGTGATGTAAAGAGAGATAAATAACTTCAAGGTTTCTGGAAGGACTCTGAGCGTGGACTCGACGGATCCAAGGATTGTCGCACGCTCATCAGGTTGAACCAGTGTCTTGAAGTTCAGCAACGCTAGCAGATTGTTGTCTGAATGGCGTCGGAGCGAAATCCAGCGACTAAATTTCCACTTAGTGTGATGAATCGAAGCCCTCCTTAAATGTTAATGAATTGTAAATAATGCCTGTAACAAAGAGTAAGAACCAGATAACATCCGATTACAAGAGTTGTGATGGGTGAACATCTGGAGAACTTCACACCATTTAAATATGTAGGGTTAATACTAATAAGCCATGTGGAACAGATCGAAGCTGTAAAATCTGTAATAGGTGAGGCGAATGGAAGACTTCCATTTGTTACTAAGGAGCAGATGTAAAAAAAAGGCATAAAAATGCTTGTGTTGCCAAACTTACAGTTGTGGTCCAACGTGTGGAGTGCTTCTTAGCAAGTAGGTACGAAAGCAGACATCGAAAGAACTGTCATACACCATGCTAGGATACATAAAAATATGTGACAGAGATGGTCAGGGAATTTTAGTTGTGATATTTGGAAGAAATGCTATGTTATTCACGCGAAACGCGGTTACGAGTACGTTTTTAGAGAAGCGTTATTCGAGGAATACGGTGCGACACTTCCGTTTCCTCCATCGTGTGTCTCATTAGATTGAGAGACCATAAAGCAGGGTATCAACACTTATAGGCAGTCATTTATCCTTCTCGTTTCAGTACGCAATGTGATAAAACGTATTCAACAGGGGAAAACAAGCTTTTAGTCACCACATGTGTTACTGATCACCGTTCAGGAGGGTTCTTGTATCGTAGCTTACAAACACTGTTTACTATAGAGATACAAAATCAACATAATTTACACACGAAACTATGAGTTGTGAGACAGGATTGTGTACGTAATTCGTATGTGGAAGTAGGAAGCGTAAAAGACAGCACTTCTGTGCTGCAAGAGGAAGGAAAAAAGTTTGAAGAACTGCGTAGCATGATTTTACATTTGTTCTCATTGCCTCCTCTTCCCAAAATAAAGAAAAAAATAAGACATTGATTCGAACTGCGAACATCTGATGTTGCGCCCTTATGGTCAGACAAACTGCTCCACAATTCACCTCTTCAAAGATGCTTGAAAACGCTTTCGAAATGACGTCACTGCTGTTTATAGTAAATCCTATTTGAACCGCCGACGAAGTAACATTTTCTTGACCTTAGACCGGCAGTAGCACAGTGTTAGATAGCGAGCACATGAGAGACCGAGTATTCGTAGCGTAGTGTTATCCTGCTGAGGCGTAAAGTAGCGTGCCCCGTGTGGACGCAGGGTGAGAGCTACGCGCCGTGACGCGTGTGGGCGGGGTAAGCTGCGCCACGCATGGGCGGCTGCGACTGCGGCGTCCACGGGCAAGGCCGGGCCACGCCCCTGTGCGACCCTCCCAGACTGCTGGCTGTCACGGGCCGCTAAATATACCGCGCCGCTGCGTTACGCGTGGGAGGAACCGGTCACAAGCGGGCAGCGTGGGCGCCCCTCTCTCCAGCCTCGTGTTCCCCTCGGTTCCAAGCGAGAAAGGCTAGTCCCCAGACTACAGCGTTCATACTAACACACGGCGACGAGGACGACTACGTCTACGACGATGAGCGTGCGACTGGGGAGGAGGAGGCCACCAAGAAGAAAAGAAGGCGACCGAATAGTCAAAGGTGGTGGTGGTGGTGGTGACGACGCCGACGACGACGACGAGGGGATGACGATGACGGTGGGATGACGATGACGGTGGGATGACGATGACGGTGGGATGACGATGACGGTGGGATGACGATGACGGTGGGATGACGATGACGGTGGGATGACGATGACGGTGGGATGACGATGACGGTGGGATGACGATGACGGTGGGATGACGATGACGGTGGGATGACGATGACGGTGGGATGACGATGACGGTGGGATGACGATGACGGTGGGATGACGATGACGGTGGGATGACGATGACGGTGGGATGACGATGACGGTGGGATGACGATGACGGTGGGATGACGATGACGGAATGATGTCGATGACGGTGGGATGACGATGACGATGACGGGATGATGATGATGACGATGACGGGATGATGATGATGACGATGACGGGATGATGATGATGACGATGACGGGATGATGATGATGACGATGACGGGATGATGATGATGACGATGACGGGATGATGATGACGATGACGATGATGATGATGATGATGATGACGACGACGATGATGACGACGACGACGATGATGACGACGACGACGACGATGATGACGATGACGGGATGATGACGATGACGGGATGATGACGATGACGGTGACGGGATGATGACGATGACGGTGACGGGATGATGACGATGACGGTGACGGGATGATGACGATGACGGTGACGGGATGATGACGATGACGGGATGATGACGATGACGGGGTGGTGGTGGTGGTGGTGGTGGTGGTGGTGGTGGTGGTGGCAGCAGCAGCATAGCTATGAATGGCTGCTGCTCGCGTCCGTGTCAGTATCACTGTTTTTCATAGGACCAGAACAAATCTTATTTACAGAAGCTTCTGTACATTACGGGACAACCACCACTGTCCCAGAGAAACAAACTGGCACCGAAATTGAGTGTGTTGTTACCACAGTAGTCTTAAAAAATGTATTGTATACAAATCAGAGGCGCTACAACCCACTTGCGTCTTCTGAGCATGAGTATGACATTTTTGCCCGAGCAGAATACGAGCCCTTATCTTCTGATTATAACTGCGACTGTCTTAACCAGTTAGGCAGTCCAAGCTTGTACCCAGAACCGAACCAAACATTGAATGCCATTTACTTTTCCTCTGTGTTTTTTTTCCGAACAACAGAATCTGAGTTCTCCAATTTAAAATAGAGCAGAGCTCTACATGTGGTGGTATGTCTGAACGAATTAGCTGATCTAATTTTATTCCCATGAACTTTATTTAACTGGGTATGCGACATCGTCCCTGTTGATCGCTTGTATCTCATTGTCGTAGCAGTAAATTCACCACTCGTTTCCTCTTTCGCATGAATGTTCCGTCATTATCAGTTACTTCAAGATGCTCCGTGCAGTATCAATTGATGTTCTTTCTGTTCTTAAGTCGTCAGTCGAGGAAGTAGTTTTGCTGTGCCTCAATGCTTCTTGAACTTCTCGGTCGGTATCTCATGACACGAACAGATCTAGATTTCAGCATCTTCTGTGAGTTGTCCGTCCGTTAAACAAATATTGGCTACCACCAGACTCTTAATTTTCTGATTTTTAGGATCACCTACAACTGACCGACCATAGCTTGTGAACCTTTTCTCCATTTTCATACGGAATTTCACATTACAGCATTATTGCTGTAGGTCATTAAAAACAATAGCTAGCAAACCAAATGGAATACCAAAAAATGTGAAACAATTTGATTGCGCGCAGTAGATTATTCGGAAAGAGTAGATCTTCGTAGTTGCGTGAAAAAAAATAAAATAAATGAAATTTAAAACCTTATGCAGTTCCACTAAGCGAATCGGTGCAGACTTCTTGTGTGTAATGACCAGTTGGAAGACTTAATTTTTCCGCATTTCTTACATCATACATCTATCATAATTTGGGCTACATGGTTCAAATGGCTCTGAGCACTATGGGACTTAACATCGAGGTCATCAGTCCCCTAGACTTAGAACTACTTAAACGTAACTAACCTAAAGACAGCACACACATCCATGTCCGAGGCAGGATTCGAACCTGCGTCCGTAGCGGTCGTGCGGTTCCAGACTGAAGCGCCTAGAACCGCTCGGCCACATCGGCCGGCTTTGGTCTACATGCCTGAGTCTTGATCTTCTATTAACTCACTCTGCATTTACATACCTCTCTGTTATTGTGTTGAGGAGTCCCTCGCGTCTCATTAGCTGACCAGTAAGTTGCACTCTACTTTTGACAACACTCCACGGCCTTCTTTCCTCATCCGCTCCTTTTAAGGACCCCTTCACTTGTAAAGATGTCACTCCACATTATTTTGAGGAAGCTTGTACATCATCAGATTACGAAATGATTAGTTTCCCTCAGCCCAAAGAGTCCAGAAACGTCAGCTATAGCATGCCACACCACAGACATAGGCTCTGAGAAACCTTTTCCCCAAAGCTGGTGCTTTATGAGGTTCAGGTATTCTTCACGTTGAAGGCAATGTTTGCTTGAGCAATTCTACTTCTGACTTCTGTTTTGCTCTCTCCACCGCTACTGATCTTACTTCCTAAATAAGTGAATCAGTGAACTTGCTCAAGTAGCTCGCTACCTACGCATATTCGAATTAGGCTTTCTCTTGATTATCACAAGCTGTCTTTTTTTATTTACTGGTATTCGCGAGGACAGTTGTTCGTTCCCAGTCCAGCCACTCAGGTTTAGATTTTCTCCATGGTTTCGCTAAATCTCTTAGGGCGAATACTAGGATGGTTCCACTGAAAGGGCGCAGCCGATTTCCTTCTCCGATCCGGGCTTGTGCTTCGTGTCTAACGACCTCATCGTCGACGGGACATCAAACCCTGATCCTCCGTCCTCTTCCTTCGTGTTGGTCATGTTTTAAGTGCACAACTGAATTTGGGGAACGTGAGCAGAGCTCGCCGATGCCTCAGCAGAAAGCGTCGATATCTGGCAGGAACAGTGCTGCTCAAAAAACGCCTGGCAGTTCGGTGAGGAAGCGGTGTTGGTCCGGACCGCAGCTTGCGGTTTTGGCGAAGGTCACGCGAGGACGGGTTGCTCCTAACAGGACGCGCATCGCCGCACTGCGCCCGGACCGGTCCGTGAGCCGTCACGGGGCGCCGCGCCAAACGCCTGCCTCACACACGGACCTCCACCACGGCTGCACCGAGAATCCACCTGCGCTCAACCCCCCTCGTGTCCTGTGACCAACCATCTCCACACTCTCGGTTCGCGTTCCCATATATCTTGACCAACCCAAAGAGGTTTTTATCCAGAAGCAAAATAAGAAAATTTGTCAAGTGACTTTTGTTTAGCTATCTAGGGATACTAACCAGCATAACTCCCTTTCTCGTAACTTCGTTCGTTATGAAGATATGAGCAACAGTGCGTCCTTTTTTAAAGAGTAGTCTCTCTCTCTTTTTTTTTTTTTTTTTTTTTTTTTTTTTTTTTTTTTTTTTTTTTTTTTTTTTAAATCCGGTAATACACTGAAACTCCTCAAGATTTGTTCAAATGCGAATCATAGTGACTATTTACGTAAACATGACGTTATTAAAAACTCCAGACAATATTGATTTTCCAGAATGAGATTTTCACTCTGCAGCGGAGTGTGCGCTGATATGAAACTTCCTGGCAGATTAAAACTGTGTGCCGGACCGAGACTCGAACTCGGGACCTTCGCCTTTCGCGGGCAAGTGCTTGGGTAGCTCAGTTGGCAGAGCACTTGCCCGCGAAAGACAAAGGTCCCGAGTTCGAGTCTCGGTCCGGTACACAGTTTTAATCTGTCAGGAACTTTAATATTGATTTTGACTGTCTTGTACTAGTGCACACTGGTAGTACCTGGGGCAAGGGTCGTGCATTAATTACATGAGTTGTTTTGTTCAAAATTTGGACACCCCCTTTCCTCTGTGGTGAGGTTTACCCCGTAGTTGGGTAAAAATATGAAAAAATGAGTTTTTTTGTTTTAAACATTAACACACTTTAGTGAAACCATGTTCTGTTCATAAAATGTAGGAAATACGCGATTAAGAACACTTTAGTTCATACATACTACCCCTGACTAATATTAGGACGGACGGAACGACGGCCCGACAGACACAGACAAGGGCAAAAAGGCTCCACTAAAGTAGCATTAACTGTTTTGATACATCCATAAAATATTAACCTTTTGTTGGTATGTTTTATACGTTAAATATCTTTGAAATTTTACTTACTTTGCAGATGGAAGAAAACTTTTTTTGTATCTTATTTTGAGCCGTATAATTGCATAGTTTTTGGATCTGGTCAGTTATTTGATCACCAAGAGAATTCTTGTCCTTGAACTTCAGCTTATTTAAATTGAAGGGGATCAGTGGTGTCAGCTGCAGTGGGACGTTACGCGGAATCAGCGACGACGAACGATGTGTACCGCACCGGGATTCGAACCAGGGATCTCCTGCTTACTAGGCAGGTGCAGTAACCACTGCGACATCCGGGACACAGAGTTATCCAACTGCGCGGACTATCTCAGTATGCCTCACGACCGATCCACATTCCTACCGAGCGCCACCTATCCGCAGTCCTGTTCATTGACTCACTGTTCGCTTCTCTGACATTCCCACAGCTGGTAGGACGCATTTGTGCATCCGCACTGGAGAAGGTGGATCCGCCAGGGTAGCGGAGAGCGCTAATGCACTGCTTCCTGGACTCGGGTAGGCGCGCCGGCTCCGGATTTAATCCACCCGGCGGTTTAACGACAGAGGCCGGTGTGCCGGCCAGCCTGGATGTAGTTTTTAGGCGGTTTTCCACAGCCCACTAGGTGACTACCGGGCTGGTCCCCACTTTGCGCCTCAGTTCAAATGGTTCAAATGGCTCTCAGCACTGTGGGACTCAACTGCTATGGTCATAAGTCCCCTAGAACTTAGAACTACTTAAACCTAACTAACCTAAGAACATCACACACATCCATGCCCGAGGCAGGATTCGAACCTGCGACCGTAGCGGTCGCGCGGTTCCAGACTGTAGCGCCCAGAACCGCTCGGCCACTCCGGCCGCCTCGCCTCAGTTACACGGCTCGTAGACGTCTGAACACATTCGCACTATTCCATGGATTACCCTAGACGCAGACAGTTGGGGTACACTACTTCCGTCCCAGGGGAGTACTGGGTGGCGGCAGGAAGGGTATCCGGCCACCCCTTAACTTAACCTTGCCAATTCCGATTAACCATGCCGACCATGCGTCATTGCGGAAAAAAGGCACCAGCAAAAGAAAGAAAGGTTGATCCATTGTCTAGCTAGGCGTATGAAATTATATGAACGCGTGGTGTCTGTACATTCAAACGTGCCCGAAAGAAAAGACAACATCCATTCATATAACTGCAGCTTAGGTTTCTTCCACGAATGATTAACTTCTTGCTCGCGTGTGTGTGTTTAGACTGGAGAGCATGCCACTTAACATGCGTATTGGCGCGGCAGAGAACTCCTCGAATGAAATCATACACTTGCGCGGCACTTGTTTCAAATTGGGGAAGCCAGGGCATGCACACGTGTAAAGCGTCCACTTCAGAGTGACCTTAAAGGTTGGTTGACACTATTGTCTGTGCTCGGGGTTATTATATAAAACAAAACGTTATCTCTTATAATAATGTATATTCTGTGAATGAAAAAGTTCATGTGAGATTTTAATTGCCCATTAATGTGATCTGGTGAAAATTTGCCGCCGCCCCACTCCCGGTTTTTTAGCTTACATAATTAACAGACGTCTGCTAACGAAGCCGCGTGGTCTAGGGCACCTTGTCACTGTTCCTGTGGCTTCCCCGGTTGAAGGTTCGAGTCCTCCCTCGGGCATGGTTGTGTGTGTTGTCCATAGTGTAAGTTAGATTAAGTAGTGTGTAGGCTTAGGGGCTGATGACCTCCGCAGTTTGGTCCCATAAGACCTTATTACAAATATCTATACCCTAACGTAACTAGCCCGCTTGCTGGAGTTGACAGTAAACAAATGGAAACACAAGGAAAATACGCACCGGTCATCAGTCAGTCACCTCCAGTAGAACGTTTGTGTAAGTGCAAAAAATATTGCTTAAAAAGTACAATAGTACCGTATATTGAACGTACTTACATTGTAAATAAGAAAACATAATTTCTATTATTGTTCCGATATCGTACGTACTCCGTAGAGTAGTAGTATTACTATCTCTCGTCCTTTGTTTACCTTGTACTCACGCAAACATTAAGTTGTGAAGACGCTTGACTGAATTATGGATGCGCATTTTCCTTGCGTATCCATTTGTTCACTGCCGACACCAGCAAGTGGAAGAGTGATGTTACCCCAGGTAACGTCGCACTGCGTGCCAATATAGGAGACTCAGTCAGTTTTGTGTTAACTTTTTAAAAATCTTGTTTTTATACAGGGTCCTAAATGTGAGACTGTGATACCTTTTTAAACATGTCGCGAGGAAAGGATTACCGAATAAAAAACATAGGATGCTATTCGAAAACCATGCGCTGCTGTTCATGTCATCGTAACGAACAAACATAAAAGAATGGCGATCATGCTGATAATGTTCCCCGGTAGCTAATTTTATTTTCATTCTGGACAAAAATGTATTTCAGGTCGCCAAGAAGATGGTACACTCCGTATCTGAAGAGCGTATTTCCAAACTGAAGTACTCCAGGGAATAAATATTTTCGAGGGACAAACATTCTAAATAGTCCGCTCAAGTGGCTCTGCTGTGTGTGTTCTAAATACGGACATAACGGAGATAGAAATCCTGGTTCTTAAGATGTGATAGAAAACGTCATTTGGGATTGTGAGTTACATACATTATGGAGTAAAACAGCACGGTTTGTTCGGTTGTTGGTAGAGATCTGCATGGATAAGAAAGATACTATCTGCAAGAGTCATATCCCGTCCACACCTCGAAATCATCTATCGGCGTCCGCCGATATTAATATGTTGTAAAGCATTTTAATCTAGTCGGTAGGCTGGAATTACGACGATAGACGTGACCCTGCTTGAACTTTAGTCTGCTGAAGTCGTAGCTTGCAATTTGAGGCCATTTTCTGAAAACATAGAGGTCGATAACGACAAGTTACCTCTGATACGTCCCTTAGTTACATCTTCCTTTCGTAATTACAGCATTAGACATCCGTCGTCCGCGAGTTTTGTAGGGAGTGAATCAATCCCAGAAATATTGTAAGTTACAAAATATATTGTTTTAACGAAACAAGTGTCCTTTTCGCTACCGAGAAACCAGCCATGCGGGCTACTGTTGCTTTGTATTCACTCACCACTTTGTCCTGCGTCTAATATCAGTTCCACTGAAGTCGTGTAGGTTTTTAAAAGTACAAACAGTGATCGTCAGTGACTCACTATCGTAACCTTACAAAGCTTTCCAGGAAAAAAAAGATCAAATATACTTTAGAAAGTAGGTGAAACGGAGCTATCACCACCTGCCAACACTCGCAAAAATAATTCTCCGTAGCTGCTGCTGTCTCTGTGTTAAATGTCGTAACCATGCGCACAAAACGTCTGTGTGTAATTCTGAGTTCTTAGGATCGTCGAAAACAAATATCATTGATGTTTTTGATGACACGAACGCCGATTGTAGGTCAAATAATGATAGATGAAGTTCCTCCGAACTCCTCTGAAAAAGGACACGGCAAGAGGCACGTATTCTCCGCAACATTACCGGCAGTAGCAGACTTCTGGAGTGACGGAGATTTTTATGGCGACTTTAAAAAAAGCAAGTGGCCATGAATATTCAAGAGAGCGACATGGCAAGAGACGGCTATCCGGAGTCGGCGGCGTTTACGACCGAGACGGTACCCAGACAGCGGGGTCGTACATTACACATTAATTACTATGAGGGAGGGCTGAGAGCAAATGTTGCAGTGGACAAGCTTTTCACATGACGCAATGTGTGTCGCAGTGGGACAGTGGTCCCCGGAAGCCAGAGTTACCGGCATGGCGTCTCCCTAAGTGGAGTACATTATTATTCGTCACCAGATGCATGGAGTTTCGTTTTTGCATTTTGTAGCTGGAATCAGCCCAAACAAATAGTGCCCAACATGTCTTTCGTGTAACTCTGTGTCGACGGAAAGCGTCGGTTTGTTTCCCGTTACAGAGAAAATGATTTTTAAAGCGGAATTTTACGTGCCCGTTCGATAGGGCGGTCCCAGATTGGTGTAGTGCGATATTCGTTTTATCGATATGTGTCAACAAGGACAGTAAAATACGAGGAGTGACCAGTACTCCAAAAGCAACAGTTGCCGCGCGCAGGCTGCTCCCGCCTGACATCCAGCGCTACTGATTCACGGCTGGACTGCGGTTTATTCTCGGAGTTTTACTGTCCCTGTCAACACATGCCGATAAAACGAATATCGGGCCAGACTGATTCGGGAACGCTCTGTCGTATGGGACGTACAATTCCCATTTAAAAATAATTTTGTTTTTAACGGGAGACAAACGGACGCATTCCGTGTCGTCCGCTGTGTCCGAGCGGTTCTAGACGCTTCAGTCCGGAACCGCGCTGCTGCTACGGTCGCAGGTTCGAATCCGGCCTCGGGAATGGATGTATGTGGTGTCCTTAGGTTAGTTAGGTTTAAGTAGTTCTACGTTCTAGGGGACTGATGACCTCAGATGTTAAGTCCCATAGTGTTCAGAACCATTTGAACCATTTTTGAACGCATTCTGTCGACACTGGGTGTCGCGTGAATGACTTATCACGTCTATTGTGTGGACTGACTCCAGCTATACAAGGCGAAAACGAAATTATAAATATCTGCCGAAACTCCAGAGAAAACGAACCTGATTACTCTCAGGAGACACGAGCCGGTATAAGTACCTCACGCTCTTTCGCTCCTTTTTTATTTATTTTTATTATTTTGAGTGGAATTCGAAAGTAGCAAACCAAATATTTGTGTTGTGCAGAAAAAACACTTCTTCTTGCTGACTCTATTTTATTTCTCCCATACGCCTTTCGCCTTTTTCACGTAAATTCGTCATCAGTGGGATAGTTTTTCTCGTTTTTGGGTGGCATCTCGTCCTCTCATGTTGCCACGTGCTGGCGGTCGCACTACACCTCTATTTACGAAACGTAAGAATGTTTTTTATGTTCCGAACGCCTTTCTTGCCACTTTTTATCTTGTTTGTCCTTTTTGTTGCGATGCACTGCCAGTCTTCCGTCACTATAATAATTGTAGATATTTGATCGGAAACTGTGATTTCAAGACGTAACTACTGTGAGTTCACTGTGTCTCAGGCTGATACTGCATCTCAACAATAAGGGAAAACAAGGCAAAACTGGGAAGAAAAAAGGTTCGGAGCATAAAAACATGCTTATAGAGAGGGTCCAAAAAAATGTATCCACTGTTTTTAAAAGTCCAGAACTTTCAAACTAATTGACGGAGTTCTCTCATTTTTGGTTAAAGTGTAGCTTAAAGTCCAACTTAAAGATATCACTGTAAGTGTTCGAAATGGTCACCATTAACGTCCACACACAAACGATGCAGCCGAACTGCAGCACGAACTACTGACGGCAACGTGTTCAGTTGGATATTTGCACATGAATGTACGATGGATTCTCGAAGTTCATCCAATGTGCGTGGCTTCTGTCGATAAACGACGTCCTTCAGTGTTCCCCACAGGTAAAAGTCCAGAGGAGTTAGGTATGGGGAAAGTGGTGGATACTCCACAGCACCTCTTCGGCCTATCCATCTTCCTGGTAGATTTTCGACGAGATACGCCGTAACACGATTTTGGTAGTGGGCTGGGCACCATCTTGTTGAAAGTAAACTCGTCCCTCTCCATACAAGTCTCAGATGGCAGGTAAAATGGATGTCTGAAGCTTGTGAAGGTACACCTCAACGGTAACTGTGCAACTAAGAACAAAACACTATCTGGCGACTGTCATCTGACAAAACAAAACAACGCAATACGACTCTTGGGTGGCGATTGCCGGAACTACAAACTATTACACTACCAAAGATGAGACAACTCCGTTTGCCAGTTATGGACTTTTAGACAGTGGATACATTTTTTGGACCCCTCTGTAGATAACTGCGAAAAGTCTGAGGTTACTAGTAGTATTGTCTGCGAGATCATTTGTATACAACAGGAACAGTAAGCGTCAAATCATCCTTCCTGTCAAAATATCTTCAATCCAGTCACAAATTTCGCTCGATAACTCCAAACGATCGTTCTTTTGATAATAAGCGTAGCTGTGATACTGACAAATGTTTTTCGGAAATCGAGCAATACGGCATGTACCTGAATACTTCGATTCACGGCTTTCCGGAGGTGGTGTGAATTCCATGTGCTCGGTGTTTTCGAGGTCCATGCCGTCCACGTTGGCGATGTGTCCGCTCGCAGAGACATCACTGGTGGGGCCGAAGGGAGGCGCGTCGTCCAGTGAGGGCGATTATCGCTGAAACGGTCGAAATGTGAAAGGGCGCTTGGGCGTGGCCGCGAACTAAGGGACGCCAGGTCATCCGCCTCTTTCCGGATAGCAGAGGCGGACAGCGGCTGCGGGAACCTCCATCTGGGCGCCGAGTCACCGCGGGAGCCATCTCTGCGGTCCTGGCAGGCTTCCTGCCGCGCACGATGGACGGATAAGCGGCTCTAGTTAGGCCCATGTTCGTGTTCGGAAATACTGTAAACGTGACGTGTGGGCTGGAACAACGTGCTGCGCACCTGGAGTGCACGACTCGCAAAATTAGAGTAAAAACAACATAAAACATTCTCTCTCAGAGGTATAACAAGTTTTTTGTCTTGAAAATGGCGTGAGCTTAATAACGTGACTACTTTTCCTTCTTATTGCGATAGGATAAATTGTTGTTGTGGTCTTCAGTCTTGAGACTGGTTTGATGCAGCTCTCCATGCTACTCTATCCTGTGTAAGCTTCTTCATCTCCCAGTACCTACTGCAGCCTACATTCTTCTGAATCTGCTTAGTGTATTCATCTCGTGGTCTCCCTCTACGATTTTTACCCTCCACGCTGCCCTCCAGTACTAAATTGGTGATCCCTTGATGCCTCAGAACATGTCCTACCAACCGATCCCTTTTTCTAATCAAATTGTGCCACAAACTCCTTCTCCCCAATTCTATTCAATACCTCGTCGTTAGTTATGTGATCTACCCATCTAATCTTCAGCATTCTTCTGTAGCACCACATTTCGAAAGCTTCTATTCTCTTCTGTTCTAAACTATTTATCGTCCATGTTTCACTTCCATACATTGCTACACTCCATACAAATACTTTCAGAAGCAAATTCCTGACCCTTAAATCTATACTCGATGTTAATAAATACCTCTTCTTCAGAAACGCTTTCCTTGCCATTGTCAGTCTACATTTTATATCCTCTCTACTTCGACCATCATCAGTATTTTGCTCCCCAAATAGCAAAACTCCTTTACTACTTTAAGTGTCTCATTTCCTAATCTAATACCCTCAGCATCACCCGACTTAATTCGACTACATTCCATTATCCTCGTTTTGCTTTTGTTGATGTTCATCTTATACCCTCCTTTCAAGACACTGTCCATTCCGTTCAACTGCTATTTCAAGTCCTTTGCTGTCTCTGACAGAATTACAATGTCATCGGCTAACCTCAAAGTTTTTCTTTCCTCCATGGATTTTAATTTCTACTCCGAACTTTTCTTTCCTATCCTTTACTGCTTGCTCAATATACAGACTGAATAGCATCGGGGAGAGGCTACAACCCTGTCTCACTCCCTTCCCAACCACTGCTTCCCTTTCATGTCCCTCGACTTTTATAACTGCCATCTGGTTCCATATTATGGAAATGGAAGAGGATGTAGATGAAGATGAAATGGGAGATATGATACTGCGTGAAGAGTTTGACATAGCACTGAAAGACCTAAGTCGAAACAAGGCCCGGGAGTAGACAACATTCCATTAGCACTACTGACAGCCTTGGGAGAACCAGTCCTGACAAAACTCTACCATCTGGTGAGCAAGATGTATGAGACAGGCAAAATTCCCTCAGACTTCAAGAAGAATATAATTATTCCAATCCCAAAGAAAGCAGGTGTTGACAGATGTTAGGGTAAATAGGCATGTTTTTTTTACATGTTACTACAATAAGTCCATTCCCTTATGACAAATAATGGACTGTATTATAGTTTTACATACATTTTAATCTAAAAATTAATCTTACTTATTACAGTGGTCTCAGTTATATTTTCATCCTTTCACATTATATTATTTTATGTTTTCAATTTACGCTCAACTTAGCTCTGTAGGCTAAGCTCAACTGCTGCTGAGAATTCTTCCAGGTTGTATGGCCGTGGTCCATGGAACTCTTCAATCCCTGACGTTTCGTCTAAGGCTACGTTGGACATCTTCGGAGGTACTCCTGATTGTGCTGAGTCTTGCCGACTGACGAGTCGGACGTTGAAGAGCGGCCTAAATACCGTAGAAGGTGCACGTGGTCTGGATTTCACGTGATAGCAGAGATAAACGTTGTCAAAGATAATTTTTTTGTAACTATCAATCATAGTACATCAAAGATAAAAACTTCTCATCCATTCTGTAGCGCCACAGTCCATATATCACTGAGTTTCATGGCTTCTTCTTTTCTATTAAAATTATCCCCATGTTTATAATATATTTCGATGACTTCTCTATACAGCCGTGGATAATAGTCTGTCATAGTACATAAAACTTCAGTTTCTGAAAATTTCACATCGTGATCACCTGATTGAAGGGCATGTTCCGCCACGGCTGACTTCTCTGTTTTTCCTAGTCGGCAAAGACTTTTATGTTCCTTCAACCGTGTATTCACACTCCTCTTTGTAGATCCAGTGTAGACCTTGCCACATGTACGCGGAATCTTACATACACCACTTGCAGGCAGGGGGGGACGTTTATCCTTAACAGAATGAAGTTCTTGGCCTATTTTCTTAGTTGGTCTGAAAATCGGTCGAACGTCCTGTTTCTTTAGAGTCTTGCCGATTTGATCCGTTACTTTTTTGATGAAGGGTAGAGAAACAGTGGTCTTCCATCGCTGTGTCGTATCGTTGTCCTTAGGCCTCCTGTTATTCGGTCGCAAAACTCTATTTTCTTACTAGAGTACCCATTCTTCTCAAAAGCCTGCTTTAGATGTTTCTAACTCGGCGTCCAGGTGTTCCGGCGTACAAATCCTTTTACCTCTTGAAACTCAGTGTATATGGACTGTGGCGCTACAGAATCGATGAGAAGTTTATCTTTGACGTACTATAATCGATAGTTATAAAAAAATTATCTTTGACAAGGTTTATCTCTATCACGTGAACCCAGACCAGGTTCACCTTCTACGGTATTGAGGCCGCACTTCGACGTCCGACTCGTCAGTTGGCAAGACTCAGCACAATCAAGAGGATCTCCGAAGATGTCCAGCGTAACCTTGGACGAAACGTCAGGGATTGAAGAGTTCCATCGACCAAGGCCATACAACCCGGAAGAATTCTAAGCAGCTGAAACATCCGTTCGTGAAAGCCTTCATTGTATAATCCCAACAGGTTACCGTCCCTAGGCAGCGAGGACCTGAACCGTCTATTATTCTGATAACCACTGCTTTAAGTTCTTATTTCACTTTTGATTTACAAGTGTTACTACTTGTCTACGTGTACTGTAGCGGCGCTTCTACTGCTACTGTACTAATCTACTGTTCTACTCGCGCCGCTTCCTACACGTACATCTACATATCTCCTAGTCAGTAGATAGATAGAAACCTCCATCAACCGGCTGCGGGACGTCTCCAGTTCTCCGCGTCCGGACCCTTCCCGCGCATGCCGTGGTGTTGAGCATACCCAGGCGGCCAGCCCGCGTTACGATGATCCAGCCGACTTCTTACCATCCACTCTTAACCCCTGCAGTGTAGGGGAGGGAATGGCCATCTCGATCTCCGCCTCCCTCTCCAACTTCACTGTCCTGTCCGATGCTTTTTGAGTATCGTATGTTTACATACTGGGTATATACATTATCTGACACCTTGTTCAGTAATGTGTCGAGTGTTTGAGTTTATTCTATATACCGACCGAGGTGGCGCAGTGGTTAGCACACTGCACTTGCATTCGGGAGGACGACGGTTCAACACCGCGTCCGGCCATCCTGATTTAGGTTTTCCGTGATGTTCCTAAATCGCTTCAGGCAAATGGCGGGATGGTTCCTTTGAAAGAGCAGGGGCAACTTCCTTCCCCATCCTTCCCTAATGCGATGGGACCGATGACCTCGCTGTTTGGTCCCCTCCCTCCAAATCAACCAACTGAACTGTTTGTTCTATACTTTGCAGTATATCTTTTGCTTCTGTTGTTACTAATTGTCTTCTTAAGTCCTCTACGTGTGCCGCGAGAGAGGGACAGTGAAAAACTGTGCACATACACGGGATAAGGACCATGTCCAGTGAGGAAATATACCATTCCTCTCCTTGGTATTATTTTAGATGTCTCATTTTGACCTTTCTCTAGCATTTGGCATTATTGCGTATGTTCTTCTGCCCGTGTTTGATTCGTCCCACTGTTTTTGACAGATATTAATTACTTCTTGTCTTAGGTCTCTTTCGTTGCCTAAATATGTACCGATTATTTCTCTTATCTTTTCCATGTCTCTTCCCTGTAACTAATAATTTGCAGCACGTTCTCTATTTACCCTCCACTGACGGGCAATTGATGATAATTATTATCAATAGCCTGTCAGTGGAGGGTAAATAGACAAAGAGCTTTCTTTTTTAAACAGAGCGATAGAGCTAATTGGCACAAGATTAACAGAAGAATACAATCATGAATTTATGCACCGCCGCCGTTTATCCAGTTACTGAAATTTGCTCTGCTACTTGTATATAGTTCCACTTACTGTAATACTAACGACATACAAATCTGCCGGAGAAATGCAACACCATTAAGGACTTGATCATTTTATTGACAACTGAGGTGACAAGTAGTTCGTTATTGTAGGACTATAAGATAACAGATTCAGACCCAAGTGGAACACACCTCACTGTAAATGGTGCCCAAACAGTCGGACAGGGTACCCCCTTCTGGCGGCAACGCCTGTGCATATTCTAGGATACAAACGGTCGCAAAGGTGCCGATGGCATCCTGCAATGGATTGTCCCAAGCTTCTTGATCCAGCTGTTGCAATTCGGCAATGATTCTTGCAGGCCCTGGAGAACGAGTGAGTTCCCGCTTCATCATGTCACATGCACGTTCAATTGGCGAGGGATCTGCTGATCTTTCTGTCCAAGACAGTTGTTTTACACCACGAAGAGGACGAAGCTTCGCGGAACCTGTATATGAACATGCACTTCCTGCTGAAAAAGCAAATCATCTCCCTTTCGAAGAAATGTCAGGAGAACGGGGATTATAGCCTGTGCGTTGTAGCCAATGCTGGTTTTTTACCTTGCAGGATTACCGAAGTGACGACGAATAGTTACACATGAAGCCTGTGATAGGACCTGTGTGTCTTGTGCGAAAGCACTCACGCCGTAGGCTGTTGCTTGGGGGGAAGGGGGGGGGGGGGGAAGCGTGATTGGTGGGTGACTGTGATTTCCTGTAGGCAGGAGTGTTTCTGTAGTATATAGAATGTTGGGATGCTTCCTTCAACAAAGATACGGTGGATTTCTTGTCCCTTCCTAACCGAACTGGGTTAACTCACCTACATCTACATACATACTCCGCAATCCACCATACGGTGCCTGGCGGAGGGTACCTCGTACCACAACTAGCATCTTCTCTCCCTGTTCCACTCCCAAACAGAACGAGGGAAAAATGACTGCCTATATGCATCTGTACGAGCTCTAATCTCTCTTATCTCATCTTTGTGGTCTTTCCGCGAAATGTAAGTTGGCGGCAGTAAAATTCTACTGCAGTCAGCCTCAAATGCTGGATCTCTAAATTTCCTCAGTAGTGATTCACGAAAAGAACGCCTCCTTTCCTCTAGAGGCTCCCACCCGAGTTCGTGAAGCATTTCCGTAACACTCGCGTGATGATCAAACCTACCAGTAACAAATCTAGCAGCCCGCCTCTGAATTGCTTCTATGTCCTCCCTCAATCCGACTTGATAGGGATCCCAAACGCTCGATCAGTACTCAAGAATGGTTCGTATTAGTGTTTTATAAGCGGTCTTCTTTACAGATGAACCACATCTTCCCAAAATTCTACCAATGAACCGAAGACGACTATCCGCCTTCCCCACAACTGCCATTCCATGCTGGTCCCACTTCATATCGCTCTGCAATGTTACGCCCAAATATTTAATCGACGTGACTGTGTCAAGCGCTACACTACTAATGGAGTATTCAAACATTACGGGATTCTTTTTCCTATTCATCTGCATTAATTTACATTTATCTATATTTAGAGTTAGCTGCCATTTTTTACACCAATCACAAATCCTGTCCAAGTCATCTCGTATCCTCCTACAGTCACTCAACGACGACACCTTCCCGTACACCACAGCATCATCAGCAAGCAGCCGGACATTGCAATCCACCCTATCCAAAAGATCATTTATGTAGATAGAAAACAACAGCGGACATCGCTATCCACCCTATCCAAAAGATCATTTATGTAGATAGAAAACAACAGCGGACCTACCACACTTCCCTGGGGCACTCCAGATGAAACCCTCACCTCCGATGAACACTCACCATCGAGGACAACGTTCTGGGTTCTATTACTTAAGTTCGAGCCACTCACATATTTGGGAACCAATCCCATATGCTCGTACCTTAGTTAGGATTCTGCAGTGGGGCACCGAGTCAAACGCTTTCCGGAAATCAAGGAATATGGCATCCGTCTGATACCCTTCATCCATGGTCTCTAATGACGTCAACATCGACGTGACTTCTTTCTTTGAGTGTGCTCTGTGAGAGGTTTGTTCTGACGGACATAGGTTACATACTAGAAAGCAGAGCCGAGCCCTTGAGGGAAGACCTGAGTGTTTTGTTTGTGGCTTTGACGTATGAGTGATCGGGGAGGAGTTGGTGCCAGATGGGGGCTTGCTGCGGCATCTCTGCGTTTATTTTTGCTTCGCGCGATAACACGGTAAGTGAGGAGGCGGCAGCCGCCGGCCGCAAGGCTCCCGTAATGTCGGGCCGTTCTGGGGCAAGGAGCGCCGTAATTGGCGGCGGCGAGATGAGATTTTCCGAGGCGGCGACTTTCCGCTTATCCCGCGCGTTCTCCATTAGCGCGCCGCTCCGTAGTTAAAGGCGGCCGGCGTGCCACACATCGATCACCTCGGCTCCTGGGAGCTGTCGGCGGTCACCTCACCCCCAGTCTATCGGAAATCACGGCGCAGTCGCTTGTTGAACTCGCTTAAAATTCTCACCGCATTACTCATCCAACACTCTTTACTTTCTACTTCAGTGCAGCCACGGCTTAAATCCTACCCTTTACAAGCTCACAGATAGTGCCGATCCTCGCTCCATGTTCGAGCCTTTCTGTTTTCTAAATTTACTCCCTTACGAATGTTTTGAAGCGTAGTGGCTGTAACATGGGACGTACATCGCTGACGTTTTCGTATCAAGTTATTTCTTCGGATTATGGTTACGCACTGGCCATTAATTCATTTTCTTCGTGTACGTCTTCCTTTCTTTAATCCAGTCTCCGTAAGTACGTGTTATTTCCAAAATACCGGTATGCCAAGAGTCAATTACATTGAGAATGGTGACGGAACCGGTCATGATACTAAAATGTGGACTTTCACGGCCGGAAATGCCATGTCCATTATAATTATTCGGGCTGTTGTGCCATGATCGGTTGATGAATTCTGGGTCAATTCCCAACGTTTCGTCCCCGTCTTGGTTTCGAAACGTTTGGAAGAGCACAAGGGTAACTGTAGAAGAGGAGAAACGGAACGATCAGCTGTTGCGGAGCATGCTTTCCAGCCAGGTAACCACCATATTCGTTTCGAGGAGACATAAGTACTAGCGGCCACAAGAGGATATTACGAAAGGCTATACAGGGAGGCAATCGAAATCACCAAACACCCTAATAATTTCAATCGAAAGGAGGAGGGCGTGAAGTTAAACGGTATATGGACGCCGGTGTTGAAGATGTGTACCACCCGTCCACTACTGGGTGACGGCAACGGCAATCGACGGCAGCGGACAGCGGCTAATGGCACTGAAGTTTTCAAAACACGTGACGTCACGCCTCGACGCGGGAGCGCGCGGACACGGAGTTTGGCGGCAGTCAGTAGCAAGCCAGTGGGTGTGTTGCGCCTTCCATTGAGCTACAGACCCCCCTTGAAGATGTCCCCCGCAGACGGGGACGAAACGTTGGGAATTGACACATAATTCATCAACCGACCACGGCATAACAGTCCGGATAATTATAATGGACATGGAACCGGTCATGACCGCTTGAAGCATCTGTCCTGACACTGGAGAAAAGAGAAACTTGGAAATTACGGAAAAGTTAGGGAGGCTGTTCGGGCTTAGTTCTGGATCCCCCATGTGCATCCAGCGGATTATTGCTTACAACTCCGCTTCGTCCAGAATATATTGTTCGGTATCGGCGGTTGGTTCAAATGGCTCTGAGCACTATGGGACTTAACATCTGAGGTCATCAGTCCCCTAGACTTAGGACTACTTAAACCTAACTCACCTAAGGCCATCACACACATCCATGCCCGAGGCAGGATTCGAACCTGCGACCGTAGCAGCAGCGCGGTTCCGGACTGAAACGCCTAGAACCGCTCGGCCACAACGGCCGGCTGGTATCGGTGGAAGCAAACCAGCATATCAAAGATCACATTCCTGAATGTGTCTAACGGCCCAAGCTCGAGAAAAATGCCAGATGTATTTGATGGTTAACTGAAAATGTTTGCAGAACCTCTGTTCCAGTTCCTTGCAGTGTCACCGAGCTCTGCTCAGTTATCATGGATTCTAGTTCGCAAAATTGATTTTCTTGCTCACCAAAACATAAACGCTTTTCGGGACGATCGTTCACTTTCGCCAGTCACATAAGGAATATAATTTGCTACACAGTGGCGGCGTGTTCCCTGCAATTTATATTTGGCCAATTGTAACTACATGCCTAACTCTAACTCGAATTTCTGTCCGTTAAGTTAAATGTTTCACCATTTGAGCGCGCTTCACTAAAGCTACAGGCATCCTCAGTTTCTGCATCAGCGGACACTAGCAAGTGACAGATTCGGCAACGAGTGGTCGACGACTTTCTTGGAGTCCATGGCGTACCATTCATACAGTATAATTCCTTTTTATCAATAACAGTCACGTGCCATTTGTGCAGCTATGTCTTCGATGTAACTGTCGTTTTAGGAGAGACTTCTCTCCACAAATGGAGACGTCTTTCACGAAGGTCTCGCATACAGAACTAGAAGAGACTGCGGGGCCACCAAACAAGAATACAAGGCGGACCAAAGCCACAGGATATAATTTTTCGAATATATTTTTTTGCTGATCGTACAGATTTGGAAAAAATTCATGTTTCGAAAGCGCTGGGAGCTGCTGATGAGATAAATCTTTATTAACTACTGGTTCCGATCATGTGGTACTCCACATTTTACTATTGAAGGCAGTGAAAGTAAGAGGAGTTTTATTTGATGTCATATTAAGAACGTAGGAATAAGCGTTTTTCGATATAACTTCGAGAGCTGCTGAAATCGTTAGTTACTGTGGAGTTATTTTATGAACATCTGTTAGCGATTCTGAAATATGACTTTTCAATTGCAATTTTTCGAATGGCACATCGCCTACCTGAACTAATATTTCGACGTCCTGCAAGGATGATCGATTAAGCGGTATTCCGACTTCGTATTGATGCATGGTCCGTAATATACTAGTGAGTATATTTAGTTGGTTCAGCAGCGCTCGCCGTTGCTACAGACAATGGAGCTCGGTGACGTCAGCGCAGGCGCCAGCAGCAGCCGTGTCGCGTGATGTCGTCATTCTGTGACGTGGTCTGCGCAGCATCTGTCCTGCATCTGAGCGCTTGCGTTACGAATCGCTGGTGTTCGTCGGTCTCGCACCTTTATAGCCTTCGCGCCTACTTCCGACACACGGCAGTTTCCTTGGTATCAACATAAAGGCATTCTTCTTCAAGTGTTGATCTGTTGCCTGGTGTTCGCAGTCCATAGATAAATTTTGTCTTTGTCTATCAATACTTAGAGAAAGCCGCAAGATTCTGAAAATAACGTCCACAATTTCTTAGTTGTGAGATCCTTCCACATCTTCAGAAAACTGTTTTACTGTAATGTGTTAGCTGCAGAGGACTAAGTCTTTAAGAGTTTTTTCTTTGCTGTATTCTGAAGTTTCAACCTTCGTGCAGGCTCACGGTGCAGAAAGTACTCATTCCTAGAGACGTTGAGTGTGAACTTACAGGACCACATATCAAAAGCCTTCATTATTTATTTATTTATTTTTTTCATTGCGCTCTCTTTCGCTGGCCATGAGACTGCCCCGCTATTGTACGAAAGTAACGCTTTCGTATCCTCTAGCTTCATCTGATTCCTCAAGTGATGTATTGTTAATTTTATGAATACTAGACACCTGTTTTCTATAGAGCACTAAATTTAAAGTTGCTGTTCGATTCTGAAATAAAGCAATCTCCACGTACGTCACTTCATAAACTTTTCAGTCCCAACACCGTTCAGAAGTGCCTTTCAGTAAAATAGTCCTTAGTTTTTATTTATTCTTTATTTGGGTGTAAACCGTAACACTCACTCACTTTAGTTATTCCGTATAATAGTTCTTGAAGATCTTCCACATAACCTGCTGACGCCGAAGAATCTTCAACGTACTTCATAATGTCAAAATACGCACAATCTCGTAATCCATGTTTCTGAAAGTGCTTGCGGAATCATACCTGAGTATAAATTTAAAATCAAGGGGAACCAAACGCAAGCCAGTGTTACTCCAAGTTGACTAGTGACATATTTAAGTTGGCTCTTCCAACTTGGACATTTGCTGATTCATTCCAATACAAGATTTTGCTGGTAGGTACGGTTCTTGACTCGGACGCATTTCTCCCTCAGTATATACGCCAATTATCGAAAGTCGCCTCGTTTTCATTGCAGCACCTGCAAAGAGAAGTCAGCATGGAGAAGAGGCATAAGGTTAATGACTAGATGTATAACACAGGGAAAAGCGTTACCTCGTTCTTTCCCACTGAATTTGCAGAACACCTTCCCTTTCATGTAGTAAACGGGTGTTTGGAGTTCATTTCTTGTTTCCTTCCTTCCTGGCTTATGCCTGCAAAGCGTAAAAAGGCTTGTTGAATGTTCCACATAGGAGCTATGAGTGAGCGACAGTGTCTGACGTGTGTGGTGATGTAATCGCACCTTCTCATCGTTTACGAGCAGGAATGTCGTACATCTTAGTCAACACACGTAGGTCGTAAATTTTGTGGCCAGCGACTGTCTTAGAAGGCAGTTCAACCACAAAACAGGCGTTATTGTGACTTTCAGGTGACTTACGAGTAAATCATCCCTGGGTTACATATCCCTCTTATAGGCGGCTTCTGTGGCAGCTTCCCGTTTCGGAATCACAGAAAGAACAAATTACTGAGTGTTAATTTGATATAATATGAAATGTAACTAATGAACACGATCCCCGAAATACGATAGGTGGTGTGGGCCGGGGGGGGGGGGGGGGAGGAGGAGCAATTCTCCACTTTATCAAAGGGTTGGCTCTTTACGTTGCTTTGGTACTTCACTGTTTACCAGGACAGCGTGCATTCACATGCAAACAAACAAAAAATTTATGACGTAGCTTAATTTTTCTTATGTGGTATTTAAAACTTTGTGACTACCCCTAGTACAGTGGCTGGCGGAGTATCTTGTCTCCGTCTCATTCGTAATGAACAAGAAACTGTACTTTACATTTCATTGACACATTATGGACAGATGTCGAGTTTACTCCAGTTTCGCGTGCCATCCATTACGTATGGATCTCGTGATAATTCGTGTTTTCTAGACGCTGCCTGCTGATGTCATCTCCTGTGATGCATTTTAATTACTTCGTCTGTTTAGTTGTTTACACTAGTATTCATTGCATGAAACCTGCTTTCCTTCATATACTTTATGCTTATTAGCATTTTCATTTCATTTTGATACTTCAAGTAGTTACTTCGTCCGTCTTGGAGTTCCTCCTGCTTTTAGAAATGGCGTATTCAGAAGGCGAAAGTAATTAAACGAATCTGAAATATTTTGGGAGATTTTTGACGACTGTTGTTCAAATAAGATATGGAAGACTGTGTGAATGAATGTGTTGATGGTTCTGAGGACGCGTCCAGTCGGCTGGTCCGGCGAGGTTCGAGTCCTCCCTCAGGCATGGGTGTGCGTGTTTATCCTTAGGATAATTTAGGTTAAGTAGTGTGTAAGCTTAGGGACTGATGACCTTAGCAGTTAAGTCCCATGAGATTTCACACACATTTGAACATTTTTGAACGCGTCCAGTGACATAATCAGACCGGTAAAGAATCGTAAGGTGACAGTGTTTTCAAATGATTCCGACAATAACACTGAATGTGATTCTGTTTTTGCGATTGATTTGTTTTGTCATAATGTTAACCCTTTCGAGACTACGCCTGATTCTTAGTCAAGGTCTGGCTACACCAACAAGGCTGCTAGCTAGAATCTAACGCCACTGTTAAACACGTGTATTTCTCTGAATAGGTGCCCATAGCTCTTAAGGTATGCTTTTCAAGGCTAGAAGATTTTTTCCTTGTTTTGGTCCATACTACCTCATCTCAAAATACTGAAAGCGAAAAGCATGCAGTAGAAGAGATATGTTTCGCAGTATCGAGGACCAAGAGGTGCTCATCATAGGTCTTCCGGTATGCATTTTAGAGACAATGCTTAGTAGGTTTTTTGCTTCGAATGATTGCTTCTCTCTTATCTCTGAATATCGAGCATTTACCCTGTACAGTAAAATGTCCACCACGAATTGGGCGACGTCCCTGAAATGAATACAACGCCCAACAATATGTCCGACGTTCCAGTTTGTCCACAGTAAGCTTAGGGACTGATGACCTTAGCAGTTAAGTCCCATGAGATTTCACACACATTTGAACATTTTTGAACGCGTCCAGTGACATAATCAGACCCGTAAAGAATCGTAAGGTGACAGTGTTTTCAAATGATTCCGACAATAACACTGAATGTGAGTCGACGTCCTATTCTGTTGAGATACGTACGGTAAGCTTAATGTCCTATAAGAAAGTGGATCATACTTATCGAGGGTGGAACATGCTTCAAATGAAGCCTTTCGCGCATATTGGGGAAGAACATACGTACGCATGGTCCTGTTGTTCCTGCGTCGCAGTCCTCCTACCTTTGTCTCATATTTCAATCTTAAGGGCCCGGGTTCGATTCCCGGCTGGGTTGGAGTTTTTCTCCGCTCAGGGACTGGGTGTTGTGTTGTCCTAATCCTCATCATTTCATCCCCATTGACTCGCAAGTCGCCGAAGTGTCGTCAAATCGAAAGACTTGCACCCGGCGAACGGTTTACGGGACGGAAGGCCGTAGTCATACGATCATGCGACGTAACCATTCTCTCATTATGCACGAACGGATTTCCTGCTTGGTAATTGACATTTTTCTGCGTCGTCTCTTCGTGACCAGCATTGCGCTCCTGTCCCTCTGAATACTGGTTCTGGAGAACAGTGACAAAACCTAGATGTACATAGAGTGTGTTACACGCAGAGGCCCCGATACAGGTCGTCAGGAGACGAGGTGAGATGGAGGCCACGTGGGACGCCGCGGGCGGCTGCGGATCCGCGCAGCTCGGGGCTGCGGCTGCTCAAGTCGCACTGTAAACTGAGAACGAGTTTAGAAAGCGGGGCGCGACGCGACGCAGGGAGACCCGTATCACCGACTCGCCGATCCGGGACCGCAAGTCATCCGGAGCAGGCCATCATCCGCGCCGCTCCAATTGATTGCTGCCCTGCACTTCCGTTGGCATCAGTTGCCGCTTATTACCGCACACCTAATTTCTGCCCCCTCTTAACTACCGCCCAGTGATGCTGGAGCCAGCCGAAACGCGAGCGGCCAAGTTTCCGGTCGTTACTTCGAAATCAGCTTGCCCCGTACTCCTTCCATTCACTGCGGAAACGTTATATCCTTGCTGCCCGAGGGCTGTGTGTAGAAACGACGGAGAGATCCAGTACACACTACTGTTTGTGAAAACTGAACACACATAAGGAATATAGTATGAATCACTCCAAAATCGTACGATGTGCGGAACCGTAGAGCCATAATTAGTGATATATTTGTTTAAAATTTTGTATTTGTGGGAATCCACAGCCTCCAGATACTTAATAACCGTAAACATGGTCCGCAGTATGCTGTAATGGGATTTTTATTCAATCGTGCGATTAGCTAGTTTTGACAAAGTGCCTCTGCCAAGCACGTTTTTGTAACATGTGTATTTCATGTCATTTTCAAATCACTCTTAATTACGAGAAAAAAGTAGACATATTCCGTCATTTTACGAAAGGATTCACACTACAATGCTACCTTTAACAATGTATTCTGAACTTCGCTCTATGTACGACAGTTTGGTTAGTTGCCATGTTGTTGTGCGTAGAGCCAAGTTCAGAACGCGTTCTTAAAGGTGTCACTGTAGTGTCGATCCTTTCGTAAAATGACGGAATATGGCTACTTTTTACTTGTAAATAGGAGCGATTTGATAATAACATGATACGCAGATCTTACAAATGTGCTTGAGAATGGCGCTTAATCGAAGTTAGCTAATCGCACGAATAAACAAACATCGCATTATGGCCTACTATGGACCATGTTTACGTTTGTGTGTTTGTTTGTTTGTGTAATTGTTTGTTTGTTTGTGTAATTGTTTGTTTGTTGGTGTAATTGTTTGTTTGTTTGTGTAATTGTTTATTTGTTTGTTTGTGTAATTGTTTGTTTGTTTGTTTGTCTGTTTTTGCTGCGTTCTTTTTAATGACACACCATTCGATTCCTTAAGGTGGGTCTTCAACTGGCCACTTCGCCACTATGTTCGGTTTAGTTGTCTGAGTGTGGTTGATTACAACTCTCTCCAGCAACCATCTCCGCGCACACGTCCCGCCATGTGGAGACGCGCCTATTATTGTCATTATTATTATTATTATTATTATTATTGTTGTTGTTGTTGTTGTTGTTGTTGTTGTTGTTGCAGAGACAAGCTGTGCGCCCAAACAGGTCATTGACAAGCCACGCTCAGTCGGTGCAGAGCCTTCAAAGGAAGTGGAGATTTGCAACCAATTGCCATGATGTCTCGTCGACGTCAAAGGACACAGTATCTGCATGCGCGTGAGTTCGAACGGAGCAGGATGATTGGTCTCCGGGAAAAGTTCGTCGTACCGTGACACTGCAGCTCTTACAGGGCACGCTTCTTTGACAGTGATGGATGTGTCGGACCAGTCGATAGGAGAGGGTCGTACACAGTGACGAGAGGATAGCGGACCTCAAAATCACAGTGCGGGCTGACCGCCTTGTTGTCCGCGTGGCAGTAACCGATAGAACAGCTTCGTCCACTGCGTTGGCTCGAAGTTGCAGCACTACAATGGGAGTGTGTGTGTGTGTGTGTGTGTGTGTGAGAGAGAGAGAGAGAGAGAGAGAGAGAGAGAGAGAGAGGGGGGGGGGGAAAGAGAGAGAGAGAGTGGGTCTGCCTGGACGGTTTGACGCCTTCTGGTGAAGTCTGGACTGGTGGCATGCATACCATTGTTCAGATACCATTAGCGCCTCAGGGTGTTACGGGACACGTGAATGCCGTCACTGGCGTGCTGAGTCGCAAAATTTAGTTTTTTCGGCCGAGTCCCACTTTCAGTTTGTCCTATAGTGACTGAATCACACGTGGTAGACGCCACGGTGGTCACCAAGGCCGGACACCAGGGGCAAGATTTGTATACAGTGCGTATTAGAATTAGTAGCGAAAACTGACAGGGTTGAAACTGTAAGAGGAAAAGGGGGAAAGAGGGGCGCTCGAGTGTTAACTCATGTGGATGGAAACGAATTCTCGAACGGGTGCTGGTGATGACAGGTATCCGGGAGACTGCGTTGCTGAGCGGCCAAACGCCAGATGCGATGGTTGGGGCAGCATTAGCTGTAAGATGCGATCTCGCCTAAGTACTGATGGAAATATGCATAGCAGCCGCTACATGAGGGACCTCTTAGAGCCCAAGGCAATACCCGTTCTTTAGGCAGCGCCACGTGTCATATTTCAGCAAGATAATGCCCGGCCACATATGGAGAGGAATGTGCAAGCCTTCTTCAAAGACAACTGGTACCACTGCATCCCTGGCCTTCGCCTCACGTGTCACCCACGGAACCTGTATGGAATATGATCGGCCGGCAGTTTGTTCGTTCTGGTCCTCTTGCAACCACTGTCGATGCTATGTGGACGCACCCAAAAACATAATGGCAACGTGTTCCCCCAGCACCATATGCAGGTCCTCTGATTCCCTACCACGACGTCTGGAGGCTGTGACTACAGCACGTGACGGTATCACCCTGTACTGTATTCTCAAGGTCAAATTGCATGTACAGTTCGGAAATTCTAAGCATTTCTGTGTTGTCGTGTCCCTAATCTCTGGAATAAATTTCATTGTAATCAAGTCTGCACCTTGATGTTGCAGTTTTCGCATATCTTAGTGTATTCTGTGGAAGTGATGCCCCCACAGCTCCTACATATTTGATACAGGTCTCATTTTAAAATCTCAGAGCTGCTGCTAAGGGTTGTTCTTTACTACCACTGTAGATCACCCTGACGTATCGTAAAATTATTCGCAGCGGCCTAAAATTGCACGGAACAGTCGATAAGTCGCAAAATTTTCTCAAGGGGTCTATTCGTGTAGTAGCACTCCATATACTGACAAACTCCACACGACAAGGTGCGACCTGATTTGCCTGATTGACCGCTCATGAGGAGGATTTTGCTCACATTTCGACAAATACCCTCGTCGTCGTTGCCTTTATGGGTCTAGAGCAGTTTCCCTAGATGTGTTCGTTGCTTGAATGGACTCCAACAGGACTGCGAGGTATGATTGATAGCGAAATATTGTATACAGAATGAAGTTATGATTGGACTAGAAGCTCGAAAACATGCAGTCATATTCACGATGCCAAGTTGAGACAGACACACAGGCAGAGAGTGAGAGTGAGAGAGAGAGAGGGGGGGGGGGGGTGACAGAGAGAGAGATAGAGAGAGAGAGAGAGAGAGAGAGAGATATTAAAACCGATTAGATCGTTCCGGATAGAATTTGAGTCACAGCAGCGTAAGGAAATTTTACCGCGGTGAGTGGAACGGAATGATCTCATAGTCGAGGGCAAGTGAAACGTCGCTTTGAAGTGTATGAGTGAGTGGTCTTGGCGCGCAGCTGCGCTACTCCGCTGTGGCCCGGTACTGCGGTAGCGAGGGCACCGCCAGGAAGGGCCAATCCCTCGTCCCTACAGACACAATGACGTGTAATCGCAGGGAGCGCATCGCATGGCAGCTGTTGCCGCACAGTCAGCGTACGCAACATGCGACGCAGCCGTCACGCTAAGTTCCCCGCAAACAACCACGTGAATGAGCCCTCTTTCATGTTCAGTACGCAGGTTTTGTTACCACAAACCAGTGTCAACGTTCCTGGAGAACCCAATGGAAGTTCAAAGTCAAGCAGCCGCCGGTTTCCTTTATGTAAATTCCAGAGCACGCTGCTGGTCATCATGCAGCTGGTAATGTACACATTCATTTACTTGGGTCGCCTTTTAAGTTTTTACAAAAATTACGAAAGAAACATGTTTTGGCACAAATCGTTTTGTTGCCTCTCAAAATACTACATTTCAAAATTTATAAATATTTCGTACGTTTCACGGAGTGGCCGTGCGGTCTTAGGCGCCTTGTCACGGATTGCGCGGCCTCTTCCGCCGGAGGTTGTGTAAGTCTAGGTACCGATGACTTCAGCGGTTTGGCCCCTTAGGAATTCGCACTTTTTTTTTATTTCGTGCGTTTGAAACAATTCTAGAAACTTTCATACACTGTGATGCTGGTATCTGAAAAATACAATTTTGGAACGATCCAGCAGGTTCTTGTAGCGAAGAAAATCACTGTCCACACAGTTTTTGTTTAGCATGAGAGAACGAAATGAAGTATGCAACTGTCTCTCCATGTATTTTGCTGACCGTTTTCCTTGCGGTGGTCGGACACACGTGTGAGGGGGTGGTTAACATAAAATAAACTTCGTACGAAACCCGACTGTGTTGCGTAAAACAAAATGCCTCTCTTTCCTAAAATTGTGGTATCGATAGCTACAATGCCACGGCTTAGGTACTAGTTCTTAGGTTGGCACTACGACACCGACACAGACGACAGCGCCCTCTAGCCGGCACTGTGCAGCTCTACGAGCGCCGCTCCAGATTCTACCCAGTTGATTCTGAGTAGACGACCAAGCAAGTTAGATTCTCCTTCATAGGGGGCTAGCCATTACAGACTTGGTTACCTCAGTTACTTCAATGATAGTTTGTCCACTACTCGTAGCTGTTAGCGTTGATACCTGTACGGCATCGCACCTACGTGCTCATCTCAGCCAAAGTTAAGTAAGCCTAATGTAATCCTAATTCTGACTATAGTAAACTTGTAAAATCTACCAGCAGTACCGAAGCATTTCATCTTTTCCTGCTCCTACTCACTTCCTACATTCGGCCTACCCTTCAGTTTACAGGAGCAGACCCATGCGCCGCCTTCCAGGCGAGAATTTTTTTTTTTTTTTAAAAAAGCAACTTTGTACACTGCTGTTTCCAAAGAGAAAATACTGATTTGTCACTTCAACACTGTAAGTTCTTCAGTTTCAAGTGAAAAAGTAGGCATTAAAAGGTTAATAGTTAATACCATTTACTTCGTTTATTGAGTTCATAAGTATCACATTTCCTAGCAGTGGCTAGGCCCAAATATAATCACGTTAGCAGCTAAATTTAGTTCAGCTTTCACATTGAAGACTGACATCGTCGTGTTACTTTTAAACAGCTCGCCAGAAAATACCGACTAAAAATGACGACACTAATTTGTCCCGGATTTCGTGTCTAATTACGCGTACCCTCCCCGAGTGAACGGATTATTCACTATTTTCTCCCTACGATTCCACGGAAGACTTGAAAACTCATATTTCATCAACATCTGCAAACTGTTTATATTTTTCTGATGTGTGTCGATGACACTGCCGATTTCCCTCCCCATCCTCCCTTAATCCGAACTTCTGCTCCTTCTGTAATGACTTCGTTGTCGACGGGACGTCAAACACTAGTCTCCTCCTCCTGTTGTGAATCGACTGTTTACGGCCGCTTCACGCGAAATCTGCACGTCGTCTCGCATCAAAACAATGCCTCCTGCAGGAAAAGGCGCGCTCGGCTTGGAATGTTCCCGATAACCACCGGTGCGCAAAGGATTCGATAACTATGTCATACCACAGTCGAAGTAGTGTCCCGTACAAAGTAGTAGGCTGTAAATCCGATGAATATGCGATGGTTTCACATGCTGAGAGACAGATGGCATTGACATCATTATCAATGTTTCGACGTTTTAGCTCGCTTCTCCAGATATCATCGACGACTTGTGACGAATTCTGGTGCGTCATTCAGTATTAACAGTTCTTTGATCCTGCAAAACGGTGATCTCGACAAGTCCATTGCGTCCAAAGAAACAAGCTATAATCCTCTGGGAAGTGTTTCGCGAGCGAAACATTTCTGACGTTTTCAGCGGATCGTGAACACCCAAACAGTTCATTGCTGCTTAGTTTCTAACTCGTATCGCCGACCGAGCGAGGTGGCGCAGTGGTTAGACACTGGACTCGCATTCGGGAGGACGACGGTTCAATCCCGCGTCCGGCCATCCTGATTTAGGTTTTCCGTGATTTCCCTAAATCGTTCCAGGCAAATGCCTGGATGGTTCCTTTCAAAGGGCACGGCCGACTTCCTTTCCCGTCCTTCCCTAACCCGATGAGACCGATGACCTCGCTGTCTGGTCTCCTTCCCCCAAACCAACCCAACTCGTATCGCCTATCCATGTTTCGTCTCCTATTAAGCAGTGTGCGAATTGTGCATTCCTCGATCGAATTTTTTCTTCTTTTGTTCATTTCCTTGCACCAAATTGTGCAGAATCCATCGGGGCAACTGATGTTTCACAGCTAAAGAATGTACTGCAGTATACGATACGCCAAAGGATACTCTTCGGGAAATTTTTTTATGTTCTCGATATAGCGAGACCCCGTAAGCTGTCCGTATAGCGTAATGCCAAAAGCGATAGTTTGTTAGGTGAATCTATCAGTCACGGACTGACTCAAAGCAACGGATTGACGTATGTTATAAAATAGTTTAGTACAATGGCCACCTGGTTTTTAGGTTTTTCAGTTCCGTTTGGAAGGACATCAAGATTCTTTCTTTCATCATCTTAAAAGCGCAACCTTCAAATAAATAACAATAGACTCTACACGGTTCGCTTATATTGCTTAACTGTCAGAGTTCTTTCACCGTGCAGACTGGGGTGCCACTTTCAGGTGTGAGACGCGCGCTGAAGAGGATAGCGCAAAGAACCTCGCTCCATCAGCCCCATGTCATACCTCCAGAAAGTAGTTCAGAAAATGTGTGTGAAATCTTATGGGACTTAACTGCTAAGGTCATCAGTCCCTAAGCTTACACGCTACTTAACCTAAATTATCCTAAGGACAGACACACACACCCATGCCCGAGGGAGGACTCGAACCACCGCCGGGACCAGCCGCACAGTCAGAAAGTAGTTCGAGAGCTAGCGTAGAATGCACATCAAACGGTTTTACTTACTCTCCCTAACGGTGTATAAAGTCTCTTCACTGCAGTCAGGAGAGGCTATAAAGTGCTAACACAGAATATAAAGAACCAAATAGCAAAAGTTGAGAAACCTTCAGATAGTTACACTTCCCTAAAGACTTTCTTGCAGCAACGTTGTTTTACGCAGAAGAAATCAAAAAATTAGACATAGTCAACATTACTTTAACTAAAAGTCCAGAAGATGTCCCAACGGAGTGGGACACACATCAAATTGCTGCACGCAGAAGATTGTGGCCTCGTCTTATTCAGACGGTCGCAGCCACTATTACACACGAAATTAGTGTCGTCTCCTGCTGCCGTTAGCTGCGTGATGCTATACGCTTGAAGTAATTATTGCCGATTTAAAATACTAATCTTCGTGGACAAACATTTCTGTTTTCTTCAGGAAGTGATGTGATGTGATTCACCAGTCACATAAAACAAATAATAATAACAACAACAACAATAATAATAATAATAATAATAATAATAAAACGGTACAGCACTTTCCTGGTGTGGCAGGTACATTTTTCAGTGTAGATTAGAGGGACCAAATGGAAAGTAAGTCGTTGTACGGAGTATGTTTTACGATTTGATAATCAGAGGTAACGATGAAGTTTTAGCTTCGCGTCTGCGTCGTAAATCCGAGCTATTTTTGCCAGGCACTTGCTGCAGACGTACTCGTATCGGACACGTGGAGAGCGTTCAGGTAACAGCGAACACCTGCCGGCCTACTCGGGCTTGACTTTGCCGTGTGTCTGGGATACTGGAGATTTCCGATGTTGCTAGCTTGCTAGCTGGATGGACTACTATGCTGGCAGACGCAGAAAACGTTCTCTCTCGCTACAAATGCATGTACTGAAGGGTATCACATGTAGAATACGACAGTAAACGTATGGCTCTTCAGCTGAGCATTCAACCGCCTTGTCACCGAACTTGGTGTGTCGCGAATACATGTCAGATGTGTCGCGAGATTTTTAATGTCTTCCAATCTCCCGCAGATAAAATATCAAGAACATTAAAAAAACTGCCGTCAAATCGTTTCTTGGAGTAGCTCAATTTGTAAGACGTTGCACAACATCATACTTCATCATACGGATAACAATAAAAAAAATATTGTATGTACTTTGTGTTCGCTTTTTTGCATTAGGAAAACAGTCACGTGTAGGAGTGTCCTGAAAGTTTGAAACGTAAGGTGGTTTGCCCCAAGGAAAGAAAGAGGAAAGAAAGAAAAGATTGAGAAAAGCGGCCTTACATCAAAGCCCATACCGTTGAAATCACCAATAACGCTTTATATCCGTTTGGAAGATCGGAATTTATACTGAAAAGTTCGCCATGACCATTGAATCGTGCGCCTTTGATACCTTCATTTCTTTAGTAGTGTATCGTTATTTGGTGTTAAGAAATTAAAAAATCTGCACAGAGTTGGTTGCGCAATAATTAAGCAGTTAGCTCGTATTGACAATGCAACTTTCTTGATCTAGGTTTTCTTCCTCGTCCAGTCGAATGGGTGGCTCAGCAATTGAGGCAACTGGCTCGTATTCCCCGTACAACTTTCCTGAGGTAGGTTTCTTTCCTCATTCAGCCAGACGTACTGCTCATCTCTAACGTTGTTCATGTCGACGGTTCGTTAGGCGGTACCCTTTCCCTCTTCTTTGTGAGAAATGTTAAGGAGAGTTAGTTCTGAACGACACAACGCTTGATTATTGCGAAATCAACCACTGTTCGAGCATCGCACCGGTTTTTTTTCTCCTCTCCTCTCCTTGACGCAGAAATGTTGCTGATTTACAAGCCCTTAATGAAGTTTCGAATAAAATGCGGGAGACTTTGCTCAACGAACAATACGTGATTGTCCTTTAAGTTTCCATTTTCAACAACGCTGTTAGGGTATTACACGGAGACGTAAGAGTCTTTGATTGCCGTTAGGAACAAGAACAACATAACTACATATACCGTCTGTCCGGAATGTTCCCGGAATGATTTGGTGTGTAAGCGACGTCATCGCAGTTAGTTAGAACTGTAAACAGCAGATGTGCAATCGAGAAGAGACAGTAGTATGCCAAAGTTGTTGTGGTGTCACAGATCGCAGTGGAGCAACGAACTGAACATCTCTAAACTGTTCAGGCATTCTCTAGAATGTTAAGAAGAAGACAAAAGTGGGTGGTATGTTTGTCTCGCACAGGTTGACTACCTAACAAAAACAGACTCGTGGACGCCTGCCGTGACGTGACTGAGAAGAAAAACGCGGACAATTATTTTCTGGATAAATCATCAGGGCTGACGAGTCGTCTTACCAATAGGAACCAACCACGAAACGACAAAGTGCAGAAACTCGCATGAGGAGTCAACGCTTTGACGACGTAACAGACATCATTCAAGACTGTGTGACGGCCAAGTTGAACATCATCCTAAAGGAGGACTTCTCCGACGGTTCCACATAGTTATATGAAAGTTCTGTGCGTTGTAATCAAGCTTTTTCGGGACGGATGAGTGTGTAAAACACCCAAAGCATTTTTTAATGCAATCTAGAAATTTTTTGAGCTGCAGGGACCCCTACCTCCTCTAGATTTTTCCAGTGATGTTAAACGCGTGTGCTGTTGGAGGGTTTATATCAGAAACAGACCAAACTTTCACTGTTAACGACACTAGGCCCTGATTTGTTTACAGCATTGATGCACATAAACTGTTGCTACGACGTGTGTAGAACACGCTGAAGATAAGACAGATTTCGAAATAACAGCACCGACATGCTCCCAACAACACGACTGTTCCCAATTGATAACTGCCCTAATGTCGGGCGGGCTGCTCGAGATCCAGCTCGGTGTAAAACTCAGTTACTTTCAGGCAAATCAAAGCAAACTTGGAAGTGGGGCAAAGGGATTTAAAATTGGGAAAATATGGGCGAGAACGACCAGTTTCAGAGTTTGCCTTACAGCCAAGAGAGCCTCCCGAAAAAGTTAGTCGGAACTTGAAGGTCTGAGCTGTTTCTAATTTTTTGGGCGGTCGGTATACCTCCGAGCAAAAATAAGAAGACGTTGTGTTGTGTAACATGGTGAAGTCGACTATTTGCCTAACATATAATGTAGTGTACTACGAGGATTCACGACTTCGACATTTAAATATTTACACAATCATTTTATAGGGAGGTTTCATTGAAGACGAGATGTAAATATATTAAACACTGCACATGATCGCCGTAGAGGACACTCAAAATAAGAAGGTAGTAACCTCAGTGACCTGTTCGAGATGATAGGTTTTGCTATCTCCGAGGGAGTCTTATCTCATTTCTGCCGTTATCAATCGGGAACAGTCTTGTTGTTGTTGGGATGCATCACGCCGGTGCTGTTATTTCGAAATCTGTCTGATCTTCAGCGTGGCCCACACACACACACACACACACACACACACACACACACACACACACACACACACGTGCACGACTCACGAGTTCAGTTCAGAAGTCACCATATCTTTTATTTCCACAGACAGCGACTTTAACTAGAAATGTATCTGAAAAACGTTCTTATCAATAGTCACTTTCTATAATCCGCTCGATGTCTCCATTACTTGGAGAACTGGTAATCGTCTTACATTCGTAGCGATCACTGAGTCATCTCACTTATTCTTGTGCTCAGGCTTCTTATGTTAACGCTTCATGCTATGTCAGATAACGCTGCAAGGGAAAAGACGTATTAGTTGCTATAGCTCTTTCGAATCAGTTCCGATTCGCTGTTGTATTGTGAGAGACTACCTTTCAGTATGATCGTACCCGATTTAAGGTAATTAAAGCATCTACAGAAACAAATTTTACTTGCGCATCAACATAGTTTGTAAGCTCCATATATTAGAGCAAAGATTACAAATACTTAGCGAGTTACCGCAGTTGTGAATGTAGTGGACTTTAAACCAAAAGAAATGGGTCTTCAAACCTGGTTCCAGTCATGCACTTGGGTTTTCCGTGGCTTCCCTAAGTGTTTCTAAGGCGAAAGTTTTCTTCACCATCCTTACCGCACCTGTGCGGATGCCCCGTATCTGATGACTTCGAATCGATGGACGACTAAATCCTAATCCTCCTCCCCTTTATTTACGAGAGGAGAAGATTCCATTCTGGTTGAGGTTTTCCGCACTTCCCCTAAATACTTCAGACGATAGTCGATACCAATTCTCTTCTCATTATTGGTATTGCTTCTTTGATATAGTCTTCTTTATCTGCTGGATGATTTATTTGTAAATATTTTTTTTTGTTTGCTTCTTCCCCTACAAGTTCCCTCCTCCTGTATATCGTTTTGTATGCACAGGGGTAGTTCTTCTTCCTGGTCCACTTCAGCTGCAACTAACTGGTACTGTCCTGCTGGTTTCTTTGTTACTTCTACTTTAATCAGGATTTACACCTAATTTCATCTTTTAGGGCAAGTTTTCTTAATATCTAAAGCTATCGTGTCCTCGCCCTTCTCCCCACTTCACGTCCAAAAATGGAAGTATCCTTCTTTCCACTCCCTTGTACTCGTACAGTTAATTTGAAGTCCCATTCCTCGTTATTTTTCCATTAATTTTTTCATCTGCCTTTCTTCACAAGGATCACCCTTTTACCCTGCATTGGGTGCGTACGCTTGTGTTACAGGTAGACGCGCTTATGGTAGTTGTCATGTATCTAGAATAAGGAAAACAATTTTGAAATGATTCCTTCATTTATTTGACAAAAAGGTTAATTACAGGCTGTACTTTCGATTGTTCGCGGGTTCTGCTGATTATAAAGGACTTTCTTTCATGACCGCTGGGCTGATTCTAAGCATGTTACACAAATGTGTAGGAGATGTTCTTCGCAAACCAGTCTCCTACATTTCAAACGCCACTTCCTCGTAGTTTTCTCTCTTCCTCTTCCACACGCGTAACACAGTCCTGTGGAGCCTGATGGCTTCTCTAGATCGACTCTTTCCCTTCCTCAACACCAAGTAACGGTCGGCCCCTTCTCGTTATTTCAATATGATCTTGCGGAATAGAGCATGCTTATTGTACCTAAAATTTAATCATTTTTCAAGCATATCTCCCCCCCCCGCCTCCCCCCCCCCCCCCCCACACACACACAAAACCACCTTCGTGACAACTGAGAACAACTTATTGTATCCTCATAACTCACCTTAGACGAAATGAATCTAGTTTCCTTATCATTCACATCTTTTTACCGATTCATTGTTGTGGCACTTGCCATCACGTCATCAATTTCATGATCACTTTCATTAGAACGCTTATCCAGCTCCTCCTCTTCCTTCTCAAGCCACTGCAAAACAACATTCGTATCTTTTGTCGTTTCCACCTTCCGACGTTTTGGAGTTTTAATTGTTACGTATATAGGCTTGCAGTTGACAACTGTCAGCCCAATCTGCTTTTGCAGAGAGATTTGTTTCTTACAAACTGTTGACGGGAAAAGTAAGCGTGCTGCTCCACCAACAGTAACGTGCACCTGCTGAAAGATGCGACTCCGAAAATCAGCGAACAATGTTGCAAATGTGCGAAAAATATCGCTAGGGGACACCTGTACCCGACGCACTTAGTGTACGCCAAGTTTTTCTAAACGTCTACAAGGTGGCGCTATTAAAACGTGACATTACAGTTTCTTAAAAATGTCATTTTTTTCACTTTGATCACAATTACAGATAAGAAATTGTTCATTTACATTGAGCATGCAAAGAAACAGTGCGGTGAAAAGTGCAAAATTAACGTGGAAATTTTCGCTGGATGATATTTTTACGATTGCCGTTCCGGCCTAACTTGAAAACAATGCCATGAATCATTTCATTCAACTTCGGGTAGTCAGTCATCTTCAGATAAGACTGCTTACAATTAGTTAGTTGGCAGAATTTCGTAGCGACCGTGCTTCCTTCAACGATAAATTTCGTGAAGATCGGCTCAAATCGGTTGTTGTTAAAAAGGAGCTGCAACGGCCGTATACAGCGTCGTAACAGGAGACGAACCTTGGGGTATATTTGCACGAGCCTGAGAGCAACCAGTAACGAATCATCTGGGTGTTTAAAAGGTAAGTCGACACCAACAAAAGTGGTTCGTTCGCGATGCCACGAAAGTGATCGCTTGTTTCTTTGACTACAATGGATATGTAGCATCCATTGCCTTAGAACACCTAAGAACAGTTAATGCTGACTAGTACACAACCATTTGTTTGCCACAAGTCATCGACGAAATCGGTTAAAACAACCGAAAACGTCTCATCAGTCTTCATAATGACAGCGCCAATTGACACAAGCCAGCTAATCGAGTATTCGAGGAGAAAAAATTGTATAAATGTCTCATTGTCCCTGTTAATCTGATTTTTCGCGTAACGATTGCATTTTGTTCCTTTGTCAGAAAAAAAATTGTGGACACCTATTTTGATTACATCAAAAACCTCCAGAAACCATGATTTTTTCTTTACCAATATCATAACGGAAAAATGTGTCGGGAATTGTTTCGAAAGCTTGCAAAAATCTCTGTATTTTAAAGACACACATTTTGAGTATCTTCGTATCGAATCGTTAAAAAAAAAAAAAAAAAAGTTTTACATTTCAGTGGTTCTAGAAAGATGTAAGAGAGGTCCCTTGTACCTGCATGTATTACACACAGCTGTTACGGTGTCTCGTGACATTCAGATTTTTTCATTGTCGACAGTTACCTTCATTGGTAAGGTGACAGAGAGATCCCGCAAACTGCAAATGTGTATTCCAATACCTGGTGTAGTTAATCCCTGTGATGCCATCACTATCAACATGTGCTATGGAGAAACCGTTCTGTGGCCATTTCTTTAAACGGCTGGCTTTTGCTGTGTCTGTTTCTACATCTACATATGCATCTATATCTGTACTGCGCAGTTTTGTGGCTGAGAGTATTTTGTGTACCACTTTCACTTCCCCCTTTTCCTGTTCCATTGCCGAATTGTTCGCAGGAAGAAAGATTGTTAGTAAGCCTTCATGTCAGCTCTAGTATCTATAATTTTACATTCTTAATCTTCAGCGAATTATACGTAGGAGGTAGCAATATATTGACTAACTCTTCTGGGAACAAACTCTCTCGGAACTTTAACCGTAAAGCACACTGTGGTGCAGAACGCCTCTTACGCAAAGTCCGCCACTGGAGTTGGCCGAGCATCGCCGTCACACTTTCACGCTTGCTAAATGAACCAGTAACGAAACGCACAGCTCTTCTTTGGATCTTCTCTTATTTCCTCAAGCAATCCTCTCTGGTGCGGATCCCAGATTGACGAGTCCAAGTACTGAAGCTGAGCTGGAATCATTGCGCTAGCAGTTACCTTCCCGGTGACGTGCCCCGTGCCTGAGGTGAGCAGGGAAAGGTACTGCGAGACCGGGCAACCGGCATTCCGTTCGCCTCTCGCGACCTTGTAAGTCGGCGGGACGGAGGCGTAAGCCACTAAATTTGCCACCGCACCGCAGCGCCCTGGGGCGCACGGCAGATCGGAACGTGACGTCACATTACGTGACGTCACGTGACGCGGCCGGGTCACGGCTGCTGATTCGCGCCGCCGTAGCGGATCTCCGGTACCATTAGCGCAAGTGGCTGAATAACTCTCCGCCGTCGTTGCCAGTTGCTACCATGTCGTGTCTGAGAACATGGGAGTCGCCGATTCCATTCTCATATCAACATGAGGTATGATAATGATCATATTACCTTTTTTTTTTTCTACCGTGATCCAAGCGAGGCCAACTAAAAATACAGACTGTGGCGCGTACGTGATAGCATGCGACACTACAGGTCTTACGTGCGCCAACAACCGTATCCGGCGGCGAGAGAGTAACTATCTCATACGAATTTAATAATTCAGACGAGTTTAAATGCATGGAAGCTCTCGACAACCCACGACCAAGTTAAGACCTGTAGTGGGTACTTTCCAATTACATATTGATCTTCCCCGTGAGCCCTGCACGGAGCCTAGCGTTCGCAAAGTGTGGCGGACAAGGCGGCTTCTGTGACGTCGCAACTTCGTTGCAGGGCCTGTATTTCTCGTGGGCCCCGACATAGAGGGACATACCATTTGCGCGAAAATTTCGTTACTACTCACTTGCTTTGTTGTCGAGAAAACGTCTCATCTCGAAATTTTTCGTCCGACTTCGAAATTGAAAATAATGTGTGGAAACTAGGTCGAGGTTGTCTTACGGTGGATCAGTGAGGCTGCAGTTTGTGACTGTTAAATTTCTATTAAGACGAAGTACAGATAGTGTTGAGGATCAGTGGACAAAGTTCAAAACCGTCGTACAATATGCGTTACGGAAGCAAAGGGAACTTCACAGCAAACATAAACATAGCCAAAGCCTTGCAAACAAACAAAAATTACACGAAGCGAAATGTAGTGGCTATGCGAGAGGCGTTCAACGAATTCGAAAGTAAAATTCTGTGTACTGACTTGGCAGAAAATACTAAGGAATTTTGGTCTTATGTCAAAGCGGTTTGTGGATCAAAACAAAATGCCTAGACACTCTGTGACCAAAGTAGTACTGAAAGAGAGGATGATAGACTAAAGGCCGAAATACTAAATGTCTTTTTCCAAAGCTGTTTCACAGAGGAAGACTGCACTGTAGTTCCTTCTCTAGATTGTCGCACAGATGACAAAATGGTAGATATCGAAATAGACGACAGAGGGATAGAGAAACAATTAAAATCGCTCAAAAGAGGAAAGGCCGCTGGACCTGATGGGATACCAGTTCGATTTTACACAGAGTACGCGAAGGAACTTGCCCCCCTTCTTGCAGCGGTGTACCGTAGGTCTCTAGAAGAGCGTAGCGTTCCAAAGGATTGGAAAAGGGCACAGGTCATCCCCGTTTTCAAGAAGGGACGTCGAACAGATGTGCAGAACTATAGACGTATATCTCGAACGTCGATCAGTTGTAGAATTTTGGAACACGTATTGTGTTCAAGTATAATGACTTTTTCTGGAGAAGAGAAATCTACTCTGTAGGAATCAGCATGGGTTTCGAAAAAGACGATCGTGTGAAACCCAGCTCGCGCTATTCGTCCACGAGACTCAGAGGGCCATAGACACGGGTTCCCAGGTAGATGCCGTGTTTCTTGACTTCCGCAAGGCGTTCGATACAGTTCCCCACAATCGTTTAATGAACAAAGTAAGAGCATATGGACTATCAGACCAATTGTGTGATTGGATTGAAGAGTTCCTAGATAACAGAATGCAGAATATCATTCTCATTGGAGAGAAGTCTTCCGAAGTAAGAGTGATTTCAGGTATGCCGCAGGGGAGTGTCGTAGGACCGTTGCAATTCGCAATATGTACAAATGACCTTGTGGATAACATCGGAAGTTCGCTGAGGCTATTAGCGGATGATGCTGTAGTATATCGAAAGGTTGTAGTAATAGAAAATTGTACTGAAATGCAGGAAAATTTGCTACGAACTGACGCATGGTGCAGTCAATGGCAATTGAATTTCAATGTAGACAAGTGTGATGTGCTGCGAATACATAGAACGAAAGATCCTTTATCATTTAGCTACAATATAGCAGGTCAGCAACTGGAAGCAGTTAATTCCATAAATTATCTGGGAATACGAATTAGGAGTGATTTAAAATGGAATGATCATATAAAGTTGATCGTCGGTAAAACAGATGCCAGACTGAGATTCATTGGAAGAATCCTAAGGAAATGCAGTCCGAAAACAAAGGAAGTAGGTTACAGTACACTTGTTCGCCCACTGCTTGAATACTGCTCAGCAGTGTGGGATCCGTACCAGATAGGGTTGATAGAAGAAATAGAGAAGATCCAACGGAGAGGAGCGCGCTTCGTTACAGGATCATTTAGTAATCGAAGCGTTACGGAGATGATAAACTCCAGTGGAAGACTCTGCAAGAGAGACGCTCAGTAGCTCGGTACGGGCTTTTGTTGAAGTTTCGAAAACATACCTTCACCGAGGAGTCAAGCAGTATATTGCTCCCTCGTAAGTATATCTCGCGTAGAGACCATGAGGATAAAATCAGATAGATTAGAGCCCACACAGAGGCATACCGACAATCTTTCTTTCCACGAACAATACGAGACTGGAATAGAAGGGACAACCGATAGAGGTACTCAAGGTACCCTCCGCCACACACCGCCAGGTGGCTTGCGGAGTATGGATGTAGATGTAGATGCATGAAATCGCAGTTACATGTGAGCCTGTGATCGAAACATGCCTACGGCGTACGGAGAAGATTACATTTGGTAAGAACTATTACGAAGAAGCTGCATAAACTGGACCGACCACGTGATTCACGTAGCGGGAGAAGGAAAACAATGAACCGTTACTCGAAGATTTGGCGAGGCGCAGCTATTCTGCAAAGGCGGGAGCTGTGATGACACCTGAGCTTTCCGTACTGAGTAGGCCTATTTTGTTTCCGGCTCGTCTTAAATGAGCTGAGGAATATGGAACAGTTGAAAGATGAACTATAGGAATCGATACACATTTATTTTGTCGGTATGTTTGCGATGCGAAGATTGTCATTGGACTTAGCATGGTACTTCGCAAATCAGGTAGCACGCAACAACTGAAGCTTTGCCTTCCACACATCTAGAACTTGCCATTGCGAAAGAGTCACCTACGTGGCACGCAGAAACAGCATTGTCAAAGTCTGACCATTAAGGAAGAGAGCAAGGGAGCACAGTATTACCAGTACGAGTTACCCACTCCCACACACCATCTTGCGATGTATTCTGGTGCGTGCATGCAGATTTGGTTCAGATTATTTGCAGACAGGCAAAGAACACATTAGCTCAATTAAACCACGCTTATTGACAGACTGCATTGTTCAGACATTTGGGGTACAGATGGCTTTGCTCAAGAAAGAGCTAGTCGCTATGGCTTGTGTAATACTTTGCGAGCTAAAAAATCTTATTTTAAAACATCTAAAATTGGACGCCTATATTCAAATTCCGGGGAGGCACACAAGAATAACGTTCCAACTTTCCTATATCGCAACCAGACCTGTGTACATATTCGACGCAGGCCGGTTGCTAAATTACTTGCCCACTCGCCGTCTGTGCTGACACAGGGTCGTTCGGATCAGCAGGGAGGGGTCGCTTTCCAGCTGCAGTGGCCAGCGAGAGCCAACGCTCAGCCAGTTCCGCGAGTCGGTTTGCAGGCTTTGTGGGCGTCGCTCGTGGGCGATCCGCTTGTTGTCTGCCTCTGCGGACGGAGGAACGAGTTTCCCCTGTCGGCTGAATCCCACGGCCAGTCTGCAGTTATCCACAATCTCAAATCGGTAATCACCTTACCTGCTTACCATGCAAACGTTTACAGGGACGTTGAGAGCGCATTCGGAGGTATAGGTACGTGATCCGATCACTAATGTTCTTTGATTCTCTAATGGCACTGTCAAGGTTTAAATTAAAAGGAGTGAGCGATAAACTACCCCTTATCGTAAATCTACGTATGTTAGTTTTCGCTGTAAATAACGTGCCATATGCGGACAGCATACCGACCGAGATGGGACATTGCTGACATGGGACTCGCATTCGAGAGTGCGACAGTCCTAAACCACACCCAACCATCCATCTTTAGGTTGTCCTTATTTTTCCATGAATTATTGAAGACAAATACTGGGGTAGTTCTTTTGAAACGGAGAGGGTCGATTTCGTTTCCCATACTTCCTTGATCCGAGCCTTTGCTCCGTCTTTAACGAACTCGTTGCCGACGGGACCTTGAATTCTAGTCTTCCGTATTTCTGTACCTACAAGTAATTCAGCGCCCTCCCATCCCACCCCCACACCTCAACACCCAGCATTCCTTAAAGAATTCAAGAGCTAACTAGATTTTGACGCATCTCAGAGATTCTCTGATCATGTGTGCTGAACTATCAGTCGTACAATGATGCAATTGTGCGGATACACCCAGTGTTCTAAGTGGATACTGTCAGCAAAATATGTTGGGAATAAAAGTAGTAGTAAAGAAATAATCAATTAAAATGTCATACCGGATGCTTAAGTTTTGCAACATGAACGTTGGAGTGTGGCAAGCCATAAACTTTCTTCCCTTTCATTGTGTGTGTGTGTGTGTGTGTGTGTGTGTGTGTGTGTGTGTGTGTGTGTGTGTGTGTGTCGCTAAGAGCTCTTATTCTCAAATATTGGATGAATATAATCTGGGTAATTTGCGCGCAGAGAGTTACGCTACTTCAAGACATAGGCCCTATACACAGTTTCTAACTGCAATACTTGCCGTACTGTGTTAACATTTTGAGTATCAGTGGCTACTGCCTCAGACCACCACTCGATTTTTTTTTCCTTGTAGTGTCAGAGCTTTTCGCATGTAACCACCTATAGTATTTTAAGACAAAGACATCTAGCTGTATGCTAAGGTACGTCTACGAATGTAGTACATTGTAGCAGTCACTTACTAAGAAACTTCCTGACAGATTAAAACTGTGTGCTGGACTGAGACTCGAACTCGGGACCTTTCCCTTTCACGGGCAACTGCTCTACCAACTAAGCTACCCTAGCACGACTCACGACCAGTCCTCACAGCTTCAATTCTGTCAGTACCTCGTCTCCTACCTTACTAGTCGGTGCGGAGATAGCGCTACGCGATTTAAGGAGCTTGTGGCATTTGGCCCTTCTCTCTCTCTCTCTCTCTCTCTCTCTCTCTCTCTCTCTCTCTCTCTCTCTCCCCTCCCTTAGTAGTAGTAGTAGTAGTAGTAGTAGTAGTAGTAGTAGTAGTAGTAGTAGCAGGTAACCATATTGAGGAGATCATTGATAGTGAAAGTAACCTGAAGTTACTGTTACGTAGATTTGACTTTGTACTATTGCTTTTATGGTGGTGGTAACCATGTAACCATATTGAGGAGATCGTAGACAGTGAAAGTAGATATACCTGAAGTTACTGTTACGTAAATTTAACTCTGTACTATTGCTTTTATGAGGGGTTTCGAAATGTAACCACAGGGGCAGTATGTACTTTTGATATAGATTTATTACATTTTTTGGTCCACTTTTGCATGTTAGGGCTATATTTTGTGCATTATGAGGTCATTGGAGTTTCGACATATGGGATTCTGACCAGGAAAAATGTGAAATTGGTTCGAAATATATCACTTGAAATGACGGGAGGTTAAAGTTTTATTTATCATTGGTTTCACAAGAAAATCTCCTTAAAACAATGGATTGTTTACTTTCTGCCAATTTCGTCTTTTACTCGTTGCTTACTTTGATAATAAAGATCAATTTTGTGAAAAAGTTTAAAATATTTTTTTTCATTTTTTTGGGGACTCAGAGGGTTAAATCTGTAAAGCAGGGTTATAGCTCTCAATCAGTAGGTTACGAAAGCACTTTGCTGTCGGTCAGTAACTATGCGAAATATCGAAAACCGAAATTTTATTGCCTCTGGAAGCAGTTAGATAGGAAACGTGTCAAGTGGGAGTGTGAAGCATGGTAGCCATTCAGTGTGCAGATTTTGCCTGCCCCTCGTCAGACGGTGGACAACCTCTGTAAACCAGATGTCTGAGAAGTTCTGTGAAGTATCGGCGGGGAAAATAAAGTGGGCGGTGGTCCCAGAAATCAGGAACAAGGTGAGAGAAGAATGGTGCATGCTGAAGGAAAGGAGCAATTAATTACTCTGTCACCTTCGTGCAGTAAAAGAATGAGGCCTCCTTCGCATGTACATGTTGAACAAAGAACAAGCAAAATCGCCCCGCGGCCTTGAACAGTCGCGTGTCTTCCCGTGCTCCATCGCCGGCGCTTCTTCTCCGCCCACGTCGCTCAACTCGACGTGGCGTGACCTTGTCTTACCAGCCACCTGACACGCTTCCCTCAGAGCAGTTCTTCCGAAACGCTACTGGCTCCTAGGCGACAGTTATATGAGCATTTTACGCTGTTAGATTCCGTCTGGAACGAGAGTGGAGTGACTTGATGAGGGGCTACCGCGTAAAATTTTTCTATGCTTGCGGCCGTGGTTTGATTGTTACATATGGTTTCGAGGGACTTCCGCCCTCCATCTCGTGGTCAGCTCTTGCATGTCAGCGCTGCTGCCTAACGAGTCTCCAGTACTAAGTACTGGAGAAATGTCTGGCAGGCGGATCAGTTTGTCCAGCGCTAAGTGAGCCTTTTATGACTTTGACAATAATTTAAGTAATTCAACAACGTATGCCATAATGCATTATAGTCTGCTTTGAACGACACTGAGGCAACACAAATCATGGGATAGCGATATGCTCATATACAGATGGCAGTAGTAACGCGTAAACAAGGTATAAAAGTGCAGTGCGTTGGCGGAGCTGTCATTTGTACTCAAGTGATTCATATGAAAAAGTTCCCGACGTGATTATGGCCGCACGACGGAAATTGACAGACTTTGGACGTGGGATGGTAGCTGGAGCTAGAAGCATTGGACATTGCATTTCGGAAATCGTTAGGGAATTCAATATTCCGAGATTAAGTGTCAAGAGTGTGCCGAGAATACCAAATTTGGGGCATTACCTCTCACCACGGACAGTGCACATGCCGACGGCCTTCGCTTAATGACCAAGAGCAGCGACGTTCGTGTAGAATGGTCAGTGGTAAGAGACAAACAACACTACGTGAAATAACGGCAGAAATCAATGTGGGACTGGCGACGAACGTATCCGTTAGGACAGTCCGACGAAATTTTGTGTTAATGGACTACGGCAGCAGAAGACCGACGCGATTGCCTTTGCTAACAGCATGACATCACCTGCAACGCCTCTCCAGCGCGCGTAACCACATCGATTGGACCCAAGACGACCGCTTCTAAGAGGTGATGGTAGGGTTCCAGTGTGACGCAGACCCTACTAGACGATGGAGTCAAGTTGTCAACAAGGCACTGTGCAAGATGGTGGCTCCCTAATGGTGTGGTCGTGTTTACCTGGAATGGACTGGGTCCTGTGGTCTAGCTGAACGAATCATGGGCTGGAAATGGTTCGGCTACTTGGAAACCATTCGCAGCCATTGATGGAATTCATGTTCCCAAAAAACGATGGAATTTTTATCGATGACAATGAACCATAGTTGTTCGCGGTTGGTTTGAAGAACATTCTGGACGATTGGAGCGAATGATTTGGCCACCCAGATCGCCTGAATGAATCCCATCCAACATTTATGGGGCATAATCCAGAGATCAGTTGGTGCACAAAATCGTGCACCGACAATACTTTCGCAATTATCGACGGCTATAGAGGCAGCCTGGCTCAATATTTCTGCAGGGGACTTCCAATGACTTGTTGAGTGCATGCCACGTCGAGTTGCTGCACAATGTCGGCCAAAAGGAGGTCCGACACGATGTCAGGAGGTATCTCATGGTTTATGTCACCTTATTGTATACTATTAGTAACAACGTATCGGTAGTGTGATTTCGCCCCGCAAACCTGGCAAACTTGTCTCTTTAGGAAGTAATGAGTCTGTGTGTTTCAGTTGTATCGACCGCACATCGATTTCTGTGCTCTGTGCATGGATGCCTGTGTAATCCTGTATACCTGGTCCGTAGCATTACTTCCCATGTTCTTTCCATATGGTAAACTGAAGCACAATTCTGACTGAAGGATCTGAACAACTGGACGGCATCTTGACCACCTCACCTCGGGCGAGGTGAGAGTCATGTGAATGTAGTTGAAATCGGCAACTTTTGTCTTAAACACAATATCATCAGCAGCAATTGATAGCTACTCAATGGGGAACGAAAAAGTCACACTGAGTTTCTCATTGGGATTGATGATATTAAGACTCCACTGTAGTTTAGGTGCGCTGCCCTTCCACTGTACGCAGCTGATGATTCCTCTGCGTTCTGATGTCATTTTTATGGCATTACTCCACCTCCAATAAAAAAACTAAGTGGGTGCCTTGTGCACTGGAGGGATGTGTGACGTCAGCAGTGCCGTCGTTTCGTGGTAACATTTTGCATTTCCTTGTCTCTCTTCTTTTGTTTTAGGCGAGCTATTCTTAAGGTTCTTATGGAGAATACTTAGTACATCTGAAATGTGGGGAAAAATTCGAAATGAATAATCTGATTATGGAAAGCGTTGGACGCGGCCTTGCAGGTGACATTCCAGGGCATTCTTACACCGTTATGCACGTAGAGCGTTAAGTTCGGAAGGAGTTGCCTGAGAGTGCAAATCGTGACCGCTGGAGAAAAAGAAACATGTGCTGTTTTTGCAGTAAGGGTTATATTAAGATGGTACCGAAGGTTTCGTGGACATCACCCATTTTGATGATTCGGCTCTTAGAATTCCTGGCCGGCAGACTGCCCTTGGTCGGAAGGACAAACGATTTTGTGTCTGGTTCGGACGGAGAGTTGTCTCGTTACATGCCCTTTGAGCCGATTAAGGTTAACAGAGCCGCTCCGTCTGGTTCGTCAACATGCCGTGCACTCTGACTTCTGTTAAACAACGCGTCCACGTGTCAGTCCCCCTGGCTGTGATGCTGTTCACTGGGATTGCGTCGACACGATTTGCTTGTCCATGAAGTCTGTGGTCGAGTTTAACCAGACTACAAAACTGTAAGAGAAACTTCAACTCTAATTTAGAAGATACTACATATAACTCATTATGAACTTTGTAGTTCTTGTTTCCATGGGAACTTAATGATTTAGCCGACACGGTGTTCTCATTTCTCTCCGGCTGTTACATCAATTCCTTATTCAGTAGTCAATGTGGTCCTCCGGTCTTTCTTCACGAAACAGGTTCTTGCCTTCTCAAGGACTTTGCTGTGTTACAACCCTCGATCTTTCAGTGTTTCTCGTGTAAAGATACGACCCAAGATCCTGACGTCACTCATGTACTGTAAATGTACAGTCTCAAACATGGCGTGCGCGCGCTATATTGTTATGACTGCTACTCTTAATTTAATTTGAAAGGTTAAAGTTCGTATCTTTCTTATGAGATATTTTATTTATGCACTACGTGTCTTCGCGATTCCCCCCCCCCCTCCATTCATCACCAGGTTGAAGGTATCTTTCACATACCTGTTGTAAATGGAGATAACTGCGTGATTCTGTGCAACAGCTCACGAGGTGAGCAGAGAATTAAATCGGGCTTGCATTTTATTTCAAGCAACTTAGGGCAACGTAGGCTATCACATGTAAGAAAACAAAGCCGGGATGTGTAGCGTGTTTCTCGCACAGGGTAAGCGTCAGAAACACTTTATAATACTGTCATAGACGCATGGATGGTGTGACCTTGCATTGTACTGCATGAAATTGCCATATGTCTTTTAATTAATTGTTACTGGATTGTTGCACAAGTTCGTTTAGTTTCTCCAGAGACCTTAGTCATAAATAATATATCCTCCTTCCACATTTACAACAGTCTACCGACGCTGGGGTAACTTTTTGATTTCGACTGTAGAAGTCAAGTGGTTTTAAGGTGACGAACTCGTGGAGCCACGTTCGCAACACATTTTCATCCGGAAAGGAGGTTCCTTGAAGGTTGTTCGACAGAGTTGAAAGGGTGAAAAATTGAGGATGCAAGATCAGGTGAATAAGGTGGGTACAGAATGTCTTCCTAACCCAACTCCTGTATAGTGTTTTTTTTTTCCAGTCTAGCAGAATGCGAGAGGGCGTTAGCGTGGAGTAGCATCACTTCACTCAGTCTACCTGGTCATTTTTCATGGATTGCATCTGCAAAACGTCTCAGTTGCTGACAATAAATGTCAGCAGTCATGGTTACACCTCGGCGAAACAATTCCAGTACACCGCACCGTCGCTGTTCCACTAGATGCGTAACATTGTCTTTTATGGATACGCGCAGGTTTGTACAGGGAGTTGACGCTTTTAGCATAAAGACACTAGCAACAGTACAGGATTGGAATGGTCGGTGTGGTTCACGGACCAGTTGGTGACTAGCAAGCAGAGATCCACAGACGACCACCCGCTGTCTTAGAGATTTCCTTACCCATACTCCCAATTTTTGAATTTTACGCATTGCTTGAAGATACCACACGACTGTGGAATGATCACAAGCCATCACATTTGCCAGTTCTCGAGCTCAGTGACGTGAATCATCGTGAATTAGTGCGTTTAAACGATCTTCATCAAACCCCGAAGGTCTTCTTGAACGTGGAGAGTCACTAATATCAAAACAATTCTCCTTAAAAAGAGAAAACCATTTCCTTGCCGTGCTCTGTCCTACGGCATTATCCTCACACACGGCTCAAATGTTTCTGGCTGCCTCCGCTGCTGTCACCCCTCCTTTGGAACTCAAACAGAAAAATACTGCATGAGGGGAAACGTTCAGATTTCTCCACTTGGCACTCAATTTTCTAGCGTCCACAGCTCCACTCACTATCTCCAAATGACAGTATGTAAAGTGAAATAGCGACAGTGAACTACAAATAAAAAACGGCAATCGATAAATAAACTCATAGCAAGCGGAATATCAACAAGCAAAACAAAAACGCTACGAACTTGGCCACCAACCTAATACACAAAATTTCCATGTTTAAAACATAGAAATGTGTGTCCTACTGCAGTGTTACTGTAAGAATTGAGGATTTCGTACAGTTCAGCCTTTATCACACGACCAGCGATCAGTAAGTGGCGCGCTCTGCACCACGTTTAGTGGCATCGTAACTGTAAAGGCCAGTGTCTGCTCTTGTAACAAGCTGTATCTGTGTAACAATTTTTATTGTTTCCTTGGAGGACTTTATTCCATATTTTCTACTGTTGGACTTAAGCTCCTTAGCTCATCATGTACGTTTAAAATTTTGTCTTGTAACATGTGTAAGTACCAGTTTCATCCCGTTTACACCGTTTCAGTATTGTAAAGTATTAATTTTTTCATTAGACGTTTATCGTATATTTAAAACATTATAGGCGACATTCTTTCTGAAAAAGATACCTGTAGTAGTATTGAAACCTGCTCAAGGTTTTTACAATAAACTTACGCAAGGAGTTGGCTATATACTTCATATATTGAAAATTTATTTACAATTGCTGATGTCAATCATTTTTAAAATCGTGGGAACTCCACTATCGTTTGTTGCGAGTTCAGGTAGCCCAGTGAGTGCAGGCGTGCCTCATCAGAAAGAGAAGAGCGTTTCAGGATCGTCCTCTCCATCACGGACAGGCAGCAATAGCGAGCTGTTGCGCTAACGCTGGCCACTGGTATCTGACTTGGTCAGTCGACGCACTAATGTTGATTTGCAACGCTTCAGTTCGAGTTTCTGCATGGTGCCGCGAGCAAGTGCTACTGACGATCCAGAGTGAAGTACTAAATGGCACAAAGATTTTCTCTGACTGCTTACCAAGGCCCCTCAGCTAATACGAATATGCCACTTGACTGTCCGAGCAACTCTCTCTCTCTCTCTCTCTCTCTCTCTCTCTCTCTCTCTCTCTCTCCCTCTCCCTCCGTCCCTCCCTCCCCTCCCCCACACACACACACTCTAAATTGAAATGTGCGATCATACTTACCAAAGAGAATGCAAATGATTGTGTTGAATAATTCAGACAATGTCAGAAAGATAGAAAGTTTTACAGACTCCGGAAAAGAAATTACAAACCAAGCCCGATAAGGTTCAATTTTTGGTCCTCCCCACGTTCAACAAGCAAAATTGGTACTTTTTCTAGACCTTACTAGTGTTACAATAAATCGCATTAGAGAGAGAGAGAGAGAGAGAGAGAGAGAGAGAGAGAGAGAGAGAGAGAGAGAGAGAGAGAGAGAGATCCATCACAATTTGAGAACAGTGATGCCCATAGCAAAAATACTAGAGGTGGGAAATGACCTTCATTACCCATTGTGAAAGCTGTCTGTGGCCCGGAAGAGCGTTCAGTGTGAAGCAACACGAATATTTGTCCATGCGTCCAATAACGTAAAATGTCTGGCAGGTAGCAAAGCAAGTTTTAAATCTAATTATAATCATGTCTCCTAGACAACTCCTTCTGTTTCATTGACGGATTGATGCTTAAAAACTAATAGCCAGCAAAAAAGGTTACATGGACTAAGAATGTGTTCATTAATGTTAACACTAATGATGTATACATATCCTCTAATCTGACGCGTTCCACATCATTTCGGTAAAAGAATCGTTCAAACGGTCTGTGGTAACTAACTAACTTCTGTAGATAGTCATGGGATAGTTATTTTCCATGTGTGGAGTAATCTTCTTTGCTTTTGGATATGCGTAATTCAGTTAGGATTCCTAGAAACTCGCATCCGGCCAAGCAAAGTGCTAACGTTCTTAATAACACGCCCTATGATGCTTGCAAAGGTTGCCCCCACAAAGGAAGCAACTTTGAATGCCCCAATGCTCCTCCTCCCCCCCCCCCCCCCCCAGCTCTGTTCTAGTAAATTGGCAGCACTCAAAGTTGCACGATTTTCCTTTTCCTTGTGGTTAGTAATAGATCCCATTGGGTACTTGCAAAGCAAAGAGCGGACAATAATTTCACCAAGAAAATAATGTTTAGTGATAAGGCGCACTTCCTGTTGAATAGATTTGTGAACTAACAAAATTGCAGGATTTCGACTACAAAAGACCCTCAAGTAATTACGAAGAAGCCATTACATAAAGGACGAATGATTGTATGATGTGCAATTCGGGTTGAGGGCGGATGGGCCATACTACTTCGAAGATGGCTCCGGAGTCCTTTTAACTGGGAACGCCGATCGGTAGCACAATATATTACCAGAGTGTGTGTGTTCCGGACTGGATCGAGAGGTACGGTTTCAGCAAGACGGCGCAGCCAGTTACCCATCGATTGCTTTTTACGAAGGGTGGTCCGGTGATCTCTCGCAACTTTGACGTGAAATCGGCACAGAAATCTTGTGGTATGACACCTTGCGATTTCTTTCTGTGGCTGTTTTTGAGATCTTATGTGTGCGCTAACCTACCACGATCACTTCAAGAGCTGTGTGTCGAAATCGACCATGTGTTTCCAGGCCTAGAGGTTGAAGTGCACCGAAAAGTTACGGAAAATAATTTGATTTCGTCTGTACATTTGAAAGCTGTTATGTATCCAAAAGCTACGTTCTGTATCGGACAAACTTTATATGCAGAAATCTCTGCAGAATCAGTAAGTAGCACAAAAAATTTTGCAGTCGAAGCTAACCGATGCAAAGTCAGTGTCCAAATTGGTTTTGACAGAGCATTGATTTAATACTACTAACCTCCGTCAAGTCAGCATCTATTAGGACAGTTCGTGTAGTCCCGCTCCTAAGAAGTTGTTGCTCATTTGTTCGTATTCATCTATTCCTACAGTCAACAACAACTGGCTTGTCTCGCTGTAAGCGACCTCTCAGGTTTGCAATGTTCGCACGCTCGCTGTGTGTGTTTGTGTGTGTGTGTGTGTGTGTGTGTGTGTGTGTTTGTTTGTGTGTGTGTGTGTGTGTGTGTGTGAGAGAGAGAGAGAGAGAGAGAGAGAGAGAGAGAGCTGAAGTGAATACGAGCAACACCTCCGGTGTGCCAGCTGCTAGATCGTCACGACTCTCTGACGTCATTACCATTGCGTAACACGCGTCGAGACCACGCCCCGCCCAGCGCGACAAGAGAAAGGTCACGATCGAGGTGGAGGGGATAAGCAGACCTCTTAACGGCCGGCGAGCGCAACTCGCAGCCAGGTCGCTGCCACGTTAATTACTGCCGTCAAGTTTTATTTTCCGCGCTTTGTTTGCTCTACAGCGCTGTTTGCCCAAGTGTACTTCCGTGCGTCGTGGCAGGTCACGCTACCATCTCCACAGTACTGAGCTCCGCCCAAAAGGAAGCGCAGTCGATGGACGAGCCAGCAACTACTTTTTCTGAAGTGGTCTTTTTGCATTCTTCTTTGTTACTAGCGCTGAATCGGTTTGCCTGTGCAGGTTATTGGTATTTTTATTTATGTTGTATAAAATAAACAACATATTTTCCGTTCGTTGTGTTGCACCATGCTGTGTCATCCAGAATTGTAATTCTACACGGGAATTAGTAATAGTTGACATGTGTAACATATTGTCACGCGTATGATTTCTTGATCGAGACGATTTGAACTTTATTTTAAAGTACTGCCGAATTAACACGTTTCTTTTTCCTCTGTTGCAGGTGAGTCCCTGGTCATGATGCTTTGCGGAGCTGAAGCGTGAGTACTGTAGAGAAGACTGGACGACGGGTTGGTGATTCGTTCTGGCCTGGAATATCACCTAAAATAATTGGGAATTACTACAATGTTTCTATATTGACAAAGCAGTTGATAAAGAGGCCGCTCCGCTTATGTTGAGTCGCGAATTGGCCGCTTGTTTGAAAAGCGGCGCACTACTCAGGTATTGGAGTGGTGTAGTGTCTCAGCTGACCCATTTACCGAAGTTTGTGGCACAGCCAGACGTTGGTAGTATAGAAGCTGGTAGGTGGGACCTTGAGGTAACAAGTCCCTTTGGAGTTTTAGAGATCTTAATTCTACAGTTACGGACTTCTTTTGAAATGACAAGACAATCACGGAATTTGACAACCGGGAATAGTAATTGCCTTTTGCTCGTAGTCCGTCGGAAAAGACAATACACGTCTTACCTGCAGCCACCCTTGAAAATAACTACAAGAACCGTTACGTCAAAAGAAACTCTCTGAAAAAGGCGTTCAGAAGATGTTTTATTAAAAGACATTACATCGTATTATCCGAATGTATTGGACCAAGTGGTGATACACTGATCAGACTTACTTTTAATCATTTCGTGAGTCTATATTCAGTCTCGAGCCGATAACAAAAATATTTTCATTTGCAGCGAGTGAAAAACACGAAATAAGGACAGTTTGTGTGAAAAATATTCTACACAAAAAATGTTCGCCTACGGCATGCATAAAATGAAACAAAATTTGTGTGGAAAACATTCTACATCGTGGTGTCATATTGATGGTGTCAACAGGCATCATGACGGATGTACCGATTTCAATGTCACCCGAAATTGGTTTTCGACAGCTTTGAAACTGATACCTTGACCGATTCTTTCCTTCTTGTGGAGGATTAAGCTCCCCAGTTTATGAACGATATGCATGATGAGAGTGCTGCCTGAATGTGCTGTACACGATTCTTGAACATAAATGGAATTTATTTGGATGTTCTGTTTAAGCATGGCCAGTACCGCTTGAAATTTCTCAATACTGAAGTGTAGTCAATTTTGAGGAGCTCCAAACTTTCATCGGATCAGTGTCTCTGCATTATGAGAAAGTAATTACGGTTGTTTCACTTAAGTTGTGGACTGTTGCACTGTTGCAAGAACTACCACTTCGCATGTTCAGTGATATAAAGAAAGCTTACGGATCTCATACATCTACGTTTTCCAGTGTATTATACTGTCCATGAAAATTCATTTTCGTGTGTGTGAAATCTCATCAGATTCAGTAAGTGATATAAGATAAATACGTTTCAGACTCGCTTACTCTCTCCAACACGGCCTCAATCCCCCCCCACACACACCGTTTCGACGTGCTGTTTCGACCTGTGTTACATGTGGGTCACGAGACTTGGAAGATAATGGGCTCATGCTACGAATTTAATCTCACTAAGTGCGGAAGAGCGGTGGCCGCTTTCGGACGCACAGGCTTGTCGCCGCAATACGTGTACCTGCCATGGCACGCTCGGCATGCTGATGGCTATCCACACGCAAAGTGGGTCTAGCGGGACACTCACATGGGGCGTGGTAGGCAGTGTGCACCAAAAGTAATTTGGTTTTGTACATCCACTGTTGAGCGCCAAGGCAAAACCAAGAAAACGTCATATTGCATCAGTGATCAGTAGTTCACTATTTGTCGTATCCTTTTAAGTCACATATCCTCAAGAACACTACATTCTGCGCAATTCATAACTTTTCGTACCAGAATTAAGATATACAGAGGCATAATTTGTGCTCTTTAAGAAATAGAGTAATGAGATAAAAAAAAGTAAAGGTAAATTGGAACACACAACCCGTACATAGCTGTTCAACTGTTTGTATAACTCGTAGCATTTCGAGCGCTTGGGTACTGATTTCTTATTTAAGAACATTAGCCGAAGATATCTCTACAATTAGTCCGTATTCTGTTGTATTGTGGAAACTCTAAAGTGAAGCTTTTGTATGTATTAATCCTCAATACTTTTATTTCTTCGATCTCCATGCTCATTTTATACACGTGCCAAATTGCTCGCGTTGGAAGAATCACAGTGAGAGTCCGTGAAAACAATGGTGAAGAAGAACAGTTCGCGAAATATTTCCGTTAACTTTCCTTGGCACAATTAGAACTAAAATGCAGTTACTTCCGTCAAATTTTGGATTTAACTCCAACGTGTTGAACATTATCTCTTATTCGCATTTTATAAGTTCAGCGCTCTCTTCTGTAACACCACTAAGCTTCTCAGATGGACACTAACTCGGGTTTTGAAAATAATATGCAAAATAATATCTTAAAACAATAGGTTAAAAGAATGTCTGTAAGATAACTGTTTAAAACTTCAAACACGAAACACATTATTAACAAAATCATTTGTGATTGGTTAAAAGCCACGCGGGATTACCCGAGCGCTTTTGGCGCTGCAGTTATGGACTGTGCGGCTGGTCCCGGGCGGACGTTCGCGTCCTCCCTGAGGCATGGGTGTGTGTATGTTTGTCCTTAGGATAATTTAGGTTAAGTAGTGTGTAAGCTTAGGGACTGATGACCTTAGCAGTTAAGTCCCATAAGATTTCACACACATTTGAACATTTTTTGATTGGTTAAAATGTCGATTTGCTTTCACATTTCCAGTGAAAAACTACACTGGTGTCCAAAATTGAAGCAAAAAACCGCTATTTCCACGTCCTGCGTCTAATTCACGATACAACCATACAAACTGTCAACGGATGTCGGTACGATCGTGTTATATACTCAAGATGGTATTCGGGTCAACGGACAACCACGCCAACGACGTCGTCAGGGCGCCTATAAAACGGGTTAGTATTTGCTCGTTAGCCCCACATCCACAATTGCTGTGTACACAGTGCAGTATGGCGCAGAGAAGACGCCTACCAGACACTCTGCGGTGGAGAACCAAAGGAAGAATGGAGGCAGCCATTCGCAAACTCATGTGGCCCGATGGCTTAATGTGAGACGTTCTGTTGCTTCTCGGATGTGGTGACAATTTACGAGGGCAGTTCAATAAGTAATGCAACACATTTTTTTTCTCGGCCAATTTTGGTTGAAAAAACCTGAAATTTCTTGTGGAATATTTTCAAACATTCCCGCTTCGTCTCGTATAGTTTCATTGACTTCCGACAGGTGGCAGCGCTGTACGGAGCTGTTAAAATGGCGTCTGTAACGGATGTGCGTTGCAAACAACGGGCAGTGATCGAGTTTCTTTTGGCGGAAAACCAGGGCATCTCAGATATTCATAGGCGCTTGCAGAATGTCTACTGTGATCTGGCAGTGGACAAAAGCACGGTGAGTCGTTGGGCAAAGCGTGTGTCATCATCGCCGCAAGGTCAAGCAAGACTGTCTGATCTCCCGCGTGCGGGCCGGCCGTGCACAGCTGTGACTCCTGCAATGGCGGAGCGTGCGAACACACTCGTTCGAGATGATCGACGGATCACCATCAAATCACTCAGTGCTCAACTTGACATCTCTGTTGGTAGTGCTGTCACAATTGTTCACCAGTTGGGATATTCAAAGGTTTGTTCCCGCTGGGTCCCTCGTTGTCTAACCGAACACCATAAAGAGCAAAGGAGAACCATCTGTACGGAATTGCTTGCTCGTCATGTGGCTGAGGGTGACAATTTCTTGTCAAAGATTGTTACAGGCGATGAAACATGGGTTCATCACTTCGAACCTGAAACAAAACGGCAATCAATGGAGTGGCGCCACACCCACTCCCCTACCAAGAAAAAGTTTAAAGCCATACCCTCAGCCGGTAAAGTCATGGTTACAGTCTTCTGGGACGCTGAAGGGGTTATTCTGTTCGATGTCCTTCCCCATGGTGAAACGATCAACTCTGAAGTGTATTGTGCTACTCTTCAGAAATTGAAGAAACGACTTCAGCGTGTTCGTAGGCGCAAAAATCTGAACGAACTTCTCCTTCTTCATGACAATGCAAGACCTCACACAAGTCTTCGCACCCGAGAGGAGCTCACAAAACTTCAGTGGACTGTTCTTCCTCATGCACCCTACAGCCCCGATCTCGCACCGTCGGATTTCCATATGTTTGGCCCAATGAAGAACGCAACCCGTGGGAGGCACTACGCGGATGATGAAGAAGTTATTGATGCAGTACGACGTTGGCTCCGACATCGACCAGTGGAATGGTACCGTGCAGGCATACAGGCCCTCATTTCAAGGTGGCGTAAGGCCGTAGCATTGAATGGAGATTACGTTGAAAAATAGTGTTGTGTAGCTAAAAGATTGGGGAATAACCTGGTGTATTTCAATGCTGAATAAAACAACCCCTGTTTCATAAAAAAATGTTGCATTACTTATTGAACTGCCCTCGTATATAGACCGATACCGTATCCCGAAGACCAGACCAGGGCCGACCACGTGTTGCATCAGAAAGAGAGGATCGTTATTTGGGTATAAGGGCACGACGGTGCCGCCTTAGTACTGCACGGCAACTGGCATCTCACCTCTCAGCATCCACTGAATGTGTTGTATTGAGGCCAACGGTGTACAGAAGGCTTCGGCAGAGTGGCCTTCATTGTCTCGGATCTGCTGTATGTGTACATCTGGCACGTCCTCACAGAAGGGAACGTCGACAGTGGAGTCGTCAACATGCCACCTGAACGGGCGGACTGTGGGCCAATGTTCCTTTCACAGACGAGTCCCGATTTGGGCTTGAGAGAGAGAGAGAGAGAGAGAGAGAGAGAGAGAGAGAGAGAGAGAGAGAGAGAGAGAGAGAATTCCTAAGGGGCCAAAGTGCTGAGGTCATCGGTTCCTAGACTTAAACACTACTTTAATTAACTTATGCTAAGGACAACACACACACCCATGCCCGAGGGAGGACTCGAACCTCCGACAGGAGGGGCCGCGCAATCCGTGACTTGTCGCCTCAAACCGCGCGGCTACTCCGCGCGGCTTGAAATGTGACTCACGGCAGATTCACATCTAGAGGGAACGTGTAACACTGTTTCAGGACCCAAACATTGTGGAAGGAGACCGTTATGGGGGAGGATCCCTAATGACGTTGGCAGGGATTATGTTGACCATTCGAACACCTCTTTATGAAGTTGTAGCGGTGAATCAGCAAGGTTTAACTGCTGTCAGGTACCGTGACGAGATCCGGGGGACCTCATCTACGGTTGTTGCAAGGTGGTGTGGGCCTGTTCTTTGTAGTGATGGACTATAATGCTTGACTCGTGGAGCACAGGTGGCTGATGTTTTCCTGGGAACGGAAGTTATGTACCCATGTCGTGGCCTGCTCGCTCTCCCTACGAGAAACCCATATACCACGTCTGGGATGCCCTAGGGAGACGGGGTGCATCGCGTCAGCATCCACCAACCATTCTTTAAGACTTGTGAGCAGCTCTGCAGGAAGAATGGCCATTATTGCCTCGATGTAAGATTGATGACATTCCGCTACGGTCGCAGGTTCTAATCCTGCCTCGGGCATGGATGTGTGTGATGTCCTTAGGTTAGTTAGGTTTAATTATGTCGAAGTTCTAGGTGACTGATAACCTAAGAAGTTAAATCGCTTAGTGCTCAGAGCCATTTGAACCATTTTTTGGTGACATCCACAGCATGCTCCGTCGTTGTCAGGCATGCATTGCTGCCAGACGTGGTCACTCTCCAAACTGAACACATTAACCAGTTGTCGGAATGTGTGCGTGCAAATCCGTTAAGTTAAGAAAAACGAAGAACATTTTTGTCTGCCGTTATGCAAGTTGCAGTTGTTTACTCTACTAACACCTGTTTATAGTGTTTTGTGGCAAAATAGCCGGCCGCGGTGGTCTAGCGGTTCTGGCGCTGCAGTCCGGAACCGCGGGACTGCTACGGTCGCAGGTTCGAATCCTGCCTAGGGCATGGGTGTGTGTGATGTCCTTAGGTTAGTTAGGTTTAAGTAGTTCTAAGTTCTGGGGGACTTATGACCTAAGATGTTGAGTCCCATAGTGCTCAGAGCCATTTTTTTGTGGCAAAATAAATGCAACTTCGAAAAATTGCTATTTGTTGCTTTAATTTTGGACACCAGTGTTATTTGCCTTTGTAGTTACCATTTGCTAACTGATCCTGTGAATAGCTACTTACACTAAGGTTTTCCGTAATCCTAATAAGAAAGATAAAGATTAATTTCCTCGGTATTTATCAGTTGTATTTGAGAAGAAAAACGTTTGTTAGAAGCATTAACACGCAGTAAATGTTTGCACGTGAAAGTCCGTAGATAAGATTGAACTTCTTGACAGTGGCGGAAAAAAAAATTTAAAAAAATTCCAGTCTGCACAAGAGATCGTAGGCGCAGTTAATTTAGCGACGACAGATGAAGCAGATGCTCAAATCAGTAAGCAGCGATCTTTGTGTACGAGTCGCCAAGCATCTTTTAATATTTTCAGCTGATTGTAACATTTATTTTACATTTTTGAGAAAGTTCTATCGGTGTAACGTTTGAGAATTTAATATTATTTCTGATCAATATCAGAGCAGTTATTGACGATGTAAGAAAAAATGAAGAAATGCCTCTGAAATGACGAGTATGTTCGCGATATGCTGGAGGATGTTTTTATCGCGTAAAGGCCAAGGTCAGCTTCAGCTACTGACAGGCACGCGAATAAAGTACTTGCTTTCAAGAACTGATCCATCGCAGCCGATTCGTTAGAAACCAAACATTCTGTTCTGTTGGCGAATACTATTCCAAGTAAAGCAATTTTCGTTTTGTGATAACGTGTTAACGCCATGAAATAGCATGTTCTAAAGACGATTACTTCCATTATTGCCTCGCTGAGATGGAATATGATTAAGCGTCATGTTTGGACCTTCGAAAATGATAGCTTGCTTTCTTCATCAACACACATAAATGCCTTTTCATTTCTAGCCTTCGAAAAAGGAAAAAAGCCATCTTACCCCATCTATAATTTTACATCCAGCTGAAGGTGACAGACGTGTTTGCTTGTTGTGCATTTTGTAAACTATACTAGCCATCTAAGGAATTTTTGCGATTGGGGTCCTCTAAGATTGCAATATTTTCTCGGCACTTAATGTTCCATCCCTGTAAAATGCAGTTCACTTATCTATAGTGATTACTTCCAGCTATCAGCAATGTTGTTTCTGAATTCATAGCAACTGTACTTCCGCATTGACTCCACAGTCATACCAGGCACCTTAGTTATCGATATTATGACAGAGCTAGTACATTATAGACTGAACTAGATGTAATTGTAGTTCTGCTTACCTCTCTTGCATAGCAGTTACGGCTTAGTTTTGTAGGGAATATCAACCATCTGTTTAACTTAATAATTTACGCCTGTAAAGTAGAGACAGGAACACACGAACGTAGTATACTATATATTGAATTTTACGATATATCAAACGATCAGTTACTTCAGTTTTTGTAGCTTTGCAATATGCGTTAACTACATTTTAAAGCTGTTAATCTAGACACCTTTTTAGGAACAATCAATATGTTCCTTTTCTTTAAGATGCTTTAAATGTCTGCTCTTAAAATACGCTATTTGGCAACTGTGCGTCTCTTCAGTAATCGAGAAGAGTGGGGACAAAATAAATTAACGTATCACTCAAGTGTTAGAAGAGTCATCGCTGCCGACTCACAATCTGTCACAAAAATTGTCATTGCAACACGCTTTTGTAGGCGGATTAACAGTATAAATCCTTTACATTGTCAGTACGATGTATAGACGTTAATTTCAAAACTAGGCTCACTTGACACTCTCTCTAGGTTGATACTTGTTTTCTAATTCCCCTCGCGACATTAGCGTATCTACTCTCATGGCAGAGACTAGACACATTTCGAATGTGATGTTCTCTCCCCAGTAGGCACTCTGTGCTCTTTTGCAGACAAGTATGTATATCAGTGTCGTTTCCATCACGCACAAGGTATTTCTGAAATTACTGTCAGGAAGGTAGCAACATATCACTTGGAAAGTAATGTATTTCATCCTGTTCGCTTACCATTAAACGATACTCTGTCGTCCTATACTTGGCAACAACCACCGTATATCAATTGAAGAATGGCCTATTTATGCGTCGTTACATCTATCTTGCTTGTGAATGACATGAAATATGAAGAATGATCCACACAATGTCATGGGAGGGGAGATATACTATACTGGCAGCCCAAGTGCGGTGTTGAAGGAAGTGATTTCGTACAAAGAAAAATGTGTCGCTCTTTCTGACCTTACTTAGTTATGCTTTCGTTAATTATCTTGTGGCTGGCCAAATGACCAGGCGTTGTCAAATAAGTGAAGGTTTGACAGGTCAGTAGCTGGTAAGGAATATTCGTAGCTGATAAGAATCACAGATAATTTCCAGTTAAACTAAAGTGCGAGGAAATTTTTCTGGTAAAAACTTATTGCTGACAGTCTATCTTCCTCGGTTTCAACAAGAAGAAGAAATGCGGATATTATCATTATTATCTTCTTTCCTTTCTCAGACCTTAGGTCTGGTTAAAAATGGAACGTGACGCGGACCTTGGTCAAGCGTGACTTCCTTTTAACTGTATGGTATATGTTACATTGTATTTAGGAACTTTCGGGTTATTGAACATGTATCAATAATTACGGATTTCTGTAGTTGTATATACACGTTTGGATGTAGCTGCATTGCATTGATGTACTGGTGGATATTGTATGGTATGACTCCTGTAGTTGATAGTATAATCGGTATAATGTCAACTTTATCCTGATGCCACATGTCCTTGACTTCCTCCGCCAGTTGGATGTATTTTTCAATTTTTTCTCCTGTTTTCTTCTGTATATTTGTTGTATTGGGTACGTATATTTCGATTAGTTGTGTTAATTTCTTCTTTTTATTGGTGAGTATGATGTCAGGTTTGTTATATGTTGTTGTTTTATCTGTTATAATGGTTCTGTTCCAGTATAATTTGTATTCATCATTCTCCAGTACATTTTGTGGTGCATACTTGTATGTGGGAACGTGTTGTTTTATTAGTTTATGTTTTATGGCAAGTTGTTGATGTATTATTTTTGCTACATTGTCATGTCTTCTGGGGTATTCTGTATTTGCTAGTATTGTACATCCACTTGTGATGTGATCTACTGTTTCTATTTGTTGTTTGCAAAGTCTGCATTTATCTGTTGTGGTATTGGGATCTTTAATACTATGCTTGCTGTAATATCTGGTGTTTATTGTTTGATCCTGTACTGCAATCGTGAATCCTTCCGTATGTATTGCCTTTTCTTTGCCATGTGTTAGATGCGTCTTGATCGATGTGTGGCTGTGTTAGATGATACGGGTGCTTGCCATGTAGTGTTTTCTTTTTCCAGTTTACTTTCTTCGTATCTGTTGATGTTATGTGATCTAAAGGGTTGTAGAAGTGGTTATGAAATTGCAGTGGTGTAGCCGATGTATTTATATGAGTGATTGCTTTGTGTATTTTGCTAGTTTCTGCTCGTTCTAGAAAGAATTTTCTTAAATTGTCTACCTGTCCATAATGTAGGTTTTTTATGTCGATGAATCCCCTTCCTCCTTCCTTACTGCTTCATGTGAATCTTTCTGTTGCTGAATGTATGTGATGTATTCTATATTTGTGGCATTGTGATCGTGTAAGTGTATTGAGTGCTTCTAGGTCTGTGTTACTCCATTTCACTACTCCAAATGAGTAGGTCAATATTGGTATAGCATAAGTATTTATAGCTTTTGTCTTGTTTCTTGCTGTCATTATTATTATTATTATTATTATTATTATTATTGCTATTATTGCTATTATTTGTTCTGGCAGATAGAACTCAGAGCAGCATTGAAGCGAAAATAAGTCGAATCATATGTAATAGCAGAATCCTTCTGCCAACGACGGGAATATATAAATGAATCAGTGTTCACCGAAACATGTGGTTTCCTCATTCACTAACGAGTTACAAATATGTCACGAAAACTACGGAATAAATAAGTTTACTTTTGAAATGTGGTGACCTGAACGCATGTAACACTGATCCTCGAATAATAGTAGTTACAGCGTTAATCATTCTCCCAGTACCTTTCAGTTTCGTATAAATACAACTTGTTATTTAATTGTATTTTAGCAAATCATCGCGGGTTCAGTTTGTTACCCGACAGATTGAGCGACGCGGTGCTGTGGTTTAAAGGCGCTGGACTAGGATTCTGAGGCAACAGCGTTCCAATTTGCGGCCGTGGTAACAGATACAGATTAGCAAGGGCTCTGTATACTGAATTCTAGGATAGTTCGTTTTACGTGACCATGGTCCATTTCGGACTCCCGTCGTTAGCACAATACCTCTGGCATTCTCAGTGATTCTGTAGCTTAATGTAAAAGGGTTCTGGGTATAAAGCGGAGTCCTGTTGCAAAACAATTGTCACTGGACGAAAAAACGTACGTTTCGACCACGTCTGCAGTGTCCTTAGTCTGGCTTTTATTAATTTATGAGAACTTTTATTTTAACTTATTCTGGACGCGGAAACCCAAACACTTGCAGCCTCTAACTTACCATCCTTCTTTTATATGAGTTCTCGTCGGCGCAGTGTTACGTTACTGCGATGCACTCAACCATTCGAAAGAACGCTCCATGCTCTGAAAAAGAAATTGTATGCTAGACATATTTAGACGTTAAAGTTCTCACTATCATTCGAAATATAATTGCAACAAAAGCGCGCACTCATATTTCTCGTTTTTATACTGATTGCACAGTTAGGCGTAAGTGTTTGCATGCAGACTTATTCATACAATTATCAAGGGTTCCGCGTCGAGGTGACTGTTTTAACTGCCGCTAACTCACAAGGTTTCTCGACGCATCCGAGTATTGGCTATCTACCGCGTGTGTCGTTTTTATTTCTCGCCGAGCACTCGACAGCAAAGCCATTACGCCGGTGATGGACGAATTCTGCTTAAATGGCGGATGTGTGCTCGGAGCTGGTCCACTGACGCTGTCCAGATTTAAATCGCGAATCTGCCGTTCCCCCACTTGTCTGAGAGCACAAGGAGCTGCCTGTGCGTTCCCTACCGCGCCTGGGGACTTTTCTTTTTTGCGTACTCGTCGCGAACACGTGCTGCAGAGGCGTACGTCGTCTTCCAGCGCACTTTGCTGCTGTCGGCACTGCAGTCCTGCCGTTACTCACATCTCGACGCCGATAGGGCTCGCGGTTCTACCGGTAAACTCTGTTACTGTTCATATGCAGATTCCTCTTTTCGCACTGTTTTTCGTACTACCGTACTTAATCGCATGATTGTAGGAAATGTGTAACGGCCGCTACTGTTCACTATACTTACAAGGCGCACCGTAATTAATACGCACACTCTGCAATGACATAAATAGTTATTTTTTATCTTCGTTAACTAAATTTGATACGGACGACATTTTTAATGCGTCGCTTATCTAAACAATATTTTGCAATTCTTCACATATACTGCAAGATGCCTTATTCGCGGAAATTGTGTACATCGCGAACTTCCAAGGCGTTCCTCTTTGTTTTTCCTCCTGTGCCCATCCCTAATTCTCCGATCATCACTCTTTCTGCGTTGCGCACAGCTCGCTGATTCTCCAGCCGCCAACCAACATTTTGCGTTGTTGTTGCTGTTGTTGTTGTTGTTGTTGTTGTTGTTGTGGTCTTCAGTCCTGAGACTGGTTTGATGCAGCTCTCCATGCTACTCTATCCTGTGCAAGCTTCTTCATCTCCCAGTACCTACTGCAACCTACATCCTTCTGAATCTGCTTAGTGTATTCATCTCTTGGTCTCCCCCTACGATTTTACCCTCCACGCTGCCCTCCAATACTAAATTGGTGATCCATTGATGCCTCAGAACATGTCCTACCAACCGATCCCTTCTTCTGGTCAAGTTGTGCCACAAACTTCTCTTCTCCCCAATCCTATTCAATACTTCATTAGTTATGTGATCTATCCATCTAATCTTCAGCATTCTTCTGTAGCACCACATTTCGAAAGCTTCTATTCTCTTCTTGTCCAAACTATTTACCGTCCATGTTTCACTTCCATACATGGCTACACTCCATATAAATACTTTCAGAAACGACTTCCTGACACTTAAATCTATACTCGATGTTAACAAATTTCTCTTCTTCAGAAACGCTTTCCTTGCCATTGCCAGTCTACATTTTATATCCTCTCTAATTCGACCATCATCAGTTATTTTGCTCCCCAAATAGCAAAACTCATTTACTACTTTAAGTGTCTCATTTCCTAATCTAATTCCCTCAGCATCACCCGACTTAATTCGACTACATTCCATTATCCTCGTTTTGCTTTTGTTGATGTTCATCTTATATCCTCCCTTCAAGACACCATCCATTCCGTTCAACTGCTCTTCCAAGTCCTTTGCTGTCTCTGACAGAATTACAATGTCATCGGCGAACCTCAAAGTTTTTATTTTTTCTCCATAGATTTTAATACCTACTCCGAATTTTTCTTTTCTATCCTTTACTGCTTGCTCAATATACAGATTGAATAACATTGGGGAGAGGCTACAACCCTGTCTTACTCCCTTCCCAACCACTGCTTCCCTTTCATGTCCCTCGACTGCCATCTGGTTTCTGTACAAATTGTAAATAGCCTTTCGCTCCCTGTATTTTACCCCTGCCACCTTTAGAATTTGAAAGAGAGTATTCCAGTCAACATTGTCAAAAGCTTTCTCTAAGTCTACTAATGCTAGAAACGTAGGTTTGCCTTTCCTTAATCTTTCTTCTAAGATAAGTCGTAAGGTCAGTATTGCCTCACATGTTCCAGTATTTCTACGGAATCCAAACTGATCTTCCCCGAGGTCGGCTTCTACTAGTTTTCCATTCGTCTGTAAAGAATTCGTGTTAGTATTTTGCAGCTGTGGCTTATTAAACTGATTGTTCGGTAATTTTCACATCTGTCAACACCTGCTTTCTTTGGGATTGGAATTATTATATTCTTCTTGAAGTCTGAGGATATTTCGCCTGTTTCATACGTCTTGCTCACCAGATGGTAGAGTTTTGTCAGGACTGGCTCTCCCAAGGCCGTCAGTAGTTCTAATGGAATGTTGTCTACTCCAGGGGCCTTGTTTCGACTCTGGTCTTTCAGTGCTCTGTCAAACTCTTCACGCAGTATCGTATCTCCCATTTCATCTTCATCTACATCCTCTTCCATTTCCATAATATTGTCCTCAAGTACATCGCCCTTGTATAGACCCTCTATATACTCCTTCCACCTTTCTGCTTTCCCTTCTTTGCTTAGAACTGGGTTTCCATCTGAGCTCATGATGTTCATACAAGTGGTTCTCTTATCTCCAAAGGTCTCTTTAATTTTCCTGTAGGCAGTATCTATCTTACCCCTAGTGAGATAAGCCTCTACATCCTTACATTTGTCCTCTAGGCATCCCTGCTTAGCTATTTTGCACTTCCTGTCGATCTCATTTTTGAGACGTTTGTATTCCTTTTTGCCTGCTTCATTTACTGCATTTTTATATTTTCTCCTTTCATCAATTAAATTCAATATTTCTTCTGTTACCCAAGGATTTCTGCTAGCCCTCGTCTTTTTACCTACTTGATCCTCTGATGCCTTCACTACTTCATCCCTCAAAGCTACCCATTCTTCTTCTACTGTACTTCTTTCCCTCATTCCTTTCAGTTGTTCCCTTATGCTCTCCCTGAAACTCTGTACAACCTCTGGTTCTTTCAGTTTATCCAGGTCCCATCTCCTTAAATTCCTACCTTTTTGCAGTTTCTTCAGTTTTAATCGGCAGTTCATAACCAACGGATTGTGGTCAGAGTCCACATCTGCCCCTGGAAATGTCTTAGAATTTAAAATCTGGTTCCTAAATCCCTGTCTTATCATTATATAATCTATCTGATACCTTTTAGTATCTCCAGGGTTCTTCCATGTATACAACCTTCTATCATGATTCTTAAACCAAGTGTTAGCTATGATTAAGTTGTCTCTGTGCAAAATTCTACCAGGCGGCTTCCTCTTTCATTTCTTAGCCCCAATCCATATTCACCTACTACGTTTCCTTCTCTCCCTTTTCCTACTGCCGAATTCCAGTCACCCATAACTATTAAATTTTCGTCTCCCTTCAGTATCTGAATAATTTCTTTTATTTCATCATACATTTCTTCAATTTCTTCGTCATCTGCAGAGCTAGTTGGCATATAGACTTGTACTACTGTAGTAGGTGTGGGCTTCGTATCTATCTTGGCCACAATAATGCATTCACTATGCTGTTTGTAGTAGCTTACCCGCATTCCTATTTTCCTATTCATTATTAAACCTACTCCTGCATTACCCCTATTTGACTTTGTGTTTATAACCCTGTAGTCACCTGACCAGAAGTCTTGTTCCTCCTGCCACCGAACTTCACTAATTCCCACTATATCTAACTTTAACCTATCCATTTCCCTTTTTAAATTTTCTAACCTACCTGCCCGATTAAGGGATCTGACATTCCATGCTCCAATCCGTAGATCGCCAGTTTTCTTTCTCATGATAACGACATCCTCTTGTGTAGTCCCCGCCCGGAGATCTGAATGGGGGACTATTTTACCTCCGGAATATTTTACCTCCGGAATATTTTTACCTCCGGAATATTTTACCCAAGAGGACGCCATCATCATTTAATCATACAGTAAAGCTGCATGCCCTCGGGAAAAATTTTACCTCCGGAATATTTTACCCAAGAGGGACGCCATCATCATTTAATCATACAGTAAAGCTGCATGCCCTCGGGAAAAATTACGGCCTTAGTTTCCCCTTGCTTTCAGCCGTTCGCAGTAACAGCACAGCAAGGCCGTTTTGGTTATTGTTACAAGGCCAGATCAGTCAATCATCCAGACTGTTGCCCTTGCAACTACTGAAAAGGCTGCTGCCCCTCTTCAGGAACCACACGTTTGTCTGGCCTCTCAACAGATACCCTCTGTTGTGGTTGTACCTACGGTACGGCTATCTGTATCGCTGAGGCACACAAGCCTCCCCACCAACGGCAAGGTACATGGTTCATGGGGGCGGACATTTTGCGTAAGGACCACGAATACAAGAGAAATTAGAGCTCGCACGGAGACACATAGACAATCGTTTTTCCCTCGCTGTATTTGCGTGGGGAATAGGAAAAAAATTACTAATAGTAATAAAGCGTACACTATGTCACTGATCGTAAGGTGGCTTTCATAGTATGTGTATAGATGTAGATACAGCTCCCTACTTTTCCGGCAGCCACACCCTCACCCCCATGAAAAATAATTCCAGTTGTATCAGAGTTGGATTGGTTACGCAATAGGCCCTTCTCCTACCGTTTTGCTGCAGGGCATATCGTTCGTTAAGCACGTTTGGAAGTAGCAGTTGTAACAGGACGCTTTTCTGTTGGTAAGAAAACAGCCCGCCTGCATAATTCCTCGGATTGTCTTAAAACAAAAACTGACCTCTCCGCGGAGATGAATGTAGCTACCATTCATGCAAAGAAAAAGGGTCCTGTACCTTTAGTCTAATGTACACAATTGACTTGCTTTTCACGTGGATCACGGAGAAATTCACCTACTACATACTTGTCTGCTGACATGAAAAGCTGTCTCGTATGCGAAGACCGTCTGATTTAAGCAGTCGCTCACATATCAGATAATATTCTGAGAACACCGTTCGTAATTACACCGCTAGATATCGTAAGATGCCTATGTTTCTGATTTGCTCTGTAGCACGCAGAAGTAATCTATACAACTTACAAAATTTTCCATCGCGTGAAGGCTAAGGTCAGCAAATACTGCAGAGCTTTTAATGTACTTTTTGCTAATAGACAGATTCACGAGGAAGATCTGTGCGTGTGATTTATTACCTTTGCGCTAGACAAGTCGTTTTACCGTAGACAGTGCTACCTGTGCGACGCTGGAATGGATCGCTAGTAGCTAAATGGACAAAAGAATGTGTGTTGTTAACACCGTGAAAAATAGAGATTGGAAACCGGATGGTACAACCTTTCTGTAGTGTCTGCTGCAACAATTCTTCCAAGTTCCAGGTTTAATACAGATCTCATTCGGTTCGCCTTTGTAAATGTGAGACCTCGTCCAAGGTACTGTAGGGCCGCTCATTTTGTAAGGACTAAAGTCGGTAAAAAAATGTTTAACAGTCTTTATACCGCCTGTTACACTTCATGAGTAAAAAAAGCGCATTGAATGTGCACTCCTCAGCTGCAGCTACTTGCCCGGTTGGCAAGTGAGTGGGGTCCCTTTTCATCATCCAGCTCTCACTGCCACGCTCTAGAGAAATGCCACTTGCCACTTCCGAGCGTTACACCGATATATTTCTGGTGTGTGTGTGTGTGTGTGTGTGTGTGTGTGTGTGTGTGTTAGCCATCGAGTTTCAGTACATGGCACAAAGTGAAACGATTTAAAGCCTCTTGAGGAATGAGTTACGGGGTCCTTTCGGGTGCTTCATTCGTGAGAAATTCTATTAGAAATTAAAAGCGAGATCCGAGCGCCCATGCTCATGCCGTTTTTTGTCCGTCAACGGACGCCGTATAGATCTGCGTTTGCAGCAAGCCTTGTTACCTGTAACCAAGCGTTGCTGTACACCATGTAAACTATTTTGACAATTTCTGTAAAAATGTTGCTTCCTAATCTATTTCTTTTGTATTTTTGGGTAATGCAGTGAGATGTTTCAGAAGCATTAACCGAAAAGTTGTTTTCATCACACTAAACTGTTAAGAGTTTGCGTTCGAAAAAAGCCACAGATAAGTTGCTGTTGGATACACAGTCAAGTAAGATACGAGGGTGAGTCAAATAAAAACCTTAAGTATTTTTTTAAATATTATTCATTATGCAGAAGTGGTACAAAGCTGTATCACTTTTCAACATAATCTCCCCCACCCTCAATGCAAGTCCTCCAGCGCTTACAAAGCGCATAAATTCCTTTAGAAAAAAAATTGTTTTGGTAGTCCGCGCAACCACTCATGCACCGCGTGGCGTACCTCTTCATCAGAACGGAACTTCTTTCCTCCCATTGCGTCTTTGAGTGATCCATACATATGGAAATCACTTGGGGCAAGGTCTGGTGAGTATGGTGGATGAGGAAGCCACTCAAAATGCGGGTCTGTGATTGTCGCAACTGTTGTACGGGCAGTGTGGGGCCTTGCATTGTCATGTTGCAAAAGGACAACTGCTGACAGCAATCCACGGTGCTTTGATTTGATAGCAGGCCGCAGATGATTTTTTAGGAGATCTATCTATGATGCACTGGTGACAGTGGTCCCTCTAGACATGTAATGCTCCAAAATGACGCCTTTTTCGTCCCAAAAGAGCGTCAGCATGACCTTCCCTGCGCATGGTTCTGTTCGAAACTTCTTTGGTTTTGGTGATGAGGAATGGCGCCATTCCTTGGTGGCTCTCTTCGTTTCCGGTTGGTGGAAGTGAACCCAGGTTTCATCCCCAGTAACGATTCTTGCAAGGAGGCCATCACCTTCTCGCTCAAAGCGCCGAAGTAGTTCTTCACAAGTCGTTCTCTTATTTCAGGAGTCAGCTGCCGTGGCACTCATCTTGCAGACACTTTGTGAAACTGGAGCACATCATGCACAATGTGGTGTGCTGACCCATGACTAATCTGTAAACATGCTGCAATGTCATTCAGTGTCACTCGGCGGTTTTCCTGCACTATGGCTTCAACTGCTGCGATGTTCTGTGGAGTCAGAACTCGTTGTGCCTGACCTGGACGAGGAGCATCTTCCACTGAAGTCAAACCATTGGTGAACTTACTACTCCATTCGTAGACTTGCTGCTGGGACAAACATACATCACCGTACTGAACCTTCATTCGTCGATGAATTTCAATACGTTCCACACCTTCATTACGCAGAAACCGAATAACAGAACGCTGTTCTTCCCTGGTGCAAATCGCAAGTGGAGCGGCCATCTTTATACTGATACTGCAACGGTATGTGTGCATCTGAACTATGCTGCCACCTACAGGCCATTCTGCATGCTGTTTGTAGCACGCTTACCAACTTACAGGATAACAGCGCGAAATTTCGATTTGTTATTACAAATTTAAGCTTTTCATTTGACTCACCCTTGTAGTTATCCATTACAAAGAACTTTGTATGATAGGCAGATTGACTCATTCTCAGACGTACAGGAATACCTTTTCGATAATCAACCATCAGTTTGGATACCGTGAGACTAACCGCAGGCTGCATCTCCACAGCCCTGCAGTGTGTTGGTGCCAGCAGTTAACCATTTAAGAGGTTTTAAACAACGTGCCGTGCTTCGAACTGTTGTATATGTTTAGAGTCATGTGATTAGTTACGTCTAACAGAACTTCGAAGCTAGTCTGCCGTTCAGCTGTTCTGTAAGTTTCATTTTTGACACACAAATGCTTATAAAAGCTGCTCGCATTAATTTTGTTTTATTTATTCAAATTTTTTTGCCGGACGACTTTCGGCATTATCGCTCATCAACTGCGACTAGAGCATGTTTGTAGTTCTTATTATAGCCTGTTACGTACAACTTCTTGTAAGCTGATACAAGAAACAACCTGGTGCAAAGTGGTTCTAACTCCTGCAAGAATCCGTAATCGGACAAGTCCAGTACGATCAGTTAAAGCGTGCGTTGTCGGATAACTGTACGACACGTCCGTTGTTACTGATACGTGTGTTATCGCTTTATCTGCTCACCTGTGTCATTATCACTACAGCGAACGCGGTGCGTTGCAGCTAAGCGCGTTCACGAATGATGATAACACAAACAGAAGATTGCAGAATGACTTCTTTTTAATCGCTTCCCAGTCCCTCTTGTGCCGAGACTTTGCTATTCGCTGCTGCAACACCTTCACTAGTATTGTAAGCTGCAACATTGTAACTATCAACCTTGTACTAAACTGAACATAAGAATTACAATAAGGAAGTATGAAGATGCTATAGAAGGAAACAAGTTCAACGTTTTACGGGATGATGAGGCGGTCCTATAGACGTGATGGCTCGCCATTACTTCTGGTGCAGCGTAATGGCCTATCTAAATTGTAGCATAACTACTCATAAAGAGGTTATATGCGGTAGTAGACTTACATGACGTGTAATTTGTTGCCTTGCTGTACAGTTTACGTTTTGATTTTGTTTCTCTGAATAGGCACGTAAAACAATAGACAGTTCCATTGTGGCCATGTTGGCTAAGTGTAGGAACCGTGACTGCTTGGAATACTTATTTGCAATTTCCTGCTAGCAGTCAGATTTATTTGATGTTTAATTTAACGTATTGCAACGCATTTCAAGAATGTTTTGCTTATATCATATTTTGGCATACCGATAATGCTTAAAGGTAAAACGTCTAAATTGATCAAGATCTGTTTTTGTTCTCCGTTCTCCAGCTGGAGTCGCTATTGGAGAGGGTGCCGGCAGTGGATGAACCGAAATCAACGCGCATAGTTATCTTTCTGCTGGTATGGAACTAAGCCTCGTTGTTGCGATCGATACCACTGCCTGTGCAGTTGTTGGCATGATAATCAAGTGTTATTCTTTTGTATGTGTCGGTTGTTTGCTTACAATTTTGACGTGGCAAAGTTGCATCTGCGTCTTTCCTACACTGATAGAGCTGTTACTTAAAATTACACTATTGAACTGCTTAGTTAACACTGTTCTTGACGTATTCTCTCTTCACAAACAATACGTCTAACACTATTTTGATGTATTTCCTCTGCACAAACGTTTCTCCATAGCTGTAAACAGTACATCTTACGAACAATATGGCGGCTTTGTAGCGTATTCAGAAGTTTAGACTACCGTTTCTTTCCAGCGATGTTGACGATACTGACAGTCTGGTAGTTTCTAAATTCGATTATCAAATTAAAAATATTATCACAGTTCTTAGTATATCGAACGAAAATTTCCACTTCTTCCATGATATCGTTTCTTCTAGATTTTTCAATTTTAAACAAAATTTCAAGGTTGTTTCTGGTTTTCAAAGGGTGGTTGAAATGGCTCTGAGCACTATGGGACTTAACATCTGAGGTCATTAGTCCCCTAGAACTTAGAACTACTTAAACCTAACTATCCTAAGAACGTCACACACGTCCATCCCCGAGGCAGGATTCGAACCTACGACTGTAGCGGTCGCGCGGTTCCAGACTGAAGCGCCTAGAACCGCTCGGCCACAACGGCCGGCCTTCAAAGGGTGCCCTGTTGCATTAATGTGTGTTGGTACTGCTGGTCTGTAAAATTTCTGTAGTTTGTAGCACTGTATATGTCCTTTAAATAGCGTTCTGAAATTACTGTCTGACCTATATTGAATTTGTTGCGTTGGTTGCAGGTAATTTTGTAAATGCGTCGGTATCTTTCTCTGGTGACTTTATATTGTGAATAGGCTCCTAATTAGGTTGGTGGTTGTGCTAAAGCTTATTCTCACATCTGTGTTTTTTTGAATATCGTAGCTAATTTTTCAGGCATTATACTAAGATGTGGAATTTTTACATAATTCTGTGCTGAGGTGCTGTCAGTTTTGAGTGTAATTCGTTGTTGCTTGTTACATTTGTTTATTATCTTTTGTGATATTGTGTTAATTATTGAAGAATAATATCCACTGTTCATTAGAATACATTTTATGGTTTCTATTTCTTGGAGTTCTGTACGTGCTATGGATCTATATTCAGTTTTTCGGTGGAGTTGGGATGAGTAAGAGAATATAGTATGTCGGTGTCTTCACCAGTAGGTTATTTGTGAACTTTGAAGGCATAAACTATTTGTGTTTTGATGTCTAGAAAAGGTATGGCTTTGTTCTCTTCACATTCGAGGATGAACTGGATATTTTCATGCAGGCTACTGAATACACTGAAGACGGTTGTCACTTCATCACTTGTTACATCAAATATGATAAGGGTGTCATCCACATACCTTTTACAGAATTTAACTTTGCTTCTGATAACTTTTACTTTCAGTATTCTGTCTTCTAAACAGTTGATCAATATTTTCAGCTGTTAGGCCACGAAGAGGGCTTCTCTTTGCAAGCCCCGAGTCTTTCTTGTGAATTTTGTTGTTGAAAGAGAAGTAATTATGTGAGATACTAAATTAGGTACATCTATAAACGCCATTATTTTTAGTATGCTCATTGTCTTATTTTTTAGTGTTTTCTTTCTTTTTGTTTCAGCTGTTTCATCTACAGGTATACTGGTGTATAAAATTGCGATGTCTACCGATAAAAATTTTAGCTTGAGGCAGTGGAGTCGGGCAATTCATAAGTTCATAGTTGTTATTAACTGTTGTTGAAGCTTTTTTTTTTCGGGTTGCAATTTTATACAGGAACATTGGCGTGATAGACGAAGGTATAGTGTGACTATATAAAAGTTGTGTTAATGTTAACATTCGTAACATAGAGGTAGGAGTGAAAGAACGCCCGAGAGGACAGTGATAGTGCCCGTTGAAAAAGGAGGGCTAAGTATTGTTTTACTTGTAGGTAAATCGGACGATTTTGTGCCACACTGCCTGTCGCCGATTAGTTCGAAAAAGACAGGTGATTATCATGAAGAGATGAACGGTGTAGTTTTGCAGAAGTGGTAGAGACATCGGTTATACTTAAGGTTCCTGTTTGACAGAGTGCGCTGCAAGTACTCAGCGGCCTGGTGCCAACCGAGGCCCACGAGAAATACAAGCCGTGGCCCATACGTCACAGCACGTGTCACTGACGGTCTTGAGAGTGCAAGCAGTCGTCTCCGGCAGGGAGCGAGTAACTATTTCAGATGAATTTAATAATTCTTGTCCGCCTGCTTAGCTGAGTGGTAACGTGCTTGCCTACCACGCATCGGGCCCGGGTTCGATTCCCGGCCGGGTTGGAGATTTGATCCGCCCGTTGACTGGATGATGTGTTATCATCATCATCTCATTATCACCGACGCGCAAGTCGCCCAGTCTGGAGTCACCTGAAACAAGACTTGCACCCGGCGGTCGAATTTCCGCGGAAATGCCTGGCGAAATCGCATTTAAATGCGTGCAGGCTCTTTCAATTTCATATTGATTTCCCCTTGGGCCCTGCACGGAGCCGAGTGTTCGCAAAGTGCGGTAGGTTGAAATGGTTCAAATGGCTCTGAGCACTATGGGACTTAACTGCTAAGGTCATCAGTCCGCTAGAACTCAGAACTACTTACACATAACTAACCCAAGGACATCACACACATCCATGCCCGAGGCAGGTTTCGAACGTGCGACCGTAGCAGTCGCGCGGTTCCAGACTGTAGCGCCTAGAACCGCTCGGTCACAGGGGCCCGCCAAAGTGTAGTAGGCAAACCGAGTAGTGTGACGTCACAAGTTCGTTACAGGATCGTATTTCACGGGGGTCCCGCTGCCAACGCAGCGACGTCACGATCCACTTCATCGAACGTGTGCCTTTTTCCCTCCAGTATGAAGCTATACAACTTGGACCACAGTAAAGCCGGTTCCTCCGGCGTGTCGGTGTACAGAAGCAGAGGCGCACAGTGGGGGCGCGTTTCTGCGGCCGACGACCGCACGCGCTGTGCGGCGCGCACTCGATGGACAGCGCTTCCTGTGTGGCTGGCGGCATACAGGCGGCCCTTGTTGGCGGCGGCGGCGGCGTTCCTGGGCGTGGGCGGCGCTTCCAAATACAGGCGGCCGGCCCGGCCCGGCTGCATACGGCGAGCGGCTCTGCCGCCTAACCGGGTACACCCCACCTCATAGACAGGGGCGCCGACGGAGCCGGCACGCCCACTGTGTCTACATCTGTACTCTTGCTAGGATCAACACTCTGAGCTACAGATTACCCATGACAGTAGCAGAGGGGCCTCCACCGACCAAAGTGGCCGAGCCTTTCTAGGCGCTACAGTTTGGAACCGTGCGCCCGCTGCGGTCGCAGGTTCGAATCCTGCCTCGGGCATGGATGTGTGTGATGTCCGTAGGATAGTTAGGTTTAAGTAGTTCTGAGTTCTAGGGGACTCATGACGTCAGAAGTTAAGTCCCGTAGTGCTCAGAGCCATTTGAACCATTTGAGGGGCCTCCATAGCTACGCAGCGCTTTTTCTTTGGACGGTAGGTTGATTTTATTCACAATTCTAATATACCGTATTACTCCCCATTCTGTTTGTCTACCAAAACGTATTTGTCAACATAACCTCCATTCAGTGCGACGGCCGTACGCTGCGTTACCCACATGGTACCACTCTACTGGTCGGCGTTGGATCCAACGTCTTGCTGCTTGGGTCATATCGCTGGTGCAGAAGCAATGAAAAAAAGCATGCCAAATTTAAAAGAACGCAAAATCTCCAAGATAGGCAAAGTTTTGCAGAAGTTCGAGATATAGCGCGTAGTTCACTGCGCGATGCTTTTAATAATTTCCACAACGAAATTCTGTCTCGAAATCTGGCAGAAAAAGCAGAGAGATTTTGGTCATACATAAAGCGCGCCAGTGGCAAGACGCAATCAATACCTTCACTGCGCGGTAACAACGGTGAAGTCACTGATGACAGAACCACCAAAGCAGAGTTATTGAACACGGTTTTCCGAAACTCCTTCACCAAAGAAGACGAAGTAAATATTACTGAATTCCAATCAAGAATAACTGCCAAGATGAGAAACATAGAAGTAGATATCCTCGGTATAAGAAAGCAGCGTACATCACTTGGTAAGGGCAAGGCCTCCGGTCCAGATTTATACCAGTCAGGTTCCTCTCAGAGTGTTGTTGTTGTGGTCTTCAGTCCTGAGACTGGTTTCATGCAGCTCTCCATGCTACTCTATCCTGTGCAAGCTTCATCATCTCCCAGTACGTACTGCAGCCTACATCCTTCCGAATCTGCTTAGTGTATTCATCTCTTGGTCTCCCTCTACGATTTTTACCCTCCACGCTGCCCTCCAATGTTAAATTGGTGATCCCTTGATGCCTCAGAACATGTCCTACCAACCGATCCCTTCTTCTAGTCAAGTTGTGCCACAAACTCCTCTTCTCCCCAATTCTATTCAATACCTCCTCGTTATTTATGTGATCTACCATCTAATCTTCAGCATTCTTCTGTAGTACCACATTTCGAAAGCTTCTATTCTCTTCTTGTCTAAACTATTTATCGTCCATGTTTCACTTCCATACATGGCTACACTCCAAACATACAAATACTTTCAGAAACGGCTTCCCGACACTTAAATCTATACTCGATGTTAACAGATTTCTCTTCTTCAGAAACGCTTTCCTTGCCATTGCCAGTCTACATTTTATATCCTCTCTACTTCGACCATCATCAGTTATTTTGCTCCCCAAATAGCAAAACTCCTTTACTACTTTAAGTGTCTCATTTCCTAATCTAATACCCTCAGCATCACCCGACTTAATTCGACTACATTCCATTATACTCGTTTTGCTTTTGTTGATGTTCATCTTATATCCTCCTCTCAAGACACTGCCCATTCCGTTCAACTGCTCTTCCAAGTCCTTTGCTGTCTTTGACAGAATTACAGTGTCATCGGCGAACCTTAACGTTTTTGTTTCTTCTCCTTGGATTTTAAAACCTACTCCGAATTTTTCTTTTGTTTCCTTTACTGCTTGCTCAATATACAGATTGAATAACATCGGGGAGAGGCTACAACCCTGTCTCACTCCCTTCCCAACCACTGCTTCCCTTTCATGTCCCTCGACTCTTATAACTGCCATCTGGTTTCTGTACAAGTTGTAAGTAGCCTTTCGCTCCCTGTATTTTACCCCTGCCACCTCCAGAATTTGGAAGAGAGTATTCCAGTCAACATTGTCAAAAGCTTTCTCTAAGTCTACAAATGCTAGAAACGTAGGTTTGCCTTTTCTTAATCTAACTTCTAAAATAAGTCCTAAGGTCATAGTATGCTGATAAAATAGCTCCATATTTAGCAGTTACATACAACCACTCACTCACAGAAAGATCCGTACCTAAAAACTGGAAAGTTGCTCAAGGCACACCAATACCCAAAAAGGGAAGTAGGACTAATCCGCTGAATTACAGGCCTATATCACTAACGTCGATTTTCAGTAGGGTTTTGGAACATATACTGTATTCGAACATTATGAAGTATCTCGGAGAAAACGATTTATTGACACACAGCACGGATTCAGAAAATATCGTTCTTGTGAAACACAACTGGCTCTTTATAGTCATGAAGTAATAAGAGCTATCGACAGGGGATGTCATATTGATTCCATATTTTCAGAGTTCCAGAAGGCTTTCGACACCGTTCTTCACAAGCGTCTTCTAACCAAACTGCGTGCCTATGGAGTATCGCCTCAGTTGTGCGACTGCATTCGTGATTTCCTGCCAGAAAGGTCACAGTTCCTAGTAATAGACGGAAAGTCATCGAGTAAAACAGAAGTAATATCCGGCGTTCCCCAAGGAAGTGTTATAGGCCCTCTATTGTTCCTGATCTATATTAACGACATAAGAGACAATCTGAGTAGCCCTCTTAGATTGTTTGCAGATGATGCTGTCATTCACCGTTCAGTAAAGTCATCACATGATCAAAACGACTTGCAAACGATTTAGGTAAGATATCTGTATGATGTGAAAAGTGGCCTTTGACCCTGAATAAAGAAAAGTGTGAAGTTACTCATATGATTACTAAAAGAAATACACTAAATTTCTATTACACGATAAGTCACACAAATCTGAAGGCTGTAAATTCAGCTAAATGCTTAGGAATTACAATTACAAATAATGTAAATTGGAACGATCACATCGATAATATTGTGGGTAGAGCAAACCAAAGACTGCGACTCATTGGCAGAACACTTGGAAGGTGCAACAGGTCTACTAGAGAGACTGCTTACACCACGCTTGTCCTCCCTACTCTGGAGTATTGCTGTGCTGTGTGGGATCCGCATCAGGTGGGACTGACGGATGACATCGGAAAGGTACACAGAAGAGCGGCTTGTTTTGTATTATCGCGAAATAGGGGAGATAGTGTCACAGACATGATACGTGATTTGGAGTGGCAATCGTTAAAACAAAGGCGTTTTTCGTTGCGACGGGATCTTCTCATGAAATTTCAATCACCAGTTTTCTCCTCCGATTGCGAAAACATTCTGTTGGCACCCATCTAAATAGGGAGAAATAATCGTCACGATATAATAAGAGAAATCAGGGTTCGCACAGAAAAATTTAAGTGCTCTTTTTTTCTGCGTGCCGTTCGAAAGTGGAACGGTAGAGAGACAGCTTGAAGGTGGTTCATTGAACCCTCTGCCAGGCACTTTATTGTGAATAGCAGAGTAATCACGTAGATGTAGATGCAGATCAATAACCTCCCCACCATCCAGGTATTGCTTGGTCGCAAGGTGCGAGATCCGAGTACACACCGCTGAGTACCCCAGTTGCTGGACAAGTATGTCAGCACTACTAACGAGACGTCCATCTGTGCAGCCATATATTTGTGATCTATCAGTCACCTCGAATGAGTGTGTCCGTACGTTCCAACATTGCGGGAGCCACAACCAGTCGGGAGATGGGACAGGTTTTGCGCGACGTTGTTGAAATGATGACAGACGCCTCGCCCGACGACTCGCAGTGCTTTTGTTCACTGCCAGGTCTCCTTAGACACTCAGCAAGCCCCTTTGAATATCTGCGATGCTCTGCTACAGGGGCTGAAGCGGGAATATTCCACGTTGCCCAACAACAAATTCCGCATTTTTTACCGTAATTGGCCGAGAAAAGAAATGTGTTACATTTACATATAGAACGCAACTTCTAAGAACTTACCACTGCGCTTTCTTCTGTTAAAAAATGTTTGCTCCAGTGCGTGGGCACATCGACTTCGCACCGCTGGTGGCACCGTATCAGTTGAGGCACTGTGTGTAGTGTTCGGGATATACCCAATAGACATGACGGTTATCAAGAGGCAACATATTCGCCGAAAACGGGCAGACCACTCACGGTGACAGGCCTCCCCGCAAACCCTGGGAGGGCTCAAAACCTGGAGAGTGAATCCACGGCAAAGGGAATGGGACAACAGGTAAAAGGCCCGCGGAGTATATGCATTCTTCCGCGGCATGAGCGAGCGTCTGAGGATGAAATCTGTTAATCCCAGCCACGCATCCTTTGTTTCTTAACTGGCTACGGACCGTACATGTAGCTTTTGCTGCGTGTAAAACGAGGCTGATTGTGCCTGTGTCGAGAGGGGGACTTACGAACGCATACTTCTACACTACCATCGTTGGTCGCAGGAAAGACGACTGGCACACTCACACGACGACCTAACACAGTCACTTGCAGACCAGACCTTTTGGATCAATCGCAATGAATTTGCAGAGAGAATATCGAGGGCGCTGTCTGACGAGTACAGGCGGGAACTATGACAGCACAGAAAATAATAGCGAGACAGACAACAGTAGTTGTGGTAGCAGATCAGACGACAGCGGCAGAGGCGATGTTGGGCAAACGTAGAATACTGCCACAGTGGCTTGTCAAATACGTAAAACAGAGTACTTGACAAGCCAGTGTGGAGCCTTTGTTTTATATATAGATTGTGTTCTTATTATGGTTAGACGATCCATTCACAGTAATGTCAGTTCCTGAAGATGCGAAGCTGACAGCTAGAAACCGCTCATTAAGTAAGTAAAAACATTTCAACTAGCAATCTTGGCTGTAGACAGTCTTATTTGTTACTAAAGATCAGATCGCATGGATGGGGAATCTAGAAGTAAACGTTAATTAGTCTAATGGGGGAGGGGGGGGGGACGGTGGCATTTATTGACAATTTGATAGTGGTTTATTCACCACTTTAACTGATATTGTAGTTCTGTTTCTGACTGTTGCATAAACGCTAATGTCCATGACTCAAACTCTGGGCGCGCGCTAAAAGGACTGAGATGTTCTTGTTGTCCTAATGAGGCAAGATGTTAACAGAAGCGCTGTAGTCCCACGCAAGCAGTCTGCCTGTGCGAATGAACAAATTATAGTATGCCTCCCAGGGCCATGGTGTTGGCGGGTTCACTCGAGTGTGTCAGTGGCTTCCCACATATGTAACCGCATCATTAGCCACAGAGGACGGCTACTCGTGCCAAATGCCAAGACTAATGCGAACGATGTTACCGAACAAATGACCATTGATCCTTCAAATAAAAAGTATTGCCTGTTCAAAATTATCCCATCGAGCAGTTTGTCGGTTTTCTGTCCCACTTTATGAGGACGGGTTCATTCCTTCTTTAAAATAGCATGGCCAGTTCCCTGTTTCATCTTTGTTATCTAGTCTGGAAGCCCCACAGTCAGTGTGGGTTCAGCATTTCTATTTATGCGAAGGCTACGACGATTTTTCAAATTCTAAAGATGTCTTTGTGATGTGTAGGATTAAATGTAATCAAACAAAATCTAGAAAGCAAGATAGAGTTTTAATTCGACGTTGCATAAGTCGATGGAGCTTCCTACGAAGGTTACGACAAGTGGAAAAAGACAGAGAAGGTAGTTGTGACTGGGTGGATGTAGAGAAGCCCCTCTTGAGGGTACTTAGCTTTGGTGCGCCCACCAGTCTCTGGATTGGGCAAAAGAAAGCCATTGTCTCAGTTTCTTATTTGTTTGATAACCACGTGGACCGTTCTTCATTCTCGTTTTCACCCGTGCATGACCTGATTGGGAAGCCCAAGTTGTTGGAACTGTGTGACAAGATCCCTTTGAAACATTGACACCTAAGGCAACGGTGTTCCATACTTTCGCCCTTTAAGTCAAACATTTAAAAAAGCGTGAAATTATCAGTTGGGGGGGAGGGATGAATAGAGCGTAAAAACCCTAGGATTATGTCCATTGCTATAGTTCTCGAAACGTAACAAATTGTTATGCTTGGATAATCGTCGAGAAGTTCGAAAATACACTGCCGGAAAAAAAATAAATAGTACACCCTTTCTAGGTTTCCAATCCATTCAACATTTATAGTTGTAACAGTGCATGTGGAGTATGTGAAAGGATTACATTTACATATCAATAGCACAAGCGCTTTTGAGGTACCAGGTACCGACCCATGGTGAAACACACATATTGGCACGTTGTGCAGTCTCCATTGGCGGCAACGCAAATTCTGACTCTGACATCCAGTCAATCATACAGATGGCGTATAGTGTCCTGGGATACGTTATGCCATGCCTGCTCGACCTGTTCACGTAGTTCTCCAAGAGCTGTTGGTTGACGAGTCGCACGAGTCATTCTCGTCCCATCATATCCCACACGTGTTCGATTGGAGAAAAGGTCGGATAACGTGTTGACTAGCAGCATTCAGTTTCACGGCAGTGTGTGGGTGAGCATTATCCTGTTGGAACAACACATCACCTTTCTGTTGCAAGGACGACAATAGAATGGGTCTGACAACATCCAGCATGTACCGAGCGCAGGTTAGTGTGACCTCCAGAAGGACCAAAGGTGAACGAGAGTTGTAGCTCATCGCAACCCAGAGCACAAGGCCTGGGATGGGCCATTGTGTCTTGGACGAACGCACTCTACGAGACAGCGTTCATCAGGTCTACGTCTTAGGCGCAAACGACCATCACATCCGTGCGGACAGAATCTGCTTTCATCGCTGAGCACCACGCCACGCCATTCCATCTTCCAAGTGACTCTCTGACGGCACCAGTTGAGCCATGCACTTAGATGCTGTGCACCCATAGTCCCCCTGCTAATAAACTGTTCGCAACGATTTGTGTTTGGACATCTGGGCTCACGTGTCCCCTTTCCCGTACTGTGGTAGCTGTTCGATCTGCCACTGCTGTCCTAGCAATACGAGATCGTGGCTGGCGTCTCTGCTGTGTGGACGTCCAGAACCCCGTCTACGCTTGCGAGAATGCTCACGTGACCACTGATACCAGCATCGTTGCACAATTGACGCAGCGCGTCCAACTCGTATTCCAGTTCTTCGAAAGGACCATCCCGCCACTCGTCACAATTCGACCCTTTCAAACTCTCCCACTGGCTGTACGAAGCACGGATGCATGGTTGCCTGCTTGCTGCACACATTTGCACCAGACTGAGTCTTCTGACTCTGAGCATTCTCTGTTAAAGGGTAGATACAGATAGCGCTCTGGTTGCTATGACACTACTCTGTTTGTTGGCGGAGACGTTGAAACCATTATTAGTACATCTACTACCCCTCTGATGGCATATGCCGTCATCGGACCAAAGTCGACATCCTGTTTCTAGGTGCACTATTTTTTCCGGCTTTGTACTTCTTGTTTCACGAAAAATATTACTTTTTCGAAAGTGTTGGCAGCAGCACTGTTGCTCAGGTCGGCGATGTTGCAGACTGATGGCCCGTCCTTGGCGCGACTCCTGAGGGTCTTGCGTAACTGCCGCAGCCTGTGAGAAAAACCAGGCAAGGGCGACCGTCGGCTCCGATTCTCAGCGCCGCCTCTTCCTGCTGTTCGTTTTGTGCCGTGCGGAAATTTTCGTTTGTTTTTTGGATTGTTTCCTGTCACGGCCGCGTCATCGCTCACTTCTCTCAGAACTTGCGCCACGTGCCGTGCTTACACAGCATCACTACAAAAATGTTTCGTTATCTTTAGTCCCGAAACACCACACAAGCAACTTCAGAGTTTGAAATGCCCCAGTTAAAATTCATTTGGAAAGCACCGTGGCTCCAGCGTATTCGGCAGTGCCGTATTTGATTTTTCGGTGATCGCAACTGTAAGCATAAAGAAATCGTTCATCGTGTGAGAATGTGCATCTTCAGCTCTCAGTGTGTGCATTCGATCTCGCTAAGTTCGCTCCAGCCACTAGGTGTTAGGGAGACGACTGTTGTTCCAGTGCCAGATCTCAAGTAGAGATTAATCTCCGAAACCGAAGAAACTATTATATTATTATCATAATCGAAAATAGTAGATACACACGACAAAATTTCAAATCAAAAGTATTTTTAGTCTCTGCGGATTACTGTCTTTCCGTAGTGTCATATTTACATTTCATAACATGCGCTCCGCGTCCTCGAATTTTGATGGTACTGGACTGTGTTGAATATATGAAAATCTGAAACTGCGCAATGGTGTGGATGCCACGTTAAGCTGTTGGTCGCCGACAGTGTGAACTCAAGTTGTTTCTGTGGTCGGAGGAAGTCAAGATCATACCACGTACAATAGGTCCATTTTTTGCAGTGCAGTGTTCTATTCAAACCGATCTTGCGATTCATCGCACTACAAACTATTTTAACTGCGTTCGTATTTCTCAGACTGAAGTAAAACTTTATGCCAAGTTTGCCTTCTTACTGCTGTTACTACCCCTCCCCCCCCCCCCCCCCCCCGTCTGAAACACTACTTTCGTGACTTACGTTCTGTTCTCTTACTAGTCCAGAATGTTTACTTTGCAAATTTTTGTCTTATTTGTAGTATTTTCAGTTAAAATGTGAGGATAAATCTTTGAAGATTTGCTGCGTGGAAGGACCTTCACTACTCAGATATTGGTTTTCTAGAATGTCCGCGTGTCATTCACACTACTAGAAACTTCGAAATCATTCCGTTTGTATTATTTTCTACGGCTTGGATAAAACTATTCCTAGTGCGTGCCAGACCGCATGCTCTCTTTTGAATGCTGACAGAGACTGCTTACGTAGTTTCGGTTTATTTTACGTGTTGACTCAGTTGTCAGACATTGAAAACTGTCTGCCATCATTTGTTAGCTCCACAACTGTATGTGTGTCTGCCGATCGTTCAACGTCCACAGACATCTGTTTAAAGTGTCTGTTTCATTGAATACTCCTGACGGTCCTGTAGCCGACGGGCTTGCAAAACTCTAAATTTGCATCCGTTTCTCTTTGTTCTCGTTGTTGTTGTTGTTGTTGTTGTTGTTGCTGTTGCCGCCGCTGCCGACGACGACGACACCACTTTGACCAACGTGATCGTTACCACATACCTGGCAAGGTGGCGCAGTGGTTAAGCACTGAACCCTCATTCTGGAAAATCCGTTTATTTTATGTTTTTATTTTAAAAATTACTGGCGTTCGGTACAAGCTTAGACAGCCATCTCAGCAGTGGAAAGACGATACGACAGTGTGCTTCGACAGTTCAGGATATTTATTATGGTCAAGCCGTACCCTGGTACGAAGCTACATACAGTTAATCTTGTCGTCTGACGGCATGCGGAGGAGTTTCATCTTAGTTACGACGATTCGAGGATAAAGCAAAAACGACCGGGAATGGAATTGAGAACCGTTCGGTTGGCAATGTGCCGCGCTTACGCCACAGCTGCCGAAGCGGACGAAAATAGGGTTTCAGATCACCGTCTGGCCATTATGGCTGGGAGGAAAATACCGGAGTGATTCCTTTTTAAAAAGACAGGACCGATTTCCTTCCCATCCTTCCGCAATCTGAGTTCGTGTTCCGCCTCTGATGACCTCATCATCGACAAGACGTCGATCTCTTAACTGTTCGTTACCTTCCGTGCTGTCTGTTTCCTTAGTCTAATGTTCGTCCGTGTACTTTCGACCTGCTTGCTTTTATTTCAGCTTCCGTTGCATTCCCCTCTTTCGCTTCGTCTCCGTGGGGCTTGCACTGTGCGTTTCGTGGAGATCGTTCTGCTATACGAGATATCGTAGATTTTTCGTACACTCTAGCTTCTGATTACCGGTATCGACCAACTTTTCGTTAGAGGAGACGGAAGCGCTGCTACCCTGTCAGTTGTGAGCACGGCTGTCGTAGCTTGGCGTCCTGAGGCGCTGCGCAGACCGCATGTCGCGGTTTTTGCTCCGCTGTCCCCTATTTAAAAAGACCTCCCGGCCACGACGCCATCTGCCCGTTTCGCGCGGCGCAGCGGCAGATGGCCCTCTGTCGTTGTTGTTTTCTGATCACTGCTGTGTTCGAAGAGCACTTTGAGGCACGCCATCGCTCGTATTGCTTAAGCCGAGAACTTGGTTCCCAGGGCAGATACAGAGGTGCGTGTTTCAATTTCTTTCAGCCTTTTTTATATCACTTCCAATTGTTCTGCACGAAATATCACCGTTCCCGTTGCTTACAAATTTCAGCCGTCATGACATGAGAGAATTCTGATGTTGTGTACCTTGTAGATCCTAAGAGGGTGCACTGCAACATAGTGATATCACACAGTGCTTCAGTTACTGAACTACATTCGTGAGGAACTGAATTCAGTACGTATTCCAGGCATTCTGATTTCTCTGGATTTTCAACAGTCACTTCAGGCGAATTTCTGCATTCCTTAGATAGTTCAGACGCCTGTTTATCATGTCCTATAGTTGAACTAACGCTCCTTTGGTAATGATCTGGACACACGTGAGACTGAGTGTTATTCGGAAAGTAAGGTCCGATCAGTCGCGAAATGGAAACCATTGTGAAAAACCAAAAATGTTTTATTTGCAACAGTTAGCTACACTTTACAGTTACTTCATTACATTGTCGAAGCTCCGGCATTTGTCGTAGCATTGTACCAACCTTCTAATACCCTCGTCATAAAAGGCAGCCTCCTGTGCTTTCCGCCAACTCTCTACGTTGGTGTACGGCTCGTTGCCTATGCCAAAATGTTATCTTCATAGCCAACGGTTCACATGAGCAGAGATGAACCTCAGGGGGAACCAACCACGGTCTGTATTGTGAGAAGCACTTCGCGTCGAATACACTGCAGCAGCATCTTTATTGGCCCTGCAGAATGCGGGCGAGATTGTCATGAAGGAAACGCATGACACTCATGTTATGCAGCCTGCATTACATCAGGCGAGATATTTGGTGTTGGCGACACCCCTAATCGATTTCGGCTTTCCGAACAGTGTTCGGTTTTTACTGCAGAGCTTTACGCTGTTCTCCACGCTGTCCACTACTTCCGTCACCATCAGCGGGTACAGTATATTATATGCTCTCATTCGCTAAGCGCTCTCCTCAGTCTCCAAGCTCTCTACCCTGTCCACCCTCGGGTCCCCCGGATTCAGGACTGCCTCCACTTGCTCCACTTAGGGGACGTCTCTGTGGCGTTCCTCTGAACCCCAGGTATCTGTGGAAACGAGGCGGCCGATATAGCGGCCAAGGCTGCAGTCTCTCTTCTTCAGCCTGCTGTTCCCATGGTTCCCTTCGCCGATCTACGGAGTGTTTTATGTCGTCGTGTTGCTCTTTTATGGCACGCACATTGGTTGACACTTCCCGATGATAAATTGCGGGACGTGAAAGCTCTTCCCTGTGCTTGGACTTCTTCCTCCGGAACTCGTCGTCAGGAGGAGGTAATTTTAACTAGACTCCGGATAGGGCACTGTCTTTTTAGCCATCGACATCTCTTAAGTGGCGATCCTCCCCCGCTTTGTCCCCACTGCTCTCAACTGTGGACGGTGCGACACCTTTTACTTGAGTGCCCCTATTTTACTCTGCTACGCGCCCGTCTACAGCTATCGCCTGATATATCTTCCATTTTAGCAGATGACACGCGCTCAGCCGTTCGCGTCCTCTAGTTTATTAGTGTCCGTGAGATGACGTCGGCCATTTGAAGCTCTTTTTGGGGAAAACAACCCCCTATAGTGGTTTTCTAGGCTTTTCTTCTGTCTTTTAGTTTCCCCACTTTTTGAGTTTCGCTCCCATTGCTGCTGATTTCCAATTTGGTTTATTATTATTATTATTATTATACCACCTTTCCCTAAGCCAGAGACCGGGCGCTAATGACCTTAGCAGCTTTGCGCCCTGAAACCATAACAAACAAACAAAAAAATCTGAAGAGGTTTCTGACCAGACCTTCATACTTGGCGGGAGACACTATTTTATAGGCTTTACGTGCTCACTGTGCACTCAGAAAGAGCAATGTGAAGCATTCTAGAGACACTGGCCAACACACCTGTGCAAAGCTACATCGGACTTTCAGTGTGGTTTCCATTTCGTGGCCGATCAGTCCTTACTTTCCAAATAGCACTCGTACAGTGGCTTTCGGGAGCTGTAACTGGTTGTTTAAGGTGGTTGATGGTGATGTTAGTTCTCTAATGTTGTCATGGTACTCGGGTACCGTTACCAGAAAGAATCTGTCACTCAGCAGTAGTGTGCGCGCCTAAAGAAATTACCTCTTAGTCTAAAATTGCGTCTCCGGCCGGGAATCGAGCAGTGATTTTTCACTTGGGCCATCTCGTACGACTTGAAGTATCTGAACACTCCACTCGGCCTGGCGAAATTTCAGTCTGTCTGTGCAGCTTAAGATGGGCACACCTTTCCTCTTTGCGGCAGACATCATCAAGCAGCATTTATGGTGTCGTGTATGTTATCCAATCATGGAAATGAGGTTCATAGTATGAGTATAGTATTTTATTGGTCCGTATCGAGTTCCGAGTGTCACGTTCTTTTATTTCGGTGGATTATTTCATTCATTTCTCGATACTGCCTATGAGAAGACGGCGAACAGTCACAACTGACCGAAAAGGCGAAGTAGACTTTCTCTCCGAAGAATGACGAATTTCTCCCGTCTTTCGTTCATTTTATGGTTGAAAGACAACAGAGATATCGGAAATAATTTCTAGAAAATATGAATAATTTCTGGAAAATATGCTCATTTGTTCCGTAAATACCTTTTTAAGGATGGATCAAAGAGAGAGGTATTATAGAAAAGTTACATATTTTTGTTACCGTTTTCTGTAGCCATCACGAGAGCGTCATAGAAATATTCAATATGCCGTGGGAGATGCTACAGAAAGTCGTGTGATCCACGACGAGCGAGCGAATGGATTTTCGTCTACACCGCATTTCGTTAATATACCTGGCGCGTAAGCTGACCAATACATTTGCGTTATCTTCCTAACACGGCGCACAATCTGATGTAGTTTACACTCTAAGACACAAGTACTACCCAGTAACGGCCCAGGCGATTGTCCGCTGTTTCGCCCCTCGGGTAACGTAGGCTCCAGTCTTAAAATTTCGAGATCATACATTCCAAAGCGAGTCAATAAGGAACGGCAAAAAATAGCTATTCGGACTTTCAGGGACGGATTAGTAACAGTCATTCTTCCCGCGCGCCATCCGCAAATCGTAACTAGAAAATAAAATGATCATTATCATGTATGTCTGCTGTCTCTGCTAAAGTCGTTTCGTAGTCAATAAATTGTGATTGCTTTCTTCGATTATTAGAACCGTTTATGCTACGTGAGAAAAGGCTTTTAAATGCCCCTGTTCGCGTTTCACTTAGTACGGCAAAGATGTGAATGAGAGAATTAAAAAAAAAAAGTGCCGTAAATAAAAGAAGCGGAATGCTGTTTGCGAAGCAAGTGAAACACTTTTATTTCGTCGCAAAGGCAGTCCATGTACAGAAAAAATGTTCTCATAATCATAGCAGTAATCTATGTACAACAGTATTGTAGGTAGCCGAATCTAAAGAGGTAGGCGCAGTAAGGTAGAATGCCTCTCATCTGACCTCAGAACCACTCAGTCAGTCCCTAGGTTAGGTGGTGAACTGCATTCTATGCGTTACGTATATATTTACTTTCGGCGGACCCAAAGTATTGCAAGAGCTACAGTTGGTGTTGGTGTTAAGTATCAAAACCAGTAACTAACCGAGGTGCAGACCCATAGATGAGATTTATTTCGTCGTTGTCATAAATAATCCCAATGACCATATAACGGGGTGTGCATAAGCTCTTGAGAACGAATCCACTACACTTACCTGCGCTTCGATACACTACTGCAGCGACTTCGAGCACGTTTGGTTGGTACGACGGCGGAGCAAGCAGCGGCAGAAACCAGTTCCATTGGCGGGGCTGCCTATTGTTACCTGCAGCCAGATGAGCGTATTTCCGGCGACGGGACGGCCAGGTCAGTTTCCAGCGGCGCTGAATGAGGGGCGTTGCCGGCGCCGTCGCCGTTGGCTGCTGCTGTTCGGCCTGGGAAACCCGCGCGGTTGCTGGGCGACGCGGGAGCTGGCTGGCGGGCGATTATTGTCGACTCACACCTTGACCGTGCGGCGGCTTCTGGGGAACGCCTGATCCGCTACGGTTGCTGGTTTGTTGCTTCAACTCCTGAAAGCGGACATTCACGAGGTACATCGCCTTGCCGGCCCAGTATGTGCAACGGCCCGTGACTGGCGTGACGTGCTGCGGCACACAGACGGTTCTTGCACGGAATTGCTCGATAGAGTTGCCTCTGCAAGGGTTAAACCTCTAAGAATGACAACTACTCGTTTACAACTTACACAAAATAGATACGTATTTCCAAGTTTTACTGCTCTTCAAAGTAGTAACCAGCATTGTTTATAACCCGTTGCCAGCGATACTGAAGTCGTAGGATTACGCTTAGCAGCGCCAATTGTGGATAATACGAGTGGATCTGTCTGCTCTCCGACGAATATCTGTAACAAGTATGAAGCGAATGCCAGGAACTGCTTACCGCAATTTAGGAATCAAGTTGAAGTCACAAGGTCTTATGTCCACGGAGTGTGGTGGACCGAACCAGTCACAACTTGTGCCGTATGCGACCGACCATTGTCCTGCAAAATAATAAGCAGGTCCTGCAGAAAATGTCGCCTCTTCCTTCTCGAAGCTCTTCGTTTTCGGAACTCAGTCTGCAACCAGAGAATGCAGGGTCTATACTTCCTGGAAGACTCCCCCTCCCCCGATTATTTTGCAGGACAATGCTCGGAGCATATGGGCGAGTTGTGACTGATTAGTTTGATCGATGAAGCTCACCACACTCCCCAGGTTTAAGCCCTTGTGACTTCAACTTGATTTCTAAATGAAGGAAACACTCCATGGCAATCGCTTCAGAACTGTTAGAGATTCGTCGGACCATAGACTGCTTCACTCGGACTATGAGCGCAACTGGTGCTGCTGAGCTTCTTATGACTTCCAGTTCGCAGAGAACGGGCTGTACACAATGTTTCTTAGTGTTTTCTTGATCGTTTAGAACAGAAAGCGCCCTAAAACCGTCTTTTGTTTGTTTCGCGGCCGTTAGCCACTAGTCACTTGAATCAGCAGTTGTCTTGTGACAGCGAGAGCACCAGCAGCAGCGAGTACTGTTTGTATAAAGCGTTTTTGTACTTATTTGCTGCGCTTAGCTTTTAAATAGTTTTTCTGGGAAAACCTAGCGTAGTTTTCGCGTCTCGTATTTCAGTGAGTGTTTCTTGATTATCAGAGTAGCTCATCAGAAGATTATCTTGGGAATTTGTCACCGTATAGGGTAGGGTAAACATAGTCATGTGTAGGGACTGTGGTTGTTGTGAGCGGACGCAAGGAGAATTGGCCACTCTTCGGGGGCAGGTGGAGGCTTTGTCTGTTAGGCTCATCGAGCTCGAGGCGCAGGCGTCGGCTCGTAGTGGCGTTGGGGCAACTGTGGTGAGACCTATGCCTACTTCGGTGGCCTTGGAATCACATGGAACCCCTGATGTCGCTGCGTCTTCCGGCAGTGAGCATCTTACCGGTCAGCCATCACTCCAGGGTGAATGGCGGACAGTGGTGGGCTCTCGCGTGCCTGGCCGAAAGGCGAAGGTGGGATCTGGCCGCGTGGCAGCTGCCTTACCCCTTTCCAACAGGTACGGGGTGCTTCCTAGTGGTTATGACATCGTTTCCGAGCCACCACAGGATGCCTCGCCTGTTGGGCCAGTGGCCGATTCTCCGGCAAGGTCCCGACAGTCACAGAGGGCGGGCCTATTAGTTATAGGGAGCTCCAACGTTAGGCGGGTTATGGAGCCCCTCAGGAAAATAGCGGGTAGGTCGGGGAAGAATGCCAGTGTGCACTCGGTGTGCTTGCCGGGGGGGCTCGTCCGTAATGTGGAGGAGGCCTTTCCGGCAGCTATTGAACGCACTGGGTGTGACCGGCTGCAGATAGTAGCACATGTCGGAACGAATGACGCCTGCCGCTTGGGTTCTGAGGCCATCCTTGGTTCCTTCCGGCGGCTGGCTGATTTGGTGAAGACAACCAGCATCGCACGCGGAGTGCAAGCTGAGCTTAATATCTGCAGCATAGTGCCCAGAGTCGATCGCGGTCCTCTGGTTTGGAGCCGTGTGGAGGGTCTAAACCAGAGGCTCAGACGACTCTGCGACTATAATGGTTGCAAATTCATCGACCTCCGTTATTGGGTGGAGAACTGTAGGGCCCCCCTAGACAGGTCAGGCGTGCACTACACACCGGAAGCAGCTACTAGGGTAGCAGAGTACGTGTGGCGTGCACACGGGGGTTTTTTAGGTTAGAGGGACCCCCCCTTGGGCGAAACGATAAAATACCTGACGGCTTACCAGAGAGGACATTATCATCGTTGATAAAGAACGTCCGTCCTCAGAGACCAAAAACAGGAAAAGTTAACGTAATATTGGTAAACTGCAGGAGTATCCAGGGCAAGGTTCCTGAATTAGTATCTCTTATTGAAGGAAATAGTGCGCATATAGTATTAGGAACGGAAAGTTGGTTAAAACCGGAAGTGAACAGTAACGAAATCCTAGACACAGAATGGAATATATACCGCAAGGATAGGATAAACGCCAATGGTGGAGGAGTATTTATAGCAGTAAAAAATTCAATAATATCCAGTGAAGTTATTACCGAATGCGAATGTGAAATAATCTGGGTTAAGCTAAGTATCAAAGGTGGGTCAGATATGATAGTCGGATGCTTCTATAGACCACCTGCATCAGCAACCGTAGTAGTTGAGCGCCTCAGAGAGAACCTGCAGAACGTCGTGAAGAAGTTTCGTGATCATACTATTGTAATAGGGGGAGACTTCAATCTACCAGGTATAGAATGGGATAGTCACACAATCAGAACTGGAGCCAGGGACAGAGACTCTTGTGACATTATCCTGACTGCCTTGTCCGATAATTACTTCGAGCAGATAGTTAGAGAACCAACTCGTGAAGCTAACGTTTTAGACCTCATAGCAACAAATAGACCGGAACTTTTCGACTCCGTGAATGTAGAAGAGGGTATCGGTGATCATAAGTCAGTGGTTGCATCAATGACTACAAGTGTAATAAGAAATGCCAAGAAAGGAAGGAAAATATATTTGCTTAACAAGAGTGATAGGGCACAAATCGCAGAATATCTGAGTGACCACCATCAAACGTTCATTTCTGAGGAAGAGGATGTGGAACAAAAATGGAAAAAATTCAGAAACATCGTCCAGTACGCCTTAGATAAGTTCGTACCGACTAAGGTCCAAAGCGAGGGGAAAGATCCACCGTGGTATAACAATCATGTACGAAAGGTACTACGGAAACAAAGAAAGCTTCATCATAGGTTTAAGAGTAGTCGAATCATAGCTGATAAGGAAAAGCTGAACGAAGCGAAAAAGAGCGTAAAGAGAGCAATGAGAGAAGCATTCAACGAATTCGAACATAAAACATTGGCAAACAATCTAAACAAGAACCCTAAAAAGTTTTGTCATATGTAAAATCGGTAAGCGGATCTAAATCCCCTATTCAGTCACTCGTTGACCACGATGGCACCGAAACAGAGGACGACCGAAGAAAGGCAGAAATACTGAATTCAGTGTTCCGAAACTGTTTCACTGCGGAAAATCGTAACACGGTCCCTGACTTCAGCCGTCGCACGGACGCCAAAATGGAAAATATTGAAATAAACGATATCGGAATTGAAAAACAACTGCTATCACTTAGTAGCGGAAAAGCATCCGGACCAGACGAGATACCCTTAAGATTCTACAGTGATTATGCTAAAGAACTTGCCCCCTTTCTATCAGCAATTTATCGTAGATCGCTGGAAGAACGTAAAGTACCTAGCGACTGGAAGAAAGCGCAGGTCGTTCCCATTTTCAAGAAGGGTCATAAATCAGATGCGAATAATTATAGGCCTATTTCGCTTACGTCAATCTGTTGTAGAATAATGGAACATGTTTTGTGTTCTCGTATTATGACGTTCTTAGATAATACAAATCTCCTTCATCATAACCAACATGGATTCCGCAAACAGAGATCATGTGAAACTCAGCTCGCCCTATTTGCCCAAGAAATTCACAGTGCCGTAGACACTGGCGAGCAGATTGATGCCGTATTCCTGGACTTCAGGAAGGCATTTGATACGGTTCCGCACTTACGTTTAATGAAAAAAATACGAGCTTACGGAATATCGGACCAGGTTTGTGATTGGATTCAGGATTTCCTAGAAGAAAGAACACAACATGTCATTCTTAACGGTTCAAAATCTGCAGATGTAGAGGTAATTTCGGGAGTACCGCAAGGAAGCGTGATAGGACCTTTATTGTTTACAATATACATAAATGACTTAGTTGAAAACATCGGTAGCTCCGTGAGGCTATTTGCAGATGACACGGTTGTCTACAAGAAAGTAGCAACATCAGAAGACTCGTACGTACTCCAGGAAGACCTGCAGAGGATTAATGCATGGTGCGACAGCTGGCAGCTTTCCCTAAACGTAGATAAATGTAATATAATGCGCATACATAGGGGCAGAAATCCATTCCAGTACGATTATGCCATAGGTGGTAAATCATTGGAAGCGGTAACGACCGTAAAATACTTAGGAGTTACTATCCGGAGCGATCTGAAGTGGAATGATCACATAAAACAAATAGTGGGAAAAGCAGGCGCCAGGTTGAGATTCATAGGAAGAATTCTAAGAAAATGTGACTCATCGACGAAAGAAGTAGCTTACAAAACGCTTGTTCGTCCGATTCTTGAGTATTGCTCATCAGTATGGGACCCTTACCAGGTTGGATTAATAGAAGAGATAGACATGATCCAGCGAAAAGCAGCGCGATTCGTCATGGGGACATTTAGTCAGCGCGAGAGCGTTACGGAGATGCTGAACAAGCTCCAGTGGCGGACACTTCAAGAAAGGCGTTACGCAATACGGAGAGGTTTATTATCGAAATTACGAGAGAGCACATTCCGGGAAGAGATGGGCAACATATTACTACCGCCCACATATATCTCGCGTAATGATCACAACGAAAAGATCCGAGAAATTAGAGCAAATACGGAGACTTACAAGCAGTCGTTCTTCCCACGCACAATTCGTGAATGGAACAGGGAAGGGGGGATCAGATAGTGGTACAATAAGTACCCTCCGCCACACACCGTAAGGTGGCTCGCGGAGTATAGATGTAGATGTAGATGTAGATAGATGTTGATGAATACCTTAAAGAACAGTAAAACTTAGGAATATGTCTGTTGTGTGTAAGTTGTAAATAAATAGTTGCCACTATTAAAGTTCCAATCCTCGTACATAATAGCTAAGTAATCAGTCCCTAATGACACTCTGTAAATTAGAGTGTGTGCGTGTTGTTAAGTGTCAAATGTGTGATTCAGGTTCCTGTTGCTTCAGAACCACATTCTGCTGAAAATTTCGCGTGGCCCAGCAGCGTGGTGCAAGTTTTTAAATTGGAAGCCACGTTGGTGACATTCATGTCCCTACCCGGGAGAGAGAAACGTGGAATCCTAACCACATGTCGTTCCAGATGAATCTTCGTCATTGAGCGGTGAAGGGTTGCATAGCCCGAGGTATAGGTTCGGTTGTGAAAGGTTATAACTTCGTTGTGGGTTCAATGAATATAATAAGGTGACACTGCCAACAGTGTTCGTAACGGATCCTCACAGAACTGTGCCGATATCATGTGTCGGAAAGTCTCATCGTCCAAAGTAACGCTGAAGGCACATGGTTCACAAGGCATGTGTGTTACGTAAGACGATTAGACTTGGTGAGTCGCGATATCGGTACAGTTCTGTGAGACTCTGTTACGAAGACTGTTGACAGCGTCATGCGATGATCATTAAGAGAAACCGGTCGTGAGATAATAAGTGTACCATAACACAGCTTTGGTGGTTCTTCTTAACATTAGTGTGAGAATAGGTTAACTTTCGGTACGGTACGTGAGCCTCAGTGTGGTATATGCGATCGCAGCGTGCTCCATGTGCTGGCTGGCAAATCACACAGTTTGTTCAGGAAAGACGCAAGTGCAAAATTGATACGTTAGCTCTGTTAAAACGCACAATATTCTGTCATGTCTGTACGATGTTCATGTCGTTAGTCAAAAAGTTAAGTTACATGACCAATCAGTAGGAAATAAGCTTATAAAAGTTCCTTCACAAATTACGTGATACACATTTACGCTAGCCTTGCTTATATGATCTACATCTACATCTACATCCATACTCCGCAAGCCACCTGACGGTGTGTGGCGGAGGGTACCTTCAGTACCTCTATCGGTTCTCCCTTCTATTCCAGTCTCGTATTGTTCGTGGAAAGGATTGTCGGTATGCCTCTGTGTGGGCTCTAATCTCTCTGATTTTATCCTCATGGTCTCTTCGCGAGATATACGTAGGAGGGAGCAATATACTGCTTGACTCTTCGGTGAAGGTATGTTCTCGAAACTTTGATAAAAGCCCGTACCGAGCTACTGAGCGTCTCCTCTGCAGAGTCTTCCACTGGAGTTTATCTATCATCTCCGTAACGCTTTCGCGATTACTAAATGATCCTGTAACGAAGCGCGCTGCTCTCCTTTGGATCTTCTCTATATCTTCTATCAACCCTATCTGGTACGGATCCCACACTGCTGAGCAGTATTCAGGCAGTGGGCGAACAAGCGTACTGTAACCTACTTCCTTTGTTTTCGGATTGCATTTCCTTAGGATTCTTCCAATGAATCTCAGTCTGGCATCTGCTTTACCGACGATCAACTTTATATGATCATTCCATTTTAAATCACTCCTAATTCTTACTCCCAGATAATTTAGGGTATTAACTGCTTCCAGCTGCTGACCTGCTATTTTGTAGCTAAATGATAAAGGATCTATCTTTCTGTGTATTCGCAGAACATTACACTTGTCTACATTGAGATTCAATTGCCATTCCCTGCACCATGCGTCAATTCGCTGCAAATCCTCCTGCATATCAGTACAATTTTCCATTGTTACAACCTCTCGATACACCACAGCATCATCTGCAAAAAGCCTCAGTGAACTTCCGATGTCATCCACCAGGTCATTTATGTATATTGTGAATAGCAACGGTCCTATGACACTCCCCTGCGGCACGCCTGAAATCACTCTTACTTCGGAAGACTTCTCTGCATTGAGAATGACATACTGCGTCCTGTTATCTAGGAACTCCTCAATCCAATCACACAATTGGTCTGATAGTCCATATGCTCTTACTTTGTTCATTAAACGACTGTGGGGAACTGTATCGAACGCCTTGCGGAAGTCAAGAAACACGGCATCTACTTGGGAACCCGTGTCTATGGCCCTCTGAGTCTCGTGGACGAATAGCGCGAGCTGGGTTTCACATGACCGTCCTTTTCGAAACCCATGCTGATTCCTACAGAGTAGATTTCTAGTCTCCAGAAAAGTCATTATACTTGAACATAATACGTGTTCCAAAATTCTACACCTGATAGACGTTAGAGATATACGTCTATAGTTCTGCACATCTGTTCGACGTCCCTTCTTGAAAACGGGGATGACCTGTGCCCTTTTCCAATCCTTTGGAACGCTACGCTCTTCTAGAGACCTACGGTACACCGCTGCAAGAAGTGGGGCAAGTTCCTTCGCGTACTCTGTGTAAAATTGAACTGATATCTCATCAGGTTCAGAGGCCTTTCCTCTTTTGAGCCATTTTAATTGTTTCTCTATCCCTCTGTCGTCTATTTCGAGATCTCCCATTTTGTCATCTGTGCGACAATCTAGAGAAGGAACTACAGTGCAGTCTTCCTCTGTGAAACAGCTTTGGAAAAAGAGTATTTCGGCCTTTAGTCTGTCATCCTCTGTTTCAGTATCATTTTGGTCACAGAGTGTCTGGACATTTTGTTTTGATCCACCTACCGCTTTGACATAAGACCAAAATTTCTTAGGATTTTCTGCCAAGTCAGTACATAGAACTTTATTTAGAAAATTATTTCATCATTCTCACTTTGTAGCAAAACCCTGAGGTCGTTCTTACATGATCACTGTTTCCATTCAGTAGCAGAATCTCTAGAACATGTGAAATACAAGACTTTAAACAAGGAAATGCTAAATATATTAATGCAGGTAGTGCAAGTTCTCTTAGAGATACAGCGAATCGAACAAATACACTCGTGAGGAGGAGCAGACTTACATTTTTGTCTCATTGATCATTGTAGAATGTAAAAAACAGCCACCGTCCGGACAGGCCTTGAAGGCCCAGCGATACCGACCGACCGCCGTGTCATCCTAAGACCTTACGCGTCACCGGCTGCGGATACGGAGGACCATGTGGTCATCACCCCGCTGTCCCTGCCATTGTCAGTTTTCGTGACGATGTCGCTGCTTCTGAATCAGTAGCTCCTCAGTTGGCTTCACAAGCGCTGAATGCACACCGTTTGCCAACAGCGTTCGGCAGATCGGGCGGGGACACATCCAAATGCTAGCCAAGCCCGACAGTGTTTAACTTCGGTGATCTGACGGCAACCGGTGTTACCATTGCGGCAAGGCCGTTGGCCGTGGTAGAATATACTTCTATTAATTTAATAAGTCTCAGAACCTTACAGCAAACGCGAAGGTGAGTAAAAAAACTCGGCTGTAGTCAGACACGAACCAGCTACACATCACTTCGTAATTCAAGCGCTAAAGACATTGTGTCGTGCGCCCACCAAACCTTATCATGACTACTTCCTTACTCTGCGCCTGTACTCATTATGCGACCCAGAACTCCCATAATACATGCCTTTCCTTTACACGTAACTACTGTGTGGAGCCTTTAATGGCAGATATGATGAAAGGGACAGTTGCTGCTCCCCATATAGTGCAGATGCTGAGTCCCAGAAAGGCACAACAAGAAAGATTGTCGAAAGGCAGCTGGAGCCTGTGTGTGGGGGGGGGGGGGGGGTCTACTTTGACAAAGCCCTTGTTGGCCGAAAGCTAACTTTCCAACAGTCTTCTTGTTGTGCCTTTCTGCGACTCAGCATCTCCGCTATATGATGAGTAGCAACTACTATCCTTTTCATTATATTGTTACATTCTATTCTGGATTTTCCATTGTTGGATATGCTGTTAACTGACACTTAATTTTAACAAATCATACCAAGAAAAAGCGTTTTTTATGACTCTTCTGTATGCCTTGCCTTGAGACAACATAGTCTTATAATACACAGTTCGAAAATTTTTTAACCACGAATATGACTTTTCACTGCTCTTTATTGTACTGATAAACGACGGGTTTACAAGAGAACCTAAATTTACCGGTGCTTTAAAACTGCATTTATTCATTTATAATATAAAACCCACGAAAATGGGCCTCAGCTGAAAGCCAATAAGGCGTCTCCGAACTCTGCACTGAAAAGAGATGACTTGCATGTGCGTGAGGTGGCGTCCTCCCATGTTATTGGTCTACGTTAATCTGCATGTTCAGGATATACAGGGTGGTCGGAAATTCCCGTTACAGACTTCTAGGACTTGTAGAGGGGAGTGAGTAGATAATATTTTGAATAGGAACCCATGTCCAGAAACGTCTCCGACGAAGCCGCAGAGCGTTGAAGTTACAGACGGTGGCGCCTTTTAATTTATGTATGTACAGCATGATTCCGTGATGATGATACAAACTTTCTAGAATGATGGAAAAGGATAAATGTACGAATATGAAGTAAGGATCCCTCTACTGGAAACGAACGAGTCGAAAGTTATAAGCGAAATCCGTTCTGATACATCTGATTGTGCAATACATGTACTGGTACTGTTGTTGCTAAGATTTTATGGTAGGCAACTTCCAGAGTTGGTAGTATGGACCAAAACAAGAAAATAATGTGCAGTCAACATGGGCTCTAAAATGCACGCCTGAGGAGCTATGAGAGCACTTGTTCAATAGAAGAGACCTGTTTCACAGTAGTGAATACGTGCTCGCAGATCCTTAGGTATGCATTTAGAGCCCATGTTGACTGCACTTTTTTTTCCCCTATTTTGGTCCATACTACCAACTTTGGAAGTTGCCTACCATAAAATCTTAGCAACAACAGTACCAGTACATGTATTGCACAATCAGATGAATCAGAACGGATTTCGCATATAACTTTAGACTCGTTCGTTTCCAGTAGAGGGATCCTTACTTCATGTTCGTACATTTATCCTTTTCCATCATTCTAGAAAGTTTGTAACACTATCACGGAATCATCTTGTACATACATAAATTAAAAGTGCTGCCGTTTGTAACTTTAACGCTCTGTGGCTTCGTCGGATGACGTTTCTGGACATGGGTTCCTATTCAAAATATTATCTACTCACTCCCCTCAAGTCCTAGATGTTTGTAACGGGAATTTCCGACCACCCTGTATGTCATACTTGATATTGCTCTCCATGTTCGGAAAGACTCTCCGACACACTTTTTCCACGCTATGACGTCAGAAATGTGTGGTCCTTGTGACGACGGCTTTAGACGGTGTTCGACGACAGCCCACGGCGATCGTTATCCGCCTAGCGCTTCTGTGGCCAGCGGTCGGTCAGTGGAGCCCCACGTATGAGGCGGGTAAGTGTGTCAGGCGAGAGGGCGGCTGGCTGTGCTGCAGCCCGGCGCGGACTTCCGCGTCAGGCGCCGCCTCTGACTCACCAAACAGCGCGGCGGACGTGTTTTTGCCGCGGACAGCTGCCGCCGCAGCGTGTAAGCTGCGCCTCGTGCAGTAGCGCGGCTCGGCGGCCGCTCACCTCACGTCGGCTGCGGCTAGCACAGCTACTGTGTGTGTCCAGTATTTGCTGGTTCTCACTAGGCCACTAATTCAGTCACGTTGCGAGTGATCTAGTAACGAAGCGCTTGTGAATAACATTGTTTAATCAAGTAGTTTACTGGGCCGAATCCAGTTACTGGCATTGAAACCTGTCAAGTAACTTCCTCCGTGGAACTATTTCGTCATGATTGATGGACCACTGTGGTTAGAGGTATGCGAAAACACGAGAAATGCTAGCCGCATCCTCGCAAGTCCCCTTAACCGTAGATGTCGATCATGGCCACATTTTAATAAACATAGCCTGTCCTATTCGTAATACCTTCCAAAAGCTGCTATTTTGTGAGGTAATTACTAAAACTTACTGTGTGAATTATTTTGTCTAACATTTCCACGGCATCGGGGGAAGTCATATGAAGGTGTTGCAAGCTATCGTCGCATATTGCATGTTGTCATGTGTTTGTAATGCAGATTATTGATCGAAAGTACATTAATTCCCCGTAATATTAAATTATGTTAACTACTTACACTTCTCAACATAAGTGTTAAATGTGTACTTGCAGATATAGCTACGATAAATGTTGAAAAGCTGACTGATTGTCATACAATACTTCATTTATGTCGTATGTGAAATACATGCCGGCTGGTGTGGCCGTGCGGTTCTAGGCGCTACAGTCTGGAACCGCGGGACTGCTACGGTCGCAGGTTCGAATCCTGCCTCGGGCATCGATGTGTGTGATGTCCTTAGGTTAGTTAGGTTTAAGTAGTTCTAAGTTCTAGGGGACTGATGACATAAGCAGTTAAGGGGCTCCGGAACGCCCTATACTTGCAATGTTAAAATAACGCTTATAAATAACAACTTTCCTCACAAAGTATTTGAGGTAGGAAGTTGAACTTTTTACAGATTATTTATTGGAATATGGGCTACAACTTAACACAGGGATTTTACAAAATTTTAGTTCAGTTAGTAAAGATGATTTTTTCAATTGTAATGAAAATTCACAACATTTTTTGCAATTTTTTATTTATATTCAAAAATATACAGTTTTTTGGAAAAAGGCTGTGTTAAATTATGCAGAAGGTACTGTGTAACATTTACTGAAAGTTTGAAACAAATATGTTTGGAAGATCCTTAGAAAACATGTAATTAGTATGAGAAAATAAAAGTTTTGGGAATCGAGCGACAAAGATTGGATTAACTTTTTAGTGCATTCTAGGTCCATAGGATGGATTATCTTCATCCTCTGCAAACTCCTCCTCCAGCTTCCTCTTGTTCCTCCTCCTGTTTACTCTTGCTTGTATTTCTAGACTCTTTACAGCCTTGTCTGCAGCCCGAAGGGGTTCCTTGTCTAAAGCAAGCATCGCTAGTACCATGTTAGAACCAATCTTCATTCCCATATTTCTAAATACCTTGCACCTTACAATGTTGCCATCATTGAAAGTCGCAACAGCAACTTTACTTTTACTCATTTTTATACTTCAGCAAAACAGAGACTCAAGAAACAGAATTAATTACGAATATTTTCGAGATAACGACAGAGTAAATAAACATGAAACAATCGACAATCACACCAGCGATATATATTGAACCATCACAGGTTAGCCACAACACATACTTTATCTCACATCACTAAAATGTACCTGATGAACACGGACGTTAATAATAACACCATTTGACAGCAGTTTAACAGCGCCACAGTGGGTCACGCCCATGTAGAACACATTTAAAAAAAAAATTAAAAATAGTTGTAGTCTTCGGAATTGAATAAATTATATATCTATTAAAAGGTAATAGTCTGCAGATTCAGAAAACGCAAAAAAGTAAAAATTGAACTTTTCATGATTTTGAGCCTTTCCGGAGCCCCTTAAGACCTGTAGTGCTCAGAGCCATTTGAACCATTTGTGAAATACAAACAGGATTCAGAACATGAAGTGGAGGCTTCGAACTTCGGAGTGTTGCATGTTGCTTTGTGGCAGCTTCCAGTAACTGCATAACACAAACCAATCAGGAATTTTCCAGGCCTAAGGCATCTGCTGGTAAGACGGAAATCTCACCTACATCTAATTGTGCCGAAACACGGGAAGAACGCCATACTCCCTGCAGGTCAAGAGCACGTCTAACCTACCCAAGACAGAATGACATTACACCTGATATAGTGAAACTGAATCCGAATGGATTACAGTAGTGATTTAAACAATAATTATTACTGTCACACACAGTACAAGCCGCCCGCGGTGGCCGAGCGGTTCTAGGCGCTTCAGTCGGGAACTGCGCGACTGCTACGGTCGCAGGTTCGAATCCTGCCTCGGGCATCGATGTGTGTGATGTCCTTAGGTTAGTTAGGTTTAAGTAGTTCTACGTTCTAGGGGACTGATGACATAAGCAGTTAAGTCCCATAGTGCTGAGAGCCATTTGAACCATTTGAAAACAATCCAAATAGACGCACATCGTAATATTGACATCATTTAGTCCTTCACCATAAGTTAATTTTTACTGCAGAAATCTGCAATTAGCCTCACGTATTCAGCTTAGCATGCACTTGTATCTGCAAAGTGATAATTACTAAAAATATCCGCATCCATGCAGACCTGTAACTATATTGTGATAGATGGGGCAAAGTGGCGTAATGGGAAGTTGTCCTCACCCTCTTAAAGGAGGCAGTGCACAGTGGGTCAATAAATTTCAACCTTTTCTCCATGCAGATCCACTTCATCATGCGCGGCTGAAAAAAAAAAAACTGCTAACAACAATGAATTGGTGATATATAAATAAATATTAAATTTTTTAGCCACTGGGAAATGTGTAACACGCTTTTTCCAGTATCATGTATTAGTATCCTGGCTGAATCAGTGATGTCTGGAAGGAAACAAAAGAAAATCTGACTCAACACATTCGTCTCATACAGTAAACGTACGGGCGCTGATGATAGCGGTGGTGAGCGCCCTAAGGATGCAACAACAACAACTGACTCACGATAAGCCCGCTGTTGGCCGTGTGTGAACACCGTCAGTTTAGTAGAAGGCATTAGTAATCTATCTTCATTCAACTCCGTGTTCGAAGTTCAGAATGGTTCAAATGGCTCTGAGCACTATGCGACTTAACTTCTGAGGTCATCAGCCCCCTAGAACTTAGAACTACTTAAAGCTAACTAACCGAAGGACACCACACACATCCATGCCCGAGGCAGGATTCGAACCTGCGACGGTAGTGGTCGCGCGGTTCCAGACTGTAGCGCCTAGAACCACTCGGCCACCCCGGCCGGCCGTGTTCGAAGTCATCTATGCATTGTATTCAGAGGAATGACAATACTACGATTAAGTTTTTACTGCTTATCTACAAGCAAAGTGCTTGTGACTCTAAAGTTGAATCCGGTTTCCGAAAGATTTCTGACATGGTTCTTCACAAACGATTTGTAATCTAACTGTACGTCCCTGGAGTACGGTCTGCTGTGCGACTGGGTTTGTAATTACGTATCAGGAAGGTATCAGTTCGTAATAATTGACGGAAGTCGTCTAGTGATACCAAAGTTGGACCTGGGGTTCCCCGAGGAAGTGTTGCAGGGCCTCTGGTGTTCTTAATCCATAGAGGCGTTTTAGGAGACAGTTAAGTAGCTGATACTCGCAACGGACGCGGCCACACTGAGCGAAAAAAGCAAGATTGAGGGTAACGTCCCGTCGACATTGTCATTGGAGCGGAGCCCAAGCCCGGATTGTGTCAGTAATGCGGAAGGAAGTCGGCCGTGCACTTTCAAAGGAGCCATCCCGGCATTTGCCTGGAGCGATTTAGGGAAATCAAGGAAAACCGAAATCTTAATGGCCGGATGCAACGATGCGAGTCCAGGGTGCTAACAACTGCATCAGCTCCCTGTAGTGTTCATCCCTCGACGGCAGCGTCTTATATCTCGCTTCGGTGGATGGCGTATAGATACGTGTTTCGAGACGTCGCTTTGGCCAGCCACGCTCCGTGCATGTGGCACGTGGCCCGCGCCAGGTGGCGGGCGGTGGGCGTGTCCCCCAGGTCCGCTGCATCGCGTCCCGGGCGCGCTCAGCGACGCTTGCAGCGCCGTAGTACGCGCGCCGCCCTGCGATCAATACCGACACAGCTGACGCGGGGCTCGCCTGTTCTGTGCTCACCACTGCGCGAGCGGGGCAGCGTGTCTGCCAACTCTGCCACTGGGTCTGTGCACCGTATAGCCCGCCCCAGTATTTCATTCTAGAAAGAACAAGGCCGGTATCACACAGTCGTATTTCTTTGTCAAAATTGATATGTCAAATATTTATGTCAAACAAATCTGATGGCGTAATAGGGTACTTCGTCAGATCTCGCCTGTCGCCAAATAAATACACTACTGGCCATTAAAATTGCTGCACCACGAAGATGACGTGCTACAGACGCGAAATTTAACCGACAGGAAGAAGATGCTGTGATATGCAAATGATTACTTTTCCAGAGCACTCACACAAGGTTGACGCCGGTGGCGACACCTACAACGTGCTGACATGAGGAAAGTTTCCAACCGATTTCTCATACACAAACAGCAGTTGACCGAAGTTGCCTGGTGAAAATATGTCGTGAAGCCTCGTGTAAGGGGGAGAAATGCGTACCATCACGTTTCCGACTTTGATAAAGGTAGGATTGTAGCGTATCGCGATTGCGGTTTATGGTATCGCGACATTGCTGCTCGCGTTGGTCGAGATCCAATGACTGTTAGCAGAATATGGAATCGGTGGGTTCAGAAGGGTAATACGGAACGCCGTGCTGGATCCCAACGGCCTCGTATCACTAGCAGTCGACATGACAGGCATCTTACCCGCGTGGCTGTAACGGATCGTGCAGCCACGTCTCGATCCCTGAGTCAACAGATGGGGACGTTAGCAAGACGATAACCATCCGCACGAACAGTTTGACGACGTTTGCAGCAGCATGGACTATCATCTCGGAGACCATGGCTGCGGTTACCCTTGACGCTGCATCACAGGCAGGAGCGCCTGCGATGGTGTACTCAATGAAGAACCTGGGTGCACGAATGGCAAAACGTCATTTTTTCGGATGAATCCATTTTCTGTTTACAGCATCATGATGATCGCATCCGTGTTTGGCAACATCGCGGTGAACGCACATTGGAAGCGTGCATTCGTCATCGCCATACTGGCGTATCACCCGGCGTGATGGTATGGGGTGCCATTGGTTACACGTCTTGGTCACCTCTTGTTCGCATTGACGGCACTTAAAACAGTGGGCGTTACATTTCAGATGTGTTACGACCCATGTCTCTACCCTTCATTCGATCCCTGCGAAACCCTACATTTCAGCAGTATAATGCACGACCGCATGTTGCAGGTCCTGTACGAGCCTTTCTAGATACAGAAAATGTTCGACTGCTGCCCTGGCGAGCACATTCTCCAGATCTCTCACCAACTGAAAACGTCTCGTCAATGGTGGCCGACCAACTGGCTTGTCACAATACGCCAGTCACTACTGTTGATGAACTGTGGTAACGTGTTGAAGCTGCATGGGCAGCTGTACCTGTAGACACCATCCAAGTTCTGTGTGACTCAACCAGGCGTATCAAGGCCTTTATTACGGCCAAAAAGGTGGTTGTTCTGGGTACTGATTTCTGAGAATCTATGCACCCAAATTGCGTGAAAATGTAATCACATGTCAGTTCTAGTTTAATATATTTGTCCAATGAATACCCGTTTATCATCTGCATTTCTTCTTGGTGTAGCAATGTTAATGGCCAGTAGTGTAATATCAGATTTAGGGCCTCGCCGTAGATTTGATCATAGAAGCCTTCTGTTCTCTGCAATGTGAAATGTAACCGCTTGGAGCGCTGACGTCGCTATAGTTATTCGATGCCCTGTAGTGTGTTTGTAAACATGGATTCAAAGATAGTGTGTTCTTTCGATTATTTTTTGTAATAAACTTCCTTCGACTAGGTTGGAGGGTGAGCAAGGGGCACAGTGAATGCTATTAGTTGTGTGTTGATGGGCAGGTGGAATACACTGCGGGCGACTTCATGTCCACAATCAAAGCTACAGCCATCCACCTCTACATCTGGAAACATCCAGGCAGCTTTACAGAAAGGCGGAATAGAGGACATGGTCACACTCTAAAATAAAAAAAAAATCTTAGCTACTACTTCCTCTATTTTTTTAACTATCGATGACACAAGTTAAAAAGCGCTTCATCTGTTTCGTACTTTTTGTTAATTTTGTAGATGTTGGAACACTAATTCCATTAATTAAATTATTCAAAAATAGAAATAGTTCTTATGGCCCATATAGTGTACTAAACATTTATTTACCTTCACGTTTCCCCCTTCACTGCTTTATAAATCGCTTCACAAGTTTCTGAAATTATTTTGGTTAATGTGCAATTTGATATTCGAGTGCTGTGTTGTAAACTAGAGTAGTTCTCCCCTGTATCGAGAAATCGCAGTTCGCCTGTCTGCTGCACATATAGCATTTCTCAAGAGATTATTCTGTTTTGTAATACGAGAAGCCACTGTAATGAGCAAATACTGAAATACACTCTCATCCATTCGAAAATAATTTATATATTAAGCCTTGACTTCTTCCACTTGCAGCTCTCATAACAAATTTTGTTGAATGCTTTCATCACCTCGACGTAGTACCTATGGCTTCATCCAAATATGTTTCCTTTTTTCCACCGCTTTGCTTCCAAATACACACCCAATGCAACTGTGATACCAGCAACTGCAGCGCATGATAACAAGTTGTCCGCCATCTTGAAATTTGACGAAAAACATGACGACAGTGTAATACCCCCTTCTTATCGCCACGTCGAAGATCTTTGTAAAAAGAAATATTTCTTTGCCAAAGAAATACGATAGTGTAATTCCGGCCTAATAAAAAGTGGTCTCCAGGGCAATGTACGTAAGCAAGACAACAGTTTCTCGACTGGGCACCGGAGGAGGTGGATACATGTAAGTCTGGAAGATCCACCTACCCAGCAGTGAATGATGGATAGATGACAATGATGAAGGAAAGTCGTTTCTAACGTCTGAAATTGCAGTAGAACAACAATAGCATACAAGCCCAAGATCTAGGGCGCACATAGTGAAAACTGCGGTTCAGATGCCCATCTAGCAACCCAGTTGTCAGTTTTATGTAATTTTCCACAATCGTTTAAGGCAAATAATGGAATCGTTCCTGTGAAAAACACACCGTTGATTTCCTTCCACGCCCTTCTCCAACGTGTGTTTTACGTTCTAAGGATTTCAGCATCGAGGGACACTGAAGCCTAATCTTCCTTCCTTCGTTTACTTTTTTTAGGCCAAAATACACTAGCGTACTACCCTTTGAGAACAAAATTTTTCAACATTTTTGCTATGTATGATGCCTGGAGCGCAAATCTGAGGTATCAAAATATCCATTGATCGCTGCCGTAGCCTCGCCACTGGACTCAAAATATCTTACAACCATGAACGTTTATACGTAAATACAGAGTGCACTGAACGTCTCCAACAAAGTACTCCAAAATCTTTTAGTTTCCCCACTGATTGCTGAACACTGTTCCTTCACGAAGGAAGTTTCTTTTCCTGAAATTTAGATCTCTTCCAAAGCATGTTTTCATTCTGCAGATCCAATATACTTTGCAAGTGTTCCCTATTATTGTTTATCCCTTCGCTCGGTGCAATATCCCGCGGTGTGTGAGACTGTGAAACCTATCAGAGTAATGGACCTACCCAGCCCTCCGTCGGACTCCCATTAAGACTCCATGTTAATCGTAAATTCTGCAACGTAATGGCTTTCCTGAAATGCCCCACCATAAAATCACAAGGTGGGAAACTGCAATCAGTAGAATAAATCACGGAACTGGAGGGAGCTACGTGCTTCTTCAAACAAAAATGCAAATGAAACATAACAGAATATTATATTATCAATTACAGAGTATAGGTATCAACATTCTATGAAAATCAAAGTTAATTGTTGTCAGCAGTTAACAAGATAGGCAGTCGGAGGGATGGCTATCATGTCCTGGCTACAGATTTAAATCCTTAATCGAATACAACCCAACGATTAATTTAGAGACTCGAGTGGTCGATTGAATACCACATCAAACGATACTAAGGCATGAACCGGGCTTAGCGGAGCTGTGGCAACGGTACGCTTTCGACCTAACATTAACCCCCATCTAGTGAGCCTTACTAGCGTATACGCCCACCAATCTGCTGTGGCGGTAAGTCGGAGTACTGTAGTCGTAGTGGAGAATCAGAATCTCACTCGTCAGGACTCGGACACCCCCAGGCGCCACCACATCTGGAACCAGCGACCTGTCTCCATCCACAATCAAACCAAGATTGTCTCTTTTTCTTCCACCTGCTCTCGACATGGCAGTTTGCGCCAGTCTGACCCCAAACGCCAATCAGGAAAAATGTTACTCTTTTCTGCTAGTAGCGAATCAGTGCAACGTTTTTACAAATTCCCAACCCGGAACGTCGTCAGTCATGGGCCAATTAGAGCACATATTTCTCTCTCTCTCTCTCTCTCTCTCTCTCTCTCTCTCTCTCTCTGTGTGTGTGTGTGTGTGTGTGTGTGTGTGTGTGTGTGTGTGTGTGTGTGTGTGTGTGTGTCTGTCTCTCTCTCTCTCTCTCTCTCTCTCTCTCTCTCTCTCTCTCTTCTCAGCGATCACAGGCCCTGTAGACCGCGCGCTTCATCAACGATCTGCTTCCACCGCCTTCTGTCTCCCGCAGCTTCTCTCCACCATGCGGAAATTCCTAATGCTGCGATGTGCTTCTCTGTGCCATCTTTCCACCTTGTACGAGGTCGGCCCAATGGTCTTGTTGCCTGAGAGTTCCTTCAAATGCTTTCTTGGTGATTCTGTTGTTTTCCATTCTGGCCACATGTCCAGCCCATTGCAGTCTCCTACTTCTTAATTTCTTAATTTCTGATAGTGGGTTGCTTCATTAACTGATAAATTTCATTCTTCTTTCGAATTCTCCATACGCCATTCTCCAACACAGGTCCTCAGATTTTTCTCATTCTTTCAAAAACATATTCCTCGCTAGTTAAATTTCCCGAGGCCAAACAAATGTGACGTGACATCAGCGAAGTCTCTGTTCTCACTGTGGATTGCCCCAACATTCCAAGAATTGTACTTTTCCGCCAAAAACTGTGTAGCAGTTAATATAGCGTCCTTCAGAGTAACAAACTGAAAAGCGCACAAAAATGGTCCTCCAATACCCTATTTGGTAACTCGGAGGACGGTCCAGTATAAATAGTTGTTGTCTTCAGCCCTGAGACTGCTTGGATGCAGCTCTCCACGCTACTCTATCCTGTGCAAACTTCATCTCCCAGTACTTACTGCAACCTACATCCTTCTGAATCTGCTTAGTGTAGACACTTGGCCTCCCTCTACGATTTTTACCCTCCACGCTGCCCTCCAATACTAAATTGGTGATCCCTTGATGCCTCAGAACATGTCCTACCAACCGATCCCTTCTTCTGGTCAAGTTGTGCCACAAACTTCTCTTCTCCCCAATCCTATTCAATACTTCCTCATTAGTTATGTCATCTACCCACCTAATCTTCAGCATTCTTCTGCAGCACCGCATTTCGAAAGCTTCTATTCTCTTCTTGTCCAAACTATTTATCGTCCATGTTTTACTTCCATACACTTGCCGGTGCAGACAGAAACTCGAAAGACTTCACAATTTATCGCACTTTTGAACGCTGCATTGCACAGGTATTGTGTAGTCTTCACACATGTTACACGGGTCGTGGAGTGGAGTGGAGTGACTGTGCAGAGATTCGCTGTCGCTCTGTGGCAGGAGAGCTAGAGGGCGGCGCTGTGTGCTGCCACTCAGGTCGCCGCCAAATGCGGGCAAGTAATTGAGCCACTTGGCTCAATAGGCGCTGCCCTGCGGACGCCGCTCCACGCATGAGCGGCGGCGACGCTGGCGCCACACCGCTCCACAGCGTGCGCCCGCCGGCTGCTGCTTGCGAGGGTCACTCCAAAAGAAATGCACACTATTTTTGTAAAATAGATTTTCATTCTGCATGTGTGAAAGTTTTACAGTGTGTAGATACATCCTTCCCGCTTGTTTTCAAACTTAGTTCAACCTGTTCCCGTGAGTGGCGCCGTCACAGCGTGTCTTCAAGATGGCTGCTTTACTTGACGTTCGTCAGAAGCAACGTGCTGTCATAGAGTTCTTGTGCTGTGAAAACGAGACAGTCGGAAACATCCACAAGAGGTTGAAAAAGGTGTAAGGAAATGCTGCTGTCGATCGCAGTACAGTTAGTCGGTGGGCAAGCAGGTTACGTGATGAAAGCGGGCACGCCAATATTGAGGATTGTCCTCGCAGCGGCAGGCCTCGTATTGCACACACTCCAGACAATATGCAGAGTGTTAACGAATTGGTGACTGCTGGAAGACGCATCACAGTGAACGAATTGTCACGCTACGTTGGGATAGGGGAAGGAAGTGTTTGCAGAATACTGAAAGTGTTGACGTTAAAAAAGGTTTGTGCCAGGTGGGTTCCAGAATGTTGATAGTGGCTCACAAAGAAACAAGAAAAAAGGTATGCAGTGAACTTTTGGAACAGTACGAGAATGGTGGAGACGAATTTCTTGGAAGAATTGTGACAATGATGAAACATGGCTCCATCATTTTTCACCAGAGACGAAGAGGCAATCAATGGAGTGGCATCTTGCAAATTCACCCAAGAAAAAAAAATTCAAAACCACACCTTCTGCTGGAAAAGTTATGGCTACGGTGTTTTTCGATTTCGAAGGACTCTTGCTTGTGGACATCATGCCATGTGGAACCACCATAAATTCTGATGCATACGTGACGACACTGAATAAACTTCAAGCTCGACTGAGTCGTGTTCCACCGCATCGGCAAAACCAGGATGTTTTGCTGTTGCACGGCAGTGCACGGCCACGTATCAGTCAAAAAACCATGGAAGCGATCACAAAACTCTGATGGACAACACTGAAACACCCTCCTTACAGTCCTGATTGGCTCTATGTGACTATTACCTCTTTGGAAAATGAAAGACTCTCTTCGTGGAACAAGGTGTGAAGATGATGACTCCCTTGTGCACGCTGTCGAACAGTGGCTTCAACAGGTTGGTCCAGAATTTTACCGTGTGGGTATTCAGGCGCTGGTTCCAAGATGGCGTATGGCAGTTGAGAGGGTTGCAAATTATGTTGAGAAATGAAAATATTGTTCCTGAAGGATGTATCTACACACTGTAAAACTTTCAAACATGTAGCATAAAAGATGGATTTGAAAAAAAAAATAGTGTGCATTTCTTTTGGAGTGACCTTCGTACACCAGGGCCGCTCTTACACGTTGTTGCCGTTGTACGAGGTGTTCACGAAAGAAAACATGTATTCGGCATTATTGTAAAATACAAACACGCTCAGTCACGTGTATTTAATGTTAACGTTGTTAACACTTTCCGTCTGTTGGCAAGCATCAGACCTCTGCTCAGCCCGTCTCTGATACCATTCGGTATTACCTTGAAGGCCACGTCGTCGCTGCCTTAAATATTGTCTCACGATGGTCTGCTGACAGATGTCTTCGTATCTGCAAGAATACGCCTCCCTACATACACTTTAACCTGGTTTCTGGTCTCCCTCTACTATTTTTACCCTCTCCCTCCTCTCACCCAACTTAAAATGTGAAGAAGGGAAAGTTGATTGGTCGAAATGATTTACATGGAAACTGGAGCATGTCTAACAGAGTGTGTATGTCTAACAGAGCTTGAAGTTGAAAGCCAATAGAACTCTGTCGCTAATAGCTCGTAGTCGACGGCTCGTTGAACTGTTAATCTTACTTCATTTATCATTCACTCCTGGTTAAAGACCTCTTCCAGCCTTCTCCATACATTGCCATTGTCGGCTTTGTCTCCCTTACTTTCTGTCTTCAATTCATGTTAAGTTAGGTGGCCTCTACATTTTTTTCTACCAGGAGTAGTCAATACAGAAGCGTTTTAGACTACCTACTGCTGCCGCTCGCTCTATTCTCAGCCATCTACATTACATACTTACTTCGCAAGCCACCATACGATGCATGGTGGAAGGTGCCTTGTATCACTACTAGTCATTCCCTTTCCTGCTCCACTCGCAGATAGAGCGAGCGAAAAACGACTATCTTTATGCCTCCGTGCGAGCCCTAATTTCTCTTATCGAGTCGTAGAGAGCCTTAGCGATATGTACGTTGCTGGCAGCAGAACTGATAGTAGTCTGTCGCAAATTCCGGGTCCCTAAACTTTCTCTTAGCGTTCCACGAAAAGAACGTCTTCCTCCCTAGCGGAATCCCATTAGAGTTTACAGAGGATTTCCGTAACGTATCGAACCTAACGGTAACCAATAACAGCACCGTCCTGAATTTCTTCTGTCTCCTTGAATCCGACGTGATGGGCATCTCAAACACTCTAGCATTACTTCAGAATGAGTCCCACAACTGTTTTGTACGCTGTCTCCTGTATATTGGGGCTACACTTCCCTACAATTCGCCCAACAAACGCAAGTCGACCAATCCCTTTTCCTGTACCCGACCTTACGTTTTCAATACATGTTACTTCGCAACATTATGCATAGATCTTTAATCTACATCAGTGTGTGAAGTATATACCACTAATACTGTATCCGAACATTTTTTCCTACTCGTGTGCATTAGCCTACAATTATTTCGACATTTAGAGCAGGCCGCCAATCATCACATCAAAGAAGTATTCTAAGTCACCCTGTATCCTCCTACAGTCGCCCAACGGCGACAGTTTCCCGTACACTGTGGCGTCGTCGCCAAACAGTCCCAGATTGCTGTTCACACTAGCCGTCAGATCTCTTATGTATATAGAGAACAAGAGTGGTCCTATCGCATTTCCCTGCGGCACTCCTGGCGATAAGGAAATTTGGAAATTTATGGAGAGGTTTTATGGGACCAAACTACTGAATTCATCGGTCCTTAAGCTTACGCACGACTAAATCTAACTTGCGCTAAGGACAACACACACACACACACACACACACACACACACACACACACACACACACGAGGGAGAATTCGAACCTGACTAAATCTAAGGACCCTGGCGATACCTTTATCTCCGTTGAACACTCGCCGTTCCAGTTAAACTCAATGGTTTCTGTTTCTTAAGAAGCCTTTCAACCACTCTCACACTGAATCTGAGAACCTATGCCGTACACCTGCCAAACACATGCTTATCCTTAGTCCTTACTCTACATGCTAATTGGTCCGATTCTGCCTTTTTTACTGGAAACTACAGTGCATACCCCAGGAAGAGAAAGGAAGGGGGATGGGTTGTAGGAATACCACAATTGCTTAATTAAGCCGGCCGCTCAAAAGGATGCAAGAATGTGAAAGTGACTGGAGCATATAAACAAGCCCACAATGGGAGACGAAAGAAGCACTCATATTCTCGAACTTCAGTTTCCGATAAATTAAAATTATAAACGATACTCCCATTTTCGGGATTCACTAACTACCAAGAAAAATCTAAAACATCACTTAACCGTGCCACAAGAAATAAAAAAAAAGTACAGAAATAAATGAAAAAGTTTCCTCTCGACCAGTTGTTTTTCACTCATTTTCACCTTATTCGATTTAAACGATTGCCAACAAAACTTAAAAGAACATTGTAACCTGAAAAATTGTTTATAGTCACCAAAATCAAACATTCCGGGCCTTCGCGCAAAAACATTAACCTTGGCGACAGTTGTAAGCTGCTAGTTGGCATTCCGACACGAACGCCCCATCGCCTCACCAATATTCATTACGTCGAGGAGCCGTTAAGCAGCAGAGCTGACCTCTAATTAAAGCAAGATGTGAAGCTCTAGTAACGGTATAATGACGTTATTTTTTAAGTGTATTGGAACTGAAAATCGAAACCTCATGGTATTGCCGCAGAGTAATATGAAGACTGAGCAGTAATGTACACTGTCTTATTTCCAAGGTACTACTTCTTATAGGGTATTAGCATGTCTATGTTGACCTCGGACGGAATACACATATTTACAGCGCCATTCGCGCATATTTTGTGTCAGTTCTCGTACACATTTTCCAGATGATCGTAAGGACACGTCTTTAATAAATTGCTCGTCCACTACTTCTAAGTTCTTAGAAAAGGTTTCAACTTGTCACAACGTTAGAATATAGTTGAAAGTAAAAAAAAAAAAAAGAATACCACGCTTATTCGCCACAACAAGTAATTCTTTGAAAATAACTATTGTGCGGCACAATCACACTAATTTCAAAACGGAAACCGGTTTCTGGTATAACTTTTTGTCAGATCATAAAACAGATTCCGTGATTGAGTGATCTGAGGATGTCCGGTGACGACCGATACGTCTTGCTTTTGAAGGCAGTGTGATTGTGGCGGGCAGTAAATTATTTCAAAACAGTCAGTCACTGCGCGTCTCCAGTTAGACATAAACTTTTTTTTCTAAATAGTTCTTTGATATTTTCGACCTATCTTTATTTAAGTCTCGGCATTCGTGACTGCATCTTTTAAGAGCAAAAAAGAAAAACATAATTTGAGAGTCGGTCATAAAAGTATTCGAAGAATTAAAAGAAGAATTACTTACCTAGCCATAGGTAGAGCTACAGAGATAAACTAAAATATGAATGACAAGGCAGACTGAAATTTTTAACATGTACACAGCATTGCAAGAATGAAGACCACCACATAAGTATTCGAAAGTCCTGAGTGACTAAAGCTCCATGCTCAGTATGTTTACTTATATCAGTGTCTATTATGCTCACAATTCTTTGGCATTCACTCAACTTTCTCGGATAACAGAAGTGAGTGACGGCTTGTTTCGAAGCCGTTAGTGGAAACACTCACAAAAAAGTCTAGGTCTCACGGAGCAATACTGAGCACAACTGTGAAGTCCAACTACACCACGAAATCCATATACGGAACGCAAGGGACACGTGACGCTAGATAGTGACGTGAGGAATATCTTGGGCACTGTAGGCAGATGACGCACACTACAGTAAAAAGTCGCAAGAAAGCAATGACATACTCGTAAACTTCGTTCATATCCGTACAATCAGCTGCACAGAAATGCGCGCAGCTTGTAATCAGCCAGTGGCCGTGTTCTTTATCTACTGCCCTGTCTTTAGTCAGACATGAACTTTTAACGAGGTTTCACCACCAAGGCTTAACACGGCCATCCGCTTCTGGCATATAGCGAACTTTCGCGGGAAATTAATTGCAGAAATTCACGGCATTGATCGGAACGAGATGTGTATCTGCTGCTTGTTACAGCTAGTCCTGATAATTCTGCTCGACTTGCGCTGCTGGAAGTAGATTACAGTTGAAGGTGATTCGTTGCCGCAGATCCTGTGTTATTTCTAACGAATCACTGACGCGATCAGTTGTTTCAGGTCGTGCTCTATGCGTCTATCTCCGTTACTAGCGGTACTGGCAATTACCAGTCGTTGTGCACGATTCCTTGCTCAGCCTTTGCTCTGGTCTACCCTCTTTGTGAACAACTGCGACTAATGCCCCCATCCCACCCCCACCCCCCCCCCCCTCTCTCTCTCTCTCTCTCTCTCTCTCTCTCTCTCTCTCTCTATTTATTTATCTATCTTCCTCCACCCACATGTGTACATAGTTATTCTCCGACCACGAACTTTAACCATCTCCAGCAGTTTAAATACTGTGTGGGGCATAGTGAAAGCTGATGCTTATGAGCTTCCGCAGTACCGTTTCCAAAATACCTGATACTGGCTGAAGCGCCTGTAGATTCTGAAATATTGTCAGTCTCTTGTGGTTTAATCAGAAGCTATATTCGACCCCATGTCGTCAGTGAGTTGTAGGAACAATGCGCAAATTCCTGTAACTCTTTAGTGCTGTCATGTGTTACCTGTATCTTCTAGATGCCTGTAATATATACTGGTTCGGTATTGTGCTGATGGTGTTGTCGGTAACGATGCAGTGAACTGAAAGCAAAAGAAAAGAAAAGGAGAAATACCGGACCGCCTTAGAATAGCACCTCGACGGAAGAATGCTGAAAGTAGTTTTCTCAAGCTCGGGGTAATGACCCTCTGAAGGGTAAAATGAAATTTTCTGAGGGGTGAAAACAAAAGCGTTTAGTTGCGTTAGTTCAAGATACCAAATTATCCGTAAGATAATTACTGTTATAACTATTTCGTAAGACAGTAATACTGTTTGCATAAGTTACCAGTAGTTTCACTTATTTCAGATGCTGCCATTAACATGTGGCACAATGCGGTGGAGGTTACAGGTTGTGAAACGAATTTATGAGCTATATGTTTGACATTGCGTCAATCGTAGTGGGGCGATCTGAAGATTATATAATCGTGAAGAATCAAATTGGCCAAGATCGCTAGTAATTCTTTTTATTACTATTACAGGTTACACACAAATCTACGCTGTCATCATCGGATCTTGTAATATTATTAGATGTAAATGCTTTGCACAATACTGAAAGTCACATAGTGATGTAGCGTCAAATTGTAATCAAAAATGGCAGGGAACACCAGCATGTCACTACTAAAATACCACACAATTAGAACGTACAACATGTTGGGCTGATGCCTCAGCATGCACTGATCAATTGACGCCACAGTCAGTGTATGCCAGGACATCAGCACATGTTGTATGTTCTGATTGTGTGGTATTTCATCTGTGACATGCTGGCATTCCCTGTCACTGTTTATTAATATTTGGCACATCATCACTGTAACTTTTAGTATTGTGAAACGAGTGTACAACTAATAGTGTTACAATCTCAGATGATGACAGTGCAGATCTGTCGAAACCGGTAACAGTAATAAAAAAGACTTATTAGTGATCTTGGCCAACTTGATTCTTCAAGATTAATATAGAATTTATAAACAGCATTTGCCTCACATAGTCCACCAACTACATACATACTTAGTACTACACATCTATGATAGTAAAATGGACACACATACACTCATATATTAAATATCTTGTTAAAAAGCCTTTCCGATTTATAGGTAGTTTCTGCAGTTGGCCAGAAATAGCTTAATTATTCACTTCGCAACATATTATTATTATTATTATTATTATTATTATTATTATTAGTGGTGGTTCAAATGGCTCTGAGCACTATGGGACTCAACTGCTGTGGTCATTAGTCCCCTAGAACTTAGAACTACTTAAACCTAACTAACCTAAGGACATCACACACACCCACGCCCGAGGCAGGATTCGAACTTGCGACCGTAGCAGCAGCGCGGCTCCGGACTGGAGCGCCTAGAACCGCACGGCCACCGCGGCCGGCTATTAGTGGTGGTGGTGGTGGTGGTGGTGGTGGTGGTGGTGGTGGTCGCACACAAAGCATTGGCGGCCTGAAGTCTTCCAAGTTCTTCTAGTTCAGAGACAAGCAATTAAGTGATTTACAAGCAACATGTATTGTGCATCAATTTTAAACTTCGTTGATTTTAAATGGGGGTGCAGGGTGTGGGTGAAGCAAACATCACTAGGGAGATGAGTGGTCTAGAGAAAGCATGGTTTGTAACAAATGGTTACGCTCAGTATGGATAGCTTTCTTGTCTGGGAAGGAGTTGTAGATAGCACTCGCGTTGCACTGAGAAGTGCTTCATCATTCCATAAAAAAGAGCTATTAGAAATAAGCAGTATCAGTCGTCTGATGTCGCATTAATTTATGATTTAATAAAACAGCTACAAAAATTAAATATCAATTACCTTTCGTAATTTTAAAAGTGGAGGTGTTCAAAGAAAATTAATTTCTTTCTGAACTTAAGTGTGGTGGTGTAGGTGTGGTGTTGGTGGGGGGGGGGGGGGGGCGGAGGTGGTTACTAGTAGTTAATATCTGATTGCACTCTTGGGGTAATGGTCTCAGAAACGAGGATAGAAATTGAAGCGATGAATTAAAATTAGTGCCATCGCCGGGATTTGAACCCAGGACTTCTGCATACTAGGCAGATGTGCTAACTACTACATCAGCATAGCATTGTGGCTACCACAGCTGCATGGACTAAACTTCAGTCCACACCTTTAGCCCACGTCGCCCTTCTTAAATCGTCAGTATTGCTGAGGCTCCTAGATTTTGGAATACCACCCCAGGATTTCCCGATTACGTACAAAGCTGGGGTGGTACTCCAATTTCAGAGATCCTCGGCAATACTGACGATTTAAGAAGGGTACAGTGTGCTGAAGTTTGTTAGGGAGGACACTGGAGTAGAGTAGTCCGTGCAGCTGCAGTGCTACAGTAGTGTGGTCAGCACACCTGCCTGCTGAGCAGAAGACCCGCGTTCAAGTCACTGCTTACGCTTCTATCCTTATCGAAGATAAAGTTGAGACGCATAAGTCTCCAGGAAAACGTAATACTATCACATCAGTAGGACTCAGAAATATCGACAACCACTACTACAGAATCTGGCTCAGGACTAGACCCGTACACCGATATGACGAAGTCACTTCTTGCCGCGCGGTCTCAGGCATCATGTCACAGTCCGCGCGGCTCCCCGCGTCGAAAGTTCGAGTCCTCCCTCGAGCATGGGTGTGTGTGTGCTGTCCATAGCGTAAGTTAGTTTAAGTTACACTAAGTAGTGTGTAGGCTTAGAGACCGATGACCTAAGCAGTTTGGTCCCATAAGATCTTACCACAAATTTTCATCACTCCTTCGTTCCTTGCCGGCCAAATTCTGCTCATATAAACCACTGATTCCTCCATCAGGATTCGAACTTGCTGCTCCCAAACGGAGAGTTAACGACGTTGAGAATCTCCGCTGCGGAGAAAGGTTTCGAGTGAGGGTTAGAGGAGGGGAGCAGTCCCCACAACACCCCACCCCCACCCGCAAAGGAAGGACATTTCGCAAACCGAGCTCCTGTTCTGCCCCACCAGGCTAACATGAATTCTGCATCTGTTTGAAGAAATGCAGAACATGTAATGAATAATGACTAGAGCTATTTGGGGGTGAAATTTCGAAACTATTTCCTCAGTCACCGCGAAACCAGCATACGTTTCTCCCCAACCCTCCCAGCTCAGGTCCTGGGAAAGTAGTTGGTATGGAGCTTCTTATATGGTTGGTTAGTCAGCAAGATTTCCCGTGCTTGTCTGATACTTTTGGTGTTCTCGCTTCACAATGAGAATGGAAAGAAACCTCAGTTTTGCTGCTGCAACAATAAATGAAAGTCCAGCACCCGCATGCAGAGGCCGGTGAATGTCGCTCTAGGACCTTGCTAAGCTTTACCGGCGCGTAGCGATTTTGCGGTTACGGCCTTGGAAGGCCGGCGGCCTCTTAAGTAACGGCTCGTTGGAGGTCACACACACATACCCACCTCAGCGTGCCGGTGTGCGCTTCATAGAACGCCGTTTCATTACAGGCTCGAAGTCAGATCCGGCATCCTTTATTCCTTCTGTAGTAGCCGTAACTATTGTACAGGATCTGTCGAAAAGATTCAGCCGATTTCACGCTATTATATCCTTGACATCAGCGAAAATAGAAACTTGGGATAAATTCTAGCTTATGTTTCGAAACTAAACTCGAATCGCATATTTCTAAAAGGAGACAACTCACGATTGACACTTTATTCAGAAGGAAGAAGAATTTCTTTCTGCCATATGAAACAGCTCATTTTCTAGAACCTGTAAAGCTAATATTAGATATTTTGAAAAATATTTGTAGATGCTATGGTGATTTTCATCACCTGGTGTTCTCCTCTTATAGCAATAAACGAGGAAGCAAATATATTTAAGGCACTTTTTAAAATTACATGAAAGTAAGAACTTACAATTAATTCTTGACAGTATATCGAACGCAATAAATGTAATGTCTTCAGCGCACTATTAAACAGAAACATCCATTATTACCGAACATTATAATATTACGATGTAAATTTAAATGCTAAACAAATAACTTACTGTTTCACACTGCTTTTGAACCTTAACTCTCAATGTATTCACTTTATGTATAAGCTTTACAGCTAATTGTTCACAAAACTGCCCTAAGTTCATGCCAAAATGGATACGAAAAGTTTTATAAAAGATGATTGGCCACCTGTTCACAAAATGGTCTTTCGTTTGCACAAATATGAATGTGGAACATGTTACAAAATATGATTGGTTGTAGTCACTTTACAGTTATTTTCATTCACTTTTTCGCAAGTCACACCTTCAGCTGATCTATAATATACTTCAGGAGTTCCTCAATATCATATTTATTCTTCTTGTTTATGAGAACTTTCCCATCATATGCCTTCCTTTGACAAAGCCCGATGTTCTATATCGTAAATTACATCCTGATTTCCACCAAGTAAAGCTATGGACTTAAGAGTCCTCCGATATAGAGCTTAGCAACTAATTGCTCTTTCTTTTCCGAATAGTACTCATAGTCTAGAAACTATTGGGGGCAAATGATATATTGTCTTATTTTCTATCCTTTCTTCCCATTTTTTTTCATCCGAGATGGCGATCTTTTTTATATAAAGGAATACATCGTGTTCTAAAATCCACTATTTGTTTGTTTTTGTTGAATAAGCTTTCAAGTGACCACGGCGGTTGCGTTCGGTGACAATTGACACCTACTGATGTGGAATAAGGAGTCGGTCGCACATTCGTTTCTTTTGACGACACTTAAACAGCAGTCATATGGTAAACAAGTGATCTGCAGTGGACCTACATCCTTCTGAATCTGCTTAGTGTATTCATCTCTTGGTCTCCCTGTACGATTTTTACCCTCCACGCTGCTCTCCAATACTAAATTGGTGATCCCTTGATGCTTTAGAACATCTCCTAGCAACCGATCCCTTCTTCTAGTCCAGTTGTGACACAAACTTCTCTTCTCCCCAATCCTATTCAGTACTTCCTCATTAGTTATGTGATCTACCCATCTAATCTTCAGCATTCTTCTGTAGCACCGCATGATGACAATACAACATACCTTCATCTGTTTTCTTATTGTGTATCTCAAAATTAGAGACCCACAGCATACAAAAAAAGTAATCGAGCTTATTTTCCTCTCGTTTTCTTGATTTTTTTTGTCATAATTTGAAACCTCGAACTCTGAGCTGCTCATGTTAATATTGTCTGCGGAATAGTTCATCAAAGTCTACCGACTGGTTCAGCATAATTTCAGGCCTGCTACAGGTTTATTTGTGAAACGTGGGAACTCGTGGAGTTGAAACTTCCTGGCAGATTAAAACTGTGTGCCCGACCGAGACTCGAACTCGGGACCTTTGCCTTTCGCGGGCAAGTGCTTGGTAGAGCCCGCCAAAGGCAAAGGTCCCGAGTTCGAGTCTCGGTCGGGCACACAGTTTTAATCTGCCAGGAAGTTTCATATCAGCGCACACTCCGCTGCTGAGTGAAACTCTCATTATGGACTCGTGGAGTTGTCCCCTATTAGAAACAATTGCAGAATAAATTCACCCTCTGCAAGCGGCAAGGCAATGACGTTACCCCGCTTTAGTTCCCACCGATGCTTCTGTGTCGCACGAAACCGAAACCAACAAAATCTGTGTTTACAATGGTTGAGAAGTTAACCGCTTTTAGTAACAAGTGATTCAATTTTACCTTGACGCCAGTTCTAAGCTGCCAGTTCATGTTGTTGCCTGCAGGATTGTCCTAGGTGTAGCTATTTCGCCCATGATATCTCGTCACACACGGGCAGGTTTAGAACAGGCGGCGAATATTTATCGCGGATTTTGGCAAGCCCGCTGCTACCCCTGCCTGTGTGTTAGTCGAGACACGACCTCCAGGCCATAACCTGTAGTTCTCGGAACCGCCGATCCCGCCTCCCTAGTTGGCAACGCACGAGCGGATTTCTGCGACGGGCCACGTTCAGATAGTCAGTCAGTTTTTCCGTACTTTTCACGTGACAGAAAATTTCAATTGCTTCAAATATGGTGGAGGGGTGGACCAAGTACGCGTCAAAAACCTTACGAAACTGTACCTCAAAATAATCATGTTCCCCAGTATTTCTGCTGCAAACCTTGTTGTGAATTACAAATCCTCGAAACTCCTCCCTGTGGCTAAATTTGTAAACGTGATGGACGATCTTCATTCTGATGAAATGTTTTCACGCGTTACTTGCCTTGTTTCTGTACCATGATGCCCACTATTTGTAAAAAATGACATTAAAGTACAGTTTGCTGTGGCAGATGCTCTACATCAGTGGTTGTCAAACTCTTTTGCTCTAGAGCCTATCCACCGATAAGCCAAAACACTATGTCCACTGCACACCGCGACATTCGATGCAGTCTGGTGAAGTTACAGGAACGTGATGCGCTAACTAAAGTATGTAAGCGGAGCAGATACGAACGAGGCATAACCCTAGCGAAGATATGGGCTGCTAATAGGTAAATCCATTGAGACAAGCGACTTCGACAAAGGGCAGAATATTATTAGGCAGAGCCTGTGAACGAGTACCTTGAAAACGGCGAAGCTGCTCGAATGTTCACCTGCTGCTGTCGTGAGCATCTACAGAAAGAGCTAGAAGGACCGTGAAACTACCACAAGGCGCCTAATAGTTAAACGTCCGTGACTAAAGGAACGTGGGGTTCGGGGGCGCGTCTGCTCTGTAAAGTAGGATAGATGGCGATAAGTGGCATCTCTGCCGAAATGGCACAATGCCGGTGCACGCGCAAGTGTTTTGTAGCGCACCGTTCATCGTACGCTGTCGAACATGGAGCTCCACAGCAGACCACCCGTATGCGTTCAGGTGCTGACTCAACGACATACTGAAGCTGATGACAAAACCAAACATCGTCATCGCCAACGACACAGTTAGTTACGGTGGCAGTGGTCACGGAACCATCCGGATTCGACCGTCGATCAATGGAAACCTGTCGGCTCTTCGGGTGAATCACTTTTTTGCTACGCTAGGTCGATTGGTCGTCTCCACAAACGCAGTTATCGAGGTGAACAGCGGCACGAAACATGCGTGGCGCCACGGCCGCAGGCTGGTGGGAGCAGAATTATGCGATGGGAGACATTCTCCTGCGCTTGCATGGGGTCTGTGGTAGTAATCGAACGAAGGCACGCTGACAGCTGCGAACCACCTGCATCCCTTCATGCTTGATGTCTTTCCCGATGGTGATGTCTTTCCCGATGGTGATGTCATCTTTCAGCAGTATAATTGACCGTGTCTCGGAGCCAGAACCGTGCTACAGTGGTTTGAGGAGCATTATAGTGAACTCACGCCGATGTCTGGGCGTCCAAATTCGCCTGGTGTAAATCCTATGGAACTCATCTGGCTTCCTACCGGGCCCATCACAGCATACACAAATCAGCGACCCGTTATTTATGCGAATTACTTGACCTGTGCGTAGACATCTAATGCCACATGCCTCCACAAAACTACTAGGAAACTGTCGGATACCTGATACGCAGAATCAGTGATGATGTATATCGTTCCAAAGACGGACAGGCTATTAAGCAGGTGGTTATGATGTTTCGGCTCATCAGTGTACTAACAAGGTGGCGCATCACCTTGGGCCGCATATGCAGCGATCTTATTATTAATTGGTAACTTAGATAAATTAGAATGTTATGAGGCCCCAGCGTGTCACATGACGCATCGCACGAATCTGAGGGAGCCGATGACGCCGAAAGAACCGAATGAAGTAGCGGCGAGCGATAACAGCAGATTTTGTCTGTTCGAACATTTATGCACTGAGCCTATTCCGTGTGTTTGCCAGATGAATAACATTTGCAGACTTTCATAGTGGCCAGGGCTCGTGATCTAGAGAACAGTTATTGTACTGAAGACTAATTAGTAAATCTGCGTTATTCGTATACAGGGTGTTACAAAAAGGTACGGCCAAACTTTCAGGAGACGTTCCTCACACACAAAGAAAGAAAATATGTTATGTGGACATGTGTCCGGAAACGCTTACTTTCCATGTTAGAGCTCATTTTATTACCTCTCTTCAAATCACATTAATCATGGAATGGAAACACACAGCAACAGAACGTACCAGCGTGACTCCAAACACTTTGTTAGAGGAAATGTTCAAAATGTCCTCCGTTAGCGAGGATACATGCATCCACCCTCCGTCGCATGGAATCCCCGATGCGCTGATGCAGCCCTGGAGAATGGCGTATTGTATCACAGCCTTCCACAATGCGAGCACGAAGAGTCTCTTCATTTGGTACCGGGGTTGCGTAGACAAGAGCTTACAAATGTCCCCATAAATGAAAGTCAAGAGGGTTGAGGTCAGGAGAGCGTGGAGGCCATGGAATTGGTCCGCCTCTACCAATCCATCGGTCACCGAATCTGTTGTTGAGAAGCGTACGAACACTTGGACTGAAATGTGCAGGAGCTCCATCGTGCATGAACGACATGTTGTCTCGTACTTGTAAAGGCACATGTTCTGGCAGCACAGGTAGAGTATCCCGTTTGAAATCATGATAACGTGCTCCATTGAGCGTAGGTGGAAGAACATGGGGCCCAATCAAGACATCACCAACGATGCATGCCCAAACGTTCACAAAAAATCTGTGTTGATGTCGTGATTGCACAATTGCGTGCGTATTCTCGTCAGCCCACACATGTTGATTGTGAAAATTTACAATTTGATCACGTTGGAATGAAGCCTCATCCGTAAAGAGAACATTTGCATTGAAATGAGAACTGTCACATTGTTGGATGAACCATTCGCAGAAGTGTACCCATGGAGGCCAATCAGCTGCTGATAGTGCCTGCACACGCTGTACATGGTACGGAAACAACTGGTTCTCCCGTAGCACTCTCCAAACAGTGAGGTGGTCAACGTTACCTTGTACAGCAGCAACTTCTCTGACGCTGACATTAGGGTTATCGACAACAGCACGAAGAATTGCCTCGTGCATTGCAGGTGTCATCGTCGTTCTAGGTCTTCGCCAGTCGCGAGTCATACGTTGGAATGTTCCGTGCTCACTAAGACACCGATCAATTGCTTCGAACGTCTTCCTGTCGGGACACCTTCGTTCTGGAAATCTGTCTCGATACAAACGTACCGCGCCACGGCTATTGCCCTGTGCTAATCCATACATCAAATGGGCATCTGCCAACTACGCATTTGTAAACATTGCACTGACTGCAAAACCAAGTTCGTGATGAACACTAACCTTTTGATGCTACGTACCGATGTGCTCGATGCTAGTACTGTAGAGCAATGAGTCGCATGTCAACACAAGCACCGAAGTCAACATTACCTTCCTTCAATTGGGTCAACTGGCGGTGAATCGAGGAAGTACAGTACATACTGACGAAACTAAAACGAGCTCTAACATGGAAATTGAGCTTTTCCGGACATATGTCCACATAACATCTTTGCTTTATTTGTGTGTGAGGAATGTTTCCTGAAAGTTTGGGCTTACCTTTTTGTAACGCCCTGTATGTCCACAGCTATTGTTAGCAACTGGCGCTGCTACTACAGCAACAATGTGCGGCCGGAGCTGTAAAGGCGCCCCAGGCTACAAAATATTAATTAATCCCAGGATTGCCTCTATACTGGACTACATTACAGACAAAATCTGCTGTTATCGCTCGCCGCTGCTTCATTCGGTTCTTTCGGCGCCCACGCCTCCCTCAGGTTCGTACGATGCGTCATGTGACTGGTGGAGCGGGCTGCAGAATTGCGGGGATCACTGACGTGTCAATCTGCTCCCGCTCCAGCAGTGGCGTCTGCGTGGGACGTGAGTCATACGGGGGAGGGTGCGTGGCTGCCAGCCCGCCTGCCACTCTGTCTCCCGCCTCCACGCCTACCATTGTTCTGCAGCCTCCTCGCTGGGTGACGTCTGGTGCCGTATCGCGAGATGATACATTGCCTTGCGGTACCTCCCACATCCCGCGCTTCCTGCTTCACTTTCTAATCTGGCGGGGAGTAAGTGTCACTACTCAGACAAATTAAACAAAAGTTTGCATTTACTTCAAATGTTCAGATGTGTGTGAAATGTTACGGGACTTAACTGCTAAGGTCATCAGTCCCTAAGCTTAAACACTACTTAACCTAAAATGCCCTAGGGACACACACACACACACCGATGCCCGAGGGAGGACACGAACCTCCGCCGGGACCAGCCACACAGTCCCTGATTGGAGCGCCTCAGACCGCTCGGCTAATCCCGCGCGGCTTTGCATTTACTAAAATACTCTTAAGACAAAAGACGCATCACGAAAGAATTATCCGAGTGGGACGGAAATCGGTCAGTGAGATGTACACGTAAGTACAAACAAACGATAACTAAACAAAAAAAATCGTTGAAATAGTCAAGAGAAACAGCTTAACCAATTGAGCAAGTCAGTACCGCGTTGGGTCCACCTCTCGCCCTTGTGCAAGCAGTTATTCGGCTTAGCATTGATTAATAACGCTGTTGGTCGCCCCTCTGAGGGATATCGTGCCAAATTATGGCGCGTTAGATTGTCAGAATGACGACATGGTTTGAGAGCCCAACCAGTGATGCTCCAAACATTTTCAGTTGGTGAGACATTCGGCGCTCTTGCTGGCGAAGTTACGGTTTGACAAGCACGAAGACAACCAGTAGAAACTCTCGTGTGCGGCCGGGAATTATCTTGCTGAAATGTAAGCCCAGTATGGCTTGCCTTGAAGGGCAACAAAACGGGGCGTAGAATATCGTCGACGTACCGCTGCGTTGTAAGGGGGCAGCCGTATGAAAGCCAAAGGCGTGGTGCTCTGAAAAAGAAATCGCACGCCAGACCGTATCACTCCTGGTTATCGGGCAGTTTGTCGGCCAACAGGCAGGTTGACCGAGCGAGGTGGCGCAGTGGTTAGCACACTGGACTCGCATTTGGGAGGACGACGGTTCAATCCCGCGTCCGGCCATCCTGATTTACGTTTTCTGTGATTTCCCTAGATCACTCCAGGCAAATTCCGGGATGGTTCCTTTGAAAGGGCGCGGCCGACTTCCTTTCCCATCCTTCCCTAATCTGAGCTTGTGCTCCGTCTCTAATGACCTCTTTGTCGACGGGACGGTAAACACCAATATCGTCCTCATCATCCTCATCCTCCTCCTCTTCCACAGGCAGGCTGGTGTCGCACCGCTGTACGGGGCGTATCCAGACACGTCGTCGCTGGTCATCGGGGCTCTCGTCGAAGCGGATCTCCCATCACTGAAGACATTTCTACTCCTGTCAGATTCCTGGCCCACGACATGTCTGGAGATTCTCCGGACGTCTGTCGGATACCAACCTGACTGTTGCCTGCCAAACGGCCCGACAGCCAGCAGTGATGGTCTTGGTGCCACTTCATTTCATAGCAGGACCCTTTCGTTGTCATCAGCGACACACTTACAGCACAGTGGTACGTCGACTATATTTTACGCCCCGTTTCTTTGCCCTTCGTGGCGAGCCATCCTGGGTTTACATTTCAGCAAGTTAATGCTCGCCCGCACCAGGGGAGAATTTCCACTGCTTGCCTCCGTGCTTCCCAAATCCTATCTTGCTCAGCAAGGGCGCCGCGTTTCTCCCCAATTGATAATGCTTGGAGTGTTATGGGCAGGGCCCTCTAACCAGTTCGCGATTTTGACGATCCAACTAACGCGCCAATTGGACAGAATTTGGCACGATACACCCTAGCGGGACATCCTACAAATCTATAAGTCAAGGCCGAATAATTGCTTGCACAAGGAACTAGAGGTGGACCAACGCGTTTATGACTTGCACAAGTTGCGAAGCTCGTTTTCTTGGATGAAGCGTGCAATTTTTCTGAAATTCTAATGTATTTGGCTGCACATGTTTATCCCATCTACCGATTTCCGTCCTATTCAGATAATTCCTTCGTGGTGTGTGTGTGTGTGTGTGTGTGTGTGTGTGTGTGTGTGTGAGAGAGAGAGAGAGAGTAAGTAAGTAAGTAAGTAGGTAAGAAAGAAAGACTTGAGTTTTTCTTTTTGAGCGCCTTCACTAGGAACAACTTCCCATAGCGAAAAAGTTAAAATGGTTTTTTGGGTATGCCTTGATGTGCAAAAGTGAGAATGTGATTCTGCTCATGTTTTCTTCGAAGTAAACCGGATACGACCGTTCTCCTTGAGAATTTCCTTCTTGTAGTATTTGTTGGCTTTTGGGAGACTATACCTTGTTTCACCACTGACAGTGTTTCGTATGCAACAGAAATACGAAGTCACACCTTGGTTCGGATTGCACATGTAACTGTAGGTCCTCTGTAAGTAGCACGATTAGTCAGTCCAGGGTACGATGGAAGGCAAGTGTATACCATCCACAATATGAAAACGTTTAAAGCATTCTGGTCGTTCTTCTTCGGGTTGGGAATATTTTGTACTTTTATTCATTTTTTACATCGAACTTGTGTGTGTGTGTGTGTGTGTGTGTGTGTGTGTGTGTGTGTGTGATGGGGATGGGGGGGGGGGGGTGTTTCTTGCAGCCAAAAACGTTATAGGTCTTTCAACAATATAATGTATTCTACCATTCCTACTATCACTGCCAGAGATGTCGTTTGCATTCTTCAGTTTCCTCTTTCTTATTTTCTTCATTGTGCCTAGGGTTTAACAGATTGCTGTACGGCTTTCTTTTTCCTCCTATAACACTTATTTGCTGGTTTTCAGATCTTCTGCACATATATTCGGAATAACAGTTTACACAACTGCATGTTTCGTCTCAGAAGCAACTGTTAATTAATTTTACAAAGTTGCTACGCTGAACGTATGTCATTTCGCGCTAGGTTCGCCAGAAATACACTGTCTATTGATCCTTCCACAGTACCTAACAGTAATACAAATGTTACTACGTGCCATCTTCATAGTGCTTGCTCACAGTGATGATATGAAAGACCCCTTCCAGTAATTGCGGTTTTCTCCCAGGCTGGTGTGTCATTCATGATCAAGAACACAAGAAAGCAGCTTGATCTCCAGGTCTATGTGTATGTCTGAGAATTCTTGGCTGAGAGGTAAAATTCGTCTGCTTACGGGGACTGGGTGTTCGTATTGTTGTCATCATTCCATCATCATTCACGGAAGTGGCTAGACTGGACCGTGTATAGATTGGAAATGTGTACGGGCGCTGATGACCGCGTAGTTGAGCGCCCCCACAAACCAAACATGATGATGATGATGATGATGATGATGATGATGATGGTCTGCTTACCCGCACAGTCTTATTTCATTTATTGTATATAGCAAATGTCCTATTAAACTGGTCCGCAGACATAGCCTGGCGGACGTCCTTTGCCTAAAGTCTCCCTTATTGATTGGTTCAAAAATGGCTCTGGGCACTATGGGACTCAACGTCTGAGGTCATCAGTCTCCTAGGGCTTAGAACTACTTAAACCTAACTAACCTAAGGACATCACACGCATCCATGCTCGAGGCAGGATTCGGACCTGCGACCGTAGCGGTCACGCGGTTCCGTACTGGTCACGCGGTTCCGTACTGAAGCGCCTAGAACCTCTCGGCCACCGCGACCGACCCTTATTGATGGTTCAGAATACATATCACGCAGTGATATAAGACAATTTTCTTATGCAGTAAAATAGCGGATAGTCTTGAACGGCTACACCAAATGCCTCAACAATATCATCATTATCGTGATCATGCTTTGCTGTTTTTATTGCTGTCTGAAGGTGTGGCTGTGTTTATATTCTCTTTTATAGGTAGAGACTCGTGTCCCAGTGTAATGTTTTAAGCTGTTGTGCACTAATTTTTCTAGTATCTTAACGAAGTGCATATAACTACGCGTGCCTTCCAATAACGGTGAGCCACATTAAAGGAGATGTTTCTCACCTTCTTGCTTAGCACTGTCAGTGTCTCGCAGCAGTCATTTGCGTTCTGTTTAATGCTCGTTGCCGAAAGAGTTTCAAGAATTTCTATTTCATCGTTGCCCGTTCCGCAGAGCCCTTTCTTTAGAAAGGACAACTGTTGTAGCAGCAAGAGCTAGAAAGCCGCGTTATTACTTGACACCCAGCGGGCTGTAACGAGACGTGGCCTCTGAAAGAGGGCCGGCGGACACGCTATTAATGTGAGCAGTGTGATTTTCACGGACCAGGGGGCAGCGCAGCTGCGCCGAGACGTAACGGGGAGAAAGTCCGTGTACGTGCGAATCCCTCTTCTGCGGATAAGCCTTCCTAGTCACGGTTGCAGGATCCTGAAGTATGCACACGCATTTGTTGGCTTGGTCTCTGGGAAGCAGACCGAGCTAAGTGAGCAGTGGTTAAGGACTTCATTTCGCATTCTGAAAGGTTCGAGGTTCAAATCTCATATGGACCTTGGTGATTCAGGTTGTCCGTCGTTTCTGACGAACGCGTATGTAATTCCTTCACCAGGACCACCGACATTTACTTTCCCGCCGCAGTAATGAGATTGAGAACCCGGCGGCTTAAATCCCCTTCCGGCCATCCAGATTTACATTTCCCGTGATTTCCCTGAAGCCGCCGGGATGGTCCGTTTGAAACGGCACGTCTGATCTCCTTCCCCAGTCCTAGCTGGTGCTGAATCTGTAATCATCTCATCGTCGACGGGACGACAAACCCTTATCTTCCTTCCCAAGTGGACGAGTGTTGTAGTTGACAGAACGTTTAACTATTCCTTCTGTGTCGGCTGCTACTACGTGCGGAGTTTATAAGCGTTTTTGAAAAATCGACAACACCTTTGAAACGCAAAATAGTCGCGAGTAACTGGAAACCCATTAAATTCAGCTCAGAAAAGAAGCCCACTTTTCCTGTTTCAAAAGACAAAATAATCTTTCCAATTTTTTTCATGATACGAAGACAAAAGGATATTTAACTTGAAAAATTGCTAACTTCATTACCCCTTCTTAACACGTGTAAGTATCTACTTTAATCTCTAGACGTATTTAATTATATTGACTGCCTTGGCTCATTTCGTAGAGTACTACTCCGGCACAAAACAAACAACAACGTTGAGGTGACAAGTGATGGGAAAGCGAGCTCTCCCGGTTAGCCGTGCGGTCTAACGCACGGCTTTCCGGATTGGGAAGGAGCGCCTGGTCCGCGGCACGAATCCGCCCGGCGGACTTGCGTCAAGGTCCGGTGTTCAAAATGGTTCAGATGGCTCTGAGCACTATGGGACTTAACTTCTGAGGACATCAGTCCCTCAGCACTTAAGGTCCGGTGTACTTGGTCATTCAAGTGCACATGACCAAGTACACATGCCAAGCAATTCATTATTTACACTTATAGATAAAATAATAGAATAACGTTCGCAAAAAGTATTAATATAATAATACTGTCCAATATAATAACAATAGAACCCAGCATCTTTACACTCACTCATCGCTTTCAACAAGGTTATCAGCCACTTAGGACACCCGCCACCCCCCCGTCCCTTCAAAAAAAAAGGGTTGGCTCTGTCCCCCCCTCTGTCTCTCACTCGTGTGTACACACACACACACACACACACACACACACACACACACACGGTATAAACATCATAAATAGAAGTTAAAGTTAATATCGAACATATACTTCTTTAGGTTGCAACAAAGAAGATGAAATACGTAATGGAGTCGCAATATTTGCGCTGTGAAAAGCAGTGTACGACGAAATAGTTGTATCGAGTCACAAGAGAACACACAAAAAAGAGTGATAAACATGGTGAACAGTGAGTGGAAGGCGAGAACACAAAGATGTGATTATATGGCAGTGATAAAAGTGGTAGTGCGACCTCCAGACCAGATGTGAGGTAACGCGGATCAGCAAATTGTAAGTTTTTACTTTTTTTTTTACAAAAAATCGCGAAGTGAACTGTTTGATAATATATAACTAACAAAACTGTATCGTTATAGATCGCGCTGATGATGCCTTAGAGCAGGAGAAGGCGAAACGTGTATGGGATAAATAAAGTAACTAGCAGCAGGAAAAGGCAGTTTTATTTACAAAACAAGTATTTATATGCTTGCTGCGGAGGATGGCCACACAAACAGACTTGGTTCTAAGATAGTTTATAATAACGAAATGCCAGTACTGTGACTGGGTCGTTTGTTTTGTATTTCGTTAAAGGTATAAAGTTTGTAACACGTTACTTCTCCTTAGCACGACAGGCTCACGAAATAAGGCTAGCTTCGGTATACTCGAAGAAACTCTTCCAGCAATTTGCAGTTATTGTTTTCTTCACCTCGCTCTATACAGCGCCGCCAGTAAGATTGCTTCGCAAGAGATGTTTGCTTGTACAGGCCTGCACATTGTCGGTACACTCATTAAGCGTGTGCACGTTGGTATTCTTGCACGAACTTACATAACTGAAAGTCGATCAAGTCTCAGGTAGCTTGAACAGTCCTAATACTTCTACAAAAGTACCCTTGCGGACAAGCACGCTTGCACAGAGCGCTCGACCATACATGCTAGTGAGGCTTGCAGTTACGTGCTTGACCACGTTACATTAACGGACGAGGCGAGACATGTAAACTGTACCCCGGGGAGTCGGGGATGACGACGACAAAGCTCGCGTTCGGGGCGGTGAGCAGGTCATCAATTATCCGTTAACAGCGGAAGCAAAATGTGTGTTAGACGACGCTAAGAAGTGGAGTGACCTGGTCCGACTTGTAACGGTCTTCCGTGTGAAAGGACAGAGCGATTGCATCTGGCGGAAGCGGAGAAAGCGCCGCCCTCACTTGTCACGACGAGATATGAGTAACTCGGCTCGCGGTCTCCGCGGCTGTAATCGGCCGTAGACAGGCGTGTGCGGTTCACGGATCACGGAGCAGGGCAGCCGCAGGGAAAGTCGGCAGTGAGTTACGCGTGCCGCGCCGGAAACACACTACAGAATCACTGCGCCGGATGCACCGGGAAAGTGAGCCGGCATCCGCCCCGTGGGCTGCTGCGCCGACGACGTTACGTACCGTCTTCCTCGACACGCCGGCTGTCCGCGAGTGGCGAACGCCTTGTCCGAAGCCCACACCCATGTTTAAAAAGTCCTTGGAAACGCTTTTATGTAAATGAGAAGTAGCACGGCTAACCGCATTTTGGTGTTCGTGTTACTCATTTTACGACGTGCATGATTTCCTGCGTGGGTTCTTCAGTCGGAGGGGGGAGGTGAGTGCCTAAGTGCCTACCAATTCCAATATGACCGCGCTAAGCAAACCGTTATACTCAAGCTGACCACCATAAGTCGATAAGGCCGGTATTACACTATCGAATTTCTTTGTCAAATATCTTTGTCCAATATCTTTGTCAAAGATATTTGATGGTGTAATAGTGAACTTTGTCAAATGTCGTCCAATATTTGATCAAAGAAGTCGCTTGTCTTCTGTTCACTGCAATGTGACATGTTACCACATGGAGCGCTAGCATCGCTGCATTCTGTCGTCTGTAGTGTTTATAAAAACATTGCGGGTAAATACAATTGGTGTGTGCCGACAACTACAAAATTAATAGAGATGTATGAAGCCGATAAGGCGCTTTACATCGTGAGGCACGCTGAATACAAAAATAGATTACGAAGATTGGATACCTAACCTAACCCAACCCTCTCTTGTAGCAAGGAATCGGAGTGTTATAGTGAGCCCGTCTTCTGCAGATGTAGCAGTTCTTAAGTGAATATTGTACTTTGTGATATGAGGATACACTTCATTGAGCACATACAGAAATGTATGCTCATCCATTCTTAAGTAATTGATGTACTTCTTGATGTCCTTCACTATAAGCTCACGTAACAAGTTTTGTTGAATCCTTTTATCGTGTCATCGTAAAACCCACGGCTTCACCCAGGTATGTTTCCTCCTCCCCCCCCCCCCCCGCTTCTTTTCCACATATGCACACAGTGCAATTGTGGTACATGCAACTGCTGCGGTTAATAACACGTTGTTGTTGTTAGCCATCTTGAATTTTGACGAAAAATATGACGACAGTGTAATACCCCTTCTAGCGCTACGTCAAAGATCTTTGTCAAATATATTTGACGGAATATTTGATCAAATCTTTGACAAAGAAATGTGATAGTGTAATACCGGCCTAAGTGAGCAGTGGTTCGGAACCAAATGAAAATTGCCCAGGTGCGAATGGGCTCGCGCCCTGAGGGTCCCGTACGAACTTAATTATATATACACACACAGTTTTTCCAATCCGGGAATCGAGAATCTCGTCCATTTTTTCCTGCTATCGACATCGATACTGGTAACATATCGGTCCCAGGGATTCCAAGATTTTCGGTTTTTTTTTTTAAATTTCGATGATATAAACGTGATATAAAGCCATGCAGGAGGCAAATGATGATGATGATGATGATGATGATGATGATGATGATGATGATGATGATGATGATGATGATGATGATAAGTAGTTCTTCATTCGGGCTGATTGCGTCGTAATGGTAAAAAGTAAGACCTAAGGCAAGGAATGACTGATTGCTCATGTGACACGTTTCGGAGTTCATCTGTCATCGAATATCCAGGTGCGTTTATTGCACCTTGAAACGCCATGTCTACGTGCAGTAATTGCTCATGGATACCTAATGACAGACCAATTCCGAAACGCGTCATATGAGTAATAAAGTCATTCCTTGCCTCATGTTTTACCATTGCCAACTAGTCAGCCAGAACGCAAAACTAATGATTGTGTTAAGTTCAAGTTTTTCATCGGATAACAAATAACAGAAGAATTTTTTCGTGTTATATGATTACAAATTAACAATTTTCGTATTATTTCTTTACTTGTGAAGTGAAAACTTACTTCTTTGTAGAACAACGGGAAGCACGCCGTAGGTTTTGATAAGTGAGTTTGCGAGTATCAACATATGTGAAATAAATGGCCGTATCTTTTGATTGCATTGACTTAGAATCTAACGTTTCTTGTACCGCCAAGGGACCATAGACCTTAGTATGTCACATAAATTTCAACTTTATATATCCATTACTAAGGACAAGTGGTGCTCAGAGACGAACGAAGTGACAGAGACTCAGATAGGAAACTACAAATTATTTCTTGTGATATAATTACAAATTTACAGTTTCTATATTTTTTCATTTGATTGTAGTGTGAAAGCTTCCTTTTTTCCAAGTTTCGTGATTCTAGACCAACGGGAAGTACACTGAAGATTTTGATGAGTGAGTTTGGGAGTAGGCCTATTAAAATATATGACACAAATGGCCGTATCGTTTGATTGCATTAACTTAGAAGCTTCCGTTTCTTCACACCGCCGATGGACCATAGACCTCGGTGTGTGACATAAATTGAAACTTGACATATCTGCCCTTTCGTGAGAGAAAAATACTTTTAAACAGTCGCGCAGACAGACAGATAGACAGACAAAGACAAAAAAGTGATCCTGTGAAGGCACTGTTTTTATAATTAATGCACAGAACCATAAAAATTGAGCAAAACATTATTCTAGTACTCAAGAAATGCTTCGCAGCTACTACAGCATTCGAAGTAGCAATTTATTGACGTCTGTTATTTATTATGCGGTGAAATTGATAGCGAAAGTCAAGAAAGAAAATAAAACTATCTTTTTGATGTGGTTAAAAGGAAACTCAGATACTCGGCCAAACTAAGTAGTACACGGCTTTGCAAAAGACAGCATCAAAGAAGGGAATCTGCTAATTAAAAAACTTCTATATTATTATAAATATGCTCCGTACCAAAATAAACAGTGGAAAAACTTTGCAGAAAGGCGAATTCCCTTGTCAAAAAATATTACAACACTGGGACAGTGCAGGCTCAACATCAGCAGTCATCTGTACGACGAGACATTAAAATCTGGTCTTCCTTCCTTCCTTCCATATCTGCAAGAAGCGGTCATAAGTCTCTGACGCATCAAACAGTGAAATTTTTAATTTTTTTGTGTGTACATGGGAACTTCAGAAAGTAATTACGCATGTAGTCCCACGATAAGACCGTTGCGCAACATGAGAGGCGCATTGTCAGAAAAGAGTACGTATTCCGGATTTCCTGCAGCACAGTTCAGCTGCAGTACGAGTAACAAATGCAGTACACTGTGCGCTTGTAATAACGCAGCAACTGGAAACATACTCTAAGTGGAAGTGCACGCAACACTGCGATATGCTCTGATCAGCCAGAACATTATGAGTACCGACCTGCTGTCGATATGAACGCGTCCAGGCTATAGCAGCGTCATCTGGCGAAGAATGACTGCTAGTCAGACAAGCGCATGGTGCATGCATATCAGTGAACGTACCGTCCGTGTGTAGAATGGGGATGGTGCGCGATCTATCTGAGTTTGAGCGAGGGCAGTGATGGCCCGGAGCCTCGCTACGAGCATTTCGGAAACTGCATGACTTGTCGGGTGTTCGAAGAGTGCTGTGGTGAGAGTCTTCAACACGTGTCGAAACCGAGGTGAAACCACGTCCAGACGTCGTGTGGTTGGGCAGCCACCCCTCGTTACAGATTTCGGACATCGTAGGCTGGGCAGACTGGTAAAATAGGACAGGCGGCGAACTGTAGCAGAACTAACATCAGAATTAATCCTCGGCAGAGTTCAAGTGTGTCTCAACACACACTCCACCGAACACTGCTAATGACAGAACAACGACTAGCTGATCAGATCCGTGTAATAATAAAAAATAACAGGATACCCCAGTCAGAATTAGAAAACATCAAACAACAAGTACAACAAATACTGGAACAAAATAATGTGCAATCAGAAGAAGAAAATACAGTAATGGACTCAAACATCCCAGAGCAAACAAACATAGAACACCACGCATCAATTAAACAATCAGAGGAAAACGAAATCTTAAGACAGCCGCCAGAACAAGCACAAACAGAACATGAAGTGACACACATGTTCGATATAGAAGAAAAATTTCAGTTGACATATATAGAATACAAAGACACAAATACAGACATTAGACCATTCTTGCATAGACCACCAAATAACCCACAAGTTGAAACAACAATAACTATCAACACAATCATACACAACAAAATAAATGAAAATACAACTATGGAAGAGTTACAACTACTGGTTTATATAGGTGCACTCACTACACTAAATATACACACTAGGCAGAGATCAGAACCAACCAACACACAGAAGAAACCCACAAAACCAGCATGGCAACACAGGCTACAGATCAGAATAGAAAAACTGAGAAAAGACATCGGACAGCTAACACAATTTATAAGAAATGAAATATCAGATAAAAAACGAAAAAGGTTAGGTAAAATCTCACAACAAGAAGCGATAGAGCAATTAGATCAAAATAAGCAGAAATTACAAGCATTGGCCAAACGACTTAGAAGATACAAAAAAAGTGAAAATAGAAGGAAACAAAACCAAACATTCAACACAAACCAAAAGAAATTTTACCAGACAATAGATAACACACACATTAAAATAGACAATCCACCAAAAATAAGACATGGAACACTTCTGGAGCAACATATGGTCAAACCCGGTACAACATAAGACACGCACGGTGGATACAAGCAGAAACAGACTCATACGAGATGATACCACAAATGCCTGAAGTGATAATTTTGCAACATGAAGTCACCCGAGCAATTAATTCTACGCACAATTGGAAAGCCCCTGGAAATGATAAAATAACAAATTTCTGGCTAAAGAAGTTCACCTCAACACATTCACTCAGTTACATTGCAGACCCATACACAGTTCAAAATGGTTCAAATGGCTCTGAGCACTATGGGACTTAACTTCTGAGGTCATCAGTCCCCTAGAACTTAGAACTACTTAAACCTAACTAACCTAGGAACATCATAACATCACACATATCTATGCCCGAGGCAGGATTCGAACCTGCGACCGTAGCGGTAGCGCGGTTCCAGACCGTAGCGCCTAGAACCGCTCGGCCACCCCGGCCGGCCCCATAAACAGTCCCTGATACACTTACACAAGGAATAACTTAACTGAAACCTAAAGATCAAGCAGACACAGCAAACCCAGCTAAATATCGCCCCATAACATGCCTACCAACAATATATAAAATATTAACTTCAGTCATTACACAGAAATTAATGACACATACAACACAGAACAAAATTATAAATGAAAAACAAAGAGGCTGCTGCAAAGGAGCACGAGGATGTAAAGAGCAACTGATAATAGATACAGAGGTGACATACCAAGCTAAAACTAAACAAAGGTCGCTGCACTACCCATACATTGATTACCAAAAAGCTTTTGATAGTGTACCCCACTCATGGTTACTACAGATATTGGAAATATACAAAGTAGATCCTAAATTAATACAGTTCCTAAACATAGTAATGAAAAATTGGAAAACCACACTTAAAATCCAGACAAATTCAAATAATATCACATCACAGCCAATACAGATTAAGCGTGGATTATACCAAGGAGACTCATTAAGTCCTTTCTGGTTCTGCCTTGCTCTGAACCCACTGTCCAACATGCTAAATAATACAAATTATCGATATAATATTGCTGAACATACCCACACAAAATAACACATTTGCTATACATGGATGATCTAAAACTACTGGCAGCAACAAATCAACAACCAGTTACTAAAGATAACAGAAAGATGATATAAATATGGCTTTTGGAACAGACAAATGTAAGAAAAATAGCATAGTCAAGGGAAAACACACTAAACAAGAAGATTACGTATTGGATAACCACAGCGACTGCATAGAAGCGATGGAAAAAACAGATGCCTATAAATATCTAGGGACAGACAAAAAATAGGAATAGATAATACAAATATTAAAGAAGAACTAAAAGAAAAATATAGACGAAGACTAACAAAAATACTGAAAACAGAATTGACAGCAAGAAACAAGACAAAAGCTATAAATACTTATGCTATACCAGTATTGACCTACTCATTTGGAGTAGTGAAATGGAGTAACACAGACCTAGAAGCACTCAGTACACTTACACGATCACAATGCCACAAATATAGAATACATCACATACATTCAGCAACAGAAAGATTCACATAAGCGGGAAGGAAGGAGGAAGGGAATTTATCGACATAGAAAAATCTACATTATGGACAGGTAGACAATTTAAGAAAATTCTTTCTAGAACGAGCAGAAACTAGCAAAATACACAAAGCAATCACTCATATAAATACATCAGCTACACCATTGCAATTTCATAACCACTTCTACAACCCTTTAGATCACATAACATCAACATCAACAGATACGAAGAAAGTAAACTGGAAAAAGAAAACACTACATGGCAAGCACCGTATCATCTAACACAGCCACACATCGATCAAGACGCATCCAACACATGGCTAAGAAAAGGCAATACATACGGAAGGATTCACGATTGCAGTACAGGATCAAACAATAAACACCAGATATTACAGCAAGCATAGTATTAAAGATCCCAATACCACAACAGATAAATGCAGACTTTGGAAACAACAAATAGAAACAGTAGATCACATCACAAGTGGATGTACAATACTAGCAAATACAGAATACCCCAGAAGACATGACAATGTAGCAAAAATAATACATCAACAACTTGCCATAAAACATAAACTAATAAAACAACACGTTCCCACATACAAGTATGCACCACAAAATGTACTGGAGAATGACGAATACAAATTATTCTGGAACAGAACCATTATAACAGATAAAACACCACCACATAACAAACCTGACATCATACTCACCAATAAAAAGAAGAAATTAACACAACTAATCGAAATATCCATACCCAATACAACAAATATACAGAAGGAAACAGGAGAAAAAATTGAAAAATACATCCAACTGGCTGAGGAAGTAAAGGACACGTGGCATCAGGGTAAAGTTGACATTAAATCAATTATACTATCAACTACAGGAGTCATACCACACAATATCCACCAGTACGTCAACGCAATACATCTACATCCAGACATATATACAACTACAGAAATCTGTAATTATTGATACATGTTCCATTACCCGAAAGTTCCTAAATGCAATGTAACATATACCGTACAGTTAAAAGGAAGTCACGCTTGACCAAGGTCCGCGTCACTTTCCATTGTTAACCAGACATAACGTCTGAGAAAGGAAAGAAATAATAATAATAATAATAATAATAATAATAATAATAATAATAATAAAAATAAAATACAGACGGGGTTTTTCTTCTTGTGAGTCTTTTCCTGGCACGCGCTTTGATGGTGTGATAATTTTAGCAGAGTTGAGGAGACTAACAACGCGGCCGCAGTTACACAACACGTCGCCGGTCCGGATTCTTAAGGCTGCACCGTCCGCTGCACGCAACTACCCTCACGTTGTCTACACGTGCTACGTATTATAATAGCTTGCAGCCATCCAGCGCAGAAACCATCCCAGATCGCCGTGGTCATCTGAATTGCCTTTTCCCCAGCTGCTCAGTGCGTTTGAGCTCTTACTAATAGGTAGTGCTTTCGCGGGAATGCGTAGGTTAAGAAAAATCTCACATTTAGTATAGACCAAAATAATCTTTTCGCATAAACTCTTGCATATCTCCATCGGTGTGGTTGGAGGGTTACTTTCCCTGACGTTATCGTCAGTTTATATACCGGGTGATCAAAAAGTCTGTATAAATTTGAAAACTTAGTAAACCTCGGAATAGTGTAGATAGAGGGGTAAAAATTGACACACATGCTTGGATTGCATGGGGCTGTATTAGAACAAGAAAAGTTATCGGCCCTTTTTTCTTCGAGGAAATGCGTGATTCTGGTTTTGTAACTGCTACCGTGACGGGTGAGAGGTACGTCGATATGTTACAGAATCGTATCATCCACAGTCTGGCTGAGAAACGCCTGCTGGAACGTACGATGTTTATGCAGGATGGCGCTCCACCCCATATTGCTAGACACGTGAAAGATCTCTTGCGCGCTTCGTTTGGTGGTGATCGTATGCTCAGCCGCCACTTTCGTCATGCTTGGTCTCCCAGGTGTCCAGACCTCAGTCCGTGCGATTATTGGCTTTGGGGTTACCTGAAGTCGCAAGTGTATCGTTATCGACCGACATCTCTAGGGATGCTGAAAGACAACATCCGACGCCAATGCCTCGCCATAGCTCCGGACTTGCTTTACAGTGCTGTTCACAACATTATTACTCGACTACAGCTATTGTTGAGGGATGATGGTGGACATATTGAGCATTTCCTGTAAAGAACGTCATCTTTGCTTTGTCTTACTTTGTTATGCTAATTATTGCTATTCTGATCAGATGAAGCGCCATCTGTCGAGCGTTTTTTGAAGGTTTGTATTTTTTTTTTTTTTGTTCTAATAAAACCCCATGTCATTCCAAGCATGTGTGTCAATTTGTACCTCTCGATCTACATTATTCCGTGATTTATTCAGTTTTCAAATTTATACTGACTTTTTGATCACCCGGTTATTTCGCTTTTAATTGTGGAGTCATCAGAAACGAAAGATCGAGAGACACCCATCAGCGAAGTACAGGGAGAATATACAGGAGAGTTATTCGAAAATTCTCTTGTGCCTCTTTTACATCGCGCCACGTTCCCTCACACTTTTGTTTGGAATTGATTACCCATCAGGGACATTCTCACCGACGAGCGATGGAGGACTGATTTTCTTTTTTTTTTTTTTCGCATAACATTTCTGTTTGGAAAAATGCAATATGTGGACGAAGTGAAGCTTCTTTGCGAAACGTCTGGACTCGAATCAAGGAGCACTTAAATACATTACTAATCCATACCATGGGAATAGCAGGGAGGAGCTTTCTTTCGCCAGTCTACTCCAATAGTGTAATTTCTAAGAATCTAGTAACCTTCAGGTTAACATTCGCCTTATCTTTCCTTCCTTTACAAAACTTAATGAGTTGATGAAAATTTTGCACAAGTATGATTGTTTCTCTTTCGCTTGCTTATTTTCAATTAACGCCAGAGACTAAATTACAACTGTCTAGAATTAAATTTTTCGTGGATTTGCTAACTCGCAAAGTGGGTAGTACTTCACGCTTGTATTAGATATTCTCTTTGTTCTTTCACTCACGAGTGGAGTTTAGTGGAAATGACTGACTTCATTTCCATACGTTCCTTCATTTATATCTTTGTACTGACCTTAAATGACTCTCACAAGCACCATTCAGTAGAGTACTTTACAACCAAGTTCTTTAAATCAATTCCGAAACACTCGTTTTGACTAAATTAACTGGTCAAATCTAGAAAGTGGCAACAAAGAACTGGACCTCTTGATCTCTTCCATCGCCCACCTTAGGATTCCAGACATTCAAGCAGTTTTCGCGGCTAGATAAAGTATGAAACTGTGGAAGCACTACATACCACCCGTAACCTCTCAAAAATTCAAACCGCCTCGTTAGTTCTACCTGTAACTGGTTCTTAATGTTAGTCGGATATTTATTACATCTGACTCATCACTGCTGATGTAGTAGATTGCTACCGGACGTTTGGCTTCTCAGGAAGTGTGAATAGTAACGCCTACAGATAAAAAAATTATATTTTGTTAAATCATACGATTCATTTCAGACCCTGTGGGTTCATCATCAGGTGCAAATCTCCTATTACATAATTTACTTCTTCTCTTGAGCGAATTAATGGAAAATTTATGTTCCCCCACTGAGAAGGTTAGATATCAAATTAAGAAATTCGCCAATCATAACGGAACATACGTGGAAAAACTGAGATTACTCATATATTTCGAAATTTATCATCTAACCTTTCTACATCACATCACTCAGGAGCAGGTTTAAGTAATGTATTAAACTATTTACGCTTGATGATGGAACCACAGAGTCCGAAATGCATCGTATGAGTTGATGAAATAGGGAATTTTTTGTGACTGAAGGGGTTTAGTCATACTTTCTGTGTACTGAATACTGTCACGTCCACAAATGCAAAAAATGGATAAAGCTGGAGCGTTTGTTTTCTCTTTACGCACTGTGCCTTGGTCCAACGTAACTGGTTTTATTCGTCAAGAATTTCTCGAATGAGTCATGTGTCTGACCCTATATTCAGAGTGCATTTAACTTTACCAGTAAGTACTTTAATCTGGCGGCGACGATTGGCAGGATTCGTAAGGATCTGGACTCTTTAATTGTTCGATTATGCATACTGTTTAATTAGACTGAGAATGAAGAGGGAAAACTATGTTGCACACGAACGGTAATTACTGAATGCGTTATTATTTTCGGCCTAAATTTTCTTAAGAAAAACCTGTTCAATAAAATGAATGCATCAACAGACGTAAAGCTCAGGCACTGCAAAGTATTTGTGAGAAATACGTAACTATATGCTGCTGATATAATAATACTACGAAGCCATGATGCAGAACAACTAGAGAAAGAGCAGAGAGCAATACTGAGCTCTAAAAGTAATGGAAGACATAGAAATGTGCTGGAGCATGAGGACGATCTAGGAGAAATCAGACTGAAAAATACATGATTTGCGGGATATGTGATCTAGATGAATAACTGTGGATAAAGATACCAAAATAGCATGGGAAACGAATGGAAGGTCAAGAGTAAAGATAGGAACTAAGCAGATTTTCGTAGCTGCGTAAATTCCGTGTTCATTGGTTGTGGAATTAAGAAAGGATTGACGTCCTTTCGGACGTGGTCAGCACTGGGGTAAAGGTGGAAGGCAAGGAAAACAAGAAAATTAAATACACATCGATCAATTTACCAGAGGTTAACGTCCGAGGAGGATACGGGAAACGGATATAGCGTCATCAGTGGAGCAGACAAGACAATACAGTACTGAAGATCTCTGTTGAACAATGGGAGGAGAGAAGGGAAAGGATGAATAGGTTTTGGGAGAGTAAGAAGAAAATGCACTTCATCAAGGGACTACTTGCGGTCCTGCAAAGATCATGATGAAAGAAGGAGAAAAGCCTGAATGTGGAAGCTTACAGTAGCCTGTATGTACTGGCCCACTAAAATAGTAGCAGAATGAATGCACTGTGAGTGAACTACGGCGCTGTGTGTGTGTGTGTGTGTGTGTGTGTGTGTGTGTGTGTGTCTAAAAAGATCGACTTGCTGGTCGCCCTGTGTGCGCAGCTGGCGCAGTGTTATGGGAGAGGCTGGCGGGATTCGTTTTGAAATGCAGATGGGCGGCCCACGCTGGAGTCTTCGGCAGAAAAACCGGTGTGACACCCGCGCTAGCAGGCAGCGTCCGTGCCTTCGTTCACAACACTTTCTGGTCGCAGCCTCCACACCAACTTTCGCCGAAGTTGTTGTTTTCCCGGCTGCGTAAATTTCGTGTTCGTCGGTCTTTCGTTACTTTCTCTTGTTGTGGCTCTAATCCAATGGAAATATTGGGATTTAAGGTAAGCCAGATCTTTCTTCGCAGACTGAAAACACATGATTCGACGTCGAATTTAGTACATCGGATCATACATATGATGCCATATCTTTTTCGGTGACAGTGCTCCTTACTATGACACTTGCAGTTTGTGCTGCACGGTGAACTCTCCAGCAGGCAAACATCCTTCAGGTTATTTACCGGTTTATGAACAAAACTCCTTTTGATGCTTTAACATTGATATTATTTTGTTTCGTGGGGTCGGTTAAGTCTCGAATATCCATACGAGTTTCATCTGTTAGTTATTTATTCCAATAGAAGTTAATTTCCCTGCAGGTATATTTTTCATTTTATTTTGATGTTTACGTCACGTACATGGGTAGGATAAAAAGGTAGTGGCAACTTTGTTATAATTCATACCAGACTTCACAGACAGCCGTCCGCCTTATTACATGTCTCTACATAATCGCACCGCATCTCGATCACCTTCCCCCACACAGATGAAAGGCAGCGTACAGCGCCAGCGCGTCCATCTCTGTCGATGCCTCTCGAGAACCGCCCTGTAGCACGGATGATGTCCCTTTTGTTGTAGCGGATGCCACGAAGAATTTCCTTCATTTTGGTAAATAGATCATAACAGCACAGACTTAACATCGGATGAATCCGGTGGATGGTCCTGAATCTCTCACCTTCATACACGCAGGATCTCCTGCATGGTGCTTGCCATGTGGCATCATGCATTGTCATGAAGGATAATCAGATGCAGTCCGTCAGCGATTCACATACAGCAGGGAGCTCTGTTGTCATGTTGTGCGGGGGGGGGGGGGGGGGGGGTGTCCCGAAGGCGGCCGATCTTGAATGGCATCCCTCCCATCCCGAAACACTTGCACCAATCTCGTCACCGTACGATATGGGCAATGCTGCATCATCACACGCCTCACGGAGTCCCCCTGAAATCTTTGTTGTGCGCTCTGACCACTTGCTGTTTCAGTATCGATCCACGCATGTTCTTCGTGTCTCCTAAACATACCGTCAGGGCGCTTGAACTGGCCTCCCGCAGTTCTAGACAGTACACACAGCATCTGATTATAATGCAGCTGTTGCTGCTCAATGCATTACTTTGACTGACCTTTTGCTATCAACCACAGACAGCGCGCGCGCAAATGGATAGATGCACAGCCTTCACGTTAAGGCAGTGTTACCCTACTTTTTATCCAACCTTAGTACGTACAGTCGATTTCAAGACAATGTTGTCTCATCTCCAGAGATCTGTCAGGTGTGCTTCATGAACCGTATGCTGGGGCAATAATTGCACCGGTAAGGAGAGGATGTAAAAAAAAATCGAAAACACCGATATTAGTAACGAATCGAAAGTTTTTGAGGCAGTTAGTCGATTAATGATAGTCCCTATGACAAGTCCTAGTTTAGTCGAACTAAGTACTGTGATTTTGATTTGGGACGGTAATGTTTCCCCCTCCGACAAATTTACTTAGCGTTCAAAAGGCTTAGTTGAGTCAAAAATGTATTTCTATTTGTTCTCGAGGTGGAAATTAAAAAATAAGTTGTAAAATCATCTACAGATTCTCTATATTATCATTCTTAATTTGTTTAGCCTTCGTAAATTTGTCCTATAATTACACTTTTGGAAACATTTAAATAATATTGGGTAGATTTTACACTGTAGGTAGATTCCTTCTTGTATTTAATGAATAAATGTGTTACGTAAGTAAAGGGCTGGATCATCAGCTGATAATTCCATAACAATTTAACACAAAGCGTCTTTCCTTTAGTAGACTCGGGTGTTACATCCATTTGTTTACAAAGCAGCTCACGTTAGTCACAGAACTAACATATTCCGTTAATGCTTTTTTAACAGCGTCGGAACATTGCATTCAAATATTCGGTAAGAGGTATGCCGCAGTGTTCATATTCAAATGAAGGTGGCGACGTCTTTGGCTGTTCTCTGGAGCTCATGCGTTTCAACTTTAAAGGCGAACGATTGGTTTCTGTTACGGACAGTGCACGTTGCATCGGCGGCTGGTTAACGAATTGATGCTCACGCAGGTGCATGCACTCGACTGCATCAAAGTGAGTAAAAGCCTCTCATTTTATGGCAACGGTAGACTTACTCGAGAGATTCCTATTATCCGCCAGGAAAAGGGAGCAATATCCGATAGGAAAGAACATTCTCTCTTATTTTAAGGCAATTTACTCCCCATACGGGGAGTTTTATTTGTGAAAGTGGCAGCAAGTGAATCGAGTAGTTCCGAGATATTGCAGGTGCATCAGTTCATGATGAATTCCGAAACGCGCTCTCATTCTTGGTATGTATCCGCTGTTTTCGTTATTCTGCAGATTAGTTTAACTTTGTTGCCTGATGCCCTTCCAGTTGCCATCGTCACCAGTTAACCTGTGGGAGAAATGGGTAAGCTGAAAGGTGGAAAGAGTAAATAGAGGGTATGTGCTACGGAGATGAACTTGGAGGTATTATTAAAGAAATGTAAGAGGAAGTTGATGAAGATAAGTTGGGAGATTGATACTGCGAGAATAATTTGATAGAGCACTAAAAGACGAAACAAGGCCCGGATGTAGACGACATTCCGTCGGACTACTGATAGCCTTGGGAGAGCCAACCATGACGAAACTTATCCAACTGGTGTGCACGATGTACGAGACAGGCGAAATATCCTCAGACATCAACAAGAATATAATAATTCCAAAGAAAGCAGTTGCTGACAGGTGTGAAAATTACCAGACTATCAGTTTAGTAAGTCATGGTTCCAAACTTGACGAATTCTTTACAGAAAAACGGAAAAATTTGTACAAACCGACCTCGGGCAAGATCAGTTCGGTTATCAGAGAAACGTAGAAACACGCGAGGCAGTACTGACCCCACGACTTAGAAGATGGGTTAAGGAAAGGCAAAGCTACATTTATAGCATTTGTAGACTTAGAGAAAGCTTTTGAGAATGTTGACTTGAATACTCTCTTTGAAGTTCTGAAACAGGCAGGTGTACCATACAGGTAGCGTAAGGCTATCTACAACTTGTGAGAAACCTGACTACACTTGCAAGACTAGGACGACATGAAATGGAAGCAGTAACTGAGCAATTATAGAGGGTTGTTGCCTATCCTCAATGTTGTTTAATCTGTAAGCTGTCCGAAGAAGGAAAGCAAGGAAAAATTTGGAAAGGGAATTAAAGTTTAGGAAGGGTTGCCGATGACACTGTAATTTTGTCAGAGACAGCAAAAGACTAGGAAGAGCAGTTGAATTGAATGGACGGGTCTTGCAAGGAGGATGTAACGTGAGCATCAACAAAAATAAAACTGTTGTAATGTAGTGGAGTTAAATAAAGTGATGCTGAAGGAATTAGATTAGTAAATGAGGTACTAGACGTAGCAGCCGAGTTTTGTTATTTGGGCAGCAAAATAACTGATTATGGCTGGAGAAGAGTGGATGTAAAACACAGACTGGCTACACCACGAAAAACATTTCTGAAAAAAAAAGAGGATATTTTTCACATCTAATATAAATTTAAATGTTAGGAAATCTCTTCTAAACGTATTTGTCAAGAGTGTAGCCTTGTACGGAACTGAGTCGTGAAGTATAAACATTTCGTACAAGAAGAAAATAGAAGCTACTGAAATGTAATGCTACGGAATAATGTTGGAGATTAATTGGGTAGATTGAGTAACTAATGGTAAGATACTACAAAGGAGCTGGTATAGGCATACGTATTCAAATACAGAGGTGTGTAAACAGGCAGAATACTGCGCTGCTCTCGGCAACGTTTATATAAGACAAGTGTCTGGCGCTATTGTTAGGTCGGTTACTGCTGCTACAATGGCAGGTCACCAAGATTTGGGTAGTGTTATAGTCGGCGCGAGGCGATGGGTCACAGCATTTCCGAGGTAGCGATGAAGTGGGGATTTTCCCGCACGATCGTTTCAAGAGTGTACCGTGAATATCAGGAATCCGGTAAAACATCAAATCTCCGACATCGCTGCGGCCGAAAAAGATCCTGCAAGAACAGGACCAATGACAACTGAAGAGAATCGTTCAAAGTGACAGAAGTGCAACCCTTCCGCAAATTGCAGCAGATTTCAATGCTGGGCCATCAACAAGTGTCAGTGTGCGAACCAAAGCTTTACGCATCGTCTGGGCTCGTCAACACCGACAATGGACTGTTGATGACAGGAAACATGTTGCCTGGGCGGGCGAGTCTCGTTTCAGATTGTATCGAGGGGACGGACGTGTACAGGTATGGAGACAACCTCATGAATCCATGGACTCTACATGTCAGCAGGGGACTGTTCAAGCTGGTAGAGGCTGTGTAATGGTGCAAGGCGTGTGCAGACGTCGAGATACTGGGACAGCGTTGTTAGAGAGGCCATCGAAATTCGCACCAATGACGACCTCATAAACCGGGACTGTGGCTATAATCTTAGCAAGGCTTGGGAACCAGCGATCGGGTTAATCAAGAGTAAATCGAGCAGACGTATAGTTGTGACGACCACGGCGGACAGAGCCATCACACCGACGTCATCTCAGACGCCGTCGCAATCTGTTCCACCGCGCGACCGTGGCGCTGGGCGCGGACGGCGGAGGGAGCGCGCCGCGGGCGGAGGGTATTTAAATCGGCCGCCGCCGCGACCAAACCCAGTTCCCTCTGAGCAGCCATAGCGTACGGATCTCCGTGCCGGCACGTTCACAGGAGCTCAGTCCGTCAGTTCACCTGATGATGGCGACATGTTTGATCGCCGAAATATTGTGCCCGTTGGACACTATAGACCGGCAGCATACCCGTGGATATTTTGATTATCTGTCCACCAGATCTACGTCGAAAGGCTGTTCTTTACAACCTCTGTCAGCAAGTTTCTGAAAATAACTCCATCCCTCTTCATGACGATTTGCTATCACTGCCCAGGAAACGCCTCAAATCTAGAAGACCAGCATATGAAATGGGAGTCCATATGCGATCCATAGGATTCGACCAGGACGCAGTGTGGCAACGTGAGTGGCAAGCTACAAGAACCCGAAACCATGAACTTCTAGACAATCGAACAGTTGCAGCTCCAGGCTTCCACCAACCAAGGAAGGTTCAAAGGGTTCTGAGCACTATGGGACTTAACTTCTGAGGTCATCAGTCCCCTAGAACTTAGAATTACTTAAACCTAACTAGCCTAAGGACATCACACACAGCCATGCCCGAGGCAGAATTCGAACCTGCGACCGTAGCGGTCGTGCGGTTCCCGACTGTAGCGCCCAGAACCGCTCGGCCACCCCGGCCGGCACCAAGGGAGGTGTGGGTGCAGTTAAAAAGATATCGAACTGAAGAGTTTAGGTGCAAAAACATCATGCACAAGTGGGGCTTTTCAAGTGACAGTGTGTGTGACTGTGGTGACACCTACAAACAATGAGCCACATTGTGAATGAATGTCCAATCAGACGCTTCCCTGGTGGCATTGAGAAGCTCCATCAAGCATCCCACGAGGCACTCCGCTAGATCGAGTCCATCAACATCCGAGTGAAGTTTGAGCCGTTTTAAAACTTGTGTACTGTATATAATTTCACATGTTCATTTTTATATATATTTCTTTGTTTAGCTAAATGAGTTATTACTGTAATTGATGCATACGATAATAATAATAAGTGTACAAGGTCTTGGATATTCTGTACTAGCTGTACTAAAGTGCGCGTCATTTATGACGGCGGCCGAGTTTAGGTTCGTTCTGCGCATCTGACGTCACAAAACACAGTCAGCCAATGAACACAGAACGACTTTGCCAGAGCTCGACTGCAGTGTAGAGCACGTACAAGTGTCTTCAGTTTTAGAAACGTCCAGTCACCAAGTTTTTGAACAAAAGCAATGTCTTGATAGCAGACTTTCTTTTATAGAAAGTTTGGAAAAAGCATTCTTCATACCAATTGATTCATATTCTATTAATTAATTAAACCAAGCAAGCAATAAGCGTCCTAATTCAGGCGATAGCAAGGAAAGGTGTTTGTATCATTCTCACTAACCGCTTTTTCGCAATAAAGAACAGCGGTAATTGTTTATTTCCTATTGTACTTCTACGAAACGTGAGTAATTCATAATCATACCAACAGTGTTTGTCGGTATTTTGCGTGATATTTTAAAGTCCTACATGAGATATAATGAACGACGAGCTGCATTAGCGTAATGGTTAAAGTGTATGGCTGCTAAGCAAAAGGTTCTGAGTTCAAACCTTGACTGGTGCCTAATATTTTCTTTATTTAAAAACAATATCGAAGTGTCTTACTTCATGAATTTTATTCGTTTGAACGTAATTTTTTTAAATTTCTAGTGGTAACTAAAATCGACCATACAGAAAGTACACGCTATGGACTTTTACCTCTGCAAACTCTTCAAAATTTCGTACAATAGTTTACTACATCTAATGCTGCACAATAACTGCGTTGAACATCGAAACAAAATTAAGTCATTTATGGGGGGAAGGTATCAGTCAAGATGATGTGTAAAAATCAAATTTTTGGGCCAAATAGTTTTTGTGAAATCGAATGATAAAGTGTGTCAAAGCATCGAAACACCATGTGTCTGCACAGGCGAGCAGTGCAATAATGACAAAATCGCGTACATTTACGGAATGCGGGGAGCACGTCTCTGTAGTAGCGAAAGGGTTAACGCGGCTGGGGTGGCTTCACTTCATAAACTGCGGACTCCCCCCCCCTAAACGTAAGTTTGCGAACTACACTGTGGCGCTGCTTCTCTTGGCGCGTACAACTGGCAACGCAGCAATCTCCCGCATCTGGGCGGGCATGCGCGAATCGCCAAGATAAAAGAATTGAACTATAGTGTCTTAAGACCTGCACTGTTTACATACAGGAGCACTTGCATTTTCATTTGTAAGCCATTTTCATGTTAATTCGTTCAGGCGTGCATCTTGAATATGAGAGCCGTCTCATCAGTATTTGAAATTGTAGATTATATGTGTGTGTGTGGGGGGGGGGGGGGGGGGGGGTGGGGGGAGGGGTGACATTGCCCTGTGTTGGCTATATTGCATCACTCGCTGCGCTGAAGAGGCCGCGTAGAGGCGTGTCGTATATAGTAGAGAGGAGCAGCTGCACCTAGCCTTGGCAGGTGGCGCGGTAGGTGGGGGCGGGGGCGGGCCGCGTTTCCAGCTGAGTGGCTCCTGGTCACGGCGCGCCCTGTTTTGTGAGGCGGACACAGCCACTGCGGCCCTGCCCTTCCTCTGCTGCGTAGCCGTAGCGGAGCTGCTTGCCGGTAGCCGCTCTGACTGCGGCCGCCGATGCCACTTCTGCGCACCACCTGCCGTCGAGCAGCTGCCGGTCCGTAGACAGCACCAGCCAGATACAAACGCACCTGCTGGACGCGGGCAGCACTCGCCCCTCTCGTATTGGCTCATTGTACCTGGGTCACAATAACACAGTGATTTAAAAACCTACGGCCAGCACGTATTTGATAAAGCAAATCTTCTTGCACACCATGAAACGCAGTTCAGAAGTGTTATTTGCCACATTGGTTTTCAGGAACGCAGCCTATCATCAGTGGCAAGTAATGTCCACATCTACGTCAAACAGTGTGTGTGCTAACTATACAACTTAGAAGTGATTAAAAACGACGGCGATCTCCGCTCTAAACGACGGATTTACACGGTATAAAATGGAAGTAGGCACTCACCATCATGCGGAGGACCCGAGATCGATTTCCGGTACTGCCAGGGATATGTTTTTCGTTGGTGCTAGGTTTGGAACAGGTTGCAGTCAGCCTCCTGAACCCACTTTTGGAGCTACCTGCCGAGTAGTAGCGGCTCCAGGTTACGAGAACAGACGAAGGCCGGGAGATTGGTAGGCTGGCTATAAGCACCTCGATTGTTGTGGTCTTCAGTCCAGAGACTGGTTTGATGCTGCTCTCCATGCTTCTGTATCCTGTGCAAGCTTAATCATCTCCCAGTACCTACTGCAACCTACGTCCTTCTGAATCTGCTTAGTGTATTCATCTCTTGGTCTCCCTCTACGATTTTTACCCTCCACGCTGCCCTACAATACTAAATTGGTGATCCCCTAATGCCTCAGAATCTGCCGTACCAACCGATCCCTTCTTCTAATCAAGTTGTGCCACAAATTTCTCTTCTCCTGATAACAACGTCCTTCTGAGTAGTCCCCGCCCGGAGTTCCGAATGGGGGACTATTTTACCTCCGGAATATTTTACCCAATCATTTAACCATACAGTAAAGCTGCATGCTCTCCGGAAAAATTACGACTGTAGTTTACCCTTGCTTTCAGTCGTTCGCAGTACCAGCACACAAGGCCGTTTCGGTTGGTGTTAAAAGGCCACATCAGTCAATCATCCAGGCTGCTGCCCCTGCAACTACTGAAAAGGCTGCTGCCCCTTTTCAAGAACCACACGTTTGTCTGCCCTCTCAACAGATTCCCCTCCGTTGTGGTTGCTATCTGTATCGCTGAGGCACGCAAGCCTCCCCATCAACGGCAAGGTCCATGGTTCATGGTGAGGGGGAAGGGGGGAAGCACCTCCATATCGCATCAAATAACGCCGTCGGTAGAGGATGACACGGCAGTCAGTCGGTACCACTGGGCCCGCCAGGGCCTGTGGACGAAGCTTACGTTTACCTACCAGTATCAGTATTTGAAGTAGTCCAACGATTCTGAACCCAGGTCTGCAGGCTATATCTGCGAGAGCGTGTAAATTAGGGAGGAGGATATGCTTCTCGTTTCTGCCAACCATCGGGAACGTCAGTCTTTCTGTTTTTGTGTTCTTTCAGGCTTTTTCCCCTTTCTATTTTGCCTTGCTCACCTTCCTGTGCTTTACAGGTTCTATCTGTATATTATCGAACCGTGTCGGAATTGTTGTTGTTCTTGTTACAAACCCAGCCATGTGCGTAAACCACCACGAAAGCAACTGAAAAGTATTTTAACCGAAGATTATAACTCCATATAAACCCTTGCCATTTTCAAAGTACTTCAGTTTTTAGGCTACTTTTTTTTTTTTTTTTTTCTCCGAAAGTGAGATGTCGATATTTGTAAATGGATTTGGATTGATTTCGGGGGAAGAGACCAAACTGCGAGGTCATCGGTCTCATTAAATTAGGGAAGGATGGGGAAGGAAGTCGACCGTGCCCTTTCAAAGGAACCATCTCGGCATTTGCCTCAAGCGATTTAGGGAAATCACGGAAAAAGCTAAATCAGGATGGCCGGTCGCGGGATGGAACCGTCGTCCTCCCGAATGCGAGTCCAGTGTGCTATTCACTGCGCCACCTCGCCCGGTATTTGTAAATGAATATATGTTATGTACATAAACGCTTTTAGTAAAAACGCTGCGTTTCGTTGGCTGTGGCGGGTGCGGGGGGGAGTCATATGAACGCTTCTTTTGGAACCGCGCGTTCTTGTATTACGTGACCGTCGTATTTCGGGCTGCGCGAAGTCACTTAACTGTTACAAACCTCAAGTGACTGAGAAGTCAAACTATTCGTAATAAAAAGTTATCGGTATCTGATTGTGACTTCAGTTATAACTGGATTGCGCGCCATTGTTTTACCGCATTCGTACTACTGTGGAAGTCAAATGCTATTTCCACTGTTCTCAAGGACAGTACTAGCATTATAACATTTACCGATGATTATTTTGAACCTTCAAGATTCTCTCACCTAGACGTGAATGGATACTTAGGGCAGCCATTAATCAAGAATGGGAACTGCGTCTGGAAAATTCCGAGGGTGATGACTAGCAGTGTTACTCACAGTGTACAAGTAGTGTAAATTTCCGGTAACGAAAGAAGTTGAGCGAGGGATGCCTTCACACTTGTAATAAACAACTTCATTCGAGCTCATTCACTGACCTTTCTTCAGAAGATGATGTATAGGACCGGTGATATCATCTCCAGGTCTGCTGTCAATGATATGCTGAATTCTATCTCTATCGAGTGAGACTTCTGTCTTGACACAAAGCTTAACGAGACCCGACCGCCGTCCGGGGACTGCCCCTGTGAGTCAGCAAGGCTGCCGACCTTGCGGGCTGGCGGTAACAACCAGCCTCACCTCGACTAGAGAGAGAGAGAGAGAGGGGGGGGGGGGCTGTGCTTCGACGCAGTACTTAGCGAACTCACATTGCATCCACAGAAGCGTCCCCACACAGAGGCCTTCTGTGAAATTCTTACAGATTCCTGCCATTCCCCGCGAGGTAGCTGATGTCGCTGACGTTCTGAGGCTGTTCGTGGCCGACCTACTGGTAAACCAGCGAAAGCACGTCGTTGAAAAATCGTTGCGTAATGCTGAAGACTTCGTACTGAATCTGGCAAGTGACTAAACAATAGAGAATGTGATACGGAGAGAATATGCGAAATTGTTTCATTAAGCCATTTGTGATAAGTTACTGCAATATATGTTAACATTCGTATATCCAGGACTACAGAGCTGGAATGGCCCTGTAAACTAATAATTCACACCAGACCGGCATTATTGGGAGGAGCCTTAGGAAGTGGTTTCTATTTATTTCATCTATAAACTAGGGCACCACGACTGCGAATGATAAACACAAAAACTCTTCTGCGTCAATCATTTATTTTTAATTCGCCGTAGAATTTGTGTGCCACACCGAATTGGAAGTCAGGAGTCTTCGCATTGTGTTAGCGTGTACTAAATGACTGTGGTACAGTTTGTCTATTTTGAAAGACCTCCTTCCTGTGAAATTGTTTATTTTCTTTTCTAGCTTATTTCGGTAACTAGCTTCAGGCATTATTTTTTTCACCAATTTTGAAATCAAAGCTAAGCGAGTGTAATTTTCAAATAAAATGTCAAAATATATTCTCGTTGATTCATCTCCTTTCGCCCTACGTACATCCCATGAGACCACTCACATGTTGTAAAATTAGTTAAGAACTGTTGCCGTTGCCACACGCAGTAAGCAGGGCGATTGGAAAGCTAAAAGTTGCAACAATAATGTTCTTTGCCAGAAAACGACTATACTATTCCTCTGGTTTTTATTAAGGACATCGATCAGTTGCTGAAGTACTGACATGACAACATCCCACTCCAAGCGGTGCGTCAGAAAAACTTTCATTGCGATAATTAGCTTGTCTGTCCTCTGCCATTTCTGGCAGTCTGAGTGATAGATGCACTACTCTTCCTTCATTTTGCATCGTAACTTCATAGCTACATGCTGCCGATATACGTTTTACGTAGTGTCGTTACTCCCGCCCGTGAGAGAAGAGTGATTAGAACGTATGTGTACAATAAAAACAAATTGCTGAATTATTTTAAAGTATTTTATCCAGGCAGACGTTCGTTCTTTTGCTGTTTTCTTCTTCTGCCAGAAGATTAGTTTTAAGCTCGTCTTCATGTTAATTTATCCTGTACAACCTTCAAATCTCAATAACCACTGCAATCGACATCCTTTTGAACCTATTTACTGTAGGCGATTGTTAGTCTGCCTCCATACTCCCCCCCCCCCCCCCCCCCCACACACACACACTTACACATCTCCGTTACCAAATTATCTAGACCAATTTTGACTCCCAAAACCTACGCCTGCCGTATATGCGATACAGACTATATGTTTTGTACTTATTTCGCGTTGTAATCATGGTTCCTTGGAACTTATTTCAAGAGAATGCTGGTATTATTTTTTTTTCCCCTCAAGACAGCATATGATGAACCGTTTCCTTAGACTTTCTTCTAATGAGCACACTGTCAACAGGGTCAATCAAAGCAAACACACATAACAGAAACTGCGATGGGACGTTCTTGACGTGTGTGTAAGTCTAAATGGAAGTTCTTCGTATCTCATGAAATTTCGTTAGCTGTGATGAACGCATGATTCAACACAGAACTTGTCACGTGACTCACACAGTGCCGAAAATCCCTGGCGGTTGTGTCGCGTGGCTGTATCGACCGCTTCTCGGCGGCCGATGCTTGCGTCACTACCCAATGCCCTTCAGTGGTGGAGCACGTTTTCGCATCCGTCTTGCTTCCGACGGAGATAAAGTCAGTTGGTACTGTTTGCACTCTCGTCTCTTTTTGCAACATCATTTGCTTTCAGGTTTTGATGAAAACAAATTCCGCATTACAACGTATGCCTATGGACTGAAGTAGCTATTACCAATAGCTTTCTTGTACGTCAGTTTTTCATTTGTGCTCTTTCATTTTCTTGCTAAACGCTATATATTTAAGAAACTGTGGCTTTGCGATAACAGTTACTTCTGCGAACGCTATTCGGTGACTAGTGTCAGTCTTGGAGAGGAGTGGGCGTAGAGCATTGAGGTGAACTTTTCTGTAGAGAACAGGGTTTACGCTCTTGTATTGTAACCTGGCTGGAGACTGACAGTCTCCTGTACAGGAATCAACATGGATACCACAGTATCCATCTCTCAAACCCCACTCACTCTTTTCGTTCACAGAACACGCGGACGGTAGATTCCCGCGCCCGGATCCACGCCTTGTTGCTTGACTTCCGGAACGCGTTGGCATAGTTCCTCTCGATCGCGTGATAGACAAAATAGGAGCGTACCGAATGTCTGACCAGCGGTGTCACTGGATTGAAAAATTCCTGTACTTTGTTCATCATAAGACCTGATGCAAACAAACGCAAATGCGATGATTGATCAGCAGCAGCAGCAAGCACACGTACACTGGTGGTGATACACTCTTTAAGTAGGTCGTACCTATGTAGTAGGTATGTTATTGTTAAGTTACGCTAAATCATTTCTAATAACATTCTAATGTGTTAACAGCCGTCAACGTTTTCCTGAATAACGCTTTAACTATGTAGTTTTCATTTCAAAAATCGTGTACAGTCGCGGTCTCTGTACTGTTGTACTCTGACTGTCGCGCTGTTAATATGCAGTTCGAAAACGGCTGACGTCCCTTCCTGATCTGTAGAACACAGTTAAAGTGTGTCGAGAAACTGATTGTTCTTAATGTTTTACACACGTTTACAGCAATAATCGGTTTTGAAGTTTTCCGAGAAACTGCATTTAATACAGTTACGTCGTTTCTAAAAAATGGGATGCGTTGAAGAACGTTAATGTGGTACAACCCATCGATAAGCTGCTCAAATCACTATGGCCTTTCGTTTTCGTTCAATTTGGAAGAAAGACAAGTGCGCCGATTAGTCAAAAAGTTGTCGTCAGCGTCACGATTCCTGAACTGAAGTTAGGCCCTAATCTTGGTCCGCAGCTCGTGGTCGTGCGGTAGCGTTCTCGATTCCCACGCCCGGGTTCCCGGTTTCGATTCCCGGCAGGGTCAGGGATTTTCTCTGCCTCGTGATGACTGGATGTTGTGTGATGTCCTTAGGTTAGTTAGGTTTAAGTAGTTCTAAGTTCTAGGGGACTGATGACCATAGATGTTACGTCCCATAGTGCTCAGAGCCATTTGAACCATTTGAACCCTAATCTTGAATGACATATCGGTGTGCGTGTGTTAATTACAGAAAGAACAATAAAATCTGAGTCAAAAAGATAAATCTTACGTGTCGCCTAAGTCTTTAAACATTTTAAGTGATTGAGTACATGAATAATGAACAGTGAAGAGTGATTAGTTTAAACCAGTATTAAGGCGTATTAAAAATATAAAAAAATTTACTCCAACATAAGTTATCTCTGGAATTACGTCGGACCGTTGTTAATAACTGGACGTAGCAACGGCATAGTAGACAGCACATTTTTCATCCTCACTATGTATGATGTAAAAAACGACCGTAATGATGAAATCAAGAATTAAGATTTTATTTCATCACGGAATTAACCGGGCATAAAAAATAATAATAAACAAACTGAGAAGACTGTTGCGGACAGATAACAGAATATTTCTAAACCACGCGAGGAGTTGAGTTCTTACGAGAGTCACAGGTGCTGTTCCACGTCACAGCGACGGGGACGAACATCGTTACGAGTCGCGTCTCTTCCTGGCGAGTGTAGGAGGAGGGAAGGGACGTCACAGCTTCCAACAAGTTCTGGAGTCCATGTCACGAAGAGTTGCTGAACTATGCCGGGCAAAAGGAGGTCCGACACGATATTAGGAGATATCCCATGACGTTTTTCACTTCAGTGTAGAATGGCCTTTACTTTCATACGGCCAACAATGTCAAAACAGTTGCAGGCCCTGTTTCGGAAATGTCCGCCACTCGTGGTCTCGCGGTAGCGTTCTCGCTTCCCGAGCACGGGGTCCCGGGTTCGATTCCCGGCGGGGTCAGGGATTTTCACCTGCCTCGAGATGACTGGGTGTTTGTGTTGTCCTCATCATTTCAGCATCATCCAGGAAAGTGGCGAAATTGGACTGAGCAAAGATTGGGTAATTGTACGGGCGCTGATAACCACGCAGTTGAGCGCCCCACAAACCAAACATCATCCCCTGTTTCGGAAAATGCGTTGTTACATTTGTATCCGTGAGGGGACGACGAACTATGTCGCAAGCTACTTCTCTGTTGCAGCTGTCGTGTAATAATGCGTACAAATCATAGCTATGATATCTATTACAGACCGTACAACTTAACGTTTTGGAAATAACTACAGTTACATGGCATGATAAGTCTCACACATGGTTACAGATATTATGTGACTCTTGTTATAGCAATACTGATATTACATGATGCAGTGAATCGTGATAACAAATGCTCATCCTCATCTTTGTAGGGCGTTGATAGCTCTGCATTTAGCAGTGGGCTCTAAATAGTGTGAGCAGGAGGCGCGGCAGTGGTAGCTGCCACTGCCTTTGGTGGGAAAATATAAACGAGAACGCCTTTGGAGTGACATAAGCGGATTGGGGGAGATTATATGTCGTTCCTTTGGCAGGTGCTCACCTCGCTGCGAGGTAGGAGCTGAAGTTGACGGAGTGCATCGTTAACCTGTTCCAGGCCGTTGTAGAGGAAACGAGATACGGTGACAACTGGCTGGGCTGTGAGTGACTTTGCGGTCTGACGTGTACACACACACACACACACACACACACACACACACACACACACACACGCGTGTGCGAGGGCACGTTGCGGCAACGTGCGCCCGCTGGGCGTTATCGAGGAGTGTCGCTGACAAGTGGGAACGCACCTATCTTCCATCACATCCCTGCGCGTGACTGGCAATGCGTCAGTTGCTTCTGGAACAGGGAAACGGTCAGGCAGTGTGTGCGATTCGGCAAGGTTATCACTGCAGTGGTAGAAATACAGGGTGCATCAAGAAGAATTATCCGATTAAAAAAAAATCGTAACCATTATGTTATTTGAGATACGAGCGTGAACAAGGTACTGTTAGACAGAGCAAACTCTCGAGATTTACCTGGTTCCTGCTAATTAGCAACAGTGAGCGCCCACTTCAGTTCTAGTAAAAATGGTGTCGGGACAACAGAAAGCGTTTAGTGTTCTACGTTTTGCGCAGTGCGGGTGAATAATAACTGTTCAGCATGACTTTCGTACTAGTTATTGTGTGGATCCTCCTACAGCACAGAGCATTAGACGACGGCATCTACAATACCGACAAACAGGTTGTCTGTGTAAAGGCAAATCGCCGGGCCGTTCCCGAGTGTCTGACGCAGACGTCGAACGCATCCGCCATAGTTTCACAAGGAGTCCGCAGCAATCCGTTCGCCGAGCAGTTCGACATTTCAACATGCCCCCGACGTCCGTCTGGCGTGTGTTGCGTCGACAATTACACGTGAAAGCATACAAAATTCAGCTACTGCAAGCTCTTCGTGAAGGTGGCAAACAACAAGGTGTGGAGTTGGTCCTTGACAAGATGGAGGATGACAGTTTTCTTCCACACTTAGTGTGTAGTGACTAGGCAACACTGCATTTAAATCGAAAGATGAATCGTCATAATGTGAGAATACGGGGTACAGAACAACCACATGAAGTTGTATAACGTGAGAGGGACTTTCCAAAATTTAATATTCTTTGTGCAGTTTCACGGGAAAAGGCGACTGGTCCATTTTTCTTTGCCGAGAGCATTGTTACAGGAAGCACATAACTCGATATGCTGGAGAACTTTTTTTCCCATAGTTGGAGACTAATTCGAACGACTTCATTTGCCAACAGGGTGGGGCACCGCCACACTGGCATCTGGTAAGTGCGATAATTTTTAAGTCATAGGATTACTGAACAATGGATCGGTCGCACTGGACCAAATGATTCACCCTTACATTACTAGCCTCTATAAAAGACTGTGTTTTTGTGCATCCTTTACCAGCAATAATGAATGAACCGAGATATCGCGTAACAGCAGCTGTGGAAGCTGTAACTCAAGACATGCTGGCTGCAGTGTGGGAACAATTTGAATACCACATTGACATACGCCGTGCATCTCAAGGGTGGCGTATTGAACACTATGAAAAAGGCATAGAAAAAACTTTTTGAGTTTCACGTTCATCAAAAAACGAAAGATATGTTGTTCATTAGTTTCAGAAATATAGACGTGTGCCAAATCGGATGATTCTTTTTGATGCACCCTGTACTTTGACTTCAGTAGAAGTCAAGAGATGGACATTGATTTAAATCAACGGGGAAAGTTAAAAATTTGTGCTGGACCAAGTTCGTTCGAATCCAGGTCTCCTGCTTACTTGGCAAGGAAGATGTAACATGAACATCAACAAAAATAAAACAGGTAATGTAGTAGAGTTAAATCAAGTGATGCTTTTATTCCGATCTTGATGAAATTTTACACCTTTTATCCGCAAGAAAAGGGGAAGATAACCATCTACGTAAGATTTCGCAGTCTGTCTTGCAACGTCCAGCATGTATGTAATGTGTAAAGGGGAGAGATTGTTACGAAAAATTTCTCAAAAGTTTTTTGATGATTCACTCCAAATTCCTTCATTCAGATGAAACGTTGAAGAAAGTTAATGAAAAACTAAATACCTAAGAAACGAAGTATATCGTGGTGAACTGACAGTAATTCCTATCGCGAGAATAAATTACAGCGGCAATACTCGTCTTGGATGTAGTAATATCAGGCTTCACTAGAAACATGATTGCAAACTCTTATTTATTGATTAATTGTCGTTGCTACATGTGACATTTACCCTGAACTGTTATTTCTATTATCAAAAACCACAGTGCCACTCAAACGCTTAGGCAGACTGTGGATGTAGGCTCAACAAAAGTCACTAGATCGCGAATTGGTCAAAAAATCCAACAGAATCAGAGATGTCCCTGACTTTGACGTAAACTGTTCGAACAGTTCGAGTCGTGATCTAACAGAGCTCTACCTCGAAACAGTGAAATCTGAGCTGAAACAATAGAAGAAATTCTCAGCAACACAATGAGATACTTACCACAAAATGTAACGACAGATGGCGAAACTAATCATGTTTTCCTACAGGTAAACACTTCCTCATTCGTCGCATTCTGATGACACTCAGTGATTCCAGTATTTCCTTCGACTTAAAAGTAATTCCAGTTTCCCATGCGGCTTTGATTCCCTATGAATCTCAACAAGACTCGGGGCCAATCATTTTTTGTGGCAGATATTAAACACACAGGGCAACGCCGCGCACTGCAGCTAATATTTCATATGTATGTAAACACTGTGAGCAACAATACTTTCAATTCGCTAGAGATTAGAGTTCACGTCAATAAAAATACTTTCTTTCAATTATTCACAATATCCAAATCACATTGGAATGACACATTGGTAGAAAGATTACCTTGTTCCGCATACCGCGATTTACTTCGTCTCGCACCAGACGACGAGTATTCCCCAATGTTTGCGTCGTAGAGTAATTATGGTGTACGCGTACGTGGAGAAAGTGTTTGCGCAGCAATCGCCGGCATAGAATAACTGAGGCGGAATAAGGGGAACGAGCCCGCATTCGCCGAGGCAGATGGAAAACCGCCTTAAAAACCATCCACAAACTGGCCGGCACACCGGACTTCGACACTAATCCGCCTACAAATGCATTGAATATTTTGTTTTCACTGAATCTGTTAACATTTTGACTCTACCCTTTGAGACGCCAGATTGTTGCCGTTGCTACTTCACAGCTGTTTACGATGCATTTATTCTGAGTTCTGTTCTGTTGTGCTCAACCTCAGTTTGTTTTTATATGTTGTTCGCAGCTCTTCGTAATTGTATTTCCTTTCTGTTTAATGCATCCTGTGCAGTGTGCTTATTCACACTAAGGCATAGTTGAGTCTGTATTCCTCCACGTACAATCGCAGTCGTTAGTATTTAAATCTTTTGTTGGGACTGGAATCTTGGAAAAACATTCACTACACAGAGAAAAAGCAAGTGTTACAGGGCTATAAAACCGTTATTTAGTGAAATGTAACTTACAGAGACGTACGTGTGCATGCTTCAAGTATTTAAAGAAAGCGCGCAAGAACGTAAATGAGGTGCAAGAAAGGTGCATTCAGCGGGACCTCCGATCCCTCAACACTGCGCCTAGATGCGTAACGTCAGACTTCTCCGCGCCACTTTGGTGCGTTGCGTGCAACATAACGTTCCCCTGCCAGCCGAAGAGCACCCGTAAACTACACAGGCTTAAAACTCAGCTGTTCTCATTCTGACGTAGTAATTGAGATCCTTCAGTTATCATCGACGTCAAGATGTGTAATTTACGCTGCCACCATCCCTTTTAATTTTCGTGTCACCGCAGTAACGAAAAAAAGTAACGCCGTAACGGTACCCTGATTTGCGTTTCACATTTGAATAAGGACAGCACATTGAAGGTCTGAGGTATGTTTGTTTTTACTTAGGGATCAAACTGATGTCCGTATAGAAGAAATAGCTAGACGTTATACATATTGACCCATATTCAATTTCTGTGAAAGTCATTGCACGAACCAACCAACGTTGTATTTTTATGTGGGACAGTACAGGGTTCCACATCCTCAAAGAGGAAAACCGTTGTCTGTATTAATCAAATTCTCTGCCGCCTTATTGTCTATTACCTATGTAAACACAGTTGTAAAAATCGGAAGTACTGGCAACTATAACAGTCTCATCAAATTTCACCCCGTATCCCTCTTTTAGGCAGTGTTCTGGTCCCGACAATTTTTCCGGTCGTTGTAGCCTCGGGTGATACATGTTCCATGCATGTGCTCTAAACTGTGCGAATCGAACGGCTGATGTAAGCCTTCTCACGCTGACACGGGATTTTATACGTATGTGCCAGGCTTCCTAAGACTAAAATCATTTTTAACAGAGCCGAGTAGTGCCGTATTATTGAAAGATGGTCAGAAAAAATTCTTAAAGTTAGAACTCCTTAAATTCTTCTAAGCTTAAACGATATGCCCCCAGCAAAAAACATAAAAACTATAGTTCTGTGCTCTTCCTCATGCACTTCCGGGAATGGTCCAAACTCCACAGCCCTACGAATGTGTTATCGCTGTATCAATTTCCCACCATAGTCATCAAATATTCAGGTTCTTGGATTAAACTGTCCGCAGAGTACCAGCTCGTTTTTGTGATGGTCTCAACAGATTTTTGTACCACTCAAGCCGTCTTCATTCCAGCATTTAATTTACCATCGAGATCGAAAGTGATGGGTGGCAGTCCTTTTTTGGACTTCATGACTTAGGGGAAAAAAATATCGGTGATCTATCGAATCATGTTGAATTTAGGATCCGGCAACAAACCCTAGGACATATAAAGAATTATTACGCCGGGGAAACCTGCGATGTGTATTCCATGTTTTGGTGATTACATACCGCAGGTTGTTTATTCCTGTGAAGGTTTTTCGCAGAAGTAAAGGTAATTGAGGTAACAAACTGAATTCTTACTCTGTAAGAAACCACGAGAGACTAGGAGCCTCTTACACTAAACACTCAGAAAATATTTTTGAAGAATCTGGCTCGCCCTGCTGATGTATGGGTAGTGTACGTTACGGAGAGTAGTGTACACATGCACCATTTTTGTGAGTTGGCAGGTAGAGAAAATGCATAGAACAGCGGCGCGTTTCCTCACAGAAACGTTTGGTAGGCTCGAGAGCGTAGTGGAGGTGCTCGTCAATCCCCAGTTATCGTTGTGTGTCCCGCAGAAGTTTTTTTGTTGAGTTTAGGAGAGCATGCGTTCCGAATCAGGCAAAATTATTGCTTCCTCGCGAAATAATCTCGACTGTACTTTCGAACTCAAACGGAGGCTTGCCGACAGCCGTTCTTCCCACGCCGCTTCAAGAACACAGTAGGGCAGGGGGGAGGGGGGCGTGGCAGTGGCAGTGATAGTGGTGTAGGAAGTATCAACCGCTACACACCGTAAGGTGGCTTGCGGAGTTCAGATGTAGATGCAGTGTTTGAAACGTGATTCGTGTCAAGTTACGGTCGCAGTGCGAGGCCGGGTCGTGTTAGCTGCGGCTGTACGGTACGGCTGCTGTCGACCTCGGGCTACTTGCGCTGCCTGCAGGGTCAGTGGCGGGCTGTGCGGCGGACCGCTGTTCCGGTGCAAGCGCTGCTTGACCCACGCTTACGAGCTGCCGCCGCTACTGCTGCTGCTGTCCGCGTTGCACCAGGCCAGCCAGGCTGCACAAAACGTTCCCAGTCTCGCTCAGGTTTCGGAGTCGTCGGCAATGAGGAGCCGCGACGTTTCGACGCTTGAGTGTCACACCCATCATCAGGCAACTTTCTCGCAACAGCGTTATTGATAATTTTGGGTGTATTACGAAACGTATCGCATTGTCTTGGTTCCAGAAAGGTGACCAAACACAAACTCTTCAGTAGTGCGGAAAAAAATTACAGTAATTATCAGAAGTTACAAACAAGAGCCAGAAAAAATAGTTATCCAAACCACGCGAAGCGTTTACAGCACAAGTGCCGTCCCATATATACTAAAATTCATCGTTACATCTCTTTCTATATGCTTATAAGAGTCTTACGGCCTCCGAGAGATGCGTGTTAGCGGTATAGTACAAGGAAAAGAGAGGAAGATGTTATTCGGCACATTGGGTGCAAGTCGTAAAAACGGATCTACATTAGAAATGTAAAAAAAACAATTATATTAAACGTCGTAGCGGCGTGTTGTCGCAGCATTTCGACAAGTCTTCGCCTGAAGATGACGTGTAGGAAACTCGCCGAAACGTTGCGAACGCAAGCCGCCACGACCCGACTGATAAGCCAAATAGATTTCATCAAAGAAATGTATCTCCTCAAAGCTGAACTGTGCCCTAGCACATTGTGTTTGTAGAACAAAATAAGTTATAAACACACTGTGCCAGGGTACAGTTCATCTTTAAGGCCATATGAGCACATCAGTTCAGAAATTAGCCACGCGTAGAGAAATCATTACAAGCATTATTTAATACGGTATAATACCGCCCCGGGACGTGATAGCCGCTTGGGTTGGGCTAGCAGATCAATCAACAAGGTTGTGTAGGTACGTAGCACCCAGGCTCAGTTAGTACTGGCTGTGGCTCTGATTGCACCGTTCCACCAAATTGCGGGGATGCTGATGTCGGAGGTTTACTGTGGGATTCAAGTCAGGTGATTTTGCAGGCTTTTCGAGATGTGACAGGATGGGGGAGTGTTCAGAAAACCAGTCTCACATTCTTCCTTCCCGATGACCTTTACTGTTGCCGTCTTTATGTGCCTGTGTGAGCAATGGCCACTTGGTCCGTGACAGACGCTATGTGTTCATGGCAGGCAGTTCCTATCGCGATATCCTCCCGCTAACAAGTTGGAAAGGACCTTCATTCATTGCCTGCAGCATTTATTATTAGGTTTGGAAGCGGCTGTGATTGACAAGCCGTGAAACGCGTTTCCGGTCCTGTCAGGATATTTTTCCGACCAAGATTGCGACGTCGTGTTTTATGGTCACGTTTGTTACATCAAGGTTTGTGGATGTTAAACAGACCGTCGCGAAACACCAACAAATCCAGCGACTTCACACACCTTATGGCCATGGGAACGCTGCATCTTTTTTGTCACTCTGTCATGTTTACGTCCAGTGTCCGCGTGAAACATCAGTGTCGCCACTCGCTGCTGCCTTACGCTCACGTGCATGCGTGGTTGAGAACGTGACTCTATCGCTGCGTCATCTGTAGGGCCTAACGATTCATCTGTGCGTGCGCACTGGGGCGACTAATTTTCTGTGCGGTGAGCATAAGAAGAATGAATGATTACAGGTGGGCGAAACGCTTCAACATGTTAAAGACTCTGAACTGAAAACAAGAATATTCCGGTGTATAACCGTCAAACAAGATCTAGAGGAAAACAGCCAGTAGACACGTAACACCGAAACATCTTCGTAATAGGTGCAGTGACTTCGGGAGTTTTCGAGTCGAGAAACGAATAGTTGGTGCTAGATGGGCGGATGAACGTCATCCTAGATGCAGTTAACTGATTAAAAGCCGCTGGAATACGATAAACAAATGGCAACTATCGCATTGGTTGTAAGGTTATTGTGGTCCTTAGACTTCGCACGGGCTGCACAAAGTATCTAGGCGGGACGACATGTCTGCGTAGAGGTTTCACTATCACATAAATTTAAACGATTTAAGCAGCACACGCCAAGGCTGCGCCTAAAGGCGTGAAACAAGGTAACAACGCAAGCTTTGCATCAAAGTCTCCTCGGCTCGTTGCTTGTTGTTATTAATTAAAACCGAATCAAAATCCCTACGGTATTTCCTGAGATTAACCCGTACATACGCACAGAAGCGGGTTCGTTTCCCGGCCGGGTCGGAGATTTTCTCTGCTCGGGGATTGGATATTGTGCTGCACTAACGCTCCTATCGTCATAATTGAGCATTCACTGATGAGACGGCTGTGGATTATAGAAATTTTCTCATCGACTGCACACGCTGCGCATAATCCAGTAGGTGCTCGGTATAACGCATGTAACAGAGTTTTTAGGTACTTACATACGATTTACTGTGTCGTAGCCAAACAAAGCAAATCGTTTATAAGTACCTAGAACCACTGTTACATGCATCACACACAGTACCTACTGGGTTATCCACGCCACGTATTTTCCATGACAGGAAAACTTACTACTTAGCAGTAAACTTATTGTTCTTTTCATTCTGCCATTGTGACTTTGGTAGACTTGTGCTTGTTATTTTTACATCCAAACTTCGCTGCTTTATTCAAATTGTAGAACTGGTAAGTTCTGTCTGAAATATGTTGCTTTTAATGAATACACTGTACGTTATTGTAATTTGTTCATTTTTAAGTAAATCATGTACGCATTTTTTTTATCCAGAGCACAAGTGTACCTCAATTTACGACACTACAGTCCTCAACGTTTACTATATTCATTTTTCAGAATGGAATTGCTTTAGTCGAATGACAGCGGCTACTACAGATTTTACAGCTCGTGTAAGATACCAACTCACGTCTCCGGAAAAATGGCGCCAACTGACGTTGCAATCCATTACGAAATTAGTCTTCTAAATGATAACGCCATTTCCGGAGGCGTGGTTGAGCTTGGGTAACTGCAGCAAAGAGCAGTACCGCAAATTACATACGCCTGAGGACTTCACCCGCTCTTCCATCGTGCAAAAGCTGATAGACTGTGGATGGTGGAGTATCTGCATTAAAAACTGCAGTGGACGCACAAACCGCCTGTAAAACAGCCGTATTTTTTTATGCCATGGGCTGCCGCTCTTTAATGGCGTCGTAAGCGTTGTGATGACCTCACAGGCGCGGTGCGTGTGTCCGCATGAGAGTCAGCGGCACTAACTGCTTTAGTAACGATGTCGTTGCGGCCAGACACAACTACGTGCATTCTGACGGCGATGTCGGACGTCAGTTGCGAAGAGCGCAAGACGACAATGAGTGTTGTGCAGCAATCGACACAGCCGACTGTCATCGCCATGAAGTGTGCTCTGTAACCGGCAATCACTGCCGATGTTTCAGTATAAACGAAACATTTGTTTCGCAGTAAACAGCATATCTGTGAAGAGGAAACTTTTTATTCGAGCCTTCTAACTCGTTTGTTACTGCAGTGAACGATATTACCCTCGGACACACTTGGAAGCGTAATACGACGTGAGTACAAAGGCCATATGCAGAATCGGAAGCTGCTCGATTTTGTATGGGATCGGTTACTTGGATGGCGATTAATGGGAGAAAGTTTGTAAAAGATCTTCAGAGTTTTGCTTGCGTGATGAAAGTACCCATGGCGTCGGTGATTAGCAAGACTCGTAATGGCACTTCGTGAGTGAAGAATTACGTACGATGAAAACATACACTATTAGAGTGGGAACCAAGCTCCCGCTAAATCACAAGCAATGTCAGAAGTCAAATCAGAATCGCACGTTTCTTCTGCAGTACTGACACCACCGAACGATGTGTAATAAAACTAAATGAATTCGAACTGATTCTGGGTATGGTGTCGTATGTACGTATGGCATTTTCTTCGGTGTAAAGATAAACTAAAACGACTCATTCTCGTATGTTTGAAATGCTTGTCACTAGTTTCTCTGAAACATTACTTCGCAAGGCTTAAGTCTCGTTGTCTAATGTGGAATATTGTGTAATCTCGAAGGCTGTTGTAGCCTCAGAATCAAAACTCACTAGAAAAGTCTCCGTGTGCTTCCAATTCCGTTTCATCCCTCAGTGGAATTAAGTGATGTATAAAGATCGGTAACGAACCGTCGTTATAATTGTAAGTTAAAACCTAACAAAGTCTTGCTTCCAATAATTCTTTAATTTGTTCATCTGGCTGTAGAAGACGCACGGTAAAACAGTCTTACAGTTAAAACCACCAATGGAAAGTAATTTTCAGCGATTCAATGTAGATTATGTGTACATATTCAAGATGGTTGCTTATGGATTTCCGGTCTTACTGAGACGCTTCGTTGCCCTGCCTTACGCCGTCCTAGAATATCCCTCTTCTTGTGAAAGGACGAGTGATAATTTGTACTTGGAACACTGATAATCAGGAGCATCTATGTTCTTTAGTAGTCATGTCCCTAGCTATGATGATGTCATAAGATATGTGAAGTGATGCGTTCGAAACGTTCACAGTGAATTTGTGTCCCCTATAAGGGGGCGTAGGAATAGCTACAATTCCTTTCTCCCTAAATCCCCCTTGTATACAATAGCCGAGACTGGACAGGGCTGTCTGAAGGCAATTACAAGGGACTCCGTGACAGACTCTAGACGACTTCTCAGAGATAGCATTGTCAGCTTGTGCACACAGACCAGATCAACACAAATGGCGGGTTTGACGACAAACGGACGTGCGTCACGAAGATGAAAGTTCACGTAGGCCTCAAACTACACGATGACTACCGGTTTTTATTTAGTTATCCCTGCTCTTTTTTATTTAATTATCCCTTCTCTTGCATGACTGTTGGTTTGTTTCTCATGTTTCGCGATTCATCCGTGTTATTTTATTCTGTGCGTCGAATATTAAAAGTGACGCGATCTCAGCGCCCACAGCAACTATTTTGAGGTCTGAAACACCAGTAGTACGCTCTGATTAACTGAATTAATGGTTACGTTTAGTCTCATATGTGGCAAAGTAGTGTTGAATGAAACGCGATATCGTTGGGAACAAGCACTTCGTAGGAACCAGTCTACTACCATTCTTACTTGACATATCGCTACGGAAATTACAACGGTGTTTGTCTTAATGTGTTTATAGTGCTGGAAGCTGTCCAGTGCCAGTGGCTTTCACATTATGCTTCGTTTTGTTTATTGTCTAGCTTTGGTGGACAAGTACTTCTATTCTAGACCCCTGACATGGTAGACAATGGTAACCAATATTTGTATGTTCGCAGGAAGTTCGAGAGACATAATGCATAAACTATATTCGTGTGTATCTTTATTTTCAAAACAGTAGTAACCATCCAAGGACAATAGTGGTGTTCAGACCATTACAAATACCTGGGGCTGTATTTGAACATTATGCGAACTGTTCGAACAGTTTACGTCTCAGTTTCTCGAAATCTCTGGCTCTGTTCAATCTTTCGATCGACATGCAGTCTAATGACTTTAGTTAGTACAATCACAACGACCTGTCTTAGCCTTAGCATTAAAATGCATTGTGTATTTTAACAAAAATAACTGTTAAACACGCATAGCTTGTAGGGTGCAGGTAATGCATAACAACGGAAAATATTAAAAGATGGCAATCGCGATTCTTTGTAATTCTCGAGATTTCGATCGTCCCTATGTCTGGTGAGGTTTGATGGCATTGTCTTCAAGAGGGTCATTCCGCTGTAATTTATTTTCGCGATAAAAATTACAGTCGCTTTATTGAGATACAGCTCGTTTGTTTGGCATTTAATTCTTGATTAGTTGTCTTGACTGTTTCTTCTGAATGTTGCAATCTTGTTTTCATACGGAGTAAAATATGGTAAAGTTTTTATCTGTTATTCAAATATGACAACAGGGAATGAACTGCTCATTTGCAACCTACTTGGTAAGTCATTACCGCCTCTCGTACTCAAATAAATATTATACTTGGTTCAGTCAAGCACCATTTTTTATAGGACGACAGTTTAGTCTCTTTTATCTTTACTTAAAAATCGCTATAAATTTTTCTTATATTCAGACATGCTTTATAAGAACGCGTATTGTAAATTTGTTCAAACGCAATAGGAATTTGTTCAGTGGTAGGATATAATGTCGTTTCCTCCACTTTTTCACGAAAATGTGAATTTATGCAGAGCCCATAGCGTACTGTTGTGGCTAGTTCGTTCTTTCTTGCGTAGCCCATGCATTCGCGCCGCGCGAGTCAAATGTCACATGACTTTTCGAACAAGCTCGATACTGTGTCGAACGCTGCGGCTTATCGGGAAATATCGAGCCCGTTGTAACGCCTGTATGGTTTGCGCAGCCCCACAAATATGTCAGTAAATATCTGAAGCAGCCTGACATCTATCCTAACAGAAGTAGAATAGAAAAGGAAATAGAACAGCTGATACGGAAAGTTGAGAGAAATACGGCATGACATTTAAAACACGAGGTTCAGAAATGCCCAAATCTTAGAGAGCAAGAGCTCGAGGATAATGTTTGATAGCTACGAATTTTTTATGAGGACGGTTTAAGAACATGGTCTCGTGTCATGGGTACGGTTGCTTCACTTTCAGTTCTTATCCGAGACGTGGCTTGGTTCAAATGGTTCAAATGGCTCTGAGCACAATGGGACTTAACTTCTGAGGTCATCAGTCCCCTAGAACTTAGAACTACTTAAACCTAACTAACCTTCGGCCACTCCGGCCGGCCGAGACGTGGCTTTATTTGCGTGTTGAATTCACTGTGCGTGCATTACCTCTCTGATTGGATCTATTATTATTATTTTCTTTGTATAATTTTGATTGCTCGTTTGACCCTTTTCTTGATAGTGTTGATATCACTAACGCAGTCTTGCAAGGGGAGCCCTTAGGCGTGAAGAAGTGTCCAATTTTATTTCTGAATCCGCAATTACAGTAACAACGATAAATTCCACAGACGCATGCCATGTGTGTATTTCTCCGAAAGTATCTACAGATGTTTACAGGAAGTTTTTCCACGATTTTTAATTAAGAAAAAAAGGGCCTATTTGAATAGCCGCTGACAGTCGATGAGTGTTGTGTAGTGGGTGGAAATGACGTAGCAGAAAACGATTTGTTTGTTACACGTCTTTGTACCTTCATGTAGACAAAATATTACGAGCATGCCCGCCTGCCCACGATAAGGAAGCACTGGGACGACAAGCCCGGGTAGCAAACGACTACTTCCGGCGCCGGGTTTTCTCCCACGGCAGCAACCCCCTCCCCCCTCCCCCCTTCCCCCTCCCCCCCCTCACCAGCCACATTTCTCCCACGCAGTCACCTGTCGTGTAACTCCTCCCACCACCGCATCAGCTGCCACCTGTGACTGCCGAAGAAAGATCCTCTTATTAACTCGAACATGGCGTCCCTATCGGGTTTCGAATATCTCGCCAGATACGTGGATACTGCCTGCAGCGCCGTATTGGGAGGATTGAGCGTCAACAGTACCGGCCAACAAATCGCAGAGATCTTTGGTTTTGCTCTTATCCGTGACACACACAAAGTGTTGTTTTAGTTTAATACAACAGATAATTTGCCCTAAAAATGATTTCCTGTAGATTAATCATAGTATCCTTCTAGATAAACTGAGGTTATATGGAATTGATGTTGTGCCCAACCAGTGGATAATTTCACACACAGCCAGAAGAATGCAGAGATCTGTACTTCACAATTCAGCCAATATAATCAGTGGAGGTTCTGCTGACTGGGTAGCAATCAGTTATGCGGTCCCTCAAGGCTCCGTCCTATGCCCACTATTGTTTCTCGTATATACAAACGACCATTCTGTCTAATATACAACGAACAGAATTACTTCTTTTAGCAGATGACACTAGTAGTACGTTAACCAAACAAAACATACGTACAGCAACAGATGAGATAGCGAATAGTGTTCTTCAAAGCATTGTTAACTGGTTTTCTGCAAATGGTCTCACTCTCAATTTCGAAAAGACACAACTTACTCATTTCTGCACATCTTGAAGTAAGACGCCAATGGTAACTGATGTGTGGAAACGACAACTAGAGTGGAAAAGTCAAAATTTATAGATGTCCGTATTGATCATTTATACGGGAAAAGGACTTTTTTAACTCCTAAAATAACGCAGTTAAGCCAAATTTCCACTTCAAATAACTGAAAATCTTGGGGAGAGACAAATTATTAAGCTTAAATATTTTACGAATTTTCATTCAGCAATGTCGTATACAATAATTCACTGCGGTAACTTATATTCGAGAAAGAAAGTCTTCATTGCACAGAAAAGTGCTACGAATAATGTGTGGAGCACACCCAGGAACATCTTGTAGAGGTCTGTTTAATGAGTTAGCTTTCTGCCTGCCACTTCACAGTATATTTATTCCTGCATGAAGTTTTTTTTTGTAAATAACCCACTACAGTTCAAAAGGAACAGTGACGTACGTAATTACAATACCAGAAGAAAAACTGACGTTCATTATTCCCATATATATTTAAAAAAATCAGTTGTAAAGGATCAATATGTAGCCATATTTACACACGGGTGTGTAATGTGAATATAAAATGACTCGTTCCACATAATTAAGATTAATCGTACTATGATTCATGTAATATAAAACCAACGAACTGTTGCCATCATTCTCTGAGCGTCTTATGTCTCTCCCAAACCATGATCTCAATCTCTATCTGATAAATAAGTAGGGGAGCTTCTAACAGTCAGGTTTAAATCTTGAAAAGAATTCTTTTCTGGAGATACGAATCTTTGTTCTACAGTCAGCGAGTGGACTTGCTTCAACTTTTTTGCAAAACTCCCGTGCTCATCAAGTAGGCGGCATTCCTCTTACTTGAGCACTAGCTTAGCGTCCGCTGCTTCGCTCGCGTAGACTGTATGGGGATGCAGAGTTCTGTTTTGTTTTTATTTAATCGAACCTTTATGTTGTTCACGTATTGCAACACCTTATAAGCTTTTCACGCTAATTAAGGCCATATACTTCTGACCAGAAAGCTATTGTGGTAGCTGGAATCCAAAGTTTTTGTTAATCATGCCTTTTGCGTTCTTCTGGAGGTATTAACATAGCAACTTTCATTCCCTAAAAAATATATCTCTGTATCTAACTGAGAAGCGAAATACCGATTTTCAAAAATTTAGTTTTAAAAAAAATCCTTCATCCTCTATTCCAACCCTTGACAGTTGGAATTTCGAAAAATCCCTTCTTAAGCGACAACTATAGTGTAAGATCCACACCCTCTCCAAATTTCTAGTTCCTGTCCTTAGCGGTTTGGGCTGGGCGAAGATTAGTCAGTCAGGACTTCTACCTTTAATATGTAGAGATATCACGCTAACCCCAGGTTACGCTATGCAGTGTAGAGTACTTCCTGCATCTCTTGTCTCGAACGACGAAATTACCCTAACTTCTGACTATTTTATGTAATTATTTAGCAGTCGATAAGCTAGTACGTTGACATAACACATACAAGTCCGCGCTTTCCAACGTAGCTCTGGAACTCCTGGAGCAATTTCAGCCAGTCTGGGTGCACTGGGTACACATCTGACTTACTATCTGTGGAGAAAGAAAGGGGAAAAAATCTCATGTTAGGATAACACACGTCTAAACCACGAGAGTGAAGGGGTCAAATCGAAAAATAACATGGTGTCGAAGCCATAGTTTTTTAGGCTTCTGGGCTAGTTAGTGTCAGTCTGGATGACATATCGCTCGGAGGGGTAGGGATTTCAGAGCGTATTGTTATCGCACCGATTAAAGGAGCACATTATCAGTACGATCACCACCGTGGTGTTTCTTGTTACTGAAATGTGTTTCGGCACCTACCTTGAGCTTTCATTTTCAAGAATGTTCGCATAAGCTTATACACACTACTGGCCATTAAAATTGCTACACCAAGAAGAAATGCAGATGATAAACGCGTATTCATTGGACAAATATATTATACTAGAACTGACATGTGATTACATTTTCACGCAATTTGGGTGCATAGATCCTGAGAAATCAGTATCCAGAACAACCACCTCTGGCCGTAATAACGGCCTTGATACGCCTGGGCATTGAGTCAAACAGAGCTTGGATGGCGTGTACAGGTACAGCTGCCCATGCAGCTTCAACACGATACCACAGTTCATCAAGAGTAGTGACTGGCGTATTGTAACGACCACTGTTCAAAGTACCGTCAATGCGAACAAGAGGTGACGGAGACGTGTAACCAATGGCACCGCACACCATCACGCCGGGTGATACGCCAGTATGGGGATGACGAATACACGCTTCCAATGTGCGTTCACCGCGATGTCGCCAAACACGGATGCAACCGGCATGATGCTGCAAACAGAACCTGGATTCACCCGAAAAAATGACGTTTTGCCATTCGTGCACCCAGGTTCGTCGTTGAGTACACCATCGCAGGCGCTCCTGTCTGTGATGCAGCGTCAAGGGTAACTGCAGCCATGGTCTCCGAGCTGATAGTTCATGCTGCTGCAAACGTCGTCGAACTGTTCGTGCAGATGGTTGCCGTCTTGCAAACGTCCCCATCTGTTGACTCAGGGATCGAGGCGTGGCTGCACGATCCGTTACAGCCATGTGGATAAGATGCCTGTCATCTCGACTGCTAGTGATACGAGGCCGTTGGGATCCAGCACGGCTTTCCGTATTACCCTCCTGAACCCACCGATTCCATATTCTGCTAACAGTCATTGGATCTCGACCAAAGCGAGCAGCAATGTCACGATACGATAAACCGCAATCGCGATAGGCTGCAATCCGACCTTTATCAAAATTGGAAACGTGATGGTACGCATTTCTCTTCCTTACACGAGGCATCACAACAACGTTTCACCAGGCAACGCCGGTCAACTGCTGTTTGTGTATGAGAAATCGGTTGGAAACTTTCCTCATGTCAGCCTGTTGTAGGTGTTGCAATCGGCGCCACCCTTGTGTGAACGCTCTGAAAAGGTAATCATTTGCATATAACAGGATCTTGTTCCTGTTGGTTAAATTTCGCGTCTGTAGCACCTCATCTTCGTGGTGTAGCAATTTTAATGGCCAGTAGAGTATATATATAATTCGACATTAAGTACTCTATAGTACGTTCGATCACTGAAGTACTACATAAAGAGCACACAACGACAGAGGGTTTTACAAAGTACACAAACAGCTTACCTACGATCAAAAATTAAATCTTACGTGAAATATGAAAACTTGTACCAACGCGAGGACTCGAACCCGGATCCCCTGTTCACTTGGCAGATGCGCTAACCACTACGCTACCATGATACAGTGGCTTTGCACAACTGCACGGACTACCGTAGCACGCCTCCCTCCTCAATCCAAATTCGCATTGACTCCTCAACCCACTTGGTATTCCCCGTAAACTCGAACAGCGTTGCAGAGGCTTTCCAACTTTATTGGAATGGCACCTCAGCATCGAACGAACTGTTACGGGGAATACTAAGCGGGCTGAGGCGTAAATGGGAATTGGAGTTGACGAGGGACGCGTGCTAGAGTAGTCGTAGTTTTACAAAGTGCCAGGAAGGCGTAATGGTCACCGCAGCTGCCCTAGTGAGCGGCAGTCTCAGGTTCGACTCCTGACCTTGGTACAAATTTTCATACGTCTCTTCAGTCAGAACATATACGTCGTAGATGTCTGAGGGTTGAAAAGGTCCCTGGAACCATATTGTTTCACATGATTAAAGATGAAATGGTCTTCTCGATTGTAGCAAAGTACCGGTACTCGGTGATACTGTAAGATATTGTGCGGTGTGCTGGCTTACCTCGTACATTCATCTGCCAAAGGCGGAATGCTAGCTAGACATTTTGCGATTCGCTAGCTTCAAGCTGACACTCGTAAGCCCTTGAGGAGCTTGAAGCACGTCGAATTCATCTGCCGCCACTCGCTCCCGATCTGAATGCGGCGGCGTTCATTTAGCAGAGAGCCTGCCTGCTCGCCAAGTTCCTCTTTTTTTTCCTCTTTCCTCTCTTCTCTCTCCCGCCTTCTCCCCTCCCCCCCTCCCTGTTCGTCGCCTCTGCGCCTCTTTGCCGCTTGCTCGTCGCCGCAGCCTGTTTAGCTGCGAGGACTCTCAAGATGATTACAAGCAGCGAAACTAGCACGTCGTCTGTAAATACTATCATCGGAGTTCTCTCATAGCGCGGCGCTATCGCGTTGGATGGTTAGGCACCAGTCTTCCGCTGTTCTGTTCCGTTACAGCGAAAATTACTGTACGCTGTCATCTGTCTTCAGGCAATGTATAAAAAAGGAAAGTCATAAATCATTGCCTGTAACACGCATGACGCAACATCGAGATAAGTAGTCATATGGTTTAAACTATCGTTTCACAAAAACAGTATTACACAACGGCTTTCTTTTCATCATCATCATTTAAGACTGATTATGCCTTTCAGCGTTCAGTCTGGAGCGTAGTCACCCTTATAAAATTCCTCCATGATCCCCTATTCAGTGCTAAGATTGGTGCCTCTTCTGATGTTAAACCTATTACTTCAAAATCATACTTAACCGAATCCAGGTACCTTCTCCTTGGTCTTCGCCGACTCCTCCTACCCTCTACTGCTGAAACCATGAGTCTCTTGGGTAACCTTGCTTCTCCCGTGCGTGTAACATGACCCCACCATCTAAGCCAGTTCGCCCTGACTGCTACACCTATAGAGTTCATTCCCAGTTTTTCTTTGATTTCCTCATTGTGGACACCCTCCTGCCATTGTTCCCAGCCGCGTGGGATTAGCCGAGCGGTCTAGGGCGCTGCAGTCATGGACTGTGCGGCTGGTCCCGGCGGAGGTTCGAGTCCTCCCTCGGGCATGGGTGTGTGTGTTTGTCCTTAGGATAATTTAGGTTAAGTAGTGTGTAAGCTTAGGGACTGATGACCTTAGCAGTTAGGTCCCATAAGATTTCACACACATTTGAACATTGTTCCCATCTACTAGTACCTGCAATCATCCTAGCTACTTTCATATCCGTAACCTCAACCTTATTGATAAGGTAGCCTGAATCCACCCAGTTTTCGCTCCCATACAACAGAGTTGGTCGATAGATTGAACGGTGCACAGATAACTTAGTCTTGGTACTGATTTCCTTCTTACAGAAGAGAGTAGATCGTAGCTGAGCGCTCACTGCATTAGCTTTGCTACACCTCGCTTCCAGCTCTTTCACTATGTTGCCATCCTGTGAGAATATGCATCCTAAGTACTTGAAACCGTCCACCTGTTCTAACTTTGTTCCTCCTATTTGGCACTCAATCTCTTTCCCACTGACATTACTTTCGTTTTGGAGATGCTAAACTTCATACCATAGTCCTTACATTTCTGATCTAGCTCTGAAATAGTACTTTGCAAACTTTCAATAGACTCTGCCATCACAACTAAGTCATCTGCATATGCGAGACTGCTTATTTTGTGTTCACATATCTTAATCTCACCCAGCCAGTCTATTGTTTTCAACATATGATCCATAGATAATATGAACAACAGTGGAGACAGGTTGCAGCCTTGTCTTACTCCTGAAACTACTCTGAACCATGAACTCAATTTACCGTCAACTGTAACTGCTGCCTGACTATCTATGTAAAGACCTTTAATTGATTGAAAAAGGTTGCCTGCTATTCCATAATCTCGTAGAACAGACAATAACTTCCTTCTAGGAACCCGGTCATATGTCTTCCCTAGATCTATAAAGCATAGAGGAAAGTCCCTGTTCCACTCGTAACACTTCTCCACTATTTGCCGTAAACTAAAGATCTGGTCCTGACAACCTCTAAGAGGCCTAAACCCACACTGATTTTCATCGGATTTGTCCTCAACTAATACTCGCACTTTCCTTTCAACAATACCTGAGAAGATTTTACCCACAACGCTGATTAAAGAGATACCTCTGTAGTTGTTACAATCTTTTCTGTTTTCATGTTTCTTTTCGACGCTTTGAAAACCCTGATCCACAGTATTGTAGCACATCGCTAGAGAAGGCAAAACGAAATGTCACAGAGCGTTGATAACTTGGAGTATCGTGTGGTAATTCGTTTTCAGCAACAGCGGAAGTGTTAAAGCTGTGTTTAATCAGACGGTCTTCAGGACTGGCGTGACATAAACTGTCTGATTATAAAAGTATCGAGACACCTAATAGTGGACATAAATATCGACTGTGTCCACCCTTCGCACGATGCTTCGGCCTGGAGTCTCATTGACTGGAGTATAATTGTCTCAGTGGTGAGTCCCGCTTCGAACTGAGACCCCATGACCTACGAAGAAGTGTCTGGTGACGCCCCAGACAGCATTCGCATATCGACTTGAATGTCGCCCGCCATACGGCCCAACAGCCACGTTTGAGGTGCCATTTCGTTTCATAGCAGGACTCCTTCGGTTGTTATCCGCGGCATCCTTGCAACACAGCGGTACGTCGACGACATTTTACGCCGCGTTTCGTCGCCCTTCAGGGCAAGCCATCCTCGGCTTATATTTCAGCAAGCAAATGCACACCTGTACAAGGCGGGAATCTCTACTGCTTGTCTTCCAGCTTGCCAAACTCTAACTAGGCCAGCAAGGTCGCCGGATTCCTTTCCAACTGAGAACATTTGGAGCATTATGGGAAAGGCCCCCCTCAACAAGCTCGGGATTTTGACGACCTAACGCTATTTCGACAGAAATGTCCTTCAGAGGACATCTAGTAACTCGATCATTCAGTGCTAAGCCCAATATCTGCTCGCATAAGGACCATATATGGACCAACGAGGTGTTGACTTGCTCAGTTTGTGAAGCACTATCTCTTGACTAAATCATCCCGTTGCTCTAAAAATTGTAATCATTTGTTTGGCTGTGCATGTACATCTCATCTGCCGTTTTTCCTTCCATTCAGATAGTTCCTTCGTGACACGTAGCTCGTTATTTTCTTCTTAGAGTTTATTAAAGGACTGGATCACAACATTAGAAGCGCTGAGAACCAAGTGGTTTGCCGCAGATTTTCGTGAACTTCACAGAAGAGCTCTGTAACTACACAAAAAAGTTTATAGTGCATGCAGTATGAAACATTTTCTGGTGCACGAAACGCGTAGCAAGACCTTCAATTAAAGCAAAATAAATACTGTGGCTGGTAGGAATATAAGAGAGAATTTATTCATGCTAACACTTAGCGAGTATGGACAACTGTGTTATTTAGTGAGGCGAGCATAGACAGGGGCAGGGGCATCAACTGCGGGACTCCGAGGTGATCCTCGAAGTTGGCCGTCGGGAGGAAGACGTCCCAAAGTTTGCCGGGTACGATGACAGCGCCCCGCCGCATTGCTTATGCAGGACCCCGACCCGACTTCCTGCGCCGGCGCGGCTGCGGCTAATGAACTTGGCGAATACACGCGCGCCTCTTGTCAGCGCCGCACAAAAGACCCACACCCGTCAGCCCTCAGGGAGAACAGCAGCTGCCCATTGCCATTGGTCCCGTGTGTCTGTTTACGTACTGTCCGTAAAGTCGTGGTGGTGCCGCCTGTATCTAACGTACTTATTCATATAGTGTTGAAAATCCTCAAAGCACTTGCAAAATAATCAGTTAACTCGCAGAGTCACGTTTGTGGGTAAAACTGTCGGCTGTGCTTTCTACTTGCTACTTTACGCACATACAAGTGGTACTCTAGTTCTTTTCGCACTTAACTAAACTGATCTGGTGTGTTAGCAAGACAATGATTCCTTAACAGTTTCTTTGAGGGTTTCAGACAGGGATGCGGTCAACAGACGGCAACCCCCCGTCCAATGCAACGCTTTTCAACATAACCTAAGAAACAGCAATGCTTTCAACGTAATATAAGAAACAGCAGTTGTGTTTTCGCCTTTCATTCTGAGCAACTATAGATTTAAAGCCGGTCTGAGTAGGTAACACGATTCCTGTAAACTTAAACAATTTTACCCTTAGAATACTCGAAAACCACGAAGCAGAAGACAGTATTCCACAACAGTAGCTCTAACAGGGGTACCTGACGGACCGGCGACATTGGACTTTCTCCACGTTTACAGAATTTCCTGACCAGCGCCGGGACATCGATTTACTAAAGCAGCACGACGCATTGCTCTAAAACATTCGGAAAAAAACGGCTTTGACGATGAGCTTTCCCAGCTCTGTCAAGTACAAAACATTTCAATCGTGTTCACATATTCACCGATAGCTTAGTGCGTAGCGTCTTGTAATCGTGAAGTTGCTGGTTCGATTCTTGTTAGCAGCTATATTTATTATCAAATTAAAATGCTAATTAACAAATATTGAATCATAATTTTTAATAAAAATATCTTTCTATTTTTAATTACTGGTTTTATGAAAACGTATTAAAATTTGATACAGACATGTGTTAACTGATATTGTGAAACGAGGAAAAATTATTTACCACGTCACTATTACTGTTCATTCTAGAAATAAAGAGGGTTGGATTCGCTATTTGATGTTTCTCATTTTTACACAAAATTTTAATCTATTGGGATTACTTGCAAGCTATTAGTAATTAGAAACACATTTTTATTAAGAATTATGATTCGATATTTTTAGTTAACATTTTCATTTTAATAAAAATTTAACGCAAGAACAGTAAAAAAAGCTGCTAGCGTCACTACAAGCCGTGCGCTTAACTTAATCGCGAAATCTCTGGTGTCTGTGTATGTATACACTCACACCGAGACACAAATTAATTGCGTCGTATTGGATTAGGGAACTGACACCCTAGCGCTGAACTTCAACTCCTATAAGTATGGAAGAAAATACAAAGGGTCACTCGAACAGTCCACGGGTATACTGCCGGTCCATAGTGTCCAACGGGCACAATATTTCGGCGATCAGACATGTCGCCATCGTCAGGTGCGCTGACGAACTGAGCTTCTGAGGGCGGACGGCCGATTTAAATCCCTTCCCCCCGCGGGTCGCTCTCTTCGCCGCCCGTCAGTCTGCAAAATCGCCTTAACTGTTCTTAAAGGTTGGCAAAACGTGAAACACAGACTTCTGACTAATTATGAAAAGTTAAAACTGTTTTCTGGGCTGATGATCGAATCCGAATCCCAGCATTTTTCAGACAGCGCCACCAGTTGTTTCATCTGCACATGTATACCGCACAGACTCGACGCTTCAGCTCTCTCTCTTTCTCTCTCTCTCTCTCTCTCTCTCTCTCTCTCTCTCGAAGTCATCAGAAGTGTACAGTTCATTTTCATAGCCATAATGCATAAGTGTTACTATCCGACATAAAGGCAGGTCTTTCCTCTACACCATTAGTCTTCCCGATTGCTTGTTTGAACAGTTCCCACAGCGACTGGTGGTTGGATAGTATGGCCGCTGCGATCTTCAGTGATCACTCTCGCAAGCTTTTTGCTTATATCAAACAATAAGTTTGAAACATTCCTGTGATTGGTAGGGGGTATTTGTAGGGGGAAGCAGGAAAATTTTTCTGTCTACTGCCCTTGCTGTTCATCGTAGTTTGGGAGAGTATCGATTGCATGTGTATGGGAACAAAGTGAAACCCCGAGGAAGAAGACGGAAGTTATTCTCGTCAACATCGTTTTGCTAGTCAGAGCTCTGATGTTGAGGAAATAGAGGGGAATCTGCTGCGTTTATCGTGAAATAAGCATAACGATATTCGCCTTAAGTTTTCCGTAATTTTCTCTGTTACGGCGCCTCAAGGAATTCAGAAACTATCCGTCCAAAATATTGATCTGGTACCTTGACCGTTGTCTCACGCCCTTTGGTATTGGTAGAGTTACGGAAATGAGTTAAACAGGCTAGGAAACTTTGACTTTCTCTATTACGTAGCATATACAGGATGATTTTGCGATGTCACGAACTATCAGGGATGATGGAGAAGGTTATGTATACCAATTTGAGCTAAGAGGCCCTGGTTCGGAGACGACTGAGTCGAAAGTTAGTAGCGAAAATAGTTCTGATACCTGTGACATTGGAGTGCATGTACCACTATCCCGGTACCGTCGTTGCTACGATTGTAGGGTAGGCAACTTTCAGAGGTGATAGTAAGGACCAAAACAAAAAAGAAGCCTTGTAAACATCGGCTCTGTAAGCACTCATTCATCTTCACTACTTTGAAGCATCTCTTCTACTGAACAAGTGCTCTTAAGATACACATTTTACGCCCATGTTTACGAAGCTTTTTCTCATATTCCCACCTCCGAAACTTCCCTACCTTAAAACCGAAGGTAGTTCCTCTGTCATTGATATCAGAACGATAGTCGGTGATAAAGACTCTGTTTTCCTGGCCCGAGGTCTCTCACCTCTAACAGATACATTTACCTGTTTCCATCATCCCTGAAAGGTTTTATCATCATCACGGGATCACCCTGTATTACAGAAATTTACGTTGTCACAATATTTTAGTACTGAAACTGCGCCGGTCGTTGTGACCGAGCGGTTCTAGGCACTTCAGTCGGAACCGCCCTTCTGCTACGGTCGCAGGTTCGAATCCTGCCTCGGCCATGGATGTGTGTCTTGTCCCTATGTTAGTTAGGTTGAAGTAGTTCTAAGTGTAGGGGACTGATGACTTCAGATGGGAAGTCCCATAGTGCTTAGAGCCATTTGAACCTTTTTTTGTGTTCTGGAGGCTATTTTGACTGGGGTAATGTTGATGTACGCGGTTAAATAAAATTGTTTTCAAAAAACAAAAATTTCCGTTACTGTTTGAACACAGCGCGTAGTATCCTGTGTGGCATTCTTTTTTTTCTGTTTCTGCAGGGCAGTGTCGGGTAGCGGCGCGGCCTTGCCGTCTTTACCGAGTAGACAGCTGTGCTGACGAGAGCCGTTTGTGTTGCAGGTTCCGGACAGCGGGGGCATGGACTGCATGCCGCTCCAGCCGGCGCATGCGCACCAACCGCATCGGCCGCCGGGGCCATTCCAGTACCTCATGCACGAGCAGGCCAAGTCGCTCGTCGCACTACAGGTATGCTTGCTTACCACCAATCTACTGTTGGTCCGCGTTTACTATAGGGCAGTGTTTCCCAACCTGAGGATAATTACCTATGAGATGAAATACGTAATTTTCTGAGGTTTAAAAAATGGGGTAGAATGGTGTTTTGGTCAGGAAACCAAATTATTTTTAATAGAGCATTACTGTCATCACTCTCTAGTACTGATCATATGAGTAAACACTAATTATGTTTTACAAGTTCTAGCATTAACTTGTGACAGAATATGGTGGGAGCTCAGCTTGTTCAACCAATGTGTGAACATCATCTTCCTCACAGATTCCCCCAACTAGATACAATCGCTGAGGGTAACAAGCCGTGGGATACCTCCTAATATCGCGTTGGTCCTCCTTTTCACGGTGCAGTCCAGCAACTCGACGTGGCATGGACTCAAAAAGTCGTTGGAAGTACCTTGTAGAAAGATAGAGCAATGCTGCCTCTATAGCATTCCATAATTCGGAAAGTGTCGCCAGTGCAGGATTTTGTGCAGGAATTGACCTCTCGACTGTGTCCCGTAAATGTTGGGTGGATATGGTGTCGGGCGATCTCCGTGGCCAAATCATTCGCTCGAATTATTCAGATTGGTTATAACACTCCTGTTTGCTACTGTTATACCATAACCTCAAAACTGGAAGCAATTTGCAAAACAGAATTATTTTGTTGGATTAATAATGGTATAAAGCAACAGAACAGTGTTACCCTCTGAGAGGAATTTTGCTAGGTTGACCGTGTTGTTCCTAACGGAGGTGGCTTATCGGAAATGAAAGTCAGAATTACGTAAATATTTGAATAGTAACAAACAAAATTTTGCCTAGCTATACTGTTTATAGAATAAGGGAAACGGTCGCCAGCCTAATTAGGCAAGAGAAAGATTAACGTTCTCGTTTAAGAAAGTAGGTATAAGTAACTATAACGGACAAACACAACCTAGACTTAGCCGCACGCGAGTGCAATGTAATCTGACACACACATATGTTTTAAGATTGAAGCTAACAGTTATAGCAACACAAACTATTTGCAAAATTATAACATATACCGAAACACACTATTACTTTCAGGGCTTACACAAAGTGAATGGTCTTTATAACATTACTATTAATATGCACTTCTAATACACAAGAGAGACAAACACTTAGCAATCATGAACATATAGTTTTCTACTATTGCAGTTTCCCACTTTTACTACAGCGAAACACAATGTTGACAAAATTGCAAGAAACTGACTCACCTTTTAGAATTTACTACAGACAACAATGTGATCATTTACTTTATAAGCCTCAGTCTTAAGAACTTTTAATTTTGAAGTTGGCAACAGCACTTTAATAAGCAGTTTTAATAGGAATATTTTCAGCAAACAACATTTACTTTAACTCACTCTCTTGTCACATTAACTTTAACTTTCTTTTTACTATGTTGAAGAGGCATTAATGAGCAAAATACTGGGCTTTAATGTTCTTTTAGTAAGGACACTCGGATATCACTTTAGCTCAAACGGAGAGGAACCTGAGAGGTGTTATGAGGAGGAGAAAAATCAGGGTAGGTACATAAATTCAGATATAAATTACCTTATATTTGAGCACACTAACACATCCATTAAGCTGATCCTTCACTGTACATCATTGTAGTATTCCGATGTAATGATTGCGCAATGTGGTGGCAACTGCATGTTGTTAGGTGGAATTGCAGGTAGAATTGCTGGACTCTGTCATTTCTTGGTGGCGATGATTGATACCAATCCCAGAATATTTCCAGCTATTTATCCATTCTTCCGAGGCATTTGAAAGCGGTAGGAAAAGCCTCTCTCGGAACCAGCATAATATGCATCTTTTACATGGCAGTGCACCGACTCGTAGCTCGTCCCTGACTCGTAGCTCGTCCCCGACTGACTATCAGTTCCACCTTTTCTACGTAGGCCAACCACAATTTGCGCGCGCTACACAGTTCCATTCCCGAGGGGAACCACTACACCGTTTACATACAAACTAACTAAGAATCCTAAGTGAGGATCAGCAATTTACATAACAGCAACCAAATACATTAAATAAAACAAAACATTTACACATATTGACATCTCTACAAAAAATTATTCACACAAAATTACAATCATATACAGTAAGTTTTGTTCCCTCCAAATGGGACAAAGCATTTACAGTACAGATACACTACTTTGCATTGAACCAAACCATGACATCAAAGTTTGTACAAAGAAAGGAGTATACAATTCTGTGTTACCTATTCAATCAAACACATCTACAGAAACTCAATGATGTAACATTAAATGAAACAAAAGTAAAATAAATCCGTACAGCATAAGAGCTTTGGTGTTACATGGTCCTCAAACCACTCGCGAACATTGGTGACCCGGTGACATGGCGCATTGTCAGGGGAACACGAAGTCCCTGAATGGCTGCAGATGGCCACCATGTAGCCCAACACAACCATTTCCAGTTAGTGATCGGCCCATTCCATTTAAACACAGCTCACATCATTATGGAGGCACAGTCCTCTGTTGACAATTTGGGTTCATGGCTTCGGCGGGTCTGCGGTACAATGGAACCCTACAGACAGCTCTTGCCAACTGAAACCGGGAATCGTCTGCACAGGCCACGGTTTTCCAGTCGGCTACGGACCAACCGATATGATCACGAACCCGGTAGAAGTGCTGCAGACGATGACGTGCTGTTAGCAAAGGTACTCGCGTCGCTCGTCTGCTGCCATACATGGCCCAATGACGCCAGATTTCGCCGCACTGTCCTAACGGATACGTTCGTCGTACGTCCCACACTTAACCTGCGGCTATTTCATTTTGTGTTCCTTATCTGTTAGCACTCACAATTCTAAGCAAACGCCGTGCTCTTGGTCGTTAAGTGAAGGCTGTCGGCCATTGCGTTGCCCGTTGTGAGAGGTAACGCCTGAAATGGGGTATTCTCGACATGTTCTTGACAGTTTGGATCTCAGGTTATTGAATTACCTAACGATTTACGAAATGGAATGTCCCATGCGTCTAGCTCCAACTACCATTCCGCGTTCGAAGCCTTTTTAATTCCCGTCGTGTGGCCATAATCACGTCGGAAACCTTTCCACGTGAATCGCGTCAGTACAAATGACACTCTGCCAATTCACTGCCCTTTTATAGCGTGTAATGCGATACTACCGCCATCTCTATCTATGCATATTGCTATCCCATGACTTTTGTCACCTCAGTGCACTTTTGACTGTATGCGATGACAGAGGAACTGAAACACATGGATCACATTTGCTTAAATACCTCATGAAAATGCCTTCTCCAGCTTGTAAGTTAGTTCCCTCAATAGTACAGTATATGCTCCAGTTTACGAACTAGTTGATAGTACAAAAGAACAGCAGATATGTATGACCACTAAACTGTTGTTATATCTACACATTATTATTATTATTATTATTATTATTATTATTATTATTATTGTTATTATTATTATTAGACACCGGCCAGGCTCTATGCATTAGCACCCTGAAATGGTCTAGTTTCTGACGGTTCAGAAGCAAGCAATCAGGCGATTTGGAAACAGTAGATCTACTTCTAACTTGCTTGATTTTTGAGTGGGGGTGTAGCAAGTGCTACGAGGTAGAGGCTTGGTGCATAGGTAACATGTTTTGTAAGAAGTGTCTACTGTCAATGTAGGCAGCTTTCTTTTATCCGAAGGTTTGTAGGTAGCACTCGCGATGCCCTGAAAATTGCTCACCATTCTAGAAAAAAAGTTATTAGAAATAAGGTATCAGTTGTCTCATTCACTCATTAGGACGTGGTTTAAGGAAACATTTACAAGAACTAAATATTAATTAAAATAAGTTATTTAAGATATAGAACTGTTCACAAAAAATCTTTTTCGTTGCAAAGTTAGGCGCTAATGTTGATGACGTTGGGGAAGGGAGGGGTGGGTGCGACAGCCAATATCTAGTTGCACTCGAGGATTAAGTGTAGCAACCACTGCTATAGAATAAACGCTAAGCATCGTGGGGCGTGTGCGCCGTAGCGAGATGCGACGCTTATGTAGGAGCCGACTCTGCAACCACTCAGTAACCCCCACTGCCCGAACATAATGCGTTCTCGTTGCGTTTTTGAGTGAACACGTCGTCGTTTAATGGATGTGGCTGATTGCAGTGATAGTCCTGCAATCGTGTAAAAAAAGTAAAGTCTGTGGCACACGCCCGTGAGCGGGCTATCGCCCTCGCTGTGGATGACAGAGCAGGCTTTCTTCGCTGCGGTCCTGGGACGCACTTTTACCGCCGCAAAATATCCATGATACTCATTTGATAGCACACTGAGTGGACCTGGCTGGCGCTGTCCTGGAGGGACTGGAACGACGAAAAGTCCTCGCCACTAATACGGGATTGAACGTAGGTCTTTCAGGACCGGAAACATGTGCTCTGAAAGCTAGACCACCACTGCCTCCTGCAACCCTGTACCCATATTGTAATTTTAGGCACTGAGGAACATAAGGGCCCAAAGCTAAGACACAAAGTTTTGAGAAAGGGAGATGTTTATGAAAATCAGATTTGCAGGCAAACCACCAGTGTCATAGGTTTGGTTTGTTTTTGTAACCAAGTATCAACATCCTATATTTCCTATGAAAAAATAATGTCCCACCTTCATGATAAAGAATGTTAATTTATATTTCCGATTATCGTTCATGATAATTCTCAAAAACTTCATAGGCAGGGTAGTTCACAGTACAGGGTGAGCGAGAAGTCGCTGTACCCCTGTAACCCCTGTTTACTACGAAATGTTGTTATGCAGGTTGGTAGCTACGTTTTTATCAGTTGTTGGAATCATTTGTTGGCATTCATGTATGCTTGTTTTCGCAGTCGCAGTCTAGTTTTAATCTGTAGCCATGGCAAATGGGAGCGGTCATGGTTAAAACTACTGAGGAGCGCTTAGTGACAAGTGTGTGGCTGCGTGAATGACGACACACAGGGTAGACAATGAGACACAAAATGAGAGAATTCCAGAAAAGATTTCATAAGGCTCCATCGCGAAAGGCAACACTTCTGGATTGGCAAATACGCGCTCGTGCTTTTGGCAGTGTTAAAGACAGGCCGCGGAGTGATAGGAAGAAGAAAATCAAATGGCTCCAAGCACTATGGGACTTAACATCTGAGGTCATCAGTCTGCTAGACTTAGAACTACTTAAACTTAAATAACCTAAGGACATGACACACATCCATGTCCGAGGCAGGATTCGAACCCGCGACCGTAGCAGCAGCGCGGTTCCGGACTGAAGCGCCTAGAACCGCTCGGCCACAACGGGTGGCGAAGGAAGAAGACAAGAGACGAAATGTGCGCCGGAGTCACTTCTTCGATTGTTCAGTTTCGTATGAAATCGACACACAAAAGTGCTTCGGAAATCGGTATACTGAGAACAGTGCTAGATCACAGGAAAAAAGACTTTATCGGATATAGACCGGAATGAGTGCGGTTTAGTACGCCGTGCTTTGTGTACTGAATTTCCATATGCAGTAAACCGTGCCAAGGTTATGTTTCGAGATGAAAGTGCTATTTATCGCAGCTTACTTACTGGAAATATTGTCGGTTGTGCCAAAGAAAATCCTCATTACACAGTCGAGTTAGAAAGGAATCCACTTCACGTAGTGGCATGTGCAGCGATGACATCACATCTACTGTGAAGGGGTTGTGAATGGCGCAAATTATTTACACATCCTGGAAACATAGTTAATACCACAGCTTGAGGAAAGAGGCTTCACAGAACGCGTATGGTAGCAACGATGATGATGATGATGATGATATGATGATGATATGATGATATGATGATGATGATGATCATGATGATTATGTTTGTGTTTGGTTTGTGGGGCGCTCAACTGTGCGGTTATCAGCGCCCGTACAAATTTCCAACCTTTGCTCAGTCCAAACTCTCCACTTTCATGAATGATGATGAAATGATTAGGACAACACAAACATCCAGTCATCTCGAGGCAGGTGAAAATTCCTGACCCCATCGGGAATCGAACCCGGGACGCGTGAAGCGAGAAGGCGACCACGAGAGCACGAACTGTGGACGGTAGCAACGAGGCGGGGAGCCTCCTCTCTACTCTCTTGCAGTGATGACTTCTTAAATGAACACTTTCCAGTTCGGTGGATAGGTCCTGGTTAATCAGCAACGTCAGCTCCCTTGAAATGGCCACTAAGAAGGCCTGACCTCAACTGCACCTGACATCTCATTATGGGGAATCATTAAGGTGCATGTATCTTCACGTCCTTAAGCTACAAATGAAGAACTGGGAAATGCTGTTGAGGATGCATTTCGCACTTAAACATCGGACAAGCTCGAAAATATATCTAGAAGAACATGGGGCGTACGGAAATGCGTTTACAGTAATATGAGGAACATACAAATATATTGGACACTTAATACGTAAGTAAATACTTGTGCTAAAATTAATAAATCAACTAGCATTTGATACGAGGGGGTACAGTAACTTCTCGCCCACTCTGTAGTTATTGTAGCTCGAATCAACTGTCAATTCTAGGGCAGGATGTGAATCGTAACCACGTTAAATGGCGCGCATCGAAGTCGCAGATGGTGGCTTTCGGGATTTGCCTTGCTGCGAGGAGGCGGCAAGCACGTGCTGCAGAGCAAGTGTCCGGTGGCTGCACAGGTGTTGCTTCGCGAAGCCTCAGGCTATTTACGATATGCTGCCTCAGTGTGACAGCTGACCAGCTTACACGGCCGGCGCGGAGGTCGCGCTAAGACCGAAGCCTGCCAAGCTCGTGCACAGAGGCGTCAAGAGTGCTGTTACAGCGCGTTCCTCGCAGCCCTCGTCTAACACTGCTGCCCGAGTACCGCAAATAGTGCTGCATACCGCGATATGGCCTTACAACCCAAACGGATCAAACCATTCTCCTCTTCTTTATAGTCTATTCAGCAAACTCGACAAACTTCTTGTGATGTGGGTCCGCAGCCTCTATAAATTCCTTAAGTGACGTCATTTTCCGCTTTAACGACATCGGTGTCGTTTTAAGGCAAGAAGACAAGACGTAAAATTAAAATGATGAGACTAAGCAATAAGCTAATTATCTTCGACTAATTATGAGTACTACAGCATCATAGCAAAACGAGGATGACGACTAGGACTCTCAAAAGCAATTAAAGGATGCATCAACGGTGCTTCAAACGAAACATTAGTACATACATCTGGCAGAAAACCCAAAGAGATTTTGGTCATATTTTAAGTACACCAATACCAAGGCACAGTCTATACCTTCACTGCGGGATAGCAGCGGTAATGTTTCCGAGTGCCACTAAAGCGGAGTTACTTAACACGGTTTACCGAAATTCCAGAAGGGTTGTGACACTGTCTCAGTTGTCACAGGATTCGTGATTTCCTGTCAGGAAGGTCACAGTTCGTAGTTACTGGCGGAGAGTCATTGACTAAAACGGAAGTTATTCTGGCTTTCCCCACCTAGTATTATAGGCCCCCCCGCTTTTCCTAATCTATATAAACGATTCAGGACACAATTTGAGCAGTCCTCCTAGATTGTTTGCGGATTATGTTGTCATTTACCGTCTCGTAAAGTCATCATAAGATAAAAACCAACTGCAGAGTGATTTAGACAAGATATCTGTATGGTACGAAAAGTGGCAATTGACTTTATATAATGAAAAGTGTGAAGTCATCCACATGAGTACTAAAAGGAATCCGTTAACTTTGGATTACACGATAAATCACACAGATCGAAAGGCTGTCAAATACTTAAGGATTACAAGTACTAATAACTTAAACTGGAACGATCACATAGATCTTGTTGTGGGAAAAGCAAACCAAAGACTGCGTTTTATTCACAGCATAGAGACTGCTTACGCCATGTTTGTCCCCCCTTCTTCTGGAGTATCGCTACGCGTTGTGGCACCCACACATGATAGGACTGACGGAGGACATCGAAAAAGTCCAAAGAAAGGCGGCTCGTTTTGTATTCTCGCAAAATAGGGGAGAGGGCGTCATGGATATGATAAGCGAGTTGAGGTTTTAATAGCAAAGCCGTTTTTCGTTGCGGCAGGATCTTTTCACGACATTTAGATCACCAACTTTTTCCTCCGAATGCGAAATATTTTGTTGGCACCCACCTAAATACGGAGAAATGACCATGGTAGTAGAATAAGAGAAATCAGAGCTCGCACAAAAAGATTTAAATGTTGATATTTTTCGATGCGCTGTTGGAGGGTGGAACGATAGAAGAATAGCTTGAAGATGGTTCGATGAACTCTCAGCGAGGCAGTTAATTATGAATTGCGTAGTACGAGGTGCATTCAAGTTCTGGGGCCTCAGAGTTTTTTTTCTCCGGACTGGAAAGAGATAGAAACATGCTCATTGTTTTAAAATGAGGCCGCGTTCATTGTCAATACGTCCCAGAGATGGCAGGACCGTACGGCAGATGGAATTTTACCGCCAGCGGCGAGAATGAGAACTGTTTTAAATACTTAAAATGGCGACGTTTTCCTTACTTGAGCAGCGTGCAATCATTCGTTTTCTGAATTTGCGTGGTGTGAAACCAATAGAAATTCATCGACAGTTGAAGGAGACATGTGGTGATGGAGTTATGGATGTGTCGAAAGTGCGTTCATGGGTGTGACAGTTTAATGAAGGCAGAACATCGTGTGACAACAAACCGAAACAACCTCGGGCTCGCACAAGCCGGTCTGACGACATGATCGAGAAAGTGGAGAGAATTGTTTTGGGGGATCGCCGAATGACTGTTGAACAGATTGCCTCCAGAGTTGGCATTTCTGTGGGTTCTGTACACACAATCCTGCATGACGACCTGAAAATGCGAAAAGTGTCATCCAGGTGGGTGCCACGAATGCTGACGGACGACCACATGGCTGCCCGTGTGGCATGTTGCCAAGCAATGTTGACGCGCAACGACAGCATGAATGGGACTTTCTTTTCGTCGGTTGTGACAATGGATGAGACGTGGAAGCCATTTTTCAATCCAGAAACAAAGCACCAGTCAGCTCAATGGAAGCACACAGATTCACTGCCACCAAAAAAATTTCGGGTAACCGCCAGTGCAGAAAAAATGGTGGTGTCCATGTTCTGGGACAGCGAGGGCGTAATCCTTACCCATTGCGTTCAAAAGGGCGCTACGGTAACAGGTGCATCCTACGAAAATGTTTTGAAGAACAAATTCCTTCCTGCACTGCAACAAAAACGTCCGGGAAGGGCTGCGTGTGTGCTGTTTCACCAAGACAACGCACCCGCACATCGAGCTAACGTTACGCAACAGTTTCTTCGTGATAACAACTTTGAAGTGATTCCTCATGCTCCCTACTCACCTGACCTGGCTCCTAGTGACTTTTGGCTTTTTCCAACAATGAAAGACACTCTCCGTGGCCGTACATTCACCAGCCGTGCTGCTATTGCCTCAGCGATTTTCCAGTGGTCAAAACAGACTCCTAAAGAAGCCTTCGCCCCTGCCATGGTTTCATGGCGTCAGCGTTGTGAAATGTGTGTACGTCTGCAGGGCGATTACGTCGACAAGTAACGCCAGTTTCATCGATTTCGGGTGAGTAGTTAATTAGAAAAAAAATCGGAGGCCTTAGAACTTGAATGCACCTCGTAGTCACGTAGATGTACGTAAAAGGCCTTTATTAGACCCATTTTCGAATACGCTGCGCCTGTATTGATGGTTGACCATAATCAAGCAAAAAGATTGTTCATCACTGAAAGAAGAATCTTAAGGGAAGCAAAAGATCCATCACACATACGCCAAACCTTATACAAAATAGCAAACATAAAACATTTAAGACGTAGACTCATCGAATTTACTAGTAGAATTTCATTGAATAGCCTAAGCACTATTACACTGACGACGGAAATATTTAACGATAAAATCTTTAATTTCAGTTTTGCAAGATTTTAGTACACTTACTCGCCATATACGAGTACTGTAGCACAGTGCGTGAGGGAAACAAACCAAGAACACAACGAAATTTACCTGGAAACGGGACCAGCCAGCAATATCAACCTGCTCTTGTAACAAAACCCAAGATAGACAAATCTACTGTTTGAGAAATAATCCCAGGTCAGCTTTTAGTGTGGTTAAATGGTTCAAATGGCTCTGAGCACTATGGGACTTAACATCTGAGGTCATCAGTCCCCTAGAACTTAGAACTACTTAAACCTAACTAACCTAAGGACATCACACACATCCATGTCCGAGGCAGGATTCGAACCTGTGACCGTAGCGGTCACCCGGTTCCAGACTGTAACGTCTAGAACCGCTCGGCCACCCCGGCCGGCGCTTTTAGTGTGGTTTCCCTCCCCTGTAAGGTGAATGTTGGGATTATAATTTATCCCTTCAAATCAAAACCAGCAAAAAAGTGAAACGGCAATACATTAAAATTGTTGTTTCTCATGATCAGAAAATAAATGGTTCCAAAACAGAAAAAATGAAACCTTGGGTTGAAACGAGCATAAGCTCTCTCATCAGCTCATTTTCTCCCTTCAGGATTGAGTATGAAAGATACCAAAATGAGGTTAAAAATGACAACGTAAATAACATAAATTGTGTGTCATTTTACTCGCGTTGTTCATAACAACCATTAACTCAATCAACAAGGACGACACATCCCTACAAGGAGCTTGTCATTGGTAACGTGTGGGTGTGCCGTAATGTGACATAGAATCTTGTAGAGCCAAAAGTGGAGCACAACGTCTTTAAAAAACAACTTGACGAAATTACTGCACGCCGTTCATGCTGGATTGTAATGGAAACTGCAACTGTTTATGAAATAAAGACAAAACGAGTACCGGCATCGTCATTGTTGTTTTCTTCAAACACGTTTCGAGGGCTTACACCTTCATTTTCTGATGATCGGTGCATTACTTGACAATTTGAATGTACATTACGAGCTTACATTGCGGATTGAATATAGACACAACATACATATATTAATTGTTCGTATAAACATTTTTAAACATAAGAACATACACCGGTATACTTGGGAAGGCAGGGGAACCAGATCTGTCATTGACTGTATAATAACAGATCAGGAATTCAGGAAGGCTGTGAGGGACACACGTGTCTTCAGGGGATTCTTTGATGACACTGATCATTATTTAATCTGCAGTGAAACTGGGATTTTGAGGCCGAAAGTGCAGGAGGTCAGGTCCATATGTAGGAGGATAAGAGTGGAGAAACTTCAGGATAAGGAAATCAGGCACAAGTACATAACAGCGATCTCAGAAAGGTACCAGTTAGTTGAATGTAGTCAATTACAGTCATTGGAAAAGGAATGGACAAGGTACAGGGACACAGTACTAGAAGTGGCTAAAGAATGTCTTGGAACAGTAGTGTGTAAAAGTAGGATGAAGCAAACAGCTTGGTGGAATGATACAGTCAAGGCAGCCTGTAAAAGGAAAAAGAAGGCGTATCAAAAATGGCTACATACCAGAACCCAGGTAGACAGAGAAAGTTATGTTGAAGAAAGAAACAAAGCCAAACAGATAATTGCAGCATCTACGAAGAAATCGTGGGAAGACTTTGGAAACAGGTTGGAGACTATGGGGATTAGAACTGTCTGCCGGACTGGACCCGAACCTAGTATCTTTGCCTTTCGCGAGCAAGCTTTCTGCCGATTGAGCTCCCCAAGCAAGACTCACGACCCGTCCTCATAGCTTTACTTCCACCAATACATCACCTCGCAGCTTCTGAACTTGTTAGTATCCCGGTCTGGTCCACAGTTTTTATCTGACAGGAAGTTTCATATCTGCACACAGTTTGTACCAGAGTGAAAAACCATTCTGGAAGCATCCTCCAAGCTATGGCTAAGCCGTGTCTCAGCAATATCGTTTTTTTTTTCAGGTGTGTTAGTCCTACAAGTTACACAGGAGAGTTTCTGTGAAGTTTGGAAAGTAGGAGAGGGATAATGGCAGAAGTAAAGCTGTGAGAAAGTACAGTGAGTCGTCCTTGGATAGCTCATTTGGTAGACAATTTGCCCGTGAAAGGCAGAGTCGTGGATCGAGTCGCATTTATCCTGCCGGGAAGTTACAGCTTTGCTAATGTTTATCGTGTGTGGCTTGAGTGCCATATTACGATAACAAGTGACACATAAAAACTACTTGTAATATGCAGTGAAAAGAAGGGCAAGGCAGACTACTGGCTACAATCAGAAAAATAAATCATCATCTAATCCACTGATCTACCAGAAACTGGGTGTATAAGCTCTCGAAACGTCTCCATGAAGAAAATAAAAATGACTTCCATGATTATTATTTATTGTCCGCCGCTCATGGTATGATAGCGTCACTTCCTCTATCTTGCGTGGTCTTGAGTTTGATTCACTTATGGGTCGGAGATTTGTCTCTGCATCCCCTCTAATCTCCTTCTCTTTTCCCCTCACCCATCTTCTCCCACCTCCCCCATCTTGTCCCACCTCACCCATCTTGTCCCACCTCACCCATCTTGTCCCACCTCACCCATCTTGTCCCACCTCACCCATCTTGTCCCACCTCACCCATCTTGTCCCACCTCTTTCCACATCTTGTCCCCCATTTCGCCTATTGTTTCCTCCATCTCTCTCTTCTCTTTTCTATTTGTCTCTCACTTGTTTCTCCCCCCCCTCTCTCTCTCCATCCATCCCTCTCTCTCTCTCTCTCTCTCCTCATTTCTTCTGTTCTCTCTTACATCCCTTTTGTCACACAAACACACACACACACACACACACACACACACACACACCCCCCTTCTCTCCAAACCCTTTCCCTACACATACTGCTGACATATATTGAATTTTGGATCACATTACTGATGTGACACGTTGATGTAGTGTACCCTTCCAATGCCTTTGATGTGTGCTGCCTTCAGATAATCATTTCCTAGTTGTTTAGGAAGACCCAAACTGTGTTAGTATGAACGGTACCCTCTTGTGCCTGCCAGCCCGCCCCTAGTGACGCCCTGCTGTTGTCGCAGGAGCTGCAGAATGAGGTGGGCGCGCTGCTGGAGTTCCGGGACCTGGTCATGGAGACGTTCCCGCACCTGCGGCAGAAGCTGGCGGCCAGCGAGCGCGGCGGCTCCTCGTCGTCGTGCTGCACCAGCACCGCCTCCTCCACGGCGGCCACGCTGCCGCCGGCGCACCTCCACCAGCTGCACCACGCCGCCGCCTCCGCCTCCAGCGCCGCCTCCGCCTCCGCCAGCCCTTCCGGCGCCGCCTCCCGGCACCGCCCGCCGGCTGCAGACTGGGAACCGGGCGTGCGCGTGCGTCGCAAGCTGCTGCACGGCGCCGCGCACCACAAGGAGATCACAGGTAACTGCCTGCTCACTGTAGCGGCGATTTACATCCTCGTTAATTTTAATTCTCAGTTATACGAGGGTTGTAACTTAAATAGCGGCAAGTACTTATTCACAACCGATACAAAAGAGTTACTTGTTTGCACCTGTTACTGTCCCACAGAGTAGTCACCAGCGTTGTGTAGAACCCGTTGCCAGCGATGTGGAAGGCGTAGTATACTTTTAGTAGAGCTAATTCATTACGTTCCTCCACTTAATGCACAGTATTACTGTTCGTTTTTGGAGTAACACCTGCGGCCAGCTTTGCAAAAGAAGCGGCGACACTGTCTGCGCAACCCACCCATCATTTTGCACGACAATGCGCGGGAACATACAGCGCAAGCTGTGACTGCTCTGTTCGGCGCGACCGCTACGGTCGCAGGTTCGAATCCTGCCTCGAGCATGGGTGTGTGTGATGTCCTTAGGTTAGTCAGGTTTGAGTAGTTCTAAGTTCTAGGGGACTGATAACCAAAGAAGTTGAGTCCCATAGTGCTCAGAGCCATCTGAACCATCGAGTACTGTAGCATACTCCCCGGACTTAAGTCCTTGTGACTTTGATTTGATTCCGAAGATGAAGGAACCGCTTCGTGGCATTCGCTTCAGAACTGTTCAAGAGAATCGACAGGCAGTAGACCTCTCCATTCGCACCATCAACACAACAAGCTCTGCTAACGGTATACTACGCCTTCCACATCGCTGGCAACGGGGTCCACACAACGCTGGTGACTACTTTGAAGGACAGAAACAGGTGCAAACATGTAACTCTTTTGTATCGTTTGTGAATAAATAGTTGCCACTATTTAAGTTCCAACCCTCGTATATGCTTCAAGCGGTGGTCGGAGGCGTGTTTCCGTGCGTAACGTTTCGTCTCCCAATGTTGATACATCATCAGAGGCCAGAAAGAGTTTATTAGTTCATTTTCCAACTCGGCAAAATCTAAAATCAACTAACGAAACCTTTGTAACCTCTAAATCTGTCTGCAGTATAAGGAGACGAAGCTTTAGGCACAAAACGTGCTTTACACCGAGGCCTTACGCTCGTATAATGAAAATCACCGATGACGTAAATACCGACCACGAAACCGTCCATTCTATGAACACAACTTAGTTTGTTGTTAGTCTCCGTGAAAGGAGAGGTAGATTGTAATACTATTATACTTTGCCTGCTGAAAGAGGAAATTGGGTTTCTGAGTGCTTGCCTGAAGGACACTGAATGTATTATGCAGACACTGTAGAAACAAGACATTGTATAAATCATTGGTATACAAATATATGCCTCGACCGGCAAAAATAGCGACATTAAAAAGCAATCCTACCATGTGTATGAATCACAAAGTTAGAGGATAGGTGATACGGACAACTTTACGTATGGTAGTTTGGAATGGTACAGGACGCTTGCTCGGATAGCCGAAGTATTTAAGATGACCGTTCGCGATAACCGGGAATCCCGGTTTGTGTCCCAGTCCGGCACAACTTTTTATGTATCATAATAAAATGCACAGCCGACGTCAATACGTGTTCGCAGTTCGCGAATCCACTACCTAACGCCTAATTAAGTAGCCGCCCACCGCTTTTATATAGTCAGAAACGTTTCTTCGCTATTATAACTGACGTAAGATTATGGTGCGCACATTGTTTCACACACTCTGCAGTCGCAACGTGACCACCAGACTGCTTCTTTAACGGTCGAGCCGCAGCAGTTGCAAGAGCGATTCGATGACGCGATAGTTGACTGCCGAGATGTTCGAGTGACAGTAGATTCGTTGCGTTGCATGCAGTCAACAGCCAGCTTCCACTACCAGGCGCTCCGGTGGGCACTTCGGGGAAATACACTCCTGGAAATGGAAAAAAGAACACATTGACACCGGTGTGTCAGACCCACCATACTTGCTCCGGACACTGCGAGAGGGCTGTACAAGCAATGATCACACGCACGGCACAGCGGACACACCAGGAACCGCGGTGTTGGCCGTCGAATGGCGCTAGCTGCGCAGCATTTGTGCACCGCCGCCGTCAGTGTCAGCCAGTTTGCCGTGGCATACGGAGCTCCATCGCAGTCTTTAACACTGGTAGCATGCCGCGACAGCGTGGACGTGAACCGTATGTGCAGTTGACGGACTTTGAGCGAGGGCGTATAGTGGGCATGCGGGAGGCCGGGTGGACGTACCGCAGAATTGCTCAACACGTGGGGCGTGAGGTCTCCACAGTACATCGATGTTGTCGCCAGTGGCCGGCGGAAGATGCACGTGCCCGTCGACCTGGGACCGGACCGCAGCGACGCACGGATGCACGCCAAGACCGTAGGATCCTACGCAGTGCCGTAGGGGACCGCACCGCCACTTCCCAGCAAATTAGGGACACTGTTGCTCCTGGGGTATCGGCGAGGACCATTCGCAACCGTCTCCATGAAGCTGGGCTACGGTCCCGCACACCGTTAGGCCGTCTTCCGCTCACGCCCCAACATCGTGCAGCCCGCCTCCAGTGGTGTCGCGATAGGCGTGAATGGAGGGACGAATGGAGACGTGTCGTCTTCAGCGATGAGAGTCGCTTCTGCCTTGGTGCCAATGATGGTCGTATGCGTGTTTGGCGCCGTGCAGGTGAGCGCCACAATCAGGACTGCATACGACCGAGGCACACAGGGCCAACACCCGGCTTCATGGTGTGGGGAGCGATCTCCTACACTGGCCGTACACCACTGGTGATCGTCGAGGGGACACTGAATAGTGCACGGTACATCCAAACCGTCATCGAACCCATCGTTCTACCATTCCTAGACCGGCAAGGGAACTTGCTGTTCCAACAGGACAATGCACGTCCGCATGTATCCCGTGCCACCCAACGTGCTCTAGAAGGTGTAAGTCAACTACCCTGGCCAGCAAGATCTCCGGATCTGTCCCCCATTGAGCATGTTTGGGACTGGATGAAGCGTCGTCTCACGCGGTCTGCACGTCCAGCACGAACGCTGGTCCAACTGAGGCGCCAGGTGGAAATGGCATGGCAAGCCGTTCCACAGGACTACATCCAGCATCTCTACGATCGTCTCCATGGGAGAATAGCAGCCTGCATTGCTGCGAAAGGTGGATATACACTGTACTAGTGCCGACATTGTGCATGCTCTGTTGCCTGTGTCTATGTGCCTGTGGTTCTGTCAGTGTGATCATGTGATGTATCTGACCCCAGGAATGTGTCAATAAAGTTTCCCCTTCCTGGGACAATGAATTCACGGTGTTCTTATTTCAATTTCCAGAAGTGTAGTACCTTTAAGGCCAATTTCAGTGAGATTCTGGGTCTGCCAAAAGCGTTGTCACAAAGTATCATTCATAGCTCTGTAAGCACAAAATTAATATGAGAACGAGATCGAAAGACCCTAAAACAGTGTGCAGTATTGCCATGTAGGCGTACTCGGATAACTTACTCGGCATCAGATAAGCCAGATAGTGTGTGGAATGGATTTCGTTGCTAACGAGATGGAGGTGTAATGTAGGTGTAACCAGAATTATTGGACCCATTTGGTGTACCGAATACGGCAGCAAGGCCGTGAACTGTCTACATGGGATTAATGATTTCGCAGGTAATTGTGCAAGTACCTGACACATTCTCAATTTTAAGTCATGAATTTATCAGATCTGAGGTACTATGAAGTCGTAGTGTCTAATATGGGGTCTCCATTGTATCCGAAGTGGAGGGAAGGATATCAATTTGTACATAGGCAAATGGAATGACATACAGCAGTCAATCACTCTTACGAAGACTGCGAAAAATATAAGCCGTGATCTGTTTCTGTTTAAGGTTCTGTATCCCAGTCGGTAGAAACGGAATTCTTATAGGGTCACTTTGTTGTCAGTTTGGTCTGCTTGTCCGTTAAGACCCCTTTATCTCAGGAATGGGCAGAGGTATCTAGTTTGAATTTTGGCAGATACTGAGGTCTACATAAGGTCCCTTCGCGATGAAAAAAAAAATTAAGGTTTCAACTCAGTGCAGTGAAAAGAGACGACCAACTCACTCATCAAAACCTGTAGATCAACTATCTGTATACATAATTAAGTTTGTATGGAGCCCTCAGAGCGCGAGCTCTACTCGCTTTTGTCCAGTTTTTTATTCATTTTTGGCAAGATTGTGTGTCGTATATCGCAAACATCACCTACGAAGCAGTGACAATAACTATTCCTGCTCGAAGGATACTAGCTGTTCAGTGTGAGCTTTCAAGAGAATTCGTGTGCTGCTTACTGTAGTGAGGTGTGGAAGACAGTTTAGCGGTCCATAAGTTTCTGACATGTGCTGCATTTTTGACGATATAGCAGATCAGGCAAGTTGTAGTACTGCTGCAGCAACCCTTTACGCATTACCATAGCATGTTAATTAGGCAGAGGAAAGAACATTTCTTACTGAAAATGGTTTTTCCCGTCACGCAAAAGCGCTAAAAATAATCACATGGTCTCCTAGGACTGTAAGCACTTCTTGGTATCCAGCGACTTACGTAACTGTATTAGTACTCTGAGAACTTGCCAACGATAACATATAGAACACGTGACGGCTGTCGCCGCGACCACTGCTTAACCAGAATTATTTTCCGGGCGCATTGTTTGGTGCCGTGACACCGCACGGGGCCGTTTCAGACGCAGGAATCATGGATTCGATGTAGAAGTAAACTTTTTCTCGCACCTCCATCGTAATATGGAAAGACTGGGAGCGGCCTGCGGCTAAGGTGGGTTTCTTGTTTGTGCTTCACAGGCTTGATAATTTAGCAATGTTCCATGATACACCTGGATACGGAAGAACCATTTGTCGTGACGTACTATACTCCGTTCAGCATCAGAATAAACCTGATGTAAAGAAACACAAACGCGATGATTGGTCAGAAGCCGTAGCAAACGCACACTAGTTTTGTCAGGCTCTTGGAAGTAGGCCCTACTTACGTATTAGGTATATTGTTACTAACTAACGTTAAATAAAACTTTAAAATATTCAAATGTATTAACAGCCATCAACGTTTTTCTTAATCACGCTAAAGCTGTGTAGTTTTTATTTCAAAAGCCGGCCGGTGTGGCCGTGCGGTTAAAGGCGCTTCAGTCTGGAACCGCGTGACCGCTACGGTCGCAGGTTCGAATCCTGCCTCGGGCATGGATGTGTGTGATGTCCTTAGGTTAGTTAGGTTTAATTATTTCTAAGTTCTAGGCGACTAATGACCTCAGAAGTTGAGTAGCATAGTGCTCAGAGCCATTTGAACCATTTTTTTTTTAAATTTCAAAAATCGTGTACAGTCACAGCCTCTGCACTGTTGTGCTCTGATTGTCGCGCTGTCAGTGCGCAGTATGAAAATGGCTGAGGCTGCTTGCTCTTCCGAAGTGAAACACGCGTGTGGAACACGGTTAAAAAGTGCCGAAAGGTAGTTTGTTCTTAATGTTTTTCATAAATTAACAGAGATAATCGGCTTTGAAGTTCTGCGAGGAACTGTATTAGAAACTCTGCAGACACGTTCGACGTATAGCGGAACCCGTAGCGTGATAGATTGGTAACTATCTGCAATTTATGGTTCTCTGGTACTGATCTCGCCTGAATAATTTCAATTTGAAATACCTACATCTCATAATTGTAAAATTCATCATTATTTTTATGAATAATTCACGTCTCCTTGTTTCTAATTATATACTGCACACGAAATTCCTGTTTTCAGTTCACATATAAGCTCTTAATTATCGATATATTATGAAAGACTGTTACTAAAAGATGCTTAAATTAAGAAAATGTAACTGTTTAATTTTTCAAGGCAAAAATGAAAAACCAGGTACTCTTTATTTGGACATGGTTCCCGATGTGACGGATTACGACTGAATACATGAACACCTTGTAACGGAGTCCGAGGATCAAAGCTGCAAGTATGCTATTGAGCACAAACATATTACAATTAGTGTTTCACAGAGCCACCACCGTTCATTTGAAGGCACGCTTCAGCACGTCTCCTCATCGATGTCCTTACGCGTTCAAAAATCCCAGGAGTGTTCCGAATGCGTCGACAACTGTCCATGATGCATTACCAGAGTTCAGCGATACTATCAGCAGGGCTAGAATAATATAAATATTCCCACACACAACAATCCAACGGACTGAAGTCAGCGGACGTAAGAGGCCATGCTGTTGGCGAACCACGGCCGAAACACCTGGTGTCGAAGATTCGCACCACGTATTCCAGTAGAACTACGTGAAAGTGTGCCGGTGCATCATGCATGTACCTCATAAGCATCCTTTCACCGTAAGGAACATCATGCAGATTGTCGATTCGTTTGTGTTTCAGTAAGTCAGCAGGATAGGAAATGTGACCGTACCACGAAAAACAGCTGCCCAGACTAACGGCAAATCTTCCCTAATCTCCTGCCTGAGTGGTAAGGTGCGAGTTCCCATAAACTCGAACCTGTGTGCTGTGGATGTTCTTAATACTGCCTGGGGTAAAGCATGCTTTGTCTGTAAATAACACATTAACGAGAGACCTGTTAATCATTCGCACACTGCATAAGGGTCTATTGGTACGGGTGCACCTATTCCTCTTGTTATATGCTCCATTTGGTGGTGGGTGAAACGTGTTCATCAGCAGCAGTTCTTCTCGTAATTACGCTGGCCATTGCGTCCACTTGCTCTAATACACGCTCCTTCGTGGTGTCGACACTGTTCCTTGTCTACCTGCACGTTCATGCTGGGTTTAAATGAACAGGTCTCGCGCAGATGCTGATGGGATGTAGTGAACACTCTGCTGTCTGCCTGTTTCCTCTGTGGATATGCTTTGTCTTACAACCATGCTGCATCGTATGTACAGACATTAGCAGGCCATCACATGAAATGGATATCAGCCATTTCTTCACTTGAAAATCTGTGTGGAAATGCTTGAAATGCTACTCGTACAGATTGCATTTGCCTTTCACTTTGGGAGCTGTCACCTGGAACGTACATACATAAATGGTGTTATAACATTGCCATAACTGCACTTACGCGTGCGTCGTATCCGTAGATCTGTACCTATAATAGTCCCACACCCTTTAAGTTCATCTAGCGGTGCTCACTTTCAAAGTAAGGTCCATTTGCGTCCGCATATCACTGGATCCGTTCCTTCAAGTGGTCAAGGCCTTTCTGTATATCTTTCTCCGTGAGCTGCGTGGGATCTCCGCCGTTTTAGCATTGCAACGGATCGCAAGAACTTATTTGTAGTAAACTGCTCATCTACTGCCATTGAGTAGATCGATTTTGATATTTCTTACAGCCGTAGGACATGATTTAAGGTAATACGCCATGACGAGATAGTTTCCAAGTAATGCGAGGAGTCTCATTTTGTATTCAGGCAATACATTCTCGTACAGCCGTTCATTATGGAGCGATCGCCTCTAGTGGGTAACTGGTACCAGCGTACGTTTCCTTCGCGAGTTACACGTGCCACTCTATGCTGGACTGAGACCATTTCGCATGTAGGGTCTCTTGCCGTCGACCGACGACCACTTCTCCGTGCTCCGCCTAATGCGCCGTGGACTGTCAGTATGGAGGAACGTGATCCTCCCACCTCTCCCCCATCTTTAGTGTCGGCCCTAAAAATAGCTGTTGCTAGTCGTTTTCAGAGTAGCTCCTCACGAGGCTGACTGGACACCTTTTCGCCTCATCCACCAAGGGAGAAATTTTTGGTAGTACGAGGAGTCGAACTCGAGTTCAGAGCGTGACAGGCAAACATGTTGGTCACTCAGCCCCTAAGATTGGAAGTCGCTTCTTATTACTTGACTAACTGATTATGCGGTGTCACGTGGTTATTTTTGTGTCACCCCACTGTCACCCCCTACACAACGTGTTGGGGTGAAGTATCATGGCGAATGTAACCAAACACTCAATAACTAATAAGTCGCTAATATTAATCATATTTTGTTTCCAGCCTCAGCAGCTTCCTACGTTGACGTAAGTCTTACCCTCTATGTAAGTAGTATGTGGTTTGAGAACAAAGTTTGTTGTTGTTGGACACATATTATTGCTCCCCCCCCCCCCCACACACACACACACACACACGCCTAATGCGCCGTGGACTGTCAGTATGGAGGAACGTGATCCTCCCACCTCTCCCCCATCTTTAGTGTCATCAGGACTGTTACCATTCAGCTTAGCAGTCCGGAATACTACGGACAGAATACAAATATTTATCAGTCCCCTAGGAGTGATACACTATGTGATCAAAAGTATCCGGACACGTGGCTGGAAATGACTTAAAAGTTCGTGGCGCCCTCCATTGGTAATGCTGGAATTCAGCATGGTGTTGGCCCACCCTTAGCCTTGATGACAGCTTCTACTCTCACAAGCATACGTTCAGTTAGGTGCTGGGAGGTTTCTTGGGGAATTGCAGCCCTTTCTTCACGGAGTGCTGCTTTGAGAGGTATCGATGTCGGTCGGTGAGGCCTGGCACGAAGTCGGCGTTCCAAAACATCCCAAAGGTGTTCTACAGGATTCAGATCAGGACTCTGTGCAGGCCAGTCCATTACAGGGATGTTATTGTTGTGTAACCACTCCGCCACAGGCCGCACATTGTGAATAGGTGTTCGATCGTGTTGAAAGCTGCAATCGCCATCCCCCAATTGCTCTTCAACAGTGGGAAACAAGAAGGTGCTTAAAACATCAATGTAGGCCTATGCTGTGATAGTGCCACGCAAAGAAACAAGGGATGCTAGCCCCCTCCACGAAAAACACGACCACACCATAACACTATCGCCTCCGAATTTTACTGTTGGCACTACGAACACTGGCAGATGACGTTCACCGGGCATTCTCCATACCGATACCCTGCCGTCGGATCGCCACATTCCGTACCGAGATTCGTCATTCCATACAACGTTTTTCCACTGTTCAATCGTCCAGTGTTTACGCTTCTTGCACAAAGCGAGGCGTTGTTTGGCATTTACTGGCATGATGTGTGGCTTATGAGCAGCCGCTCGACCATGAAATCAAAGTATTTCACCTCCCGCCTAACTGTCATAGTACTTGCAGTGGATCCTGATGCAGTTTGGAATTCCTGTATGATGGTCTGGATAGATGTCTGTCTATTACACATTACGACCCTCTTCAACTGTCGGCGGTCTCTGTCAGTCAACAGACGAGGTCGGCCTGTACCCTATTGTGCTGTACGTGTCTCTTAACGTATCCACTTCACTATCACATCGGAAACAGTGGACCTAGGGGTGTTAAGGAGTGTGGAAATATCGCGTACAGACGTATTACACAAGTGACACCCAATCACCTGATCACGTTCAAAGTCCATGAGTTCTACGGAGCGCCCCATTCTGCCCTCTCATGATGTCTAATGACTACTGAGGTCGCTGATATGGAGTACCTGGCAGTAGGTGGCAGCACAATGCACCTAATATGAAAAACGTATGTTTTTGGGGGTGTCTTGATACTTCCGCATACTTTTGATCAGATAGTGTATGTCATCGAAACTTGACAGTCAACGTACCAACATGGAACACTCAGGATCCAATACCAGTATTGTTGTTTCAGATAGTTTTCAGATGTAATGTCCTTCCAAATCTGTCTCCTAAAGGTACTCTGTTTATCACCCGCTCCTAATTGTCCCCCTCCCTTAGATTGTTTTTGAGACAGCAAATAATGCTCATATCACGTTTGCTTGAAATTTCTCTAGACGCCCTTGAGTGATGCTTGCATGTCATCATTTCTCCCTCCAAACAACCGCCACTGTCCGTCCGCGTTCATAGCATTTTTTACATAGATAGTTTATTATTCTTGCCAGAAGCTTAAGTACAAAAACCACTAAAATGAAATTACAGTATCACACTGTGATGACCAGCACGACTCGGGGCAGAATTGGCAACAGAGCAAGTGGGCCATGGTTTATCCTTCTTCGTAGTGGTGCCTAGTTTTTGGAGATAACATCTGGATCTCTCGGCTCTAGAGCATAACGATTGAGAGCACACCATTCAGTCAACTTCTCTTAGTGGTCAAGAGGGCGTTCTTAAGATGGTTGGGTTCACCTTTAGATTCCAAGTCATATGCGTACAAAGTTTGGCAGAAATTTCTTCTAGCGTTCTAGAGTTATACTGCACATACAACCTCCCCGGGCGTTAATTATCAACTGGCACTAAGACCATACACAAAGAGTTTCAAAGTATTTACATCACGTCATAGATGACGACTTCTGTTGCGTGGTGCATTTGGGCTATACGGCATCTGATTTTTTCTCAGGACTGGAAACACAGAAGCATGAAGCATGCGGTTTGTTTTGAAATGCGCGCATTCATTCTGAATGCATGACAGAGGTGGCAGCAATGTACAACACACACAACTCCAGTGGCAGATACTAGAGTGAGGACTACTTTTGATACTTAAAATGACGAAGTTTTCAGTACAAGAACAGCGTATAATCATTCGTTTTCTCCATTTGCGTGGTGTGACACCAAATGAAATTAATCGCCAGTTGAGTGAGACACGGTGTCATAGATATACCTAAAGTTTGTTCGTGGGTGCGTCAGTCTAAAGAAGACAACAAACCAAGACAGCCTCGGCCTTGCCCCATTTTGTCTGATGACATCAGAGAGAGAGAGAGAGAGAGAGAGAGAGAGAGAGAGAGAGGGGGGGGGTATATGTTATTTTGGGGGCTCGCCGAATGATGGATTACATTCCATCCAAAGTTGGCATTTCCGTGTGATCTATGCAGACAAACCTGCATGAAGACCTGAAAATGTGATGTCTCCTCCAGGTGGTTGCCACAAATGCTGACGTACGGCTTTCTGCCAAGCAATGTTGTCGCGTTATTATGGCAGGAATGGGACTGTCCTTTCATCGATTGTGACCTGAAACGAAGCGCGAGTCAGTTAAATGAAGAAACACAGACACACCGCCACAAAAAAGAAAAGAAAAAAAAAATTCGCGTTGTCGCCAGGGCTGAAAAAAAGACGGTAGTCATGTTCTGGGACATAGCGTTCCAAAGGGCACTGTGGTGAGAGGTGCATCCTGAGAAGATGTTTCGAAGTACAACAGGCTGTATATGTCCCATGACAACAAAGATATCCCGGAAAAATCCGAAAACTTTTTTCATCCGGGAAATACCCGCGAATTTTTTACGCTTCCTCAGAAATTTTTCATTATTTTAGTTTTCAGTTAAATTTCTGTAATTTTTACTGGCAAGAACTGATACTCTAACAAAGAATTTGACTTTAGCCCGCTACTGCAGAATAATATTGCAACAATAAAACACAAGCGAGGGAATAACACGAAAATGAAACTCTAGTTGCAAAGAAAACGCGCTATGTACAAGAAAACACATGTAGATGCTCCTTTCAGCACTGCGTATAAAACGGCCGGAAAAGACTGCCCGTGTGTCCTTTCACCACGGCTAAGCGTCAGCACGTCGGGCGAACGCGACGCTGCGGTTTCTTCATAACAACTTCGACACGATTACTTATGCTCCACGCTCACTTTGCCTGGTTCCTACCGACTTCCGACTGTTTCCAACGATGAAAGACATTCTCATTCTCCAGTGCCGCCACTGAATCAGCGGTTTTTCCAGTGGTCAAACAAGTGTCCTAAAGCAGCATTCATAGCGGCCATGGAATAGTGGCGTCGACGTTGTAAAAAAATGTGTACTGCTGCAGGGAGATTACATCAAGAAGTGAAGCAAATATCACAGTTTTCGCGTAATTATTCTGTGAGGAAAAAGAATAGGTGTTATATTCTGAATGCACCTCGTAGATGTAAAATGTTCACTGGCACTTCACGACCACTTCTAGGCATCGTTTAATTTTCATCAGGTCTGAGACGACGAGAGTTCACCGAACTCGATGGATTTACTAACAAGGTGAACTGCTTATCACCTACCGCAGTAAACTGATGGAGGTATTTCGAACAAGAAAACATGAAGACTAAGTGCCACTGAGCGGAGAAAGATATTTTAGAAGCGAGTAAGAAATTTTTAATTTTGCTCAGTCTACCGTCTTTCACGCGGAGCAGATGACTGGATCATAGGCAACACGCATTGCAAACGCGCGCCGCAGAATGCTTAGGCCGTGCCGCCTCTGAGGTGCGTAGCCATAGAGTATGTATATCTATGGAGTAAGCATATCCTACTGCGCATGTTCTCAACATCAAACCGGGCTAGTCACGTGATTTTGGGACGGTGCTGCTTGTCTACAATTTGCGGCAATAGCGAAATTTAAAGATAATACTTACTAAAGATGATACGTATTTGCCTTGTTTTATATACATTTGTTTTATGTATGTTGTTGCATGTTTGATTATTGAAGATTACGTGTATTCACCTTGTATTATATGCGTTGTTGCACTTTTGAGTATTAGAGTAACATCTATGATACAGTATTATCTTTACTACGAATGTAAAGAAGTATGTGAAAGGAGGACCTGTTACTTTTCATGCATAACTGTGAATGTCAAATTGATATGAGGCGCTTTATATATTGAAAAAATCGAGGCACGGCATTATAGTATTGTGTTGCTGAGATAATTTTTGCGACTTCATGACTAAGTGTTTACGAAACAAGTGCTTCATAAATTTGCAAGTGTGTTTGAGTAAACTGCCAGTCAGTGTATGCATATTGGTGCCATGTTCATATGCAGACAAAATTTGTACGTGATGGGTAATTTCCTCCAATTTATGCGGGTTCCCAAACCCTTGTGTGTATGTAATATTTTTGCGAGAAACAAGTTTCTTATACAGTGTCATTGTAAAGTACTTAATGAGAACAGAGATTCCACAATATGAACAAGTGCAATAGAAAACTTAAAAAAACTATTGCTGGCTTTACTTCCTATCTCTTTACCGAAAAAAAGTAAATAAACTATAAAATGAGTTATGATACTGTGGCGAAAAAGCACAAAATGAATCGCTCTTCACATCTTTCAGCTAACTTCAGTTCCTGCTATGAAATTGTTAAAATCACTGTTAAACGCGTAATCAAAGTTTCACGGTGGCTCTGAAGGTGATACAGCCTTAGCAGCGAAGTAGTAAGACTAAAAATATGGTAAGCGCTACACGGATTAAAATGCGCCGTCCCAAAATCACGTGACCTGAGATGCAGATGTTGCGGGCAGAACTGTTGTTCTACACATCCGAATGCTCACTGCATAAGTATTCATACTCTGGGTATAATCAGCACAAAAGAACACCTAGAGAGAAGTGTTAGTGAACACTTTGTCCCCAACAAATGTTTCCTATGACGTGATCTATCAGCGCTAGTCTTTGAAACATCATGCATATTCAGAGTTCCGTCAAATTGCTCAAGAGGTATCGTGGACACACACACACACACACACACACACACACACACACACACACACACACACACACACACGACGAGTCAAAACATTATGACCACCTGCTTAGTAGCTCGTTGGACCATCTTTGTAACGCAACATATCATTGATTCTACAGTTCATTGGGCAGATTTGTGGAGCTGTGTGGCACCAGGTGGCACCAGGTCTCTACGCACAAGTGACGTAATTCCCGTAAATAACTGTCCTCTGTCCGTAGCTGGTGGCTAGCGTTGCTGCCTCTGGATGCGGGGTCTCTGGTTCGATTCCCGGCCGGGTTTGGAATTTTCTCTGCCAGGGGACTGGGTCTTCGTGTTGTCCTAATCATTTCATCATCATCTTCATCATTCGTGACAGCGGCTAGATTGAGCTGTGAAAAACATTGGAGTGTGTAAAAATTGGGACTTTGTACGGGCGCTGATGACTGCGCAGTTGGGCCCCACAAACCAGTCATCATCAACTGGCCTCAGATTTGTGTACGCGATTATGGCGCTCGATAGCGACCCAGATGGTAACCATCGGATTAACATGAGCCGAATTTGGTGGCCAAGACACTAACGTTACATCACTATCATGCTCCTCGAATCACTGTAGCACGACTCTGGCTTCGAGACACGGACAGTTATACTGCTGAAAGATGACATCGTCTTCAGGGAAGACATCAATCACGAAGGGGCGCCAGATCCTGTGCAAGCGCAGGAGAATGCACATCGTAGCGCAATACTACTCCCACCAGCCTGCGTCTGGAACGCTGTGGACGTTTCGAGGAACCGTTCGCCTGGATGACGGCATTTGTGGAGACGTTCATCGACCTGGTGTAGCAAAAGAGTGATTAATTTGACGAGCGGTCACGGTTCCACTGATATGCCGTCCAGTCACGATGATCCCGAGCCCACTACAATCGTAACTGATGCCGTTGGACCAACATGTAAACACGTAGGGGGTCTTCTTGAACATAGTGTTCAACATCGATTGCTGAATGGTGTGCTCTGAAACACGTGTGCGTCCACAGGCATTGTGCTTTTTCGCCATCTATGCTACTTTACAGAGCAGACAAGCCTCCAAACCCCACATTATGTGTGTGTGCACGTCCAACCACTGAGCAGCTAGTGGTAATTTCCCTGCCCTTTTACTGCTTTCTGTAGATACTCACGACAGTACCACTTGAACATTCGACCAGCTTCGTCGTTTTTGAGATAGCCGTTCACAGGGTCTACGTAATAATACACACATCAAAAAAAACTTTTGCATCATCTTGGTTCCGAGAGTTCCGGAACCTGTACAGAAAGCTGGAACAGAGATCAACTTAAACATCATTTCCGCCCTTTTTATTGTTCATGAAAACCATACATTACATATTGTACCACCATACAGTGAGAGTTCAGAGGTGGTGGTCCAGATTGCTGTACACACTGGTACCTCTAATGCCCAGCAGCACGTCATCTAGCATTGATGGATGCCTGTATTGGCGTGGCATACTATCCACAAGTTCATCAAGACACGGTTGGTCCAGATTGTCCCACTCAAGGGCGAATCGGCGTAGATCCCTCAGAGTAGTTGATGGGTCATGTCATCCATAAACAGCCCTTTTCAATCTGTCCCAGGCATGCTCGACAGGCTTCATGTATGGAGAACATGCCGGCCACTCTAGTCGAGCGATGTCGTTGTCCTGAAGGAAGTCATTCACAAGATGTGCACGATGAAGGCGCGAATTGTCGTCCATGAAGACGAATGCCTCGCCAATATGCTGCCGATATGGTTGCACTATCGGTCGAAATATGGCATTCACGTATCGTACAGCAGTTACGGCGCCTTCCATGACCGCAAGCAGCGCACGTCGGCCCCACATAATGCCACCCCAAAACAGCAGGGAACCTCCACCTTGCTGCACTGGCTGGACATTGTGTCTAAGGCGTTCAGCCTGGCCGGGTGCCTCCAAACACGTGTCCGACGATTGTCTGGTTGAAGGCATATGCGACACTCATCGGCGATCACAACGTAATGCCAGTCCTGAGCGGTCCATTCGGTGTGTTTTAGGGTCCATCTGTACCGCGCTGCATGGTGTCGTGGTTGCAAAGACGGACCTCGCCATGGACGTCGGGAGTGAAGTTGCGCATCATGCAGCCTATTACGCTGAGTTTGAGTCGTAACACGACCTCGTATGACTGCACGAAAAGCATTGTTCAAATGGTGGCGTTGCTGCCAGGGTTGCTTATCTCAGTGGATTTCTCCATATGCAGCCAGTATCTTCCGTCTCTGCTCAGCTTAAACGCCACCAGGCGGCATGCAACGCCGCGGTGGGCAGTGATCGTAATGTTTCGGCTTATCAGTGTAGGTGTACAATACTACTCTGATTTCGTGTCATAGAAAAGGGAAGACGGAAGACTGACTTGGAACTGAATTGTTTTGGTAAAACGTTACGGTAAAATTTCACACTTTGGTTATTATTATTATTATTGGTAGTAGTAGTAGTAGTAGTAGTAGTAGTAGTAAAACACACTCTCTCTCTCTCTCTCTCTCTCTCTCTCTCTCTCTCTCTCTCTCTCTCGTTATTTGCACAAATGTCACGGTTGCTATGGGGTTGTAGGAGGCAGCGACGGAGCGTCGAGCGGCGCGACGCATCGGAAGCAGCCCAAGAGCGGCGACGGCAGCGGCACGAGCAGTGCGGGCAGCAGCGCCGTACAAGACTCTGGCTTCGGCACCGAGACCTCCTCCAGCAAGGCCGCCTCCGCAACCACCGTGCTCCCTGCCGCGCACCACCACCAGGTAACCCAGCCGCATGCTGCTGCAGTCTCGCTAAAACTGCCTGTCACTTCACGCTTAGCGCCTTGCAAGTTAAGTCCGATTGCGCTGTCAAAGTTCTTTGATCATTGTTGTTGTTGTTGTGGTCTTCAGTTCTGAGACTGGTTTGATGCAGCTCTCCATGCTACTCTATCCTGTGCAAGCGTCTTCATCTCCCAGTACCTACTGCAGCCTACATCCTTCTGAATCTGCTTAGTGTATTCATCTCTTGGTCTCCCTCTACGATTTTTACCCTCCACGCTGCCCTCCAGTACTAAATTGGTGATCCCTTGATGCCTCAGAACATGTCCTACCAACCGATCCCTTCTTCTAGTCAAATTGTGCCACAAACTCCTCTTCTCCCCAATTCTATTCAATACCTCCTCATTAGTTATGTGATCTATCCATCTAATCTTCAGCATTCTTCTGTAGCACCACATTTCGAAAGTTTCTATTCTCTTCTTGTCCAAACTATTTATCGTCCTTGTTTCACTTCCATACATGGCTACACTCCATACAAATACTTTCAGAAATGACTTCCTGACACTTGAATCTATACTCGATGTTAACAAATTTCTCTTCTTCAGAAACGCCTTCCTTGCCATTGCCAGTCTACATTTTATATCCTCTCTACTAGAGAGCTGCAACGCTCAATGTTTGACCGGTCACATCTCGCCTGTTGACGGGGGGACCGAGCCGCTCGTGTCCGGCCCCACACGACTCGGCTCGGCCACGTACTCGCCCCATGTCTGTTGTCCGGATTCCGGACACACGGCTAACCGAGCATGACCGGTCACCGCTGACGTCTCACCTCGCCTCGCCCCGGCTCGCTGCACTGTACTGTACTGTACAAATCCAACGCCACTCTGTCTCTCAAAAATGGTTCAAATGGCTCTGAGCACTATGGGAGTTAACTTCTTAGGTCATCAGTCCCCTAGAACTTAGAACTACTTAAACCTAACTAACCTAACGACATGAAACACATCCATGCCCGAGGCAGGATTCGAACCTGCGACCATAGCGGTCTCGCGGTTCCAAACTGAAGGGCCCAGAACCGCTCGGCCACTTCGGCCGGCCCTCTCTCTCTCTCTCTCTCTCTCTCTCTCTCTCTCTCTCTCTCTCTCTCTCTCTCTCCCCCTCCCCTCTTTTCTCTTTTACACACACACACACACACACACACACACACACACACACACACACACACACACACACACACAAGCAATGTATTTATCTCTGTCGCTCTCTGTTTTGATACAGAAGTAACGTTTCCAAGAACGGGTACGTGACACAGCGAAATTCATAAAGCACTTGCAAAATAAAATGATGTTTCAATACAATCGCGGGCAGAAGACGAGTCTCATTTCCAAACAGGAGATATATTTTTCCTTTCATTAATAGAAAACATTAAATAAGTGCTGTCCCTGTAATCTAGAAGACAACCGTCTTCATAAAGAAAGCATACAAAGAACATTAAACATTTACAGACGTACCTTATCATACTTTTCACTTGTTTGCAACAGAAACAAAATTATAGTTATTGCTGATCAGCAGTAAATCACTAACGCGTTCCGGATTTAATTGGCTGCGGCGATTTGTTAGTAACAAGCCGGCTTTATTTCACTAGGTGCGCTTGTTGCTGGCATACATAAAATATGTTTTGCAAATGCAGCCAGGCCTAGCAGATCTGTTTCATGTCTGCTCCACCACTTTAAGATGTCATCATCATCATCTCCGAGGTGCATTAAAATGTAGAGATCTACTTCACCTGCTGCGGATGATTTGTTGTTCCTCCGTTCCTTGAAACGATCTCTCTTTCTGGGTGGTGATGAGACAGTACTTGAAGGATCTATGATAATAAACAAAAGAGACAAATAATACAGAACTCATGTGGAAATCATCGAAACGTTCCCATAAAAACGAGGTGTAATAGTATACGAATTATAACATTCCCGTTTCTCTATAATACACTATCCGCTAACTATGCAAAAATGATTATGTTAATGATTGCATGTTGTACCTGCGTAAGTAGCACACATTTGTCGCACATTGCTAAGAATTTCCTGCTTTTCATTTATTTCAAGCATATTAAGATCACTGAAAGACGGCCAAAGAAACGTAGCAATTTTATGTCTGGAAGTGATCACAGTCTCCGGACAAACTAAAGTCAAGGCCCGATTTTTAATCCTATGTACCTCCTGTTAAAAAATATACATGTGTTAGTATACATCAATTACGCTAGTTAATTATAAATCTATCGCGTATCATAATGAAACAGTGATTTTAACTGCAGTAATTATTCACCTGACAGTCAGTGTCATTGACACTGCAAATGTGTTGCAGTTTCTGAAACCAAAGAAAAACTAACTGGATTGTCGGTTCTTTTTCGCCTTCTAATTCGTCTGTGGCCTCTTTAAATGGTCTCAGAAAACGCGCAGTTTTTCCTGTAAGCTCATTATCATATCCTTGCAGTCTGTAAGCGGAGTCCTTTTCCGTCAGCAAAGCAGTAACTTTGTTATACTGAGTGTGTAAGGATTCCAGCATAGCGTACAAGCTGTTCCAGCGTTTGCAGACCTTCTGTTTCAACGATGATTTCAAAGACGAGCAGAGGCCACTTTTCTTAATGTACCTTACAATGCATTTTGCAGTATTTATTGTTGATGCGATGTTCGGGCCATGATTTAACAAGAAGTTATCTTCATCGAAAGTATGACTACGTGCTGTGTTTATACAATGAGCAGCACAAGGAATCCTTTCCTGATTTTCCAAAGCCTTTATTACATTGGCACCCTGGTCGGGGACAAAAACAAAACTGCGCAACATGTCCGGCGAAATGTCCCAATTAGCCATCCTCTCTTCAGTTTCTTTCATAATACTTACTCCCGTCTTCTTAACGTCCGGGAATTTTGTTGTAAATAAAACATTGTTCACAAGAGACCAATCTGTGTTATGTGATGTGTTGTAAGCGTCAAATAGTGCACCTGATTATGCGAATCAGTCCACATATCATCGGTCGCAGCACATTTTTTATTAATAACAGAAGGCATTATGCTGTTTCGTATTGCATCAGCTTGTTCTTTGACATCTCTGCTTATAGTCGAGGGATGTGGCAAGACATCTGTCACGTTAACTTCTCCATAATGCGCATCTAGATGTATTAATTCTTGCCCTAGTTCTCTGAAACCTTCACCGGAAAGAGCATTAAAAGGTCTCATATCTTTAGCACACATTGCAACACACTTTGCTGTAATACTATTTTTTATTACTGCCGGTATCCCTGAAGAAGCTGTATCTTTGTGAGCTTTCTTGCAACTGTGTTTCCTTAAAAGAGTGGTTCCCGACTGGAAACATAATAATGTGGAGCAGTTTATACACGATACGTACCCAGTAGACGCACTGTTTTCCTCTACAACCAACAGAAATGTACTCCATACTTGGCTTTTTAGACCTTCCCGTTTCTTCATTGTGTAAACATTGGTTTCGATCTTATGTCTTACTGCACTGGCTTCCTCGCGCTGCATGATTACACACCACAAATGAGAAGCCCGTACTGGCTGCAGTCTCACACGGATAATGAGACGTGTACTGTGTTCGAAGTTACGTGCTACGGATTCGGTCACGGCTTCTATGCTCGGTCACTAGAACTAGTGCAGGCAGCCTATCCATTTAAGGTGTGCTCGCCCCACATCGTATTTTGTGCTCGCTTACTCGGTCATGCAGGACTCTACTCTCTACTTCGACCATCATCAGTTATTTTGCTCCCCAAATAGCAAAACTCATCTACTACTTTGTCTCATTTCCTAATCTAATTTCCTCAGCATCACCCTAGTTAACTCGACTACATTCCATTATCCTTGTTTTGCTTTTGTTGATGTTCATCTTATACCCTCCTTTCAAGACACTGTCCATTCCGTTCAACTACTCTTCAAAGTCCTTTGCTGTCTCTGACAGAATTACAATGTCATCGGCGAACTTCAAAGAACCCTCCGATTCCATATTCTGCTAACAGTCATTGGATCTCGACCAACGCGAGCAGCAATGTCGCGATATGATAAACCGCAATCGAGATAGGCTACAATCCGACCTTTATCAAAGTGGGAAACGTGATGGTACGTATTTCTCCTCCTTACACGAGGCACCACAACAACGTTTCACCAGGCAACGCCAGTCAACTGCTGTTTGTGTATGAGAAATCGGTTGGAAACATTCCTCATGTCAGCACGTTGTAGGTGTCGCCACCTTGTGTGAATGCTCTGAAAAGCTGATCATTTGCATATCGCAGTATCTTCCTCCTGTCGGTTAAATTTCGCGTTATCTTCGCGGTGTAGCAATTTTAATGGCCAGTTGTGTATATTCTGTACCTCATCATTAATTACGTGATCGACCCATCTAGTCTTCAAAATTGTTCGGTAGCACATTGCAAAAGCTTCTACTCTCTTCTTGTTTAAACTGTTTATCGTCCATGTTTTACTTCCATCCATGGCTACACTCCAGACAAATACCCATCATCAGTTTTACTGCCCAAATAGCAGAATCATCTACTACTTTAATTGTTTCATTTCTTAATTTAATTCCCTTAGCATTCGACTACATTTCATTATCTTCGTTTCGCTTTTGTTGATGTACATCTTGTATTCTCCTTTCAAGACACTGTCCATTCCGTTCAAAATCTCTTCCATGTCCTTTGCTTTCTGTGACAGAAATACAATGTCATCGGCAAACCTCAACGTTTTTATTTTTTCTTCCTGAATTTTAATTCTTACTTCAAACTTTTCTTTTGTTTCCTTTACTGATTGCTCAGTTTACAGATTGAATAACATGGGCTATAGACTACAGCCCTGTCTCACTCCCTTCTCAGCCACTGCTTCCCTTTCATGCCTTTCGACCCATGCCGTCTGGTTTCTGTACAAGTTGTAAATAGTGGTTCGCTCCATGTATTTTATCCTTGCTATCTTCAGAATTTCAAACAGCGTATTGCATTCAACACTGCCAAAAGCTTCTCTAAGTCCACAAATGCTGTAAATGTAGGTTTTCCTTTCCTTAACCTATTTTCTAAGCCGTAGGTTCAGTATTGCCTCACGTGTTCAGTATTGCCTCACGTGTTCCTACATTTCTCCGAAATCGAAACTGATCTTCCCCGAACTCTGCTTTTACCAGTTTTTTCATTCTTCTTTTCCATTCTTTAATTTAGAAGATGTATTTACAATTTTATGCGTAATATTACGACGGCTGACCTGATCGTCTTCCTCAGGTCTCACGAGCCATGAATTTAGAGGTACTTCGGTTACTCCAGACCGACTGTTTTCACTATCGTTTCTTGTCGTCTTCGTCGTCATGTTCATGCGCTGCTGGAAAAAGGCTCTTCCATACTTACTCACCCTTATGAATCCGAATGTTTCCTGGTTGCTGCCTGGTGTCGTTTACCTACCTCGTCACCCAGGTAGTTTCGTATCGTGGAACGCTTGCAGATAAGTTCCTTCCCTGAATTTATCTAGACAATAGCGTTTGCCCCATCATTTCTGTTCCAGTTTTGTAACAACTGCGACAGCATCGCAGATTCATGTCTTTAACGTCGCCGTCTTACTTCTGTTCCACTCCCTTATTGTCATCTCAAATTGCTTCTATCCGTTATCCGATGTTAACTGAATGGTTTGCACACTTACGATACCTATCTCATTGCCGTAGATTAGAAGCATGTGTACGTAATGGTAAAAGCTCCTCTTTTCAGGCACACTGGAAACTTAAATTCTGAATGCTGTGTTCTACTCTCCTAGTGAAATGCAAGGAAGATTTTTTTCCTTTTGTTTGTTTATTGCTGTATCAATCGCTTGTGAGTACGCTAATTGATTAGCTTTCATATTCGCTTGAATAAATTTTGATTCAGCTCTTACTAATGACTCAGTTCCTGTATACCACCAGTTAGTCTTTCGTAATGAGTTACCCAATTAACCTGTTACTTTGTAACTGTATCCCTTTTTCTCCACCGAGCGAGGTGGCGCAGTGGTTAGACACTGGACTCGCATTCGAGAGGACGACGGTTCAATCCCGCGTCCGGCCATCCTGGTTTAGGTTTTCCGTGATTTCCCTGAATCACTCCAGGCAAATGCCGGGATGGTTCCTCTGAAAGGGCACGGCCGACTTCCTTCCCAATCCTTCCCTAATCCGATGAGACCGATGACCACGCTGTCTGGTCTCCTTCCCCAAACAAACAACCAACCAACCAACCAACATTTTTCTCCTTTCCTTTCCTGCGTTTCATTTGATTAAATTTTTTGTTGTAACCTTCTTGACATCAATAAATTTCCTATAAAGTGTTTATCCATACTCATTATTTCCTCCTGTAACGTCGTTTACAATACGCAGGTGGCAAACTATGTAGTGTCGATTTCGAAGACCAGTTTGTTCTTTGCACAGTAAAAGTCTGATGACTTTTTAAGCCACGTTAACATTATGTTAAAACATCTTACATACTACCGAGGAGAGGCTGCTGGTACAATATACTTACGTATTGCTTAAGACATAGGACTTAAATTTGCGGGGTTCAGTTCCCCATCCAACCTTTCAGATTTAGTTTTTCTATGGTTACCGTAAGTCGGTGAAGAAGGTGGAACGCAGGATGGTTTATTTGTAAGGGCAGGGACGACTTCTTTCCCCGTTCTTGTACGGTCCGAGCTTGTGCCCCGTGTCTAATGAGCTCGTTGTTGATGTGAAGTGAAACCCTAACTTTCTTTCCTTTTAATGAACTGCTTAGCTTTTGGCGTCGTCTAGTCTTCTTTCGTGTTATCGCGTCTGGTCAGAAATACGTGAAGACTATTCAGGAAGTGTGCTGCAGACAAGGTTACGTCACCTATTGCATAGAGCACACAGGTAACGTTCACATTCCAGTTAAACAGTAACCGAGAACAGATGGGACACCCAATGGAACTCATGGACTTCGGATATAATCGGGCCACTGGGTACCACTGGCATAAGAGATAACGATCTTCATGAAACCTTTGCAGGACGATTATTTCCGGAATTACCGCGAAGAAAACCGCCCAACATTAACTGGAGGATCCCAGAATGTAACTTTCGGAAAAGCCCATGCGTTGAGAGAACTTTTTTGAGAACATAAGTAATTCCCAATTACACAGCTGGTTTTTAGGTACATTTGTTGCGCTTTTGCAATACATTTTCTGTAATTTTTTCGGCCTTACCATCTGCAGTTCGTCGTCCTTCTTTACATTGTGTTTTTGTGCTGCGCTTTCTCTTTATTGTTCGTGATTTTTAAATTTAATTACTTTTTCGCTTCCGCGTGCTTGTACCTGCGAATGTTCTTTTCCGGGAAGTTTACTGCGTACTGGACTACGTTTCCGACACACAACGTCAGACATACCAAGTTCTCCTTAAAGTTCCTCCAGGTTAAACTAGAATTCCTCTTAGAACAGACGAGTCAGTCAATGCTGGAAGTTTGAGTAACGGAAAGTGCGTCAGGCATTCGTTATCAGCAAGTTGCTTACACGTTCCACAGATATCGAGAACTAGAGGAAACTTGTGTGTAAGTATACTGTTCCCTTTTAGAAGCGTACTAGCTTTACCTGCACAGTAGATTTTAATAAGTTATGTTCCAGCGTCTTTCAGTTCCATCTGAAACGAAGACAGAAGTTATGAAGATTTATTTTTGTAGTATCGTAATTGTGGATGTTCCTGTGGTTTCAGATGGCAATAGTCCGCAGCTCGTAATCTAGTGGCTAGCGTTGCTGTCTCTGGATCACGGGGTACCCGGTTCGATTCCCGGCCGGGTTGGGGATTTTTTTCTGCCCCGGGGACTGGGTGTTTGTTCTCATCATCATTTCAGCATAATCATCAAATGGCAATACGTACGACAATTGTCTCCTTGTTTATCTGACTTGTACTGCACAGTCCCTTCCTCTTCCACGCATCCCTTCCTTTGAGCTTCCTGAAAAACGTACGCTATAATCTCGCGTTTCGAAATGTGTTATCCGTATCTGTTCTGGTTGCCAATACGGGGAGTAGTAGTCCAATGTCTTGGCCCTATTTCTGCTTTGCAATAATTCACTGTCGGAGGCTTCTAATTATAAAATAAAACTGTACTAATTTTAATCTCCAAACACATTTAGACACCTTGTCTGACCTTTGTTTAAGAACATGATTTTTTTTTTCTCAAGACGGAAAGTGTCACAGGATAAATACCGTGTTCCCGAGAGACTTTTGTCGTGACTATATATAGCTTCTCTTGCCTTCTTTAATGTAAGTTATCCAGAACTATAGCAATTGAGACTTCCTGACGAGAAAGGTAAAAATGTGTGCCGGACTGGGGCTCTTCGGATCCGGAACCTTGCCTTTTGCGGGTAATGATTGTACCGAACGAGCTACCCAGACAGGACTCAATCCACTGCAGAGCAAGATGTACATACTGAAAACAGTCCCCAAGGTTGTGAATAATCTATTTGTTAGCAGTATCCATGTTATCGATAGTACTAGTTCAGCAAAGTGAAATGTGGAAGATAGGAGAGGGGTACGAGGTGGGTCGTGAGTCGGAGTTGGTGACAGCTCTGCTGACTTACTCTAGTGTGGTGCTGGAATGTGTTGATATTTCTTCGGAGTCTAAGACACTTCAGGTAGTTTATTGCTTTCACCTTTGATGGTTTCGCCAACTCAAAGTCAAACTAACGTCTTCCAACCTAACACTGATCTCGTCGGAAGGATGAGCAAACCAACTTGAAACTGGTAAAAGTCAAACGAATTATCATAAAAAAGTGACTAGTTGCAGTTTTTTCACCCTTTCAACATACGTTAAAAATAACTCGCTTTAAAACGTATCGTAGACTGCAGCACGCTGCGCTGCATTGCTAGACAGGAAACAATTTCTTAGTGTCCCAGCAAGAACCCTAGGCTGCACAGAAATGTGTCTCCGCAGAAGTGTCACTCCGCACAAGTGTTCAAACCCCCTTGAGTGGTCCTCGATAGCCCAGTTGTAAGAGCACTACCCACGAAAGGCGCGGTTCCAGGCTCCAGCCCCAGTCTGGCAAGCAGTTTTAATCTTCCAAGAATTTCCAGAACAACACAACCTCTTCTGCAGAGAGAATACGTCTTTCTGCAAGGTAATCCAACGCCGATTCCATGTTTGTAATAAGGGTTGTGCGAATCGTAACAAAAGGTTTCCAAATGTGCTCTTCTGATGTCTTTTCAGACATTAGGAGTCTTGTAGATTTGCTAGATTTGTGGCCCTGTCCGTCCATGGTGTATCCAGGAGTCTCCCTTAGCTCTCTAGTGTGCTGTCAAGAGTAACGAAGAACCTTGAAGGCATTTATAAGAGGGAGTCAAATGAAAATTAGACAAATGGAAAAAAGTAAGTAACCTGTTTATTATTTGAAATGTAAGGGCCGCAACTGTTAATACATGTATCATACTGAGAGACAATACGGTCAGTGCCTTTAAGGAATAATGTTGACCTACGTATGATTGTACTCAGGCATGCACATCGACGGCTACGAATGTCTTTCTTTACGGCTCCAAAATATGGGAATCTCAGGGGAGAGATCGAGACTGTATGAAGGACGTGTAAGGGCTTCCTAGCGAAGCTTCTACAGCGTAGTCCAAACAAGTTTGGCAGAATGAGGGCCCGTACACACGTTGCCAAGGGTGTTTCGACGAGGCTGTAGAAGTTTTGTTGGAGAGGCGTTATACTTCCTCCGTACAGTCTCCATCTCTCACCACGCGATTTCTTCATTTTTGGAGCCCACAAGAGAGACATCCCTGGCCGTAGAATTGGTTCGGACGAAGAGATGCTCTCGTGAGTCCGTAGGCAACCGCAAACATTTTTCTACGAAGGGGTTGACCGCCTTGTCGCACAGTGGAATAAATGTATTAACATTACAGCGATTACTTTTATATTAATAAACTGTTTACAAACTTTTTTCGATCTGTCTCGTTTTCGCTTGACTGCTTTTTATACGAGTTGCGTTTAGAGCTTCACTTAGAATACGGTACTGCTATCTCTCATACACTGAGGTGACAAAAGTCACGGGATACCTCGTAATATCGTGTTGGACCTCCTGTTGTCCGGCGTGGGGCAGCAACGAACGTGGTATGGACTCAGCAACTCACTGGAAACCCGCTGCAGAAATTTTGAGTCAAACTGCCTCTGTAACCGTCCATAATTGCGAAAGTGTTTCCGGTGCAGGATTTTGTGCACTGACCGACCTCTCGATTTGTCGCATACATGATCGGTGGGATACATATCGGGCGATCTGGGTGGCCAAATCATTCGCTCGAATTGTCCAGAATGATCTCTAAATCAGTAACGAACAGTTCTGGCGCGGTAACATGGGACATTGTCATCCATAAGAATTGCATCTTTGTTTGGGAACATAAAGTACATGAATAGCTGCAACTGGTCTCAAGGTAGCCGACACAACCATTTCCAGTCAGTAATCAGTTCATTCCACGTAAACACAGCCCACACCATTATGGAGCATCACCAATTTGCACAGTGCCTTGCTGATAAATTAGGTCCATGGGTTCGTGGGGTTTGCGCCACATTCGAACCTTACCAGGCGCTCTTACCAATGAAATCGGGACTCATCTGACTAGGGCACGGTTTTTCAGTCGTCAAGGGTTCAGTCGATACGGTCACAAGCCCAGGAGAGGCGCTGCTGGCGATGTCGTACTGTTAGTAAAGGCACTGGCGTCTGTTGTCTGCTGCCGTAGTCCATTAACGCCGAATTTCGCCGCAGGGTCCTAACAGATTCCTTCGTCGTACGTCCCACTTTGGTTTCTGCGGTTATTTCACGCATCGTTGCTTGTCTTGTGGCAATGACAACTCTACGCCAACGCTGTTCTGCAGGTCGTTAACTGAAGGTCGTCGTTCACTGTGTTGTCCGTGGTGATAGGTAATGTCCCAAATTTGGCGTTCTCGGCACGCTCTTGACACTGTGGGTCACGAAATATTGAAGTCCCAAACGATTTCCGAAATGAAGAGACGCATGCGTTCAGATGCAACTACCATTTCGGTTCGAAGTCTGTTATTCACGTCGTGCGCTCATAATCACGTCGGAAACCTTTGCACGTGACCCGCTCGAGTACAAATGACAGCTCCTTCAATTCTCTGCACTTTTATGGCTTGCGTACGCGATGCTACCGCCGTCTGTATATATGCATATATGCATCTCACTATCCCACGACTTTCTTCACGTCACTGCATACTGTTCTACACTACTGTCTTCACCAAGAAGAAATGCAGATGATAAACGGGTATTCACTGCACAAATATATTATACTAGAACTGACATGTGATTACATTTTAACCCAATTTGGGTCCATAGATCCTGAGAAATCAGTACTCAGAACAACTACATCTGGCCGTAATAACGGCCATGATACGCCTCGGCATTGAGTCAAACAGACCTTGGATGGTGTGTACAGGTATGCAGGTTCAACACGATACCACAGTTCACCAAGAGTAGTGACTGGCGTATTGTGACGAGCCAGTTGTTCGGCCACCATTGACCAGACGTTTTCAATGGGTGAGATATCTGGAAAATGTGGTGGCCAGAAAGGCCCGCACAGAACCTGTAACATGCGGTCGTGCTTTATCCTTCTGAAATTTAGGGTTTTGCAGGGATCGAATGAAGGGTAGAACCACGGGTCGTAACACATCAGAAATGTAACGTCCACTGTTCAAAATGCCGTCAATGCGAACGAGAGGTGACCGAGACGTGTAACCAATGGCACCCCATACCATCACGCTGGGTGAAAAGCCAGTATGGCGATGACGAATACACGCTTCCAATGTGATTCACCGTGATGTCCCCAAACACGGATGCGACCATCATGATGCTGGAAACAGAACCTGAATTCATCCGAAAAAATGATGTTTTGCCATTCGAGCACCCAGGTTCGTCGTTGAGTACACCATCGCAGGCGCTCCTGTCTGCGATGAAGCGCCAAGGGTAACCGCAGCCATGGTCTCCGAGCTGATAGTCCACGCTGCTACAAACGTCGTCGAACTGTTCGTGCAGATGGTTGTTGTCTTGCAAACGTCCCCATCTGTTGACTCAGGGATCGAGACGTGGCTGCACGATCCGTTTCAGGCATGCGGGTAAGATGCGTGTCATCTCGACTGCTAGTGATACGAGGCCGTTGGGATCCAGCACGGCGTCCCGTATTACCCTCCTGAACCCACCGATTGCATATTCTGCTAACAGTCATTGGGTCTCGACCAACGCGATCAGCAGTGTCGCCATACGATAAGCCACAATCGCGATAGGCTACAATCCGACCTTTTTGAAAGTCGGAAACGTGATGGTACGCATTTCTCCTCCTTACACGAGGCATAACAACGTTTCTGTTTGTGTATGTGAAATCGGTTGGAAACTTTCCTCATGCCAGCACGTTGTAGGTGTCGCCACCGGCGCTAACCTTTTGTGAATACTCTTAAAAGCTAATCATTTGCATATCACAGCATCTTCTTCCTGCCGGTTAAATTTCGCGTCTGTAGCACGTCTTCTTCGTGGTGCATCAATTTGAATGGCCAGTAGTGTAGTTAGGCGAGGTATGCGTCGCTTTTCAAACAATTGCCATATCTGTCTTGCGGTCATGTAGCTCAGGAGTGGGGCGAGCTTGCGCAGGACGGAATGTAGTGAAAGTTTCCGTGCGGAGCGGCGTGCCAGCGAGGCGCGAACTTGGGGCGGTAAGAGCTGGCCGCGCCAGTGATTCAGCGCGGGCGTTATCAGCGGACCGTCACGTCGCCTCTCTCCCTCCTTTCCTCTCCCGCCCCTCCCTAGCCTGCTGTGCTGCGGGCCCTCGGCGCCCGTGGCCGGCGGCCTCCGCAGACGCAGACATCCCGCCCGCTGAGCCGCGATGCGCTATGTCCGCAGGCCAGCTCGTCGTCGGTGGTGGTGGACGAGGCGGAGGACGAGCTGTGGAACCTGCTGGACGTGATCCAGCGCAAGGGCACGCGCCTGCGCGACGAGGTGGCGCAGCTGCAGCAGCGCCTCGCGGGCTCCGCCGCCCCCGCGCCTTCCGCCCCCGCCGCCGAGCAGCCACAGCAGCAGCAGCAAGTGCGGCCGCCTCCGCCACCGACCCCTCGACCGCGGAGGCCGCTGGGCGCTCTGGACGCGGTGCTCAGCGCGCCCTCCACGCTGCCCAGGGCGCGCCCCGACGCGCGCAAGGTGGCCGCCATCCTGCGAGAGCTGGACCCCGTGGAGCTGCAGAGGCACCTGCTCACCACCACCGCGCACAACCAGGTCGGTACCACCTCTCCGTCTCTCTCACCAGCAGGGATTCCATTCGAGAACACCTTCAAGTAGCCGATGGAGCAAAATTTATTTACCGAATTTGTTTTTAATTTTGGGATTAGACTCGCGATGAATTTCCTAAATAACGTCTTCACCAATTTATTACGAGGGTCACTCCAAAAGAAATGCACGCTATTTTTGTAAAAATACAGTTTTCATTCTGCATGTGTGAAAGTTCTACAGTGTGTAGATACATCCTTCCCGCTTGTTTTCAAGCTTAGTTCAACCTGTTCCCGTGAGTGGCGCCGTCACAGCGTGTCTTCAAGATGGCTGCTGCACTTGACGTTCGTCAGAAGCAACGTGCTGTCATAGAATTCCTGTGCTGTGGAAACGAGACAGTGGGAAACATCCATAAGAGGTTGAAAAAGGTGTATGGAGATGCTGCTGTCGATCGCAGTACAGTTAGTCGGTGGGCAAGCAGGTTACGTAATGAAAGCGGACACGGCATTATTGAGGATTGTCCTCGCAGCGGCAGGCCTCGTATTGCACACACTCCAGACAGTGTGCAGTGTGTTAACGAATTGGTGACTGCTGACAGACGCATCACAGTGAACGAATTGTCACGCCACGTTGGGATACGGGAAGGAAGTGTTTGCAGAATACTGAAAGTGTTGGCGTTAAAAGAGGTTTGTGCCAGGTGGCTTCCAGAATGTTGACAGTGGCTCACAAAGAAACAAGAAAAACGGTATGCAGCGAACACTACGAGAATGGTGGAGATGAATTTCTTGGAAGAATTGTGACAGGTGATGAAACATGGCTCCATCATTTTTCACCAGAGACGAAGAGGCAATCAATGGAGTGGCAACATGCAAATTCACCCAAGAAAAAAAATTCAAAACTGCACCTTCTACTGGAAAAGTTATGGCTACGGTCTTTCTCGATTCCGAAGGACTCTTGCTTGTGGACATCATGCCAAGTGGAACCACCTTAAATTCTGATGCATATATGACGACACTGAAGAAACTTCAAGCTCGACTCAGACGTGTTCGACCACATCGGCAAAAGCAGGATGTTTTGCTGTTGCACGACAATGCACCGCCACATATCAGTCAAAAAACCATGGAAGCGATCACAAAACTCGGATGGACAGCACTGAAACACCCGCCTTACAATCCTGATATGGCTCTGTGTGACTATCATCTCTTTGGGAAACTGAATGACACTCTTCGTGGAAGAAGGTTTGAAGATGACTACCTTGTGCACGCTGCCAAACAGTGGCTCCAACAGGTTGGTCCGGAATTTTACCGTGCGGTTATACAGGCGCTGGTTCCAAGATGGCGTAAGGCAATTGAGAGGGTTACAAATTATGTGACGAAATGAAAATATTGTTCCTAAAGGATGTATCTACACACTGTCAAACTTTCAAACATGTAGAATAAAAGATTTTTTTTTAAAAGTGTGCATTTCTTTTGGTTCAAATGGCTCTGAGCACTGTGGGACTTAACTGCTGAGGTCATCAGTCCCCTAGAACGTAGAACTACTTAAACCTAACTAACATATGGACATCACACACACCCGTGCCCGAGGCAGGATTCGAACCTGCGACCGTAGCGGTCGCGCGGTTCCAGACTGTAGCGCCTAGAACCGCTCGGCCACCTCGGCCGGCCATTTCTTTTGGAGTGACCCTCTTAAAATGAAACTATGTAGACCAAGACCTTTCAAGTCTCCAACAAGTCTATATGCAGACTGAGGTGACGAATGAAAATTTGTACCAGTGTTAGGAATCGAAACTGGATTTCCTGCTTACTAGGCAGGCGCGCTAACCCCTACACCACTCTGGGACAGTGGCGTTGCGCAACTGCATGGACTACCGAAGCGCGCTTCCGTCTTTAGTGCAAATTTCTGTTCACGTGTGAGCCACTGATATTATCCCTGAACTGGAATAGCATTTCAGAGGCTCTCCAATTGTATTGGAATAACACCTCAGCATCGAGCAAATTGGGGATCCTGCCCAAAACCGAGGCATAGGTACCTGCTTGTATACATGTTTCAGACTTGAAAAGGTCTCTGGAATCGTAAAGTTTCATTTGATTAAATTACCTGTGCCTGGGTTTCAGGCAGGATCCCTCGTTTAGTGCGATGCTGAGTCGCTATTCGAATACAGTTATAGGTCATTTGCAACGCCATTTGGGCTCATGGGAAATACCGCTACGCTCAGGCGTGAATGGGAATTTGCATTGAGGAGGGAATCGTGCTGGGATAGTCCGTGCAGTCGTCCAAAGCCACTGTGCCACGGTGGCGTAGTGGTTAGCGCATCTGGCTAGTGACCACGAGACCGGATTCGAACTGTGGCCTTCGTACAAATTTTCATTCGTCGCTTCAGTCTTCATATATACAACTTTGTATTATTTGTTACAATTTTCGTGGTTAAGACCTAAAGTAATGGGTAGCTGCAATCAACTCAGGGCCTATATACTGAAGTTGGATATTCCACTGACATCAGGCATACGAGGTCTGGCAAAAAACGGGACTGATTTTGTAATGGGCAAACAGCGCGGGCATCAAGATGAAAAGCTACTCTGCAGAGCCATGTGACATCTCCTCTCAAAACCTGCGCAGCTCCGAAAGGTAGAGTGCTAGGGGGGAGGGGGGTTGTTCGCTGGACGGCAGACGCTATTCACACGGTCGGCTTACTCTGAATTGATCATATGTACGTGTCCAGCAGCTTATTTCGAGCACTGACACGCCCGTGAAATCGCAGAGACAACATTTAAACATTTCACTCGCAGCAGTTCGAGCTGTCCTCTTAGGTTCCTGCCTAACCACATTTTCGGAAATCGCAGCATACTCGGAAATAAACAGCCGAATATTCGTGACAAGTAAGAATATGAATTTTATTGTTTCTCGTAGCTGTCTTCTTAGGTTGTTGCCTAACCACACGCTCGGAAATGGCGACATATTGGGAAAAAAAGGCAAACATTAGTGACAAACAGGAATACAAATCTAACTGCGGGTCGTTTCACTCTGAGCAGTTTCATCTTTCGTTTTCGAGGCACAAAATCGAAGCAGCTCATTCCTGAGTATGTGCTCTTATATGTACGGTTCTAGGCGCTACAGTCTGGAACCGCGCGACCGCTACGGTCGCAGATTCGAATCCTGCCTCGGGCATGGATGTGTGTGATGTCCTTAGGTTAGTTAGGTTTACGTAGTTCTAAGTTCTAGGGGACTGATGACCTCAGATGTTAAGTCCCATAGTGCTCAGAGCCATTTGAACCATTTATTCTTATAGGTAAATAACATCGAATATTGCAGAAGATATTTGGATTGCATGCATAACAAAGTCTCAGCTTTATTAAAAATGCTAAGATGAAAAAAACTGAATAGAGTACGACACAAATCTACGACCTTAACCACTACGTTACGCCAAAGACATACGCTTTTCAACGTTAGTGCTGTTCGTTTTACTATCTCTTGGAGGCTTTTATCGGCAATGTGTCATTGACATTTAATTATGGGAAACTGTACCAAGGGTGAAATTTTTGTGATAAATCGTCAGTGGCCCGTTGCTTTGAAACTGCATACTGCATGTTTTATACGACTTAACCAGTATACCGTTTGTAGGATCGATTTGCACGTCATTCTGACGTCACTTCTCACAGCTGCTTTTAGAGGGAAGTGTGGGTGTGTGTGTAGGTGGAGAAGGTGAGCCGCGCAGACTTTAATGTTTGCTCTTTCTCCTGCCGACCCCTCAGTCGGACGATGGTCTTTTTTGTGTCCTACTGTGTATGCGCAGCCCGTCAAAATAATTTTGTTAAGAGCTCCAGATAAATATGAAATTTTGAGTGAAGCTTGGAAAGACTGTCGCACAGAGGCCTATTCTTTATTGAAATAAGGGAACGGTGATGAACGTCTTTCATGCGCTCATGTTTTTGAGTAGTTTAAGCGTTTCGGACAGGGACGAGAAGGGTTTGAAGAAAAGTCACATTTAGGGCGCCCTCAAAATCAACAACGTACGAAAACAATTGGCGATTTAATCCGAAAAGAATTACATTTGAGTATTCGTGTGGCTGCTGATATTGTAAGAATTGACAAAGAAACAGTTCGACATATTTAGGTGAACATTTTCAGATCAGTAAAGTTTGTTCGAAAATGTTGCCCAAGAACCTGATGCCTGGCAAGTCGTTTTTGGCTTAGCAGGGGACACCTGTGTTGGAACATCCCTCTACTCATCAGATTTTGCTTCTTGTGACTTCATTCTGTTCTCGAAAGTGAAATTTGCGCTACAAGAAATAATATTTGAGATAGTTGAAGTCGTGAAAGAAAAGGCGATGGAGACTATGAACATGCTTTCAATCAACATCATAATTCACAGTGGCAAAATTCTGGAAGGAAAAGTCCAGCACGACAGATAGAAATAATTGAAGTCTGATAACTAAATCCACGAGACAATCAACGACGGGAATGCAGTACAGGTAAACGTCAAGAAGCTACAGGTTGGTCAGAAAATTCTGGATAAATCTCATCCTGTATCATCAAACACGGGTTTGAGCAGTGGGAAATTGGCGTGGAGCGGTGTGAGGATCTTGGAGGGGAGTATTTTGAAGGGAAGAATACAAATGGTTGGTTCAAATGGCTCTGAGCACTATGGGACTTAACATCTATGGTCATCAGTCCCCTAGAACTTAGAACTACTTAAACCTAACTAACCTAAGGACAGTCATCACGAGGCAGGAAGAATACAAAAGATATGAAGAAGGAATGGTAAAGAATGTCGTGACCCTAACCCAGGTGCTTTTGCCAGTCCTCGTATACGTTTCACATTACATCTGTGAAAAATGTGGATTGAGAAATGACAAAAGTTATTCATGTTCTGTGAAAAAAGTAAATTATTTAAATCCGTTGAAGCTGGTTCCCTCCTGTTTTTTTGGCAGTACAGTGCTCGTTACTAACATTTGCAGAAACCACGAACGCAGTTTCAAGAGATTTACATACCGGTACAGGGTTCCGCACGGGGGCTGAGAGCGGCCGCTTTCGGCACACGGGGAGCGAGCCAGACTCGCATCGAATTAACGACGAGGGCTGGTGGATCTGGCAGCGTGGTTGCGGTTTTTAGGCGGTTCCTACATTCAGCTAGGCAAACATCTTTGTAGTACCCACGTCCGGCCTCAGGTACACACTACGCAAAGGCTTACGCTGCTTTCACAGTGACACCGATAATGGTAGTCAGACGACGTCGCCCGATAAGATGGGCAGACAGTTTGGTCACAGTGCACCCGATCTCCTCCCCCAGTTCTTGGCGGGATCAAGGTCGTTAGGTTATGTTAGGTTACAGTCTATTCCGTGTATGAAGTAAGTTGTGTTTCGAGAAGAGTGCTGCAATGCTGCTTTCGCTATTAAAAAAATACCGAGTGCATTTGAATGAGTTATACCTGTCTCGAAATAACGTGACGAGTACTGTAAACTCGATCAGTTACTGGAATTATCAGACAAGTTTTACGAGTATGTGAGATGAAGGGAGAAACTTTGTAACATACACGAGATTATTCGTGGTGACCTTGAAAAGCAAGATTACGAACAACCTGTTTTGCTGAATGTATTTGAAGTACGCAGACCTACGACAATTAACCTTCAATGATTGTCACTCGGCACACGTATGGAAGATAAAGTTCTGAATAAGATACTCAGAACCTCTAAAGCACTGAAAAGCGCAGAAACATTCAGCACATTTGCAAACCACCTCATGTGCAGGCCAGTAAGTAGTAATAATAAGTTCGAGTCTCGGTCGGGCACACAGTTTTAATCTGCCAGGAAGTTTCATATCAGCGCACACTCCGCTGCAGAGTGAAAATCTCATTCTAGTAATAATAATAATTTGTAACAGCTAAGGCCAAACTAACCCAAAAAAGATCCAGTACAGTAATTTTAAGCTTAAAATACGCCACTCGACTCATTTCAACAAACTATTTTTTGACGTTGTAATAGGTGCCTAAAATTTCCGATAGCAATTTGTCTAATTGTGGTTTCCAAAGAAGCAGAGATTTCAGTCAGTAGATTCCGATTATATCCCGATTGTGATATTTTTCTTCCTCAGGCTCCCACAAACTCCTTCTTAGGCCAACCTTACCAGTTTCTCACAGTCCATATTTCTCATCGTGTCGGTCGATATGACAAAACTTATTCGAATTTCACCGACTGTTGTCCGAAGTCTTTACGATCGGGCGATGAGATCCGCTGCAATGTTACCGCGCACATACTGGCGTACTCATTTGGAAAGACCGGCCTTCTTTCGCCGATGGCCGTCGTCGACGGAATCCACCAATATCGATGCCACTGAGGCCGCAGCCTTAGGAAACGTTACCAAAATTGACCATGAAATCTACTGTAGATCCAGGAGATGGAGTACATAGGTTCCTTCCTGAGGGGGGGGGGGGGGGGGGGGGGTCGTGGCCTCAGGAAGGGCATCCAGCTACCAAATGTGGAAGACGAAGAAGAAGAACGTTGACTACTGCTGTTTGGTCATCATGTGGTAATCTGTTGTTAATTCTCAGTCGAGATTTTTCGTGAATGTACTATGAAACAGACATGCTTTGTGTCGGTAGAACGTCTGCCTTTAGTGTTTATATTGATTCTAGCGTACCACTTGAAAATGACATACGATCGATATTGCAGTCGTGGAAACTGTAGTAAATAATACAGGCAGTGCAATATTTATTTGGATATATACCCAGTATGACTCAGCGGTAAAGTGCGAGACTTTAGTCCTAAAATCTCAAGTTCAGTCCCCGTCATTCCTAGAATTGTTACGTCACTTACCACGTTTTTTTACTTGTGGCAGTTTTTGTTAATGTGAAAATACCAAGTTGCCTCGTAGTTTGAAATCCACGTTAAGCTGTAGCCCCCCTTCCCCCCCCCCCCCAACCCCCCCCCCCCCACCCCTTCCGCCCGTGTAATTGACTGGGTCGGTCAGGTCAGAGATAGGAGTATCAGAGAAGCAAAGGCATACCTCTTCCATTACGACCATGCGTAGTTAAGCACTTAGGTGTTCAAACCAGTCTCGGGTTTTATGACTTTACTTACAGGGATGCTAACTAGAAACCTTAAAAACCGCATAGCTTTTTACTGTATGTATCATCAGTTACTAGAATTTCATTTGACACTACTTTCGAAGAGATAGTAAATTCCAGCTAATTCAGTAATTACTAAGATACTAGTAATTGATAACTAAATATTGACATACTACTAAGATATCAGTCTTTTTCTTAACCACACTCGACTGTAAGCTTTATGGAGTCCAGCACTGGCATATTCTTTCTCAAATTTGGAAGGTCATTGCAGCTAACTTCTGGTGTTCTTTAAAAAATTTCTACTGATATTCACTTTCTGTATTACTATGAAGTTGCCTCAGTGAATCTACGAAGGACATAGGCTACAACAAATACAAGTGTCCAGTCTTCTGTAATCTTTTCAGTAATGCATGTCCTCTTTCTTATATAGCCTTGTGTTGAAATTTGTGAGGCAAATCTTGCCGTTCTCTCCCTAATGTAGCTTGATAGCAGACAGAGTAACCTCCTTCACATTTGAGTTTGATTTTCTACGAGTTCTTCGTCTCAACACTGCAAAGTCGAAGTACCGTCTGTGGACCAAGTAAATCGTTTGAATGCCATTTTGCGCTCTGGAAGTCGACCACGAACTGTCTTTCCTCCTTCAGACACGTGTAACGCCGCTTTCACTTCTGCCGTCACCCTATTGAGGACGGCGTTTTGATTTCTGTTTGCCTGAAAGTCAACAGTTTAGTCGTATATCTGGTCCAGTACATCATCGGCACGTGTTTCGTTTATTAAGTGGCAGAGTATAACTTCATCAAACGCTTTGTGGTAGCCGAGAAATATATGATCCTGAACACCGCTGTTCGCTATTCGCATTTACACCCTTCTAACTCAGGGTGAACTGTATTCTGCGCTCCCGCGTTTTGCGGAATGTACAAGATTATCGAGATAGTTCAATAGGTTGACGCAGCTATAATTTTCCTGTAAACTAGAACGGGCTGCGTGCGTTAGAAACGCCGACAGTTCAGCGAACATCATTAAACGACTGATAGCGTAGTGCCAAGTTACATCACCTTATCGATATAGAACATGTGTATCTTATCGGGTTCAGTAGCCTTGTCTGTATAAATTAACTTCAATAGCTTTCCTACACTTCAGTCGCTCTTTCTGTATCAGCCACAAATGCCCTCGCGGTGACGATAATCGCAGGGTCCGCAAACCGATTGGGCTACACCAGTATTTACGTTGTCCGTTTGTAGGAAGGAAAACGTGACCTCTTTGATTTCAGCGTGGCACAGTTAACGCATTGGACTCATCTTCAGTTATCCTCCGATATTAATGTCGTCGATGTCGTCGTCGTCGGAGTGTAAAGCAAGGGACACGGCTGCCTAGGGGCAGTTCCTCTGCATCCTCTTACTATTCATGAGTTCACAAAGTTCGACCATTCACGCAGCACATAATATCTTCAGGGACATAGAACTGCACTTGTGGTACCTAACAGCATACACAATCACACGAAACATTATCCAACTATTATAAATAAGTAAGAAGTCATCGTCGGGCCCGTAATCAATGCCTGGCTTTGGATACAGTGGAAGAGAGAGGAAGGGAGGATGGATAGGTATCTAGCACTGCTTTCCTTGCAAAATCGTAGTGGAAACAGTTTGCTGTTGCCTTCCTCCTGCCTATGAGGGAAGTAGCAAGTGAGTTTCAGAACCTTGCGTTTATTCTAAAGAGTGCGAGGGCAAAAAAGCGCGGTATTGTGTTCATATTGCAAAGTATGGGTATTAAATGAAAAGTGGAAAAAGGCTGAAACAATGCCAATAAAATAGTCGTCAACACACAGTCCACTCCACTCGAATAGCACCAAGTGGGGTGGGCTACCTATCGTTTCCATTCGGCGGATGGGTCGCTGTCTGCAATGTGACATATCTTCACGCCAAAAGGGGCCGCGCTGAGGTTTGGAACTTAATTTGTGAATCTGGCGCATTTACTGATGACAAAAAACGCACGGTGCCACTTTTGTCCCAGTAACTCGAGTACATCCACTGAATCAACATTAATATTACCTTCATTTAACTGTCAATAATAATTGTTTCGTAAATTTAATCTCAGATTAGTTTGAGGAATTCCAGTGTGTGTTTCGCATATCCAGCCTAAACAATAAAAGTATAAGTTTGCTACAAAGAAAATTTGAAATACAAAAACTATTTCGATTACTTATTTGCTACACTGCAGAAAATACCGGGGAGCAAGAAAGATTCAGTCTTACCCATTAACTCCCGTTAACACTAATTTTTTTAGCTCCCGAGAACGAATATGAAGAACTTCACTGTTTATTTGGTTTTCTGTCTTAGTTGCTTTCGCATTTGAGTAAATGCTGATTAGTTTCGAACATATTTGTTCATTTTCAGATCATTACCTTAGCATATGGCGATGTTTTTCCGCACAGCAAACGCTTTAGCTTGAGTTCGATGTTGACACAAATCTTAGATTATTTATTTTCTTCTCCGTTATGTCGAATAACGCCGACATACGCTAAAGTAATGTCTGAAAGTGAACAAATACGTTCGAAACTCAAATGTGAAGGCAATTAAGAGAGAATATTGAAGATATTAAATGAAATTCCTGGTCCTTCTGCCAAGGCTGTGTTGGAATTCCACAAATATTATACATGCGTTTAGATATGAGACACCAGCCTACTAAAGTGTTGCACCCAGTAGCGCCTTGTTGACGGCGGCGATACATCGTGGCGTGGACTCTACGAAACACCAAAAACGTTGGGTGACGTTTCTGGTCCGTGACCGATCAACCGCCGCTCACAGCTTACCGAGATTGGTCGAGCTTGGAGCACTTCCATTCACCTAAAATCGTCATCTTGAGGTCAAATGCTCAGGTCGGGAAACCTGGACGACAGATGCACCATTCCGCGCTCAGACTGTGACGGCGAACAGACCGACCATAACTCTGTGGTACATTCAGTTACGTGCTGGGCTCGTCACATGAGAAACCGTATCATCTAGAGCCGTCTCCTTGCTCAGGGTACTGTGACCTTATAGCTCTTTTCGTTATGGGACTTACAGGATAATAAATACGGCTGTAATTAAGAGAAGAGGGAGTGCGCTTTCACCGTTACGTCCACCGAAATCTAATAAGGTAATCAACAATCGGTATAGCGATTTAAAATGTAGTGACACCGATCTTTAAATGAAACAGTTAATTAAAACCGATGACTGCATTTATTACTTTCTCTGCATAGTAACCCAGTGCGAATCCCACTTAGTTTCGATAGCCTCTGTTAAACGAACGTAAGTACTGTTTGTTGTCAATTCCCGCTTCACATAAATGTATGCAAGGTCCAAACTTCGTCCGAAATATTTGTAAGTCCAGAGCAGCCTACAAACTAGAAAGTTATATTCCCCGCGTGCCTGCTTTACTCAGTTCACAACTGTCATAAATAATTCAAATCCAGTAACAGTCTAAAATATTTCAGAGCCCAGCAACACTCGAAAGCCCCACACCAACCGGAATATATCAAACTCCTGCAACTTAGTAATCTTACAGAATTTTTCTAAGCCTGTGTGCGTTCGATTCACCGCTCATCGCACGACTATCATTAGCTTGACCGGCCGCAGCCATAAACAGAAATAACTACTACAGTGTAGGGTGTACCAAAAAGAATGATCCGATTTTGTATGTCTATATTTCTGAAACTAATAAAAATGTGCAATGAATTTTGTTTTTTGATGAACGGGAAACTCAGAGCTTTTTTATACCTTTTCATAGGTGTTCAGTATGCCCCCCCCTTGAGATGCACGTCATATACACCCCCCCCTTCCGAAGTAAATCCCGTCAAGAACGTTTGGGTTAGGATGGGGAGACGTATTTCAGCGCGTCCAAATGCCCCAGCGACCATCCTGCAGTTGTCAACCGCGCTGATGGGGGGAATGAAACGTCCTGCCGCAAGAACTGCTCACAACCGTATGGCCAACATAGAAGCACGTTGCAGAGTATGCACTGCCATCTATGGTGATTACACACCCTATTAAGTGCCATGTTTTCCCTTTTGTAATGTCCAGGGGACCATCATAAATCTATTTAATTTTTGTATTTGAACAGAAGTGTCATTTCTGTTCGTGTGACTGCGTATTTCTTCCAGTTACTTTCTGTACTATACTGTAGCAGTTCCCTCTACTTATGGTCCAAGTTTCATCGAGCTGTGTTACTTGCCATTGACTTTTCATGCGAAAGTTACATTTGTGCGTAAGTTTTGCACACCAGTGTGGAAGTGAGCGTTTGTCGTCATTGGCCGGAAGGCTCCTTGCGGAGCAGGTCCGGCCGCCTTGGTGCAGGGCTTATTACATTCGATGCCACATTGGGCGACCTGCGCGCCGGATGGACTTGAATTGATGATGGAGGTAGCGCAACACCCAGTCCCTGAGTGGAGAATCGAACCCGGGCCCGTAGGACGTCATCCGTCACGCTGACCACTCAGCTGTCGGGGCGGACTGCACACTGTCTAGGAGTCAATGAGTCGTACTTTCTGCTTTGTAACGGAAACGCGATTACTTTGTTTAGTACAAACTTGTTCAAAATAAGTATTTATGTCAGACAAGTGGAGGTATTCGTATATGAAGAATGTTTACGTGGTCTGTTTTCGGGCCCTATGGCAGTCCCACGTGGTCGTACGACAGATTTAAACGAAAAAATGGGCTGATAGATCATACGCATCAGTTTATTCGTCTTCAGCGATGTGTTGGAGACTTGTACGTTCAGCAAGTCAGTCCATAGGTCTTTGAAGTGTCGTATTAGTTAGACGAACACTTAACACAATGGCAGGGGGAGGGGGCGGGACACTAGATTGTCTTCAGACATCGCCAGAACTCAGTCTTACCAAGCAAATTCGTGGTGTTACTGAAAGGGGTGTGGGCTGTGCAGGTCTCGGTCACTGCTCGTGTCAGTAGCCGTGGGCTTCACACTGCTACTGTATGGTAGTGAAGCTAAATAACTTCCAATGTCTCTGGAAGTCGACAAATCGACAGCTTAATCAGGGTAAAAGCGTGTGCTACACGCTGCTGCTGAAGTGTGTCGAATTCGATTTTTGGTTGGTGAACATAAGAAAACAACATTGCTGTGAAAGTAGATTGAGTCAGGGGAAAAAAAAAGTCTGCACGGCCACGCTGAGCGATTCAGCATCTCCAGACATCTGTAAGCTTTTTTGGTATTCTCGCTACATCCAAATATTTCTTACGCTTATAAATACTCATTTAGTCCGTAATGGAAGCATACGGGAAAAAACTTAAAAATTGAATTTTAAATTTGGTTGCATGAGTAGAACTAAAAGTAATGTGTCCATTAATGCTAACAATAATCTTATATACACATTCCGTAAACTAACTCGTGCCCCATTATTTCGATAAAATAATCGTTCATATGAAATGTGGAACACGTAACTAACTGTGACTGAAAGTGGAATATAAATACTACCTACCTCATTAATTCATTTATTCTCCGCGTTCCATTGGCCCACATCACCACTTTATATGGAAAATTACATATTATACGTCCTCATCACTAACGACTGGTAGTATGTAATTTTCCATTTTGCATTTGCTTCTGTGACACACTGATAGGTGTAAGTGCGTGACACAGAAAACTGTTTCATTTGTTTGTTCTTGTGATTGCCGTAAATATTTCTCCGTAAGACTGCCAAGTTCCAAGAAGACCCTACCTTTGTTTTTGAGAGGGTTAAAAAAGAAACCCTCACAGTCATTTTTTACAGCAATTTCATTCTGCTTCAATAGAATTTTCACGCCTTTGAGTTAAGAGTTCGAATATCAGTGAATAAATGTTGTGCAAGCGTTTGTGCAAATCAGTATTGGAGCAGCACTTCACACACGATCGTTGTTCAGAAGGTTTCATTCACGAAGGATTTTCAGTTGTTGGGCGCCGAATCTGTGCTGCAGCATGGATGCTGCAACGTACAGTTTTTCGCTGCATCCTTGACAACATTTCTGTGCACTGGAACATTGTTACAAAATAGGCAAACGTCTGAACAGTTTTCCTTGTCTCTTCTCTTTATGTAGTCTCGGAGTGGAGGTGGAAGTGAACCATAAAAGATGAAATTGCGGTGGTATTTCTTTTCGTGAAGAAATTCCAATACATGGTTCTTGTAATTGTCGTGTAAGGTTGGGTGTGTTTCGTGTGATTTACGTAACTCTCCTGACTGCTTTTATGAAGAGGTCAATAACAAAGAATCACTGCAAAACTATCATGGTTATCGGGGGTATTGTGACGACAGAAGACATGAAACTGCGATGAAGTATCAGTCAAAAAATCATCAACGTAGTGGGACGGAACCATGGCCCGTGTTTTATAATATGAAGATGACCGATGGCTGTCGAAGTTGGTCATTTCGTTAGAAGTAGATGTGATTATACGGGATAATAAAATAGCTTCAAAACAATCAATCATGGTGGTTTCCAATGTGACAATTTCCTTCTTTCCAAACAATCATTTATTTCTCATACCTTACGCGTTTCAGTGTGTTGACTATCATCAGAATATCAGTCCCGCTTGTATGAGACGGTCACTTAATATCACATTTGCTGTAGAATTCTCGGCTTGGATGTCAGCAAACACAACACGTTACCATGGTTAATATGGTGGAGAAAACCCGTTGGCATTGAAAACAGCTTCCAATCGTCTCGGAATAGATAGATATCATGTTATGTGTGGTTTTCGAGGAAATCTTATACAATTCTTCGAGGAAAATAGTGGTAGGCTCATGTAACCAAGATGGAGGTAGATAACGGTCACGCATCCTCCTCTCCAAAGTAGACCACAAAGCCTCAATAATATTGCGATCTGGTGTTCAGGGAAGATGCGAATGGAAAGTAAGCGTTTCCGGACACATGTCCACATAACATCTTTTCTTTATTTGTGTGTGAGGAATGTTTTCTGAAAGTTTGGCCGTACCTTTTTGTAACACCCTATATAAATGACCTAGTAGATAGTGTCGGAAGTTCCATGCGGCTTTTCGAGGATAATGCTGTAATATACAGAGAAGTTGCAGCATTAGAAAATTGCAGCGAAATGCAGGAAGATCTGCAGCGGATAGGCACTTGGTACAGCGAGTGGCAACTGACCCTTAACATAGACAAATGTAATGTATTGCGAATACATAGAAAGAAGGCTCCTTTATTGTATGATTATGTGATAGTGGACCAAACACTGGTAGCAGTTACTTCTGTAAAATATCTGGGAGTATTTGTACGGAACTATTTGAAGTGGAATGATCATATAACATTGTTAGCAAGGCGGGTGCCAGGTTGAGATTCATTGGGAGAGTCCTTAGAAAATGTAGTCCATCAACAAAGGAGGTGGCTTACAAAACACTCGACCTATACTTGAGTATTGCTCATCAGTGTGGGATCCGTACCAGGTCGGGTTGACAGAGGAGATAGAGAAGATCCAAGGAAGAGCGGCGCGTTTCGTCACAGGGTTATCTGATAAGCGTGATAGCGTTACGGAGGTGTTTAGCAAACTCAAGTGGCAGATTCTGCAAGAGAGGCGCTCTACATCGTGGTGTAGTTTGCTGTCAAGGTTTCGAGAGGGTGCGTTTCTGGATGAGGCATCGAATATATTGCTTCCCCCTACTTATACCTCCCGAGGAGATCACGGATGTAAAATTAGAGAGATTCGAGCGCGCACGGAGGCTTTCTGGCAGTCGTTCTTCCCGCGAACCATACGCGACTGGAACAGGAAAGGGAGGTAATGACAATGCACGTAAAGTGCCCTCCGCCACGCACCGTTGAGTCGCTTGCGAATTATAAATGTAGATGTGGATGTAGAATCACCATTCAGAAACAAGCGTTGTACCACGGGGTGGACCGGTTCTGTCGGAATAGTCACATGATCCTTGACAGTGGGGCGATTTTGCAGAGTACCCAAGGGGCCCATGGAATATCACGATATGGCTGTGCAAATAATCACCGAACTCCTGCCAAATTTAACCATGGGGACGCAACTCGGCCAGAAGTTAGAAACAATATGAGACAAGACTCATCCATTGCTCCATAGTCCAGGTCTTGTGGCTTCTGCAACACGGTTTCCGGTTACAGACGTTTGCATCACTGACATGGTGTTCGAGAATTCCGGCTCGTCCTGGAATTCTCAGCTAATGGAGATCTCTTCGTGTTCTTTTGGTGTTGACAGGGTTCGCGAGTGCGACATAGCGTTCTGCAGCTTTCGTCCTCACAGTCCTCTTGAATGACCGTCCGTCACGATCACTGAAAGTGCACTTTCGTCTGCGTTGTGATCTACCGGATGATGTTATCCCGCTATCCATGTATGTGGTATAAATCATCGATGCGGCGTGTGGCTCTTGAAATGAACAACACAGGTTCCCTTGGCTACGGAAGACCCACCATACGAAAAATTTTCCGAAGTTCGACTTCACTTAACTCCGGCATAATGTACTCACAACTACACAGAACACTTTCCTCACAACTGACACTTACAACATGTCGAGGACAATGCGCAGGTGCCGTTAGTGGTCAAATAAAACAGCGCAACCTGCAGGCTTGGCTAGCACCTGCATTTGTAGCGGTGTTTCCATGTTCTCGTCCAACCTCTGTATTACTATATGTACTGTACTTTGCCCACGTTTTTATTGTTCCTCTTCTTTTTCTGTTGACCGTAGTTAGAACATAATGTGTGACTAAGTTTAGAAGGGCTTGGAAGACAATGCTTAGGGGGCGGATGTGTGCGCTGCTACCTTCTACATCTACATTTATACTCCGCAAGCCACCCAACGGTGTGTGGCGGAGGGCACTTTACGTGCCACTGTCATTACCTCCCTTTCCTGTTCTAGTCGTGCATGGTTCGCGGGAAGAACGACTGCCGGAAAACCTCCGTGCGCGCTCGAATCTCTCTAATTTTACATTCGTGGTCTCCTCGGGAGGTATAAGTAGGGGGAAGCAATATATTCGATACCTCATCCAGAAACGCACCCTCTCGAAAGATGGACAGCAAGCTACACCGCTATGCAGAGCACCTCTCTTGCAGAATCTGCCACTTGAGTTTGCTAAACATCTCCGTAACGCTATCACGCTTACTAAATAACCCGGTGAGAAAACGCGCCGCTCTTCTTTGGATCTTCTCTATCTCCTCTGTCAATCCGATCTGGTACGGATCCCACAATGATAAGCAATGCTCAAGTATAGGTCGAACGAGTGTTTTGTAAGCCACCTCCTTTGTTGATGGACTACATTTTCTAAGGACTCTCCCAATGAATCTCAACCTGGCACCCGCCTTACCAACAATTAATTTTATATTATCATTCCACTTCAAATCGTGTCGTACGCATACTCCCAGATATTTTACAGAAGTAACTGCTACCAGTGTTTGTTCCGCTATCATGTAATCATATAATAAAGGATCCTTCTTTCTATGTATTCGTAATACATTACATTTGTCTACGTTAAGGGTCAATTGCCACTCCCTGCACCAAGTGCCTATCCGCTCCAGATCTTCCTGCATTTCGCTGCAATTTTCTAATGCTGCAACTTCTCTGTATACTACAGAATCATCCGCGAAAAGCCGCGTGGAACTTCCGACACTATCTACTAGGTCATTTATATATATTGTGAAGAGCAATGGTCCCATAACACTCCCCTGTGGCACGCCAGAGGTTAATTTAACGTCTGTAGACGTCTCTCCATTGAGAACAACATGCTGTGTTCTGTTTGCTAAAAACTCTTGAATCCAGCCACACAGCTGGTCTGATATTCCGTAGGCTCTTACTTTATCAGGCGACAGTGCGGAACTGTATCGAACGCCTCCCGGAAGTCGAGGAAAATGGCATCTACCTTGGAGCCTGTATCTAATATTTTCTGAGTCTCATGAACAAATAAAGCAAGTTGGGTCTCACACGATTGCTGTTTCCGGAATCCATGTTGATTCCTACAGAGTAGATTCTGGGTTCCCAGAAATGACATGATACGCGAGCAAAAAACATGTTCTAAAATTCTACAAAATATCGATGTCAGATATGTAGGCCTATAGTTGTGCGCATGTGCTCGACGACCCTTCTTGAAAACTGGAACTACCTGTCTTCTTTTCCAACCATTCGCAACCGTCTTTTCCTCTAGAGACTTGCGGTACACGGCTGTTAAAAGGGAATCGCGTACTCTGTGTAGAATCGAATTGGTATCCCGTCAGGTCCAGTGGACTTTCCTCTGTTGAGTGATTTCGGTTGCTTTTCTATTCGTTGGACCCTTATTTCGATGTCAGCCATTTTTTCGTTCATGCGAGGATTTAGAGAAGGTCTTCCTCTGTGAAACAGCTTTGGAAAAAGGTGTTTAGTATTTCAGCTTTACGCGTGTCATCCTCTGTTTCAATGCCATTGTCATCCCAGAGTGTCTGTATATGCTGTTTCGATCCACTTACTGATTTAAAGTAAGACCAGAACTTCCTAGGATTTTCTGTCAAGTCGGTACATAGAAATTTACTTTCGAATTCACTGAATGCTTCAGGCATAGCCCTCCTTACGCTAATGTTGACATCGTTTAGCTTCTGTTTGCCTGAGAGGTTTTGGCTGCGTTTAAATCTGCGGTGAAGCTCTCTTTGCTTTCGCAGTAGTTTCCTAACTTTGTTGTTGATCCACGGTGGGTTTTTCCCGTCCCTCACAGTTTTACTCGGCACGTACCTGTCTTGCGGGATTATCGTCGGAACTGTTACGTGTTGGGCAGGCACGTGGGCTGGGAAGAGCAGCGCCACACTTGTGAATTGGCCGTGTCGGAAAGCGAGGCTGGAGGCTCGCGAGCCGCCGATTTCTCCGCAGGCCAGAACAGGCGCCGGCGCAGCCGTGGCAACCGCCGTCATTCGGCGCGGCGCGCGCAAACTTGCTCCCGAACTCTTCGCCGTGCTTCCTGGATGTACCAAATCACTCTCTCGGCCCCCTCTTTACATCACCTCCTTCTTGTTATTCGCTTCCGTTTCTCTTTGCCTTAGCTGGAAACCAAATACTCATGAAGTCAAGCAAAATTTTTCAGAGCCCAAAAGCGTGTAATAAGAGTGATTTGTTGTTCGAACTCAAAAACGTCCTACACAGGCCTGTTCAAGGAACTGCAGATACAAACTCCACTAGTCTCCAGAAGTTAAACATAACCACGAAAATAGAACTCCGTCAAATATTTGGCATACAGTGGTGCCCGAAACATAATGTTAGAAAAGTTCTTACAGCTAAAATACACGTTTATAAGAAAATGACACAATTGGGAAATTTATTCCACAACAAATGAAGCTGTTAATAGGGAATGGGGCTACCCCTAACAGTCACACATGCCGCACAGCGACGTGGCACGCTCTCTGCGAGATGGTTCGAGAGATCTCTTATCGGTCGATCCCATTCCTCGGCCAGAGTGGTGCGGAGATCTGGAAGTGTCCTTGGTGGACGCTGACGGGATGCTATTAGCCTCCCTAATGCATCAGAGGCACGTTGTATAGGATTCATATCCGAGGATCACGCTGGCCAGTCCGTGCAAGAGATACCTTCACCTTTAAGAAATTGATCTGCTAGAGCAACTCGATGCAGATGGGGGTTATCATCCATAAAGAGGAAATCTGGACCAACTGCACCTCTGAAAAGGAAAACATACGGTAGCAGTGCCTCAGTCTGTACTTCTGAGATTTTAAGTGTTCCTCTGACCACCAACGAAGATGGGCAGCTCCGTGCGCCCTTGCAACATGATGCCTCCCCACACCGTGATGCCATCACCACCAAACCGGTCTCTTTCCACAATTTCCCTGAGGTTGTATCAGCTAACGTGTTCTCTCCAGAGTACTGTGCAATGTCAATCATTTTGCAAACTGAAGTGTGATTCCTCTGTGAAGGGCACATACTTCCATTCATTCCTGGTCCAATATTGATGTTGCCTTCTCAGTGCTGGAGTTAGTGGGATGCACACGGCCGGATGTCTAGCAAACAGTGCTTTTGTTTTTAGCATCCAATGCACAGTTGTCAGGAAACTGCTGCAAGCTTTTCTGCTAACTGTCTTGCACATGTACTCCTATTTCGTTGGGCAGTTACGGCTTGATATCGGTCGTGCTGTGTGGTAGTTATTCTTGGTTGACCTTATACTGGCCTACGACAAACATCTCCTGTTTCTCAAAACCGTCGCCAAAGCCTTGAAATGACACTGTGGCACATCCAAGAATACTGAGACTTCAGTCAGTGTCGCACCTGCTTCCAGGCGGCTGAGTACTCCACCTTTTCAAAACAAGGTCAAAAGGTCCTCTTTGTGGTATTATTACATTGTCAACTTAACCAAGAGATTACACCCTCCTTGCTATGAACAGACAAGAACAGATAGAAATGAGAGGTCTCGTGCACTGTTTGTGACAGTATTACTTTCCTATACAGAATGAACAAATGGGTTCATTTGTAAATATTTACCTTGATGTTGGTTGTCTCCTAACCATTACTCTTTCCATTTGCATGCTTTGTGATAATGCTTAACTTTTGGATACTAGTGTTCCTCTTCCCAGTATAATTACTGCTTAATGAAATTTGTCATAAATAATATTACTTTTTCAAAACACCAGCTCAGTTCATAGAATAAATACTAGAAATAAAGATAATCTTCATAAAGATTCAAAGTCACTTTCTTTGGCCCGTTATTCAGGAATACAGATTTTCAGTAGCTTGCCAGCACCTGTTTCTAAAATTATTTTTAAGAAGAACCTAAAGGGTTTATTGGTGACCTGCTCCATTCCCTCCACTGGTGATTTTATTAGTAAAAGCGGTTGATATGTATATGCTATTAATAACAGCAAATAATGTGGGTAAGCTATTATGTAAAATCTGACCTCTGCAAATTTTCAGTGCAGTAATGAAATAAATGAAAATATGTATCACAGTATGATTTTCTCCATTTACATGTTTTACGATTACTTTGTTATTACAACTTAAGTGAAAGTATGTTCAAGAATTTTTTTACTTTTTCTACTTCCATGAGGACCATTTGATTTACGATATATGAAAGAGACATTAGCATCTCCCTTTTATTTGTAAATATGTATTATGTATTCTCATTTTATGACATGTTTTACATTCTTGAGAGGATCTCCTCATTATGGATTTATGGAACAAAGAGAAATGTAACATAATAACTACAAAATCTTATGTATTCCATGCTGTCATCAAGCCATTTCACAAAAAGGAGGTAAAAAAATTAATAAATTATTACCAAACCATTGTGTTGTTGCCATTAGTTAAAAAAAATCTAGATTAAAATGGAATACAAATAATTTCAAATACAAAGATGTCTTTCCTATCAGCCTTCAGTTATTTATTAGTAAAATTCTTCATTTTCTCCGAAGCAGTGACCTGCTGTTTCAGAAGTTCTCATTGGAGCCAACTACAGTCCCCTGAATCTAGATTTTGTCAATGGTCATCTGTATGGTGGCACTGACGGATCCTTATGTTCTGGTCATGTTGTTACATCCATCCTGTTTACTGTCAAAGCTTCGCAATCATTGAATGGGTCGTCAGTTTCTTTGATCCTCTCATTATCAATTTACGCCTCTGGACTGTAGTAGCATGTCATACGGATGATGTGGATGATGTGTCTGTGTGATTTTGTCTTTCTGATGAAGGTTCATAATCTTAGACTTTGTATGTAACATCCGACAAGTGATGAAGGATACGACGTAGCTCAAAGTAGTGCTTTAGTAATTTTTACAGTAGTTACGCTTTCCATACAGGAGTAGAAATCCATACCAAGTCTTCTGGTTTGTATCTCACTTACTACAGCACTCCTAGTGTTTACCCTGGGTATCCAGGGTCTGTATATGAACCAACTAACTTGCTTCTTCAGCTCTGCTGTTGAGGTGTTTCACACCACCAACCTGATTGTCATCTGTTTGAAGCAGGAATAGTGTACACATTGTTGTTTTGGCCTTACAACTGTGGAGTATGAAGAACGGTGTGAAGCATGCAGCATCTTGCTTCACTTTTTTGTGTGCAGATGTCATGACAGGAAGTACTCTATCCCAGTCTCTCTGTTCTATATCACCATACATTGAGACTGTGTCTGCTAAAGTCTTATTAAAGTGTACTGTGAGGCCATTCATTTGTGGGTGGTAGGCAGCTTTCATCTTGTGGATAATATTACAACATGAAATTCTGTGATACTGATCTTGAATGGAAAACTTTCCCACAATCAGAGATCATCACGTATGTTCCTCCGTGCTTCAAAATTATTTCTTCTACAAGTAACTTCACAGTTTTTGGAGCTTTGTAGTTGACACAGCATTGGTCATCCATTGATTCTCATTTGTTGGCTTCAAGAAGCACCCAAAGAGGTCCAGTTTGGTGGAAGGGAAGTGCTGCAGGCAGGATTTGTACCCAAGACCCTGGAGGTAAATGAGGCACTTACTTCCATCACTGGTATTCCTCACAGTGGCTTCCATAGTGTCAAATGGATTGGTGCGCACCTGACCAGTGATACCTGTGTCTGATTCTGACTAAAGCTTTCATGAATCCCAGGTGACCAAGTGTTCGAGAGTCATGGAAATACTTCAGGTTAGATTGCCATAGATTAGTGGGGATGATGAGCAACCATTTCCACCGCATTGGATCATAGTTCCTCTTATAAAGAGAGCCATTTATTAATTGGATTTCTCCTTCGATCAGTTCCTCCTCTTTCAAGGCTTATTTGGTTTTCAACAATGCCAGATCTTTCCTTGGTTCAGCAGCAATGTCATTTGATGTGGAGATGATAGAGAATTTGTCCATGCCGCTGTTTTCTAGTAAAGGATTTTATGAAAGCCAGTTGACATCCTTGTGTTTGTGTCCGTTTTGTATATCACTGTGACATTGTACTCCTCAAGCCTCAGTTTCCATCTCACCAATCAACCTGACAGGTCCTACAAGCTAGTCACCCAGAATAGAGAATGATCAGTCCTCACAATGGTGAATGGTTTGCCAAATAAATACAGCCGGAAATTGTTGACGTTCCAAACAATTGCAAGATACTCATGCAGTTGTAGAGTAGTTCATCTTGGATCTCGAGAGTACTCTGCTCTGGAAGTGTAAGCTATTACTTTTCCAGCCACCTTCCTGAATTTGTATCACAACTGCCCCTATTTCAAAGCCACTAGTTCTGTCATGGCATTCTTGTCATACAGTGCTAGTGCCTCTTTATAGACAAGGAAAGATCTGTGCTGCACCTATTCTCAGGAAAATTTGGCACCTCCTTGCATTAGTTCTTGCAAGGGATGTGCCTTCATCCAGAAGCCCTTTATGAATTGCTTGTAATACAAGCACACTCCGAGAAAACTTCTCACGTCAGGAATGTGCTAAGGAGTCAGAAAATCAGTGACTTTTCTTACTTTCTGAGGATCAAGATGGACGCTGTTGTCATTTACTAGGTGCTCCAAAATTTTTATTTCTTGGACAACAATAAGGCACTACTTTGAATTCGGGCAGAGGCCTGCAGTCTGGACATGATACAACATGGTTATCAGGCAGCTTAGATGTTCTCCAAATGTCTTTGATAAATTGAAAGTGTCATCCAGAAGGCAGAGACACATTGACCATTTAGTGCATCAGAGCAGGTTTCCATCATATGATCGAAGGTGGCTGGAGTGTTCTGCAGTTCATGTAGCATAATTTTACTCTCAATAGAGGCTTTCAGGAGTTATTCAGGCAGTATTTTTCCAGTCTGCCTCATGAACCTGTGATTGCCAGTGGCCTGTCTACATGTCCAAAGTTGAGACATACTGGGCCCTTTCAAGCACTCTAGGGTCTCATCAGAGGAGAGGATCAAGGCCTCTCCAAAGGTCCAGTGATGTCATCTTGTAGCATTTCTTCCACTTCCTCCTAGATTGTGTGTTGTTCAGCCAATGGCACAGTATATGAGGGCTGCTAATGATGCACAATGTTGATATGTTTTGCCATGGGTCACTTGGTCTGTCTTTCCTCCTCTCCAGATGTGGAAACATGAAAAATTGATGCAGTATGGCTATCACACACTGACATTGTTAGTTGATCACGTCAGGTCCTGTGGGCAGTTCAATAGTAGCTTCCTGCCCTGCATTGTATATAGTAGTAGCATTTTGCACCTGACAAAACCTTTGCACAGTTTAACAGAGCATCTCAATTGATGACAGAAACTAGTTTTGTTGAAGACCATGGGATAAGATTGTCTTCCATGGCAAACCACCACCCAGAGCAATGCTTGTTATGTGTGTTTGCTGGAATAGCTTCATCAACTTGGAGCAGTCTGTCACTGCAAGCTGTGCCCCATCTAAGAATAAATTCGTGAGTATATTCCGTTAAATCGATGCAGTAGGTGATAGTTATTGTTGCAATACATGTTTCTATCAGCCGTACATATTTTCCATTTGCAATGTTCAGCACTGTCACTTTCATATCATAGGACATAGCCTTTTTTAGCTGGCAATGTTACAGAAAAATAAGCCCACGAGTGTGACTAGTAACTTGACCGGTTGGCTGTCAGTGATGACATCAGTGAAATTTCCTGCCATCTTGGTAAATCCTGTCCATGGAGGATTTTCATCTGTAGCAGCCTTGCCCAGTTTTCCTGAATTTGACAGCAAGGTGAGTGCTAGGTACTTCTGTATGGCACTGGATGGCTTGTTGAGCAGAGACCTCATTCAGGGTTTGGAGATAAGTTACAACCTACAGGTTGACTATATTGTCTAAAGTTGACTATGTCTGATCATCTGCAGGATGTTGTACTTGGTGGTGTTGTGTGTTTGTGCCTATGTTGCTTGGATGCTGTGTTTTGACAGCAGTGGCATGGGTCTCAGTTGGTCGAGTCCATTCTTCAAGGAATTTCAACCGACGGTGGAGACTGTTACCAAAGATCAATAAACCTCTTCTTCGACATAATCTGTTACCTTCTGCCATATGAGTTCAACATTCATTGCTGCTCTCTCTCTTGTGTAATCAGTCTGATATGTCTGGCTGCCATACACTACTGTATCTCTTCGATTACTCTGTGGCATGAGAGAGAGAGACCGAATGAGTGTGGTCTTTCACGACTGCTATAGGGAAATACATTTGGCAGTTGGTCATATCGCTTTCATCTGACTATTTTCTGTTGTGTTTCCTCAATTTGCTGGAATCACTTGAGGAATTGTGATGTCACTGTGACGTCATTTACAAGAACAACTTGGTATCTGGCTTCTGTCATTCCCTACATCAAGTATGAGGTTTTGTTGGCTTCTGTCGCATTTGAATTTATGGTATGACAGAGGGCCAGAACATTCTGTATGTTCAACTGTGTTGTTTGTTCATGACTTCGGGCTCTACACCCAGTTGTTCTTCTGCTAAGTGGACTCACTGCTAGTGTTGCCGAACATTTTCTTCACTTTGTGCTGGGCTCTGTCCTAGCTGTTAAGGTTCTCTTCATTGGTCTCAAATCACTGCTGGGCTGCCATCCCAGTAAAGGAATTCTTTTGCCAGATGTATCATGTCATCCCACTTGCTGTGTTGCCTAATTGGAGCAAAGGTGATGTAAATGTTTTGAAATATCTGACGTCTCCACCAAACGGTCTCATGTCGTAATCAGAATCAAATCCAAATTCGAAAGCAGGGTTGTCAGTGGAATAAAACACTTAGCACTGAAAGCACACATATTAAGATCACCAACATAAACCTAGAACAAAACTGATTTCCTGGACAATGTGTGCAGCTATTTTTACAAACATCAAATATTCCACAATTTATACGTACATCAGATATTTCTGAATATACAAATACTGCAAAGCTAAGATATTTCAAGAACCTCCCAGAACTGATAAATACTAAATGAGAAGGAATTGTTGGTTGTCGGGTTTGAACTGCAGCATGCCAGCCAGAGATGCTAATCAATACACTGCACACTCACCACAATTCGTGGCAATATTGTGCAGATAATACTAATAAAGCATACAAGCAGTTATTCCTCCCAGACTCGATCCATGAGTGGTGGAAAGGAACATGAAAACTTCTTACTCTAAAAAGTACCCTTTACCATGTAATTCAGTGATTCACAATTTGTCACTGGATATGTAATTGTACTGATTGAGTTATTACTCAAGATGAGTATTTTGTTCTATCATATGATTTTTAAGCCGTATGATAAGTATTGTTTATGTTGAAATGTGATTTAAAGTTCTGAAACTTCCTGAAGTCTTTACTTCTGAACGTTGGTTCCATAACTCATATTGTAATAGATCAGATACCGTCCTACCATACCAAGTGTTCACTGTGCTGCAGGCAGAGATATGCTATATTATTGATTGTGTATCACTTCGTTTCACAATATGGGATTTATTTGTTATCCTCAAACTAAATCCAGCAGCAATTTGTCATCGTTACTCTTTATTTATCACATTTTGTTTTTCATGCAGTGTGTCATATATTGGCCTCATATTTCTCTCTCTCTCTCTCTCTCTCTCTCTCTCTCTCTCTCTCCCTCCCTCCCTCCCTCCCTCCCCCCCTCCACCCACTCTCTTCCCCTCTGCCTCTCCCCCTCATACAAATTTTGGGTGTACATATGTATACATATACTCAGTTTATGGTTGAATGACTATAACTGAAAGTCAAACTTTGATACTGGTGTCATGACATATGTGTTTTTTTACTTAGAATCCTTTATAACAGAAACTTTGTGCTTAGGCCACAGCTATTTTACTTGTGAGAATAGTGTGTACGAAAAAATTACCTTTTTTTTTTTTTTTTCTTCAGGCTTTGCAGAATCGACTAGAGAAGACAGCAAAGCTGCACACTAGTCTCCTGGAGCAGCTGGATAAAGTGAAAGATGAAAATGATGATCTACGATTTCAGGTAATGTTGTAACGATTGAAAGAATTTGTCACTTACTTTGAATATAATGCAGTAAACATACAATCATTCATTATTAAAATTTTATGTCATATTTGTTACATCACATGACTTCTTCTCGTTGCCAATGATTCATTTCAAAAGAAACAGGTGTTCAGTTTACAAACAATGGAACAACTGTAATGTAGAACCGAAATACATTGTGTTTAAGGGATATTGTTTTCTTTCTTTGACAGCTTGCAGAAAAGAGTATAGAGCTGGAGGGAACCAAGGCACGCATGCGAGTATTACAGCAACGGCAAGGCAAGGCAGCTGAAACAAACACTGCAGCAGTGTCAACAGAAACAGATGATGAGCAGCCTCCTCTACTTCCCCCAGAGGAAACATGCAATCCAATCCTGCCTCTACTAGCACTGCCAGTAGCTGGTTCAGAGGACCACAACCACCAGCATCACAGTAGTAGTACTGAGTCAGCACACGATCACACTGAACAGCGCCGTGTGCAGTCGTCTAATTCTCCCCGTCGCAGGCCTAGCAAGATACCTTTACTGGGAACTAAATCGTACTGTGCACCCAGACCGCCATCTGGGAAGACAGGTGCTATCACGGCAGCACATTCTAATAAGAGCAGAGATTCTCTGTCAGCTAAATCTGGCCGGGAAAGTTCATGGAAAAGCAAGGCTGACGGTGCCTCTCTGAGTGGAAGCAAGAGCAGAGAACCTATTTCTGTGGTTAGGAACTCTTCTCTTTCAGCGAGAAACAATAGTAGAGAATCACTAAATGGTAGTAAATCTAGAGATTCCATTCTGAGCAAATCTCGTAGTGACTCAGTAAATGGGCGAAAAGTATCAGCCGTGGAAGTGACAATGGTTTCTACTAGGTCGAGGGATGGTCATAGTCAAAATAGTTTCTCATCAAATGCATCGAATACTAATAAGCGAGATTCTCTTTCTGGAAAAAGCAGAGAAGCTTCGTTCTCATCATCCAGTGGTTGGAAAGGAACTCAGCATCCAGTGAGGAGGGCCAGTAGTGCAAGCATCACAAGAGGCAACGTGATTGATCAAGCTGATCGTAACTCTAAGGTACGACCGACTAAGCTTTCGTTTTGGAGCAACTGGTTGAAAATTCTTGACAATGGTCCTTCTTAGAATATAGTTAAATTGGCACAATATGACATCAGTAGTTTTGTCTCACAGTGTTAATCAGACAGTTGAATATGATGACATATGTTAGTGTGTTTTTGAGAGTTTCTTAATCATTTGAGTAGAATGAGAAGGAATGGGAGTATAGTTCCTCGTAAGTGGCTGATTTGATTTTTCAGATTTTTCCATACTAGGAAGAACAGCATATCAGAAGCACTGTTTGACTGATCTCAAGGAAACTTAGAATTTTTGTTACTCCTATGATTTGTTCATTAATAAATCTCATAAAATTGTATGTTTTTATGTAAGAGTAACTCTGTCTGTAAAAACGCTCGTATGTAGTATTGAAGCTTGTGTGTAACTTACAATCATTGTATGTGTTTCCTGCAAATACAGTACATCCCTCATATATAACATACTTTGTAATTTAGAGTGTATGTAATAATTATTTTCTGTTTGCTATATGTATATGCAATGTTTGAGCATGCACGCATTTAAAATTGTTTCCTAGCTCTTTATATTTATTTTTGAGCTGTTTCTTTCTGAGCACACAGTAATTTTGGCTTTTCTCTTTTTTATTTTGTTACAGTAAACTCACATTCCAATAACAAGAATGCCTTTCAATAAAAGAAAATAATCCACAGTTCTTATTATTTCACTTTTTCCATCTGTATCTCTTTTGGTGATGGTGGTGTTGGTGACGGTTGGCGAATTATGTATGTTTGCTGTGCCATTGTGAATAAAACTTTGAGAAGATGTAACCTGCTCCTCCACTACAAACATCAAAGGCCCTCTTATTGAGGTATTATTTGTCAGTTGTACAGTGAAAAAGTGTGATAGGAGACTAAGTAATACTTGTCTAACTTAAGTTACTTGTGGTAATGAAAACCAATCAGTTGTCAGGATTTCTGAAAATTTTAAGCTAAATCTGAATTGCATGTTTGTATGAAACTTTGTAGTGTACATTTATTGTAATCTGGAAATGGTTTCAAAGTAAAGGGGGTCCATATGAGATACTGGATTCTTTAAATATCCTGCCATTGCAGGGAAGCAAGAAACATAAGTACTAAATAATACCCCTCATTCCATTCTTTTGTCTCTCCATGTGTCATACATTCATTCTTGCACGAATTACATTCAGCATCTGACTGACATTCGCTGGAGAGTTCAGTGTTACTAAGTTTTCAAAAGTGTATTTAAGTATATTATTGGCAATTAATTCAATGCAGTCATCTTTGGTAGCTTAACTTCCAGGCAGTAACTTTGTGTACTACACTTACAATACATTTTATGCATTCTTGCATGTCAATAAAGAAATGTAGTGTACAGATATTTGATTTATGCTACCCACTAAATTTTGTTACAAAGCTTGTTGTCCATTTGCCTTGTGACTAAATTATTAAATGTAAAATGTCTAGACCTGTCAGATACATGGAGAGCGTTCTTGGATTCCAAAGTGTTCTTCTTTGGAAAATAATTTGGGTTACATATAGAGATTGTTTTGAAATATGATGCAACAGGACTGTGAAGTATCCCCAACAACATCTGTATTTTTTTCCTGTAACACCATTTCATATTTGAGGTATTGAAATTAAGACATCAATTTTAGTGACAGTAATTTGATTGGTTAGGTTTCAGTGGAATATATTTGTCTATTTTCCACTAGTACATTAGCCTACAACAGCCATATTTGCATAGCTACTCCTGCAGAAACTGTTCAGTCCTCATGAATGCTGATTATACAGAGTGTAAGAATGTTGAAGTTAATCACAGCAATGAACTGAGTAAATTGTTTGAAGAAACATATCTGAATATTTGGAATATGACATTGTTTCGGAGCACATCTCGTGTCAGAGATGAGTAGTTGGAACATGATAAATGAGTTTTATTATTTTGCCTGTGTAAAAAAAACCTAATATATGAAATGAAACGTTTGTCCCACAAATACAGTAATAAAAGTAAGAATGACACATTTGTTACATAAAACAGATTTATTCTCATAAATACTAATCCCTTAAGAAACTGTAAATCTTTTGATATTCAAAAGCAAGATTGCTATTGCTTTTGGTCAATTGGAACTTTATTTGCTTTCTATAATTTTTTTAATCCCATCAGATTGGGCAAAGGTGGAAGAAACTTCAGCATCTAGGGTAATATGTAATGAGTACATACTGTAGTTAAAACAGAATTTCAGGTACTGTAACAAAATGAGTTTTCTGTACAAATTATCCATAATTCAATTTTGGTGCAGTTACTTTGTCTTGTAGGGAGATTATTTTTGTGACAACTTCCACTTTAGAATGTTGCTGAACATGCCAAAAGTAAACGGATGTAGAGGTAATGTCGAGCTCTGGACTAGATATTTGTTGTTTGCTGTTGCTACCCAGGAACTGGACTCCTTTTTTTAAAAAAAAAAAAAATGAGACATAATTGTCCTTCCGGTATTTAAAGAAACAGAAACACTTTAAACTTCTGGCAGCATGACCAAAAATTCAGTGAATTGATAGAAGTAATGCAAATAACTGACAGAACAACTTTTCTTATCTGTTTTTTTGAAGAGTTATTCAGGAATAACTGTAGCATAGCAACTGTAAATTAGCTATCAATTGTAAATTCTTTATACAAACAGTCTAGAATGACAGTTGTGTGTATTTGAGGATATTTTGTGTTCATTTTTATATTATTTTTCTGCACTAGCCAGCATGCTTATGATGATGTTATCAACACTCCCCCCCTCCCCCCACGTATACACACACACACACACACACACACACACACACACACACACACACACACACACACACACACACACACACACACACACACACACACACAAACAAAGATGATGTGACTTACCAAATGAAAGTGCTGGCAGGTCGACAGACACACAAACATACACACAAAATTCAAGCTTTCGCAACAAACTGTTGCCTCATCAGGAAAGAGGGAAGGAGAGGGAAAGACGAAAGGATGTGGGTTTTAAGGGAGAGGGTAAGGAGTCATTCCAGTCCCGGGAGCGGACAGACTTACCTTATGGGGAAAAAAGGACGGGTATACACTCGCGCACACACACACATATCCATCCACACGTATATGTGTGGATGGATATGTGTGTGTGTGCGGGTGTATACCCGTCCTTTTTTCCCCATAAGGTAAGTCTGTCCGCTCCCGGGACTGGAATGACTCCTTACCCTCTCCCTTAAAACCCACATCCTTTCGTCTTTCCCTCTCCTTCCCTCTTTCCTGATGAGGCAACAGTTTGTTGCGAAAGCTTGAATTTTGTGTGTATGTTTGTGTTCGTTTGTGTGTCTGTCGACCTGCCAGCACTTTCATTTGGTAAGTCACATCATCTTTGTTTTTAGGTATATTTTTCCTTCATGGATTGTGTCCTTCTATTATAACCATTATATATAAAGCTGTCACATGCTCTTCAGTTTCTGCTAATCCAATGCCATCGTATGTTAAATTCACTTTATTCATACATGCATACATACAACTACAACCTTTGCAAGTTCGAGGCATGCCAAATAATCCTAAATATTGAAAAGTGAAGTAAAGGTGTAGGGTTAAAAATTTAAACAAAACTGTATATTATGTAGCCTGGTCAGTTTGATTTATTGTAACTGTTTACTATTAAAAAAATTATGTATGTGTAGCTCATTTTGAAACCCACTTCTGACAGCAAAGCTCATACATATGAATGTTAATATTTCATTTTGATATGAAAAGGATAGATTGCTTCTCACGACATAAAGGTCATGTAGAGTCATTGCCATATACAATGAAAAGACTACTAAACTTTTTTCTGTTTCTGAAGAAGACCTTTCTTGTCCAAAAACTCAAAGTTCAGTAATATTTTTACTGTGTCTGTCTGTGACACACAACTCCTCTCTGTGGTGAGTAGCAGTCTATCGTTTCACACTGTTGTTACACCATTCTGAACTTTGCATTGTTTGATATTGTACTGTGGTCACATGTGAAAAACTTCTCACTTGTCAGCACTTCTCTTTCAATCATTTGTTAGTCAAAGAGCATGGAAATCCTTGCATTATAATGCCTGTTTGCCTGTTTTTCCTTTTGTCATCTGTTGAAGTGTACATATGTAACTTGCGTTGGTGGTGGCAACAGAAGTGATAACATACCGTAAAATTTGTTTTGGTTAAAAGAAATGATGTTTATTTTTGGGGGGAATATTTCAAAAGTTGTTGAACTCCTTTCTACAACTACTACCAGAATGTTACACTGGTTTGGAATAAATAGTGCATATTTTGCTTCAGCAGCTGCTATCCATTTTGATATGTGAAAAGGGGTTTGTACAGTGTAATATTGATGAACATTTCATAATTATTTTCAAATAGAGAGAGACTAGGACAGGACACTTTTTTCTTACAGAATGTCATAGCAAAAGCTTGTCCTTTTAGAGTGAAGTTGATGTAAATGGTCTGCTTTTTGCAATTTCAAACTTCCATCATTTCGAGTGGTGTCAGTGCTGATAAGCTCCCACTGAGAGTAATGCAGATATCATGATGTCTCCTCATGTCCCTGTTACATGTTTCATCAGAGCTGATTTTCAATTTCTTGTTATTTTCTTACTTCAACATTGCTTGTATCATTTTTACTGTCATGAGTGTGAACTCAATTGACAGAAATCTAATGTGCTGTTCATTGGTAGGGTTGTATTGAACCTATATGAATTTTCATATTAGTAATTATACTTTGTAATTATATTTGTATGAAATTCCACTTGCACGCCATGTCATACTCACTGTGATATTAAAAAAAGTATTTTTGCTGAGCCATACCCATAATACTATGAAATAATGGAATGCAAATTAAAACTATACCTAGCAGTTTCTTAATCATTTGGCTTTAAAGATAATCTGGAGTAACTGACTACATGTGAAGTAATGAATGAACACATAATGACTCATTTATGAATAATTGTATTAATTATGAACCTTTTTTTAATATCTGCTGCAGTAGATCCTAATACTTTTTGCATTTAGGGCCTCTGCTAATACCCTCCTCCTCCTCCAATTCAATGAAAAGCCTTTTTTCCAGCCTGGATCAACTTCACAATTTGCTGTGAAATTGCTATTAATATAGTAAGATAGTTGAAGAAGACATAAATTTGAAAGAGCACTTCCAAAATTGTTTTTTCAGAGTCACAGATAACAATTATCAGCGTATTTCAAAATGAAAACTGCTTCTACATTTTTAACATACTTTTTTTTGTGAAAAAAGTCAGATGATGTTATGAAAATTCCCACTGCAAAACAATGAAAAATAATGAGGATGAGCAGCTACAACTGAAAGATGTAGGAATGCCCCCCCCCCTCCCCTCCACTGTGTGTGGGAGCCATGTGTCCCATCTGTGATCTATATGTGGTGTAAATGTTTTAGTTTCCAGATGCTGGTGCAAGAGCTGTTGAATCAGGAGTAAAAAAATAAAAATTCTGAATTTAGTAGTGTCTAGCATTTGTATTCTTAGTTTGTCTTTCCTGTCACTAGAGCGATAGACAGTATGAAGGTGACCAGGCACATATCCACGCATCTCTTCTGGGGAGGCAAGGGAGTTACATATTGATTCTCCCACAGTCCCTCTCCCTCTTTCCCGAAGTGCTTAGTATTCAACTTCCCAAAAATTGCCGTTTGGAGAAACACAACACTTGAAAAGCATTCATCTGAAATTTTCAGGAGAACATGTGTCACACAGCTGGTCTAAGCAATACAACAGCAACAAATTCTCATAAAATGACTACATTGTAATTTATAAGATACAAAATTGAAGTGTGGCCTTGGTGTTATCAGTATTTTATTTAGCGCTACAGCTGTGAACTCATATCTGCAGGCTACGTATGTGTGAGTATATAAGTGACAAGAATACTATTCTTTCAGCCTTTCCACCTACATTCTGGAAGTCACTTGTTTTACTATTTTTTCTTACTGTAGGGTCTTTCCCTTTCTGGCTTGCTTCACACAATTTTCCGTTGTTTGCCAGTTCTGTTTGTGGGCTCTCAGACTGAGTCAGGTTTGTTGTTGTCAGCCAATATGGTCAGCATCGCCAGTTGCTTTGGAGAGAAAACTGCAGCATATATTGCATACCAGAGACCAAAAGTGCACTGATGATACTGCAAAGTATTTTTAACAAAATAGAAAGAAACTTGCAAATTATTCTAATTGCAAGCTAAAAGAGATGTGTAGGGGTGCAGGGTAGAAGTGAAAGAATGCAGTCAAAGTTTGAATGATATACTTATTTTTCATGTGTCTTTTCAGTTGTGATTGTGCCCTCCAGCTGGTATATTTTGTACATAGTTGTTTTATTTTCATGCTAGCTGCTTCTGTAAACGCTATCAGTCTTTCTAGCTGGATATATAATATAATTGGATAGATAAAAAAATCTGCTCATGAAGCAGCTGCAATAGAAGATACACACGGAAGTTATAGAAATGTGCAAGTTTTCAGAGCCAGTGGCTCCTTTTTCTGGCAGAAGGCTGGAAGGGAAAGGAAGGGGATGAAGAAAAAGAACTTCATAGTTTTAGGAAGTGGGGAGAGTTACAGAAAAGTTACCCAGAATTCTGGGTCATGGAAGGCTTACTGGACAGGGTGAGAAGAGGCTCTGGATGATTTTTTACATAACCCTCCCTGTGTTATAAACCTCACCAGTTCTTTTCCTTCATCTCTCTTCCCTTTCCTTCAACTCTTCTGCCAGGATAAGAAGCCACTGGTTGTAAAAGCTTGCACATTTCTATCACTTTTATATTTGTTTTCTCCTGGTGCTGCTTGGTGAATAGATTTTTTTGTCTAGGTCTAGCCAATTACAGATATATTATTCCTGTAGTTATTTAATATTTTTTCACAACTGATGACTGCTAAGAACATCTGTTCATGCCCACAACTGGACTCTTACTATAGTTCTCCTATTAATTTATCTCAGCAAAACAAGTTTTAATGCAGCACAACAGAGTTTGTTATAAGACAACCTGTAAATGATAGAATGTTACAGTTCATGTAAAAGTTTTAGTACTGAACATTCATAGCTTTTTAACTAGTAGAGTTTCCGCTTGATAGAAATCTAATTCCAAGAACTTGTAGGAAATTTCATTAAGCATTTATTCAATGCTCCAAGTGAAATTATGATAAGAAATGTTATATTTGTTATCTTTGGTGGCTGGAAGTGCTGTGGCAATATAATGCTCCTGATTTTAGAGCAAATATTTTTTATGCTTAATGTAATGCATAGTATGGAAGAAATAATGGTGTCGACTGTTTTGCACATGATATTTTCACGCTTTCCACATTCATTTTAGAGAATAAATTTCACATGCTTTAGCATAAGCTATATCACCCTTGTTCTTGCGTGATAGAATCTTATGCTTCAGGAACCAATTTGCACTTACTAATAATAGAACAATGTAGATATGCTGATATAGTGTTTAAAATCTTGCTGTGGGTCTGTAGATGATCACTGGCTTCAAGGAACTTGATTGAAATAAAATAGATGTCTTTAAGTGCTTACATAATATAACTAAGGGACTTCATGAGTACAGCAACCAATAAGACTTGCTTAGTTTTCTAACTTCTCTAACTGGGACCACTTACATTTATTTTGGAACGGGAATTACCTTGTGAATAATTGTAATAGGGACACACATGGTTAAAATAGCTTTAACTGTTTCAACCCATCAAACTTATGCATCATGTTTGCAATCTGTGACATTTGTTTGCTTACTTTCTTGTGTCTGCTGACAGGTTTTAACAGCATCTGATAGTCTAGAGCCAAAACAGTGTTCTTCCGCAACAGGAGAGACACATGGCAGTCACCATGATGATCATCATGATGCAGATTCATTTTCGGATTCCCTCAACCATTTTCCTGACCAAGAAGTGGAACTTTCACCAAAAACAAGTGATGAGATTGATTTCAAAAGTTTGACATCTCAACTTAACTTACAAAGCCAAGATGTAAACAGTGACAGTAACATTATTGTTGATGGCAACTCCTCCTCATCTGAATTTTTTGACAGTATCAATGACTCTGAAAGTGTATTGAATAATGAAATTGTATCTAGCAAAAATGTGCACGTCCAAGACCATCACCTGCATACTTCATCACGATGTGAAGGATTGACAGAGTGTGATTCATTGGAGAACAGGGCACCTGAAATGATGATAGAGGCCTTTCATACACCAACAAAATTTTTGTCAAAAGTAATTTCTACACGAAACTTTTGTATTGCACCAGGAGGTCAACATACTGAATACTGAAATTAATTTGAATTGTTTTCCTTTCTAATCTTCTAATGGTGAGACACTGTTTCTTTCTATTTACAACCATGAACTACTGTGTGAAAAGACATTAACAGTTAATGTGCAGGATATGTCTATTACAAATGAAATTTTAACCACAGATTAGTAGGAATATGGTGGTTAAGAATGCTGTTTGCATGATAGAATGCTGAAAGTATGTGGGGATGCCATCTCTAATTAGTACTGCTTATGGTTACTGATGTAAAATTTTCTAAAAATACATCTGTTGTATTTATGGAATGGATGTTCTGAATTGGATGTTAGTAATTTGGTGACATAATATGGTGCTCTTTTGTAATCAATATTTTAATGGAGCATTTAATTGCATTTGCTGGTGTTTAGACTTTGCTTTTGTAAGATAATTTCCAAATCTTTGATGTAGTTTGACTTTTGGCTTTTGTTATGAAACCAAGCAAAGCATAAGCTTTTTGCCTTTGCTGACTGTAGTTATCCTAAAAAGAATCTTCACACTTTTTTGTCTTAAGTAAAACGAAGAATAGGCCAGATGCGCATTACAGAAATTTGCAGAGTACAGGAAGAAAGTCGCTCGGTATTCTCCTTCACCCTTTTAGGAAACTCTATCATTATTCCTTGGTTTAATTTGTAATGTGTTTCATGGGACCCCATGCATAAATTAAACATGTTTTGTATACTGGCTACATAATTCCATGTATCTGTATTCTGAATCCAAACAAAACATTGTTTTTAACATGTAAATAATTGAGGAGAGAAAAACGTAAGATGAAGAGCTTTCCATTTATGAAAATATGCCAATATCCTTTCTTGAAAAGAAATACGCTGTCAGCTGCTAAATTTATTTGCCCTTTTGTATTGTTCTCTACTCATTTTACCCAAGACAAATTAATTTAAAAAAAAACACAGATGTCTAAGGTGAACTGTTGGTTATTAATTAGATTTTTATTCTCCTACAAAGTTTATTTATATTTTGAGGAATGTTAGCCATGCTGAGGTCATGTGAGTTGTAGTATGGTATCTGATATTGAAGAGATGCACCAAATATCTTTACACATGAGTAAAATTTTCAGTGTCTCAAGTCACATCATTTTGACTGGATAAAATTGCTGTTACTGGCACAGTATTCCACATATATAGGTGAGGAGCAACATCTGGAATCTTTCCAGGAGGAGTCAGAATGATGCCTGCACCTTCCCTGGAAGATACCAGATGTTGCTGTGTCATCTGTATGAGTGGAACATTGTGCTAGTCATTTTGGTCATTAGTGTTACTGCTGATTATGGCCCAGACAACTGTAGAAGTCAAGTATTTATTTTGAAATGACATGGCTATAAGCCCAAGGTGATTTTTTTTCAGACAAGCAACCATGAAAGATTATGATAACACAAATCATTAAAACTGTGAGCTATGAACTGAACATAATGTTTTGTATTAACTCATTTATTTATGAATGTTAGAGCATTTCATGTGATTGGTAGTTCATACTTCAGCAATGTGTGCTGTGGTTATGAGGTTGAGATAAGGAAAGGGGAGCAAATTAATACATTAATACCAGTGGGAGAATAGAGAGTGGAAGTGTGTGTGTGTGTGTGTGTGTGTGTGTGTGTGTGTGTGTGTGTGTGTGTGTGAGGGGGGTGAGTCAACGTTAAGTGGCTGGTAAGTAGAGCAGTAGCTTTCACCCCCCCCCCCCCCCCCCCTCAACCCACACCGCTACCTTGCTCCTCTTCCATTCTGAGTATTTATAACATAGCATGCTAGATAGGTGTTGCGTAGGTTCAGAGAATTCCAGCCTGACAGCACTCAGTTTTTCAAAAACAGTAGCAGTTCTGAAAACTGCTAATATAATTACTGGAATATCTTTTTGCAACTGTCAGTGCATCTTTCCTTTTTATTGCAGCTGTCATGTTGGTGTTAAAATATACAGCTGTAAACAATGCTAAGACATCTGTTTTTACATTATTAGTGTGTTTTCTTTACACACCCGACTTATTAAATCTGGCATATTTGTTACACAAAATCAATTACTTTCAAGTCACGTCCTGGAGAACTAAGTATATATGGGGACACTGTTAGAAGCAGTCATCAACAACAAAATGGACATATAATGTTTTAATGAAAAAATAATTTCTCATTTTCAAATAAATTCATGTATACATCTGGTGCTTTGTATGTCTGGTGCTTACTTTTTATCAATATGAAAATTGTTTTCCCATGAACTGGGAAGAAGAGAATATGCCACTGTGGATATGTTTGCACTGATGCACTCTCTCTCTCTCTCTCTCTCTCTCTCTCTCTCTCTCTCTCTCTCTCATTCCCTCCCCCTCCCTCTAACACATTTCCTTATTTCCTTTCTAAATAGGAATGGTCTCTAATCACTGAATTGTAAGCACACACGTATTTGCCATAAAACTAGATTAGTACTTATTTTGTTGACGATTTTTATGGAGATTTCAAGGTGTCTCAATAAGATGGCTGTTGGGTTCTCTCATTTTCCTGTGTTTAAACAATTTCAGGACATCTTCCAATTGTATTCCAGTCTTGCGTTCAACAATGTAGGAAATGATAGATTGTTACCGAGCATAAAGATGACACTTTAAGCTGCAGACAGGCACAATTAAATGACACTTACTGAGCTTTCAGCCACAGCCTTCATTGGAAAAAGAGAAAGCGAAAGCTTATGTGTAAGTGTCCATTAATCGCGCCTGTCTGCAACTTAATGTGTCATTTTTATGATAAGTAGCAATCTGTCTTTTCCTACATTGTTGATATTCCTAACTGGCATTTCCATTGTTTGATTTTGCCAACATTATGTTCACTATTTTTGCTTTGATGGTTAATAGCACCCTGTCAATGGCACATTAACTGAAATATGTATTCAAAGGAGCTAGTTGTGATAGGCAAGTGACTCTAAAAACAGTTAAAAAAAATCATTTCCTCTGTAGTTTTGAGTACATATTAGTTTCAATCTGACCCAGTATTTCCAGACACTGCATGCATTTAAGGTATGTTTTGTTAGTTGTGCTAGATCATTTATGAACCAGGTTCTTAACACTGAATATACACAAGGCACTAATAAACGACAGCCTTGGAAAAAGTTGCTAAATATACTTACACCTGCATGTTAAATCTCAGAAAACTGAATTAGAAATATGTTTTCTTTGCTGTTGGAACTCTTTCATATCAGTATACTTGAAATTACAATATTGAGAGATATGTTTCAGTTTCCTGTTTTCTTTTCCGTGCACAGAGAGAGAGAGAGAGAGAGAGAGAGAGACTGTTCAAACTTTTTTTGTGATTTGGAACCAGCCTTTTTTTGTCTGTTCCTTACTGAATTAAAACCTGTGAAATGCTCCTGAATTGCTTTAGACAGAAATTCTGTACTTAAGTATCGTACTCCGTTGTTATTTTTATTATTTCAGATTGTCATTCATGGATAATTGTGGTAATGTTTTTAACAGTATTCGTTAAAAGATTTATACTCCTTGTTCAGACAAGACTGAACTGCAATAAAATTTAGTTCCTGTAAGTATCATTAGATGGCTGTAGCAGCTGTTCACAGTATGAATGAGAAAAAATTGTTATGCATATATATTTTTGGAATTCAGTGTAAAAATCGTATGATTTTGTGAGACTACCAACTTACAAACAAGGAACAAAAGAAAAAAACAGTTTTTGTCAAAAGTTTCAATAGTGTTTCAGAAAATCATTGTTCCAATTTTTCTTAAGATGAGAGTGAAAATAAAATCATTCAACTAACACTTTCAATACGGTATGCAGTCTTGTAATGCATGCTGGATTGGATAAAAGATGAAAATACTAGTTTCTTTTTTAGATCTGTCTTCAACTGGAACCTGGAAGTACTCAGTGAACATACTTATTTTGAGTGGTAAAAGGAGGCACAGTAATGAAATGCAACTTGGGATTATTGTAGCAGATTTTGGTCACTGAGTAACCATCTTCAACACAGTGGTTAAAGTTAACACATTTTAGTCATTACTTGGCATAGTCTTCTTGTACTATACACATTAGAAGTTGAAATTGAACTCTTTATTTGATACAATGAAGATCGTCACTCAGTGACTGAAATGTAGATCTGCTACAGTAATCATGAGTTGCAACTGATTGCTGTATCTTCTTTCACCAGTTGATATTAGTTTCTACAAAGTTATTTAAATCATGATAGTAAAGCAATAAATTTTTGTATCTAAGCATACCTTTAGTAGAGACTTTGTTTTCATGTGTTGTGACATACTATCGCATATTTGGTTGAAGAGTAGAGTGATAGTGCTTATTTGTTGCTGCTATAGCCATCATAATTTAAACATTTGTGTTTGGTAAATGAATCAAAGAATACATTTTTACTTTCAAGTATGCACCATTCTTATGATCTATTAAAAGCAGCAGCTACCTTTACAACGAGACAAGGATTAATAGTAATATATTGTGGTAGTATCCCCCCCCCCCCCTCCCAACATCCTTTCCTACACATACCATTTCCACCTCAAGAACAAAATATTACCAAAGGACATTGTTTTGTTAGTAGTAATAACAGCTTATAAAGCATGGTCTTCCCCAGTGTAGTTAAATGTTGACTGAGTGACTGACAGGATCCAAGAGTATTACTTATGTATCTTTCCAAAGCTCATTAATATGAGTATATGCTGTATCTTTAGTCTCTTTTTTATTTATGTATATTTTTTTCTTCTATGTTGTCCTCTATTTGTGGAAGTTGGTACGATTTATTATAAACATGGACTGTGCTGTTTGAGTATGGCTCAAAGAACTATATTCTGTACATCCCATTACAAAGATTATAGCTGGCAAAGAACTCGTATTTTTTTTCTAAAACTAGCTGATAGTCTGTGTTTTTGAAGCAAGTGATATGTACTATTACATTTAGAAAGATTGTCCACTCTTCACGTCACTGAAAATAACATGACATATAAGATAAGAAATGCCAAAAATGTATCTTTGTAGTAGAAAAAGATTTGTATATCCCTTATCTCCAAGCTTCAGAGAAGGTGATGGACTTGAACTTAGACTTGGCTCGATTTTTTCTGGCTTTCTGTTGTTAGAACAACTGGTTATAAAGCTCTGATGCTGCAATGAATGTTATCTGCATGTAAGAATTAGGTTTCAGATTTTTATATCCGAAATATTCAAAAGTGGAATTTCACATCTGAATAGTTGTAGTTTTTGTATAACTCAAGGAATAGCTCAGCAAGAATACAAAAATTCATTCCATTGGTGCTCAGGACAGTCTTGAGTGAATGAGTCTTGTATTATTGTTTACATGAATTCTGGTTAAGAGCTTAAGTGGTTGCTTGGCATCTTGAGAGCTTGGCAAAGTATTTGTGGATTGTAATTATGTGTTGTTATACATGTGATATATTATACATTATACAATCACATACATTATAATGTTGTGTATATTTTTTATGTTTTGTGTATCATATGAACAGTGTAAATATTAAAAGTGTGTAAATTATTACCAATTGAACAAATAAATGTACTGAATATTAGCATTCCTAAATGTGTCTGTCATTACTCATCCTTAATATTCATTCTGAAAGAGGAGATTTCCTGAAGTTTATCATGTGTTGAATAGGGTATTCGTTCTGCTTGTCTGCTGTAATCATAATTGTGTTTTTGAAGTGAAAAAAATGGAGAAACAAACTTAAATACTATCTTCCACTCAATCGTACACAATCTGGAAAGTTCAGCAGAGTTAAACCCAGTTAATGGTATCTGTTATGAGTAGGACAGTCTACATAGCAGATAATTTTCATCTAAGGAGAACTTCTTTTATCAGGTAATTATATGAATGCACACTCTTAAGGAAGAATTAGAAGAAGATGAATTAGAAGAAGAAGGAGAAGAAGCATCATGAATTAATTACCCAGTTGAGATGGAAGATGGTGGATGACATGTACATACAAAGACAAACAAATTATTACAATTTCAGAAAAACTGGATGATTTACCACTTCTGGCCATTACTCAAGTAGTTACTCCACTTGGCATTGATTGATAGAATTGTTAGATGTCCTGCTGAGGGATATTGTGTCCGATTCTGTCCAATTGGTACAAATCCCAAGCTGGTTGGATGGCCCACTTCTAATGCTCCACATTTTCTCAATCGGGGAGAAATATGATGACTGTACTGGCAAAGGCAGGGTTTGAAAAGCACGAAAACAAGCAATAGAAACTCTCACTATGTGTGGGTGACTGTTATCTTGCTGAAATGTAAGCCCAGGATGGGTTGCAAGGGCAGCAAATGGGTCAGAGAATATTGCCGACATATCACTGTGCTGTAAGGATGCTGTAGATAACAACCAAAGGGGCTCTGCTGAGAAAAGAAACAGCACCCTTGACCATCACTCCTGGTTGTTGGGCCATATGGTGGGCGACAGTACAGTTGGTATCCCACTGCTGTCTGGGGCATCTTCAGCCTCATGCTTCGAATTGAGCCCTGATGACCAGTGAAGATGTGTCTAGAGATGCTCCAACAACAGTTGGATACCTACCGTACTGTTGCCGGGGGTATGGCCCGACATGGTCTGGTGTAACACTACGTTTCATAGCAGGACCACAGTAGTTGTCATTTGTGGCTCCTTCACAGCACTGTGGTATGTCAACTATGTTCTACGCCCTGTTTTGTTGCCCTTCATTTCAAGCCATCCAGGGCTTACACTTCAACAAAATAATACCTGCCTGCACACAGTGAGAGTTTCTACTGCTTGTCTTCATTCTTGTCGAACCTTACCTTAGCTATTGAGGTCACCAAATCTCTCCTCACCTGAGCACGTTTGAAACAATAGGGGCAGGACCCCCAACCAGCTCAGGATTTTGACAGTCTAGTGCACCAATTCGGCAGAATCCGGCCTCAGGAGGATATCCAACAACTCTATCAATAAGTACCAAACTGAATAATGGCTTGCATAAAAGACAGAGGTGGCCAAATGAATTATTGACTTGCTCAATTTGTGAAGTGCTCTTCCTCTTGAATAAATTTTCCAATTTTTCTGAAATTGTAAATGATTTGTTTATTTGTACATGTACATCACAGCTACAAATTTCTGTCCCATTAGAATAATTCCTTCACAGTGCATTGTTTTTATGATTTAAGAAACTAAATACATGTCCTTAATCCTGTACTCTTATGTCATATGGTGTTCAGTATTCTTAAATTTAGAAAACACAAGACATAACCACACAAGCAAACCTCTGGCAGTGTTCTTAGTATTACACATAATTACTGGTATTACAAGAAGTCAGTACTATAGAAAGCACACAGATAAGCATTATACAGATCAATATTTACAACCATATCCGTAATGGGCCTTGAATCTGTGACACTTCAGTTACATCCTGCTCACCTTAGTGGTTTGGTTTCACTGAACTGCCAGTCCAATTCATATCATTTTAAATTATTGTGGTAAATTGTGGTTTAAAATCTGCTATGGTGGTGGTGGTGGTGGTGGTGGTGGTGGTGGTGGTGGCAATGACAGTGATGACAATGACTGTAATGATTTATGGTTAAGTCAAATCTTGTGAGAGTAATATAATGAAGGTGAAGTCGTGCTGCTTTTAATGTGCTGTTTTTTGAGAGGTGAGAATTTTAAGTAAATAGAAACAAGAGTAATTACAATAGTTAAGGCTGGAAAGCAAAGTTAATACAAATACTGTTGTTGTTAATACAGCTTTGAGAAAGACTGTACATAATTGAATGAGCACTTGCTTTCTATTTATATGTGCGGAAACAGAATTTCAATATCTTAAATGATTCCAGAATATTATTACCTGAATCAGCCTGTATATTACAAGAAGAGGCTGGATGCCAGTGGTGGCACCTTATTTAATGCTGTAAAAAATTGCTGTAATATCTGGTGAAGTTATTAAAAGATCTGAATGCAAAATAGTATGCGTGAAGATTAAGTTTCAAAAGTGGAGCAAAGGTGGTAATTGGGTGGTTTTGTAGACTATCATCTCAGGAGCTGTGGTGGCAGGATACGTAGACAGTACAGTTGGTAAATTTGCTGATCATCTGTTACAATAAGGAAAATTTTCAGTTCCCAATCTGTATAATGGGAGAGTAACATGATTAAAACAAATGCTGGGACAAGATACTGTACGAGATTTTTTTTCAACCATCTTTCTCAAAATTACATTGAGCAGTGAGCTAGATAACCATACCATGAGGGCAACATCTTAGGTCTTCTAGTAACCAAGCAATATAAATGTTTCTATTCATTCACCATAAAGTAGAAAAACAGTGAACATAATGCTCTTCAAGCATCGATAACTACAGGTGGTAGGAAATATAGGAAAACATATATGATTAGCATCCACGTCAAGCATTCATTCTTCATGATGAAGATATGGAGTATCAGTAGAAGAACTTGAAAATCATCCACCAACATGCTTTACACAGGTATTACGATCTTTCTGGAGGATGAAAATCTTGTTTATGTGAATCAGCACGCATTCCACCAACAGTGATCTAGTGAATATAAACTTACTCTTTTTAAAAGTGAAACCATATTTTGTTTAGACAGTTAATAAGATTATTTATATATAAATGCAATTGCAGGTGTTGTGCCACTCTCAAGTAACAGCTCACTATGCAATATGACAATACTTATTCATTCTGTTAAGAGGACATTATCCTTGTATCAGTCATATTTACATATTTGTAAGAACAAAGGATTTTTCATTATTGTAATGATTCCTATCAAATTCATATCAATAGACGGCCATGGTGGCCGACCGGTTGTAGGTGCTTCAGTCCAGAACCGCGCTGCTGCTACGGTCGCAGGTTCAAATCCTGCCTCGGGCATGAATGTGTGTGATGTCCTTAGGTTAGTTAGGTTTAAGTAGTTCTAAGTCTAGGGGAATGATGACCTCAGATGTTAAGTCCCATAGTGCTTAGAGCCATTTGAACCATTTGAAATCATATCAATACTGTGCTTGCACCTAGTGTGAAATTTGACAGCAGAAGTAAGCAACAGAAACTAAAGATTTTTAGAGTGCAAAAAGTAGACATACATCAGTTAAGAGAGAAGTCAAGCAAAGTGGTTTAAAGTTTGAACACTAGATCTATTACTTCACCTCACATGTTGTTCCTGATGGTATGAATCTCCTTTGTTTCGTTAGAGAACTTTTGAATGTATTTGAGTCTCTCTCTCTCTCTCTCTCTCTCTCTCTCTCTCTCTCTCTCTTTCTCTTTCTTATTCTCTCTCTCCCCCTTCCCCCTTCTTATTCTCTCTCTCCCCCTTCCCCCTTGTGACATTCGCCTGCTTTATTTCTTCATTGATAGTCCTCGATGTCAACATATTGCATTGTTAAACTGCCTGAAAAATGGGAGGTGGAAGTTCAACACTGACTCCTGTAAATGATGTAGCCGACAGTTGCAGAATTACGCTCCACAGTTCTTTACTTTCACTGTTCACAACTTCCCCCCCCCCCCCCCCCCCCCATATTATACAGTTTTATGACCAGTTCACTACTGGTAAATGTTGATAAGCCTCATGAACAGTTTGCAGGCAGCATCAGCATACTGCTATCATAGTTTGCTGTTGAACATCTGTGATCAGTAAAAACCTAACCACACAGTTCACAGTTCTTGCAGAATAATATAGTATTTGTGACACTATTTTTCAAATGAATTAAAGAGACATTTTCATTAATTGTACTAACACACGGCCTATTTGTGTTACACTTATTCCACTGTTAAGTTGATGCATTGTTGTTAATGTAATCAGCACATGTTTCACGTCTGAAAATCGGCTGTGGACTGACTGTCTTGGGACCAAACATCGGTCCTTTATATATCCTCACAATAACGGGCACTGAAACTATATATTGTTTGATGTTTACGTTACAGAAATGACAATTCAAACATAACTCATTCAGTTAACTGAATACATTGAAAAATTCCTCCTTTTTAACAGGTCCTTCTACCACAAAGGTTAGGCTGTATTATTTGTTTAAATAATGAAATTAACAGATGTAGTTATACAAACACTACTTTTGACAAACCTGGTAATTGTTTTGGAATTAATTAAAGGGTGGCTTTGCTAATATGTTTTTGAATGGAGCCAAATAAATACTTTAAGACTCCTAGTAGTTCTTCTTTCAAATTTTTATAATTAGTACAGAATTTATATTAGTTTATTATTCAACAATAGAATCTAAGTCACAAGACAATTACTCATTTCTCCCTGTAATGATCTGTAGCAAAATATATTAACTAGGAATGGTCAAAATTAGGAAATTAATTACATACACAAAACTAAGCCCAAAATTAGACCTGGTGCTATATTCCTTAAGACTGAGGGCCAACCTTTCTCTTCTATGGAAATGCAGATTATACTCAGCATGTTAATAGTAATTAGGCAAAAATGAAAATAAAATGAATTTAAGGAGGCAGATGGCAAAATGAGAGGAAGTAAAGAGATCACAGCTTGCTTCGTCACACCCTGCTACGGTGCTGTGATGCGAGGATTTGAGTGTGTACAGGGACTACAGATCTCTATAAGATAAACTGAGTGGAAGGAACCTTTTGTAGCTCTTACAAAAATTTATTGAGTAAAAATGTATTGAATGTTGGGATATTTGGCTGTTATTGTGGTTGTCTGAAGAATGTGCCATCTGCTTGCTTACTCCACTCTCTGTTGAGGATGCATTAACTCCTCCAGGTACTGCTTGCCTCAGTGATACTAATACATGGCTTTCAATCTTTCACATATGTCATTATACAGCATGACATTCTACCTAGGCGTGTATGAACTATACTGTCATGGTAATGATCACCTCGAAAAACTTTCTACATCTGGACTTCAGAAGAGTAATTAAAGTTCATTTTGTAGTACTTGGAGAAATATGCACAATACTTGTGCTGATATAAGTAGCATCCAATGGAATGAATCTTGTGCTAAACATCTTAACTGACTACTCTGTATTAGTTTGGCTTTCTTTTCCAAAGTAATAATGGATTTAAATCAATAATGTGGTTTAACATCTGCGTATTTATATCAAATAACATTTTGTAAATGATCTAGAAAGTGAGTGTAAGACTATCAGGGTACTAAATGAGGCCTCTATAAGATGTGTGGTTGTATACCTTATGTGATGTATATACAATTGATCTGAAAGGTATGATTTTCTGGGGAATATGTGTCATTAACGTTTTAAGACTAAAGGTTTCTCTAGACATTTT